>NC_045782.1:54743420-57550920 GCF_008692025.1 Phocoena sinus | reverse complement strand
CCCTTGGATTCCCCCTTCTCTCCAGCGGCGTGGGACGAAGCACAGTCCCCTGGGAGGCAGGCACCTGCCCTGTGTGCAGCTCTGGGCAGATGAAAATGACTGAATCTTGTCCTTGCCCTTAAAGAGCTTAGGGCCCAGATCTCCGGGGAGAGGCCCTTACCGCCCAGTGGGACGGGCCTTGGATGCAGACACAGGGGTCCCAGGAGGGCCTGGCCCCGCTGAAGAACCCACAGCGAGATGTGGGGCACGAACTCTGCCAGAGGGAGAGGTTCTCCGAGGTTCCACTGGTGCCCCTGATGGTTCAGATGTTACAATCTATTTTGACTTTTTATCTTGCAACCGTAAGAGTCCAAGACAAGTAGTAAATGGGCCTGGAGCATGGATTTTGATGCTTCAGAGGGAGTCTTTCTGCCTGTGAGTCTGCCAGGGAGAGAGTGCAGATGGTCTACTAAGGGGCAGGGGGAGAAAGGGCTCCCATAAGCACATCACCCCAGTGCTGAGTTTCCAAGAGGGGGGGCAGTGGCTTCCCCGCCCATTCTAACGGGGTGGGGGAGAGGTTGATTCTGGGCTGGATGGCGCTAGAGCCCTGTGGAAGGCTGGCCTGGCCCGGGGGCAGGAGCGGGGTGAGGAGCTGGCCTGGGGCCTGGTTGAAGGCTTATCAAAGTCTTATTGATGGGCCAACTTTGATCTCTTATCTTCCAGCCGAAGAGGTAACTCATATGCTCACTGATTAATTGCATCTGGGTGGAGATCACGTGCCTTTGTGGTATTGGAGGCTTGTAGGGACAGACCAAGGTCTCTGTCAGTATCCCGCCTGAGGGTCAAAGTTCTGCCCCGTGCACCTTCTCATCATTTGCATGAAGGCTGCAACGGCCGCCTGGGGGGCCTGGAGGGGATGCTCCGTAATGTCACTTTCCTCCCTGCCTGCCTGAGTCTGACGTTACTCACCATTTCGGAAGTGGAATATGCTTGAACATTCCTGGAGAACCTTCCCAGACTGGATTCCCGTTTTTGTCTCTATAACAGTCCTACAGATGGGCAGGGCAGGTAGGGCCATCCTGGTTATGGGGCTAAATGGCACTGAGTCACCGATGGAGGGGGACCCGCCCTTGCCGCACATTCAGACAAGCAGTCAGCACAGCCCGTGGACGGGCTCCGGTCGCGGAAGCTCAGCTCCGAGTGTTGCTGTGAAGCCCGCTGTAGCCACCGATGTGGTTCGTTGTTAGCTCTGAGCTCGGCGCGGGCCCAGCGTTCTTTCCTCCACCATGGCCTCTGCCCTTTCGCAGCTGGCAGGACTCTTTTACAGCCACAGTTCCCCGTAATTCTGGAGATGGATTTTGCACTATCCTTGACCTCCTTGATTTGAACCCCATACGTTCCTCCCAAGGACGAGTTCCTGGCTGGGCCTGACTGAGCCCGGTGCCCGTGGTTTGCACGAGGAGTCCTTGGGCAGTGTCCTAACTGGAGCAGGTGACTGTCACCCAGTGTCTGCTCTCTGAGGCCTCACCTCCCTTGGGCACTGGCTTCTTCCTGCTTTCACCCTCAGCTTTCCCGCCTGCATCTCTGGTGGAAGCTGCTCGAAGCCACTTTGCCCACAAGCGTGGAGAGCATGTCTGTGTCCTCTGTCCTACCCCCCACCCCAGCCCTTAACCGGTGACCAGCACATGCTGGGGCGTAAATACCCCAGCTCCCTCCTCCCCAAGCCAGGATGACCGCGAGGGCTGGCCTCCAGATCGGCCTGTGGATTGGACCTAAGTTCCCCTCCATGAGACACCGCTGGACATCACGGGCCACCTCCCCGCTCCCCTATGGGTTTTCCCTGAGACTGTTTCCTAATAATTCACACGAACTCCCATCTCAGGGTCTGCTTCTGGGAAGCCCGACCTAAGACAGTTGCTGAAGTCCAATGTGAATATCTAATCAAGGACAACCTCTTAGATTGTAACGCTGTCCCGTCGGGGTCTCCGCATCTGGAATCCCACTCCTCACGGAATCCAGCCCCTGACAGTCCACAGAAAGCACTTCCTAAAACACGGCTCAATCACACAGCTTCCCCACTAGCTGATGACGTGTTTCTCTATGAAGTCAAGGCCAGAGGATCAGGTTTCCCCTCAATCCAGCCACGCCAGCTCCCCTCTGGACACCCGCGTGCCTCGCGCTCTGAGCTCCTATGGGAAGATCCCGCGGGGAGCCAGCCCCTCCCCAGGCTGGGCCTCGCTTCCAAGCCCCTGATGTGCTGGTCCAGCTTCCAGGGCTGCCTCTATGTCACCTCATCCTGGGTGGTCTCAGCACCATTACCCCGACACGGGCATCTCCACTTTGGCCCTTACCCTGCTGTTGTCACACCGTCCGCTTCTGGGTTCGTCTCTCACACACTGAGGGCTCCAGGAGAACAGAGCCTGTGTCTGACCATCGCCGACACTGTCCCTGAGCCTAGGACAGTGCATGGCCCATGGCAGTCACCTGCAGATGTGGGTCAGGCTGACCTGGCGACGCTTTTTGAAACTCGGTGCTCTGAACTGAATTGTGTCTCCTCTCAAGTTCATACGTTAAACCCCTAACCCCCAATGTGATGGAGTTTGGAGGCAGGGCCTTTGGGAGGCAATGAGGGTTAAATGACGGCATGAGCGTGGGACCCCATAATGGGATTAGTGCCCCTATAAGAGGAAGAGGACAGAACTCCCTCTCCCTCTGCCATGTGAGGACACAGTGAGAAGTTGGTCATCCGTAAGTCAAGTAAGAAAGCTCTCACCAGGAACCAACCTGGCCGGCCCTTGATCTTGGACTTCTAGCCTCCAGACCTGAAAGAAAATAAATATCTGTTGTTTAAGCCACTCAGTCTATGGAATTTTGTTAACGATAACCAGAGCAGACTAATACCTCTGGCAGAGTCAACCCACATATATACATTTCTGCGTGAGTACAAAAGGACCCGCACTGGAATCCAGCATTAAGACCTGCTAGAATTTTTTTCTTTAATGATAGGAGAAAAAATTAAGGCATTTCTGTCCACTAATTTTATCTGCATATGATGACAATGCTACCACCCATTTGTTTTAGGGTATCTTGGTCCAGGCTTGTCTGAAAATCAGTGGACTAGCTCACCAAGCCCAAAACCTGGCTTCCTGAGTCTCCAGAGCAGAGCTCTGGGCCTCCGTGCAGAATTCTGACACGGTGACAGGTGCAGCCTGAAGCTCTGTCTGGCACCACCGGGTCAGGGAAGTAAGGCAGGTCTAAGGCTGGACTCTCCAAATGCTGTCACTCCATGATCCCACCTTATCTATTTACCCCCCTTTCCTGTTCTACTTTTAAATTTTTTGTATTATTTGCATGTGATATACGAGGTCAGCAGGGAGGCAGGTATCCCCAAAGCCAAACAGTGTGGATCCATCAGAGATGAAGGCAGGGAGGCCAGCCTGGAGGAGGAGGCATTCTGACCACTCTCAAGGCGCGTGGACATGAGCTTCACCTTCCTAGGCTCAAAGTCACCTCTTTTTCCCGGTTCTCTGAGGGCCGGCCAGAGGGGTGGTGTGCACTTTCTTACTCTGTCTTGAGTGGGGGGATTGGGTGAGAAGGGGTCTCCCAGACCCCGCCTGCTCCATCTGCACCCCTGGCCACCGGGCAGCCCTTGCCTCCTGGCCTGTGGGACTCCAGGGGGGCGCCCTGCCTCCTGCACTGCCAGCATGTTGGCTGGGGCTTTGCTGCCAGCAGCGGTCACTGCCCTTGCCAGGAACTCGTAAGGGTGATCTCGCAGCCAAGGCTTTGTAGCCCCTCATGGAGAGCGAGCAAGGCTGTGTAGCTTCTCCTTCAGCTGATCCAGGGCCCGTGGGCCTCCCCCGCACCAAGGCCATCAGCCCTTAAGAAACAAAGCAAGTCCTTCTCCGGTGCTCAAGATCCCCGCAGGGGGCTCCGCCAGGGCCCACGGGGGCAGAGACCCAGCCGCAGCCACGGAAACATCTTCAGCCTTCCCCGCAGAAAGCTTTGGGGACGAGGGCAGGGGAAGAGTTAAGTTCTGGGCTGAGACTTCAGTGTTCAATTTCTCTATTTCCTGTTGATGACATTATTGTCTTCCTACAACCATTGACACATGTTGCTTTCATCTGTTTCATTTCAAGACATGAGTACACTCGCTGGAAACTATGCTTAATAGCTAAACTCGAAACATTTGGGCTTCCTTTCCTTCTCGACTCTTGCTGGAATGTCGCATTCTCTGCTGGGTTGGTTTTTTGGGTGGTGGTGGCCTGGGTTTTTTTCAGCCACCATTTTTAAACCAGCAAAGAGTGGCTGCCTGGCCCATTGCGTCAGACCCATCTGTTACTTAGGGGATGCTTCACTTGGGCGGGGGTGGGGAGGCCAGGGTGCATCCACCCCCTCGTCATGGTGGTTGCCCAGCACCTCCTGGCCTCTTCTTTGGCCCAGCTCCCTCCCCTGCCTATGCAGCTAGGGGATGGGCAGGTAGGTTCTCCCCGAGGTGGCTGCGTCCTTGAGCTCCTTGACTCATGGCTTAGACCTTCTGAACAGAGCCGCCGGAACAGAGAGGTGAGCGTGTCAGTCTGGACCCAAGGACTCCAGGGAACAAACAGGCCTGGCTGCCTGGGCATGGCAGCTGGACAGGCCTCCCCCTGGCGTGGCCTCGGATGGCAGGCGCCGTTGGAAGCAGGCCAGCCTCATCTGGTTGGAATTGGGTTTGACACATGTTTCCAAACCAGGTTGCAGCCACTCAACCTTCCCTGGGCTGGGGTGGCATCGCCTGTTGACACAGTCTGCAAAGGGAGCGAGTCAGCTCGTGGAAGAGCCTGGAAGGGGGCCGCCCACCTGGCCTGGGAGACTGCCCTGAGCGCAGCAGGCCCAGCTGCACCAGGCTCACCAAAGCATCTTAGACATTTTCCTACGGGGAGGCCGGGGCGGGGGGCTGAGCGCAGTCTGGTTCTCTAAGACAGAGGTGAACATCTACAGGGCCCCTACTGTATACACGGACTTTCATGTCCACCTTCTTGTTTCACCCTCCCTGTAACAAGGTGGTTTATTCCCACTTCACAGTTGAGAAAATGGAGGCTCAGAAAGGGTAAAGCCTGTGCCCAAGCTCACACAGATTTCAGTGGTGCAATTGGGGCGTGAGCCCAGGCTGCAGTCTTCCTCTGGCTGCATCACACCCGTCCTCTTCCCAGCAGCCTGGGGTGCGGGTGTGGGTGCGATACCATTCAGCCCACCTGGTTGCCCTAGAAGGGCCCATGGACCCCTCCCTCCTCCTTTTCCCCCACTTCGCCCACCCTGGGCCCTTTCTGCCCTGCAGATCCGCATTTCAACCGGGTAGGAAGCAAGTTCACCAAAGCTAACAGGTAGGCGAGCGCGGTTGTGTGCATTCTATCCAGGGGGAGAGGACGTTTGCGGCCACCTTGGGGCCCTTTCAAGTCTGCAGACCCGGCCAAGAGTCTGAGATGGCAGGAAGTGTGGAGAACAAAACTTTCAAGGGAGAAGCCTGTGTGGCGAATAGAGGTGCTGAAGGGATCACAGGGCCGGGAAACATAGCACTCTTACCTGTTCAGATTCACCAACACAAGTCCCCTCGCTTAGGAAATCCTCCAGTTTCTCATCTGGTATTTCCAAGCCGTTCGTTTTCTGGTTTGTGTGTGTGTGAGCGTGGGCATCTGCGTCAGGCAGTCTGAGCATGGGGGTAGCATGGGACAGAGGAGGCTGAGCTGTCTCTCAAAGCTGACATTTCTGAGAGGGCCTGTTGGCCTGTCAGGTCGTCCCCGACAAATGGAGATCCTGGGTTGCTTGGGCCTCCAGATGGCCTTGAACCGCAGCTCTTCTGCAACCCGGGAAAAACGGGGCAAGACCAGGCTTATTTAAAAACATTGTCCGGGTAGAAAAAGGCATTTCAAAATGGCAGGGTCGGGACTTCCCTGGCAGTCCAGCGGTTAGGGCTCTGCGCTTCCACTGCAGGGGGCGTGGGTTCGATCCCTGGTCGGGGAACTAAGATCCCGCAAGCCACACAGCATGGCCAAAAATATTAAAAAAATAAAGTTAGGGAGGGTTAGTGGTGGGCGCCAGGGAATTCCCTCATCCTCCGCAATCATACGTTCAGTGGGTGAGAACACGTAGCCAACCGGACAAGGAATAAAAGTCCTCTCAGTTTGGTGGATCCCATCCTTAAAACGGCAGTGCAGGGTAGATGCCTTCGGATATGTAGGCCCATGAGCCCTGGCTCCTTTCACTCAGAGGACGGCACGCTGACGCTGGACCAGGGTTTTTATGAAAACGCGCCTCTGCTAAAGGCGGCCGGCCACAGCTGGCAGCCCCCCCCCCCGCCCCGCCCCCCGTCCTGGAGGGAGGTTCATGCAGCAGCTGCTTCCAGCCAGGGAGCTGGCACTGCCCCAGAAGGGCACCTAAACGAGTGGGGCTGCATCTTCCCCGACCGTGCCGCACCCCGCACCCCCCACCGAAGTCCCTGTGTCATCAGCAGAGCCCACCTCCCAGGGAGCTGGGCAACCTCGAACTGTTGACTTAGCTCCTCTGAGCTTTCAGCTTTGCTGGGCTGGCGGCAGCCCTGTGCACCTTGCAGAAGGGCTGGGGGGAATGGAGAGACCGACGCAGCGGGTGGTCTTTCCCACACGCTGTGTTCCCACCCAGCCCCCGCCGCTCACCACTGAACGGGTGACCTTCGTGAGGAGTCTGGAACCCTCTGCACAGGGTGGCTTCTCAGTCTGTGATCTGGGCAGCCACGCGGCCCCGTGATGGGAGGGCCCCTGCTGGGTTTAATGTCTACTGTCGCCATCTTGAAATTCCTAATAACGGTTGGACAGGGCCTGAAGTTGTGTTTTTTACTGTGGCAGGTCCCGCTACATACTCTTCTGTGAGATAGGCTGATAACGGTGGTGGTCAATTGAGGGGTGAGTGAGGTGAGCCGCTCGCAGGGGGCCTGGCCGCCAGGAGGTGCCGCGTCACCTCTGCCGTCTTTTGCTGGTGTCACCTGTCGCTTGCCCTGGGCGGGATGCTTCCTCCCGTCCCCTCCTTGATCTTCTCTATCTCTGTGGACTCTGAACCAAGGGTTCAAATATCTAGGGCACAGGGACCCAGACTTGGCGTTCACAGCTGTCTCCTCGGAGCCCTTGAAGCCCTTATCAGAAAGGAAACTGCTAACGACTCTGTCTCTGGTTTATGGCCGCTGGCTCTCTTTATGGCCCTTTTACTGCCCCAGCCCCAAGGGTTCAGATGGCGCCAAGGAGGGAGCCTCCCCACCTTCCCTCAGGGGACAGGGACAGCTTGGAGTCCCTGCAGCGGGCAGGGTCTGGCTCTGGCGACGCCTGGCGAGGCCCCGTAGCAGCACTTGCTGGACTGAGGGTGGTCACCCTGCCCACGGCTCCAGGAAAGGAACATCCCAGCACTAGCGTCACTGCTGTCTCCGCGCCCGCGACTGCGGCAGGCGCTTTGGGTGTATTCTCTTGATCCTCATAACGTCCTGGGTCTATCAGGCACCAGCACGGAAAAGTGGCAAAGAAACCAAAAAGGACAACTTGAAAACTAGGTCATGAACGACCCTTACCAAGTAGTTATTTGTCCTTAGCTCCATTTTATGGATGGGAAAATAAAGGCCTCAAAAAGATATATAAATAGGTAGGTAGGTAGGTAGATAGATAGATAGATAGATATAGATGATAGATATAGATGATAGATAGATACATAGATGATAGATATAGATGATAGATGATTGATAGATGATAGATATAGATGATTGATAGATACATAGATGATAGATATAGATGATACATAGATGATAGATAGATGATAGATATAGATGATTGATAGATAGATAGATGATAGATGACAGACAGATGATAGATAGATAGGGCTTATTCAAGGTCACATCTCAATGGTGGTGGGGTCAGGATTTGAAACTTGTTTTATCTTCCTGACTCCTGAGTCCAAAATGTGCGGTTCGTTAATTCCCCTGGTCCTTCCTTCATTCCACTGTGCTGGATTCGGGAGAAATGGAACGCTGGTCCTGGCAGCTTTGGGAGCTCCATGTCGGTCAGGCTGTCCTGACGAGCACCCCTGGACAGGCCCGGCACTTTGTATATGTGCCCAACAGCCCAGCGCAGGCTGCGTGGTGAAGTGTGGGAAAAAATACTTCTGTGATGGGTGACCGTGGCTTCTTGCCTCCGTGTGTCCCCCTTTGTCTCCATCTCTTCCCAGCCTTGGGTGCCCTTGGGTAAGGCCCACCTCAAAGAGTATATTTATAGGGGAAACACCTTCTAAACTGGGTGTTGGAATTTTAGGGGGGGCTAAGAAATAGCACCCCTTTCCTCTGCCCCAGGGCACAGCGGAGGGACAGCAGACACAAGGGTCAGGCGGATGGAGGTGAAGTGCCCAGCAGGGACCAGCAACAGGGCTCCCCAGGGCCAGGTCCCCAGCAGGCACACTCGTCGCTTGACACTGGGCTGGAGAGACAACCTCGAACCTTCCCGTCGGGCCTGTCCTAGGGGGAACGGGGTGACGGGGGCACGCTGCAGCTCAGCCCCGAAGAGGAAGGGGCAGAGCTGGAGAGCCCCATCATCTTCTGGGACCAGGGCCCCCCACCTGGAAACTAGAGGAATAAGCAAGGCAAGCATGCCCCCCTGCAGGGCGTATGGCCAGGACGCAGCCCCCCAGCTGACGAGCAGAGGATGGAGCTCGCCTGTGTCCACAAGGGTGGCTGGAAGACGTGGTCAGCGAGGAGACCTCCCCGCGCCTCCGTCCCTAAGTCTTTGAGCTCTGTTCACAGAAGTGGGCAAGGCCACGCATGGAAAACCCAAAGCTGTCCCCCTTGCCCCCCCTCCCCGCACGTCCCTCCAGAGTCAGAAAAACAGTGAATCCCCGCACTGGGCCCACTGCACCCGGTAAGGTCACCCAGCCCCTCTCCCTAGAGAGGGAACTGAAATCTGACAACTGCTGGCCGGTGGTCACCGCAGGGCAGCCAGACATCCCTTCAGGGCCTCCCTCCCACCTCCCTTCCCTCCAAGGGGCAGCAGTAAACGCCCGCCATGCAGGGCACTGGGCTGGCTTCAAAGATGGCGGGAGATGCAGGTGGGCTTGCGTACCCACTATGGTGTCTGTGGACAAGGCTCTGCCCAGAGGCCTATGGGAAACCAAGGGCCAGGACGCGTAGACCAGGCACCTGTAGCAGGAGGAGAGCACAGAGGGCCGGAGAGGAGCCCCAGAGGCACTCGAGGCCTTGGGTGGGTGAGACCCACCTGCATCCCACCGGCTGCGCCAGCGGCAGGACGTGCGCCCTGGCAGGAAGACGTGACACGTCGATGGCCACCAAGACACTCACCCGAGAGTTCTAGTGAGACAGGCCTTTTTTCTAACGCAGAAAATGAAGGAGGCTGGAATCTCCACCGAAAAGGTTCCATGACACACAGCATCCCGCAGGATTTTAACCTCGATCATTAAAAAATTGTTAAAGTGAAGAGATCCAGCAGGCTGAGGTGGGTATCTGCTGCCAATTATGCGAAGCTCTGTGGAAGGCGCGGCTTGAAGCTGGTCCCCGGGCTCCCCGACCTCACCCCGTGGGGCCCATCTCCCTGCTCTTGGGACGAGCAGCAAGAATCATATAACACGTCAACACACGGCAGAGCCGTGGGCGCTGATGCCGTGCAAGGCTGTACAAAGAAGGAGGCACCGTTTTCAAGCGGCAGGAAAGCACACGGTCGCCGCAGTAGGAAGTCAGCTGGCTGCGGCCCTGAGCTGGGCAGATGAGATGTGTCCACCTCGGGAAACCTCTGCGCCGGGAAGCGGAGCACGTACGTCTTTCAGAAGCTACACTGACCAGCTAGAATGTGTCCGCGCAAACGCCACCTTAGCTGTGCCAGGATTTTATTCCCATTTGAGAGTTAAGGGAAGAGTCTCAGCCCCAAAGACTTGTAGGCCGTCCTCGTCGGGGATCCGGGCCCAGCCCAGGCTGCCCTCCCCAGCCGCCCACAGGACTAATTCTCAGCCAGGGCTCCGTGTCCCCGACCGGGGTTCTCACCACTTCACTGTATCACCTCACTTCATCCTCATGACAGGGACTTCGCTCCTCTCATTCCATGCTTGGGGAAACTGAGGCCTGGGGACGCGACTGCTCTCCGGTGGCGGGGAGCTGGGGACTTTCAGAGCCTCCGTGTTGACCTGTGAGCCACACTCTCCTGGTTCACAGTGACACTTCAGGGTTAAGGAAAAGCCCCTCCCCGGGGCCCGCGAGGCCAGTCTGCCCACGTTGCTCTTGCTTTCTAGGGGCTTCCGGAAAAGGGCGGCATCCCGCTGCCCGGGGCCTGTGCGGGTCCCGCTCCGGCTGTCCCAGCTCCAGCCACCCCTGGGCTGCAGTTCACCGACTCCGGGGAAGATTCTGGGGCCCCGGCTCTTCCAACCCCCACCCCCACCCCGGCTTCGCCTCCCAGGGCGATCAGAGCCCCATCTTGTGCCCCTGGTTTCTCCTGCCCGGCGCCTGCACAAAAAATACCGACCCAGCTGTCGGGTTATGAAGTCCCCTCTTCCCTGACGCCCCCAGACAGGCCGCTCAGGGCCGGCACCACGGCCTCCCTTCCACTCCGGGGCCTCGTTGCCCAGGGGTGGACGCCCGCCTTCCTCTTCCCGTCCTGGATCCAGAGAGCAGGCCCGGCTTCTGGGGCAGGCCAAGGGCACGCAGGACCTCCATTGTCTTGTAGAGTTTAAGGTTGACACCTTTTCACAGGGAAATCCAGAGTCCGGACGCCCTGGGGCGGGCTGGAGCGGGGGAGGGGCGTGGCCCAGGTCGGGCCGCAAAGGTCGGCGCTCAGGGTGGGGGGCTGGGGAGGGCCGGGTCGGTCGCAGAAAAGCCAAGTTTGGGTGAAGCAGCTGCCCGACCTACACGAAGCCGCTGGCTGCCTAGGAAATGCCCAAGTGGATAAAGCCCTCGAGGCCACCCGCCGCCCTGCCCGCCCTGGTGGCAGAGCTCGCCCTCGCCAGTTTCACGGTCTTGGCCTCTGGAAGCCTTCCTGAAGCTGGGGGCTCCCCCGGGGGCCGAGCATCCACCAGGAAGACCCTGACACCCCCCTCCCGTCCTCCCCCCCCCCCCCCACCCCCGGCTTCTCCACTCAGCAGGCAGCCGTCTCACACCTGCCGGAACACCTGGCCCACTGTTCTCAGGTCTTCTCTGAGCTTGGAATAGAGATGGGGGGAGGGGACGGAGCCCCTCACTCACTCCCGATTGGTGACCATATTTTCTGGCCCCCAAATCAAGCCACCAGGTCTTGGTCATTGTCTTTTGTGTTGTTTTAGATTCTTGAAACTTTTTAAATTTATATTTTGGTCTCACAAATGATCATTTTAAAACTGACTCTTCTGTAAGAGGTCTTGATCATTTTCTGATTTGTGAATTAATGGATTCACGTGAAAAGTTTTGGTCTTCTTGAAAAAACAAACTCAGTTCTGACCCAACTCTTCAGACAGGAAGATAGGGAGTGAGATTCCACCAACTTCAGCAGAAGCCTGAGGCCCGGACACCAGGCTTGTAGCTGATAATATCTAGTCCCCTCCCCCTGGACTGAGTATTTCTTCTTTGCAGAATTGAGTTTTTTTTTTCAAGAAGATCGAATATTCCACTTAATTCTTCCCTAACATTTTCTCAGTGTTGGGGTGGTTCCCCGAGATTGTCAAGACGGATTGCCAGTTTCAGTCATGACTGTATCTTGTTCTGTGCTCGAGTTATTGGGGAAAGTGGTTATGTCAAGAGAGCGGTTAGTAAGAGGAGTGAAGTCCAATTCACACATTTTAATTTACGTTTGGGATACTAATGCTTTTGCTAAGAAGCCATATCTAATGTGCGGATGATTTCTCCTGGTCTGTTCAGGGGACCTACTCTTCACGGTACATCGTTAAGGTGATCATCAAAGAACAAAAAAAGACTTCTCCAAGGTAGTTCTGGGCCATGCCATTCAGGAATGGCCCCTCACCCCCACCTAAGTTCATCGACAGGAATTCTGAGAATTACTCTGTAAAGAACGTCATCGTTCAAAGAATTAGCCCCAAGTCCCTGCTACATTTGGCAGCGTTTTTAATCCCAAAGATATTCTCATTAGCATCTCTCTTCGAGGTTCCCATCACTCCAGAGGGAAGATTCATTTCCCTCTTCTAAATTCGAATGTGACAACTAACCAGTAACGTTCATATTTACCTTCTAGACCAATAAGTTCTGTGTCTCCATTTAGGGGAGAACATTCTTGGGAAAATGTGACAACAAAGTAAATGTTTCTGAGTGTGATCAACTGTCACTATCCCATAATCCACTGAAATCTCAAAATGATTTTGGTGTTCATTTCATAAACTTCTTGGAGAAATCTGATATATTTCTTATAGAAACTTCCAGAGACCTTTGAAGAACTTCTAACATGTTATAATTATGGCCAATTCATGCTGGTCACCGCCCCCCATCAATGTGCTGTTATGTAATGAGGTGCAAAACAGATTCCTGTCACCTGTGTATATTGCAACTGGGTTCTTAGCATCAGCAATGTTGACTGACAGGGCAAAAGTCTTATCAGCGGGTCTGTTTTTGCCATTCCCCTTCGCAAAGAATGCATCTCAGTCTGTGGGTCCAGAATCTGGGCATGGCTTGGCTGGCTGCCTCTGGCTTGAGGTGTCCCATGGAGTTCCGGATCAGCTACCAATTGGGCCTCCAGGCATCTCCAGGCTTGGCTGGGTAGGAATCCTCTTCCAAGATCACTAGGTTGGTGGGTAGCAGGCCTCGTCTCTCTCCACATGGGCCTCTCCACTCCGCAGGGCTGCCTTATAATCCTAAAAATGTATCCGAGACAGAAGTCCTCGTCTTTTCATAACCTAATCTCAGAAGGGACATCCTGTCACGTCTGCCATATTCTATTTGTTGGAAGTGAGTCAGTAAGTCCCACTTGAAGGACTCGGTGGGAAGGAATTACACAGGGCTTGAAGGCCAAGACGCAGGGGTCATCGGGGGCCACCTTAGAGGCTGCCGACCACGGCTGTCCTTGACGCAGCAACTAAAGGCTTGACTCTGACGGGGGCGCTTCCGAGACCCGGCTCCAGCGCCCAGGCCAGCATCCGCACTGCTCGGCCTATGCACATGTTTCCCCAATTGTTCACTATTTCACAGGTCACCTCTGCCCACAGAGCAGTTCAACCATTTATTAAGTCCCGACCTTGTGCCAGGGGCTGGGGTGCAAGTATAAAACACGGCCCCTTCGTCCTGGGGTTCATGGTGGAGTGGTGGAGCCAGAGCAGAGCAACCTGGATGTTCTGCTGAGAGGCGCAGCCCGAGTGCCGTGGAGGCAGGAAGAGATGCTCCCAGTCTGGGCGGGAGGGGTCGGGCGAGGAGTGAGGAAGCCTAAGAGGGTGGCCGGGTGGCCGGGGGACCCTTAAGCGTAAAGGCGCCGAGGAAGGATAGCGGTGGCTCCGTGTGGGCTGCTCTTGGTGGGCGTGGGGGGCAGCAGGAGACTGAGCGGCGGTCAGCCCGGCCGACCCCCCCAGGCGCCATGATCAGAGCTCTGGGCCTCATCCTGAAGGTCATGTGCAGCCAGGAGAGGATCTGAAGCCAGGAAGGCCGCGGTCGACTTGGGAGTACAGAGCGCTCTCCGCGGTAGCATCACGGAAGGCGGCCCTGGGACCGGGGGGCTGTAAACTGCAGGTGGGGAGGACGGTTAGGACATTCCGTTCTTCCTGATGAGAAGGGTCAGAGCCCAGTGGTGGCTGCAGGTATGGGGAGAGGGTGGTGCTTTCAGGCGATTTTTAGGAGGCAGAATGATCAGGGCTGGGCGCTGGATGGGGGTGCATGAGGGACAAGGAGTCTGGACGCAGCCCGGGCTGCTCGCCGAGGCGGCGGGGATGCTGGGCACTGCCTGACGGAGGACGCCTGGCTTCCACGAGGCACAAAGGAAGTTCCTTTTGTTTCAAGAGCCTTAGATTCGAGAACCTGTGGCCGGCAGTCCACAGTGGGCAGGATGAAGGAGGCTCATGAAAGAGGTGGGGCTAGAGGGCTAGGAGGTCCGGGTCTCGGGAGAGCGGGCCTCGGAGCCGTGGATGGGGACAGAAGACTGGCCCAGAAAATGCCGTAGGTGGCAGGACCCAGAGAGGCAGGAGAGGGAGTCGGTCCTTGGTAGAAAGTCCTGCAGAGAAGCGCAAGGGACTTGATAAGTAGGGGAGCTGCAGGCAAGCCAAGCCACATACACAGATCCAGGTGGGCCCACGTGATTCACGTGGGACGCCTTCTACCTGGCTGCCAAGGGTTTTTGCGGGTGGAGGAGACCGTGAGGGGGAGGAAGTGTAGACGCAAGTGTAGACGCCTCTTGAAAGATGTCCGTCAGCCACCTTTTACTCCCAGTGCTTTCATGCCAGGGGGGCAGGGGATGAGGACCTCGCTAGAGCATCAGCGCAGACCTGACGGAGGGAAGATTCCACAGGGAGCAAAGTCCAGACCCTCCCAGGTGTTCTGGGGCAGCCTGGGGCCCTGCCAAGCGTGCTGGGCCACCGTGGCCCATCCTTTGAGCCGGGGAGGCACCCGTAGCTGGCAGAGATGCTGAGAACCAGTCCAGAAGCCCTGATGTGAAAGGAGCCGATGTCAAGCCTGTGGCACAACTTCGCTTTCCAGACGCGGTTGAAAAGGAGGAGGACGAAACCTCAGGAGCAGAAAACAGAAACGTCTGCGGAGAGAGCTTAGGCGCACAGGCCTAGTTATCTGCAAAGTTTCCCATGTTGCCAGCTGGAGTGCTGACTTCAGGGATTTTTTTTTCCTATCTGTCTTTTACTTCCTTTTCTGAAAATAACCTGTGTGTGTGTGTGCACGTGCTTGACCCTTTGGAGAAGATAAGTGCGGAAACCAGAACCTCTTTCTGGATTTGTTTGAATATCGATGGTCTCTTCTTGCTCCGCACGCAGACCAACCCCTGAAAGTCAAACTCCGCAATGATTCCTGGTGGGACACCAACGATGCCAGCCGTTTGTAGCTCCATTTATAATAAGTATTAAAAGCACTTGAAGGTAAATCAGATTAGGAAGTTTGAAATGATCGTTTTGGTTAACTGTGTTTTAAATTGAACAGACCGGAGACGAGGCATTTTTATTAAAAATATGCTTCCCTGGTGGCGCAGTGGTTGAGAGTCCGCCTGCCGATGCAGTGGACGCGGGTTCACGTCCCGGTCCGGGAAGATCCCACATGCCGCGGAGCGGCTGGGCCCGTGAGCCATGGCCGCTGAGCCTGCGCGTCCGAGGCCTGTGCTCCGTAACGGGAGAGGCCACAACAGTGAGAGGCCCGCGTACCGCAAAAAAAAAAATGCTTCCCCCGCCCAGTACTGCTAGGGATGGGATTTCCTAAGGAAACCTCACTTTTTCGACTGTGGCTTCAAAGTCTCCACCTTGACATCCCCACTCCTCCCCCACCCCTCTCCAAGTGGGAGGAAGTAGGGAGAGGGTGGCAGGAAGCTGAACCCGTCTTTTCCTGTTCTTTTCCTCCTCCCAGACTCTGTAAAAGCCAATTCTCCCTTAGGTGCACCAACCCCACTGAGATGCACGTGGAAACGTCTGTCACCATTAAAGACTTGGTGGAACCCCCCTCCCCCCGGAGCCGGCTGAAGGGAGCCCACTTCCGGGGGTCGAGGCTGTTCATTGGTCGGTGCTGAATGACATGTGCTTCTGCGGAATTTCCAGCTCAAGCCCTGTGATGATGCTTTTAGGAAAGCATCCCAAATTATTCTTTAAAGTAGCAACCTTCCTTTATTTAACTCACTTGAGAATATTTGATTATCTTCATAATTGTAGTAATTAAGATGGCTGGTGACTTTTTTCACCTTTTTTTGTGATCATTTAACTTGGCGATTTATTTTTTTAAATTTTATTGGCGTATAGTTGATTTACAATGTTGTGTTAGCTAAATTCTATTTATCAGCCCTGCCATGGCAGCCAAAGACTCAAGATGCTCAGGACCCCCTCTTAGACAGCCCTGCCTTGGGTCTCCTCACCATAGGATGGGAGGAAAGAGGGTGCAGCAGGAGTGCGGGCCCCCGGAGGTTCTAGCTCAGCTGGGAAATGGGCCAAGAAATCTTGGGGAAATCTCACCTCCTCTTTGCTTAATTTTCCTCATCTCTTAAATGATGGGTTGGGTTCGATGACATTTTAAGGGCTCCCCTGGCTAGAAGATGCTGATATATTGGGGGAGTACTGGATAGGAAGAGCCGGCAGACAGCACAGCCCCCTGTGCCACCCAGCTCTGCCCCTCTCCCCTGGGAAGTCCGCGGGGGGTGGGGGGGTGTCACCTCAGCAGGACCCCCCTGCTCAGCTTCCAGGCCTCCAGCCCAGAGTGTGGCTTCTAACTGGAGGGCATCTTTGCTGCGGAGATGGGAGTTTCTTCCCAGAACAGCTAACAGGCTATTGAGGAAATGGGGTGACTGCACAGGAATGACTGCCGGGTTCTGAGCACCTGCGATGTGTTAAGCATGGTTCTGCGTGTTCACCTCACGGCAGCCTTTTGAGGGGTGTTCCCTGCACGTCACAGGTAAACACACGCGGCAGGGCCTCAGAGCGTTTAGGTGACTTGCAGTCTCTAGAAAGGCTACCTGAGTGTCTCTCCACCCCCACCCCCACCTCCCCAAACAAAGCTACATTGTCTAAGGTGCCACTTTTCCAAAGAAATAAAAGACAAAGTCATGGAGTCTTAAAGAGTGATGTCCTGGGTCCGAGCTCCTCTGAAGTCGCAGCTGGTGTGACTTCCCCTCCAGAGGGGTTTTTGTCGGGCTGACTAAAGATTGGAGATCTGGCCAGATGCCTCTCAGGGAGCCCTGAGTTTTCTAGGATTCTAGGATTTCAGCCCAGTACATAATTGCAGAAAAGAATTACTCTCTGCTTTATTAAACTTGTCTGCACTTAGGCCAAGTGGGCTGTTGATCCTGGGTAGGGTTTGTCTCTAAAGGAGGGGGGAGCAAGCATGTGCAGAAATCCATCACCTTGCTTTGCCGTTTCCAGGCAACCGCGCAGGATTACAACAAGTCACGTGACCTCGCGGCTGCCAGGAAGAAGGGGAGAATGGAAAACTGTGCTATCTTGAGAAAGGGGCCGGGTATGAGCAAAGCCTTTGGATTCTCCTCCAGAAATGTTATCAACAAGTAGTCGGAGACCTGGAGGCTTGAGAGGGCTCCCGGCTTCTGGGTCCCCAGTCCAGCCCCACTGCTGGGTGGCAAATGTACCACCAGGGGACAGGCGATGGGTAAACTGGGGGGAGGGGAGTCACTGGCCCAAGGTGACCGAGCACCTGTTCTGGAAACCAGGCTCTCCGAAGAGTTATCACTGAGAGGACCAAACTGAACTCAGCCTTGCTCCTGTGACGCTATCTCCATCCGCCCTTCTTGTCACTACAGCCCTGGGCTAACGAGGGAGCAGAAGGCGGGCCCTTGGGTTACAGCTGAGCCTGTGATGGTTAGGGCTGGGCGGGGGGCAGTGGAGGGGAGGAAAACCGCCCATGAAGACCAGCTTTCCACTTCCTTTTCGAAAGCCTCCTCTTTCTGATCATTGTTTATTTTGATTTTGGACGTTTGGAGTTGGCAACCTCCCCTCCCTCACATTGCGTGCGCACGTGTGTGCGTGTACGTGTGTGCGCGTGTGTGTGCGTGTACACACACACACACACACACACACATGCTGTTGTTGTTTATATTGCAGACGCTTTTATGGCCATTCATCCCCTTCTGTATACACTTTGGGCCCTAGGATCACACCCTCTGTGGCTGAAAGACTCCTGGGAACCACAGGGACAGCTTTGCTCCTGGCTCTCCCGGGTCACCCAAGGGGGTGGGCGTGCAGCACTCTGAAAGGCTGGGCTGTTGGAGGGAGCTGACCTCAAGTGGACCGCCTTCCAGTTTCCTTGCACCCAGCAGCTGTCCCAAGGCAGGGCTGAGTCATCTGGCCACACCCGCTCACTGGCCTGCCTGGTTTGCCCCAAGGTGGCCATGTGTTTCATAGCCTGGACCACTGGCTTTATGCCAGCCTGGCCACCTGGGGAGGTGAGCCAAGGAGCAGAGCATGGACACAGAGAGGCAGGTCTTGGGGAGGGAGATGCCACCCCCCCACAGTGCCCAGGAGCTGACAAGTCCGGCAGCGTGGCTTTCCAGAGCTCTGGTCCCTTGTCACAGCCAGGACAGCATCTTCCCTGCTGCTTGTCGTGTTCCAGCAGGTCACGAGGTGGTGCATCCTCCTCCCCTTTTCCTACGGAAACCTAAACAGACAAAGAAACACACTTCTTGCCTGTTTTAAAGGCCTAATGAAGGTTCGAGGCACCTCTGCATTTGAAAAGGGTTTGTCGCCCATTCAGTTCACTAAGGAAGTAAATAAAGAAAAAGTGAGTAGAGTTGAAAGCCGCAGCTCTGAGGATGCCAAGCTCTTCCTCTCACCTCTGGGACAAATTTGGGCTGCACCTGTATGTTTTTTAAGAGGAGGAAAAATCAATTATTAGCTCATCATATGAGAGATCATTCTATAGCAACAGACAAGTAAATAATGTTCTGGGTTTGTGGTATGTTTTCTTATTACTTTAAGTGAGAAGGTTGTACCTCCTAAACGTTATTGGATGGATGTTGGGAAGGATTCAAAGGCGGCAGTGGGGTGAAGAGTTTTCAATACATTAAAACTGAGAGTCGATGGGGAAAAAAGACATCCCATGTCTGTTTAATATGTAACGTATGGGAGGATGGGGGGATGCTTCCAAGAGAGCGTTGCCTATGCAGTTGATACAGAAAGACGGTAGATGTACGTGCTGGCAGAGTCCTGATGGCCAGGTTGGGAATTTGGGGTTACATCTTCAGGACACTGAGGCTTGCTTCCCAGCGAGGTGTCAGGGCCCCTCTCCAGCACTCAGGCCTCTGCTGGCAGAGTCACACCCCCATCTTCACACATCCACAAACTACGCACCTTGACCCTAACTCACACTCGGAGGCAGGAGCGCACAAGCACGTCCCTGCCTTCTGCGTCCAGGTCCGCGTCCCTCCTGTGACACTTGGCCATCCCATCCGGGGACTAGCCACTCCAAGCCCAAAGTCCCAGGGAAACTTGAACAGAGGTAGAAAAGTGTTCGATGATAGAAAAAAACAAAACAAAAAAACAAACAAAAAAACCTGCCTGCTTGCAGTTCTTGCGATGGCCGGGATGCCACAATAAACTGTTGCTTTCCCGAGCTGGGGAGGACGGAACAGGCCCGGGGAGGAAGCCAGAGCACTTGAAAGGCGGAATCAGAACTCGGGCCGGGAGCGCCCGGGTGGCCTCGGGGGCCTGGCGGGGGGCGGGGGCGGGCTGGGCCGGGCCGGGGCGAGCGCGGGGCGCTGTTCCTTTAAGGCGGGAGGCGCGGGCCGGCCGAGCGCGGCAGTGATTGGCGCGGCGGGATCACTGGCGGCCCGGGCCCGGCCGGGGGGAGTCGGCTGGAGCCGGCTGCGCTTTGATAAGGTCCTGGCAACTCGGTAACCACCCGAGCGCCGGGAAATAAAAATAACCCCTCGCAGTCATGGATCGCCGGGCCGCCGGGCGTCCAAGGCGCCCGTCTCCCCCGGCGAAAGCTGTGCTGTAAAAGGTGGGGGCGGAGGCGCGGCCCCGGCCGAGCCGCTTCCGAGCCGGGTCCCCCCCGGGCCGGGGGCGAGGTCGCGCCCAGCCGCGTCGCGGGCGCAGGGCGCGGGAGAGGGTCCGGCCCGGCCGAGAGGCGGCCGGGAGGGCGGCCGCGAGCCGGACGGCCCCGGAGAGGGGCGGCCGGGGCGCCGGGGGCGGCCCGGAGCGCGGCGGGCGCGTACCTCCCTTTCAGGACCGTGCGCCGGCTCGCGCCTTTGAAGTGCACAGTGAAATCCACGGCGCAGTTTTTGTTGGAAGCGCCCGGAGGACGTTGGGTGCCTGGAGTGGTTGCTGGAAGCGGGGCCCGTGTCGAAAGCCGGGCCGGGCGGGGGCCGGAGGGGCCGAGGGCGGCCGCGGCGGGGGCGAGGCCCACTCGGATCTTCCGCAGAAAGAGGGGCGGCGGGGCGCGCCTCTGCCCCCTCCCTCGCCGCCGGGTTCCCCGCACTCCCTCCCCGGCCGCGCGACTACCCCATGTTCCCCGACGCCGGGACCGGCCCGGGGGGGCCCGGGGCCGCGGCGGCGAGCCGATCCGGGGGCCGGGGCCGAGGCCCCTGCCCAGGGCGCCCGCGAGGTCTGGGCGCTGAGCGCGCGCGCGGACCCCTGGTGAGTGCGAGGCCGAGGCGGCGGGCGGCCCGCGCGCTTTGATGTGCCGGGCGGCCCTTTGAAGTGGGCAGGCCGGCTATTTCGGGGCGCGCTCCGGGCGGGCGCGGAGAGGGGCGGCGGGCGCGGCGCCCGGCGCTCCGGGGGGCTCGACCGGGGTGGCGGGGGCCCGGCGGAGAGACTTGTGCGAGTGGCGGCCGCGGCGGGGGCGGAGCGGGGGCAGATCCCCTCCCCCGGGGGCGCCGCGCCGGGGCGGTGCTGGATGGGAGTCTGGGTGCGAGTGTGCGCCGGAGTGCCTTTGGGAGGTGGGATGAAAGGGTGGCGGCGCCCCCCGCCCCCTCCCCTCCCCCCGCCCCCCTCCCGCCTCTCTCTCACTCCCCTCCTCTCCTCCCCTCCCAGCCCCGGTCCGCGCAGAGGGGCCCCGAGCGCCGGCCGAGGCTCAGTCTGCGCGCCCGAGCGGCCCGAGCCCGGGGCGCCCGCGTCCCCCGTGTCTCTCCTGCCGCCCGGCCCCGCGCCCCCCGGCCGCCCCGGCCCCTCGTGCAGAGAGGCCGAGCCTCCGCGCGTCGCCATTGCTGGACCGGCTGCCGCTTTCCCGCGCTTCTCCTGCGGGCGCCTCCGACCCGGGCTCGGGGTCTGCGAGCGCCCACCGGGGCTCTGGACGTGCCGGGGTGGATTGGGGCCGGGGGGCGGGCCGGGGGGGCTCGGCGGAGATGAGAGCCGGGCCTCGGGCCGCCTTGGTCTTCCAGGTAACGGGGCCGCCCCACCTCCTCTCCGCCCGGGGAACGCGGCGCTACCGGCGGCCTGAGGCCCCGCACGGGGGCCACGCGCGCCCACCCGGAGCCCAGGGTTCCCGCCCCCGGTTGGGGGTCGCGCCCCCCGCCCCGCCCCTGCCCTCTCCCGAGTTTGATCCTCCCCTTGCTGGGGAAAGCGGCTGGTTTACTGGTTAGATAAGACTTTTTGCTTTTGGGAATAAGAGGCTTGAGGTCAGCCGAGTCTGGGATTCCTGGCACAGGCAGTGTTAGCGTGAGATGGTCTCTGATCCGGTTTTGTAGGGTTTGCGGCTCCAGGAGGCGGGGGGGCGCGGGGGCGACGGGTCGTGAGGCTTCTCTGCTCCCTGGCAAAGTTGGAAGATCAAAGCCTTGTCTGAGTGAGTGGATTTCTGGTTTGGGGGAGCCCGGAAGACCGAGGTGTAGACTGAGCCGGATTCTTGGCGGGAGGTGGGGGCGCAGCGAACGCTTCCATCTGGGTTGCGGGGCGGGGGCTGCAGCCGGGAGTCCGGGCGCCCGTTTCCGCCCTGTGCTGGGCGGGCTTCCTCCTCGGTCGAGGCTCTTCTGAATTTTTAAGGAGTGGGAGGGGGCGCAGGGGGAAGGGGTGGGTGGGGGGAATGGAACCAGATGCCGGGGACGGGCGCGTTTGGAGCTCGAGTTATCTGTGCGGAGAGCCGAGTGGGGAAATTACCGAAATTGGTTTCACCTGCACACGGCCCAGCGGCGCGGGGTTGCGCGTCTTTGGAGTGGATGCTGTCGGGGCGAGGGGAGGGCAGGGGAGGGGAGGGCCGCCCTGCGTGCGCCCGGGCCGGTGGGTTTTTGGAAGCTGGTGTCTTCTACCTCCCGAGCCCTCCGCCCCCGCTCCCCTCCCCCGCGCCCCTTCCCCGCCCCTTCCTCCTCCCTCCTCCCCCCGAAGCGTGCAGGGAGCTCAGATTTCGCCTTTTGAAAAAAGCAGCGTCTGATACTTTAGATGAGCACCTCGCAGATAGCTGGGTTGCTTGATTTGAATTTGAGGAGTTGAAAAGCCTGTTTACTTTCTTGCTTTGATGTTGGGTAGAATCTTGGTTTTGATTATATCAATACCCTTTCTCTCCCTCTACCTCCCCACCCCTTTCCTTTTCTTCCAGAAAGGAGGCTCAGATGAGTCCCTGCTGACTTGAGAGAGAAAGAGACCACGCTGATTGCTGAGAGGAACTGGAAGGAGAAAAAAAAAATTCCTCAACTCAGCGAGAAGAACTCACTCGCCATGAGCAGCGCTGTGTTGGTGCCTCGCCTACCAGACCCCAGCAGCAGCTTCCGCGAGGATGCCCCGCGGCCCCCAGTGCCGGGCGAAGAAGGGGAGACGCCACCGTGCCAGCCCGGGGTGGGAAAGGGCCCGGTCGCCAAACCCCTGCCTGTCTCCTCCAATGCCAGGCGGAATGAGGACGGGTTGGGGGAGCCGGAGGGGCGGGCGTCTCCGGATTCCCCTCTGACCAGGTGGACCCAAGTCCCTGCACTCCTTGCTGGGTGACCAAGACGGTGCTTATCTCTTCCGGACTTTCCTGGAGAGGGAGAAATTGCGTGGATACCTTAGACCTTCTGGTTTGCCTGCAATGGATTCAGGCAGAATGAACCTTGAAGGATGCCAAAACTTTACGAGTAGCCAAAGCGATCTACAAGAGGTACATCGAGAACAACAGCATTGTCTCCCAAGCAGCTGAAACCTGCCACCAAGACCTACATCAGAGATGGCATCAAGAAGCAGCAGATCGATCTGTCAGTGTTTGACCAGGCCACAGACTGAGATCCAGGCGGTGATGGAGGACAATGCCTACCAGATGTTTCTGACTTTCTGATATATACCTCGAATACATGAGGAGTGGGGGGTGAAAACCCAGCCTGCGTGGGCGGCGGGGGGCTGGGGAGCCTGAAGCTCGTGTGTGGCTACCTCCCCACGCTGAATGAGGAGGAAGAGTGGACTTGCGCTGACTTCAAGTGCAAACTGGTCCCCCAGCGTGGTCGGCTTGTCCAGCAAAACCCTGAGGCCACAGTCGGTGTGAGGTCCACAGAAACTGTGGAGAATGGATACAGGTGAGCCTTTGGTGGAGGGTGAGGGGCTGGGGGGAGCTTGGAGGATGAGATGGCCTTTGCAGATGTCTTGAGTTAAGTAGGGTGGATGGACGGATGCATGGACGGATGCATGTACTGCTGAGGCTGACAGAGGCCTGTCCTGAGCTCGGACCGCTGGCCACGAACGCTTCGATCTTGCGTTTTGCTGTTGAAAGGGGCGGGAAAGCGATGCCACACACAGCTAAATACCTGTAGTCTTCCAGTGCTTGGCTTCACACAGGGGCAGGCAGTGTGCGTTAATGCGGGTCACTTACCATCCTGGGCCAGTCTTGGGGGGGGGGGGGGGCGCGTGGAGAGAGGACAGCAGCTTTTGAGGCCGATGACTCACCAGCTACCAGGCACCGGTTTGGGAAGGGGTTGTTCACAGCTAAGACATAGGGAGTAGGATGGACGTGGCCAGGGAGGCACCTGGCTTGTGGCGGAGCCCCAGGAAATAACGTGCGTGCCCACCGACCGTGGGGATAAGTGGGATCCATTGAGCTTTAAGTTCAGATAAGAGCCAGCGATTGGCGTAACAGCTGGGCTTGCGGTTCTCTTTGTGGAATGAGATATTAACCCTGCAAGAAACCCTCCTAAGGAGGGGAGGCCCTGTGACTTTCCCGAATGCAGGGCCCTTAGCTTTGGAGCCTGCTGGTACATTATTCTGGGTTTTCAATGCTTGCGGCCTGAGGATCAGACCCCAGTTGATTATTGCGTTGCTTGGTGCTGATGGAGAAGAGGTCTTGGCCGGAGAAGACTGGAGAAGGGAAGAGTACCTTCCCCTTCGAGGCTTCAAAAACAAATGGTTCTTTATAGAATGGCCAAGTCTCAAGATTCTTGACCTTTGGAGGCAACTTCAGACCTCCTGTTAGAATGAGTTTTTCTGTCTCTTTCTCGCTCTCCCCTTCCAAATGTCCAAAAAGAGAATGAGCCTCTCAATCCCAGGTTGCTGCGGACAGCATGCAGGGGAGGGCCTGGCCGGGAGCCGCTTATCTCGCTGTCCATTGTGTCCGGCTCCGTGGGTTCGGAACGGCAGACGCGATCTGGCGGCTGTCTCTCTGGAGGTTACCCTCCCTCTGTAGGGTCCGAGGCAGGAGGAGGGGCAGAGGAGCGGGGTCTGAGCCTGGAAGCCTGTGATCTCGGGGTGGCCCTGCAGGGAGGGAAGGATTGTGTTGGGTCCACCAGGGGGCGCGCCTGCAGCCTCGGGAGCCGACCGTCTGCGCGCAGTCTTCTGGTCTACACCTTGAGTGGGAACGGATTGGCTTTTGCGAGGGAGCCAAGGATCACGTGAACGGAGTTGTTTCAGCATCTTTAAGCTTATGGCTTCAGGCTGTTTTGGAGGAAGATACTGGCTCTGGCTTCTGTGGCTGGCAGTCAGGGGCCACCTGCCACCCCTGCCCTGTTGTTAGGTGGACGTTTGGGTAAACCCCGCTGGCCTCCATGCCCTCCAGGTTGGCAGCGGTCGCCAAGGCTACTTAAGGCCTGTGGTCAGGCAGGTTCTCCGGGAGCCTTCAGACAGTGGGGCTTCTGCGTCCCCCAGTGTCAGGGCCCAGAGCACCACCTTTGTAAACAGCGCCCCGTGTGGTTTTGGAGCGAGACAGGCTCCCCAGGTGGGACCCTGCTGTGACCCCTCCCCTTCGCGGGTGGGCAGTAGGACCCAGCCTTGGCGAGCCCCTCCCCCTTCCACAGCCCCCCGGCTGGGCTGTCACTAGGGTTCAGCTTTATGGGGCGGGCCCTTGGGAGCATCGGAGACCCTGGATGCAGGGCCTGGGGTGCTTTGCGTGTCGGCGCTTGCCTTTTGGTTGGGAACAGTGGGTCTTCATATACAAATGACACCTTTCGCTGGCCTCTGGGCTTTCCATACTAGATTCGTGTGTGTGTTTTCTCCCACTGTCGGGAAGAGACGACATATCTTACCTGGACTGCACATGTCTTACCTGGGCATCATCAGAGAGAAATTAAGACACACCCCGATATTTTTTTTTAACATGCGAGGTATTCATGGGTGCCTGAGGTGTGTTATTAGGAGCTGCCCTGAGTTATTCAGAGACCCGAGTTGCAGCCCGGACCGCCTCTTACCACCTGGGCTGAAGTCTTTCTGAAGCCCGTGTGCCCTCTGTAAAGGGAGCGGACAACCCTCCCTTCAGTTTATGTCACAGGTTGCTATAACATTAGGACCAAAATAATAAACAGGAAAGCCCGTTGCGAAGGGAAATGTCTGAACGGTACTCATCACCGGTTGTGTGAGAAGGGCCAAGCAGGTTCGGGTCCCACTTTCAGAGAGTGAGCCTTGGGTTCTAGCACGTGTCCACTGTGAAGGTTCAGCATGTCCCCTCCCCACGCCGCGGCTTTACTCTGCTTGCGGAACTTGAGCGCGTTCGCGTTCGCAGCTCGGTCTGGGATCGGCCCCAAGTCAAGTCCGCCTCCCCGCCACTTGTCAGGCCAGGTGCAGTGAATGAACCAGGAGCCCCGAGTCCTGCCCTGCCGAGGGGTCGGTCCCTGTCACCAGCTGCTGAGCAGCGGTCTGGGCAGCTGGATGCCAAGGGCATGGCTGGTCTTTAAGCCCTTTGATTTCCTTGAGCGCTTAGAGCAGCCTCGTTTTAATGACTTGTTTGTGTCCTTGCTGACGTGGTGTCAGGTTTCATGTAAAGAGTTGGAGCCTAAGAGCGGGCATGGTCCTCAGAGGGAGGGGCTCAGGTTGGAGAGTGGTCCGGCAGGAGGCCTGGGCTTCTCATGGTCCATGTAAATAACCCAGAGCCAGGGTGAGACACACAGACCACACCCAGACACACACAGGCTACACACGGACGCACACACAGACTACACAGACACACAGGCTACACACACACACACATAGACTACATGCAGACTATACACACAGACTACACACACAGACTATACCCAGACACACACACAGACAACACACACACGGGGACACACACAGACTACACACAGACACACACAGACAACACACACAGGCTACACACGGACACAGAGACTGTACACACAGACTACACACAGACACACAGGCTCTACACACACACAGAGACTACAGACACAGACACATTACCCACAGACTGCACAGACACACACAGACTACACACACGCACACAGACTACACAAGACACACACAGGCACACACACAGGCATAGACACACACAGACTACACACGTACATACAAACTACACACACACAGACACACCGACACAGGCTACACACACAGAGAGACTATACACAGGCAGACACAGACTGCACACAGACTACACACAGACACACACAGACACACACAGACTACACACACACACAGACACACACACACAGTCATAGACACACACACAGACTACACACACACGTACATACGAACTACACACACACAGAGACTACAGACACAGACTACACACAGACACACACAACACCTGGAGCTGGAGGCGTGTGCAGAGGGGCTGTGGAGTTCGGAGCCGGGGTCGGGATTCTCTCCTTGTCCTTCCCTGGGCGGTCTCACCTGTCTCTCACTGGACCCTCTGCTCTGGCCTCACGTAAAGTCAGGGGGCCCCATCAGGTGGCCCTCTGCCGGCTCCCAGCACTTCCTGTCCCCCCAGAGCGCTCGCTGATGGGGCCGGTTTATGCGAAGCCACTGGAATCGAGCTTGGCCTCCATCATCAAAGAAAATGACGCGAGAGGAAAGCTGTGCTGGAAGCAGCGGGCCACGGCGAGCGGATGCAGGCTCTGAGGAGGGCGCTTTGCTGGGACACGCTTGTCGCTTGTTGAAGTTTGCCTGCTCTCAGAAGGGTGTTGCCTGATGCCATCTGCGTGCCTGGCCTCTCTTGCTCCAGGCAGAGGGGTTTTTTTTAAAAAAATTTTTTTTGCGGTACGCGGGCCTCTCACTGTTGCGGCCTCTCCCGTTGCGGAGCACAGGCTCCGGACGTGCAGGCTCAGCGGCCACGGCTCACGGGCCCAGCCGCTCCGCGGCATGTGGGAGCTTCCCGGACCGGGGCACGAACCCGCGTCCCCTGGATCGGCAGGCGGGCTCTCAACCACTGCGCCACCAGGGAAGCCCCCGTCAGAGGGCTTTTGAAAAGAAGAGCACACAGCCTTAGAAGCCAATACTTTTTAAGTTGCATTGTTGTGAGAGGGGACCCAGAAAGGGGTCCCAAAGGTCACGTCTTTTGTGCTCTCTGTATGGGCTTTGCCCTGGTGTCTGGGGAGCAGGCGGGGGCCTGCAGCATCTCAGTGAGATAAGAGATAAGAATGGTGGTGGGGGGCAGAGGAGGAGCCCACATTTCCCTTCCCTTAAGGTCCCAGGAGCCTCTGCTACCTGACAGCTGAAAGCCCTTTGCCTATTGAAATTGCAAACCAGGTCTGTGGATGGATGCCCAGTGCAAAATCTGTACATAGGCCTTTACTCTCCAGAGGAATTTAAAACCCTTGCAGCAACTGGGAGCACAACAGCCCTGAAGAAATACTCAGAGCATCTGGGCACAATTACTGTAATGTGGTTGAGTTTCTTCCCTCCTTCTTCTTCTTTTTTTTTTTTTTTTTTAAAGCGATCACAAGAAAGCAGCTCTAATTCAGTTTCTTGAAATTACGTGATGATTTTGACAAAGTTCTGAGTTCTTAAAAAATTGAGTCTCTGTCTCTCCCCACAGGCTGCCACCTTCGTCTGCCTTGTCCTGTTATGATGGTAGGAAAATCCCAATACTTTATTGCAGGCAGCTGAGCTAAGAGCAGTATATTCCATTTTTAATTACCGGTCACACAGTAGCCCTCTATTTTGGAAGGGAGGGAGACGAGTTTATTTTGGGACCCGTGTGTCTGACCGGGAGCACAGAACTCTGTCCACGCTTGGGATTTGAGCGAGGTGCCTTTTTCTGTTGGGGAGGGAGGGGTTTCTGTTGCATCATTTTCTCCCTGCAGAGGCTGAGTTAACAACCCTCATGCTTGGGGCACCGTTAATGTGTTAATACCACGAAGATAGCAACCCTGAAGGGATGCAAAGAGTGTGTGAAGGCGGTTTAAGGCCATTTTGGCTCTTTTGATCTCCATGCTACGCCTCTTAGGCGAAAACACCCCTCAGCAGCCCGCTTGGTCCTGAGTGGAAAAAGCTTTGAGCTTCTGCCACGAGCCCCACGCTACCTGCAGCTGGGGAGACCCAGATGGGGAAGACAGACCTGTCCCTGCCCTCGTGGAGCGTGTAGTCGCGTACACGGGACGGGCCTCCACCATGGAAACGCACTGACGACGTGTAATTGTCATGATCAGTGTCACCCAAGAAGTCTTGTTTTTGTTGGCGGGTGGTGTTTTGGAGCGTTCCTATGCCAACCCCGTAAACAGTGCCCTCGTTGGGCCTTTCGGAGAACATACGGACCCTGTGCAGGTGGCCGTGTTTGAGCTGCACGCTGTTTTAGTGGAGCCCTGTGTCCACGGAGGTTGTGACACCTGGGGTCACCCAGCTGGCCGGGAGCCAGGCCGGCACCAGCCCGCGGCCTCTTGATTTCTGTGTTACTTGATTCCTGAAGTCCATCAGCTTCTCCATCCTGCTTTGAGGCAGCGGCCCACTGAGGCAGCTGGGGGCTTTGGGCCATTTTAAAGCCTTGGGCGACCCCGTGACCTGCGCTCACCCGCCCCTTGGGGCTGCCCTGGCCGTGGAGAAGTGATTTCTTCTTTCTGGCTTGTACGCCGTTTCCTCTTGTCCCACCTTCAGTGGCAATACCACCAGAGCCACCCTCCTCCTTATCGGCTAGGAGACTGTTCTCGCTAAATCATCCCTCATCTCGTCTCTTCTCCAGAAAGACCAACTGCCTCTCCTTGGTTCTCACCACCCTCCTCTCTCTCTTGCCCTGGTGTCTGGAGATCCTACACTGAGGACGTGGGGACCAGTTCTACGTCATGGAAGATCTCACCAGCCTCATTGCATCATCGTAGAAAATCCTGGGGGCGGAGCGGGGTGGGGGAGAGCAGAGTATCCAGGTGACAAGGTCAAGGTCGCTGGCCCGTGGTATTCAATGACCAGAGTGTCCAGGTGACAGGTCAAGGTCGCTGGGCCATGGCGGTCAATGGGTTCAAGCGCCATGTTCCTCGTTTGCACTTTCTGGTCACTTCTCCACCCACGCCACATTCCTGGAATCTGGCTTGACGTTCCGTCCTAGCTCAGACCAACAGCCTCGGGGTCCCTGCTGCCGTCACCTCCTCCAGGTGACCGGAGGTGGGTCCCACGCGGCCGGGCCTCCAGCGGGTGGCCTCCGACAAGGTTTTTGGCCCCTGCTTGGGGCCCGTTACCTCCCTGGGGGGTCGTGAAGACGATCGGGCAACAGACAGTCCTCGAGCCCCTGCCGTGGGCCGGGGGAGGGTGCAGCAGGGAGTAAACCAGGCCCTGCCCACAGCGAGCCCTAAGTCCTGGTGGCCCTCGGGCTTCGTTAACATTTCGGGGCGGTGGGGTTGGGCTGGATAATTAGTGTCGCTCTTGTTTGTTTTGTCGCTGCAGCTAGAGGATAGGCCCCCTGAGGACAGCAACCGAGCTGTTCTCCCACCTTTCCCAGCCCCGCTGCCCTGCCTCCCGCCAAACTGTGCAGTGGCTGCCTGCCTGCCCCACGGCCACTTCAGTGCAGCCTGGTGGCCCCCCCCAGACCCCTCGTGCCGCTGGGGGAGCCTCCGGCTCCCCCTCACCCAGCCAGCTTGACGCCCTCCTGCCCCAGGCTGGGGAGGACTGTCCACCGCTTCTCCCATCCCTGGTCCTCACATCTGCTCCCACCCGTCCCGGGGAGCCACCCGGCCTCCCGGCCCGCCCCCTCCGACACTGCAGGGCCAGGACTTCCTCTTCCAGGTCACTCATCCTGCCTCTTATGCGAGAGCTTTTTGAAACGTCGAGGCTGGTCTCTGAACAGGGGCAGAGAGAGAGGCTGAATGGGAGCCGCACGAGTCCATCCCACAACCGCTGCTTCCAGCTCTGACATCCAGGGCTGCTGTGCTTGCGGGGCCACCCGGGCACATCTGTCAAACGGGCACACGCGCTCCCCGCCCAGGGGCAGTGAGGGCCGGAGGAGGTGGCGTGTGTCAGGGGCGCCGTCGTGCCTTCCTTCTGGTACCCCTGCCCGAACCCCGTCACGGGGACCCGCATGCCAAGCCATGGGTGCCAGGGGACCAGAGACCGGGGCTGTGCACCTCACGAAAGGGTTGGGGCTCGGTGAGCACAGGCAGGAGGTGCCGTCACCTTTCAGGGGCCCCTTTCATCCGCCAACCCCAAGGCCGTCTTTACAGACTGGCGGCTGCGGCCTGATGGAGTAAGTTCCCTTACTTGGACTCGGTGGCCCCGGCAGAGCGGGCCTGGCTCTCTGCAGACGAGGGCCCTTCCCGCAGCCCACCGACCACGGCGGGTTCTGCCTCTCCCTTCCCTCCCGCACTGAGGCCCTCGCGGAGACACAGCAGGTGACACAAGAGGAATGCAGCCCAGCTGGGCCGGCACACTGGCGTTTCTGGGAGGAGGGGGGGGGTGGGGGGGCAGAACGGAGCAGAGGCACCGGAGCAGGGCCTGGACCTTCCTTGGAAACCGCTGTGCTGCTCCTCGGCGGCCCGGGGGGGGCAGCCTGGCTGTGGGCCGGGGCCCAGCTCGGGGCAGGACGGAAGCCCCAGACCGCGTCCTGAACTTGCCTATCTGTCCGTCTGTCCACTCGCCAGGCCCAGCCGCTAGTTGTTTGCCTCTCAGATCTCTGCTAACAGAGCCCGGGGGGGGTGGGGGGAGTGTGGAAGTTTCGCTGTCCTCTTGTCTCCTTCCCCGTACAGGCCTGGGGGTGGGCGCAGGGAGAGAGGACACTCCATCCCGTCGGTCATTCCCTAGCCTCCCCTCTAAGAGCAGGGTCCTCCCTCCAGGTGTCTCTCGAGAACTCTGTAAGAGCCCCTGGGGTCCCCTGTCCCCTGGCAGAGCCGCGGCTCAGCAGGCCCCTTTGTGGCCCCTGCTTTCCGCCCAGAGGAGCACCCAGCCCTGGGCAGCAGGCTGGCCTGGAGCACGTTGTGGGATTGTCCTGGGGTCCCCCGGTTCCCTGGGTTTTGGGTGAGAGTCGGTGATGCTGTGCTGTGGTCCTTCAGGAGGAGCGATCCGGTGAATCCGTACCACGTGGGTTCCGGCTGCATCTTCGCGCCAGCCACCAGCGCCAACGACAGCGAGATATCCAGTGATGCACTGGCCGACGATTCCGTGTCCCTGACGGACAGTAGCGTGTAAGTACATTCTGGCTTCCCCACCACGCACGCGGCTGGCCGTGTGACCCGCCAGGCCATGGGGCAGGGTCCTCACCTGGCTTTGCCGATCCCGCCCGTGTCCGCGTGGACGTCGGTTGGATGGGAGGGGAGTAGGCCCCAGGGGTGGGCCTGGTCTGGCTCAGGACGCTCCCGTGGTCGCCTGGGTGGAGTGAAGCTTAGAGCCTTGGAAGGGGGTTGAACGGTACCTTCACAGAAGAAAGCCAAACTAAGGTAGGAGGTTAAGGTGAATATCCACAGATTCCCTGAGTTTAAAAGACCCTCTTCCGGTTATCATTTCGCCTGCCTTCCCGGTGGGCAGAAGAGGGTCTTGAATCCAGGTGTCCCTCTGCAGAGCCAGCAGGTGGGGAGGTGGGGTGGCCTGGGAAGGTTATGTGTCTGGGGGCTCAGTGAAGGTGGGGTCAGAAAGCCAGGGTTCCCTCCAGGACACTGCGTGCCAGGCTCGCTCACGGATGTGCTCAAGCGGCCGTCGCTCAGCTCATCAGGTGTCGGCGGGCGTCTTCCCTCTGCAGCCGGGGCTCTGCCCCTAACTGGGGGTTTTCTCCAAAGCAGTTTCTGACCTCAGCTCTTTTGCAGATGGACGGCTGGCATTTCTGGATGCAATCCAAGCCATCAGGGTGGTCTGATGTGGTCAGCAGGCCACGGGGCAGGGTCGTGCTTTGAGTTGGAGGTCATTTGAGGTCACGCAGTGGTGACCTCTGTGGATGGAGAACAGTGATCCCCTGTGAGTCTCAGGTGGGTGGGAGTGGAGTGGGGAGGTGGACCAGGCGTCCCCATCTCCTGCCAACTTTGGAGATTCTGATTCAGGAGTCTCGGAGGAGGTAGGGCCTGGGCTTGGGCGAGACTCCCCAGGGCACGTCTCCCAGCACCCAGTTGAGAACCACCGTTCTAAAAGTGGTCTTTGGAGGCTTTTCTACAAACGTTTTGGAGGAGGATCTTCTGCTAGGGGAACCGTTTTGCGAGGCAGGCCTGTGGAGCCACTGTAAGTTCTGGCATGCTTGTGTCGAGTTTGTTCCTTCTAGCTTGCGTCCCAGAACGGGACCGGCTCTTCTCCCAGTTTGTTTGAAATGATCTGGTTTCCATTGGCCGGTGATCTGTTGCTTGGCCTGCGGTGTGGAACCAGTTGAAAGGAAAGTAGACGGCTTGGTTTGGGACTCGACTGTTGATTTTCCTGGTGGCTTTTATTGTGTTACCTCAGATTCCCCTGTTAGTAAAAGGAGGGAGATGTTTAAGGTGAAAAGTTCCAGTTTAATAAGAGAATAGCCCTTTGGCAGGAGTGAAAATGGAGGGAGGGAACACACCTTTCATCCAAAGTGAAGGAATGAGGGCTTCCACAGAGGTCAGTTTTCCATATCGACTGAACTCTAAGTTACTGTACTTGAAAAATATTATCCTTTGGCGGACGTATTCCTTAAAGCAACGTGCTTTCACTCTGTGTTTATCCAATAGTATCAGGCAAGGCATAATTTGTTTCTTGATTCAAATAATTAATCCCAAGGTCTGTTTTCATTCTCTGTTGTAATATCATCTCACAGAATTCAAAATTGTGTAAGGCTTTCTGCCCCTGGAGATACTGGTGCCTCACCCCCTTTTTACGACGGTTTTCCTCTCTTCTCTCTGCCCTTCTGCCTGCTGTCGTTTTCTCGCTCGTGCGCTTGTCTCCAGCAGCACCATTCCTCTAGCTTTGAACTAGTGTCTGGATGACGAGGTAGTCAGCGTCACGTGTAAAATAAGAGTGAGCTGGACTTGAACGAGGGCATCGAGCGACCCTCCTTCACCAGATGTAGTTTCCCTTAGGCGAGGAGGCTTCTGTTGAGTTTCCTGCGAGGTTATTTTTGGCTGGCCTCCGACTCCCCGTCACGGACGTGCGATTCTGGGTTCAGGATGAGATAACTCGGGTGTAGTCCCCATACCCGGGTGAGCCCCGCAGGACCCAGTCGGAAAGGTTGGCCGACGCTTGTGACTTTTACAGAGGAGGGAGGAACGCCCAGCGCTCCCCTGCCCTTGGCCTGCTCCCTCCGGCCCCACCTGAACGTGAGGCCCCGTAGTTGATAATGAGACCTTTGAGCTACCTTGAGTCTCTTTTGTTTTTATTTATTAGTGACCACACAGCTTTCTTTTTTAAGGGGGAGGGGGAGGGAGGAGTAAGTAATGCTTTCTCCCCTCTTTTTTTTAACCCCCTTTTATGCCCAGAAGAAAAACCCCCAGTTCTATCGAACGATGACTTTAGAGCCCTTGCCTACCCTTCCCGCCTTTAGCTAGAGCGATCGTGGGCTTAAGGCCCTCACCACCCGGGGAAGCCGCGTTCCGGGATCAGAGAAGCCAGCTGTCCTGGGCGGCAAGGGTCAGCGTGTGGGCCAGGAGGGTCTGTGTTGGTAATCGAGACAGAGGGCAAATCCCTCGTTCGGCAGCTTTTTCTCCGGGGCACAGCAGGTGCCCCCGGGTCCCAGGTGGCAGAACCTCAGGGCGTGGCCAGCCCTTCCCTCGGCGCAGCTGCCTCGTGCTGGGGATGAGAAAACCAGGACCCCAAGGGGCAAGGGAGGGTCCCTGGGGACCTGGGGCTCGTGTGCTGGAGCCCGTCTTCTGACGTCAGCGCTGGGGGGCCTCTGGTCCTCCTCCCAGCCTCTAGGGCAGCTTATTGGATGCAGCCGGCGCAGCCACACCCCACGTGGGCATGTTGGTGCCACCGGGCCCACATTTCCCATCAGCGTGGGAAAGGGGTCTCGGCACAAGAGCCATTCCGACGGTGCGCAGGCGGGCCCGCAGGCTTGGCAGGCACTGAAAGCCGGGCCGGGCGAGGTGCTTTCTGGCCGGCTGACCCGTCGGGCAGGTCCCCCGGGGTCCTGGGCCGGGATTAGAGCCCTCTTCGGCCGGGCCAGTTTGGGGCCCGGCACAGAGCAGAGCCCGAGCGAGCGATGGAGTGCGAGGGGGACGCGGAGCTGAACCGAGTCGGGGAAGCTTAGCGGGACGAGAGGGCAGCAGGCCCCTTTGAAACCTCCTGGCGCTAGTGAATAGGAGCGCCCCGTAAGGCATGAAAGGAGCCCTGGCCGTTTCTCGTGGGCACAGAGGCCGGGGGGCGGGGCTGGCTGCCCTGCTGGGGGCTGGGGAAGGGGCACAGCTGGGCGGGGGGCGGGAGGCGCGGGGGTCACGGGACGCCTTCAGTAGACTCCAGAAGGTGGAGCTCATCGGACACAAGCAGTCGTCTCACTTGCCAGGGAAGCAGTGAAGTCCCAGGGCCTTTGCACGAGGCCCGGGAGAAGCTGGGTCGAGGGGCCTTGTCCTTGGCGAGTCCAGGGCCCGCTGCCGACTTCTGGTTCCCCGCCATGCAGAAAGCCCCGTCTCAGATGGCTGGGGAGTTGAGTCTTCGTACAAGGCCTCTGAGCAGGCCCTCTCACGAGCCCGTTGCTCTGAAACCCACATCGTCAGAAGAAATGGCTTTTTTAGTTTTTGTTGTTTGGAAAGTTAGACTCCCAGCCAAGTCCTCAACCCCAGCCCTTGGGCAGAAGGACTGCGGGGGGCTGTAGGAGGATTGCAGTGGCGGGAGCGGGGGGCATGCTAGAAACATCAGAAGGAGCGGGTTCCTGGCGCCCCGGTGTGGCCTCCGTTAGGAAGTGAAAGCCAGGAGGACAGCATGGAGGTGGCAGACACCTCTCTCTGCGCAGAGCTGCTCCTGAAATCAGCATCTGCGCGATCGGAGGGTGCTTCTGCTCAGGGTGTCACAAAATCAGCCCGAGACCTTCTTGTCGCCTTTCACACAGAGGGGTGGCCCAGGTTATTTTATGATATTTATTTTTATTTCCTTATATCTTACTTATGGGTTTACTTTGGACCCCGGGGAAAGCATCTGAGTGAACTTCAAATAGTGCCTTATCTTACAAACCGGCCTTTTGGTGTCGGCTGTGATCAGAGGCCGCCTTCGGAGTGGGGGCCAAACGAAAATGCGAGTGGACGCGTGTGCACGTCAGCCCGCTATTTCAAAGCCACCGGAAAGCGACATTCAGGTTAGGCTGGGCATGGCCGAGTCAAAAGGCTAAACTAATTGGCTCGGCTTAAATGGCAACTAAGTGGAGTCCACACTTCGAAACCAGCGCTCCCCAGAAACAGCTGGGCCCGGCAGCGGGCGCGTTAACTAAAATGTTTATAATTAAAGGAGGCCGTCCGGGGACCGAGACGCAGACACGGGTCAGCTCATGGTCCTGAGAAGCCAGGAAACTGATCACAGGCTTTCAGAGCCTGGATACAAAGAAGAGAGGCCCCTTTCTGGAATGAGGGGCTGTGTTGGAAGAAGATTCTTGGCTGGGGGGTCGGGGTGGGGGTGGGATTAAAGGCACACTTCCTTGAAGGTGCCTCTTGAGCCTCTGAGCCTCTGCGAGTCGGTCTCCCTTTTCTGTGCTGGTCTCACGTTTCCTTGCCTACAGCTGGACCTTTGACCTGCCCTGGCTGTGATGGGCATGTTCTTGGTTGGAGGAGTGGTTTAAAAACGCATTTGTTCCTCTTGCCTTCAAGTGGCCAGGGACCTGCTCCCTCTGCCTCCCCCAGTTCACTTTTCTTTCTCCTGCTTTATACAGAGAAGGAGAGAGAGGTGTGAAAGCCTTACCGCTCGTTTCATCTTGGGAGGCAAGGGGAAGGAGCAAAGGCTTCTGGGGGACACTCAAGGTCAGAGTCTTGGAGGGGACAGGCGGGGGCCTCCTGGGACTCGTGCAGCCCCGTGTGTGTCACGGTGGGATCCACGGGGTGCTTGACTCCCACCCCCAGGATTGCCTGGAAGAGGCCTGGAGCAGAGCCATCCTCTTATTACGGCCCTGGAGGAGTTGCTGGTTGGAACGTGGACCTTGTCTTGCAGCCCTGGGGCAGCAGAAGTTGTTGCTCAGACCATCGTGAGACCCAGTCTGTTGGTCCCCTGCCGTTACCCGCACCCCACAAGGGATTTTAGGTGGGAGATGGGGGGCCGGCACGCCCCATAGCCAGCGAACACTAAGTGATCAGCAGGACTTTCAGGATGTTCCCCAAACCCCCCATTCACCCCTTCAGAATGCCAGGTGACCCCGTGGGGGCGTAGGAAGTGGTGTCCCCCGCATTCAGACCATCGGCAAGCTTGGCTTCTCCAGCTGGGCCTGGACTGTGCGTGTTTGAGTTAAGGATGCCTGTTCTGGAGTCCACCAGTGGCTTGGATTAGAAGCCTGGATCTGACCTGCCGGCTGATTCCAGGAGAGCTTTGGAGCATCTCTGCGCATCCATAAACTGTGGCGATTTAGGGGTTTTGTGAGGGTGCGGTTGGATTATACATCACTCAGTCCACGGGGGGCCGGCAGCCTTGGGTTGGAGTCGGCGGGCATGACCCTTAGTTGCTGGTCAAGCCAGGCCTGCTTGCGACCGGCCCACGTCTTGTGAGTGATCCTGGGGTGAGAAGTTGTAACGAAGCTCCACGTGGTTCAGGAAGTTTTTAGACTTAGAACCTTTTCTCCTACTTGACCTTCACGGGCCCAGTTCCGTCCCAGGCCTTAGTGAGTAGGAGGCTGCCTAGGAGACTTGACCTCACTGGTCAACGGGCTGACCATTTCCACAGCGCTCGCTGTCTGACCCCCCTCAGCCTTTCCCTGGGACACAGGACTCACACGCGCGCGTCAGTCCTTGCCTTACGTTGACCTGTCTTCCCCGCCTGTACCCTCGGTACGATCGGACTTTATAAAGTGCTTCTTTTCCAAGGTTTGGCTCGTAGGTCAGTTCATCTGTATCTGTACTGCATCCCTGAGGCGGCAGCCCTTTTCTCCCGCCCAGGTCAGCAGCCTTCCGGAATCCGCGGCCATGCAGAGGAGCCGGAGGTCGACCAGTTGGCCCAGGCCGCTCCTGGCATTTTTTAGGCACAGCTGATCGTCACCTACCGCTGGTCAGCCAGCACCCGTTGATGAACAAAACACCAGGGAAAGGGAAATAGCCAAGCAGCTAATTTCAACACTTACAGCCTCGAAGGATGATTCCGTGTGGAAATGTGTGAACCCTGAGGCTTTTGTCCATAAGTGGCTTCTGGAAGGAACAGCAATGGGAAGATGATCACACCTTGACTGTCCGACTGCTTTCAAGAACAAAAGTTTAAAACAAAACCATAGCAACTCCGGGTCCTGTTTTTAGTGCAGACTAGCTGGAGTGGAGGTGGTGGTGGTAGAGTTGTTTTTAAACTTCTTCCATTTGCTTTTTAAAAATATAGTGAAGAAGAACGTTAAGGGGCCCTTCTGGCCTCTGGTCTTTGCTCAGAATCACCTCCATGGAGAGGATTTCAGTGACCACCGCCTCCTGTTCGAAATGCAGCTCCACGCCCCAGCCGTCCTCACTCCCCATTTCCCGCAGTGTGTTTCGTCACGGTGCTTTTACCACCTTCAAACTTGCCATAGATGTTGCTTTTTAATTTTTGCCTATTACCTGTTCCGCTCCGTTAGAACACAGGCTTCCTCGGGGCAGTCGTCTGCATTTTTATCCCCTTCCTTCGCTGCTCTCTTGCCTGGAGCCTAGAACAAGGTCTGGCACATAGTAGGTACTCAGATATTTGGATGAATTGCTCAGAGTACCGTGGAGTAGGGGCTTTCTCTTTATGCCCACGTTGGTCACGGATCTGAGAATCCATTGGTTGGGGGCAGTAGGGTTTGGAGCTGAGGGAAGGAAGGAGCCCAGAGATGCCTGCCGGTGGCTGATAAAAAGGAGACATTCGGGGCTTCCCTGGTGGCGCAGTGGTTGAGAGTCCGCCTGCCGATGCAGGGGACACGGGTTCGTGCCCCGGTCTGGGAGGATCCCACATGCCGCGGAGCGGCTGGGCCCGTGAGCCATGGCCGCTGAGCCTGCGCGTCCGGAGCCTGTCCTCCGCAACGGGAGAGGCCACAACAGTGAGAGGCCCGCGTAACGCATAAAAAAAAAAAAAAAAGGAGACATTCGGGAACGCCTGGGAGGTTGACTGCTGGAGGGTAACGCACACCCTCCACCGGCGCCTGGCTTAGTCTTCTGTGGGTCTGGTCCCTGGTTGCCGTGGTAACAGACCGTCGGAGGGACCAGAGGGGTCTTAGTCTCCTGCTTGGGGCACCTGTAAAATAGGGGGACCTTCACTCTGCGGTGGGTGCGGTTCTGAGACACGAGCTCTTCCCAGGTTGATACTCCTGCATCGGAGCTGGGGGCCGTTTCCAGAGAGGCTTGAGGGGCACGACATGTGGCGGTTGGGCCTTGGACTCACTTTCCCTGCAAGGACGGCCACAGCGCCCAGAGTCTGGGGGCGCTCCCGGCTCCAGGAGGTGCGCGGCCCCGTCTGTCGGCGGGGTCTCAGGCGGGCGCGCGTGAGTCGGCCCGTGCGCTAAGGCCTCCTCGTGAGCCGGTGGTTCTGCCCTTTCCTTTCCCTTAGAGATGGAATCCCTCCTTACCTCGGGGGGAGTAAGAAACAGCTCCAGAGAGAAATGCATCGCAGCGTGAAGGCCAACGGCCAGGTGTGCCTACCTCATTTCCCGGTGAGTACGGTCGGCCGGCAGCTCTTTTCGGGGAGGAAGAGTGAAGGGTTGGGGGCCGGCGCGCCTGGGACCTGGGGGGGAGGGAGGGCAGTGGAGGGCCACGCAAGGGGCGATCTGCGGTTCACTGGGGTGTAACCCAGAGCAGGGGCGCCCACGATGCCCTAGTCGGCCTTTTCCATTTCCTCGATTCAAAAAAGAAAACTCCATGAGAAAGAAGCGAAGCAGCGAAGGGTGGGAGGGTGGGAGGAACCGGCGCTTTGCGTTGGGCTATCCCGTTAAGTCCATCCCACCACGGAGGCGAGAACAGTGCCTCACTGAACACTTGCTGGTCGACTGAATGAAGGAAAGAGAGAGAGGATGAGGCTGGAGGGCTCTGCCCCCTGAGTGAGGGTCGCATCCTGGGACGTTCTCCTTGCGTTGCCCGCGTGGCTGTGTCGTTTCAGTCACCGTTCATCTCTGTGCTCGGCCATTTCTCCTCCGAAGCCCTGGAGGTCGGCTGTCCCTCTTCTTGTCTGTTTCCAACCCCAGCACATGGCTTAGTGCCTGCTTGTTGAATCTACTCCCAATAAGTGTCTGAGCATCCCGTGAGCAGCTCCTTCCTGCGATTGAGATGAGAGGCCAGCGTGGTGTGGAGGGCTTTTCCGGGTCCTCCCCTACGATTTCCAAGTCCCGGGGGGCAGCCAGCCCGTGGCCCCCGCACATAGAGAGCTGCCCCATCTGCGTCTCAGGAGCTGTGCTTCTTGTGGTACCCGGAGGTCCAGCTGCTCCTTAGGGAGGGGAAGAGAGTGCCCAGCTTAGAGCAGCGTCTCTGCTTAGAGTCCTTCCTGCTGGCTTCAGAGAATCCGATTTGTCCGTCGGTGATGTCACACGTCGGAAGTGGACACGTCGAGTTGCTAATCCCACGTTGCGTTAGTGTGTGGACTGTTGCCACTTCTCTCTGAAGCCCCTCAGACAGTCCAGGGAAGACTTAAATTTGTAAAATTAGCCTACTAAGTTTGCTTTTCTGGGGACCTCCAGCATCCCCCCCTCAATAACATCCCCCCCACCCGTACAGCAGTATCGATGATGTATTCATATATGTGTGTGTGTATATATATATATATATATTTTTTTTTTTTTGACTTGGTGGGGGCACTGGGGAGAGGTATGTGTGTTCAAGGAAAGCTGTACGGCCCCCCAGGATTGTGAATTAGGTGATTCTGTCCTGGGGTGTGTGATTGTTTTCTCATGTGCGGCTCGGGTGGGGAGATGCTAGCCTCTGCAGGCTGGCTCTCTGCTGCCCCCATCCCGCCCCCTCCCAAAGAAAAGGGCCAAAGCAGGAGGCAAACGAGGGTTAGGGGGCAGAACCAGGAGGGGCGGGGGCTACGGGTACCAGACGATGGCAGGGGGACAGAAAGCCGGCCGCGGGGGTCCTCTCTGCTGGCGGCGGTGGCCGGCGTGCTCGTGCCTGTTTGTATCCCATACCCGGTTTGGAGATGCGCCCTTTTCCCTCGGTAGATGCGCTTCAGGCAGCCGAGTGCAGCAGTGTTCTGCTACAGCCAGCAGCAGCTTGCTTTCCATTTTCTGTGCAAAGAGACGGGCGCAGGGGCGGGGAGCACGAGGGGGTCCGGGGCGGCGGTAGACAGCGCCGCCTCAGAGGTGCGCAGTGTACGGCCAGGAGAGACGTTACCGCTGCGTATGATCTGGGCCCTGTGACTCCTCTTTTCTCCCCCCTCCCCCTTTTTCCTCCCCCCGCGCACCGCCCTTCCAATCTTATTTTTTACATTTCCAGCTCCCTTTCTGTTTAGGCTCTACTTTTTATTCCTTGAGGTGGGCTCTCTCCCCTCCCCATTGCAGAGAGCTGCCTTTTTTTTTTTGATGTTTGACAACAGTCTTTGAAGATTTTCTAGTTCAGAGTAGCGTCTGATGGGCTGGTTGTACTCCAGAGGGAGGGCAAGCGGGGCCCCTCGCAGTGCGACCAACTGCTCCTGCCTGCGGCACGCGCTGCCGGGACCATGGCTCTCCATGAGGCCGAGGCCGCGGCGCATAAAGCGGCCGAGCAGCTCTCCGCGCGGCCATGGGCGCGCCGTCCCCAGGCCCGGGCAGCCCCCTGACTGCGTCCGCCCCGTGTCCTCCCCGCGCCCCGCAGAGAACCCACCGCCTGCCCAAGGAGATGACCCCCGTGGAGCCCGCTGCCTTCGCGGCCGAGCTCATCTCCCGGCTGGAGAAGCTGAAGCTGGAGCTGGAGACGCGGCACAGCCTGGAGGAGCGCCTGCAGCAGATCCGAGAGGTGGGCGCCGCCCTGCCCCCTGCCCGAGGTTGGGGGGGGCCCTCCTGCTGACCCCGGCGCTCCCCGACCGCTACCTTGCCTTCCAGGACGAGGAGAAGGAGGGCTCCGAGCTGGCGCTGAGCGCCCGGGAGGCGGGGCCCACCCAGCACCCCCTCTCCCTCCTGCCATCGGGCAGCTACGAGGAGGACCCGCAGACCATCCTGGACGACCACCTGTCCAGGGTCCTCAAGACCCCCGGCTGCCAGTCCCCGGGCGTGGGCCGCTACAGCCCCCGGGCGCGCTCCCCGGACCAGCATCGCCGCCACCACCTCCTGCAGCACCGCGCGCCCCCGCCCCCCGGGGGCCCGTTGCTCCCCCCCACCGCCGCCCCAGCCGGCTGCCCCCTCCTCGGGGCTCGGGGCTTCGTGAGCAGGCAGACGACGAAGCACGTCCACCACCACTACATCCACCACCACGCCGGCCCCCGGACCCGGGAGGAGGTGGAGGCCGAGGCCGCCCAGCGCGCGCGCTGCCCCTGCCCCGTCCCCACCCCCGGGGGCGCCGACTACCCCTGCTGCGCCAAGTGCAAGAGCCACCCCGGGGCGCCGGAGCCCGCGGCGGCCGCGCAGGCTGGGTAGGTGTCCCGTGGTCGGAGGGTCGGGGGGCGGAGGCGTTGGGCCGCAGGGAGGGCGGTGGGGCAGGCGGGGGCGTGGGGCTGGGCAGCAGGGGCCCTTTGCCCGCCGGCTTGGAGGGGCCGCGGAGGCAGAGGCGGCCGGGGTCCCCGGGATGGATGCGCTCCTCATTCCCCGCAGTGGCCGCGGCCGAGGCGCCGTCCCACCCCGACGGAGCGGGAGAGGCTCGGAGCCAGGCCCGGCTGGGCCAGCCCGGGAAGGAGGGGCCCCCGGCGGAGCGGGGCCGCTGCAGCCGCCCGGGGAGGAGGGAGACCGGGCACAGGACGTATGGCAGTGGGTGCTGGAGAGCGAGCGGCCGGGCAAGCCCAAGCCGCACAGGTGAACACGGCCGGCTCGACGCCCGGTGCGGGGTGTGGGTGGGGGGCCCTCTGCGCCGAGCGCGACCACGGCCGGCGGCTCCCGCCCTTCTAGTCGTGAGCGTCCGACTGGGCGGCCCGCAGGAGTGCCGCGCTGGGGCCATGCGCCTAGCCGTGTTACCGTCGCGTTTTCTTTTCTCCCCTTGTCTCTGTGATTTCTCTTGAAGTCGTGCTTTCCGGCCCCCTAATCCCGTGTCTCCCCTCGGCTCTCTCTCGCCCTTGCCCGTTCAGTGCCCAAAGCACCAAGCGGGCCTATCCCTTGGAGTGCGCCCGAGCGTCCCCAGCCGGCCGTCACCACCTGTGGGTGGGCAGCAGCGGGCACCCCCGCGCCGCCCCCCGCGCCCACCCGTTCACCCAGGACCCTGCGGTGCCTCCCCTGACCCCACCCAACACCCTGGCGCAGCTGGAGGAGGCCTGCCGCCGGCTGGCGGAGGTGTCCAAGCCCCCGAAGCAGCGGTGAGTGGCTGGGGCGGCCGGTGGCGGGTCCCCTCGCCGGCCTCTAGGAATGGCTCCCCTGAGCTAGCCGAAGGGCTACCCGGGACCTGGCGAGGCGTGGGAGGAGGCAGCCCTCACAGCTCCTGTTCCCTTAGGAAGGGCCCTAAGGTCCCTAACGGTGAGGTGAGCTTGCGAGGAGCCGTGGCCGATGGGGCTTCTAGAGCCTTCAGCCCTCTGCCTGGGCTGCAATGCCCAGTGCTGGGCTCCTGGGGGGCTTAGCACAGCTCTGCCAGGCCTCCAGGGGCTGCCGTCAACACAAGGCCTTGGTTGGGTCTCCGCGGGGATGGAAGTCGGAGGCCGGGGAGAGCGCTTCTCTGACTGCTTCCCACTGGCCCCGGGGACGGCAGGCTTCCGTCTAAGTCCTTGGTGTCCTCAGGTGCTGCGTGGCCAGTCAGCAGAGGGACAGGCACCACTCGGCCACTGGTCAGCCAGGAGCCACGCCCTTCTCCAGCCCAAGCCTGGCTTCGGAAGAGTGAGTGTCTTTACCTGGTGTTGCTGAGATCTGCCCAGAGGCTTTCGTTTTCGGGGAATTCTCTATCGGGGGCTGTGGTTTTTGAAAACTTTTTTTTAGTCTATAAAATCACCTTCGTTTTCACATGAGCGACAAGGAACAGTAAACCCAGATGTTGCCGTAAATTAGGATTTCGAAAAACCCCATCTGCACCAAGAAACGCATCATGACTTGTACACAAGTGTTCCCTCTTGAAGTGGTGGATGGCTCAGGGTTCCTGGACTCAAGCTCAGATGGGAAGCCTTTAGCTGACGGGTAGAGGGACCCCAAACCCAGATGGAAAAGTTGTCCCCATTAGCCCAGAAAGTTAGCGAGTTGGAAAACCATCTTTGTGTCACACTGAGCGGGAGGGTGCCTCTCCACCATTGCAGGGACGGAGAGGGGACCATCTTTGCTGTTTTGCGGGGGGAGCAGCACATCTTCCCCACTGGTCCCATGATTCCTGTCCTAAACCTACACTCTTGTAAACTGGGCAGGGAAGCCAGGCTTCGTCTCACTCCAGGGTGGTGCGTTGAAAAAGCGTTAGGTTGCAGAGATCTAAAGTGGCCTAAATCATTAAAGTTTTCTTGGTTAGCTTGTTCATTGTGAGCAATGAACAGTGTTCGAACTGAGAAGACCTCCACCCTGTTAACAGCTGGTGGACCTTAAGTTGACCAGCTGTCCGGGCCTGCCTCTTTTTTTTTTTTTTTTTTAAGCCACTCCACAAAAACGCAGAAGTTGAGATGACTGAGGGCTGACCCCACCCCCTGCCAGTGGGCTCTGGCTTTCCGGGCTCATGCCACTCCTGGGTGTGTCCCTGTGGCTCTGGGTGGGTTTCTTCTTTCTCATCTTCCTTGGCAAGCACCCCATTGGTGCCCCCCTGATGGACACTGCTCTGTCCTCGCATTGGGTGGAAGGAGACGGTCCCTTCCTGGTTGCCCCACACAGATGACCCGAGGGAGGACCGTGTGTCCACCAGAGATGGCTGCCTCTGTGAATCGGGACCCGCACCCTCGTGGTGTACAGCTGCAGCCCGACTTTATCTCTGAAGACAGCGCCCCCGGGTGTGTACGTGCACGTACGTGCACACGTGCTTGCTGCCTTCAAATGCGGGACTTGTTGCTTTTCCATCTTATTTTCAGTCACAAAGAGCCAAAGAAGCTGGCAGGGGTGCACGCTCTCCAGGCCAGCGAGCTGGTGGTCACCTACTTCTTCTGCGGGGAGGAAATCCCGTACCGGCGGATGCTGAAGGCTCAGAGCCTGACCCTGGGCCACTTTAAAGAGCAGCTCAGCAAAAAGGGAAATTATAGGTAAGCGTCCCATGGCTTCTTTCTGCTCCGGACTTGGTTTGCTCAGAACCAAGAGCCAGGGTCGCTTCCTGGCCGGGCCAGACCTGGAGGGGCCACTGGAGGGGCTGCGCGATGCTTCACTCTGTCTCACTGACGCTGTCCCCTCCCCTCCCCGAGATGACACGGCAGCAGCGGCGGCAGGGAGGGCTCTGTGGGCACCTGGGTGGGCTCTTTTTACCAGGTGGATGAGCCTGAGGGTTAGGGTTAGGAGCAAGGGGTCGGCTGGCTTTGCCAGAAGGAGAGCTGGGCTGGGGCCGTCTCGTGGAGGCTCTGCCTGAGAGGGGCGAGGGGTGCGGGGGAAAGCTAGGGAGGGAACAGGCAGACGGAGAGACTGCCTGATGAGAAGGCTGAAAGGCTGCCCTCCTGGCACGTCTGGGAGAGGCCGCCCTCACCGAAGGCTCAGGGACAGGCAGAGGCCACTGCCTGCACTGTGGCGGCGTCCTCTTCCCTCAGCCTCGGTGTCCCAAGTCATGTGGGACAGGGTTGCCTGTAACAGAGGAAGGGCAGGACCCGTGGGTGGGCACGGGGGGGGCGGGGTCAGGGCTGGCTGCTCCTCCTGCTGGGGCCTCGGGACGGGAACCTGTCCTCCCTCCCGGCGTCCTCTCCCCTCTACACGGTCCAGATGCCCACCCTGGCCTGCCGGACCCTGGAGGGGATTCAAGAGCCGGGGGCTGGCCCTGGGCATCTCTCGGTCACTTTCCCCTCGACGTGGGGCAGGTGATGACCAGAGTCCTACCTGCCCCTTCTCGGCAGCCTTCGTCCCAAGGGAACCCGTGGGTTCCATCCCGCTGAGTCCCGAGTGCTGTGTGCAGGGCTGGGGCAGGAGAGGCAGGAGGTTAGAGAGGAGACAGCCCAGGCCCGGAAGGTGCTCCCCTGCTGCTGCCCCGAGCAGGGATGGCACGGAGAGCTCTAACACACTTCACCACCTGCTGGGCGTGTGCCGGCTCTGGACCCCCAGCGAGCCCACCCCCGGGGCCCGTGACCCCAGCCCTTCCACCAGGGCCGGTGCGGGGGGAGGGGAGGTGCTGATTTGGGCAGTGGCTCAGAGTGACTCTGTTTGCAGGGAAGGGACATGGCTCAGGGCCGGGACCCTGCAGGTGACCGACAGCGGGGCCCGGAGCTGGGCTGAGATCTTTCCCTTTCACGCCCGGGCAGAGACAGTTCTGGAAATGAACCAGGGGACTGGGGAACGGGCCTGGCTCCTTCTTCCTCTTCTTCTTTTTTTTAATCTTGAACAGACACAAGATGAAACTAATTACACAAGTGTGCCCCCCAGGGATTCATTTTGATCTCAGCTTTGGCTCGGCTGGACTTTGGAACCGCAGGTGACCTTCAGGGGAGCAGGGCCGAGGGGCGCTGAGCAGAGGCTGCAGGGACGGCTCCACACGCAGCCACTCGAGCCCCGTCTGGCTCGGAGTGTTTTCTAAGGCACACTCCGCAAGCCTGGCTTTGAAGCCCCGGCCTCCCCTTTAACGCACACAGACTCGCACGCATGGGCGACTGGCACATTCCTTGCTGATTGGGTCGGGCTGCGGCCCTTCCCAGCCGCCTTAGGCGGCTCCACCGGCTCCCCGGGCCGGAGCTGGACCCTTTGCCCGCCGGTCGGGAGGGCACCGGGCGCCGCGCCTCGTCCTCCCGGTGGGGTGGCACTGCGACACTCTCCTCACACCCCTCTCCGCCGCCCGCCATCCGGAGCCCAGTGAGGATGGGGGCGGGGAGCGGGGACCTGGGCCGCGCTGGGCAATCTCAGCGTGGCAGAGCTTCAGAGCAGCCCCTGCAGACGTGCCAGATGGCAGAAGGAAGCAGAGTTTGCCACAAAGCAGGTCGCAGTGGAGGAGAAGCTGAGGGCAGCTCGGTGCCTTTGAAGTCTGGGGGCACAGGGGAGGGCCGGGGAGGAGGTCGCAGTCAGGGACAAGGTCACTCGCTGCGTGTCTCTGCTCAGAGGGGCCGGGAGAGCCCCCAGGCTGGGCCCGAGGCCTACCCGGGGTGGCGTAGGCATTGGAGCTCTCATTTAGAAAGAACTCCCCCCGCTGCCCAGGCGCCCCTCCCCCAGCTCTCATCGGGCCCCCCGGGACTCTGAGTCCCTCCTCGTGCCAGAGCGTCTTCTCCGCTAACCCCCTCGAGCTGGGCGGTCACCCCGATGCCTTAGCCCAGCCGGGAACGCCAGAAACCCAGACCCTTGACTAAATGCAGCTGTTTCACTGGGTTTAGCCTTATCTCCTATGAAAGTACTTGGCTGGCCTTCATTAAAGAGGAAATTTAGCTCTAACCAAGGGGAATTGAAAAAAACTTTTTAAGGAGAAAAGACAAAAACAAAACCACTGTAACCCTGAGACACAATTACTTTTTTTTTTTTGAGAAGCTATTACCCTCCCCCCAGGGGACCGTGACCCTCCCTCCACGAGTGGCCTTTATTGGCTGAAGATGACAGCTTGCAGGGGCGAGTTTAAAGCGTCTGAGGGGTCTCCCTGGCCTGGGACGGGGAGGGATAGGCCTTGGCTTCGTGTCCTGGGAAGGGTCTCGGGTGGGCCTGGCCGAGCGGGACAGCAGTTTTCACACATGACTCTCCTGGGACAGGCTGGTCGTTTGCGTCCTTACAGCTAAACAGGCTTCAAGCAAGAAGCCCGGGTGGGATGGAAGGAGCTTTTTTAATCAGCGGGCAGAATAGGGGCCTTTAGCGTTTGCCCTGGAGGAGGGGAGGGAAGGGGCCGGGCAGAGGGGACAGCAGCGGGGTTCTCGGTGGCTGCAACCCCGGGAAGCAGTGGGCTGCCCACCTCCTGCAGTGACCACGGGGGAAGCAGCCTGTCCTGGCCCCACCAGCCCGAGCTGTGCCCGACACCAGCCGGGAGGGCTGGCCCTTGGGCGCTGGAGGGCAGGGAGCCTGAGAGGTGCCAGCCTTCCGCAGGCTCCTACCGGGTCGTGGGACTGAGTCGGGGGTCTCTTTGAGGGACCCACCCCTCCAGGCACGCCTTGCGCTCCCCCGCCCCTCCCCCCCCAAAAATAAAGTGGGGAGAAAGAAGCAGCCGTCCTCTGCAAAGGGTACCTCTCACCGTGTGTGTCGGGTGACGGTGCTGGGCCTCAGCATTGTTGGCAGCTGGGGGTGCCCAGCCGCCACCGCCTCCGGGGTCCCTGCCTGGCTTTGCCCTCCCACCGGCCGCACGAAGCAGACACCCGGGCGGAGACTTCCTTGCCGCCCGCGGTAGCGGCATTCTCAGACCCCTTAGCCCCCAGCGCTGACAGACTCTCCTCTCAAACCCAGTAGAAAATGCAGCTTTACCAAGCCGCGTGTTGGGTTTTCCTTTTAAGGTATTACTTCAAAAAAGCGAGCAACGAGTTCGCGTGTGGAGCCGTGTTTGAGGAGGTCTGGGACGACGAGGTGGTGCTGCCCACATACGAGGGCCGGATCCTGGGGAAGGTGGAGAGGATCGACTGAGCCTCGGTGTCTGGCTCGGGCCACCGGCCTCGGACAGGACGGCTCCTGGCTCTTGTAGACGCTGACGGTATTGGAGAGACCACCGTGCATAACCTATGACTTCCTAGGGCTCCAGATCCATCAGCTAGGAGAGACTGTGTGTAGCTCACCTGGACAGGAATCCTTCCTGCTATTTATTGGACAGTCGAATCCCCCGCCCCCAGTTTGTGGATATGCTGCTTTAAACACGGAAGGGGGAGAGAGGAAGTTTTCGTGGTTCTGTTTCACGGAAAGAGGATTTAAGCTGTGCCGTGCGTTTCTCCAAGTGAACGTAGACTTTTTTTTTTTTTTTTTTTTTTTTTTTTTTTTTTTTGCGGTACGTGGGCCTCTTGCTGCTGTGGCCTCTCCCGTTGCGGAGCACAGGCTCCGGACGCGCAGGCTCAGCGGCCATGGCTCACGGGCCCAGCCGCTCCACGGCATGTGGGATCTTCCCGGACCGGGGCACGAACCCGTGTCTCCTGCATCGGCAGGCAGACTCTCAACCACTGCGCCACCAGGGAAGCCCGAACGTAGACTTTTAAACAATGGTGTCCTGCCGTTGACACACACAGAAATTGGTGCATCTTTTTTCCCCAGCGCTGCTCTATTTTGTCATAAAGGTCTTGAAGTTTGATTTGGGGGCCCTCCTGTCGGACAGGATGGTTCACTGTGGAGGAGGGGGAGCCTCCCCGGGGCCCCAGGTTCACCCTGTGACTTCCTGGAGCTCCCCATCAGGGCCCAGCCCCCGACGGCTGAGGCCTTCTGGAGCCATGTGGCTCGACTCCTGCTTTTCTTGAGATGACAACTCCTTGGGAGTCTTTTAAAAGTAGTCTTTGGACCCCAGCCATTCTGGAAACTACCCCCTCCCCTTGCGCCCCGCCCGGCAAAGAAGCGAACAGTTGTGGGAAGACCTAGCTGCACCTTTCCTCCAGACACCTTCGTCGTGACGTTCGGGTTTTTACATTAACTTAATCTGTGCATTCTGTTTGCCGTCGTTCCTTGTACCATACGTCTGTATATATTGTACGGAAAAGAGTATTAATCCACTATCTCTAGTGCTTGACCTTGAACCAGTACAGTACCTGTACCTGCACGGCGTCCATGCCGTGTGTCGCCCTATATTGAGGGCTCCAGCTTTCCCTTGTTTTTTGAAAGGGGTTTATGTATAAATATATTTTATGCCTTTTTATTACAAGTCTTGTACTCGGTGACTTTTGCCATGGCATCTTGTCCTACTTGTACTGTAAATTATGCATTACAAAGAGTTCATTTAAGGAAAATTACTTGGTACAATAACTATTGTAATTAAGAGATGTAGCCTTTATTAAAATTTTATATTTTTCAAAGTATCGGCCTTGTCTTTGACTCCCCTGGGGTGGAAGTGGGTTAGAGGCACCCTTTTGTACGTGAACATCCTTCGCTTGATTTTTCCCACTTTGCTCGAGCCCATTTCTGTCTGACCTGGAGCTCTTCTTACCCTACTGGTGTTTTGAAAAAACGATTTCTTCAAAATCACCTGGTTGCCGACTGGCTGAGGATTTTCTCGTCGTGAGACAGGTGTGGACAGCATCCCCTCTGATGTCCTCCCCCCGTCTGCCACCTGGATTCACCCTCTTCCTCCCAGGCAGATGCCTGCCATCTGGCCAGGTAGGTACAGGTGAGGAGCTGGGATGGGGTCCTCCCAGGAGTACTTGTGTTTTCATAGGTGTCTCGGGGGTGAAAAGCCACTGAAAATGGTGTGCAGGTCGTGAATGCCCAGTGGGGTCAGTGAACCTTGATCTCGGTGCTACTCAGCCATCCGCCCAATGGCTGGGTAGACCAGACGGTTGGTTCAGTGAGAAGAGGGCACTGTTCACCAGCAGTTTGTTTTGTGTGGCCATTGTTCATCCAACAAACACATGTCCCGTCCCCGTGCTCGGAGCACTCGGGGCTGGGCTGCATTTCAGATCCCGGAGGACAAGTCCACGTAAAGGAGTCCTATGATGAACGCTTTTTGAAATAAATGTCCAAAGAGGAAAAGGTGGGGGAGCGAGGGATAAATTAGGAGTTTGGGGTTAGCAGATACACACGACTATATATAAGATAGATAAAAAAACAAGGACCTACTGTATGGCACAGGGAGCTCTGCTCACTATCTTGTAATAACCTATAATGTAAAAGAATCTGAAAAAGTATATATGGCAGTCACTTCGCTGTACATCTGAAACGCAACATTGTAAATCAAGTATACTTCAAAATAAAAAAAAATTTTAATCTTTAAGAAAGTCTACAAATAATAAATGCTGGAGATGGTGTGGAGAAAAGGGAACCCTCCTACACTGTTGGTGGGAATGTACATTGGTGCAACCATTATGGAGAACAGTATGGAGGTTCCTCAGAAAACTAAGAATAGAGTTGCCATATGATCCAGCAATCCCACTCCTGGGCATATACCTGGACAAAACTATAATTCAGAAAGATACCTGCACCCCAGTGTTCCTAGCAGCGTGACTCACAATAGCCAAGACATGGAAACAACCTAAATGTCCGCCGTACAGATGTGCAGAGGAACGGATGAAGAAGGTGTGGTACAGATCTATACAGTGGAATACTCCTCAGCCATACAAAAGGATGAAATCTTGCCACTGCAGAAACATGGATGGACCTAGAGATTGTCATACTTAGTGAAGTAAGTCAGAAGGGCAAATACCATATATCACTTATATGTGGAATCTAAAATACGACACGATGAACTCATCTATGAAACAGAGACTCACAGAGGACAGACTTGCCGTTGCCAAGGGGGAGGGGGTGGGGGAGGGAGGGGGTGGGGGAGGGATGGGGTGGGAGGTTTGGGGTTAGCAGATGCAAACTATTGTATACAGGATGGAGAAACAATAAGCTCCTGTAGAGCACAGGGAACGATATTCGACATCCTCTGATAAACCACAATGGAAAAGAATGTATTATAAGAGTGTATATATGTGTATAACTGAACCACTTTGCTGGACAGCAGAAATTAACACAACATTGAAAATCAACTACAATAAAATTTAAGAAGTGTCTGTGATGGCAGCTGGACTTCACTTCTCAGGAGCGGGGTCTGCGGGGGATCTGGTTGACTTTTTGCTCCTCTGTAAGCTGGTTCAGGGCCCAAGAGGCAGAGGAAGGCAGGGGATGGGGGCCCGCGCGGGGATGGGGGCGGGGCCGGCTTGCACTGCGCAGCCTCGCGTGGCGTTGTGACGGGGCGGCTGCCAGGGGAGCTGGCGAGAGAGTCCGAGAGAGTCTGGGCTGCAGGATTCGGTGACCTTGGTCCTCAGCATGCAGGTGGCTGCACCCTTCCCCTCCTGCTGGAATGGGGGCTCATACCGGGGTATCCCAGACCCACTCCCAGAATCGTTAGGCTCTGTCCAATCCGGAAGGATGAAGAGGCTCAAGCCATTGTGCCTGGGGGGGCGTGGGGGGTTAGGGCTTTTCGTCTTCAGGCCTTTGGGTTCATCTCATGAGAGTAATGAGGTCTAACACGGGCTTGGGGTTCGGACAAACCTGAACCCAAGTCCCGGTGCCACCACCTCCTGGGGAAACGTGGGCACCTTCCCAGCAGCATCTGTGGGACAGAAACCAGATGAGGTGACCACTCGTGCTTGTACCTCTTCGCAGGGGCCCCGTACCTCTGCTTCTTGTTTTCACCGTCTGGGGCTCCTCACCTGGCGGGGATGGGCTTCTGGGATCCCCGAACGCTTGACATTGTTTGCAGAATCACCTGTGCCTTCCTCTGACGAGAGGGTCTATGGCTTTACTAGAATATTCGAAAGAAAAAGCTAAAACGCAAGCCCTGCCTCCTCCGGGCCCTCCGGTCTCAGCGGGGAGCTGGTGAGACACAGCTGCCCCCATCCAGATCCGCCCCCAGCCCCCCCCCCCCCCCCCCCCGTCCACGCCCCGGGGGGGCCTGGCTGCGATGGAGCCTCACCTCTCCGGTCCTCTTCCACCTTCCCTCTCGAAACCCCAGCTGTAAATCGGGCTCACCAACCTCATCTTCATTTCCTAGGCGCTCCGGCCTCATTTTCCTGATTAATTGCTGACCAGCTCGTCAGAGGGGCAGCACGGACCACGGGGCTGAGTCCACTCTGGGCTGCGCTTGTTGGAGTTTCACAGCTCCATCCTCGCTCCCTGGGTGAGTAGCTCCTCGCGTGGAAATTCCAGCCCTGTCCCTCTTCCTGCTTCAACATCTGGGCGTGGGCGTCCGGCTTCTCCTGCCCTGGCACAGAACCTAGAAGTGGGGGGCAAGGCACTGGCAGGCTGCTGCAGTCGGAAACTGAGACTTTTCAGCCGGAGCCTCGCTTTGGCCCCAGCGCGTCTTTAAACTTTTCTTTTATCAAGTCTGACCCTACACGGTACCTGGGAAATCTGTGTGGACCCTCACCGAGGGGTACTGTTCACGTGGAGATGTGGGGTTTGGGGAAAAGGATCCCGTCTTCTTCTCCCCCAGCCTTAGGGACCATAATCGTATTGTCAAAAGGAAGGAAATTGGAAATCACCCCAAAGAAAGTAGTCCAGTGTATCTGAATAATCAAGTAAGACTGGGTTTTTGCGGTTGTTGGTTTGTTTGTTTTCTTTCTTTTGTGAAAAAAAAAAAAAAGTTCCTCTTTTTTTACCTTTTTTTTTTTTTTTTTTTTTTTGCGGTACACGGGCCTCTCACTGTTGTGGCCTCTCCCGCTGCGGAGCACAGGCTCCGAACACACAGGCTCAGTGGCCATGGCTCACGGGCCCAGCCGCTCCGCGGCACGTGGGATCTTCCCGGACCGGGACACGAACCCACGTCCCCTGCATCGGCAGGCGGACTCTCGACCACTGCGCCACCAGGGAAGCCCGGAAGGTCCTTTTTAGGGCTTTGGCCACATCCTGTCTGTGAACCCTTGACTGTGACTCCCCAGTGACTGGCTCACGGGCAACAAACACTCAAGCCGGGTTTGTGGCTTCAATTTTCCTCTCAAGCCTGGATAGTCGAGGCTCGCCTTAATCTGAGCCCAGCCCGTCTCTCTGCCGTGATTTCCACTTGCGAGCTGGGTAGTCGTGAGCAATGAATTTCCCTCTACTTGGCTTTGCCTCTTTGTAAAACGAGAGTCACGAACGTCCTTCAGCGTGCTGATGGCAGTTGCTGAGGTGTGCACGGTTTTCAGGAGAGAGTCTGGCCCACGATAAGGGTCTCGTACACGTCGGCTGCTATTGTCCCCTGCCGTCTGGGTTCAGGCCTGACTCTGCTCAGCCCTCTTCCTTCTTCCTCTTGCCTGTAATGAAGCCCTGTCCCCCTGCCGTTGCTCCCCCCTTCCCCAGCCTTCCGTCTCAGAACCCCAGAACTCGCTCAGCCAGTGCTCACATCGGCTATTTTTTTCTTTTTCCTCCCCTGAGCTATAAGCCACTTGGAGAGCAAGGCCTGTGGCTCAGACCTCAACGTGCAAGAGCTTTACGGATAGAAGGTCACCCGGAGTGATAGAGAAAGTGCGAGGGCAAGTTCATCCAGACGTCCCATGACCACACCACCCTCCTGAACCCCATATCCAACTTCGCTCCGTTTTCCCAAACTCGGCTTTGGCGCCAATTATGTCATCGGGAGCCCTGGACGTGTCAGACGTGGTGCACGGAGAGGATCAGAGGACAGTCCGATGGTCAGGAAGTTGAGGGTTGGCTTTGTCTCCTACCCTCTCCAAGTGATCTTACCAGCAAGAGGAAGCCGGGGGTCGGCTCCCTACGGCGTTGTGTTTGGGTTTGCCAGATTTAGCAAATAAAAGTAGAGGACGCCAGTTAAATCTCAGATAAACAATGAATAATTTTTTGGTGTAAGTATAGCTCACACAACAGTCGGGATACGCTTATACTAAAACCGTATCTGAAACTCAGAGGTAGCGGGGCGTCGGGCGTTTAACCTGGCCAGTCCAGCTGTGATGGGTGCTGTGAATCTCTCACCTGGTCCTCCTCCCATTTTGCTGCTGACGTGCTCTCTCGTACGGCAGAGGCTGGAAAGCTGAGCACTGCATTCTCCCAACGCCTCTGTATCTGGATGTGAAGTGGGCTCCACCACTTTGTTTCTCTCAGTAGGAGGCAGAGGTATCTTCCCTCTGGCTCGTCGGACGACTTCCAAGTGGTGGAGACACAGGGCTTGTTGCAGCCTCGTGGGCGCCCCTTCTCGGCTCCCTGGTCCCCGAGGGGCTTGGAGCTGGGAGAGATGCCCGACTCCCCTTGGTGGCATCCGGCCACCAGCTCGCGGGTGTGTGGTGCGTGTAGGACGTGTAGGATCGTAGCAGTGGACCCAGGAACGCTGCCTGGGCAGGTGAGCTCTGCGGAGCTTTGGAAGTCATGACCACAGGCTCAGCCTGGCCTGTTACTGAGTTCACCAAATTTCTAAGCATCTCCTACCCTGTATCAGGGTTTACTTTATGTTAAAACGCTACATTAGTCTGGGGTGCGGTAACAAAATACCACAAACTGGGTAGTTGGGAACAGCAGAATGTATCCTCTCACAGTTCTGGAGGCTGGAAGTCCCCAATCAAGGGGGCAGCAGTACCAGACTCCCCTTGAAACCTGGAGGGAAGTGGGCTTCATTGCCTCTCCCAGCTTCTGGTGGTTGCATGAGCCCAGTCTTCACATGGCGATCTCCCTGTGTCTTTTCACACAGCCCTTCCTCTGTACTTGTCTGTGACTAAGCCCAAATGTCCCATTTTGATCAGGACACCAGTCATTTTAGGTTAGGGCCCACCTTCATCATCGCATCTTAATCTGACTGCATTTGCAAAGACCCTATTTCCAAATGAGGTGCCATTCTGAGGTACCGAGTATTAGGACTTCCCCGTAGGGGGGACACACTTCAACCCATAACAAATACCTAGAGTGATGGCTGTCTCCCGACCGATAGAATGGGGACACCTACCATTTTGTCCTAACAGAAAAAGAAAAGCACACATCTTTCAAAGAGAAAAACTTGAAGCATCGTCTCAAGGAGAAACTTCCTCTGACCGCGTGAAAGACCTCCACACTCCCCCCGCCCGCCCGTCAACTTGGTAACTGCATCTTCCCAGCCTGCCTGCTGTCACAGACCCCAGCAGACCGCCGGCTTTTCGTCCACACGCTCTATCCCGACTACTACACACACCTGTGATTTTCATCTCCACTCAGCCTGGGTCACGCTGGAAAATCCAGGTTGTCCGAATCCTTGACCATCCGAAAATGAAGCCAGGATCTGGGCGTTTTCCCTCTGTTCTCCTGGAAGGCACAACAGGACGAAAAGCAGGATGCCACCATCTTTCCAAAAAACCCTCTCGGCTACCAAGATATAAAACCCTTGGGAGAAATTGCGGAATTTCTGTCTCCACAGATTGCCAGGTTGAGAAGACGACGTCAGTGGTCATCTTTAGGCCCGAAGGCTGCGCCCGAGACTAGATGGGATTCTGAGCTTGGCACAGGCCTGGGTGACTGTATTTTTCCCAAGGGAAACGGTCGGCTCCCTGGTTGCTGGGGGCCAGCTGGGAGGGATGGGGGTAGGTAGAGCTGGTGGCAGGGGAGTCTTACTTTTAGGGGATGGTTTCTGTCCTGGCAGGGACCTGCATCGGTAAAACGAGCCTCAGCTCCCATCCTCAACCAGGCAGTGGGTGCTCGGGCATCTGTTTCCACGGAGGTGAAGTCTTTTGCAATCATCAGTTGTGTAGATGGTTTGTGAATCATTGTGGAGCCCTTGGCCGGGCTGGAGACAGCAAGGGGCAATTAGTCCTCTGATGGACACGGCTTGTCAACATAAAAGGTTTGGGCGGAAGGGCCGCCAGATGACACTCACTGCTTGGCAGACATGAGACGGCTGCAGGCCTTAGCCGTCCATTCCTCCCGCCCGAAAACGCCCAGGGGGTGAGAGAACGGGGAGGGGCGTGAGCTGGGGGAGGGGCGCAGCTGCTGTGCCTCTGAGCCCTGTCCCCTCAGCAGCGGCAGCGCCAGGCCACCTGGAGAAGCAGAGACGCCTCCCAGCCTTGCTTTAGGGGGCAAGGCTGCTCGGGCCACCTGCTTCCCTGTCAGCCGGAGGCCAATTATCCAGACTGAGGGATCGCCGGTCCCGGGGCAAGGGACAGAGAGATGGTGAGAAAATGAATTAAATGGGGGAGTGGATTATGATAGTAAAAGTCTGGCTTATAGAACATTTGATATGAGTTACTTAGAGATTTTTCCTTTAAATTTTTTCTTTTTTTTTTTTTTTTTTGCTAGCCACAGAAATAAATAGTCATGGTAGAAAATTTGAAAAATACATAGAATGACAAGAAAAGACCCTCCCAATCCATCTATAATCCCACTACCCATAGACACCAATTGATAATATTTTGGTGCATTTCCTTCCGATATATGGCACGATGTCTTGCTCAGTATTCTGAGCGTCTCCCAGTTTTTGAGGATAAATCCCCACGTGTGAAGACTTGTATTGCCGCAAGCAAACTTTGTGGCCATTCTGCAGACCTCCCTGGTCACTGTGAAGACCAGCCACCTGGACCTCCTCTTCCAACGAGAGCCCATCTCACAGGCTCTCCTGCTGGGAGGCAGGCGGTAGGCTAAGCCCAGCAGAGGCTCCTGACTCCCCAGGAACTGTGGAATTCACTTTTGGACGGGGAAGGAATGGCTTGCGGTTCCTGCCTGCCTCGCCCCGCCCCTTACCTGTTGGGAGGTCCTTCTTCTGGATCACACCTGCTTGATTCCTCGGCAGCTTGCCGGGTTCCACTGCTCTGCGTCTCCCACTTTGTACCACATCTGATGACGTCTTGTTTCTGATCCCGGCTGATTTCCCCCCTTTGGGCCCCACTTCCTTGGAGAATCTCCATAAATGACACCGGTGAGATGTTTTTCTTGCATTTGTCCCCGCTGTTATTTTAGCTGGCTCCGCGTCCATGTTTTTGTCTCCTGATAATAGTACCTTGGTTTTTCCTTTGGGGAACACCCCTCAGCTATACAAACGACACAGGATCTGGCCAATTAATACATTCCATCCCTCTGGCTATCATGACGGGTCCGAGGACGGACACGTGACTAATGTGGATCCAGTGAGAGTCAGACACGGGCTCGTGCCAGGAATTCAGAGAATGCTCTCCTTCTGCTGGGGCTTCTGCAATGGGCGCAGAATCCTTGAGCTCCTGGAGACCACAGTGTGCAGAGTGACCCAACCCCACCCCCAGGGTTGAAACCAACAAAGAAGAACTCAGAGCCACAGAGAAAGGGATGGGGGGGCAGAGAGAAAGACTGACCAACTTCCATGACATCACTTGTATCCTCAGATTCAACAGCCCCCAAACTTGGCCTTGTGAGTCAGTAAATCCTGTCATCCCTTTTCTGTCTTAACTCAATTTGACTTGGGTTTTGTTTTACTCAACCAGAAGACTTCTGACTAATAGTACAGCTCCTGTCCCTGGAGTGGGCGGATGTGTTCTCAAGACCAAGAGCACACACCACATGGTCCGAAATGGGGAGAGAGAGGTTGGAGGGGGGGACGCTTGCCACTTTGAGAAACAGGATGGAGTGATGAAGAGATATCTCAAGTTCAAGTTCTAGAGGATGCCACGTTTAGATGCTTGCAACCAGAGGCTTAGGGTATGTAATGGCCTTTTTTTAAAGTGACTCTTGGGACCTAAGCCCACGCTGGCTCTTTTCTGCTAGACCTTCTCATCGCCAGCATCACCGGCACCTAGTGAGAACCACTCTGTACCTGTACTGGGGTGGGGGACACAGACAGTGAAGACATGGTCCCTGCCCTAGAGGAGGGCCTGGTTCTGATGTAATTCAGGGTGAGCTGTCGCCTGAACGAAGCTTGTCTGGAGACGCAGAGGAGGACACCTTGGCTTGGCCTCCCCAGAGGAAGGTCACTTCGGGGCTGAGACTCACTGGGGCTTAGGAATTGATCAGAAAAAGAGTGGGAGGGTGGTCATGGGAGAGGGGACCACTTTGGCCAAGGCCAGAAGGTAGGACAGAAGTGAGAATGGAGGGTCTAGAGGTGGAGCAGGTGATGAGGGGGACCTTGGGGTCTTCCAGGTTGGGGCTCTACCCCCATCAAAGGTGGGGGGTTGATGGTTCTGGGAGAAGCTAACCCTGGTGGAGGCTGGAAGACATGTGATGGAGACAGAAGATGGAGACATGGAAGATGGAGACACAGAACCGGTGGCAGCAGCTTTCTTCTGCCCCTGTGCCCTGCTTCCCCTCCCCCTCCTCCCCCTCCCCCTCCCCTCTCCCCTTCCTCTTTCTGTCTCCCCCTCCCAGTACTCACAGGGGGTTTGGGGCAGCCCCGGTCCCTGCCCTCCTGCACCTACCATCTCTCACAGGCCCATTTCGGCCTCTAGATGCCCCTCCCACAACCCCAGCCATCCCCCACCCCCAAAGGGAGCCTCCTGGCGGGGATCCCCTCGCCCCCAGCCCTGGAAGGGAGGTCCTGAGACCAGAGCCCGGAGCCCAGGGAAGCTGCTTGTGCAGAAGGGAAGTGAGAACCGAGCTGAGTGCTTGTGATTATTTTTCTCCCCAGGGACCACGAGAAAAGACTGCTGGGCTCCACGTCTTTACAGAGCCTCACTTCCTTGGCAAGCCGGCACTCCTGTCCAACCCGGAGTGTTTAATTACCAAGGAAAAGAATGATTTTTTTTTTCCCTGAGAATCCATTTAATTCTTTGATTGCATAGTAACCAAAGAGTGTGAGAGGCCTGTAGCCAGAAGGGACTTCAAAGCAATACCTTGATGTTGCTGAGTGGAGCATTAATGGGTTCTGAAAGCAGACGATTGCTAAAGAGAGAGAAAGTATTCAAAGCGCCCCGAGATCCTGCCAGCAATCTCGAAAAATGCATAAACACTGGAATGCTTGACGGAGAGGGGAGGCCAGTTCAAAGGGACTGCGAGAGTTTTCATGTAAAGTTTAGAGTTTAAGACGTGACTGTTGGTGATGGAGCCTCAGCGTTTGGACTCTTGTTTATTAAAAACAGTTTCCCAGCCATTCCGCGGCTTCCCAAAGACAACAGAGAAGTGCAGGCTTTTTCAGTGCAGAAGACTTCAAGGCTTCATTGATTTCTACCTAGGGTCTCCCCACTCCTCAAACTGCCTCCCCTGCCCCCCTGCAATCCTTTATGCTTGCTTTCTTCTTCTTTTTTTTTTTTTTTTTATCAAGTTTTTAAGATCCCGCTATCAGAGGCAGACAGCAGCAGAGAGGTTGGGGGGTCTTCTCCAACAGTTTCACGCAGGAGAGCAGGTTGCCCTGCCATCCTGTTCTGCTGGGAGGGTGGGGACGGAGCTGAAGACTCCTCACCCCCCATCCCAGGTCCCACGGGAGCCCAAGTAGCCGAGGGTCCTTTAGGAGGCCAGGGGGGCAGCCTAGACTCTGTGCCCAGCTCTGGTGGCCCAGCGGGGCTGCTGGTGGTGGGCGTCTCTGCCCCCCTCCGCTCCTCCTTGTGTCCCAGCGTGACGGAGGGGACCTGGCACTGGCATCTGCCCTCAGAAGGGCAGGAAGGTCTTCAGCTTTCCAGGTCTGATTTCCAAGCCCAGGGACATGGGCCAGTATCTTGCCGGGACACCAAACTGCTCCTTGATGAAAAAAAAATAGAGGTCCCGTTTTCAAGGTGATTTAAATACATGCTAGGAGGGCCCTCAAGCCACAGGACTGCATGGATCCCGCCCCCAAGGCCTCCGTTGGCTGCCACTGACTGCACGGACTTGGGATCTCGTCTGGTCATCTCGCTGCTCCCCGCACCAGGAAGAAATGAACTTCTCCGCGTGGGCCAGGCTGGCACCCAGAAAGCCAGAGGCAGAGCCACAGCTCCCCAGAAGCTGCTCCCTGGGGATGCTCTCTCCTTCCTGGCCTTACTCGCGTGGAAAAGCAGTGAGTCAGGCCCCAGAAGCCCCGCAGGACGCCTCAGCTCTGCCTGGGGCTCACCGTGTGGTCCCTCGAGCAATCCTGTCTCCTCGGCCTCACTGCAGGATCATGAACCGTCGGAAAACACAGTGAGCAGAGGCTGGGGTGGGACCCTCCCTAAATGAGGGCTTCTCTGCCCTCGCGTTGAGGCCACGGCCAAGATCCCACCCAAATCTGTGCTGCATCCAGCTTCAGTGCAGTACAAAGAACAGGTTTGTAAAATAAACACGGTGTTCTGCTTAACCAGGAGGCCCCCATGCTACCAAGTACAATTTTCACTTAAACCTCTGCATGGAATGTGGTCCAGGCTCCTCCCTACCTCCCACTCCCACCCTCTGTCTTACAGGAAGATGGATCTTCAGTGCAGTTGCAACTGTCTTTATGACCTAAGAGGCAAAAAATTCCAAACCGCAGCGTCCATGTTCACACCCCGTGGGCATCCTCTTTTTGGTATGAATTTCGTTTCTTTCTGAGTCAGAGGCAGTGGCGTGCCGGCAGACGTGTAACAACCAGCTCTCCGGGGAGTCAACCCTGATTTGTAGCATCGGCCAGTTTCCATGGTGTAAATGCTCCCACCACGGTTGCTTTGAGACTGAAACCTGAGGTCAGCTTTCACAAGCCTATGTGAGCTGGTCCCAGGACACCACGGAAAAGGGTTCCAAAATGAACGTTTCTGAGATGATTATCATAGAACTGCTTTCTCCTCACCTGCCTCCATTCCCAAAGCCTGCACCCTCACCAAAAGGTTAAAGCGTCTTTTGGCTTTATGAAAACATCCATGGATGGAGAGATCAAAGCATAAAGAATGTGGGGTTGCAGCAAAGGTTATTAACACATATATTTTCCTGACGTCAGGCGCCATGCAAACGGCATTTGTGGAAATGGATGTGTGTATGTGTCCATATCCGCATCTATGTGTGTGTGTAATAATCGAATATTATAATGCTATGGATTGACCGCAGACGTCTTTGTTCTTGCCTCTCCTCCTGGTTTCACCCTCCTCAAATTCTAGTTAGGAAACATAGGTTCAGTTTTGTAGGATGGGAGGGGTATCTTCAGACCTAAGAGATTGCTCAGGGTACTTTACACTTAGAACCATGCATTTTTAGTGACCTGGTGCGTGAGAACAACAGACAAGTATTTCAAGGTAGTGTTAAGGGTCATTTTTTAAAATCAGTTTTATTGAGGTATAATTTGCATAAAATGAAATGCTTCTGTTTACTGCAATCAAGATATAAAACATCCTCTCTCCTCTTTGCAGTCAATCTTCCCTCTCGCACTGCCCAGCCAGGAGCAATCAGCAATCCACTTTCTGTCACTATAGGTTGGTTTTGCCCGGGTTTCTTTGGGCATTTGGGGTCAGATAATTCTTTGCATTTTAAGATGTTTAGCACACCCTAGCCTCTACTCACCAGATGCCAGTAGCATACACCAACTTGAGACAGACCAAAAATGTTTCCAGATATTTCTAAATGTCCCCTGGGAGCACAAAATCATCCACAGTTGACAATTCCAGAATTTCAGATAAATGAATCACCCAGTAAGTACTCTTTTGTGTCCGCTTGTTTTGCTCATGGTAGTTTTGAGGAGTTAGCCCTGTTATGTGTCTAGTTCGTTCTTATTGCTGAGTTTTAGTCGTTGTATGGACGTACCACAACTTGTGTGTCCATTCACTTGTTGATGGACATTTGAGTTGTTGTCAGTGTGAGGACATTATGCATAAGTCTCCTTTCAATATCCATTGATAAGTTGTGTGAACATATGTTTTCACTTAAGTAAGGAGTGAAATCATTGAGTTGTATATGTTTTTTTAAATTTCCCTTTTTAAAAAATTTTACTTTATATTGGATTATAGTTGATTTAAAATGTTGCGTTAGTTTATATAAGTATGTTTGTAACCATATGAGAGAAGGCCAAACTGTTTTCCACAGTGGTCTTGTCATATTATATTTCTACTAACAATGGATGAAAATGTGTGAGAGTTTCATGTCCTCACTGCCATTTGGAGTGATAAGGCTTTTTAATTCTCAGTCTTCTAGTGCCTGTATAGTATATCCCATCGTATTTCTCTGACAACTAATGACATTGATCAGCTTTTAGTCTGCTTATTGGTTATTAATGCATCTTCTTTGGGGAAATATCTGATAGCATCTTTATCTATTTTTAAAATTAGGTCATTCGTTTTCTTATTATTGAGTTATAAGAGTTCTTCATATATCCTGGATACAAGTCCTTTGTCAGATGTTTGTATTTCAAACATTTTCTACCAGTCTGTGGCTTTCGTTTTCAATTCTTTAATGAAAAATAAGAAATATCTTTGAAGACCAGGTATTTACTTTGATGGAGTCAAACATCCATTTATTCTTTTTTTTTTTTTTTTTTTTCGGTACGCGGGCCTCTCACTGTTGTGGCCTCTCCCGTTGCGGAGCACAGGCTCCGGACGCGCAGGCTCAGTGGCCATGGCTCACGGGCCCAGCTGCTCTGCGGCATGTGGGATCTTCCCGGACCAGGGCACGAACCCGCGTCCCCTGCATCGGCAGGCGGACTCTCAACCACTGCGCCACCAGGGAAGCCCCATTTATCCTTTTTTGATAGTGCTTTTTGTGTTTTTTCTAAAAAGAAATCTTTGCCTATGCCAAAGTCAAAAAGACTTTTCCCTCCAAAAATTTTTATGGTTTAGCTTTTATAAAGTTTAGCTCTCTGATTGACGTTGGGTTAATTTTTGTCTATGGTGTAAGTTTAGATTTACGTTTCACTTCTTTTTCTTCTCATGTGGATCCCCAGTTTTTCCAAAGCTCTCCTTTCCCTGTTGACGTTTTTCTAGCATACTCATTGAAAAATCAACTGACCATAGATTTGTGGGTGTATTTTTGGATTCTCTAGTCTATTCTGTTGATAAATTTGTCTTTCTTTAATGCCAGTCCCACACTGTCTTGGTTACTGTAGCTTTATAATGTCTTGGAATCAGATGGTATGTCTTCCCAATTTATTCTTCTTTCAAATATTTTTGACTAGTTTAGGTCCTTTACATTTCTATACACATTTTATAATCAGCTTGTCAATTTCCGACCAGAGACTCTGGGATTTTGATTGGGACTGAGTTGAATCCATAGATCAGTTTGGGTAAAACTAACATCTTAAAAACTCTGAGTCTTCCAACCCATGAATACAGCATAATTTACCATTTGTTAAGGTCTTTAATTTTTCTCAGTAATGTTTTGTTGTTTTCAAAACATTCATATTTCATATTTGGGATATATTTTGTTATATATACTCCTAGGTATTTCTTGGTTTTCTTTTTAAATGCTATTATAAATGGCATTTTAAAATGTTACTTTCCAATTGTTCTTTGATAGTCTATAGATAATAACTGAGTTTTTTTTTAAAGATTTTTTGGTGTGGACCATTTTTAAAGTCTTTACTGAATTTGTTACAATACTGCTTCTGTTTTATGTTTTAGTTTTTTGGCTGCAAGGCATGTGGGATCTTAGCTCCCCGACCGAAGATCAAACCCTCACGCCTTGCATTGGAAGGTGAAGTCTTCACTGGACCACAGGGAAGTCTCAATAACTGAGTATTAATTTGGACCTCATATCCTGTGCTCTTACAGAACTCACTCATTTCTCTTAGCTTCCTGAATATCTTCTAGGTGCACAGTTGTCTTATGCACTGAGTAGGGTCTGCACTGAGTTCTGGTCTGGGAGCCTTGGTGCCCACCAGCAGGCTCTCCTGACCTTGTCCATTTCCCAGGCAGGAGGGGCCACAGTCCTGCAGCCAGTAGCCCCCTTCCTCTGGGTGGGCTGGAGATCAGACCCCTCCCAGCAGTCTGGTGGTGACACAGAGTGATAATGAGGGCCAGACGAGCCCCACTCCCCTCCGTGCCCTATTTAATTCAAAAGAAAAACAATACTCAAGGGCAAATTCAATATAATAGCTACAAAATAAATATAAAGAAATCAATCATTTCTGGTCTTTCTCTAGTTCAAAGCTTTTGGGAAACATTTAAAAATTAGTTTTTGGTGCCCGGCTTTGTCAGTGACCAAGTACATGCTTAGACTGCCCCTGGGAACCCCAGCACGGCAGGTGGCATCCCTTCAGTGCCCCTCTAGCCCCTCCCCCTCTCGCCACTGCCATCATCACAGTCAATGTCATCGTAGGCAGGATGGCTATATCTGTATTCCCCAAGTCCCTCCCGTGGGGAATCTCCTTGCCCGACTCCATGTGACTCTGGTGAGCTGCCGATCACAGGGCTATTCCTCCCCTGAAAAAGACGTGGGTAAGGGGTCCAGGTGGAACACTCACTCACTCAGTTTATCTGGCCCCATGCTTGGCTCAGGGATACACAGAGCTTCCCAAGCTCCTTTAGCTTGTTTTTTTTTGTTTTTTTAAAAAGGCATATTTGCCTTCGAATGCATACAAAGTGTGTAGCCTGCCTTTTTAATTTACTTTTCAATTTTTAAAAAAAGATGTATTATTTATTTATTTAATTTATTTCTTGTTGTGTCGGGTCTTAGTTGCAGCACGTGAGATCTTTGTTGTGGTGTGTGGGCTTCTCTGTAGCTGTGGCGCATGGGCTTAGTTGCTCTGCAGCATGTGGGATCTTAGTTCCCTGACCAGGGAAATGTGTCCCCTGCATTGGAAGGTGGATTCTTTACCACTGGAACACCAGGGAAGTCAATGTAGCCTGCCTTTTTAAAAATTTAATAGTATATTGTGAGCATTTTTGTGTATCTCTAAATATTCTTTGAAAATAGGGTTTTGTTGGCTGTATTGTATTTTATCCAATATATTTATGCTAAACTATATTAAATCAATTTCCTATTTTCAGACATTTAGGTTGTTCTTAATTTTAAGATCTTTATGGAACTACTGTAGAACACAGGGAACTCTACTCAATACTCTGTAATGGCCCATATGGGAAAAGAATCTAAAAAGAGTGGACATATAAGTGTATATATGTGTATATATAAGTGTAACTGATTCACTTTGCTGTACACCTGAAACCAACACAACATTGTAAATCAACTATACTCCAATACAAATTTTTAAAAAATAAATAAGGGGCTTCCCTGGTGGCGCAGTGATTGAGAGTCCGCCTGCCAATGCAGGGGACGTGGGTTCGTGCCCCGGTCCAGGAGGATCCCACATGCCGCGGAGCGGCTGGGCCCGTGAGCCATGACTGCTGAGCCTGTGCGTCTGGAGCCCATGCTCCGCGACGGGAGAGGCCACAGCAGTGAGAGGCCCGCGTACCGCAAAAAAAAAAATAAAATAAAAAAGTAAATAAAATCATCATGAAGAACTCTGTGATTAACATCTTCATATGCAAAGCTTCATATTTATTTTCTTAAGCGACGTTCCTAAAAGTGAGAGTGACTAAGTGAAGGGATGTGAAGAGTTTAATTCATATTAGCAAACTGCCCCCAGAAATGTATTTATATTTTTGGTAGCTTTGAATCAGAATTCCTGTTTTGCATACTCTTAGCAACACTGAGTATTTACTTAAGTGAAAAAAATAGAATTTCACTGTTATTTTAGTTTGTATTTTTTTTATTACTAGACAGGATATACTTTGTATTCTTGTATGTCTTCATTTGTAAATTACATGTTCATTGAATTTTTCTTTAACTGGAATTTTCCATTTTTTCCTTATTCACTTTTAAGAGCTCTTTATATATGAAGGGCATTTACTTTGTCATATATGTTCTAATATTTTGTTTGTTAACCTATATAATTTATAATTGTACACATTTTTCTTTTTACCTATAGAAATTGTTCTGTTTCACATAGAAAAATTTTACATTTAAAAAAAGTATTCAAATCTTTCACTCCTTCCATTATATGTTCTTTTTTAAAAATATGTATATTTATTTATTTATTTATTTTCTTTTTGGCTGCGTTGGGTCTTCATTGCTGTGCACAGGCTTTCTCTAGCAGCAGCGATCGGGGGCTACTCTTCATTGTGGTGTGTGGGCTTCTCATTGTGGTGGCTTCTCTTGTGGCAGAGCACAGGCTCTAGGCACGCAGGCATCAGTAGTTGTGGCTTACGGGCTCAATGGTTTTGGCTCGTGGGCTCTAGAGTGCAGGCTCACTAGTTGTGGCACACGGGCTTAGCTGCTCTGTGGTGTGTGGGATCTTCCCGGACCAGGGCTCGAACCTGTGCCCCTGCATTGGCAGGCAGATTCTTAACCACTGTGCCACCAGGGAAATCCTATATGTTCTTAATATGTGTATGCTTAGAAATGCTTCCCTACCTGACCTCATAACTATTCACAAATATTTTTCCTGTTTCTCTTACCAAATTTTAAAAAATTATAAATTTTGCCATTTCTTCTTTTTCCTTTGTCTGCCTCTGTAAGATAATCCGTTTTCTTAGTTGGTGTTTTCCTCCAGGGCTACACGTCCTTAAAATGGAACAATCAGGCTAGCAGCTCCCTTGCAAATTAGACCCAAATCTTCAAAGGACAGAGGAAAAGAAAGATTGCCTCCTTATTAGCACAGCCGCGGGAGAAGCCGGGGCTGTAGCTACTTCCGTCGCAAGAGCGTCCCACCTCCTGGTCGTGCTGCTTCTATGGGAAGGTGAGGCAGGGACCATCTCACTAACTCTCTCCACCCCAGGGATGGCGGCCCCAGAAGGCTGGGGATGGCCACTTCCATGGGGCCTCAGACCAGTGATTTGTCGTCTCTGAACACCTTCCTCCCTGTAGCCCCCTCCAGCCACTGCTGACCCACACAGCACCAGCCCCCCAGGTAAACTCAGCACCATAAACCCTCAAGAGGGGAGGCAGAAATGGCGGAAAAAGAGCAAACACGCTTTAAGCACTCGGTGATACCTATATCTATCTATCTATCATCTATCTATCTATATCTATCTATCATCTATCTTTCTATCTACCTATACCTATTTATCCATCCACCTATTATCTATCTATCTACCTATATCTATCTATCTCTATCTATCATCTATATTTCTATCTACCTATATCTATCTATCCATCCATCTGTTATCTATCAATCACTTATCATCTATCTATCATCTACCTACCATCTATTATCTATCTATCTAACTAGCTAGCTAGCTATCTTTCTACCTATATCCATCTATCCATCCATCTATTATCTATCTATCATTTATTTATCATCTATCTACCATCTATTGATTAGCTATGTATTATCTATCTACCTACCATCTCGCTCTCTATCCATCCATCTATCAGTTATCTATCTGCCTATTTATCATCTGTCTATCCATCTATTATCTATTTACCTATCTATCTACCATCTATTTATCTATCAACTATCTATCTATCTGTCTGTTTGTCCATCCATCTATCAAGATCGTCATTTTCACCCTACCACCACAGCTACATTGTGTGGTCAGCAATACCTAAGGCCGTGAGACGTTGGGCAAAAGGAGTGGACTAGGTCTGGGAAGTCATCCGATGGGACCAGCCCAGCGGAAGGACTGGGCGGGAGCAGAAGGTGAAGACCCCGAAAGAGCAAGGGAGGCGGGAGGAGATGTGGGTTCCGGCAGGATGACCCTGGAGAGACACAAATGTTCACAAAGGTAAACGCAGAGGACCCAGGTAACCGCAGGGGTGAGAAGGCATGACTGACAGGTCCCACGCTAGGGTTCAGAGAGGTCCATCTGCCACACAGCATCTCCTGGAGAGAGTGAAAAGGTGGGCGCAATGTCCCCTCCACCCCTCGCCTCATTCACGTGACCCAAGTCCTTTTCAGCGCTCACTGCCTAGCTTCCCACCCCCAACACGAGGGGGGTCAGGACCACTTCAGACGAGCTTGCAGTCGCGTCCCCGAGGAACAAAGCTCGGGGAGCAGGGGCCTTGGGAGATAGTCTGTCGACAGAGATTCCCAACCAGTCGAATTCAAGTGGATTTAAGGGATGGGGTTCGGGGTGGGGCCCGCTGCCTGAGGCTGCTGTATCCTGCAGCCCCATGTTTACTGAGGCTCCCCTCGCAGGTTGGGACTGGTGGGCAGCAGGTAGTGGCAGAGATGCTGCCGCCTTTGCAGTCCTCCAGCCCTGTTCTGAGGCTTGCTCTGTCCTAGAAGGGGCCACCGGATTCTCACTCTAGATCTTACTAGCCCAGGGGCCAGAGTGCTGAGAAGCCTCTTACTAAGCCTCTAAGCGTTCTTCGTCCTATAGCTGAGGACCGAAAACGCAGGGCAGCATCTCTCGGCTGGTTGCTTGGAGGTTGCCGGGAAGAATCCCTCAGCAAGAGAAAAAGAGGTTTGGACGCAGGTCACAGGGAGAAGCCAGTTCTTCCCTGCTTTCTGTTCTTCACCTGGAAAGAGGTTCTGGCCACTTCCATTAAAAATAATAATTAATAATAATAATAAGCCAAAGAAACAGAGCTGCAAACTTGCTTTTGGAGCAGCCATGGGTATCAGCCCTGCTGATACCTGGGCACCACCCCCGGGGATTCAGACTTAATTGAGGTGGGAAGTGGGACTCCCCCAGGGGATTCTAATGTGCCCCCAAGGTTGAAGGGCTTTACCTCTAATGGTGAGGATGGAGGGTGGATACTTTTTTCCACCCTAGCGGAGTGAGGTGGGGTAGCATCCTCACTTGGAAATCAAAAGCCTCCTTTGAGGCCCGTGATAAATGGGTCCTGTGACCTGCTCTCACGCAGAGCAATGTTATTTTCTGTAATCAGCACCTTCTCGTGCAGGGCTGGAGGGTGGAGGAGGTAAATCTAACTAAAGCATCTCCCCGCCTCTGAGCTGTTGATGGTTTTTTCTCTCCACCTAATCACACACCCTGATTAGAACTTTCCAGGTGTGGTCGCTCCTGTCAAGCTCTCCCTGACAGCCACGAGCCCCTTCCTCCCCTCAGGGTTTTCTCTGCCCTTCAGGGCACGGAGGACCTTTAGTTTCCTGGAACGCTCCCAGGGCCCTTCATGTGAGAGAGGCTCACGAAATACTCTTCGCTGACTTGATTCTGTGATGTATTTCTCCTTGAGCTGATTCTCCTGGAGAACTTCCCACTTTAGTTTCCTTCTCTATAAACTGGGAATAATAATATTCACTTTGAAGTGCTGATGTGATGATGAAATACGATGAACGGAACACTTTCTCCATGCTAGGCCATTTTCTAAGTGCTTTATTTCTGTTAACGCGCTGGGTCCTCACAAAACCCTGTGAGACGGGTCCTATTATTATCGTCACGTGCCGGTGGGGAAGGTCTCCCTTCCATCTCCCTTCTGTCCCCTGAAGGACCACTGACACTAAAGGCTGGGTCTTTCGGCTGGGTGGGCATGGGGGAGGGGCTCTAGAGTCAAGGTCAGGCATCACTGCTCTAGAAATGGGGCCCCCTCTCTCCTCTCTCCCACTGCCCCCTGCCCCCAAATCTCCCTATCTCTACCTCATTCCTGCCTTTCTGGATTAAGTCAAGGGGTTGTGCTTTTCTCTTCTAAGAAGGTTTGTCAAAGCATCTCTAAGGGTTTTCTTAAACATTTTACCTGCAGGATGACTCATGCCCCCACCTGGAGACAGAGGTGGGCGCTGTCCGTGACACAGCGATGAACCCATAAACCCTGCTCCCCTTCCTTAGGAGCTGGGCCTGCCGTTGGAGGAGGTCCGAATCCTACCCCTCCGGCCCTCCCTCTGCAACCCGCCACTCTCTCTCATTCACAAATGTTAATGGAGAAACTTTGATCTGTGGGATGCTGGCCAGGCAGGGGGAACAGGTCCCAGAGGGCTCACGCCTGGGCCCCATGGGATGACCACACCTCGTGTGATCAGTGGAGAACAGAGGTGCTTGCACACGGCCCATGGCACAAATGAGAGCTTCAGGAAAGGCTTCATCAAGGTGGTCGCAACTGTAGGACACATCAGCAGGCAGAAGGACGGGCATCCAGGCTCAGCAACGAGCGTGGGCAAAGGCCCGGACGTGTGGAAGGACTGGAGACATTCAGGAACCGCCAGGGTTTGCAGGAGCACGGGGCCCCTGGAATGGAGCGGTGAGCCTGGGGACCGGGCCAGGCCTCCTTGAAAGGCCTGGGTGCCTCCTATATGTGGAACCTAAAATATGGCACAAGTGAACCTGTCTATGAAGCAGAAACAGACTCACAGACACAGAGAACAGACTGGTGGTTGCCAAGGGGGAGGGGGTGGGGGAGGGATGGAGTGGGAGTTTGGGGTCAGCAGATGTAAGCTATTATATACAGGATGGCGAAACAGCAAGTCCTACTGTAGAGCACAGGGGACTAGATTCAGTCTCCTGGGATGGACCATAACGGAAAAGAATGTATAAAAAAAAGAATGTATACATAAGTTTTAAAAAAAAGTTACAGATTGGCTTGTTAAAAGGAAGTACACATAACTGAAACATTTTTTTAGAATCAATCTTGGGTGCAATTTTAAAATAAATATAGCTGTTGAATTTTTTAAAAATAAAAATTATATTTAACCAAAAAAAAAAAAAAAAGAAAAGAAAAGAAAGAAAGGACTTGGTGCCTCCATCCAGTGGTCTGGGTTTTCAAAAATGAGACTCAAGGGGCTTCCCTGGTGGCGCAGTAGTTAAGAATCCGCCTGCCAATGCAGGGGGACACGGGTTCCAGCCCTGGTCCGGGAAGATCCCACATGCTGCGGAGCAACTAGGCCCGTGCGCCACAACTACTGAAGCCCACGTGCCTAGAGCCCGTGCTCCGCAATAAGAGAAGCCACCGCAGTGAGAAGCCCACGCACCACATCGAAGAGTAGCCCCCACTCGCCTCAACAAGAGAAAGCCCGTGTGCTGCAAGGAAGACCCAATGCAGCCAAAAAGAAACTCAAAAGCCATCCATGAGCAGTAAAATGAATGTCGAAGGCTGCCACCAGCATTAAAAAAAGAGGGTAGAAAACACATGTGCGTTGCATATCATAGAGCTAAGTATAGGAGGTTTTGTTTGAGTTTTACCCATATGGGCGCTCGCAGGTGTAGGCTGGGCTTCCCTGGTCAATGCATTCCCCCCTAGGGGTGGTCACAGTCGGTGGGATGCTGTTGGGGGTCCCAGCCCGTGGGGGAGGGTCTGGGGAATGTTCTCGCAGCTTCTCGGGCCACCTTGAGGCTGTTCTGCCTGGTGCAGGAGAGCGGGAAGGGCCTCCCTGCCCACACCTGTGGGCTGCTGGCATTTCCTGAGGCAGTTGGACTTCGAAGGCTTAGCTGGGGCCTGCTGGGCAGTGGCTCGTGCTGAGTGCAAAGCAGTTTTGGCGGGGGCGGGGGGGGACTGGCTGCTTAATTAAGACGGGGAGAGGTTGACAGGAGGGAACTTCCAGTGGTTTTCGAGCTCTGTCTCTGTCTCTCCCCGCTTTCTAACTTGAGCAGGGACGAAACCTCTTTCCTACTCTTTCTTCTTCCACCTCTGTGTCTTTCACCGGCCTGGCAGGAGCCACTGGGTGTCTGTCCGTCCTCCCCGAGGCACCTCCCCCTCCCCCTGGAAAGGCCTGGATTGTAGACGCAGTTTATGTACAGGGTGTTGTTCGTCGGGGGGATTCACTCTTCACCCTGTTATATGACCACAGTCTTGACCCTCTCAAGTGTTTTGAAAATAAATCTGGTTTCCCTACAAAACAACATGAACATATCTCATGGCAAGTTTGGAAAGTGGAAGTCACATAGGTGTCAGAGCAAGTAGGCCCAAGTTCAAGTCCTGGCCCAGTGCTCTGTGACCTGTGGCATCGGGAACGTTAACTTCTCTGAGCCTCTCATGCCTCACCTGTGAAATAGGTTGTTGTGAGGACACTGGAGTTGAAGCAGGTTAAGGACAGAACGCAGTGCTCGCAGGGACAATTCAGTGGTGCTCAGACGGGGTTACGAGTGTAGACGTCATGGTTTGTGTCTCTCAGCACTCACAGAAGTACGTCAGCCAACTAACGCCTTTATTTGGCACGTGGGGAAACTGAGTCTGGAGACAGGAGACGATTTGCCAGCATCACGTAGACCAAATAGGTTACACCTGCATTATGGCCTCTTCGGTGAGTTTATACCTAGGGTCTCTAGAGGGTGGCTTTTAACGTCCGCGGGGAGTATCTGCCCCTGCCCTTAATCTTCAGGGACACACTCGTAAACACACCAGCTGTGTGGGACCAGCAGAGCATCGGGTACTGATGGTCTATTTTGGAGCAGAGCCTCCGCCTGTTCACGAAGCCCTTTCATTTCTACACCTCTTATCTCATTCCAGTAAGCCATCAGTAGGCAGGGCAGCCAGCATTAGCACCATACCTATTTCCAGAAAGGGAAACGGGGGTTCAGAGGATGAAGTGTCCAGTGGCAGTTCACATAGCTCACGTGACTACAACAGTCACAGATGGAACTATATTCAGAGGGCCGTTATTCAGCTGACCACACTAACCAGTCCTGGACACCCTGCCTCAGGGCCTCTCTGTAGATGCTGATATGTGTCCTTTCATGTCTAAGACAGTTCTGGCCAGGTATTCTCAGCGGGGTGCTGGTGAATACTTAACAACTGGCTTCCTGCGTTAAAAACAAAACAAACCTGATTTGTAGTGTTTGCCAATTTCTGTGGTGTAAATACTCCCACCATGGCTGATTTTAAGCCACAGCATGACTCAAGGAACATGAAATGGGGGAGAAGTGCAACCAGACTGCCCCAGCACACCACTGGACCTTTCTTTTTCAAGGATACATCCTGTTGGTGTTGTTCTGTTTGGCTTTAATTTTGCAACCTGACACTTGCTTTGGAGCCAGAGCAAACAGTTGAGATGCTGGCTGAGGTTCAGCGGCCCTCCCTTCCCTGCCACCTCCTCTGCTGTCGAAGATCTGACCGATTTCCAACAACTTAACTGAAGTGCAAGAGACCCCTCCCAGTGATACTTGGGGTTTTTGTTTAACTTTCTACTTTGAAATAATTACAGATCCAGAAGAACTTGCAAAAAAAAAAAAGAAAGAAAGAAGAAAGAAAGAAAGAAAAAGAAAGAAGAAAGAAAGAAAGAAAGAAAGAAAGAAAGAAAGAAAGAACTAAAGAAAGAACGAAAGAAAGAAAATGAAAGAAAGAAAGAAAGAAAAAGAAAGAGAAAGAAAGAAAGGAATCCACAGGAGGTCCTGTGTACCCTTCACCCAGTTTTCCCCAATGACCACACCTTGGATAACTATAGTGCAATATCAAAATGATAAAAGTGACGCTGGTACAGTTCTTAAAGCTTATTCAGATTTTGCCAGTTTCACATGCATTCATTTTGTGCATGTGTAGTTCTATGCACTTTTATCACATGTGAAGGTTGGTATAGCCACCAGCTCCATCAAGACACAGGACTGCTCCTGTTGGAGCACAAGGCTTTCTGGTGTTCCCCCGACCCCTTTATAGCCAGGCTAACCCTCTTCCCCATACCTAACTCCTGTCAACCAGTGATCTGTTCCCCATCTCTGTAACTTTGTTATATCAAGAGTGTCATGTAAACGGAATCACAGCATGTAACCTATTAAAACTGGGGGTTTTCTATTCAGCATAATTCCCTAGAGATCCGTCCAAGATGTTTACACATCAATTATTCATTCCTTTTTATCACCGAGTTGTATTCCGGGCAATGGATGTACCACAGCTCACCCACTGAAGGACATTTGGGTGGTTTCCAGTTTTGCATTGGTATAAACACATCTGCTAGGGACTTCCGGGTGCAGGTTTTTGGGTGAACGTGAGTCTCACGTCTCTGGGTTGAATGCCTAAGGGTACCACTGCTGGGTTGGATGTTTGTATGTGAACATGGATCAACGCCTTTGAAACCAGAGGCCGTGAAACCCAGGAGCAAGGGGGTCAGACACAGCAGGGGAGGGAGGACATTTCTGAGCACTGGGCTCTGCTGGAAGTTCTCCAATGACACCATGTGCTGTAGACTTCATGAAGATGGTGGGAGATGCCTAGAACGTTCTAGAACCAGGTTTCGGGAATTGCTGCCCTAGACCTTAAAACCTGGGCCTGCTACTCGGGGTTCCTAACAAAAGAGAGAGCGGGGCAGCCCTCACCCCAGCCCCTCTAACCCTCCCCACTTGGCTGTTTATCAAGACGCCTCTTGCTCTTATCCGAGAAGGCCCCTGGCTATCCCACGGTCACCTGGCTGGTCGCCACGCCCCATCCTATCGTCATCGGCCTGACCCAGGGCCCCTCTCCTTGTCCGAATTCCAACTCTCCCTCCTGGAAGCCTGCCCCGTCTCTCCCAGCCATTCCTGATTGCTCTTCGCCTTGATCTTGTACTGGAAATAGTAAGTGGTTTTCAAACATTCTTTGAGTCACAGATCCCTTTGTTCAAAGGAAATTGTACCCAGAAATATACACAAATAAAACCGATAAAGGCAGCGCCCTCAGATTAAAGCTAGCGCAGGGGTGGAGAGAGCCTGGAGGCCTCCCTACCGGGACCCCCTCCTTCCCACACACTCCTGTCCCCCCTCCCACCCCCCACCTGCCCCTGGAAAACCCCTGAGGCCTCAAAAGTCCCGGCCTGGATGGCGACACGCAGCATTTACCAAGACTCGAACGTTTCATTCTTGTTCTGAACTTCTGGGTTCTCTAGAATTCTCTCTTCTGTTTCTCTTGCTCAGAGGACAGTAGATCCTTTCCCACTGAGCTCTGGTCTCCTTCACGGTAAACCCCATCCTTCCGTCCTTCTGACAACCCACAATGCTTGGGTTTCTGGGTGCCGGGGCATACGGCCAGCAGAACCCTTCCAGTGAGGACCTCAAAAGCTGGTGGGTGAGGCTGCAGCCAGGCGTCAGGGGGCTCATGCCAAGCCTGGCTCTGCTGATGAACAAACGGGTGGGTGGTCCTGGGCTGGGCCCGTAACCTGCAGGGGCCTCAGCTGACCTCCGTCTATGACGAAGCACTCAGCTTAGGTGGTACGTATGAGCTGTCTACATGGGTCCCACTTTACGTTAACACGCACGCAGTGGGCGCTTGCTGGCCACAGTGCCTGGTTTTGGACCAGGATCTGGGGGACGTGAACGAGACGAGGTCCCTGCCCCAGAGGAAGGAGAAAGGCCGTCCAGATGTGGTGAAGCAGGGAGGGGCTGGGGGGACTCTTCTCAGTGGGCTGGAGAAGGCCACTGACTGACTCAAAGACCAAATCAGAGGTGGGTACCCTGACGCGGGCGGCAGCATCCCCCGAAGCCCCTGGGCCCTGCCTCGTCTTCCAACCACTCACTGAGCCCCCGGTAGCAGTGCTAGTCGTTCCCACCCTCCTCTTCTCCGTGCCGCTCCATGCAGCTGCGCTCCCGACGCCTGCGTTGTGCTCGCGCTTGACCTCGTTCTGAGCTTCACGCCGGCCAGTGAGGACGGTCCCTGTCATGAACCCATTTTCAGATGAGAAACGGAGGCTCAGCATCTTTTAACAACTCAACCGAGGTCACAGAGACCTGAGAGGCTGTTGGGATTTGACCTCCTGAGTTTGGCCCCTAGAACATCACACTGACCCCCTGCTGGTGATTTGGGCTTATTTAATTGGTTTTGTTGCTCCATTTTTTATTTATTTATTTATTTTTTTTTGCAGTATGTGGGCCCCTCACCGCTGTGGCCTCTCCCGTTGCGGAGCCACAGGCTCCGGACGCGCAGGCTCAGCGGCCCGGCTCACGGGCCCAGCCGCTCCGCGGCATGTGGGATCTTCCCGGACCGGGCACGAACCCCGCGTCCCCTGCATCGGCAGGCGGACTCCCAGCCACTGCGCCACCAAGCCCTTATTGCTTCTTTTTAAAACACCACTCACCTCCAGGTGAAGCCTGGGCCTCTCGGACCCCCTCCGTTCTCGGTAGAGTGTGAAACCCCCGATGGGGCGTTTGCAAGCAGCTACTACACGACGGACACGTGTTCCCGCTCGGGGAGAGACTGTGCTTGCGTCATTCCCACGATAACTCAGTGTGGGTGGCTTGGTCACGTGGTGGGGAGCCCCCACAGTCATCTCCTCCCCAGTAGCCGGATGATTTTTAATTCTTTCTTTACAGTTGTGGGCAACCCCAGCCACTTGACGGGCAGCTGGAGGAAAGGAGGCTCAGAGGAGGTGACTCAGGATGGAAGAGACGCAAAGTGGGTGTTTGGAACCCCCAGAGGGATCCCCGAGCCAGAGCCTCGGTCCACGTGGTCCTGTTGGCCTTGAGGGCTCCGAAGACCCCCAGCCTCAGGGGACAGTGAGAGGGCCCCGGTCCTTCCCACGGGGACGAGTCAGGAAACACAATAGACAGAATAAACAAGTAGCTACACGTGTGTTCGAAAGTGCCAAGAGCTCCGGAGCGCAGAGCACGTGGGCAGAACAGAGGAGAGGGATTTGGGGGGCAGCAGTCGGGGGGGACTTTGTGCGGTTTGACCGTGTTAAAAAGAGGGTCGGTTATAAAGTCGGCATCATCCCAACACGACGGTGGTGAGTGACCATCTGGATATCTGGGGAAGAACATTCTAGAAAGAGGGAACGGCCGGCACAGAGGCCTCAAGAACCGCTGCTGGCTGGTGCACTAGAAGCTGCCTGAGAGTGGACCCTGGCTTCCTCACCGGCTGCCCCTCCAGCCTGGTGGGGTGCCGGGTCCAGGGTGGGCGCTGGAGAGTTTGCTGGAGGGAAGACGTTTACTCCCCTGGCCAGAACCCCCGTGCAGGAAGCATGGAGGGGTGTGTGGGAGCCTGTAGGCTCTGGTCCCCGCGAGCTCAGATCCCGAACTTGGTCCCCTCCGTCCCGCTTCCCGCCCCCCACGCAGGGTCCCTCCCAGCTATACTCCTCCACGATTCTCCCATGTAGCCACCCTCTGACTTGGAGCCCTTATTCACATCCCCCGCTTTGTGTGCGAGCCAAGCTAAACACAGTTGGGGACTGTTGCGCGTTTTTCTTATTTCCTCACGAGTCAGTGTCTCCAGCTTTCAATCATTTCTCCCCTGTGAATGGTTGGCAAGGAGCAGGGGCCCGGCTCTCGGCCGAGAGACACAATTACCTCTGGCGGGATGGAGAGCGCCCGGCCTCTCCTCTCCGGGCTCCTGCAGCCAGGGGGTGCCCGCTGACCTAACAAGAAGGTAAAAGCAGTCTCAGGCTGAGTTTCCAGAGTGGGTGCCCAGCCTGGGGTCGGGTCGGCGGGGCAAGACCAACCAGTCACTCAAAGCTTTGTGGAGCCCCAGTCAAGGGCTGGAGTTCAAAGCCACAGAAGACAGACGTGTAAACAGATCCTTATGATGAAAACCTTACAGGTGCCTTTAAGGACAGTTCTTGGCCCAGAGGCACCCAAGGAGAGGACAGTCCGTCTGCCTTGGTGACGAGAGACGGGAAAGGTTTGTGGGGCATTTTCGTGTGGGGTTAAAGGCAGAGAACCTAGAGATGGACAGATCTGGGCCCTGCTCGTGGTGGTGGGTGCGATCTTAGGCAGTTTACTTACTCTGGCCTAAAACTCAGTTTTGTTCCGAGTTTTTTTTTAATTTAAGCATAGCTGATTTACAATTCTGTGTTCGTTTCAAGTGTACCGCAAAGTGAGTCAGTTATATAAACATATTTTTTCAGATTCTTTTCCATTATAAGTTATTACAAGTTTATTGAATACCGTTTCCCTGTGCTCTACAGTAAATCTTCGTTGTTTATCTATTCTATTTTAGTATATAGTAGCATGGATCTGTTAATCCCATACTCCTAAGTTATGCCCCAGCCCCTTTCCCCTTTGGTAACCATAAGTCTGTAAAACTCAGTTTTTTAACCTAATAATGCACCCGTAGAGCGTTGCTGGAGGGATTAAAGATGATACAATAACTGGTCACTATTGTGGTCCAAGAACCACCGACATCTGCCTCAGTGGGGAGCTGGGAGAAATGCAGACTCTTGGGCCTGCCCAGTTGCATGGAGATGGAACCAGCGTTTTCCCAGATCCCCAGGTGATGTAAGGTTTGAGAAGCTTTGCCCTGTGGGTAATGGGATCTTGTGAGGCCCTTGAAATTCGTGTGAAGTTGTGTGATACACGCCCATGTGCTCTTCTTCCGAAGCTGAGGGTCCATCACTTTCAAGGGATTTTCAAAGGGGTGTTGGGAACGCCCGGCCAGTTTTATATTTTAGCTGATTCCGGTGCAGGGCGGATGGGGGTGAGAAATGTTCGCAGGGTCCAGGTGAAAGGTGATGACGACAGAAAGCAGAAATGAGACGCGTGGAGAGGAGGTGAGAGGTGTGCGAATAACACATAGGAGATTGTGTGGCTTTTAGGTTTGGAGGCAGAGGAAGTGAGGGGTACGAGCTGTTGAGACTGACCTCCAAGTTTTTGGCATGAGTCATATCTGGATACGTGGCTGCGCCATGCACCAAACCTATGGGAACGCAGGAGAAGGGGCGGCTTGTGAAGGGAGAGGGTGGGTGTTAGGAGTGTTGAGATGAGAGTGTTCTCAGGGAACCAGGAACAGCACCCCGCTTGCAGGATTGGCTGGAGTCAGTGGGGTGACCCAAGAGCTGCTGATCAACCGCACCGACAAGGACCACGGGCAGTGGGTTGAAGAGTGTCCCCCGCGAAACTCACGTCCACCCAGAGTCTCGGGATGTGATCTGATTTGGAATTAGGGTCTTTGCAGATGTAATTCATTAAGACGAAGTCACACTGGATCAGGTGTGGGCCCTGAATCCAACGACTGGCTTCTAAAGAGAGCAAAGGACACAGAGAGACACAGAGAACAGGCGGAGACTGGAGTGGTGCTGATGAAGGCCAAGAAACGCCAAGGACCGCTGGGCCACCAGAAGCTGGAAGAGGCGGGGACGATTCTTCTCTAGAGCCTTCGGAGAGAGCACAGCCCTGCCAACACGTTGACTTCAGACTTCTACCTTCCAGAACTATGAATGAACACATTTCTGCTGTTTCAAGCGCCCACTGTGTGATTGTTCCAGCTGCCCATGGAAGCTAATACACAATGTAAACGGAACAGAGTAAGGTACTGGGAGCCGTATTTTAGCTTCAACACGTTCTAATCCTGAGTCTTTCCTCCCCTCTGGAAGGCTGGGAACTTTGCAAAGAAGAGGAGGGTGAGATTCTCTGACTTTATTCCAAGAGCGCCACAGTGAAAGAATTAGTGAATGAGTCACCTCTGCTTGTCTTGGCCTTGAACTCCAAATGCCCTTCAGGAACCAATGAAGGGTCCCCAGAGCCAACACTGGACGACACGGCCAGTTCCTCCACGTCACGGGTGTGACCTCCACCAAGACCACAGTCTTCTTCAAGCCCAAGGCCCTCACCTGTCAAATAGGGGTTGGTGCTTACCTTTCCCTCCTGCCTCCTTGGGCTGCTGGGAGAGTGGATGAGAAGAGATGTGGAGCTCTTGGGAGAGGGGAGGTGGCCATGTCCAAGAGCTTCATGAGGAGAAGGGCAGCTGGGGTCCGGGGCCAAGACGAGCAAAGGTGCACTGATATTCCCAGCACCACCAAGGCTGCTGCTGAGGAGACCCCAGAACCTTCTCTAGAGACCGGTGTTTTAACTGCCTCCTGTTCATGCCATCGGTGAGGGAGGGATTCCTGGCCTAGGGTTACGCGATGCCCTAGCGTAATGCGATGGAGGAATTCGTACCGCCTGACAGATGAGACCAACTGCTCATGGGTCACACAGCCTCACCCCAGGAGAGGAGGACACCGCACACGAATCAGGGTCACGGGGCACAGCCTGAGTGACCAAGGTTTTCTGGGAGGTGGTGGGCTTTGTAGTAGCAAGAGGGCAAGACGCCCCCTGGCTCCCTTGGAAGGATACATTTGGCTCCTTTGAATAACTCCATGGATGCACAGCAGACTGAAAGGCACCACTCAGGGACAAGCAGGAAGTGCGGCTGGTCCCTTGATGGGAGGGTTGTGTGGCTAAGGGAACCTCACCCATGGGAGCAGCTTGGGGGGTGGAATTTACAGGCAGGACATTCAACGCCCTCCCAGTTTCCCAGTGTCAAGACAGCACATCGTACTGGGCCTTCGTTTCAGTCCTTCTTCCACAGCCAGGTGAGGGGACGTGCAGAGCAAGGCCTGCATCTTCTCCCCCTTTGCTGCCAACAACTTCCCCATCCCTGGAGATGATGCTGGATCAAGTCTCATTGCCTCAGACGTCAAGGCCCTGTTGCTCTTCGTGGATTGCATGAATCCAAACGTTGGTTCTTGCCAACACGTCTTGGAAATCTTTACATGACACCAAGGTCCTGTTGCGATGGCGTTTGTGGTGACCATACATGATGGGCACGTCCTGATCGACTGAAACTTCTTAATGGACTATTTCTTACTGCTGTCCTGATGATGGATCCCAAGGACCTGTGGCTCAAGGCCCAGCTCCCCAAGGGTACCTAGGAGCTGTGAGTGTCCCGGCCGTGGTTCAGAATCTGACCTCCAAGGGCACAGCAACCAAGTCCCCCAGACTTTAGGTCTTTGTTTTCTCTTCTGACCAGTTGGTGGGTGGCTGCAGCGTGGGGACCTGCAGAGTGATGCGGATTGCTGGAGGGGCAGCCCGTGTGCTCACAAGGCCCGTGTTCTCAATCGAAGCCACCTTCGGTTTCGTGACTACCCTGGGGCTGATGGTCACGTCTGGGGTTGAGTGTCCATCATGTGCAACGTCCCATAACAAGTTCTGAAGGGGAAAAGCCTGATGTTCCAGCTGCAGGAATGCACACATACATGTGGAAAGGCTCCGGATTCTGTGTGGAAACACGTGGAGCGTGCCAATCGGAAAGGACAGCCTTCACTTACTCTCCTCCACCCCACTCCCGTCTAAAACGGAAAAGAGGCCTTCGACAGCTTTCATTCTTCAGTTACAAGTCAAAAAAACCCACGCGAAGTAGCTTAAGACAACAGGGGGCTTTGCTCTGTGGACACAGGGCTATCTTTTGCAAATCAAAGGCAGAATCTCTATTCTAACTACTATGGTTGCAGAACAACCACCCCCGAACTTACTGGCTGCGAACAACAGTAGTAGTCACTACTTCTGCAGCTGCCGTTTCCATGGGGCTCGGTGGGGAATTCCCATCCCTTGGCCATGTGGCGTCATCTGGCTGGGTTTCACTGGGGCCTGGAGGATCCACTTTCAAGACGGCGCGCTCAGACGGTTGGCAGGCTGGTGCCAGCTCTCACTGGGTGCTCAGCTGGAGCTGAGGATTAAGGCCATGGTTCTTCTCCACCTGGGCCTCTCCCTGTGGGTCTGCTTCCCAGCATGGTGCCTGGGTTTCATGGATGAGGTGTCCCAGGAGGTAGAGCCACGTGAAGACTGTATTGCCGGGGGTTTTTTGTTTTTTGTTTTTCTAGTTGCGGCGAGCGGGGGCTACTCTTCGTTGTGATGCGTGGGTTTCTCATTGTGGTGGCTTCTCGTTGTGGAGCACGGGCTCTAGGCACGCGGGCTTCAGCAGTTGTGGCTCGCTGGCTCAGTAGTTGTGGCGCACGCGCTTAGTTGCTCCGCGGCATGTGGGATCTTCCCGGACCAGGGCTCGAACCCGTGTCCCCTGCGTTGGCAGGCGGATTCTTAACCACTCTGCCACCAGGGAAGTCCCTGTATCGCCTCTTATGAACGGTTCTATGTGGGGGACGTACAGCACAGCAGCCGCTATCCACGTGTGGCCATCGAACACTTGAGGTGTGGCTGGTGTGACTGGGGACATGCGTTTTTTAATTTTATTTCGCTTTAATTATTTAAATTTAAGTAGACTTCACGTGGCAGGGGGCTGCTGTATTGGACAGTGGTCTCGCCCTCTTGGGGATGATCGGATGGGCTCTTCTTCGCTCACAGGCCCATCCATACCCCAACCAACCATCTTCGGAGATGGGACCTCTGCCTGGGTTTGGGTCGCACGTCTGACTCCACGGGCAAGATTGATCTCATCTCAACCATGTGAGCTGGGTCCTGAGTGGAAAGAGGGGTCTGTGTCAGAAGCGGGAGCGGAAAGCGACCTGGGCCGGGGAACACCCGTCCCCCAGCCCACCCGCCGTGAGTCACATACCGAGCCGAAGGGCGGTGGGGTGAGAGTTGCAAGAAGCAGCATTCACGTGGCAAAGTTCACGGAGACCCTTGCCTTTGGGCACTGCGCCAGCCGCTGGGAACCCGTAAAAACTCATGACAGCAGTGAGGGAGTAAAACCCCATGCCTTCGCAATGTGACAGGGGAAGCCACCTCCTGGGGACGCAATCACAAGACAGGGTGAGAAGCCCCAAAGGAGCAAAAGCACACAGTCAGCAGGACGGCTAATTTTGTCTCAGTGTGGCAAAAAAAACAAGCCCCGATTTTCCCTAGTTTGCAAAAGCTGCTGAAATGCCGAGAACCGACCTCTGTATATTCCCCCCTCCTGAAGGGAGTGTTAAGAAATCGCTTCAGTTCTAGTTTAAAAAAAAAAACCAACAACTCAGAACACAGAGCCCGGCCTGGGAGAGGAGCCAGTCTGCAGAGGGCGAGGCATGAGTTGTCTAAAAATAGAATGGAGGCTGATTGATGACTATCTTTAACAATGAGATCGAACCTGGAGGACGTAAGGCAGCCACCGACTCGGGCTCCTGGGGGACTTTGCGCTGTTTTAGAGAATCGCTCAAAACCCGGTTCCCCAAGGGTTTGGCCCGCGTGCCCACGGCTCCCCCGAGCTGGACAGGAGGACCTCCTCAGGTCATGCCTGGCTGGTGGCAGCGTGGGGGGAGGGCTCCTGGTCTTCTGTCCCGTCCCAGGCCTGTCTGGTCAGTGCCCGGCAACCCCTGTCCTTGTCATGCCAAGCCCTCTGTGGGGTCAGGGCGGCGGCCTGCTCCTTCCTGCTTCCAGAAGCCTGCCCTGGGCTTGGTGAGCCTCGAGCTCTGTGGCGTGGGCACCCCCAGACCGGGGGCCATCAGAGTAATCGTTCTGTTCGTTGAGGGATGTTTACTGACTCTGAACCCATTGAATCCTCCCAACAAGCTTAGACGGTAGGTCCTTATTAGGTCCAGTTTACTGATGGGAGAACTGAGGTGCCCCGATGCAGATAGCGTACCCAGGGTCACAGAGTTCATAACGGAGAGCTGGGATTTGAAGCCCTTGGTTCTGGGGTCCACACACATTCTGCTCCTTTGTCCCTACACATCCCCTACAGATAGATACAGCCCCAGCCCCGTTTTATAGATGGGGTCGGGAGATGTCTCGCTGGCTTAGAGAAATAAACACCCAGGTGAGTGGGGATCTGGAGGCCGAGGCCTGGGCGGGGCTCTGCATCCGATGTGCTCTGTGACCTTGGGGGTGTCACCCACCCTCTCTGGACTGCAGTTTTTTCCCCTCATCCTGCCTAATCATAGCCATTGTTTGTGAGCTTCTACTCCACGCGGGCCTTGCGCTGCACACAGTAGGTACTTAATCCTCCAACAGCACCCTGGGGCTGAGGGCACCAGGGACCCGACGCAGGGTCCCCAGAGAATCCTGCATAGCAGGAGAGTCAGAATTTGAACCCAAGTGTGTTTGGTCCCAAAGCCCCTCGGTTTGTCCCTCTGTTTCACGGTGAGACTCACCTGGGGAACAGATTAGAAGCTCTAGGTGGAACTGGGCTGCACCTTCTGCCAGGGGATGCGGACTGGAGCCTAAGGAGCAGCCTCCGGCGTTTCTGTGCCCCAGGGAAGACTAGGGTCTCTAGGGATGGATGGGGGTGCAGAGGGTGAGGACAGGAGACCGGGACACGCGGGCCGCGGCCACCAAGGCTGAGGGAAGGAGGCTGAGGCACCTCCACGGTTGTGCCCCGCCTCCAGCACCCCTGCACCCACACGGTCCCCCCGCCCCCCGGCCCCCGCCTCCCGCCCCCCAGCCCCTGCAGCTGTCGCAGGGGTTTATGGTGACCGTCCCCCCGGCCTCCTGGGTGATGGATGCTGCTTTCTGGCCCGGGCCTACCCCTCACCCTCCGATTTTCTACTTTGAAGCCCCTTCAACTGCAGAGAAAATTCACTTTGTGTCTTGAGGACACTAAAACCTGGAACAAACAGTCTCTGATAGTAAATGCCTTTTTTTTTTTTCTTTTTTTGCAGGGGATCAAAAGCTCTCTGACCCTTTCCTAGCGCCAGGGCACTCTGTGGCTCTCCTGCTCAGCCTGGGATGTGGGTACCGGGAGGCGAGGGATGCCGGGGCCACCTGGGAGCCCGGCTACCGCGTCCTCTTTGGCTTTGTTTCCTCAAAACCAATGTTTGCAGTGTTGTGGTGAGGAGTCGTGAAGATATAGGTAAGACCATCAGGTGTGGTGCCTGGCACGGAGCAGATACTCAGAAGTCATTGTCGTCCTTTGGCAGTAATGTTAGCGGGGGTGGTGTCATCACTCCAACATGCTAGCACAGCACCTGGGTTCCTGTGCTGCAGACATCATTCTCAGTACTTCCCCTTCACTAGCTTACTTAATTTTCACGACCACCCCAAGTGGTGGCTACTCTTATCACCTCCATTTTACAGGAGAAGCTGAGGTCAGGCGACTAGTGAGTGTGGAGATGACACTGGGACCCAAGCTGCCTGACTTCCAAGCCCACACTCCGTGTAGACCAAGTCCAAGATACCCCTCCTCTCACAGGCTTTTCTGGAAGCGTCTTCTTCTTTCCAGGCACCACTCAGCGCTTCCTTCTCCCAGCTTGGTAAATCCAGATGGTGCGCTGGCCCATACTGGGAACATCTGGCTTGCCCACTCCCTCGCTGCGTGACCCTAGGCAAGTTTCTCCTCTCTCTGATCTCCAGATGCCTCATCTGTGGAGTCGGGACATGAACCACATCCCAGAGCTGTTGAGAAGATGAAATAGAACTAGTGAGATCAAAGGTCAAACCGAGAAGCCTGCATTGCTCAGTGGTATTTGGAATGACCAGCCCTTTTCACCAACAATTGCGCTGCTTTCTTCAGGGCACTCGGGGATGGGGCACAGAGGATGAAGGCTCCCCATCACTCCCAGCCCGGGACTGGCAACTTGACCTCTGGTCAGACGGGTCTGCCGGCACCGGTGGCTGGGTGTAGGGGTGGGAATGAGGGAGACCCTGATTCTTGTGTTCTTAAAATCCCAGGTGGTTGGAGGTTCCCCTGCTGAGCTGGAGCTGGTGTTCCTTCCGCAAGATCTGTGTACGGCCCTCCCTCTGCTTGAGCCTTTGCTGGTCCCTGGGCTTCAAGCTGAGGACCTTGTTGGGGTCACTTGTGACCACCAACCCATCCCTAGCACAGCTTGATGTACAGTGGGCACTCAGAGAGAATGGAACGCACTGTGGGTCACACAGGTGAATGCCTTGAACCTTGGTCACCATATCGGCTGAATGGGTTGGTAAAGGTAACTCAAACTTAGGCTGGATTGACGTATACACACCCCTATATATAAAATAGGTAATCCACAAGGACCTACTGTAGAGTACAGGGAGCTCTACTCAATACTCTGTAATGACCTATATGGGAAAAGAATCTGAAAAGAATAGATACATGTGTATGTAGAACTGAATCACTTTGCTGTACACCTGAAACTAACACAACATTGTAAATCAACTCTACCCCAATATAAAATGTTTTTAAATAAAAATTAACTATATAAAGTAAAGAAAAAAAAATGTAACTCGACCTTACCTTGGCCCCGCTTCCTTTGCCCGGGGCTCGCTCGGCTTTAGAGCCTGTTCAACAGATGCTAATTAATCACAGTAACGGGAAGATGTTGAAAGAGCAGCTGGATTTGGCTGAGTGTCCAGCGTGTGGGTCAGGAGGCAAGGGGGAAGCTCCGGCGGCCTCAGTCTTGCCCCCCCCATCCCCGGTCAGCTTCCCTGGAATCTCGAGGACAAAGTGCCCCTTTCTTTGGTTGGAGAGCCAGTTGCTCTGGGCCCCCAAGGGCAGCCAGCCCCCAGGCCTCTCTGCCGGAATCCCAGGGTAGACAAGGCCTCCCTGTGACCTTTCACCTTTTGGCCTCTGGGTGAAAGACCATTAACCAAACTGCCTTCCCCAGTCTTTTGTGGACGAGAGTCCTTTGTCCAGCTGTCCTTGAAAAAGAGAAACCTGTGGAATGATGGCCTCTGTCTGCACCCGGGCTGCCTCTGAGCTCTGGCCACGATCTTGGGTTTGCCCAGCCCCTTATTTTCTTTATTTTTTAAAATTTTATAAGAGTATAGTTGCTTTACAATGTTGTGTTAGTTTCTATCCAGCCCATTATAATTGATCAAATTCTTCCATGGTGCCACCTCCTTAGGTCTTCAGAGAGGTTATGGTTCCTGCCCAAGGTCACCCAGCAAGCAAGTGGCCAAGACAGGACTGGCTGCTGGTCTTGTGACTCATCTCCATGGATGTTACCAGGCTGCCAAGGAAGAGGTGGGAGGGGCTTGGGGATGACTTTGGAGGGATGCTTTAGATTTGGCCCCATTTCTGTCTGCACATTGCTTACTAGGCAGATTTCTAGATAAAACTAAAGAAAGAGAGTTACTATTTATATGTATTGAGCTCCTTCTTTTTGCAGACACTTTACATAAGTTATCAGAGTGCTTCCAATTTAGTCCCCATGGGAAACCCTTGAGATGCGTGTTCTTTTTTATTTTTTTAACATCTTTACTGGAGTATAATTGCTTTACAATGGTCTGTTAGCTTCTGCTTCATAACAAAGTGAATCAGCTATACATATACATATATCCCCATATCCCCTCCCTCTTGTGTTCTCCCTCCCACCCTCCCTATCCCACCCTCTAGGTGGTCACAAAGCACCGAGCTGATCTCCCTGTGCTATGCGCTGCTTCCCACTAGCTATCTATTTTACGTTTGGTAGTGTATATATGTCCGTGCCACTCTCCCACTTCGTCCCAGCTTACCCTTCCCCCTCCCCGTGTCCTCAAGTCCATTCTCTACGTCTGCGTCTTGTTCCTGTCCTGCCCCTACGGTCTTCAGAACGTTATTTTTTGTTTTTGTTTTTTTTTTAGATTCCATATATATGTGTTAGCATATGGTATTTGTTTTTCTCTTTCTGACTTACTTCACTCTGTATGACACACTCTAGGTCCATCCACCTCACTACAAATAACTCAATTTCCTTTCCTTTTATGGCTGAGTAATATTCCATTGTGTATATGTACCACATCTTCTTTATCCATTCATCTGTCGATGGACACTTAGGTTGCTTCCATGTCCTGGCTATTGTAAACAGAGCTGCAATGAACATTGTGGTACATGATTCTTTTTGAATTATGGTTTTCTCAGGGTATATGCCCAGTAGTGGGATTGCTGGGTCCTATGGTAGTTCTATTTGTAGTTTTTTAAGGAACCTCCATACTGTTCTCCATAGTGACTGTATCAATTTACAGTCCCACCAACAATGCAGGAGGCTTCCCTTTTCTCCATACCCTCTCCAGCATTTACTGTTTGTAGATTTTCTGATGATGGCCATTCTGACCAGTGTGAGGTGATACCTCATTGTAGTTTTCATTTGCATTTCTCTAATGATTAGTGATATTGAGCATCCTTTCATGTGTTTGTTGGCAATCTGTGTATCTACTTTGGAGAAATGTCTGTTTAGGTCTTCTGCGCATTTTTGGATTGGGTTGTTTGTTTTTTTGATATTGAGCTGCATGAGCTGCTTGTAAATTTTGGAGATTAATCCTCCATCAGTTGCTTCAAGATGGGTGTTCTTACTGTGTACGTAGGAAGAAATGAATATGAAGGGGCCGCACAGCTGCAGGGAGGAGCAGGGCTTTGTACCTCTGCAGCTCATCCTGTTCCTGCCACCTGTGTCCCTGGATTGTGGGGGGCTTCTGTGTGCACAGCTACCCAGAACAACCTGAGGACCGGCCTGGGACTGCACAGATACTCTGACAGCAGTGTGGACCCAGGGCTTTGGGAGGTTGAATATGGACTTGGGGAGAGCTCGGGCTTTGGAACCCGGCAGACTCAAATCCTGGCTCTGTGGCCCCAGAGCTGTTGGCCTTGAGCAAACCATCGAAGACTGTCTGCCCAACGGGAGAAGTGTTCCTTGGCTTGCAGATTGCTGATCACCCACAGAAGCTGTGTTCAAGAATGGGGGCCCTGTTCTTCCTGGGAGATTGGGAGAGAAAGCAGGCTGAGCAGGGGTAGGGGATCACGCAGCTTTTTCTCTCCTCATTCCCCACCATACCTCACCTTCAGCGTACTACAAAGAAGACAAACTAGCCCGTGGGTCACTTATCTCCCCGAGTTAGAGCAGCTGCCCTGATGAAGCCCGTGTCCCCACTTGCTCCACGGCTGGTTGGAGTGTCCGCCTTGGAGGGCAGCTGGCACTCCTGCGCTGAGTGGCTGATTTCCAGGCAAGTCTGTGTGCACTGCTGTGGCACTTGCTCCGTGGTTCAGAGATCTGTCCCATCACCCTAACTCTATTGCGTGGCCTGGAGCGCACGTGTGTGCTTGTGCATGGGTGAGTGTGTGTTGGGAGGACACAGGTTAGCTTTCTTCTTCTTGAGAATAGCTAGTACTCCTACAACTCAGCAGCAAAACCCCAAACAACCTAATTAGAAAATGGGCAAAGGGATTCACAGACACACACTACTGTATATAAACTAGATCATCAACAAGGACCTACTGTAGAGCACAGGGAGCTCGACTCAATACTCTGTAATAACTTCCATGGGAAAAGAACCTGAAAAAGCATGAATACATGTATACGTATAACTGAATCTCTTTGCTGTACACCTGAAACTAACACAACATTGTAAATCAACTCTACTCCAATATGAGATAAAACTTAAATCAGAAGAAAATGGGCAAAGGACTTGAATAGATATTTCTCCAAAGGAGACACACAAATAGCCAATAAGCACATGAAAAGATGCTCAACATCATGAATCATTAGAGAAATGCAAATCAAAACCACAATGAGGGGCTTCCCTGGTGGTGCCGTGGCTGAGAGTCCACCTGCCGATGCAGGGGACATGGGTTCGTGCCCCGGTCCGGAAAGATCCCACATGCCGCGGAGCGGCTGGGCCCGTGAGCCATGGCCGCTGAGCCTGCGCGTCCGGAGCCTGTGCTCCGCGACGGGAGAGGCTGCGACAATGAGAGGCCCGCATACCGCAAAAAAAAAAAAAAGAAAAAAAACGGCAATGAGATATTGCTTCATACCCTTCAGAATGCTATTACAGGAAAAAAACAAAAACAGAAACAGAAAATAACAAATGATGAAGACATGGAGAAACTGGAACAGAAATAGAAAATAACAAATGATGAAGACGTGGAGAAATTGGAACAGAAATAGAAAATAACAAACGATGAAGACGTGGAGAAATTGGAACTCTTTTGCATTACTTGTGGGAATATAAAATTTCCACGCAGCCACTATGGAGAAACAGTATGGTAGCACCTCAGAAAATTAAACATAGGATGACCATATGATCCAGTAACTCTCCTTCTGGCTATATACCCAAAGGAATTGAAAGCAGGTATTTTCATACCCATGTTTATAGCAGCGTAAGTCACAACAGCCAAGATAGTGGAAACAACTTGAATGTCCGTCAGCAGATGAATAAACAGAATGTGGTCCATACACACAACGGAATGCTCTTCAGCCTTGAAAGGAATGAAACTCTGACACAGCCTCCAGCATGGATGAGCCTGGAAGACATTACGCGAGGTAGCACAGACAGATATGGAAGGACAGATACTGTATGATTCCACTTCGACAGGGTCCCGGGTGCAGTCAGATTCATAGAGGACAGAAAGTAGAGCAGTGGGACTGTGGAAGGGGGGAAATGGGAGTTAGCGGTGAATGGGCACAGAGTTTCGGTTGGGGAAGAGGAGAAAGTTCTGGAAACGGATGGTGGGGATGATTGTACAACTTGTGACTGTACTTAATGCCACAGAACTGTAGACTTAAAAATGGCTAAAAAGGTAAATTTTATGTTATGTGTTTCACCACAATGAAAAAAGAACGGCTAGTAATGATATCTGCCGTTTATTGAATCCTTATTCTATGGCGGTCTCTGGGCAGATCACCTCACGTGCACCAGCTCCTCGAGGTACTTGTTGCCTCCTTTTAAGGATGTGGGAGCTGAGGCTTAGAGAGGTTAGTCCCTGGCCTGGGACCACATGGCTACAGCAGGTCATGGATTTGAACCCAGGGCCTTACGTCCTCCCAGCCTCACCACACAGCTTCGCGACGTCATCGCTGTGTCTCAGACTCTGCCCTGAACACAGTCGCCCTTGTTTGCCTCCGACCTCTGTGGAGCAAGGTGGAGACTCCGACAAGGAACCAGAACTCACCGGAGTGGGGCAGAATCAACACCACCTGTATGGGAGGTGCTAGAGGTGTCGGCGTTTAACTTTCAAACAATTAGAGACACGACTGAGGCTCGTATAGTGAGTCTGGGTCCAGGACTGGGATCGAGGCCAAGACCATTTCCTAGGAGCCCCTCCTTCCTCCTCGGAATCCCAGCTTCGCAGGGCTCCAAGCTGTACTTAATTCATGAATGAGGGACCCGGCTGGTAAAGCTGATTCACAGGCGTGTAATGAGACGCTAAAGCATATGTCGTCATTGAAACAAAGACTGCTGGCAATGACTTTGCTAAGGTCAAAACTGTCTAATGTCCTACAGGGCAATAAAACTGTTATCTCTGGGGCTATCTTTTCCACCAGACAAGAGTCGTTTGCATCTCTACTGGACAAACATCGTTGGCAACTTATCAGTTTCTTATAGACAAGTTAGCATTTGGCGTCTGAGTCTTTTTTTTTGCCGTGCCACGCGGCTTGCAGGATCTTAGTTCCCTGACCAGGGTTGAGCCCCGGTCCTGGAAGTGAAAGTGCTGAGTCCCAACCACTGGACTGTCAGGGAATTCCCTAGAGTCTGGGTCTTAATCAATAATAAATAAGAAGTTAAAATGACTTCATATCAATTGGTTCAGTCCCAATGGCGAACAGTATGGAGGGTTCTTAAAAAACCAAAAAGAGAGCTACCGTATGAGCCAGCAATCCCACTCCTGGGCGTATATCTGGAAAAGATGAAAACTCGGAAAAGATACATGCACCCCAACGTTCATAGCAACACTATTTGCAATTGGCGAGACATGGAAACAACCTAAGTGTCCATCAACAGACGAATGGATGAAGAAGATGTGGTACATATACACAATGGAATACTGCTCAGCCATAAAGAAAATAACATATGACCGTCTGCAGCAACATGGACGGACCTAGAGATGATAACACGGAGTGAAGTAAGTCAGAGAAAGACAAATATATATGAAATCACTCACATGTGGAATCTCAAAAATAATACAAGTGAACGTATTTACAAATCAGAAACAGTCTCACGGACATAGAAAACAAATTTAGGATTGCCAAAGGGGGAGGGGGAATAAATTAGGAATATGGGGTTAAGAGATACACACTACTATATATAAAAGAGATAAACAACAAGGACCTACTGCATAGCACAGGGAACTATTACATTATCTTGTAAAAAAAAAATGTCTTGGCGTCGAATGACCCTGTGGTGTTGCCCAGATGCATCTTCAGGGCCCAGCCCTGTCCCCCAGCCACCGAGATTCCCAGCCACTGACAGTTTACAGCTCTGTCCCTCGCTGGGACTTGCCGGAGATAGAAGGGTGCTGCCTTCCCCAAGATTCCCCCCTCCTTCCCTTACCCCTGGGGGTGTCTTGAACTGGTGTTACAAAGCCTAGGCTCTCGCCTCTATGCGGGACCACACTGAAGGGCCAGCCCACTCCAGAGCTTCCTATGGGATGGGCTGAGGCCTCCGTGGCAGCCACACTGCAGGTCAGCCTCTCCTTCGCCATTCTTCCTTCCTTACTGCCTTCCAGGTGTGTCTCCGGAGAGCATCCCCCATGCACCACCTCTAGGCTCTGGTGTCCGTGTCCGGTCCAGGACGGGAGGGCTTGTTCAACAACAGTGCTCTGGGACGCCTTTGAAAAATCATCATGTCCTCTATTCGCCTTATTTCCAAGATTTGGGATTTTTCTTCTTAACGGGAGTTAGTAAAAATCCATGGACTGAACAGACAAGAGTGGGCAGAAGACGCTCCGTGGAAACCCTTCCCCACACCTGGAGAAACAACCCCGGGTCCCCTGCCAGGGCCCAGAATCAGCCTTCGGGCTGCGAGGGGTGTCAGTGGGGGACTGGGAGGGGACTGTCCCCTGGCAAAAGTGAGAAACCTGACTGGTTGGCCGTTGGTGCCCAAGGTCAGATGGGATTCTCCACCTCCGGGGAAGAGCTGAGAAGGCGTGTTTAAGTCCTCGGTGGGGTGGTGTTTTTCGCTGAATGAAAGAGCCTGATGGACCGAAACGGCAGGGCCTGAGTGCAAAGCCAGAGCCCTCTGCTCAGAGCCCACCGGCTTCCCAGAGAGCCAGGGCGAGCTCCTGGTGAGTCAGCAGACTTCAGCTCCTGCCTCTGCCTTTTCCTTGCGGAGACAAAAATAAAGTCCTGGAAGGTGCGACTTAAAATAGACCTTTCATAAGGGATTCATTCCTGAGCAAGGATGTCAAGACAGCATGAACAGTGCAAAGGGCTCCGATCTGAATCCCACCGGAAGTATTTGGCGGTGATGATTTTTCAAATTCTCCCACAAAGGGCACTTTTCAATTCCAGGAGAGCAAGAAAGACCAGTCGGGATGAGGGCCAGGTCATTTCTTCACTGGGGGGAAACAACTAGTTTCAAGTTCTAGGTACTGATCTAAGGCGTTTTGGAGAATGAGCGTGAGTATTTAATGGATTTAGTTAAAAAAAAAAAAAGCCCAGAGCTATTGCAGAGAAATGCCTGAAAAGCAGAGGCTCCGATGAGAGGTAAACTATCTCCAGCAAAAGTGTAATGAGCCTTTATTAAGCACTCAGTCATTGTTAAGGGTGCGGGGTGTGTGCTCTGAGGGTTCTAGAACGATTATATCTATAGAACTAGTACAAGACCAGGCTGGGGCTGCATAAGGTCCTTCTGGCTGTAGAGGAACGAGCTCCAAAGCTCACTCTTCTGGGGGGGATGCGCCTCTTGGAACAGACTTGCTCTCCGCCGACACCACATTCACCTGCAGACAAATGCAAGTTGACAGAAGCAGCCGTTTCTGGGCAGCCTCTTCTCCTCCATGTGGGTTTCTTCCCCTCATTTTTCCCAGGTCCTTTTACTGTGTGGATGGGGCAAGGGCCGTGTGTGTGTGTGTGTGTGTGTGTGTGTGTGTGTGTGTGTGCGCGCGCGCACGCGCGCGTGCTGGGGGGTGTCGTGGAAGGCTCTCTGTCCTTTTCCTTGGGGACTTGGCACAGTTTCAACAGCATGAGTTAGAACTCCAGGCTCACGGCAGCCTCCTGCAGAGGGACCCCTCAGCCTCCCTCCTTGCTTCTGCAGGTGCTGCTTGGGGTCTGTCCCACCTGGGGTTTTCACCCAGGTAGGTTCCCTGTGGCCCATTTCCGAGCTATACTGTTTCCAGGGGGTCCGAGCTCTCTGCCTCTAGGAGAAAGGTCTGGAGTGGTAAATGTGAAAAGTGGCACAGTTGTATGTATATACACACACACATACACGTATACATATGTGTGTACGTACACATACATACACACCTACATACGTATGTACATATCCAGCTCCCCTCTGCATCCCCTCCAGACCAGAGAAGATAACACAACCCCACTGTCCCAAATGTTTAAAGTGGCTCTGACGACTCACAGCAGCCACTGGCTTTTATTTCTTCTGGTCCTTGATGGAGGATAAGCTCACTGCTGCCTTGTCCACAGGTGTACCTTCTGGAAGGTTTGGAAGGAGGCGAAGGTCGCTGAGGTTCGGTTCCAGGGGTTCTTTTCAAGAAGTGACCACCCAGCTGGAGGCAGAGGCTCTGTGTGCAAGCACGGCGGGAGGGGGGCCGCGGCCTGGGGCCGCTCGGGGACGGGCTATGGGCCCAGCCGGGGGCCGCTGCCTCTGCCAGACCCCAAGGCGTGAGGAAGGGGCAGAGAGGGAGCAGGACAGGAGCCGGGCATGGCGCCTGCCACCCTGGGGAAGCCGGGGGCCCAGGGCTTGCTTTGGGGGAGGGTCTCTCACTCTCCCACTTTATGTGTCCCTCTGGGAACAGACGTTCGGATCATTTCGGCCAGTGGAGCTCTGCCCCAGGCAGGAGTCTAAGAGAAGCCCAAACGCTCAGCTACGGTGACCAACTCCCCCCGATGGGCCCAGAGCTTTCTGGATTTTAGCCTCCCAGGAGGTTTGTCAGTCCTGGGGAAACCTGGACATTTGCTCACCCTGCTATCGGGCAGCCCCTCCTCAGTCCCGGCTCCCATGAAGGAGCTGCGGGGGCCAGATCTGCAGAGAGGAGGCTTCTAGAAACTCAGGGTTACCTTCGCAGCAACTGGAGTAAGTGGAGCTGGGGGTATGATAGTATGACCCAGTGCTACTATCCTGGTAGCAAGCGGCAGAGCCACAGATAGAGGCGGGACAGGACCCTGGGGTGGGAGGCTATGCGGGCAGGGAGAGCCCGCTGTGTAATTACACTGCAGTGGTGAGACAGCCTGGGACCTGGGACCCGGGACCCTTTGCTGCAGTGCCCGCACCTGGACAGAAGGGGCTAAAAATAACTGCGCGCGTGCCCAGTTGGGGCAAATTCTGGACGACAAGATACAGAAAGGCCCAAAGATCCCAGCTGCCACTTCCGAGGAGCCGGGAGCGACAGCAGGGTGCTGTGCAGGCCCTCCGCACTCAACACCACCAAGGGGTGGGCAGGACGCGTCAGCCACCACTCCCGCCCGACCCCCGGACGCACCCCTACCCTCACCCCACGTAAGGAGCCAGCTGCCCCCCACCTCAGCGAGCGAGCAAGGGGACCTCTTACTTGTTCTCAGTCCCCCTGCTGCCGCAGGGGCCCCAGTAAAGCCTTGCCTCAATCTCTTGTCTGGTCTCTGATCAATTTCTGTTGCTCAAGGAGGCCAAGAACCCTGGTCGGTTACAGTGGGACTAACAGCTTCCACGTGGTGCTGGGGCGGGAGGGCAACAATTTTATTTATTTAACAAATACTTCTCTTACAGGGTGCTTACCCTGCCAGGCATCATTCTGAGCTCGTTAACAATTATAAACCCATCCAATCCTCACCATCACCCTAAATGGGGACCCTCTTTGACGCTATAAACCCAGGTTCTCAATTAGAGGCAACTTTGCTCCCCAAGGGACATTGGGCAAAGACTGGCGACATTTTGGGGTTGTCACAACTGCAGGGGGACGGAGTGCATCTATGGAGTAGCACGCGAGGATGTTACTAAACAGCCGGCGTGCCAGGGCTGGGGAACTACCAGGCCCCATGGGAACAGTCGGGCCCTGGGAGGCGCCACCTGAAAACAGTGGTCCCCATTCCCCCGCCCCGGCCCCGTCTCCAAAACGAGGCTAGAACAGGCTGTGCTCGGTTGGGTTCTTGGGTCGTTTCTGGGGTTCACCCAAGTTTTGGATCCACTTATTCACGGTTGGAGCAGCCGCACTCCTCGGGCCTCACCACCCACCTTTGTTCTGGTTTGTTAAGACACTGAACTGGGTTTTACAGCGATCGCCCTCGAAAACCCCATAAATGGCATTCACAGCCCTTAGCAGGGATGGGGGCAGCAAATCAGGAGGCTGAGCTTCTAAAGATGAGTAACATCAAATGCCCCCCAGGGTCCACGCAGCTGCACCGCCGCGCTGCCCACCCCTCCGCCGGGCTGTGCGGACGTGAACCAAAGACAAAGCCAGAGTTCAAAGAGGCGGGAGGTCGCTCCCGGGGACACCCCGAGCTCGTGCTGGCTGCCACCAGCTCTGAGTGGGGCAGAGGCGAGGGTTAAGGTCGCTCGGGACCCCAGGCTCCATCCTTTGCCTCATTATGTGCTGCTATTTCCGCTTGAATTCGCTGGGGTTAAAACTGGAACTTTCTCCTCGGGGCCAGGAAGCTAAGCTGCCTTCTAGAAGGGGTTTCAGAGGTCACACCGTCTCTTCTTGCTGCACAGAAAGATCCTCCCAAGACCAGGTACAGGATATGTTGGGTCCAGTGCAAGATGAAAATGTGGGGTTCCGGGTTCAAAAGTTGAGAATTTTAAGGATCTCGAGGCTTCAACAGCAAGAGCCTTAACCCACACACAGGACCCTCTGAACGTGGGAGCCTGCGTGATGGCACAGGTGGCAACCCCATGAGGCCCGCCCCGCTGCTCCCGAGTCACTCTGTGGTCTGTGACCAGGTGACAGTGTGTCCTGGTTTACTACTGTTATCCCGGTATAATTATTAAGAATTCCGTTTCATGCACAATACTGTCCTGGTTTGGACAACAAATTCTATGGTCACCTTATAATTATATGACCACCTTCCAGATAATTGTTCTCTCATCCTGCTTATGTTACAAGATCACACAAAATCTAGCCAGTGTGGAACATCACTTTGGAGAGAAAGCGATGTAACCCCTGGCGTTGACTGTCATGGTTTACTAACCGCATGTTCATAACCTCGTTCCATCCTCTGCAGAACAGAGGGTCTTATATTTGCAGTTGAACTAAGCGAGGCCGAGAGAGGGTAAATGGTCTTCCCAAGAGGCCGATAAGAAGCGGATCCAGGACCCAAGCCAGGAGACTCTGATTTCCAGGTAGGGTGACCTCTCATCCCGGTTTGCCTGAGACTTCAGGGATTCTTTGGACGTGGGAATTTTAGTTTGAAAACCGGGAAAACTTCCAGGAAAATCAGGACAAATTGGTCACCCTTTTCACAGTCTACCACTCCGTGCAGGCTTCGTGAATAATTTCTGAATGAATAATATTATGTTAAACATCTGTGACGATCCCTTCTGGTTTTGTCTATGTGTGTGTACACATGTGTATAGACTACACTTTTGGAATCCTACTCGCGGACAGTTTTTCATTTACAGCAGGGATCAGTGCAAACTTTTCCTGTAAAGGACCAGAGAGTAAACATTTTGCTTTGCATGCTGTGCAGTCTCTGTGGCAACTTCTCAACTCTGCCCTTGGTGTGTCTGTGTTCCAATAAAACTTTACTTACAGAGACAGGCAGCAGACCAGACTTGGTCCACAAGCCATAGTCTGCCAATCCTGGGTGTGTAGCATGAACATCTTTCCATGCCAACTGTTCATGTACGATTCTCACAAAGGTAAAATCGTGATAGTCAAGCAAGTATAAAATGGGCACAGCAAAGATTTGATTCAGCTAGTCAATTAGTGAGGGAACTCCAGTAAGATGTTACAACCTGTTCAAAAGAGAATCTGAAGAACAGACACATACACAGGAGATCAGAACTGCTGAAAAGAATTTGTTAGCAGATGCAAACAGGTTAAGTGTTATATTTGGGGCTTCCCTGGTAGCTCAGTGGTTAAGAATCTGCCTGCCAATGCAGGGGACATGGGTTTGAGCCCTGGTCCGGGAAGATCCCACATGCTGCGAAGACCCAACGCAGCCAAAAAATAATAATAATAAAGTGTTATATTTGAAATCTTCTCTGCCCGCTGAACAACAAATAGGGCAGGAAAGCACTATGGTTTAAAGCGCTGGCCCAAGTCAGACACATCTGGGCTTCCATCCTGGCTCTGCCCGCTGTTGGCTGGGCAACCCTGGACAATATGTCTCCGTTTTCCCTTCCTCAAAACAGAGATGATAATAATGTTAACTATGTCCAAAATGATTCGTGGGCGTGAAAGGTAGTGTGGGAATGTAGTCAATAATTATGTAATATCTTTGTATGGTGACAGATGGTAACCAGACTTAACCGTGGTGATGATTCTGAAACGTATAGCAATAGCAAATCCCTGTGCTGCGTGCGGAGAACTTACATAGTGTTTTAGGTCAGTTATACTACAAAAACAGACGAACAAACTCATAGAAAAAGAGGTCAGATTTGTGGTGACCAGAAGTAAGGGGTGGAGGGAGGGGGGATTGGGTGAAGACGGTTAAAAGGTACAAACTTCCAGTTATAAGATAAGTGCTGGGGATGTGATGTACACATGGTAAGTGGAATGAACACTGCTGGGCGTTATACGTGAAAGTCGATAGGAGAATAAATCTTAAGGGTTCTCACCGCAAGCAAAAAAACGATTTTTTCTTTTTCTTTTGTATCTATATGAGATGGTGACTGTTCACTAAAACTGTCGTGACCCTCATTTCATGACGGGTGTAAGTCAAGTCACGAGGCTGTACCCTCATTTCATGACGGGTGTAAGTCAAGTCACGAGGCTGTACCCTCATTTCATGACGGGTGTAAGTCAAGTCACGAGGCTGTACACCTTAACGTTTATGTAGTGCTGTATGTCAATGACACCTCAATAAAACTGGAAGGAAAAAATAATAAACTTAAAAAAAAATTAACGGCAACTGTGTCATAAGCTGTTGTTGGGGTCACCTGAGACCGTCCATGAAAAGCTTTCGGGGCAGTCAGACCAGGAGGACCTCCAATAAATATTAGTTCTTGTGTCTTGTACCTTGTATCACTACCCCGGGTGGCTGCCACTGCACAGAGGTCCCTTTCAGTGGTCTCTGTCCTTTACGCCCCAGCACACAGCCCCTCACAGGATATATGACTCCTAAAAGCCGGGAGGATGGACCACGGCTAACCATTCCCGCCCCCTCTCCGTCCCTCCGAGTGGGACGTCGCCAAGATCGTTGTCGCTCCAAGCTGGAGGCACATACTCAATGTGCCACTCGTGTGCCTTACATCGTTCCAATATGCTGGTGTTTTCGTTCTTGCATTCATTTTTCAAAATGTAAAATTCCATTAAATTTTAAAATATGTGTTTTGACTCATTCCCATTGCCCAGTCTGAATTTTGAAAAATGTAAGTCAGGGTACCTTTGGGAAGGTTTTCCTTTCAAGCGCTTTAGTACAGCAGTCCACGCCAAGCAGCCCTGTCAAGGAAGGAGTCTGCGGACCTCCCTTCACAAATGGATCCGGGTCATTTCTAACATCCCGTCTCCTGGGCAGCAGACAGGCACTGCTAACATGCTTGAAAAGGTTGCTCCCCGGAGTAGATGAGACCATTTCTCTTTACTGTATTTTATTGTTTTTAATAGTCTAGCTAATTCTTTCTGCATCAGTAAAATATTTCAGCCCAGCCCGGTTGACCTTGCCATAAATTCTAGGTCAGAAGATCTGATCTGATCTGCTACGGTTGGGTTGCTCTGGACCACGAGGGCCTCAAGCTTCTGAGTCCAGCGGTCCCACCGCTGCTGGGCTGCCTCTCTTGTTCCCCTCTGGTGCTGCCCAGAATCTTTGCCATCGTCCTCAAGGCCAGCCTGGCCCACCCAGGCCTGGCCCCTCACTTTTCGTAGATGCTCTTTCCCCCTAATTCTTTGAGAAAATCCAGGTTAGCAGGCTGACGTCTCTCAAAGTCTTGCTTTCGCACCGACGCATTTATCTCTGTCATGACTCTCCCCCGTCTTGTTCCCTGCAGCTTCAGAAAGTAGACGCTCATCCTGCCTTCTGAACCCTGAACCCATCCCCACCCACCTGCTGAGGGTCCTAAGGTATCATATAAACACACCCAAACCTTTTATCATCTTGAAATAACAACAGGCCCCAAGCCCTCTCTCCATCGATGGCCCCATCGCTCTCCACCCCTTCCCCGCCAAGCTTCTGGAAAGAGCTGTCCCCAGCCACGGCAGCCGTGTCATCACCTCCCCTCCACCTCGTCACGGACCACACGCTGGCAGCTGGTCCCAGCATTCCACTGACACACTTGCCAAGGAGGCCAAGGAATTTTCTGTTGCAAAATCCCATAAGCACTGTTTTGCACTGATCTCTCCAGGTGTCCTGCCACCTTTGACTATTCGCCTCTCCTTAAAAAGTTTTCCCTTCCCTTGGCTCCCAGGATACTTGTCTCTCCTGCTTTTCTTTTTATCCCTAAGTATCGTCTTCTGGGACTTTCTACTTGGCCTGTTTTTCATTCGATCACCTCCTCCTGAGCGATGCATCCGATTCCAGAGCCCCAGCGACCACCCACACGCATGGCGTTTCTGTGGCTATTCCGTGATGATCCCTGCCTCTCTTTCCAGCCCAGAGTGGTCCCCAAGCCCCACTCCCGCACAGCCTGCAGCCCAATGGACATCTCCCGTATCATTCTCGAAACATCGCAATCTCGACGCAGCTCAGACATCTCAGCATCCTTCTCCCACCTGCCCCACGCCCCTCTCACCGACCACCATGACCAGGCACAGATACTGATGCCAGGACCCCGGGTGCCCCCTGCGACCCTCCACTCTCCGGCCCCTCCCTCTGCAACCCTCCTCGCCCTGGCACGTCTTCCGCCCGAATCCCTCTCCAACCCGAGTCTGTCGCCCCACCTCTGTCAGCACTGCTTTAGCCCCGGTGGCACTGTCCTCACGGGGTGACTCTAGCAGTGTCCCAGCCCCTCTCTCTGCCTTCGGACTTGCCCACAGCAAACCCACCTTCTGTGCCGCAGCCGCAGGGAACTCAAGTCCGTATCCACCTGGGAGCCCCTGTGGCCGGTAGAGGTCGCTCTTCCCAGCATCTCCAGCTTCCCGACTCCCTTCCTTCCTCTCCACTTCCGGTTCACGTGGACATTCTTTCTTATTCCCACGTTCTCTCTCCTCGGCCTCCTCTTCCTGGAAGCCTTCCCGGGGGCCCTCCTCCAGACCTCCTGAACGGTCTGTCTTAGCCACTGCATCCATCACGTGGCTTTGCCCCTGGTTATTCTCTTCTGCTTTCCCGAAATGTATGTTCCCAGAGGGCCGGGACCCGTTTTGTCCTCAGAATCCCAGGGCTTAGTCCAGGACCTGGCATCTAGTCGACAGGCCAAACGCTCCAATGCTGTCAATGGAATGAATTCAGTTGTAGGAGGGCCGACAGTTTCGTACGTGTGGTTTGCGTAGGACAGAACACAAGCTAACGACAGGGCATTGGCTCTGTTCCGTCTCAGCACAAGCTCTGGCCTCCTTTGTATCCAGCCTGAGCGACAAAGTTTGTGGCTTCCTGTAGGTCCGTGTGGCTTCCAGTGGGAGTTGGGGAGAAGATCTGAAGTTTGGGCATCACTGCCTACGAGCTGTGTGATCCCATGCAAATCACCAGCGTCTCTGAGCTTTCCCCCTTTGTCCATCAAATACGAAATAGGAAGAGCTCCTAGAGATGGTGGGAGCTTCACAAATTAAATATGAAAGTCTGTTGTTAACTGCCAAGCTATTGGTCAACATTTGGGGGATGGGATGAGAGCAGGGCAGGTCTCTTTCCAAGAGACTTATCTAAAGAACCAAGACGTTTCGTGAGATTATTTCAGATTAGAATTTTCCCTTTAGGCCAATATTCCCACCCCCTACCCCCCATCTTACTAGAGTGTGATCAGAACCAGGGCTTGGATTCCCTTTGGATACCCCAGTGTGTAGGATGCTGCACGGTTAAAGTAGGTGTCAGAGGGTGGTTCTTACGTGGACAACGTATGGCATTGATGTTTAGGGACCAAGTAACAATGCTGTTACTTCCTATTCTGTTGTGAGGTGAGAAAAAAGCAAAGGGAGTCATATTTAGGGGACAGCGTTGGGATGGGGAATACTGAACACCCATTGTTTGTTGGTTTTTAAAATATTTATTTGGTTGCGCCGGGTCTTAGTTGTGGCAGGCAGGCTCCTTAGTTGCAGCACACAGGCTCCTTAGTTGTGGCATGTGAACTCTTAGTTGCAGCATGCATGTGGGATCTAGTTCCCTGACCTGGGATCGAACCCGGGCCCCCTGCATTGGGAGCGCAGAGTCTTAACCACTGAGCCACCAGGGAAGTCCCTGAACACCTGTTGGTTTTGATTTCTGGCATCTGTTTACCTTCTCCTAATGCTGGGACCCCACTTTTTCAGGGGAAACATTCATCTCCTATTCTCAGTTCTCAGTCTGGAGATGGAGTTGACATTATTACGTGTTCTAGGTACAGGCATGTAACTCAGTCCTGGCCAGTCAGAGCATCACAGCTCTCTGGCCACTGGGATGGGCATATGACCCTGTTAGAACAAGTGGGTCTTGATGAGTATTTTTCTGAGACTTTTTGGGAGAGAGGTTTGTTGGACTCAAACCTGGGAGGATATAGGCTTGAAAATTGCTATCATGTCCCCATATGAAGCTTGAGAATAAAGCAAATGTGGAGTAGATCAGAGAGACTGAGTGCTGCCGACCCCTGGATCAAACCATACCTGAAGCTAGAGTGTCTTTTCACTTTTCAGTTATCTGAGCCAATACCTTCCCTCTTTTGCTAAAGTCTGTGTAAACTGGGTTCTGTATGATTGGAACTGAGACAGAGTGATCTGATCCGTGGTGCAATGAGGTGACTTCGGCCAGGGAGATTGTATTTTCGATCCCTCTTATACCTGGCTGACCTCCCTGGTCTCTATGGAGTTGCTGACAATGACAGAGTCTGTGCAGATTCAGGTACTGATCACCTTCTAGATTATTTAAAAGTGGGCCTCGGAGACTGTCAAGGAACTCTTTCGACCCTGAGGTCCCAGAAGTCTACAACGCTGCTCAAAGACGGTAATTTCATACCTCCAATGGATGCTGCAAAAATCCCATCTGGATATGGGTCAACTGCCAGGAGAACCATAAACACTGGCTCTGCTTTGGTCCAATTGTAATTCTCCCCTTTCATCTCCCCCTGCCGTTCCTTCTGGTTTTCATTTCTCCTGATCTCTTTCTTTGGGCTTTTGATCTGTTTTCTATTGTTATCACTCAGACATTTCATGCCCGCAATTTCCAAGCCCGTGTAATCCAACCCTAACAACATCTGGGGTGTGTGCTGGTGTCTGAATGTCAGTTCGTCTTGGTGCATCGGGACTGGGCGCTTGGCTGGATTATTCTGGATCATTCTATACCTTTGTTCCATGAAGCTGATTTTCCTCTGAGCCTTAACCCCAGGACTTTCCAAAGGAACTTTCCGAGGTGGGCAGGATGTGAGAAGAGCTCTCCGAGTATTTGCCTTGCTGTCTTGTCTGCCTTCCTTCCTTCTGCCACCAGTGGTCTTCACATCGCTCTGCCTCCGGTGATTGGCTCCTTGGGGTCATGCTTCCAGACTTTGGATGGGGTGTTTGAGATCTGGCTTGAATGACTCGAAGGCCACTCTGTCCCTTATTGGTCATTTAACTGTGGACAAGTCACCTAACCTCTCTGAATGTCAGTTTCGCCGGAGCAGAATAAGGACGACGATTTTAAAGCACAGGATTGTTGCGAAGATCTAATTCAATCCAATAATTTATAGAAAACACTGGCACCCAGTAGTAATTGCTACCGTTTTTTGGGTCAGAACCTTTCATTAGATAGGTTCCTGGGGTCATGCCATTTAGCCCCAGGCCAACCCTACCAGGGGCTGTGATGATTTCCATTTGACAGATGAGAAAACCAGGGCTCAGGGGAGTCCACACCAAAGTTTGCCCCTCTTCTTTCCCCCCAAGCTGCCTGACACATGGCAGAGAGGACAGCCATGCTTCCAAAAGAAGCATGGAGGTGACTGCTGTGTCTCTGCTTTCTCCACACCCAGGCCGCTGTGCCCTTTTCTGTGATGCTGTCATCACCTGGTACTAGAAATAACAGCTGTTCACTAAGTCCCAAGGTCACGTTTCACACCTGTGATAAATGAACCTTGGAAAGGGACGGAAACCAAACTCAGACTGGAAGAGAGACATGTGCCTTGGGTAATGGAAAGAGCCAGGGGTAGACCTGGGGACTGGCCAGCCAGATCTGAGGCTCTGATGGTACCTTGAGGCCTTCTCTCTGCGCCTATATCTTGACTACCTGCCCTCTCGGTGGTGGCAAGGTGTTCCTGGCAGTGCCAGGCATCCCCATCGTGCCCTCGAAAGCCCAGGAGGCCTCACTGGTCCTCCTGGATCACATGCCCATCCTTAGGACAAGCAGGCCGGGCTGGGGCATGTGTCCACCTGGGCATGGGGGATGCGGTCATCCCCACCCCACCCACGTTGACCCAGGCAGGGCAGGGACATGTGAGTATCAAGGGCTATGATGGCCGTGATTCTGTTTCCTGAATTTGGTTCCAAGCTATGGTGCTACTACCCACTTGGGCCTCATCCCAACTAATATTATCCTTGATGTCACAGGTTTGGGGAATTTTATGTATGTACACATACACACACACACACATTTAATGTTCTATCTACCACGTATATTTTTTTCTAATATACATGAAAATAAATATCTAACTATGAAAATACTTCTACCCATACACTACAGAAAATAATCTCTCATTCCACTGGCAGCTGCCCTACACTTTGGGAAACACTGATCTGACCTCATCCTTTTACAGTGGGGGAAGCTGGACCCAGCAAGCCGAGAAATCCACGTAAAGGCAAATCAAAACCGACAGAAGCGGGACAAGAAGCCTCGTTCCAGCTTTTCACCTGCTTTTTAAAATTCCCTAAAGCGCAGTGGCTCTGCCCCCTCCCAGCTGTGTATCCTTGGACAAACTACTTAATGTCTCTGTGCCTCTGTGTTCCCACCTGTAAAGTGGGGACAATGATAGTATTCACTTCATAGAATTGTTTTGAATGTTAAGTGAATTAATATTATGAACCATTAGGGTAGTGCATGGTACATAGGAAGCATTATATATATTTGTTAATACACAAGGTAGGATTTGTAGTCATGGTAAATATAAGTCTATATTGCAAATTCCCTGGGGAAGAATTCGAATTGCTCATCATCACTTTTTTTTTTTTTTGTGGTACGCGGGCCTCTCACTGCTGTGGCATCTCCCGTTGCGGAGCACAGGCTTCGGACGCGCAGGCTCAGCGGCCACGGCTCACGGGCCCAGCCGCTCCGCGGCATGTGGGATCCTCCCGGACCGGGGCACGAACCCGCGTCCCCTGCATCGGCAGGCGGACTCTCAACCACTGCGCCACCAGGGAAGCCCCATCACTTTTTTGTGAACCTCATTTTCGCCAATAGCTGTGGCGTAAAAAGCCACAAGTATAACAATTAAGGTAGATAATCACTTTACACAAAATTGACATACGTAAGAATTTCAGAAATGCTTTCTTCATTTCTGATTAATCTTCTAGGGTTCTCTGCAGCCCAGGCAGTCTGTCAAGTTAATAAAACATGAAACACAACTAGAAATGCTCTGAGAGGGTTCATTTCAAGGAGTCACGAGACAAATTTTCTTTTTCTTAAAAGAAAGATGTTCCTCACTTCGTTGGTTAAGCTTGTAATCACCCTGCCCACACAAGGGCCATTGTAGAAGCAGGGATATTTCGCATGTGCCATGTGACCGACAGTGGGCCTCTTCTAGCACATTCTCCTTTCTAGATATTACAGCACCAGAAACTTGATCTTTCTAGCCAGGTTCCACCCTAGAGAACAGCAAAATCTTATTCATAAAGACCTGTCTCTTCACGAGAAACTGACCATCTGTGCAGGAGCCGGGTTGAATTTCACTTTGGATTAGCAAACATCCTCCTTCTTTCCCCCTCCTCCCCCTGCAGTGTCTGGGGACATTTTTGGTTGTCACAACTCGGGGTGCTGCTGGCAGCGAGTGGGCAGAGGCCAGGGACGCTGCTAAACGTCCTGTGATGCACAGGTCCTCCCCGCAGCAAAGAACGGGCCACCCCAGTGTCAGGAGCGCCCAGTCACCAGTGACAACAACCGCAACGCTGCGAAATCTCGGAGGGCAAGTGGAATATTGAAAACTGCCTTTTAGTCTCTAAAGGCCCTCGGGAACTTAGGGGGACCTACTGATGTACAAGTGATGAGCAGAAACGCATAATCCTTTGGTCCCCTCTCTCTTTTTTTTCTTGGCTGTGCTGTGCAGCATGTGGGATCTTAGTTCCCCGACCAGGGATCAAACCCGCGCCTCCTGCAGTGGAAGTGAGAAGTCCCAACCACTGGACCACCAGGGAAGTCCCTATTTTTGTCCTCCTTGAAACAGATTCTTACTAGTCTACCCTGGATTAGCCTGGCTTGACTTACTTTTGGGCTTGAAAGCAACAAGTGCATTTCTAGGGAAAACATTGATAACAACATCTTCTTGCTAACTGATCCTGGCCTCTCCTCCGTGAGTCTCTCAGAAGCCGGCTCTGTCCCTCTCCTCGTGGATGGACGGCACCTGCCAAGAGAACAAAGACAGGAGCCATCATGCTTCTGCGCTGCCCCGTCTCAGACTCCTTTGAGTCCAGCGCCAGTCTTGGAAAACCCCGCCACCCCCAGAGCAAATGCTGTTTCCAAATCCCGAAGCAGCTGCTTGGGCGGGAAGTCCATGATGGTGCGTCGGGGCAAGGAGCTCCTGCTGGCCTGCTGCCCTCTGGGTGTCCACCAGCCAGAGCCCCGGTGCTCTGTCTCCTCTGCGTGCAGCCGGACAGCAGCCAGGCCTGGGGAAAGCATCCCGTTTGTGAGGAAAGGGGGTTTACGCACAGGAAGGCATAGGAGCGCCTTGGCCAGGCCGCCAGCCAATGGCCGGATCTGGAACTGGGACAAGACTGACGGCACCGCACGTACAGCGACCCATCCCGAGGTCAGCGTCGGGGAGTACTGGGTGCCCCTGGGGAACTGAACCGTGCCCTTGGGTGCCATTGACAGGCCTGGGGCTGAGGAAAGGAGGAAAGAGGAGGGTCAGAGGGAGGGAAAGGGGCAGAAGAGAGCAGGAGGGCGCCGTGCCACGCTGGGTGGCTGGGTCAGTGGGTTTGGGGCCGCCCCGAAGCAGCCGTGGATGGGCACTGGCTGCTGAGGCCAAGGGCGTGCCCCCTGGCGTTTGAGCCCACCCTTTCGAGCTTCCATCCGTCTCTCTAACCCTCCTCCTGTCCTCCGCAGAATCCCGACCCCTGCTCCTTACCTCGGCTGGGAGACTTAACTTCACTGTTTGGACCCTGGACACGCTCTATCCTTAGGGGGGGGTCGGTACCCAAATCCTGACCCTGACTGCTCTCAGCCTATGACCCAGACCCCAGGCTGCTCACCTAAGGGGACATGGGGTTGCATCTGCCTTCAGGTTGGGGAGACCCCCAGGGTTCTGCCAGCTCGTCCCTATGTAGGGCAGCCATGGCCCCAGCTCGGGGACTGTCCACCCTCCTCCGTGGGGTACCACAGGCAGCAGGGAGCCCCCTCCCTCCACGGAGCTGGGGCCGGAGACCCCCCCATCACAGCCACGGCCACTCCCCTGATTAGGGCACTTCAAAGGGGCTTGAAAAATTTCCATCTAACACGAAAGCATCAAAGAGGCCATGTCCATAATCCCACTAATCAATCATATACATTATTTACGTTTCCAATGCCCCTTCCATTTTTTCATCTGTAAAGGTATATGTATTTCTGTAGCTGCAATTGTGGAGCATATATATTTCATTCAGCATTATTTCCTGTATATTTTCCCCCAGTTTTACCTCGTGCCCATATTTATTATTTTTGCAATGACCTAATATAAAACTGAGTTAATTACACTGAAGTTTATTTCACGTTCCACAATAATTGGACATTTCTTTTACTTTTAGATTCTTGTTATTACAAGGAGATAATAAACATCTATATAGAACTAGCTCCCCTCCTTTTTTTCCTCGTTTTGAATTATTTCCCTCCAGTAAATTCCCGGGAGTGGCATTACTGGGTCAAAGGAGATGAACATATTTATGGCTCTTGATATATATGGCCAAATTATTTTCCAAAATGACTGTATCAATTTTCGTATCCCTGAGAGATGCATAAGTATGACTCAACAGGGACGGGGGTGAGACTTCACATTTTCAAAACGAAATTTATTAGTTCTTTTTTTTTCTTCCTCCTGCCCGTAATGGGGGATTTTTAAACCCGTGCAGTTCTCTGGCTTTGCTTCAAGTGGTTTTCATTTATAAATGCTATTTTAACATCTCTCAGGCTCTCGTCGGTGATTTCTTCACATTCCTCTAGTCTGTTATTAGAAGGTCCAAGTGTGGGCATTGGGAGAGGAGAGGAGGGGACACATGTGAGGGAGAATGGAATTAAAGTCCATGGAGTGCGGTGGTGCATTCGATGCGGGTAGGACCAAAGGCTGAAAAGACAAGGATGGCTCTCAGGTCGCTGGGCAGGATGCCTGGATGGTGGTTTCTTGCACAAGACCGGGACTGAGGGAGGAAGGGACTGGGGCAGAAGCTAGTCATAATGGGAACTGCAGCTGGAGTCGTGGACTGGTGGGTGGAAGGTGGATGGAAACCCACCGGAATATCCATTTTTAGAGGAAAGCAGTAAGAGGCTCAGTCACAGAGGATATGAAAAGTTTTTCGTTCCTTACCTGCTACTCTAGCTCCAGCTCTATTTCTCTCTCCCAGACTCTCACCCCAGATCCCAATAAGAGCAGATCGAATGCCCGACCAGTCAGCATCACCTGTTTCTCCTTTGGACGGTACTGATTCTGGGGTCTCGCAGGTTTTGCCGAGGCAAATGCGTCAGCCGAATGTGCGTGCAGCTGCTGTAACCTTATTAGCCGCACTCCTAATGAATCCCTTGGAATCTCAGGCATTTTTCCTTCTGTCCTTGGCTCCAAGGAAGGGGTGTTAACAACTCCTTGCCTCCGAGTTCCTAAATGAGCCCCACACCCTCTGCCAGCGATGCTGTAATTTTATCAAAATGGGACCCATTCCCTTTGATCTCCCCTGGTTCTTAAATCCAGCAGTTGTGTGTTCGAACATCAATAGAAATGGGCTTTCAAGCTTCCTCTTTCATTATCTTTCTCAAAGATTAAAAAAAGAGAGAGAGCAAAAGGGAAAAAAATGTCCTAAGCTTTGTAGATGAGGCAATACTTTTAATTTCTTTATCTGATGATATCAGAGCGATGATATCACAGTTGTTTAGAAATACAAGTCCACCCTAATCTCCCCATTTGAAAGGTGGCTTTTCTTAAAAATAAACGAGAATGGCATACACCTAACCCCACCCTCTCCATCCCCTCCTGCTCTTTCCATGGTCATGGGGAGGGAGCGTGTCTGGGTGTTCTCAAGCTCTGGAGGTCTGGAGGTGAGTCTGAGAGCTTCGTGGATCAAGGATGAGATTCAACCCTTCCAACAAACTACCCTATTTTTCAAAAAAGGAACTTTCTGTTCTTGGCAGTGTGGGGAGAAGAGACTTCTAGATTAGAATAATTAAATATCTGACCCACGACTCCCCGAATGCCTGTGGCTTCTTGGGCTTTGATGTGGGCTGCTTACTGTAGGGAAAAGTACAGTTTCTTCTCAAAGCCTTCCTCATCTGGGAGTGAGGGGGGGCTAAGAGTGGAGAACTCCAGGGTCTCTGGCTTGAAAACAAACAGGCAGGCCCCCAGCCTGAGTCTCCGGGCAGTGGGAATGTGAGCAAGCCGGAATCTTGACGACCTACCTCCTTCCCTTTGTCCCTACGTGGCTCATACAGTCTAAGTCTAACTGATACCAACCGGGGTTCTTGGCCTCCTTAATCAATCAATAGAAATTGATCAGAGGACAGTCCAGAAATTCAGGCAAGGCTTTATTGGGGCCCCTGCTGCAGCAGGGGGGGAGAGAAAACAAGTAACAGGTCCCCTTGCTCGCTCCGCAAAGCGGGGGCGAGGGTTCCTTGTATGGGGTGAGGGTAGGCGCGGGTCCAGGGGTCGGGCAGGAGTGGTGGCTGAAGTGGGCTGCCCACCCCTTGGTGGTGTTGAGTGCACGGGGCCTGCCCAGGACTCTGCCGCTGCTCCCGACTCCCTGCTTTTGCTCCGAGCTCTTCAGAAGTGGCAGTTGGGTTTTTTGGTCTTTTTGTACCTTTTGCCCCAACTGCACACGCACGCAGTTATTTTTAGTTCCTTACAGTTTCTTTGTATTTTGTCAACCGAGGAGACGTTCGTCCAGGTGCAAGCCCTGCAGCAAAGGGTCCCAGGTCCCAGCCTGTCTCATAACCTCTGCCAACGTGCACGGCCTTATCTTGAATCCCACTGCCTCTCACTTTATTCACCCTCCTTGGTCTTTTCCAATTCCTCCTTTTGACCGTGGTCCCTCCCACCGCAAAGCCTTTGCATAGGGCGGTTCTCTCTGCCTGGGATGCTTTCACTTCCTCTCTCTTTATACATTTAACCTCTCTTCATCCTTCAGCTCTCTGCCCACCTGTGTATCAGCTAGGGTGGAATGGGCTAAGCTGCGGTAACAATAAGCCCTTGAAGACTCAATGGTTTAATACAATAAAAGTCTGTTTCCTACAACCATTAAAGTCTGACATGTCTCCAGCTCTCCCTGGTGACTCCCTCAAGAAGTCACTCAGGGATCCAGGATCTTCCATCGCCTGGCTCTGCCATCTTGGAATTGGGGAAGTTAAGGGTGTAGAAGGTTGCACAGAGGATGTCGGATGGCCAGGCCTGGAAATGGCTCACCCCATCTCTGCGTTTATTCCATTGGCCAAAGCCTAGTCACGTGGGCCCTCCTAGAAGCGAGAAAGGCCAGAAAACGAAGTCATCTGTGTTTGGGAGGAACACAAACGCCTGATGACCTTGCAGCATTGTGTCCACCGTAAGTGTCATTCCTCAAGGAAGCCTTTTGTTACCTCCTGACACACCTGTTTGCTCTTCTTTTCTCTTCTTTGCAGCACTTTCTATTACAATTGCAATTTTATATTTGTGTGATTATTTGGTTGAGGTCTGTCTCCTTGACTATACTGTAAGCCCCCTGAGGGCAGGGACCTATCATGTCCTGCCTGGAACATAGCAGGCACTCGATTACTATTTTTTGCATGAAGGGATTTATCTACCCGTAAAGTTTCCCAAGTGTCCAAATTCAGATGCTTCCCTGGACCGGATCAGAATCGGAGAGGACAGGAGAGCCTTGGAAAAACATCTTTCTCTTTGCTGTGAAGCTTGAAATGTAAGGGGAAACATGCATCTTGGGTGGTGGGGGGGTTCTGTGTGATCTACCGTATTAATCAGTGTTCATAGTTGCAACCAACAAAATTCACCCAGAAAAGGAATTTATTAAAGGATATTCATAAAAACTGGAGGGATCCAGAGAGCCAGGCCGGGGGCCTCTGCAGCCTGACACAAGGTCCAAATGACCCTCAGTACTGCTCCAGACAACGCCCTGGCCAGTCCTCGGGATGGCACCGGGCAGAGCCCAGGACCCCACTGCAGATCCAGCCTCTGTCTGGCAGCTCGGTGTCTACCCTAGAACCCAGATATTCACACAGCCATCTTTCAGTAAATGGATTCTGTGTGGTGCCTCATTCTTGGAGTTACTCCCGAATCCATATCCCACGAAGGTGTTTCCAATGGGCTGAGCCTACGTCACGCGACCGGGCCCTTCCTGGCAAGAACGATGGGAGAGTAAGTATCTGGCTTCTATCTTGGGGAAATGCAAATCACTTAGGGGGAAATAACCCAAATATAGGGAGTACGCTCAAAGGTAGTGGGTGGCTTTTTAAAAAAGGGGGGGGGTTTACTGTCCATACAGGAAGTTTCAGGTCTGTTAGGAGCCTGGGGTGGGATTTGAGATGATGTTGGGAAGACACGGAGGGATTAAACAGAGACCCCTAGAGCATCCCCAAGTGCACGAAGAGCAAGCCATGATTTGGGGGGGGTGGCGTTCTCTTTTCCAAAGTTTAATGAAAAACATAGGGCTATAGAGCTAAAGATGGTGAAAATATACAATTTTTTTTACAGACTCTAAATATAAATTGTTTCAATCCTTCACATTGTTTTTTTTACCAGTTTGCTTTGTTTTTCCTCTTGAACTTATTTTTAAAAACCAGACAGCAATAAAAGCACTGAGGAGCAGATGGTGGGGTGCAGGGTGGGGACTTAGGGTAGCTCGGGCTCCCACCACGCAGGCTTGGGTCTCAGATGCTTCTGCAGGAACTCAGTCCCTCTGCTTCCATCAGGCAAGACAATGGTCCAAACTGGGTCTCTTGGTCGTTGATGGGGTGCTGGGAGCTGGGGACCCCACAGCACCAAGCCTCCCCTTCTTCCTGCCTGGCGGGACACACTGTCAGGGATGCCATGAATGCTGGCGCTGAACGCCCGGGCAACTTCCAAAGGGTGGTCAGGGAGTAGGTGGCGGGGATACTGATGGCATCGCACTGACAAAGCCTTGGCATCTTCGCCAGACCTGCAGAAGACAGAGCATGTTGCTGGAGCTGGGCGTAAGTGAGGGGAGGGAGTCTTGGCATCTGAGACTGGAATCTGGCTACAGGCCACTGGATCGAAGTTACCCTTCATACCAGATCCATGTGAGAGGGAATAGATCTGCCTGGAATGGGTTAAAGCAAAGTGGTGGGGCTGGGGAACGACAGAGGGCCTACAGCCCAAATTCCCCGAGAGAAGCCTGCAAAATCTGGAAGACATGCAGAGGAAAGTAACCGTCAGAGCATCCTGGATTTCACAGTGGCCAGAGAATGGTACACATATTTATTTATTTTTCCCAGTCTGTCTCATTTTGGCCTATTCATGGTGCACCTGGGAGAGGTGCCTGAATGCCCCTTCTCTCCCGTTTCTCGGGGATCAGTTAGGAAAGGCTAGCTCGTGCTGTGGTAACAAAGCACACGCAAATCTCAGCGGCTAAAAATCGCAGATGTGTGTTTCTCGCTCACTCCACTTGCCCATCACGGGTTGGTAGGTGTTCTGCTCCAGGTGCAGCTGGCAGCCACCATCATGAACATCACCAGCTCCTGGGGCAGAGGAAAAGGAGAGCTCTGCAGGACGAGGATCTCTCATTGGCAGTTCAACGCTCCCACGTGCAAGCAACGCCCACTTCTTCCTGGAGTAATCGACAAGAACTAGCTACCTGGTCCCACCCAACAACAGAGGGTCAGAAAACACAACCTTAGACGTCCAAAAACTGGAAATTTAGGGTAAAAAGCCCTCAAGACTGCATCCTCTCCTCCTCCCAGGATTCTTTGCTCTCTTTTGGCCCCTCTGGTCTCTCCATGGGCTCCCATTACATGCAGGCTCAGGGTTAGGGTTTCTAGCTTTAGGTACATCTCTTACTTCCAGCCTTCAGCACTAATGCAAGAGGACATCACTGGTTTTTCAGAATAAAGCATCTCCAACTTAGATACGTCTTTCTTTTGCTCTTTCTTGACAGCCTCTCATAGCGTTCCTTTGGTAGGTTATTTTGCTGATAAAATTTCCCCACCGGAGTTATCAGACACTGTGGAAGAGACAAGCCGTTTTCGCTATGCTGCGGCCAAGTTGCTGCCCATATTGTCTGTTTTATTAAAGGCTTCCAGGGGTGAATGGAGAGAGGGAAAGAGGAGTGGGCAAGGGATAAAGAAAATCTTATCCTAATCCACATGGAACCTTTTCTCTTGGAATAAAAGACATGACGCTTATAAGTCATTATCCTGTTTCTCTGACCCAGGTTGAGGAATCTCATCTCTCTCCACTGCAAGCTCTATGATGAGGTGAAAGTTCACACAGACGCAGATTCAAAAACTATATGCCAACAGTTCTCAAAGTGTGGCCACTGGGCCAGCACCCTCAGAACCACTGAGGGACTTGTTAGAGATGCAGATTCTTGGGTCTCCCTCCCAGATTTACTGAATCAGAATCTCTGGGGGGCAGTGGTGTTCAACAGTGGCTCTCACCAAAGTTTGAGAACCACTTTCTGGGCGGTGGAGAGTACCTGAACCTGTCTGAGCGCTAGTTTCCTCATCTGCAAAATCAGAATAGGGACCCCACCCCCGACCAGAGGATAAGCTCAGTAGCTCTGGGAACAGAGTATCTGACAGAGTCAGGCCTCTTTTTTTTTTTTTTTTTTTTAACATCTTTATTGGAGTATAATTGCTTTACAATGGTGTGTTAGTTTCTGCTTTATAACAAAGTGAATCAGCTGTACATATACATATATCCCCGTATCCCCTCCCTCCCTCTTGCATCTCCCTCCCACCCTCCCTATCCCACCCCTCTAGGTGGTCACAAAGCACCGAGCTGATCTCCCTGTGCTATGCAGCTGCTTCCCACTAGCTGTTTATTTTACATTTGGTAATGTATATATGTCCATGTCACTCTCTCACTTCGTCCCAGCTTACCCTTCCTCAAGTCCATTCTCTACGTCCGGTCTTTATTCCTGTCTTGCCCCTAGATTCTTCAGAACCATTTGTTGTTTTTTTTCTTTTTAGATTCCATATATGTGTGTTAGCATACGGTATTTGTTTTTCTCTTTCTGACTTACTTCACTCTGTATGACAGACTCTAGGTCCACCCACCTCACTACGAATAACTCAGTTTCGTTTCCTTTTTATGGCTGAGTAATATTCCACTGTACATATGTGCCACATCTTCTTTATCCATTCATCTGTCGATGGACACCTAGGTTGCTTCCATGTCCTGGCTATTGTAAACAGAGCTGCAATGAACATTGTGGTACATGACTCTTTTTGAATTATGGTTTTCTCTGGGTATATGCCCAGTAGTGGGATTGCTGGGTCCTATGGTAGTTCTATTTTTAGTTCTTTAAGGAACCTCCATACTGTTCTCCATAGTGGCTGTATCAATTTGCATTCCCACCAGCAGTGCAGGAGGCTTCCCTCCAGGCCTCTTTTTTTTTTTTTTTTTTTTTTTTGCGGTACGCGGGCCTCTCACCGTTGTGGCCTCTCCCGTTGCGGAGCACAGGCTCCGGACGCGCAGGCTCAGCGGCCATGGCTCACGGGCCCAGCCGCTCCGCGGCATGTGGGATCTTCCCGGACCAGGGCACGAACCCGTGTCCCCTGCATCGGCAGGCGGACTCTCAACCACTGCGCCACCAGGGAAGCCCTCCAGGCCTCTTTTAACGTTCTTTCTGTTCACGTTTTTTTCCTCCGTGTGGTAAACTGTTCTGTCCGTAAACAGCCACGGCACTGTCCCCCATCCCACGTGTTTCCCCTATACTGACGATCCTCCCGTGGAGGAGCCCATGGTGGGGGGTTCCACGTCCTCTCCCCTAAACCAGGGAAGCCCTCTGTGACTGCCTCAGCCGCCAGAGATGACCAAAGTGAGGCTCTGTGACTTCTGAGGTTAGAGTGTAAGGATGCCGTGTATTTCTGCTTTGCTTCCTGAGGACACTCACTCTTTGCACTCTTGAAACCCAGCGCCGTGCTGCAAGGAAGCCCAGACTAGCCCAGTTGGAAAGACCACATAGAGATGCCGTGTGTACGTCAGCAGCCCAGCTGAGGAGAGAGAATGCGGAAGAGACACAAGTGAGCCAATTCCTTTGCTCAATTTCCCTCTTTGCCTGTTGAGTTTCCCCTCATCCCTAAGGTTTCTGGGTAGGGCAGGCAGCATCTTCCCCACTAAGCTCTCCCTGGGGCTCATATAACAACCCTGCATGTACCCCAGCCGGGGGCTCTCCCCAGTTTTGTGGCTCCTGAAATGATACAAATTTGGGGAGATTAAGAAAAATAATCCAAACGATGAATACAGAATTAGGCATGAAACTATTTGTGTAGAAGGATTAAATAAATCCAAAAATATAAACTTGTAAAAACCGGCAAATACTACATATTTTTACATTAGCGTCCCAACCCACCTCTGTAACATTTTTTCTTACATTTTCAACGGCCCACTCTTTGATTGTCTCTTCATATGACAATCATTTTATTTTATTTATTTATTTTTAAAAAATCTATTTATTTTATTTATCTATTTTGGGCCGTGTTGGGTCTTCGTTGCTGCGCACGGGCTTTCTCTAGCTGCGGCGAGCAGGGGCTACTCTTCATTGCAGTGCGTGGGCTTCTCATTGCGGTGGCTCCTTTTCTCGCGGAGCACGGGCGCTAGGTGCGAGGGCTTCAGTAGTGGCATGCGGGCTCGGTACTTGTGGTGCATGGGCTCAGTAGTTGTGGCGCACAGGCTTAGCTGAGCTCCGTCACAGCTCTTCACACTGAAAGTACCAGTTGATCTGGCATGTCCACCAGGACAGGGCCTGTGTTTTCCTTGCCCATCCACGGGTCTACCAAGGGGGTGCTGGAGAATGTTTAACAACAGGCTCTCTGGGGAAAAAAAGCATATATAATAATAAAATGTATAGAAACTGTACAAATGAAATAGAAATTCTTTTTATTGTATATTCCATATTGCCGGTTGATTCTCCTAGAATGCTTCACGGGTTTTTGTCAAACTCTTATGTCTGCAGCCAACCTATGGCTGCAACTGAAGAAAGTGTAGCTCTGACATGAAAGTTGACTGACATTTTCACGTATGTAACGAGTAAGATGAAAGTGAAACAAGGAACGTGTGTGTAGAAATTTCATTCATTTGTCCACGCTATGGGTGACTGCTCTGCTGACCTGGATGATGGTTTCTGAATGCTGGAAGAGTAATTCCTCAATTTTTTGGTGTTGCTCACAGTGTAATGGTTGCGGAAATGGCACCCTTTTAACTTTAACCTGCATTCTTAACATTTCTCTATCATTTCTATATAGTCAAGAAAACACTACATCAAGCCTTGGTCTGTAGCACTTGTTAATTTCCACGACATAAAATATTCCCACTGTGGCTGATTTCAAGAGACCAATGGGACATCACTGAACAGGGAATTGGGGAGCAATGCACAGTCGTACCTTGTTATATACTATTTCCACCTGTGGTTATTACCACAGGTTAAATAACCTCAAGAGCACAAATAATAGTAAAAGTAAGATAGGAGAGACGTGTTTTAAGTTCTGATTACCTCTGTTTGTAATATAAATTTATTTAATGATAAGTTTATATAATTTAAACTTAAGTAGGGGGGAAGAGGGGATAAATTAGGAGTTTGGGATTAACATACGCACCCTCCTATATATAAAACAGATAACCAACAAGGACCTACTGTACAGCACAGGGAACTCTGCTCAATATTTTGTAATAACCTATATGGGAAAAGAATCTGAATTTAAAAAAATATATGTCTATGTATAACTGAATCATTGTGCTGTACACCTGAAGCTAACACAACATGGTAAATCAACTACACTTCAATAAAAAAAAAAACGAAGAATACTCCTATCTCCAACCTAAAAAAACCTTAAATAATGGCTCTGTTTCACAGTGGGTTTGCAGAATTCCTGCAAATGTGACGATGGACAGCCCAGCTGTAGCTGGGTCCCCTGAAGCTCAGCACGTGTCCTAGCACAGAGGAAACACTCAGCACGCGTTTGCCGGCTGAATGAATGCCTTCAGAGCGGCTTGTCCCTGCCTCTCTGAGGGCTTGGGCCAGTCACTTACCCTCCTCTGTCTCTCCATCTAAGGCAAGAGGTTATTAGTGCCTACTTCACAGAGGTGCTGGGAGACTTAATTAAGGCTCGCTAAGTGCTTTGAAATCCACAGATGAAAGGCCCGGTGGGGGAGAATTGTATTATTATTCCAAGTATCATCTTAAGAAGCGCCTGTGATGAGACCCACCTGGCACTCTTCATCTTCAAAGTGTCCTCCAGACATTAGCCAATTACACATCACAGTTCCCTGCCCAGTCAGTGGGTGTCCTCTGGAGAGGGACCATGCAGCGGGGAGGTGACTCCTTCCCCACCTTGGCCACCAGGGCGTGGGGTCCGAGCCAGGGTCCCTTGTCTTTCTGCCCCAACCTTCCGCCCAGCCTGGGCTTTCGCCTTCCCAGGCCCTGGTCCTCTGTTCTGCACAGACTTTGAAGCCACTTTGCTTCTTTCATAGTGTGCGCGATGCTACCCACTGAACGTCCTTAGTTCTAAGATGCGCTTTTTTTTTCACATATGAACCCCTCTGAAATCTGTATGCATCTTACAACTGATGAAGGATCATAGTTCAGCTGGAAGTGTTGTCCTCACCGGTACAGAAAATAATAGTGTGTCATACAATCGTCAAATGTCAACCAGTGTTGAAACATGTTTTTGCCACTCTAGAACTTACAGCTTTGTGATTTATTTCCTGCTAATTTTTTTTTTACTTAGTTATTACTTCTATTTTCTTTTATTCCTAGCTGTTAAGGTGCTGAAACGTCTATTCCTCCAAAGATGTTTACATGAATGCAGGTATTACTGTTACTTCAGGATTGCGTTTGTCCAAACTGACAAAAAATTCAATTAAGGAGCCCAGAAAATCTAAGTTAACAACAAAGTACGATACAGTCACTAGATACTAGAATGTGTCACAGAAAAAATAAAAAAATTGAAATCTACCTAGAAAATTCAAGTGGAATGATTTATAAGATCACATAATTGCAATATTGTCTGAGTTTCATAGACACCAAATTTAAAATTAAAAAAAACCCAAAATCAGCTTACAAATATGAAATTTTAACTAGTGAAAAATTTTGGATTTTGCACAAAGACTGAAATTGGTAAAATTTTCTAAATTTCTTATATATTTCCTTGTATAATTTATCATTATCCAAGTTCATATTTTGAAGTATATAAGTGTAAGCACAGGCTTGTAACTAAATTATTTGTTTTGTAAATAACTAAAGTCTTTAAAATTTGGTTTCCTGCTAATTTTTTATAAGAACCTCTTCTCCTCCCATTCCCATTATAACGGTAATATATGGACACTATATTATGTGGAAATGCAGATAATTAAAATAAACAAATGGCAACAATAATGCTAAGTTTCAGTTTTCTGTGCTATTCACGATGTAACGGTTACAGAAATAACACACTTTTAACTTTAACCTGCATTTTTAACATTTTTTTCCATTCCTTCCTTAAGCCTAGATAGTCCAGAGAACAATAAAATCAGCCTTGGTCTATAGCCTTTGCCAATTTCCGTGGTATAAATACTCAGAGATCGATGCCAATAGCTTGTTACTCTATTTCTTTCTATACTTCTCTCCTTTCTTTATTGGGAACTTTTCCCTCCTCTGGCTATAAAAATAACTTATGCCCATGATAGATAAATCGGAAAATATAGAAACCAGCATAATATAAAATACCATTCACTGATAATCCCATTGGCCAGAATGACCTCTATCAAAATTATAGTAACTATCATGGCTCTATATTACGTAAGTAAGCCACGTTAATTATAACAAGTAGACAAAAAGAAGAGGACTCTCCAGTTAGCCTTCTGATGCATTTCCTTCTATCATGCATTTGTCTTTATTCCTATCTAGAAATAGCCCTACGTTTATATCTATAGACACACAACATATGAAAACATAGTGTATAACTTTTCCTGATTTTCAAATTTAACCTGAGTGCAGTTCTGCAGTATTTACCAGAGCTAATCTTAAATATACTCTATGACCTAGAAATTCCATTCTTAGGTACATGCCTGTATTCGTTTGTTAGGGCTGCTATAACAAAGTACCACAGACCGGGTGGATTCAACAAAGAACTTTATTTTCTCACAGGTCTGGAGGTTAGAAGTCCAAGGTCAGGGTCGGCTGGCTTGGTTCCTTCTGAAGGCAGCGAGTCCTTTCTCCTTGGCTTGTGGATGGCCGACTTCCTCAGATTACACTGTGAGTCCGTGGTAAAGCCAGGACGTGGACCTCAGCAATCTGATTGAAAGGCCCTATGCTCGGCCCTCTGCCACATTGCTTTGCTGGCCAAGTAGCATGGCTGACCGCCCCCCCCCCCGCCCCGCCCCCACCAACAAATCCAGATTGATTGGGTCTATTTAGCTGCCTCGCTGTTGTTGGACATTTAGGTCAGTCCCTTTTCTTCATTACAAAGAAAGCGGCAGTGAACATTTTTGCACGTTCATCTATTCCTGCATCCTGATTCTTTGCTCAGTCTAGAGCCCTAGAACGCATACTACTGGATACAAGCCTTCGAACGTAGTAAGGGCTCTTGCTGCGAAATGCTAATTTGTTCTCCTGACAGATTTAACTAGCTCGTATACCTTCAATTGGCTGCTAATTTACACATCTCCATAATACTTCCCACTTCTTTTAGGTCATCCAGAAAAGTCCTGGTCATCTTCCCGTCAGTTGATTTGTGCTCAGAAAAATTAAAAACGAAATCCTATCTATCTATCTATCAATCTATGTGTGTTTTATATGTGTGTATTTATTATATAAACGTAAATGTGTGTGTGCGTGCGCACGCAGAGATATCCTTCCAGATGGGTCTTCTAACTCCGGTTTCAGTTAACCTTAGAATGAAAAGCCGGAAAAAATAACCTTTCGAATGATCAGGACCAGAATTCCCAGGTGTTGTGGTGGCTTCTTAGAGCTTTAACAATTTGACTCCAGGCGAAGAATGGCCCTTTGGCCAAGGAAAGACTTGATGTCCAAGGAATCTGCAGGTATCTTAAGGTTTCTCTTACTTTCTAGTTGCTCACTTTCACGCCTATCCTTTGAGGCAATCTTATCTTATTCCTTGGTTGGTGAGACCCGAGAAACTCCTTGCTCCCAAGGAACTTGCTGAAAAGACATGTGACAGTAGCTGTATTGGGGTTCAAATCACACACAACAAAGGCCTGACCCGTCAATCCACTGAATTTAAGAGGTTATAGAGATTAGCCTGTGCTCCTCAATGTACCAAACAATTCTGCGGTGTTTTGTTCAATCACGAATTTAATACATATACCTTAAACACACTTACTGATCACTTACTGACTCTTGGGTAGACGATAAACATCTTGTGGGCTGGGCTTCTTATCCTGCATTGAGAGCAAACAGGTCCTAGAAGATGGCTAGGGCCCAAGTGAGAAGAGGAATGGCTTGACATCTGAGCAGGGAACATCAAAATCCCCAAATACGTGACTTTGGTTGTAGCAGATCATTCCCCTATAACATGCATTGTAAAAATAGCAACACTGCTATCTTACCACCAGTTGCTTCGAATAAATAACGCCTATTTCTCTTTTCCAAGTTCCAAATAGAGAGAGAGAGAGAGAGAGAGAGAGAGAGGGAGAGAGAGAGGAGAGTCAGAGAGCAGGAGAGGAATGATGAAAGCTGGGTTAGAAGGAGTGGCTTGGCCCTAGGGCCATGATGGGCTTGGCTAAGAGCTCCCCCTGAGTGAGACATCCCTACCCACTGAGACGCTGGCAGGGCCGTGGACCCCCTCCTGCCCTTCCTTCCTCGTGGCAGAGAAGGGATGTGAATGCATCGCCATGGTCCTCTGTGGCCTCGGTGAGCCCTGGAGGCTGAGCTGAGCATCCCAGGTCCTCACTGATCAATCACACTGATCAGACCAGCCAGCCCTGCAGCCAGGATGAGGCACGTGTGAATAGAGGCCGGGACCTCGCACCAGTGGGAGCATGAAGCCAGGGGGGTGCAGGCTCCTCTGACAGAGCCTCTTAGATATTCCAGAGGTCATATTTCCCAAGAGCGTCAGGAGTCCTGGCTGAGTCTCACGTGGGTTATCAGCCTTGCCAAACACATCAGGGCTGCCTCATTCATTGGATGGGCGATGTTTATGCTACTTGGAGCAATCTCCGAAAATGCTTTACAAACCACATTTTCTGGTTCCCAGAGAGGTGTGTGTGTGTGTGTCCGGTCCACGGCTATCGCCAGCATTCTACCATTTACCTAAAATTTCTATTCACTTGTAAGAACCTTCACATCCTTAGGCCCCTAAAGTCCACTTAATTCCCCTTTCATTTCAGGGCTCTTTCCCACACACAGAAGCTGGTGATGGTGGTGCTGGCAGTGGTGGATGTAGGGGTCTTCCTTTATCATCTTCTCACGGGAGTAACTCACCCAGGATGAGATGAGCACCCGCGGCTGGGCTCATTCCCCATCCTCCCCGGACCACAGTCCCGGGCCTGCAGCATCACAGGTAGGATTCACAGGTGTTACTAAATCATAGCTCAGACTGCTGGGATAGCTCATGAATAGTTGCAACAAGATATATGACATCTGCCAATGTCAAGGGTCTACAGCAGAGACAGGCAACCTTTCCCAGTAAACGATCAGAGAGTAAATCTTTTCAGCTTTGTGGGCTACATGGTCTCTGTCCCAACAACTCAATTCCGCCATCGTAGCGGGAAAGCTGCCGCGACAGCATGTACACAAACACGCATGGCTGTGTTCCAGTCAAACTTTATTTACAAAGACAGACTGCCGGCTGGGTTTAGCCAGTGGGCTGTAGTTTGTCCTCCCTGGTTTGGGCGCCGAGTGAACACAATTGATCAGAAAATATAACAGCCCGTGGTGGCAAGACCGAGTCCAGTCCCGGCTCTGCCGTTGACTGGTGACTTTGGGTAACTCGCTGACCATCCCTGGAACAGCTCGGCTTCCCCTTCTGTAAAATCACGGGTTGGGTGTGCATCAGACTTTGCAAACGGGCACTCCAGGGTTGCGTCTGGCCCACAGATGAGGGTTGTTTGGCTCGTGTATTATCCAAAACATTTTGAATTTGTTTCTGACATTTCAGATGGGGAAAATTTCATACAAAAGTCCAGATTTCTGGCTGCTCTTGAAATCTCAGAAAATCTGGCACCCCTGGGCCCACGCTCTCTGGTGGCAGCCCTTGCCCAGGGCCGAGAGCAGGGTCTGGTTCCTCTGGCCGGGCGCGCTCCCTGGAACACAGCAGCCTCCCCGCGGGCCGGCTGCACCCATCACGGGGGTTGTGGTTTGTGATACCCGTAGGAGACCCCTGGTGCCTTTGAGTTTAATAATCTAGAGTTTGCTAATTAGTGCGGACCATGAGGCCATTGCTGTGCAGTCGACGCCAGCACCCTCCGTCTCCCCTCCCCTTCCCCAAATCCCTTGGTCTCTGTGGTCCACATGGTGCTGGGCAGACAGCACTGCCCTGGGCTGGGCAGACCTGCACATCCTGCACCCTGGTCTCCCGCTCCACTGGGTTCAGGGCTGGGGTGTGCACCCCTCCAGTGCAGCAGAGTGACTCTCTGGCCTTGCCTGGACTGCTGGGACAGAGGAGTCCACTTCCTGGAGGGGTGGGAGGTGGTGAACTTTTCTTACAGTGAGAGGGACCTACCCTCCACCAAAGACGCCTGTCTTAGTCAGTTTGGGCTGCTGTAACACATTACCACAGACAGGTGACTTATAAACAACAGAAATTGATTTCTCACCGTTCTGGTGGCTGGAAGTCCAAGGTCAGGGTGCCTGCACAGTCAGGCTCTGGGGAAGGCCCTCTTCCAGGATGCAGACTGCTGACTTCGTGTCCTGTCCTCTGGTAGTCCAAAGAGGGCTGGAGAGCTCTCTGGGGGCCTTTTCATAAGAGAGAGCACTGATCCCATCCACGAGGGCTCCATCCTCACGACCCCACTGGGAGGAGACCTGGAAGAGAAGCTGGACGTCTGGGGAGATGTAGTGGTTGAAAGAGGGTAGAGTGACGGTGATGGACGCTGACAAGAGGAAGACTACAGAGTGTTGGGATTTGCTCACAAAGGTTCGAGGAGGGTGAAGAAACCATTGCCCACATGCGCTAATTTATCCCGCCTTTGTTAAGCTTGCAGCCTGGCTCAACCCCCGGGGCAGAGCCTCTCAACATTTTTCGGTTGAGAAAAAGCCAGGGCTTTGTTGGACTTGACTCTGTGTCATCCGTGTTATGAGTAGAATGTGTCCCTTCCCAGTTCTAATGTGCAGATCCACTTCTACCTTTGTACTTTTTGCAAATTACTGCTTAAGAATCATTAACAACAAATTCCAACTCTTCCCCTAATCCTAGGAACACTCTAGTGGAGTGTATGTGAGGGATTGGGGGTTCCCAACCATTTAATTCAATTTCAATTTTAAAAAGAATTAAGACTGTTTTAAAAATCCTCCTTAAAACCAACAGGTCTGCTCACTGGCATTCCCTACCAAATCGTAACGTATCAGAAACCAGCAGTGTCTTAGCTGATTGTCTCTGGGCATATGTTCGAACTGGTCTTTTTCTAAATTCAAGCTTGGCAAATTGCTGACACAAAATTGTACCGCAGCAAATGGCGATAGGACTGAACCACGTCTGCTCTGCGCGTGTTCTTGGCACTTCCTTATTTTCAGCTGCACAAACAATAAGTAAACTTATGTCATCCCGATAGTGTTATATTATAGGATTTTTTTTTTGCACTTATTCTAAGTTGAGAGCGTTTCCTCTCTCACGTCTGTATCTACGGTAAGGAATGGAAGCCAGGGTTAGATCTTGCATGCATTTCAGCTTGGAAATAAGATTTCAAGCTACCTCTCGTTTGAGTCTTCAGATTAGTTTAATTATAGAGTATTCTGGTTAAAAGTACTGGTGAGTTTCAGTTTTGCTGAACGCTTTTTTTGCATCTATTGAAATGATCTGTATAATTTTTTCTTCCTGCTACTAATAGACTGAATTATATTCACTGGTTTTCAAATGTTGAACAAACTTTGCAATCATGAATAAATCAGACTTGGTCAAGATGTATTATACCTCTTATATATGTCCGGATTTGATCTGCTAGTATTTGTAGAGGTTTTCTTGTATGGATGTGTATAAGAAATAACTGTATAATTTTTTTTCTTTTGAAAACTAAAATAAATAATAAAACAAATAAAATAAAATAAAATCTTTATCAGGTTTTGGCATTAAGGTTATGATTGCTTCAAAAATGAGTTGGGAAGTTTCTTCCTCCTCTAGTCTCTGAAATAATTTATATAATATTTGTATCATTTCTCCCTTAAATTAATGAAAGAATTCAATAAGAAAAAAAAAACGGTATTCTGAAATTGCAAGGTGGGTTGTGTAAAAAGACAAACCTCTGTCACCCTCTTATCTGTGTGAATCAGAAGTTTCGTGTTACTGTAGAACCAGAACAAAAATACGGAAGTCATTTACACATTGGACGCTGAGGCTGGCTTAAGAATGAACTGTCATCTAGATCGGGGTAGGCAAACTTTTTCTGTAAAAGGCCAGATCATAAATCTTTTTGGTTTTGTGGGACATACAACCTCTGTCACGATTGCTCAACTCTGCCTTGTAGCACAAAAGCAGCCACAGATAATAAATAGAAGAAGCATGGTTTTGTTCTAATAAAGCTTTATGTGTGGGCCCTGACATTTGAATTTCATATATTTTCACGTCATGAAATACCGTTCTTCTGATTTTTTCCAACCATTTAAAAATGTAGAAATCACCCAACTCATGAGCCAGTCTCATATCTACAACCCTCAATTTCATATTGTTTTCATCTATTGAAACAGCCTCATGACGGTGGTAAACCCTGGGAGGTAGAAGGGGCTGTGATCGGAAAGGGGAGGGCGTGTCTCAAATCCTGGCAAGTTCAAGCTCTGGATCCGGGTGGTGGCTACATGGGTGTCTATCCTGCAGTTATTCATTAAACTGTACCTTTATGTCCTTTGCTTTGAGTGTCCATAGGTAACACTTTACAATGAAAATGTTTGAAAGTAAATGACATATAAATTGACACATACAAACATGAGGGTTCTCGCTGATTGTGTAATTAGCTAGTGTTATTAATTTGACTTTAGAAAATACATTAATACCAATTTAATTACAATGGCACTTTTGTTTATTTGATACATTGAGGTTTCATGCAAGATTTTATCAGAGAAAAATATTCCATGGCTAAAAGTGTTTGACGGCGGCTGCTTAGTGCTGTCCAGTGGAGTTTCCTGCAGCGGTGGAAATGTTCTGTGCGTGTTGTCCACGTGTGGCTGTGGCTCCATGCTGTACTGGACAGCGTGGGTTTAGATTTTTTTTACTTGCCCTTCCATATTATAATTTGATATTTATGCATGTTTGTCTGGGTTCAAATCTCAATTGCACCATCAGGTAGCTGTGTGTCCTTGGACAACTTACTTGACCTCTCTGTGCCTTAGTTTCTTCATTTGTAAAATGTAAATGATGATAGTGTAGTTTGAGAGATTAAATAAGAAAAGCATATGTTCCTAGCACCATGCCTGGTCTATACCGTATACTCAGTGAATTTTACCATCATGATATATATTTTTTGACCGTGCCGCACGGCTTGCGGGATCTTAGTTCCCTGACCAGGGATCGAACCTGGACCCCGGCAGTGAAAGTGCCGAGTCCTAACCACTGGGCCGCCAGGGAAGTCCCGCCATTATAGTTTTTGACAACTTCATCCTCAGAGCAATCCTATGAGGGTTACAGAAGAGGAAGTCAAGCCTCCCACAGCTAATAAATGGAAGAGCTGAACCCAAATCGTGGTTTATCCAAGTTCTCCTGGGTCACTTTGACTTCCCAAAGAAACTGACCTGGCGATACAGCTTAGAGAATGATCAGCTGCCAGTATAACCGTCTGGGGAGAAGAAGAGCGTATTCACATAAAACAGGTGGGTTCTGAACTCCGTTAGTGTCTGTCTGTCCCTCCATAAACACTCGCTGAGTAAATGAAATTAACAATAATAGTAGTAGGCAGTGGCCTGTGGTTTTAACGGCCCCCCAAACCTTGCCCGTTTAGCCAGGCTACCTGCCTATCGGCTAAAAGTTAAGTTACAAGGAAGGAAAAAACTGAAAGCTTAACTCCAATTACAGGCAAGCCTTTACAAATGGACTTGGACCAGCTTGCTTTCCCTTGAACTTTTCCCATGGCTGGCTTTCACAGATGGGAATGACACTTGTCCTGAAAGCCATCCCAGAGTCTGCACATGACACATGTGCTCCTTGGCTTGGAATGGGTGGGATCCAGATCGATGGATAAGGGTCTTGGGGGGTTGAGATGGATGTTTACGACTCTGCCCGTCCTTGGTGCCTTTGTTCTGCTATCCTGAATGGACGGTGCAGCCCGCATTATTCGTGGGAGGGATGGAGTTTTTCTTTTATCAGATTCCTACACACAGAATATAAGGGTGGAGAGATTACAAGGCAGGTTTGGAATTCGGAGGGGCTGGGTTGCTGGCCTTGTGGCAAGTTGGCAAGCTGGAGTTTGCTGGTGCGGCTGGATTCTGGGTCTGGGAGGGGCGGGGGGGTGTGGACCTTCGTGGGGACCGGGGGACCCAGCTGTGTGGCATGAGCTCATCCACACGCCTCTCACGTAGCAGCTCTGGCTCTAGCCATGCGGTGCCCTTGGGCTGGGCAGCCAGGCCTCTGCGGGGGGGCCGGACGACCAGAGAAGAGATGAAAGAGGCAGGGTCTCTCTCAACAAAGCACAGAGCGCCCTCCGCCCCCCAGCTGCTTCCACGATGAGCTGGGCCACTGCTGGCTGGTCCCGCCCCGAGCGGTGGCCTTGGCATATGGCATCGCCCCAGCCGCGGCTCTGACCCTCCTCGCCCCGGCCGCCGGCGTCAGGCTCGCCTGCATCCCCAGTGCCTGTCACGGCGGCAGCTGTGGAGGTCAGGGGAGCCGCGGCCCCAGCCTTGCCCGTCAGGGCTGAGATGGATGGGTCAGGGGCCATGTGCCAGAGGGCCCCTTCCCCACTTCTCCCCCGGGGTCTGTGGGGCCCTGGGGGTCAAGGCCTGGGGAAAGGCAGGAATTCCCCACTGGAGGGCTGGGAGCTGGGGAACTGGGATCCTGGGGAAGAGGGCGGGGCGTGCACACTGCGAGCGCCGGCAGCCGCTACTTACTGAATTTTGTCGAAAATGCTTGAAGGGAGGCCCGGTGGCTGGGCGGTCACCTTTCCCCTCCCTGCCTGGTGAGAAGGAGGGGCACAGACACTTGCCAGGTGGCTACACTTGACTTGCAAAAGTTGGGAGTGGTCTCCTCCCAGCTGGGAGGTGAAGGGTGTGGACAGGGGATGGGCAGGCCCAGGGTGGTGTGTCGGAGGCACAGGGCTGCATCATGAAAGTCAGTGGCCCCCAGCACCAGCCTGGGTTTGCCCCTGAAGCCTCTGCCCTCTGTTCTCTGTCTGTATCTCTCCAGGCTCATGACTGTCAGAAGCGTGTAGGGAGAAGACTGGGTTCCTTTACTTGGTCATTTGCCAAATCAGAACAGGAAGACTTACCTCTGCTTGCTGCAGACCTGGATGGAACGGCTGGGTGCCTTTCCAGACCCTTTTCCGTGTTGGATTCCTGTGTTTATACATATATATTTGAAATCAAGGCCTGCATGAAAGTAGGCCAACTTCTGATAAGCTGATCACCTCCAAATTAGAAGCATCTAAAAATTAGGACATCAAAACAGCCTTGCAACTAACGAAGGGGGTCCCGTTGGAAAGAAGGTACAGAAGGTCAGCAGGAGGTGTGGGACATTGTCGGGTCGCTTGGATGGGGCGCCTTCAATGGAAATTATCAAATGGGTCTTTAAAACATGCACACTTTGGTTTGATTAGCCTGCTGTAGATAACCTTTATTAAACCTGATCTGACATTACAGCCACGGCAGTGCTTCTTTGATGCTGTGGCTGTTTCATTTCCTGTTTATACTATGATACATGTTGCACTAGGAGATAAAGCACTTCTGAAGGATATTAAGACATAAAAGTCCCTTGGCTATTTGCTGGCACTGTTTTGATGTTTTCTTTCTCCCTAGAAATTAGCATATCCTTTCCAAAGTCCGCCTCTGATGAGAGTAATCCTTTACCATGATGTATTTGCTGAAAGTCATCGGTGATAGTATATTGTATAAAGAAATGACACACAAAAGGCATGACACTAGATTATTGATAATGAGGCAACTGGTGTAACGGTTGCTTTTGGCTTTTCTGAAACATATTTTGACACCATAAATACATTGGGCTTCTATTAATGAGGATTTAATGTTTCTGAGATTTTAAGGAAACTTGCACAGAACGACTTTGCAAAGGAAACACTAGTCAGGGGCAAAGTTGAACATTTGTACTCATTTTACCAAGTTATGTTCTATCAAGACATTTTATTGCCTTGGAAATAAGGAACGATCGTAAGCTTTCTGTGTTTCTTCATTTTCAGAACTTAACGTTAATGAGTAAGTACTGAATGGATGGAAATAATCTGGGAAAAGAGTTTTGACCACATGCCTAGAATTCTTTTTTAATTAAACTAGGGAAGAAAGGATAAAAGAAAGACAATTAGGAAGAAAGAAAAAGACTTACGAGAAAGAAACAGAGAGAAAGACGAAGGTGAGAAAGACAGAATTTTTTTCAAGAGAAGCAGGAAGGATAGAAACAACGGGAGAAAGAACAAAAAGGAGAGAAGAAAGCCAAGAGACAAGAAAGCAAGAAAGAAGGAAGGAAGAGTTTTAAAAAAGGAGGAACAGAGGGAAAGTAGGGTGCAAAGACAGAGACAAGAAAGATGAAAGGAAAGAGTGAAGAGAGTAGCAAAGAAAAGCAAAAGTGAAAGAAGGAAGGAAGGGAAGGAAACAGGAAAGACAAGGAAAGGAAGAAAAAAAAGTAGAAGGTAAGGAAACAGTTGGGGAAGAGAAGGACAGGGAAGGGGAAGGAGGGAGGGGAGGAAATTTCTGTCGCCCTGCACGCTGGTAAGTAATTCCAAGGAAGCATCTGGCAAAATTCACTCAAGTTCAAAGAACATTTAGGAAAAGCATTTTTAATTAACCTTATCGGAATCAATCAGTTGACTTATCCTTCATCTAAAGTTAGTTATTCTGATATTCCAGTAAAGATGTTAAATAAATAAAGTTAGTCGTTCCGGGAGTTTAAACTTTGAAGGACGCTGAGCTACTATCTCCTGGGTCAGCCCCACTTCTAGGCAGAGCTATATCCAAACTTTTGCCTGTAAGATAATTCTTGAAGTTTGATTCTTTCCATCGTGATTCAAAACCGAGGGATACTTAACTGTTCTTTCACAATTACTAAAAAGCATGTAGTGCTTTGGCCGAAGAAATCTTTCTCAGACCGTTCTTCTCACTCTAACATGACTGTCAATTCATATTAAGCAAAGTATTTAAGGTCCCCACAGCAGGGACGTTTTCTTAGAAATCTGCATACTTTCAAAAATGGAACGTTTCATGTGTTCAGCTTTCTTTGGTCTGTTTCTCCATGCATTTCACATGGGTTGGATTTTCAGTTTAAGAATCAAAAACCCTTTTCTTAATTATGGACATACTGTTCTGGAACTGTGGTTTAGAATATTTCTTTCTTGGGTGTTTGATTCCAACTTGGCTGGTCGGAGACCCAGGGGTGAAAGCAAAGGCCAAGGGAGGGGGTAGAGAATGGCACCAGGTACCATACCTCCAGCCACTGACAGTGTCCAGACACCCTTTTGTCACTTTTTCTCCAGAGGACCATACGGGCAAAAGCTCACCTTTAAAAATGTAAACCTAGGAAATAATCAAAGAAATCCATTGACTAAGATGGGGGTCAGGAAGATGGGGATCTTCTCGTGCCCATCCTCACCACATCAACAGCATCAGCAAGAACCTCAGGTACTTGTTCTAGGGGAACAAGCCAGTTACGGATGGTCTTGAGAAACTCAGTGACAAAAGGACTGACTCAATCTACTCCTTGATCAAATACAGTGCCCATAAGAGCTGTGTAAAGGGAGAGGTTTGGCCTTGCATTGACTTTTCTGGAAGTGGGAAGTTGGCAGTCTGCATGCAGCTAGGGAATTAGAAGAAGATTTGTCAGCTCTAGTGTTCAGTGTGTGGGATGGAGTCCACTCATGTTCTAGTTGCTGACCTGCAATGGCCAGGGCAAGGGGCTCATATCCTGCTCTTCCCCCAGCAACTCTAATTCCCTCCAAATGCCTGCTTTCCAGGTTGGAAGGACTTGCTCACCCAACAGGGTTTTTAAATTAGGAATTCAAACCTCTCCACTCAAGTCTGTCCAGCAGCAACAATAGTCATCTTTATAGAAGATAAATGACTGGGGCTGGTTCCACAACTAAATAGGCTGCAGTGGTGCTTCTTGAACTTTCTGTGGTTAGTTTTATTTTTCTGTTTTCTTTTTTTTTTTTTGCGGTACGTGGGCCTCTCACTGCTGTGGCCTCTCCCGTTGCGGAGCACAGGCTCCGGACGCACAGGCCCAGCGGCCATGGCTCATGGGCCCAGCCGCTCCGCGGCATGTGGGATCTTCCCGGACCGGGACACGAACCCGTGTCTCCTGCATTGGCAGGCGGACTCTCAACCACTGCGCCACCAGGGAAGCCCGTGGGTTGTGATTTTGATTGGCAGAGCTGTTTTTCTTTTTTCTTTTGCCTGTGAATAATTTTTAAAATGTATATTTTCTTTCTTTTCATTGAAGTATAGTTGATTTACAATAATGTGTTAGTTTCAAGTGTACAGTGAATTAATTTGGTTATACATATACATGTATGTGCATATGTATATATATATACATATATATATACACATTCTTTGTAAATTTTTTCCATTATAGTTTATTACAAGACATTGAATATAGTTCCCTGCACTCTACAGTAAAACCTTTGTTTATCTATTTCATATATGGTAGTATGTATCTGTTAATCCCATGCTCCTAATATATCCCTCCTCCCACTTCCCCTTTGGTAACCATAAGTTGTTTTCCTATGTCTGTGAGTCTATTTCTGTTTTGTATATAAGTTCATTTGTATCACTTTTGTTTTACATTCCACATATAAGCGATATCAGATGTTATTTGTCTTTGACTTACGTCATGTAGTATGATCATCTCTAGGTCCATCCATGTTGCAGCAAATGGCATCATTTCATTCTTTTTTATGGCACTGTTTAATTCTTTTTTATTCCATTGTATATATATACCACATCTTTTTAATTAGAAAGAGGAAAAGGAATGAAGGAAGAAAGTGTGAGCAAGAATGATGTTATTTGTATTAATATCACGTTGAAAATGAGTAAATTCTATGCATTATTTTAAGCCAAAATACCAAGTTTATCTTTGCTTGTTCTTCAATAATGATCTTCGCCTTACTGAAATTATCTGTGGAGTAGTGATACGGGGGAGAAAAATCAGTACTCGTTAAAATGTATTCTAGGGCTTCCCTGGTGGCACAATGTTTAAGAATCTGCCTGCTAATGCAGGGGACACGTGTTCGAGCCCTGGTCCGGGAAGATCCCACATGACGCAGAGCAGCTAACCCGTGCACCACAACTACTGAAGCCCGCGCGCCACAACTACTGAAGCCCGTGCGCTTAGAGCCCGCGAGCCACAACTACTGAGCCCACGCGCCACAACTACTGAAGCCAGTGCGCTCTAGAGCCCGTGCTCCGCAGCAAGAGAAGCCACCGCAGTGAGAAGCCCGCGCACCGCAGGGAAGAGTAGCCCCCGCCCGCCACAACTAGAGGAAGCCCGCGCACAGCAACGAAGACCCAACGCAGCCAAAAATAAATAAATAAACAAATTTATTTTAAAAAAATTTTCTATATTCTGAAAAATTGTTTGCCTACTTTATTCATTTCCCCTTGGAAAATGACCACTTTTGGTATCTTTAACTTGACTATTTCATTACTTACAGACTTATAAAATGTTTCCGTAAATACCATGTCCAGCCCCCCAAAGGCTGCCCTATTTCTCTTTCTTTCCCGCCAACATTACAAAAGTGAACTTGCACGCAGGGGTGGTAGCACTTGAGCATTCCCCGTGGCAGTGTGTTGCACGTTCTAAGTGTCAGGTCACGGTCTGCAGCAGGATCCAGCACTGGATTTGGGGACAGTCCTTTTCCCGACCACCTGGGGCCAACAGAAGGGTTGACATAGCTTGAGAGCTCTTCCTCCTCTTGGTCCAGATCAGACCTGCTGAGAGGTTGAGGGGCCACCGAATGGTCTTAGTACTTCTTCAGAAAGGGTGCTTCCACGGCAATACAGGACAAGGCTGGAAGCTTACCAGGCCTGGCAGCCACGTTTCATGGACCTTTTTGTGAGACACACCCCAGAGGACATAACCGCACTGAATTCTGCCCTGAATATAACTGATATCACAGGAGGTGTGGGGAGAAAGGGTCCCCGCTGGACATTCTAATTTGAGGAAGCCGTTTCCCTCCCCGACCTACCTGCTCTCTCTTCCACACACACAGCAAGCTTCAGGGGATGTCAGAAGAATGTTAATAAGTTTAGGATCCATAAAGGACTTAGGGATGTTTGGATGTGCATACAAAGCGCACTTACCTACCTTATAGGCTTATTGAGTGGATGTGCTAATTAATGAACGAGGATGCTTTGAAAATGGAAAACATTATATCATAATAATTGGCAAGTTCTTTCATGTTTCAGCTTCCTCATCCACAGAACGAAGATAATAACACACATCTCACTGGGGTGTTGGGGAGATCAATGTTAACTCTGACCTGCTCTGTGCTTTCATATTCAGGAAGAATGTTTACAAAGTAGTGTCAAGATGAACCCATGGTCCGGACTTTTCATTTATGTCTCCCCTCATTGTGTAGGTTAAAGCAAGGACAATATTTTCGCTATAAAACTGACAAAGGAGAAAGAGGAATGCCTTCCAGAAAATGCTGGCCTTTACAAACAATTGCTCAGATTCCATGAGAAAGCAAGTGCTATTTTTAGCCTCTGGGGAGAGGAAAAGCAGAGGCTATAGGACCAGAGTCACAGCGAACATCCCACTAAACCCTCAAGGAGAATGTCCCCGCGAAGGGGCAAAAGGTTCCGAACAGCAGCATCTTCACGATGGAGAAACTTAATTTTATTTTTCTCACATGAAGAGTATAGAGGTTGACTGTTCATGTCAGGTACAGTGGTCACTTGCTCCACAAATTCCTCTAAGTTCACTGTCTGCCATCCCTTAGGGGGTCCCCAAGACCCTTTCAGGAGATCTCTGAGATGAAAACTATTTTTATATAATACTAAGTTGTTACTTGCCTTTTCACTCTCCTTCTATCAAGGGTGAGGGTTCTAGAAGCTACGTGATGTGTAATGATGTTGTTGCTCTGAAGGCTAATGGGCTCTATGCTTGTGTATACTTGTGTTTTTAATGTTTCTGTTTTAATTTAAATAAATCAAGTAAATATCAAGAAATATAACTTACACAATTAAAAGCTTTTTGAGTGATCTTTAAGACTGTTTAAGAGTGTAAAGGGGGTCCTGTGGCCCAAAAGTTTAAGACCACTGCCCTGTGGTGTGGCCTTTGTCCTCTTGGACCAAAAGTGTTGCTCTAGCTCTGGCCATCACATCTTCATTCCAGCCAGAAGGAAGGAGAAAAGGGTGGGGCAAGGTTAAGAGTTAGTCTCTTCCTTTAAGGATGTTCCCAGAATTAGCATATATCACTTCCTGTACCTCATTTACTACTCCTTAGCCAACTGCAAGGGAGGATGTAGTCTTTAGGCTACAAGCCCAGTTTAAAAGGGGGTGGGGAGAGGATCTTATGCCTGAGAAAGTAGGCAAGGAAGGCTATTAGTAGCCTCTGCTACAGGTGAAAAGTACAAAAACAAGATTCTTGCTCTTGAGCTGCTGTGGACATACCATCTGCAGAGCACAGATGGCCTTCCTTCCACACCAGGCAGATGGTCCTGGAGACTCTCATGTATCTCAAAGCCCGCCCCCCCTCCCCACACACATTTGGCTGCACATGTTGCTCTAATTTTCACTCACCCCTAAAACTCGGCTTGACCTGTGAGATGGTCTTGAAAGCTGAGCTTGAGGGACCTTTGTGATTTAGGACACATCGCTGAGTCTCTCCAGCTCAGTAAGGGCAGGAAAGGAGTTGTTATTTTCCAAAAGGGGGTCACGACGGAGCTTGTGAGAAAGACCTAGGAGTGAAAATCCTTTTATGTGGTAAGAAACCTGGAAGAAAAAAACAGTGAGTTAACTAGTGCCTGAGCTGGTTAACAGGAGAGAACAGTGTTAAGGAGGCCGAGATGGAGGGGTTGCCTTGGCCCAGATGGACTAGATCGTTTTGCTCAGACTAAATCTTTAAATTTGATCAATCGCCCACCTTGCAAATTGCTGCGGTTTATCACAAGACAGACTGGTGGTTCCTTTCAATCCTTTCCCACGTTGGAGAATCAGCTCCTAGTCTGGCTCTGTTGATGGTAGGTCCTTAGAATGGCCTTTATCTTGACAGTACCAGTGAACTGGAAAGTCTATTCCGGAAGTTACACGGGGCTACAAGGATGCTTGTATCAGCTGTCACAAGATTTTGTACATAGAATTCTCTTTCTCCTAACGGACCCTATTCAAGGCCTTTAGTCCTCTGGCCTGGAAAAAGAGCCCCATTTGCCCAATTTTTTTTTTCCTTTTGCTGATGTTACGTCTCGGTTAGAAATAAAAGGCTAAAAGGACATGGTTCTTCGCATTATTTGGCATACATGCTGGCACGTTAGAGGCACTTAAAGAGTACGTGTGGATGTGAATTTCTTATTTTGCAATTCTACCATTTTCCTCTACTTTCTTTTTTACCAAAGAGGAGTTACCATCCCTGAACCTCTGGGCCGATTTCTACTGGGAGACAATCTTCCAGGAATGGTCCCTGGGGGGCCCAGAGCAGGGCAGGCTTATGGCACACGTTCAGGTAATGCTGCTTCCTTTCCACCAACCCGTCCTAGCATTGATAGGCCTTAGGGGATGATTTTGAGCCAGTTTTTGTTTGTTTGTTTTTGCAAGACTGAAGCCTTAGCATCAACACGATTTGAGTGTGGGCCGTGTTGAGCTTGACATGCTTTTAGAAAAGTCCCAGCTCAAAGTCAAACTCTCAGAGCAGCGGGTGCAGGCCGCAAGAAACAAAAAGGAAGACAAAAGCAAGCGGTTTCCTTTCGGCTTTTGGGAGGAGTGGTAATTAGACTGCCCCCCTCCTCCTCAAGCACATCTGAACCGCGTGGGCGTCTTGCTCAGGTAGTAGGCATTTCCCACTACAAACCCACCCCCAACTGGCATCTTCCAACCTCTTTCCTTTCAACCTGGACCATTCAAGTCTGGCTTTATTCCTCGGCTTTTATCCACGTAACCATGGCAGTGCTCTCCAGAGAAGAGAGGAAAATCAATGGCTGACCTGCCTACAAGCCACACTCAGTTAACCTGGCTTGAAAGGGAAGAGCCCATGTCTCTCAGGCTCCCCTTGGCTTCCACTAACACTTTACTTCTCTCCGAAAGAAAACATGCCAAGGACGTTGCAGCACGGAGGGAAGATCCTGGGACCCACTTGATCAAAGAGCACTCCCAAGGGGCTTGGATGCTTTGGGACACATACTCTCTGGTACGATGTGGAAAATGAGGCCACGCCAATTTTCTGGATAGCTGAAGCCTTCGTAGCCTGATTGGCCAATGAATCCCAGAGTCACTGTCTGGGCCTGACCAAAATAACTGAATGTTGGTGGCGTCTCTAACACAAGTGACTCCTCTTAGAAAGAGTAGCTCAAAGGGGTGAAGGATGTGGGTTCTAAACTCAGAAGGCCTGCGTTCAACGTCCAGCTCTGTCATTTTCTAAACATGGGACTTTGGACAAGGAATTCAGCTTCATCAACACGGTCTCCTCCTCTGGGAAAGGGGCTGATAATAGTCCTGATTTCACAGGTTTGCCGTCCTACATGAAGGACTTACAGCGCCTGGCCCGGCAGGAGCTCCGTCCACAGGACTGGAGACTCAGGCGGGGGAGGTGAGTTGGATTTGGCTGCGGGGGAGCACGCAGACTTGGTGACCCGTCCTCTTCCTAATTCCCTGAACTGTGATGTGTGATTGGGAGGTCACAATTATTCCCATCGCCTCTTTCTTTTTACACCCACCATTGTAAGTTTAGAAAAAGAAAAAAAAAAAAAAAAGAGGCCGCTATACTTTTCTAAAGAGGAATCCTTACAAGACTTTCTAAAGATTTCTTGTCAAGCCGGTGCAACGTTCTAAACCGTCCCCTGAGCCGCACAAGCCTGACTGCTCACAGACATTCCCATGCAACCCCCCAGCCCTCCCCTCCCCTCAGCTTATCCCGCAGCCCCCCCCCAGCCCTCCCCTCCCCTCAGCTTATCCCGCAGCCAAAGACCTCTCTCCCCACACTCCACTTCCACTTCCACAGCCTCCATGAAGTCATGCCGTTTGGCTGGGTTGACAGTACTCCCCTCCATAAGAAACTCCTGAATGCCCACGCCTCCAGGGAGCCTGCCTGGCTTGATCTCTGCTTTCCTTTAACTACAGTTGGAACTCCCTTGGCCACCTGTCTGCTTCACACCATCTTGGTTCTTTGTTTATATTTTATTTCCTAGAGTTGTTTCCTGTGTGTCTCAGACCGTGAACTCCTGGAGGGCAGAGCCTTGGGCTCTGTAATTTTCTGGGTTCACCTTTGATGGTGGGGATAAGATGCTGTGGCCTAAAGGGGTGCTTTGTTCTTGATGAGTGAAAATGAAAAGCAGGTATTTATTTTATACATAGTAGTTTGTATCTCTTAATCCCCTACTCCTATTTTGCCCCTCCCCCTTCCTTCTCCCGACTGGTAACCACTAGTTTGTTTTCTCTATCTGTGAGTCTGTTTCTGTTTTGCTATATACATTCCTTTGCTTTATATTTTAGATTCCACAAACAAATAATATCATACAGTATCTAAAACAAAAAAAAATGAAAAGCAGGGATTTCCACGCCCGTGGTTACTTCCGGTTGGGGTACCTCTGTCCTGATCCGCCACCACCGCTGGTCCTCGGTCACTCTCTCGTTTCTTCCGAATCACCCGTCTTGAAGCCCAGGCTCCTTGAACCCACCCACCTGTCACCTGTTGATGTGCACCCATTCCCTAGAGTCGGCATCTGCCTCGGGTCCATCGTAACTACCATTCATCGTCAGGTTCACCGGCCAGGCTCTATACAGAGCCACCCTCTCCCTGCATCTTGGGCTCTGAAGTTTAACTCTCCCTTCTATCCACCCACCTGGGACAACGGGTGGATTGTCTGGCTAGGGAAGGTGGATGTAATGATGGTATTAAAGGGGCACCAGCCAAGCAGGGGACATCGCACCAGATGTGGTTTGACACGACCCCCGCCCCTCTGCCTAGGACAGAGACAATGTGGTAGCTCCAGTGCATGGTCACAGTGCTGTGTTGGTCTTAGTGTGGGAGGGGCATCCTCCCCGCCCTTTGATTTGGGGCTTTGCTACATCACACGCTTTGGCCGATGAAACGTTACTGAATGTGACGTAAATAGAGACTAAAAATGTGCTTGTGTGGCTGATCTCTCCTTTTGAGCCTGTGCTGTCAACATGAGAAGAGTGACCTCTGGTCAGCGCAGGCCCCAGAATGGACACACACTGAACAGACCCGAGCCCAGCCCAGGGTGACAAGCCACGCCCGGACCTCAGCTTGAAGGAGAGAGCACTGCTGGCCTGATTCACCCTAGACCAGCCGAATCCCAGATGCCTCCAAGGTGGGTGAACGAGAATAAATGGTTCTTGCTTCAAGCCTCTGAGTTTGGGGTGGCTTGTTATGCAGCATTATTGTGGCAATAGCTAGCTGAGACAGATGGCAGTTAGGTTTCCTTTTGTACATCAGCTCCGTTCAGGTGGTAGAGATTGAGGCGAGTGTTCCATTCAGTGGAGAAGGATTGTGAGACCAATCAGGGTTTAGTGTGAAAGAATTCCAGGACTGATTAGCGATGTCTGCCATAGGAAAAGCAGTGGCACAAGGGCCACGTAGCTACTATGGGTCTAAAGCTTCTTCTGATGACTTGCCTTGGGGCCTCCCAAAGACAGGGCGGAACATGGAATGTGGCCTATTGAAAAGTACTAATACACACAGGTAGGAACACACGACACATACTCTGACGTTTGCATATTCATCTTTTTGGGCTATCATGCATGCAAGGGCACCAGTAGCACATCCACCTTCTTAGAAAAATGTACGTCATGTACTTCTTCTGGACAGATGCAGCCCCTGGGATACCAACTTGGTGAGCAGTTAGTCCTTTTTTTTTTTTTTTTGGTCATATGCGGGCTTCTCACTGCTGTGGCCTCTCCTGTTGCAGAGCACGGGCTCCGGACGCGCAGGCTCAGCGGCCATGGCTCACGGGCTCAGCCACTCCGCGGCATGCGGGATCTTCCCGGACCGGGGCACGAACCTGCGTCCCCTGCATCGGCAGGCGGGCTCTCAACCACTGCGCCACCAGGGAAGCCCGAGCAGTTAGTCCTTTTATGGGGGAAAAAAGGTGTCTCTTCCTCTGGGTAGATGTACACCACGCTGGGGTCCATGACTTAACAAACATAGCATTCGGGGACAGGATTTCAGCCTCCACTTGCTCCCTTGGCTAAGTACTTTTGCACAGTGCACAAATTGTACCGCTGTACATGGCAGACTTAGTGACAAGTTGGGATGGAAATAAAAGAAAAAGAGGAAATAAGGTGAAAAGAGAGAAAAATCTGCCCTTCTGTAATGTCAGTCTTGCCCAATTCCTTTGCTCTGGAGTTTCAAATGAGTGATCTTAGCACTATTTGACCTTGGGTTTCAGGCCCAAAGTACTTGTACATTCTGGGTAGTTGGAAGAATGGTTTAATTGAAGTGTATCAGCCTACTGGTGGGCAGACATGTTCTCTTCCAAACGAGGAAACTTCCATCCCACTGGATCTCTAGTCTGGAAATGTTGGAAAGTGCTAAGCTGAGAACCAACTCCCTAAAATCTTTTGCTCGTTCCTGCTTGTCAGGTACCTGGGAAAAGCAAACACTGTAGTGTAAAAGGATCCTCTCCTGCAAGGTAACTGAAAACCCAAGTAAAGACTGACCCTGAGAATTAGATTGCTGGAGTCTGAAGAGTCAAATAAAAAGGAATCACATCTGGTTCCATTTTTCTTGCGAACTTATCTCACACTGACCGAGTAGGTCCTTTCCTGAGTGTACAAATACGGAAGACACACACATGGTTGTTATCAAACAGTATTGTGCAAAATTAAACGGGCTACTTTATGGTGAAATGGAGAAGAACGGCAAGCATTTCAAACACATGAGTTTCTCTTCATTGGGTCTGGAAACAATCACTCATGAAGACAGCTACTTTATCTGCTAGAGTGTAGAGCATTCTAGAAGGGACTTCAGCGTGAGTTAAAACCAGTGACATGGTCAAACCTGAAACAGACCAGAGGTGTACAGAGCGCTGACTGCCCCATTCCTGGGGGATGGGAGTCTGAGTTAATGACAGGCCCCCACCTGGTGTCCCGAACTGATCTTTTGGACAAGGTTCCTAATATGCTGACCATATGTGAACTTGGGGCCAAAGGGAACAGACTTACTGGGGTTTTTCAATTATCTTTTGGTCTCAGAAACTCGCTGCATTGTTTCTATACCTGACTCTCATCCCCAGATGGTTCCGGGAAAAGTGCAATAGATGAGAAGCAGAAATCAAGGGAAGATCCCACACCCTGGCAAGGCTGGAAATCACTCCACACTGAGCCAGAGAAAGGAATATTCCAGGCGGTGGGCGTCGATAGTTCCAGCTGAGCGGTTTTGGAGATGATCCCTGTCCAGCGGCCGTTCCCAAAGCACACGAAGCCCTCCCCACAGGAAGTTTCCCACAGGACGTGTGCGAGCAAAAGTGTGGTGGTGAGAGGTGGGGGAAGAGTGAGACAATGAACTGTGAAGCAATAAAAGGTTACGAGGTTGGGAGAGAGAGAGGGCTCGTGAAGTCGCTTCCCCTACCGCTCCGCCTTGGAATTCCCAGATGTTCTCATTTTTATCGGCTGGGTTGCAGGATCGGAAGCTACCCCTAAATGGGGATCCGTGAGTGGTGTGCCAGTGGCCCAGAAAGGAAGTGCTCTGTGAACTGTCCCAGGAATGAGAGCTGAGACCTTGTCCAGAATTCCCTTCTCTTTCACTGTCCTGTTTCCAAACTTCCTGCCCTGGTGAGACCCTGTTATATCCCAAACCACACAACCCAACTCCCCACACAATCAAACCCATCCCAGGTCCTTGCTCAGGGTCTCGGGGAGCAACTGGTCAGTGAATCCTACGGATGAGGATGCCAGCAGCTTCTCAGAGTACAAGCGATCAGGGTTCAAAGTCAGTTCTTCGAAAGGACTTTCTGCCGTATACATTCTTGGAACAGTCAAGAGGACTGTGTCTAACAGGGAGAAGAATCGAGAGGAGGGGTCTTTTCTTCTATCCTAGAGTATGAAGATGGCCATCTAGGGTCCTCTCTTGACAAAGAAGGCAAAACATAGGATGCGTCAGATAAGTTCTAGGGAGATCGAGTGGACCCGCTGCCTTGCAATTGGAAGCGAGAGGCAGGAAAAATCTCATCCTTTATAGTTTAGACAGTTCAGAAAGGGTCTGCTGGAGCATTTAAAGATGGAAACTGTTTCATGGGACGGAGTTTTCCATTTCCAATGGCAAGTGTTGGGTGTGGTATGGAAAAGCCTAGATTTCTCAGGCAAAGAAATGTGAACTTGAAACCCTAGGAGGGCCACTCTCTTAGCGATCTGGCTGGGGTCATTTGAAAGTCAGTGGCTGAGAACCTGTGAAGGATGTGTGGTCAGCTGATGTGAGTCTATGGCTTTGTCCCCAGTGGTCCACGGATAAGCATCAGTCAGCCTAGCGGTCTGTCTTCATCTATCACATAGCAAGTTTCTCTCTCATGAGCCAAGAGCATGGGTCTAGACCGTCCTACTTGCGATCATTAAGTGCACACCCACTTCCACATTTTATTTCGGGGATAGCCCTGAGATTCCTTGCATCTGCCTTTGCCCATTCAAAAAAAGGAAACAATAACGCAGGTCATGCTTTTCTGGGTGTGAGTTAATGAACACTTAAATGTTTGCTATTTGTCGAGAGCTGGCAGGCCTCAGCCCCGAACGACCTATGCGCAGCCGTGGTCACCCCACAGGCAGAAAAGAGGGGACAGGCAGAGACGGATGGAAGGATAGAGGCCGGGTCTGCAAAGAGGGCTGTGCTGTGGTGGGTGGTGGGAGCGGAATGTCTGTGAACTGTGCAGCGTCTGGCCCCGACATCGGGCAGACCGATGCCCTCCCAGCCTCAGCAGCGTCTGCTGCCCTTGCCCTTCCTTCCCTAGCGCTTCTCTCCGTGAGCTGAGTCCAGCGTGGGCTCCCTGCACTGCCTCGGCTCCCAAGCCTCCACCACGCCCTGAGAACTTGAAGCTACCCCAAGACTGAGAGGAAATAAAGCTTCAGCGAAGAAAATGGCCAGGTGATCCTGCCTCATTTCTTCAGCCTCTTCTTGGCATGAATTAGGGACTACTATCTCTGTGAAACTGCAGGTGTCTAAGAAGAACTTTGATTTTTCTAAACATTTACAATTCTCTTTTATGCAGTCAGAAAATGGGCAAGGAGATGGAAAATGTAAATCTTTAAGCAAACGTGTGTGTCAGAGAGCTGTCAGGGCCCCCTTCAAAGGAGCAGATTATCATGAAAGATAGCCAGAGAGGAAAACAGAAGAGAGCAATTTCCAAACAGCAAGCCCCTCCCACCAGAAGGGTGGGGCCTGTCCTGAGAGCCAATGGGAGGCTTGGCTTACCCGGGCAAAGAAGGAGGACTTCCTGAAGGTGGGGCCAGTGTCCTTTGGTCCAGGTCTCACGTCCTCTGAAGAACAGTCAGTTAGAATGGTGGGGAGAGTTGTATCTGCTTCTTCCATCTCTCCTATCTTGAAATTGGTGTCCTTGATCATATGATTTTCCTTTAGGGACGTCACCATAATGAACTGACCCTTCTCTGAATCTCTTAGGAAGACAGGTTCAGGGAAAACCATGATGATCAAATTTGGTTTTGTCTCTTTCTCTCTCCTTTACTCCTGTCTTCATCCTTTTAATAAAATACTTTCAGGGGACTTCCCCCGGAGGCACAGTGGTTGAGAATCTGTCTGCCAAGGCAGGGGACACATTTTCGAGCCCTGGTCCGGGAAGATCCCACATGCCATGGAGCAACTAAGCCCGTGCCACCACAACTACTGAGCCCGCGTGCCACAACTACCGAAGCCTGCATGCCTGGAGCCCATGCTCTGCAACAGGAGAAGCCACCGCAATGAGAAGCCCGCACACTGCAGCGAAGAGGGGCCCCCAGTCACCGCAACTAGAGAAAGCCCGCGTGTAGCAACAAGGACCCAACGCAGCCAAAATGAATAAATAAATAAATTTATTAAAAAATAAAAAATAAAATGCTTCATACAAACAATAATCAAATAGAAAATATAATGAATATCAGTGAAATATGAAATACTGGCGATAAAGTTTAACAAGAGCCGTGCAGACTTAGAGGAGGAAAATGCTTACCTTCTACTGAAGAGGATGACTAAGTGGAGAGACAGCCTTTGTCCTTGGACACGTGGACACAATACTGCTGAAGTCCTTTCTCCCTAAATTATTCTGAAATTTAACACTAATTAAAAGCTCAGTAAGAGTTTGGGGTACTTGATAAATAATTCCTGAATCATGAGGAAGAACAGAAAGATGAGAATAATCAGGAAATCCTTCAAAAGAAAACAAGAAATCAAAAGGGTCAATTCGCCCTCCTAGATATATAGAGCACATTATAAAATTATAGTGATGTATAGTACCGCATCATACTAGGAAAAAGAAAAGACACACAGATTAGTGAAACAGATTAGAGGTTCCAGAGTATACCAATGTAAATTTCAGAATTCAGAAATATGATAAAGGACATTTTCTAACAAATGGGGAAAAGATAATTTATTGAATGCTATTGGTACAACTGGCTAGCCATTTGGGGGGAAAAAAAATGCCATCATCCCCCCCCACAATAAATTCCAGAGGCTTTAAATGTAAAAAATAAAACTATAAAAATACTAGAAGAGGGGCTTCCCTGGTGGCACAGTGGTTGAGAGTCCGCCTGCCGATGCAGGGGACACGGGTTCGTGCCCCGGTCCGGGAAGATCCCACATGCCGCGGAGCGGCTGGGCCCGTGAGCCGTGGCCGCTGAGCCTGCGCGTCCGGAGCCTGTGCTCCGCAACGGGAGAGGCCACAATGGTGGGAGGACCGCGTACCGGAAAAAAAAAAAAAAAAACTAGAAGAAAGCATGGGTGAATATTTGTAAATCTTTGGATGGAAACTTCTAAGCATGACACAAATGCTATAAACAATAAAGAAACAGATTGAAACATGTGACAGCGTAAAAATTAAAAACTTCTGTATGACAAACACCATAAACGAAGTAAAACACAAATAGGAAAACTATTTAGGACACACGTCAGAGGGTTAATATTCCTAATATAGAAAAACCTCTTACTAATAAGAAACTAAACAACCCAATGAAGCTGTATGTGTGTATCAGGCTTCATGGTTGACAAAAGAGTTTCAGTTTGGGGTTGTCAGTCAAAACAATATTTGGGACATACAGTGAAAATTTTTTTTTGTTATCTAAAATTCAAATTTAATTGGGCACCCTTTCTTTTTATCTGCTAAAGCTAGAAGCTCTGTCTCAGACACATGATCTCATTTGGGCCCTGGTGTAACTCAGTGAGGTAGAGAAAGAGAGGGTAGGTCACCCCTCAAACAGTGGTTTCCTCGTCTGTCAAGTACAGTGTGAGAGGGGAATCGGTTAACGTGTGTATGGAGCCTAGTGTAAGGCCTGCCACCAAAGGAGCATTCAGTACATATTGGTTTCTTTCTCTTTCCTTTACACAGGACTCATTTTACAAATGAGAAGACTGAGGTTCAGAAAGGGGAAGTGACTGGCCCAAGTTCTCCCAACTAATAAGATAGAATTCCTCCTTGTACTCCAGGCCAAACTACCTCATTCCCTGCGCACTCCTACCCCACGTCCACCGCATTCCCTGGGTCCTCCCATGGCCTGAGGCAGCTCTCTGGTTTTTAGTTCTTAGATCCTATTGAATCTGATCCCCTAATCAGATTAACTAATTTGTGTGGGACTTCCCTGCTGGTCCAGTGGTTAAGAATCCACCTTCCAATGCAGGGTACGTGGGTTCGATCCCTTGTCGGGGAACTAAGGTCCCACATGCCGGGGCAACTAAGCCCTCATGCCACAACTAGAGAGAAGTCTGTGAGCCGCAACTAAGACCCAACAGGGCCCCAAACAAACAAATAAATATTTTTTTAAAAAACTAATTTGTGCTAGAAAGTAGTTCTCCACCTTGGTTGCATATTAGACTCACTTGGAGGGAGATTTGAAAACTCTGAAGGCTCAAACCACAGACCATTTAAACTCTGGGGATAGAACCCAGGCATCAGTATTTTTTAGAGCTCTCCAGGAGATCCCAATGTGCAGCCAGGACTGGGAATCCCAGGGCTGGTGTGAGTATTCACGGCTGATCAGACACTGTAAGATGTCTGCTTATGAGATGATCTACTCCAACTCTCTCATTTTAAAGATGAGAAACCCAAGGCCCAGAGAGATAAAGCAACTTGGTTTGGGCGGCCCAGCAGATTAGTGAGGCAAAATGGAGATGAGAACCTGGGCCTTCGGTCTTCATCTGTTGCTTCTTCTACCGTAGCGTGTTTAGACAGTTGTGGCTCTGCTCCAAACACAGACGACCTTTGTTTTCTCAAGCACCTTCAGCCCTAGGAAGAATCTAGGACTCGGGTTTACAGTAACAGAGGTGTTTGACAGCAGCTCCTGGCCCCCGCCCACAAGGTTTGTTCCACGAATTGAATTCCATCCATCCCGACCCCCATTTCCTCTCTTCTCAGTCCTCAGCTTAATCTCTGGTGACGATTTCAGACCTTTCCCTCAAGTGGGCGTTGGTGACCAATTCTCCCTTTGCTCTGACCACAGAGCCTCTGCATCCCCGCTCCTCCCTTGGGCACTGGCTGTTCCACTCCAGTGAGCCAAAGCTCATGTTTCTGACTCAGTACCCTCTTCAGACTTCGAGTTCTCTGTCAAAACCTCCCTCTTCTTTTCATGCTCCGGGTGCTATACAGGAATAAGATCGAAGCCAATAAGCTCATCTGCCTCGAGTATGTATCATTGTTCATTGCTTAGCCTTAGAAAAATAAAAGATTTCTGCTTCCTCTTCGCCAGCTGTTTTCCTACTCAGGAAACCTAACTGGGTTCTGCCTGGGACCTGGTGGTCAGAGACTCATAATCTGTGGTCATTGGACCACTGAGCAAATCACAGAATTCAAGGGGTCCATGAACATGGCTGGGAAAAATGTTTTTATTTCCATTAACGATAAAATCTGTGTTTATTTTTACTAAAGAGTAAAATATATCTTTCTTTTCACAAACCTTCGGCACATCCTTCAGTTATAAATGTAGGCAACAAACCATAGCAGTATTAGTGGTATCCGTTACTTTGCTGCCTCCAAAATGAATAGATACTTTTACATCATGTTACAGTTGTAGCAAATATCTTTCAGTGTTACTTGTGCCCATCACTACTCTGAAATTACGGTTAAGTATTAAACCTGTCACTAGAGTGTCTTAAGGAGCTAATAACAAGTACACAGAGTACTGTGTCTCCATTTAAAAATATTTTGATGACTGGTCTTCAATGTCATCGGTTGCCTTTGCAATACTATGTATTTTACTTTCTGCCTTTAAATATAGTTAAAGCATTTAAAAACAGTATTCTGAGAAGGACTCCGTGGCACAAAAGCAGTTCAGACCCCCTGTGTCAGCATCGCTGGGTGACATGTGGACACAGAGGTGGTCTTTCTGAGCCTCGTAAGTTGCATCCATGGCCCTGCCTGCCCGGGCCACCCTGCGTCATTGGCCGTGTTGGGTCAGGGCTGGTGGAAAGTTGGGCTCTTCTGAAGCGCTCACCCTGGGAGATTTATTATCTTTGGGGCAGCTCCAGCTTCCTTCCACAAACTTCACAGGGAATTACGCGTTCAAGAAGTACAGCCGGCAAAGCATGAGTCAAAGCTCTTTGGGTAGCAAGGAACAGAAATCCATTCACACCAGCGCGGAGCAGGGTTTTGATGTGCTGACCCCAAGTTCTCATGGCAACAGAGCACGGTGGAGCCACCTGGGGCGGAGGAAGCTGCCCAGGACCCAGGCACCTACTTTCTAGCCCCTAAGGAGCCTCCCGCCCTCTGCTTCCTTCTCCGCATCTACCTCACTTTTCTCTGGCCGTCCTCCTCTGTTTTCCCCTGAGATCTGCTCTTGGTAACGTCAGCTCTGGCTCCGTCTGAGTGCCGCGTGGAGCCCTGATCTCCGTGGCCTTGCAGCCCAGCTTCTGACACCTAACTGGCTGTGAGATGCACCCGATGAGCTGCGGTCAGGTAGGGTCATGTGACTCGTTCCTGCCAATTGGCTGTGGGAGGAACCCAGCCGTTGTCGCCTTCCAGTCAAAGCATTTAAAAGCCTGTGTGAGCCTCTTCAGGGGGTCCTCCCCCTGCCTGGTGAGCCCCAAAGCCTCGCGTGGAGATGACAGTGACCCTCTGTCATATGATGGATGAGCCTCTGCCAGCCTGGGGCCTGAGAGATTCCGTGGAACGGAGGATTCTCCTGCCCCACCCTGCCGCTGGCGACAGACACGGGCACGTAATGCTAGGAATGAGTACGTGAGCAAGGAGTACGTTGTTGTTGTTTTCATCGGCGAAGATTCTCGTTATTTATTGCTGTGTCATGTCTTATCCTTTCCTGACTAATAGACTGTTTCCTATTTAACTGTAAATTGCTGGGAGAAGAATCTGAGTGGCCTGGCTTGGGTCAGTTGTTGACTTCCGGTCCAATAAGCTGTAATGAGGCTAGAGATGAATCGTGATTGAGATGGACTTGCCTTCATTACTTCAGAAAGGAGATTTTGTAGCGAGAAATATTCCTATTAGGAGAAGAGGTATCCACGCTCTTCAGTGAGATATGCAGTCGTAATTTAGGAAAGGGGAACACTTTTAACCTGCCAATGGGTTAAAGTAGCCCAGGATGGTGACGATGGGTGTGCCAGTTATATCACTTATACTCAGGGTTTCTCAACAGTGGCACTATTGACACTTACACTGAATAATTCTTTGTTGCTGGAGCCTGTGTGTACATTGTAGGATGTGTAGCAGTACCCCTGGCCCTTATCCAGTAGATGCCGGTACCACACTTTCCCTCCCTCTATGACCTCCCCCGACTCATGACAATAAAAAACGTCTCCATTGCCAGTTTTCCTCAGTGAGGGGAGGGCAAAACTGTCCTCAGTTGAGAAACTGCTATCTTATCATATCTGGGACAGTCGGATTTAAGGCATAGTTTCCATGTATACTCATGGAAAGTACACAAGTGGTCATAAGACCACTTGCCCCGTCTGGGGTTCAGAAATTAACGTCATTTTTATGACGAATTTGTTAACTTTGCTTGGACTTGAGCACCACCAACTCTTTGGGGTCCGTTATTTATTTCTCTTCTGTATTACTTTAAAAAAGGCCCTATTTAGGAAAACGAATGACCCCTGCTACCTTTCTGTTTTCCCAGCACCCATGCTAAGCGACCTTTTTTTGAGTAGGATCCATGTCTATTTCCAAGCCTACACACCACTCCCTGGGGACCATGACAGGTTGGAGACCTCATGGTGACGCGGGAAGGAATCCAACGGTGCCCCTCATCCCACACGTTCTCTCTTTCTCTAAATCAGCTTTTCCTTTTCCTTCAGCCAAATTTAATTTCTTCATGAGCTTTGAACTTTGCTGTTGAACTTTGTTGGAAGACCAGCCTTCCGCCATCTCTTTGGCGCTGCTTTAATTGGCCAGGCCTCCTGTCTGCTCCACCTCAGGCAAGAGAGGAGCCCTCTGCCACTTGGACACGTAACAAGAAGCATAAGAAAGTAGTCGCATAGCAAACAGGGGCCTCAGAGTGCCTCTGGTGGGTGACCAGTTCAAAGCGGCCACTCGCTGACCAGTAATTAACGTGGTCGAGGGCTGCAGAGCAGACGCAGTGAACTACAAAAGGCAACTTGGGGGAAGAAGCTTCTTTCTCGAAGGAGACCTGAGAAGCCTTTCTAAGCGGTGCTGCCCAAGTCTCCCCCGTCATCTTGCACGATGGAGCTGAAACGTAGACAACGGCAGGAAAGAACAAGCCACGTGTGTGCTCGCATGCACTCACACATTCACGCCCAGCTTGGCTCATTTATTTTCTGTATTGAAAGGCCTGCTGACCTCGGTGATTTCCTCCCCCTCAAATTCAGAAGCAATGAATAAGATGCCTTCTGACCTGAAATGCAACGGAGAGTTTTGAAAAGATGGAAAATCAGCAACATATGGGCTGAAGAACCCAAAAAGACCTGAAAGGGAAGGAAATGCCTTAGGAAATTTCAGATGTCACTGTGATCCGGGATCAGCGTTGGGATGGATCCGTGGCTTCGTGTGGTTCTGACAGGAGCTTGGGGCCTCTGTGCCCACCCCAACTTGGCTCCCTGTCTGAATTTTTTCTTTTTCTCCTCTTCCCCAGGCTCCACCAAACAGGAATAAACATTTTCCTGCTGGGAATGGTCTCCACTGCGTCCTTTGGACATTCTAACTGATGCTACAAAGATCAAGGAGACGCATTTTCTCAAGCACGGGCCTTTCTCTTCTTCTCTTCAACACATAACACGGCTAGCCCTTGATCTTGTCCTCAAGTGTTTGCTGACATGGAAAAAAGGCAAGCAACGCAGTAAAGCCTGTTCCTAGATGCTTGGCTCGGCCTGGGGACACGGCACTTGCTCTAAATCTGCTGTGGTACTTTGAGCTCTGTCCCTTGCAAGGGCCAGAACCCAACTGCGGCTAGCCTGGGCAGAAAGATTAAGCTTCACATAACAAACCATAGGGACAGTGGAGCTGGCCCCAGGGTCAACTGGATCTAGAAATTTAAACACTCTCAGAATGTCCTCACCCCTGAACTTGACCTCTTGCTTCTATTTCCTTTCACACGTTGGCCTCTTTCCTACCGTACGTGTTCTTTCTCCACACGGCAAGAGCACGTCCCTCCGTGCCCTGGATTCTTCAGACACCAAGTTAGCAGTCCCAGTGGAAAGAGAAGTGTGACTCTTACCGGCTCAGTAATACAAAAATCTAGGGAAGGACTCTGATTGGTCAGGCTTGGCTCACAAGCCACACCTGGACCAATCACCGGCAGATGAGGAGATGCGGCTCTCTGATTGGTCAGTTCTGGAGGCTAGGCACTTCCCTGTGTCTGGGGTTAGTATAGACCATGAGAAGCACATGGCAGGAGACTGGGAGAGCAGGTCTGTAAAGGAAGTGAGGAGTTGTAACCTGGGTAAAAGAAAAAAGGCCGCTGAGCAGACTTAAACAGTACGTCCATTAAACTGGTCATCCATTCCCCAGTGTAGAGTTACCTAGGGCAGCTGGAAAAAATTACCACAACCTGGGTGGCTTGAAATAGCAGAAACTTATTCTCTCACAGTCCTGGAGGCCAGAAGTCCAAAATCAAGGTGTCAGCAGGGCCATGCTCCCTGCGGAGGCTTTAGAAGAGATTCCTTTTCTTGCCCTTTCCAGCGTCTGGTGGCTGTTGGCCTTCCATGACTTGTGGCTGCTTACTCCCAACTCTGCTCCGTCTCTACATGGTCTTTGCCTCCTCTCTGTCTGGTGCCCCTCTTCTAATAAGGACACCTGTTGTTGGATTTAGGGCCCACATGGATAATCCAGGATGATCTCAAATCAAGGTCCTTAACTGAATTACATCTGCAAGGATCCTTTTTCCAAGTAAGGTCACATTCACAGGTCCAGGGATTAGGACCTGCACATATCCTTTGGGGGTGGGGGTGTCCACCATTCAACCCATTACGCTCAGTGTGAGGTGCCCTGTCAAGGGCAGGGAAGCGTTTGGACTGGCTTTACCTCCACATACAGAGGACTTTCCTACAGGTGCCCAAGTTTCCTTTCTCAGAGTTGCCAGCACACTCAGGCAGGAGGCTTACTGCAACCTGGAGACAGCTTTGTTTCACGTGAGAGTTTTGTGGTACCTCTTGCCTCGTCCGTTTTTTCTTTTTCATTATCCTGGCCTATTTCCCTCTCTAAAAGTATGTCAAGGTGGTGAAGATTCTCTCCTGGCTCCCTTTACTAGCTCTGTGACACTGGGGCAAACAATTTAAATTCAATTTAAATTCTCTGAGCCTCAGTTCTCTCATCTGTGAAATGGGAAATAACAATGGCCCCTATCTCATGTGGCTCCGAGATTCAATGAAGAAATGTGAAGTGTAAAAAGCGCTTACTACAGTGCCTACCTGAGGGAAACATTCTGTAAAAGTTAGCTATCACTGTAAGACACAGGCCGATCGTATTTTCTAGTTTCTTTCTTTATCCTCTGATTTTTCTAGTTACATGTCTCCTCTTCCTTTAGGTTTCCTTTCTCCAAGCTCTTCTTGATTTAGTGCAGAGATTCACAACCTCTGGTGTGCACCCGAATCCCCTGAAGGCGACTTAAAATGTCCATAGTTGGGCCCCACCCTGTGGAATTTGATTCTGTGAGTCTGGGGTAGATTCTGTGCCTCTGACTTTGCCTGAGAGGTTCAAGTGCATCCAGACTTTGAGACCCTGGGAATGAGAGACACTAGGTGAGGAGTTGCTGATACCATGATCTGTCAATTTACTGTACGGTTGTGGGCAGGTTCCTTGACCTCAGTTTTCTTATCTTTACAATGGGGATAACAATACCATCCAGCCAGGGTTAAATGAGAGCATGCTTACAGCATCCACATTAGCTTACAAAAGAATGGTCATGATGGTGAGACCCAAAACGGCTGATACTTTAAGAGTTTTGGAAACTCACACGGGTATTATTACCTCACTTAACTTTTTCAAATAACTTGTAAGTTGGGGGCTGGTTTCCACCGTACAGGTGAGGTAACGGAGGCTCACAGAGCGATTAGGAGGCTCAGATACGTTAATATCGATAAAGAGCATAGACGGCAGCGTTCGCGTTCATCCTAACCCTTGACCTTTTCCCCCATCACAGCTACCTGCATGCAAAGGTGGTTTGGTGTGCGGAGGCGATGCACTAGGGGATTCTGTTCCTTCTTTTCTCTGAAGGAAAACAGGGACTCTCCAGATTAGCCTCTGGCGGGTACAAAGGGCTTCCAGTCCCTGCTTCCAATTTAGTTCAAGAACTAAAATGTCCCAAAGTACAGGGCTCGGAGTCCAGAAAGCAGAGCCTCGCTGACAAAACTCTACCCAGGTGATCGGAGAGTTCTACCTTCTTCTGTGTCAGCAACCTAGGGGGAAGGGAAGCCACCCAGGCGGCCGGGAAGGTAGGGCACAGGGCACAGCCCCAGAGCAGGCAGTGAGCTCGGGGGTGGGCTGCAGCAGGGGAAAAAGAGGGGCCAGCCCAGCTCGAGAGGACAGAGCTGCTTCCCCCCGAGGGCAGAGTCCAGCTCCCGCCGCGACCCTCTGGCTCCCAGGCACGTAAGCGAGTGGCTGTTACCAGAGATCAGAGGTCAGCAGGGCCGTCCTGAGCCTGCGCCCACTGCCTGGCAGTCCTGTCCGGACGCCAGCGCTCCAGACCCGGATGTTTGCCTTCCCGCGTGGATTGCAGGCCTGGCTGGGTTCAGCCTTGGCTTCCATCCTTGCCCCAGCCCAGAGCGGCCACACCGTCTGCGTGTATGTGCGTGTGTGAGGTTTATTGATTTACTTATGAATAAAATAGCTAAAGCTTTTCAAAAACAACCTTACTGAGATATAATTCAGATACGATACAATCCACTCATTTAGAGCCAGCAGTTCAGTGACGTTTGGTGCGTTCACAGAGCCGTGGAGCCACCAGCACAGGTTAATATGAGAGCATATTCTCATCACCTCCAAAGAGAAACTCCCTAGCCCCCATCCCCCAGCTCCTGGCAGCTGCTCATCTACTCTCTGTCTTTGTAGATCTCCCTATTCAGAACATTTCCTATACAGGAAATCATATGTTAAGTGGCCTTTTGTGTTTGGTTCCTTTCACTCAGGATCGTGTTTTCAAGGTTCGTCCATGTTGTCATGTACTTCATTCTTTTTATTGCCAAATAATATTCCATTGTATGGATATACCACACTTCCTTTAACCATTCATCAGTTGATAGACATCTAGGTTGTTCCCATCCTTGGGCTTTTATGAATAATGGTGCTATAAACATTCATGGACCAACGTTTATGTGGACATATGTTTTTAGTTCTCTTAGGTCTATACCTAGGAGTGGAATTGCTGGCTCATGTGGTCACGAAAGCTTTGAATGCGTTAAAGACACAAAGATCAGAGCTTGTGAAAGGCACTGATGGTGAAAACCGTCTACTGTATCTGAGCTGCCTCACAAGATACGTATTTGTAGTCGGCAGATATTTTGTATCTGGTGGGAAAGACAGGAGGGAGAGACAAGGGACCCAGAAAGAGACTCAGAAGCACAGGTTCAGACTTCAAAGTGAAACACAGAATGCCTGGATGTGTCTCTATTTTCCCACCATTTAGCTGAGTTGGAGGATAATGGGATTTGGCTTTTTCACATGACCCTGTCTGTTTCCGTTTAGCGTGTTTTTGTTTTTTAATGCAGAGCTCTTTAAGGGAGTGTTGGAGGGGCCAGAGCTGAGGTGCCCGCAGAAGTCTTCTTGGGACTCGTGCAGGAACCTGCCCTCTGTGGAGGCCGGGCTTCCTCCCGGGGACTCTGTCTGCACAGAGACAGCCCACTCGATCCTTGTGGAGGACAGTCAAAGCAGCTTGCTTTTGAGGGCCACAGTGTCTCTAAAGATTTTAGTTCATATTTTTCTCAGCATAAAATGACTATACAGTACATGCGTTAGAGCACATTTGGAAGTTGAAGAAAAGAACATGAGAAAAAGCTCAGGCTTTTTCCCACCAACCAAAGATGACCACAGTTAATCATTCAAGTGTTTCCGTTTAGTTTAGCTTTTTGTTTTTAATTTTATTTTATATGGAAGTGTAGTTGATTTACAATGTTGTGTTGGTTTCAGGTGTACAGCAAAGTGATTCAGTTATATGTACACAGGTATCTATGCTTTTTCAAATTCTTTTCCCATTTTGGTTACTACAGAGTATTGAGCAGAGATCCCTGTGCTGTACAGTAGGTCCTTGTTGGCTATCTATTTTAAATAGAGTGGTGTATACATGTCAATCCCAAACTCGGAATCTATCCCTACCCCTGTTCAACCATAAGTTTAGCTTTTTTTTTTTTTTTTTTTGGCCACGTCACATTGCTTGTGGGATTTTAGTTCCCAGACCAGGGATTGATCCTGGGCCCTCGGCAGCGAGAGCACCGAGTCCTAACCACTGGACCACCAGGGAATCCCCAAGTTTAGCTTTTTTTAATGCATAGATTTTGTTGGGTTGTTTCCCCCTCTCTACAGGGAAACACGTTTCACTACTTATGGGGTCCCTCCCAGTTTTCCACATGGGAGGAACTTCGGGGCATCATTCTGGCAGAAGGGAAGGCTGGAGGGTGTTTTGAAGCTGTGTTTGCAAAACAAGCGTGTGTGTTTACGTGGTGGTATAACTGGGGAGCTTTGGGGAAGAGTGCTGGAGATTGGGAGATGTCAACTTCACACCCACCATCAAAGGGAGGTCAGGAGATCCCAAGTCCACAGTTCCACTAAACCCACACCCTCCAAGCCAAAGCCCGGAAGCTCTCCTCCTGCACGTGCCCAGCTCCACAGCGTTGCTGCCCTGGCTGGTGGGGGCTCCTGTCCCCTGCGGCCTGGTTTAGCATGGCCCTCGACTCTCGTCCTGGAAGTGAAGTGAGCATCTCATTTCTCGCTCCAGCTTCTTTAGAACTCGGCCAGGGCTGGTCAGCTACCTCAGCAGCCCCTGTGGCTATTTGGTGTGACCTCACATTAGAAACCGGAAACGGAGGGACCACGGGCAGGACTTAAGACACAGTTGTCTTCTTTTAGGTTTTTTTTTCTTTTTTTTTTTGAGTCTATGGCTTGTGCTTTTATACTTTACATTTGAGTGTGTGTGTTTTCTTCCAGTTTTACTGAGAAATAGTTGACCTACAGCACTGTATAGGTTGAAGGCATACAGCATAATGATGTGACTTAACTACGTCGTGAAATGATTAAAATAAATTTAGTGGTGAACATCCATCACCATATACATACAAACTAAAAGAGAAAGAAAAATAGTATATTATTTCCTGTGATGAGAACCCTTTGGATTTACTGTCTTAACAGCTTTCCTGTAGAACAAATAACAGTGTCAATTATGTTTTCGTTTTGCCATAAATAGGGGTCTTTTCGAGTCCCTTCTAACGCTGAAGCTCTGGCCACACTGCCCAGACTGAGCAGACAGGATACCTGTCCTCACAAAGTGTAACGAGGAGCGAGGTCCCGTCTCTGCCGCACTCCTGATGACACTCTGGGTTGTCAAGGAGACACGTGGTCATCAGACCCAGGTGACAGCATTCTGCTTAATCAACTGTAATTTGTGGTGACGTTACTGAACCAACACCTTTTTTTTTCTTTTCTCGCTTTATTAGTTCTCCAGACTGAATCCATTATCAGTATAAACGACGGGGATTTTCTTGTGGTCCCGTGTCCTTGGAGACGGGGATTCTCGCCTTTTTCCTCTCCCTCTCTCACGTCACTCTCTTCCCCACATCCATCCTGTCTGTGCGCAAGAGTTCCTCAGCCCTCTTCCTGCGGCCGCCCTCCTCAGAGGATGCCGGCAGATACGAGAGCCAGGCAGAAGGACCTGAGAGCCGGGACACGGGGACTGCCTGATCACCGGGCAGGGAGGAGAGAAATTAGGGAGAAAGGACTTTGGGTTCCCAGCACCGGAGGCGCTGGGAACAGGGGAAGGGCTGGGGTGAGACCGAGTTGGGCGCCCGCCCAAACACGTCACCCAGGTCTGGGGCCACCCTACCTGTGTAATCTTGGGGGCCCTCTTGGGAGCTCACTTTCCTGTGAGGGGACGGGCCATGGATACACCAGATGCCCTTTTCAGCTCTAATAATCTGTGATGGGGATTCACAATGGATCGGGACCCGAAACCTTGTGAGGTGTTTCCGATACAGTAATAGAACAGAAACAGCCTCAGGACAGGAGGCGCTCTCAGCCAGTGACCAATAACGGCCTGAGACAGGCCTGCAGCTCAGTTCATTTGGCCATAAAGGAGACAGAAAAAAACGTATCTGCGTACTTCTCAGGTGGGTGGCAAAACACCCATGAAACGGCAGGCGGAAAACGTAAAGAAAAGAATATCAGGTAATTCAGCGGAGGTGCGATGGGACTGGTGGGGGGAGAGGGAGGGGCTAACCTAGGGAAGCACCTGGGCACTGCACCTGCCGGGGGGTCTGTCAGGACTGGCTCTCGTGGGAGAGATGATGCGATGGATGGGTGTTGACGGGCAGGCCAGAGCGGACCATGGCCACCTGCTACCCCTGGGCGGTAGTCTTTGGACAGAGGGTTCCACCTGGGTGGGTGGGGGGCCCCCTTGGAAGAATGATGGAGGTGAGGGGCAGGATGTGACCTATGACGGGGCTGGTCTTCAGCTCCGTCCAGGGGGGAGGTGGCAAGAAACGAAATGGAACCGTTATGCTGGAGTTATGGCACCAGGTGTATTCTAAGAAATGAAAGGAGAAAACCGGGCCGCCCACCAGGCTCTTTTAGAAGAGTTCTAACATGTACGAAAGGGTGTGGGTAAAGCTATAAGCCTGGAGCGCAAATGGCCGCCAGGGCCATCTGGTCGACCAAGGAGGATGCCTGGCCACCCGGGCACGGGGCCAAGGGAGGGGGGGACGGAGACCCTGGGGTTCCCATGGCTCTGCTGTAGGCTCAGCCTCACAGAAGGGCATTGTTCTCGACACCCCTTTGTTGTCCTTTCCCAGGCGCCAGGCGGGTGGAAACTGGGGAGGCACAGGTTACCCAGAGATAAGTCTTTTTATGAGCTTCCTGGTTTAGCTGAGAGAGGAACTCAGCCAGCTGGCCCGGGGGATGGGCCACCCCTTCTACCTGGTCCCTCCTGTGGGAGTGAAGCTCTTCCTGGTTCAAAGAGGGGGTGGGGGGGTGGCGCTGACACCCTGGGGGGAGGCCCTGCTGAGATGCCCAAGTGCCCGGCAGGACGTCGGCAGGTAAGAGGAGGAAGCTTGTGTTCATCCTGCAGTGGTCGGCCCCGCCGTCCCAGCAAACAAGTGCCCTGAAAAGTCCAGCCATCACTCTGGGTTGTGTGCAGACGAGCAGATCATTTCCAAGATTCCTCTGGAAATTTCTCCTGACTCCTCCAGGGAAAAGAAAGGGAAGTTTTCTAAGCATCCAAGAACATATCCACATCTTTTGTCTAAATTCCAAACGCACAGGAGAGGCTTGAAGGTGAACCTTTGAAACATTATTAGTCAGGACCAAGAAACTTCACCTGAGGCAGTTTGAAATGCCTATTCTGGCTAATAAGAGAGGGATGGAGAGATGGAAAGAAAGAGAGGGAGAGAATACAGTTACCAGTATCTTAGGTACGCTCACTGGGTAACTATAACAAGCTGTTTCTTACAGGTGTGTGTGAGGTTATGGTGTTGGATGTCTGAATATTACCCAGGTGGAGGGAGCCTTCAAAGGATATGCTACTCTGATCAACTCAAATGTTAAGGGAGCAAAGCTTATTCCCCAGGGGCAGGGACCCCAGGGACGGTTGAGGGAGGGGAGCAGCAACAAACAAACGCAACAGCACATCCTCAAGTTGGGCGATTCTATTAAGTGCTCTGCAGAGAATTAAAGCAGAGTGAAGTGTTGGAGAGTGACTGGGTGGTCATCCTCATGTCCCTCTGAGGAGGTGGCTTTTAAGGCGGAAAACAGGAGGAGCTTGCAAACCGCTTCCATCTTTGTCAACCTGCCAGCATCTCACGGTACTTGATGCTGAGAGTTGCCCTGACGCCAGGTGTGTTTCTCCTCTCTCTTCCACGGTCACACACTGACCTTCACACGTGGCGTCAAGGGGGCAGACTCAGACCACCCACCATCTGGGTCGCTTCCTGTTCCCTCCCACGCCCTTCCTTGTAACAGAACTAAGACCCGCTCAGGCCCCCTAGACTCTCCACAAGGCCCTCATCCCGTCTGAGGAGTTCCTGAGCAGTGTGTTGACTACAGAAAGTGTGTGATGTGAGCTGGAGATCTGCCAGCCCTAGACCATTTTCTAGATGCTATTTGTTTCTTTTCTGTTGTTGTTGAAGTATAGCTGATTTACAACATTTCAGATGTACAGAAAGTGATTCAGTTATGTGTGTATAACCCTTCTCAGGTTCTTTTCTCTTATAGGTTATTACAAAATATTGAATATAGTTCCCTGCTATACAGTAGGACCTTGTTGTTTATCTGTTTTATATATAGTAGCTTGTACCTGCTAATCCCAAGCTCCTAATTTATCCCTCCCTCTTCCCCCTTTGGTAACCGTAAGTTTGTTTTCTATGCCTGTGAGTCTGTTTTTGTCTTGTAAATAAGTTCACTTGCATTATTTTTTTAGATTCCACGTATAAGTGATATCATATGATATTTGTCTTTCTCTGTCTGACTTACTTCACTTTGTATGAGCATCTCTAGGTCCATCTATGTTGCTGCAAATGGCACTAGTCTGTTCTTTTTTATGGCTCGGTAATATTCCATTGTTCTTCTTTATGAATTCTAAATGCTATTTGCTGTTGTTGTGAAAATTAGAGTTTATTAAAATTAAAATATCTAGTCTGTGATAGAGAAGGAAAAAACAGGCCACAGATGAGGGGGAAATATTTGCAAAAATATCTGATATAGGAGTTATATACAAAAGATACAAAAAACTCTTAAAGCTTAGCAATAAGGAAAGAAGCAACCCAATTTAAAAATGGGCAAAAGATCGGAACAGACACCTCATTAAAGAAGACATACAGGGTGCTATTTGTGTTTAGTACATCCCTGCTGGGAGCTACCTTTGTCTTCTTTTGTTTCTCCAGAAGACTGTAGAAGAAAATATGCCAATCCCGTGAGCATTCTGGTATATAAACACTTGTTACCTACTATCTATGTATCTAAATACCATCTGATTGTGCTAGTAAAGACTCTGAGATCCTAGATAATCTCAGTCGTTTTACCCCCAAACCCCACACACTGCCTGTCTGAGTCTCCTTGAGCTAGGAGGACACAGCCTCACTCTCAAAACTGAGAGCGTCCTCTTCCTCCCCTCCCCCACTTCCTCCCCTCCCCCTCTTCCTCCCCTCCCCCAGCTCCGCCCCTCCCTTTCTCCTTCCCTCTTCCTTCTTTCCTCTTTCACAGTTTCTCCCCTTATGTGTATATCCCTAATCAGCGTATTGCTTGTTGCCTGCTTTGGCACTTCTTATTAACAAAATCACACCCATGCTGTCCTCTGTGACTTGCATTTCTTTGTTCATCATTTTTTATGTTTTTCAGGTTTATTCGCATTCATGCCCACATCCGTGGTTCAGTCATTTTCTCTAACCAATAGCATTTCTTGATATTATTTCTTGTCTCTTCTGCTGCCAGTAGACACTAAGGCAGTTTTCCATCTTTGACTCTTGTGAAAAATGCTGCAATGACCATTCCTGGCCCTGTCTCCTGTGGGAGTGGCTCTAGGATATATACGGAGGAGTGGCATTGCTGGCTCAGAGCGTTAGGGCAAGATTCAACTTTATTAGATAAGACAGAGCTCTATTCCATAGGACGTTTCATCTGAAGAAAGCTCTCTGTAGTTGGAGAAGCAGAACCCAGGTCTAGAGAGGCTCAAGCAACTTCTGTGATCATTACAAAGGCAGTTATCCGTTTCTTAAAAGTAATTGTGCAATTTTAATAAATAAGAATCAATATAACAGGATGCACTTGGACGTACATAGAAGGAGCTCACTCTGCAGGATGTACTTATTCATTCAGTACTTCTATCAAAGACTAGAATCCCCCAAGGAGAATAAACTGTGACGCACTTAATTGCAATGTGTCAGAGATAATGCCAAAAAGTGAAGGAGCTGGTCTATGATCTAAAAAGAAAGTCAGGGGACGCTGGCTGCCGTTGGGCTGCCCACACACTAAGCAAGAGCTGGGGCCCAGTTTTCAGGAGGAAAGGGGTCTCCACGTTGGACGGGCATCCTGGCCGCTCAGTCAGCATGAATTTGCTTGAGGGACCAGCAGACCCCTGAGCACACTGACCAAACTTCACTTCGGCGCCCACCAGGCTAAGACCCAGCTCTGGGGGCCACGGCATACGACAGCTGTTGCCCTATGAACCACCTGCTTGGGCCTCCCTGTGTGCGGAGTCCCACCTCCCGCACCCTCACCCTCTTCTCCCTGCAGCCATTTGTTCATAACAATGAAAACTAAATCTACTACTGTGATTTTTACTTTTCTTGTTTTTGTCCATCAGGATGCAAATAGGAATACCTAGACTCATACGTACACACGAAAGAAAATCAAGGCCATTGTTTACTGCAGATGGGTGCTCCATACAATGTAGACCGAAGTGAATGCTTCTGGAGATTCACGCTGGTCCGGGGGCGCCCACATGGGTGATGCCGTGATAGCCTTCCTTCACCCGTGTCAACTTCCCGTTGCACGTGGGAAGATGGCTCCGTTCCCTGCTTCCATTTCCTGATCCATGTGCCTAATGCTTGGGAATTTGTGAAATATTTTCATCAGCGTTGCTGAATAGATTTTCACAGCCCACTGAGTGAGGAAGAAAGGATTATTTCCCATCCCGCAGGATGAAGAAACAGAGGCCCAGAGAGGTTGACAGACTTGCCCAGAGTCACACAGCAGAGCCGGGCCTTCGCTCCTCTCCCCCGCCACATGGGCTGGGTGTTGACCCGTGCACCTTCGGAGTCCACGTGGGACTGCGGCAGAGCTTCTCCCTGTCCGGGGGGCTACATCTGCTCAGAACTGGCCCCCCGCAGAGCACGGTGGCCACCCAGCCTTGTCAGGGGCCTCAGCAGTGTCCTCAAGGGGCTCAGTCCTAGCCCCGGAGAAACCAGGGATTGAGAGAAACCCTGGATGGCAACTTCCGCACTTTGCTCTGACTTCCAGGTCTGTGCTCTCTTGCTAAAGGTCAATACCCGGCATCGACCGCAACCGTCTTCAGGGATCTGTGCACGTTCAAGATAAGGTGCGTGCCCCAAACATTTCGTGACCCTAAATGTTGGGAAAAAACGATATTCACCCTCAAACGCATCCTCGTGACCCTCCCAGCCTCCTCCTGCGCTGATGAAAATAAAGCCCTTTGCTCAGGAAGCCCCCAGGCCTGTAGCATGTAGAGTCACTTTTTCCCCCCCCAGAAAACCTAATTTCCAGAAGGTGTGCCTCGTCCCCGCAGACCCCCGTGTGGCTTAGACAAATAAGGCAAACTCTCCAACAACCCTGCTAAGAATGCGCTCCTGCCACGCAGCCTCCTTCGCATTTGCTTTGCTTTGGTTTTCTTATCTTTTTTCAGCCAACAAATCATTTTGCGGGGGGTGGGTTGTGCTTCCCTTCACCCCCACGCCCCGACACCTTGAGTTGTACGCAAATTCTAAACTGTAAGCTACTCCTGACTTATGTGAAACCCTAATATACCCAGCTGCTTTGATGTCTGCCAAACAACAAAGGGAGCCGGCTCCTCTGGGCCTCTGGAAGCCTTGATTTGTCACCAAGTTATGACACCCAGCAGAGCCGCGTGACAGTGCAAATCAATCTCGTCGTGTGCTCGGCAGGCCTTGCCCACCTCCCGCCGAGCGTCGGCAATTTAATTAGCTTTTTCCACACCGCCATCTGAGTGCATGGGCGGCTTCAGCAAGAAAAGAGACGGGAGCGAGGTCACTGGAAAGTGGGGGACCGTGGGGAAGAAAAAGTCCGCGAGAAGAAATATCAGAGACCTTTGTAGCCTTTGCCTCAGACGTGATGCCTGAGACACACAGGCCTGGGTACCCCGTGTGGTGAAATGCAGCCCTTCAAAACAGCTCCGTGAAGCCCTTTACGGAGGAAGTGTCTGAGGCTGTTTACAGGGCTTTTTCTCCTTTGGGGGATGGTCCATATGCCCCGTGTTTCTTCTCCAGCACCTACTACCCAGCCCCCCATCCATCATGCAGAAATTCACCGAGATTCAAGGCGAGACCTCGAGGGTGGCCGCTTGAGGGTGGCCGAGTTTTGCAAAACTTTGCATGAATTCTTCTGGTAGAGGGGGAAGCCAGAGTGAGAAGTTCGTTCCTCTGTTCATTTTTGCGGGGTTAAACGATGCCAGGCCAGGAAGAAAGCTAGGAAGGCGGCCCAGAAGGTTGGGATTCATTGACGGGACCGCAGGGGTGAGAGAGATTCGGGCCCGGTGTCAGACACAGGGAGACACTTCCGTCTTGGCCCAGGAGGGGGGCAGACGGACGAGACCCAGCCGACTCTGCGTCTGTTGGGCAAGTCTGGGGGGCGGTCTGGTTCCTCGGACCCCCCTCCCCCGTGGACGGGGCAGGAGACGGCCGGTGGCTCTCCTGGCTAGGGGGAAGGTGAACGTTTTCCTCCCAGAATTGTCTTTCCTTGCCCGGGCGGGGGGCGGGATTGGGCAGGGTGTGCAGCGAGGTGGTAAGTGGTCACCTTGCCACCACTCAGCACCCCCTATTCAGGTGATGGCTTGTGTTCCCCGCAGGGAGGGCAGCGACGCACCTGAGGAAGCCAGAGAGCGTCTGCAGGGCTCTCCGGAGCCACGTCCACCTGTCTGGGGTGGGAGCTAGCGATAGCCTGCCCCCCATCCATGTTCTTGGCACGCCTGGTGGAGGGGCGGGCTCCCGGCCTGCGCCAGGCTCTGGGGGTGCCTCCGGGAAGATGCTGACCCAGCCTGCAGCATCTCCTGCCTCATGTCAGGTCACAGGGTCGGTGCTGGAAAGAAAGGGTCTTAGCAACTCCAAGAAGACATGGAAGAAACGTAAAGGCAGATTCCTAAGTGAAAGAAGCCAGTCTGAAAAGGCTGCCTACGGTGTGATTCCAACTCTATGACCTGGAAAAGGCCAAACTACGGAAACAGTGGGAGCATCAGGGGTTGCCAGGGATCAGGGGTTAGGGGAGGGAGGAACAGGTGGGGCACAGAGGATTTTTAGGGCAGTGAAACTACCGTGTGATACTATCAGGGTGGACACATGTCATTAGACGTTTGTCCAGAACTACAGAACGTTCACCACCAAGAGCAAACTCTGACGTAAACTATAGATTTTAGTTAATAATATTGCATTGAGGGCTTCCCTGGTGGCGCAGTGGTTGAGAGTCCGCCTGCCGATGCAGGGGACGCGGGTTCATGCCCTGGTCCGGGAAGATCCCACATGCCGCGGAGCGGCTGGGCCCGTGAGCCATGGCCGCTGAGCCTGCGCGTCCGGCGCGTGTGCTCCGCAACGGGAGAGGCCACAACAGCGAGAGGCCCGCATACCGCAAAAAAAATAAATAAATAAAAATAACTAATATTGCATTGATACTGGCTCACCAAGTATAACACATATATCACACTAATGCAAAATATTAATAATAAGGGAAACAGTGGGGGAGGGAGAGTAATAGGAGAATTCTTTGTAGTTTCCACTTTTTTTTTTTTTTTTTTTTTGGTAAATCTAAAATTGCTCTAAAGAATATAGTCTCTTAATTTAAGAGCAGGACACAGAGACAAAAGCCACAGAAGCAGGAGAGGCGAGATGAGCCTTCCCTCCCACCTGTGATGTTTATTTTGTAGGTAACTGCCACAGTGTAAACCCGTGGGTACCTGTGAAACCTCCTTTCCTTCAGGTCCAGCTTCTTCCTGACCTTGCTTTGAGCATTTCGTGCCCGGCACCTCCCTGTTAATGATACTTGAAACCAGAGTCTAAGCCCCATTCGCATAAAATAAGTGCCCTGTTTTACGGAATGGATGGATGTAAAGAGAATTTTAATAAGTCACCTTCTTACTGACCTTCTTGAGTCGCCTTCTAAAATCTACAAAGAGAACATCCTCTGGTGAATTCTTCTTTGCGGAGCAGAAAGTATTCTTTGAGAGCATGTGGCCTAAGGCCCCCAGAAAGGTTAAGCAACCTGACCAAGGTCACACAGCCAAGCCCAGGCCGAACGGAGATAAACCTCCGGATTCCGGACTCCCCATCCCGTCCAACATCCTTCCACGGGGTCAGGCCAGTTAAACGGTTGCCCAGGTATAAAGGTAGCATCCAGGGAGAGGAGGCCTGAGCTCCAGTCCTACATCTGTGCCTCAGTTTACCCATCTGTAAACCTTTCCCTGCACAAGCCCAGATGAATTTCCTTGTCTCCAAAACGGCAGGACTCATGATATTAACTCTCACTCACAGTCCTGAGGCTCGAGGTGTTTTGTAAAACAGTGTTTGTCCTGTGCCCGTGAACGCCCCCTTTACTCCCCTTCCCCACTGCAGCTGTATTCCAGAGAGAGGCAAGGGGGTTACTGGTTATTTATCCCCGTGGAACAGTGCTCCTCAACCTTGACCGTGCTCACGGGGGTCCTTGTTAGGAAGCCTGGGGTGGAGGCCCAAGTGGAGCACACCGTCTGACTGGTGAGAGCCCCACCCCTGAAGTGGTTTTCTCTGTACAAGACAGAGAGGGATGGATGCTGGGCGCTGGGCCCAGGCCCGGCGGCTGGGTTGGGGTCAGGGGGCCGCGGGGGCAGGTCCCCGCCCCTGATGGCAGGTGGGGCCTGGGCGCTCTGCCCACCAGGGCAGGGACAGGGACCTGCGGAGGGCTCTCCTCTGGCTCGTTTCAGCTCCGGCTCAACCGCAGACAAGGAGCTGTCAGTCTCCCCCTCCCCTCCCCTCCCCGCCTGTCTCACCAGACACTTCAAAGGCTTCCCCACCAAGGGGCTGCAGCATCCTGCAAAGGCCTCCCAGCACTGGGGGGCCGACTTCAAAGACGGATTGGAGCTGGGGGCCAGCCCCCCTGTGGAGAGGCCTTATCACTTTAGGGGTGACTCCCCCCAGGAAGGGCCTGCTCAGTGCAGAGGGGAGGGCCGGCCCCTTTTAAGAAAAGCCCCGTTTTCCTCCCTCCCCAGCCCTTCCCAGCCCCCGGGCCAGCCCCACCCTCCTTTCAGGTGGGTCGGGGAAGATGCGGGTGAGATAGAGCCAGGAGAGGTGACCCGACTCCCAGCGTGTGTCCCCAGGTTCATGGATGTTCGCACTTGGAGAAGCGGATGGGGGTCGGGTGGGTTGCCTGCACACTGGGTTTGCACACGGACACAGTCTGCAGCCCCAAAGGCGGGGCCCATGTCCCAGCATCCAGGGAAGGCACTTAAAGATGGGGGCTTCAGGCCCCAGCCTCCACTGGCCTACCGGACGGGACTAGCCTCTTTCCACCAAATGCAGAGTCCTCCCCAGACACGCGGCCGTCAGAATGCAACCCACCCAGTTCCAGACGTCCCTGTGCTGGCCTCCAGGGGGCTCCATGGTGGTGGAGACCCCTCCCCAGTCAGCCTCATAGACCTCCTCTCTGGGGGCCACACACCTGAGGATCCCCGGACAAACCTGAGGCTGGGCCTGGCCTCACTGCTGTAGCTCTCAGGTGAGGTGGTCCGTCCACCCCGGACAGCACAGCCCAGGTCATGTGCTTCCTGCTACTTTTTCCCATCTCCTTCAGTCCATTCACACGCACCTATATACATACTGTCACACCCATGTATAGACCCACACTTCCTGACACACTCACATACAGACACACACACAGGGGTCCTCAAAAGCCCAGGCTTCCAGGCACAGCACATATTTCAATAATATGGTGTGAGGCAAGAGCCTAGTTTTATGGAGCTGATTTTTGTACATTGTATGAAAAAATATCAAGATTAATTTTGTTCTATATGTTTGTCCAATGGACCCCACACTGTTTATTGAGAATATTATCCTTTCTGCATGGTTCTGTTGTGCCACCTTTATAAGAAATCATGTTTTCATACAGGTAGACATCTGTTTCTGTTTCTGGACTCTATTTTGTTATTTTGCTCTATTTAGCTAAAATCTTACATTTACCACAATGTCTTAATTACAGCAATTAATATCTTCATATATGGTACAGCAAGTACTTTTACTTTGTCATTGTTCTTCTAGATTGTCTTAACTATTCATGGCTATTTGTATTTCTATATAAATTTTAGGATTACCTTGTCAATACACACACACACACACACACACACACACAAATACACAAAATATCTGTCGAGATTTTGATTGGGATTTCATTGAATCTAGAGCTTAGTTTTGGGAGAATTGACATTCTTATAGTATTGACTCTTTCAGTATATGAATAGAGTATATTTCTCCATATAGTAAGTCCTCTTCAATTTCCCTCAATATCTTTCGTAACTTTTTAAGTGGTCTTGAGTATTTTTACTAGTTTTAGTCCTAACTAAATATTTAATGATTTTACATTTTGTTGTAAGTGCAATTAAAAATTTTTATTTTCTGATTGTTAGACGTTCTCATATAGAAATCTATGTGATTTTGTACGTTGAATTCATATATTCAAATAATTTTCTAAATTCCCTTATGATTTATTTGAGTTTATCAGTAATTTTTAAAGATTTTCTACATACACAATTTTATTGTTTGTGAATAATAATCCTTATACTATTATTTCTTTTTCTTGCCTTGTTGCACTGGCTAGTTCTTCCTGTAAATTGCTGAATAGAAGTGTTGGTACTAGGAGCTGATGTGTCTTTCCTGATCTCAGGGGGTGATTTTAACATTTCACCATTAAAGATTATATTTGTGATAAGTTGAGAGACTTTTTTGTTTTGCTTTGATTTCTGTAAATACTATTTGTCAGGTTAAGGAAGTTCTCTTCTATCTCTAGTTTATGAAGACTTCCATTTTTTAACCATTAATGGTTACAAAATTTTATCGAATACAGATGTATCAAGTACATTTTCTGCATCCTTTGAGACAATAATAAATTTTTTCTCATTTATTTTGCTAGTATTGTGAATTACAGTGATTAATTTTATAATATCAAATGAACCTAACACTACTGGAATAAACTCAACTTGGTTGTGATATGTTATCCTTTCTTATATCTCAGAATTTGGCTTGCCAATCTTGTGTTTAGAATTTGCATCTTTATTCAATAATTTTCCTTTCCTTCCTGTAATTTTCCTTTCCTTTCCTGTAATTTTCCTTTCAGGTTTTGGTGTCAAGGATATGCTATCCTCATAAATAGAGTTGAAAAGCATTTTATCTTTCCCATTTACTGGAGGAGTTTATGTAAAATTGGTGTTATTCCTCCCTCAGTTGTTTGAAAGAGTTTGCTAGTGAAGCCATCTCGACCTGGATCTTTCATTGCGGAAAATTTGTAAATCACAGATTAATTTTTTAAAGTAGATTTAAGACTATTCACATTTCTCAATTCTTCTAGTGTCAGTTTTGGTAAGTTAAATGTTTCTAAAATTTTGTCCATTACATTTAAGTTTATCAGCGTAAAATTCTTTACAATATCTTCTTTTGTTAAAATTTTAATGTCTTTAGCATTTGTAGTGATGTCTTCCTTTAAATTTAATTCCTGATACTGGTTATTTGTGCCTTCTCTTTTTTATTTGATTAATTTTACAGTTTTACTAGTTATTTTAAAGAATCACCTTTTGGCTTTATTGAGTCTATTTTATGTTTGTTTTCTATTTCATTAATTTCTGCAAATAGCTCTATTTCTTGTTACCTTCTACTTTTGGGGGGTTTGATTTACTGTTCTTTTTTCTAACTTCTTAAGTTTGGTACTTAGATCACTGATTTTCAGGCTTTTTTTTTTTTTTTTTTTTGCGGTACATGGGCCTCTCACTGTTGTGGCCTCTCCTGTTGCGGAGCACAGGCTCCAGACGCGCAGGCTCCGTGGCATGTGGCATCTTCCCGGACCGGGGCATGAACCCGCGTCCCCTGCATCGGCAGGTGGACTCTCAACCACTGTGCCACCACGGAAGCCCTTCAGGCTTTCTTTTTTTCCACTGTATGAAACTAAGGCTATGTAGCTTCCTTTAAGCATCACTTTAGTTGCATCACACAAATGTTGTTATATTTCATTATAATTCTTTTAAAATACATTTTATTATTTCCACTGCGATTTATTCTTTTACCTATGGGTTATTTAGAAGTATATTTTGTTTAACTTATACACATATGGAGATTTTCTGCGTACTGTTTTGTTATTGATTTTTAGTTAAATGGCACTGTGGTCAGAGAATTTACGATGTGTGATTTCAGTAGTCTGAAATTTGTTGAAATTTGTCTTATGACCCAGCATACAGTCATTTTAAATCTCTTTTTTCATGAGTGCTTGGGAAAAAATGTGTAGTTCAAGTCTTTGATTGCAGCATTTCATACATTATCCATTAAGTCAAATTTCCTGCTCATGTTGTTGAAATCTATTATGTTCTTACTGATTATTTGTCTGTTTTACTGTAACTTCAAGACATTAAACTCTCCCTTTATGGCTATGAACTTATCCATTTCTCCTTGCAGTTCTGAAGACTGTTGCTTTATGTATTTTGAAGTTATCCTGTTTGCGGCATGGAAATTTAGAATTCTTATATAATTTGGTTATGAATTGAAACTTTTAGTATTTTCAACTTTTTAGTCTGTAGTAATGCTCTTTTCCCCTTAAAATCTACCTTGTTTTAATATAGTTATACGAGCTTTCTCTTATTTCGTGTTTGCGTGGTTATCTTTTTCCAGAGAGAATTTTCATTTTCTTCAACAAGGTACCTGGGAACATCACCAATATGGCATCACCTCAATCCAGTTTCCATCAAGATTATTCAAATGTGGACGACAGCATTTATCACCAAGGACAGCCTCTGCCTGTCACGCCACTTTCTCTGTCACCCACCTGCCTATAACACCGGGAAGTTATCTTTCAAAGCTTAAAGGCAGCTTCAGAAAGAATGACTGCCTTCCCCATGTGGTACCTCTCTCACTCTCCCCATCACACCGGATTTTAATCATTGGTTCGTGTGTCTATCTTCCCCGGGAGAGTGAGCGGTCCTTGCCCACAGGCATCTTACCGTCTCGATATCTTTCCAGTTCCAGCAACCAGCACATAGTAGGTGCTCAAGAAAACACATTCGATGCTGCACGAAGACAAGAAACTGTCACCATTTCAGAGAAAAGGAAAGAAAGCTCAGAGTTGAGAAAGCTTGCTCAAGGTCACACTGGGTCAGACAGGCTCAAAGCCAGGTCTTCTGACGCCCAAGGCCAATACCACTTCCACTACCTGAGTAAGCAGAGCCCCTTGTAGAGGGCCAGCCTCCGCGAACCTGTGGAAAGCCAGTGCCCCCGCTGACCACCGCAGCGCTGCCCAGAGCTCTGCACCCCCCGCTCACCAGTGGCAGCTCTCCAGGGCTCCTCTGCCCACCCCCGCTCCTCCCTCCAAGGAGGCTGACTCATGTGGATCCCAGCAAAATTCCTGGACTCTGCTCCCGTCGGAGCTGGCCACCAACCTCCCCTCTGATCCCCATGGCAGAATTGGCTGAGATAAAAGACACCCCTCCTCTCCAGAGCAGACAGTTGAGTTTGGCCAAGAGCTCTGGGAACGCATACCCGACGGACCCGAGGCATCGCCCTCAGAGGGAAGACTTTGCAGCATGAAATGGCCTATTCTTCACAGGACGTTTTTTTGGAAAGCTTAAGGTCCTGAAAGGGAGCCACTTAGGCAGTCAGAAAGGACGCTTTTGTGGGTTGGGTTTTTTTTTTTTTTTTTTTTGGCTTTTCTTGTCTTTTTTAACCTTCTGCTTCTGACTCTGCCAGTCGGTGTCTCTCTCTCACCCCTGGAGATTTCTTTTCAACACTGGTCATTCGTGGAGTTGGCGCTGCCCTCTCTGCTGTGACTGATGGAAGACCCGGGCCTCCTCCCTCTAATGAGGGCCCCCCCAGTCCCCGCTGCCCTCATTTTTGATACCTGGGGAGAGGATGTACAGACGAGGGACAATGGGATCAGAAAGGCCCCAGTGAACAGACATCACAGCCAAGCTCAAAGAGCGCAGGAAGTAGAAGAAAGAACAAAAACATTTACAGAAGTGCTACAGTGTAAGGGGGAAAAGTACTAGCAACTGTAACAAGGTCAATGGTGAGGGAAAAAAAATTTTTTTGAAAGGAATTGCTGAGGGGAAAAAAAAAAGGAAAACCTCAAAAAGGGGGCCGAGGACTCAGAGTAGGGCCTGCGGGTTCGTTCCTGGAACATTTTCCTTGATATCTTCCCAGGAAGCGCGATTTCTACCAGACTTCAATACGTTGGAAAAGTGTATGCAACTGGCTAGAAGGAGGGTTAGGAGTTGTGAGTCACCATCACCCGCTCCGTGTGTGTTTGCTTTCAACGCCGGCTTCCTGTGGGACCACATGAATGGGGCCTTTTTGGTTCTTTGGCCTGTGCTGGGGTGGGAGCGTCTGGCCAGCCTGCTTTAAGGGAGCGTGGGGCGCTGAGGCTCCTAGGCTGCGAAGAACAGAACAAACGGACTGACGTTGCCCCAGTGTCGAGGAGTAGCAGGGAGGGTTGGCTGGTGCTAGATCCTGTGACTTTGGGCAATTCCTTTCAGCGCTCTGAGCCTCCGTTTCTTTACCTGTAAAACGGACATAGTAGCATCTCCTTTGCAGGATTAATTCTGAGGATGATGACACCCAGCCTGCGTGTCAAAGGGACTCCAGAAGTAGTTGTTGCTCTTTTTCTTCCCCCTGTAATTATTTATCACTGATAACGGGGATGTTAAACTCGATCCTCTCAAATCTTGGGCTTCTGAGCTAATGGAAAGGGCTCTTATGATCCTGCTTCCCAGATTTTTAGTTGGACAGGCAGCCTTAAGTCTTAGGTGTGCTGCTAAATTCTACTTTCTCATTTTGTGGATTATCTGACTTCCGCTTGACACCCAATGAGCTTTATTTTTTTTTTAAGGTATATAACTTAGTTTTTAAAATTTTTATTGGAGTATAGTTGATTTACAATGCTGCGTTAGTTTCTGCTGTACGGCAAAGTGAATCGGTTATACGTGTACACATATCCACTCTTTTTTAGATTCTTTCCCATATAGGCCATTACAGAGTACTGAGCAGAGTTCCCTGTGCTGTGCAGTAGGTCCTTATTAGTTATCTATTTCATATATAGTAGTGTGTATATGTCAGTCCCAATCTCCCAACTTATCTCTCCCCCTCCTTCCCCCCTGTAACCATAAGTTTGTTTTCTGTATCTGTGACTCTATTTCTGTTTTGTAGATAAGTTCATTTGTACCATTTTTTAAAATTCCACGTATAAGTGATATCATGTGATATTCGTCTTTCTCTGTCTGACTCACCTCACGCAGTGTGACAATCTCCAGGTCCATCCATGTTGCTGCCAAAGAGCTTTAGAATTGTTCTTCTTTGTCCTCTGTTTTTCATACTTTAGATAATGCAATTCCTTTGAACATCACCTTAACAAAAATACTTGCAAGGGGGGGTTGCCACAGGCCTGATAATATGAAAGCGAAAGATGGCCCTGATTTACTGAGCACCTACTACAGGCAACCCTGGGCCAGCCCTTTATATGCTTTCACTCCATTTAGGATTTAAGCTTGCAGCAGCCTCTTCCTGGCCTGCTCTTCCCACCCTTACCCTGTGCTTTTATTCAGGGTATTTATTTCCTTCAAACATACCACCTGACTTACTAATGTACTTATTTATTGTTTATTGCTGGTTGTCCCACCCCACAATCAGAATGTAAGTCCACGACATAGAGAACAGACTTGTGGTTGCCAAGGGGGATGGGGGGTACTGGGGGAGGGATGGATTGGGAGTTTGGGGTTAGCAGATGCAAACCATTATATAGAGGATGGATGAACAAAAAGGTCCTACTGTAGAGCACAGGGAACTGTATTCAATATCCTGGGATAAACCAGAACAGAAAAGAATATTTGAAAAAAGAATGTATACATATACATGTATAACTGAATGTCTTTGCTGTACAGCGGAAATTAACACAACATTGTAATCAACTACACTTCCATAAAAATAACTAAAAAGAATGAAAGTCCACAAAGGTGGGCTATTTTTTCAAAGACAGTGTTTTATTTTAGAATACTTTTAGATTTACAGCAAAGTTGCAAAGATTGTACCGAGAGGCCCTGTGCACCCCACACCGTTTTTCCTACTGGTAATTTCTACATTACTATGTACTCTTGTCACAACTAAGGAAACAATGGTAGGTTGCTATTAATGAAACTGCAGACTTTATCCACATTTCACTAATTTTCCCCAAATGTCTGGTTTCTGTTCCAAGGTTCCATCCAGGATCCCACGTTGCTTTTAGCCATCACACATCCTTAGCCTCCCTGGTCTGTGACAGTCTCTCAGACCTTCCTTGTTTGGGATGACCTTGACAGTTTTGAGGTGAACCGGCCCCTCAGTCTGGGTTCACCTGATGTTTCGCTCATGGTTAAACAGGACGATGGGTTTGGGGAGGAAGACCATGGGGGTAAAGTGCGGTCCTACCAAGGGTCAGATATCAGCATGACTTAGCACTGATGAAGTTGACCTTGATCCTCTTGCTGGAGTAAAAGGTTTGCCAGCTGTCACTACTGTGAAGTTACAGTTTTCTCTGTTCCTATAGTCTAGTCTTCGGAAGCAGGTCTCTAAACACAGCCATTATGGGTCGCATGTGTTGTCCCAAAATTTGTATGTCGAAGCCCTAACCCGTAGTACCTCAGCATAAGGTCTTTGAAGAGGCAATTTAGTTAAAATGAGGTCTTCAGGGTGGGCCCTAATCTCATAGGACTGGCGTCCTTATGAGAAGAGGACGTTTGGACATGACACGCACACATACAGAGAGAAGACCACATGAAGACATAGCAAGAAGGTAAGGAGAGAGGACCCAGAAGAAACCAAACCTCGATCTTGGACTTCCAGCCTCCAGAGATGTGAGAAAATACATTTCTGTTGTTTAAGCCACTCAGTCTGTGGCATTTTGCTACGGCAGCCCTAGAAAATGAAAGCAACAGCCTCTAGTCTCTGAGAGTAGAGTGAGTACCTCCTTAAATTATTTGGAGTTATTCTGCATGGGGTTTTGTTTCTTCTCCCTCACTTAGTTAGTTATTTAATCTTTTTTTTATATTAGTATGGACTCATGGGCTCATGGATATTTCTTTTGTACCTTAGATCGTAATCTGATGACGTCACTTACCTTGTTATTCAAATTTTTCCAGATTTGGCCATTGTGAGCTCTTTCCGCTGGACTCTTACACACCTGGGACCTGTCCCCGTCTTTTGGGTTTTGAGCATTTCTTCAGTTTCTGGAACTACAAGCTGTGCCAGGCTCATCTGGTCCATTCCCTTCCCAAGCCCTAGAAACAGCCATTTCTCCAAGGAGCCCTGGTCTCCTTTATTGGAGAATGGTACTGGAACTAAGACCTGGGTGCTGCTGTGCTCATGGCTACTGAAGTATCATTACTTCCAGCCTCCATGAAGGCAGGATTTTTGTCCGTCCTGATGAATCCCTAGCACTACAGTGCCTGTCACATAGCAGGTGCTCAACAAACGTCAGTCGCATAAATTAATGAGCCAATAATCTTCAGAACCACCCTGTAAAATTGATGTTATTATAATTATCATTTTATAAATGAAGTAACAGGGTCAGGGAAGCTAAGAAATTTGTGGAAATCATACGGGTAGAAAATGACAGGACAGGATTTCAAACCTTGTCTGACTCAAGACACCCTGAGTTTTTATTATCTACCAATTTGAATTATCTGCCTGTCTTCTTTGTTTAGTGTGGTAATCTCAAGATCTTTAAAAAACAACAAGGAAAACAAAGTAAATCCTCATCTTTTTGTTGTGATGCAGACTAGCAGGATAAAAAGACCTTGGATGAGAGGGTCAAAGAGGCCTGGATTAAATCTGGGTTCCATCTCTTTGTAGCCGTGAGACCTCGGGCCAGTTGACTTATCCACGTGTGACTCAGTTTCTTGAACTGTAATACGTAGGTAATAACAGTCCCTGCCTCACACAGCTGTTGTGAACATGAAAAGCAGTATCTGTGATCTAAAGACTCCGCCTTTTCCCGTCTAATGCATCTTGCCACCTACCATATACCTCATCCAAGAGATAAGCATTGTGACTCTCCGAGGTCTACAGGAGGCTTTGGTTGCCTCACTATTAATGCAAGAAAAGAAGACACACTCTTATAGAGGAATTAAAATATGTAAGAGACAAATGTTTGGTCCAACTAACTGCAAAGGTTATAATCCTCTATGGCGGTGGATCCCAGCCTGTTAGCATCAGACAGCTAATGGTGATGGAATTATTTCAACAGCTGCATATCTGCATGAGCTCCAGGTACTGTGAGTAGTATGAATAAGTACAGTGTCTTATACATAACATTCAGCAGGGTTAATTATATTTATCTTGTTGTACCTTACATGCCTAGCACTTATTTATAACTGGAAGTTTGTACCTTTTTTTTTTTCCCGGTACGCAGGCCTCTCACTGTTGTGGCCTCTCCCGTTGCAGAGCACAGGCTCCGGACGCGCAGGCTCAGCGGCCATGGCTCACGGGCCCAGCCGCTCCGCGGCATGTGAGATCTTCATGGACCGGGGCACGAACCCGTGTCCCCTGTATCGGCAGGCGGACTCTCAACCACTGCGCCACCAGGGAAGCCCTGGAAGTTTGTATCTTTTGACCACCTTTATCCTCCCTCTCTGTGCTCCCCGTCTTGCCTTTTCATTAACAGTATCTTTTGAAGAGCAGAAGTTTATAATTTTGATGAAATCCAACCTAACAATTTGTTCTAGTGGATTGGGTTTTCGGTGTAATTTCTAAGAAACATTTGCCTAACCTGAGGTCACAAAAATTGTCTGTGATATTTTTTCTAGAAGCTTTATAATTTCAGGTTTTATATTTAAGTTAATGATCCAGTTTAATTGTTTTTTCACAGTATTGGGGAGGCACAAAGTTCTTTGTTTTTTGCATGTGGATATCTATTTGTTCCAGTACCATTTGTTGAGATGACTACTCTTTCTTCACTGAATTGACTTTGCATCTTGCTCAAATCAGTTGTTTTTACATCCATGGGTCTATTTCTGGACTCGCTATTCTGTCCTATTGATCTATTTATCTTTCCTTACACCAATGGCACACTGTCTTAATGACTGTAGCTTTATAGTATGCCCTGAGGATGAGGTGTGAACAACGTGGAAGGCTGTATGCTCCCCTGAAGGAGAAATTCAAGTACTTCCCTGGAGACGTCTAGGTGAAAGTCTCTAGCACTGATGTGAGAAACCTCATAGGTCCACAGAAAGTTAGAGCTGGAGGGTCTTTACGACTCATCATTATTTAACTCAGCCATTATCGAGTGTTTGCTACATGCTAGATTTTAAGCTAGGCACTGGGGGTACCAAGGTGTATAAAATTAGACACTATTCTTGTTCCCATCATGCTTATACTCTAGGAGGAGAGAGGGATCAATCACAATAAAATGTGTAATTACACCCAAAACAAGTGTTCTAAAGGAAACGAATAAGCTTCTGGGAGAAGGATGTAATTCTTCCTATGGGAGTAGGAGTTTACTAGGAGGGGGAGGGGAAGGGAAGAAGAAACCGTTTCACAGACGGTTGCCCCAATATCTGGTATATCTATTGCTTCTCCTTCAGGAAAAGAAGGTATTTAACAAATTTCAGCTTATCTAAAGTTTTAACAAATTGTAGTTGTGTACGCGGCTCTCCGTGATGAATACTATATTTCCTAGCCTCCTTTGCAGCTGGGTGAGGCCACGTGACCAAGTACTGCCTGACAGGATATACGTGGAAGTGCCGTGTACACATTCCAGGAAATGTCTTTAATGGGAGAGGATGTGTCTTCACTTTGTCTTTGCAACTGTCTGCTGACTGAATGTGGACGTGATTGCTGAAACTCAGCAGCCATCTTAGCCACGTAATAGCAACTGTTGAGGATGGTGAACAATAAGATAGAAGGAGCCTTGACTGTCTTAAAGCTACCAGACGAGCTTTGGACCGTCTACCTGGACTTTCACAGGAGAGAAACTCCTATCTCATTAACTCACTCCTCCTTTGGATTTTCTCTCTATGCGGCCGAGTCTAATCCCAACTAATGTGAACTATATCACAAAGTCCCCGCAACGAGGGAGCAATGCCTGCATACAAGGAGCGGGGGCAGAGTCTGCGGGGGCAGAGTCTGGCCCCTTCCTCTCCCACTTCACCGACAAAGCCACTGAGAGCCAGAAGTTCATCAACTGGAGCTCAGACTAGAGCTATGCTGATGGACTCCCAAAAAAGTCGCCATTAATGAGCGCCTACGCCGTACCTGGCACTGTGCTCTGTGCTTGACAGTTGTTAGCTCTTCGAACGCTCCCAACACTACAAGACATAAATCACATCATCCCTTTTGACAGATGAGAACCTGGTGGCTCAGCCAGGCTCACGTCCTTGCCCAAAGTCACAGACTCACAGCCACGGTTGGTGGCTGAGCAGGGAATTGGGATCTAGGTCTGTCTGATTTCAAAGCTCCTTCTCTTCGCACTCTCCCAAGTCCAGGGGGATTCTACTCTGCAGGTCCACGGAATAAGCCCAGATGTTTGTGTTTAGTGAGTCTCAGAAGGAAAAAGGAAGTCTGAAGGCTTATTATTCTCAATTTTGTTATTTGTCAATCCAGCTCAGGGATAGACGAGGGCAGCATTTGGCTTTTGTTTCCTGGATTTCTTTCTTAAAAACAGTTGTGATGCTATGCATTGAAAGCCAACATGTTACCAGCCTCCTGAATCTAATGGATACATCTTTGGGATATAGGGTTCTCCAGAGAGACAGAACCAGTAGAATAGATGACGGATGGATGGAGGGGTGGATAGATAGGTAGATAGATAGATGATAGATAGATAGATGGATGGATAGATAGATAAACAGATAGACAGAGATTTGTGATAGGAATTAGCTCACACAGTTAGCAGGCTGAGAAGTCCTGCAATCTGCCATCTGCAAGCTGGATAACCAGGAGAGCTGGCGGTGGGATGCAATCCAAATCCAAAGGACCTGAGAATCGAGGGGCCAATGATGTGATCTGAGCCTGAAAGCCTACGTTTGAGGGCAGGAGAAGATGGATGTCCCAGCTCAGTAAGAAAGAGAATTTGCCCTTCCTCCACCTTTATGTTCTATTAGGGCCCTCAGTGGATTAAGTGATGTTCACCCACCTTGGCAAGGATGGTCTTCTTTACTCAGCCGGATTCAAGCACTCATCTCTTCCGAAAACACCCTCACAGGCACAGCCAGAACTAATGTTTTACCAGCTCTCTGGGCATCTCCTAACCCAGTCAAGTTGACACATAAAATTAACAATCAGAAGATGTGTTGGGGTAGGGGAGACTTGGGTACACGTTAAAATAATGGATTTCTGTGCCTGAGACATACACCAGCAGGAAATTTAAACCATGAGCTGTGATTTGCCCCAGCTGGCAGCTCTGCCCGGCCTGGGGAAAACGCCCTGATGTCAGAGTGACCTCGACTCCCCAGGACAAGCTGCTCCGAACACCAAGCAAAGTCAGGCTGGCCAAGGCCTTGGGAGAGGTGGAAATCAGTTACATCTAGGCAAGCAGTGTAGGGAGTATGGACGCTGTACTCGGTCCCCCATTGGGTACCAGGGACAGGAAAGGAATAAGAGGGGTGTCAACAGCCCACCGGGAAAGACAGACAGGTAGGGTGGTCAGGGCAATGAGGGTAGATAATTCTGCTGTGGAGAATGGGCAGCTGAACTAACTTTTCTTTTTTTGTTGTTTTTGTGGTACGCGGGCTTCTCACTGTTGTGGCCTCTCCCGTTGCGGAGCACAGGCTCCGGATGCGCAGGGGCGGCCATGGCTCACGGGCCCAGCCGCTCCGCGGCATGTGGGATCTTCCCGGACCAGGGCACGAACCCGTGTCCCCTGCATCGGCAGGCGGACTCTCAACCACTGCGCCACCAGGGAAGCCCCCCCCCTTTTTTTTTTAAATTAACTCTTAAAAGAGGGAGAAGAGTCTGGGCAGAGGGGCAGCCTGTGCCAGGGCGGGGTGTAAGGCGGGGCGCCGTTAAGAGATGCGTGAGGTTACGGCCGTGGGCAGTCAGAGCGGAGATGCTGGAGACCCGCTGCGGAGCTGCCGTGTGGCCTGCGGGGACGTGGACGTCGCGAGGATGCTGGTGGCTGGACTCGGGAGCCCTTTCCCCATCCATCTATGCTGCGCTAAGACTCTAACCACGTCCACCTGAGGTCGGCTGAGGATGTCTCAGAAACCCGGTCCCTCCTCCCAGGGGCAGCCCTTCCCACTCCCACCCCAGGATCAAAGCGAGCCCTCCCTTCGCAGGAAAGCTTTGTTTATTTCCTCGATTTCCTGATGACCTACATTCTCATCCCTGCTCTTTATTCCTGATTGCCCAACAACTCCTTTGTCTCGCTCCTGCTGTGTTGGAAGGAAGAGACGCTGACCTTCCAACCCAGATGGTGGCCCTTGGGCCGCTCCTGGCTCTTCATGCTGGTGGGAGCCCGGCCAAGCCCGAGCTCCCTTCAAACCTGACCCGGTGGTTGCAGGAGATCCCGGAGGACCCGTGGGCCCTGGAGTCTCTTTGCTCTTCCGGTCCCCGCCAAGCCTGAGGAGGCAGCCCTAAGCCAACTGTGCCCTCTTTCCTCCCTTTTGGAAAAGATTTCATTTTTTCTAATTATAAGCAAGGCACACATGTTCAATGTGGAAATGTGGATAATACAGAACATTTAAGAATTAAATCAAAAATTACTGGTGATGCCTCACCCCAAGAAGAGAGCTGTCAGCATTTTACGTATATTCTCTTCTTTCCCTCTCAACGTGTTTACACGGGAAGGACAAATGTATACATACAACTGGATAACACATACCTCTAAGTGATACTAAATATTACATAATAGATTTGCTCAAGTGTGCTTGCTTTGTAAGCTGTTTTCCTTTTTCAGCTATAGCAGCGTATCATAAATAGCTCTCCTGGCCATGAATTGTTCTCCTCCCGCATTCCTGTAAGAGACTGTATAACATCCCATCACATGGGTGTCCCACTGTTCTGGGTTTCTTAAACCGGGGTCCACGGGCCCCTGAGGACTCACAGGGAACCATATGTTCCCTCCAGGAATTTTAATTTTTTGTATTCTTATTTTGTGAGATGTGAGTAGAAGCTATTCAGAGGAGGAATTAAGGAAAGCCATCCCAGGGAGGGTGAAGAGCCCGTGCGATGGTGCAGAGGGGTGAGGGAATGGGTTTCCAGCATCTAGGGTGACCTTAGGGGACTAGCACATCCCTTACCCAATGGGATTTAGTGGGAAATGAGTTTCTTTTGCTAGAATGGGAATCTTGGTAAGCTGTCAACTTCCTTCCCCCTGTACTGATTGAGGCATTTTTGTGGTAGGACATGGCCATTTTGCTTCTTCCATAGGAGTGGGTGGCAATGACATGTACAGGCATCGTCAGATTTCTTCCTTCCTTTGCTCACTCATTCATTCACCAAACATCGATGGAGTATCAGTTGTCGATTGCTCTGTCACACGTGACCCCAAAATTTAGCAGCTTAAACGACAAACAAGTAGTATCTCTTAGATCTGTGGGTCCGGAATCCAGGAGCAGCTTAGCTAGGAGTCCTGGTTCGGGGTCTCTCGTGAAGTTGCAGTCCAGAGGTTGGCTGGGGCTACAGTTATCTGAAGGCTGGACCTGGAGGATACAGTCCCAGGTGGTTCATTCACTCAGCTCCTTGCCAAGTACACCTGTCTATAGGGCTGCTTGAGCATCCTCACAGCATGGCCCATGGCTTCCTTTAGAGTGAGTCATCAGAGAGGGGCGGACGAGAAAGAGGTAATTTGTTTAAGACCGAGCCCAAATAGTCACACTTTCTGTCTTTTCTGCGGTGGGTCAGCCCTAATCAGGTCAGCTCTAACTGACGTGGGAGGGAATTGCACGAGGCTGTGAATACCAGAAGATGAGGAAAACTGGGGACCATATGGAGCCCAGTTTTCACAGAGTAACAAGCCAGGCCAAGCGCTAAGGGTAGAAATCAAATGAGGTGTCCCACACCCAGGAAAAGGACTGTGGTGTGGAGGTACACAGTCGTGATGACACTCAAGCTCTGGCTGAAGGTCACCTTAAAGGTGTGGCCAAAGGGGGCTGGTCCCAGCCCGGAAACCCCCCTGCTCACTGTGAGCCAGCGTTACTGCTCTGATAAGCACAGCTGTCCCTGCTGGGCAGAATCAAGTTCAGGCTCAGGGTCCGCAGCAAGTCGGTCCTTAATGGAAGGCCCACCTTGTCCTACCACAAGACAGCTGGTGTGAAGGGATAGCACACACCGGAGAAGCAGGAGGTGGGTCTGTAGCTCAGATTCCCTATCTCACCTAGAATCCATCTCACTTCTTGCTCTGGGAGGTGTCTATACTGCAGCAGTGTGGTACACAAGGACCTTAGGGGTTCTCTTCCTCCTCTGGCTACAGTGAAATGTACATTTCCTTCTGTCCCTAAAAGGTAGTTGACCCCTCAGGCTTTGTGGTTTTGGTTAGACTTGCCTGGTACCCTCAAGGGCCTACAGGGTCCAGACCAAGCCTGTTCTGGGAAGGGAGCAGATTTCTTGCATTCCAGAACTTGGAAGGGAGAGAGTTCTTCTCTTAAGAACTTGTTGAGAAAATCACAACTGTCAAAGCGTGAAAGCCCTGAGCAGCAGTGAGACAGAGGAGAAAGGCAGTGGAGGGAAACAAGAGCTCTGCTGATCTGCTGGGAGGAGAACCCCATGAATGCCACTTCAGGTCTGTGCAGAAAGCCTTGCCTCAGCCCCAAGACTCCAAGACAGGGGTTCTATCTAGTGGATCTGGGTCTGGCGGCACATGGGCTCCCCAGTGGGGCATTGCTCCATCACCGTTCTGGCCACAGTGCGGGGTTGGGGGAGCTGATGGAGAACTGTTGAACTGGGATGGCACCTCAATAAGGAGGAAGCTCATCCCTGATCAACGTCCCCCTCTGCATCTCTCACTGAGTAGGCAGCTCAGCAGCGTTTCTGAGGAGCTCAAGGGATGTGATTGGCCCAGCAATGAGCTTGGGAAAGTCTGTACCACTGGGCTATGTTCAGGCACAGGCCAGAGGATGGGCACTGGCAGCCCTCGCCTGCCCTGTCGTGCCTGCTGGACTTCAGAGACAGAATATGAAGGGGATTTGGGAATTGGTCTTTACAGATGGAGTGAGAAGACTCCAGCTTCTCCCCAGGGGCCCTGGTGAACCTGCATTTGGCAAGAAGATATCATAGGAGCCACAGGTAAAAGTGAGCTGTGGCATAGAAAGAATATGATGAATCTTGGAACCAACCTACCTAAGGGGAAAAAAATGGGAACCAAAACGGGTGTGTCAAGGTCAGCTCTCAGGCTCTAGAGGGCTCTGTGTCTGGAGACCGTTACAATGACTACCAAGACCATTTTTTTAGCCACCAAAGGCAGGGAGGGGGGTGACTCTGAGAATAAAGATGATTCCGAGTTTAATTTGTCCATGGAGCATGACCATCATGGGAACAGCTTAGGTCAGGAAACCTGAGTCGAGTTGCAATTCTGTCATTTACCAGCTACGAGACCCTATGAAACGGAGCAGGGCCCTAAGGTCCTTCCCCCCCATGTCCTCCACCTGCCTTTTGTCTGTGGAAAAACTTTAGCCAAAGAATAAGTTTAATCAGAAGGTGAAAACATGCAGAAACAAAGGGAAACTGTCCAACGAGACTAAATAATAATAGTTTAGTCACTAAGCATCGTCAAGGACTTTTAGTTCCTCCTCAAGGGCTATAGATAATATTCTGAGCCATGTCCTGTGAGCTGTCTTGTAGACACTGAAACCCCACCAGATGGAAGAAGTTAACTACACGATGACCAGACTGTAGCCATGACATAAGTTGCCACAATTCTGAGAATTGGCCTCAAGGAAATGAGAACAGACTGACCCTGGAACTGAAGAGTAACTACTTAGAACAATTGAGACGATGCTGGTCAGACGCCGCATGCCCAAATTCAAGATGACGGTCAGAGCTGCCTGTGCTGTTTCTATATGTAGGCCCTTCCCTCCACCTTTAAAAGCTCTGGCCCACTGGTTGTGGTTGGCCTTTGGACAGGAGTCCACCCTACCGCCTCCCCTGCCCCCCCCCCCCCCCCCGCCATTGCTGGCGTTCAAAATACAAGCAAACTATCCTTTCCACCAACCTGGCCTCTTTATTGGCTTTTGAGCAGCGAGCGGCTGGACCCCACTTTTGGCTACACCTAGACAAGTCACTTCCTTTTTTGGGGAGTCAGTTTCCTAACCTGTGCAGCAAAGAGATTGAACTGGTTCATATGCAAGGGTTCTGGCTTAAGAATCCAAGTAACCTTTGTTCTAGAACTTGTGGTTCAACTGGTGATACACCATACCCACCAAGAGGAGACCCAGCATTTTCACGACCATTACTAAAATTTCACCTTAAACTTTAGTCCCCAAACCTGCCCGCAGGGCTGATCTGTCATCTTCAACCCCACGTACCATGATTTATCTTTCTGTCACTGAGGCACTTAGATTTCTCTTAAATCTCTGCTGTCATTGCTTCCCCCCCGACCACCCCAGTAAGTTTCTTTGATGTTCTATTCCCCGCCAGCTCTACCTGCCACAAGTTTGTGTGGCTGTTTCTTTGCAGCAAGAGCTAGGAAAACCCTATATCCCACCTGGGCCCTGTCTGCTTTCCATCTCAGCTGTGCCCATCACTGTTCTAATGGCCACGCTTATAATGGTCCAGTTCCCGCTACCTTGTCCCAAAGGTTTTGCACCCTCTGCCTCCACGTTTCTATCTTTAGGGATAGTGTAGGGGCCAACTTCTGTTCTGGACAACAGCCCTTTCCCTCACCAGAGATGTGTCTGAAAGGCATTTGAACATTGACTTGAACTCTGGTTCTCTGTACCATTTCCCTCTCGCCATTAGTCTACACACAAGGGAAAAGCCTAATTCCCCATCCGCATGACGAACCCCCCAAATGTGGGAACCCAGCACGTATGTATCTTCAAGGCTTTCCTTCTCTAAGCAAAGTAGCCCTAACAGCTGTAGCTCTTCTTCATTTGAAGAGTTTCCAGTCTTTTCACCAGGCCAGTTGATGGCCTCCAAATGTGCTCCAGTTTCTCCATGTCCCTCCTCAAGTGTTTCCCAGAACCCAAGACGGAGCTCCAGATGCCGTTGTCCTGAGCTGGGCAGGATCTGCTGCTTTTGATGCCACGGCTAAGACTGCCTTTGCTTCTTGGCGAGCACTATTGTCTCACGTTGATCCGCAAGCAACTGAAACTCTACAGCGTGTTTTTCTTAACGTGTGCTCTTGTTAAGCCCTTCTGTACTTGGATGGTGGACGTTCGGGGGCCCAAGGATATGATCACATATATATCTACCCAAGAGCTCCTTCTGTGCGGTTCAGGCCCTGTCCTAGCCTGTTGAGGCTGAGGTTATGCTTTCTGGAACTTAGTCCAAGTCGTTGGTTAAAAATGTCGAATAGAACCGGACCAACGATATAACCCTGTGCTATTAGAAATATTTCTTGGGGTCAGAGGTCACATAGGGATGGTCCAGCTGCCAAACGCAGCCTGCAGATGTGTTTTGTTTGGTCTGCATGGTATTTTCTTTCCTTTTTTTTTTTTTCAACTTTGATTCAGTGGCCAACATCTGGATTTCGGCGTCTCCTCAAAGATTGAATATATCTCAACACTGGGCCCGCATGGCAACAGCCCGCTGGCGTGGTTGAGGCAGCTGTGGGTAGCTCTGTGGGCTGTGGACTGCACGTCCCACCTGGATGTATGTAGGGACTACTGCAGCCGTTAGTCAACACAAAGGCTCTCCATTGTGTCTCTGTCCCCATCACTGTCTACTATCAAGCACCCTGCACAGTCCTACTACATGATGACATCTGTCTTACGCCTGCAGGTGTTCTGCTGGCAGCCCCTACTCCCCCTTTACCAGCGCTCTTTGAGTATGGTAGTCAGCTACTTATAGGTCCACCTAGTTGTACCATCTCCCAGGCCATAGAGTCTCCCTCGGGTTTTATGAGAGGCCTTGCCAAATGCTGTACCAGACTCTATTTTCAGGGTTTCCTGCACCTCCTTGATTTACCAGATTAAGAAGGTGAAATTGGGATTAGCTTGGCTCGTCTTGGTCCTGTGATCTCTGGCGGAGAACCGGCCAGGCCACAGCGGCCAGTGACACTTCCAGAGCTTCACTCCTTTTTTACCAGCATCCATCCTGCTCTGTTCAGTCCGCTTATTCTCTACCCAAAGAAATCCAGACGGAGAAGCAAGAGGAGAGGAGGAACTTCATTTCCTTTCCAGCATAAGTGCTGGACCCTTAGACTGAAAAAGCGGGTCCACCCCTGTCATCTTCTCGTGTTAATTATCACTTAAAAAAAGAAAAGCCCTTTATACTGCTGTAGTACAGACAGTGAGAGGTTCACCAACCATCTACGCTTTCCCTTTTTTAATAGTTTTTATTTATTATTATTTTTATCATTCAGAAGTGCCACACAGCTTGCGGGATCTTAGCTCCCCGACCGGGGATCAAACCCTGGCAGTGAAAGCGCTGAGTCCTGACCACTGGACCGCAAGGGAACTCCTGTGCTTTCCCTTTCACACTGTAGGGTTGTGTCTGGGAAGGGCTGCCCTGCCAGACACCACATCGTCAGCCCCCTTTGCACCCAGGCGTGCTGTATGACTAATTGCTTCCAGCGGGGTACGGAAGAAGGGGTGAACATCACTTCCGGGCTGAAGAGCTCAGGATATGAGTGGTCTTCCTCACCCTGCTTTGCCCACTTCCACCAACTCCTGGTGTGGATTTCTGCATCACTGTGTGGAAGGCCACCTGCCTACCAAGATACCCTCGTCAAACTGGCACACGGGTGAGAAGCTAGCTTGGATGATGTCTCACCACTGAAATGTTGTGCATTGTTGGTTTGGGCGGCTAGCTTTGCCCTAACTGATAGAGTCATCCCGAGCACCTTTCAGAAGTCTCAGCTGGCAGACGTCACTTTTCGAATTCTAGACCACTTCGGTATCTTTGCCCTGGTGAACTGCTTTCCGTCTTCGGTTGTATGTGTCCTTTTAGAACCTCGGCTCTCCTGACACCCCCTTTGCAGCCAGTCTCCTCAGACTGCCCCCGCCCACTCTGCTTCCTCACTGGGACCCCTTGAAATTGCATTGTCAGAACGACATTTTTGCAAGTTCCCCACTCTCTGGAAGCTTGTTTCTCTCACAGCCCTTGCAGTGGAATTGTGTACAAGACTCCAGATCTGAGCACCTGGACTCTGTTCCCAACATCACACAGCCTCTAAGAGCTTCTTGGATATAAATTATAGCAGAGACTGTATATTGGTTCGGATAGCACCAGATGCTAAAGAACCCCGAAGATGTACAAGGGCTCACGCAAAATTGATGTTTATGACTTACTTACATAAAGTCAAAACAGGTTTGCCTAATGGGAGACAGGCTTTCTTTCCTCTCATTCAGGGATCCAGTCTCCTTCCGCCTTATGGCTGCACCACCTTCAACACCTGGCTTTCCAGATGTTTCGATGGCCGTTGCTCCTGCATCGCCTGACCTACAAAAGAGTCTAGGAGATGTCTTCTAGCTGTGGACCCAGGGAGAAAAGAGTCAGTAAGCAGCGCGTCCATCTCTGTCACAAAGTGTAATATTCGGGCTTCCCTGGTGGCGCAGTTGTTGAGAGTCTGCCTGCCGATGCAGGGGACGCGGGTTCGTGCCCCGGTCCAGGAAGATCCCACATGTCGCGGAGCGGCTGGGCCCGTGAGCCACGGCCGCTGAGCCTGCGCGTCCGGAGCCTGTGCTCCGCAACGGGAGAGGCCACAACAGTGAGAGGCCCGCGTACCGCAAAAAAAAAAAAAAAAAAGTGTAATATTCTTTGTACTTTGAAAACCACTTTCATAGAGATTAACTCACATTTTTCCTTTTTTTTTTCTGGCAGGGTTCCGAAAAATGTATTTAGTTTTTTAGAACATCGATAAGAAAGTAAAGAAAAGTTTACAACCCCATCATCCAGAGAATTTGAGAAGTGTTTGACATAATACTACTTTGTGTATTCGTTATTTTCGTTTAGTATTCTTTCATCGTCATATCTCAGTACTTCTCTGTAGTAGTATTGTTCTTTCTGGCGCACAATCTTTCTTGATGTGGTCACCCTGAACATATTTGTTGAGCCCTCAATGGGGGTTAAAGAGTTTAAGATGTGAGGGGTCTTCTGAAGCCCCATCTTTCCCCCAGAAGCACCCATGGGTGCTTCTCTGCTGTCATGTTTGTCCAACTTAGAGACCCCCTGGCTGGGCTTCTGCACTGCTACCCAAGGGCTTTCGATTTCTGAATCATGGGATTCTTTTCCCCCAAATCCATCCTGCTGCCAGACTCTGCCCAAGCCACCAGGGGGTACAGTGGTAAGAGAGAGAGCCTGCATTCAAAGTAATTCCATCAAGTAGACAGGGCACACATCTGTACTCCCATGTGAAAATCGAGTCAAACAGCCTGCTCGAAGTTGCACCTGCCCTCACTGGCAGACGAGGGCTGGGGTGCAGGTCTCTCAGCTTAGGTCATGCTTTCCACTGCACGTACCTGGGTTAGCTTTCATGCTTTCTGCACGTTTGTGCAAACGAGTTCGAGTCTGCCAGACGGACATCAGAAAGAAACTCAACTTTGGGGAAAGAAACACTTTCAGAAACATGGAAATCTAGATCTCGCCCCTGATACTGCGTTAGGTTGGCAGGGTGGTTTCACCCCCGGCTTCTAGGCTTGGGGGGTGTGGAGACTGAGTGTTAAGTGGAGGGCTGCAGCCGGGGCCTCCCGCATGGCCGTTCCGCCTAGTGGTTTGTTCCAGTCCAGTGAATTTCTCCTCCCAGACATTCGTGCTAGGGAGTCACTGGTGTCCTTCTGGCCAAAGCCCCAAACGTTTGGTTTGGGGCTTTGTCTCTCACGTTACTGCTTACCTAACGTGCTTTCATTCTACCTCCAAGGAACAGGGCTGCAGAAAAGCCACCATCTACAGAGGTCCCGGCCATGCTCAGCTCCCGCCCGCTTCTGCCTGGGCCGACTGTGCCAACCACACACAGGGCTTGCTTGGGAGCCAGCCTCGAAGATGCTCAGGTCTGGGCCTTTCTCAGGCTCCTCCAGGTCAGAGAGAGACGGGCTGTGTGTCGTCATAAAATAATCCCAGACCTGGGGGGAATGGGTCAATGGCTTGGCTAGAGGTGAGGCTTTCAAGATTCATCTGTACGGAATGGATTAAAATCACCTTGGACCAAAAATCTGATGTTTATAACCGTTTTTGTAAAAATATTACACCAAGTAAATTATGTTCATTGTAAAAAAAAATTCAAAACTAAAAGAACTAAAAATCACTCCTATCACGATCACTTGGATAGAATTATTCTTAACGATTTGGTCTCTACTGTGAACTCAATTGTGTCCCAGCCGCCAAATTCATGTACTGAAGCCCCAAGCCCCCATGTGACTCATTTGGAGATGGCGCCTTTTTTTGGAGGGGGTGGGCAGGCCACGCCTCGCAGCGTGCGGGATCTTAGTTCCCCAACCAGGGATCAAACCCGTGTCCCCTGCATTGGAAGGCACATCCTTTACCGCTGGACCGCCAGGGAAGTTCTGATGGGGCTTTTAGGAGGTAATTAAAGTTAACTGAAGTCATAAGGGCCGGTCCTAATCCAATTGGTGGCCTTATAAGAAGAAGAAAAGAGCCCTCTCCCCTCTCACACACCTCCACGTGGACACACTGAGGAAAGGTCACCTGAGGACACAGAGAGAAGGTGGCCGTCTGCAAGCCAGGAAGAGAGGCCCTCAGCAGAAACGTAATCAGCTGGCACCTTGACCTTGGACTTCCCATCCTCCAGAACTGTGAGAAAATTAATTTCTGTTGTTTAAGCCCCACAGTCGTATACTTTGTTCTGGTAACCTGGTAGACTAACACAGTCTCAATGCCCTTCTTTCTCTGTGAAAGTTGATTTTTATTTACTAAAACGGAAAATCTTATATATATCTGTCTAAGTTGCTTTCTTTTTTAAGAATTTTATTGGAGTAGTACGGTTGATTTACAATGTTGTGTTAGTTTCAGGTGTGCAGCAAAGTGAGTCCGTTATGCATATACACACATATCCACTCTTTTTTAGATTCTTTTCCCATATAGGTCATTACAGAGTACTGAGTGCTGTACGGCAGGTCCTTATTAGTTATCTAGTTTATATATAGTACTGTGCATATGATGACCCCAAGCTCCCAGTTTATCCCACCCCACCCCCTGGTAACCATAAGTTTGTTTTTACATCTGTAATTTCTGTTCTGTAGATAAGTTCACCTAATTTGCTTTCTTATGTTAACTATATAGTATGAACTATACTATATAGTTATATAGTTATACTATAACTATATAGTATGTTCTGTGTCATTAATTTTTTTACTTTTTTTTAACTGAACTATAGTTGATTTACAGTGTTGTGTTAATTACTGCTGTATGTCATTATTATTTCACATGTCACATATAATGGCTGCAACGTGTTTATCGTAGAATATTCACTGGTGTGGACCTGCTGCAAATTATTTAAGCAATATTCCATTTTTTGGACATTCAGGTTGTTTTGAAGTTTTCACTCTTACAGATGGTGCTACAAGGAAGCTACTTGCAGCATAGGCTCTGGACCCCGAGGACCGAAGTTCGAATCCTGCCTCTGCAACTCACTGGCTCTGTGTCTCAGCCTCTTCACCTGTAAAATGGGGATCATAAAAGAACCCACCACCCAGGGTTGCTCTGATGATTAAATGTGAGGCTCCAAATACAGAGCTTAGAACAGAGATGGGTAAACGCTCAAGAAATAAGGAGCAGATTCAGAGCTGTCTCAAGGGTTCCCAAGCTCCTTCCCATCCAGATGAGCTGTGCCTTCTCTTCTCCAGGGTGGCTGCAGCAGGGTCCCTCCAGCCTCTCCTCTCCTTCACCTTTTGCCCATAGTTAAGTACAACTCCCGCTTCCGTCAGCATGAGGTGCTGGTACCCGGGGCCACCCGAGAGCTAAGGGCTGTGGTCAGCTGCCCCCAGGCCCTTGCATGTCCCCCATCAAATACCAGGCTCTTGAGAAGGAAAAACAGGCTGTCCCCAAAGAGGAGGGAGCAACAAAAACCGGTCTGTGGTTCCCACTGGAAGAGATTTAACCCGAGTGTGCTGAACAAGGGAATGTGCTTCTTTTCCAGGAGACTCTAGGTGGAGAGGCTGGGTTCCCAGCTAAACCCTATTTTCCTCCTTATTACGAATAGCAGTTTCATCTCTGCGGACAGAAAAGGAGACAGGGGAGAACAGAGAGCGGCAGCCTCACTCCCTCAAAAAAGAAAGGAATCCAGATTTCCAAACACTCAGACTTATTTCTCTTTCCAAAGGCAACTTCAGAAACTGTCCACCCTTCCATCAAAGAAGGGAGCTGTTTGAAGCCACCCTCTCCCCAAGCCCACCTGCTGATGATTCGGGAAAATATGATATTGACACGACTCTTTAGAATATAAAGGCTTTGCAGTGTTTGGGTACAACCCTAGGACTATCTTGCGCCCACACATGATTAAAAATTTAGATGGCTAACTTTGAAACAATCAAACGCATTAGAAACTTCTTAACGAGCCGCTATCTGAACTGAAGCACTGCAAACTTCAGAAAAGTGCTTCTGTGGAAATTCTGTTGTCTTTGATCTGGTAAAGTCACCGCGGGGTGGATTTATTTCAGGTTTATTTTTTGGCATACTGGTCCTCCCGAAATATTGGGGGATATCTTTCTTAGCAAGATGTGGGAGAAAACAATGGTGCCGTCTCTTTCATTTATCTGCATTTTGACAGGAGTGCAGTTTATTAAGTTGGAAAGAGGCAGAGACATTATCTGAATCCCGGAGACTAGTGGGGATCGCCTCCCTTTTGTACCAGTGGGAGTTGGCGACATTTTGAACCTGCTCACCATTAAATGCCTTCCTGAGTGGTGGGAAAGCCTTTAAAGAGAAAGCTGGTGCATTTATGATGCAAATTTGTTATTTTGACAGTCTTTGAAATTTGTCATATTCACATCCAGTTTAATGCCTTGCACCAAAAAAAAAAAAAGTCCCTTTTCTTTTAAAACACTTTTAAGATTTTCAAAGCCATTTTCATGTAGCAAACTATTGTTATACCTAATATATCCTGAAAGTATTTTAGCAGAGGAACTTATAGGGTTCGGTTTTAAGTCACGTCGAGTTTTAAAACATGGCAGTCTTCAGATACGCTGTGACCAGGACATCTCTTTCGGATTAGTTAAAAGCTGCTCTTGACTTCCAGGTACACGAAGCCGGCACATAAGCATGTATAGGTTTAGGCAGTTGTTTAGCATAACAAAAGTTGGCCTTCTGAGTGGTTGCCTATGTTATTGCAGACTTTGGGTGACGGAATCTTTTAGACCATTGACTACAGAGGTCTCCTATAGGCTATCGAAAACGTAGCTGAAACCCTGAGGCAGTGGGTCTTGTCCTCCAGGGAAAATGAAGCAATGTTTGGAGACGTATTTGGTTGCCGTAGCTGGAAGAGAGGTGCCAGGGCATCTAGAAGGAAAGGCCAAGGATGCTGCTAAACATCTTAGGGTGCACAGGCCAGCATCTCCCAGCAAAGAGTTATCCATCCCCAAATGTCAATAGCAATGCACTTAAACCCTGTCCCAGGAGCAGGCAGTGAAGGTCTCTCCCCACACGTCTGAACTACGTGTCTCCATGCCCGTGCACTAAGCTAGTGCTTACAAGCTTGCAAAGTGTGTGCACACCCGGGCTAGTTTTTGACAAGTAGAGATTCTCAGACCCCCCTCCACACCTCCTGAAACAGGTCCTCCAAGCAGGGAGTTTCGGGAGTCTACATCGTTTCAGATGTTCCCTAGGTAATTCTGATGCCGTTAATCCACGGTGAGCATCTGGGAAGCATCACACTGAAGCAAAGCCATCTCTTCATTTTTAAAGAGTCTCTGCCCGGCTCAGAATGATAACTGATACTTTGTAGACAACTCGGATGATCACACCAACTGCTTTCCTAGTTCAGGACATATCACCAGCAGGGTGGCTGGCAGAGATGGGAGTCCCGAGTACAGCAAAATGTGACAATGATCCATACAGCGGAGGTGTCAGACAAGTTACTTTAAAAAAGCAGATACAAATTCCCCAAGCGCAGCACTCATTAGGAAGAGTTGGGCAGAGAGACAATAAACAACTGAGTGAAGAAGTAAACAATTAAAACATTAAAATGTCCGACAGGAGCTTCCCTGGTGGCGCAGTGGTTGGGAGTCCGCCTGCCAATGCAGGGGACACGTGTTCGAGCCCTGGTCCGGGAAGATCCCACATGCCATGGAGCAACTAAGCCCGTGCGCCACAACTACTGAGCCTGCTCTCTAGACCCCGCGAGCCACAACTACTGAGCCAGCGAGCCACAACTACTGAAGCCCGCCTGCCCAGAGCCCGTGCTCCGCAACAAGAGAAGCCACCGCAATGAGAAGCCCACGCACCACAGCGAAGAGTAGCCCCCGCTCGCCGCAAGTAGAGAAAGCCCGTGCTCAGCAACAAAGACCCAATGCAGCCAAAAACAAATACATAAAATAAATTTAAAAAAAAAATAATAAAACTTCCACTAGTGGTAAGCACTTTGCAGAGAACTAAAATCGGGGGGCAGAGAGTAGGTGGGTACTTACGTGAGTTTGCAGGGTCAGGAGACGTCTGTTTAGCTGAGATCTGAACAAGAAGAAACCAGCCACGGGGATGTAGCATCCCAGGTCAACAGCACATCTAGGGCAAAGGCCCTGAGGCAGGAATGAGCTTGAGGACGTTCCGGGGATGGGAAAGGAGACCAGAGAGGTCAGGCTTCATGGCCCAGAGGGAGAGTGGTGCGACGTGAACTCAGAGGACCAGCAGTGCAGGTGCTGTGTGTCCTACGGTGGAGAATTTGGGTCTCATTCTAAACACAAGAGGAAGCCACGGAGAGCTTTAAGCAAGGTGGTGACAGGATCTGCTTTTGTTCTGGTGTGACCACCCTGCCGGCAGGCAGAGAATGGACTGCAAGGGCAAGAATGGGGGAAGGGGGGATGACACGGGAGGCAAGCAGAGGTGGTGGACCCAGGTGGCAGGGACAGGTAGAGACAGGTAGGTGGATCCCAACTAGGTTGACGGGAACTGCCGGCGGGTTGGATGTGGACGATGATGAAGAGAGAGGAGTCAGCAAATGGGTGTAGACACGCCGTCGGCAGAGACGGGGTGGGTTTCAGGAGGGGAGGGGTCGGGGCTCTGCTTTGTGAAGCCGGAGGTGCGCCATCCAGGTGGATGTATCAAGCAATGATGAAACATGCCTGGGGTTCCAGGAAGAGGTAACCACACACTGGCTACCACTGACCTGTGGGTGGTACTTAAGTCATCACTGAGGGCTGGACGGAAGTAGGGACCCAACCTGGAGAGGGCGAAGCCAAGGAAGGGAGCAGCAAAGGCAAGGAGAGGACGGGAGAGCAATCAGGGAAGGGGCAGAAGATGCTCCCGGCAGGAGACAGTGGCTCGTGCTGCCCCGATGGGGTCCGCTGAGAGAAATGGCCACCTCGCACGGAGGGCTGGGTAGGATCCTGCCAGGAGGCCCTCTGGGTGTGAGGATAAGACGCGTAGCCGCTGACAAGACTCTGACCCATCACAGGAGGCTCAGGAGGCGTGAACTCTTTGGTGCCTGAATGGTGGCAGAGTCCAGGAGGTCCCGGGGGGGAAGGGAGGGCAATCGGGGCAGCCGGCGGCACCCAGAGGACTAGAGGCTGGGGCTGTTTATCACCTTTTACCCCCAGGGTTCCATATTTTCACCCCCCGTACAGTACAGACTGTAAGGGTATCACAGTCTGTGATACACCTAGTCCCTGCCTATATGGTATCACCACCGTCAGTGTTTGTAAGAGTCTAGTCATCGCCTGCGTTAGAAGCCCCGGGGTCATCCTAAAAATCCAGCTCACCGAGTCCCACCTTCAACCATGCAAATGGGACTCCGCTTTTTGGTAATGTGCACGCCTGATGGAACTTAAGAGCGACTGTGCACGGGGAAAGTCCCATGAGCGTGAAGGACTTTGTGACCTGGGAGGTAGGTGTGCTCCCAGCGCCTGACTGGGCACCCCTGATGGTGGGATGGGGTGAGGGCCGGGTGACTGGGGTCTGCCTTCGTTTGTGATTGAATCCAATCCTCACAGTTTTGAACTCAGCCTTCCACCCAAACAAACCTTCTCAGGCTCGCTAATCCGTGTGACCGAGTGGATTTCAGCTGGGTCCGCACTTCTTTATCGGTTGGCAAGACATTTTCATCTCGAACAGAGGCCCTCCTGCAGTTCAACTTCAAAGTGGCAAAGCCAAGAAGGCTGGAGAGAGAGCTTCAGAGACTGTTTACAGATGCCTTATCACTCAGCGGGTGGGGAGAGCTGCTTTAAAGGGACACATTTCTCCAGAGCAGTGCAGCACTGACCCGATCTGTCGAGGCGATCTAACAGTAGCTACAAAGGTCTCGCCTACGAGGAGGGAAATTAAGTTCTCTGGCTCGTCAGTCACCCGGGATCCAGGCTGGGGGCTTCTAATTCGTAGGATTGTCCTTTACGGGCTGCTAATTACAGGACTCTGGGAGCAGATTGTGAGGGTGTGCAAACACACACACCCGCACAGGAATATCATCTCGTGTACGGGTATTTACGTATGTGAGTGGGTGTCCGTAGGGTTAAGAGAATGAAGTGCCTTGCCTCTGACCGCACTGCAGAGGGAAAATGCCCACTTTGGAAACCATAATCTCTATTTCTAGGGGATTGGTTTTACCAAGTCACCTACAAATTCCTTTAATTGATTGACATGACCAAGGGACAAACATATATTCCGTTTTTTTTCTTCCCCTCACCTAGGAAGATTCTGTTCTTCCCAGTGCTTCTCCCTGGAGAAGGGAAATCGAATGTTTCTGAGGCTCAGATAGGCCGGCTGGGAGGGCAGCCCGTCTGGAGCTTAGAGGCACAAAGGACCCCACTGGCGTGAGCATTGTTCCCCCATCCTCACCCCAAGCTGTGAGCATGACCCGGGGATGGAGCCTTCTCCTTGGCGTCTGGGAAGCCCCGGCTGCTGGAAAAAAGCCAGCTTGGAACGTGGCCTGATGGACTTGGCCCTGGTTCAGAACAGAGTCCGCCGCATAAACCACCCTAACGGTGCTGGGGAGACAGAGGGGGCCCCCATGTTTGGCTAAACGGTGGGGCATTTCCTTTGCACAGAGCGGACTTAATCACGTTTAAGTATAGGCTTGTTGGGAGTGAGGGTGGACAGTCAGAGCCATCCTTGATTTTCCCACAGAAGGACTTGGCTTTCCTGGTGTCAGCCACTCAGCACCGGGGGTGCCCTGGAGGGGCTGCAGCCCAGCTCTCGTCTCCCCAGGGAAGCCAGGCTGCGGCCCAGCCACGGATGCCCAGGAGCATCTCTCTTCGGACCATCTCAGGACTCTCCCAGTTAAGCCACAGAGCCCATTACGGGTTCTCAGAATTCCCGGCTTTTTTCTCTCTCTTGTAAGGGTTTTCATTTTCTGACCGACTTCTTTTTTTTTCACTTTTTATGTGATCTTTATTTTTTGTACTTTTATTGACGTGTAGCTGATTTACTGTGCTGCGTTCATTTCTTCTGTACAGCACAGTGATTCCGTTACACGGAATACATATATGTACATTCTTTTTCATGTTCTTTTCCACTATGGTTTATCCCAGGATACTGAATATAGTTCCCCGTGCTCTACAGCAGGACCTTGCTGTTCATCCATCCTCTATATAATAGTCTGCATCTTGTAATCCCAAACGCCCAATGCTTCCCTCCCGCAAACCTCCTTCCCTTTTGCAGCAACATGGATGGTCCTAGAGGTTAACATACTAAGCAAAGTTAAGTCAGAAAGAGAAGGACAGATATCATACGACATCACTTACATGTGGAATCTAAAATACGACACAAATCAACATATCTACGAAACAGAAACAGACTCACAGACACGGAGAACAGACTCGTGGGTGACCTATTTTTTGAGGCTGAATTGCCCCATGGTCTTCTGGTGAAGTGAAGTCTTGGGCTGCTGTCAGCTACTGTGGAGAGCTTGGACCTTGAAGGACATGTGAGCTCTTAGCACCTCGAGGAACTTTCTGAGAGGCAGGGTAGGGCCGGCCTCAAGAGCAAGAACTCCAAAGCTGACGGGGGGTTGGATGCTGCCTGGGCCCCTGACTCTCCCTCTCTCTGTCTCTCTCTCTGTCTCTCTCTCTCTCTGTCTCTCTCTCTCTGTCTCTCTCTCTCTCTCTGTCTCTCTGTCTCTGTGTCTCTGTCTCTCTCTCTGTCTCTGTCTCTCTGTCTCTCTGTCTCTGTGTCTCTGTCTCTCTGGGGGAAGTTGCTTAGCCATTTGGTGCACCACTTTCCTGTTTCCTCAGTGTAAAGTAGGGGTAACGGTAGTGCTCCCCTCATAGGGTTGTTTGAGGATGGGTCAAGGGCTAATGCACGTGAAGGCCTTCAAATCAGGACTTGTCTGGTTCTTGGTAAATTCTGCACGACTCTTAGCTGTCATTGCTCTGCCCCTCGGGTGGTGCCCCTGACAACTGTGTGAGGGGTTTGCTCACCTTCTGAACCGGCCACCATGTGATTCGGGGCAGGAGCTCACAAAGGCCCCCAGCCCAGGGGCCCAAAGTGGAGCTGAAACAGGACATCTCGCTCTGCAGCTGTCGCAGGCAGGGCACCGTCTGGGGCGCCCGCCTCTGTCTCTGCCCAGAGGGCCTGGGTGCTGCTCGAGCGGCTGCTTCTGGCAGTGACTCTGGGGCGGGCACCAGCTCTGAGCTGACCCCTTTGAACGTGCCTCTAAGGCGCCTTGTCCTCGAGTTAGAGCCCCCAGGGGGAGCCCCATCCCAAGGGCCTTCATACCTTCGGTCCATCCTCTCTCGGCCTCAGCAAAGCGGCAGCGCCCGTGCTGGGGTCTCACTATTTCTTTTTCCTAAGTCTGTGGCTCCAGACTCCTTTCTCCCCGGTGTGAGGCATGCTGGCCTCCTCCCAGGTACTCCTGGAGGGTCTCCCAGCTTCCACTGCCCCCACCGGGGTCCACCCTTCAACAGAAGCCAGAACCATCTATTCAGAGCACCAGTCAGAGCATCCCCCCCCGGCTAGAGTCCCTCCAATAAGATACAATCCCAACATGTTCCTACAACCTGCAAAGCCCACCTCGATGCTCATGTCTCTCTGACCCACAACAGGCCACTTTCAGATCCTCTGACTTGCCAGGCTGGGTCCTGCCTCTGAGCCTTTGCCCTTGTGGTCCCCTCCACCCGGATTCTGCTTCTCTCAGTTCCTTCGACCCTCCAGATCTCCACCCAAAGTCACCTCCTCTGAGGAGCCCTCCCGGACCACCTGATCCAAAGTGGCCTCTCCCCTGCCAGATTCTTCTCTCTTCACTCTGGGCCTTTTCCACCATCTGCACTGCAAACTCCAATTTACAGGACTGGAAACTAACATAACTGCAAACTCCCCAAGAGCTGCGTCCATCTGACACCCTCCTCTTCCCCAAGTCCCAGGACAGGACATGGCACTTGTTGACATATGCACATATACATTTTTTAATTGATGGGTAAAATGCTGCCCCTGGACTATTTTGTGGGAGCTCTGCAAAGTACCTTGAATTCAGGATGGAGGATTAGGGCAGATTGGAGGTCGCAAATGCTGCTGGGCTGCTTACGAGCAGCGGGGGCTTGGGGGAGTTACTGCAACATCTCAGGTCTCAGACTCGTCATTTATAACATGGGAAATGCCAACCTATCTTAAATGGTATGGGTCAGGATGAGCTTGGCGCCCAGCAGTGAATTGTAATCACTCTGGTGGGCCTGGTCGCCATTGTGATGATGGGGTGGGGAAGTGGATTGTCCTAACACATCCTTCAACCCCCTTCCTAAACGGCGACTGTCATCCCCTTAGCCCCTTACATACCGCCACAAGGTCTAAATTAAAAGAAAACATTTTCCCTGGAAGGGGGACCACAGTCATCCTTTGCCTACACAAACCTCAGTATAAGCTAGGTTGTAGGTTGAGAGCAGAGAGGCTGCAGGGAAAATAAACACCCACTGGTTTAAGAGTAAGAGCGGGACCAGCTTGGGCAGGTGAAGGAAGGACCACGTTATGAGGTCAGACACCCCACCTGCCCAGAGACATCCAGGTAAACCCAGCTGGAAGGTGGTTACGAGGGGATTTGAACCCGGGCCTCTGTTCCCTGCTGGAGGGCCTGGGCAGTTTGAGGGCCACGTGAGGGTGTCAGGGGCAGGGTGGGTGGGGAGAGGACAGAGCCAGGGGCTGGGCCAGGAGATGGAGCAAAGCTCAAGGTCTCAACCCTGGCCCACGGCCATCGCTGCTCCTGGCTGGAGAACCCCTGAGCCCCGGTGACCCACCGGCTCTGCCCCAGTTTCTCCACCCGAACCGGAAGCCGGGCTTCTGGGCTTCCCTCCCACCCCTGCCGGGAGCTCCCGTAGGGCGGGGGGCCCACGTGTCCCAGGCACAAGCCCCTGGTTTGGCCGGGGCTCAGCTCCTCTGCTCTGGGGCTGATCATGGTCATCGTTGGCTGCCTGATTGTCAGGGTTAAAGAGCTCCGGTTTCGAAAGCCACTTTGAGCTGTGGGAAAGAGAGGGTTTGAAGGAGAGAGCTGAAAAGAGCAAAGGAATGGGCCACGGGGATAAAGAGACGCTGCTGGGCGCTGAGAGAAAAATCGCTTTGTGTCTCTGTGCTCGCATCACGGTTTTTACTCACTGGAGGCCGTCCTGCCATCACCATGTTTTCTCTGCCTCTCCTCCCCATAGACGTGGACTATACTGACCCCTGATCAGATCACACGGGCATGGCTGCGGACTAAACAAGTCAGGTTCACAGCTTGCCCACAACTTGGAGACTCGGAGAGAAGGACGGTCACTGAATGGGAGCCACCCCACCATCCACCCGGTAAGTGCAGGGTAGCAGGGCCTGCAGGAGGGTGAGAGGGTCCGTGGTCAGAGGAAGGCAGATACGTAAGGAGGCTGCCCTGCCGAGCCTTGGCCAAGGAGAGGGGCCAGTGTAACCACTTCCACTGGCTGGACGCAGGCTGAAGTCCCTGAACTGGGCTTGAGCCCCGTTGGGGGGCGCTGGGTGTCCGCCCCGTGGTCTGAAGACAGGATAAGATGGCAGGGACATCGCCAGAGCGGAAGGTCCTCTTATAAATTTATTTATTGATTTATTTATTTTTGTCTGTGTTGGGTCTTCGTTTCTGTGCGAGGGCTTTCTCTAGTTGCGGCGAGCGGGAGCCACTCTTCATCGCGGTGCGCGGACCTCTCACTCTTGTGGCCTCTCTTGTTGCGGAGCACAGGCTCCAGACGCGCAGGCTCAGTAGTTGTGGCTCATGGGCCCAGTTGCTCCATGGCATGTGGGATCCTCCCAGACCAGGGCTCGAACCTGTGTCCCCTGCATTGGCGGGCAGATTCCCAACCACTGCGCCACCAGGGAAACCCCGGAAGTTCTTCTTAGAAGGGTCGTTTCCTTGTCTTGGAGTCTTGATGGCTCAGGAGTAGGGGCAGGGGGTGAAGAGAAGGTCCACAGCATCCTGCTCTGAGCGTTCCTGAATAACAGGTACAGGTGGGCTCTCAGCAGTGTCTGCCAGAGCTTTCCACCCAAGCGCATCTTGCCTGGAGTGCGGGGGGGCGGGGGGAGGGGTGGGGGGAGGGGGGTGCTAGGCTGGAGTGCAGCTGAGTCAGTGGAAAGGGCTGATTTCCGATTCGAGAAAGCCTGCTATGACCCTCGCCGGCAACACTCTCTCTTCTGAAGCCCAAAGTGGCTGGATTGCAAATGACAAGAAGTGGGGGCTGGGAGAGAAAGGTGGAGGCGTTTCCCTAGTGGATTAATAAAAGCCTCCAGAAGAAAAAGTTTCAAAGCTTAAACACTTGCTGATCATCCAGATGGGATTTTTGTATCTACACCGATGCCAGAGGCAACTGCAGCTCATGCCTAATTATCTGAAAACAATTCTTCCCGGAATCGCTCCAAAATGCAGTCTTCTTCTAGCGTTTCGTGGGTAGGGGCGGTGAGAGTCCTCAGGGAGAGGGCAGAAGGAGACAGGCAGCGTTGAAAGCAAGAAGAAATCTGTCTTTTGAGATCCCCTTTTAAAAGGACACCCACCGTAGTTAAAATTGCGAGGCAAATTCACTTAGATGTACAAATGCTTTCAGTTTTCAGGGATGAGATTGTAATCTTTCCTCTTTCCCTGTTTTCTCTCTCTCTCACTATATATAGATATACATTTATATATACATACAAAAAGACGTCTGTATATAAATGTATATAAATACATATACGTTTTTTCCTCCCCATTTCTGGGCCATTTGAGAGGAGGTGGCAGATATCATACTTCTTTACCCTTTTTAGGGTGCATTTCCCAAGAGCAAGGACATTCTCTTCTGTAACCACAGTAAATTACCAAATTTGGGAAATTTCCATTCAAACAAGGCTTTTACCCAATCTACAGTCCATAGTCCATATTCTGATTTCATCAATTCTCCCAATAATGTCCTTTCTGGCAACGTTTACCTTCTGGTTTATGATCCATCTCGAATCACAGAAAACAAGGATGATTTTTTTGGTCTTAATTGAACCCCATCAATATGCATCCTGTTTTGTTTATATTTTCTCTGCTGGGTTTCAGAAAGGATTTCAAAGCAGCATACCAAAAAGGGGGCACACGTGTATAATAAGATAAAATACAAATTAAAAATATCCCACGAGGGAAATGACACAGAAGGGAAGAAACGCTAGAGCTGGGAACAAGATTACTTCAGAAAGAGACATCGCGTGAAACCCTTCACGGTTGTCGCTGGAGGTGAACCATGCTTCCATCTTGAGCTTTCTATAGGCCAAAACGAAGAAAGAAACAAGATCAGAGAGACAGGACAGCAGGTGGTGGTCCCAGGTGGAGGTTTCTGTCTTGCTGGGTAACTTTATTTTTTCAGTGTTAATGCCTATGGTGCCTACCCTCTTCCAGCTTCTTCTCCAAGCTTATACCACCCTGGGATGAAGGGGAGAAGGAAGCTTGGAGACACTGTTAATCAACACGATGCAGACCCACCCCCAGGAAGCTGTCCTAGCATTCTTGTTCTTTCTTTCACGACACTGTCATCATTTGTCACTTCCTATGGATTAACCGAACTTGACGGTCGTTGACATATACGTGAGTGTGCACTGCTTGACGATTGCTTCTCTCTGGCTGGATTGGAAGGTCCTGCAGGGTGGGGCCCTCATCTCTTCTGTTCCTTAGAACAATCCCAAGCACCTAACCGTGCTCCAGAGCTTTCGTGGAATAAACGAGTGTCCCCAGGAACCTGCCCTTCCCCCTCCGCACCCAGGACCCACTGCCTGTCACTCTTTCCTCCCCCATGAAACCTACAAATCCTGAAGGAGCCCGATCAGTGTCTCTGCTTGAATGTGGAATCCAGACTCTCAGAGGACAGACAGTTGGACAGCCAGCGGACAGCCGATAGGACTTGCTGACAGGTGGATGCGGGGACTGGCCGAGAGGAGCTGGCGAGGGCCGGGGAGGTGAGGACCCCCGCGTGCCCCCCCTGCACCCTGGAAGCGGGGCCCAGGTATGCCAGTGTTCCTTGTGAGCACCAGGCAGTCCTGTCCCCCTCCTTGGAGCTCAGGGCCTCGACAGGCGCCTCATGGCTGGAGGGCTCCAGCCCCTGCCAGATGCTGGGCTCCCAAGGGTGCCCCGCCACCCACCCTGCCCTCTGGCCCCCTGGGGATCCCTTGGGGAGCGGTCGGCTTGGCCCTACCCCTTGCCTCCTTCTCCCTTCATCCCCTGGTTCCCTGGGATTCAGCCAGAGCCGCCCACATATCTTTTATTAATATTAATTCCAAAAAAGTTTTTTTTCCAGTGCTATTTACCATCTGTCTTTTTCCCTTGGCTGAAAATGATTGGAGATAAAACGCCTGCTGCCTGGTCCCCCGAGTTGTCTCGGAAGGAACGATGGAAGAGACAATGATTCCATTTTGTCCTCCAGCAAGACAAGCCCGGACCAGCTCTCCTCCCCAGGTCGCAGGGGCCGCCCTCCGTCCAAGGGGTCCAGCATCCTGGCGTTTCTCATCACCTGCCTGTTCAGGGTCCTGTGCATCTTGGGTCCAGAAAGAAGTCTTGAGTGGGGAGCTCTGACTTCTCTCAGCCAAGTTCCCTCACGTTGCTCTGTCCTGACAAAGTCTGGCACATTTGATGTTTCACTGAAGTTTGCACCATCTGTAAATATAAATAGCCCGGTCTTGGCTCCATTAGAAGCCCATGAATGGAACAAAATTATTCCAAACTGGCTCTGCCATGAGGCCGTGGGCCCACCGGGATGGGGCTCCTGCTTCGGAGAGGGGAGGCGAGGCCAGGTGGGTTTCTCCTTCCCACTGAGCCAGACCTTTTGGCTTCTAGGCAGATGGGCTCCAAGCCCGCCTAGATCCATGCTGAATCATGGAATCGTATGCCACTGTTGAAGGGAACTTATTGGGGGGGGGGGGTCACTTGGCAGATGAAATTCTGAGGACAGAGCATCCATGATGCGTCAAGTTCATGGAAGCGGGATGAGAACCCTGTTCCTCTTGCCTGAGTGCACTTTCTGGGGGGAGGTATCCCAGGCTTTCCCCACCCCGGGAAACAGCAGCCAGAGATGGGGGTTCCCCGAGGATCCTGTAGCTCTCGTCACCCAGGGCACTGTGGGCACCTCCACGACCTGAACCCCCATCCTGCCAACCTCTGTGGGCACAAGGGGCGCCAAGTTTGCCGCAGAGGAACCCGCCATCCCTCCATGGGCTCTGCATGGGGCAACAGCGGGATTCGTTCCTTACAGGGACTCACTGGCTTTCCCTCGTTCCTGCCCTCATCTTTGGAGGTGGCCAAGGTTGGAGGTGGCCACCTTGTCAGGTCATTTTTTGCCTACCCTCGGTGTGCAAGTTGAGCTGATTCAATCTTCCATCAATCTCTTTCTCTCTCTTTCTCTCCCCTTCTTCTCAATTTCCAAGGCGGGGGGGCGGGAAAGAAACAGAATCCTTTTCAATCTGTGTTATAGACCACATATCTGTGTCTCCCCCAAATTCACGTCCAAGGCACTTGGAGTGTGAAGGCACTTGGAGATGCCCCTTTGGGAGGGAATTAAGACATGAAGGGGGCTCCCTCGTGATGGGATTGGTGCCCTTAGAAGAAGAGACGTGACAGGGTTTGCTCCCTCCTTCTCTGTCTCTCTTTGTCTCTCTGTCCCTGTCTCTGTCCTTCTCTCTCTCTCCACTGTCCCCCACCTCCCCCTCCCACCACCACCTGACCATCTGCCCTCGCCAGACACCAAGCCTGCCGGCACCTTGACCTTGCACTTCCAGCCTCCAGAACAGTGAGAAAAGAAATTTTTGTCGTTTAAGCTGCCCAGTTTGTGATGTCTTGCTACGGCAGCCTGAGCAGACCAACCTACCGTGTTAAACCTCGTGGAAGTTTCCAGTAGGACGGTCACTCCTTCTTTCACTTGTATAGTATTGGCTGAGCTCCTCTGGAGTCAGGGGCCTGGCTGGGCCCTGGGACCCGGGACGGCAGGCATCCTCTGTGCCTTTTACCTTTAAAGTGCTTTGTGGTTCTCAAAGACGGTGCCTTCAAAGGCGTAGTCCCTGCTCCTATCTGACCACAGAAACCTTTCTTTGAGGAGCAGTGTGCCAAAACAGATACTTTGAGGAACACTCAGTAATACTTTGGTCCAAAGGGGAGTTGGATGCTTTGGTTCGTGTTTCACCATGGCTATTACCTGATCCGGCAGAATGGAGCCCCACGCTCAGTACCAAGTACCAGGCTGAACACTGGGAAGACTGAAAAGCAAAGAGACAGTAGGGAAAGAGAAACCACAGCGTATTGGAGAGGACAGGGCCCTTGGAACAAGGTGGACCAGGGTTCAAGACCTGGGTTTGCTATTTATGAGCTGTGTGACCTCTGACTAGTTACTTGACCTCTCTGTGCTTCCGTTTCTTTCCGCGTAAAGTAAGGATATCTTGGAACATCAGGGATGCCTCAAGATAAAACAGATATAAAGTACTTGGTACTCACACATGTGCCATAGGTGGTAGCCATCACTATGTCATGTATAGGCCGCACCCTCAGTGGGCAGAAATCAGAGGACTCGGCTGCTCTGGTCCAGGGTCTGTGAGCAAATCCCCCAGCCGCCTCCCAACACCCATTCAGAAGCCAGATTCCTCCTGGGGCAGCCAGATCCTCGTTGCCTTTTGGTCCCTTTGGAGCCCCCAGCCCGCTGGGCCACTGTCCCCCACCAGCCCCATCTCCCACGTTGGCCCAGGGAGCCCAAGCTGGGGTGTGCGGATTAATCCTCTATTGCTCTTTACTCAGTGGTCATCGTTGCCCTGCACTTAAGTGGAGGCCTAGTTACCAGCACCTAATTCACATCTTCCCTGACAGGACGATAGCCAGCGCGTCCTTCTTTGATCTGCAAGAAATTTGCTGGAGTTTGAGATGGGCCAGGTTTGTGTTTCCACACTCTGATCTGTTTTATTATCCTCCCCAGAGGAGCCGGGGAAGCTTTTTCAGACTTACATTGTAAGTGTGCCTTGCCAGGTCCTTGGCCCCTGTTTGTTTTTTGGGTTTTTTTTTCAGTAAACAGGGTTGCCCCATCCCATGTTTAACTTCGCTATTAAAACTCCCTGCAAATTGATGTAAGCTTTTATATACAGGATGGATAAACAACAAGGTCCTACTGTAGAGCACAGGGAACTATATTCAACATCCTGTGATAAACCATAGTGGAAAAGAATATAAAAGAAAGAATGTATATATGTGTGTAACTGAATCACTTTGCTGGACAGCAGAAATTAACATAGTAAATCAACTATACTTCAATTAAAGATATATACTGATTAAAAAAAAACTCTGCACGAATCCACTGAAGTGTGGAATCGAAATACAGCCTGGACCAGTCGAGGTTTGACACCCTCCCCCATCCACACCTGGTGTGTGCTGTGTAGTATTTGCGTGCTTTCTTTCTCTCCTCCGTGTTCCTGGGGATGCTGGAAAGAATACGGGACCCGGGTCACGGAAAGGGGCTTGATCTCTTTCCCCCGCAGGCTCCCTCCATCACAGTGGACACGGATCCTCCAAGACAAGGTTTCCTCTTCCTCGCAGTTCTGGAGGCTGGAGATCCAAGATCAAGGTGTCACCAGGGTTCTTCTGAGGCCTCTCCGTGGCTTGCGGATGGTCGTTTTCTCCCTGCGTCCTCACGTGGTCGTCCCTCTGTGTCTGTGCCCCAATCTCCTCTTCTTAGAAGGACACCAGTCATGTTGGATTAGGACCCACACTAATGACCTCCTTTTACCTTAATGACCTTTTTAAAGGAGCCGTCCCCAAATACAGTCACGATCTGAGGTCCTGGGGGTTAGGACCTCAATATACGAATTGTGGGCAGGGGGACGGGGGCACAATTCGGTCTGTAACTCCAGATGTAGCGTAGGGGGACGTGGTTGTATTTATCACGTGGTTGTATAGCGTGCATTGTTGAAACCGAATCTGGTGACAGCCCAGTGCCTTCTGTCATTTCGCAAGTTTTCCTCGCTAGCAGTCACCCACACGTTTCATGCCATACAATGTGAATGAGGATGTTCTCGTAAAGAGCACCAGAAAGAACCTTTGCTATTGGAAGATAGTCTGAAACAGCGTGAGACTGACTGCTGGAGCTGGATCCCAGCAAGAACTGAAGCAAGTTACATAACTTCTGTGCTGGACCTCATTTACAGGCAGGGCTGTCATAGGACTGCCGCGATGATGAAATGAGATGATGACTACGCAAAGCTCTTAGCAGAAAGCTTGGAGCATCTACGTGCATGACCAGGAGCTCTAGTCGTGGGATTACTTGGGATTAGGAGCTCTTGGGATTGCTTCCGGTCGGGCCCTTGGATGAAAGCCATCGATGGAAGACTGTCAGGCTAACGTGGGGTTTCTGCGGTTTGTTTCTGGAGTTGAGTTATTCAGGCTCTCGCTGGCTTTTTCCAAGAGAAATGGTTCCAATTCCTTTAAGCTTGCCTCACAGGCCCTTGTTTCCACTGCTTTGATCACTTCTGTGCCTCCTGCTGGACACTCTCCAACCTCCCCAAAGCCCTTTCAGGAGGGTGACACAGGCCCAACGCAGCGGCCTAATGAGGTGCTGACGAATGCGGACCCGAGAAGCTGGAGAACTTGGGGGCCGGGGCATGTCACGGGCCTTTTATGCGTGTGGAATCCAGCCGGCTTTGAAGAAGGCAAGGTGCTCTGTTGACTACGACCAGATGCCCCGGACTTTCCAGGATGGGCTTTTTGGAGATGGTTCAGATTCAAATATTCTATTTGATGGTCCCCATAAACCTGTAAAACGTCCTAGAACTTCTAACTTTTCTGCTTCCACACTGCAGGCCCCTCCTACACAGGGATGGGACACTGAAGTGTCCCCCAGCCTGGCAGGGGACAGATGACATCCCCATGTGGCGAGGTCACATGGTGGCGGTACTAGATTTCAAAGACCCTTCCCTGTAGCAAACCGGGAGTTATTCTTCATGCCAGACCACTCTGTTGGGAGTCTGTATTCAGAAAGTGTGGTCCCTTGGACAGCAATCCCCACTGGGCCTTCTTCTCCATCCCCGTGTCTGGCCCTGATCCGTAGCTCAGGGTAAAGCACCTAGTGGGTGCTCACCTGGTGTCGGTGACCCACTGGGAGCTGGTCCTGTCTTCATCCTCCACATGTGATGGCCGCTTTCAGCCCGCAATAGATCCCTGTCTAATTGTACTGTTGAGTTTCATCCGGTTTTTGTAGGGTCGTGTTTTCAATTTGTCGTGGTTGTTTTGAACTTTATTCTTGGCTTTCTGAGCGGGAGCCACTCCACCAAGTTTAGCATCGTGTGAGGATTTGATGAGTACAGCCTCCATCCTTTTGTTTAGGTCATTAGTAAAGAGAGGAACGGCACTTAATCCCCAGAGGGCGGCATCCTTTCAAGCCGATGCCGTAGCACTGATTTTGCAGTAAAGCGTGGCTTCCCTTGCTGGCCCTAGAAAGTGCGTTCATTGTAGAACATTTACAAAGTGCAGATAAGCATAAGAAGGCAATAAAAATAACCTGTAATCCCACCATGCAGGTGTAAGTGCTGTCTTTTGGTGTGAGTCCTTCTTGTTTAATATATATGTATACACACACACATTAATCAACGGGGATTAAACGATACACATTTGTGTTTATTTGTGAACTTGAACGTATGACTTGAGAGCTAGTTACTATTCACACTCAGCTACTACACGGACATGCCCAAATCAAAAGCTTTTATATGTAATGTGTACACACAAGCACACATGCGAGTGCAACCCAAACTACAGCTGACCCCTGAACAACACGGGTGTGAACTGCATGGGTCCCCTTAGACAAGGGTTTTTTTCAGTAGTAAACATTACAGTACCATGTGATCTGTGGTTGGTTGAATCTGCGGATGGGAGGACCCCGGGATGCAGAGGAGCCGTCGACACGGAGGAGACACAGATAGGGAGCATGAACTATAAAATATACTCAGATTTTTAACTGCACGGTGGGTTGGCACCCCGTAACCCCTGCCTTGTTCAAGAGTTAACTGTATACTCCATGAATACCTCAAATTATACTCAGATTTTTAACTGCATGGTGGGTTGGCACCCCGTAACCCCTGCCTTGTTCAAGAGTTAACTGTATACTCCATGAATACCTCCATGAAATGGTCCAAGAAAACAAGGGTAGCACTGTTAATTCCTTTGAGAAAGGCTTTTCACTATACTGGCCTCTAGGAGATTCCCAATGTGTGTACACATAGTAAAGGCTCTGAGAAGTTCTGCAGTAAAAAAAAAAAAAGAAAAATCCTATGTACTTTTTTCAAACTCAGCATTCCCCAAATTTAATTATCTATAAAACCCTGTTTCTAGACACACCTATTACTATTTCTTCAAGAAACATTTGTAGAAATGCTGTTATCAATTAAGTCTTGACATCAGGACGAAGAGTAATAATAATTTTTTTTTTTTTTTTTTTGTGGTACGCGGGTCTCTCACTGTTGTGGCCTCTCCCGTTGCGGAGCACAGGCTCCGGACGCGCAGGCTCAGCGGCCATGGCTCACGGGCCCAGCAGCTCCGCGGCATGTGGGATCCTCCCGGACCGGGGCACGAACCCGCATCCCCTGCATCGGCAGGACTCTCAACCACTGTGCCACCAGGGAATCCCGATAATACTTCTTAAAAGCACTTGACTTAAAGTCAGGAGACCAGATCCCACCTTTGCCTTTAATGAGCTTATGACCTTGGATAAGTTACTTTTGTCTGAGCCTTGGTTTAGCAAAATGCTTGGATTTCCCTGTTAACCCCAATGTGCCCTGTTTTTGCCTTAAAGTGAAGATGAATTAAGTTAAATCACTCTGGGATCATGTGCTCCTCACAGCACACGATCAGTGTGTCACAGCGTCACCTGGTTATTTCCTCCGTCTCACGGTAACGGGCATCCTTTATTTAGCACTTCATAGGTTAGCTCACTGGGTCCTTGGGGCAGGTAGAAGGAACTGGAGGGGTTAATGCACTTGCCCGGTGGCCACGTAATCAGTGCGGGAATTAGGATTTGAAACCTAGGGCCCCTGCTCCTGTCACTAAGCCGTACCACCCCATTCCTCCCCCCAGATGGTTGTTGATCAGTTCTAACATCTTCCCAGGAAAGCTTCAGCCTGCGGCTCACTGGGTGACAGGACTTCTCTGCTCTTTTCCTTCTTCAGAGGTGAGTAGTCATTTGCCACGTCCCACTCTTGGGGCCCCCTCGTCCTCTGTGATGCCACTGGGATAACAGGCCCACCCAGGCATGCAGCAGTCCCTCGGGGATCCCTCAGGTGCACCTCCACAGGTCCTGCTGGTTTGAATAAATCTGGCCTCCAAGTTCTCCCCTGTTTTCTCCCGTCTCCAAGGGAGCCTTCCTTTATCACGGAGACTTCGTCTAATCCCCTGGTGGTATCAGCTCTCTGTACCGCCAAAGGGAAAGGATCATTCCTGTTCACTGCCCTATTTTCTTGCCTTCCCCTTCCTGTCTTTAAGGGGAGTGTGTGTGCCTGTGTGTGTGTGTGTGTGTGTGTGTGTGTGTGTGTGTGTGTGTGTGTGAGAGGTGGGGGGAGGGTAAGTTTGCACCAGCCATCCAGCCTGCCTATTCTATTTAATAAGAAATAGCTAAGGGACTTCCCTGGCTCTCCAGTGGTTAAGACTCTGCGCTTCCAATGCAGGGGGCCGTGGGTTCAATCCCTGGTTGTGGATTGAACACAAGCTGTGTGGTGTGGCCAAAAAGAAAAAAAATAAGAAAAAAAAGCAATAGCTAAGATTCACTGAGTGCTTACTACGTGGCAGGCACTGTTCATGTGGGCTCTTATCTCAAGAACACTATGAGGTAGCGTTCTTAAATTTACGGATGAATCCATGGAAACAGAGAGGTTGAGTCATTTACCTAAAGCCACACAGCATGTAGGAGTTCGAGCAGAGACAAACCCAGACTCAGCCCTTCCTCCAGGGGCTGTGCGATTAACGCCTCTGTAATAGCACCCCGCTCCCACCGGGCCCCTCCCCTCCTCCCCCACTTCCTGCCCGCCTGGTACTGAGGGTGCGCCCACCGCCCCCAGTTTCTCCTCCACTCTGCACAAACCTCACTCTCCCCGGTCTCTCCATCGAGTCACACTTGCTCTGGTCCTCCCAGCCTTCTCTTAGTCCCTAAAATGCCCTCTCCTGCTTCCTGCCAAGAAGAGAGGACCTGAGGAGCCCCCAGAACGTCCCTGGGCAAGGTGGGTGATGCAGTTTCGGCCAAGGGGGAGGAAGGCCTCTCAGCATCTGCTTTCTGGTGCCCATCCTCCTGCAGGACCCGAGGGGACGTGATCAGTGTGTCACAGAGCCACCTACCGGCGGCTCTGAGAACAGGCCCTGGAACAGGCTCAGGCCTGAGACGGCAGATGGACACAGTCACTTGGCAGGGTTTTCTGTCTGTTCTGCCCCTTCCCGGGCCAGGCTAGACTCCCCGAGAAGGCCCGGGAAGACCCAGCTCTCTTCCTCTTGTCCTGCTCTGAGGACAAAGCCAAAGGGAAGGGGTCACTTTTATGGCAAAGCATCAGTCCCTGATGATGAGAGGCTGCTCACAGCTTAGGTGTCAGAAAGAAGACGGCACAGAGCCATTTAGAGCCAGATAAACAAAGGGTGGTTTTTCCGTCATATAAATGGAGGGACAGTAACAGCTCTCGCAGGTCGATTGTACATGAAGTGTGTTATTCAGGAAGGACCGTCCTCCTCGGCTGGCCGTCTCCCTTTGAGTCAGGGTTTACAACCCCATCTCCAGGGCCCGGCACTGTTTGATGCAGAGAGAAGAGGCCACCGTTCTGGTTAATTGCCATAATTTGCCTGTTCAGATATTGAGCTGTAAGGTGGCTGTAAGGAGCAGAGCATGGCCACTTCCAAGGAAATCACTGACCGAGAAGACAGCCAGGGAGATTGCACCTCAGGTGTTGTGTCAAAGAACGCGGGACACCGCTGCCAGCCATGCCCCCCGACCCTCTCCCTGCTCAGAGAAGGACATGAGAGGTGGGGCGAATACACACGCATATCTAAGTCACAGCAAAGAGGTGGCGACCCATGCACCCAAAGCATCTCCAAGGTTCTCTCCTGCCTGAACCCCTCCCAGCTGATTTGTCCTTCTGAGTGGGGGCCTTATTCTCCAGCCAACATTTGTGAATACTCAGATGCACCTTGCACAGTACTGGGTTTCAGGAAATGGCAAGAGGCTTAACCGCGATCACCATCCTTCTCCAATGTAAGAGGGAGAGCCTTCATATTTAAATATCGGGTCTAGTTATTCTCACGAGTATATTCCTAGAAAGCAAGTCCGAGGAATTTACAAACTCTGTGCTTAAAGAAGATCTAAACCCAGGAAAAGCTAGAGTGATACAATCATTTAAGAATAGATACCAGGGTTTCCTCAAGACAGTCAGATGACTGTTCCCAAGTACTTGGTGCAGATGTGGTCTGACAATTGGAAAGGTGACCATGGATGGTGTAAACATGGAAGGCTTCTTAGAGGAGGAGAGATTGAAAAGGGTCTTAAAGGATAAACAGGCTTTGGCAGGAGGAGACAATGCCAAGGGCAGAGGACATACGAGGAAGTAAACCCATTTGTCTGGAACAGGAAGGAAACCCTGTGACCGAAAGTCCCGACCCCTGAAGTGGATTGTGGCCAGTTTGCAGCAGGTTTTGAACACCCAGCTAAGGGGTCTGGGCTCTTCCGTGTCCTGAGGCAGCCACTGACGGTTCTTAAACGGGGGAATCGACAGGATCAGAGCAATGCATCTGGACGACCGCAGCAGGAAAAGCGTTACTGATGGAATGGCTCCAGAATGGGAAAAACAGTAGAACCCCATGACTGGGGGACACAAGAATGCAGCTGCTTTTGAGGGTAGGGGGAGGTCCCTGCATGCCCAGCTGGGATAGAGAAGCAGGCCTATTGGGTCCTTCTTCCCTGGAGCTATTGACAAGGTGAAGTTTCAAGCACGGGGTGTTTGGTTTGGTTTGGTTTGGTTTTAACATCTTTATTGGAGTATAATTGCTTTACAATGGTGTGTTAGTTTCTGCTGTATAACAAAGTGAATCAGCTATGTGTATACATATATCCCCATATCCCCTCCCTCTTGCGTCTCCCTCCCACCCTCCCTATCTCACCCCTCTAGGTGGTCACAAAGCACCAAGCTGATCTCCCTGTGCTATGCGGCTGCTTCCCACTAGCTGTCTGTTTTACGTCTGGTAGTGTATATGTGTCCATGCCGCTCTCTCACTTCATCCATCGGGTGTTTTCAAAGGGGCTGGGCCTGAGCATGGTCTTTGGGTGTTCCGATGCAGCAGGAGTTTCCCTGGGATGGGGCAGGAGGGGGCCCAGGGTAAGACAGAGGCAGGCCCAGGACATTCATTCCATAATGTTACCTTGAGTCCTAGATGACGGGGCGGTGGGGGGTGGGGGGAGGCGGCGCAGCTAGCCTCGCGCTCTCCCGCAGAAAACACAGTCGTTTAAAATAAAAAGGTAAAAAGAAATAGATGAAAAGAGTGTTATATTTTAACCCCACCTATCCAGAATATTGTCATTTTCATGTGTAATCGAGGCTTTAAAATTGTTATGGAGATCTTTGACACTCTTTTCAGTTTGTTTTGTTTTGTAACGAGTTGGCCAAAAAGTTCGCTCGGGGTCGTCCGTAGCTGTGTTAGAAAAACCCAAACTAGCTTTTTGGCCAACCCGATACCAACTCTTTGAAATCTGGTGTGTATCTTACCTGCAGAGCACATCTCAGTGTGGACCAGTCCCATTCCAAGTTCTCTGAGAGCCACGGCTGCTACCTCTAGACAGCACTGAGTTAACCTCGAAAGCATTGTTTTGCAAATCCCAGGTGACCTTCCTCCCCAGGGGACATTGCTAATGTCTAGGGACAGTTTTGGTTGTATCTGGGGGTAGAGACCAAAGATGTGCTAAACATCCTTCAAGGCACCAGGCAGCACGCCCACAGCAAAGAATGACCCGGCCCAACCCGTTGATAGGGGCCACAGGACACTGGGCGGAAGTGGGCACTCAGGGCCAGGTTGTCAGGGCGATGCCACTGCAGACACTCCCGCTAGAGCTCAGGCCTCGCCTCAGACCGGGCAGGCTTCCAGGCGCCAGTGTCAGGCCTTCCTGGTGCTTTGTGATACGGCATGGACTCCACCCTGAGCCACTCAGATAAGACAGATTGTGTTTGGAATGCCTATAGTCCTGCAATTACCCTCACCCCACCCTGCCCAACCCTCAGCATTGTGGTTACTGGATTGTGTGCTTCCCGCTCAGGGCAACCGTGCAATGGACAATCATGGGAATGGCCACCCCTACAGTTGTGCAGTGTGCAACCTATACGACTGTACGAGACAGCTCCACTTCCAGAAACCAGGGAACTGTGTTTCATTATTGCAGCAGCCTCTTCTGGTTTTCTTCTCTGCCATCCCCACGTTTAGAAGCCACAAAGTAATAGAGCAACTGATGATGATCTATGTAGTAGAAGAAGACTCTCTCTGTCCATGTGGGAGCCACGGTTGAGAATCGAAAGTACCACTGACTTTCTGTCCAGGATTCCTTCTCTTAAGACAGGGACCCTGCTTTTTTTTTTTTTTTTTTTGCTGTACACGGGCCTCTCACTGCTGTGGCCTCTCCCGTTGCGGAGCACAGGCTCCGGACGCTCAGGCCAAGCGGCCATGGCTCACGGGCCCAGCCGCTCCGCGGCATGTGGGATCTTCCCAGACCGGGGCACGAACCCGTGTCCCCTGCATCGGCAGGCGGACTCTCAACCACTGCGCCACCAGGGAAGCCCCCCTGCTTTTTTTTATAAGGACAACTTTCCCTCCTTTTTCCCTTCCTTCCCTACCTACAAACATTTATTATAGGGCAAAGTTGTGAGCTCATGGGGGTTGGGCTAGGTCTCTGAGCAGATCAAGGCAGAAGGATCACTGCTGGCTGCAACGACATTTCTGCAGGAAATTAAGATAAACTTGGAGCAAACTGTTTTCGGTACCGGCTCAGTAGATGTTCGCAGGTGATATGATTGTTTTTAAATCCATCATCCAAAAACAAAGGCAATTCTGACTGAAAGCAAGAGTATATACAGCATTATGACTATGCATAGGCACCCGGGCCAGGCTTCTCTACTGGCTCACTGTGCTACCTTAGACAATTACTTAAATGCTCCGTGCCTCAGTTTCCCTGTTTGTAAAATGGAAAGATAATAATACCCACCTCAGAAGGTGGCCATGGGAATTTTAACAAGTCAATATATGTAAAATACTTAGAGTCATGTTTACCACAGAGTAAGTGTTCAATAAATGTTAGCCTGGAAGATAAACAGATTTTGGGGTGTTTTCTTTGTTTTTGTTTTTTACTGCAGAATTGCTCAGTCTTTGACATGCTTATGTGACTCCGGAGGCAGGGAGTGGGGTAAAATAGATAGTATTTCCTGATCTTATTTGACCGCCCTTTTAGACTGGGCCCTCTAGGAGACAAAGGAGAAAATGCTGATGCTTTACTTGTGGGGATAAAGGCAGCAGGGATGACGGGAGGAGAAAGGGGGCAAGGAGAGGTGCAAAGCACAATCACACGATACGTCATCTCCCTGGGTACCACCTGACCACGAGGCTGCCCAGCAGGCGTGCTTGCTGGGCTCACAGGATTTCTCCAGACCCCTCAGCAGCGATTCCAGATTCCATATCCGGAGGTGTGAGTTTCCGTCTCAGTGTTCAAGAAGAGCGAGGATGCCAGCCCAGAGCGGGGACGAAGACAGGCAAGGGGATCTGAGCGCGCCCACGGCTTCATGGCAAGGACAACCACGGAGCTCATTCAGGGGGAGTCTTCTCTTGGTAGATGCTCTGGGAAACAGGCTGCAACCTGCCTGCAATGACTCAGAGAGCCACAGTCCTGAATCTGACCCTCCAGGGACCACAAGGAAATTGCTCCAATAGGAAAATTACATGATTCGTTTCGGGAGGACCCCACCTGGTGAGGTCGGAAAGTGAGGTGTGATGCGGGAGGGGAGAAGCCGTGTCCACGCAGCAAGTAGTAGCTCCCTAGGGCCACCGTCACAAAGCACCACAAACGGATGGCTGGGAACAACGGAAATTTATTCTCTCACAGTCCTGAAGTCCAAACTCAAGGTGCTGGCAGGGCCGGGCTCGAAGGGAGGAGACTTCCTTGCCCTTATCCTCACTTGTCGTGGTGGCAGGCGAGCCTTGAAGGTCCTGGGCTTGCGGCCACCTCACCCCAATCTCTGCCTGCGTCTAACCTGGCTTCTCCTCTGCAAACGTTTCTGAGTCTCCTCGGGGCCCTCCCTACTCCAGTAGGCCTACAGCTTAACCAATTACGTCGGCAACAACCCTACTTCCAAAGAAGTTCACATTCTGCCGTTCTGGGAAGGACACAAGTTTGGGGGGAACGCTGCCCACAGGAGGGACAGCACGCACAAAAGGCAGGAAGAAGAAAGGGAAAGCCAGGCCACAGAAAGCGGCTGGAGCGGCGGCGTGCCTCCAGGGCTTAGCCTGACCCAGCAGTGAGCCTTCTCATCAGAACTTTGCTCTAGAGAGAACCTGGGCCCCATGTGGCCTGCAGTTTGAAGGGATCTGAGTCGAGCAACGTGATGGGATGATTTATGATAAGAAATGTAAATTTGGTGTTTGTCCCTCGTCTGGCCCGGAGCTCCTAAAACCCTTGGAATTTCCTAAGTAATGGAGAGCGATCAAGGTGTCTTTTGTTATGTTAATGAAATGACTTTTGGACCCGCACCTAAGGATGGGGGCTGGTTGCCAGGAGACCCAACCGAGTTATTAGACTGTTGGAAGTTTCAATCCCATCCCTCCACCCCCTACCCCAAGAGGAGAGGGGCTGGAGGTTGAATTAGTCGCCAGTGGACAATGATTTAATCAATCCTGCCTAGGTAATGAAACCTCCGTAAAAACCCCAAAAAGGACGGGTTCGGAGGGCACGTGGAGGTCTGAGGAGAGCGTCGTGCCTGGAAAGGGCGCGCAAGCGTTCCCCGTACCTTGCACCATCTGCACCTCTTCCATCTGTCTGCTCATAATTCATCCTTTTACAATAAACGGGTAATCTAGTGAGTGAAATGTCTCTCTGAGTTCTGTGAGCCACCCTAGCAAATTAGTCGAACACAAGGAGGGGGTCGTTGGACCCTCGGATCTGTAGCAATTCGGTCAGACACGTGGGCCACAATTTGGACTTTCAGCTGGCGTCTGAAGGGCAAGGGGCAGTCTTGTAGGACCGAGCCCTTCGCCTGTGGGATCTGATGCTGTTTCCGGGTAGACCGTGTCACAGCTGAGTTGAACTGTAGGACACCCTGCTGGTGTCGCAGAGAATTGCTTGGTTGTGGCTGGGGGAAAACCCCACATCCTGGCATCGGTGTCAAAATCTGGAGCAGGTTAAGCTGGGGAGCCTTCGGGATGGTTTTGAGATCTGGGCTAGGTCTTGAGCAGGCAGTGGATGGGGAGGGAGGTGGGCACGGAAGGCCCAGAGCCCCAAACACGTTGTACGTCGGCTCCGTGCGCGTTTTCGGTTCAGTCCGGATGGAGACATCGTGGCGGGAAGGGAGCTGTGCGGGGTGGCCTCGGAGGCCCAGGGTGCGGGGTCCTGCTGTCTGAGGACGACTCTGCCGGCCCGCGTGCGGTGGGACCGTGCCTCTGACGTTGGACTAGGACGTGCTGAGCCACAGTCCCATGGCCCCTGACCCCAGACATCCCCTGGAGGACCCCAGCCTCTCACGGCAGCTTCTGGAGACTTTCCTAGAGATGGGTTTTCTGAGGCACAGCCCCAGACGACCTGCTGCTCCCCCGCCCGTCCCCCATGGGGGCGGGGCGCTAACGTCTGGTCCGTCCCGGGCTTCCCCCCTCCTTCCCCGACGCACCAGTAACCACGGAGGGGAGAAAGCAGAGGAGAGCAGTGCTGGAGAATGCTGGGGTCAGGAACTCGGGGAAAGAATCTCAAATATGAGAGGCTCTGCTGACATGACTTAAGATGTGGGTGGCTGGAAGCTGCAGGGGATTTTAGATTAAAAGAGTTTCTGAAGACACTTCTTCAAGGTCAGTGACAGGAGGGTCCAGGCACATCTCCTGCCTCCTGCCAAGAATTCCAGAGGCCAGGACCCTCTTCTGGGAGCCGAGGTTGGAGAGTTTCCCAGGGAGCCCCCTCTCAGGGGCAGATTCCATCTCTCCCCATTTTCTTCCTCTAGAATCCAAAGCTGAGGGACATCTCAGCTTGAGGGGCCGGGGGCAGGAAAGAGGCAGACACGAGCACGAATTCCATCTCTCCACTGATTAACTGTGTGATCTTAGGCAACTGACTTAACCTCTCTGATCCTGTTTCTTCACCTATAAAAGTAGATTGAGACACTGAGTATAGAGCCTGGAGTAGGTGGTAGATGCTCAGTGTCATTTTCCTCTTCAAAAGATGGCTAGTGGGGCAAGATTGTATACGTGAATTACACTACAGATAGATTGAGAGCTACTACCTGCCAATCACTGTCATGGGCACTAGGGATTTGGTGGTGAACAAAACAGGATCCCTAAAAGCTTGCACTCTGTTGGAGGAAGACAGAAATAAATAATCAGATAAATAAATCCGATAGACCCTTGAACAACACAGGTTTGAACTGCGTGGGTCCACTTGTATGCAGGGTTTTTCTTTCCGTCAATACTACGGTACAACACAGTCCGCAGTTGGCTGAGTCAGCAAATAAGGAACCTAGGCTATGGAGAGTCAACTGCAAAGTTAATACGCGGTGGCACCCCTAAACCCCGTGTTGTTCAAGGGTCAACAGTATTTAATACATCAATTAATGCTAAGTGCTAAGAAGAAAGAAAGCAGCCCACGGGGGCCAGAGAGCTGGAAACGGGGACACATAGGAGGACCAGGGTGGAATTTGATTGATTGGGTAGCATTTTAAATAGGGACACCAGGGCAGGTCTCAGATCAGATGACCTTTAAAGAGAGATCAGACTCAAGCCGGGCAGAAGCAGCTACAGATGCAAAGCCCCTGGGCAGATGCAGGGGACAGCCGTGAGGTCAGAGCAGCTGAAATGCCAAGAACAGAGGGGTGAGGGGTCAGAAGTGAGGTCGGAAAGAACTGGGTCCGTATCATGGAAGGTCTTGTTGACCACGGCAAAGACTGCGGGCTTTATCTGCAGTGAAATAGGACCCATCTTATCAATCCTATTTTCCCCACAACTCATATTCATTGGTGCCAGGCCTGGGGCGAAGCACTTGGCATGCAATTAACTCTTACAAGAGCCCCTGAGGTGTGAGACCACTAGCCTCACGTTACAGATGAGGAAGGAGGCTCAGGCGTGGAAAGCATGAGTTGATTGCCCAGGCCTAGAAGTCCCTGACTCCATACCCTCCTTCCGTCTTGGACTACCTTTCCCACCGGGCCTCCAACTCTCCAACTTATTTCCTTGTTATCCAATGAAGAAGGTCATGTCAAGACCCGTGTGAAGACAAACACAGACTGAAGAGAGGCACCCACAAGCCATCGAACGCCAGAAACTTGGAGAGAGACGTGGAATCTCCTTCTGGAAGGAGCCTACCTTGCCAGCACCTTGATTTTGGACTTCTGACTTCCAGGACCATAGAAAGAATAATTTCCTGTTGCTTTCAGCCACCAGTTTCGAGATAATTTTCATGGCGGCCGTAGGAAACAGATACAGGTGTGCAGCATAACGGAACGAACCCTGAATTTAGAACAAGGTGACCTGGGTTTGAGCCCTGGCTCTACACCTCCTAGCTGTGTATCTTCGCTCAACTCCTTTCCTTTCACCCAGGCCTCAGTGTCCTCCTCTGTAGAATGGGTACACTAATACCTGGCTTCCAGAGCTGTAGTGAGAATAACACGAGATCTAAGACAACACGGGTAAGACCTGGCAGACTCGGCAGAGCTCCTACACCATAGAAGGGTGGGCTTGGGCAGACGAGATGATGAGCTGGAATCCCTGCTGCCCAAGACAGCACTCGGGACAGGGCCTAGAAGCAGCAACGCCCGGGTACTTGCTTCCAAACGCTCTAGCATGTTGTTGGCAACGTGGCTTCTCCCTGACGTCACCTCCTGAAGAGGAAGGGTGCCAACGCCCTGGCACTGGATCCTCAGCCGGTGCTTCCTGCCAGGAATCTGGGTGTGTGCGGGGGGTGGGAGCCCCGTGCCAAAAGGGGAGTCTTAGGGCTTCAAAGCCCAAGAAAAGACAGTTAAGTTTATGGCGGACTTAGTCAGGAAGCTGTAAACCTAGGACATGGCCCCGTACAGAAGGTCCTTTGAGCACCGTCTCAGAACACACGGAACAGTCTGGGACCTGGTTCCAACAAAACTGTCTCTTAAAAATAAATTCAGAGTCTAGACAGGGTCATCAGAACCTCTTTGCCACCTCCGGGTCTTCATACGTCATCAGGTTGGGGATCGTGCCATGATAAACCAAGAAATTCCAAGTCCTGGGCCCCCAGCCCTAACCCAACCCCACCCTGGGTCTGGCTTTCACGAAGCCCCTCCCAGTGGAGAAACACGGGAAGGAAACTGGAAATGGTACCTCGCACAGCCCATCCAGGCGGGCCAAGTATAGGGCTGAATCAGCCTCCCATCAGGGGCTGACTCAGTCACTGCAGCCTTGATTGGTGAAACCAAGTTTATGCAACAAAAATGTTGCCTTGTGGACCATGCATCAGAGATAAACAAAATCATTTCATAATGATAAACGGATCAGTGAATCAAGAGGACATAACGGTCCTGAACATTTATGCTTCTAATAACAGTGCTTCAAAATCCATGAAGCAAAACCTGCTAGACCTGAGAGCAGAAGTAGACACATTCCTAGTATAGTTGGAGATCCCAGCACTCCTCTCTATATCATTGATACATCATGTAGACAGAAAATCAGCAAAGATGTAGTAGGTTTGGACAACACTATCAACCAACTTGACCTAATTGACTGGAAGTAACCCAAATGCTCATCCACAGGGAATGAAAAAACAAATTGTGCTATACGCCTAGAGTGAAATGCTATCAGCAACAAAAAGGAATAAACTATGAATCATTCAATGAAATGGATGACCCTCAGAATTATTATGCTTAGCAAAAGAAGTGAATCAAAAAGGTGCGCATACTTTATGAATCCTTTTTCTTTTTAAATCTTTTGGCCACGCCGCACGGCATGTGGGATCTTAGGTCCCTGACCAGGGATCGAACCCGCGCCCCTTGCAGTGGAAGTGCAGAGTCTTAACCACTGGACCGCCAGAGAAGTCCATGAATCCATTTATATAAAGCTCCAGAAAATGCAAATTAATCTATAAAGACAGAAGGTAGATCATGGTTACTTGGGGAGAAAGGTGTGGGGAGGAGAGAGAGGGAATATTGACAAGGGGCATGAAGAAACTTTAGGGGGACAGAGAGCTTCTCACTCTCTTGGTTGTGGTGATGGTTCATGGATATAGATGTACGTCGAAATTTGTCCAATTGTACATTTTATGTGCAGCCTATTATATGCCCATTACACCTTAAGAACGCTGTTGTTTAAAATGTCCCTGGTGGCGCAGTGGTTGAGAGTCCGCCTGCCGATGCAGGGGACGCAGGTTCGTGCCCCGGTCCGGGAGGATCCCACGTGCCGCGGAGCGGCTGGGCCCGTGAGCCATGGCCGCCGAGCCTGCACGTCGGGAGCCTGTGCTCCGCAGCGAGAGAGGTCACAAAGTGAGAGGCCCGCGTACCACAAAAAAATATATATATACATATATATCTTAAGGCTTTCCAGAAGGCAGAGGAGAAAGTCTCCCCTTGGAATCTTGTTTCCCAGCTGCACACTCTACCTGGTGCCCAGGCTCCTGTGTTCTGCTCCTGAGACATTTCCTGGTTTAGAGAGAGCATCTCTAAGAGGCCCAGTCCGGGGGCCGAGTATCCCAGGTGAAACCCCTCCCAGGAAGGGAAAACAGACAGGGATACTTGGCAAGAAACGACAAAGATTTCACTGGGACAGAGAGACTTAGGGCTCTTGTTTGGGCCAGTGCTGGGCATCAGGTTCTCCTGGCATCTGGAGCTACAACACCCAACTCCACAGGTGTCTATTTCCATCTGGGACCTGAGGGACTGAGGGCCTCTTGGGGAAAATCTTCTTGTACACAACTGTCATACAGTCATTGGCAGATGTATTTGGCAAACATGGGGCAGTGGTGCTGGGAAGGACTGGGTCATCTGAGAATCAGTCGCGTTGGGAAAAGGACTTTGGCCAGAGGGTGGCAGACGTGGCCACAGAACCTGGAGATCAGGGCTGAGCGTGGCTTGGGACGGAGCGTGCTGGCCGGGCCTTGACCATGTGAGCCTGGGAGGGAAGCTTTTTGTGTGAACTCAATCATCCCACTCACCTGTGATCTCAATGAGACACCGTATTGACCCCCAGAACAGGTGTCTATAACCCACAGGCCAAATCCGCCCTATTGCCTGCCTTTGTAAATAAAGTTTTATTGGAACACAAACCACCCCATTCATTTCTGCTTGGTCCATGGTGGTCATACCACCACAGCAATTATATAGTAGCGTGATTGTGGTAGAGAACATAATGGTCTATAAAGCCTAAAACATTTACTATCTGGCTGCTAAGGAAATGTCTGCTCAGCCCTGGCCCTACTTGCCAGGCTTTATTACGGTGCGAATAACCTGTTTAACCAGTAAGTAATTTTAAGACATTTTATTTGAAAGAAACAGATATAGATGAATGGATAACACGTAGTGTGTACACACACACACACACACACACACACACACACACACACACTGGAATGTTCTTCAGCTTTAAAAAAGAAGGAAATTCTGACACATGCTACAACATTGATGAAACTTCAGGACATTACGTGAAAAATCCAGTCACAGAAGGACGCATACCGTATGATTCCACTCATGTGAGGTACTTAGAGGCGTCAGATTCATGGGGACAGAAAGTAGGTGGTTGTCAGGGCCTGGGGGGAGGGGGAGGGGGAGAGTTAGTGTTTAATGGGGACAGAGTTGCAATTTGGGAAGACAAGAAAGTTCTGGAGGTGAGTGATGGTGCTGGTTTCCCAACAGTGTGAACGTACTTAATGCCGCTGAAGCTAAAAACGGCTAAGATGGTCAATTTTACGTTATATGCGTTTTATTACAATTTTTTAAAAAAAGAAAGAAAAAAGAGAAGCAGATAGGTGATGAAGTTGAATGTAATTTTCCGGGAAATTTCTTCTTTAGAGAAAACAGAACACTTCAATGAACTTTCAGACATCTTCCCTCTCCTCTGCTGCTCAGGACACACAGGTGGGTGGAAGCTGTCCCCAAGCACTGCACATCCAGGGTCACGTGGTAGCCGTCCCAGGTGCTCTGAGGGAGTCATGTCCTCTCCTTCCTCTTTGGTCGAGGCGGGTCCCCTCGGTTCATGGGGCCCACGAAGGCCACTGCGCCCAAGCGGGCTTCTCAGGAGAGGGCGCCGGGGAACAGGCTGCCCGACCCGATGGGTGGGGTCCCTTGGGGGACAGGTCAGCAGGGAGGAGAGGCAGAGCCAGGACTGGCGTCTCCCCCAACCCCTGCATCAGAGATCTCCCGGGAGAAGCACGCAAGATCATGGAAGTAGATGTGGAAAGGCTCTTACGGGTTGAAAGCATGTGATGATGGTTGGCTGTTTCCTCCACCTCCGAAGGGTCACGTCTGTTTGTACAGGTGGGGCAGGAGGACAGGCCTGGGCCGAGAGCTCAGAGGGCCTCCAGTCGGGCCCAGCTCCCAGACCCCCTGGTTTTGTGACCTCTGGCGAAGAACTTCGTGAATCTGAGCCTGTCTTCGGGGGTGTAGATGGGAAAACTAACATCTCGAGGGCGGCCACGATGAATCGATGGAGGGTTTATGGAAAGCATGCACGCGCTCTCCCGAAACTGGACTGGACGCCATGGCCCCCAGCCTCAGCTCAAGTTCCCACTCCCCACAGCCAGCCCGTAGCGCCAGGCAGCGGATGGGTCCCCCCGAGTCTTCTCCAAAGACTGGCCTCTCCTCCGTCCAGCACGAGGGGGCTTTCCACCGGGAGGCTGGTGAGTGGGGCTATCGGACACCTGCTCAGGCGCTGGAGAGGCTCACGTCTGTGTCAACCTGCCCATCCTGGGCCCCCAGGCCTGTCGGGGTGTTGAATGAAGCTGAGAAACCCACCGCTGGGCCGACTTCTAAGTCCAACTGGGCGGCGTGGCCTGGGGCAGCGCTGATTATTTTGACAAGCTGATGGACGGGCAGAGCCGTGCGGTGGCCGCCACTTCTGTCAAGGTGGAGCCTTCTGTGCATGAAGGGTAGAGGGAGTAAGAGCTAGAGAGCCGGGGACCATGGCCCTGAAGGAGGACCTTCCGAAGCACAAGACGGCCTCCTCCTGGCCACCCGGGGGACTGCGCCTGTCACAGCCCCTGTGGGGCTCCCTGTCTGGGGGTGGCCACAGCCGACCACTCTGAGTGGGAACCCCCCTCCCCCGGTCACCATCCTTTAGAGGCAGCGCTAGAGAGAGCTCAGGCAGCCGGATTCTTGCAGGAGTCATGCAACGTTGCCCTTGGACACAGTCTAGACCTGGCGGGGGTTGGCTGTGATCGGCTTCCCCTCCTGCTGGAGCTGGGGAGAGGGTGCGTGGCAGGGGGCTGGGTGTGAGGGTGGTGATGGAGACGCAGGAGAAAGGGCTTGACTTGCCGCTGTTGTGTTAGGAATTGCAGACACCTCGGGCTTCTTAAAAAAACTCGCGTTGACCCCCTTCACCAAAACAGCAGTTAAAACCCAGAAATGAAAACAATAATGCTTCTGTGCAGGTTTTTTCAAATTAAATAAAGGGTGAAAGCAAACGATAAAATCAAGTAGGTGGCTCTGGGCTAATTCTTCTCGTCTGACTCTCAAGCCAGGCTACACAGGTACGAAAGGACATTCACTTTTCTCCTGTTGCTGAGCGTGGTGGCATTGTCAAATGACACTTTGTTGAAAATATTAAAACGTAGAGGTCACGCCAAACCCAGCTTGAAAGCGGGAGGACATTCTTTCGTCTACGCACCAGTGCATATTTGGAACCTTAGATGCAAATTCTTTGGAGACGGACGTGCTTTCCTGGCGGCAAGCACAGACAGAACGTTTGAAAGCAGGTCTCACTTTAATTTTTGACAAGTGTTAGGAAGACATACCCTTCGCAGCTTGAGAGAGATGGAGAAGGAAAACCAGCTTGCGTGTCAGAGAGTGGGGAGGGAGGGTGGGGAGAGGCGGAAGTGGCTTCTGGAAGGAACCGTCTGACTCAGTTTCCACGTCCACCGAAGGCTCTGTCTGGTGTTAAGGAGGGGGTGGCAGGGAGGCCACGAGGGCAAGTCCAATGACAGCATGGCAGGCACCTGGGAACCTGACAAGGAATCTGAATTTCTCCAGGGGCGTGGGGAGAGGGGGCAACAGAAGCTTGGGCTCCTGAAAACTCATGGGTGTTATCTAGTTTATAGTGGTTTGCATCCAGCCCTGAGCCTTGTGGTCCAGCTGAATTCTTGTAGGGCTCATGGGAAGTTGCCCTCAAAGTCTACACCTGAGGGATTTGGAATGGGATTGTCCACCATCCTTTGGGGGCAGCCCTAGAGAGAGAGCACAGTCAGCTGAATTCTGACATTGCCCTCAGACAAAATGTAGACCTGGGGGATTTGGCTGTAATCAGCTTCCCCTCCTGTTGGAGAGGGTGCGTGAGGTCGGGGGGAGTATAATTTGTCCCTTCGCCCAGCCTTCCTGTACTCATGCTCTGTCACGAGTAAACAAGACTCTGGGAAGTTAAGGAGGAGGGACAAGCAAGGCATGTTGGGTATATGCAGCAGGTGCCCAGAGCTGCCATTGCATCTTCCCAGCAACCCACGTTGGAGATGAGAAAATGCAGGTGAGGGCAGCCACGTGACCTGCCGAAGGTCCCCCAGCGAGCAAAGGGCAGGACCAAGATGCAACACAACCTTGCCTGGCTTTGAAGCTCTAGTTCCTTCTTCTGTACGGAGCCACCTACGTGTATAAGAGAAAATCAGATGTCCAATGACCGGATTAAAGTCCCTTAGCAGTGGAAGAAATGAGACCGAAACACGCATGTCTCGGTCACTTAGTTTGGGTCGCTGTCCCTACGCGTGAGTGACCTCCTGCATGCCTCACTGATATCTGATAGTTAAGGAAAAACCCTAGTGTGGCCAAGAGAAGTGAGTCTTGTTACCTCCTAAGCTCTCACGTGCTCTCTTAGCTTTCCTAAGCCACCCCCCAAATTCATCCCCATGGCCTTTAAAAAAAATTGAGGTATAATTCATATACCACAAAATTCACTCTTTCAAAGTAGACAATTCAGTGGTCTTAGTATGTTAACAAAGTTGTGCAACCATCACCACTATATAATTCCTCTAAAATTAGGAATTTCATCACCTCTAAAAGAAACCTCGTACCCACGGTCCTTCCTACCCCATCTCCAAGCCTCAGGCCTTGCCGATCACTAGTCTACTTTCTGTCTCTACGGATTTGCCTATTCTGGGCATTTCATAGATGGACTCGTGTGCTATGTGGCCTGCTGTGTCTGGCTTCTTTCAGATAGCATAATGCTTTCAAAGTTCATCCTAGTTGTAGCATGTATCCGTACTTCATTCCTTTTTATGGCTGAAAAACATTCCCTCGTAGGAATAATTTGTATCTCTTCATCAATTTGTCCACATCTTTGCCAACATCTGTTACTGTCTTTTTTATTGCAGCCGTCCTAGTGAGTGTGAAGGGCTACCTCGTTGTGGCTTTTACTTGCATTTCTCTAAAGGCTACTGTTGTTGACCGTCAATCATATGCTTACTGGCTTGCACATCTTCTCTGGAGAAATGTCCAAATCCTTTGTCCATTTTTAAAATTGGTTAGTGGTCTTTTTGTTTTTGAGTTACAAGAGCTCTGGATATGAAGCCCTTATTAGATGTATGATTTGCAAATATTTTCTCCCATTCGGTGGGTTGTCTTTTCACTTTCTTGATTGTGTCCTTTGAAGCAATTAATTTTGATGAAGTTCAATTGATCAATTTTGGGGGGATTCCTTTGCCTTTGGTGTTATATCTAAGAAGCTGTTGCCCGATCCAAGGTCATGAAGACTTACACCTATGTTTTCTTCTAAGAGTTTTAGCTCTTACATTTAGGTCTTTGCCCATATGCTGAGGTAATATGCGTATATGGTATGAGGGAGGGGTACGACTTCATTGTTTTGCTTGTGGATGTCCCATTGTCCCAGCACCATTGGTTGAAAAGACTATTCATTCCCCACCAAACTGTCTTGACACATTTGTCTAAAATCAACTGATCAGAAATATATGGATTTATTTCTAGACTCTCAATTCTATTCCATTGATCCACAGGTCTATCCTCATGCCAGGACCAAGCAGTCCTGATTCCTATAGCTTTGTATACATTTTTGATTACTGTAGCTTACTCTATGTTTTGAAATCGAGAAAGCATGAGTCTTCCAACTTAGGTCTGGTTTTTATTTTATTTTATTTATTTATTTTTGGCTGCACTGGGACTTGGTTGCTGTGCGCGGGCTTCTCATTGCGGTGGCTTCCCTTGTTGCGGAGCACAGGCTCTAGGCGTGCGGGCTTCAGTAGTTGTGGCATGTGGGCTCAGTAGTTGTGGCGCATGGGCTCAGTAGTTGTGGCATGTGGGCTCAGTAGTTGTGGCGCACGGGCTTAGTTGCTCCGTGGCATGTGGGATCTTCCCGGACGAGGGCTGGAACCCGTGTCCCCTGCATTTGCAGGTGGATCCTTAACCAGTGCGCCATCAGGGAAGCCCCTAGGTCTACTTTTTAAAGATTGTTTTGTCCATCAAGCCCCTGACCTCGGCCGCCTTTACCAAAAACGCGGGTAAGAAACCAAGAGCCACCTCCTCGCCCCAACCTCAAACCAAATCCTATTCAGTTGCCTTGACAAGCCCAGGCCAGCCAGACACATCGTCCCCTTTCCAAACTGACAAGCGTGGTGCATTCACGCTGGATCACCGTGGACCAAGGGGGTGACCAGCCAAATCTTGAAGCCTCATCCGTCTTCTGATCATGAATCCTTCCAGGCTTTGAATCTGTCTGTATCAAAAAAAAAAAAAAAAGAGGAAAATACATTGCCAAAATCCAGGCATCTCGTGTCTCATTTATATCTTGCCTCTGCAGTGTAAGACCTGCCCAGAAAGCCCACCTCTACCCCCTTCCTTCCTTCCCCTCCTCCCCGTTTCCCACTACTCCCCCCCCACCCTTTTGAGCTGGGTTGAGTCAGCCTCGCCTGTGTCCCGCCCCTGCGGTCTCCGGCCCAAGCTGCCCGCCACCCCCTGGGCAGTTCCTTGGCAGAGATTTGAAACGTTTCTATTGAAATGACATTTGAACAAACGCGGAGGGGTTCAGTTGTACTTCAATCAAATTCCGTCAGATCCAGTTGGGAGCCGGGTCCCTGTGGACAGTGCACACGGAGTTCCCTCTGTTTTCTGATCTGAATTGCTTTGTTCTTGGTCCAGGAAGGGGGAAAGAGGGGGATGCATTTGGCCTAAAATGAAACATTTCCCTTTTAAGTCAAAAACTTGAACGTGGCTTGAAGGAGAGAGTTTAAGCTCCATAATCCCCGGTCCTGAGCAAAGCAGTAACAAGCCTGCCGTTTCCTTTCTGAAGGAGGGGAGTCAGGGCAACAGCTATTGGGTAGAGCAGCCTGGCATCCCCATGAGCCTGCCCGGAGTGGCATTTCACATGCTCCCGGGGCCACCGCTCAGAAATCATGTCCCGCAAGGCAGCTGGGCCTGTTTCCTTTCCCAGTCTGGGCAGAGATGCTCTGTGTTTCAACTGCTGGGGGAAACAACCCCAAAGCAGCTTTTCTGTGGCTCCCAGCTCTTTTCTTCCACTTTTGCTGCCTGGGCGGGTTCCCCCCCTGCCCCTCACCGCACCATCACAACAGCTGCTGCCACTGGTCTTTAACCAGCCCTGCTGCCTGTAACCAACAGCGGTTCTGTCACAGTCTTTCTTCTCTCCCCGCCCACCAGCCATTAGCAAGTGACGGAGTCTTGAGGGAGCGGAGTGGGTGTCAGGTCTTTGGGTTCCAAAAGTTTGGTTGTTCTCGCCCCAGACGTGAGAAAATCGGGCCAGATAACACTCTAAATTATCATCCATTTTGAAAACATTTGAATCGTCGCGGAATAGCCTCAAAGGGACGTGAGCAGGTATCTACTTAGATTTTCTCATTTTTCTAATGAAAAAGCGTGCATCTGACTGAGTCCCAGCCTCCAGGCACGGAAGGCTTATTTGACTGGGACTTAGTGCTTCGAGCCTCTCCCTCGCAACACCTTCTGCCGGCTATTTATTTTTAAGTGTTATTATTTTAATTTAATTTTTATTTTATATTGGAGTACAGTTGATTTACAATGTTATGTGAGTTTCAGCCAGACACATCGTCCCCTTTCCAAACTGACAAGCGTGGTGCGTTCACGCTGGATAACCATGGACCAAGGGGGTGACCAGCCAAATCTTGAAGCCTTCAAGCCAATAATGTCTTCTTTCCCCACATGCTCTTCTAGAACCTTGGCATCCCCCTGCCCTTGAACCAGGGTGGGCCTGAGGGCTGCCTGACCAGTAGAGGATGTAGGAGTGACACCATGTGATATCAAAGGCTAAGTCATGGAAATGCCGTGCAGTCTGCCTTTTGCTCTTCTGGGGTGCTCCTTCTTTCCCCTCCCCCAGCCCACACTTCTCTAACACATCTGTTTATACTGCGGGGTTCACCTCAAAAATTTCCTCCCCAAGAAGCTGTCCGTGATCTGTCCTGCTCCCAAGTGTACAGTCCCTGACCGTGGCCAAAGGGATCTGATCACCGTGCCCAAGAAAAAATCCAGGGCGAGGTGCTTCTGGGATTGGCACAGCATTTCTACGAGGCCCTCTAGGAATCAGGTTCTCTCTTTCCATGTTGTGAAACCCAGCATTTGACTTTCCATCCTTGGTTTGATCCCAATCTAGCTGCTACCTCTCCAAATGCCGTCTCTACACACAACCATTCTCCTCACAAAGATGCGCGAGCGCTCCGCACGAAATTCTCCTAACATCTCGTTGGCCAAATCTGGTCACGTGATCACCCCCTAAGCCAATCCGTAGAACCGGGGATTACACTTGGCTTCGTCCAATCATGCTTTCTCCCTTGGGTCTGAGAGGGGCCCATCTGTCCTGACCCTGTGGTCACAACAGAGTTTTTTTGTCTGTTATCACTTATGTGAGACAAATATCATTATCTTCCGGGCCGGACTGAGTTTGTCAAGGATAAGAACGATATCTGATTTACCCCTTTGTTGGGAGCAGCACACCCAGGGCCTGATATTTTAAGGAACTCAATGAATATTGCGTGAATATAGACCAAGTTCATCTCGGAGTCAAATCCCTTGTGAATCCCATCTTCTTATTACTCCCGGTTACTCAGGGGGGCCCCTCCGAGGCACCTGGGGAACTAGCTTTTGTCTTCTCAGCATTGTTCCCTACCTGCAACTTCTCACGAAAAATGCCAGTTCCCCGGTTGCTGGGATGGACACGTTTGCTAGGATGGTCTAATCATACACCCCACACCATGGTGATAAACGGGACCCCAGAGCTACCAGCAGCCGTGCTCTCTGCTTGAGAGGAAGGAGATGCCCCCCCCCCCCCCAGGAAGAAGCAGGAAGAGTCTGTGACTCTGAGGTCCTCAGAGCTGCCCTGTTACCCTCTCGGTATCCTTCGAATCAAGACCCACTTTCCCTTAAGCTGGTTCGAGTTAGCTTCTGTCACTTACAATGCTGACTAATACAGCCCCCTGTCTAGACTTGGCCTCCTCCGCAGGGCTCAGTTCTTTGAAAACCAGTAGGTCAGCTTTGTTCACTGATGTGTCCAGTTCCCAGAAAGGTGCCCCGAGCCATTGCAAGGATGCCATAGAATGAATGATGATAATACGACAGAGGTGGGTTCAAATCCCAGATCTACTGTTTATAAGATGCAAATTACAGGAGCCACTGAAATGTACTGGAATTTAACCCTCTCCTTTTTAAAATGGAAATAACACACTGTCTGTTTCCCTCCTGTAATTGTTATTAGAAATAACATAAACATATATGAAAAGTCTCCCAGCCTCAAAGGCCTCACAGGAATTCTTTCTGCCAGTCTTTCTCCCTGTGGGCCCAGCTGATCGGACTAACTGGAACAGCGTCCGTGCCTTGTGATGTCTTGGCCTATGGGAGAGGCATCTGTGTGTACCGGATCTTCCGCCACCATCTCCTTCCAAGCAGAGTGGTCAGAAGTGGTGCCTATGCGTGTGTTGCTGTGTTTTGAACCAACCGATGCTGGCACAGCCAACTGACATGAGCAGTGGTCTTGGCTGGCCAGTGGCCCTTGCGGTGCTTTGGTGGACGAGCTCTACTCACCAGAAGTGACCTACAGTGGCCGTCCAATCAGATTCCCTCACTGAAAAATGAGGCTTGTAGAGAAAAGGAGAGAGAGGTGTGATTATAGGGTGGGGGAAGCCACTGAAAGACACACAGAGAGAAGAAGACAAGAGATGGTCTGAGACTTAGAAAATTAACATGGCAACATCCAGGAAATGGGAAGAAAGAAATCTGATGCCACTATGTCAATAGCAGCAGGGACCTACTGGCCAGGAGCTAACAGATGCCTTCTGCTCAAAGGGCAATAGTAGGACCAGGTCACTCTGCTGGATGACCGGCGTTGCCATGGAAATACCCTAACTCTTGAAATGCCCTATTGAAAAACCTGGCTATCAAACACCCATAACTCCTGTTATGGTATAAGATGTTCCCGTTCTTTGTGGGGCATGGCTATGCAGCTGCTAAGATGTTTGCTATCTCTCTAGATTCCCCGGGTCCCCTTATTATAAACCCCATTAACACAGCCTGAGCACACCCCTGTTCCATACAGTTTAAAAGAACCTATCATACCTTTCTCTCTGCCTAACATGTGCAGGTCTTACCTCAAAAGAAAGTTTGATGTAGACATTTCAGGCATTAGTGAAAAGACTAGTTGGTACATATATTTTAAGTTAAGGAAACATAAAAAATCATACCACACAGACCACAGTGTCCAACTTAATCGACAGAACCAGAATTATACCACAAAGGACTGTAGTAGTTATTCTTTAAAATAGCACTACTCTCTACAAAAGACTTGAACAGGACTTCACACACAAAAAAAGGATCTCCAAATGGCCAATAAACACATGAAGAGGCATCCAGGTACTCAGCTTCAATAAGGCAATGACATACCACTACGTGCCCGTCGAAATAGAAAATACCAAGTGTTGGCAAAGAAGCAGAGGACGAGAAACTCTTACACACTGTGAGATGGGATGTAACCTGGTACAACCACTTTGGAAAACTGTTTGGTGGAATCTACCAAAGCGGAACACACATAGACCCTATGACCCAACAATTCCACTCCTAGGTATATGCCCCAAAGAAACACATTCACCAAACAACATGAAAAGAATTAGAAACAATCAAATGCCCATCGGCAGGAGGAGGGGTAAAACCTACTGTGTGGACTCACAGTTGACAAATGTAGTTACTCGGTGGATCCTGTGTGTCAATGAGCTTGAACAAACTTTAGATAAACGTCATGGGCAAATCTCATAAACATACTGTATGATCTATTTATATAATGTTCAGAAAGTTCCACCCACATAAAGTTTAAATCAGGCAAAACTAACCTAAGGTGTTAGAAGTCAGGGTGGGTATTATCTTTATCAAGGGGAAGGAAACTGGAAGGGGGTACCAGGGAGGCTCCTGGGGCTCTTGAAATGCCTGTGAAAATCCATCAAGCTGTACCCTGGTTCGCTGTGTGAGCCTCTCTATTTATGTCAAACTTCAATGAGAATGTACCTTAAAAAAGAAAAAGACTGCCTGGTTCAAAGATGACACTGAATAGATCAGTGTTGATGTGATTCATGTGCCTTTGTCTTTTAAAAACAGTTCAATTCTTTCAAAAACGATCCTTTCATTGCTGCATCAATATAATTCATCATGGCAAGCTTTCCCTTCACACTGTACGGACAGCTGTGTCCTCAGGCCCCATGCTGGTCGGCCCTTTGTGCGGACTCATCTTGTTTATTGGCACGGCCAGCTCTGCTCAGCACCTGTGCTCTCTTGGAACCTCTAACCCCATCCCAGATGCTTTGGCTAATTTTGCGTTCAGCAGGGGAAAAAAGTTGTCTGATAGACAATGGGGTACGGTGGAAAGAGCAGAGAACCAGATCTGCTTCCGTGGAGCCAGATCTGGACGATTAACACATTTCTGCCGCTTCAGGTAAGTTGCTTAAACTCCCTGAGCCTCAAGTTGCTCACTGTAAAATGGGATCATGGCAGTTGTGAGGAATGAATGGGATGACATAAAGTAGCCAGCCCCATGCCGGCATACTGAACTTCCTGAGTAAATGTGAACTCTTACTGTTGTTGTTGGAGGAGGATCTGAAATAAGTTTTTTTCTAATTTCAAAATTAAGGATGTTCTGTTGCCAAACACATGGAAAGCACCCAGAAGGAGACAGAAATCGCTCAGCGATATAACCCCCAAATTGTAATTTTGTGGTGTGTCCTCTTACTCCTTTCCTGTCCATACACCCTGGTCCCCAGCTTCAGGTGGGCAAGAAATAGATGTTGATTTCCTCTAGTTCAGCTTGAATTCTGTTATGAGCCCATCCCCCTGCAGGCAGGAATTCACTTCATCAGTTCAATCCCCTTCTTTTCCCTGGCGTCGTATCCGAATTCTCAGGGTGGGTGGAGGAGAGAAGGAGGGAGATGAGGAGGAGCTGGGGGCCGGGGGGTCTGGTCCATGGGTCTGGGCATCCGTCTATGTGCTTTGCTGCCCACTGCCCCTCACTCCCATTTGCAGGCCCCGCAGGTCCCCTAGAGCTGGCGGCAAGCTGGGGCATGCCACAGAGGTGGTCTGAGGTCCCATCACAGGATCCTCTCCACAAAGCACCCTCTCTCTGGGGTCAAAGGCCTCAGAGGAATTGCCTCCGATGCCCTTGGTTCTCAGAGCCTTTGAAGGATACTCCACCTCTGCAGCCCCCGGCAGCCTCCGCCTAAGCGACAAGCAAGGCTCAGGGCTTTTTCTTTTTTTGTTTTTGGCCGTGCCTCAGGGCGGGATCTTAGTTCCCCCACCAGGGATCGAACCTGTGCCCACACGGCAGGGGAAGCACGGAGTCTTAACCATTGGACCACTGAGGAAGTCCCAAGACTTTTTCTCAGGAACCCTCCAGCCTCTAAATTCTCAGCCTCTCTCCCCAACATCCCTCTGTCCCTCCCCCACTCCAATCTTAACCCCAGAGGACATTTTCTGGGGTGGAGCTGGAGGAAAGTTTATCCATCATGCCTTCTGTTGTTGCAGCCCTCAAGACCCTTCTGTTTTTCAAGCCCCAAACCCTGAACCTCTCCTTTTCCACTGCTTCCTGTTTTACATCCCTTCCCCGAGGCAAGAAGCACCAAAGAGCTGAACTTTAATTCCGAGATAGTGTGTCTGCGAGGAGGCTCAGCAAAGGGTAAAAGGAACTGGAGACACAAAAGTATCCCTTAATGCTTAAAAGATTTTGTCTACACACACACGTGCGCGCGCACACGCACCCCAGGAGGACGCAGCTTTGTGGCCTAATTTTTCCATTTAGCGATGCCGTATGGACCCATGCCTGTGTCATGATGGCATTTTTATTGACTTCATGCTGTGCCATTGCATGGGGTGCAGTCACTTACCTTAGTGCACCCAGTGTTGGAGAAATACATGACACATCTTCCTTGAGTTATGATGGGTTTACATCCCAATAAACCCACTGTAAATTGAAAACATCTTAAGTCAAAAATGCATTTAAATCACCTCACCTACCAAACATCATAGCTTAGCCCGGCCCACCTTAAAAGTGCTTGGAGCACTTAACGTTAGCCTGCAGTTGGGCAAACTCATCCGACACAAAGCCTAGTTTATAATAAATGTTGGATAGCTCATGTAATTTATTGAATCCTGGACTGAAAGCAAAAACCAGAATGGTTGTCTGGATCCAGTGTGGCTGTCGGTGTGTTGGCCGTTTACCCTCACGGTCGCCTGGCTGCCTCTGTGCAGGTTCAAAAGGGAGGATCGGACCTCACGTCGCCAGCCCAAGGAAAAGATCCAAATTCGCACCACCTTAAAGTTGAGAAATCACAAGTCAAACCGCTGTAAGTCGGGGACTGTCTGAATCTCCAAATCTTTATTACCGTAAATAACATTGCCACGCACGTCCCGTAGGCAGGCCACTCTCAGCTGTGGGTTCTAAGACAAGGGTCATTATCTCTCTAAGCCTTAGTGTCTTGATTTATAAAACACTGGCACCACCTCACAGAGTCATTAGAAGAATTAAATAAGACGGTAGATGTAAAGATGTAAAGTGCCCAACAAAAACGTGTTCGTTCAAGGATGATGAAGATGGTGATGATGACAGTCACACAACTTCTTACAAATCTCTATTTTTCTCAGGATAAAAACCTAAAAACAAGACTGCTGGGTTAGAGGTTCCTTAAAAAACTAAAAACTGAGTTACCATATGATCCAGCAATCCCACTCCTGGGCATATATCCATAGAGAACTCTAATTGCAAAAGATACATGCATCCCAGTGTTCACAGCAGCACTATTCACAATAGCCAAGACATGGAAGCAACCTAAATGTCCATCAACAGAGGAATAAAGAAGATGTAGTATATAGATACAATGGAATATCACTCAGCCATAAAGAAGGATGAAATCATGCCTTTGCAGCAACATGGATGGACCTAGAGATTATCATACTAAGTGAAGTGAATTTTGTCTTTCTCAGACAGAGAAAGACAAAATCATGTGATATCACTTATATGTGGAATCTAAAAAAAATGTTACAAATTAACTTATTTACAAAACACAAATAGATCCACATAGAAAACAAACTTATGGGGCTTCCCTGGTGGCGCAGTGGTTGAGAATCCGCCTGCCAAAGCAGGGGACGCGGGTTCGATATCTGGTCCGGGAAGATCCCACATGCCGCGGAGCGGCTGGGCCCGTGAGCCGCAACTACTGAGCCCCCGCACCACAACTACTGAAGCCCGCACGCCTAGAGCCCATGCTCCGCAACGAAGAGTAGCCCCCGCTCGCCGCAACTAGAGAAAGCCCGCGTGCAGCAACGAAGACCCAACGCAGCCAAAAATAAATAAACTTTTAAAAAAAGAAAACAAACTTAAGGTTACCAAAGGGGAAAGAGAGGGGAGGAGGGATAGATTAGGAGTCTGGGATCAGCAGACACACACTACTATATGTAAAATAGATAAACAAGAGCCAAGAAAACAAAAGCGCTGGGTTAAACGATAAGTACATTTTCTAAAATCTTCTGAGAACTGTTTTGATTTACCCTCCATGGTCCCTGCCCAGAACCCCGTTGCCAGCCTGGTGCACCTGTCTCCCACCTGTTGGGCGCGTTGACTGCAAAGGGCTCACAGCTGCACCGTCATCTGGAGCGTCGCCCTTGGCCTATGGGAGCCACCCACGTGAGAAGTGCCCGGCAGGTTAGCCCGCCCCCAGGGCAGGCCGCAGCCAGCGGCTGACTGACACGGGGTGCAAAGGCCAGCTCCCCGGCCTCAAGGTGGGACAACCCGTGTTTCCGTTCCTGCTCCCAAGCTCCCCACGGGATCAGGTTAAGACCAGACTTCAGCTGAACCACATCGTGGCTCTAGCCGCTTTCTTCACTTCCTTAAAGGCTTTTCTCCTAAGAGCCTTCCTCCATCAGTAGATCATTTCCCTGGGAATCCCTTCCGGAGAATCCATCTTGAAACACCCATCCAATAGCAGTGGGGGGCGTCGGGTGGGAGGTCTTAGGTGCATTGTGTGGTGTCACTCTTTAAAGCGCGTGACCGCACAGCTAGGCTGCCCGAGCGTGTGTGCTGGTAGAAGGGGGGTCTCCATCCCAGGACACCCTGCTCTGAATGGACGCGTCTCCCCAAACACACGCGCGCGGGCTGCCCTCCCCCAGCGAGCCAGTGAGCCTCGAGGCGAAGTAGGAACGGACAAGCCATGCAATAACAAACAAGCCAGCGCTACGAGAAGGCAGCGTGGAGCTTCACTGCCCTTCACGGAGAGAGGCCGAGGAAGCCAGCAAACAGAACCCGGGGGTCCAGGAGCGGTGAGGGGGTGGGCAGGCTGAGGCAGCTGAGACGAAGTCCAGAATGGGGCCGAGGTGAAAAGCGGGCACTGTGACCTCGTTCAAGTACACCCGTGCAACGAAGATGCTCATTGAATACGCAAGCCACCTGATGCTTGCATGGTAGGAAAAATAATAAGAAAACACCTGGCACTGCCTTTGGGTGGATCAGCCAATATCTTTATTCTCTCTCTCTGTCCCTCTCTCTGCGTTTGTCTCTCTCTATCTGTCTCTCTCTGTCTCTCTCTCTGTCTCGGTTTCTCTCTCTGTCTCTGTCTCGGTCTCTCTCTCTCTGTCTCCTTCTGTCTCTCTCTCTCTGTCTCCTCTCTCTCTGTCTCTCTCCCCCTCGATGACTGAAGTACCCACTCTGTATGGCCTTCTGCTCAATCCACACTGGTAATAGTGACAAGACTTTGATGTGCTCCTTATTCAACAGAATGTTGTTTAGTTCAAAGTGAGGAACAGAGGCAATTCTTTGCTTTTAAATTATTAGCTCCCTAAGTCTTCTGGAATGATGTAGTTTGACTGAAGTGTGCGGTTTATTAACTACATAAAGACGACATTATCAGAGCGGAGAAAGGCGGCGGCGAGCTCTGCCATTCAGCCCAGCAGCAGGGGTTCTAGGTGCTTTGATCTCAATCAGTGCTAAATGTCTTTGTGAGATAGAGAGCGAGCTGAAATTATCTTTGGCATGTGGCAGCATCAATTATTCAAGTCCTTTTCCTTATGAATTAAAGTGTTCAACTTCCACCCCATTTGTGGGATTGGGGCATTTTTTTTCTTTTATTGTTGTTTTTCCAGTCAGGAAAGGCCCTTGGAATAAACCTCCGAGCGTCTGCTAATCATACCCCAGCTGATGACCTTTGAAAGGTCACATCTCCTCCTCACTAATTGCTTCCCCACCCTCACTCGGAGCCCTGGTCCTCTTCGAGGTGACCCGGAGGACTGCAGAGAAAACAGGGGCATTGTTTCTATCTGGCTTCGTGCCAGGATGGTCAGCAGAGGCTAATGAAGTAGCCCCTTGACAAGAAGTGTTGGTTTGAAATCTGATGAAATGGAGGCGTCCCCAGGCTGTTAGAACACCCCCGCCCTGGCTGACCTCAGCTGCCCGCTGTACCCCCCAAGGAAGAGGTCAGCTATCAAACCGCCCTTCTGATCAAGACCCAGTTCCTTTGAATACACCCGCCCTCTGGGATGGTGATTTTTCCATCTGCAGGCTGAGACCCATGAGTGAGTCATCTAATCAATGTAGTGGATTGTGTCCAGCAGAACTGAAGAGAAAAGAAAAGGAGAGATCAGAATGCATTGGATGTATTAGGCTAAGTATTGTTCCTTGAAACTCTATTTCAGATCTGAGTGCCCTGGGTCAACATACAGCATCACCACCACCACTTCCTCACCAGAAAAACCTTGAGACAAGGATCTGGGGGCAAGTTGCTTATCTGGGGGGCGGGGGTGATTCCAGAAAGTTCTGTGCTAGGCGGGGTAAGTGAGAGAAGAAGGAAGAAAGCCAATGAACTGCAAGTTAATTACTGGGCTGCCACCATGGGCCACTGGAGCTCCGTCCCTCTGGGGACAGTCTGAGTTGTCCCACCAAAAATGAGGGAGCTGAAACCTTGGTCCACAAATACTTGTCCTCCATCGGTCAGGGTCTCGCCTGGATATTAGCTCCCTGTCGCTTCTAGGAGGCTCCGTACATAGACCAAGTATGCCCCCGTGGCCAGAGAGCCCCTTCAGGCAGAGGGATGGGACAGAGTGGAGAGAAACTGTCTGTGATGACGCTAGGGGAGACCAAGGGAATGTACACGGAGCACAGCCTCATCTGCTCCACCACGTAAGATGTATTTTGTATCATGGATGGCAGTCAGAACAGTCTGAACATCCCTGCCCTAGAAGATAAAGGTCAGAGATCCATCACCCATACCCCTGGAGTATTCTTTAAGCCTTCTAGACTTTTCTCGAAAGCTCTGGATCAACTACATTCACTGACTTACTACATTTACCTTACAAGTTAGTGATGTTGGCACAGCAGAAGCCCATGTAGGTCAACGAGCCCAGCAGAGTGCTGGTCTGGAATGGCTACTCAACAAAGGGTGAGTTGAATTTGAAACCAGTTTATGAACCACAGGGGCAGGGGGATCACCGAGTACCTACTGGATGCTTGACATGGCGCTTGGTGCTGTGGGCAGTCAGGGCGTTGAGGTACTGATGATCTGATCGGAAGACAAGGCTAAGCAAAAAGCACCAGCTGGAAAACATCGTGCAGCCAAAGACCGAGGCAGGAAGCAGGACTTGCCCCTGTGTGATGGTTAGGATCACGGCACCTGGGTATCTGGTCAAGCATTATTCTAAATGTTTCTGCGAAGGTGTTTGGGGATGAGATGAACATGTCAACGAGTGGATTTTGAGTACAGCAGATTGCCCTCTATAATGTGGGTAAGCCTCATCCAATCAAAGACCTCAGAAGAACAGGCTGACCTCCCCCGGGCAAGAAGGAAATCTGCCAGAAGACAGCTTTTGGACTCAAACTGCAGCTCTCCCCAGCCTCCCTCCCCCATCAGATGTTAGACTCACCAAGTCTCCACTATCACGTGAGCCAGTTCCTTAAAATCTCTCTCTCGATATCTGTCTATCTATCTACCTACCTACACACCTATCTGTGTATCTCCTTTTGGTTCTGTTTCTCTGGAGAACACTGATTAATGACACCTAAATTCTCCCTTTTCACTCACCCCCAACCCCCCACAACCCGGTCACCAAACTCTTTGCTTTCACCCCTCTGTTATCTCCAGAACCAATCCCTCTTTCCCACCCACACCATCCCATCCACGCCATCTTCTTACCTGGATCACTGCACTCAACACATAACCAGACTCTGTCTTCCCACCACCTTAGGGACCTATGGCACATGTGTTAAATGTTGGCATACTGGAAGCTGAGAACTCGACCTTGCCTAAGGTGACCTCAAGAGCTGAGCACGAAGGAGAAGAAGGCCAAGTAGGGGGCTGGAAGGGGGGAGAAGAGGGGTACATAAGATCTTCCTAGAGAAGGTGCTGCTGGAAATGAGTCTTGGAAAAATGGATGAGTGTTTACCAGGCAGGATGATAAAAGAGTGTGAGAAATTTTCTAGAAGAAGGAAGTGGTATGATGGGTTTAGGGAACCAAGCTCTATTTAAAGTGGTGTACGTTTAGAATTGTAGTACCCACAGTAGGCGAAATGGGTGCTTACATATTCTGCTGAGAATATTTTCCTGGAAGGCAAATGACCAAGAGGTATGAAGAGCATTTGAATTTTTCCGCTCACTTGACAAGCAGTACCTCTAGGAATTTTTTGGTAAGAAACGCCTGTAAAAGTGAAAAACTAGAAATATCCCAAATAGCCAACAAAATGGGATAAGTTCAATAAATATGCTGTATTCCCTACAATTGAATACAATCTGATTATTTTAAATGATGTTGAGATGAATATTTATTGTCACGGGAAAGTGTTCATGACAAATTAAGGGGAAAAAGTAGGTATTAAACCGGCTGAAAGGTACGTGGGAACTCTCTGTACTACTTCACAACTTTTCTGTAAATCTAAGACTATTCTCAAATGTAAAAGTTTGTCTAAATACCTTAAAAGCCAGATATTTACAGCACTGTCTTATTTGTACTGATATGTGACGTACACACTGGAGAATATATTTGAAGGTGATCCTAGTGGTTATTCTGTGTGGTAGGATCAGGGGCACTTATTTTCTTCTTTTTACTTATCTGTATTTTCTATCTTTTCTACAATGACTGTGGAGTACTTTTGTCACGCTTTTAATATGAAAGATAAAGTTTATCTTAAATTTATCTTAAATGTTCTTTAAAGGGAGCTTATCAAAGAGGGGAAGAAGAAAGACCAGTAGCTAGAGGAAAATAGTATCAAGAGATGGTTTAACATTTTATTTTAGTCTTTATTCCAATTCTAAAATAATATATTCTAATCCTGTAGAAATCTGAACATCACTAAAATGTACAAAAAGTGTAATCATCACACATAAGCCTGCTTCTCAGAAATGATCACTGGGGAGTGGACTCTGGTGCTCCACTGAGAGCCCACAGATTCCTTCGACCATTTCTGGAGCTCCTCTCCTGGGTCCAGTGTGGCTTTGCTTCTCACCACCAGCACCTGTGACTCTCTTTGAAGGGCTACGTTCAGAATCCTGGAGCTGCTTTGCCCGAATGTGCAGAGAGGGAGAGGTGGCTGGGCAGACTACATGCGAAGGAGTAGAACATGCGGTGAGGCATCATTTACACTCCTGAGTTTCCCTGTGGGAGGAGACTGGAGCTACTCTTAACTATACTGAGACTGCATTCTGACTTGGCTTCCTCCCCATCCCTATCCTGCTTCCCCCTCCCCGACCAGGTTCTCCTGGAAGCACTTCTGTAGTAAATCACCTGCACACACATCTCCATCTCAGGGTCTGCTTTTAGGAAAACAGTTATGTTGTTGCTGTTGATGCTCAAATGGACCTCCTTCCCTTCTTTTCTCTATACATACAACACGTGTTGCACGGCTCTGACACACTGTACTTTATGGACAACTTGGCTCTGATCTTCCCAGAAGCCAGCGCTGAGAGAGCCATGATCGGTCACATGATTCAAGGCATCCATGGGATTAAAAAAAAAAACAAAAGCATAGCTGGAGAGAAGCAGAGGTATGTTCTAGCACTGAGTGCAGAGAAACATTTACCCTGTGACTTGCAGACAGCCACCTTCTCAACAACTGCCTGCAGTGGTTACAGTAACAAAGTCCATAGCTGAAGGCAAAGGGCTGAAGTGGTGTGGCTGAGGAAACAATGCTCTGATACAACCCAAGGTTTAAAGTCAGCATGTAATCAGGGATGGCATGAGCAGACGCCTGTGGAGGCAAGGTGGTGCAAACGAGGCAGCAGTGAGAACAAAAATGATCGGAGGGCACATTTCCTGTGGGAGCCACTACACAGCTCTAATGAGGAGCTGCCAGGTGGGAACATTGTTGCCAGATCTTCAAGAGGACCTGAAAATCAGAATTTATATGTAAAATATCTCAATTTTTAAATACTGGAGATCTTTTTTGTTTTTGAAACACCAGGCCAAACAAATATGATTGTGGGCCAAATTCAACCCATGACTAACAATTTGCCACCACTGTTCTATGGGGGGAAATAATGCAGAGAAAGGGAAAAATCAGGCATGCTCTTCAAATAAGCCAACCGAAAAACTACCTCACACAATTTACCTTTTTTTTTTTTTTTTTGCTGTGCGCGGGCCTCTCACTGTTGTGGCCTCTCCCGTTGTGGAGCACAGGCTCCGGATGCACAAGCCCAGCGGCCATGGCTCACGGGCCCAGCCGCTCCGCGGCATGTGGGATCCTCCCGGACCGGGGCACGAACCCGTGTCCCCTGCATCGGTAGGCGGACCCTCAACCACTGCGCCACCAGGGAAGCCCTATGAAAATAATTTTAATGGCAATATTACAGAAGTACTTAAAGTGCTAGGGAGTTTTTGTTTGTTTGTTTGGGGCTTTTTGTTTGTTTGTTTGTTTTTACTTTAGGAAATAACACTGCATTTCAGATAATTTACTCCAACTAGACTCCTAGGTGTGGAATTACTTTGTAAGAAATTTTTTTAAGCTCTAAATTCGTATCAAGATTTAGAAATGCTGTTGCATATATCAATAGTTCATTTCTTTTTATTGCTTTTTTATTGCATTCTACTGTATGAATATACCAAAGTTTGTTTGTTCATTCTCCTGTTGATGGACACCAGGATGTTGATGGAATAATAAAAAGGTCTTTAGTGCCAAGTTTAAGAACCACTGAGATACACACAGAACATAGATGATCATAAATACCAATGAGGGAAGGAAAAAATAATATTATTACCTGTATACCCCTCATCATACATGGTGGGTCAGGTGGGTGAAGAGAAAGGTGAAAGAAAAAGTTGTTTGAGGACTAAGTATCTTTTTCTGTATTCTACATACGAGTGATAACACCAGGGAATTTCAATTATGTCTTGGGATAAAGAAGAAAGAGTTGAAAGTCACCAAAAATGTGCTTATGAGGTCAAATATGTAGAGTCAGCCTACAGGGAGAAAGGACTAATGAACACATATTTAGACACATAAGTAAGTGGTGGGGCTGAGGCATTTGCCTATGAAAACTCTTGTGACATCGAGTGGCCACACAACACACATCCTCCCTGGGCACCATCAATGTGCACTCATGGTCTCTAACCACCAGTGGGTCCTCAACGCTGCCAGGCACCCTCTGCATTCCTCTGGTCCCTTCTCACTTCACTCTCCTCCAGATTCTGTGCTTGAATCTCTTCTCTTCTCTCCCTCTTCTCTGTCCCTCAATATCCTCCTCGAACACCAGGCCTTCAATTCTCCCGTCATGTCTCTGAGGAAGCCCACAAAAGCTACATCACCCTTCCCGTCTCCTCTCCCAGGAACCCATTCGGCGTCTTCAGACTCAACGTCATGAATTTATCTCCCCCAAACCACTTCCTCCTCTTGGTTTCCTGGTCCCATCAAAGGCAGCTCCGTTCTCTAACTCACAGGGTTCCCCAGTCTCAGCGCCTTTGCCTTCACCCTCTCCTTTCCCCTGATGACATGTTTCACACCTGTTTGACCTCTGGGCTGCTCTTTCCTTTCTAGTCCCATTGCTGTCACCCTTGTGCAGTCCCCTTACCTCTCCAGCCCTATGGAGATTTCACAAGCTTGCTGTGGTTCTATCCATCTCAAACCCTGTCCCCAGATTTATTCTTCCAAAGTGTGGCTCTGATCAGCCACTGTCAGGCTCAAAAGCTTCCTGTGACTCTCCCATCACCTATCAAGTTAAGTCCATCCTCCTGAGCTCCGCTCTGGGGTCCAACTAAGTTACAATATCATCTCCTCCTGGCCCTTCAGTAAACTGAGCTCCTCATTGTTCTGGAATGCTTCCCCCCTCTACCCTCTGGCCACCGCATTGTCCTTGTGGGTCCCTCTAGAACTGGAACCCTTTCCTTCTCCTCTTCCCATCATTTAAGTTTCAACCTAAGCTCATCTATGGAAACGCTGATGGCACCAGTGGGGTGATTCTCCCTTCTCTGCAGCTCTGTACTCTCTAGGCAATTGATCACATTCTGCTTTGTATCATTTTAATGCAGGTTTTAGCGCTCTGACTACCCAGAAAGCGCTCGAGGGCTGAGGCCATGCGATCCATTCTCGCACCTTCCAGCAACAGCCATGCAGTAAATCCTCGTAACGGGTGTTCAGTGAACCCTTAAATTACTCAGGCTGTTGAGACTTGCCGAGCCAGGCCACATGTGTGGATAAAGAACTCTTCCCGGGCTTCCCTGGTGGCGCAGTGGTTGGGAGTCCGCCTGCCGATGCAGGGGACGCGGGTTCGTGCCCCGGTCCGGGAAGATCCCACGTGCCGCGGAGCGGCTGGGCCCGTGAGCCAGGGCCGCTGAGCCTGCGCGTCCGGAGCCTGTGCTCCGCAGCGGGAGGGGCCACAACAGTGAGAGGCCCGCGTACCGCAAAAAAAAAAAAAAAAGAACTCTTCCCTGGCTCTGCTGCTAAGCCCACACACACACCAGCTCACTGGCGTTTCCTCACAAGTCAAGCACTGCAGACGCATCCCTCATTACAGACCCGCCCAACTGCTCTCTCTTCAGACCCAGATCTCTTGCCCTGAGGGTTTCCGGCCAACACCCCCAGACTAGAATCTCAGTCTCAGGGCTTAGATGACTTCTTAGAGCCTCTTTCTTTGTCTTCTCGTCCCCAGTTTTTCACTTCTGGGACAACCCCCAGGCGCAAGAGCAAAGCCAAAGCTTGACCCCAAGGCAGGGTCCCTTCGGAACCAGCTCGAGAGCAAAAGAAACCCTGCCTTCCCCGAGATGAAAGCTCTGTGCAGCAGGATCACCCGTGGCCTAATGCCACGCTGCCATGGCAACATGAATTTTAAGCAGTCATCGCAGAACCCGCCTCTCCTGTTTCAGCAACCCTGGAGCCAGCCTCTCCTGGGTGGGTCTTGCCACTATGGGCATGCCGGGTGCACTCGAGGGACCTGAGTCACTTTCTGGGGTCAGGACGGCCCAACCTGGTAACTGATATCCTGAAACCTGTTTAAGTGTGACGTCTGGATCACACTTACGTCTCCAGACATAGAGTTTGTTGCTGGGGAAGATGAGGAGGCACCAGCAGCCTCAAGGGAATCACACCCAAAAGAGGGCTGGAAACAGATTCTCACTCCTCTACCCTCCAGGAACCGGACCTTTCTGTATCTTTTGCATCCATGCAAAGATGACTGACGTGTACGTGATCCCAAGGACGTCACCGCTTCTAGGGAAAATAAACCACGTATTGAAACAACACAAAATGCGTTGTAACTGAGGTCACAATAAAGGCTCCTCCACTTCCTGTTAAGCTGTAGGCTGGGGCCCCGGGTGACAGTGACACCAAACAACAAACACCCACAGCCCCAGGGAGGCTGGGATGCCCCAGAGGACAGGCAGGGAGGCACATGTCCTTCAGTCTCCGTGACCGTCCCCACTGTCCTGTCCCCCAAGGGTCAGGGGTGCTCAGAGAGACTGAGGCCCCAGCACACTTGGCCTCGTGCCCTAGACTCGAGTGCTGGAGCCCAGGTGGTCTCAGCGCTGAGTAGATGCAGCACAGACAATGTAACAGTGTCAATAACAGCTCTGGCTAGCATGCAAGGAAATGATTGCCCGCAGACCTTGAGGTCGGTAGAAATCTGAATTAGTACAGAGTTTTAAGAAGCCAATTTGTGGACTTCCCTGGTGGTCCAGTGGTTAAGAACCTGCCAATGCAAGGGACACAGGTTTGATCCCTGGTCCAGGTAAGAGCCCACATGCTGCGGAGCAGCTAAGCCCATGTGCGCCCCAGCTACGGAAGCCTGCGCGCCTAGAGCCCGTGCTCCACAACAAGAGAAGCCACCACAATGAGAAGCCCGTGCACCACAACGAAGACCCACTGCAGCCAAAAAAAAAAGATTATGGTGGACTGGTCTTTAAAATATGCATACTTTTTAACCCAGGGATTCTTTTTTTGTTTCTGTCCTGGAGAGGTACTTGCAGATGTGCCCAGAGAGGAATGCACCAGGGTGTTGGTTGCAACATTGTTTGTTTTCATGAAAACTTGGGAACAACTTAAAGTTCATCTACAGGAGAATAATCAAACCATGATACAAACTAAATGTATTGGTTTCCCAGCGCTGCTGTGACAAAGTACTACAAACTAGGGGGTTTAAAATAACAGAAATGCATCCTCTCATAGTTCTGGAGGCTAGAAGTCTGGAATCAAGGTGCAGGCAGGGCAGTGTCCTTGTTTTCAGAGCGGAGTGTCCCTCTGAAGGCTCTGGGGAGTGGCCTTGTTTGCCTCTTCCAGTTTCTGATTGCCCTGGCAATTCACAGCATCCCTTGGCTTGTCGCTGCATAGCTCCAATCTCTGCCTCTGTCTTCAGGTTCCCTCGGTGTGTCTCTGTGTATCATCTCCTCTTCTTAGGATTCCATTCATTGGATTTAGAGCCCAACCGAATGCAGCATGACTAACGTTTCAGTAAATTCACCATTAGGGATTTTTTTGTTTTTTTGACTGCATGGCACAGCATTTGGGATCTTAGTTCCCTGACCAGGATCGAACCAGTGCCCCCTGCATTGGAAGCGCAGAGTCTTAACCACTGGACCACCGGGAAAGTCCCGGGATTTTTTTTTTTTTAAGACATAAAAATTTGGACACCCATAACTGCTGTGAAGTCATTGACTTTTCACCTATTTCAACAAAAATAATAGAAAGTAATATGAGATGTAAAAGTGAGGTAATAATAGGGCCACCAATTCACAGTATTAGTGACGTATCTGGACATTTGCTGTGTAATCAGGAGATTTTTATTTTAATAGGTGACCCGACATCCTCAATCCCCTAAACCCCAAACTAAGTGTGGTACTGCCTTGGGGTCTGTACAAAGATGAGGTTACAGACGTGACTCCTGCCCTGGAGAAGTTCCCTTTGTTGAAACTGATTGAGGTGAGAGTAGTATGCAGTACAAATGCTTCAAGTTCTGCTTGCCTCTAAGCCAAAGAATGAGAGAGTATAGAGGATTAATACAGGGAAGGACCAGCACCAGGGATGCTGCAAGGAAAGTAGAAACCCATAACCTAGGTCTCTCTAACATCTAATTAATAACGTATCAATACATACTAGAAGCTAACGGCTTGGGTCAAAGGTTTGCGCCCTACTGGGAATGAAGCTTGCTCTCCTCCCAGAATAGGTAGCCATGCTTCCCTGATGGCTGAAATAGGCTCTGGTCTGTCCTCATTCCCTGGGCTTCTAGAAACTGGATCCCAGAAGGTGTTTTATGCCAGCTCCTCACCGAGATGGGTGTCTCCTTCATTCCATGCCTTCTCGTTTTATATGGATAACATCTCACCACGTTGTTTTGAATTTTATTGAAGGTTAGAGCTCTGAGATTATTTTGATATGCTTCACATGTTCCTGAAGGGAACGAAATCCTTCCCCATAGAAGCCCAACTCACAGAGAGCCACATTCTGGGGTCAGAAAGACTTTATGAAGGCTCTTCTTTGCGTCAGTACAACCTTGCATGTAAAAATTGCAAATAGTCATCGAGCATTCACTAGGTACCAGGCACTGAACAGAGGTTTTTTTTACATAAAATTTCCCATAATTTTCATACCCCTGTATGAGGCAGGTATTACACAGATCCCAATTTTATGGATGAGAGAACCAAGTTTGGAGAGTTTTATTAAATGTTTAAGGTCACTCAGCTAGGAAAGGGTAGAACCTGGATCTGCCCCGAGGTGCTGTGCATCAGGCAGTGTGCTTCTAGCTGTCATGCTCTGCCCGCCCCTTAATAGAGTGTATTCTAATTCTTAGTTTAAAAGTATGTTTCCCAACTAAACTATAAATTCTTGAGAGCAGGACCTAATTTTATTCATGGCAACATACCAAATGCCTAGTTGGCCTTCTATGAAATTGGATGGATGGATGGATGGAAATGATAGGAAGGAAAAACCTTTTCCCTCTACCAATTTATGTCCATTGCTTGGGGGCCTGCAAATTAACTGACAAAAGAACAGATTAACAGATTAATTAAGGGAGGTTCATTCTCAGATTGACAGAGAAAAGACAAAGTTTATTCACAGAGCATGAGAGCACCCAAGGGAATGGCTCCTGAGCAACTAGTTAAGGGTCTATATGTCATCTTAATCAGAAGGGAGGTTAGGACTTCAAGGGAAAGCAAATGGTGGGAAACTAACGAGAAACAAATAGGAGAAACAAGCAAAGGGTATGGAAAGTTTTGATAAGGCTTTGTTTATGTAATTTCTCATGTAGGTGCAAGTGGTCCATCTCCCTTCTGGCTGTAAATCTCCCAGGGAGGGGATTTACGGCAGCTGTATTTTTGAGGCTTTGTTTAAGTCAGAAAGAAAAAAAAAATCAGGTGAGGTTTTTGCCGCTACTGCTGTTTGTTCGGATATTTTCAGCTTAACATAGGTTTCATTTCACATTGGTGGGTCCAAGTGGATGCTATCAGATGGATGGTTGGATAGAGGGATGGATGAGTGGATTGGTGGGTGGATGGATGGGTGGATGGAATGATGAAAGTGGATGGTATAAACTCATCTGTGCATTTGGGGTGGAGAGTAAAGAGGCATTTTACAGCAAGGCCAGAGCCACAGTCAGCCTCCCAAGACGTTCCGTATAAATCTCCCCGCCACCGAATCGCATCCACAGCTTGCTGAGGTGCCTACAGTTCTAAGTTTGGAGATGCATTTTCTTAAGCCAGAGATCCCTGTTTAAACGGAGCTACAATAGAGAGGGAAATAGTATAATTTGAGAATTTATACGAAATGTATACTTATAAATATATGTGCATAATAATATATATTATAAATGTTATATTGTATATATACATATATATAATATATATACATATCTGTCTATATGTGTGTATGTGTGTATATATATATATATATATATATATATATATATATGTCAGACAGCTGTGCTGCAGTGGAAAAGAAGACCCCGGATGAACTTCTAGCTCCAGCAACAGGACAGCTGAGCTAACACGGACTCCCTTCTGTTATAAAATGCAGAAATAATACTAAATGAAGATAACAATTACATAGGCCCTGGGGGAGAACAATAGGAGGCTCAGAGACTTGGCGGATCAGACCTAGGTCCCCTCCAACAAGCTGGAATACCTGAAGGGCTGCCCAGGACACGAAAAGGGGGATCAGATAAAAGACAGAACTTCTCCCTAAGGTATAACAAACATATAATAGGAGCTGCTGAAAGAGGACAGAGGAACCTTATTCAAAGGACAGGGGATGAGAATTTTGAGAATGGAAACAAGACATGAGTCCTCAGGTTGAAGACACATCGTCCTGAGCAGGACACAGAAGCATGCCCGCCTCTAGACACACGGCAGGGAAGCTGCAGGACCCTCAAGATAAAGACCTCTTCTTGGAGGTGAAATGGGGAAGAAAATCTATAAAATAACAATTGGACTTCTCAGCGGCAGCAAGACAGGGCAGAAGGATGAAATAATATCTGAAATGCAGAGAGGAAATTACTCTCAACTTATTCTTTATTCCGCTAAATAATCATTTAATGGTAATGATAAAAATCGCGACACGTGGACATAGAGAACAGACTGGTGGTTGCCAAGGGGGAGGGGGTTGGGGGAGGGATGGAGTGGGAGGGTGGGATGAGCAGATTTAAGCTTTTATTATACAAATAGAATGGATAAACAACAAAGTCCTACTGTATAGCACAGAGAATTCTATCCATATCCTATGATAAACCATAATGGAAAAGAATATGAAAAAAAGAATATATATATATATGTGCATAACTGAATCACTTTGCTGTATAGCAGAAATTAACACAGCATTGTAATCAACTATACTTCAATAAAAAAATAATAAAAATAAGAAATAAATAAAACTAAAGCAATACTCAAAGAAAAAAACAGTGTTAGGGTACAATAAGAATGAGGGTAAGACAGAGACATTTTCAGACAAAAAACTCAGTTTCCTAATCAAAGCCATTGATGAAAGATCACTGAAAGATGCACTCCAGTAAAAAGAAAGTGGACCTGGAAAGAGGAAGTGGGATCCTAGGGGTGACGGTGAGCAAAGAGCTGGGTAAACATGCAGTTGAAGCTAAATCAGCATTGACTATAATAAACAATAGTGACAATCACAGGGACTCATTTGTTTAAAACCGTAATGGTACTAATAATAACATCAAGGCTGGCAAACTTTGACCCTGGAGCTAAATCCAGCAACAGCCTGTTTTCATATGGCCCTTGTGGTACAAATGGTTTTTCCATTTTTTGTGTGGTGGTAAAACACATGACATAAAAGTTACCATTTTAACAATTTTTAACAGTTCAGTGGCATTAAGTATATTCACGTTGTTGTACAACCATCACCACCATCCATCTCCAGAACTTTCTTCATCGTCCCACACTGGAACTCTATCCCATTCCCCTCTGACCCTCAGGCCCTGGCAACCACCCCTCTGCTTTCTGTTTCTATGAATTTGACGACTCCAGGGACCACATATAATTGGAATCATACCGTATTTGTTCTTTTGCGACTGGCTTACTTCACTCAGTGTAACGTCCTCAAGGTTCATCCATGTTGTGGCCTGTGTCAGCGTCTTCTTCCTTCATAAAGCTGAATAATATTCCACTGTACTGGGCTTCCCTGGTGGCGCGGTGGTTGAGAGTCCGCTTGCCGATGCAGGGGACGCGGGTTCGTGCCCCGGTCCGGGAGGATCCCACATGCCGCGGAGCGGCTGGGCCCGTGAGCCGTGGCCGCTGAGCCTGCGCATCCGGAGCCTGTGCTCCACAATGGGAGAGGCTACGATAGTGAGAGGCCCGCGTACCGCAAAAAGAAAAAAAAATTCCACTGTATGGGTAGACCACATTTCAGTTATCCATTCTTCCACTGATGGACACTTGAGTTGTTTCCACCTTTTGGGTCTTGTGGATAAAGCTGCTATGAGCATGAATATGCAGATATCTGTCCACATCCCTGATCTCAGTTCATTGGGGTATAGACCAAGAAATTGAATTGCTGGATCATAGGCATTTCTGTTTTTGATTTTTTGAGGAACAACCCTACTGTTTTCCAGAGCGGCTGCACCATTTTACGTTCCACCAACAATACACAAGGGTTCCAATTTCTCCACATCCTTGCCAACACTTGTTGTTTTCCGGGGTTTTTGATCGTAGCCCTCCTAACAGAGGTGAGGTGGCACCTCGTTGTGGTTTGAACTTGCATTTACATAAAGATTAGTGATGTTAAGCATCCGTTCATATCTTTATTGTCTGTTCATTTTTGCTGACAAGATGGAAGGGAGGATGGATGCAGGGAGGAGTATAGGAATATTGTTTTGCTTCTTTATTAAGTATTAGAAGTAATCTGGGCGAAATGTTAACATGAGTTAATTCGAGGTGATGTGCATATGGCTGTTGGTCATGGTATTCATTGTATTTTTATGGATTTTTTAATTCCAAAATTGAATTTTAATGAACACACCCACAAAGAAAATAAGGTGCATTAGACTCCGTTGGAGTGCTTCTACCTGTTACAACTGGGGAAATCACACCTGCAGAATGAAGGTAGAGATGCTCTCCCCCCACAGCGCTGTAGTGAGAATGAAATGTGGCAGGAATTCATGGAGGGACTCTTTCAATGTAAGCCTGGAAGCTGTGGTTGTCCAAATCCCTAATTCCCCAAGAGAGGGACCTTCAGGACAACACAGCTTGGTGGCTGCCTACGGGTTGAGGAAGAAGAGCCGGTTAGAAGATGGAGAAAGGATTTCTTTCTCAAGGTTCTGAGCAGAGTCCTGCAGGAATTCGGCCCAGGACCAGCCCAGAGCATGGGCTTGGTCATGTCAGTTGAATCTCACTGGACCCCAGCACACTGTCTCACATGCAGTGCCCCCTCTCCCTAAACATTTGGTATCAGGAAGACAGAGGCAGGGACTTCCCTGGTGGGGCAGTGGTTAAGAATCCACCTGCCAATGCAGGGGACGCGGGTTCGATCCCTGGTCCGGGAGGATCCTGCATGCCGCGGAACAACTAAGCCTGTGCGCCACAACTCCTGAGCCTGCGCTCTAGAGCCCACGTACCACAACTACTGAGCCCGCGTGCCACAAGAAATAAAAACAATAATAATAATAAATTAATTAAATAATGAGGGATGGGAGGGAAAGAAGTGAAGGAAGACAGAGGCATTCGTCCTCAACGTGTGGCCATACAGCGCCCTCCCACCAGAAGTGGAAAAACTTGTTTTCTGACACCATTTATTCCCCCTGTACATCACCCCGCGCAGGCGCCTCCGGATGCCCCAGCCTCCAACCTCACCTGCTCAACGGAGGAGCTGACGAATCACTCAGGCTGAGGAGGGGGAGATGAAGGGGGCTTAATCAGGTTGCGGTGCCAGGAGTTGGAGCTGGACACAGAGAGATGACCCTCAAAGGGAGGAATTCTCTTGGCGCGGTCCACAGGCCAGGGAGGGAGTTTTCTTTCTGCACGAGGTTTTCGGCAGAGTCTCAACCCTTATCCGAAGCCTCTAGAAACAGGTCACAGGCCCCTCATCCCCTCAGGGCACAGCAGCCAGGAGACCGTGCGGCGACCCACCCCCCAGCCACCATCAGCTCCCACCTCGCCGGCTCCGGGGGTTCTGGGGCTGAGGACGGGGTGCGTGGGGAAGCCCAGTCCCCTCTGCTCCCCACGCCACCCCAATCCGGCTTTCCGACAAGCAAAGGACTTTCTCCACAGCAGGTCCCTGAATCCCTAAGGGGAAAGCCCAGCCGCCTCTCTTTGGGGAGCCATGAGCCTGGGACGCCCCCTTCTGGTGAAGTGTGGGGAGGGGACTGTCCCCAGAGCGAAGGGCGGGGCCTCTGAGGCTGAGGGAGGGAGGCCCCGTGTCACCAGACACACAGACCCCCCAGCTTGCCTTCTCTGCACGCTGGGACCCCAGAGCCCTCGGCTGATGCAGACGTCACGGTCCGTCTTCCGTTTCCTAAAACTAGCAACGGGCAGCATTGTCTCCTCTAAGGATAAACGACTTCACAGCCTCCAGGGGGCCACTGATGGTCCCCTCCCCAGAGGGCCAAGGGACGAACGCCTGAGGACTCCTGGAGAAATGGCCCTGGTGGTCAATTGTCAAAAGGAGGAAAATAAGCACATTCCCAAAACTCTGACAAAGGTAACGGGATTCTGTCTCTGTTTCTACTGTGGCCCCAAAGACTGAGAATAAACCGGTAGGTGCCCACCACTCGCCCAGGTCCAGACAAGGTGCTGGACAGGTGTGCCCACCTGGTGGACCAAAAGGCATCCTTGCAGTCCAGCCTGTTGGGGAAGAGCGGTTGTGCCCTCTCTTCAGTTAAGTGAGGGGGTGTCACAGGGGCTTGGCTGTGCTCCAGAGTGAGAAGGGCAGGACTGGAGGAAAGTAAAGGTCAGTTGAGGCCACGAAGCAGAGGGGACGGAGGGAGGATCAGGTGCCCTGTTAGGGCAAAAGGATGCTGGCATCGGAGGGGCTGCACTGAAGGGAGTGGCTGCAGCCATTTGAATCTCGCCCCAGGCAACCGGAGATGTGACCACAACTAAGATGTGGACCAGGGGACGCACAAGGGCCCAGAGAGGTCCTCATGCAACCAGCAAGGGGACTCGTGGTCCCTTCTGCCTATGGAAGCCGAAGCCAGAAAGCCCTCAAGGATCGAGGAAACCCCCCACCCAAGTAAGAGTCGGCAGGACGGGTGGTTTCTGTGTCAGTCAACTAAGTGCTTCCCTGTTCTCCCACCTCCCCGCTCCAGGGGCCAGTGAGCGGGAAAGGAGGAAAAGAAGCGCAGGGCAGACAAGAGGGAAGAAGCTGACCCCTGTCTCCGCAGCCCGGGCACCCCAGGCGGCCCAGCCCGGAGCAGCGCAGAGGCTGCAGGAAGGAAGGAGCTGGACCTCTGGACGAAGTGCTGAGTTTGCTCATTACGCTAACGTTTGAACTGCAAACGGAATTAGATCGAGATGGCTTTTGTCACCGACAGTGCCTGGAGTATTTGTTTTCTGGAAGGGACCAGAAAAGATACGGGACTCGCCAGAGCTTTCATTCAGGGTTAGGAGAAGAAAGAATGCACAGTGTAGGTTTAAAGGGAGAATGGGGTGTGTGTGTGTGTGTTGGGGGGGAAATACAGTTGTTTTCTTCTTGCAACCTATAAAGTTCTGAACAGACAAAAAGTTACATATGTATCACCTCATTTTATGTATCTCCAAATAACCCTAGGAAGAAGGTCAAATGATCACCTTGGGTTCACAGAAATCAAGGAGCCGTCCCAAGTTGGAAAGGGGCAGGGGGAGCTCAAGCAACTCACAACCCTACGATCCACCAAGGACCCACAGACCCACTTCCCCACCTTCTTCTGGGCAAAAACAGAGCTCCATAGGTAAGCAGCTTTCCTACCCCCCTTTCGTGGTGTTTGGCACCACACAGGCATTCCATCTGAATGAATGAAAAGCCACCCAGTCATGGGATAGAGCATGGCTGCATTTCATAAATATTTGCAAGCTATTTGGCTACATAAAAACTAATCAGCACTCCTGCCCCACCTCCTGCATCCTCCCATTTTTCCCATCCCCCAACCAAGCCAGTGTAACCATCCAGTGTGGGAGTGCCTATGTGTCCACCAGTACCCGTTCTCCCCACCTTCCTTCCCAGTATTAGAACCTCCGGAAGTTCAGCTAGTCACAAGCTGGACTAACGAAAGACTACAATTCCCAGTCTCCTTTGCACCCAGGTGTGGCCACGTGACCAAGTACAGGCCAATGGGAGGTGGGTGGAAATGACACCCTCTCCTTCCTCTCTTCCCACTGTCTTCCCAGGCATGACCGTGGACACGGGGGTGGTGAATCAGCATCAGTCACTACCCCAGGGCCGTGGTTGTCCACCTTGTCTGGACCTTGGGATCACCTGGGCAAAGGCTCTAAAACAGCCCTCTGATGCCAGGGCTCCACTTCCAGATTCTGACTTGATTGGACCAGAAGATTCTAATGTCCAGACAAGACAGAGAATAATCATACCAGCGCCGGGGGTGGGGGTGGGGTGGAGCAGCAAGGTGAAAACACCTCGGTCCCTGGATTTCTGCTCTTCCTTGGAGCCCACTCACCTGAGCCGCCTCCTGCCTTTGAGCAAGGATGTGACAGAGACAGAAACTCCTCCACGTGTGAACCACTGCCTCCCTTCCAGGGTTCTTTGTTACTGCTCTTTGGCCTGGACCTCACCTAGTCCAACCCGGGAATCCTCCAGTCTCCCATAATTGATGCTGGGAGCCGTGTGGGCTTGGTTTCTCCGTGGGACCCTGGGGGCCTAGGAGTACAGCCGCCTAACACAAGTATGCAAGTCCAGGGTTGAAATCCTCCTGATTTCGAGACACACTGGCTGCTGGTAGGGTATGGATTTGCCTTTAATCTCACTGTAGACGAGCTTTGCAAGTAAAGGCATCAAATTAATTGGCCTGCTCGCCTTCCAAGAAAGATCTGGCCGATTTCGCTTACTCTCTGGGAGAAATGTTTCCTTTCCCTTAGACGAGGGACTCTTGTGAGCCCCGAAGAGTGGATTCTGTAGAATCTGAGACACTCTTTCAGTGGTGAAATATCTGTGTTCCCTGCAGGGGCAGTGAGTCGAGGTCTTGGGCACACACCTACCTGCATTCATCTGTAGAGGCGTGCAGAGAGATGGCTCAGCGGCCCCAGTACTTATGGGCTAAATAAGGTAAATTGTCTGAGGTTAAAAGCAAGTGAGGGGCTCCTACCTGCTAAATGGATTCTGATGAAGCTGAGGATTAAAAGTGAAGAGAGCATGAGGGTTTGGCAAATCACTTACTATCTTTTTTCCTACGAGGACTTTGCAGGCAACTTTTAAGAAATGTTTTATTCACCATGTAACCCTTAATCTCAACCCACTGACCAATCCAAGTATGAGCCCAGCGGGACCCTTTGGGGCAACATTTCAGGGCTTTGGGCAGAAACCAATGACAGTGTCGAGCAGCACAGGGCGTCACCCGTAACTCCTATTCCAAGGCTTCTCCACGGCGGCATTGACATTTTAGACCAGAAGGTCTTCTGTCATGGGGTGTGGGCTGCCCCGTGCACTGTAGGATGTTTAGCAGCGTCCCTGGCCTCTGCCCACTCAATGCCAGGATCACTCCCCGCCCTAGTCATGGCGTCTGAAAATGTCTCCAGGCCCTGCTCAAGGTTCCCTGCGGGCAGAGCTGGACCCTGGCTGAGAACCGGTGCTCTAGATGAATTCCACGAACTGAGAAGTCACAGCGGAGTCCGCAAGGGCTCAGCGCAGACTGCACCCATAGGGGGCGCTCCGTCAATGCTTGTTGGGGCTCCATGAAGGCGTGTTAATAACTGGAGAAGAGGTGGGCGGCGCGCACCGAGGCTCAAACCTCCAGAAGTGCCTCCTACGTTCGTGCAGTGGACGTGAAAATGTGCGCTCAGGGGGCAAATGGACCGAGGGTCCCCAGCACGTCCACACCACGGCCAGGCTGCCCACAGGGGCTCCCAGCCAATGACCTTGCTTGGTGGGGGTCTTAAGGCAGAACCATTCTCACAAGACACGGGCTCAAGGACACCCAGGCAGCCTGGCCAAAACTTTCTTGGAAATGCTCCGCCATCTGAGACTCCCTGCCCACCGCCTCCCCAGAGGTCAGCCCCGCACCGTGGTCCGAGAGCCCTCACCCTGTTCTCCAGCCTCCACCCATCATCCTTCACAGGTGTCTCCCCCAGCAATCCCCTTGCCCACCTCATCCCATCTTGGCCTCTGCTTCTGGGTGGATCGGAGCACACCTGGCATTCTAGAAGGATGCCTTTCCCCAGCCCCCTCTTCCTGTGTGATGCCACAGCCTGGGACTTCCTCCCGGGGTTGCGGCGGGGGGTGGGCTCCGTTGATGAGAGCATCACATAAAAACCAGTTTAGACCGGGAGGGAGTTCTTTGAAGTGATTCAGTTCCCTTTGTCCAGAAAACCAAAGAAGACTTGAGATTATCTCATAAATAGCTAATAAAACCAGAAACACACTAACATTCCAATCCAAAAACACTTTGACAAGGTAACCTTTTATCAGTTTTAAGGCGGCAAGTCAAGTCCTCTGGTCCACATGCCTTTCTTCTGACCAAGGGTCAGGGTCGAGGGAAGGGGCTGGCCAGGGGGAGCCCTGCCAGAGCACTCTTCTCCATCATCCATCCATCCTGTCTCTCCAGTCCCCACATACGATCTTAATGCACTTTGGTTTAGAGCAAGCATGTCCCGCGGCCCCATCCAGCCGAGTGTGCAGGAGCGACTGCCTAGCCCGAGGCCCCGGGCTCAGCTAGCTTTGCCCGCAGCCAGGCTCTCCCAGGGGCAGATGACCTCCTTTTCTATGGCCTGGTCACTCCGTTCTCCTGTCCTCGTGTCCTCCGAGTCCACCAGGCAGGTCCCGCTCCCCGTAGGCACGTCCATTTTGATCTGGAAGAAGCTTCAGGCGCAAGAGGAAAGCAGGTGGGTGGGGATAGGAGGTCACCAAATCCCCAGCTCACCCTGACATCCCTGAAGGGGTGTGGACACAGGTGCATTTGCCAAAGGCTGTGTGTGCAGGGACTGGCTGGGCGGATCCCTTTCACTGGGGAAGGAGGGAGGCTCCTATTTTCTTGCTGAATGAAGAATAATTCAGAAAATGCTTTACTTTCATTTTCGAGGGGCTTTTGAGTTTTTATGGTTTTGATGAATTCTGGATGTTCCTATAGAACATGCCAGGACTTAATCTCAGCCCCTTTAAACTGCCTTCTCATGAAGTGGTGGCCACTGAGAACAGAGGTTTTAAAAGCCCCAAGCCTGTATGTGTGGCCTGGCTGTGGCCACAAAGCTAGAACATTCCCTCAGCAGAGCCAGTTGGGAGGAATCAACAGCTATGTTCGCCGTGGATCCTGACCCCTCCCCTCCCCCATCCCCGGATGCACAGTGCACGGCCGAAGCCGGATACTTGGGTATCCATGGCAACCTAGGACCCCAGCAGGCGCCTTCTTTCAACCAGACGTGGCAGGGCCCAATGCAGGAGCCTGTTGGTTGGTGCAAGGTTGCCCCCCCACCTGCTGTCTCCCCCCCAGACCAAATAAAGATGGGGGCTGATTCTCTGTTTTGCATTGTCTGTAACTTTTCTTTCTGCCCTGGTCCGGGAGTGATCAAGCGCCCCTCAGAGCCTCTGTTCTGCACCCAGGAGCTGCTTCGGGGCAGGGGGTCCTCAGAGGTGGGAACAGCAGCACCCACGATGGGGTTTAGAGGGGCCTCCCCTGCGCAGAGACTGGACACTGTCAGCACCCCTGCAGCCCCTCTGAGCCACCGGGCAGGTGTGTGCAGGAGGGGGTGGGGGAGGGGAGGGAGTGCGGGGGCCCAGCACCACCTGTGGGTCCCACTGCTGCCATTGAGCTTTCCGGCCCTTTAAAAAATGCGATGGATTCATTAGATTAACGTCTTAGGGGTGGAGCAGGGTGGGTGGAAGAGTATAAAAAGGGGAAAAGAAGATGGAAAAGAAAGACACTCTTCTCCTTTTCCTCAGAAAGACAGGAGAGGGCAGCACTCAGTGTCTGGAAACTACCCAGAGGCCGAGGGGTTTAATGGACCTGTGGGTTGTGTCTGTTCTCCCAGAATCCTCCTTACCCAGCCCCCACAGCCCCCAGACCACAGAGCCTCGGTCCTCACCAGACATCCACGCGCACCCGCGCGTGCACACACAGACAGACACACACACACACACCTCCATCACACACACACACACCCCTCCATCACACACACACACACCTCCATCACACACACACACCTCCATCACACACACACCCCTCCATCACACACACTCACGCCCACACGTGCACACACACACACACCCCTCCATCACACACACACCCCTCCATCACACACACACACCTCCATCACACACACACATACACCCCCTCCATCACACACACACACACACACACACACACACACCCCTCCATCCTTACTTGGCTGCTCTCCGGGACCTTGGTCGTGGCAGCTGCCGGCCCGCCTCCCCCAGCGGCTGCACCTTCCCGTGGGGCACAGGGGGGCACCTGGGGGAGAGCCTGGCAAAGACGGGGGAGGCCAAACAGCCTCGTCTCAGGAACCGGCCGAGGGACAGGGCCACGCCGGCCTTGGGAGGGGCCCGGGGCCGGGGCTGGTCCGCGGAGGCCCCGCTGGTCTCAGCATCCGAGCGCCCGCGGGCGGCCTCCCGCTCCGGCTCCTCGCCCGGGGAGCCCTCCAAGGCCACCTTGATGGGCGAGGGGCAGACGGTGCTGCTGGGCCGCCGGAGGAAGCGGCTGGGCGAGGGGAAGGGCCTCCGTGGCGAGCGGCAGCGCGGGGAGCGGGGGCTGGACGGAGAGGAGGGCAGGGGGGCCCCGGTGTACACGGTCAGGTGAGGGCTGGGGGCTGCGCGCTGGTCCGGCTGCAGAGAAGGAGGGAGAGAGAGCGCGTAGTGAGCGGCGTGGCTGGTCCACGGCCCGCGGGCCGCGCTCGGCTGACTCAGCCACCTGGGCCGACGGCACGCGGCACACAGACCTCCCACCAAGGGGCCTGCCCGTCCCCAAGCCCTGGCCACGTCCCCAGGGCTGGGGTTTGCATCCCAGGGCACAGACGGCCCTTCTTCCCGGCCTGGGACACGGGGTGTGGCCAGGCTGGATTTCCAGTCGGCCTTGGACTCCGCCCCCAACGAGCAACGCCTGCACCCACCGTCCATCATGCCCTCCCTTCTCCATCCTCGGGACCGCCTAAAGACTGGAGGCATCTAACACCCTTTTCACAGAGCAGCGGAGGTGCCAGGAGGAGAGCTGATCCTTCCAGGCCTAAGACCACCCGTCTTGTCCTGAGCCCCGACCCACGTCCACGGGTCACCCCTGGGGATGACCGGGCCCACCCTTTCCCACGCCCTTCCCCGCAGGCAGCGCAGCAGGACCTGGACCTTCCGCGGAGAAGGAGCCTGGAAACACAGACAAGGAGGTTATCGGTGGGGAAAGGGGAAGTAGGTCAGCAGATCAGCCTCCCTGGGCCACGGGGGCCGACCAGGGGGCAGCAGCGTGGGGTCAGGCAGGCTGTCGGGAAGGAGCCCGAGAGCTTCATCTGAGCTAACGGCGAAAGCGAGAACCCTGAATCGTCGGCAGGAAGGCTCTCTGCTCTCACCTCCCCTCGGCCTGCTCTGTGTGCCCCTGTCACCCCGAAGGCCTGCCCTGGCCATGTGCCACATCAAAGCCCAGTGTGGATGGAGCTGGGGGCTGTGCTGGTCCTGGCGGGGAGAGGGCTCCTGGAACAGCTGGACCGACACTGCCTCCAAGAGAGAAATGCCTCCAGGGAAGAAAAACCCTCTTTGGAAGTGTCACAGCCACACAGATGTCCCGCTTAGAGGGAGCCACCTGCCCCCGGGGGCCTGGGCACTGCCCTGGGGCCCAAGGAGGGCAGCTCCGGGCGCTGAGCTGGAGTCTGCTGGCTTCTGAGGCGTGTGCTGGTCCCGACCTGAAGAGGGAAGGGCACATCCGAGAACAGCCCTGAGAGGAAAAGCAAGGCCAGGGGGCCACAGGGAGCTTTGCCGCCGGGGTTGGGGAGAGCGGTCTCCACTCTCCCACCAGCTCCCTGAAGCTCAAGCAACACTCGGTTCTGAAACAGCAGCTCGGAGGCACTGATGCTGTTCCACTGCTCAGACAGGCCGACAAACCAGAGCTGAGGCCCAGAGCCGAGGCCACTGGGTTATTATACTAATCATCATTGTGATTATTGCTGACATGCAGTGACAACTGAGCAAATGTGAGTTTCTGGGCTGAGCACTTTATGTGGACTATTGCATTTATCTCCCAGAGCCACTCGGTGAGGCAGTCAACTCTTACTATGCCCATTTTACAGATGGGAAAACCAAGGCTTCTAGAAGCTAAGCCCCAAGAATGCGGGGAACGGTGAGCAGATTTTGCAAAACCAGGCTCACTGGCTCCGTAGTTTGCGTGTGTCACGCCAGTCAGATGTCTCAGTGCAGGCTGCAGGTCAGAATCACGCAGGGTGCCCGTTACAAATGCAGATCCCAGGCCCACCCCAGACCCACTGGAGGAGAACCTCATGGGGGGCACTCAGGGAAAGCAAAGTCTCACAAACTTTGCTTGTGAGAAGGAGATGCTTTGCAAGTAAGCAAGACCCAGTAAGTTCGCGGAGCTGTGCACTGCGCTTCCGACACCTGTGTCCTACAGGGCACAGTCTGCAAAGGAGAATAACAAGAGGGATGGCTGGGCCCTGATGAAGGGTTTGGGAGATGACTGCCAGGTGTACGGCCCTGCAGTTTATGAAGCACTTAACGATGTGCCAGGTGCGCAAAGCATCTATTACCACCCCATTTTAGAGACCAGAATACTGAGGACCAGAGGGGTTCAGTACCGTCCCCATGCTCCCACCACAAACCAGTGAGTGTGGAACACAGAACTCTAAGGTGGCACCAAGATGCCTGCCCCTGCCCTTCAGGATGGGTGTGAGCTGTGGATGTCACGGGGCAGTCATCCCTGAGGTCAGGCTATGGCATACGGCATAGGTGACTCTAAAAGGAATTATCCCGGCGACCCTGATCTCATCGCCTGATCCCTTCAAATCTGAGTCTAGAAGCCAGAGAGACAGAAGTCAGAGAGGTCCGGAGCATGGTTAGGAATTCAACGAGGGAGGAGTTCTCCATGGCTGGCTTTGAAGATGGAGGGTGGGGAACGTGCAGCAAGGAGTTTGGGCGGCTTCTGGAGGCTGAGAGCAGCCCTCAGCCAACAGCTGGCAAAAAAAAATGGGGCCCTCAGTCCCATGACAAGAGACGGAATCCTTCCAACAACGTGGAAGAGCCCCCAGATGAGAACACACACAGCCTCGCGACACCTTGACTGTGTACCCTGAACAGAGACCTGCCCAGTCTCACCTGGCCACCTATGAGCTGGTAAATGGTGCTTGTTGGTGCTAATTTGTCCCTCGGGGATCGCTAACTAATACAGTGACCAAATGAGACTCTGACTCCAGGTCCGTGTAACCCCAAAGGCTTTGCTTTTCCTACTGATCCACGCTGCCAGCCCATAGCCTGGGGGTTTTGTACGGGACTTGGGGTCCTGGGCCAGAACGCCAAACTAGGAACCAGGCTTTATTCAGAGAGATGGAGAGGCATCGAGTTAAGCGAGGACACACCCACCCCCAGTTCATTACCTTAAATCCCACTCACTCAGAATTTGCGGTCAACTCCTGCTATAATCCTCACTTTACAGATAAAAACACAGAGGCTCATGGAGATGATGAAGCTCGACCAAGACGATACAGCTTAGGACAGCCAAGCCCCGCCACACCCCCCCGCCCAATTCTGGCCCTTCCTCTCCACCCCACTCCTCCGCCCAGCACCTGCTTTATTCCAGGATGAATGACAGGACACGTTAGGAAGGTGGCTACTGTCCTGCTTCACTTACCTGGCCTGAGAAAGTCCCTTCTTCTGGGCAAACAGGCATCAGCCCGACTGGCCCTGGACACTCTGAGCAAGATGCCTTTTTCTACCCACTCCCACCGCGACCCTGGCCCCTCCCATACCCACCACGGGTGTGAAGCAGCAAAGCAGCGGTGTGCGAGGCACGTGGCGAAGAAATGACGCAACAGAGACACAGTGAAGCAGTGCTTGGCTTTGTTTTGTGCTGCTGTTTTATTCTGCTGCAGAAGGAGCACGACACGGAGCGCGGTCAGTGGCACGAGAACACGAGCACAGGCTTTCAATGAAAGGCAAAGCAGACGATGCGGAGACGCGACTCACTTTCCGTACAGAAACTGGCTGAGAATTTGCAGGAGACCCTGTGGCCACTTCCTGGGAGCAGGTAGGTGGAGAGGGCCACCTTCCGGGGGCCACATGCCATGCACCAGTCCCCCCTTCCCAGCCCCTCTCACTCGCCCTTTCCCTGCTGCCCCCGAAAGCAAATGAGTACAGTTGGCCCCGTGGGGAAAAATCCATGTGGGCGAACACCCCATTTCTCCTACCGGTCAGCTCATCTGCCACCGCCCAGCACAAGACCTTCCCATCTTGAACAGACAAAACTGGGGACCCATGGACTGACCAGTCACTACACTGCTGCTGGTCAGCCCTCTGCAGACATACGACGTGCCATCAATTCCCCACTCTCTTCCCCTCAAATATATCCTAATGGTCCCTGGAGAGCTAGGCTCTGAGAGAGAAGAGAAAGTAAGATGGTTTGGGTCAACAAGGCTTTAAATACACCTCAGGAAATGCCCTAAAGAATAATGAACCACTGTGCTGGGCAACACTGACAAATGCAAGGAAGAACAAGCTTACTTTTAAGACCATGAAGCTACTAGGGTTGGCGATGATGATACTGATGACAACGATGACGACAGTGATGGCGATGATGGTGATGATGATGGTGGTGGTGGTGGTGGTGATGGTGATGGTGTGATGGTGATTGTATGATGGTGATGATGGTGGTGATGGTGATGATGATGGTGGTGATGGTGATGATGGTGGTGATGATGATGGTGGTGATGATGATGGTGGTGGTGATGGTGATGGTGGTGATGATGATGGTGATGTGATGATGGTGGTGGTGGTGATGCTGATGATGGTGATGGTGGTGATGATGGTGATGATGATGGTGGTGATGGTGATGATGGTGATGGTGGTGATGATGGTGATGATGATGGTGGTGATGGTGATGATAGTGATGGTGGTGATGATGGTGATGATGATGGTGGTGATGGTGATGATGGTGATGGTGATGATGGTGGTAATGGTGATGGTGGTGGTGGTGGTGGTGATGATGGTGATGATGGTGATGGTGGTGATGATGGTGATGATGATGGTGGTGATGGTGATGATGGTGATGGTGGTGATGATGGTGATGATGATGGTGGTGATGGTGATGATGGTGATGGTATGATGGTGATGATGGTGGTGGTGGTGATGGTGATGATGGTGATGATGGTGATGGTAAGGATGATGGTGATGATGATGGTGATGATGGTGATGATGATGATGGTGATGGTGGTGATGGTGGTGATGATGATGGTGGTGATGGTGATGGTAAGGATGATGGTGATGATGGTGGTGATGGTAATAATAATGATGGCTGTGATGACGATCACGGCAGCTAGCATTTACTGAGCACTTATATGCCAGGCATTTTCCTAGGCACTCTACTCCCTAGCCCTTGTATTTCCACTCAACCCTCACAACAAAAGCAGTCTTTTCTCTAAAATCCAAGCCTGAAAATGAATCCTGGTACCTTATGGCATAACTTATATTCTAGCATCAGATATACACCACATGGGTAGAGAAACTCAAGCTGTCTACAATATGGCATTAGTGGAATTAAGATGGTGCCTAAGTACGTGGCAGGATAGAGAATATCATAGTAATTTAAATGTATCAATACTATTGTCCAAATAAATACTATTTTTACACCATTTGAGATTCAGATGGACCCTGTGGGGCTACTGTTAGTGCATCAAAGCTGGCAGGAGCAGATACCAGTGGCTGGAGTCTAGAAGCAGACACACTTCCAAAACCTCAAAACTGGGTAGGGATCCTTTCTACCAAACATGAGAATTTCCTGGTGCACCCCCCTCGACCCCCCAGGCCAGAAAATTCTCCCCCATCCTTGTGCTCCACTAGTGTGTTGCACACCACCCAGCCTATATCGCCTCCATGTACCTTTGTCAGCCCCTTGAGGGCAGAAAACACCTCGTCCATTTTTGCATCTGTGCCATAGCACCCACCATGGGCTCTCACACATAACGGGTGTTTAAAATACATTTGTGGATGGAGATTAAGAGGTACAAACTACTAGGTATAAAATAAATGATACTAGGATGTAACGTACAGCACAGGGAATATAGCCAGCGTTTTATAATAAGTTTAAGTGGAGTAAAATCTATAAAAATATTGAATCACTGTTGTACACCTGAAACTAATATAATATTGTAAACCAACTATACTTTAATAATAAAAAAATATATAGAATACACTTGTGGAACACATCCAGAAGTGAAGCCATGTGTCATCTCCCTTCCTTCAGAAGGGTAATGTGGAAGCACTCATCCGTCCAATGAGGAATGATAACCTACTTTGTTGACATGTCTGTGCCTCTCCTTTGACTGGGGATTCTTGTGTGTCTGACACTGAGAAGGTTTCCATCGATGCGTGTGCCACACCTACTATGTGTCTGACACAGAGCACTGGGTACTCTGCAGGAGGATGACAGACACATGAAGCAGACACGTCTCATGAGTGAGGAGTGGGCTGGTGAATCGTTGAGTCAAAGACGAACAAGACATACTCTGTGTCCTGAAGAATTCAAGGTGCATTTCAACTCTCCCACCACCCTACCACCATTTTGCTAGGTGTGTAACCTCAGCTCATACAGGGGTAACTAGGATGGAGGGCAAATACCTCCGGTTCCATGCTTCTCAAACTTTCCCACAGAAGTAGGCCCAACAGCAGGAGAACTGGGCAACCATGCTCTCCCAGGAGTCTGAGGGCAAAAGCCTGAACCCGCCACAGCCAGGCATGAGATATCTTTGACGTCTCAGCTTTTATCTTAAAAAATTCACGTACAGCTTGCAGTCTAATTCGTAATATATTCATGATTGTTTTAATGTGAAATTTAAAAAACTATCTAACTTCCCTCCCATTGCAAATCTTCAAGTAAAATTGATGGCCCAGGCTGGGTATGCTCCTGGAATTCACTGACTCTGGTTTGAGAAACATGGATCTGGTCCCAACCCTTCATTTCAAAAATTATGAAGCAGAGAGGTGAAGTGACTTGCTCACGACCACATGGCTAGCGACAGAATGAGGACAAGAGTCTAAGAGGCCTTGTCCAAACCCGGGGGTCTTTCCACCCACCCATCCATCCATCCATCCATCTATCCATCCATCCATCCATCCATCCATCCGTGTAATATGTTTATGCAGAATTCACTAGGTATAAAGCATCAGATTCCAAATAGTGAGTGAGATACGGTCCCTTCCCTCATGTCACTCAGTTTACAATGGCTCATCACCTGAAATTTCTGCTTGAGGCGCTCCCCCTGCGTTGGAGGACTCCAAGATTCTTCAAAAGAGAGATGAACAAAGCATCTCTGTAGTTGCTCTTCCAGAGTGTAAACTAGTCTATGACTGGGGAAGACGGGGAGATTAATAGAATCCCTTTGCTAACGTGAAACCAAGAGCCTCAAACCTCTTACAACGGCCTGGAAAGCCCGCGATGGCCTGCCTGCCCACCTCTTGGACCTCATCTTGTACCACTGCCCCTTTGTCTACCAGGCTCCTTTCATCTGGCCTTTCAGTCTGAGCCATTTCCCGCCTCTGGGCCTTTGCTCATACAGCTCCCTCTGCCTGGAAAGTTCTTCCTGCCTCACCTGCACTCCTTCTATGGCCAAATGTTTTTCATCCTCTGCTTACCCGCCGCCACCTCAGAGAGTCCCCCTGAGTCCACACACGCCGCGTCCTCTACTACGGCACTGTATATGCATTAAAGCACATTCTATGGGTTTTATCATATTTTTGTTTGAGTTGCCGATTACAAGGATGGCCTCAGTTCTTCAGCCCTCCACATCTCCCTGTCTTTTGCCAGAAGACTTTGAAATTTCTCTCACTGAAGAGGAAGAATCGATTTCCCCAGCCCTTGATTCTAGGCTGGATTTGTGACTCGCTTTGGTTATTAAGATGAGGCACCAGTTCCAGGCCTTCATCTCAAGAATCTTACGTGCTTCCACCGACTCCCCTGCAATTTTGCCATCCTCATAGGATCATGCCCAGGCCAGGCTGTTGAAGGATAAGAAACATGTGAGCAGAATCCTTCAACTCATCCCGGCCTAGGCTGCCACAGATCAACCCTCACCAGGCGTGGGGATGAGCCCCACGAAGATCAACAGAACCTCAGAGATGACCCTATATGCATAAGCCATGAACACTTATTCTTCTCTACCACTCTAGTTGTGTGCTTGTTTGTTACACAGCAGCAGCTACCTAATACACTTGGCTTCCTTATTTTTTTGTCAGTCCTGGACTATAAGCTCCATGAGGCAGGGAACATGTCTATTTTATTCACCAATGCCTGGCACATAATAGGTGCTCAGTTAATTTGCTGAGTGAGTCTTCTTGATGTAGAAGGTCGGTACCTGCTCATCCACTTGCTTTATCTCTTTTGCATTCTTACACAGGTGTACAGGAGCAAACCCAACTTCAAGAATTACCTTTAGGCCTCCAAGGTCAGAGCTGGAACTGTCCTGACCACCCCACCCCCCACCCCTGACCACAGGCTGGCCTAATCTAAAGCTATGGAGGAGGGAAGCACCAACATCTAGATAATATCCCAAAGAGTACTATCTTTGACCCTGACTCATTTTGAAAAGGTCACAGGCCTCTAACCATCCCTCCTCCCATGAATGAAGACATCGGCACCTTCGTCCTTTAACCAAAAAGATGCTCCATTTTACCTGGACTTCCCTGGAGGCCTCTGGCCTATGTCCTTCATTCCTACAAGCTACTAATTCCCCTGGCATCATGTAAAAGGGGGATGGGGAGGCAGAAGCGAAGGAGAGAGCCCACCAACCCTCAAAACTTAGGACTAAGAACAAGCTCAAAAGAAATGTCTCAGCAGAGTTTCTCCAGGCAGGTGTGACAGAGGGGCCCCAGGAAAGGGCATCTACAGGGGAGCCCTGCAGCCAGCCCCTGGTTGGGGCGCCCCGTCCCCGGCTGCTTTAGAGGCAGAGTCTAAATTGGAGAAACGGGAGGAGGAGCTTTGGACGCTACTGGAAACAAACATGCGGAACGACGCCCTGGGGGTAGTTAACCACGCCCTTCTCGCCAATGGCGGTTCACGAAGCAGCTTTTCTCTCTGGTTCTCACCCCCAAGGACTCCGGAGGGTAAGACAGGCGATGTCACAGCAACGGAGTCAGGTGCAGCCCCCCTCTCCCCGCCTCCCCCGTGCCCGCCCGGCCCCTTGGCGATCTGGAGGGGTAAGAGGAAGCCAAGACAGGGGTCCGAGGAATCGGGGGTGAACCCGACTGGCCCACCGCGCAGAACCCTCTAGACTCTCCCCCACCCCCAGGAATAAATAAGTAACTGTGCATTTATTTGGGAGGCAGCTCTTTTCTGAGTTGGCTCCTGCGATCCAGTTTGCTCATGACCTGGGTGATGTCCACCGTGTTGGCCGCTTCCCGAGCCTTGGCTTCTTCTTCCAGCTGCCTGAGGATGACGGGGCTTGGGCTGGAGCGCAGAGTACGCCGCATGAACCGGAGGCTCGAGCTGAAAGGGAGGAGAGAACAGTGGCTGGCGGAGGGCCACGCGCTCCCCGAAGCGACACTGGCACACCTGGCGGGAGGTGAGGCCGGACTCCGTATCGGCCCCTTATCCCCGCGGGGAACCTCACGGGGGGCCCTCAGAGGCACATCCAGCCGTGGCTCTTTTCTCCCCGCTGGGAGGATGGGACCAGACTGAGGACCAGCTGCCATCATATCTGAGGCTTAGACGCGGCCAGGAAGACTCAGACGGTGCCAAGTACAGACTACCGTTCATGAGGTTTAGAAGTCAACGAGGCATCTTATCTTCCTGGAGGCCCTTCCAGAAAGAAGCGGACGAGGAGGGTCTGGATACTGGAAACCCAGGGGCTCCGGCCCCCAGGGAGAATTGGAACGCTTGTTTTCAAAAGCCAAGGTTCTGGGGCTTCCCTGGTGGCGCGGTGGTTGAGAGTCCGCCTGCCGATGCAGGGGACGCGGGTTCCTGCCCCGGTCCGGGAAGATCCCACGTGCCGCGGAGCGGCTGGGCCCGTGAGCCATGGCCGCGGAGCCTGTGCTCCGCAACAGGAGAGGCCACAGCAGTGAGAGGCCCTCATAGCGCAAAAAAAAAAAAAAAAAAAAAACCCACAAAAGCCAAGGTTCTGGAAAGGAAGGAAAGAGCGGGGCCATCAAGGAGCGAGCCTGCACGGGCAGAGCAAGGGGACGGGTCCTGAAGAGGGGTGATGAGCAGGCGTGCGCTGTGCACCCGCACCAGACCCGGCGGACCCTTCCTCCAAAGCACTGTGCGCATGCGCGAATCGTCAGCCCCTTCAACAAAAGCCAGTCGTGGATCCCCGACCCCAAACTCTCCACCACGACCTCGGGAGCCAAGACAAAGCTCTGAGTGAGGCAGGTGATGGAGAGCAGGCTTGGAAAATGAGCATTTCAGCAGCAAGGGGAGACTTAAAACCTAGGACCTCCCCCAAATTTCAGGACCACGTAAGCCCCTGGAACTCCAGCATCCACCCTAGGGAGGAAGAGGGCTCCCCTACCCGTAAGTCAGGGGTCCCACCAGCCCTGCCTGCCTGGAGCTCCATTTAACTTGTTCTGAAAAAATTAAGTTTTGTGCGCTGTCTCACGCCTGAGAGTCACGGGGCAAACTCATACCCGCCCTGCCATCCCCACATAGTTCCAGGCCGGGCTTCCCACGTCCCACGGGGGTGTTCTCACTCGCGGTAGCGGTGACAGCATCACCGGACAGCGGTACCCGACCTCACAGCCGAGCACTGCACCTGTGGTCTAGTGCCGCCCCAGCCAAGCACCCGGATGCCCCACAAAAGATCTCAGCTGATTTCTCAGGTCTGTGCCAACTTAAAAAACATCTGGAGAGAGACATACGAAGCTCTCCTCCCTTCCCCACTACTTTCTGGCAGAACTTCTGGAGCTATTATGGCCCTTTCTTGTGGCTTAAAGAAAAGCTTTCAAGTCCCCAGGGACACTGAACTCCCTTCCTTACCCCGTGAACCTAGAATAGCACCACAAAGACCTCCTTTCTCTCCTTTTCATAACAGGGCCATTATCCTCAAGAATGAAACCAAGTTGGGGTTTTTTTTTAAGCTCCTTTGACAAAGGCTCTGGTCCAACCACCCCTCTTTTGAATTGACTGGAGACTATGGAAAAAGAGCCCAGCGTGGGCTGAGCTGGCAAACGGGGCGGAGAACATCTACTAAGGGGGGGCCGGGGGAGGGGCGGACAGGACATGCGCTGGTGCTGGGAAAACCTCCGCCAAAGTCCTGCGTCTTTGTTCAAGCTGCCGTGCGGATACTCTTTTGAATCTTCAGTCCCTGTTGAGTTTTCTTTTTCCCCAAAAAAAGGACCCAAACTGCCCCTCAGAACATTTCGTCCTTTGCCCAAGGGCTCTGCCAGATGGGATATGCTCCACATCTCCAATGAGGAAGGTGAGAAAGAATGAAGAAGGCCGTCCCCCTGGCTCAGCAGGAATACTTAGAGTTTCCCTGCACCTTTTCCCTAAGAGTCTATATTTTTCTTGGGGTGCAATCTGCTCTCCTCTCCACAGTCTTAGGCCATTACAAAGGACATTACCAGGATGTAGCTAAATTAATTCCTACACATCGGTTTGGAGGTGGAGAAGCGTAGCAATTAAAAAGCCAATGAGATGCTTCCATTTGTAATAAAGGTCATTATCCCAGCTCATAATCAAAACTCTTTGAAACCAGTGTTAGGGAAACAAAAGTCACTGGCAGTAATTACTATGCGCATCTTGCCAGCATGATTTCTGAGCATGGTGAGAAATACTTCCCAGTCCCCAATATTTTCATCCAGCAAATACCTTGATAATAGCCGTTTGGCTGAAAGAGACCCTCCTTTCCCTGTAAACAAAGCAGCAGGCAATGAGTGACTGCAACCCATTCCACTTGCCTTCTCTTGGTGGTTTCCTGAGGTTCAACCGCTCTGGCCAGCATTTCCTTATAGACTGGGGATTTCAAGTAGCGGGCATAAGAGTCCTAGCGGGAACAAGAGAAAAACAGTTATTATGAGAGGGAAAGTGTCACATCAAACGAATACACTGGGGCTTCCCTGTGGCGCAGTGGTTGAGAGTCTGCCTGCCGATGCAGGGGACACGGGTTCGTGCCCCGGTCCGGGAAGATCCCACATGCCGTGGAGCGGCTGGGCCCGTGAGCCATGGCCGCTGGGCCTGCGCGTCCGGAGCCTGTGCTCCGCAACGGGAGAGGCCGCAGCAGTGAGAGGCCCGCGTACCGCAAGAAAAAAAAAAAAAAAAAAAAAAAAGAAACGAATACACTGGCCGTTTCCCCAGCCTTCCCTCGGCAGTGAGATTGCAAAGTTAAGAGGACTTGTATCCTTGTGTGCAAGGCATTCAGATGTGTGTCTAAAGCCACGGCGCTCAAGTGTGGTCCCCATGCGGCAGCGTCCATTTCACCCGGCCACTTGCTAGAAATGCACATTCTCGGAGACCCGGAGAGTGGGACATGCTGAGTCTTGGCCAGATGCTGCCGCCCTTCACACTAGAGAACCCGGGTCCACAGCCGCCCCCAAAGAATCTCGAGGGCTCTCCAGCGAAGTACGCACGAAACAGCAGACCCTTGCTTCCAACCTTGCCCACCCGCTACCTCCACTTCCAAGCCCACTCACAAGCCCTTCTCCCCTGAATTTCCGTAGAAAGGCAAGAGGATACCAAACCCAGCCCAACCAAAAACAGCCCCAGGCTCAGACTCCTCTTGTGTGGCTATTTACTGGGACCCTCGGCAGGTTCAGGGAACTTCCTGAACGCCTGCTCCCCGCAAGCCGACTGCAAACTCTAGTCGTAACATACATGGGACAAAGCCCACAGAAACATCTAGGAGAATTTCTCAACGACCAATTGAGAATTTTAAAAAATTTATTGAAACGGTACCATTCTAAAGACTAAGTAGTAGCAGTCCAAGTCATGAGAACTGTGGACAGAAGACCTAAATAGACATTTCTCCGAAGAAGACACACAGATGGCCGACAGGGACATGAAAAGCTGCTCCACGTCGCTAATCATTAGAGAATGCAAATCAGGACTACCGTGAGGTATCACCTCACACCGGTCAGAAGGGCCATCCTCAAAAAGTCTACAGATAACCGATGCTGGAGAGGGCGTGGAGAAAACGGAACCCTCCTACACGGTGGGGGGCATGTACATTGGTGCAGCCACTATGTCATGACGGTCTATGCGACGACTGCAGAGTGAGAAGCCTTAAGAAGGCATGCAGGGGCTTCCCTGGTGGCACAGTGGTTGGGAGTCCACCTGCCAATGCAGGGGACACATGTTCGAGCCCTGGTCCGGGAAGATCCCACATGCCGTGGAGCATGCTTCCCACATGCCGTGCCACAACTACTGAGCCTGTGCTCTAGAGCCCACAGGCCACAACTACTGAGCCTGCATGCCACAACTACTGAAGCCCGTGCGCCTCGAGCCCGTGCTCTGCAACAAGAGAAGCCACCGCGATGAGAAGCCCACGCACCGCAACGAAGCGTAGCCCCCGCTCGCCGCCAACTAGAGAAAGCCCGCGCGCAGTAACAAAGACCCAACACAGCCAAAAATAATAAATAAATTTTAAAAAATAGATTAAAAAAAAAAAAAAAACAGGGCACACAGTCTCTGCAGGCAGCCCTCCCTGGCCAGAGGGCCCAGGAGCACAAGGAGGGGCCAGCTCAGCGGGCAGGAGGGAGAGACAGCTGACAGCCCTGCATCTAACACCGCAAAGCAGTGACCACGCATTCTCTCCCTTTTCCCCACATCTAAAGAACCCTCCCAGCACCTGGGGAGGGAAGCGCTTCCAGGCCTCCGTGCACCCTCACCACCGCCGCACCTACCTTCTTCATGAGCATGTAGATGTGGGTCTGTGCGGCGTCCAGCACGTAGCGGTGGGGATGCTTCAGCCCCTTGACTGTGATGTCCATGGTTTTGCCGTCTATGTTTATCCACCGCCTCGCCCCTGGGGCCAGAAACAGCCTGAGACGGGGAGGAAGACGTCAGCAAAAGTAGCCAGACCAGGTCAGTGAATGAAAAGTTCACAGCTGCTTGGGAGCGAGGGGTTGACAGTCGTGGGTTGGGTCCCCCGGGGTGAAAGTGGTCCTTTTTTTAGGAGACACTAAAGCATTTGAACAGGCCATCAAGCAACATTTCTTAGAAACAAGAAAACAGCCCTGCCAGCATCGGGAATGTGAACTTGTGTTTGACTTTGGAATTCCCAACCTCTGGCAGAGAGAGAGCAAAAAGTGGGTGGGCTGACCCTCCCCCAGCTTTCTCCCAGGACCTCCAGCCTCCCGGAGCAGGGGTGAGGTGTCCACAGCGCGAGGTGAGGTGACTGATGGGGACGCGAGGTGTGGGGGGCCTCCATCCAGTCTCCGACCTCAAGCATAACCGCGGGGGGGGCGCAGCTGGGGTGCCGGGGGGAGACCTCCCCCCAATCTGGCTCATCCTCACTTGTAAATCTCCTCCGCTTTCTCCTTGACCTTGGACTGATCTCCGTACTTCAGATCCTCACAGGCTTCCCAGAATCCCAGATTCTCCCCTGTGCGGGGGGGGGGGGGGGGGGGGGGGGGGGTGGGGGGAGGGGTCGGGGAAGGGGGGAGGGGTCGGGGGAGGGGGGGAGGGTCCACGGGGACAGCCGGACAGGAGTCCAGATGGGAGGGGAAGGGAGGAAAGAAGAGAAACGGGTCAGCTGGGGTACATCCCATCCTGGAGCAGCGACTACGGCGGGGCCGAGACCACACGTCCTCTGTCCAGGGCCCGGAGAGGCTTGTTACCCCAGTGAGCACACCTACGTGCTCCAGGGGGGCACGTGCCCTGTGTGTGCAGCCCACGTGTCTGCCGGGAACCTGCGCATTCCCCCGGGGCACACAAGTCAGAGCTCAGATGAACCACCAGAGGCGGTCTCGTTCCTCTTCATCCAGGAGGTCGCACACCTTGCTTGGACAAGTGACATCTGATTAGGCTGGGACGCATGCGTCGCTGCTCTGTAGGTTTTCTCCGTGAAGGGTCCTGGTGACTTTGCGCCTGGTCGATGATGCACGTGACTCCCACCTCCTTTGTGCACAGAGAGCCCGTCTCTTAGGGCTCCTCGCGGGGCGTATTCCAGCCAAAGACCCTCACGGAGACGCTGCCGAAGCAGCGATGCTGACGGGCTGGCTCTCAGGAAGGCCTGGTCACCTGAGCCGGAGAGTCTGCGCCTCTGGGCCCAGGAGGAAAGCCAGCTTCTGCCCCACCCCGTTTCCTTCCAACTTCTCTAACTGGAAGGGGGATTCTCCCAGCCCCCAGTAGTGGGAACACCTCGGTGCGCCATCCCAGGTGGCCAGTTTTCGCCTGAGACAATAAACGGGGTCAGTCCAGTGGGAGAGCAAGAGCTTACGTGTGCCTGTGTGTGTGTGTGTGTGTGTGTGTACGTTGTGCGTGCACGTGTGTGTGTGCCTGTGTGTGCATGGGGGGCAGGGGGGAGGTGAATCACAGAATGCCATGGTGGGCGGAAATGGACCAGACCATCCCCTCCTCTCCATTCTCAGTATTCTCTGGAAGGCTCCCAGGTATTTTAGACTGGAAAAGTTTGCACGATCCTAAACTAGTTGACCTCTGTCCCGTAACTCCACAGAGATCCTTCCTCTTCAGCATGAAATTCAGGGTGCTCCTGGGACCGAGATCACAAACATGAGTAAGCAGGCCAGCAGTGCTCTTAAGTGACAGCCATTGGTCTTACAGCAAGTGCCCTGCAGACCACCTTGCCCACGGCAAGACGGTTAATTGCTGAAGGGTAAAATTAAATGAGCAATTATTCACACTAGTCAAAAGGCGGAAACAACCCACACGTTCATCAGCAGATGAATGGATAAACAAAATGTGGTGCACACATACAGTGGGTATTATTCAGCCTTAAAAAGGAAGGAAGTTCTGACATAGCTACCATGTAGATGAACCTTGAAGAGAGCATGCACCGTGAAACAAGCCAGACACAGGACAAAGACAGTCTGATTCCATTTATATGTGGTTCCCAGAGTCGTCAAGTTCATAGAAACAGAAAATAGAATGGTTCCCAGGAGCTGGCAGGGAGTGGAGGAGTGGGGAGTTAGTGTTTAATGGGGATAGAGTTTCGGTTTGGGAAGATAAAAAAGTTCCGGCGACCGATGGTGGTGACAGGTGCACGATGATGTTAATTTCACTGAACTCTACACTTAGAATGGTTAAAATGGTAAGTCTTACGTTATGAATACTTTACCAGGGTAAAAAAAAAATTAAATGAGCACAGAAAAATGTGTACATGAATGTTCATGGCAGTACTACCCATAATAGCCAAAAAGTTGAAACAACCCAAATGTCCACCACCTGAGAAGTAGATAAACAAAATGTGGTATCTTCACAGAATGGAATATTATTTGGTCATGAAAAGGAATGAAGCATCGTTACATGCTCCAACGTGGATGGACTTTGAAAATACTATGCTAAGTGAAAGAGGACAGAAAGCCACATATGGTATGATTCCATTTATAGGAAATGTCCAGAACAGGCAAGTCCATGAAAATAGAAAATAAATTAGTGGTTGCCTAGGGCTGAGGGTGTGGGCTGGGGAGTTGGGAGCAGAGGAAGACAGAGAAATAGGGAGTGACTTCTATGCGTCAGGGGTTTCTTTTTGAGGTGGTGAAAAGGTTCTAGAATTATATAGTGGTGATCGTTGTGCAACTCTGTGAATCTATACACAGCACTGAACGGCACACTTTAAAAGGGCATGTGAATGATACGGTCTGTGAATTTATAGCATGTGAAGCATATCTCAATTTTTAAAATTTTAATTAAATGAACTGATTATTTACGTGTTCTGCTCGTACCGGAAGCCTCGGGAATCTCATCCCGAGATCACCAATAGCGCTCTTTTAATAACGCAGGGAAATCTTGGGGATGGATTCTTACCAACACTAAGTGACGCCTGGGTGGGATAAGCTCAGAGTGTAGTTTGTTAGCCGACCACTAGATGGCGCCGGATCCACTTATTCACCAGTTGCTTCCGGCCTGTCCTAAAAGCAGCTCCCTTTCCCATCCAACTGTTCTGGGTTTTATCACCTCGCGGCAATTAGGCTTAATCAGAAAAAAGCGATTTTCAAGAATCCATCTTAGCATGTAATGTGTGCATCCGGCAGTCAAACAGGCTTATGGCAAGTCCCGTGGGATACTTTCAGGTGCAACCTCACAGGCCAGTGGGTCTTGGGGAGCCAGGCCGTGTCAAGGCTCAAATGCGATGCTCCCCACGACTGGGGACTTGGAGAGAAATAAAGGAACCCCATAAAAGTAAACTTTTCAGGGAAGGTGGTGAAGCCCATGGAATGCTCCGCCTATAGGGAAGCTGGTCCCGATCTGGCCTTTGCTTTTCCCAGGTGTCTCCCACTGCAGTGTATTTACGAGGCTGCAGGGGCCTCCGGATGGCTGGGGTATAAAATGTGGCCCCATCCATTCCATTCAAATCCTCCAAGGAAGCAGACCAGGAGCTGAGACAGTGGCTCTCGATCATGGCCGCATGTCAGAATCACCTGGGGAGTTTTCAAGACTTCAGAGATTCCGCCCCAAACCAATTAAAAAGGAACCTCTGGGGATGGGATCCAGGTGAACTGCATGGGCGGCCACGGCAGAGGGGCCCTGAGCTGAAGAAAACCAGGTACATGGCGGCAGCAGACCCGGGAGCTCGAGGGTGGGAGACCCAGGGATCAGGGTGAGCCAGTGAGGGCAGCCAGAGGGCATGGAGACTTGGAAACCTGAGTCATGTCCACGTGGATTCTGTGAGCAAAGCAATTCCCCCGACCGCGGGGCCCCCGGGAGCCAATGGAGAGACCGGGTCCAGGATGAGAGTCGGCCCAAGCAGAGCTATGGAAACACCTGCCGAGCAACCTCGGAGCCCTAGGCTAGACATTCAGGAATCTTTCTAAAAGCAAATGTTTTATTTAAAAAACTCAGAGACCCACCACTGAATTCTTTCTTGAGAAAGTACTGGAAGCTCTGTCGACCCTTGGGGTCTCGGATCAGCTCGCTGAAGTTGAAAGCCCATCGTTCCACCCGCATCTTGGTTGGGAATTCCACCCTGCAAGGACCACAATTTGTAAATGCTCCAGACACTCAGGCCGCACCCAGGGGGCCTGCGTGCGGCGAGGGGGCTTCAGCCCCTGCTAACCTCTGCGAGTCCCCCGGCCCAGGGCACGACCCAACCCTCCCCTCCTCCATACCCGCACAAACAAGCCAAGTAACCCCTTGCTTGGAAAATGCAGACACGTCCCCTGGGCCTCGTCTCAGGATTTGGCCTCCCCAGCGGGGGGAAGGAGGCCCCCAGCAGAGAGCCTCACGCTAACCCTTCAGGGCAGAGGGACATGCACGCCTCCTCGAAGGCCTGTGGAGACCAGGGGGCCAGCCTGCCACACCAGACCAGAGAGAATCCCAGAACGGCTCTGGTGATGGGTGCTGTGGCCACTGCCAGCCCCTCAACACCCCTTTCCCACGGGAACATCTGGTGACCCTTCCTGCCCTGCTTCAGGCCCCGTGCCCCCAGGCAGACACCCCACAGGCCCTGCCGGCCGTGCACCCTCTCCCAGAGCCTCCCCTACGATGCCAGGCCCACTCCACCGCCACTCATTCTGAACATGCTTCGATCTCAGGAAGGACACGCGAGCCCAGCTAGCATGGGGTGGGTCTCACGGTCTAGAAAATCCAGAAAACTGTTGGCTTTTCTCCTATTCCTTATGGAATTCTCCGTAACCCAACACAGCCCCTGGGAAACAGAGGTTCCCAAGTCCCAGACACCACGTTGCCCACTGGTGCAACAGCTGAAACCATGACTGGGTACAAGTGATGTCTGTGGTATCTCAAGCCGGTCAGGCGATCTTACGCTTCCCTAACGTCAGCGTGGGAACAATAAGGATCCCGGAGTAACAGCTACCACTTACGGAGTCACCATCTGTGACACACTGTGCTTTACACACACACCCATCGCTGGGTCCCTAAGGGAACACGGCCAGCTGGATAGCACTTCCAAGACGACGGAGGCTCAGAGAGGGTAAACCCTTGCCCGGGCCCACACAGTAAGAAGCAGGGCCCGGCATGAAACAGGTGTGCCAACTTCAGCGGACATCAGAATCCCCTGGGAGACTCATTAAAACACCGACTGCTGGGCGCCATCCCCCAACTTCCTGATTCAGTCTCGGGTGCGGCCCCAGAGCTTGCATTCCCCACGAGTTCCCGGAGGACGTCGATGCGGCCGGTCCATGGCCAACCCTGGGAGCGGATGCTCCGAGCCGGTCTTGTGGACCCTCGCTGCTCACTGAAATCAGTGGGTTAATGGGGCTCAGGAGGTGAGCCAGGCCAATTAAGAGGCTTTGGAGATAAGGGCTGGATACTGGGTTTTCGTCTGCTACGTTTTGTTTGTTTGGCCGCACTGCGCGGCACGTGGGATCTTAGTTCCCAGACCAAGGTTTGAACCCGCGTCCCCAGCATTGGAAGCGCGGAGTCTTTACCACTGGACCACCAGGGAAGTCCCTGTTTTTGTTTTTGTTTTTAAGCTTCCCAGGTGATGTTAATACCGTTCTAAAATCTAAACCATTAAGAAGAAGGCCTCCCATTTTTGGGGGGTGGGGCTCATCTGGCATCCACCCAGTACCCTCTGATCACGGGCTCCTACATAAGCATCACCTCTTTTCTTCACCAGCAAATCTCTACCTCAAGCTTCCATACTCCACTCTCCACTGCACGTAGCATCCGGCAGCATCCACGCCTCCTTCCCAAACCCTCTCAGGACGGTCCCTGTCCTGGCCAGGTGGCCCCACCTTTTCCCCCACAAGAGCCGACTTCTGCACATCCTTGTGCACAGGGAGGTACAGGCTGCCTCTCCCTTCTGATAACTGCGACAGAGACACAAGCTCCAGAAAACCGTCCTAATAACTAGAGGCCCCGGAAGACTCCCCAGAAGATGGTTCTAGAGTCTTGGGCTCTGCGGTTGACCCCCGACTCCAGGTGAGCGCCCTCCTTCACCTGTCTGCTGCCCATAGCGGGCTACGCGGAGGGGTGAAAGGCCTCCGCAGGTACACCTGCTCACCTGGCCGGATCTGTGCCACCTGGGTGTTCCTCATGCCTTAGGTAGTGACGGCCTTGGCGCTGACCCCGCTGTGGCATGTACCTGACGCTCTCTGTTTTTCCAGCTACCCCACCCCACCCCACACGCTCCTTCCAGCCCCTTCTGCCTCTCCTGCTCCAGCTCCCTCTGAACTGCCCCCCTCTTCTTCCCCCCTATGTTAGCTTGGGCTTTTCCCCCCTGCATCTTGGCCTTTGCCCCCTCTTCCAGACGACAGATTTATGCAGGCACAGGTAGCAGCAACAACTGTTCAAATTTCATAAACAGCAAAGGAGTAAGTGGTGTAATCCCCAAGGCAGCTTTAGGGCTCTGCTTTCCAGGAACTTATTTTTACTCTAGTCAGAAGTCAAAAGTGCGAAGCCATGAAGATGATTGTTTTCTTTTCAAAAACGCTCTATGGGCTTCCCTGGTGGCGCAGTGGTTGAGAGTCCGCCTGCCGACGCAGGGGACGCGGGTTCGTGCCCCGGTCCGGGAAGATCCCACATGCCGCGGAGCGGCTGGGCCCGTGAGCCACGGCCGCTGAGCCTGCACGTCCGGAGCCTGTGCTCCGCAACGGGAGAGGCCACAGCAGTGAGAGGCCCGCGTACCGGAAAAAAAAACGATCTATGTATTGTTAAAGCAGAGTTACCACTTGACCCAGCAGTTCCATCCCTAGGTACATACTCCAGAGAACTGAAAAACATGTGTCCACGTAAAAACTAGCACACGAATGTTCACAGCAGCATTACTCACAATCGCTAAATGGCAGAGACAAGCCAAACGGCCATCAGCTGATGGATGGGTAAACGAGATGTGGCGTGTGCATATACATTAATATTTTTCAGCCGTAACTCGGGATTGAGTATGAATACCTGCTTCAGCATGGATAAACTTTGAAGGCATTATGCTAAGTGAAAAAAGCTATCACAAAAGACCACAGATTGTGTGATTCCATTGATATGAATGTCCATAATAGGCAAACCTGTAGAGACAGAAGGTTTAGCGGTTGCCTAGGACTGGAGGGTTTTGGGGAGGGGGATTTGGAGGGTAATAGCTAAAGGGTAGGGGGTTTCTTATTTGGGTGATGAAAATATTTTAAAATTGTGGTGATGGCTGTACAATTCGATGAATATAGTAAAAACCATTGGCTTGTACATTTTAAATGGGTGAATTATACGGTGTGTGAATTCTAACTCAAAAAGTTACTTTTAAAAGGACCCCGATATCTCGAATACATACAGTTTGGCATTTAAATCCCAGAACTGGGTGTCATCCGTTACCCAAGGATTGCTAGGAAGGCAGCCCGACATGATGGCGTCGTTGGACGAAAACTGCTCACTGTACTTGACGATCCTGAAAAGCAAACGGAAAGCGATTTCCTAGAAGTTCAACACCCCAGAGACCAAATCAACACTCAGGTTGATCGACCAGCCTTCCCTCCTTCAACTTGTTGGATTCAGTTACATACTTGTTACCGTCTTCTTAGAAAAACGCTCTAACAGCCCTCGGGATTGGCAGGTGTTAAACAAGCTCTGTTCTATTCTAGTTGTGAAATGAAACCTCACCAAGATCTGTCCTATTCTAGTTGTAAAGTGAAACGTCGTCTCCCAAACCAGTTCTTTGTGACTTCTCTGTACGTATTTCATTAAAATACAGGCTCTTTACATTTGATCATGAGTTTTCAAAATGCAAAGCTGACTCTTTGCACGTGTTCAAACAGGTGTCTTGGCACCATCTTGGAAGCACGTGGTCGCCACAGACGCGGTGAGATTCTGTTGTGCCACCCTGGGGTCCACCCTTGGTCAAATAATGCCTGCATTTGGGAACTCAGACCCAGTATTCACAGCGGTGGTCTCACTGAGACAAACGTGGGCAAGAGCTAATTCCTCCTGGTCGGGTTAGACCTTCTGAGTCAACACGCGTCCTGGTATCTGGCAGTTTGGGAAAAACCTGGCATGCCTTCACCCTACAGGTGGGGCTTGCATCCGTAGTATACACGTAAGGCACCTGCCACGAAGTCTGCCTACAGCCATGAGAGTTTGATAGAGCAGGACCGTGCCCGGGAGATACACCAGAGCTCTCGGTTCACAGTTCCGCGCAGAACTCAAGCCCCTGGGCTCCACCTGCCCCGTGACCTCCCTATTCTTATCAGACCTTTACAGTGGAGCAGCTGGAGGGAAGGGGAAAAAATGCATCCACAGGTCCAAACACTATAATGATGTCCAAAGTATGGTAATGAGACAAACAAAAATTGGAAAGTGGGCCTACGAAGTATCCAGTGTAGCCTTTGAACCTCCTCTAATGGACTTTCTATTTGGTTTCATGAAACTGGGTTTCTGCAACATCAGAGCAGGTGGGTCTGGCTTTATCGCAGAACATTAGAACCCAAAGTGAGCGCCCGGCGTGCAGCCCCACCTGTGACTCGGCAGCCGCAGACAGAAGTCACTGCAAAAGGTGGGTGAGGTCAGGGCACGTATTTTCGGGCAGGTGGTAGTTTTGCAAACTATGGGTTTGGGAGGATGTCAAAAGATATTTGGAGATTTTGACAAGAGCCTAACCCTAACCGCCCTGGAAGAAAGGCACTGGACAAAACACAGTATCTCCCACCCCGATCGGTACCTGTGGGCAGAATAAATGACTAGTCATGTCGTGTGTCCCCAGAAATCAGCCAAGTCCATTTTCAAGTGTGCAAAAAAATTGCAGAGCTAGAAAGGTGAGCCTCAAAGGAATTCCACATTTTGAAAGGGTAATTGCTTACATTTGGGGGGCACTAAACCTTTTCATGTCTTCCAAATAATGCCCTCTGGGAGACTGGATCAAAGTAGCCTGAACGTTCAAGAATCAAACATAAATTTCCAGTTTCTCCCAACGGGATTTTAAATCAAACATTAACAACGGACACTTATCAGTACATTGAACACAGAATCCAGCCGGTGAACTTCTGACTCTTCCCACTTTCCCATCCACACAGACAGGCTTGTCTAGGGCCTCACCCAACCCTGATTTTGCCTAGCCCGAGGCCTGAAGACTAGCACTGAGCGAAGAACCAGGAACTAAACCCCCAAGAGACTGCTTTTGTCCCCGTGAGTCCTTCAGGCTCTTACGTCAACCTATGACTTGTCAAGTTCGCCTTGAAGCAGTTCCCCTCCTAACTATTGTGCAAACCTCACCAAGACCAACAAAGCAGGGACGTACCCGCCAAGGGACACGGAAGACTTCACCGTGGACCTCATTAAGGCCTGTCGGTAATACATGATCTGGAAGAGAAACAGTCGTTAGATGTCCAACTGCCCCACGGGGGTGTCGCCAATGCCGACACATACGTATGGCTCCAAACCAGGAGCCATGTCCCCATCAAAGCACCCCATTCCGTTCCCTCAAGCCGGCCACCCCAGGACCAGCAGGGCTCAGGTCTGCAGCAGATGGGTGGCCCCCAACTCCAAATAAGGAGCCTCCTTCACTCATCTCATTGTGTGTTAGTGTTGGAAAAGGCACCAACTGGGGGAAAAAAAGTTCTAAGGTGCGTTAAAGTGAGACATGGGATAGACACAGAAGCTTAACTTTTCCCCCAAATGCCTCTGACTCACAGAAGCAGATCTAACTAACCTCACGGCCAGCACTTCCCAGGGCTCTCTGTCTCGCACCCCGGATACAAGATTTGCCAACACAGGTCGCTTGTCACCCTGGACAGATGCTGAGCGGCCCTGTAACTGTAGCAGCAGGGACCAGGGTGGATGCATCCGCTCCACGCCCCCCAGTTCTGTGCCTTCGGAGGGCATTTCGCACCCTGAGCCTCAGCGTCAGCCCCAGCCAGATCTTACATGAGATGCTTTGGCTTCTGTGCCGTCCGTTAATTGGGAAACAGCTGTTTGAACGTTACACGTGGTTTTCATTTCATCACTGAGGGCAGAGCATGAAGCCAAAGTACATATGATTTGTAAGAGGATTAAAAATCAGATTCCCTTGAAACTGGGAGACTAATTACCTCTTTTCTGACAGAAACCACCGTTTGTTTCTGTAAAACAAAGAAGCAAAAACCATTAAACAGATGTCATGAAATCATTACAGTCCAATTACCCATTTGAAAAACAAAAACCCTTCCCCAAGAGAAAACTGCCCATCTCTTTTGACTTAAAGGATAGAATTTCCCCATCACCAGCCCTTCCACCCTATTCTACACAACTTCTAGAGAATAAGACCGGCTAAGAAGGGGATGCTTTACCACTGTAACTTTATCCTACTCTCCGAAAAGCCAAGATGAATTCAAGACTAAGCTCGGGATTGCTCCCAACCCAGTGTAGCGCCTACAGAACGTCTGAAATGGAACGGGGGGCGGGGGGGGGGGGGGGGAGAAACTAGCGACTTGACCAATACCATATGTTGCAGGGGGAAAGCCACCCTGTCAAAAACAAAGCACACAATTAAAAGAGTCAAGAGAAGCCTCCACTGCAAGCTGAGTCCAAGAGCTGAGCTGTAACATGGAAGAGCTCACACCGGGCCCTATCCTCTCTGCAGCCGCTGAAGCAAGTTCGCGTCCCCTCTCTGGACTTTTCGAGTCATAGCCGAGGAAGGATGGCTCCGAGAGGGATGCCATGTTTAGGGTCTTGGAAGCTCCTGGAAACCATTCAGACCTGTCTCCTACTAAACTCTCCTACCATCTGACATGCTTCCCTGGTACCACTTGTCTGCCCCATGCAAATCTTGGAGGCTGGGCATGGGGGGTGATGCCAATTCAGCTTTCCTAGGTCTGGTCCAGGGGCTGCCTGGTGCTGACTCTTACACTTCAAGCTGAGCATCTAATTGCTGGCTGCTAAAACCCACGCTGCTGAGTGCAGCCAGGTTTGCGCTTGAAATAGAGTCAGAAGTCCAAGGAGGACACGATCTCCCTTAGCCAGTTAGTAAAATAAGTACTGGACCAGAGCCCATTAACGAGGAACGAAGGAAGGTCTGATCTGGAACGTCATACGCAAGTCTCTCCTTTCTAATCCACGCTGGGTTTCATTTTGCATCGTTAGATTGTTTTTATGTGCTTGCTTTTTGCAGGAAATCCTTCTTCCTGGGTGGGGTAGGGAGAGTTAACTCAGAAAGGTAATGCTCAGGTAGGCCTCTCTAATCTGCCACCCCTTCCCAAACTTCCTTCTTCATAGCGCTGATCACAAGTATAATTAGATATTTGTTTGTGTGACTCTTTGTTTAATCTATGTATCACCCATTAAGCACCATTAAGAGCAGGAAGACCATGTTTATCTTCCTGAGCATAATGTATGGTACAGAGTAGATGCTCATTAAATGCCAAACAAATGATGACTGCAGTGTACTTGGAGGCCTAGAAAAATGGAGATGTATTTTAAGGTTAACAGAATATTTTTCCACTTAAAAAACTGAGAACACTCCCCAAATATTTTGGCAATCACACTGATTATCTGTTCCAATTTTCTAACAGCCCTAACATAGGGCTGTTTTAGAAGACACATGTTTCAGGTAGAAAAGAACCCTGGGGTCAGAGTAGGGAAGCTGGACTTTTGTGTAACAATAACCACCAAGCAATAGTACAAAGCAGTTTACACCTCTCTGAGCCCTTACAGAGTTTGAGGGAGGAAGGTTTTATTTTTCTGATTTTCAGCTGAGGAAACCAAGGCCCTGACATCTCCTGGTCAGTAACTGGCTGAGGCAGGATTCAAACCCAGATCTGCCCTTTGCAAAGCCGAGGAGTGATCCAGGAAAGACAGAAAATGATCTGCTCTCTTCACCAATGCCTTCCTCCTTGCCCTGAAGCTGAGGGTGCCGCCGAATGAAATGTCTTCTCTGTCCGGCCATTTAGTTTAAAATTAAAACAAAAAAGAGTGCTAGGGGCCCCAATCACAAGAGGACGCACACACATAGAAGACACTAGTAATTAACACTAGTGATGGTAAAACACACTCCCAGCTAGAAGGGAACTAAGATCTGGGGACCTAAAGCACAGCACGGTGACTATAATTAACGATACTTGTGAGTTGGCCAGAAAGTAGAGCTTAACTGTTATCACCACAAAAATCGCAGTTACGTCAAGGGATGGAGGTGTTACCTCACCTTATCGGCGGTAATCATCCTGCAATATCTACATGCATCCAGTCACACACTGTACACCTGAAACCTACATATGTTATGCGCCAACGATACTTCCATGAAGCTGGAGTCCGGAAGCACGAGCGCTGGTACTATAGAGCAGGCACCACCATAAACACCCTCCTTTGAAGCGCCCAGGCCCCAGGATGAGCCGTCCTGTGGGTCACTGGCCTCTGGCCTCGGGGACCCTGCGTGGACGAACACAGACAAGACAGGCAGACTCTCAGCCTGTCCGATGGTCTCCGGGCTCCCCGGGGAGCTGTCCTTGCAAACCGGTCACCAGCACACCCATTTCTAGTCTACTTAGCGTGATCTGACTTCGGCTTAATACCTTTATTTCTGGGGTCATTATCTCAAGCTTCAGGGTTTAAAATTTTTTATATTTTAATTCCCTTCTTGACTTTGCTGTCCTTTTAGGGCTCTGTGTCGAAGGTGTGGTTTGCTGTGGGTTTTCTGGGTCCCCAAATTACCAGCTATCTCCTGGGAATCAGACTGCAGTGGATTTGATTGAGTCTAAGAGTTTGCCCACCTCCACCCTGGATTGTCCGTGTGGATTTCAGCATTTCTAAAAACAGCCGTCCAGGGACTTCCCTGGTAGTGCGGTGGTTAAGACTCCGCACTCCCCATGAAGGGGGCCTGGGTTCGATCCCTGGTCAGGGAACTAGATCCCACACGCATGCCTCAACTAAGAGTTCGCATGCTACAACTAAGGAGCCCACGAGCCATGACTAAGGAGCCCACCTGCTGCAACTAAAGACCCAGTGCAACCAAATAAATAAATAAATACTAAAAAAAAGAAAAAAGCTGTACATAGGGTCTGACTCCTGTGGATTGACATATAGGGTATCTCTGTGCTTTTAAGAGTGCATGTGTTAAAAAAATAAAAAAAAATAAAATAAAATAAAATAAAATAAAATAAAATAAAAAAAGAGAGTGCATGTGTATCTGGGAAGTGAGGGAGAGGGTTCGGGACTTTTCTGAAAGACGGAGAGAGAATTTGATGGGGTGGGAGTCCTTGTAAGAAAGAGTATAGACTTTGGGGTCAGAAAGGTCAAAATCCCTGTTCTGTCACTAATCGACTTTGGATGACTTATTTGGCATCTCAAAGCCTCTGTTTTCTCATTCGTAAAAGTGAAGAGAAAAGGGGGGATTAAATGACAGAATCCTTAAGTGACTGGCATAAGGCGGGACTCGACGTACCCTGGCTACCGATCAGGGTTCAGATACTGAGAAGATTCGGGGTATGCATTAGCCCCAGTTACAGGATAAAATACAGGATGCCCAGGCAATACTGGGGACATATTCATGCCAACAAGTTATTCGCTGCTTACGTGAAATTTAAACTGAACTGGGCATCCTGTATCTTCCTTGCTAAACCGCACAACCTACTTTCAATATGATTATTACCTAGCCAAAGGCCATAAGAAACATTGAAGTGCAGTTATTAAAAAATACACGGGCTTGCCTGGTGGCGCAGTGGTGGAGAGTCCGCCTGCCGATGCAGGGGACGCGGGTTCGTGCCCCGGTCCGGGAAGATCCCACATGCCGCGGAGCGGCTGGGCCCGTGAGCCGTGGCCGCTGAGCCTGCGCGTCCGGAGCCTGTGCTCCGCAATGGGAGGGGCCACAACAGTGAGAGGCCGGCGTACCGCAAAAAAAAAAAAAAAAAATACACACACACACACTTCTAAGCGATTCAAAGAAAGCCACCTCATGGTAAAAGAAGAAATAAGCGTTTGTCGCACCGTGGAAGGCACGCACAACCCCGGCTTTCTTGGCAGCTGGTCCACCTGGGATGAACTCACTTCTCTATCCTTCATCCCAGTGACACGTGGTGTCGCTACAACAGGAACACTCGCCTAAGGGACTGTCAAATACTCTGCATTCTTGGGGTACTGACTTCGGACTTTTCACTCGCAGAGTTGCCCAAATAGGGACGCATCCAGATCTTGTTTACACAGCTCCTGCCGGCCCTGAAACCCAGATGCAGGCTGCAGACGACTGTCACAGGGCAGGAGGGCTCAAGGCCGTGCCCTGGGAGACCCTGGGGTGACAGTGGACAGAGGCGGCACGGGAGCCCCAGACAGGGGCCAGGCAGTCAGGCGGGAATCTGTGCAAACAGGGCTGAGAGCCCAGCAAGCCATGGAGTGAAACGCAAGGCGGGGAGAACCACAGGGAACCGGGGAACACAGGCCTGGAGAGCAGAGAACGGGTCAAAGGCCAGAAACCAGGAAATCCGGGAACGGAGGCCGTTAACGCAAAGCAGACACAGGAAAGAGATGGGGGCAGCCGGCCGGCCAAGGAGCCGAGAATCCGAGGCTGTGAGCCTCCGAACGAGGTCTGTCCTGCCATGTCCTTCCCGATCAGGCCCGGGGGGAATGACCACACAGCTTCTAGGGCCCAAGGCAAGATGAAAGCGCCCAGCCCCTGGTCCGAAAAAGCAGTAAGAATTCTAAGCCAGCAGAACGTCAAGGCAGGTGCGGGGCTGCTGAGCGTGGAGCTGGGGGCCCAAGCACAGGCCGTCTGCTCCTGAAAGGGGCCCTGGGTGCAGGACCGAAGGGTGCGGTCGGGGAGCAGAGGTGGTACCCGGAGGACCGAAACGTCCCCCTGGCTGGCTCAGCCTGGGCAAACGGCTCAATCTGTCTGTTTCCGTTTTGTCCTCTGAAAACGGGAACTTATATGAGCCTCACTTCCCAAGCTGCTGGGAGAAGGTAATAAAATCCAGCAAAGCTTCTAGAAGCTGCGTGATGGACATCAGGGCCCGTCAGCAGGACACGGAGTGGGCTCAGGGGCCAAACCCCAGCTTCACAATCTCTGAGACGTGTGACTCGGATGCGTTGCCTGGCCCCTCGGCCTGTCTCAACTGTGGAGCAGAGATGCTAAAGCTTCTGCCTCATGAGCTGCTGAATTTGCACAGAGCCCCGACCGGGGGTGAGGCGGCCGGCCCCGTGGCCGGCACACAGGGAGCTGTGGGCAAGCCTCAGCCCTCCCCCTGCTACCACCGGTCACGCAGGAGCCCCAGGAAGACAGCCGTTTCCCCAGCTGGGGGAATACATGGCGGGAGGGGTTATTGCTCACGGAGGGCTCCGGGCGGGGGCTGTGCCGTGCACAGTACTTAATACTGGGCAGCCACACTTCTGTCCTTCGCCCAAAGGCCGGTGTGGCCGCCAGTGTAAACAGTGCTGCTCTCAGCAGCCGCTGGAGGCACCAGGCAGGGGTGTGGACACTGGTGTGTGCCTGCCTCCCCCCCAGCCCCCAGCCAGGGCAGAAGGATGAGAAGAGACAAGGACAAGAAGGAAACTGGCGAGGGACAGCCCCCAGGCAGGGTCGAGGGCCGCCAGACCCCATCAACGCTCGAGGGACAGCCCCCGAGCAGGGTCGAGGGCCTCCAGACCCCATCAACGCTCGAGGGACAGCCCGCAAGCAGGGTCGAGGGCCTCCAGACCCCATCAACGCTCTCTGGCAGCAGGGAGACAGTTGTAATGACAGTGAAAGCTGCAGGGTACACATCGGATCCCGTTCTAGACCCTTCACATAAATGACCTGGCTGAGGCCCCTGAAGAAGGAACTACTCTTATTCCCATTTTATAGATGAGGAAACTGAGACCTTGAGCTCAAGAGCTTGTCCAAGGTCACAGCTCCAGGGGGTGGCGGAGCTGTAGTCACTCTGGTGTCAGAGCTCCCTCGAGCACAAGGCACTGGCCCTCGTCACAAAACGACCCTGGTGACCCTGTCGGGGTCGGGGAGGGAGGGCCGGCCCCGGGCACTGCTGCCCACAGCAGGCTGGGGCCCGGCCACCACTCAGCCCCTCCCTGCAGGGCCAAATCCTCTGAGATAACGGGAAGGTGGCCCCCCACCTCCAGGCATCAGGACTGAGAGAGGACACGCTCCCTATGTGTCACCCTGGCTCTGGCGGGCTCCTCCCAGGGCTGGGTGCCCCAGCGGCCAGCGGCCATCAGCCTGAGGAAGTGGGTCACCCAGGATCGTGGACACCTGCCAACCCCACAGCCTCCTTCCTGTGCTCGATGGTGTTTATGGCTCTTGGATCATTTGCCCCTGTTTAAGGAAAAAAGAGATCTTTTCAAGAATTTACAAATTCTCGGAAATGGGTCATCTCTTCAAACCGGCACCGAGAGATCTTCTCTGAACGAGGCAGCAGTCCGACACCTCTGCACCCCCAAGGCCTCCTGGACACACACCCCGTCCTCTGGACCCTCTCCTCTCAGGCCAGATAAACAGGGGACACTGGGTCCCACTGTGGGGAAGGTCACACAGGTAAAGCCCAGCCCCTAACAGCTGGCTGTGACCCGCACTGGCCGAGGGGAGGACGCAGGGGCCCCGTGCGCACGAGGATTACGGTTCTTTGTTCTTCTTAATGCACCAGGGCAGCCAGAGCGCAGACAGGAGAAAGAGAGCTGGTGGGAGAGAGACACAGAAGGCAGAGAGTAAACGGCAGTGACAGCGCCCCGGCCACACAGCGCCACGGCCGCAGCCTCACCCCCCGCCCCTGCGCGGACTCCGGGCTGAGAGCATCTCGGCCCCGAGCCTGCCCGCCAGGGAGCCTGGATACACTTCCTCAGTGGAGGGGCCTGGCCGCCCTCCTGGGAAAGCACCCCAGATGGTGCCCGAGAGGAAGCAGCTCACTCAGCGTCTGTGCTGTCCTGCCAGGGCTGAAGCTAGAGATCCCGCCCCATGCACACGTGCACAGGCGCACACAGACACACGCGTACGACACACAGACGCGCACACACACACATGCATACAACGCACACACACGCATGTACACAGACGCATACACATACATACATACACAGACGCACACACACACGTACACAGACGACAGACGCGCACACACAGACACATGCATACGACGCGCACACACACACGCATGTACACAGACGCACACACATACGTACGCGCACAGACGCGCACAGACACATACACACACGTACACAGACGCATACACATATACATCCGTACACACACAGACACGCACACACAGACACACAGACACACACAGACACACACAGAGACACACACACATACATACATACACACACAAATGCACACACACATATACATACACACACGAATACACATACACAGAGACACATACAAACACGTACACAGACACATACATATACACACATACGCACGCACACACATAGACAGACACACACACATATACACACAGATACACATACACACACACACAGAGCAGCGCCTGGTCCGAGCGAGCGATGGGCCTTCCCCCTCCGCCACACCACAGAGGTTTCCACAGCTGCCTGATTCATAATAACTGCAAATCTTCCAGCCGGGTTCAGTATTTTCCTTGATGACTCTGTTTCCTTGGTAACCGAGCCTGACAAGGCCCTGGCAATGATCTGTTATCTGACGAGAGGAACGTAGGAAAGGCCGCTGAAGGCTGACAGTGCCAAGCGTGCATCAAAGGAAGGGTGACTCTGAATTACAGATGAGGGTCCCAGCAACGGCCCCGGGGGATGCCCTCTGGGGACGCGACGTCCCCTCCAGGTGGACTCCAGCCGAAACCGGGGCCTCCGGCCCACACACTGGGGGGGTTCCTAAAGCCATCCTGAGTTCCAGGTCCCGGTGGGCAGCACACACGAGTCAGAGCCTCCTGGCCAGCTTTGGCCTGCGCCCTCCTCTTGCCCCTCGACGTCCTTCCTCCTCCTTTCCGGGCTCACCCGCCCGGCTCCCGCCCAGGGCTTTAGGCACTGGCTCACGGATGACACACTAGGCTAACAAGGCCCCTGACCCCTTGCTGCCCAAAGACAACGGTAGACAGAAAGCAAGGAAACCACCTACCACCAGTTTACGTGGGCTTAGGCTGGTATACTGGCATCTGTGGTTCTCAGCCCCGCCGGGGGGCACCGGACAAAGTCTGGAGACAATTTTGATAGTTGGGACTGAGGGGCAGGCAGGGAAAGGCTCGGAGCTACTGGCATCCAGGGGGTTCAGGCCAGGGAGCTGCTGAACAGTCCACAATGCACAGGACAGCCCCCAGAGCACGGTCTGGCCCCAAGTAACGGTGCTATGGTCGGGAAACCCTAACCGGGATGCCCACTCTTTCAGCGGCTTCTGCACCATCTTTCTTTAAATAAAAACCCATCTTAGGAAATCAGCCATCCATCATCAATGGTGGCCTACTGGGGGGAAAGGGTCCTTTTAAAATAAAAAGCACAGGAGAATCTTTGCAAAGATCCCACCCAACGAGATGCAAAAGAAAGTGGGACAGTCCAGGTCCTGTCACACGGATTAAGGTTTAAACCCAAAGTTGATTCAAGGGTTGTGAGCCTGGGGCCTATAGACTTCGGGGCGGGGGAGGGGGGACTGGCAGAAATTGTGTTTGAAATGCCTGTCTGCACACCCCTGGGTGAAATGGGCTCATAACTTCCATCAGGTTTTCAAAGGGGGAAGTGACTCAGAAAAGTCTGAAAACCAGCCATCTAGATCCCATTGGCTCTGACCTGCACGCTGCCGACTCCGGTCTCTCTTGACTAGAAGCCCTGCCGTGGCCTCCCTGCTCTGATACCACACAGCCCATAGGCCTCCCCTCTTTGGCAGTCTCAAAGGGGAGGTACCAGTGCCCCACAGACACAAACAGACAACAGACATGTGGACACCTTCCCAGCCTGAGACCCTGACCTAGGCCCCGCCCAGCATATGCAGCAGAGACCTACCTGTTTTACCTGAACTTCACTTGGATCGGTCACTCGGTCCAGGCCATAGTCCAGCACGTCATTCATTCCCGGCTGAGTGGGGAAACAAAAAGAAAAACAACATAAGAACCGCTGCTGGGAGAGTCTCCGGTTTCTGATTAACTCTGGACCTTGGTCAAGCTGCCAACCGTGAGGCGAAGCTGAGGGGCGTGGCCCAGCCTGTGGGGGGCTACAGGGGTGCGCACGGTTCTCCAGGCGAGCTGGTGAGTTTCATGGGGCTACTGCACCACCACAGCATTCCCAGAACCTAAAACAGAGGGATGGAGAGAGGGATGGAGGGAGGGAGCATGGGTAGGTGGACGGATGGATGGATGGATAAGTGATGGATGGATGGATAGATGGATGGATGGATGGATGGATGGATGGATAAGTGATGGATGGATGGAGGGTGGGTAGGTGGACGGATGGATGGATGGATAAGTGATGGATGGATGGATGGATGGATGGAGGGTGGGTAGGTGGACAGATGGATGGATGGAGGGTGGGTAGGTGGACAGATGGATGGATGGATGGATGGATGGATGGATGAGGGGTGGGTAGGTGGACAGATGAATGGATGGATATGTGATGGATGGATGGATGGATGGATGGATGGATGGATGAGGGGTGGGTAGGTGGATGGATGAATGAGAGGGTGGGTGCACAGATGGATAAACAACCTGCAAACTCAGAGTTCACTGGGATTGGCACGTGGGACTCCTGACTCCCTTCCCGCTCTACAGTTCATTGTGTTGGAGAGTCCAGGCTTCCGTCAGGCACCCAGAGGTTCCAATCCCGGTTCTGCCACTTCCCAGCTGTGAGGAAGGTCTTGGAAACTACTTCTCCCCTCTGCCCTTCCCACCCCTGGGAACTGCAGACGATCCCTCCTGCCTGTCAGGTTCCTGTGAGGGTTTAGCACACGATGGAGTATGAAGCTGTCAGCAGAGCGTCACTGTTACCGAGCAAAGGCTGTGTGCATCGTAAGGGCGCGTGTGTGAACACCTGGCCCAAAGCTGGCCTCAGTGTCTGCCTGTCTCCATCAGGCCTCCCCAGCCAGCCCTGCTCGGTCTCTCAGCCCCTCGAGGCCAGCGATTCGAGTCTTCCACCTCCTCTGTTTGGTACGGGCACCCGTCTGGTACAAAGAAATCCCCCCAGGGTGACGGAAGACAGACATCACACACACACACACACACACTCGCATACTCCCACACTACTCACATGTACACACTCACTCTCACACTCAAGGACTCGCTCACGTGCGCACACCCCCGCCCACTCACAGCTCACATCATCACTCTTTCGCACTCTCACAGGTATGCACTCACACCCGAACGCAGCCACACGTGCTCACATCTGCGGCTCACACACGCACGTACCGGCACAGCCACACGCACACACGCACACGCACACACACACGCTGCCCCCCAGCAGGCCCTCCAGCCTCAGGGGCTTCCGTGCAGTCGTCTGCTCGTGTCTTGGACCCCTTCTCCGACTCTGGGCTCTGAACTTGATCCACTCTGACGTGAGTTCAGCTGCTCCATGGTGCACCTGTGTACCCGGCGCAGGACCCTGAGCTGGAGCCGCCCGCGGGCCTTGTTCTGCGGCCGGTCCCCGCCGGCCCTCCCCACCCCTCAGCTGCTCCCATCGAGCTGCGGTCCCGCCCCGGGGCCCTGCCTTCAGAACTCTCCACGGGGCTGCCTTTCTCCTGCTGCTGTTTTGGGAGGCTCCCAGGCTGCATTCACTCACGCACTCACTCATTCACCAGGTAGCATGGGGGTCTCTGTTCTCCACGACAGTCACCAGAGCCACCGCTGACACAGTTTCTGGGATGCAAGAGGCAGCTGGAACGCAGATACCGCAGAGCTGACCGTCAGCGCACAGGACGCAAGGGCCACGGTGGCCTGGCGGTGGGCTGTCAGCAGACAGGGAGCCGTGCAGCCGCGTGCAGCCCGGGCCAAGTGCAGGAAGCCCCGCCTGCCCAGAGACGCCAAGCCCACCACCAGCCCCTCCAGCCGGAGGAAGTATGAGCGCCAAGGCGTGGTGCCCGACAACATCCCTGACGCAAAAGCCGAAGAGACAGTTTGCTAACGGCTCCTTAACTCAGGTTAGGAAAGGACCCTCGTACCCCCAAGGGCTGCCCACGAGGAGGGGACAGTCCCAGAGCCGGCATCCGGAGCAGGGCCGGGGTGGGCGCTGGTGCCACGTCCCGGTGACACGTGGCTGCACCGCATCCCTCCCGTCCCTTGTCTTGTTCTCCCCTCTTCTCACCATTGCTCTCTCCCCTGACGTACAGTTTGGACCTTTTTGGTGCGCGGCACAGAAAACAAAGAACAAATAAAACACCAGATGGTTTTAAAAACCAAACAAAACAGGGGACAGAGAGAGAGATAAGGTTGACGCAGGGAGACACAGAATTCGAGGGAAGGGCTGGGGGAGCCTGATCTTGGCGTGAACGTTACTTCCGCGGACAGCTGGCCCCAGACCCCTGGTCTGAAGCAGGACCCCGGCCCTCACAGCTGTCCCCGCGTCCGTGCAGGGCACATTCATCTGTGTGTTCCAGTCTCAGCCCCTCCACCAGACTGTAAGCTCCCTGAGGGCCACGTCTGTCTCGGTTCCCAGTGGAGAGACCCCCTTTGCCTCCTAGGCCCCTGGCACAGGGTGGAAACTCACAGAACAGATGTTTGGGGCTTTTTTTCTTAATCTGGATCAGAGTCGATGGACTCTCCCATCCTGTTTTAATGGTAAAATGTTGTATGTCAGACCCCTTTCCTAGGTTCATAAATGGCCTTTGAAAATACTATTTTCATAGTGTCACAGTGTTCGGTCATGGAGCTATAACTTAATTTACTTTGCCCTCTCTGGACATTCAGTCCACCCTCAGCAGGAAGTGGAGGACAGACATCCTCTCGGGTGAGTGTCTGCACTTGTGGTTGAAACAAAGGCCGTTTATCTCGACGCTCAGACCAGCAACCGCCTGCCTTAGAGCACATGTGCCACAGGCCGCCTCTGTCCCCAGACCACATCCTCCTTGTACCCATGGTCCATGTGTCAGCGGCCTGTATCCTGGGGAGACACGGATGCCACAGATGGCACAGCAACAATGCACGGGAGGCCCCGAGATGACTTTTCTAAAGGAACCGTTTCTCCTTCTGTCCGTTTACACAATGAACCTTCGTTTGCATCGTGCCCAGATCTGTACCCTGTTCCGCTGGGGAAAAGTGTGAGAGGAACATGGCTCTCCAGTGTCAGCAGTTTGCACTTGGAGCTGCCTGAGCTGAGAGAGGGCCACCCGTGGGCGCACCTCCCATGGCAGCATGTCAGACAGAGGTGTGCTCACGTCCCGGCGCTGCCCAGGCCGCCGCGGCCTCCTGAGGCTCGATCTCCCCACCTGAACGACGGGGCAATGACACCCCTATGGCACAGCATTTCCGTCAGGTCCCTGGGATCAGCCAGGCCTGGGGCTTAACCCAGGCGTGTGGCAGGTGCTCAGCGGCCTTCGGCTGTTACATCACGCCCGGCGCCCGGCTCCCCGGCTGGTGCAGACTCAGGGCCCCGGGAAGGTTTCGCGAATCCAGGGACAGACAAACGAACGGGGATGAACGTGCTCAGGAAGTACGGCAGTTGGCTACAGTCACCCCACCCAGCCAAATGCTTTGTATGCCCGGCTGGCTCCTTCCCACCCAGTTGACAGTGTGTCTGGGGCCCCTGGGGACAGTCTGATGGCTGCTGCGTTGTCGGTCAGATTGCTCAGTTTCCAGCCGAGACAGACTTCAAACTGGATGCTCTTCAAATGGGACGCATCCGTCTTCCTGACGCTCTTGGGCCACTGAGAGGCTGAAGGCTTTACGAAAGTCAGGGAGAGAAGGAGCCCGGGCCACCCGGCCCCGGCCCCGACTCCTGGTCCGGTTTGGGGCGAGGGGATCGGCAGTGAGAGGGCCGGGGCGGGGAGAGAGGTTTTGTGTCCGGGGAGCTTCATGTCTGCTCCAAGCACAGCAGGCTTCCTTCTGCACGTGGCCCCCCAGTGCCGCCAGTGAGGGACAGGCACCTCTGAACCCAGCACCACGTGCACGAGAGTGGCAGCAAACCATGTGATGCTCTAGTGACCAAGGAGGTGACAAAAGGCCTTGAACGCACAACAGCATCACGTGACACTGTCACCGGGGGCAAAGGAGCGTGGAGACCGGGAGGGAAGGCTCTGCAGTCTGTGGGTCCAGGTCCCCCGATGCTCGCTCACTGGCTGTCACTGGCAAGTCAGCAGCAGCCCTGGGCCTCTGCTTCCTCACCAGCAAAACGGGACTAATCACGTAGCCTCTCAGGTAGGGCTGCAGAGATGGAACGAGAAAGCGCGTGCAGAACGATGCTTGGCGCACAGCCCGGGGCACTGCAGGTTCTCCACTCAGGTCTGCGGTGACGGTGACCGTGACAGCGCAGGTGATGGAGGTGGAGGAAGTGGGGACCGTGAGGGAGGTGGTGGTAGAAGCCACTGTCAGGGACACACTGTTGAACGTCTGTGCTTCTGTATCACACAGGGAAGAGCCACTCGGCCACCTGCCCGGCGTCGGGGCCGAGAGCTGCCCCAGGAGGCCTGGGAACAACGTGGAGAAGCTGCTTCTCGTCGTGTCCCGGTAGACCTCCTGGCTGCAGGGACAGAGGGGAGGAGAGGGTCCCAGGGCAGCTCGCGTGCACAGTCAGACTCTGTCACCTGGCAGGGGATGCAGGCACACGGGCGTCCCACAGCACGGAGTCTCCACACGGGATACAGAGGCCGTTTTCCACCCTGCAAGGAGCAGGACCGCCTCGGTCACGGGTGCCACGGGGCACCAGCGCCTCTTCCCACCTGAGAGGCTTATCCACCATTCGCCATTCTCCTCACCAAGGGTCCCCCCCGGCTTCAGGATCAGATGACAATATGGGCTGAGCACGGCCTGCCTCCCTCTCACACAAAGATCTCACTCCTGCGCTACCCGCGGGACGGCGGGTGTGGGCTCTGACCTCCAGGACCCTGTGCTCGGTCAAGCAGCCTTCCGCTCAGGCCCCCGGGGACCTGGGCCAGGCATCGGCCAAGTGGTCTAACTGGAGGAGGTGCCCTGAAACAGCAAAACCAAACACGCCTCAACCCCGGCAACAAGGCATCGGAACCAAAGTCCTCGCAGCTGGAACACCTTACGGGCTGCCTGTCTTGGATGCAGAAAGAAAAGTAGCAAAACGGCCCAAGTCTGATGGGCTCCAAGTTCAAAACTCCAGAAGCTTTGGCCCCGTGAGGACGCAGTTCACTCTCCGGTTCTGAGAACTTGGTTCCCGGTCAGGCAAGAAAACTAAAGGAGGAAGACGAGGAACGTGTGTTCCGAATGCTCTACTTCGCAGAATTCCTTCCGCTTCTCCCACCTCCAGTGCTCGGCAGGCAGCACACGGGGCTGACGCGGGAGGGAACCGAGGCGGCAGAGGCGCCCGCGGTGGGTGGCGGTTACAGCCTGCTTCTCCGCGCTGGGCATGCGACTTCCCTCCCAGGTAACGAGCTGCTACAAGTCGCATCTCGTATGTCCAGCTTGTGCCTCTAGGCCACCTGACGTCCCAAAGCCAGAGACGCCACATGTTCTAAGCCATGAGGCTGAGCACACATTTACCCCCGGCCCCCATCTCTGCCAGGGACCGGATCCAGAGAGGAAAAGGACAGCAGCAAGAGACACACGGCACGGCCGTGGCGAGGCCGGCTCCGGTTCCCTACACGTGTGATTTTTCCTTCCGTGGAGCCTGTGTCCTACCTTTTCCTTCTTACATTCCTCTTCTAAGGCATCGAGTCCTAGCCCTCACACGAGGCAGACTCATTCAGGTCCCTCCGCTATGGAAATGCACCCAGTCCTAACAGCAACGGATGGGCCACGGGCGGACTCCATCCAGACGGTGAATTTCCTCTTGCAGCCAGAGGCCCGTGGATGTTACTCAACAGCGAGCAACAGCTCCTGCAGATTCAATTCTAGTTCCAGGCAGAGATGAGCCACAAAAGGGGGATGGGGAGCAAGGTTGGGAGTGGTCGGGCTCAGGAAGAGACGGGTGAAACCAGGGGGGATGTGGCACTCACGGGGCATCGGTGCACCAGCCAGTACGCCTTCTCCTGGCGATCCAGCGCGTACCTGTCCGCTTTATTCCTTTCCTTTTCAGCCCTGAAAAGCCAAAACCCACGTTAAAGGCCAGTAAGGTTTTGCGTCTGTTGCTCACGGATGGACCCCCTTCCTGCCGAACCCCATTCCGGACCACTCTCCCAATCTGCCCAAGTAATCTGTGCTTTTGCCATAATGAGAATAATGAAAATAGCGAACATTAATATCATCCTTATGTGCTAGATACCCTGCAACATACTTTTATACATATTAACCCGAACCCTCCCAGTGAGCAATTCTCAATTTGCAGTTCAGGGGCTGAAGCAAAGAGAGGTTGAATGTCCCACTGAGGGTCGTGCTGTCACCAGGGGGCAGACGTGGGACCCGAACCAGGGATCTGGTCCCGGAGTCCAGCTCCCCCCGAGAGCACCAGCGTGTCATGCGATCGTGCCACCACGACCAGCCCGAGGATCAGACCGTCTCCCCCAGCGTCTCCACTGGAGTGAGCGTGGGTGACATTCTCGGCCCACCTGGCTTCCGGATGTTTCCCTGCTCTGATAAACAACATAATCAACAGCGGAGTCAGGAGGCAACGGCAATGCCACAGCCTGGGATGGGGAAAACGCGGGCCCCGGGGAGTTCTGGTTTCTCTCTAGCCGTCAGTGCCACTCTGTCACTTCAAAGAGTTCGCAGCAAGTCAGGGTTTCTCTGAGCCCAGCTGATTTCTGTGAAAGGTTATTCAGTCTCCCTCTTTCCCACTACAGGCAGGAAATGACAGGGGTGAGGGAGTGTTCATTATCATACCCCGTCCGGCGCCATTGCCACGGCGACGTGCGCTCCGCTCGGCGATGCCTGTTTGCCCAGGCAAGGCAGGATGACGCACACGCCCTCCTCGAGACAGAGCCGGCGGATTTACGTGCCAGCTCGTGTATTGTGAATAACATAATATCCAGAGAGCCAGGTGGGTGGAGCGTGCCCTTCCAGGGGGGTGTTTGGCAACATCCTCTGGAAATTAACTATAAACACCGTCACTCCAACTTCCCCCTTGCCAACTGAAATGGATTTTCTACCGGGTTAACTACCCCGTGTCCTCAGGAAGATGGGCCGCAGGTGGCCTGAGGCACTGTGGACTTTCCATAATGCTGGACCACCTTGGCAATAGAGTTGATCGCTAATTTACTGCAATGCCCTTTCTGGCTTTGCTCTTGTGTGACAGAGGTTACCGGAGGAGAGTGGTGATGAATGGCGTTCAAGAGAACCAGTAAACAAAGAATTATCTTAGTTTGTCATGTTGTGATCTTTATAGCGAACCAAATAGACTGTAATGGACTGAACGTTTGCATCCCCCCAAAACTCACACGTTGAAGCCCTAACTCCCAGTGCGACAGTATCTGGAGATGGGGCCTTTAAGAAGGAATTAGGGTTTAGAAGTAATTAGATGAGGTCCTGAGAGTGGGGCACGTACGACAGGACTAGTGCCCTGGTAATAGGAGATAACAGAAGAGGCTCTCTGTCCATCTCTCTCCCCCATGTGAGAGCACAACAAAAAGGCAGCTGTCTGCAAGCTGAGATGAGAGCCTTCATCAGAAACCAAACCCTGCCACAACCTTGACCTTGAACTTCCCCCGCTCCAGACCTCTGAGAAAATACATGTCTGTTGTTTAAGACACCCAGTCTACGATGCTCTGATACGGCAGCCTGAGCAGACTGACACACAGACATACGTCCTGCCCTTCCCTGAGTACCTTTAGGTCTAAACATTCCACAAATAGTCAAGAAGTAAATATAAAATTACAAATTGTGTCGTGAGCTCTGAGGACACATTCAGTGTACCATAGTGCAGAATCAGGGATGGCCAGTGTGGTACTTTTTAAATAGTATGTCTACAGTCCTGTGACCCTCCTTCCACTGCCAGGTGGGTCTATGTCTTCCCCCACTGAGACCAGGGGGGTTTGTGGCTGTGTTGACCAACTGAGTATATCACAAATGGCACTGTGTGATTTCTGAGGTTGGGCTATCGAAGGTGGGGCAGCTGCCACCCTCCTCAGTGAAGTATTTGCCCTTGGGGCTTCCAACCACCTGTAGGCAGTGTCATATGCCTGGTGCTGTGAGGAAGCCCAGGGCAGACCTTCCAGCCCTCTGGCTGCAAGCACTTGAGAGGCTCTGATCCACAACTGCTCAGCCCAGCCGTCCCAAACTCCAGACCCACAGAACCCTTGAGAGATAATAAAATACTGTTGCCACTCTGAGCCCATGGAGTTTCAGGATGATTGTGTGCAGAATTACAGCTAATCAGAAGAGCTTATTTGATTGGGACTGATACACACACACTTCTGTATATAAACTAGCTAACTAATAAAGCCCTACTGTACAGCACAGGGAACTCTGCTCAGTTCTCCGTAATGACCTAGATGGGAAAAGAACCTAAAAAAGATTGTATATATGTCTATGTCTAACTGATTCACTTTGCTATACACCTGAAACTAGCTAAACATTGTAAACCAACTATACCACAATAAAAATTAAACAAAAAAAAAAGAAAGAAAAGCTTCTTTGAGCACATGACATTTGAACTGAGGGTTCTCTCTCGAAAGGGTGGGACCGGATCCTGTTTGTGTTTCAAAACTGGGGGCATATGGGAGCAGGGGATGCTGCCGTGGCCCAGCTGACAGTGAGGTTGGTGATGGAAGCAGACAGAAGTGGACAGGTGTGGCAGAAGGGATTCTGCCAGCAGTACCAGCGGGACTGGATGACTGAACACAGGACATGGGTCGGGGAGAGGTGAATGGGGGTTCGTTGTACTCATACGCGTAACGCTGAAGGGAGAGAAGGCTTGGGGAGCGAGGGGAAAACATTCAAGTATGGACAAAGTTAGGCTGAGGTGTGATGTCAACGTGAGATGTTGAGTTTCTAGCTGAGATGCTGAGTCTGGGATTCAGGAGAGAGGTCTGTGCGCAGAGACTCGGGGGAACAAAATGGGTGCCTCGTGAGCCAGACTACACGGCCACCTGATTTTGTGGTGAGATCCTGTACTTGTATTAGTTAGGCTTCTCCAGAGAAACAGAAGCAGTAGGAGGATAAATAGAGAGAGACAGAGACAGAATTTATCTATTTCAAGGAATTCGCTCACACGACTGGGGAGGTTAGCAAGTCCAAATTCTGCAGGACACGCCAGCAGGCTGGAGGACTAGGGAAGAGCTGGTGCGGCAGCTCAAGTCCAAGCCCGTCTAGAGGCAGAATTGCTTCTTCCTCTGGGAACCTCAGTCTCGTAACGCTTTCAACTGTTTGGATGAGGCCCACCCACACTGGGGGGAGTCATCCGCTTTACTTAAAGTCTATTGATTCAATACTAATCTCACCTAAAAAACACCTTCACAGTGACATCTGAGATGGGTACTGGACCAACTCTCTAGGCACCGTGGCCCAGCCAAGCGGACACATAAGATTAACCATCACAGATCCTAAACCTGAAATCTGAGGCAGCCTTTGAGGGAAGCAACAGAATCAGTGGGGAAAAGCCAGCATCCCAGGAGGACAGTGGCTTTCAGGAAGTGCTCATCCCAAGGCGTCTAGACGCGAATGGCCAAGGGGCTGCCCCATGATGTGGGCAGCTCAGAGCTTTACCCAGGCTGAGGCCAAGGCCCGAGTGGTGGGGCTTGCGGGGGCCACTGGGGGTACCTCTGTGCTGCAAGGCAGCTCGGGGGTCCAGAGTCCTCTGGGTCACGGGCTCATCCTGTTTGGAGCAGAGGAGGCAGAGGAAGCTGCAGAGGGGTCAGGGGCGGGGCGGGGGCACGTCCCAGTCAGCTCTGTGTCCCTGGGGCCCGGCCCAGTGCTGGAACCCAGCAGGCACTAAAAACCGCCCACTGAGTGGAAGTAACACTAGGGCAGGCTGGACCACGACCTCACCAAGTGACCTTGGCCAAGTATTCTGACCCCTCTAAGCCTCCGCTTCCCCAGTTGCAGATGTGAGAGGCGACAAGAATTACTGCTCCCGGCATTTCCTCTCCCCGGCGTGGGATGAGACAGTGCACGGAACCCACCCAGTGGAGCCTCACACACAAGTGCACGTGACAAAAGGTTAGCAAACTGCCCCCCGCCCCCGCTCTGTCTGAAAAACACCCAGGCAGAGGCACCTTCGTGGTGAAAGGGCAGAGCCAGCTCTCCCCATAATGCACCTCTTCATGAATTCAGGCCTGAGAACAAATACCACCCCCCCCCCACCGTGAGCAATAAAGCCATCCTGCCTTCCGGATTCCTGTCTGCCCGGACGGCACTCCCGTGTACGGCGCTCACCGCTTGGTATGGCTAATTTTATGGGCCCAGGGGTGCCCAGGTGATTGGTCAGCATTATTCTGGGGGTGCCTGTGAGGATGTCCTCGGATGGGGGTGCTTTCAGTTGAAGACCTGAATAGAACAAAAAGGTTGACCCTCCTGCAAATAAGGGGAAGTGCCCTCTGCCTGGTGGCCTCGAGCTGGGACATTGGTCTCTTCCTGCCCTCAGGCTCCAGCTGAAACACCAGCTCTCCTGGGGGTCCAGCTGGCCGACTGCAGGTGCTGGGACGGCTCAGCCTCCATAACTGTGTGACCTAATTCCTTGTAACAAATCTCAATCTCTCTACTCTCTCTCCCCACTCCTTCCCCTCCCCCACCTCCTCTCTAGCTAGATCAATACACAGAGATTCTGTTTCTCTGGAGAACCGTGACTCACCCACCACTACTCTTCTTCCAGGGCTGCTTCAGGAGGACGGGGTCTCCACCATCCAGCCCAACCATGTGCCAGCCACTCTAGACCTCCTGGGGTCTGGACCTGCCGGGGTGAGTGAGGCCGGGCCGGCCGGACTCACTGTTCTGGTGATCACTGGTACTGGTCCCCAGATATTCCTGACTCTCCTGCATCTCAGACACACAGGAGGACTGCACACCCCGTGCACCCTCCTTTGAAGCAGGCATAACCACATGAGCTGCCTTGGCTAGTGAATTGTGAGCAGAAGTGACGTGAGCCCTGGAGTGGCTGCAAGCATGTCAGGGCCCCAGCTGACCCACGGTGGACACGTGACACGAGCAAGAAATGAGCCTTGTGGTTTCATGCCTCTGATTGCTGGGTGACGTTTGTTACGCCAGCCTAACCTCGTCCTGACCGATACACGCTCCCCAACACGTACAGCTGGCCCTTACAGACAAGGCAGGGCCCCCAGGGGGAACTTCAGGTCCAGTTTTGAACCGGTAAATGAGGGCGAGCGGTGAGTGGGCTCTAACAGGTGACTCTGATGACAGCTCTCCCATGTTTAAGATCCTTCCATGGCTCCCCACAGCCCTGAGCACAAAACCTTCTCCCGATCCGCTCCTGCTAACACATCCAGCCTCACTTCCGCCAGTTTGGGGCTTTGCACTCTCTGTGCCAGCTCCAAGGGACGGCATCAGGCGGGCACTGCCATGCCCCCAGACTCTGGTTGTCTGCTTAGAGCAGCGTCCCTCTCACCTCTCCTCTTCTCTCCTCTCCATCCACCACCACCATCCCTCACCTGGATACACCCTCTGCAGCCTCCAGATTCAATGCTGTTTCTGCAGCTCCTTCTCCAAACCCCGACGTGGGGCTCTCGACTCACTGAGGCATCATGGCCTGTCTGCTTGCCTGCCGGGCTCCCTAGACAACGCCTCTACCTTCCCTATGCCTCACCCACTGTTTAACACATACACACTCAATAAAAGTTTATTTTATTAAAAAGAAACAAAGAAGGAAGGGGGGAGGAGAGACAACCAGGGGACCAACAAGATCTTTGACTCACCGGTACTGCTCTTTGGCCTGCATGATGACAAAGTCCCACTTGTAGTTAATTTTTTTGTTCAAGAAATTATAATTTTCCTAGAGGAGGAAAACAAAATGAGAACACTGAGCCCCACAACCTATGCTGTGTGCAGAGGGCAGGAAGCCTTAAGTCAACAACGAGACCCAGCCAGACGGTCTCCCAGCCCAGCTGTGCAAAGGCAGTCATTCAAAGGGTAGCACCGAATTCTCCACAAGCCTTCACAACAGAAGCCACAAGTTGGCTTGGTTTTTTTTTTTTTTAATAAGTGTATCCCAAATCTGATAAGGAAGAGGGGGTAGTGTGCAGGAGAATACGGGAACTTAATATTCAACCACAGAGCACAACAAATCCACAAAGCTAAGCCCTAACGTTGCTGTGATGCTGGCTTTCTGCAAACATGTTTGTAAAAGGCAAAAAAACAGCAAGATCGTTGCTCTCTGCCCAGAAGTCTAGCCTTGTGAGGGTTAGGGCGTGCTCCTTGAGAAGTATGACTCATCCTGCCTAAAACAAAAGTCTGCACTCGTGTCTCCCCATCTCAAACTCAAGTTCAGATGTGTCCATCCCGTAATATGCAGTATCACACATATTAATGAAGTCCTATTATTTTGGGACAGCAAAAGGAAAGTGGTAGCTACTGTGTGCCCAGTAGTTACTGAGGCAAGGGCTTAAGTTACAGCAGGAGAAGCTGAACCTCAACATGGAGGAGAATTCACTTCAGCCGGCTGCTTCTAAATATATGGATGGATGAGGGATGGATGGAGGGATGGATGAGGGATCAACAGACAGATGACAGATGGATGGATGAGGGATGGAGGGATGGATGAGGGATGGATGGATGGATGAGGGACGGAGGGATGGATGAGGGATGGATGGATGAGGGATGGAGGGATGGAAGGATGGATGAGGGATGGAGGGATGAATGAGGGATGGATGGATGAGGGATGGAGGGATGGATGAGGGATGGAGAGGTGAATGAGGGATGGAGGGATGAGGGATGGAGGGATGAATGAGGGATGGATGGATGGATGAGGGACGGAGGGATGGATGAGGGAGGGATGGATGGATGAGGGATGGAGGGATGGATGGATGATGAGGGTACATATGAATCGATTGATGGGGGGAACAGGGGAAAATAGCTCAAGACTATATTCCACTCAATTATAAGAACCTATACTTGACAGCATCTCTATACCTTTTCATATTCTTCTAAAATCCCTTTCTTCTTGATATTTCTCTTGGCCAGATAGATGGCTGGAAAAGAAAACAATGACATTTCCCATCATCCTCATATTTCAAAACCCCTCTATGCGTGAGACTGTCGTGCTCAGCTTAGTGAAGAGAACACTCAGCTGACCCAGTCCCTCCCCTGGGAATCACTCCCAATACAGATGAGAACTGACATAAAGGTCGTGATGACAGCAAGACAAGTGTCACCAAAACGCAGCAAGTAAATAAGCGGCATGGTAAGCCCTCCCCAGGGCATAGGAGGAGGGGCGGAGCTTTACCATAGTCTGTGTCTTCAGCGGGCCACTGCTGGGTGGGCCAGAAATACGGTGTCTACAAGAGAAACCAGGGAACCAGGCTTACACGCTGGGCTGTGAACCCCCGGCGCCCAGCCCTCTAGCTTAAAACATAAAGCTGCCTTAGCCCCCCCACGGTTTCTAAAGATCTGTGAGGATGTGAAGCCAACCAATTATCTTTTCAGATGACACTAACCCCGTTAACACCGAAGGTCAAGGCCAAGGCTCACCTGAAATCGATAGAGGCTGTTGTCAGGCTTGAGAACGAGGTTCTTGGGGTCTTGCAGGGGGTAGATGTAGCCGTACTTGACAATAAAGTTGCCCAAGTTCTGTGCCTCTGGGGAGAAGCGGTTGAGACAAGGCAGTTAAGAGCAGGGGCCAAGGGCAGAATCTCACGGCCCCGCCCCCGCAGAGCACCCCAAACTCAGGTCAGGTACCCCCATCCTAACAGCACTTCAGCCGAGAAGTGGGGACAGTGGTTCCTGAACTTAGTTGCAGACAGGTATCAACTGGGTAGCCAAGGCTAAAAGGAGGGTCCCCCTGCCCAACCCCCGAATGACAACTCAGTAAGTCTGAAGGGCAGTCAGTGACCCCACTGTTGACGGTGCCACAGGTCATCCACTGCAGGCGTTTGGGGTGACAGGCGGGGAAATACTGGAGGAGGATCGCTGGGCCCTTTGGGTCTGGAGAAGTCCAGAGGAGCAGGGAGAGAACGTCTCTGCTTGACCAACAGACATCTCTTCATCCCGAGAGGGGCAGAAAGGTGAGGCTGTGTTTATGGTCAACTTCTACCCCAAGCTCAGCTCTGCCTGCACCCTGGGTCCAGATCCCAGGCTCCTCCCCACGTCCCTTCAACTCCCACCCGCCTCCAGTCTGCTCAGAAACACAGTCTTGGTTCTAGATTTGCATCGATTAAAGGATAACTGTCCTGGTCCATTCTCAGAGGCACCAGTGAGAGCAGGTGTCTTTCTACCATAGAGAATCCCAGCCCTCCCATCCTGCAGGCCCAACGACCCAACCCACATCCTATCCCACAGCTCAGCCTCCCAGGAGCGGGGAGGCTTCCTCCCCACCCTCCCTCCTCATATCTCCCTCCCTCTATCAGAGACCAGACCCTCGTTGTACCAACAGCCTTTTCGCTAGCAGCAAGTCAGGTCCCCGAGGCTTTCTGCTCCAATCCATCCTTCAGACTGTTGCCTAACATCCCAGCTTAAACCTGATTACTGTACACACCACCACGCTGCAAAACCCTCCATGGGTTACACTGCCTCTCTCCCAGATAAAATTTGGAATCCAAGAATGTACCAGGTGCACCCCACCCGTCCACTGCCCTCCACACCCAGCTGAAGTCACTGCTCCCCATTTCCCCTGTTACCACTCCATTCCTCATTCATTCCATGTTTACGTCTTTGCTAATTTCCCGGCTGGGAAGACAGACCCTCTGAGCTTCCCTCCAGGATTCACGGGCATCGCTTGTTTGGGGACCAAGGGCACGTATGCATCACTCCCTCCAGGAAGTCTTTCTTGATTACCCATGAAGTTCTCATCTCTCCAATTAAAATGTCAATTTCTCAGAGACGCGGGCTGAGCCCCCGTTTAGCTTCTACCCTCCAGAGATGCCCCCAGGGTGACGCGCATACAGCAGCCCTTGGTCTCGGAGGAAAAGACGAGCTCTCACCCAGACTGGAGACCCACAGCCGCTGGGTGATCCACTGGAGAACATCACTCCCTGCAAAGCAGAAGCATTTGGCCACCGTCAGAGCCTCCCCGACCTCCACGCCCCCCTCCACGCGGTCGCCCAGCCGGCCTCCTCCCTGTTCAGCCGTGATCTCGTCCTTCTTCTGCTCAAAAGCTTCAGGGATGCCCCGCCCCACTCCCCCCAGCAAAGTTCAGTCCGAACCCTGCAGCCCATAACTCAGGGCCGTCCATGCTCCGCCTCTGGCCAGGTTTCCAGCCTAACATCCCCTACACCCTTCAGGCTTCACCTCTCTTGTGATACTTATTCTCTTTCCTTACGATAATTGGTGCCTGGACGTCATTCACCGAGTAGGAAGTAAACAGACTAAGACTTAACAATGAAAAAAAACAAAACAGACCCAAAGCAAGCTGTCCGTGGAACTCTGGATGGAGCCCGGACCCAGGGGAGTAAATCAGAGCCAGGGACGGGAGGCGAAAGGGGTGCGCCAAGGGCAGGGCTGGTTCTCCCACACCCCCAAGTTCCCAGGCAGAACTCTGAGAGAGTTTAGAGAATTCTAAAGCGAAACCTGGCTTTCCAGGTCGTTGTAAAGACGATTTTGTCAAAGCGGTTAAGATGAGCCGCTTTTTAAGGAACACTTTGTGGGGTGATATACCACTTCAGACGGTGGAATGCGGGCTCCGTGCGCCCTCTCGCCCTGGGCACTGCGAGGCCGAGGGGCTGGCCTGGGAGCAACACAGACTGCAGGCCGGCGTGGAAGAAACCAGGGGAGGCACACGGGGACAAGAGCAGGAGGGAACGTGCACCCCTCCGCCCCCAGCAAGTGTTCAGATTGATCTAAGGGCCAAGGCAAGCCTGGTCCCTATACCAAGTCCACAGCTGATGCAGGACCCCAGGGAAGCTGTGGCCTCCCACTCAGCCCGGGCCCTCTGGCCCCATTGGCAGAACACACTCCTCGCAGGAGGCGGGCGGGATCATCTCGGGAGAAAGATGCACCCCAACTCCGACGTCATCTTGCAAATGCCAACAACCATATTTTCCAGCCACCCCGGACTGCTTTCCAGAGGCCGAGCTGGGTCCCCTGCCTGCGTGGAAACCAGCCCACAAAACACACCAAGGAGGAGGGTCAGCGTCTGAAACCCCGCTGCCTGTGTCCTTGTAGCTGGACTGTCGCAAAGGACACTTCCTCGCTTGCTTGGGGGTGGCCAAGGGGCGTTTCTTCTGACACCCGCGGGGGGGGGGGGGGGGGAGGGCTTAGGACCCCTCCCCCACTCTCTGGGCTGAAGGAGCTGCCCACAGTGTGGCTGAGGGTGGACCCCCTGTAACTGCCCTTCCTGCGCACACCCCGGGCCACAGATATCCAGCTATCAGCTCTCCACGCCCATGTGCCCACCGCAATGGCTTTCAGAGGCTCCCCTGTGGCTCCTGGCTTTAGTCAGCGCTTTGCTTATTCAAAAGCAAGATTCTTCACCTAAACCCCTACTTAAAAATCCCAGGACTGGGTGTTTTAGACTTTCCACCCCAAGTCTCTACACGGTGGTGTGCAGACCAGGAAAGAGAGCCCCCGGCGGAGAGCAGACAGGTTAGCGCTCCCCACCAAGGGGCTGAAGGTTTTCTCATCCACTTGACCGCTTCCTGAAATAGGTCGAATGAGGTTATGGGGGCCCCGGTGTGTCCACCACGTGATCTGTGCCGACAGCACCACAGGCTGCTCAGAGCCCACGTCGGCCACCGTCGTCCCCTTAAGTCCTGAGTCACCTGCCCTCTGAGGAGTCGGGTGGCACTGATCCCGTTTGCTTTGATTAGGGCCGATACTGCAGGACAGGGCTCCTCCTGGGCTCCGACGGCAGCTGGGACTCACCTGAGTAGGATGAACAAGGCAGCACGTGGCTGGATGGGCGGCCCCGCACCAAATCCAGGGAACCAGGGGCCCCACCTGCCGGGAAGGAAAGCAGCTTGCAATCCCGGACAGGGAATGAGAGCATGGACACTGGAGCGGTGTAGCTGGGCTCAAGCCCACGCTCAGCCCTGTATGCATTTAGTGACCTGGGGACAAGATGCTGGAACTCTGCGTCTCCGTGTCCCCGGCTGCAAGAAAGGGCTGGGGGGGTCACATCTCTCCCTACGCTTATCGTGGGTGACACAGTGCGGGACACAGCCAGCTATGGGCCCCGTGGAGCATCACTGAGCACCGGCCACGCGCACACTAGAGCCTTGTCTGGTTCCTGCAGGCATCCCCTGGGGCAGGGATCACTACTTCTGCTTGTCAAATGAGGAAATGGAGACTAGGGCTACACGGCAAAAAAAAAAAAAAAAAAAAAAAAAAAAGGCACCCAAAGGATTCAATCCCAGGGTGCCTGACTCAACGTCCAGCGCCCTTTGGACAGTTTGAGACCAGGATTGATTCATACACTCAATAAACTTTTGTTAAACTTCCACCCTGACCCCCGGCTGCACTAAGCACAGGGGTTACTCAGATGAGCTAGACGAGATCTCTCCCCTCGAGGGTTGCCCAATCCAGTGGAGAATTCAACCAGAATTCATGACAACCAGGAGCCGGGAGGGGGTGGGGTCAGGGGTCAGAGGCAGCCTGCAACGTCCTGGGGCGCCCAGGCTGCTCTGGGTCCTAGTCTTTCCCAAGTCTAGACCACTGGAGTTTTCTTTTCTTCTGCGAGCTAGCCTGTCGCATGCCAATCATTCCTCTGCTGCTCCCACCAGCCGGAGCTGGCCTTCTGTCACACTCAGGGAGCCCGAGAGACGCCGCGCTGGCTGGGACGCGCCTCCTTCTGGCCGGCTTTGCCTCTGCAGAGACCCCAGTGCCTTGAGTGACGAATACTCAGGTCATGGATGGGGTCAAGAGCGAGGGCTCACAGGGGACTCAGCACAGCGGCGAGTCCCAGGCTCGCGCTCTGAGAAGCTGGCCCCCTCTGCCAACAACACGACTCGGTGGGAAAGGGACTCCTTACTGCAAAAATCACCAAACAAACGCAACGCACAGATTTTACCCAAATCACAAAATCATCGCAACGCACGGATCAAAATGCATTCTTATTTGGGGGTCCAGCCCCTTCTGCCGATATCCTGAAATGACGCCCTTTATCCCACCCCCAGAGAAAGGAGACTAAGGTGCCCTGCCCTTGGGGGAGTCAAGAAGGGTCTGAATGTTAATTAGAAGACAGGAAAGGATGGAGAAAACAAAGGCCAATTCTTTTTTTTTTTTTTTGCCAAATAGTATTTTTTCTGCTACTTGATTTTATTAAAACAAATCAAACAAGACAATCAAATAAAAAACAACTGTAAAGGTTTTTAAAATGACCTCCTGGGGAGGAGGAATGGCTTCACAAGGGGATGTACTGGATTCTTTTCTCTTTCCTTTCTGACTCCTTGCCCAGAAGGAGCCTGTGGAGCATGAATGGGCAAGTAAGCAGTAAGTATATGCGGCTTTGTGGGCCACGTCACGGTCTCTGCACAGCTACTTAACTCTGCCATTGCAGAGTAAAAGCAGCCACAGGCAATACATAAATGAGGATGTGTATCTGTTCCAATAAAACTTTATTCACAGATACAGAACACGGGGCGCATTTGGCCCACGAGCTATAGTCTGCCAACCTCTGTGTACGGTCTGTTCCAGGCCAAGACCAAATCACAAGATACATTACCCGTCATGGCGTGAGGGACGCTGATGACCGTGACCTTCTGGTTCTGCACTCTGACCCCCATCTCTGGGTCCTGCATGTCCTTGACGAGGGCTTCAATCTGCAAGACAGAACCGCCAAAGCTGGCTAAGCAGAACCATCTCGAAGGCTGAGTGAGGCCCTTCTGGCAGCACCGAGGGAGCAAAAGATGCAAAGAGGAACACGGGGCCCTTATAACCAGGAGCCCACCGCCTAGGTGGGCAGCACGCAGCTGAGAACTAAACACGCACATCAGAGGCACAAACACCTCCCCAGGTGTGACAGCTCGGACGGATTCATTCTGCCAAGGAGATGCTGCAGAGGCTTTTAGGAGAAGATGGGACTTGGCCAAAAAAAGGGTTTTGTTGGATAGAAAGTGAGAGAGCTACAAGGCACGGGAGAACGACAGCGCCCAGGGTGGGAGCGGGACTGGGGTAGGGGAGGGGCCGGGTCTCGGGGGGCCACAGAGGGTGGGCTCTGTCCCAGCAGCTCTGGCTGGGGAGCGGTGTCATCGGGCCCGCACCTGAGAGAGGAGCATCGAAGCATGAAGAAACCCGCCCCAACAGAGAAAAGCAGGGGCCTGTTCACCACTACTGCGACCGTCGGGGCACGAGAAGATGGGGTTTCCACCCCTCCCACTTCCGCCCCTCGGTCTGTCCTCAGCAGGGCAGCCCGTGCGAGACTTTCAATTATTTTAGGCTGTATCTCTCCTCCGCTTGAAACTCCGCAAGGGCCATTCCACTCAGTCAGTGGCCAAGTTCTCCTACTGGTCTACATGGCTGGGATCACTTCCCCCCGACTCTCCCCCTAATAGGCTCAGGAGCCACGCCCAGCTGCATCCTTCCTCGTGCTGCAACCTCGAACTCCCCCCCACCATTCCTATAGCACTCACCTTCCAACGTCCTCAGTAATCTACCTGCTGATCATAACGTCTGCCATGTGTCCCCCTCACTCCTAGAAAGTAAGTTCTTCAAGAGCAAATCTTCCTTTTTTTTTAAAAATTTTTTGGCCGCACTGCACAGCATGTGAGCTCTTAGTTCCCCGACCAGGGATCAAACCCGCATCCCCTGCAGCGGAAGCACAGAATCTTGACCACTGGGCCGCCAGGGAAGCCCCGAGGGCAAATCTTTTGTCTGTTGCTGTCTGCTGCTGTATTCTGACTGCCGGGAACAGCGCCCAGCACGTGGACGGTACCCAGTAAACAGCCGGCGCATGAATTAATAAATAAATAAAGGCAGGGGCAGAGGAGATAACAAGAAGGCATGGCTTTCAGAGCCCTCGTTCTGACTCTAATTACCTAGGATTAACCGTGCGTGCAAGTGACTGACTGGTGCAGTGAGGGTGGCAGAGAATAACGGCAAAGTTTATAACTTAGACGATCGGAGTTGCCAGTTACAAAAATAGAAATTTCAAAAGGAGGAGCGCTTTGAGAGAGCAGACACTTCTGCTTTTGGAATGCTGACTGCGAAGGGCTGCTGAGATAGCCACGACGTCTGGAAGGGGATTGGAAACGAAATGTCCCAACTTCAAAGGACACCACAGTCAGAGATAAGAACTCGATTCATGAACATCGACGAGAGAGTTGACACCAGAGAGAATCCACGAACCATCGGAGGAAGCTGGAACTGCAGGAAGACACCCACAAGGACAGCCCTGATTGTCGTTAGAGTATTTTTTTTAACATTGATGAATACAAAACATTTTTCCACTTGAAAAAATTAATAGGAGTAAAATAACTGAAGGATATTTTAAAACAAACTGGATGGATTGGCACAATTGAAAAAAGACACCCAAGCACTTCTCTGGTCAACGCTGATGACAGGCATCGACAAAGCCTCACGTGCAGACGCTTCAAAGTTCATGCTCCAGGAAACTCCTCGCGAGGGGAAAACCGTGCACACCCCCAGCCCCCCCAGGTGCCTGCAAACGATCAGTCTGTCATTCAACAACCAGGCAGCCATGGTGGACTCAGGGAACCAAAGATAAAGAGCTCTGGTCCCTGAGCGTAAGGAGTTCACCGTCCAGTGCAAGGATATTACAGGACGATACGGGAAGTACAGTGACCAGGGTGAGGCCACAGTGTCCTGACAACACACCTGTACCAGGGGGGAGGTGGCCGGGAGAGGCACTCCTCGAGTGGTCATAAAAAGACGAACAGGAATGAGGAGGCAGAAAGGGCAAAGGATGGCAGGCGAGGACCCTAAGGCTCAGTGAGCAGCAAAAGCAGAAACACAGAATACGAACGAGTAAGTGGAAACAAAGACCTCTCCTGTCCTCCTCCGGCTGGAAGCCCTCTCCTGAGGTCAGGGCAGCTGCGCACGGCTGGACAGATGCTCACGGAGGGTCTCCCCTCAAACCCAACCTGTCCACGTCCCAACCACGACCCAAAGCAAAACGGCTCACTGCGCCACTGCTTCCCCCGGTTTAACTAGCTTGGTTACATGATCCTTTCTCTCCTGCTGCTTCATAAAATAACTCATCCTCACACTGTACAGCCCTTTACAATTTCCAAAGTCCTTTTAGAGTTTGCGTGTGCTTGTGGCCCAAAGAAAAGGAACCCAAGATTCTCATGTCCTCAAGGTTCTCTCTTAGCTGCAGGAGTCCACTCAACCTCTCTGAATTCCCTTCCTCTACCATAAAATGACTGTATATTCACAATTGATAGCATTTTGTTACCTCTTAGAATCTAAGTAATTGTGCAAAAATGCTTTGTAAGGACAGATATATAAAGATATATAAGCAGAAAGATATATACTTGGGCTTTGTTGAGTGGTATATATACTTTGCGCAGTGGTTGAGAATCTGCCTGCCAATGCAGGGGACACGGGTTCGAGATCTGGTCTGGGAAGATCCCACATGCCACGGAGCAACTAGGCCCATGAGCCACAACCACTGAGCCTGCTCGTCTGGAGCCTGTGCTCCGCAACGTGAGAGGCCACGATAGTGAGAGGCCCGCGCACCGCGATGAAGAGTGGCCCCCGCTCGCCGCAACTAGAGAAAGCCCTCTCACAGAAACGAAGACCCAACGCAGCCAAAAAATAAATAAATAAACAAATGTGGGGTTTAAAAAAGAAAAAAGGAAAAGAATTTAAAATTAATCAATACAATCATAAATAACATGTAGGTCAAATAATAAAGCATGATAACAAAAAAAGATATATACTTTACAAGGAGAGATATTTGTTAGTGTTTGTGGGTTAGAATCATTAACGTCAGTAGTGTTCGTATAATCAGTGCATCTTTAAAATTTTGCATGCAGAGCTGTCTTTAGATGCCTGGGAATAAAAACCCTGCTCTACCAATCATCCAAATATAGATATTTACTGAGCATGTATTAGGTGCCCAGCCCTGGCAGGGGGGCTGGTACAGGAAGATAAAAGACAGCCTCCCGGGCCTCAGAGAGTTGGGAAGATATGGTACGAAGATAAACAAATGAACTAAGGTAAACACTAGGGATCTGGGTGCGAATAAAGTTCAGTTCAAATCATCCTCCAATGAGCAGGCGAGGTAAATCACTAAACTTCACTAAGGCTCATCCCCTGTAAAGCAGAGATGAGCACAGTACCGACGTTGTCAGACGGACGTTGTGAAGATCAAAGGAGATGAAGCAGCGAAAGCACCTAATACCATGCGGTGCGCAAAGAATTTATTAGACAACAACTGCAGACTGAATTATGCACCAAAAACTAGGGAAAGCAGGGATGGGAGTAAGAGCCAGGAGGAGAAGAGGACGGCTGAGATGATCCCCAGACATCACACAGAGTGAGAAGGATTTTCCCAGCCGGCCACCGTACTGCAAGGGAGGGACGGGGCGAGGGCCCCCGCGCTGCCTGACGCAGGAAAGTGAGAGGCTGAATTTGGAACCCTCGGGCACGGTTGGTGGGAATGCAAAACGTATGCAGGTTCCTCCCAAAGTGAAAAATAGAACTGAGACAGGCTGGGACCTGTTGTTTGTTCTCGCTCCCCCTGCTGCCGCAGCGGCCCCAGGAAAGCCTTGCCTGAATCTCTTGTCTGGTCTCTAGTCAATTTCTATTGCTCAAGGAGGCCAAGAACCCTGGTCAGTGACAGAACTACCAGATGATCCAGATATCCTATTTCTGGGTATTTATCGAAAAGAATCAAAATCAGGATGGCGAAGAGATACGGACACTTCCGGGTTCACAGCAGCGCCGTGGTCAACAGCCAAGGTGTGGAACCACCTAAGTGTCCACTGGTGGATGAACAGGTAAAGAAAATGTGGCACATCCAGGGATTATGACTTAGCCCTAAAGAAAGGAAGGAAATTCTGGAATCTCCGACAGCCTGGATGAACCTGAAGGACGTTATGCTAAGTGAATAAGCCGGTCTCGGAAGGACTGCACGATTCCACTACCTAAAATCGGCTAATTCACGGAACCAGTGGAAGGGCAGTTGCCAGGGCCTGGGGGAGGGGGAGACAGGGAGATGCAATCACTGGGCATGAGGTTACAGTCAAGAAGATGAAGTAAGTTCTAGAAACCTGCCCTGCATTATTGTTTCTATAATTAACAACATTGTGAATTATACACTTAGAGAAATGTAGGAGGGTAGTTTCTTGTGTGATGTGTTCTCACCACAATAAAACAGAATATTTTTTTAGAAGAGAGAGAGCGCGTGCGCGAGAGATGACCTGGCTGCGCTGGAGGTGAAAGGTCAGGCGGGGAGCCCCGAACTGGAGACGCGCCACCCGCCACTCCGGAGGCTGGCAGGCCCCCCACGTCCCCAGGGCGGGAGGAGGGGGGACACACGACGTCCCAGGTCAGCGCCGAGGGCTGGGCTGTCCTATTTCCACCTGCTGCTAAACCGGCACCGGGAGCTGAACCACAATCCCGAGAAGCGGCCGAGGTCAGGGGCAAAGGTCACGGCCGCTCCGGGCCCAGGGCCGCCCGGGGCTCCTCGTGCAAGACCCAGCGTGAGCCCGTCCGCACAGACGCGCTCTCGGCTCGCGGGATCCTTCTGGAACGGAAATGACGCGTTTCCGCTCCACTCGGAGCTGCAGCGCTTGGCCTCCTGCAAGGTCGGGGCCTGGGGGCGTCTCGGGCCACGGGGGCACCGAGCGGCTCCCAGCGGAGAAGGGGGCGCGGGACACCCCAGGAGGTGGCCGGAGGGCGGCTGCTTCCCCCGGACGCGGGCGGGGACCGAGGGGCCACGGGCGGCAGGGGTCACCTTTTCTGGAGTTGTTTTTTCTACCTGAAGCACAGTGGATTTGCAGTGTTGTGCCGGCCTCTGCTGTGAAAAAAGGTGACTCAGTTACACACATACAGACATTCTTTTTTATACACATCCTCTCCCGTTATGCTTTTCTGGAATTCTTGGCTGACCGTGAGCCTGGGATTCACCTGCTCCTCCCAGAAGTGCCCGCCATTCTGACGTGGGAGCCCGGGCCTCCCCTTTCCCAGGGTAACTGCCGGAGGAAAGCCCACATTTGCTCCAGAACTTTTATCAGCTGAAACAGCAGCATTTCATGGCGTCAGGGCGCCCATATACTGGAGAAGAAAGAGAAACCCCCGCTCTGAGTTAGAAACCTGAGCTTCTCCAATAGAAAGTCAGGGGGTTTGATTCCTTCTCTCTGCATTAGAAAAAAAAAAAAATCTAGTTATAAAGAGTTTGAAAATAACCTTCAGAGGAGGAATAATGAGAGTTATTTTAAAAACACAATGAGGGGAGTCAGATTTCTTTCTGGCAGGTGTGTCACCTTCACAGAAGAGAAGGGCTGGGGGCAGCAGGGAACACCACAGGGACCTCGAGAACATTCTGAGAGCGTTCGGCCCATTGGGGTTTGGATCCAGTTTCCTCAGAACTTTCCTTGTATCAGTTCCTCTGAGGGGTCTCCCCAAGCACCCAACAAGGAAACCGTAGGACTCTGGCTGCTGGTCCCGTCTCTGTTTTAACTGAGTTAAAAGGAGGGCACTAGGGTGGCCCTGTGACAGTGTGACTGGTGTCCTTTGAAGAAGAGGAGATGAGGACACAGACACCACGGGGGGCGAGCACGTGGGGACACGCGGAGAAGGCGGCGTCTGCAGGCCCCGGAGAGAGGCCGCCGGAAAGCACGCTGCGCACACCGTGCCTGGGCCGGCGGTGCTCTGCCGTGGCGGCCCCAGCCCAGTCATACAGGCTCTGGGCTCCAGCTCTGCTTCCAGCAGAAGAGCCCCTCTGCCCACCACAGACAGGGGACAACCCGAGTTGTGTCCCCAGGTCCCCAGAGGGTGAGAAGCCCTTGCCTTTCTGCTCCCAACCGCTGCCAACTCTCACGCCCTCCTCCTCGTGCCTGGTGGGCATCCCCCCGGAGACAGGGAGGCACGGCCACCCCCGCCCCAAACGTCAGACACCCTCCCGTCTCCCACACTCAGATCCCCGCGATCCCGGGCCACACGAGGACGGCGGGGTAACCAGGCGGTGCTGAACCCCGGGTGACGCCGAGCTGGGGGCGGGATGGGGGCGTCAGATGCCACGTGCCTCTGCGTGACTGCAGGCGTGTCACCAAGGAACAGGAACGACGGCTCCGAAGGCCTCGACATCCCACCTTCCATGCCCACGCTGCCCCTCGCTGTCACTCCCTGTGCAAGAGCTCGGGCTGGGATTTTCCTCTGAGCCGGAGAAGGTCCCCCAGGGGGATGATAATAATCAGTACTTTTCTGACCTGGAACCACGGGGTTGTCTGGCAAACAGAAGGGGCTCCCACTAAGGAGCCTGTCCGCCCAGAGGCCAGCGGACCCCTGGGCCATCTCACCCCGAAGCCTCTCGGACCCTCGGGGGCACCACACACGCTCTGATCGGCGCTTAGGCCACCCCAGCCAGAAGCCCAGGAAGCATCCTCCACGACCCCGGTCAGCTTCTGCGGACTCTGCTTTTGTTTCTGACCTGTCTCCTAACAGGCCTCTGTGGCACGTCTCACGTCCCTCCTGGACCATCTGGCTCGGCCCACCCGGCCTCTGCCTTGGGCCTGGCAGGTCCCCAGCCTCCAGGGCGCCCTCCAGTGGTGGTGCTGTTGACATTTGGGGCCGGCTGTCCTGTGCACGGTAGGTGTCTAGCAGCGTTCCTGCCTCTTCCCTCCAGCTGCCAGGGGCAGCCCCCTCCCTAGCTGGGACAACCCCAGATGTCTCCAGATGTCACCAAATGTCCTGGGGCTTTCCTCTGGGCTGTGCATTCAAATCACCTGGGAAGCTTTTCTGTATTTGATTTTATATATATATATATATATATATATATATATATATATTGCTTTTTGGTCGCACCGCACAGCATGTGGGATTTTAGTTCACTGATCAGGGACGGAAACTTTGCCCACTGCAGTGGAAGTGCAGAGTCTTAACTACTGGACCGCCAGGGAAGTCCGTGGGAAGCTTTTCTTTGAAAACACCAATGTTTTGGGACTTCCGTGGTGGCCCAGTGGTTAAGACTCCACACTCCCAATGCAGGGGGTTCGATCCCTGGTCAGGGAACTAGAGCCCGCATGCCGCAGCTAAGACCCGGTGTGGCCAAATAAATTAATTAATTAAAAAAAAAAAAAAAAAAACCAATGTTTGGACTCCATCTGACTTGACTACTTAATTATCTCCTACGTAAATGAGAAACTCTAAGGAAGGTGCCCTGATAACAATGTTTTTTAAAGTGCAGCCAGGGTGGAGAAGCACTCCTACCCTCTAATCAGAATCATCTTTCTAACATGGGAACCAACTCGTTTTATTCGTACCCGATTTTAAAACGTCAAATGGCTTCTCAGCGAACACAGAAAGCGTCAGACCCCCGGCTGGATGTGCGAAGCCCCCAGTTCTGGAGCCTCCTTCACTACCAGCCTTTCCATCACCAACTTCCTGCCCACCCCTGCCCCCCGGCCAGCTACCCCAACCCCTGAAGACTCTCCCACGGCACAACGCTATTCCACACTTCCAAGCTCTGCATTCCCCCAAATGCCACTCATCTTCCCGTCCTCCTGGCAAAAAAAAAAAAACACCTACTAATTTTTCACACCTTCACTCAGTTACAAGCCCTCCTGTGAAGGCTGTTGGTCCCCAACCCAGATGGCACTGACCACTCCCTGCTCTGCGTTTTATATACGTGCATCTCCTCTAATGACGTCTCCCACGACCTACAGAACATTCTTCTTACTTCTACAGCGGTCCTTCTCTATTAGACCCTAAGCTCCAGGAGGAAGGGGCTGTGTCCCAATCCCACAGTGTCCCCAGCATCAGGCACAGCGCCCAGCACAGATGCACACGACCCTGTGCACGTGTTGAATGAAAGAATGATACAAGCGAAAGATCCCGTGCTCTGCCCGGGTCTCCTCCCTTTTGTTTCCGCACCCCCTTGCCCCGCAGCAAAAGGAGATGCCGGACGCCACACGGGAAAGCAAAGCACTCGAGGCTTCTCCACGAGGCACCAAGACAGTCAGACCTGAGGCGCATCCCAAGCGCAGCAACAGCTGTTCCTGGCTGGTATGGAGATCTGGACGTCACGGGGGAGGGGGGGATGGAGTGGGGACGGGCTAGCACTAGGACAGGAGCTCACAGGGGCCACGGGAGGCGGTCCGCTGTGCGGCATCCCACACACACACACGCACTTGGCGCACACACTTAGCACACGCCATTCCTCTGCCTGGAACAGCCTTCTTTCTCTCTGCCTAGAACCCCCATTTATCCTTCAGTTCTCAGCTCCGCGTCCCCCAGGCACCTTCGGGCAGGCCTTTCCAACGGCCTCTCCTGCCCCCAACATCACAGGAAAGCTTACAGCACTGGATCACGTTTGGCGACAACCTGTATTTTCCTGGTTCCACCACTTAGCGGCTACGACTGGGGCGAGTGACTTCACCTCTCTGAGCTTCCCGCTCTGTAAAATGGTGATGATAACTCTGTCTCATGGAATAGTTGAGAACACGCACGTAAGGGCCCCACTGGGGACACAGACTACTTCAAAAATATCCATTGAGTGGTGGGTGACAGTTGCACCCAAGTCCACATTCCTTAGGCCTGGGTCCCTCTCCAAAGGCTGGGCACCTCGTTCAGCTGCTTCACGGTTGAGGGCCCCCTGGCACAGGCTCTTGGGACCCGCTCTGTGATCTGACCGAGGACCTCGGAAGACACAGACAGACGGGGATCTCCCCCCATCCAACAAGGCAAAGGGAGAGAGCAGCGCTGAGGTGCGGGCAGGGCAGGGGGGTTGGGGAGAGCCGGCCGTCACAGCGGAGGGGCTCCCGAGCTGGGCCCGGGAGTGGGGGGGACGAGGGCTCGGCTGGTGAGAAGGGGAAGAAGGGCTTTCCCAGTGTCGGGATCTGAGGCTTGAAGGGCACAGGGTTCCTGGAAAGACAAGGAGGTCGCTGAGGCCAGAGCCCCCCTGAGTGAGGGGGGCTGCTCTGTTCTGTGTCCCTGCAGGGCAGGTGTGGGAGGCCAGTGGGAGGTCAAGCCGGAGGGGTGAGTGGGAGCAGGGTCCTCAGTGGCCGGGCTGGGAAGGCTGGACGTCACCCTGTGCACGGGGGAAACCAGCGGAGGGTTTCAGGGCGAGGGGATCCGTGTCAGTTTGCGAAAGAAACCCAACATGCCGACGAATGGTATTGTGGAGGCCGGCAGGTGGGGTGGAAGACAGGAGTCCGGGGTGGAAGAGAGGAGGCAGCGGTGGAGGAGAATGGGCTGGAGACCAACACACCAGTCAGAAGGCCCGGGTAAAGACAGGAATGTCTACCACATAACAGTCATGATGAAACACGATGTCTGAGGCTCAAAAACAAACAGAATGTCTCCAGACAATTGCTCTCAGAGCCTCAGCGCCCGAGCTGCCCTGTCTGGGAGAAGGAGGCAGTCCTGGGAAATCCTGGAAGATGACTGATGGCTCTCAGAGATCCCGTCTGGGCAGTTTTCTCTGATTCTAGGAGGTGGTGTCTGCGGTACAGGCTCTCAGGGTTCCTTCCCAGTGAGACAACACTCCACCTCTCTTTTTATATCCTCACACCTCTACCACCTGGATACGCACAAGCTTACTGAAGTAGGTGGACCAAGGGTGACCAACTGTCCCAGCGTGCCCAGGACTGTCCAGGTTTTAGCATGGAAAGTCTTAGACAAATCAGGACAGTCTTGACTACGCCAATTTGCTGAGCTCCAAGGGCTCAGGGCAGGGCTCTTACTGTCACAAAGCATTCAGCTAATTCTACTCAAGACAAGCCTAAGACGGTGGACACCACACTGTGAAAAGTGGCTGCAAGTGGGAGGAAGGGCGGGCAAGTGACCCAGGACCTAATCCTCTGCTGACCCCTTCTGATACCGGTCATCTCAAAAGCCTAGAACAAAATGAGCCATTTCATCCCCAAATACACCACCACACAAGGTGCGTTCCACCCCGCACAAGTCCCCAGTATGGACACCCCCGAGCCCAGCCACTTGCTCTGAGAAAGCCTTTGCATGGGGAGGGTCCTGACTTCCGCTGTGCACAGAGAGACCTGAGATCCACAGATACACACACTTGAATAAGGAATCTAGGAGCGCTGCAGGTGGGGTGTCCCTTTAGCCTGCAAATCACACCGCTTTCACGGTCTATGTGTACACACTCACCACACACACACGCTTTAAAATACTGCAGTGTTGAATCAGAAAAACAGCAAACATGGTAATTTAACATCTGGGAGCCTCTAATAGTATCAGGAGACTGTCTCAAATCTAACCCGGCCTCGCTGAACTGCCTTCCTGCGCCTGCTCTCCCAAGTAACAGGTTGTTTTCAGCCTCCAGCCGGCAGTCGCCCTCGCCTGCGGATTCTCCACTATAAACAGGTAACAAGGAAACCTAATCGTTAGAGTCTTTAAAAGACGGACAGACGGAAACACAAGGCAAATAAGTCACTTAATGACATCAAGCGGCGCTAACCGACCACAAGGGCTGCCCCCCGCCCCTGCCCACATCGCCGCCGGCACTTCCCGGAGTTGGTCCCCGCGCCCCTCCCGGGCCCAGGTGATGGGGCCGCGCTCACCTTCCGCAGAAATGCCATCCTCGGCCTGTACTGCTGACCTTGGTGTCGGATTGTCATCCTGGACCCTGGCGGACGCAGAACCTGGACACAACCGGAGGGAAGAGGAAGTCCTCGGAGAGCGAGCCGACGTCCCCGTGCCCGGGCTGGGTTGTGCTGCTCGCGGCGCCCCCGACCCGCGCGCCCGCGCCCTCGGGAAGCTGCCCGAATCCGCGCCGGCCAATCAGCGCGCCGCGCCGCGGGCCGGGCGTGCTCCGCGCCGGCGCCCACCTGCCGCCAGGGGGCGGTGTCAGGCTCCGCCGGGGCCCGCGGAGCCGCAGGTGAGCCCCGCGCGGCTGGGACCCGCGTGGGAGGGTCTGTGGCCGAGGGCGAGCCCTTAAGGAGGATGGGACTTCGGTTAGGAAGGGCGACAGGCACGGGAAAGGGAGGGAAGGGATAGTTTCGGCGTTTGGGATTAACATATATACACCACTATATTTAAAATAGATAAAACGACTATACTCCAGTAAAAATTATTTTTTAGAAAAAGGACATTTATGGCAAAAATAAAGTAAAATAGATAATCCTGAAAGACCTGCTGTACAGCACAGGGAACTTTGCTTAATATTCTGTAATAACCTAAATGGGAAGAGAATTTGAAAAAGAATAGGTAGTACATGTATCTGTATAACTGAATCACTTTGCTGTACACCTGAAACTAACACAACATTGTAACTCAACTACACTCCAATAAAAAAATTAAAATTTTAAAAAATGTTTAGAAGTGTTTAGGGGAAAAGCAAATTCTACGTGGAATTGGTAAGATGTTGGTTAACAAAAGAAAGGACGTGAAGAATAAAGAAGGAAAGTTGAAGTCCCTGCTGGGCCAGCTGCCTGGTCTATATTTTCAGTTTCTTTTCTGTTATACGTTATTACAAGAGATCGAATATAGTTCCCTGTGCTATACAGTAAATCCTTGTTGTTTAAGATGCTCTATATCTGGATGGGAGTGATGGTTATACACAGGTAATCATGTTTGTCAAAACTCATCCAACCGTACTCTTAAAATTGGAGCATGAGATCGTCTGTAAACTATACCTCAATAAAAAGACTGACCCAAAAAAGCAAGTATTGTCTTGCAAGACGGCAGAGGGACATCGTGCTAAAATGAAATTCTCCTGTGACTCGGTCAGGTAAGTGGACATCTAATCATCATCACCACCATCACCATCGTCACCACTATGGTCATCTGCAGCCTCCCCTTCATCAACACAGACGTGTGATTCAGGACCTATATGGGGGTCCAGCTGCCCTGGATACCATACAATGGGATCTCCATGAGCCTGGCCCCTGTAGGATAAACCTCATCCAAGCACAATGATATGGTCATTTACACAGCAGTGCCCTTTAAACCCCAGTTCCAAGGTCACCTCCCAGGAAAATGTCCCAACACCTCTGGTCAACTCAACAATTAAGTTCAGTCCACTGTGCTTAGTGCTCGGGAGATAAAACTTAAAACGTCCTGCTCTCAGCCCTTGTGCCCTCCTCCCAGACTGGGAGGAGGGGCAGAATCATCCACAGTTCATCTCTCCATGATGGATGCCTCAGACTGCCTGCAGGCAGAGACTTTCTTAGAGGGGTCAGGGTTAGAGCAACCGTGGGACACCACTGCCCTCACCCAGGCCCGAGGGATGGTGAGCCGGAGCCCTGGTGGGGGGCTGTCATGCAGGGGCTGTCATCCTGGAGGGACACAGCCATGGCTAGAAAGGGTGCTGGCGGAATAAATACCCTGACTCTCCTCTGAGTGCTTCCCGTTTGTCGGTCCTGACCGGAAGCCAGAGGGTGATAGAGGCCCGGGGATGCAGCCTGTCCGGATCAGCCTTCCAGGGCACACAGCCAGGCAGAGAAGGGCAAAGGGTTGGGGGTGGGAAGGACTTAGGGGAGGCAAATCGTGAAGAAGCAGCACCATGGGTTAAATGTCTTCGATAGCGTGGAAGCCCAGAGCACAGATCTTGGAGTTGATTCTGTGTCGCCAAGCACTCGGGACAGCTCGGTGACGGCACCACCCAGCCCGCACAGACGTCTCCTTGACTCAGACAGAAGTCAAGTTGAATTCACCTGACTCCCTGGGCCACTGCTCGTGCTCTGGGCCATGTTTGCATTTCATATAATTCTGTCTCGTTTGCATTTTGTCACAAGTGTGTATTACGCTGGCGATTCTAAAAAGTCATATATATACAAAAAAATCTTAGATGCATGAATGTTTCTTCCTAGCTCCGCTGAGAGAGGCAATAGCTCATGAAAACATATTCTGGGAGGGAACTCAGAGGGCCTTAATTTCCACGCAGTGAGCACACTGGGCCCGCAGACAGACCCTCTCTGCACGCCCACTGGTCAGCACCAATTCAGCAATAGAGGGAAGGAAGTGTAGGTGGAGCCCTACGTAGCCCACACCTACGCTTCTCCCTGCCTTTCACCTTCTCCGCAAGAAGCTACTTGAGACCCTCAGAAGCTGACCGCACCTGGTGTGGCTCTGAGTGCTTGACCTGGGAGAGAGGGAGAAAAAGAGGAACTTTGGGGAACTTTTCTGGAAGGTTTCCTGCTTCTTCATCAACTGGGGATTGTTCGGAAACTACTTTGGCCCAGCAGGGGCTACCAGGTACCACCACCAAGTACAGTCCGGAATAAAAATCCCATCCTTATCTTTTTTCTCCTAAATTAAATGAATTGGATGCACCCAGAGGTGATACTTTTCACAAGCATGGCTAGAGATAAACACAGGAAAACAGAACAAGATCACGCCTCCCTCTGGCCCCACCCTCTTCCCAACTCCGTGGGGTGCACTTCTGTCTACCTGTGGAGCAGGTCAGGCTGGAACTAGTAAATGGCATCTGTAACTTTTTTTGTTCAGGGCAGTACTGTTTTTCATTATAGAAAATTTGGAGCTATGGATCTTTTAAAAATGACAATTATGTAAATTGGTACAGCTGCCATGGAAAATAGTATAGAGGTTTCTCAGGAAACTAAAAACAGAACTACCATAGGACCCAGCAATTCTACTCCTGGGTATTTATCCAAAAAAGAAAAACAAAAAGATAAAACCCAAAAAAAACCCTAATTCTAAAAGATACATGCACCCTATGTTCATAGCAGCACTATTTACAATAACCAAGACAGATGAATGGACAAAGAAGATGTGGTTTATGTAGTCAATGGAATACTACCCAGCCATAAAAAAGAATGAAGTGCCATTTGTAGCAACATGGATGGACCTAAAGATTATCATACTAAGACAGAAAGAAAAAGACAAATACCATATGATATCACTTACATGTGGAATCGAGAATATGACACAAATGCACCTGTCTACAAAACAGAAACAAACTCACAGACAGAGAGAACAGACTTGTGGTTGCCAAGGGGGAGGGGGGAGGGAGAGGGATGGACTGGGAGTTTGGGGTCGGTAGATGCAAACTATTACATTTAGAATGGAGAACAAGGTCCTACTATATAACACAGGGAACTACATCCAATCTCCTGGGATAGACCATAATGGGAAAGAACATTTAAAAAACGAATGCAGATATGTGTGTAACTGAGTCACTTTACTGTACCGCAGAGATTGCTGCAACTTTGTAAATCAACTCTGCTTCAATTAAAGAAAAACTAAAAACAGAACTACCATATGACCCAACAATTCCACTCCTGGGTATTTATCCAAAAGAAAAACAACCACTAATTCGAAAAGATACAAGCACCGCTACGTTCAGAGCAGCTCTATTTACAATAGCCAAGATATGGAAGCAACCTAAATGTCCATCGACAGAGGAATGGATAGAGAAGATGTGGTACATATGTACAATGGAATATTACTCAGCCATTAAAAACGAATGAAATTTTGCCATTGGCAGCGACATGGATGGGCATGGAGGGCATTATGCTTAGTGAAATAAGTCAGACAAAGACAGAAAAATACCGTGTGATATCACTTATATGTGGAATCTGAAAACTACAACAAACTAGTAAATGTAACAAAAAAGAAGCAGACGCACAGATACAGAGAACAAACTAGTGACTACTAGTGGGGAGGGGTATGAGGGGAGGGGCAATATGGGTAGGGGATTAAGAGGTACAAACTATTAGGTATCAAACAAACTATAAGGATACATTGTACAATATGGGGAATACTTTATAATAGCCAAAATGTTATAATAACTACCAATGAATGGTGTATAACCTTTAAAAATTGTGAATCACTACATTGTACACCTGTAACTTACATAATATCGTACAGCAACTATACTTCAATTTTTAAAAAAAAAATTTTAATTCAAAAAAGGAAAAATGGCATTATGGGAAAAGGCGTTTTCACAACTTGCAATAGGCTTTCGTTTTAAGACAGCTGAGGGCTTCAGGGGAAGTGTGAAGGCCTCCAGGCTGTGCTCTGGTCCCTGCTCAGCCTCTCACCGGATGTGAGACTTTGTATAACAGCTTTGTTGAGGGATAACTGACATACACTAAACTGCATGTATCTGAAGTGCACAATTTGATGAGTTTCGATACATGTATACCCCCGTGAAACTACACCCACGGTCAAGACGGGGAGCACATCTGTTACCCCCTGAAGTTTCCTTATGTCCTTTGTGATCCCCGCCCCCCGCTGTCCCCAGGCAACCCCCGACCTGCTTTCTGTCGCCCTGAATTAGTGGGAGGGGTGAATCTGATCAAGTTACCTAATCTCTCCAAGTCTCTACTTTCTCAGTAGTAATAAGAAAGAGCCCGACTTGATGAATTCAAAATTTCCCTCCAATTTGAAAGTCACATGACTTTAATAAGTGAACATAAATAAATACACAGCTCAATCAGCCTCAAGGCTGGCAAGGTGGGATTTTTGTTTGTTTGTTTGTTTTTTGCAGTACGCGGGCCTCTCACTGTTGTGGCCTCTCCCGTTGCGAAGCACAGGCTCCAGACGCGCAGGCTCAGCGGCCATTGCTCATGGGCCCAGCGGGATCCTCCCGGACCGGGGCACGAACCCGTGTCCCCCCGCATCGTCAAGCAGACTCACAACCACTGCGCCACCAGAGAAGCCCTAGCAGGCTGGGAGTTAGCGCTCCCTACAAAGCGAGGCCTCTCTGGACTTAGACCAGCCACCCCAAAACGGGATCCCACGTGGCAGACATTCAAAAGAGCCGAAGAGCTGGGTGCCACCATGGACGTGCCCCCAACCATTCCTGCCACACGTGATCGGGGGGGGTTGGGGGAGAGGGGCAAGAGGGACCCACCTTAGGAGAAGAGACCCCAGGAAAATGTATCACTTCGTGCACCCCATCTGTATCAATCGCACTGAAATCCTTCTCTTCTGTCAAACATGCCCATCCTGCGAAGGATTTTTAAACCCAAAGCGTGCCAGCGAGGGCCCTCTACTGATGCTCAGGTGCTCCCCCTGCCGGTGGGGTGGCTCAGCCTCCAAAACCCTGGGTTCCCAGCCCCTCGTCCTGCCCCCAGCAGCCACCTCTGTCCACGGAGAGCAAGTGCCTTTCTTAGGGCTTTCCAAAGCAAGGGATTTTCCAAAGCTCCTGCACTTTCTGCTCTTTCCCTTGGTTTCCCCAGAACAGCAATGTCTGGAAGGGTACAGGAAGATGAATGCTACAGGAGATGCCAAGGAAATAAAAATATTAGCCCATGCAAGAATTTTCTTCTAAGACTATACTTTCAGGGATCATTTCTATATTTCGTTACTACAGAAGTTTCTCTGAAAGAGATATGGGAACATATGCATATGTATAACTGATTTCACTTTGTTATAGAGCAGAAACTAACACGCCACTGTAAAGCAATTATACTCCAATAAAGATGTTAAAAAAAAAAAAGAATTTTCTTCTGATATCCATTGCTTCCACATCACCCAGATGCTGCATTTGAAGATCAACTTCACCCATGCTCTTGGCTCCCATGTGTGGGTCTAATACTGCTCTCTCTTCTCTCTCTCTTCTCTTTCTAGGTAGGTAGGTAGATAGATAGATAGATAGATAGATAGATAGATAGATAGATAGATAGATAGATAATGTCTGGTTACATCACCTGAACCTTAGAAAAGCCAGTCCTGCTCTTTCCCTTTCCCTCTTTATGTTTGGTACACAGCCCTCCTGGGGTCAAACTCAAGTCACCTTACAGACAACCAAATTTGGTGTTTTGTAAAAAGTGCAAACCTTTAGGGGAGGAAGGAGTGACTGCTAATGAGTATGGAGTTGCTTCTTGGGGATAATAAAATGTTCTGGAATTAGACAGTGGTGATGGTTGCACGACCTTGTGAATAGACTAAAAGGACTGAAGTGTGCACTTGAAAACGGTGAACTGTAACGGTATGGGAATTATACCTCAGTTTTCTAAAGCGCAAGCTCAGAGAAATAATTTTCCCCAGGTTTTGCTATTATGAGGCCCCCTCTCTTTCTCAAAAATCTTCAGCGGCTCCCTATCGCCTCCCTAATAAAATTAATTCTCTCCCAGTCTGGCCCGATGTGAACTGTCACCTGCAGTGTCACTGCCCCTCAACATGGAGTTTCTTTCTCTCGCCAGCCTTGAAGTCTGCTTTTTCACCAGCCTGCGGTGGATTTTCTCCCCCCAGGTCTTTCCCACCAGGTGTTCTGCTGACACCTCCCTCCTCCCCATTCCTTCACCACTGAGTTGGTGCCATCCCCGTGGCATTTTTTCACGCACAAATTTGGGTGGGACATCATTGGTGAACATCTTACATCCCCTGCTAATCGATGAGTTTCACCAAGAATAAGGTCAGCCAGCAGCTTGTGAGCAGCGGTCTCTGGGTTTGGGTTTGGGTTCTGGCGGGGGTAGATCTGACTGTGGCACTGCCAATTTCTGAGGTGTAAATACTCCTTATTTACATGTGACATCAGTGACCACAGAATCACTGGACGGGAGGTGCAGATCCTTCTGTATCTGTTGGATGCATTTGGCGGCACCAAAAACTGCTAAGGATTAGCAAAACCTGAACTGGAGCATCGTTACATAAAGACTGAGCAGAAAACTTTATAGCAACTAGGGGCTTCCCTGGTGGCGCAGTGGTGGAGAGTCCGCCTGCCGATGCAGGGGACACGGGTTCGTGCCCCAGTCCGGGAAGACCCCACATGCCGCGGCGTGGCTGGGCCCATGAGCCATGGCCACTGAGCCTGCGCGTCCAGAACCTGTGCTCTGCAGCGGGAGAGGCCACAACAGTGAGAGGCCCGCGTACCGCAAAAACAAACAAACAAAAAAAACCACCACCAACAACAAAAAAACTTTATAGCAACTAAAACTGTTCCAGAAACTTCAGAGGTAATCTCATGGACCAGGGAACGGGGAGTCATTGGAATATTTGCCACTTAAGAGGCCATAATCTAGGATGTTGTAGACAAGACCTACACTACACTCAGTGGTTGCATCTCTTCCGACTCTGAGAATTATTGAGTCTCAGATGGGTGTGGTGCCAAGGGAGTCTTGTATGGCTGGTATCACTCAACCAATATCACCTTCAGAGGCCGGGCAATCACCCCTTAGAAAGGGCTTTCTGGCTGCCCCGATCCACCTCTTCCATGCACCTAAGGAAGCCTGCCCTTTTAAGCACACTCTTCACTCTGCATCGTATGTGTGAAGTTTTACGCATGAATGTTGGGCTTGCAGGGTGGTATCTGATATCTTGCGGGTAGATTTGATTTCCTCGAAGGCGGTGGTTATTTCGCCTGCCAGTCGCCAAGGGAAGAAATAGGTTCTAAGGCAGAAAAAAAGAAGCAGGAATTCAGAAAGTCAGTCTTGGGTACCAGTCTATTGCTGGAACTCACCTGCCCACCATAAGAGAGCAAGTCCAGGGCCAGGAAGAAATGGAGTCTGCATCTCCAGGGATCACACCTCTTTTGTTAAGAAAACTGTTCTAGTTTCATGTGGTTTTTGCCATTTCCCTTTTGTTTCTCCTCTAGGATTCATGACATTTTCACTCATTGTTCCAGCATTCTCTGCTCTGTGTCAGGGAGTATTCAGTTTTGTTCAACAAACCTTGACTGAGCACCGTTTCTGGGCTGGGAACCATGTCAAGCACCCATGGTATAAAGGTGAATAAGACACGGTCCTGCCTTGAAGATGTCTCCAGTAGAAAAGAAAGACATAAAATATAATTCTGGGATAGTGCAGTGGATGGTGTGGGAGTATGTGGAAGGCAAAAAAAGAAAAGGAAAAGAACAGAAAAGGTGGTAAGAGCCTGCTCAGATGAAATCATAATAGTTTCGCGTAACAGGCCTTAGTGTACCTGCCCATTCACTGAGGGCTCGCAACAACCTAGGAATAGCTGTCTATTATTAAGACCCCCAGGCAACAAATGAGTAAAGAGAGGGGAAAGGCGGGGAGGGAGATAAATTAAGAGATTGGGATTAACACGCACATACTGTATATAAAGTAGATAAGCAACAAGGACCTACTATACAGCACAGGGAACACTACTCAATACTCTGTAATAACCTATATGGGAAAAGAATCTGAAAAAGAATAGAGGTACATATATGACTCACTTGTAAAGTCAACTCTACTCCAATATAAAATTTTTAAAAAATTTTTTAAATGAGTAAAGAGAAAAAATAACAAGCTGAAGTTTCTGCCCCATTAAGAGCAGAGCAGGACTGGGACCCAGGCAGCCTGGCCTCTGACTTCACACCTCACCTCCATGCAATGCCAGGGTCCTCGGATCAGCCAGGAACTGCGTCCTGTGCCCGCCTCAGTCGTGCACTGAGAGCTAGCTGGTTTCCCACAGAAAAGTCATGGTGTTAAAACCAGAAACAGAGAAAACTGGGTGCTGGGCAAGCAAAATCAACAGCTGTCCATGGTAGTCACTTCAGAAATGCAGCTTTTCCTCTCTCTCGGATTGTTGGCCTGGGATGAGTTTTCCACAGATGGTTATCTCATGTGTCAGAGTCTGAACTTACTTCTTCAATGGCTTCTGACACAGAGGGCCAAGCAGTTTTTCAGCAGGATTGCATATTTACATTCCGTTTGCCCAGAATGAACTAATTTCATCACGCCCTTGTTTGTGTTGGGTGCTATTACATATCTTATACCTAGACAGTTCTAATTTTTCCTAGATTCTGTATTTGTACGTGCATAGCTTTCCCTTTTTAGACCAGAACATCCAAATAAGAGGGTACTATCTCAAAGTTGTTAAGGTGACCCTCTGAATCCACAGGTGAGCCAGAGGGGGCCCCAGTGGGAGGGAAGGACAGGTGTGCCCGTTCATCCCTGCTGTTTTAGGGGTGAAGAGGGCTGCGTTTGGGAGAAGAAAACAAGAGCCGCAGGTCCAGCACCCAGGCTGGGGTTCACGTTCAAAAGGCACTTCAGTGTAAAACCTTTTTTTAAAAAAATTATTTAGCGTCATTTCAGCCGTGTGATTGCATAAAAGCTAGACTTCACGTCATTAAAAAACGGATGTGCACCTGCACTGGTAAAAAAAACCGGCTAGAAAACTGATGGGGAGTTTGGGGGTACCCTACTGTGCTCCTGCATCTCCATTTTTAAACATCGTGATAAGGGGAATTTCCGCCGCTCTGCTAGCGGTGCTGCCAGGTGCGCACAGACACGAAAGGGCAGTCAAGGGTTCCGCGGTCCCCAGCGCCCCCTCCCTTCCCGCAGAGGGGCCGGGCCCGGCCCAGACCATAGAGGCGCGGATACCTCCAAAGTCCTAGGGAGGAAGCGCAGGCTCCCGGAGGCGGACTTCCGCCGGCGGCCATTCCCGAACCCGCCCCTCCGGGCCCGGCTGCCAGCTGGGTGTGGGTTTCCTACGGGGAGCTGGTGGGGGGCGCGGACCCCGGAAGTTTGGGGCCCCTTCCCCGAAGTGGGGCATCGGGGTCGGCCCCTCGAACCCCCAGCGCTGTGGACTTGTTTCCTCGTTATAATTCCTTGAGCCGTGGTGAAACCCGCCCTAAAAATACGTGATTTAGGCTTGTCTTGGTGTATCTGAGAGAACGACCGGCTGCCTGTGTGAAAAACAGCCAAGTAGCTAAAACAAAGAAGTGTGTCTTCGTGTTTCGTCGTGTACAGATGCGGGGGGACGACTTGGGGCGCCTGACTTGGCCCTGCGCCCTGGAAGGAGCGGGGCGCCGGGGGACAAGGCGGCCCGGAAGGTCGGCACGGCCTCCCCCGGGCGGGGGACGGGGTGGGTGAGGCTCAGAACCGAGCTCTCGCCCGGAAGTGGGCCTGGCGATTCGATCCCTGCGGAGCATGGGCCGCGGTTCTTCCTCTTCAGGACCGCGCTCGCTACAGGTGCTGACTGCCTAGACTTTTTGACTTCAGTGCCCTCGATTTTAAAGTGAGGATGGTATCGGCCATCCTGTTCTACTGTGGGATCCTGCCCTGCAGGGGGGGATCCTGTCCTACTATGTATCATCTTATGCTACTGTGTGTGATCCTGTCCTACTGGGTGGGATCCCATCCTACTGTGTGATCCTGTCCTACCATATGTGATCCTGTCCTACTGTGTGTGACTACTGTGGCATATGTTCTTCAGTGAACCGGATTTACCTTCTCTGACACTATAAGATTGTGTTGCGGGAATGTTTCATAGAAAGAAACTTTCACCGCAGTGTGTTCCTGAGGGGAAAATAAAAGATGGACAAGTTTGGGATTTGAACTGCGGTCTCTTGCCACAGTTACTGATAGAATATTACATTGTTCTGAAGCGTTGCAGTAATGGAACTCACCTAGCTCTGTTTAGGCGGGCGTTTCTCAAGCATTTGACCACAGAAACTTGAGTAACACCCTATTAATATCTCCCCAGCGCGGTTTTCACCAGAACACATTTTTGGGAGACGCTGACATAAATCATTCACGTGAGCACAGACCTGTGCAAGAGTCACTCTCACTTCTCAAAAGACATTTCAGAACTTTTTGGAAATCACCTGACTGGATTTCAGTAAGGATAGTTTCAGTTTTACAGACATTGGAGAAATTGGTCCATAAATAATGAAGTACTACAAGCTGTTAACATTTGGAAAAGGAAGTGAACCTTCCTCACCCTTCCTCCTCCATACATCACGGACAGTAAATAACATCTTAACATCACTGCGCCAGTATTATCAGCGTGTTGTCAGCATATTATTCATAAAGCAATAGGAATAATTACTTTGAAAAACACAGATCGTTCCAAGTGGAAATTCTACAATTCAGGGCTTCTGAATGACAAACCTTGGACATTTGTTGAAGGACCTACTTGAGTAAAACATGATTAACATTTCCTGCTGTAAATAGAATGTAGCTAAGAAACGCTTAAGTATGTTGTATGTATATATGAAGTGACGTTCACGTGAAACTTGCCCTAACATTATAGAATAAAATTGAGTACAGGGACTGTCTTCAGCTTTGTTCACGATGACTGAGCTGCTGAAGTAACAACAGAAGCTCTTAAGGCAATTTCATGGGTTTGGTGCAAACCTCTATCAAGGGGAGCTTTGAAGTGACTTACTAGTATGTTACTAAACCTGCAGTTTCAAGCAGGACCCGCCTAAGCATAACAGTAACAAGACATTACAGTGTCCTTGTTCCAGTGTCTGGTCCTCCGTCCTGTTGGGCCAGAAACCTACACCGTCCGCACAGAGATAACCAGGCTCCAGAGGACACACTAATGCTAACCAAACTCAAAAGGGACCAATGTATAAGCCCGGCGTGTAAGGTAATTCCTTTCTAGTGAAAAATGTAACTATCAGGCAGCTGGCAAACTTTATTCACCAACAGTGTGTTCCTTCTTGAAAGAAGATCTACATGGGAGTCCAGATTCATATACTATGGGTATATCACATAGGAGACACATGGCATGGAATCAGAACAAGAATGATACCCAAGTTGAATGGCATTGGGTGTCTTCACCCTACAGATGTACCTGTCAGGTTAGCTAGATCTTCATTTTCCTGGGTAAAAGCACTCTCATCCATGGTGCTAGAGACAAGATAAACCATTTTATCTCTTTGAACATCTCTTTCAGAGATGCTCGCCCCATATTCTTTCTCGAGCTGGAGTACAAACGCAACTGACTTGGTTCAATCTTTTCTGTTTACAGCCGCCATCCAGCTGGACCTCCGTGAAGTTGCACCTGGGGCAGAAAGATAGGCTACTGCGTGGTCACACAGAGACTTTCCTCCCTGGGGGCAGAGGAAGCCAGAAGGTTGCTTGGGAGACCCTGTCTCTGTCTGCCTGAAGCACAGGTGAACTGGATTGTGGAGGGCACCTTGACAAGAAGCAAGATCACAGCTGGGGCCGTCAGGGAGGTCTGATGGAGAGGGCCACATAGTGCAAAGTCACACAGGTTTCTTCCGGAAGCCATCTGCTTGAACAGTGAGTAACGTGTGCCTGCGATGCGAAATTCTGCTTCTTTAAACAGAATTTAATGATTTAAAGTATATGCACCACATTCTGTCCGTGAAAATCATGGTTGTGAAAACATGTTCGAAAGATCTGTATATGTTGTCTTTTCTAAGTGAATATTACATTTCGATTAAAATATACGTACATATAACATGCTAATCAAAATGCGTTTTACTGAGATCTCCCTCACCTTCAATCTGTTGATATATTCTCAATTGATGTTTTTCAGGCCCTTGACCTTCACCCCATAAGAGGCATTACAGTGTTCCCCAATTTTATGATTGAGAACGGTCTGAATAGGGAAGGGGCATAAGAGAAAGGCCAAATATAATTTTTCTGCTAATTAATTTCATAGAACAACCAGCAAAGATTTTAAAAATAATTTCCTGGTCACAACAGGCAAGAGAGAATTCATTGTCAATAGGTCTGCAGAATGAAAATGAATCATCCTTGGGACTTCCCTGCTGGCGCAGTGGTTAAGAATCCACCTACCGACGCAGAGGACACAGGTTCGATCCCTGGTCCGGGAAGATCCCACATGCTGTGGAGCAACTAAGCCCATGCGCCACAACTATTGAGCCTGCGTGCTGCAACTACTGAGCCTGCGCGCCTAGAGCCCCTGCTCCGCAACAAGATAAGCCACCACAATAAGAAGCCTGTGCACCGCAACGAAGAGTAGCCCCCGTTCACCGCAACTAGAGAAAGCCCGTGCGTAGCAAACGAAGACCCAACACAGCCAAAAATAAATAAAATCATTAAAAAAAAAAAAAAAAGAATCATCCTAGTCAGAAACATGGAAATGCAGGAAGGAATGAAAAATACCAGAAAGGATAAAAATATGGGGAATTAGTAATAAATATTAAATGTCAACCCAATAATTATCATGTCTTGTGGAGTTAAATTTATGTGTAGAACTAAAAATGTATGAAACAACACAAAAAGAGGAAAGGGAGAAACTTTTAGGAAAGCTAAAGTTGTCTAAGGTTCTAGCAGTACTGGGAAACTGGTAAAAGTAATAAATTGTATTAGACAGAAATAAGACAAGATTACATATTGTCTAATCTCTAGGATAACAACTAAAAGAAAATAATGTATAATAACAGAACATATAACCTACAAGTTTGGGGTGGGGAACAGAGTAAGAGATAATATTGTATTAATCCACAAGAAGGCAAGAAAAAAGAAAAATGGAACATAAAACAGATTAGCCAAATAGAAAAAAAAAATAGAAAGTAGGAATAAATCCAACTATATCAGCAGTTATTTATATGTAAATGGACTAAATAATACAAGAAAAAGACTAAGATTGTCAGATGGGATAAAGAAAAAGAAAACATGTAACTTCTAAGAGAGACACTTTAAATATACAGAGACAGAATGATTAAAGTAGAAGGACGGGAAAAGATAGATTACACAAACCCTAGCAAAAACATATCAAGTGTATCTATACCAGTATCAAATAAGACTTTAAGGCAAGAAGCATTACTAGAACTAAAGAAATATCATAACGGGTCAATCCAACAAGAAGATAACAAGTCACAAATCTGTACATATTCAATGACATAACTTCAAAATACATACAGCAAAAATTAAAGAAGAAACAAATCCACAATCATAGCGAAAAACTAACACACTTTCCTCAATAGCTTATACAACCAGCAGATAAAAGACCAATCAGGATATAGAAGATAAAACACACAATTAACAAACTTGACCTGGTGGCTATATGTAGAATTCTGTACTCAACAATGACAGAATTTACATTTTTAAGTGTAAGTGAAACATATACCAGAATTGACCATATAGTGGATTATAAAGAAAGCCTCAACCAATTTCAAAACATTGAAATCATTCAGAGAATGTTATTTGACCACAGTGGAATTAAGCTTAGAAATCAGTAATAAAAAGATAATATGCATTGTCTGGAAATTTTAAAATATATTCCTAAATAATTCATAAACTAAAGAAAACCCCCAGATATTAGAAAATATTTTTAATTGAATGATAATAAAGATATAACTTATATAAAAACTCACAAGATTCAGCTAATGCAGGGCACAGAGAGAAACTTATAACCTTAAAAATGTACACATTAGAGGGACTTCCCTGGTGGCGCAGTGGATAAGACTCCACACTCCCAATGTAGGGGGCCCAGGTTCCATCCCTGGTCAGGAAACTAGATCTCACATGCATGCTGCAACTAAGAGTTCACATGCCACGACTAAGGAGCCCAAGAACTGCAACTAAGACCTGGTGCCACCAAATAAATATTAAAAAAAAAAAAATTCATTGGAAGAAAGACATCAAAAAAAAATGTACACGTTAGAAAAATGGTAGGCTGGAAATCAGTGATTTATTCTTCTATTTCAAGAATGTATTAAAAGAACAGCAAATTAAATATAAGGAAAATAGAAGGAAGTAAATGAGAAAGATGATAAACAGTGAAGTAGAACACAAATATACAACGGAGAAAATCAACAAAATCAAAAGTTGGCTCTTTGAAAATATCGTTAAATGGTAAACTAACAATACCGTCCTACAAAAACAAAACAAATTCCCAATATTAGAAATGAAAAAGAATGTTACTACAGAGCCTACAGACATCAAAAGGATTAATAAACATATTATTTTTTAAACTTCACACTAAAATTTTGAAATTTCAGACGAAAAGGAAAATTTTCTTGAAAAATGCAGCTTTCCAAAGCCCACTGAAGAAAATGAACATTTTAATATCTAATATCTAATAAATAAATTGAAGTTATTCAAGAACTTCCCACAAAGAAAACTCCAAGCATACATGGCTTCACCAGTTAGTTCTCGCAAATATTTAAATAACACGAATCTTGCACAAACTCTTCCCGGGAACAGAAAAACAGAGTATATTTCCCAACTCTTTATGTGGCCAACATAACCTTGATAGAAAATTGGACTAGAATCTTACAAGAAGGAAAAATCACTGGCCAGGTCACTCACGTTGTGATATAATAAAAAATAAATATTTGGCCTTTGTCCAGGTTCCTGGCACACAGCTCTGAACCCCTTGGAATCTCAGGGTAACACGAGTCTCTTGTATGCTGATGGGGTGGCTGGTGCCTGGAGGCCCTTCGGGCTGGTCACCAGAAAGAAAGAGGCCTGATGAGGATTGAAACTTCCAGCCCAGCCCCCTAAACTGTAGGGAGGGAAGAGGGATGGAGATTGAGCTAATCACCGACGGCCAAAGATTCAATCGATCGTGTCTTCATCATGAGACCTCCATAAAAACTCCTACACGACAGGGTTCAGAGTGCTTCTGGGTTGGTGAGCACATCAAGGTACCAGCAGGGTGACTTGCCCGGTGACAGCATGGAGGCTCCAAGCATTACCTCACCCCCATATCTTGCTCTATGCCTCTCTTCCATTTGCCTATTACAGAACCCTATCATTTACAATAAACCAGTAGCAGTAAGTAAAGCACTTCCCTGAGTTCCGTGAGTTGTTTGACGAAACATCTAAACTTGGTGGGTGGGGTGGAGGGCAGGTATGTGGAAGCCCCCAGTTTACGGCCAGTTGGTCAGAAGTACTGGCGACCTGAGCCTGGGACTGGTGTCTGAAGTGGGGGTGGTCTTGTGGGACTGAGCCCCCTACACCTAACTCCAGGTAATTAGTATTTCAGACAAAAAAAAAGTGGCCGGCCATTTCAGCAAGCAAAGAATGGTGCCCGCGGCCAAGTCGTCAGCCACTGCGGCACTGCCGCCACCCTGGTGGTTTGCCCTGAGGGGAACACCGGATGCAGAAAAACAGGCTACTGGCCCCAGAGGGTTAAGATGCAGATCTAAGGAATTTCAATGAGCCCAGACCCTTGCATCTTCCCATACATAGAAAAGGACTAAAATCATTTACTTGACGCATCTGTTTTTTTGTGATTAGCAGTAATCTTTTGACATTTGACTACACAATTTTTTTTTCAGCAAAAACTCCTCTATATCCTGACTCCTTCCTTGCCTCTTTGGAATGTTCTCCAGAGCTATGTGAGAGGCTGTCTCCCAGGCCATAGTCCTCAGTAAGGTCCCAGAATAAAACATAACTCACAACTTTTAGGTTGTGCGTTTTTTCCTTTCAGTCGACAGTGTCAAAATTGAGCTGAATTGTTAGACACCCAGTTGGTGTCAGAGAATTAGAGAACTGGTTGGTGTCAGGAGGGGGAAAAAAACCTCACTTGTGAATATTAGATACAAAATCCTAAATAAATTACTAGCAAATAAAATCAAGCATCCAGCTAGGGTTTATTTCAGGAATGCAAGTGATGCGATATACTAAAGTGAGTCAAGGTAAGTCATCACATTAGTAGAAAAAACAATCATCAACCATGTTGGTGCACACCTAAAAACGGTGACCTCAGGGAAAGTGGTTTCCAGAAGTAAGATCAGATGCATCTTTCCTTCCTCACTCTGAGTCCTACCCCTCCAGTCTGAGTTAATTTGTAGGAGAAAACTGCAGTCTGTTCCAGGCCTGGCCTGGCCTGAGCTACAGGCTGTATCACCTGTTAAGTCACAAGGACCCCTGATTACAGGACCCTCTGGCTTTGCATTTTGAGCCCCATCTCTGGTTCTGCATGTCTTTTACTGATGCTTCAGTCTGCAAGACAAAACAGAAGGAGGCTAGCAAGCTGGTACTATTGAACAATTAATTATTGTACCAGGTGCTCTGGCAGGTCCTAGAAAAACAAATATCAATCAAGGTCCTGGAAGATTAAGTAACTCATCAAAAGTCCCACTGCTGATACATGGCAGGGCTGAGATATGAACGCAGTCAGTCTGGCTCCCGAATTCACAGTCTTATTCATTCTGTGTCACTAACGCTATGTGTGGATCACTAAGCTCTAAGTGTCAAATTGACATGAGTTACACACGCTGTGAAAGTGTAAAGGAAAGAGATTGATGTGACTGGGGGTAGGTTGGTTTAGAAGAGCTTTAAAGAAAGAAGCAGCATTTAAACTGGAACTTAGAAGACGACAATTTTAACCAGCAGTGAATGAAGGTGTGTTAGTCAGGACAGACTGAGTTATGCTGCAGTAACAAAGGCTTAACACAACAAAGATTTGTTTCTCTTATGCAAATGCTAATTCATTGTCCTGGCAATGTCCAGGGCACTCCCTCAACACCATGACTCAGGGATGCAGGCTGCTACCATCCATGGTCCACATGCCTTCACGAGCACGGTGCAGGGAAGACACCAAAAGTGGAGAATTTGCACCTGCCTTTCAATGCTTTTAGCCTGGAAACCACACGTATCACTACTGCTTGTAGCCTGTTGGCTCTAAGACAGCACATGGGATATTGGGTGAGAATTTTTTGCCTCTGCCACTGAGAAAAGGGGCGTTCCAGACTGAGGAGCAAACATGTGCAAAGGCATGAGAGGATAAAAATGCATGGTATGCAACGTAAGAGCAAAGAGACCTAGGACCCAACAGGCCTGGACGATCATTTCATAGGTGTATTAGTTTGCTCGGGCTGCCGTAACAAAATACCACAGACCGTGGGGCTTAAACTTCGGAAATGTATGTTCTCACAGTTCTGGAGGCCGGAAAGTCTGAGGTCGGGGTACCAGCAATGTTGTTTTCCCTCCTGAGGCCTCTCTCCTTGGCTTGCAGACGGACATCCCTCTGCCCACGTGCCCCTGGTGTCTCTCCGTGTGTCTTAATCTCCTCTCATTAGGATACCAGACAAATTGGATTAGGGCCCAAATGAATGGCATCATTTGACCTTAATCACCTCTTTAAAGGCTTTACCTCTGTTACAGATTGAATGTTGGCATCTTCCCCAAATTCATATATCGAAGCCCTAACACCCGATGTGACTGTATTTGGAGGTGGCGCCTCTCGGAAGTTATTAACGAGAAATGAGGTCATAAGGGAGGGGCCTGGATCTGATAGAAGTAGAGCTCAGGAGGAGAGAGACCAGAGAGCTTGCTCTCTCCCTCTCTCTCTCTCTCTGGGAACTCACAGAGAGGTGGCAGATGCCTACAAGCCAAAAGAGCGGGGACCCCAACTGGAGACACGCCACCCGCCAACCCGGATGCTGGCAGTCCCCCCCACGTCCCCCAGGGCGGGAGGAGGGGGGACCACGACGTCCCCAGGTCAGCGCCCGAGGGCTAGGGCTGTCCTATTTCCACCTGCCTGCTAAAACCGGCACCGGGAGCTGAACCACAATCCCGAGAAGCGGCCGAGATCAGGGGCAAAGGTCACGGCCGCTCCGGGCCCAGGGCCGCCCGGGGCTCCTCGTGCAAGACCCAGCGTGAGCCCGTCCGCACAGACGCGCTCTCGGCTCGCGGGATCCTTCTGGAACGGAAATGACGCGTTTCCGCTCCACTCGGAGCTGCAGCGCTTGGCCTCCTGCAAGGTCGGGGCCTGGGGGCGTCTCGGGCCACGGGGGCACCGAGCGGCTCCCAGCGGAGAAGGGGGCGCGGGACACCCCAGGAGGTGGCCGGAGGGCGGCTGCTTCCCCCGGACGCGGGCGGGGACCGAGGGGCGGCGGGGGTCACTCCTTCCCCAACACACACACACGCACACGCACACACACCTGTTACGCTCATTTCTGATGACAGGGCTTAGAGCTCCATCCTCTCCCTCACAGCTTTGCAAGTTATACGCAACTCTTCCTGAAAATCCTGTACTTCGTTGGGTGAAGCCCCCAGCTTCTGAGCAGAGAATCAGGGGGAGCTAGTTAGGTGTTTTACCTGCTCTGCCAGTTAGAAATGTAAACGCCTCTGATGAAAAACAAAAAAACAGCAGGCTCATTCCTTTCCCTTTGTGTTAAAAAAAAACCAATCTACAAAGAATTTGAAACCCTTCAAAGGGGATTAACAAGAGCTATTTTCAAAAACCCAACAAAGACAAATTTCTTTCCAGCAGGGAGGGCCCACTTTGCACAAAGGGTTTGCCAGGAAGAGGGGAACATGTGTGCACCATGTACGTTCTTAGGGAGTTACCATGGTCTGAACGTTTGTGTCCCCCGCAGATTCAACCTAACCCCCAAAGCAATCATCTCCCACAGTAGGTGGGGTGACAAGGGTGGAATCCTCATGTGTGGGATTAGTGCCCGTAAAAAGCAGACCCGGAAGCTCCCTCGCCCCTTCTACCATGTGAGAACACAGCCAGGAGTCTGCGACCAGGAAGAGGGTCCTCACCAGAGCCCAACCCTGCTTGCTGGCACCCTGATCTCAGACCTCCAGCCTCCAGAAGAGGGAGAAATAAATTTCTGTTGTTTGGAAGCTACCCAGGTTGTGGTATTTTGTTACAGCAGCTCCAATGGACTCAGACAGGAGTCTTCCCGTTAGGGCACAGAATAATTTTCCTCGGTAAATTCACTTAAGTGGTTCCCTTTTAAAAAGTTATAATAAATGTAAAGTGCAAAAAAAAAAAATATGACTGACCCCTAGGCTCTCAGAGAGGCAACCTCAGCTACCTCCTTTTCTTAAGCAGAAACTCTGTCCACCAACAACAGAAAACCTGCCTTGATTTTAAAGCTCTTCAGAAAGGAGGATGCTGTGGCCTTTCTCCGAGCCCCCCATCATCTCTGTGTTCTGTGTGCATCCCTCCTGCGGGTCTCCTTTCATCAGACACAGGGAAGACCTCCTGGCCCTTTCCCAACACACAGACACACAGACACACATACACACACACACACAGTTGACCAGACCACAGCCTCAGCTTCCCGGCTGTAACAAGAGGTCATCGCTGGCCTGTCAGACCCCACAGTAGGCCTAGCGTCTCCACTCTCAGATTCCAGCTCACTGAGGTATGACATCAAGCATTTCAAGGAACCCAGTCACTAAAAGTATCAGAAGCCATGGCTTCAACATCCGTCTGCCCACAGTCATGGTTTCTCCTCACATTACGTGGCTGTCACTCTCCACGAGATCTCAGCGAGCGGAGCTCCCATAAACCAGAGAGGGCTCCCTGCCGACAAGACTCATCACGCCCTTTGCTGTGCAAAGCTGTAAGCAGTGATCTTTCTTTCCTCATAAGGGCTCGTGTCCCAACTATAGTGCTGCCGTCCACAGCCCGAATGCCCAAGCCCCCCACCATGTGGCCTCTTAGCTGCATCCAGCCTCGATATAACTTTTGTTACATCCCCAATAACCACTGAGAACCACTGTCAAGTCTTCCAGAGCCTCCCTCTAGAAACAGAACTGCCTGTTGGCCATCACCATTGGGCCCCAGTCAACAACACACAGGCCACAGATCCACGGCGCTATGCACGTCCCTCCTGTGTCCTGGTCCTCTTCCGGCCTCAAGAACATCCTCCAAGCTCCAGCTAAGCCACCACCAAATCTTCCAGAACGCTTCTGTGACACTCCACCCAGGATAAGGTGAATGCCTGCAAGGGCACTTGCTCTACCCTCCAGGCATTTGCCATTGCACCTGTGATGTGCCACAGAGTTGGTGTACGTGACCGCCTCCCACTACTAGACTAGAAGCCACTTGAGGACAGGGACCACGGCCCCACTGTCTTTGTTATCCAGCATCTAACGATGTCTGACACATAGTAGGTGCTTAATAAATGCTTGTTGTGGGAGGATTGTATAAATCATACCAGCAATTCTAAATCAGCCCAGCCCTATACTATAATTTGAAAAGATACATGCACACCAACGTGCATAGCGGCACTGTTCACAACAGCCAAGACATGGACGCAACCTAAATGCTCATCGACACAGGAACGGATAAAGAAGATGTGGTACATGTATACATATGTGTATGTATATACTATGGACTATTACTCAGCCATAAAAACGAATGAAATTGTGCCATTTGCAGCAACATGGATGGACCTAGAGATGATAATACTAAGTGAAGTAAGTCAGACAGAGAAAGACAAGTATATGATATCGCTTATACACGGAAACTTAAATAAAGAAAAAGATACAAATGAACTTATTCACAAAACAGAAATAGACCCACAGACATAGAAAAAAAATTTGTGGTCACCAAAGGGGAAAGGGGGGGAAGGATAAATTAGGAGTCTAGGATTAACATATACACACTACTGTATATAAAAGAGCTAACCAACAAGGACCTACTGCACAGCATAGGAAACTCTACTCAGTATTTTACAGAGTAAGGGAAAAGAATCTGAAAAAGCAGGGTCAATTCGGTGTGTGTGTGTGTGTGTGTGTGTGTGTGTCTGTGTGTCTGTGTGTTGGGAAAGGACCAGGGGTTCTTTCCTGTGTCTGATGAAAGGAGACCCGCAGGAGGGATGCACACAGAACACAGAGATGATGGGGGGCTCGGAGAAAGGCCACATGTGTATATATATGCACATATATATTATATGTATGTACCACTGTTCTGTACACCTGAAACTAACACAACATTAGAAATCACCTGCACTTCAATAAGTAAATAAATAAATCAGCCCAAAAGCCTCATTATGACCCCTATTCCTTGCAGTCCTCGCCGAGGACCACCTGTTTCCCTAAATCAAGAGGAAAGCTTTTCGGAGGGCTGCAGCAAGTTTTTTCCCACCTCCCCCTAGATGGTCAGGGCTGCCGGGACACAGGAAATGACAGCCTGGGCCGGGAACAGAGCCCTGAAGGTGCCGGAGGCCACATTCTTCGGACACTGTGTGTCATCAGCTACTCCACCAGGTGAAGCTCCTGGCTTTGGATGCCCCACCTCTTTCTGCCACATCTTAAACAAGCCCAGGACCCTCCGTGGTGGGCGCCCATCACCAGGCTGTGCAAAAAGAAATCAGACGTGGGGCTGGTGGTCACGACCACGTAGGGGTGGCACTGGGCCCGAGAGGGCAGCCTGGGAGCCACAGGAGAAAGAAGGGCCCTTCTGACCAGCACCGTTCCCCCCAGCCCTGTCACAAGCCTGTCATTTCCTAAGCAGCTGGACTTGGAGTGGACACCGGAGGACCCTGAGCAAACTCTCTAAGCTCAGGGAAAAGTGACCCCATCCATTCCTCTGGCTCACAGCCGAGTGGTCTTTTGAACTTGAATCTGACATTGCTTGCCTGCTCCAAATTCCTCCGCGGCTTCTTTTGGGAAAAAATCAGACACCTTTGAAAGGCACAGGAGATTTTTACCATGTATCTTTGCCTGCCTGCCTGACCTCACACTCCCCGTGTATAAAAATCTCAGCAACAAGGAACAACTTGCGTTAAACACACCAGACTCGCACACACCTCTGCTCTGGCGCACGCTGCTCCTGCCGCCTGGGTCTTCCTTCCGCCTCTTCTGGGCCCAGCAGAAGCCCCGATGCAGCATCTTTCAGTCTTAGATTCAAGGGTCTGCTGGGCCTCCCCGGCTCCTGGAGTAGAATCCGAAGCCCCTGCCCACTAGACTCTGTACTTTATGTTCCTAGAAGCGTAGCGAGACCAGCTTCACTGTATCACACCGACCGTTCTTCCAGCGCTGGTCCTTACTCGCCTCAGTTTCCTTACCTGTAAAATGGGGATCACTGTCAAACCTACCGCTGTAGTGTCAATGGGAGGACTGACTCCCGGAAGTGGCCGTAGGGGTTGGAAAGGGAGCCGGGGAAAGAACGAAGGGCAATACCCCGTGCATTCCTGTGCAGGTGTGCAGGCTCCCCCTCCCTCCGTGGGTCACTGGGGTTACAGGGAGCCTCTGGGAACAAGAGCATGGAGGGCAGAACACCCCCAGGACAGTGCGGCCCCAGTGGGGAGGAAGCTTCTGGTAACGGGCTCCTCACCGCCCTACATGGACCAAGAGGCAGCCTGGAAACTGAGATCCTGTGGTTATTAAGACCACAAGGGCTGCCCCCCGCCCCTGCCCACATCGCCGCCGGCACTTCCCGGAGTTGGTCCCCGCGCCCCTCCCGGGCCCAGGTGATGGGGCCGCGCTCACCTTCCGCAGAAATGCCATCCTCGGCCTGTACTGCTGACCTTGGTGTCGGATTGTCATCCTGGACCCTGGCGGACGCAGAACGTGGACACCACCGGAGGGAAAAGGAAGCCCCCGGAGAGCGCGCCGGCGTCCCCGTGCGAGGGCTGGGTGGTGCGGCCTGCGGCGCCCCCGGGAAGCTGCCCGAATCCGCGCCGGCCAATCAGCGCGCCGCGCCGCGGGCCGGGAGTGCTCTGCGCCGGCGCCCACCCGCCGCCAGGGGGCGGTGTCAGGCTCCGCCGGGGCCCGCGGAGCCGCAGGTGAGCCCCGCGCGCCCGGGGCCCGCGTGGGAGGCTCTGCGCCAGGGGCTGAGCTTGGGCCGCAGCACCAAAGCCCGGGGAGCGAAAACGGTGCATCACGGGCCTTGGCCCCCTGGCTGGGCTGCCACCAGCTCCCTGCATGGGCCTTAGCAAACTGCGTAAGAGCGTCGGTCTCCTCTTCTCACGGGAGAAAGGCAAGTGAGTGGGTTGGAAGGGACACCTGTGTGTCAGGTACTATGAGGACGGAATGAGTAACCGGGCCAACCGGCAGTGGAGTGTGGTTGGCGGGGAGGAATGCTGCCCCGGCTCCTCAGATGGGCTGGCTCCGAACCCGGAATTTCCACTGGCTGTGCGGTTTCAAGCCAGTTACGGAACCTTTCCCCCATCTTGTCAATGAGGACGGTGCACACTCCCTGTGCTCTTTCTTTATGTGTGTGGGGGGGTTGATTTGGATTTAACATTACTGAGCTAATACATGTAAAAAGCACTTAGACAATATCATATGATCTCACTTATAGGTGGAATCTAAAAAAAATGATACAAATGAATTTATTTACAAAACAGGAACAGACTCACAGACACAGAAAACAGACTTACGGTTACCAAAGGGAAAGGGGTGGGGATAAATTAGGAGGTTGGGATTAACATATACACACTGCTATACATATTAACAAAAGAGATGGTCAACAAGGACCTACTGGGTAGCACAGGGAACTCTACTCAATATCCTGTAATAACCTATATGGGAAAAGAACCTGAAAAAGAGTGGATATATGTATCTGTATAACGGAATCACTTTGTTGTACACCTGAAACTAACACAACGTTGTAAATCAACTATACTCCAATATAAAATAAAAATTAAATTAAAAAAAAAACAGAACCGTGACTGACACACGGTGAATGTCAAAGAAACCATAGTTTCTCCTATGTCTCTTGGGATTCTTAAAAATTACCATTCCCAGTGTCTTCTTTATACCCATAGTCCGAGACCTACGTTATCTCAGAATAATACAAGAAGTCTTGGAGTAGTCAATGGAGGTAAGAGTACAGACTCTGGAGTCAGATTACGTGGGATCAAATCTCAACTCTGCTATTTACTAATGAACAAACTGTGTGACTTTGGGCAAGTTCCTTAATCCCTCTGTGCTTCAGTTTCTGTAAAATGGGAATGGCACAATGACCGCCTACATAACAGGGTTGTTAAGGGGAGATAAAGGAGTACACAAATCAATAGATATCAGTTGTTACTATTATTAATATTAGTATCATTAAAGATAGTGTAATAGAAAGAGCACAAAACGAATGAAAATGGTCTCAACTTGACAACTGCATCATTCCCCTTGTCCTCACTTTATTCATCTATAAAGGAGGGACTAGAGCTAACCAGTCTCCGACAGGGTGAGACCTCCCAGGTCTAACAGGCAGGATTCTCAGGACCAGGGACTTGACTGTTTTTCCTTGTAGAGCTGGGCGCCCGAGCGTGGCAGATAACGCTGACGTCAGAAGAGGGCGGGTGGGCAGTTGCCGTCAGAGGGGCAGTCAGCAAACAAGTCTTCTGCTAATCAGGTTCCCATCCCAGTGGAAGAGCCGAGTTCCTGCCACGCCACTCTGACATCTTAGCTCTGGGTTAAAGTGCTAGTATAAGCGTTTCAGAAACCAGACTCTGAGGTCTGGTTGATTCACAGGGAAATGACTTGCCAGAAAGCAATGAGATGCAACGCTCTCCCTGGCGAGGCCGCCGCGATGGTGCGTGACAGAGGGCGAGAAACCGCCCATTTCATCCAGGTTCCCAAATTCATCAGGACAGGCAAAGTAATTTCAGAATCATTTTAAATTGATGTGTGTCTGTAATTGTTTCCCCATTCTCTTATCTTGTTGATTTGGGCTTTCTCTCTTTTTTCTCAATTAAGTTAGATGGTGATTTGTCTATTATGAGATTGTGTGTGTATGTGTGTGTGTGTGTTTACTGGAGAATCGGATTTTATTGAAAAGCTAGAACTTTAAGATCATCTAGTCATTGGATATTTATGCTGTGTAAGTTACTTAACAGATGTGAGAGGGCTCTGTAAACTAGAAAAGAACTTTAGATATCTAGAGTGTCCACCTGTATCACTTTGTGTCACCTGTGCCTTGCCTGACGTCCCCCAGTGGATCAGCAATGGATTTGGGATCAGAATCCAGGTGTCCCGAGTCCCAGTCATATTCGTGTCCCCCACCCTACAATGTCTCCCTCATCTAGGACACTTGTCAGTCATGGTTCTCAGTGCTTTTAAAAATTTTTTTATTTTATGTTGGAGTATAGTTGATTTACAATGTTGTGTTAGTTTCAGGTGTACAGCAAAGTGATTCAGTTATACGTATACATATAGCCATTCTTTTTCAGATTCTTTTCCCATATAGGTTATTACAGAATATCAAGTAGAGTTCCCTGTGCTATCCAGTAGGTCCTGGTTGATTGTCTGTTTTATATATAGCCTTGTGTATCTGTTAATCCCAAACTCCTAATTTATCCCCACCCCTTTTCCCTTTGGTAACCACAAGTTTGTTTTCTGTGTCTGTGAGTCTGTTTCTGTTCTCTAAATAAGTTCATTTGTGTCACTTTTTTAGATTCCACCTATAAGTGAGATCATATGTAGTAGCTCAGTAATCTTAAAACCAAAACCAACCCCCCCACCCCCCGCCAAAGAAGAAGCACAAGGAGGGTGCAGTATCCTCATTGATAAGATGGGGAAAAGGTTCCACAACTAGCTGGAGATGGAAGAGTGAGTGGCGAATCCGAGTTCAGAGCCAGCCCACCTGGCGGGGCGGGTCTTTGATTGCCTGCAGGACTTGAACGTCGAGGAAAATGCTTTCACCTACAGGTCCCTCCACATCCCTTCCCCCCACTCCCTGGCTCATATTCTTGACCATGTGACTTGACCCATGGCTAACTGGACTGGGGGCACTGGAGCACCTGACCCAGGCCACCCGTCCATAGAAAGGCCAACAACCTGTAACACGGCCAAGCGTCAAATGATGAACTGAACCAACCAGATTTTCACTCTTGGAGGAACCACGTGAGCCAGTGGTAGAGGCGGCCAGATCTGAAAAGAAGCCCTGAGGTGGAATCAGGCCCATGGTGGGGCAAAGCCATAGATGAGCTAAAGTCGGGGGGGGTGGGGGGGGGACAAAGTCTGAGCAGTGGAAGGAAGCCTGGGGTAGAAGTGAGAATGGAACAGCAGCACAGAGCAAGACAGAGAGACCCCAAGAGCTCTCACAAACGTAAGTGAAGGCCCCGGGGGGCCTTGTTGGCAAAGAGCAAATTGCACTGTCTCTAGTTAGTTTTTCGTGGAGGTAATGGGCTACAGATCAGAATGATGGAGATACAGTATAGTTGTGTTTCAGCAAGACGTTTGTGGTCCACAGGGGAAAAGTGAACCTTATCACTGCCCGACCCCTGAAGCCCAAAACAAATTTGCAACCAATCTGTAGCAACAGTAGGATTGTATTGCCATCATATCTGCCCTCTGTCCAACCTCACCCTATACCCACCCTGGTCTTGACTCCATAGTTAATGTTTCCCTTGCCTTGATTTTTAATTTATAGCTGACCATTTTATATTACGCATCTCCTGTATGCCCCATTGGCCCAACTGTGAAAAGAGACATGGTATAAATGAATACATCGTTCAGATGAGAATTAGCTTAAGTGGACTCGTGTCTGAATGACCAAATCCCCAGTTCTTCCTTAATCATGGAGATAGGTCTATAGTTGCATGTCACAGGATTTACCCAAACTTGCATCCTATTAAAAATCATAATGATTTGGATGACAACACTGGTGACACAATGTTTACATTTTCAAAGATGCAAAATAAAAGAATGGCTAATACATTAGAAAATAGCCTTTGCCTCCAAAAATTTTTGGCAGTCTGAGCTTCCTCCAGTGTGCTTTTAAATGCCCGCACTGAATCAGCATCTCTGGGTAAATCTGCAGCGTTAGGGTTTTTGACTATTTACCAAAAGTCGTTATTGGAATAAGTCATATGAATTTCTTTCAGAAAAAAATTCTGACTTGACCCCAAACGGTTGTCAAGATAGTGTCCATTCTGTCTCTCTACCAGGTACCGTAGGAGAAATTTCTTTCCAAGTTTAGCACCAAGAAAAGCTAAGTCTCTCCTGAAAAAGAAAATCACAATGTATCCTTTTCTCTGATCAAGAGAGATGTGTATCCAGTTTCCTTTTTCACCCTGATCAGCAAAACACTTCAAATCTGGCATTAGGGTCCCTTGGAGTAACTGGAATGAACTTTTGGTTTTTAATGTTTTTCTCCAATCTGTTCTCCTATTTGAGTTCATATATCATCGGTTTTATTATCTGGGTTTTGTCATTTGGTAAGCCACAACAACTCCTTTTTGGAATGACTTGGGATATAAATTAATTACATAAATTGTATCTGAGTAATGAGTGGGAGAGACAAGGTGGGGGAGAAAGGAAAGAAGTGTGCAATCTCAAGGGTCTTCAAGATAAGTGACTGTATTTATCCAAATATTTGTCCAATCTACACTGTTTAATTTGAGCCCAAGATAACGTGCGAGAGGGAGAACGGTGTGGTGAGAATGTATTCGAATTTGATGAACACCTTGCTTTCCTTACAAGACAATTGATTAGATCACGCCTGTCCATCTAAATTGATCAGCTCGGCTGGGAAGTAAAAGGATGTCTCATTCCTGCAACTTGAGATCTCCTCTCTCCCCCCTGCATCCACACAACTTCCAGGTGAGATGCTGAGCAAGGGAGGGAAGGAGGAAGCGGGGAGGAATGGAGGGAGGTGGCTGGCTGCCAGGACTGCAGGAATTTCACACAGAATCATCTGAGCTAAGTGAGACCTCCTATTCACCCCCAGCTCATCCCCCCCTAATAAGGAATGTTTCCCTCCATCCTCGCCATCCTAAGGAGTAGAGTCCCTGCAGTGAGTCCAGGGCGGAAATTTCCCGGAAACACTTGCTAGATGCTAACAAATAGGGCCATACTGTCCCAGCCTCTGTCCCCCATAAGAAATCACATTCTACCTCCCTTATACAGGAGTCAGGTGGATTCTGCTTCATAATATTGACGCCTTTGCTTTTACAAGTCTCTTTCTCCCACTATAAATATATGCTCACTACTGAAAATCTGGGAATAGAGAGAAGTGAATTTTTTAAATTTTGATAATAGCTAATCTGGGAAAAGAAGTGTGAGTGACTGGGGAGGTAGGACGGAAAAGGGCGGACTGGGGCCACCAGCGCTGCTTGCCTGGGCAACTATGACGCTGTCTAAGGGGGTGGTGCTATCTCCTGACCCCTTACCTGGCCAAACTCCAATCCACTCCTCCCACTGCGACAGGAGCCATTTTTTGTTTTAACTCCATATCTGGACATTTTACTCCTCTGCTTCGAGGGCTTCTGTTGTCCACCAGGCTCTTAGGAAAAAGCCCGTCTGTAATGAGTGCTGCAAGGCCCCTCAGGTGCACCCCGCCCATCGCCCCCTTCTTCACTATGCCCCTGGCACACCGACCCCCTTTCCATTCCTAGAACAACCCAAGCCTCCTTCTGTCCCAGGGCTGTCACATGTGGCCAAAACTCTTCTTCATTTACTTTCTCACCTGGCTAACTTCTCATGTTTGGGGTTCCAGCCAAAATGTCACTTCCTCAGCCGAAAACCTTCCCTGACTCCCTCCCCAGACTGGGTTAGGTCCTTCAACTCTGCCTCTTCTTGGTCAACTTTCCACAACTATAATTCTTTTCACTTGTAAAAGGAAAAGGTTGGCTTTGCACACCCAACTTTTTTTCTTTTTTTAAGGGAATTTCTTTATCTTTATTATTTATTTATTTATGGCTGTGTTGGGTCTTCGTTTCTGTGCGAGGGCTTTCTCTAGTTGCGGCGAGCGAGGGCCACTCTTCATCGCGGTGCGCGGGCCTCTCACTATCGCGGCCTCTCTTGTTGTGGAGCGCAGGCTCCAGACGCGCAGGCTCAGTAGTTGTGGCTCACGGGCCCAGTTACTCCGTGGCATGTGGGATCCTCCCAGACCAGGGCTCGAACCCGTGTCCCCTGCATCGGCAGGCAGACTCTCAACCGCTGCGCCACCAGGCAAGGCCCCCACACCCAACTTTCATAGTAGTGTCAGTCACAGTTGCCCAAAGGTGGAAACAACCCAAACGTCCATCAATGGATGAATGCGTCAATAAAATGTAATACGTGCATATAATGGAATATTATTCAGCCTTCAAAAGGAAGAAAATCTGGCAAGTGCTCCAACATGGTTGATCATTATGTGAGTCTCTCGGTACCGTCTGTCTTCCTAACTGGACCCTCAGCCCCATGAGGGCAGGGACCTGATTCTCTTATCCACATGCTATTTCCAGCACTTGGGGTAGAGGAGGCTTTTAGTCAATATGTGAGAGAAGAAGGAGATTCAGAAAGACTCACAGAGAACAGAAATGAGGGATCCCGGGGCCCAGGAGTCTCAGTTTCTGTCTCTTCGGCTCTCACAGGCCCACTGATTCTGCTGCCTGTCCTTGGATGCACGGACATGTCATTGCAATCATTTTACATAAGGTGGCACAAGGCCCTTTCTGTTCCTGGAGTGCCGGAACCCCCCCTGGAAACCTTGCAGATGATAGTAATGGTAATGACAACAAAACTCATAGGGCCAAGCCATCGTGAGCCCGGCACTGGTGTGTTTTTTAAAGACAATCTTCATGTCAACTGGATACCCTGCCCACCGTTCAGGGGAGAACCTAGAGGCCCCGTGAGGCCTGGCACCCCACCACCACCACCACCCCCCGCCTCGTGAAGTGTGGCGTAAATGTCTGTGGAATAAAGATGCAGGAGGCGAGGCGAAGCTGAACGGAGAAGGCTCCTCTCCCCTCCGGGCTGCTGCTCCCCGGCCCCGCCCTCCGCCCCCCCCCCGCCCCGCGCCTCCCCATCCAGGCGGCATCTCTTTTGCGTTGCCCACCCTGAGGAGCCCTGCCCTGGACCAGGTGGGAGATCCTGTCTCGCTGTGGCTTCCGCGGGCCCGTTTGACCCTCAGACGAAGCTCAGGTCTCCAACTTAGCCCCTATCAGAAAGAAAAGTGTTATTTCCACGTCCTTCCAACTGTGACTTTCCCAAGTCAGGGATTTTCCAGTTCCCACCCGGCTGCCTTCGGGCTCTGACTTTCCTGGGAAGAGCCCCTCTGGTAGGGCTCAGGAAGCTGACTGATGCAGGAGAGCGAAGGAAATGAAAGCAGAGGCACCTGCGAGGATTCCGTTCAACATCCACCAGTTTCACTTTCTTTCTTTAGACGCGGAGTTTCAGCCCCCGCCTCCCTCGCCCTTACTTCTCTTTGCTCCCCGTGTGGATCTCAGCACCGCTTCTCTCCCTCCCTCCCGTTCCTGCCCTCTTCTCCCCCCTTCTCCACCCCTTCTCTCTCTTTCCCCAGTGACAGTAGTGGGCACCTTGACCTTGGAAGCAGTAGTCCTACCCTTTGGTCTCCTTTCTCTTCTTGGGTAGGCAGCTTTTCCAGGATCAACGCCAAGGCTGCCCTGCAGACACCAAACTTTTTTCTCTTTTTCGATCCAAACTCAGAAGTTATCTTCCGCGGGGGCTGCTAGCATCCCGTGCCTCCGGGAGGAAGCCGGCGCCCCCTCGTGGCCATCCCGGGATCTGCGCTAGTTTTCCAGCCATTGCTGCTCCCTCACCCTCCCGAACACACTGTTCTTTGGTCATTGCAGGCGGCCGGCTTTGTCCTGGGCACTCGTCGAACCAGTTACCTGGCTGAACTGGTTTCCTCCTCCTCGGCCTGAATCCCCGCCCGCACGTCCACATCTTTGACCGCTGCTGCGGCCCCGAAGCCCCCTGCGCCCCGGTCGGAGCCACGCTTCCTTCCTCTTCGCTGGGACTGGCTCGTGCCTGCATGTGACACACAGCTTCCCGGGGCACCCTGGCCCCTCTGGGACAGCTTCCCGAGACCCCTCATCGTGCCCCGGCATCGCACACTCTCCACCCGCGCCCCCATGGGACCCCCTTCCTAAACACACTGCCCTCCGCCCCCCAGAACTCCATCCTGAAAGGCAGCAGCCCTCGAGGGGCCACTCCCTAGGGGTTCCCCACCTGCCCGGCCCAGCCCGGCCCAGAGGCCCCTCCTAGCTTCGCCGGACACGCCCGCGCTCAGACGTACAGGCCCCTCTCCTCGGGGGCGCGCGCCACCCAGCTCCGCCTCTTTCCAGCCACGCAGGTACCAGGCATGGCCGCCAGGTGTCTTCCCTGTGTCCAGCCTCTTGTGCTCAGGCCCCTGGGTGACCCATCGCACTTCTCCACCTCACAGACCCCCAAGGACCCCTGCTGCCCCTTCGTTCCGGCCACCCCCCCGCAAAGCCACACCCTGGACCTTGTCCTCACCCAGAAATGTTTTGCCTCCATATCCTGGATTCCAGCTTCTGGCCCTGCGAGCCGGCTTCCGGGCCCTCCGGCTCTGCCTTCTTCGCTCCCCTCTCCAGGCCCGGAAAGGCCAGGGCACGCCCCGCCCATCCCCTCGGGTCATCGGGCCCCGGCGGCCACGCTTCCCACCTCCTTCACGGGACCCCAGGTCAGCAGGTGAACTGACTTCTCAGAGCCTCGTGGGCCCTGCCGCCCACAGACGTGCCTGCACATCCCCCCAGGCGAGCGGAAACCTACATGCAAGAGCATAAGGGAACCTGAGGAAAGCCCGGCTGTGACACCCGTCAGCCTTGTCACCGAGGCTGCCAGCTCACTTGAGTCCTCAAACTACACGTCCCCCCTTGAACTTGGCGGATCCCTCTGCTACCCTTCCCCCCCCGCTAGCGCTCTTCCCCAGTGTCCGACCAGACCTCCACCCGTTTCTGTAGGCAACGCGGCTGGAGGATTCTGCCAGAGGGTAAGGGGTCATTTCTCCTGTTCAAGGCCACCACCTCCAGCTGTGTGTGCTCTTTTTCTTTTAAATTAGTTTTTATTGGAGTAGAGTTGATTTACAATGTTGCGTCAGTTTCTGCTCTACAGCACGGTGAATCAGCTATGCCTGTACATATATACCCACTCTCTTTTAGATTCTATTCCCATATAGGTCATGTGTGTGCACTTGAGTCTGTTTCCTGCTATCTCCTTCTTGTCTGCTCCATCCTGTCTGTCTCTGTCCCTGTCTCCCTGTCCCCTTCTCCCTTGGCTACTGGGCTTGCCAAGAATAGCCTGGTGAGACCAGTGATATGATTCCAATTGTGTCCCCAAAGAAGTTATGCCCAAGGGCTTCCCTGGTGGCACAGTGGTTAAGAATCCGCCTGCCAACGCAGGGGACACGGGTTCAAGCGCTGGTCCAGGAAGATCCCACATGCCGCGGAGCAACTAAGCCTGTGCGCCGCAACTACTGAGCCCGCGTGCCACAACTACTGAAGCCCGCGCGCCTAGAGCCCATGCTCCCAACGAGAGAAGCCACTGCAGTGAGAAGCCTGTGCACTGCAACGAAGAGTAGCCCCTGCTCGCCGCAACCAGAGAAAAGAAAAAAAGCTCGTGCGCAGCAACGAACACCTAACACAGCCGAAAATAAATAAAATTAATTAATTTTTTAAAAAAGAATCACATTGAGCATATTAAAAAAAAAGAAAAGATATGCCCAAGTCCTGACACCCACTACTTGAGAATGTGACCTTATTAGGAAACACGGTCTGTCCAGAGAAAATCAAATTAAAATGAGGTCAGATGGACCCTAACCCAATCTGACTGGCGTCTTTATAAAAAGGGGAAATTTGGACGGAAGGAAGACGATGGCCATGGGAGCGGAGTGATGCGTGTACAAGCAAGGGGGGCCCAGAGTGCTGGCAAACACCAGATGCTGGAAGAAGCAAAGAAGGATCCTCCCCTAGAGCTGCCAGAGAGAGCGTGGCCCTGGCCACACTTGAATTAGGACGCGTAGCCCCCAGAATGGAGACAGTGCATTTCCATTGTTTGAAGTCACCCAGTGTTGGTACTTTGTTACAGCAGCAGCCCTGGGAAGGTCAGACAGCTGGGGAGGCCATGACACGGTCAAGACCGCCAGGTAAAGGTTCGGGATGCGCTGGTGGGCTCTTCACACTATTTCCCAAGCGTGACTCACAGCTCCCTGGAGAGAAGCAGGCTGGGACTCAAGGGCCTGGGCTTTCTTTTCCTTTCTTCTGTGTTTCCAGGAAGCCCTTGGAACAGATGTAGAAACAGCTCTTTCCATCCAGCCTGGCATCTTGCTTCCAGAGGCAAGAGGCTGGGCAGGCCAGCAGGTTAACATTTAAGCAGGCCTGAGCACGATGTCCTCATGTGAAAACTGGGGCCTGGCAACTGGCCTCCTCCCAACCCCAATTCCCCATCCCCCTATCTCCCCACCATCTCCCCACCGTCCCTCCCCCCCAGGCCTTGAAAGAGGTCTGAATTATATATTGAGTCAGTGTTCCTCGCTCGCTGTTAGCACTTGGGAAGCAGGGACCCTGTCGTATTCATCTTTCTGGTCTGGGGCTCTGCTCCTAGGAGGAGCTCCCCAGGTGTTTGGTAAAATGAATTTGTAAAGCAGTTGTTGAGTCATCCGTCAGGTCCACGTTGGAGCAACATGACACAAAGGACCTTTACTCTGGGGAGGGTTTCCAGCCACCTGTTCTATCAGGCTCCTGCCAGCAGCCCCTGGCAGTAGCCGTGTGATAACAAAGGATCCCACAGTTTTGCAGGAGGCCCACAGCCTCTTTTCTCCCAAGCTCTCACCTCCCGGACTCCCAGACCCAAGGCGGGGCCGGAGGGGACGGATGTTGATGTGGGACATGAGCAACTGCGCTTTCAAGTGACCTGTTGGCTGTCAGAGCTTCTCCAAGCCAGCGTCTGACAGGTAAATGCAAGATGCTTTCCATGTTCCCAGGGCCACAGTCGGGGCAAAGTACCCCAATGGGTGGGACAGAAGCGTGGAGGGTCGAGGAACATGAGTGGCCTCAGGTCACATCCCCACACGGGCCATACAGAGCCCTTGTCTTGGTCTCTCCGTGTGACAGCAGTTGTGCTCCCGCCTGGAAAAAGCTTTACCGTATTTACATGTGATAAGGACGTTACCGTATTTACATGTGATAAGTTCGTTGCCGTATTTACAAGTGGTAAGAGCCACCACCGACTGGTTGAATGACTGAGGGCTGAGTGGGGATCCCATAGATCCTTATGCATTTATTGAGCCCTTATTATCTGCACACTGTGGTGGGGAATCAAAGGCAAAAGGCACAGTCACTAAAAAAAGAGTCAGCTTGTATCAGAGAACCAAGACTCACACAGACCAGCACAAACGGTGTAGGGAAGAGGGGTTGGGGGCGCAGGCTTTAGAGCCAGACTGGGTTCCAGTCCCAGCTCTGCCACATCCAAGCTGTGTGTGCCCTGGACACATACTCAACCTCTCTGTGTCTCAAGTTCTTTAAAAGTAAGATGGGAATGATACTAACCACCGTACCCACTTCATTGACTGAATAGACTATGCATGCAGCACTTCACCAGTGTTAACTGTGGTGGTGATGATTATGATTGACTACACTGTTAAGTGAGATATTATGTATAAAGTGCTAAGCAGTGCCTGGCATTTATGAAACACTCAGTCATATTAATTGCTATTACTATTATGATTACTATCATTTTTATTTTTACGTTCTGAATTAGTTTTCTATGTCTGTATAACAAATCACTCCAGAACTTAGCAGCTTAATACAACAAGAAACATTTATTATCTCACTTACTCTTAGTCTCTGTGGGTCAGGAATTCGGCAGCCACTTACAGCTGCCTGGTCCTAACTCAGGATCTGTCAAGAGGCTGCAGACAAGCCATTACCTGGGGCTTGACTAGGATCTGCTTCCCGGATGGCTCACTCACGAGGCTGGCAAGTTGGTGCTGGCCTTTGGCAGTGGCCTCAGTTCTTTCCCACGTGGACCCCTGCATGGCGCTGCTTGAGAGTCCTCACAATATGGCAGCTGGATCCTTGCCTGCAAAATAATCCAAGAGAGGCAGAAGCCACAGTGTCTCTTATGGTTTTCTATTGAGCCACAATAACCTACTAGCTATGGGGGTTGTGACCCTGTTCATTTTGGGAGGGGCTACACAAGGGTGTGAACACCGGGAGTAGAGACGCATTGGAGGCTGACCACCACCACGTCCTAAATTGTGTGGCAGAGACTGTAACTTCCATAGGAGTTCAGATGAGAGGGAGAAAAATGAAGGTAAGAGGGCTTAGGCAACGCGTGGAGTTTTTACAGCTAGATCTTGAGGGGTGTCCGTCGCCACTTCTTTTTCCTCAAATTCCTCGTTTCTGTGGCACTTGGACAGAGAGGAGGGTAGGACTTTGATAATCAGAAGGGCAAAGGGGAGACAGGGGAAGTAGGAGGAAAATTTTAAAAGAGGTGAACGGGATTTATTTAAGGGATAGTAAAAAGGAGACTAACATTGGGAAGGAAAAAACTCCAGAAATAGGGTGAGAGAGGCAGCCTGGGCTGCCTTTTGCCAAGGAGAGTCGCAAAAGCCAAGTAAATAGGCATAAACTAGCTGGAGTAGAAAGTAAACGTTAAGGGCATAAGGCTTTGGAGAAACGTTTTCAAAATGCTTGCAGGCTTGTTTGATGTGGGACATTTGAGGCTAAAGAATTTTCAAAGGTGAAGAATGTTCTCCTCTAAGGGGACATTCACTTCAATGCAAGCATGGCCTGGGGGGTCAAGGCAATACCAGGAACCAGACTTTAATAGCTTCCTTATATCAGGGTAGGAAGCGCAAGTTGATAAGAAAGTTGGAATCGAGCATCCCAGCTGGAGAGGGAGCCTCCCCAAAGGAAACACTGGAGTGGGAGATAGTCTATGTTTACACAGCGCTCGGGCCATGCCTGCAGTTTACACAAACTGCATCCTCGAGCCGCCTGACCTAGAAGAACCCACATCTGGTGCCCAGCCAGTGCCTGGAGGAACTGCCTGCCCAGCCCCAACCAGCCCGTGAGTGCAAAGCTGCTTGGACGCGCCTGGGGAAGAGGACCGCTCTGCACACACTGGGGCCATGACGGTCGCGCACGTGTCCCCTTTGTGTCCCGCACAGAACTACCTGCAGCCCCTCCAGTTAGGTTCATTCATCAGGACAACAAGAAAAGCTCAGAACGCCCACCTTCCCGTTCTCCCTCTTCCCTTTCCCTTCTTTCAAAACAATGCAGATCCCATTCACCTGCTTTCCGAGGCCCCAGCCGAGCTCCCAGGCTGGTAGATGTGCTCTAACACATCAGCTGTCCCTGTTCCCCACTTAGCACTGTCATGGCTAGTTGGCTAGCTGGCCACTTGGCCTCGCCCACTGCAACCTTCCCGTAAACGCCCTCCCCTTCGTACCCCACAACACGCGGAACAGTGCCCGGCCCATGCAGACGCTCCCCACGTGTCCAGACCAGGCAGTGCTGGGCTGGCTTCACCCTCTATAGGTCAGTCCCTCCCTGTGTGCCAGCAGCCACAGGCTTGCTTTTGACCTGGACCATCGCAGGAGGAGACTGGACATCACGGTGACTCAGGCCACAGGAGGATTAGAGGAGCCCGGGGGGCGTGGAGGTGGGGGGGCGGAGCGTGGAGGAGGGCGTGGAGGGGGCGTGGTTAGGTCGGGGAACTGTCCTTTCCCTTACAACACAGCAAAGCCTAAAGTCACGTTAGAAGTCATGCTTTCAAAGATAAGGTGACCATATGTGCGTGGGTTTATCTCTGGGCTTTCTATCCTGTTCCACTGACCTATCTTTCTGTTTTTGTGCCAGTACCATACTGTTTTGATTACTGTAGCTTTGTAGTATAGTTGAAGTCAGGGAGCCTGATTCCTCCAGCTCCATTTTTCGTTCTCAAGATTGCTTTGGCTATTCGGGGCCTTTTGCGTTTCCATACAAATTGTGAAATTTTTTGTTCTAGTTCTGTGAAAAACGCCAGTGGTAGTTTGATAGGGGTTGCATTGAATCTGTAGATTGCTTTGGGTAGGAGAGTCATTTTCACAATGTTGATTCTTCCAATCCAAGAACATGGTATATCTCTCCGTCTATTTGTATCATCTTTAATTTCTTTCATCAGTGTCTTATAATTTTCTGCATACTAACACCATACACAAAAATAAGCTCAAAATGGATTAAAGACCTAAATGTAAGGCCAGAAACTATCAAACTCTTAGAGGAAAACATAGGCAGAACACTCTATGACATAAATCACAGCAAGATCCTTTTTGACCCACCTCCTAGAGAAATGGAAATAAAAACAAAAATAAACAAATGGGACCTAATGAAACTTCAAAGCTTTGGCACAGCAAAGGAAATCATAAACAAGACCAAAAGACAACCCTCAGAATGGGAGAAAATATTTGCAAATGAAGCAACTGACAAAGGGTTAATCTCCAAAATTTATAAGCAGCTCAGGCAGCTCAGTAACAAAAAACCAAACAACCCAATCCAAAAATGGGCAGAAGACCTAAATAGACATTTCTCCAGAGAAGATATACAGACTGCCAACAAACACATGAAAGAATGCTCAACATCATTAATCATTAGAGAAATGCAAATCAAAACTACAATGAGATATCATCTCACACCAGTCAGAATGGCCATCATCAAAAAATCTAGAAACAATAAATGCTGGAGAGAGTGTGGAGAAAAGGGAACACTCTTGCACTGCTGGTGTGAATGTGAATTGGTACAGCCACTATGGAGAACAGTATGGAGGTTCCTGAAAAAACTACAAACAGGGCTTCCCTGGTGGCGCAGTGGTTGAGAGTCCACCTGCCGATGCAGGGGACACGGGTTCGTGCCCCGGTCCGGGAAGATCCCACATGCCGCGGAGCGGCTGGGCCCGTGAGCCATGGCCGCTGAGCCTGCGCATCCGGAGTCTGTGCTCCGCAACGGGAGAGGCACAACAGTGAGAGGCCCGCGTACCACAAAAACAAAAACAAAAACAAACAAAAAAAAAACTACAAATAGAACTACTACAGCAATCCCACTACTGGGCATATACCCTGAGAAAACCATAATTCAAAAAGAGTCATGTACCAAAATGTTCATTGCAGCTCTATTTACAATAGCTCAGAGATGGAAACAACCTAAGTGTCCATCATCGGATGAATGGATAAAGAAGATGTGGCACATATATACAATGGAATATTACTCAGCCGTAAAAAGAAACGAAATTGAGCTATTTGTAATGAGGTGGATGGACCTAGAGTCTGTCATACAGAGTGAAGTAAGTCAGAAAGAGAAAGACAAATACCGTATGCTAACACATATATATATGGAATTTAAGAAAAAAAAATATCATGAAGAACCTAGGGGTAAGACAGGAATAAAGACACAGACCTACTAGAGAATGGACTTGAGGATATGGGGAGGGGGAAGGGTAAGCTGTGACAAAGCGAGAGAGAGGCATGGACATATATACACTACCAAACGTAAAACAGATAGCTAGTGGGAAGCAGCCGCATAGCACAGGGAGATCAGCTCGGTGCTCTGTGACAGCCTGGAGGGGTGGGATAGGGAGGGTGGGAGGGAGGGAGACGCAAGAGGGAAGTGATATGGGAACATATGTATATGTATAACTGATTCACTTTGTTATAAAGCAGAAACTAACACACCATTGTAAAGCAATTATACTCCAATAAAGATGTAAAAAAAACCCCAAAAAACAAGTCATGCTTTCCCAGGGAGGGTGTGAGGGGGGTGAAAAACTAGCCAGGGAGCCGTTGCAGCCTCGACTTTTCCTCCAACTTCTGAAGTCTTTAATTCAGCTCCAGCCTGGACCCAGCACCTCAAGGAGTTCCTAGAATTAAGGAGTGTCTTTCACAATCTCAGAGACTCTGGGCAAAGTCCAGGGTCAACGTGTGATTCAGAGGGTGGAGTGGATGCTATAAATTATATATTTGCTTAAAAAAAAAAAAACCATAAAAAAAAAAAAGAACAACAGTCTCCTGGGCCTGGGCTCAGGCATCTGTCTTGGGCAGTTGCTTTCTGACGGGCAGAAACACCCTGGTTCCTTAAACCTCTCAGGGTCAAGCCAGTCTCCCAAGCAGGCACGCGCTCCCCAAGCCTCCTAGCATCTCTGCCTCTGTCCTTGCCCTCACACTAAAGAGGCTCGTGGCTTTCCAAGTCCTGTGGAGGCTGCCTCTGAGGAGACTCCGGACGGTTCTGTTCGCTCTCACGCCAGCCAGGTACTGTCGCTACACACCTGAATTACTGCAGCCACCTCCAAGCTGCTCTTCCTGGCTTGGGCCCCCTCTCTCTCGTCCCCTCACGGGCACCAGCGCCAGGTGCATCAGACTAAAACTGCACGTGGCGCCCGCCCCCGCTCAAGAGTGTTACTGTGCTTTCTACTCAGCGACGGAATAAAATCTCAGCATTGTGCCCTGACATCACCATGCCTCGTCAACCTAACCTGGCTGATTCTGATCAAACCGACGGCTCCCACGGTGTCCTGGGCACATGCCGGGCACCTGCCTGCAATGCCCTTCCTTCCTCTGCAAACAATCATTCCAGGCTTCCGTCCACCTCCCATGGTTTGGCCCAGGAAACAGCCACTAGCTCCAAGTAGCTTTTGAACACTTCAAATGTGGCTCGTGACACCGAGGAACTTAATTTTAAATTTTATTTAAATTTTAATTAATTTAAACGGAAAGACTGAAAAGAAATTCGACTCAGGTAGTGGGAAATGTTTAAGTCTGTTGGGAACAATTTGGTTTTGTGACTCTATTTTTTCAACTGTAAATTGTATGAAGTCTAAATACAGGCCAGATGTCCTCAATGAAAAATTAGCATCTGAGTTGAGATCGCTGCAAATGTAAAAACATACACTGGATTTTGAAGACTTAGTCCAATAAATAAGAATGTAAGATATGTCTGTAATAATCCTTATGTCGATTACGTATTGAAATATTTTGGATATAGTGGGTTCAATAAACTCTATCGTGAAAATCAATTTCACTTTCTTTTTCTAATGTGGCTACTAGAAAGTTTAAAATTACGTCTGTGCCTTGCATTATATTTTTATCAAACAGCCACGTTCAAAACTCTAGATTCCTGAAGCAGTGATCAGTAGAGTACATTTAAAACTTAGCATACACAACTTTGTATTTTTTTTAAATCTCCATATTTGTATAACAAAATCATTGACCACCTTCAATCCCCAACACCTAGCAGCCAACGCTACATTGTCTGACACCTGTGTGGGCAAGGCACTCCGTCAGGTGCTTTACATGTTACCATCATACTGAGCCCTCTCAGCAACTCCGTGAGGTGTGGGCATAATTAGCTCCATTTTTCAGATAACAAAAATGAAGCTCCGAGAGTTTAGGTGGGTTTTGCCAGGATTCTCATGGCAGACGCGTGAAGCAGCAAAGCTGGGATTTGATCCCACCCCTGCCTGCCTCTCGCCGCTGCTCTTTGCGGCCCCAGCTCATGACTGATAGGAGTGGGCAGCCACGAAGGATCTGCTGCTGCGAAGGGTGAGGGCTCAAGTTCTAGTTTCTCCTGGCCCACACAGGCAAACCCGCCATCCTGCTTGCCGGCTGTGAGCAGGCCACGTGATCGAAGTGCAGAGCGTGATGGTGTGTCCCAATCACCCCACGCCATGCGCACCGTTCAGCTAGTTCAAGTCGCTTAACAACTCATAATGTGGTAGTGTCTGGCAGTGCCAAGTTAGAGCATGTAGCGCGATCTGGGACCCTGCTTCTGACAAGCAGGGCTGAGCCATGAGTCCCTCTAGTCGCTGCACACGACCCTCCAGTCCTGGAGGGCTGCAAGTCCAGCTGGCAGCCCTCAGAAATGCGGGGAAACAATCTGGGAGCAGCAGGTTGTGCCTCTACTGACTTAAATCACCTCCTTCTAGGGAGCCTTCACCATACCACATGCTAGACGTGAGGGTACCAGGGAAGCTGGCTGTGTCCCTTGTCTCGGGGCCACATTCCGGTGCAGTGGGTGAGGGAGGGGACAGTTACAGTTCACTGGGACCAAGGCTGGGATGGGGATGGTGGGTGAGGTTGCTGTAGGACCTCAGAGGCCAGGTACCTCGATCAGCCCGGAGAGACTGAGAAGGGAAGGAAGGGGGGGGGCGAGGGAGGGTTAAGGGAGGGAGGAAGGAAGGAAGGAAGGGAGGGAGGAAGGGAGGGAGGAAAGGAAGGAGGAAGGAAGGGAGGGAGGGAGGAAAGGAGGGAGGGAGGAAAGGAGGGAGGGCGAGAGGGAGAGAGGGAGGGAGAGAGGAAGGAAATAATGGGCCGGGGACAGAGGACAGGGGAAAAGAGGGAGCAGGGGAAGGAAAAGAGCTGAGATAGAGGAAGACAGGCTGCGAAGCAAAACAGGGAGAACTTTGGGTGTTTTCTCCCACTGCCGGCCAATCGAGAAAAATGGCTGGCACTGGTTTGGGATGGGCATGAAATTCACCCAGAGAGTAATTTGTCAGAAGAAACATCTCCCTAAGAAAATGCCATTATTCCATGAGAGGATTATGCTGGGAGACGGCGGGAAGGCTTTTCAGAAACACCCCTTAGTTCCTGGCTATTGATAAAGTGCCCGCTACTATTTGTTCCCTGGTTTACGGAGAAGATTACATAGTTAAGAATAGGGCCAGGGCGGGCCAAATCTTTTGGGAACCCAAGACATAAATGGACGTACAACAGAACTCACTGTGCTTTCCCTGGGGAGTTAAATAGCTCCCCAATCCCAATTCCTTAATTGGGATTATAACAAATTATCCAAATGTCTCTGTGATCTCCAGGATTCTTACTGAGAGAAGCATCTACGGCAAGAGGTGTCAGTCTTTTAATATCTGAGCACTTCGCCCTTTCTGCCCTCCAAAAAGCACACACAGAGCTCCTAAATTACAGAGGATGAGTTTTGCTTGAAGGGCCTCACATCCTGCCTGAGGTGGTCCCACGGAACCCCATGTCCCCTTGGAGCTGGGTTTAACTTGGGGTCACTTCCTTTGCTTCCCCTCAGGCCCTGAGCAGAAATCCAGGGTAAGGGAATAACTGAGGTTTGGGCCAAAGCGCGCGGTGTGTCTGCTGTTCTACAGAGCACTCTTTGATCTCTTGCCCAGGGTGACCTTGGGAAGGACGGCGATGCCCCAGAACCTTGGCAGCTTCTGCCAGAGGAGCAGAAGTCCCCGGTCAGGGACTGGCTAAGGGATGACGTCTACGCAGTGTTTCGGCCGAGCATTCATAAGTTTCCCCGTGGGGACCCAGTTCAAGGGCCTGGGGAGTTGGAGGTTTTTGAGGTCTAGTTTAGGCCCCATGTCTGTAAAATGGGGCAATTTAGATGGTATCTCATCATACCCTCCCAGCCAGTACTGCCCTAGCTCCAGGCAAGAGAAGCGCCCTTGCCCCCGACCTGTGCTGTAGAAGGTCCTGCTCAGACGCTCTTCTGCTGCAGTCCCTACTCACAGGGTGAGGCCAAGGGACCCACCCATAGCCTGTGCTCCCCCCACATCAAATGCACCCACCCCTAGGGCAAGGGGTGTCCAATGGAGGCTGTAGGGAGGGGTGTGCACAGAGCATGGTGTGTGGGCTCCCCATGACCTTGATGACGCAGCTGTTGCTTTATCAGTTGGACAAGCAAATACTTTTGACTGAAGGAAACATGGTGACACAGGCTAAAAGCCTGCTCTGTCATTTTATATAACTCCCCCCAAATACTCTGAGATCACTGCACCCACTTTACAGATTAGAAGACAGAGCCCATACTCTGAATGCACTGTGCTGACATCTCCACTTGAACCTCTGCCCTCTGGTTGAGGTGATTCCTTACCTGACACTCCTGGTGCTGTTGAAAACGAATAAACCCCGCCCTACTTCAGAGTTCAGATTTGGGGGACAACATCCAATATGCATGTATTTTTCTCACTGTTGTTATCAACAGACCCTGTTGGGGAAGAGAGACATCAGCGTCTGTGAGTGAATCTGAGCACGGGAAAGAGAAGAGACTTTTTTTTTGTTTTCTTCTTTCTTTCTTTCTTTTTTCCTTTTATTGAAGTGCAGTTGGTTTACAATGTTGTGTTAGTTACTGCTCTACAGCAAAGTGACTCAGTTATACATATATATACATTCTTTTTTTACATATATTCTTTTCCATTATGGTTTATCATAGGATATTGAATATGGTTCTCTAGAAGAGAGACGTTTCAACCATAGAAGGGAGAGCTCAGGAAATACCTGGGACGACGTTCTGACCAGCACAATATTGCTAAACTTTCAGAAGGTTTTTAAAGAAGTTTGGTACCTTCGTCCTCAAATAATCTAAAACTGAATCTCTCATGTATGGGCTGAGATGGAGTGCATTTGTTCTATACGTTAATCCTCAGGACATATCTTTAGGTATCAATACTCCCATTTTACAGATAGGAGAGGCAAGGCTCGGATACGTTAACTGAGTTCTCCCCAAGTTCCCGTACCCTGCACCCTCTCTGGGAAACGAAACGACTAGCAAACAATCTGATGTGCTTCGTATGGTTTAACCGGAAAAGCAGATGACCTCAACTTGCTGCTTGAGGGACTTTTTCCTATTACCATTCTGTGTATTAGCGGAAAAAGGGAAAGGAATCACAGTACAAAACTGCTTGCCACACAAAGAGATGCTCCCTCTTGCTTTTATCTCCTCTCCATCTTCTCGTGTGTGGGTCTGGCATAACCCTCCCACGGCCAGGGTACAGGCAGCAGCTGAAGCGAGGGAAGGACCTCTGGGGCCGGCGCTCATTTTCCAGACCTCTGACTGTGATTCTGATTCAGCAGTGGGTTCCTTTCCCTGAGTCCTGCCCTGAGCTAGCCCTCCTTTTCCTTAGCAGCTGACACAGGAGTTTGGAGACAGATACGTCGATGACATTATTTGCTCCAGCGAGAGCCAGGCTGTCATAGTCTGACAAAGGCAACGTGGACTGTTTCTCAGTGCCCCTGGGTGGGCCCTTACTGCACGATGGTCAACACGTCCTGGCATTTATACTGAGGCAAATGCTAGGTCTATAGGCCATGACGTGTGATGATGCCCGGCTAGCCAGCTAGCCAGGATCGTGGTTCCTGCTACTCCATGTTCCGAGGGGAAAAAAAAAAACAATGCAGCAGCTGGACTGGGGGCAGAGGATGTTAATTTAGAGGAATCAGCTGAGATTTTGCACACTTAAACTTCTTTGGAGAAACAGAGCTTATGTTAGAGGACCTTTACCTGTTACTGGCAAGGGGCAGCCCATTTACAGGCAATAAAACATAAAAAGTCATCCTCACCTTGAAAAGCTGTAAGGGAAAAGAAAGGTGAGAGATTGAGCTAGGATGTTTTGAGTTTCCCAGAAAGAGCTTCAGATTTCCAACCAAAGCCTTGTGTTGAGTGTTATATAAATAGACTGCCCATAAATGCGTCCGATGCAGTAAGCAAGGTGTAAGCGTTTCTACGAGAGCTGGTGTGTGTCTTTCAGACACAGGCTTTTGACTTTGGAGAAGCTGAGTGAGCTCACAGCTTGTCAACACCAGCTCACGGATCTTTCTCGGAGGCTGAGAAAAATACAACCAGTAATTAAAATCATGTTCTCCTTTAATAACAACAGCAACAAAACCCACTGACAATGCAATTCCACGTGCCGCGTTTCATACAAAACTTTCCCCATGAGAGGCTGATTCTGGTAGGGGCACCATTGCATTTCATAACAAAAAAAGTTGCCTTTTCATATGGAACGCACGTTAAGGGAACATCTGGGGCTTCCGCCACCATGTAAATATTGCCAGAAGCGTGGCTCCTCTTTTCTTTTTTTTTTTTTTTTTCCTCTTTTCTTATTTCTACATCAACCACCTGGAACATTTTACAAACCAGAGCCTGAACTTCATCAGAGAACATCTTAGTAGAATCAGCCTAAAAGCTGGTAAACTTTGAGGTGGCAGTTAGCCCGAAAGGGGCTGGAAAAACAGACCAAGTAACCACCCAACAAATAAACAAACAAATTTAACTGTTTGTTCCTTAAATTTGATCTTCATACACTTGGGCACTCGGGGAACTACCGCTTTTCGGCATATCAGAAAGAGCCCTGAGTTCAGAATCAAAAGGGGGGATTTCTTAGTTCTGGCTCCGCAAGTAGCCAGGCTGAGGGAGGCTGTGAGTAGCACATCACTCAGACCTTTCTTCCCTCAGTTTCCTCCTGCTCTGGGAGTGACCTTAATGCTGGGTGTTCCTGTCAGGCTATTGTGAGCAGAGAATGAGATCAAGTAGGTCAAAGTGCTTTGCGGCAGTTAAAACATTACACACACACACACACACACACACACACACCTGTAAGGGATTTGTATTATGGGAGGACTAGGGAATTCCCTTCCTTTCCTGGGACAGAAAGGAAGATATGAAAAACCCATGCCTGTTTTACCTGTAAGAAAGAACTAGAACCCACCTATTTGTAACACTGATAATGAGACAGAAGACGGTACAGTAACGAGAACCATGGATATGTCGTCATCCTTATTAGAAAATTAACACATGGTTTCACCATCCAGTAATGTGACTGATTTTTAAATAAACATATTTAAATGGGTGGGGTCCTGTCCTGAGTAGGGAGTAGTCGCCTTGGCAGGTGAAACACTTATTTAAATTATATGTCCCATCGTTCCAAAAAAAAAAATTTTTGTTTTTAACTCTTCTTTTGGAATTGTTCCTAGAGCCTCTGGCACATTCTTTCGAACATGTCTGAGGGTGACAAATTTTTGTCCTTTGTGGAAAATACTGATTTTTGTAAACAGCCCGAAGTTATTTGGCATGGAGTTTGGTAAACGGGCTAAGTAATGCCACTTTTTAAAAAACTGTGACTATAAGATAGGAAAACTTTCTTTCAGTTCCCATAGCAAGTTACAAATGGTTGGAGTTCCCTGGTGGTCCAGTGGTTAGGACTCCGTGCTTCCACTCTAGGGGGCACGGCTCAACCCCTGGTTGGGGAGCTGAGATCTGCAAGCCAAGCAGCACAGCCAAAAAAAAAAACAAAAAAAAACACAAATAGTAGATTTCAGGAATCGACAGTATTGCTAGAAAGGATCCTTCATAAGGTGCCCACATTAGAGTAGAAAAGCCATCTGGAAAAGCATTTCTACAATTTTAGTCACACCTTCATTATTTATCTAGCAAGACTGTTTGCCACTAGACTTAGAGTTTCCAGAAAGAAAAGAGCACTGCAACTAATTAACTGTTTAATCATTTTATCACAGCTCCTCTGGGCATCTGAACTCCTCATTTGCATATGGATTAACTGGCTAATACAGATGTTTCCAATGAATTCACATCTGGGTCTATTGAAAATGGAGTAGCCAGCCAATCCAATTCCAACCAACAAACTCTATATTCCCTTAAAAAGTTCAGAATTTATTTTTGGTTATGAAACTATCTGAAAATTAGAATATCACTAATATCATTATAACGTAACCTGAAGCAACAGCTAGAGTGGATTTGCTTCTGGTACAAATAATTTAAACTGTTAGCACTACTTTAAAATAATCATCATCAGGGAATTCACTGGCCGTCCAGTGGTTAGGACTCTGTGCTTTCACTGCCGAGGGCTCAGGTTCAATCCCTGGTCAGGGAACTAAGATTCCACAAGCTGCATGGCCAAAAAAAAAAAAAAAAAACCCAAAACCATAATCACACTTCTATTCACTGAATATTGCACAATGTTAAATGAATCCAAAGACTTTTATGGAAACTATTGTTTTCCCTACTTCATTTTTTTTATTGTGGTGAAATTTACATATCATTAAATTCATCATTTGACCATTTTAAAGTGCACAATTTGGGGGCATTTAGTACATTCCCAATGTTCTGTGAATGAACCATCACCGCTATCTAGTTCCTAAACATCTTCATCACCCCAAAAGGAAAGCCCATACACCCATTAAGTAGTCACTCCCTGTTCCCCCCTCCCCCTGCCCCTGGCAACTACTAATCTGCTGTTTCTATGGATTTGTCTATTCTGGGCATTTCATATCAATGGAGCCTTACCTGTGTGGCCTTTTGTGACCGGCTTTTTCATGTAGCATAATGTTTTCAGGGTTCATCCACATTGTAGCACGTGTTAGTACTTCATTTGCTTTTATGGCTGAATAATTGCGTTGCATGGGTACACTGCATTTTGTTTATCCATCCATCCATCGATGGATCTATGAGTTGTTCACCCCTTTGGGCTCTTCTGAATAGTGCTGCCATGAACACAGGTGTACATTTTTTTCTTTGAACGCCCGTTTTCATTTCTTTTGGGTATATACCTGGGAGTGGAATTGCTGGGTCATGGGGCAATTGTTACGTTTAACTTTCCGAGGAGTCACCAAACCTCTAGCTCATTTTAATGCTCATGTTTTCAAGGTGGCTTGATGACCAAACAGTTAGAAGCAGTTGGACAGCTGCAGCCAGACTCCAGGCTGGGCCCAAAGAGGTCTCTTTTTTTCGGAAACACTGATTAGAGCAGCTGGGCTTGATCTGAGCCAAGCTTGTTCCAACAGAAGGTTACAGGCAGGGCTTGGAACAGCTTTCTCTGCTGGTCTAAATGTCACAACATGAATTGGCAGGGCGGGAATACCTTCCTGCCTCCTAGGGATCCTTGGTTCTCCAATTATGTAGCACACACTACTGGAAAAAGAAAAAAAGATGTTAACTAACTGATAGGCTTCTCTCTTCCTGCTTTTGTAGAATTCAAATTAGCATCTGAAGTCCACGTAGAAATGGGTGTTTGGGGGCCAATGCTATATCCCTGTCCTGGGCAGAGGTCTGTCCTTTCATGGTTGGAGAACAGAACTTCCCAAACACTAGCTGAGGCTACAGAGAGATCTTGCATCCCGGGTGGACTTTTACCATCGATTTTGCCTGAAGGCATGGCCTAGTGATTCTGACCCTATCAATCCACAGATACTGGAGTTGAACTGACCCTACTTTGTATATTGTAGCTTATCCACCCCTGTGGGCTCGGCCAGGACAACAGGAGATAATCCTACTGTAGGTATTGTTTACTGCAGCCAATTTACCAAGTCATGAGGCTCCTCAGCCATTAACCCAACCCGGCCAGTAAACTGATTAGCACTGATTTTTAAATTTAAACGTGTTCATGAGCCTCTCAGACTGCTGACCTCCTTCTCACCTCAGTGCCTGACACAGAAGTTTCTGAGCCCCAGAAGCCCCAATCGAGGAGCATTAGGGCTGCACTGCCGTAAACAGAGACCGACCCAAATGCCTTTTTCCACTTGAAACTAGAATACTAAGAGAGAAGAAGTCGGCTTCCGGGGTCCTTGCGATGCAGTCTCTCTGCCAAGCCAGCTGTCACTTGTCGCTTGTCTCCTGGCAGCCCTTCAGGTGTCCTGGCCTGAATCCGCTACTAAGATAGAAAAAAAAGTCCCTTGGCTGGTCATATCCTCTGCAATCTGGCAGGAAACCTAAAATTTGCCGGCTCTTGTCCTCGGTCTGTTTGCTTATCTGCTTCCTTCTAGGGAAGAGCCTGTATCACAGTGTCCGGTCAAGGGGGATTTTCACCATGACCTCACCCTCCGGCAGCTACTGTCCAGATTTCAGCGCGGCAGCTCGGGTGGAAACCCACATCAACGAAACATCAACAATCGCTCCTGGCACATCTCAGAGGAACGGCAAGGTCTGAGAATGACAAAGGGAGCTGCGGGTGGGACTGGAGGAGGATGGATGACGTCTGGTCACAGTTCTGGGCTTGGGAAAGCAGGATGTCAAGGAACCCACTTTAAGAAAATGCACCAAAAACTTCCCAAGCTCGCGCTCGCTGTTTGTATAACTTCGAACCAAAGACTTCGAAATTAGGTGACAGCCGGCGTCGGGGAGTAACCAGGAGTAAGAACGGCGGAAACGGCTGGGGAGCCCAAAGGGCAGCGCCCGCGACCTGGTCTCCGGCCGCCCGGGCCATCGGAAGTAGCCCTTCTGCACCTAAGTGGGTGCAGCCAATTCAAGGGCAACCGAAAGTCCGGCTCCCCAGGTGCCTGCCCCGGGCGGAGACGCCCGGCCCCGATGGAGGTCACGTGACCACAAGACTCCGCCCAGCCGACACCTCCCCGCGCGCGCCCGGCGGCGGTCGCGGGCTCGCGAGAGAACGTGAGTCTCCGGCCCGGGGCGCGAGTCGGGGGAGCGGCCGCGGCGTGCGCGCGCGCCCCCGGGAGGCTGCGGGCGCGCGCACGCCCCGGGGCCACCGCCCCTCCCGGGCCCGCCCTCCTTCCCTCCCTCCCCGGCCAGCCTGGCCCGCCCTGCCCGGCCCGCCCTGCGAGTCTGTCCGCTGGCTCCCTCCCTCCCCCAGCGCGCTCGGGCCGCCGCAGCGCTCCGCGCCCTCGAGCCGCCGAGCCGGAGCCGCCCGCCGCCCGCGGAGGAGGCGGAGGAGCCGGAGGGGCCCGCCGAGGCGGCGGCGGCGGCAAGATGGCGGACTTCCTGCCGTCGCGGTCCGTGCTGTCCGTGTGCTTCCCGGGCTGCGTGCTGACGAGCGGCGAGGCCGAGCAGCAGCGCAAGTCCAAGGAGATCGACAAATGCCTGTCGCGGGAGAAGACCTACGTGAAGCGGCTCGTGAAGATCCTGCTGCTGGGCGCGGGCGAGAGCGGCAAGTCCACCTTCCTCAAGCAGATGCGCATCATCCACGGGCAGGACTTCGACCAGCGCGCGCGCGAGGAGTTCCGCCCCACCATCTACAGCAACGTGATCAAAGGTGCCGGGGATCCCGGGCCCGGGGGGCCGGGGGCCGGTGGGTCGCTGGGCCTGGCCTCGGGCCGCGGCGCGGGGCCGGGCACCGCCCTCGTTCGCTCGGTCCCTGGCGAAGGACCGGGCCCGGCGGGCGGGAAGGGGGCGCGGCCCGGGGGAGAGGATGCCCGGGGGCGACCCGTTCCCCGCCTTGCCGCCCGGCCAGGGGGCGCGGCGGGTCCCCCACCCCCAACCCCGCCGCTGGCCTCGCCCCCTGCGAGAGGGAAGTGAGGCGAGCCGGGTGCTCCGGAGCGTGGGGTGACCTCTCCTGTCCTCCCTCCGGACGAGCCAAACCCAGACCGTCCATCCTCACTCCACGCCGGGGCGCTGCCCGCCCAGCCTCGCCACCCCGGTTGGTGGGTGACCCGAGTCACATGGGGTCGGGGCTGCTCCCAACTCCTGAGCCGGGGAGTTCTGGAACCGCCGCAGTCAGGAAACTTGTGCCCGAGACCCTGGTCAAGGGCGAAGTGTGACAGCTCTTGGGCTCTTTGGGGCAAGGACATGAAACTTGAGGGTGTCCTATTTACTGTGCTGTTATCAGGAAAGAGTACACCATACAGTCAGCCTAAAAAAGTTAGCGGTGGTTTTTCGCCCCAGTGTCACGGTCGGGCAGGATGTTTGCCTGTAATCACCATGCAGCACGTTCCACTCTTCTTTTGCTTAATAATTGGGGGCGGGAGGGAGGGGGTACCACACTTGTTTCTACTACTTAAATGAAATCGTGTGTTGATACAAAGAATCTTCAGCCTAAATGTGATGCGGAGCCTGTACAGGTTGAGTCAATGAATTAGTGTTGGCTTAGACCATAGGCTCTGCTGCTGTTCGTGGGTATTTTTAAAATTGAGAGTGAGCTTTGTTCTCAGGTGAAAAACACACAAGAATTTTAGTTCTGGGCTTTCAAAGAATTACATAAGAGGGTATTTTATTTTTGTCATTGGAGCGATAATTAGCACTCATTTTTCTTACTAGCACCTATTTTGTACTTTATATAAAAGGCATTTTGGCAGAGTTGAGATACAGAGCCTGGTACTTCAGGTGCATGAGGGTTCTCTATTGCATCTGGGTAGCAGTTATATAGGAGCTGGTTATAGATTTCAGGCCTTTCCAAGCATCGTTTTTTTTAAGGGTTTTTTTGTTGTTGTTCAGAAAGTACCTAAGTCACTCTTTGGTGACACTTTTTTTCTCCCGGGATTGAGTAGAGGAAAACTGCTTGGGGGGGGGGAAGGGCACTAGGCCAGGAGCTCACAGACCACAGCCAGCCCTAGTACCTCTGAAGTTAAGCTGTAAAAAGTGGTTGTATTTATCCTGTCTTCAAGTTTAGAACCAAACTAATTAAGGTCTCTTTCAAGGCCGAAGACTGCTTAGCCAGTCCTTAACCGAAGGTACCTTTGTATCCCCATGCAGCTGAACGATGCAGCTGAACGGAAGGGATTCTGTCAATGCATAGAGCCAGCATGTTAACTGATAGTCAGCCAGGTAAACACCTGGTTCTTCATGTGCACGGGCTCCTACGTGTGACCTACTTCGAGCTTTGATGATGAGATGCAGTCACTAGCCATCTGCATTTTTTGAGTTGGCGTGATCAGAAAATTGACAGCAAAACGGTTTTTCAGTTAACCAAACAGATGACCTAATAGTCCTGTGATTGTTAAGAGGGACTAAAGGTAACAGTCTAGTGTTAGAAATAATGGGTTTGATTTAATCTCTGTGAGTTGAAATCTCAGCTTCTACGTCTTTTTTGCAGTTGGTCTTCCTCCTTCTAGGGAGGTCTGACTCCACTCTCTGCGTTACACTGATTTGAAGCTTGAGATGGGAGAAGTTTCTGAGCTTTGAATGTGATCCTGGAAGACTCAGGGTTAAGCAGGGTGCTCAGGGACCAAGCAGATCACAGGGTGATAAGTTTGGTTCTTGACGTCTCATAAATAGACGTCTCTTTGAGAGACTCGTAAAATCTTGCCTGCAGATCTTTCTTCGGGGCCTGGACCTCTGGCTATGCAGCTTGATTTCTTTTTCCTTTGCTAGTTTTGGTTCTCTTGTGACGGCGTTCTACCCAGGAGTTATTTTATAAATTAGAACGTGTTAAAGCCCTTCAGGAGGAGCACTTGTGTTAATTGTATTTGCTTTTCAAGGCTCTAATTTTATGATTGTGAACAGCTGTTAGTTTTTTTTTTTTACACTCTGAGAAGTTACTCCTGTTTGTCTTGACGTTGGTCTCCAGTTTTGGAGGCACCAGGCCTGGAGTACTTAAGAAGTTTAAGGAAATAATACTAGAATCAAATCTCTGAGAATATCTAATGACTCCCATCACACTTTTTTTTTTTTTTTAAACAAAGGTATGAGGGTGCTGGTAGATGCTCGAGAGAAGCTTCACATTCCTTGGGGGGATACCTCAAACCACCTCAATGGAGACAAGCTGATGGCGTTTGATACACGGACCCCCTTGACGGCCCAGGGAATCGTGGAAACTCGAGTTTTTTTACAGTATCTTCCTGCTATAAGAGCATTATGGGCAGACAGTGGTATACAGAATGCCTATGACCGGCGTCGAGAATTTCAATTGGTAAGAGATTTGGTTTTTTTTTAATGTTGTGATTTTATTTTAACGGCATTTATTAACATCTGATTCTAACACACCTTTTTCACTGACTTCCACAATATAATGTATCTATCCAGAATTTTAGCCTCAGAAACTTGGATTGCTCTATAGATGAACTTTTTAAACTGAGCAAGATAAAAGTAAGGTAAACCCCATAGGTTTGGTGAATTTGTTATAATTAGTTGGTCATTTTTCCTTTTTGAAAGTAAGATCATAATGATTTTCTCAGGCACTTTCAAATTATTAATTTTTTTCTCCTTTTAGAAGTAATCTCTCAATTCCAGCAACAATACTGATCTTTCTAAAAACTGACCTTTTACTCTTGGATTAAGAGTTCAGTAACCTGATTGTTCAGATGTGCTCTTTATCTTTAGTCTTTAGAGGTATTTATTTCATGATTCAGATTAATTTAATCTGTAAAGAGGTTAAAGTCCTTAATAATGTTTAACAGTCATGCTTCTTGTATATTTGCATGCTGTGTTTTTTTAAGGCTTCTAAGCACGTTTTACAAAATGTTCCTTCTTAAAAAACAAAAATAATCTGTTATTTTTTATACCTCTGTTTCACATGGGAAGCACCTAGAATTTATTTTATATTTATTATATCTACTTTGTCTTAAACGAGACTCCCGTAAGACTTTGTAGCTATTATACAACATTGAAGAGAAAGTGGAAAAGGATCTGATCTAGGTTAAAGATACAAAAATAATGATTGAAATAGATTTTTTTAATCAAGTGTTTTATAATTTAATTGTGAATGCTTTGATTGTATTCGGGGTTTTATTTGCCAAAGACCGGAAAGGTCCCAGGAATGATAGCCATCTAGACTGTATGCAGTTTGGAGGGAGTTCAGATCTGAAGTGTTTTACTGTAATGTGATCAAAATAAAGTGACAGTTAAAAGTAAAACTGCTTAGAACGTTGTTTGATGATGTCACTGGCATTAAAGCGATTCTCATTTCTGGGTGTGGCTGCAAAATGATGTGCAGCCAGCAGTCCTTGCTGTTACAGTTTGTACTCAGCAGCAGTCTTGGCAATGAAAAGTTCTAGAAAAGTGTTCTCGTTGTCTCTTGATAAAACTGAGACCTGAATCTTTACTTTCTCTGAATTATGGCCCTGGTGTGTAACATACAGCCTAGCACTTGATTATGTGTTGTCTGGTATAGTTCTCTTCTTTAGTGTGTGTATGTTGTCTGTTAATTTATCCATTAATGAGAGACAAGGGCAATCTCACATAATTGTTAAAACTGAGTAGCTGGCAGCATTATATGTTGAAAATTATGAATTAACTTGACAAGTGACCTCCATCCAATTCTCAGACTTGGGGTTAATTTTTGTCTTCCACACACCCCTTCTCATCTCCCTTTACCCTCCCTCCTGCTTTTTTTGGGTTTTTTTTTTTGCGGTACGCGGGCCTCTCACTGCTGTGGCCTCTCCCGTTGCGGAGCACAGGCTCCGGACGCGCAGGCTCAGCGGCCATGGCTCACGGGCCCAGCTGCTCCGCGGCATGTGGGATCCTCCTGGACCGGGGCACGAACCCGTGTCCCCTGCATCGGCAGGTGGACTCTCAACCACTGCGCCACCAGGGAAGCCCCTCCGTCCTGTTTTTAAGTGCTGCTTATTCTCTTCTAAATTCATTTTCTCAACAAACCACACTTTTCACTATGAATTTTCTCAGGATGTTATTCGTCCTTCCAGGTCAGGGAAAAAGCATCCATCTGTAATAGCACACACTACATATTGATTCAGTGAAGAAACAAATGGCTGTGCTGTAAAGTTCTCTGTGGGAAAGTTCCATAAGTCCATTTAATTAAAGTTGGACCTCAGTGACACTTATTGAATTTGAACGTTCACATCTTACAGTCTCATGGCCATCGCTGTGGAGAAGGCATTCCTGAGGATTTATTCGCCATTAAGAACGAATGGGTAAAACCACTCAGGCCGAGGACCTCCAGGTTCTTGACTTGAGCCAGCTGATGCTTTCAGAGCAGAGAAGGCCTCACAGGCAAGGAGAGACGAGTTCCAGAAATACTTCTTTTCTGATGAAAGGTAGAGACACAGGGAAAGAGGAGCAGGGAGAGATCTAGTTTTAACTCCTGGAGGACAGGGATTTTTTCCCGTGTGTCTCCTCGGCATTGTTAATGGTATACCTGACACAGGTGGTAGGTGCTCAGTGAGTGCGCTGGATCAGTGGCTCTCAGACTTCAGGATGCTGCGTGGTGCTCGGCGTGCTGTTGACCCTGGGGAGGCACTTTTGCCTACTTCAACTTTTCCTCGGGGTCCTCTTTGGTTCCTTCTCCCGCCCACACACACAAAGCCCCGAGTCCTGTCTTTTCTGCCCCCAAAAGTCTCTTGCATCAGTCCCTCCTTTCCACCTTTCCATGTCCTGGTACCTCCTGCTTGGACTCCCAGGTGATCTTGTCCAGACACGGCCAGGTCTGCTCAGAAAGCTCTGCTTGTTCTCCACAGCTTCTGGAACAGAGTGCAACCTCTCCGTGTGAGTCCGGACTCTAACTGGCTTGCCTAGTAGGATTCCACTGTCATTAGACCACATCACATACCCTACGACCTCTCAAATCCCACGTGCCCTGGGCTTCTGCATCCGTGGCCGTCTTCACAGAGTCCCTCTGCCAGAGTTCTTCAGGCCCGTAGCTGGTTACTAGGTCTCCCCCTTCACTTAGAACAGCGCCAACCAGATTTTAATGTGACTGCATGTGGTCCATGGGCCCCTTGCAGCAGAGTCAGCTGGAATCATTGCTTAACCAGAACAGAACAGTTTCCTCAACTCCCTTCCTTGCCTGGGGAGCCTGGGAGGAGCCCCGTGGTTTGTATCTGTGGCAGGCCGTAGGCCGTGGGGTGGGTTTGCTCCGGGGCCACCGTGCCCGACCTCTCTTGCGGGGAGCCTTCCCTGGGCCTCGCGCTGGACGGGGATGCCTTTCCTTAGCCTGCCTGCCTGCCTGCCTGCCTGCGTTTCGACCCCCATCTGGTGCCTCACCTGGTGTTCCAGCTCTTTGGTTTGTGTTTTCATCTCCCTCTAAAGCAGAATCTCCTTTGGTCTGCCTTTTTTTGGTCTTTTTCTCTCATTAACATAGGGCCTGACACATTTCATTTCCTCATTTTTTTTAGACGATCTGAATTACAATATTCTTCTAGAAAAAAAGAAACAGTCCTCATTTTTTTCCTGGGAAACATGAGTGTTTCTGTATGCTAGTTTGTTAATTTTCCAGGAGATGGGAAGTTCTTGTATTACAGAATCAATTTTTCTTTTTTGTTATGTTTAACAATGTAGTATATTCTTGAATCTTGGATAGAAAAAGTAGTCATGGGGGAAATGAGAGGAGTTAGCAGATAAAATAAGAAAAATTAGCCTTTTTGGTTTCAACTAACCCTTGATTATTAAATTTATTAATGCAAATTCAAATGCAAAAAAATGGGGGCAGTTTTTAAGCCTCCCTACGGCTTTTTTGCTTAAGATGAATGACAGCCCTTTAATCAGTTTTGGGGACGAGGGTAGGGTAGTGATATCACAGCTTTGGTTTTTAGTTTTTAGCAGGCTGTTCGTTTGTTAGGAATAACTTTGGGTGCAAACATGAATGTTTTCTTTCCCTAGTTCCCAAAGGCAAACATTTCCTTTTCTGGTTAGTCTCATTGTGGGTAAGCTAAATAGCTTACTGTGGAAAAAGAAAAGTCTAAAGACTCAAGTTGTTGTTACAGCTTATGGTGCCTTTCTCGTTCGTATAAGCTAGCACACTGAGGACAGTATATCCTAAGAAGTGGTCTCTTCTAGGTCTCAATTAAATGTCTGTAATGCTCTGCCTTGGCTGTACATTCACCATAGCCTGCCCCTGTACTGAGGAGATACCCTCTCTTTAGAAAAACTCACGTGACTGTAACTAGGGAATTTGCTAACTTAGAGGACTAAAGAGATGGCTGGGAAGCGATGCAACTGGGGACATGTAGCAGGAGTCACTGCCAGTTAGATTGTTCTGGACTGTGTAACACAGTTACTTATTCAGGAATGTAAGCAGAACGCATAGACCTGGTTACACAGGACAAGAAGGTGTGTGACTCTGGGAGGAGCACTGCTGCGTCTGTACATACTGTAACGGTGTCGGCGTTAATACAGCTTCCTGTGATGACCGGGCTTTTCTTTGCAATTCCTGCCACTGAAACCATTTTCTTTGTTATCGTGGTACCTTGGGTTAGACTTAATTTTTCTTACTCAAGTAGTACAGTTTGTGCTTGAGGATAGTTACACTTCTCCAAGCTGATGAGCTAGTTTTTTCATTAAGCAGCTCTTCCTTCAGTCTGTGTAACAAAGTACCTATTTAGCCTCACGCAGCGGCCTGCAAAAAGGAGCTGAGCGCTCAGTAGAATAGGAACTTCCCTTTGGGCCGAGGGATTCGCTTCTTTGTTTGCACTGCAGTATGGATTTGAAATACTGTAGAGTTAGAGGCATTTGTTTGTTCTTTAACGCTAGATAGGATTTGCTTTAAAGGGTGAATCACTACTTTCAGTTGTAAAACTATTTTCAGTTTTCTGTTGGAAGAAGGGTTTTGTCCATTTTCTTTATGAATAAAATCAAAGAAGGACTTTGACTTCAAGTTGCTAAAAACCTCCTGATTCTAGGCTTAGGATGAAATATTCAGCCTATATAACAAGGATTATATGTTACATTAGGAATTGTAGAGTTTTTTACATTTAGGTCTATAGAATTTGGTTTTGGTAAACTTGATCCAGTGTCACAATGGTTTTGTGTTATCCAAGCCTTGGGAACCCAGAGCTGTACTACTGTTTACATTGAGGACAAAGAGGTTGCTTTGGCCTGTGCTTATAGTTTTACTATAACTCGGTGAGATTTTGTGTGTGTGCACGTGTGTAACACATATACATGCACACCTAAGTAGATCTCTTGATTTGTTATATCGAGTTGGTGTGTTCATGTTTACATGATTTTATTTTGGTAGAAACTTGACCAGCTGTGGGATGTCCGAACCCTGGGTGCTGAAGAGGGATTCTAAAATACTGTGCTGCTTTTTTTTTTAATTAATTAATTTATTTATTTATGGCTGCATCAGGTCTTCTTCGTTGCTGCGCACGGGCTTTCTCTAGTTGCGGTGGGCAGGGGCTGCTCTTCATTGCTGTGCACAGGCTTCCGACTACGGTGGCTTCTCTTGTTGCGGAGCACAGGCTCTAGGCACGTGGGCTTTAGTAGGTGTGGCTCGTGGACTGTAGAGCGCAGGCTCAGTAGTTGTGGCGCACAGGCTTAGTTGCTCTGTGGCATGTGGGATCTTCCCAGACCAGGGCTCGAACCTGTGTCCCCTGCATTGGCAGGGGGACTCCCAACCACTGCGCCACCAGGGACCTCCTTGTGCTGCTTTTTATATTACCTTTTATTGCTCTTCTTTACTAGAGTGTGGACCTAACTCAGGAGAGAGACTTGGGAGCTTGCTTTTAAGAAAAGCATAACGGCCCAAGGACTTGGTGCGTTGCACAGTCCCTGTTCGTCTGTCACAGATAAGCAGCAGCGCATCCAGTCTGCCGTATCTTGTCATGTTAACCCCAGACAGGTGCCAGCTTCTCTCTCCAGAAAATTACCTCAAGTGCTGATAATTAATTACATCACTTTTTAATACCTTATGTTTTACAAAAATTGCTTTGTACTTTTCAGAGTACATTAATTATTTCTACCACATACACTATCATTTAATCCTTAAGTAGAAGAAAACAAAGGGAATGTGGGCTGTTGTCCTCATTTCACAGATTAAAAAATTCAGAGACAGAGAGGTTCCTTCAACTCACAGAGGTAGTCAGCGATGACAGGATAGACCCTGGAGCCTCAGCCTGCTGACTGCCCGTGCACAGAGCCCCATTTTGCAAGCCCTCCAGGGCTCTTTCCTCTTCTGAGCAACACCCTGCACTGATAGTTAACACTCCCCTAGTTAAGTTCCAGCATGTTATTTTAAACATATGTAAGGTTTTCTTACAGATACATAGCACTGCACCGGTACGCACACAGTTGTTTTTAATATTCCGAACTTTCCATAGTTTCCTTGTGCCATTCCTTTTTTACTTTATGAACTCAGATTATAGTTACAATGGTAATGGTAATAATCTTAAATGTAATGGTAAATTTACTAAGTTAGAGAGGTACGGTTTATCCTAACCACCTTGCATTAGGGTGAAGGCTGTTTGAATGTTCACCTCCTTGAAAACTAACTGCTAGTGACCCTCAACTGATGTTTCATCAGTCAACATGGTTTTTCACGTACCCTGAAGCATAGAAGTTTAATGGCAACCAGTTATCTGAAAAGCAGCCATATATTTTTTGTAGGAAAGTGACGTTTTGAAATGGGCACGTATCTGGTATACAGTTGCCCAGATTTGTTCTTGGTTTGGAGGAGATAATCAGAGCGGTCTTCGTTATTCTTATGAATTCCTTTGCAGTGTTTCTCATGTAGTTGTCACATATTTCATTCTGCTTATGAGCATTCCAGATTGTAGTTTGTTGCAAGTTTTTGTTCCAGTTAGAAAGTACCTATTTCTGGAAATTAGCAGTGATTTTTATTTCCTTTTTTGAAAGTATTTTGGTTTTTTTCTAGCTGTATGATACAATTCACTTCAGTCTTTGTTGTGAACATTTTATTTTTTTACGAGATGCCTTTTTTTAAAGAGATTTTGTTACATCCACATTAGCAGAGCATTATTAGAATGAGCTGATACGGATCAAGGAAACTGGACTTTAGTGGCCTTGGCTACATTTACCAGTCTCTTTCAGCGATGGTAGTTGTTTGTCTTAATCTTTCAAATTTAATCTCTCTTCTTTTGGCAAAACGAATAAAAAAGATTTTTAAATCACTGCAGTGGGTGAACTTTTTCATACACAACTAGTCTACAATAGAAGCAGAATACTCTAGTAGAATTACCCTTCTCTGATTTATTTTGGTTTTTGGTCTAAGTCATAAGACTTGTATACTTGGTTTTGCTACATGGAACTTTACTTTGTATCTTCCAAACAAATTAGAAAATAACCATGTTCAAATCTATTCATTTATTTTCCATATTGTAAAATATTATTACAAATGGTTTTAACGTGGGGACCTTAAAATGTGATGTGGTTTTCTGCTGTGCTGTGCGAACTAGGTGGCCGGACGGAACTCATGTCGGTTCTGCCTCTCACTGTGTGAGACTGAGCGAGTCCCCCAGGCTCTCTTTCTCTTTCTGCGACTGTGGAATGGGGATGATTCAACTACCTTTGTTAGTCGTCGTAGGGATTACATGAGGTAATTCACGTAAAGCCTTTGACACAGTGCCTGGCACACATTAATCATTTTCTTATCGTTAACCATTAACAGCCCTAGTATATGCCATATCCACAAGCCATAAGTAGTTTCCTACGAGTTAAGAGTGCTGTAAACTTTGATTTGATTAACTCTGTGAACTTGATTTCACGTATAGAAATCCTGACTTGTAAACAGTGCAGAATATGACTTACAGTCTCATTAGACCATTTGGTATCTCTGATGAAGGCAGCACCAGGGAGAGGTTTGAGGTTTTCATTGCTACGTCAGTTCTTGTTTCCTTTCCAGCGTCACTGTGCTTTGTTTCCAGATCGAAAATTCATGATGTGGCTCTTCATTTCTTCATAGTACCTTTTTAACATTTTGTGAAAATGGGGATGATATGTTCTCAACTTTTAACATTAGAAACATTAACCCCAAGCATCCCACCCAGCGCGACGTCCGTTTGAAAGTCTTCTCTCTACTTATTTTATTTTGACTGTTTTTCTCGTACATAAATTACCATACTGACCCAGATTAGCTAATTTTACCTTACCTTTCACTGTATTGACTGTATAGTTTCCATTTCCTTGACAGATATGCAAACTTTTAAAAAATGTTGCTTAATCTGTCTTCCTGACAGCTATAGCAATGTCCGTTCGGAAAGCCCTTTGCTTATTTATTTATTTTAAACAAAAAACATTTTATAAATGACAGGTCTATATCTTTATGGTTAGTCCTTGTATATAGTTGTAAATGATTTTTAAAACACAATTCTAAGGAATCAAATGTAATAATGATAATTAAAATGCTTTGAAAATAAGGCAGTGTATAGATGTATGATAAAACTCACCAGTACTGATCTTTCCCATTTGCACCGTGAGATTTCTAGCCAGAAGTATTTAATGTGGAGAACGTGCTCCTGAGACGCTTCAGATGTGTGGTCTGAATTAGCCAAAGTTGTCTTCCTGCCAGCGGCGTCGTGAGGTCACCGCAGCATGGGCGCAGGTGCTCTGTGACTCTCGCCAAATGTGCCGCTTTCTGTCTTTCCCTCTCCCTGCTCGGTTGTTTCTGGCGCCCTTCCCCCTGCACACATGTATCCTCTTTCCCTTTTTGCCGTTTCCTGTGCCTGTGGCCTGGCAGAGGTGTTGTGTGGACTCAACGTTGAGGAGGGTATTTGGACTTCTTTTCCAACCTAAAAAATTCCTTATATTCATAAAATACTGAATCTTTTTTTTTTTAAGATTTCATGTTACTTTTTGTGAGATTTTAGGGCTACTGACCACTTTGTTAAAAAAAAAAAAACCAACTTTCATTAGCCTAAAAGAATAATGGAGCAAAATAAACAAATTTTAATTTTGCTCCCCTAAAGAAAATGAAATTTTAATTTCTTTTTTTTTTTTTTTTTTTTTTTTTTTTGGTACGTGGGCCTCTCACTGCTGTGGCCTCTCCCCTCGCGGAGCACAGGCTCCAGACGCGCAGGCTCAGCGGCCATGGCTCACGGGCCCAGCCGCTCCGCGGCATGTGGGATCTTTCCGGACCGGGGCACGAACCCGTGTCCCCTGCATTGGCAGGCGGACTCTCAACCACTGCGCCACCAGGGAAGCCCCGAAATTTTAATTTTGCCATTTAAAAACAATGTTAGCCAGCAAACAAAACTCTTGTATTGTCACCCCCGTCCCCCAAAATAACCCAGTGTCTTTGGGTTCTTCCAACCAGTGCAGCTACATTTAGTCTGTTAATAGGACATTTCTCTTCTCCCTTCTAGAGAGGTTAAACAAGAAGTGCTGGGATAATGAGTACTGTCATGGGGGTGAGAGACTTTCGCTTTCCTTTTCAATATCCTGGTTACCATTTTTTGATCCCTGGGTAATCTTTTAAAAATTATTTTCCTGTTAGATAGAATGAACTTCCTCAATAGAAATGTATAGAGAGTCTGTCCTCCTATATCATGTGACTTGCATTTAGGCTTCACGCTGTGTAGTGTGGTGGTTTCCATTTATTGATATTAAGTAAAAGAAACACTCACGGAAGCCGCTGGCAGTGAGCAGTGGCTCTAGCTTCTCCAGGTCGCTAGCGACTTGCTCACAAGGGGTTTCCTGGCCAGCTTGGCTCCGCGAGGCCTCACAGCTGAGAGGGTGCACACACACCTGTGCTTCAGACAGGTAAACTTGTCTGCTGTTCAAATGTCCGATGGTCTCTTAAATTCATTTTTAGTGATTTTTTTAAAAACCTAAATAATTAAATGCTTCATATTCACAAAGCTGCAAATACCATATATCCTAGTTGAAATATGTTTAAAAGAGTGATGTGATTTAGCCTACTGAGTTAAATATTGCAGTACAAATGATTTCCCATTTTTAACTGATACTGACTTGCCACATTTGCAGTAAAACTGCCTTTATTAGCTACAGCTTCAAAAATGGTGGGGACATTGAATCGTCATATAGATTATATACACTTCAACTCTTAGGCTAGGGTAAAGAGAATTATACTTAACTTTTTTCTTGACTTTTTAAACTGTTATGTTATGATCAAATGCTACAATCAGTTTTAAGATGGCCTTACAATCTAGTAAGAAACCAAGGTTCCCATCTCTTGTATTTTGCACATTTGGCCTTAATGTAAGATAGCTTTCTTTTGAAAAAGGTGCTTTATTTTAAAAAAAAATCATTCTGTAGAACTTTATTCTTTTGATAGGAATATATATACATATCCATTTGATATTTTTATATGTAACTGTATTTTATACTATGTGCAGATATTAAGGTTTAGGGCATTACTTCAGAAGTATCCGTTTTTCATCATGATAATGTGAATTCTTTTCTTCTCAAATGTGAAAACTGAAGAGCAAGTGTAAAAGAACAAGAAGGCCTTGGGTAGCACATTTCAGGAGACGTATTCCTCTTTAACAAGAGTTAAGCCTTAGTGAAATCATGGTACCTGGCAGCTTTCAGCAGCTGTTCAGGGACATGTTACCTGCCACCTGTTAATGAGTCAGGTGCTTTTCTGCAGGCTGGGTACTTGCTGGCAAACCACATGAGAGTAATCTTTGTTCTCGTTGATCTTGGATGCAAACAAGTAAATAATCCCACCTGTGATAAATGCTCTGGAGGAGAAGAGGAGGAAGCAACGAGAGGGCTGTCAGAGGAGGTGACACTGAAGTTGAGACCCCAGGGGTGGGAAAGGGTCGGCCAGGCCAGGAGAGGGGAGAGTTGGACAGGCAGAAGGAACACCACGTGTGCAGGGCCTGCAGCGGGCCAGGGCTCGCCTGAGTGCGGGAATCCGAGGGAAGGAGGAGAGCCTTTGGGCTGTCCTGGGGGCTGAGCAGCCCCAGAGCTGGGAGGCTTCTGCACAAGGAGCCCTCCTTGTCAGGTGGTCGCCATGGAGATGCATCAGGGACACTTGGTAGGGGAGTCACGGGGCTGCCGATGGATTGACTGAGGGGAGGGAGAAAAGCATGAGTAAAGAGGAACTTGGATTTCTGGTTTGACAACCAGGTGGGCAGTGATGCTTTTTGCTGAAATGAAAAGACCCTGTGAGAAGGAAATTTGAGGGGGAAGAGTACGGCTTTAGTTTGGGTTTATTGGGTTTTGAGCTCTCTGAGACATACAGGAGGAATCAGGTAGACAGTTGGGTATATATGTCTGGAATCTAGAACAGAGCTTCGTGCTAGAGGGAGAAATTTCAGAGCTGTTTGTGTTCAGATGATATTTAAAGTCTTTAGAACGCGTACAGTTACTCAGGGAAAGGGCGTAAAATCAGTTAGGGCTCAGGAAAGAGTCTTAAGGAGCCTTCAGACTGTTTGAGACTGTTCAGAGGAGGAGATGCTAGTGGAGATGGCCAGAAAGGTAGAAGACGTTCAGGAACGTGTAATGCCATGGGGGCCGGGAGAGGGTTTTAAAGAAGAATAAATGGTCAGGAGCGCCACGTGCCCCTGAGAGGTCTCGTGAGGTGAAGACGGACGTGTCCGTTGATGCCGGACAGCAGGAAGGTTACTGCTGGCTGGCAGGTGATGTGAGGAAGTGGAGACGTTCTCTTGAAGTCCAGCTTACTCTTCTCATTTCCCTTTTGCAGCGCGTTCAGCCCACCTGACGTACTAGGTTGGGTTTTTTCAAGCCTTTTTAAAGTCTAAGAGTATATTGTATTTATATTAACCAATTTCTTTGAATCTCACTCTCAGAGAAGAGTTAATATCAGTTAATGATAGTGTTAATCTGTTGGGCCAGGCAAACACAAATAATGTTTACTTGAGACCATTGCTTATGCAGTGAGGGCGGTAACTTAGCAGCGCTGCTCCTTCCCTCCTTCAGCAAGCGTGTGCTGAGCATCTGCCCACACCATGTTCTGGGATGAGCAGGCCCTGGGACTCAGGAGCTGCCTGGCTGGCCTGCCTTCACGGAGGCTCTCGATCCAGTGAGGAGCGCAAATGATACAATAAACGGTGTGGAGTGCTGCATCGGTAACCTCTCTTCCGAGAGTTTGCAGAATCAGCAAGTGTTCACTGACTGAGAAGAGGCCTAGGAGGGCAGGTAGGCCAGTTCGCTTCGCTTTGTACATAAAACCCAAGTCCATCAAGGTTAAGGTCGTAGCTAGTTTGGGTGTGACAGTCATAATTACTGCTGTGCTTCCCTGTGTCCCTTAATAACACACTTAGCCCCGTAGTGACTTAGAAACAGGAATTGATACTCCAGCACACGTTACAAGCTGTTACCCACATTCATCAACATGTAAAACATTCACAGGCTGCATGTGTCTTTGCTGTCTGACCTGATTGATCGGAGGTGAGGGGTGGCGTGTGGAGCTTCGCTGCCGCCAAGAGTTTGGGGTGATGGCTTGACTGTGAAATCCATCGAAGTCTGGGTTTTCCTGTCACCTGCTGTGTGATCTTAGGCATAGAATTACTTTGTTAATTAACGTGGATTATTGCGTAATGTTTGAGTTGTGGGGATTTCAAGATGCATTGCAGCACATCAGCCCAGAGCAGAGCTTTCCATCTGGTGTCTGTTCACAAGGACTTCTGGGTGTTAAAAAGTGCTTGTATGAGCCCCTCTATTTAGATAGCAGGGGAATTGAAACTATATTTGGGAAGTTATATCTTATGTTGGGAAACTGCACATTTTTTTTTTTTTTAACAATTGAGGTCATTTCTTTTAGAATTTGAGACATTTCTTTATATGCTGTTGGGATTGTGTATGATTGACCCTTTTCAAAAAAGTATTTTAACTTTGAGGAATTTTTAAGGGTTCAAAACTCTAAGCTTTTTAGTGTTATCATTATGTGAAAACTGAAAAACAGGGAAGTTGTTTTTGTTTTTTGATTTGAAATGGGCTCCAGAATCTAAATTAGCTTTTTTTTTTTAAATTGAGATTTTGAAACATGTGTATGCCCATTGTAGAATATCATCTAGTTAGCCACCATACCTCCACACCAAGACATCTGTGTTGACAGTTGGGTGTATTTTCTTCCAGTATTTGAATACAATATTGGCTGTTGAGTTAAACTTTTCTGTAGTTTCTGTACAATTTTCTATCCTGTTCATTTAATGTTGTGCCATTAGCATTTCTTGGAGGAGGTGATTTTTCTCAGAGGACTGATAAGGCATTCTTCTAGAAATGGATGTGCGTTTTTGACTTATATGGAAAATTCTTTCACATATACGTATTTATGAATAGTAGGGTGGTAAATAGTAACATGGAATAAATAATTCGGTAAATCATGCCACGTTGCTGCCGTAGTGAGCGGCACCGTACACCATGTCAGAGCTAGCCCGCCTCTGCGGTGTTCAGCTCCTTCCTCACACTTAAAATGTGTATCTGATTTTTCAGGGAATAAGATTTTATAAAATGCTGACTGCCACTCTGAAACCTGTATTTTAAAGAAGCGGCTGTAATTCTTATATAGGGTTTTGAAAATAATTGATACTTTAAGATAACAAAGTTGAACAGCATATAAGTGTAAGACATAAACACCTATAAATGCTTATTAGACATATGGCCAAACTCTTTTTTCTGTCTCTTCAGGATGAAGCATTTTAATAAAATAAAGGCCTTCTTTCTTGTGACATCCGTAGTAGAATTATTAAACTGCATTTACCTTTTGTGTTGTGTGTCAACTGGAATTTGGTGGGACTACTGGAGCACTCTTAGAAAACTAGGACCATTAGCTTTAAATCATTTTGGTGATAAGTCTAATTAGAAAACTTGATATAAAAAGGAATTTATTAATTTGTGAGCGGTGGCAAGAAAACGGCAATTTACGAAATAAAGTGCTAGCTTCCTTCCAGAGATTTCTCATTACTACTGTGCACTAGTTTGTTTTTTACGGCTTAAATGCAAGAAAAATCGGAAACTAACTGTTCAGAGGTATTCTTTCTGAAGTTCTGTTTAGGCTGTTGTAAGCTATCTTCGTTTGGAGAGGTATTTAATTTGAAAAATACTTTCAAATGTTTGGATGGTTTTTAACGTAACTGACTAATTTTGGCTCTTTTGGGAGTTGTGAGTGATGTACATAGAAAATGCCAGCAAGAAATTTGGAAGTGCATTCAGTTGGAGTCTACTTAATTTTGACCTATCTACAGAGCAAAAGAAAATAGCTTGTATTTCTTTGAATAGAAGTAAATACTGTCTTTCTCCTTGTGAACCAAAGAACAGGCATGAGTGGTAGTACTTTATGCTTCAGTGATAAAGATGACAGTATCCCCTTATTAAACATGTGCTGCGTGTCACTTCAATACCTTACAATGTTTTTGTCCAGAGAAAAATGAATAGAGAAAGTCATTTAAAAAAAAAAAAAAAAAAGGTAGGTCATCTCAAAGATAAGAAATAGTAAAATGGGTCCTTTGTGAAGACCAGGCAAAACAAGAATGTTGGAAGGGCAGGCGGATGAACGCAGAAGTGAGGCTGTTCGTGGCGAGGGCCTGAGCACCAGGAGAGTCTCATGCCTACCCTGTGTGTGGGCTCGCCAGCCGCTCCATTGTAGTTTATTTTGAAATAAAAACGAAGGAGGAAAAAAGACCCAGAACCCATCCAGTAAGAAGTATTACCTTCTGTCTTTATTACTAGCCACGTCCTTATTGAAATGAGGAGTCTTGATTCATTAACCAGCTTTGACCTCAAATATTTCCATTTTGTACCTTACTTATTTGGCATTTAATTTTTGCTGTAAACCTTATATATAAGTAAATGCTAGATGGAAAGGCTTATATTACACAGAGTCTATTCATAGAATATTTAAAGCCTCCTTATTTAGATGTGGCTTCACCAGGATATTTGCAGGGCTGAAATTACAAGTGTATACAAAATACGAATTATTGATTAAAAAAAAACAACAACCGTACTTCTAGGTCACTTTTAAAGGCAAGTTAATTAGTTTCCTGTTGAATAGATGTTCTCCAAATATATGCATAGTGAAGCCTGCCTAATGAACATTCAGAGAACATTTCTCCCTGGCTTCGTTTTGGGATTATAAGACTGATGAAAATTAAAGGCATGTTACAGGCATACAGAAACCTTGCTGCGGCGATCAAGGCAGCACCATACGGCAGTTGAGTTCACAGTTGTAACCAGTTTAAAGAGTAAACAGATTTGTAATTTTATGTCTTGATTCCTTTTCCTCTTTGAATATTCCAGACTTGCAAATGGAAGGACTTAAAGTGCATGGCAAGGGTGTGAACCACTTTAAACCGTTGCATTTGGCTATTTTAGAACACAGACCTCTGTTCTGTAGTTTACTAGTACTTCAGGAAGTGTTTGTTGTTTGTAGTACTTGGCTAGTGGTTGCTTCTCTATATAAAGAGAAACTGGATATTAACTTCGAGTTATGCCATCATTTTCAGAATCACATGTATACTTAGATTTCAAAAGAAGATTTCTCACTGCTTAATTGTCTTGGTAATATAGATTTTCTTTGAATTTTAATATTTCTTATACTCTCAAGAAATATGTTTACTCTTAAAAAACTATTTTAGGTAATGCTAATCTCACAACTAAAAGGGCCTCCACACATAAAAATGGGATGCTTTTTTTTCTTTTTTTGGCTGCATTGGGTCTTCGTTGATGCGCGCGGGCTTTCTCTAGTTGCGGCGAGTGGGGTCTACTCTTCGTTGTGCCGCGCAGGTTTCTCATTGCGGTGGCTTCTCTTGTTGCAGAACACGGGCTCTAGGTGTGTAGGCTTCTGTAGTTGTGACTAGCGGGCTCTAGAGCGCAGGCTCAGTAGTTGTGGCGCACGGGCTTAGCTGCTCCGCGGCACATGGGATCTTCCCGGACCAGGGCTCGAACCCGTGTCCCCTGCATTGGCAGGTGGATTCTTAACCACTGTGCCACCAGGGAAGCCCGGGATGCTTTTTAATTCACTTATTTCTTTCTAATTGACTTATTTCTTCACAGTGGATTTTCTGCCATTTATAGACATACCTAATAAGCCTGCAGTTAAATTCCAGACATTTTACAAGATTAAGCAACAGTAGTTCATTTTAGTAGCAAACTGAAATCCACTGCATTACTTATAGTTTGCATTTGATTGAATTCTGTTACCTCTTTTCATTCCACAGTGTAATTTTCACCTGTTTACCAGGTAAAAAGATAGTGCTCCTTATTAAACACTTTGCATTGCTTTATTTACCTGTCATGCAAAGTTTCAGTGTCTGTTGCAGAAGCAGAATCACTTTATAAGATTAATTGAGGTCTTACGTCCGTTAGGGCCCTGTTGCTAGAATATAGTGGCAGTTCTCATACTTGTTCTCATTCGTGCGGCTTTTAGCTGCTTAACACTGTTACAGCTGGACTACCACGTGCATTACTGTTTAACCACAAACATCTCTGGGAGTTCAGCTTTGAAGGCTGTTGGACATTTGAAAATGGGCTCTAGGAATATGGAGAGGAAGGCTGCTAGAACTGTAGTAACACAGGAAATAAAGTGTGTCTGAATCACCAAATCAGTTTTTAAAAAAGAGAAAGAGGGCTTCCCTGGTGGCGCAGTGGTTGAGAGTCCGCCTGCCGATGCAGGGGACGCGGGTTCGTGCCCCGGTCCGGGAAGATCCCACATGCCGCGGAGCGGCTGGGCCCGTGAGCCATGGCCGCTGAGCCTGCGCGTCCGGAGCCTCTGCTCCGCCACGGGAGAGGCCACAACGGTGAGAGGCCCGTGTACCACAAAAAAAAAAAAAAGAGAGAGAGAGAGAGAAAGAAAGCTACTTCTAGACTTAATTCTGTTGTTTATGTCACAATTCAAATATGTCAAATGGAGGCCTGATGCTCTTCATGTGAGACCTAGTTGAACTCAAGTAAATATTGCTTGAAACCTACTTTTGTAATAAGATGAAGCTAAATAAGTTTCTGATCTGGATTCTTAATATTCTTGACATTTTTACAAAGCTTTTTAAAAAAAACCCTAGCTGATTTGATATAATCAGTATCAAAAGGTAAAATTAATATAAAATCCAGTTTTGAATAAAATCTGCTGTCTGTGCAGATCTGAGCTGATGCTAGAGCCGGCCCCTCAAAACCATGTCTCGTGGGCCTTCGGAAAAGTTTGGTTTGGTGGAATTGTGGTGGGCCTGGGGATCTTTGTCTTTAAGGAGCACGTTAGGTGGTTCTGATGCACTGCCAAGATTAAGGACCGCTTGGCTAGCACAGGAGTAAGAAAACTTTCTGTAAAGGGCTAGGTGGTATGATATTTTAGACGTCACATGCCAAGAGACAAAATCAGTGTAACAGGAGAGAATTCTAGTTTGCACAGATTTTTTTATTGACGCAATTCAGAACATAATAAAGTTGTCTACGGTTTTTTGTAGTATAGGTTTACTAATGAGAAGAATTGGATTCTTTTGGAAGGGGATAACATTTTGCTTAAGTAGGGTTCAGGGTTTTGGTGTTCCCTATTATCACAATCAGGTGCAAATGTTCATCCATTAACGATTTTACACGTTCCACCCTTGGAAGTGTCTTTGCACACAGATGGGTACTGCCAAGTGAGCATTTGGGGGAGTTTTTTGTTTTGTTTTGTTTTTAATTTTAATTTTTTTAATTTATTTATTTTTGGCTATGTTGGGTCTTCGTTGCTGCGCGCAGGCTTTCTCTAGTTGCGGCGAGCGGGGGCTACTCTTCGTTGCAGTGCGCGGGCTTCTCATCGCAGTGGCTTCTCCTGTTGCGGAGCACAGGCTCTAGGTGTGCAGGCTTCAGTAGTTGTGGCCCGTGGGCCCAGTAGTTGTGGCTCGAGGGCTCTAGAGTACAGGCTCAGTAGTTGTGGCGCACGGGGCTTCGTTGCTCCGTGGCATGTGGGATCTTCCCGGACCAGGGCTCAAACCCGTGTCCCCTACATTGGCAGGTGGATTCTTAGCCACTACGCCACCAGGGAAACCCAAGCATTTGGTTTTAATTGAGCATAGACTTTGCTTGGAAGACATTTAGAGAATTCTGTTAGCTTGTTCCTGGTGTTTGCCTCTGGGCATGTCATTTACATTGCAGGTTTACCATTTCCAGTCGTTGCACAGTTAAATGGATTTTGAAGTATGGATTTTTTTTTACACTTGTATTACGGTCTGAAAGATGTTGCCGGAACTATAGTTTGACTTTAGAAATGTATATCTGCTGCACGTTTGCATGAGAATGGAGGCCTACTGTTTTAACTTGACAGCAAAGAAAGGGTATAAAGCAGTTGGACATTGCTTATGATTCCAGTGACACTAGTTGTCAACATGATTTTACCGCAGTATAAAGTTTGCAAAAAACTGTTTTGCCTGTTAGTTTTGGATTGAATTCATTATGAAATGTAATCAAGTCTTCCCTAAAGCTGATTTTGAAAAGCCATTCAGTGTTCTGCATTAGCAGTTGAAGGTGGTTCTCGTTCGGAAAAAATTCGATTTCATCCATTAGTTCAAAATATCTCAGTAAAACCTTACCTCTGCCAAGACATCGAACTGGTGTAATAGGGCAAACCAGCATATTTAGCTTCTGTTTCTGACAGAAATTCACGAACTGGTGATGGTCAAGTCCACGAGAGTGAACTAAATTCGTCGTTAACAATACTGGTTCAGTAACAATATAGATTTAATGGATTTCCTACAGAGTCCCTGCTGGTGAAGAATACGTGATGTAACCATCTTCACAGTCTTCATAAATTTGTCCTTTTTCTTCTCCACACATTTTTACCACCATCAGTTGTAGTACACATCCCAGTTCAGGTTGTGCTGATTTAGTGTTTGCTCAGCTTCCTTGAAAATACCCTCATCTGTAGTTCTTCCACACAGCCTATTCATACAGGCTTATTCTTCAGTCACTTCACCCTTGGCATTGATCCCTTGAGTACACAACCGCTGAGCAGTCCGTGGCAGTCCTTGCTTGGCTAACAAATGCGAACTCCTTGGAAACTTGTCAGCTATCAGCTGCAGTCTCATTTTCATTTCTTTCCTCTTGTGAAGAAATTCTGTGATAAGCTATTCCATTTAAAATTTTGTAATTTTTCTGACTGTTGCTTTTCTGTAGGAGTTGGCATTATTTTGTAGAGTGCTTGTCTGGTAGTATTGATGTCCGTGTGTACTTTTAGCGCAGTTGTGGGGTCATTGCATAATAAACACAGGGCTTTGCCGTCTCATTTGATATCAAAATGATCCACATTCCATTGTGCCTTGAAAGCGCGACACAGAAAGTCCTCTTCTTTTCTGCTTGTTTTGGTGGACGTGCACTAGTAATAATAAAAAACAAAAAGTCGTGGTATTGCACTACTGATGACACTTGAAACATTTTCACGTTATAACTGTGTCCGTGCAGTTCGTGGTGCAGAGTGAAGAGCACCACGCGTGGCCTGTCACGACTGCTCTCCTGGCGGCGGCCAGGAAGCAGCTGTAGACAGTAAGGACATAAACCGATGAGCACGGCTGTGCTCCAATGCGGTGTTATTTATGGACACTGAAATTGGAATTTCATATCATTTTCAGTTGTCATGAAGTAGTCTTTTAATTTTTTTTTTTTTTCCAAACTCCTTAGATGGGCCACACAAACACAGACAGTGGGCTGGGTCTGGCCTACAGGTCATGGTTGGAGGATCCTGGTCTAGAATGTATGAAACACAAGAAGGGGGCGCCCCAGTGACTCCCCCTCTGCCGCAGTGGCATCCGCTCCGCTCCTGTGCTATTCCGGCAGCTCTGGGGCCTGGGCCGTTTCTAAAGCCCCTGTTACAGATTACCAAACTGCTTTCTAGAATATGTATGCCTTGCTTTTAAAATATCTGAAGTTGATCCTTATCTCTATAGACTTTGGAAATCTAAATAAGACTTTGAAGTTAAAATCTCCTCTAGATTGTACCTATATTGTTTAGGTAGAGTTGTCCCCTTCCTGTTGCTATAAAGCTGCCAGTAAATGAGTATATTCTTCTTAAAAAGCAGATAATTTCTTCTTGTGTATTCTTTGGCTATCTAGCTGAAATTCCACATCCTTTTTTTAAAAAATTTATTTATTTATTTTTGGCTGCTTTGGGTCTTTGTTGCTGCGCACGGGCTTTCTCTAGTTGCGGCGAGCGGGGGCTACCCTTCGTTGTGATGCGCGGGCTTCTCATTGCGGTGGCTTCTCTTGTTGCGGAGCACGGGCTCTAGGCGCAAGGGCTTCAGTAGGTGTGGCACGCAGGCTCAGTAGTTGTGGTGCACGGGATTAGTTGCTCCACAGCATGTGGGATCTTCCCAGTCCAGGGCTCAAAGCCGTGTCCCCTGCACTGGCAGGCGGATTCTTAACCACTGCGCCACCAGGGCAGCCCCCCCACATCCTTTTAAAGTAGTGCATTCTAAATCCTGTCCTGTATATATTTTAGCCGTGCAGAAGAGGGTGTTGAATAAATCTGTCGCTTGTTTGATAACTGGGCCAATAAACTGCCAGGTATCCCTATAATTACACATTTGTTGAATAGAAGTTATTTTCTAATTCGTGTTCTCAGCTCTTCTGTTACCTTCAAACTCAGGGCCCCTGACCCGTTTTGTCTCTGCAAGCAAAGACGGTCTTTCTAACACATGACTCTTGTAAATGGGGAGGACATTGAAGCCATTCCTAGTTTAGGCTCAGCTCTGTAAAGCTGACACAAATTAATTTCATCTGTCATTTTATTTTATCCTTGCGTTAACTTCACCAGGGTTCCCTGGCTTTGTCAATAGAAGAGCCTGTCTTGCGAGTAGAACCCAGGCCCACTGGCTGCTCTGCCCTTGTTTAGGCAGAACCCAAATATCCACAGGTTAAGGAAATATGGAAACTTTAGGAGTGCCGCGCCACTGTGGACTCTTCAGCCTTGCTTCGGTAACCTAGAAAGTTATCTCAGTATTTCAAACAGAGAAAAAGAACTAAGGGATGACCTAAAACATCTTAAACTTAAAAAGTCGTAAGTGCGAAATGGCTTTTCTTTAGAATTTTATTAAAAATTCCCTTCCGTAACATAAAGCATACTGTGGAGAGTTACAATAGCTCTCAAGTCATAACCAACGAAGAGTGAGTCTTAAACCCGTGGTCTTTCTTGCCTGATACATGAAATTGTTTACTTCTGTGTTAGCCAGGAGACTAAGCAACACAACCTGAATGATGAGTCACAACAAAAGTGACTTTAAGGGTGACAGGCACGTAGATAAAGGAAAGAAGAACTTAAATCAATTGTACAAACTGAAATTGTTGCCTAGGGCAGACAGAGCTCTGGTGACTATGCGTTGAACCACGCGACTTCCTCGTTTTACTGACGGTTAAATTGTGGCCCAGACAAGTCTAGAGACTTGCAGATGGCTCAGTGTTAGGGAAAGGACTAGATTTAGTGTTAATATTAGACAACCAGAAGACTTTCGATCACCTCTGAACCGGTTAGGGAAAAGGATTTGAGGGGAATCACCCCCTGGTTATTCACACTTCATTCACCAGACACTTGGGGGGGAGGGAGCCAGGCCGCCAGGTGCCAGGCACTGAGCGAGGTATCCGATTTGCATGAGGGCCTAACGCTCAGACAAAAGGCCAGGGCCGAAGCTCTCGGTTACTGAGAACAGAGATGCCGTTATTCACTTTCTGTGTCCTTCATGGTTCAGATGCAAATAACACACATTTTATATTTTTTAGTTTGGTGGGGGGTTTTTGTTTTTTGAGGTTGTGAAAGATTTCTCGCTCTCTCTCTCTCTCTCTCTCTCTCTCTCTCTTTTTTTTTTTTATTTTCCAGTAAAAGGTCTTTAAAGCTACTGTAAGAAATTTCCCTTAGGGCTTCCCTGGTGGCGCAGTGGTTGAGGGTCCGCCGGCCGATCCAGGGGACGCGGGTTCGTGCCCCGGTCCGGGAAGATCCCACATGCCGCGGAGCGGCTGGGCCCGTGAGCCATGGCCGCTGAGCCTGCGCGTCCGGAGCCTGTGCTCCGCATCGGGAGAGGCCACAACAGTGAGAGGCCCGCGTACAGCAAAAAAAAAAAAAGAAATTTCCCTTAAATTACCTAATTCAGAAAAGTATTCATCCTTTTATAGCATGTGTGTGTTCACATATGCACGTGTGCGTTTGCATGCGTGTGTTTAAAACTGTTTTGTTTCAGAACTTCATCTCTCAACAGTAAGAGTTACCACCACGTGCATTAAAAGATGATTAAGATTATTCTTATGTCTCCCACTTTCAGTTTCCTCACTAATGCAAGGATTAGTAGTATCACCTATGATGTAAATAGCTTTTTTTTGAGGAGTTATTTTAAACCAACATGTGTTTTTCTTAGGAATAATATTTTAAAGCATTTATAATCCTTGAGTCCTGGCCGGGTGATGGGGGAGAAGGCAAAGGGGACTTTATTTAGGACTTAAAATATTAGGGATAATCCACGCATTTAAATGTGTGAAATGTATTAAAATGTTTTTATTTAGATTTTATACAGTCTCAGGTGCACAAAGGACTTTGTAAATTACACTGATGAAACTTTCTTCAGTAGAAGCTGAAACTTAGTAACAGGAGCACGTGCATATTTGTGTTATATATTATTTGATTTTGGTGAGATGATGAATTCCTAATAAACAAAGGTATGTAATAATTTGAACCCCAAAGATCTAAGTTTCCCTCTTAGGGAATGCAGTTAAATCAGGAAGCTTCAGTGAAAAGAACTTTCTAAATACTTTTTTATATTTGTATTGTAATACCAAGAGAAGAACAAATAGGGATGATTTTTCCTTTTTTACTTTTTTGAAAAGAGAATATAGTCACTCACAGAAGTGCAAAGTTACCTTGTCCATATTTTAAATAGCGAAAATCAAAGCATATGTAATGCAGAACTATTCTTATCATAAATCCCCGAGTCCACATTTATTAATGGCATTAAACATTTTTTGGATTACAGATAGATAATATAATGCATGTGCTGTTTATTACATAATCTCCACACTTCTTTTGTTTTTCTATTTATTTACTTATTATTACTTTTTATTATAATTTTTTGGCTGCATCGGGTCTTAGTTGCGGCACGTGGGATCTTTCATTGCGGTGCGCGGGCTCTTCGTTGTGGTGCGCGGGCTTCTCTCTAGCTGTGCTGCACAGGCTCCATGGCGCCTGGGCTCTGTATCTGTGGTGCATGGGTTCCAGGGTGCGTGGGCCCTGTTGTTTGCGGCACACAGGCTCTAGTTGAAGCACGCGAGCTCAGTAGTTCTGGCACGCGGGCTTAGTTGCCCCGCGGCATGTGGGATCTTAGTTCCCCGCGTCCCCTGCATTCATTGCAAGGCGGACTCTTTACCGCTGGACCAGCAGAGAAGTCCCTCCACACTTCTTTTGCAGCAAAACGTTTGAACAGTTTCACCAAGTGGGAGAAATAAAGACTATATAAAGAGCCTCAGCCACCTGAGGTCAGGTTTTGCTGCCAAGTGAGTGTAGGGGTGAGCATACAAGCAGCGTGTGGGTCGGGTAAGGGGTTGCGGAGCTTAGCTTTGTCAGCCCCTGCTTTAATTTAGCTCTTAATGGCATACATATTTCACATGTAGCGATTATATCGAAATAATTGTTACCTGATGACTTATACGATGTTGTTACGTTAGTGTGCCAAAACGTATTAACTCATTCCCGTAATAAGTGGAAAAATAAACTTCCGGATCTTGCTATTATAGGCAGCATCAAGTAAAATATCGTTTTGTTTGTGTTGTTTTATGTTCAGTAGATTCCTTAGAATGTGCAAAAGTTCATTAAAAGCTTTATGAAGTGTACTACTTGTAACTCTCTAAAAAGTTTGTGAATTTGCAAGGTCGCTAGAATGAGTATACCAATTTCCCGATACCCTCAGAAATGATGGGTTCGGCGTAAGCATTTAGTTCTTAAAGGGGGGAAAGAGGCTTGCTGCTTTCGATAACATGTTCATCTTAGGGTTACTTTAACCTTCGTTTATCTGACCATTAGTTAAACAGCAACATTAATTGAAGTAGAGTTTTGTGTAGTTGAACCTTTATCGTCAGTGTGGATATGGAGCGTGTTCTTTTCTCTTTTACACAGAGCTCCTTTGCTCTGGGGTCCCTAAAGTGATGAGCAGCAGCAGTGTGGGGCCGCTGGGAGGCTGCTTTCTAGCTTAGTACAGAAGCATCTGTAGGACACTCTCCTGTGATCTTGGCTTATTTTTCGTCCTCATAGTTTCACTATTCATCTACTCAGTGTTGTAACTGTCGTGTAGGAGAGAATCAGTAGGACCTGTGTGTCAGTGAGTAGTAGGCGTATTAAAAATGTTGGATCTCTTTGCCTTTAGTGATTCTTCTGAGATCACTAAGAATGTAATTCAAGAGCGCATAAAGCTGTTTACACAACATTATTTTTAAAATATTAAAACCTTATTTAAGAGGTGGAAATAACTCAAATATCCAACATTAGATTAGCGGTTTTAGTTAACTTTTTAGCATATAAATACTGGGAATTATTTTGACCATTAAAATGTACTTACAGTTACGTAAGTGAAAAATAAGGATGCAGATTTGTCTATATTATTTCAACAGTGTTAAATATACAAAAAGTGATTGGAAGGCAATCTCTTCAAGCGTTAACTGTAGTTGTTTCTGAGCGATGGAATTAATGATTATTGCCTCTTTCCTTCTTTGTTCCTTTTTCTAATTTTCAAGTTTTCCACAGTGAATTTTACTAATTCTAAAATCAGGGAAAGTCAATTAATGCAACATGTAACACCAGTCAAAAAACACCTTTTGGGGGCTTCCCTGGTGGCGCAGTGCTTGGGAGTCCGCCTGCGGATGCAGGGGACACGGGTTCGTGCCCCGGTCCGGGAGGATCCTACATGCTGCGGAGCAGGTGGGCCCGTGAGCCATGGCCGCTGAGCCTGTGCGTCCGGAGCCTGTGCTCCGCAACGGGAGAGGCCACAGCAGTGAGAGGCCCGCGTACCGCAAAAAAAAAACCAAAACCAAAACAAAAAAACACCTTTTTGAAATGTTTTAAATTTCATTTAAGGTATTTAACATTATGTAAGTATTCAATATGCACATTACTGAAAGGGTAGCAGTTCTGTAAGTCTTACTCATACAGAAACAGAGTGACTACCTTTTATCACATTTGTCCAAGAGACTCTACCGTGTATACTTCAGTGTAACAGGATTGGTAATATTCGTTTGAATTTTACTTTTTAAAGTACTTTAAATATATAGCCTCATTTGGGTTGTACAGACAACTCAATAAGTAAATATTGATGTTATTTAAAGATTAAGCCCAAATTCCCTTTGGCCTATATATGTTGTCCATCATAAAAACAAAAATATTATGTTTTTCATTAAAATGGATGAAATAACGCAAAGTACCTGTACAGGCTTGACCAAATAATCTCTTCATTACCCCAGAATGAATTTTTTGGAAGCTTTTTCTTTTCCCTTCTCTTAAAAATCATCTTTAGGTGCTGTAGACACTGTACGAATATTCCAGGTCCAGAAGAAAGCAGACTCCTCTGCCGCTGCTCCTTTGCGTCACAAGGAGATCGCAGCCAGGCCTCCCACCCCAGCGCGCCCACCACAGCGCACACCCGTGTACGCGCTCGCCACCATGTGCTTTAAGGCAGCAGTTCTCAAGTGCGGTCCGTGGACCACTGGGGATCCCAGGAACCCTTAAAAGGAGCTTTCATGTTCAGCACTCCTGAGAGTGTCACTTAAGATGTTCTTTCCCTTCATTAAGCTGACACTCGCACCGAGAGAACAGAACAGCAGGGCTGCAGCTGCCAGCCAGTGCCTGAGCGCAGATGGGGTATCAGCCCCAAACACACCACTAGTTGGTGTATTCATCACCGCTCTACATCTGCAGTTTAAGACACACACACCAGGTTCGCCGAAGAGATCCTTGATTAAGCAGTAAAGATTGTTTTAGATCTCAGTTTCAGCAGCTCTGTACTACGCTGTATGATGGCTTGGGCGGCACCCTGAAAACGCTCCTGCCCCAGGACCGTGGTCTCCAGGGAAAGTACTTTTGTGACTGGTTGTGACGTGAGCTGAACTAACTGTATCTTTTGTGGAACATCATTTCTACTGGAAAGAAACAATCAACTTACTCAGACTTGGGCATTTGACAGGCATTTTTTTAGAAAATGAATGAAGTTGAGCCTGCCAGTTCAAGGAAAGTAACAGTATTTGTTGCCATTGATAAAATTTGAGCTTTCCAGTGAAAATCAGAATTTAGGAAAACTTGTATCTGCCCACCACTGTGAGGTTGTCAACTTCCCAAGCCTTAAGGCTTCTTATGAGATCATTATGATATTAATGAATATGATTTCTTAATATTATGTCATGAAACATGCCAACATTTGGAAGATCTGTATACTTAATTGCCCACCATGTTCCGTGTGATCAGCGCTTGGTGTTACAAAATTGTGGGTGGGTGAAAGACCCATTCAAAGTACAAGATAGACCAGCGAATTTTAGTGTTTGTAACAAAAGTGCAAAAAGTTCATCAGTAGGCTTTCCATTCCACAGGGACATCACTTTTAAGAAACTACCATTTGTCAAATTCTGGTGTAGAAACAAAAATATCTACAGTTACAAAGGTTATCAAAATGCTCCCTTTTCCAATCAGCATTCTTTGTGAGGCCAGATCTTCATATGCTACAGCGGAAACGACCTGTAGTAGCAGTTCAGATGCAGAAGCAGAAGTGTCTCACTGGCTTTTATGAAGCTACACTAAAATATGTTAACGTGAATGGGTTTATTATTGATATTTTTAAATGAATTAATAAATATGTTACAATGTCTCAGTTTCACTTTCTAATGTGGTAAGTATTGGTAGCTATAACCCACTTAAACAACGTCTTTTTGGGATCCTGAAGAATTTTAAGATGTATGAAGGGATCCAGAGACTAAAGTTTTGAGAACTGCTGCTTTAAGGCCTCGTGACTCAAACTGTGGTCCCAGAAATGACCTGAATTGCAGGAATTACGTGCCCGCCCCTGCCCCCTCAGATGCCCCCTCAGAACCTGCAGTCAGACAAGGTCTTCAGGGGATTCTCTTCTGTGTGAAAGAAGCACTGCCTTCTGGAGCTCGGGCAGGACAAGTGCTGCACTGGTAGAAACCCAGCAGGACAGGGAGGACGCTGGGAGACTCCAAGGCACAGCCCTGCCTGTCCTTTGTTCGAGTATTTCCTCTTAGGAATGTATTCTCCTGCACTTTAGATGTTGGAAATTGCCTGAGGTCTGATAGAAGTCTGGGCTCAGAGAGAGTAGACTGATCACTCAGGTAGGGAAGAGAGGTGAAGCCTGGATTGGAGAGGTGAAGCCTGCAGCATTATTCAGGGTTCAGGAGCAAAAAGGCGTGTCTGTCTAGGCACTTGCCTGTTAGGTGTTCTCACCTCATCCCTGCTTCGCTTTTGATATAAACGTGATTGGAAAATGTAGACAGAAATAATCCCACCTGAATTGTAGTTGTATGTGTATAGCAAAAGCAGTTTTCACCTTTTAATTACATCTTCCCTTTGGATACACAGATATATCGGAACACGTACATGTGATCCTGTCCGAATGGATGAGTGCTTGGGGTATCGCTTCTGTAAAGACTCTGTGAGCCTCACCAGGCTGTAGCACTTTGACAGAGGCAGACATTTTATGCGTCTTTAGTGGGGTTAGCTGCTCAGTCTGAAATTGGTGACTAAACGAAGTATGTTTGGGTTTGGATTAAGTGTACAACCGGACAGTTTAATATAAACTGTTGTAACAAAGTCTTCCATTTCTAAGCCCTAATAACTATTTATTTTCTTCTTGTTTTCAGGGTGAATCTGTAAAATATTTCCTGGATAACTTGGATAAACTTGGAGAACCAGTAAGTTTTCAGACTGAATGTTTGTGTTTATTGCCATTTGAAAGCAGTAGTTAGGATAAGGAAACTTAGAAAAATGATGTATTAAGCTGTATCCTTTTTCCTAGTGGCAGTATGCCGACTGTTCCTGCTTCATGTTTTCTCCCTCTCCTGTCCTGACCTCTGCCAGTTCCTTGAGGAATGCCCTGCCCACTATTTTGTGAAAGTAAAACTCTTTATGGAAAGAAGTTTATGCTTGAAAATGAGATGGCACATTAACTAGCCTACGTCAGTGTCTTTTGCTTTTCTGTAAGTGGAAACTGAAAGAACGCGGTGGGCTGATTGATTTCAGAACTTTTCAGCAAATGGTATTTTCCAGTTCAGGACCCCCGTGTGTTGGGTTGGAGCGTAGGAGGCTGGATTCTCAAGGCCGTGATGTGGGAGGAGTCGCCCTTGCAAAGGAGCTGGACCATCAGACTGTCCTGTAGTGCGTCCCTTGAGGCCATGGCCGACTGGTGAGGGCTGGTGCTGGCCGCTCTCCGTGTTGGACTTGTGCAGAGACTTCACTGGAAGGAAGCTTTGTGCTGCTTAGAAAATGCTCGAAAACCATTGCCCTAGCGTCAGTGGTGACCCATTCAATTGAGTATAGCTTCGTATGCCGCCTCTTAAACCAGATTTCTGTTGTAAAGTTTAATGTGGTTTTATGGGTTCTTTGAGATGTTTAACTTTAAAAATAAAACAGAAGGAAAGCACAAAATGAAACCTGTGGCAAGTAGGAAAGTAGCATGTGTGTGTCTAGAACGCTGTTTTGCATTTTCCCTTCTTTTTTTGTATTTTGCTAAATTACACTTGTCTGCCGTTCAGTCAGTATGTGTTTCTCCCACCTGTTTCGTAGACACAGGTGCTCTAGAAGTTAGGGTCTCTGTATTTGTCTGTTTTTGTTCACTCAATCCACATCAGTGAGACTTTGTATTAAGACTTATTTCATTGTCACTTTTCCGTGTGGTCAGATTGCAATAAGCCTTAAAAAAAAAGTTCCGTATAAGCCAAATGGAGAGAAGCTTTAGTAGGTAAACTAATTCTTTGAGAGTTATTTCACGTTTTCTGATCCCAGGAGTGCGCATTCGCCCCGTTCTTCTCAGTCTGCCTTTTCGGACAGGCCTTCCTTGAGCAGCCATTCGAGGCGGGTCCCCTCCGCTGTCTCCAGCATCGGCACTGGCGCTTCTCAGGCTCCATTGTCCTTCTTACAGTTGGCCTCTTCGCTTACAGGTTTTGCTGGTCTTTCCCCCGCCTCTTTCCCTGAGGGCAAGGACCTCGGGTCTTGGTTGTGAAGGGCTGAGTTCTTGCTGCCCGGTGACAGTGCCTGGTGCCTCGTAGGCACTCAACAAATAGCGTCGGAACGAGTGACTCGGAGCCAGCCCCAGTCAGTTTGTACTGGCTGCTTAGAGCCTTACGTTGAGAACAGTTTTGAGGCCACATCTGGAATAAAAACAAAAAAGTGTTTTTGTGATCAGTAGGTAGTTGTCAAGGCGAGGAGAATAAACGTGGGTGTGCTGCAGACTGGCCGCCCACTCTGTACACGTCAGACAGCTCACGGGATTGCGTTTGCTTCGCCATCTCTGACTGAAGTTCTGGGACCGTTGAATCCCCGCCATGTGCCAAGCCCCATGACCCTCTGGGAGATGGAACCACAGGGTCAAGGACAGGGCTCTGCAGCCAGACCCCCAGAGTTCCAATCCCAGTTCCACCGCAGACTGGCTGTGTGGCCTTAGGCATCTCTAGACGTTAGTTTCTTCATCCACGTCATGGGCATAGTAAGAGAACCATCCCCGTCGGGCTCGGGGGCGGTTACATGAAATAAACCCCATGTCTCAAAAGTCTGCTCAGGCTGCCATAACGAAATACCACATACTGGGTGGCTTAAATAACAGACCTTTATTTCTTGCAGTTTTTGAAGCTAGAAGTCCAAGGTCAAGTTGCTAGCATGGCCGGTTTCTCGTGAGGACTCTTCCTGGCTTGTAGGCTGTGGCCTTCTCGCTGTGCCTTGACGTGGCCTTTGCTCAGCACACACACGTGCAAGAAGTGTATGGCCTCTTCTTTTTAAGGCCACCAACACTTACCTGATTAGGACACCACCCATATGACTTCATTTAACCTTGGTCGCCTCCTAAAAGCCCTGTCCCCAAAGACAATCACACTGAGGGTTAGGGCTTCAGCACATGAATGCAGGCGGGGTGTGCGGGGACGGTGCCGGGACGCAGTTCAATCCATGGCACCCAGTGAGGTGTTCAGATTGGTGCCTTGCAATTGTAATATCTGCTCGTCGTTAGCTGTTTGGTTCTTTGACCTCCATGTTTAAGGAACTCATTCTAGTCAGAGACAAAACTAACATACATAAAACAAGCAGAGGACGAGTAAATGAGACTGATGGTGAAGATGGTGTTAGTTCATGGATGGAGAAGCTGGAGCTAGCCCTTGAGAGGACGTGAGCCTGGGCGGCTGGGGGGACGAGGGGACGCGCACGGCGGGCCGTGCCTGGGGCCAGGAGGCACATCTGTCTGACAGAAGTGCTTGGCTCTAACGTACAAGAACAGATTTCAGGAAGGCAGTCACCAGGGTCTGGATGCGCCGTTCGTCGCACAGTCACGCATCACGCTGACTGGACACGCGGCGGTCTCAGGATGTGAGGCTCGTGCAGCTCTCCACGCTGGGCTCTGGGGAGCCTGACGAGGTGGGGCAGAGTCTGCCGGTTCCGGAAAACAAGGAATAAGGAGGGTCATGGAAGCCGGGTCAGCGAGGTCCGGTCTGCTGCAGGGAGGGGCCTCACCGCCAGCTCTGAGGGCATGGTGCAGGAGGGGTGGTCTCTGGGGGCTTAGAGGTGGACCCAGGAGGTGCGGAGGACCAAGGGGCAAGATGGTAATCCAGGCTGAGACGTTAAAAAACGGGGGCGGGGGCTTCCCTGGTGGCGCAGTGGTTGAGAGTCCGCCTGCCGATGCAGGGGACACGGGTTCGTGCCCCGGTCCGGGAGGATCCCACGTGCCGCGGAGCGGCTGGGCCCGTGAGCCATGGCCGCTGAGCCTGCGCGTCCGGAGCCTGTTCTCCGCAACGGGAGAGGCCACAACAGTGAGAGGCCCGCGTAACGCATAAAAAAAAAAAAAAAAAAAAAAAAACGGGGGCGGTGAAAATAAAGAGGGGAAAGAAAAGGTGAGGAAGGTTCAAAGAAGGAGCAGCGGGATTTGATATAAAGTGGGAGGTGATGGAGAAGGTCCACCGTGAGGGGCAGGCCGTGGGCAGGAGAGCGTCCTGGTGGACGGGGCTGGGGACGAAGACGGTGAGTGTTGGGACTGAAGAGGCTGCATCCGTGGAGGGCTGTCAGGTGCACACGAGTAGGGGGGCCGTCGCTGCCTTGGTTTCCCTCTCTTGGCAGAAGTGGTGACAGTGGGAACCGCTAGACAGGAACACACGGGCCGTGTGCCGAACCCGGTTCCTAAGCGCTTCACCCACTTGCCGTGTTTAGTCCTCACAGCACCCCGTGGGTGCTGTTGTCTGTGTTTTTCACAGGTGAGAAAACTGAGACGCAGAGAGGTTAAGTGATGACTTGTCCCGGGTCACCCAGGTGGTCTGTGGGCAGCTGGCTCTAGAATCCACAGTCCTAATCCCCATGACTCTGCCAGACCCTTGAGAACTTGATTACCTCGTCCTGTGTTTGCGCTTTATGTGAATTAGCCCTGAGCTCCTAACTAAGGCAATAATAAAGAACTTTTTATTTCTATGAAATTAGAAAATTAAAAATTGCCCCTCGGGGCTGGCCTGTTTCTGAGGCGGCTGGCACGCACGAGTGCCGTGAACCAGCCCCACCTTTCTGGAGAGCAGGTGGACATTAAGTCCCAGTCGTGAAAGTCTTCACAAGCCTCGGCTGCGTCACCATCTTATTCCTGGTTATTCGGTTTCAGGAAACAGCCCAAAAGGGGGGGAAAGAAGGATGTGCATGAGAATTTTAATTGCAGCATTTATATTACGCAAAAAATTGGAACCAACCTAAATGACCACTAGTAGGGGAATATTTATGTAAATGACAGCACATTGATCTGTTTGATGTATGTTATGCTCTTTTAAAATGAAATACAACCGTATCAGCATGTGAAACAGTTCATGATTAAATGCTCAGCCAAAAGCCGGGGCCGGGCAGAGAATCGGGGTGGTGCTGATTACAGGTGAGGCAGGTGCGTGTGTGTCTGCGGGAGCTGGGGGGACACGTGCGAACCCCAGCGTGTTTCATTAGAGCCCTGTGGGCACTTTATACATCGCTGTGGGTTGCAGACAACTGAGAACTGCTGGTTTTTTTCTTTTTTTTTGATTCTTGCTACACTATTTTAAGGAGATAAGTATTCACACTGTAATGAAATTTCAAAATCATAGTATTTGGAAAGGTATAAAATGCAGCACTGTGAGTAACAGTTGGCATTGTTTTAAAACCTTGCCTTGATTTAAAAAAATTGTGACCTTGGTGATGAGCATTTAAAGCCTTCCTGTTCAGTATTGGCAAAAAGCTCCATCAAAGTTCTGGAAAAATACTAAGCTGAGAAGAAAGAACCGGTTTCACTGCCCAGGGGCACTCACTGTCGGCCACAGCCAGGGGCTCGGGAGGCCAGCAGCTTCCGTCCGTCCGTCCATCCATCTGTCCAGGGTCTTGGTGTACCCTCCCTCCGAGGCACCAATGTGTCCGGGCACGGGTGCCCGCAGAGGAGAAAAGCTGGGGTCCTGCCACGGAAACGGCCCCCCAGCCAACAGCCGGGAAGCCCCGCAGAGTGAGCTCCGTCAAGGGGGCAGAGCAGAGGCCGCGTTGCCGCCGTGAGAACATAGGCGACCCGGGTAGAGCTTTCGGTCCTGCAGGCGGGGGCGCAGAGCAGGGGCCGCGGGGGGGCGGAGAACCTTGACTTGGGGCCCCGCCGCTGTTGACAGAGGGGCGAGGAGCCGTGACTGTGGCCGTGGACACGCAGCGGCGGGTGGCTGCTGGCACGGTGGGCGTCACGCGTGGATGGGCACTCGGGTCGTCCGGCAGGCTGAAAAAATCATAGACGCCTTCATTTGCAGCGAATTTCGAACCAGTGCGGACGCTCACATTGCAGCGTATCTTGCTGTTTTATGATGAGAATCAGAATAGCGTTGATGCTTTAATGTTACCAGGGGATTGTCATTTAAAAGATACTTTTGTTTACGTATCCATTCACTAGCCCAGTTAGTAGTATGTTAAATATTCTCATTACTCCTGGATTACTGAGTAGGAAACGATTTTTTTTCTTTTCCAGGATTACATTCCATCACAGCAAGACATTCTGCTAGCCAGAAGACCCACCAAAGGCATTCACGAGTACGACTTTGAAATTAAAAATGTTCCTTTCAAAATGGTTGATGTAGGTGGTCAGAGATCAGAAAGAAAACGTTGGTTTGAATGCTTCGACAGCGTGACATCAATACTTTTCCTTGTTTCCTCAAGTGAGTTTGACCAGGTGCTTATGGAAGATCGTCTGACCAATCGCCTGACAGAGTCTCTGAACATTTTTGAAACCATCGTCAATAACCGGGTTTTCAGCAACGTCTCCATAATTCTCTTCTTGAACAAGACAGATTTGCTTGAGGAGAAAGTGCAAATTGTGAGCATCAAAGACTATTTCTTAGAATTCGAAGGGGATCCCCACTGCTTAAGAGACGTCCAAAAATTCCTGGTGGAGTGTTTCCGGAACAAGCGGCGGGACCAGCAGCAGAAGCCCCTGTACCACCACTTCACCACAGCCATCAACACGGAGAACATCCGCCTCGTCTTCCGTGACGTGAAGGACACCATCCTTCACGACAACCTCAAGCAGCTCATGCTCCAGTGACGCACAGGACACTTGCTGTCTGCGCACCTTTTTGTCTTTTTGATTGTTTTCGGTTTGTTTTGTCTTTTTAAAATAGAAGTTTACAACAGGAATCAGAAAAATCTTGATTCTGTGTTTAACTTCTTGGAAATCTTAGTCGTTCTTCTGCGGCCTTTGGTTGTGGCTGAGAGCCGCTGAGTAACACGGGGCCAATATCTGCTGAGGCTTGGCTTTGATCTCTTTCACTCCGGCTTCCATTGGAGTGGAGTCATTTCCTGCCAGACCTCAGACAAGGCATCCCTCAGGCTTTAAATTCTTCCACTTTTCAAACTGAATTCTCCTGTAGTGCCAAGTATAGAAGGTGTCCTTAATATTTGTAGGTCTGAGGTTGATATGTTCAGTTCTAGAACGAGTAAGATACCGTTTGTTCGCCCTACAGGTAGCAGCCACACTTTTGCCCAGCTTTATGGTGACCTGTTTTGAAAGGGCCACTGGAAAGATGTGTGATCTAAGGAATGGCGTTCTGTAGCTTCACCCAGATTTAGCCTTCACGGTTTTCTGATTGCCTATATACACAACAGTTGTTTTGTTTTTTAAATTTCTGTGGTTTCTGAAGGCAATATTCTGGTGTGTTTAAAGTTTACATGAGGATCTCTGGTCTGATGGTAATGAACGCTCACAAATGGTCCAGGGGAGCACAAGGCAGGCGCATGCCATCCGTAGTGTTTTGATTAAAAGTCATGAGTGAAATGTCATTTGCCCTTTTCATATTTAAATATCATGTAATCATTGTGCCATACGGGAGACCTTCTGGCCATAGCAGCAACTAAAAAAGTGCAAGAACCTGATAATAGAACTTTCTAAATAAATACACCCTTTCCCAAGAATATTATGTGTTTTACTCTCAGACTTTGAAATCCTGTCTCAGCTGATGTGGGTCCTTACGGTGGGATCACTGCTGCACCATCACAAACATTGTTCTTTCGCTCTCCTGTCTGTTCCCATCAACTCCAGACGGTGGGATTTTTTTTGTTTTTTGGAGCTTGCCAAGGGCAGTATTTTCCTGTCACACTATTCACTTTTATTTGAGATCCTTATTCATTCTTGGTGTGTCTCTGAAAGAGTATGTATGGGTTTGCAACATTATTGTTTAAGAAATTCCAGCTTTCTTGAGGTACATTTTGAAGGTTTCAAGGATACTTTCAAGAATAAGTAGTAATTTTTTTAGTTCATACTGAAAGGTGATTACATTTGACCTCCTCCACCACTTACCAAATTAAAATGTACCCATGAAGTAGCTTTGCAATTACAGATACATCCACAGTGAGCTCATCAGAGTGGCTGGTCTGCAGTACTAAAAATACTGCCCTGTAGGTTATGTGTAGTGCCAGAATTGGATTAGAGACACAGATGGACAAGACTGGTGACAGTTTGGAGAGTCTGATGGCTTTTCTTCCTTTCCTGAAAATTGTGATTAAGACTGTGATATCTTTCACTTTACTGTATAGCTGACTGTGTTCTCAGGTATTTTATTGGCTAGAAAGTCCTTGAAAGATTGGTCAACGTTCTGGATCACCCAGCCTTTCTAAGACAGTGGCTCTGGGTCTGTCTTGCTGTCTAGTAAGAATAGGGCTTTGCAGTGAACTGACCAGGGATTGTTCTCAATGTACCTGACTTTTCTTGCATTTGAAACTCCACCATCATTACACCCATAACTGCCAGTGTTTTCGTGTCTTGGTAACACCTGAGCTATTGACATGTAGCCCTACATCCTGATGCAGGCGTCCATAGTACAGCAGAGTTCACGCACGTCGGAATAGTTCTATGTCTATAGTGCTTCTTACCAAAAAGAGTGCATTGTTTAATCCACAGAGTTAGAACCATTTCAGGGCCGAGGAGTATCTGAGTATGTGCACGGTAACGTGGAGACTTTGGGTGGAAAGTCTGTGTGTAAATTTAGCAAATGGTCCTATTGAATGGCCAAAGCATCATTTCACTCCAGTGTACGTATAAAGAGGAAGGTTACTCTCAGTTAAGTTATATTTCAGATCTGAAATATATGATATGAACCATAAATACTGCCTGACAAAGCACCATTTTGACTACCACAAAGAAATGTTAAAACACCAAATAGATAGGATATTACTTTGGGCATTTGAGATTTCCTTTCCTGACGTGTGTGAAGTCTCAAAGTCAGCTTTCTTTTAAAATAAAACCTAGCCTATATTTTGAGGCAGTAAATTACTTACATTAATGGCAGGCTGGTTTAGACACTCAGTGGAACTTTAAGTTCCAATCTGAAGGCTTCAGTCCACATGTTTTATATACTGTACTTTTAAACCGTTTGAAGGAGTCCTATACCTACAGCATGAAAACCAGACCCTTTTGAAACACCACTGTGTGAAGAGGAAGATGAGATTCAGTGACAAAGCTGAAAGGGAGCTCATAGTTTTTTCCTATGCCAGTGTCCCCCCAGTCTCTAAAAATGTAATTTGGATTTAAAGCTGTTCAGTGTGTTTGATTTTCTAAGTCTTCATGGTTATGATTTGGAATAAAATGTGCCCAATTCTCTATTACATTCTCCTCTTAAGTCTGAATGTCTTCTTGCTTATTAATTCTTAAGAAATGTCACACAAGTGTCTTCATTGATCTTGAAGAAATTTATAGTATACAGAGTTGCCTTATAAATCAAAGAACAGCACAGGTTTTTGCCTTGATTATTTTATAGGGAAGAGGTTTTGTCAAACGTTTTTCTGAAGATCCAAATAATTTAATGCCTCTGTCAGATATTTTTAATAACCCGTATCATTGCTTGCTGCCAAATATTTTATTGCATTGAAATCTTCTTTTCAATTGTATTGTCTGGAAAGGGCATTTGACAGCTAGATCACAGCAGCAACCAAAGAAGGCATCGTGGAGTGAACATGATTTGGCTTGGTTTGGCTTGGTTTGGTTTGGTTTGGTTTGGTTTGGTTTGAAGCTGCACTGACGTGTTTTACATGGTAAAGGTCCTCTGGTTAAACTCCCAAGGGAGGTTGTTGAGGGAGGTCCCTTGTTCATTTGTTGGCAGTGGTCAGTATAAAGCAGAAGAAAGGAAGATTCCCTTAATACCAGAAGTGATTAGAAGAGTTGGTTCAGACTCACAAAAATCATATGCCCCAGAATTGTTTGTAAGCGGGAATGAGTAAATCTGAACTTCCAATGTATATCCCAATACTTGTATTTATGCTTTTGGTAAAATGTATTTTCAGCATTAGTACACATATCCGGTGTTATGCCTTATTTATGTGAAGAATAAAGTTACCAAGTTATGTTCTGAAACTCAAATCACTATTTGAGAAACCCTCAAATTGGTGCTTTCATTATATAATGATACATTTAGACAAAACCCCAAACCAAGCCATTTGAAACAAGATTCTCTTCATTGCAATTTGTAGCAATGTTATTTCTGTATATGTAATGAGAAGGCTAAATACCAGTGTTAACTCTTAATTTCTTGTTTGAATCCATGAAATCGTGCCTGTAAAGCTCAGTCAAACATTTGTAATAAACTCCCTAATAAATCTAGAGACAGTCACTCTGTTACCTTTTCATTTCTTTTAGTTTTAATTGAGGGATCGAGAATAAATTTTGCATGTCTTTTTTCAGTTGGAAGTCTGACTTTATCTCTCTTTCCCATCATTTCAGTACATAAAGTTACATTAATTACAGATGATCTGTCCATGTGTTTGTGCTGCTGGACAAAAAGTACTGTGTTTTTTTTTTCTTTTTTTTAGTGATAGGACACAGGTTGGCTTTTCAGTGTAGTAAACATGAGGAAGGGAGGGACTTGTACGTGAGTGGTGTGTACATGTCCCCCTGTTCCAAATAAAGCAAGTGATAGTACATACCCATTATTTTATGGTACGAGGTTAGGGCTTAATAAATTTATAGAGAGATTAAAGTATAAGTCTAAGCCAGAACATTTTAAACAAGTTGAACTTTATGGCCTTTTCAAGTACCATCGAGTTGATACTAGCCTTAGGCTGATAAGTGATTATTAACATAATCTGAAGTACCAGTGTTTGTACCACTAGCATTCTTCTGTCTGTACTTGAATGTATAGTTAGCATTTAAATAACTCTGTTCATTCTTGTGACATCGAGGTCTAACCATCTGATTTCAAATGCCAGAGCTCGTATGGAACAAAAAAGTGTTAATGATAGGGCAGTAATTTCTGGGTTGATAAGAGATTCTGCGACCTTTCCAAAACCACATTACCTTTGATAATGATGAAAATGTCCAGATGGATGGAAGTAGGGACCCAGTATGCATACATTATCAATCAGTGAAGGTCATGATAGAAGTATGCTACTTACTTGTTCTCTGATTTGGGTTTGTCTTTGGAAAGCTTGTTTATAATATTTCTTGCCATAGTAAAAGGGCTGCATTTGTTCTCAAATCATGCCTATTTGATGGCTCTAGGAAAAAAACAGAGGGGGCAGGTAGGGGTTAATTCTTGGAAAGTATATGTAACAGTGCAACAGACGATACCATTTACCCTTTCTTTACCTCTTACTTGAAAGCAGAATCGCAAAATGTTTAAATGGCTTTACTAGTCTAAAGGTGGAGCTCATTTACCACGGAAGCCTTATCAAAAAGTCTATTTCGTAACAACCTCATAGATACTGTACCTAACAAAACATGATTTGTATTAGCTCTGTATGAAAGTATTTGTGGCTTAGGATTTTTTATACATATATCTTTTTATAACTTTCCCAGAACTGAGCACATTATCTGATACTGTTGTAAATTTTTTTTCTGTCAGTGCTTTAGTTCAGGATTGGCAATAAATTATTTCTACAGGAGGTCTGAAAGTGGAAAGAATGGTTTGATTTGATAAAATGAGTTGCTAGTCATCCAGGCTTTTTACTTTTGTACATATTTTGCAAAAATTTTGCCTCTTGCTATTAATATTTGCTTTGTAAAAATTACGGGCGTTTAATAAACATTTATAAACTATTCCATACTATGATGTTATTTAAATCTGATTAAATGTCAAGTGTAAAGCAGGCACTTAATATTTGAAAGCAGAGGTTTCACCCAGTGACAGAAAGCACAGAAATCGCTCCTTTGTCAGATCTCCAGCGATACTTTGACTTAATACTAGTCTGTAAACGTTTCCTCACTGAAGACGGAGATGTGGGCTTCAAGAACGTTCCCAAACACTTGTTTTGATGTGGGAATGGGGAACACCCCACTTTTCTCTCTGCTCCTCTTAAAATCGCTGAAATTGCCCTAGAGTGTCCCTGGGCTCACGGTTTGTCCACCTGCAGGAGTAATGCTGCTATGTCTTTTGTCATCAAAATAGCGTTTTAAAAACAAACCAACATGTTACACTCCTTGTTTCAAGAAGCTTTGAGATGATGATTTACAGAGAAATTGCAAAGATAGTAGTTTCCCTGTACTCCACACTGTTGGCAATAGTTTCCCCATTTACCATCTCGCATCGTCCTAACTAACATCTTACGTTATGCTAATTCACCGTATTGGTTCAAAATTAATGAGCCAACATTGATAATTTATCCTTAAGCCCATACTGTATTCAGATTTCCTTAGTTTTTCCCTGTTGCCCCTTTCTGTTCCAGAATCCCTCCAGGACACCGTCTTCCATTGATTTGTCCTGTCTGTCTGAGCTCCTCTCGGCTATTAGAGTTGCTCAGGCTTTCCTTGTTTTTGATGACCTCGGCTGTTTTGAGAAGGAGGAATGCTGGTCAGGTATTTTGTAGGTTGTCCGTGCGTTGGGATCAGCCTGGTATTTTCCTTGTGATCAGACTGGATTCTCTTGTGTGGGGACCACAGGGGTAAAATTACCACTCTCGTGAAATCACGTCGCTCATCTTTTCCCTTTGCAACTTCAGCCGAATTAGAAGTTGTTAAATAACTTTTGGTCTGTTTATACCTTTTCTTTAAGTGGCGTTTACGGGAAGCTGAGCACGTACTTCTCTTCCCCAAAGCAGAATGAAGGGCCTTTTCCCACAATCAGAATTGCAAAGCAGGTGTGAATAAATGTTCAGTGGTGATGGCTGTAATCCAGGACTGGTTGCTTCCAGGCCTTTCTGGCAAAATTAAAATTGTGTCCAAGTCCTGACCTTTACAGTGAGATTTCACTATTGGTCCCAAGAAAAACTGAGATAGAAAAATTGGGGCTTAGAGGTATTTACAAATCTACAAATACCTACAAATTTCTAGATTGGAAACAGGTCATTAAATTAGCCTTCGTTAGACTTAAGATCTTTTAAAATGGAAACTAAACTCACTTGAGCATTTGAATCCCCCAAAGGAAACCAAGAAGTCTTTACCAAAAAAAAAAAACACTTTTCTTAGGCTATTGTTAGAACAAGAGAATATTGATTTGTCGGCGGAAACAGCTAAAAAACTATTGTCCGCTAAAGTGCTGGGCACCGTCACAGAGCCTTGGCATGAAATGCTCTCAAAATGACCTGTTCCGTTGCCCACAGTGTGGGTTGTTAAAAGAGAAAAGAGCCTTTGGTCTCTTGAGAATGCAGGAAACCCGCAGTTCATAGGTTAAACCAGAGGTTTGTTTGGTGACGGGAAATTTGGCAAATCCTCAGAAAAGGAATGACTTGGGCATTGTTTTAAAAGACATATTGTAACTTTCCCTCAGAAGTGAGTGGGGCCCCTGGAATACAGCATCGCAGCTAGAGGAAGGGGTATCTGCCGAACACTGTCACCTACACTTCCCGAGCATCCATTTTCCGAGTCCACCAAGATGACGAAGGGCTCAGACAAGTGTTCCATACAGAGTAACTCTTCAGGGCAGAGGGTTAAGCTTCTGTGCTGGCCCCAAGGATACAGAGGGAAGTTATGTCCAGAGTGAACATTTATACTGAGTGGAGGAGTGTGTTGATTTATCTTTTCCCCATGAAGGTACATGATAGGAAAACAAAAAAGTCTTTTTAAAAGTCGATCATTCTTTTGTAATTAAGTCCACGGCTGCTTTAGACTGGGGCCCTGATTTTCCTCCCCTGTCAAACGTGGAAGAAGAGAGACTTAACTCATAAGATGCCACGAGGTCAAACACCACTGACCTCGGGAGAGGAAAAGTAGAGTTGTTTTCTTTTTCTCTTATTCTCCATGGAAAATCCCAGTGCTTGTGGACTTGGAGATTTAAATCACTGGTTTCATTTAAGGCCAGAATGAGTATATCGAGACTTTATCCCGAAAGGAAGAGCGTCACAGCACCCAGGGCTCAGCGGTCCTGATGAAATTCCACATTCGAGCTAGCGTTGTCCCGGCTGCCCTCGCATTTCTGCAGCGGTGATAGTTTGGGGGAAGATGCTATAAATCAATGTAAAGGAGGATGACGTTCCAGACCAAGGGTGGATGCCCAACTTTGTGGCAATAATGAGCGTCAGCGTAACACAGGTGCACCGGACAGCATAGCCCTCTCCAAAGCGCATGAAACAGAATCATGTTCAAACCCCTGTCCGACATTCAAGGCGTCAACCTCCCTCTCCAGCCAGCCTGCCCTTCCAGTTTCCTTCGCGCCAGCTGAACTAGGTAGCTGTCTTCCCCACGTCTCGCCTCTCTGGTTCTCTTGGCCATGGGCCAAGTCCTGCTCACCCTTTAAGGCCTCGCTCTGAGGAGGATGGCAGGATGACTACCACCCCGAGGCTGGAGCAGCTTCTTCCTCTGTGTGCACCTCCCATCCTACCCCTCTCCCAGGGCACTTACTGTAGAGCGATTTACGTTCACGTCTTAATGCTTCTGCTCGACGGTGACACAAATCCGACATCGTTACACAGATGCTTTTGCTAAGCTCCCCGTGGGCCCGGCTGACACGTCTGACTGTTCCCAAGAGGCACCAACACAGGGTCTCCTCCTTAGGAGACTCACAGTCCAGTTGTGACGGGAGCCTGAGTGGAACCAGCCCGAGGAGGGGTGGAGAGAACGTGTCCCTACTGTGTGGACAAGTGACCCTTGAGTGCACGGTCACTAACTTAAGGAGTTTAAGATTAGACCAATTATCTGGGAAATAAGGAGCTTGAGCTCAATGGTTTCCACATTCTTTACTACTTTCAGATTCTTGAAAGCCTTCTAGAATATTCCCACTTGCAACAAAAATTGTTCATAGCGTAATATAGTATTATAGTCTATAATACAAAATTCTGGGAATTCCCTGGTGACCCAGTGGTTAGGACTCGGGGCTTTCACTGTCGAGGGCGCAGGTTCAATCCCCGGTCGGGGAACTAAGATCCCGCAAGCCACTCGGCAAGGCCAAAAATAATAATGATAATACAAAATTCCTATGATAAGGTCTTCAAATTTTCCTGAAAAAAAAAAAAGTAAAGAGAGGGACTTTATGGGAAAAATTTTAAGTACATGTCTTTGAGGACCCTAAGGGGAACTCAGTAGGTTTTTGGGAAAGTGACCCCCCCAGTGTGTTGTTATTTTTTTCCTGCACTCTTTTCCTCATGGGGAATGTCCTTGTAACAGGCCATAGATATTCAAGAGTGTGCTGTTAGTCTTTCTGAGGTGTTGAAAGTCTGGATCTGATAGCCTCCAAAACTCACTGGAGCGTTCAGATATGTGAAGGTCAGATTCATTCATTTTATGGTCATTATCTTAGTTCAGCCTGCTATAAAAAGTACCATAGACTGAGTGGCTTACAAACCACAGAAATACATTTCTTAGAGCTTGGGAGGCTGGGGGTCAGAGACCAGGGTTTGAGCAGAATCAAGTTCCAGGGAGAGCCCTCCTCTGGTTTGCAGACTTATCCTCACTTAGCTGGCCTCTTCAAAGGGCACTAATCCATTCATCAGGGCTCCACCCTCATGACCTAATCACCTCCCGAAGGTCTCACCTCCAAATGCCATCACATGGGGATTAGGGCTCTGACAAATGAACTTGGAGGGGATGTGAATATTCAGTCCATGACAGTCATCATCAGGATTGGTTTCAATCCAGCTTGGTTTCTGCCTTTTTTTCCCTCTAAGAAGGACCTGTTTTTTGTTTGTTTTCAGTGACCAGTGCAGGGATAAGAATCCAGCAGCTCCTGAGTATCTTCTGTCTAACACCTTTTTTTGGTATAAACTTTCTCCATATAATACCAAAAACTTTTGGTAAAAAGAAAAATAATCTCCCCAATCTTACTAGGCTATCACAGCCACTGTAAATAATTTTAATGGTTCTGTCTAGTCTGTTTTCCCTATATATGATTCATTAACATGCCATTATCTTAAGTCTCAATGATAACTGTTTTATTTTGTATTTTTTAAAAATTTTATTTATTTTTGGCCGCGTTGGGTCTTTGTTGCTGGCGTGGGCTTTCTATAGTTGCGGCGAGCGGGGGCTACTCTTCGTTGCGGTGCGTGGGCTTCTCATCGCGGTGGCTTCTCTTGTTGTGGAGCGTGGGCTCTAGGCTCGCAGGCTTCAGTAGTTGTGGCACGCGGGCTTCAGCAGTTGTGGTGCACGGGCTTAGTTGCTCCGTGACACGTGGGATCTTCCCGGACCAGGGCTCGAACCCGTGTCCCCTGCATTGGTGGGGAAAGGTGGGGAGTTTGAGGTCTCAGAGCCCCCCAGCAGGAGAGCAGCCCAGAACAGATAAGGCAGATTGGGGAGGATGCTGTGATCCAGGAGATTAGGACACTGGGACCTGGATGCCTCAGAGGAGTTAGGAAGATGGAAAAGAAAGTTAACCTGTGTTTAAACTGTGCCCAGAGCCAGGGCTCTATGGAGAGAGAAGGAGCTGACTTGTTTTCTCTCTCCTGCACTGCAGACAACCTGCCCTCAAAAACTCACAGCCCAGGGCTTCCCTGGTGGCGCAGTGGTTGAGAGTCTGCCTGCCGATGCAGGGGACACGGGTTCGTGCCCCGGTCCAGGAGGATCCCACATGCCGCGGAGCGGCTGGGCCTGTGAGCCATGGCCGCTGAGCCTGCGCGTCCGGAGCCTGTGCTCCGCAGCGGGAGAGGCCACAACAGTGAGAGGCCCGCGTATTGCAAAAATAAATAAATAAATAAATAAAAACAAAAAACTCACAGCCCAGGTACAGCGGGGGTTGGGCTGTGTAGTGAAGCTGAGAACCCAGGCACTCTGGGAAGACAGTTTCTAGGGGAAACACATCCTGCATCCCAAACACCCAGCTTATAAATGATCTTCTGGATCCTGTCCTACTTGCAAACCAAGGCTTGATTTGCCTGTAATGGGCCAGCTCCGGCAGTGCCAAGGGAGAGAGGCCATTAGCAGAAATGAGAAGCAAGCTAAAATCTTTTAGTCCATTAGGTTAAAAGGGGATTTTTCTAACTTCTATTATTTGTGGTTTGTGACTCGGTTATTGTTTCCCGGAACAAGCAAAATGTTACAGCTCTACTTCAGCTTGCTGGAGCGAATAGATGCTTATCATCCGTCACCCTGCGAACTGCGAAGCAGTCCGTCGCCACGGCCTCTGGTGCCGTGGCCTCTTTCTGTAGTTCTTTGATGTCTTGTCAGGCGAGTTATTTTCTGAGCCTCAGATAGTTTCCAAAAAGCTGCCACAATCTGTGTGTGTGTGTGTGTGTGCGCGTGCACGCATATGTATACACACAGATGTGTGTCTATATCTATCTATCTTGCAAATGAACATAGTAAACTCAGTGAAATGAGCAAACGCAGACTTTGACTTTCATTTTAAGAACGTCACTCCCTGAAAAATAGGAATTGAGGTCCCAAGGATCTCCTGTGGGTGGCATTGAGGACTCCGTGGGCGGGAGCTAAGAAAGTGAACAGGAGGGGAGGAAGAAAGGCCGGGTCCAGTGACCTCGGGACCCCTGGAGGATGCCGCGATCCCACTCCCACCCTGGCCACCCCACCCACTGCCCCGGCCTCTGCTGAAGACGGTCACACAGTCTCCGTGCTGGAGCTGCATCTGAAATGTACAGTTTTTCTTTCACGTTCCCCTTTTTCAGTCTCCAAGACGGTGGGGGGGTGGGGGATGAATGAGACACAAATGAAAGAGGAAGTGTCTCAGCACTAAGGAGACATCCAACACCCCACTCGACCAGTGACCTCGGTGGAAATACTGAGGACACCCTCTGTGTCCTCTTAGACCTTCTGGGAGCGAGGGCAGCTGCTGCCCAGAAGCAACCAGCTTCCTCCTGGCCAGGTCATCGGGGTCACCTGCCTGGAGGTAGAAGAAACTCTGGGGGAGGGTGCGTGGGGCATTGGGGCCGGATGTGCCCGAGGCGGGGAGGCCTTCTGGCCCCCGTGTGACCCTCAAGGATTCTTCCCTACGAGCTGCAATCCACTGAGCTCCCGACGTGGGGAAACCAGGCTGTGCCCATGGAGGTGCCATCCGAGGGGGACCACGAGTCCAGCTCGCTCTCCAAGTCAGACAGCTGCCCCCCCGCCATGAGGGCAGCTGGTGCTACCTTAGGGACAGAGGAGGACTGACAGCCTCTGAGGGAGAGGACAGATGTGAAGATGGAGGGCAAAGACTGGTGCAGAGGAAACAGGAAAGAGGGCATCGCCAGGGTGATGCTTGAGTGGTGAGAAAGCACACATTTCTTATGCCATGTAAAAATACATTTCTACTGGAGTCCACGTAACGAAAGACAGTGGTGAGACGTGCTTAGAATAGAAACATTCGAAAGGACAGGAGAGTACACAGAGGAAGAAAATCACTCCTGGTTCTGCCCAGAAATAACCTGGGCGAACATTGGCTGAACCTTCAGACGTTTTCGTGCTGTGCATTTTTCAACATAATTGCAATCATCCGGGACCTCCAAACTGGTACAGACTGGCTTTTCAATCCATTTCTTTCTTTTCCCAGAAAGAATTCTCTGCCTCTGAGGATGTGTATCACAGCATTGTTTATAATCCGGAAAACCTGAAAAGCCAATGTTCATCGTCAGTGTTTCAGTCAAGCAGTTATAATCTCCCAGTAAAATAGAATGCAGTCATTAAAAAGATTGATCTCATGCTGTGATTCACATAGAAGGATGTTGCCAAGATCTGGCTGAATTTTTTAAAAAGTTTTCTAAACAGTATGTATCACTTGAGCCCATTCATATAAAAACGTGGGTGTCTGTGTGTGTAAGGATGTTTGCCAAAATTTTAATAATGGTTCCCTCCAGAAGGAGGACTGTCTGGCTGTTTACTTTATATATTTTTTGTACCATTCACATATTTTTTGCAAGGAACATTTACTAGTTTTGTGTTTTTTAAAACTATTCATTTTGAGAAAAAAAATTAGGTAAATCTATACTTACTGATATCAAATATATCCACTATAAAGTGAGTGAGGGAATTCCCTGGTGGTCTAGTGGTTAGGACTCGGGGCTCTCACTGCCATGGGCCTAGGTTCAATCCCTGGTCAGGGAACAGAGATCCCACAAGCCATGCGGCACAGCCAGTAAATAAATAAATAAAAGTGAGTGAAAGGAGATAGAAAACCTATACACAATACGGTACCATTTTGGTATTTAACATTTCTATACACAAATTGGCATATTTTATATATATAATCTGCGAGTACAAAAATATATACATTACAAAGGTTAAGTATGAAATTTACATATCCACTTTACACGTATATAAAAGCAAGTTGTTTTTTTTTTTTAAATAAATTTATTTATTTTTGGCTGTGTTGGGTCTTCGTTGCAGTGCACAGGCTTCTCATTGCGGTGGCTTCTCCTTGTGGAACACAGGTTCTAGGCGCACGGTCTCATTAGCTATGGCTCGCGGGCTCTAGAGCGCAGGCTCGGTAGTTGTGGCGCACAGGCTTAGTTGTTCCGTGGCATGTGGGATCTTCCCAGACCAGGGCCCGAACCCGCGTCCCCTGCATTGGCAGGTGGATTCTTAACCCCTGTGTCACCAGGGAAATTCCTAAAAGCAAGTTTAAAAACTTGTTATGGTGGGTGCTTTTTTATAAAATCATGACACTGTGTTATATCTTCAACAATAACGATATTTCCGTTGTGAGGGTGGGCAGTATTTCAGGCTGAGTCTTGGAGGAGGACTGGCCAGTGCAGGACAGTCCGGAGTGAGGGAACAGCACGTCCCCAAGGAAGGCACAAAGTCACAACAAAGAAGGTGCGTTTGTCAGCCTATCGCCCCTGGCATCTGAAACCATGGAGCGCTCCCTCCTTCTGAAATTTCCTCCCGGCTTTTCTGGGTCACTGTCTTCTCTGGGCTGCAGTGGCTCCAGTCAACCATACAGGCACTTGGGGCCCTGAGGGAATGAGGCACTGGACACTGACCTTGGTTGTGTCGGGCGGAGACTCTGTAGAGAGCACGAAGATTCAACCGACCTCATTCATAATATCCTGGAGGCTCAGGCCTGGGCACCACGGGAGAGAGAACCTAGAATCTGGGTCAGTGGACTTGGGCTCAAGGTGAGACATCCCCGCCTCCCCGCCATGGCCTGTCTCAGATGAAATACACTACCTCTCTGAACCTCAGTGTCATTATCCATAAAATGGGACAATAAGAACCTTACCCCATAGGGTTGCTGAGAAGGTTGTATCCAAAGAAGCTGATTCCAGGAAGGACAGACAGCCTGAAAAAACCCCAAAGGCCAAAACGCCAAGCCCTGACATTTCAACAGGTCAGGTTTTGCTAAAAAACCCACGCTCACGAAAAGTCCTTGTGATACATTCTCGTGGTCAGACATGTCAGTCACAGGTTCTAATTATGGAAACTCTCTGACAAAACAGCCTGTTGACATGAGTCACCGGGTGGTTTAAGTCTCAAGGCCAAGGTCTCTCCTAAGAATGGGTTGCAGACATGTACATTCTCGGGAAAAGACAGCAGTGGTTTGTAATCATTTTCATCCGGGAGGATGAATTTACAGTCCAGAAAGTAACAGCCTTCTGAAACACCAGGTGGTGAATATAAAGTCCCAGGGTCTCCGTCCTCTGACTTTCCTGAATTTCCTTCTCTCGTATTTGCTTCCGTTTGGAGTCCTTTCTTTTACGTACACACCTCTGTTGATTCAGGATCCGGCCTGGTAACCTGGGTAAATTACTTCAAGTGGCAGTTCGAATAAGTTCAGTCCACCTGTAAAGCACAAATGGGAGAAGAGTCTACTTAAAGTAGGGGACTCCACGAAGGGACCTCAGAAAGGAATAGGCTTCGGTCGATGGGCCTAGGTGGGAAAGGGCGTGAGAACGTCACTTTCTCTCAAGGGCGAAAATTTCTCCTTCCTAAATGTTTGCATTTCCTCTCTGGAAGCTTCTTGAGCTTGTTTTCCAAATTGTCATGATGTTGGATCACACTGAAGGCTCTTCTCTGCAGGATTCTGTAGCCTGGCTGTTAGAAGCACAGACGTAGAAGATTCCCCAAGATCTGGCTGAATTTTCTTTTAAAGTTTCAAACAGTGTGTGTGTGTGTGTATATATATATATATATATATATATATATATATATATATATATATATACACACACACATATATATAACTTGAGCTTACTTATGTAAAAACGTGGGTGTACCTGTGTTTCAAGAAGTTGTTTGCCAAAAAAGAAGCAGACTCACAGGTCTAGAGAACAAACTAGTGGTTTCCAGTGGGCTCTGGGAGGAGGGGCAATATAAGGGTGCGGGAGTGAGAGATGCAGCCTGTTGGGTGTAAGACAGGCTCAAGGATGTATGTACAACACGGGGAGTATAGCCAATATTTTGTAATAACTGTAAATGGAAAGACCTTTCAAAATTGTATAAAAAATTTTGAAAATTGTCCTAAAAACATGTTGGCCAGAATGTTAATAATGGTTAATAACCATGGGAAGCAGCCACGGGTTTAAGTCCCAGCTGTACCCCTTGTGAGGGGTTACAAAACCTCTCTATTTCTTTGTCTCTGAAGCTGGATAGAGAGTTAGTGTGACGATTACGGGGCATAAAGGAGGCACTCCGTCAATGCTGCCCTTGGACCTTGAAGAAACGGATGCTGCCCTCGGCTGTAGCAGAGACCCAGAAAACAGAGGGCACTAGTTGAAGTAAAACACGACTTACTGACATTGGATGTCCCATGGGGGTGACCCGGCGCGTGGAGAATGGATCAGAGTCAAGTTCACAGAGAGAATGGGGCGGAAGAAAAACCAATGTCATTTAGCTGCCTCCCTCAGAGGTCATAGTTCCCAGGTCAGCGTATTCACTCCCCACGAGGCACAAGAAGCCAAATTCTAACAATTCTTCCTGGGAAACCCGGGGAATCCGTTGGACAACCCCAGTGGCCCCTGCCGCCCAGAGACATGAGGGATCAGAGCCGCCCCGGACCTCAAAGTTGATTCTCCTGGACAAACTTGGAGATAGTGAGCAAAGCTTGTCTCTTTGACCCTCCACTTTCTGACTGGCCCATTCCTAAGCTATGTTACAAGAGAAGGTTTAAAGTGGTTTTGTCAGTATGCTTTTCTTGTATTCTCCAGTTACATCGTCTTGCTGAAGGACCCAACGCTGACTTCTTAAGGTGATGACTTTGCTCGAATCTGCATGTGTTAGTTTCATGCGTTAACTCTCCAGGTAGGGTTGCCAGATACGAGACAGGGTTCCCAGTTACATTTGAATTTCAGATCAACAACGAATAATTTTTCATGTATGAGTATGTGATGGGACGTACTCAGACTAAAAGATTATTTGTTGCTGCTCTGAAATTCTAATGAACTGGGCATCCTGTCTTTTTCTTTGCTGTATATATCTGGCAACTTCCTGTCCATGGGAGATCTTATTTCCTTCCACCCAAGTACTAGCCAGGCCCGACCCTGCTTAGCTTCTGAGATCAGAAGAGCTTGGGCTGGGCATATTCAGGGTGGTATGGCTGTAGGCAATCTTACTCCTGGGCATATACCTGGAGAAAACCATAATTCAAAAAGATACATGCACCCCAGTGTTCAATGTAGCCCTATTTACCATAGCCAAGACATGGAAGCAACCTAATGTCCATCGACACATGAAAAATAAAGAAGATATGGTAATATATACAATGGAATACTACTCAGCCATGAAAAAGAATGAAATAATGGCATTTGCGGCAACATGGATGGACCTAGAGATTGTCATACTAAGTGAAGTAAGTCAGACAGAGAAAGACAAATATCACATGATATCACTTATATGTGGACTCTAAAACAAAGATATAAAAGAACTTATTTACAAAACAGAAGCAGACTCACAGACATAGAAAACAAACACATGGTTATGGAAGGGGAAGTGGGGGGATAAATCAGAAGCTTGGGATTAACAGATACGCAGATAATAATAGATTGTTATTATCTATATATAAAATAGATAATCAACAAGGACCTACTGTATAGCACAGAGAACTCTGCTCAATATTTTGTAATAACCTGTATGGAAAAAGAATCTGAAAAAGAATGGATACATGTATATTTATAACTGATTCACTTTGCTGGACACCTGAAACTAGCACAACATTGTCAATCAACTCTACCCCAATATAAAATAAAAACTAAAAATAATTAAAAATAAAACAAATAAAAATCTTATTTCCCTGTTTCCAAATTCTTGGAGGGGGTGACCTCGGAGATGCTTCTATAACATATACACAGTCCTGGAAAGGTAAGCATGGTCATTCTTTATGCACAGACACACTTCCACACAAACAGCAAGTATCTCCCCATGCGAGGCACGGCTTTGCTGGGTGGCTCCAGGAAAGAAGAGGCTGGTAGATCACAGTCTTTGCCGTCAGGGAGCTCGCAGAGTAGACCATAGTGCAATTAACCGCAAAAACCAGAGCAGATCACAAGAGCCCTGCGGAGGTCTCCACGCCTTCCCAGTTCAGGGGAGAGGACATGGCATTGGCTTGATGGGGCCATACGGAGAAAGGCTCCTTGTTGGGGTGGCATTTAGATGCTCCTCGATGTCACTGAGTGGAAGGAGTGACTTAAATGCATGCAAAGTCGAGGGAGAACTTCATGCATACTTGGTGGCTTCTTTGGGCAGAATGTAGATGACATCAAGAGACAAAGAAGGGGAAGTAAGTCTGGAAAGAGGAGGTGAGGTTCAAGAACCACAGAAAAGAAGCCAAGGAAAGAACCCAGAGTCACCCCAACTTTTTGTGCGTATACTTTTCAAATAAGGAAGTATTCCCAAATGTTCTCTTGGGAGAGGAGGAGGTGGGGGCTTACCTAGTCCTTCGAGGAGAAGGTTTCATCCCATTGAGAGTGAGTTCCTTTCACAAAAGGTTGCTTCTGTGGGTGAACTCATTCCTGGGGTCCAGCGAAAGGTATGAGAGAGAATCAGGTCTGGCCAAGTGACGTCTAAGCAAAGGTGGCCGTGGAAGACCACATGGATATCGCTTGCTTGACAGATTAGATACAGTCCAGAGAAGCTGTCCAGGAAATGAATTTCTGAAAAGTAAATTTATTTCCCAATTTTTCAATTAAAAAACGAGCGTCCTGGGCTCTCAAACCTAATTTGCTCATTTCTTATGTCACCTTTAATTTAGCAAGTGTGTGAGCTAAAAACCCTGGTGAGACTCAGTTTTCTCATCTGTAAAATGGGAGTGTGGCCCAAATCACTACGTTTTCCTCCAATTGACCCAAAAGAAAGCTCTTGGTGAGGGAGGGGTTGGCAGGATAACAGTCCCGCTCAGAGGGCCCCAGGGCACCTGCAGTTCCCTTTAGTCCCTTCTTGATAAGACAATGTAGATGAAGCAAGTCCTAGGAGCAAGCCAGCCCATAGGAAGTGTACTGAGGGGGAGAACAGCCCTCCATCGCAGAAGAATTAGGATGCACCTGGAAAGATAAGGCACATAGAGTGCTTGTGACAGTGAACACTACAGGCCTGCAGTGGAGCACACCTCCTGGTATTCATGGCCTCTTGATGTGCAAGGTACCCATCCTTGAATCTGGGCTGCTTCAAGCAATAGAACGGGACAGGGGTGACTCTGGACTGGCTCTAGGCCAACATCTTAAGGAAGCTCGGGGGATTCTGCTTTTGCTCTCTTGGGAGACCTGAGCTACCACATAGCCTGCACCCTGTATCCTGTTGGAGAGGCCACGTGGAGAGGGAGAGGCCCTGGGCTCCGTGGAGAACCGAGGACCCAGCTGGACGTTTGTCCCTGTTACAGGCCACCCTGCCACCCCTCCCATGTCCCCACCCACCTCCACTTCTGGGTCACCTGACACAGGAGCGGAGACAACACCTCAGACGTTCCACCCAGACAGAGACCAGCCACCCAATGGCCTTGTTTAAATTCTCGACCCACAGATTTGTGAGCAAATAGCATCGCCGCTATTTTCAGCTCTGATGTTTTGGGTACAGCACTGGGTCATGAAATCCCACACTCACAGGAAGGTAACACCATCCCCCCCAAAAATATGTCAGGTATCTGTGCTGTCCAGCTGGTCGGGTTTCTCAGGGTCAAAAGAAAGGATGTGTACAGTTTAAACCACAGGCAGGGGCACTTCCTACTGGGGACCAAACAGGAGTTCCCTGAGGACCGCAGGTTCCTGGGCTCTGGGCTGGGAATGGGTGACAGCCCCCGGGGGGGTTCTCAGCTCTCGCTCAGCAGCCCTGGGCTGAGGGACCCACCCCGGCTTTGTTCGACCCTCGCTGTGCTCCCCCAGAGAGGCAAGGACACGGGGAGCTGTTTTCTGGGGAGGTTTGGTGGGGACCAAGTCGGGGGGCCCTCACCTCCTGGGAAGCAGCAAGAATGAAAAGAGATAGGAGGCGAGGAGGGGTAGAGGGAGGGGGGAACCACCCTATTCAACAGCAGAGGCAGCTCTGGGGGCTCCTTCAGTCACCCCAGGACAGGAAGCAGGACGGAGAGTGGCAGGAGGGGACCCACCCGGATGGGGCCTACATTTAGGGCCTGGACTGGGGGCCAGGGCTTCCCGGGCAGGGGCAAGCCTGGGGCTCTGAAAGCAGCTTACACTTCCACGGGGTCAGGAAGGGGCAGGGTGCTCTGCACCCAGGGACACCCCCGAAGGTGCAGAAACAGGAACATGCTGCCTGGGACAGGAGGACAGGTGAAAAACAAGCAGGCCAGGCCAAGGTGGCATAGGGACCAGACTGCGATGCAAGGCTGGGCCTGGGTCTGGCCCATCACTGACTGTCCAGCAGCTAGCACACAAGAGATGCTCAATAGATGTTTGCTGAATAGAGACACAGAGAAAGGATGGGGGATTGTCCTCGGGAAGAACCTGACCAGGATGAGCAGCTGTGGTAGGAGGGCATCTCCCGGGCCACGGGCTCTGGTCCAGCCTGGGCATCACATCGCCAGGTGACGTGGGCAAGCTGCTGCCTCTCTGCAGGGCTCAGCTCTGTGTCCGTGAATCAAAGGTGTTAGGGGAGAAGTTTCCCCTGTGCTCAGGGACTTGGTATCTCTGAGACCTGGTGACTAATGTCAAGTGTGGATAGGGTGGTGTCAGGAAGGGAAGGAGATGGGAGGATCAAAGACAGTCCTGAGGCGGGGAATGGAGAAAATAAGGCAGCTGTCAGCAGAAACCGGAAGTCAGAAGGGAGAGCTGGGTTGGGGGGGAAAGATGACATGTTTGCCATTAGGGAAGTTTAAAGGGGACAAGGGCACATCTTCAAATGGGCAGTGGAGGCAAAAATATCACAGCCATTCTCTCCATGGCCCCCCAAAAGACAGCCAAGGGCTTCCCTGGTGGCGCAGTGGTTGAGAGTCCGCCTGCCGATGCAGGGGACGCGGGTTCGTGCCCCGGTCTGGGAAGATCCCACATGCCGCGGAGCGGCTGGGCCCGTGAGCCATGGCCGCTGAGCCTGCGCGTCCAGAGCCTGTGCTCCGCAATGGTAGAGGCCACAACAGTGAGAGGCCCGCGTACTGCAAAACAACAACAACAAAAAAACAACAAAAAAAAAACCCAACAAAAAAAAGACAGCCAAGTCCTAATCCCCCCAAATTGTGAAGGTTACCTTACGTGGAAGAAAGGTCTTTGCAGATGTGATTAAGTAAAGGTCTTGAGATGGGAGATATGCTGGATTATCGGGTAGGTCCTGAATGCCCTCATGTGTGTTCTCTCTCTTTTTTTTTTTTTTGGGCTGTGCTGGGTCTTTGCGGCCAGCAGGGGCTACTCTTCGTTGCGGTGTGCGGGCTTCTCATTGCCGTGGCTTCTCTTGTTGTGGAGCACGGGCACTAGGTGCGTGGGCTTCAGTAGTTGTGGCTCGTGGGATCAGTAGTTGTGGCTCACGGGCTTAGTTGCTCCGCGGCATGTGGGATCTTCCCGGACCAGGGCTCGAACCCGTGTCCCCTGCATTGGCAGGCGGATTCTTAACCACTGCGCCATCAGGGAAGCCCCATGTGTGTTCTTATAACAGGCAGGTGGAGGGAGATTTGACACCCAGAGGAGAAGGTGATGTGAAGACGGAGCAGAGAGAGATTTGAAGATGCTGCCCTTGAAGATTGAGGGATGCCGGCCACAAGCCGAGAAACGGCGGCCGCCCCCAGGAGCTGGAAGAGGCAAAGAGCAGATTCACCCCTGCAGCTGCCAGAGGGGGTGTAGCCGAGAGACAGTGTTTTCAGACACCCAGCCTCCAGGACTCTGAGACGAAAGACTTCTGTTGCTTTAAGCCACCAAGACTTTGCGGAAATTTCTACCAGCAGCCACAGGAAATGAATACACTGGGCGTCCCCTCAATCATGGACTCTTAACTCACCGCCAGGTCCCTCACCTGGGCCCCAGGTTAAGTGCTTTGGGTATGTTATCTCTCAGCCCTCTGAAGAGCCTGTGAGGCAGGGACTGTTAGAATCCCCACTTCCCAAAGGAGGAAGATGAGGCACAGAGGTCGGACAACCCTTCAGAGGTCGCAGAGCTGGCGAGTGACAGAGCTATACAGAGGTGGGTGACTCCAGGGGTGACCCTCTTAACCACTGCGCCGGCCTCTGTCCCAGCTGAACACATGCGCCTAAACGTGACACCCACACAAGCTTGCAGGTCCTGGTGATGGAAGTGGTACCTTTTCTTTCAGTGCCCTAAGTTATAAAGCTACTACGTATCACAACTGCACGTAGAGCTTGTTAGTCCCGTAATGGGGCTTTGAGCATCTATGTCCTGAGACATGTCACAGGGCAACAAACTGGGACCCTAAGAGGCGGTGGCTTGTTCACCGCCTTAAAGCTGGTCCCTGAAGTTAGAGCCAGAATCAGAAGCTAATTCAGAATGTTCCCACCCTATATTTTAGGAGCAAATTAAGCAGCTGAAATGTGAAAAGAAATGCCGGCTTGGTTACACGACCCTCGCTATCTAAGGCAGACCCAAGACCATGCTCCAGAACAAAGATCTGAAGTCAAACACACTCTCCTGACACACGTGTTCTGGGCACGTGAGGTGTGATGCTTGCCGCCCCCCAGAAGGTACAAGGGAAGTGGGACTGGGCACTTCCCGGATGACTCATTGCACGGGTGAGGGGCGCCTGCCAAAAATGGGCCCATCCACTGGCTGACTGATGGCCCATCAGGGTGCCCTCCTACTGGGCGAGCAATTGGATTAACCAGAGCAGCTCCCTGGAGTGAATTGGAGAATGTGGAGAGGATTGACGAGAGACAGAAAGACAGACGAGACAGAGCAACCAATCTCCAGAGCTACACTGCATCCGGAAACTTTCCCAGAAGAGATGTGCATACCCTCACTCCCCACCCCTAAGGCAGCCTCAGCGACTCTCCGTTCTTCTGGGTGGATCGAGCCTCCTGGGTAGCTCACAGGGCACAAAACAGAGGCAAACTGACACAATTAGCAGTATTCGCCCCAGTTTTTGTTTTGCATGTTTGCATTCAGATGTGTACGTCTTTTTTCTTTTTTTGGCCATGCCACGTAGCTTGCGGGAGTTCCCTGACAGGGGATTGAACCCAGGCCCTCAGTGGTGAAAGCTCGGAGTCCTAACCACCAGACTGCCAGACAATTCCCAGATGGCTACATCTTTAATTCCTTTTTGAGGTGATATTCTTTTTTTTAAAATTTATTTTATTGAAGTTTAGTTGATTTACAATGTTGTGTTAATTTCTGCTGTACAGCAAAGTGATTCAGTTATACATATATGTTATATATTTTTTCATATTTTTTTCATGATGGTTTATCACAGGATATTGAATATAGTTCCCTGGTCTCTACAGTCAGACCTTGTTGTTTATCCATCCTCTACATAATAGTCTGCATCCAGTAATCCCAAACTCCCAGTCCGTCCCTCCTCCACCCTCCTCCCCCTTGGAGGGGATAGTCTTATAAAATGCCTTCCTGAATTAATTTTGCTGCCTGTCACCCTAGCGAACCCACCTGGGCAAGTCAGATTTGCAAGGGCGCCCTCTCTACTGAGACAGGTCCCAGGAGGGCCCTTAACGGAACCAGCTTCAGGCAGAGACCACACTGTGTTCCTCTTTTTTCACGCTCTAGGGGCCAAAATGAGATGGGGCAACCTGGGACCCCGTTTTTTCTATACACTCTTGCCTGAATTAAAAATGTTCGAAAAATGAATGTTAAACCCTTCACCCGTGGAGGAATGTTTAGTATATGCCTGAACACAATGCTAACTTGGAAAAATACCTATTTTGTGCTTGCCCATAGTAAAAATAGAGCTGAACTCTATAGGTCATTGGTCACTGATGTAGTACGGGTTTATACCTGTGTGCGCAGCTGATCGCAAGATCGGGGTGCGCGTGTACTGTGCTCATGGGTCCCATTCATATAAGGCTGAACTTCACGAACGGCACCCTCCTCCCCCCCACCCGCCAGTATCGACAGGACTCCTCTCTCAGGGGACCTTGAGCTCAGGTGTCACCTTTTGGTGACAAAAACGGCATCACAGACCGAGAATTTTTTTTTTTTTTTGTGGTACGCGGGCCTCTCACTGCTGTGGCCTCTCCCGTTGTGGAACACAGGCTCCGGACGCGCAGGCCCAGTGGCCATGGCTCACGGGCCCAGCCGCTCTGCAGCATGTGGGATCTTCCCGCACCGGGGCACGAACCCGCGTCCCCTGCATCGGCAGGCGGACTCTCAACCGCTGCGCCACCAGGGAAGCCCACAATTCTTTTTTTTTAAAGAATCGATTTTATTTACTTTTGGTTGCGTTGGGTCTTCGTTGCTGCGCACGGGCTTTCCCTAGTTGGGGTGAGCGGCGTCTACTCTTCATTGCGATGCGTGCGCTTCTCACTGCGGTGGCTTCTCTTGTTGTGGAGGATGGGCTCTAGGCGTGTGGGCTTCAGTAGTTGTAGCACGTGGGCTCAGTAGTTGTGGCACACGGGCTCTAGAGCGTAGGCTCGGTACTTGTGGCACACAGGCTGTTGCTCTCCGGCATGTGGGATCTTCCCGGACCAGGGCTCGAACCCGTGTCCCCTGCATTGGAAGGTGGATTCTTAACCACTGCGCCACCAGGGAGGTCCCAAGCTTGCAATTCTTTCAAAATACAGTTGACCCTTGAACAACATGGGCCATTAGGAGCACCGACCCCTTGCAGTCAGAAAATCTGCATATAACTTTTCAGTCAACCCTCTGTATCCTCAGCTTCACATCCATGGATTCAACCAACCGAGGATCTTGTAGCACTGCTGTTATGTATTTAGTGAAAAAAATCTGTGCAGAGGTGGATCTCTGCAGTTCAAACCCCTGTTGTTCAAGGGTCAACTGTAAACAGTTTTGTCACTTGATCGATAAGAAAAAAGCATTGGAATGTTTTTCATTTTATTTTGAGTAAAGTTGAACCCTTTTATGTTAATGGATCATTCAAAGTACCTGTTCTTTGCTCGTTTTCATGTCATGATGTCCATCTCCTTAGAGTCATTTAAAAATCCTTCATCTGCCATATACTTTGCATTTCTTTACCCCGTTCTGCAGTCTTCTAATCTTGTTACAAACTTTCTTTTTAATTTTCTTTTTATTATTTATTTATTATTATTATTTCTTAAATTTATTTATTTATTTTTGGCCGTGTTGGGTCTTCGTGTCTGTGCGAGGGCTTTCTCTAGTTGCGGCAAGTGGGGGCCACTCTTCATCACGGTGCGCAGGCGTCTCACTATCACGGCCTCTCTTGTTGCGGAGCATAGGCTCCAGACGCGCCGGCTCAGTAGTTGTGGCTCATGGGCCTAGTTGCTCCGCGGCATGTGGGATCTTCCCAGACCAGGGCTTGAACCCGTGTCCCCTGCATAGGCAGGCAGATTCTCAACCACTGCGCCACCAGGGAAGCCCACAAATTTTCTTTTTGGATAACTTGGATGATTCTAAACATGAGAACCTCTTCCAGAGGTTGCTTTGCAGCAGTAGGACAGGGGCTTAGAACGAAAAACAGGACTTAGGAGTATCTTAGAGTTAAGGCTGGGAGGGCAGGAGTCATGTCTGGGGCTGGCTCAGGGGGCAGCTGGGCGTCCCTTTAGGTGAGGTCGTTAATAAGGGTTTGAGGAAACAGGATTACAAAGGGCCAGGTAGGTGTTCCCCAGGTTCCATCCTAGGAAGCCGTCAGGACAGAGAGGCTGGTGAGCGCGGTGCGAACTTGGGGAAGAATGACAGGAGCTGGACAGAAAGGAGCGAGTGGGAGGCGGGGGCTTGTTCGGAGGCCGCCAGTGGGCGCATACCCGCGCCGGGCCGTGAGTCCACCTGCGGCCGCCGCGGACTCGCTTCCGCGCCGGTGGACTTTGTCACGCCGAGGGCTCTGCTCACACCCACGGCCAGCCGAGCACATGCACGAGCAGCTAACACTGCGGCGCGGGCGCGGCCGGGGAGCGCCCCGGAGAGCGGCGCGCCGGGAGGTCAGGGCGGAAAGGCCGAGCGCGGGGCTGATCTCAGCGCCTCGTGGCCCCCTCGTGACCGCGCTTCGCCCGAGAACCTGGGGCCACGGCGGCCACTAGGACTCGGGCCCCGAGACTGCCTCGCGCAGCCGGGCGGGTCGTGGAGCGCGGAGCCCAGCGTGGGGCGCGTGGGCGGGGCGTAGAGCGCGGCGTGGGGGGGCCGTGACCGGGCGCCAAGGGGCGTGGGCGGGGTGCGTGGGCGGGGCGTGGGGCGCGACGGCCAGACGTGGAGCGCGACGGCGGGGCGTGGAGCGCAGCGAGGGCGGGGCATGGTGCGCGGGGCCGTGACAGGGCGTCAGGGGCGGGGCACAACGGTGCGTGCGTGCTACGGTGGGGCGTGGCGTCGCGCGAGGGGGCGGGGCACGGCGTCGGGCACAGGGCACAGCGCAGGGCACGGGGCGGGCGGCGTCGACGCCCGGCGGGATGACGGTGATGGGGTGAGGGTGACGGGGTGAGGGTGGCGGGGCCGGGCTGGGGCCTCCTGGCCGGGCGGCCGGCTGGTAGAGGATAAGGACGGTCGCGGTCGGTGGGGAGGGAGGAAGATGTGGGAGGAGCAGCCGTGGCGGAAGCGGGGAGGACGGCGGGGGCGGGAGTATCTCGGGAGAGCCAGGCCAGGCTTCCTTGGGTGGAAAAGACGAAGCGACGGTCCCCGGGGATCCCCCAGGCCGCCCCCTACCGGGCCGGCTCGCGCTGGCGCGGGGCCGAGCCCAAGGAGCGAGTTGCTATGGACAACCGGCCAGGGTGGCCGTCCGCTTCCGGTCCCGGCGCGCCGGCAGCTCTCGGGCCCCCATCCCCCGAAGTGACCCCCACCTGGGAGGCCTCCTGACCTTTGACACCGCCTTTTTACCGTTAGGGTGAAGGCACCACGCGCTCCCGCCCAGGCCCAGACATGCCGGTCCTTGTGAGGCAGAAACTTGAGAGGGAGCCGTCCTCTCCCTGAAGGTGGGTAGAACGACAGGACGTTGTCCTGGGGGAGAAGTCGCATTTCGGCCCATTGTGGAGCAGTGAGGACGAGCCTCTGCTCATAGGAGAGCTTTGACAAGACAGAGCTTCGTTTGGGGGGCTTCTTCCACACGCTGGAACGCTGGAGTTCAGATGTCCAGCCAGGACAGCCATTCGCTTAAACTTGCCCATCAATTGCCTATCATTAAACTGGAGGAAATGTAGATAATTAGAAAGTATGGTAGTTCCAGACAGTGACGTCCAGTTTTTTTCCTTTCCTCCCTAACACAGCCTCGCGGTGGAACAGCTGTCTGCCCCGTTCAAAGGGAAGGCTGAAATCTCTGCGCAGGCACGCGATGTGAATGGAAGAGGCCTGTCACTGTGAGTCTGGCTTTTAGTCACCTGGTGTCTTCCTCAGGGTGACACGACCCGGAGACGATGAACTTCAGTGGCTGAGATATATTATTAGCCTGCAGTTAAGTTACAGAAGCGGCGAGATTTACATTAGTTCTCTTTCCGTTCGGTGGTGAACATCTTTGGGTCACACTGGAAAGGATGAGTATTTCTCCTGTGGCCCTAGTGAGTCAGTTCACAATATTATTACCTAAATGGCAGAAGGAAATGGGAAATCAGGTCATGTCTTAGGGTTTCCACTAGTTTTTATAATAGGAGCAGGTTCCCTAAGAGATGGAGAAATGAATATCATGGTTGTCTTTTCACTCTTTCAGAGACCCTCCCCAAGAAATTGATTAGAAATGGGCAAAGCAAACAGTAATTTGGAGTGATCACTCCAAGGCATTAGCAATCGATCAGTCATTCCGTGCCAGGGAGAAATAAAAGATGTCTGTGGAGGATGTACATAGATTAGAGTCAGCAGTATGGATGTGCATTTTATATTTGACTACTTGTGTCTTTCCGGTAGATGCAAACAGTACGGCACTCTGAGCGCACACTGAGGACAGCTCTCATCTCAAAGAACCCAGCGCTTGTGTCACAGTATGAGAAGTTAGATGCTGGGGAAAAGCGTCTGATGGACGAAGCCTTCCGGCCAGACAGTGATCTCTTTGGACCCATTACTTTGCATTCGCAGTCAGACTGGATAACCTCCCATCCTGAGGCTCCCCAAGACTTTGAAGAGTTTTTCAGTGATCCTTACAGAAAGATACCTTCTCCACAGAAGCACAGTATTTATATACAGTGCATTGGTATATATTGGATTTGGTTTGGTTTTGCAATGGTGCTGTGGCCAGGGATAGTTTGGGGTGTCGATCTCATTTAAGCGGGCAGTTTTTATAATCATTTTTGACATTCATTCCCAAGGTGGAAGTTTTGTAGCCAAACTGCCTTAAAAGAGGATGTTTTGTTTCTTTCTAATTCGTATCCACCTCAGTGAACGATAAAGGTGTATTGAAAATTTACAGTTGGTTTGTGTCTAATTCCAAATTTCTAATTGTAGACTGAGGTAACGGCTATTTTAATCATCTCATAGTCTGTCTTTAAATTTTCTTCCATGCTATAGGATTGCTAGGAAACACCAGAAGTATCAGTGAAGAATATGTGAAATGGCTCAAGGGCTACTGTGAAGCATTTTTCTATGGCTTGACAGTAAAACTCCTAGAACCAGTTCCTGTCTCTGCAACGAGGTGCTCCTTTAGAATCAATGATAACACGCAGAACCTACAGATTCATGCAGGTGAATTAAACAGCTTTACACTTTGAATTGAGCTATATATGTATGTATGTGTGTGTGTGTGTGTATATATATATATATATATCACACGCGTGTTTCTTTTTAAATAGGGCAGATCCTGAAGTTCTTAAAAAAGAAGAAACCTGAAGATGCTTTTTGTGTTGTGGGAATAACAATGATCGATCTTTACCCAAGAGACTCCTGGAATTTTGTCTTTGGACAGGCCTCTTTGACAGATGGTATTCCTTTTTGACGTTGTTGCTGCCTAAGACTGTACAGTATCTCTGGCGCGGCACCTGCCGTAAAGGGAAGGGTGCTGCTGATAGACCCCTTTGATCTGGGTTTCTCCACAGGTTGGCTGTTCAGCGCCTGTGTGACCTGGAAGCTAATAATACGTATTTCGCAGTGTCATTTTGAGATTATTTACATAAGAGTGCTGATCTGTAAAAAGTGTGTACGTATGCCTGGCACATATATAGGCATTCAGCACAACAGATGGTGAGTGTAGGTAATTCAGTGGCAAGGTGAATTAAATGAGGATATTTGAATTGTCATTAATGTAAGTGAAAATCTTGCTGATCGTTTTTCAGCTCTTTTAGTAGTCTTCTTGCACAGATGAGGCAGCTGTAGACTGATTTACAAGTGTGCTTCATATCCAGTGTCTCAGGACATTTTGTTATTTTATTTATGGTCAGTTTCAGTCTTTGACTTGAAGTAAAATAACCTTTGACTCATTGCGAGCCCTGCTTGATAACACTGGGGGTGGGGAAGGACCCAGAAGCAGATCATACTTTTGCCTATTTTGGTTTTGTTTTTGCCTTCTCCCCACCCCTCCGTTTTTGCTCTTATTTTTCTCCCCTTTGCCCCCAGGATCTAAAACAGGTTTCAAGGGGAAAAGTCCAGTAAACTGAGGGGCATGGTAGTGCATTAGCGTTCTAGGTATGGGGAGCAAGTACCAGGGCCCGTACGAGTACAGAGGTTATAGACTGGCTGTTACATCAGCCCCAGGGTTTGTTGGGGTGGGAGCTCTCGCTAACAAACGTTTCTTCCTATTAGAGACACACCTCTCCTCCCAGTTCATTAGAGGTGGGGGCCTAGGGTGCTGTGGAGCCTCTTCTTCCCACCCACACCTTCATCCTCTCCCACCCCTTCATCCTCACTCTCCATTTACATTCTTACAGCGCCAACTCCCCCTGCCCCCATGACCTTACTAACTAACCCACTCTCTCAGAGACCTGGGTCACTGCTGTCCCCCTGAGCTTTTGTACGAGCTTTCTATCAGAAATAAATTTGTATGAGCTAAATCTTTATTTTCCCTTTTATTATTAACCTGATAGAGATAGAACCATTAAAAAAATTTTAAACAATGTATTTATCTAGATATTGTTAACTAATCTATCTTATGCGTTTGAGGAGGTCAGGAAGCACTCCCCCCAAATGTTTCTATTTCTTTTTTTTTTCTCAGTAAGTTTCTTAAATATTGTGTGATGGAAGAGAAGATGTAGTAGGAGAGCAGGGTTGATCTGCCGTGCAGTGAGACAGTATCCTACTGCAAGTGACTTCATTCTCTCCAAGTTTATAAAGATTGGTATTTTAAAATTGAGAAATATTTAATTACCAAATGAAATAATCTGTTGGTAGGATTATTAGAAGAAAAAAATGTTCTTGCTGAAGGTATTATAGTGAAATATACCCACACTTGTTTGGTCAGAGGAGGTCACTTGTGATGTGAGTAGGTTTAGTTTTTTCTTAACTTCTAGAATGCTCTCTTCCCCTAAATCTCAAATACCAAGGTGGAGTGAGGTGCATTCTTTTTGAATCAAATTAGGTTGGACAAACTTACTACGAATTCACTTCCTTAACACAAATGTTCCTTACTACTTTCGAAGAGCAACTGAAGGAGGCATACGTGAAAGCAACAGTGTAAACAAGCGGAATCATAAAGCAGTCGGTCCCCTTTAGAACGAGTGGTGCGTCAGTCTGTCCTCTGTGCAGAGATGGTTGAAACTAGCCTAGATGTCACAGGAAGTCAGTTACAGGGGTTTGTTCTGGTCACCGGCACAGCTGCAGAGAGAGCTGTGCTGAGTTTACAGCGGGGAGGACAGGAGAGGTTCTTCTGTCTGAAGGCAGGGTCCAAACATGGTCCCCAAGGCAGTGGGGCAGTGGCCGGATGTCTTCCTGTATAGCAGGGCACGAGGGCAGGACGGGACCCTCAGTGACATGCACGGCCCTGAGACCTGTTTACCGTGATCTTCCAGAGTGAGCTCATGAGCCTGCGGTTCATTCACTCTGTCGCTCCTTTTGGAGTACTTTATTTGGGCTATTTAAGAAAATGACTTCTTTTTTTATTCTTATTTTGCCACTTGGCTTGTGGGATCTTAGTTCCCCAACTAGGAATTGAACCCGGGCCCACGGCAGTGAAAGCGCAGAGTCCTAACCACTGTACCGCCAGGGAATTCCCCCCAAAATGACTTCTTTTGTGGGGAAAAAAACTTTGTGGAACTTAAAATTTCTCAAGAATTTGACGTCAAGATCATTAAGTTTTACAGAGCAGAGCAGGTTGGTTAGCAGAAGATTCTGATCGGGAAATCTGGGGCAGAAGTCTCCTTTGTCCGGGTGAACCTTAGCCAAGCTTACTGGGGCTGCGGGCACTCACTAGGACAGACGGGCACTCCCCAGCCAGGTGCCCAGGCGGGCTCTTTTTCAGTCTTCAGGAATCTTCCTCTTATTCCGTCATTGCTTGTCTTCTTTTCCTAGGTGTGGGGATATTCAGCTTTGCCAGGTACGGCAGTGATTTTTACAGCTCCCACTACGAAGGCAAACTGAAGAAGCTCCAGAAGTCTTCAAGTGACTACTCGGTTTTTGATAATTATTACGTTCCTGAAGTGACTAGTGTTTTGCTGCTTCGGTCCTGTAAGGTGAGCTGTTCAGACAATCTACCAGGAGTGTTTTTTTAAGAGATCTTGATCCCCTGCATTTATATACCCACAGTCCTTAAGGTAGGTTTATAAATAACTTTGTGTCATTTGTATACTTTTGGTGGATACTGCTTGACTGAAGTTATCAGTAAAACCAGAATGTAAATGGTACCTTCGTACTGAAATGTACAGTATCTGTGACGGTTTTTTGTCCTGTTAGTGACACGCGGCCTTGGCTGTACCCGTCTCCTGACCATTAGCTTAATTCCAGAATTCTGGGCAGGTAGGGACACTGTGCTCGTCAAGTCGGGCCAACTCCCGGGGGCCTGCGGGACCCCTGTGCTGTAGCTCCTGGCAGGGAACGGGCCTTCCCCTTGGGCTCCAGGCTGCTTGCTGCAGCTGCTGGTTCCTCGTGTCTCCCCCTGCCCTGCTCTGTGGGAAGCCTGTCTCCTCGTTTCCCCCTTTCTTCATAGCCAGACAGGCTTTTCTGCTTTCATCACTGCTGTGTGTCGGGGGTAGAGAACACCTGATGGAATGACGGGTTCAGAGTACAGCCGACCCTTAAGCGACATGGCTTTAAACTGCATGGGTCCACTTACATGCAGTGTTCCTCACTGGTGCCATAGGTACTGCCCTACCACAAGGGCCCGCGGAACTGCGGATGCAGAGGGCTGACTGTAAAGCCAGAGCAGGTTCTTGACTGCAGGGGGGTCGGTGCCCCACCCCTCCTTGTTCAAGGGTCAGCTGTACGTGCCCTGCATTGATCTGCTTGTTAACATGCAGGTCAAGCTGCTCCCCTGCTGCCCACCAGCTCGGCATCTCTGGGGGAAGGGCCTCGGAATCTACATGTTAGCAAGCATCCCACTGGTCCAGAGCAGTGGTCTCAACCAGGGGTGATTTTGCCACCCAGGGAATATTTGGCCGTGTCTGGAGACATTTCTGGTTGTCACAGCGGGGGAGGAGATGCTACTGGCGTCTAGTGGGTGGAGGCCAGGGCTGCTCAACACCCTACAGCGCACAAGACACCCCACCCCGACTCCGTCAAGGAATGATCCTGTCCAACGTGTGAGTGGTGTCGAGGTGGAGAAACCCTGGGTGGGGGAGTACTGAAGCCCAGAGAGGAAGGCAGTAAGACATTCAGGGAAATGAGGGACTAAGTCTTGGGGCAGATTGAGGTTTTGGTGGTGATGGTAAGGGAGCTCATTCCTGTGAATTGGTTTCTTGGAAGAGCATGCAAAGAAGGGGGTGTACCTTGTTGCTGATGACCGTGGCGCTGTAAGCCTCCACGTGAATGTCTTGCAGACTTTAACCCATGAGATTGGACATATCTTTGGACTTCGGCACTGCCAGTGGCTCGCATGCCTGATGCAAGGCTCCAACCACTTGGAAGAAGCTGACCAGCGTCCCCTCGACCTTTGCCCCATCTGTTTACGCAAGTTGCAGAGTGCTGTCGGCTTCCACCTTAAAGACAGATACAAAGTAAGTGGGGGAAGCCATAAAGGGGGAAGTGGTTATTTAAGTAGCAAACTACCATTTTCTATTAGGCCCTTCTCTGGAGGTGATTTATCAGAGGAAATTAGTGCAAAGGTAAGCAGGAAGCTGTGGGTTTAAAAAAAGTGCAAAGAAATATCTTCCTTAAAAACTTTGACTTGCCTTACACTTAGAATTCAATGAGAAATGGTGGAAGAGGTTTCTGTGTCTCCCGTTCATTTAGGGCCAGAGAGCTTGACTTTGCAGAGCAGAATAAATATTGATAAGTGAGGGAAAGTTCATGTTTAAAAACTATGAAGGGACTTGCCTGGTAGTGCAGTGGTTAAGAATCCCCCTGCCAGTGCAGGGGACACGGGTTCCAGCCCTGGCCCGGGAAGATCCCACATGCCGTGGAGCAACTAAGCCTGTGCGCCACAACTACTGAGCCTGTGCTCTAGAGCCCGTGAGCCACAACTGCTGAGCCCACGTGCCACAACTACTGAAGCCCGCGCACCTAGAGCCCATGCTCCGCAACAAGGGAAGCCACCGCGATGAGAAGCCCATGCACCACAATGAAGAGTAGCCCCCGCTCGCAGCAACTAGAGAAAGCCTGCGCACAGCAATGAAGACCCAACACAGCCAAAAATAAATTAATAAATAATAATAAATTTACATTAAAACCCCCCAAAACTATGAATATGTGGAAGCGATTTATCTTTCCACATATGGGGCAAGGGTATGATATTCATTAGGAGGAAGGCATGATTTTAAGAAGGAGGGAAAGTATCTAATCTCGGTGTGCAAGTGAATGTGTGTCCACAAACATAGCGACTGCAATCCCTGTGTACACGTGTGTCTTCACATATGTATATCTGGCATGCCTATGTGTACACTTAACAGGTGTATACGTATCCCCGTCAAATTGCAACCATGGTATAATAATGCCTTGTGGAACACTTAGCAAGTTGAGAAAAGAAAATAATTATCCTCCCACCTTCAGAAAACTGTGAGGACTCAGTGTAATTCTTCTCTTCTGTGCATCCTCATGACTGTCCTAGGTGCTCACAGCTGGCGTGTTTCTGGTGCATGCCCTTTGACAAGCGTGGTCTCACTTTCGTGACCATCTTTGTCAAATGGAACATCTCCGTGGGGTAGCATAAGTCACCGATGTAGATAACTTGATTTGGAAGCTAATGTTTTCCTCTTGCCTAAGTCTGTTTTGCTGGGATTTGTTAAAAGATGAATCTGTTTTTCAAGGCGCTGGTGAGGTGGGTTGATGCTGAGTCCACCGACACACCTACAGTTACTCCAAAACATAGCCGTGAGGATCCTCTGAGTTTGCCAAAACCTGTGGAAGCCTTTAAAGAATGGAAGGAGTGGATAACAAAATGCCTTGCTGTTCTCCAGACATAAGAACCTCCAGATAGGAGTAACTCAAATAAACGTTTGCACACCATGCTTTCATTTGGGTGGAGTGCTGTACTGCCTTGGAATAAACCGTTAACGCTGACTCTGCGCTGTGTCAAAGTAACAGTGGGCTTTTTTTTCAAAGCACTGGAACTTGGAACTTGGAACTGGGGCTCATTTACAATGATAACAATTCGAAATGCTTTCTCTTCTGTCTTAGTAGCCTGGTGTGTGGCAGCAAGCACGACATTTCCATTCAGATACGTTTATGTCTCCTGAGAGAGCCAGGGCCAGCCCTAACTAGTAACTAACGAGTCCTGTAAAAATAGCTCTCCCCGTCCTGAGAAAGGGTTTCCAAGGAACATGATTTCCAGAGGATGATTTCTGGTTCCGTTTTTAGAAAGAGGTGCTCCCCGTCTGCTGACCGGGCCAAGTCACTTTCTCCATTCACACACCCCTTCTGCTTTTCTGCAAACTTTTCCACCCTTGGGGGCTGCCTTACCTCTTTTTTTCCTTTGCTGGTTGTTAGCTCATCCCTGAAAGAAGCAACAGCGCACTTCAGTTTTTAGCAGCTTAAAACATGTCCTCTTCTCAAGAATATTTTCCAGTGAAAATGCCAGCGGCACTTGCACTGCACCATATGCTTGTGGGGACTGCAGTTCTCAGCTTTCAGAGAGAGCCCTTTGTGAGGGGTCTTGCAGATGATTTGTTGTAGTTGTCACGGAGTCCAAGCTTGTCCCGCTGGCCAGCATGGCAGGCCAGTAAGTCAAGTTTTGGGGGCAAGGAATAGTGACCTTATTCGGAAAGCCAGCAGACCGAGAAGATGGTAGACTAGTGTCCCAAAGGAGTTAGAATTCAGGCTTTTAAACTAAAAGGGGCGGGGATGTGGTTGGTAGAATTCAGGCTTTTATACTAAAAGGGGCGCGGCCGTGGTTGGTTGTTGCAGACTTCTTGGTGTCAGCATCCTTTGTTCTTGCAGCTGTCCCCTTAGGTCAGGTCAGGATGGTCCTGTGAACCTCCAACCAGACAAATGTTATTCTCTTCTGCAGCTTTTCCTCTGGATATGAATGGAGAAGTGTTACACGCTTCAAGGTCAGAGCCTTGAGAATGGGCTCTTCTGTATATTTTCCTCTGTATATGAATGGAAAAGTGTTACACGCTTCAAGGTCAGAGCCTTGAGAATGGGCTCTTCTGTATATTTCAGGCTCTAGGCAACATTCTTAAATGATAGCAAAGTGGCAGAACAGGAAGGTTAAAGTGAAAGACACAGATCCAGTATGGAGTCAGGTTGGTTCTTCCCTCTTACATACTGGTCCTTACGGTTGTGAGTGTTGCACTTTTTCTGTTGCATTGTTTCTTTGAGTGAGAGCGCCGGGTGGGGTTCCCCGTGGGTGTGCTAGGAATGCCCACGACAGCCTGTCCGGCTGGGAACATGGGCTGGATTCCCACCGTGGGGAACAGGGCGAAGACCTCAGACCTGAGAGCCGGAGAGCCTGCCTCAGCTGGATCCGAGTCTCCTGGAAATCTAGAAATTAGAGCAAATCACATGACTGCATGCCCAGCAGATTCCCACTTCTCCTTTAATCTTGAGGGTGAAACTAAAGGTAATTTTTTAACTTTGATGCCTAAATCCTTTCATTTATTATTTATTGCAGTATGATTTAAAGCACATTTTAGAACCGAACCAACGGTTTCTCTTCCATTCACTCTCCTACTCGATTAAACCTCCCTGAGTCATTTAGAAAATGGTGGTTTGCCGTTAAAACTAACTGGAGGGCAGACGCTTGGTCATTCTAATACTGCAGAGAGAACCCAGTGCAGCGTGGACTTTTGTGGATTGTATTACGGGTTGTGTATCTTCCTGGAGTCATGCGCTTTTAACTCTTCTCCATTCCGTCCAGTTTTCTTTCCTTTTCCTACAGGGTAAGCACAGCTTTAGTCGTGTAGGTCAGCGTTAGTTACAAGCCTAAAGGAACTCAGATTTGGCTGTGTGTGTCAGTGGGGGTTACAGTTATTTGGTCAAGATAGAAGCCTGTTTGCACCGCCTTTGCACGGTGAGACCAGGAAAAAGGTCTATTGGAACAAATCATTCACTCTTGTCACAAGCTGGATGAGCAGAAGTTTTAGGTCATGGACGCTTAACTCAGAAATCATCACTGAAGTATGTATAACCGATTATTGCATTGCATTTACTTTTGGAACATTTCTTAGGGTTAAGTTAGATAATTTGTTTCCTGCAACTAAATTTATACACTGTAGGTAAATCTTTGTAGTTTTTAAGAATGATTTTCACTTAGTGACAAACAGAAACCTATGCAGCTTTTGCTCTGCAAGTGCTGAAGGAACAAGGTATTTGGGAGTAAAGAGAGTAGTTTTCCACGGGTGAACACCATTCTAGAAAACAGTGAATCTGGAGCGTTCACGGTGGTGCCCAGGGACTCAGCAGTGTCTCTCGGGGCAAGGGTAGGGTTACGTTTTCAGTTCAGGCCGCAGAGACTAAAGCGGGAAGCCGAGCGCGGCCCCGGCCCCGGCCCCGCAGCAGAGATGCCCGCGCCGCGAACGAGCGCGCTCCCATCCTGGTCCCCCGACCTCCCTCCTCCCCCTCTCCTTCCTCCTCCCTCTCCCCCGCAGGAAGCTCCCGGCAGCTTCCGCCCGGGGCTCCCCCGTCCGGACCGACCGGACCGCGGGGCGCAACGGGCCTCCCTTCTGCGGGACCGGACGACCGAGCGCAGCGCAGCCACGTGGGCCACAGGCGGGGCTGGAGGCCGGCGGGCGAGGGACGCGGGCGCAGAGCCGTGAGTGCATCCGTGCGGACCCAGCGGTGCCGAGGCCTGTGGAGCCTTAACCTCATTCCTTGCTTCGGCTCAGATGGGTGATCAGAGCGGCTCCCGCCGGTGTAACACGAGCCACTGTGGCAGGGCATGTTTCTAGGAGCCCCGTGAGCGCGTGCAGAGAGAAGCAGGTGAAATTAATGTAATCGTGTAGTCTGCGTGCTCCAGTACGTCCAGAATATTACCAACGGGTGATGGGTATAAGACTTACATATTTTACATTCCTTGCGTGTGTGTATGTGTGTGTGTGTGTCTGGGAATAAATAAGACCTAGTCTCCTGGCAGGTTTGATGTTTATAATACGGTATTGTTGTCTGTGTCATCCCGGTACTGTGCACTCATCTTCAGGATTTATTTATCTACTGGTTGAGAATTTGGATCCTTAAACCTTCGCTCCTGTTCGCCCTCCCCCAACCCCTGATAACTACCATTCTCTTCCCTGTTTGTATCAGTTCTGCTCTGGTAAAGCCCATGTGTATGTGATGGCATACAGCATCAGTCTTTCTCTGACTTACCTCACTTCACATTATTTTCACCTACTAAGTCTTCAAATTCCGCGTGTATTTTACTGGGGCAGCGCCTCTCAGTTCCCATTGGCCGCATTTCAAGTGGTCAGCAGGTCCCACGGGTCCTGGCTGCTGTATTGGACGGGGCGGAGCTCAGTTCGGACCGATTTCTAGTCCGCATGCAAAGATCTCCCTGTGAAGCTGAAGTAACAAGGGAGTGAGGCTTTGAAAGGAAAAAGGTCACGGGGTCTTCAGACAGTGTGTACAGAGAGGGTTCACATTCAGGCTGAAAGGTGGGGAACACTGTAAGGGCCTCTGGATTCCCTGTAGATTTGCCTAGGGGCCTTGCGGTTTTTCCCTGTGGCGGATGGAGTTTTTACTGTCTCCTCCCATTGCGAAGGGCCTGGTGCGTCCTTTCCACTTTTGGAAAGCAGAGTTGGGAAGTATTAATGTGCAAACAAGCCCGCAGTAGCGAAGTAAACTCCTGTGTAGTTAGTTACACCGATGGCAAAAATGGGACCAGGTCTCCCCAATTTCAGGTTCTGCTTTGTGGTCACTGTGCTGTGTGACCTCATAAGAAGTAAAATACCACAAGCCAGGCACCTAACCAGTTTTTTTCACATTGTTTAGAGAAGAGCTTATAAGATTAAACTTTCTTTCAACCTCTTTTCTATTCAAGTTGGGCCATCTGGGGTTGCTCAAAGTCAGAGAAATCACAGTGCTTTGCTTGAGCACCAAAAAAAAACAGAGGCTCAATATATAGAAAAGCACTTGCTACCAGTTGAGCCACTGGGGGAAAAAAAAAAAAGCATTGTGAGGGAAGTCCCTGGCGGTCCAGTGGTTAGGACTGTGCTTTTGCCGCCAAGGGCCTGGGGTCAGGGAACTAAGATCCCACAAGCTGTGTGCGGTCCATTGCGGGTGAGCGGGGAGGCATCATGAAAAAAAAGTCTGCTGGAAAATAGGTTAAGTTAAAACAAATTCTACACCAGCAGTGTATGTTCAAACTCACAGCATTCCGTTCGCATTCAGGCTCCCTGTATCTGCAGGAGGATTGGTTCTAGGACCTGCCCCCGGCCCCCAATACCAAAATCTGTGGATGCTCAAGTCCCTGATACCAAATGGTGTAGTATTTGTATATTACCTATGCACATCCTCCAGTATACCTTAAATCATCCCTAGATCACTTATAATACCTGATACAATATAAAGAATTGTAAATACAATGTAAATGCTATTTAAATAGTTGCCAGGCATGTGGGAAATTCAAGTTTTGATTTTTGGAACTTTCTGGAAGCTTTTTTTCCCAGATGTTTTCAATCCTCAGTTGGGTGGCTCCTCAGATGTGGAACCAGCAGATACTGAAGACTGACATACCTACCCTAGTGGTGATTTCTTCCCACTGTTTGTTTAGTCTCTGATGGATTTATGTTTTCTTCCTCAGAGCTGACCTGCCCATATAGGACCTTACTGCCCTTTGACACCCATCTCAGATGTTGGACCAGCAGGGTTTTTTTTTTGAACAAATTTATTTAGTTAGTTTAATTTATTTTTGGCTGCGTTGGGTCTTCATTGCTGTGCGGGGCTTTCTCCACTTGTGGTGAGCGGGGGCTACTCTTTGTTATGGTGCGCCAGCTTCTCATTGCGGTGGCTTCTCTAGTTATGGAGCACGGGCTCTAGGTGCGTGGGCTTCAGTAGCTGTGGCATGTGGGCTCAGTAGTTGTGGCACACGGGCTTAGTTGCTCTGTGGCATGTGGGATCTTCCCGGACCAGGGCTCGAACCTGTGTCCCCTGCATTGGCAGGTGGATCCTTAACCACTGCGCCACCAGGGAAGTCCCTGGACCAGCAGGGCTTTTTTTTTTTTTTTTTAACATTTTTATTGGAGTATAATTGCTTTACAGTGGTGTGTGTCTGCTATATAACAAAATGAATCAGCTATACGTATACGTATATCCCCGTATCTCCTCCCTCTTGCGTCTCCCTCCCACCCTCCCTATCCCACCCTTCTAGGTGGTCACAAAGCACTGAGCTGATCTCCCTGTGCTATGCGGCTGCTTCCCACTAGCTATCTGTTTTACATTTGGTAGTGTATATATGTCCGTGCCACTCTCTCACTTCGTCCCAGCTTACCCTTCCCCCTCCCTGTGTCCTCAAGTCCATTCTCTACATCTGCGTCATTATTCCTGTCCTGCCCCTAGGTTCTTCATAATCTTTTTTTTTTTTTTAGATTCCATATATATGTGTTAGCATATGGTATTTGTTTTTTTCTTTCTGACTTACTTCACTCTGTATGACAGACTCTAGGTCTATCCACCTCGCCACAAATAACTCAATTTCATTTCTTTTTATGGCTGAGTAATATTCCATTGCCACATCTTCTTTATCCATTCATCTGTCAGTGGACATTTAGGTTGCTTCCATGACCTGGCTATTGTTAATAGTGCTGCAGTGAACACTGGGGTGCATGTGTCTTTTTGAATTATGGTTTTCTCAGGGTATACGCCCAATAGTGGGATTGCTGGGTCCTATGGTAGTTCTATTTTTAGTTTTTAAAGGAACCTCCATACTGTTCTCCATAGTGGCTGTATCAATTTACATTCCCACCAACAGTGCAAGAGGGTTCCCTTTTCTCCACAGCCTCTCCAGCATTTGTTTGTAGATTTTCTGATGATGCCCATTCTAACTGGTGTGAGGTGATACCTCATTGTAGTTTTGATTTGCATTTCTCTAATAATTAATGATGTTGAGCAGCTCTTCATGTGTTTGTTGGCAATCTGTATGTCTTCTTTGGAGAAATGTCTATTTAGGTCTTCTGCCCATTTTTGCATTGGGTTGTTTGTTTTTTTAATATTGAGCTGCATGAGCTGTTTATATATTTTGGAGATTAATCCTTTGTCTGATGATTCATTTGCAAATATTTTCTCCCATTCTGAGGGTTGTCTTTCCGTCTTGTTTATGGTTTCCTTTAATGTGCAAAAGCTTTTAAGTTTCATTAGGTCCCATTTGTTTATTTTTGTTTTTATTTCCATTACTCTAGGAGGTGGATCAAAAAAGATCTTGCTGTGATTTATGTCAGAGAGTGTTCTTCCTATGTTTTCCTCTAAGAGTTTTATAGTGTCCAGTCTTACATTTAGGTCTCTAATCCATTTTGAGTTTATTTTTATAGTGTATGGTGTTAGGGAGTGTTCTAATTTCATTTTTTTACATGTAGCTGTCCAGTTTTCCCATCATCACTTATTGAAGAAACTGTCTTTTCTCCATTGTGTATCCGTGCCTCCTTTGTCATAGATTAGTTGAGCATAGGTGTGTGGGTTTATCTCTGGACTTTCTATCCTGTTGCATAGATCTATATTTCTGTTTTTGTGCCAGTACCATATTGTCTTGATTACTGTAGCTTTGCAGTATAGTCTGAAGTCAGGGAGTCTGATTCCTCCAGCTCCATTTTTTTCCCTCAAGACTGCTTTGGCTATTCAGGGTCTTTTGTGTCTCCATACAAATTTCAAGATATTTTGTTCTAGTTCTGTAAAAAATGCCATTGGTAATTTGATAGGGATTGCATTGAATCTGTAGATTGCTTTGTGTAGTAGAGTCATTTTCACAGTATTGATTCTTCCAATCCAAGAACATGATATATCTCTCCATCTGTTTGTATCATCTTTACTTTCCTTCATCAGTGTCTTATAGTTTTCTGCATACAGGTGTTTTGTCTCCCTAGGTAGGTTTATTCCTAGGTATTTTATTCTTTTTGTTGCATTGGTAAGTGGGAGTGTTTCCTTAATTTTTCTTTCAGATTTTTCATCATTAGTGTATAGGAATGCAAGAGATTTCTGTGTGTTAATTTTGTATCCTGCAACTTTAGCAAATTCATTGATTAGCTCTAGTAGTTTTCTGGTGGCATCTTTAGGATTCTCTATGTATAGTATCATGTCATCTGCAAACAGTGACAGTTTTACTTCTTCTTTTCCAATTTGGATTCCTTTTATTTCTTTTTTTTCTCTGATTGCCGTGGCTAGGACTTCCAAAACTATGTTGAATAATAGTGGTGAGAGTGGACATCCTTGTCTTGTTTCTGATCTTAGAGGAAATGCTTTCAGTTTTTCACCATTGAGAATGATGCTTGCTCTGGGTTTGTCGTATATGGCCTTTATCATGTTGAAGTAGGTTCCCTCTATGCCCACTTTCTGGAGAGTTTTTATCATAAATGGGTGTTGAATTTTGTCAGAAGCTTTTTTTTTTTTTTTGTGCGGTACGCAGGCCTCTCACTGTTTTGGCCTCTCACAGGCTCTGGACGTGCAGGCTCAGCGGCCACGGCTCACGGGCCCAGCTGCTCCGCGGCATGTGGGATCTTCCCGGACCGGGGCACGAACCCATGTCCCCTGCATCGGCAGGCGGACTCTCAACCACTGTGCCACCAGGGCAGCCCCAGAAGCTTTTTCTGCATCTCTCGAGATGATCATGTGGTTTTTCTCCTTCAGTTTGTTAATATGATGTATCACATTGATTGACTTGCCTATATTGAAGAATCCTTGCATCTCTGGGATAAATCCCACTTGATCATGGTGTATGATCCTTTTAATGTGTTGTTGGATTCTGTTTGGTAGTGTTTTGTTGAGGATTTTTGCATCTGTGTTCACCAGTGATATTGGTCTGTAATTTTCTTTTTTTGTAGTATCTTTGTCTGGTTTTGGTATCAGGGTGATGGTGGCCTCATAGAATGAGTTTGGGAGTTTTCCTTCCTCTGCAATTTTTTGGAAGAGTTTGAGGAGGTTGGGTGTTAGCTCTTCTCTAAATGTTTGATAGAATTCACCTGTGAAGCCATCTGGGCCTGGACTTTTGTTTGTTGGAAGATATTTAATCACAGTTTCAATTTCGTTACTTGTGATTGGTGTGTTCATATTTTCTATTTCTTCTTGGTTCAGTCTTGGAAGGTTATACCTCCATTTCTTCCAGGTTGTCCATTTTATTGGCATAGAGTTGCTTGTAGTATTCTCTTAGGATGCTTTGTATTTCTGCGGTGTCTGTTGTAACTTCTCCTTTTTCATTTCTAATTTTACTGATTTGAGTCCTCTCTTTTTCTTGGTGAATCTAGCTAATGATTTATCAATTTTGTTTATCTTCTCAAAGAACCAGCTTTTAGTTTTATTGATCTTTGCTATTGTTTTCTTTGTTTCTATTTCATTTATTTCTGCTCTGATCTTTATGATTTCTTTCCTTCTGCTAACTTTGGGTTTTGTTTGTTCTTCTTTCTCTAGTTCCTTTAGGTGTAAGGTTAGATTGTTTATTTGAGATTTTTCTTGTTTCTTGAGGTAGGCTTGTATAGCTATAAACTTCCCTCTTAGAACTGCTTTTGCTGCATCCCATAGGTTTTGGATCGTCATGTTTTCATTGTCATTTGTCTGTAGGTATTGTTTGATTTCCTCTTTGATTTCTTTAGTGATCTCTTGGTTATTTAGTAACGTATTGTTTAGCCTCCATGTGTTTGTGTTTTTTTATGTTTTTTCCCCTGTAATTCATTTCTAATCTTGTAGCGTTGTGGTCAGAAAAGATGCTTGATATGATTTCAATTTTCTTACATTTACTGAGGCTTGATTTGTGACCCAAGATGTGATCTATCCTGGAGAATGTTCTGTGCACACTTGAGAAGAAAATGTAGTCTGTTGTTTTTGGATGGAATGTCCTATAAATATCAATTAAATCTATCTGGTCTGTTGTACCATTTAAAGCTTGTCTTTCCTTATTAATTTTCTGTTTGGATTATCTGTCCATTGGTGTAAGTGAGGTGTTAATGTCCCCCACTACTATTGTATAACTGTCGATTTCCTCTTTTAGAGCTGTTAGCAGTTGCCTTATCTATTGAGGTGCTCCTATGTTGGGTGCATATATATTTATAATTGTTATACCTTTTTCTTGGATTGATCCCTTGATCATTATGTAGTGTCCTTCCTTGTCTCTTGTAACATTCTTTATTTTAAAATCTATTTTATCTGATGTGAGTATTGCTACTCCAGCTTTCTTTTGTTGTCCGTTTGCATGGAATATCTTTTTCCATCACCTCAGTTTCAGTCTGTTTGTGTCCCTCGGTCTGAAGTGGGTCTCTTGTAGACAGCATATATATGGGTCTTGTTTTTGTATCCATTCAGCAAGCCTGTGTCTTTTGGTTGGAACATTTAATCCATTCACGTTTAAGGTAATTATTGATATGTATGTTCCTATTACCATTTTCTTAATTATTTTGGGTTTGTTTTTGTAGGTACTTTTCTTCTCTTGTGTTTCCCACTTAGAGAAGTTCCTTTTGCATTTCTTGTAGAGCTGGTTTGGTGGTGCTGAATTCTCTTAGCTTTTGTTTGTTTGTAAAGCTTTTGATTTCTCCATCAAATCTGAATGAGATCCTTGCCCAGTAGAGTAATCTTGGTTGTAGGTTCTTCCCTTTCATCATTTTAAGTATATCATGCCACTCCCTTCTGGCTTGTAGAGTTTCTGCTGAGAAATCAGCTGTTAACCTCATGGGAGTTCCCTTTTATGTTATTTGTTGTTTTTCCCTTGCTGCTTTCAATAATTTTTCTTTGTCTTTAATTTTTGCCAATTTGATTACTATGTGTCTTGGCGTGTTTCTCCTTGGGTTTATCCTGTATGGGACTCCCTGCACTTCCTGGACTTGGGTGGCTATTTCCTTTCCCATGTTAGGGAAGTTTTCAACTGTAATCTCTTCACATATTTTCTCGGGTCCTTTCTCTCTCTCTTCTCCTTCTGGGACCCCTATAATGCGAATGTTGTTGCGTTTAATGTTGTCCCAGAGGTCTCTGGCAGTCTTCATTTCTTTTCATTCTTTTTTCTTTATTCTGTTCCGCAGCAGTGAATTCCACCACTCTGTCTTCCAGGTCACTTATCTGTTCTTCTGCCTCAGTTATTCTGCTATTGATTCCTTCTAGTGTAGTTTTCATTTCAGTTATTGTATTGTTCATCTCTGTTTGTTTGTTCTGTAATTCTTCTAGATCTTTGTTAAACATTTCTTCCATCTTCTCGATCTTTGCCTCCATCATTTTTCCGAGGTCCTGGATCATCTTCACTATCATTCTGCTGAATTCTTTTTCTGGAAGGTTGCCTATCTCCACTTCATTTAGTTGTTTTTCTGGGGTTTTATCTTGTTCCTTCTTCTGGTACATAGTCCTCTGCCTTTTCATTTTATCTGTCTTGCTGTGAATGTGGTTTTTGTTCCACAGGCTGCAGCATTGTAGTTCTTCTTGCTTCTGCTGTCTGCCCTCTGGTGCATGAGGCTATCTAAGAGGCTTGTGGAAGTTTCCTGATGGGAGGGACTGGTGGTGGGTAGAGCTGGCTGTTGCTCTGGTGGGCAGAGCTCAGTAAAACTTTAATCCGCTTGTCTGCTGATGGGTGGGGCTGGGTTCCCTCCCTGTTGGTTGTTTGGCCTGAGGCGACCCAACACTGGAGCCTACCCAGGCTCTTTGGTGGGGCTAATGGTGGACTCTGGGAGGGCTCACGGCAAGGAGTACTTCCCAGAACTTCTGCTGCCAGTATCCTTGTCCCCACGTGAGCCACAGCCACCCCCCGCCTCTGCAGGAGACCCTCCAACACTAGCAGGTTGGTCTGGTTCAGTCTCCCCTGGGTTCACTGCTCCCTCCCCTGGGTCCCGATGTGCACACTACTTTGTGTGTGCCCTCCAAGAGTGGAGTCTCTGTTTCCCCCAGTCCTGTTGAAGTCCTGAAATCAAATCCCACTAGTCTTCAAAGTCTGATTCTCTAGGAATTCCTCCTCCCACTGCCAGACCCCCAGGTTGGGAAGCCTGACGTGGGGCTCAGAACCTTCACTCCAGTGGGTGGACTTCTGTGGTATAAGTGTTCTCCAGTTTGTGAGTCACCCACCCAGCAGTTATGGGATTTGGTTATATTGTGATAGCACCCCTTCTACCGTCTCATTGTGGCTTCTCCTTTGTCTTGGATGTGGGGTATCTTTTTTGGTGAGTTCCAGTGTCTTCCTGTCGATGACTCTTCAGCAGTTAGTTGTGATTCTGGTGTTCTCGAAAGAGGGAGTGAGAGCACGTCCTTCTACTCCGCCATCTTGAACCAATCTCCAGGTCTTGTTTTTGTATCCACTCAGCCAGTCTGTGTCTTTTGGCTGGAGCATTTAATCCATTTACATTTAAGGCAGTTATCGATATGTATGTTCCTATTCCCATTTTCTTAATTGTTTTGGGTTTGTTGTTGTAGGTCTTCTCCTTCTCTTGTGTTTCCTGCCTAGAGAAGTTCCTTTAGCATTTGTTGTAAAGCTGGTTTGGTGGTCCTGAATTCTCTTAGCTTTTGCTTGTCTGTCAAGATTTTAATTTCTCTGTGGAATCTGAAGGAGATCCTTGCTGGGTAGAGTAATCCTGGTTGTAGGTTTTTCCCTTTCATCACTTTAAATATGTCCTGCCACTCCCTTCTGGCTTGCAGATTTTCTCCTGAAAGATCAGCTGTTAACCTTATGGAGATGCCCTTGTATGTTATTTGATGTTTTTCCCTTGCTGCTTTTAATATTTTGTCTTTGTATTTAATTTTTGATTGTTTGATTAAAATGTGTCTTGGCGTGTTTCTCCTTGGATTTATCCTGTATGGGACTCTCTGTGCTTCCTGGACTTGATTGACTATTTCCTTTCCCATATTAGGGAAGTTTTCAACTATAATATCTTCAAATATCTTCTCAGTCCCTTTCTTTTTCTCTTCTTCTTCTGGGACCCCTATAATTCAAATGTTGGTGCGTTTAATGTTGTCCCAGAGGTGTCTCAGATTGTCCTCAATTCTTTTCATTCTTTTTTCTTTATTCTGCTCTGCGGTAGCTATTTCCACTATTTTATCTTCCACGTCACTTATCTGTTCTTCTGCCTCAGTTATTCTGCTATTGATTCCTTGTAGAGAATTTTAATCTCACTTATTGTGTTGTTCATCATTGTTTGTTTGCTCCTTAGTTCTTCTAGGTCCTTGTCAAACATTTCTTGTATTTTCTCCATTCTATTTCCAAGATTTTGGATCATCTTTACTGTCACTACTCTGAATTCTTTTTCAGGTAGACTGCCTATTTCCTCTTCATTTGTTTGGTCTGGTGGGTTTTATCTTGCTCCTTCATCTGCTGTGTGTTTCTCTGTCTTCTCATTTTTCTTATCTTACTGTGTTTGGGGTCTCCTTTTTGCAAGCTGCAGGTTCGTAGTTCCCGTTGTTTTTGGTGTCTGCCCCCAGTGGGTAAGGTTGGTTCAATGGGTTGTGTACGCTTCCTGGTGGAGGGGACTGGTGCCTGTGTTCTGGTGGATGAGGCTGGATCTTGTCTTTCTGGTGGGCAGGACCACATCTGGTGGTGTGTTTTGGGGTGTCTGTGACCTTATTATGATTTTAGGCAGCCTCTCTGCTGATGGGTGGGGTTGTGTTCCTGTCTTGCTAGTTGTTTGGCATGGGGCGTCCAGCCCTGTAGCTTGCTGGTCGTTGAGTGGAGCTGGGTCTTAGCGTTGAGATGGAGATCTCTGGGAGAGCTTTCGCTGTTTGATATTACATGGCGCCAGGACGTCTCTGGTGGACCAATGTCCTGAACTCTGCTCTCCTGCCTCAGAGGTACAGGCTGCCACCGGGCCGGAGCACTAAGACCCTGTCAGCCACATGGCTCAGAAGAAAGGGGAGAAAGAAAGAAAGAAAAAAATAAATAAAATAAAGTTATTAAAATAAAAAAACTTAAAAATTAAAATTAAAAAGTAATAAAAGAAAGAAGGAAGAGAGCAACCAAACTGCAAAACAAAACCACCAATGATAACAAGCACTAAAAACTATACTAAAAAAAACCCCTAGGACAAATGGTAAAAGCAAAGCTATACAGACAAAATCATACAAAGAAGAGTACATAAACACACTCACAAAAAGAGAAAAAGAAAAAAATATATAAATATTAAAAAAAAGAGTGTAACCAAATCAATAAATCTACCAATGATAATAAACTCTAAATACTAAACTAAGATAAACATAAAACCAGAAACAAATCATATGCAGAACGCAAACCCCAAGTCTACTGTTGCTCCCTAAGTCCACCACTCAATTTTGGGTTGATTCGTTGTCTATTCAGGCATTCCACAGATGCAGGGTACATCAGGTTGATTGTGGAGATTTAATCCACTGCTCCCGAGGCTGCTGGGAGAGATTTCCCTTTCTCTTCTTTGTTCGTACAGCTCCTAGGGTTCAGCTTTGGATTTGGCCTCTCCTGTGCGTGTAGGTCGCCTGAGGGCATCTGTTCTTCCCTCAGACAGGACGGGGTTAAAGAAGCAGCTGATTAAGGGGCTCTGACTCACTCAAGCAGGGGAGAGGGAGGGGTACAGAATGCGGGACGAGCCTGGGACCAGCAGGTTTTGAGCACCGTGCTTTCAGGCCGTCGAGCTGATTCGTAGAAGCACCAGACTCTTGAGTGTAATCGTAAATAGGTACCATTTTTTTTTCCTCTGGAAAATGTCAATGAAAAATGAGGCACTCATTAACTCATCCATTTTTTTTGGAGCATCACCTACAATGTGCCAGGCCCTGCTCAAAGCTTTGGGGATATAGCGGTGAACAAAAAACTGCTATGCCTTAATGATAATAAGTGAGTAAACAATACTTTTATAACCTCAGAGTAAAGGGGTAGAAACAAGTGCTGTTTTGGATAGGATATTCACGCATGCCTCCTCAGGGGGGTGACTTTTGCGGGGGGAACCAAATTAAAGGCTCATGTCATGTGCACATCTCAGGGAAGCGGGACCAGGCAAAGGGAACCACAGATGCCAAGGCCTGAGGCGTGTGATTTCAAGGAACAATAATAAAGCAGGTGCAGTAAGAGCCGGGCAGAAAGTACTAGACTTGGGCATGTGGTCGTGTACAACTCATGCTTTAAAAGGATTGTTACAAGGCTTCTGTCTGGAAAACAAAGGCCAGGGTGGGCTGGGGTACATGTGTGGGGAGAGGGGAAGTGGGCAAACCTGCTGTAAGACGATTGCAGTGATGGAGCGAAGATGACATTGACTCGGATCAGGGCTGCTGGCGGAGTTGGCAAAGGCAGTCAGGTTCTGGATATATTTAGCAAGCAGAGCCGGTAGGATGTGGGGAGAGGATCAGGCTTCTGCTGCTGAGGACAGGTTAGGATGGCCCTGCTGCCCTCACACAGTCGGGAGACCCGCAGTGAAGTGGGGACTTAGCAAGAGAGTCCCCAGTGTCGAGAAGGTAGAGTTTGGGTCGAAGTCTAGGGGAGTAAGTTGCTAGGATGGTTAGCGAGCTTGTTCTCTTCTTGAGTTGCCGGAAAGGTAGATACATAATATAAATTCATGGCCACAACAATTTGTATTTTTTTCCCATAACCTTGGGTGAACTATATTTTAAAAGCCTTTATAGATAAAGTGTTCTGGGGTATCAGTTTTGCTGTCCCATTTCCCCTCTAGGAGATCTATAGTCACTGTGGTCATTGTGATTTGGCCGTGAGAGTTTTTCGTACGTGAAAAACGAAATTTTGCAAGTTCCTGACCTTGGCACTTTTCTTGTTCAGCACCCTCAGGCGGTCATGACAGACACTGAACACCAGGGGGAGCTAGTTTCCTTACTTATGCAACAGAGTCTGGCCCACCTGTTGGAGACTGTAGGCCTCCCCTGTATTAACCATAAACCTGAAACCCAGGACAGCTTCTCGTTTTGCAGTGCGATGTATACTTATAGGAGTGATCTTTTAGCGTGTACCATGTCTGAATTGTCTTTAAGTTGGTCGTTTTAATGAATGCTCATAACCATTTAAAATTTTAAGGGCAGTGGCTTCTAAATTCTAGGCGTATTAGTGAACCCCATATCTGGGAGCTTTTAAAAATAAGGATTCATGGGACTTCTTTGGTGGCCTAGTGGTTAGGATGCGGTGCTATCACTGCCGTGGGCTGGGCTCAATCCTGGTCGGGGAACTGGATCCCGCAAGCTGTGCAGTGCGTTGCGGCCAAGAAGAGAGGAAAAAAAAAAAGAAGGGATTCATGATCATTTCTGATTTATAATATTTGAGAAGTAAAGAAATCTAAATGTAATAAATACCTCAAGTGACTTGAATGGATGACTCGGCCACGGAACTCTGAGTTAGAATCTATATTTTATCACCAGGTATTGAGTGAAAGGAAAGGCAAATAAATGTACAAAAGCTACCCTACACGTTATTGGAGTCGAAAATTGATAACCTGGTTCAAAAGCTTGGAAACACTGTATCTGTTAAGGATGCATTTGCCTTAAAAGAACACATGATCTTATCTCATTTTTACAACTGGAATGATTTTATTTTGGGAAGGGAAGTGGTCTACATTTGTAGTGAAATTATTTCGTCAGTAACGTGGAAGCCAAATCTCTTTAATCACAGGCAATGAAACCTGATAATGTGCTAGCAGCTGTTTGATCTTTCCTATCTTTGGCACCTGTGATCTAAGGGTCACTTTGGCCAAGATGATCCTTTCCCATCAGTCAGGAGAGCTAGTTTACAGTTTTGCTACTGGTGGTACCTGTCTGATCATTGGGGCCCACAGGCCAAATCCAGTTCACTGCCGACTTTTCTTGACCGCCTGCAAACTAATAATGATTTTTACATTTTTGTGTGGCTGAAAAAAATCAACAATATTTCATAGTGTGTGAAAATTTTATGGAATTCAAATTTCAGTATCCAAAAATAAACTTTTATAGAGACAGCCATGCTCATTCATTTACATTTTGTCTATGGCTGTTTGCGCCCTACAGAGGCGGAGCTGAATAGTTGTGACCAAGCCTGTGTGGCATGCAAAGCCTTAAATAGTTACTATCTGGACCTTTACAGAAAAAGATTTTGTAGACTCCTGGCATGGAAAGTCCGTGCTGTTTACTTACAGGTTAGAGCAGTTCTTAGGCCTGTTCTGTAACTACGTATGGTTAGTCTTAACTATTTTCACTTATTACTTTTGATAGGCTGAGCTATCTCTCTGTGGCCACCAGGATATCATTTCATTCATTTATTTTTTAATTTTTTGCCATGCTGTGTGGCATGTGGGATCTTAGTTCCCCAACCAGAGACTGAACCCGTGCCCCACTGCATTGGGAGTGTGGAGTCTTAACCATTGGACCACCAGGGAAGTCCCCATTCATTTATTTTTCATTTATGAAATAATGATGTTCAACTAACACGTCTTGGAAACGTTTATGTGTCTCTAGTGCAGTTAAAAGATTTTGCACAAAAGCTTTCAAAAACGTTATTTGACATGAATCTTCCTTGAGCTTTTATAACTTTAACTGGATCCAACAATGAACGCCAAGGAGTCAATAAAAAACCGAATCACTTTCTTTAAATAAAAAAGCCATACATTTATTGCAAATCTAGAAGTACCAGAATGTCACAGAATACAGAACAAATCAGCAATCCTGTTTTCATTTTCTGCCAAATATTTAAACCCTTGATTACTGACGTACTGAAACTGGCATACATTTTATTTTCCATGCAATTAACAGAATGGACGTCTTAAGCAGATCGCTCTGAAACCAGATATAAATATTAAGTTGTATTGAACATTCATAGTAAAAAAGACTGTAAAGTGCTGAAGTCATGAAGTCTGCAAAAGTGCCACAAGCTCCAAGTCCTTCTCTGGTAGTGACAGAGATTTGCTACATCCAGCTTGTTCTAGGTGTGTCTGTTTTTGACAGACACGTTGTCATTTCCTCCCCAGCCCCTCCCCAAAGTTTTACAGATTGTCCTATTTCTATGGCTGATCAAACACTGTACAGAAACGTAGCAGGTGGTGATGAACTATGCCACTTTCATTTCAGTGCAGAGAAATAGTCAAGCTTGTGTGTACCTGTAACCAAACTAGGCTTGTTATATTTTTTTTCCCCCTGAGTTGTCATAAATTAACAGTAAATGAATAAAGATGGAGCAGCGGTACTGACCATCACCTGTAGAGTGAGATTCAGGACATTATGAGTACGTAGCCAACCTGTTACCCTCATACTTGCCCTTTTACAGAAAAATGTGCACATGAGAAATACTATACATGTAATGTAACTCCAAAAAAACCCAGTGACCAGTTAACCCAATAACTCTGGTAACATAGAGCAATCAGGGTTAATATGATATAACTCATGATGGTAAAATAAATGTCTCTGCTATCCCACGTGAAATACAGAAATGCTTCAACGGTGAGATTAAAAAAAAAAATCAGAAATGCTTCAACAATTCAATGAAATATAATTCTGATCAAAGAAGATCCTCAAGTATTCTTAGGTGATAAAACAAATCATTTAAAAAAGCTAAGGCGATTTGCTACTCATCGTCGTCCCCCCCCTTGAAATGACGCACGTTGTCGTTAATCAAACTGAAGAATCCTTAAACTTGGCCTTTTACGAGAGTCACTTTACAAGTTAAGAAGTATTCTTTGAGGCATGTAAAGGATTGCAGAAAGGGGGTAGAAATTCTGCTTATGTCTCAGATTTTCTTTCTTTTGATTTCTTTATTCATTCTAGAATAACTTAATAATAAATAGCGGTTTAAATTAAAGACACTACAATCACATATTTCTGAATAATTAAAAGCAATAGGAAACACATTTTTGAATGCTGTGCTGTGTGTTCTGTATCGAAATGCTTCTGGTAGTGACTGGCCATAAAAAAGTGGTCATCTTCACATTTATGAAGTTCAAGTTACATATATTTTTTAAATTTCCGTTTACTAGCCAAATGTTTGGTCTCAAACTGTACTTCATTTCCATGAACTATGTGGAAAATTCAGAGGCCCTAATTTGTTAATGGAAACCTCAGTATTTTTCAAAGGGTTTTAAACAATTTGTTCATATTTCTGAAAATGAGAAATGTTTTAAATGATGTAAGTTTTTTTTTTTTTTTTGTAATGGCCAATTTCATTGCAATGGCCTCGGCCAGATGTCCTTTTCCAAGATAGTAGTTTATCACATGTGAGAGCTCTTAAAACCACTTTGCCAATTCATGTCACTCTTTTAAAACCGGAATGCGAACCCGAGAGTCCTGTGCATCTTCGTATTGCTACTGAATACAGCCGGGTTGATGTACGGAAAGGGTGTTCGGTGGTTTTTGTTTTGGCTTAAAAAACAAGCGAAAAGGAAAACTTACAAGAAAAAAAAAGGATGTTGGTAGTGGTGTTCACGCATACATTCCCTTTAGAGTGTAGTCTGGAAAGCGGGTGGGTGGTCCACATCTCTGCTGCCCTGGGTCCCCTGTCCCCCACCCTCTCCAGCCCCCAGGGAGGCTGGTGTGAATGACAAGCGTGTCACACGGGCTCCGTTTTCATAGGAGCTCTGTGCTCAGTCTTCCCCAGGTCCATTTCAAGAAAGTCTTCTGGGATGTCTTGTAAAGCTTTCCCACGGTGACTCTCGGCCTTCCCTTCCCCGGCTTGGGGACGGCGGCACAGCCCCCTTTTACAGGGTCTCACGAGGGCGAGGCACACAGCGGCCACAAGCATCCCAGCCGCGCAGGAGTAGAAGGCTCTGCTGTAGATCTTGCTCTGGTCCACCAGAAGCCCTGCGGGAGCGTCAACACATTAGCCACAAAGACCCCCCCACCAGGCTCCCCCAAACTCAGCCACTTCTCAGGCTCTTTGCCTTCCTTGTTTTGTCTGTTTTTTGTTTGTTTGTTTTTAAGAAAAAAGCACGTGGAAGGTAGGAGTCTTTTCTAGACGGGAGAGAAGATGTAGACAAACGTACAACCTACTTAGCACCTGAGAAAATTCTGTCACTCAGATGTTCTTTGTGGGCTGATCTAAAACTTGGGAATGGTGAGATGCCCACTCCTTTGGAAAGCTGACATCCTCTCCTAAGAGGAAAGAGCTCTTTTATTTTCACTCGAGTTCACTTCAGGTATCTTTTCACATGGGGTAAGATTTCTAATCACAATAACCTCAAGGACTTATTTCAGGGCTAACATGTAAAACAAAGCCATGTCCTTCCTACAGAGAAATATTCTGTAGTGATTAGTGAAGCGCTCTGCAGAGTGCTGTTCTAGGTTCAGTTCCCTAAAACCCCTCCCTAGAAGGGAAGCTGGCTTACAGAAGACCCTTAGTTCTGTTATCCCAAAAGTCAGAGGGTAATGAGGTCAGAAATCCAAGCTTTCCCCGCCCCCGCTGCGAGCATTTTTCAAGGCCAACTGGTAGAAAAAGCCCGTGCAGCTTGGGCTGCAGACCCAGGTTCTAATCCTGACTTGGTCACTGATTTACCATTGGGCTGTACGCTGACATTCTCTGGCTTTCACTTTCCTCATATTTAAGTCAAGAGAGGTGGCTCGGGTAACCTCTATCCCGACACCTCTAAAATTCTCTGCAAGTATAAAAATCAAGTTTTATTTTCTATTCGACTTGAATAGGAAGCTGGCACTATTAATAAAAGGACAGTATACTACAGGTGGAATCTAAACTGTGACCCAGATGAACTCATCTACGAAACAGAAACAGACTCACAGACTTGTGGTTGCCAAGGGGGAGGGGGATGACGGAGGGATGGAGTGGGAGTTTGGGGTTAGCAGGTGCAAACTATTAGATACAGGGTGAATAAACAACAAGCTGCTACTGTAGAGCACAGGGAACTATATTCAATATCCTGGGATAGACCATCGTGGAAAAGTAAAATATTGTAAAAGGATAGCAGACAAGGGTTTTACTTTGTGTATTTAACTTACCTGCAAGTGGCGGTCCAGCCAGTCCTGCGATGCTCTGGAAGAAGACATAGACGCCAGCCGCTGAAGACATCTTCTCGATTCCCACGACGTCGTCCTCAGCGAGCAGCGGGATGTGGGTCCCCGCCACCGTCCCAACCATAATCCCGGAAAATACACTACAGGACATGAGACCCCAGAATTCAGTGGCAAAAGTAAAGGCAAACAGCGACACGGTCAGTAAGACGACACAGATGAGCTCGATGTAGATCTTGCGGATGGGCTCTCTGTTCAGGACCAGCCCAGCCCCGATCCTCCCGAACACTTCTGCGATCGCCATCGCTGATAATAAGAAAGCAGCGCGGTCGCGGTCCAGGCCCAGACTGAGGCCCAAGGGAATGATGTACAAGGACGGGGCGAAGAACCCCAGGGTGACGAAGAGACCAAAAAACGCGTAGCAGATAAAACTTTTCTCTTTCAAAACGGAGAAGTCCAGCAGCGGGGCCTTCTGGCAGCCGGGCTTGGAGCTGGGCTGGCCCAGGATCTGCTGCAGGTCGGCCTTGGGCTCGAGCTCTACGGTCGTGTGACCAGGCACGTTTTTAGGTGAGGTAGTTAGTTCTACTCCTGAGTCAATGGAATCTATCGAGGTGCGGGTTTTCTCGTTCTCAAGCATGTATTGCACTTCTTTCCGACTTTCGTGGGCGGTGGTTTTGGGGGTCCCGGGTCCTCTGATGATGATGGGTCTGAGCAGTGCCCCGCAGACCACGAGGTTGAGCTGCAGGAGACCCACGAAGAGGAGGCTGTACCTCCAGCCGATGGTCTCCTTCAGGGCCGTGATGGCTTGGGTGGGCAGGAGCGAAGGAGAAAGAAAAGCCAAGGTCAGAAACGAACTCAAGACCGGGGGCGGGGGTGGGGGGAAGCGAGAAGAAACGCAGACCGGGAAACAGGTAAACAAAAGTTACTTGGCCGTGCGAATGCAGTCAACAGGCACTACCCTTTTCTTCTAGGTTTTGGGGGCTTTTAGGACTTGAGAAGGAGGAAGGTGCATAAGGATGAGCAGGGATACACATTTTCAGCCCAGGCCTCTGAGAGAGCTCTGGTGGGTGCCTTCCGCCAGGCAGAGACTCGAGATGAACCAAGTCCGTGACCCACATCGAGGTTTGGCAGACAGCCGTCTGCGGGCCAGATCCAACCCGCTGCCTGTTACTGGATGATAAACCTTGACTAGAACACAGCCGAGATCATTCTTTAATGTCGTCTACGGCTGCTTCTGTGCTGTCACCACAGAGAGGACTGGATCCCACAAGGACTTGCCCGTGACGCCTGAAATATTTCCCCTCTGGCCTCTTCAAGACAGAATTTCCACCCTCTGAGCTAGATCGTTCTCCATCCACTCCTTCAACCCTTAGTAGTAACAGATGAAGGAGAGGATAAACGAAGTATCTAAAAGCTCATAGGATTATCCTGGAATTAAGACAGTTACCGTGTGGATACAGTACGGTCCTGTGCAGTATCGCTACAGTTCTCCGCTTGCTTTGTGGAACGTTCTAACTACCTTCCTGCCAGCCCAGAGGCAGCCTGGAGGGGGGGACTGGGCCCTGGCTGGGGTCCTCTGGGGGTTGGGTGGTGTCAGGCCAAAGGGGGCTTCAGGACCCATAGTTACAAGAGGATAATGCAGGCCCCACGAGACCTTCAGGAGTTTCCGTCATCATCCCACAGAGGTGAAATGATGTTCATTAGAATTTCATTTCACTAGATTCTCATTCTCTGAGAGCTGACAGTCAGGTATAAGAGACATGGTAAGTTGGTTCCCGAGAAAGAAGATCAGCTTAGCAAGACAGCCCCGAATTCCGGGGCACGGGGTCTCCATTTACTGTCGTAGCATGCTTTGCTCACACCTCTTCTCCCCCTGTTAATATGGGAAACTCAGAATTGCAAAATCTTTCAGGCTTGGGTATTTCAAAGTGCTTGACCCTCCTCTGGCAACGATCGGTCTGCTCTTCTATGCTCCAACTCAGCATTCCTCGAGTGCCTGCCTACCAGGTGCCAGGGATGGGCTAGGGAACAAAGCCAACCAAGATGCAGTTTCTACCTTCAGGGCGTTCACAGGCCACTGATTCTCCCCTCAGTGTTTTGTTCTGAAAAATTTCAAACGGACAGAAAAGTGCGAAGAATGATACCTATCTGCCTGCCCGCACTTCAGCGAATTTCAACAGTTAACATTTTTCTGTCTGCCTATTTATAGGCAAGCATACATTAATTTTTCTGAACTATCTGAAAAGCTTCAGATAAGACACGTCACCCCTAAATACTACTACATGTATCTCCTTTGAACAAATCCGCCACGATCCACTGACACATTCACCAAGAAATGGCAGAGTAAGAGGTTAATCTAAGTCTCTAAGGTGATTTGTCTACCACTGGCTAGTGAAATTCACAGGTTCTCGTTAAGATAGGGAAATAAACCAGGGATAAAAATCTCCCTCTGAGGGCTTCCCTGGTGGCGCAGTGGTTGGGGGTCCACCTGCCGATGCAGGGGACGCGGGTTCGTGCCCCGGTCCAGGAAGATCCCACGTGCCACTGAGCCTGTGCTCCGCAACGGGAGAGGGCCACAACAGTGAGAGGCCCGCGTACCGCAAAAAAAAAAAAAACAAAAAAAACACTGTGAGATTATCCACACACCATTCACGAAAGGGACTTTACTAGCACAGTTTAAATCCGCATTGAATATGGCTCTTTTGACCAAGGAGAGAAATAGAATAATAGGAACAATCCGAAATCATTCAATCATCTATTTTGGAATGGCTGTTTCAAGCCTTACCACTGAATATGTGCCATTGTATATTCCTATTTATGTAAACTTGGACCAGTATGAAAATGTTTGAATTCCTAAAATTGGGGTTAGGGAAGACAGATCCTGAAACTGTGCTGGAGAAGAGAAGACAATTAACCTTTCCTTCTGCACGCAGTCGAAGCTGTCAGTCTATTAACTGATGGTTGGCAAGAGTCAGTGTAGCAAGAAGAGCTAGTTCATGTGAACACGTAGACTGTAGTTGTCCACTTACCTGGTGCAAAAGCAAACATAGCGAAACATTCTCCTGTAGAAGCAACAGCCGTGACCACAGAGCGTCTTCTGTCAAAGTACTGTGACAGAATGGTGACAGTTGGGAGAAAGCTAAAGCAGTATCCCAGACCTGTGATGGAAAGTCAAAAACGATAGAAAGGACCACATCCTCATTGATGCCAGAAGAATGCATTCAAAGATCTGGGGTTTTTGTGTTCATATTTAAAATGATAAGTTCTGGGAGCCCAGAAATTCATTCTGGAAAATAGTGCTGTAGCAAAAAAAAAAACAAAACAGGTTTCGTCAGAGGTCTGGAGAAACTGCAAGAGCTGTTTTGGAAAGCTAGGAGTTAAAAAAACAAACCTGTTCTCTGGTTTTTTTCCGTACTTTTCTGCAATGTTTTTCCCCCCCAATTTATATAATCCACAGTGGACAGAACTCTTATCGAATATAGTTTTTATTTAAGACTTCTATTTGGAAATAAATGAGTTTTGGTATGTGTAGAAACATATGAAAAGATTTAAAGTGTTTTGAAAGGGAAAAATTTTTCTCAGACCCCGAAGAATAAGTCCGGCACAGACCCTCCCCTACAGCTCAGGGTCCTCACAGCCTGACTTGGGAAATCTCAGCTAAAGAAACGCAAACCTTGCTTTGTGAAAATGATGTCTTTGGGCTGCAAACTATCACAAAAGAGAAGTTCTCTTTCTCATTGGTAAATATTAAAAAAAAAAAAATCAGACAAAAAGTCTTGGGCATTGATTGAGGAGAGGTTCCCAGGGGAACATCCTGGAGCCCATACAGACCAGTTCAAAACCACTGATCTGGGACATTATTAATTTTAAAGAAAAGAGAGAAAGAGAGAAAGAAACACACTTTGGATTTGATTCCCTACCCGCCCCCCCCCCCCCCCGCATTGTTCTAGAAGCTAAGTCTCTGGAGAATGAGCGAGCCCAGGAGAAGCACTTACCAGAGATGATGCCGATGGCAATGTACATGTGGTAGACCTTCTGTGAGAAGGAGGCGATCACCATGCCCACGCTGACCAGCAGCCCCCCGACCATCACCACCAGACGGTGTCCAAACCCAATGCTCAGGACGGTGGACACAGGAGCTGCAGCAAGAGCATAACAGGGTCTCAGCTCCCAGAGGCGAAAAAGCCTTAGCCTCCCTAGGACGACTCCTTTTAAAAAGTTTTTTAGCATCTTTATTGGAGTTTAATTGCTTTACAATGGTGTGTTAGTTTCTGCTGTATAACAGAGTGAATCAGCTCTACATATACCCTAAGATTCTGTCTTGTTTAATTTTACGTTTTCTGACGTTTAGTGAAGTGTAGTTGGTTTACCACGTTGTGTTAGTTTCAGGCGTACGGCCGAGTGATTCAGTGATACGTACATGTATATACACTCGTGTTTTAAAACTATTCTTTTCCCGTATGGTTTCTCCCAGGATGTAGAATGCAGTTCCCTGTGCTACACAGTGGGGCCTTGGTGTTTCTCCATCCGGTATACACTCACTGGCACCTGCTCACCCCATCCACCCACCCCATCCCTCTCCCTCGCCCTCCCCCTCCCCGTCGGGAACCACACATTTGTTCTCTGGGAACCACACATTTGTTCTCTGTGTACGTGAGTCTGTGGTAAGATTCCGTCTTTTAAGCCTTTAACATGGACGTGATGATGTAAGATACAGTATACATTTTGTGCAATGGTTCCTTAAGTCAGTTCAGGACTTATTTTACTATTTGCACAAGCTGGACAATATATTTTGGGGGCTCCTTGAAGAGAAATCAAGAGTCAGAGTATAAAACATATCTTTTGTCTCCGATGAAAGATTTTGACTCACCAGGAGCCCCTATAAAATTGGATATGCATTAAATTTGTTATTCTGTAATAAAAATGGGCTTTTCCTATGATTGTACGAGGCACTTTTTTTTTTTTTTTCTATACTCACTGCTTTGGATTCTTTTTTAAAAGGCTCCGGTTAGGGTCAAATTCCAGCTAAGTTCCATTTGACTTTTTTGCAAATGGTACGAAAGTATGGTGAATTCTGTTATGCATACCAAAAGGAGGCTAGCTATGGGATAGATGGTTCAAAGTGGCTGATGAATTACAGTTGGCGTAGCTTCTGTGCTCTGTATCCTCTGGGACATTTAAATCTGGAAGATGAGCTTCCTAGTTAGATGCTACTTAGGCTCCCACTGATACCGCCTTGAGTACAACGAGATAAGGGAACCCTCCAGAGTGGGGGGAGGAAGAACAACATCGTACGTGCTGGATAGAAAGAGCTAAAAAAGGAGTAAATTGTGTTGGGGTTGGTGCATACCTATCTCTTATGTGAGCTGAATGTGAACTAATATATTAATATAGCAGACAATGGAATCACTAGGATCATCTTCAGGCAGTGTGTAGACTCAAGGCATTAATGACTGGAACAACAGCATGAAGAGCAATTATCTTCTGGTATAATAGTATTAGCTGGGAATTTCTTGTTGACTATATTATCTTTGGTTAGAAAACGGCTAAAAGTTCAGCTTTGGGATTTTCGTTTTATTTTGGTTACCAAATGTAAAATTTTGGTTCTAATTCATGTAAGTTATCTTTCCAAGAAAGTAAACATCCTGCCAATTAAGAAATTAAGTATCTTAATACTCAAACCGGAACTAGAAGTACTTCCATGAACCGTGTAGGAGAGGGTATCAGGGCTAACGGGAGAAATTCTGACTTTACTCGGTAGCAGAGAACAATGGAGCTACCTTTGTGAGACAGTATAGGGCTGAAAATTAAGTACCTTTAAAGACAGGCTTAGAAAATTTCAGAGGCAATGGTTCTGTGACAGGATATTAGGGTAAAGTTAGGGAAGCTGAAGTTCAGCCCCGTTAACTGTCCGCGGTAAGTTCAACGGCCTTGCTTTCTCAGACGACCCTGGCGCGGCCCCTGACAGATGGATGAACAGTCATGAGACCTCAGAGATGTGCTGAATTAGGTCTGAATGGGACCAAGTGAAAATTAGTATGTTAAGAATTGTACTGCAGTCCCATTCATCTGATGCTGTTGGATCTGGGAGCTGGGCAGACCGATTAGCCAGTGAAGTCCTTTAGGGAAACAGGTGTTTGGAATTTAGAATATCCTCTCTGGGCAATATGGGTAGTTTTCCCATATACCCTTTTACACCTGCCATCTTTCTCCTTCATGTAGTCACATTTTCATGTTCCCAACCTGTTTCCTCAGCATGTTTTTACGAGACCAGGACCCAGGATGCCAAGAACTTTTAATGCTTCTTTAGGAAATGACCACATTCCCCTTGAACCGGGGTTTGCTATTGTCCTCAAAATAATCTGCAGTATCCTAAGAGAGTGCATACAGTAGGCGTTTAATACGTGTGCATTAAATGAAGGCAGTCAAGTCTGGCAAGTAGACTTTTTCCTTCAGCGCCTCTTACATAATTAGGCAGACTGAAAGAGGCATATGCTTATATAGCGCTTAAGCTGGAAGATGTACTAACCTGTAAATGTTAAGACAAACACACAAATGGATATTATCCATGAGATCCTGCTATTGGATTCATCAAAACTGTCCATTAAGTCATTGAAGAAGACCCCAAATGACTTGATGATGCCATAGGTGAAGACTTCAACGAAGAAAAAGGAAACAGCTACCACCCAGCCCCATCCTCCATCAGGCACTTGAGTATAAACATTGGCTCTGGAGCAAAGCTGTGATTTCTTTTGGGTCATTCTTAATCTAAAAGAAAAAGTTAAAAAAAAAAATTAGACCAGCAATGGCATGAGGGTGGACGATTCTAACACTCAACAGATAAGAACTACTCACTACGTTTCTTAGGTTGATGAATATTTAAATCATGTGCGGTTAGTATGAAGTCTCTGAATAATAGTATCTATCTATCTATACATCTATGTCACCCTTTATCTGTCATCACATTTATATCTATCGTTATCTGTCTCTGTCATCTATCATCTGTCCGTCGTATCTATCTAATGAACTAACTGTGTTTGTATCGTATATGGAGCCGCGAAAGATTTTGGGAAGGCAGACTTCCAAGCTATGGCAGTTAAATGGAAAAACTAACCAAAAAAAACATAAAGAGCCTGGGCAGAATATTTAGAGGCACTTTGGAGGACAAAGAATGGCCACCAGACCAAGAATCAGTGCAGACCTTGAACCTGAAGACAAGTTAGGTAAAGGAAGACTGAATTGACTGTAAGGAATGTGGATCAGAAATGAAGCCTCGGCAAAGAGAGGCTCAGAGGCCACCTTGCAGGGGCAGCTAAGTGCTGGAGAAATCCTGCATCTCTGCTTGGTGCCCCTGGTCATTCAGACCATCCTACCCCCTACTCGGCAACATTCTGATTATGGTCTGGGGTCCCCTATGGCTGTACCTCTGTGAACGGAACGTGACTGCACATTAAAATTTGGGGATTCTGTCGTCTCGGTGCCGGTGTAGCGTGAACGGGGTCCTCAAAGTCGGTCGCCACGTGGTGTATGAGGAATGGAATTTTTCCACACAGGACCAGTACTCTAGGATATAATGACCAAATGCGGCACTACCAATGTGTGGGGTCTGGACAGCCAGGGAACTTAAACCAAATTACTCCTGACCTTGCTATGCTTTTCCATTCAGGTTGCAACAAACATCAGAACATCAGATCCCTGTGCCGTATCACCACTAAGGGGAAACTATAGTTAACACTGGAGGCAGGCTCGAGCACATAAAACGCAGACATTTTCAAAACCTCTGCAATTACATACACTTTGAAACAGTCATGTGTGTTTTTAACCCAACTAAAAATTAATACCTATAAATAACAAATGAGTCTGTGGTCTCTGCGCTCTTAATGGCAACGCACCTTGAGTTTAAGAATTCTCTATAACTATGCAGTTGTAGCCAGGTGAATTTTCAGGATGCGTGGATGGCCTAGCCACGAGTTGTCACGTTCACATACGAAGGCAGGTTTTATTGAAAATGGAGAGCAATTGAGAAATAACAGGACAAAACCTCATCCCGACAGTAGACTTCCCAGTTTCTGCTACGGGAATCCAGTATTCGGAATTTGCTCTGAGAATCTTACAAAGCAGCAAATCTGACCTAATTTCATATTGTTCAGCCTACTGATAGCATGGTGGCCTAGTACTCTGAAAGGACTATATGCCCACTTATTACTCTCTTACTGTTGGCTATCTGGTTGCATAAATAGGGCATAAGATGCTTTAAGACGCTGTGCTCCCTGCAGCAAAGCCCTCTGCATTTTGATGCGTGTCAGTGTGGCATGCCTGAGAGCTGAGGGCAAAGGTGGGAAGAGCACTTAAGTGGCTCTGGGTGTAGGGTTAACAATTACAGACCAGTTTGTCATTCATGTTCCCAACGTGGAAAGCAGCTGATTTAACATGGGAACCCCGAGCCCTCCAGCAGCTGAGGTTTTCCCAAGTCCCCTCCTCCGTTAAGACTTTCAAAGTCTGCTCCCAAGATGAGGCACCTGGGGCAGAGGAGCTGACAATGGTAGTGGGCTTAAGATTGAGAAGGAAAAAAAAAAAAAAAAAAGTACATGCCAGTGTTGGCTTTGGAACCGTGTTCAGCCCTAGGGAGCGGGGTAGGAGGGAAGGAGGGGCAGTGCGGGGCGGGGGGGGGGGGGGAGTCCATAGCTCAGGTCCCCCTCCCATCTCGCCCCCCCCTACTGGGCCACTCCTTTGAGCTTCGCCTTGGAAGCCCAAGACTCCTTTACTGGTCTTTCAACTGTCTGGTATGATTAATCTTTCTGAAATGCCTCATCGTCATGACATTTTTCTGCTTGGACTTTTTCAGTGGCTTTCCTCTTTCTGAAGGACAAAATCCACGAGATCAGCTTGACTTTAAGTCCTTCCTAATTGGAAGCCCCTGCCCCCCACGGATCTCAGCAGCCTTAGTTCTTCCTGTTCTGTTGCTTGACTCGCCAGCCACCTTGCCTGTGGCGCGCCCCTTCCCCAGGCTGGAGGCCCTCCTACGGCTGGCGCCGCAAGGGCCCGCTTCACCACATCCTCCTGCTGCATAAGGCTTCCTCTGATCCACTCGACCTAAGGAGCTCTCTTCACGGGACAGGCGCCCTTTAATAATGGGCTACTGTCCACTTGTATGCATTTATCTTATTTGCTCAGTTAAATTGTAAGCTCACGGAAAACAAATCTGGGGCCTATTTCTCTTTGCATCCCTTCCGCCCACCGCCCCCCACCCCCGCCCCGCCCAGGTACCTTGCACACAGCTTTAATTAATTCTTTCCAACAAAGTAACTGCTGGGTGCCAGGGCCTATGCTAGGGGCGACAGTGACAATACAGAGATGGCCTCTGCCTCCATGGATGAAATTGTTTGTTGATAATGATAAGGAACCTTAAGACTGAAATCCCATCACATTTTAAAACCATTCAGCCATGTCCTCCCGGAGCTCAGGACATTTCTGACAAGCAGTGGCGACTAAGTCCAAGGCCACGTTGGCACGAAGGGTGCCCATAAGATCTTAGCATTTTAAGAGAGGGCTCGGGGCCAACTTGAATAAAAACACATTGGGCTAAAATTGATAAAGGCCCCAGAGAGACAAACGGAAGCCCTCTCTAGCCTAAAAGCACGGCAGGACCAAGGTGCAGAACCTTTTGGTTGGGTTGCATTTCAGAGGGTCAAGACTAGACTGCAGTTTTTGTAGAAAGACGAGGTTACCTACTATGGGAAGGCTCTGGGCGAGGCCAGCGCTTCAGTTCTGGTGATGGGTGCCCATCTCTCTCTTTCTTTGCCTGTTGCCGTCGTCGGTGGTTTGAATGTGCAAGATGGGTGGGGCTGGAGGCCCCGGGGTGGGTGGAGTTAGAATTACAGAATGTTACAACCAAAATGGGATTTGGAGCCCATCTGGGTCCATCTCCTCTTTGTAAAATCCCACTCATTTTGCAAAATGGGGAAGCCGACCCCCAGAGAGGGGAAGGGACTGGACCGAAATGGTCCAGCATCTGATCTCCTGTCTCCCCGGGGCCCCGCTGTATCAGGAGGCAGAACAGCATTCTGAAGGCCAGGGAGGGGGCATTTCCTGTAGAGGTTGTGAGGACTCTTTCACCGCGTCACTGTGTGACCTGGAGAAAGTCACTGCACCTCTCTGGGCCAGAGTGCCTCACTCGTCAAGTAAGAGGTTGGCTTTGGGAACCCTTAAAGCTCCCCCAGCTTTGGCAGCTGACACTTCTGTTATTCAGCACTGAGTTCTCAACCACCTGATTGCTCAGGTGAAACCTAGTGGCCAAGGAGACCTGGGAGCCGGGAGGAAAGTGCAAGCGCCAGATGGTTCTTACAGACGTGGGTGTAAAGGAGCCGGACGTTGGCTACATCTGATCTAGGACAGCCGGCTCGAAGACGGCGGCTGTCCGGCTGCTTTCCTTCTGTTTACTCTCTGAGCTCCTTCTGGGTGTTCAATTCCCTTGTTTCTTTAAACTTTACATCTGGGCTACTCCCCTGAAGCTAGATCCAAATATAACTCTCACCTGCATTCTTAGGTTTGGGGAGGACAGCTTTTTTATTCTTTTCCTGGGATCATCGTAAAAGAAAGGTGACACCCCAGAACCCACTGATACTCCCAAGTTTACGCCTTCATCATCCTAAAGCATCCCATGCCCTGGTATATTGAGCTTTGAAGATCACAGTGCAGAATGATAATAGAATAACCTGGTTTCTGTAACATACGGTTGAGGACGCCTTGCACACAGGGCAGTCGGCAGCTCTTTCCAGACCCAGTGCCTGGCCGTGTGCCTGGCACCTAGTATGTGCTCAATAAAAGTTCACTAAACAAAGCATGCGTCTTGGGGCACTCCTGAAGCAATGCACGGCTCTAGCCTCCTAAAGCCCAGTCATCAAGTGAGGAAGTCCCTGCTTGCATAATCAATCCTTCCCCTGGACTCTTTCCTTTCTACCATCCCCTCAGCAGGACGACTGGCTTAACAAACGGGTTGGCCTCTACAAACGAAAGAGAGAAAGGCCTGTGGCTTCAAAGGCTCTAAGAATTCCAGAACATGGAAATAATGTTTTGGTTTTACGGGCATGTGAATTTCTCTGACCGGATGGGATGGGATATTCGTTTACTGTGTAGGGGATAGAGCCGAGCGAGGAGCGACCCCACGGCCTTGGGAGAATCACCTTGCTCCTTGATTTTCAGTGTCAAGAGGTGAACAAGGGAGTTGAACTAGACGGAGGTGATCTCAGTTCTCCTCCTGCCCTAAAAATCTACATTTCTCTGATAGCCTTTGACCCCCACTTGCTCCAAGTTACCCTTTCATCTTTCTCAATTAATTTTTGAGTCCTTTGGCGCAAGGTCCACAGGTCTGTCTCTGTGAGGCCCTTGTGCGTTATTTGTTGAATTTCTATTTACCATTAACTGGCTGCATGCTCATGGGGACATGACTTTGTTCCTAAGTTTCATCCTCTAAAAGCAGGGGTGAGACACAGAGGTTTGGAGGGTAAAATGCTACGATTCTGAACGGGGGTTCCTGGCAGCCATGTCGCCTTCCTCCAAATGTTCTCCCAAAGGAAGCAGAACGGACAAAATGCACTGGGTGGTTTGGAGTAATTTCCTGTGAGCATTTGGTTGTCTAATCTTAAATAAATGAGAATTCTGCCAAGGCCTGGAAATCTGCTATAGCTGGGACTCTCAACTGCGATTTGATTTCTTGAGAAAAGCTGTCCCCTGGAGGCATGAAGAATGCAAAATATTGGACTATGATAGACCATCAGGGTGCCAGTCCAGGGTCAGATCAGAGCAAAGTTCAAAACGCAGGCTCTGGATGGGCAGCGGTGGCAACTGCTGGTGTGGCTGGTGTGAACAAAGCCTCAGCGAGCCACTGCCAATCTCCATTCTTCTTAAAGGCGTAGCCTGGAGAACAGCTTTTGACAAGTTGTTTACAGCCCTAGTTGTCAAAACCAGTCTGTATTTAGGTGAAGCTCACTTCAATTCTCTATTTTAAAAAAAAACAAAACCCCCAAACCTAACCTGGACGGCAGCCTCAGCTGCTCTGAATCCCTGGAGAGCACCGATTCACCCCCTTTTACAAGATCGTGATGTAGAATACTATCCCCTAATTTAAGTGTCGTCCTCAGGAGTTCCACCGAGGAAAGTCCTTTTTGGGAAACCACAGAAGGAAAACTCAGGGTTGGTGGTTCTCATAGAGAAGGAGCTTTTCCACTTGGCTGCACTGTTTATTTACATACTGGAACTATCTTGGACACTCTTAATGATGAGAAGAGGTATTTCTGTATCCACCAGGCAGGCAGGACGTATCATTGATCGCCTCCCCGCCCCCACCCATGACAGGGACTGGTGCTTGGACATGGGTAGATGCATCACTTAGAGATCTCTGCATAGCACTTGGGACTGTTTTTGCAAACAAGACCCTCCACCCAATCCACTTAGTATGATTTGCAAAATAGTAAGATTACCGAGAAATCCCATTCCCAAGGTAGAAACCGTCTCCTTTGAGAAGGAGCTGGCACGGTGTGGCTATAACTGCAAACAAAACCAGCTTCCAGGATGACAAGGTGTCATTGCTTGCTCTTCCCCGGTTGGCTCCGGGGAGCTTTTCTCTAAGACTGACGCCCCCCGTGTTTGGTGATATGTTACATGCCACCTAACAAACTTCTGTCATCTGTCTGTGGGAGAGTGTGGCGGTCTGGTTTAAACAAGAAAAAGAAAGAAGCAGAAGGAAATAACCCATTTCCTCTGCAAAACCATCCTCCCTGGCTACAGCGCCGCTCAGCTACCCGGGCGCTTTCCCGTGGTTGGCAGCCCTGGGAACCTTGCAAGTTGAGCGGGACCAGCTGACAGCCCTGACGGTCAAGGTGGACGAGCTGCTCTCGGCGGGGACATGCCTGCCTCCCCGTCGGCCGCCCCGGGTGCGTGTGTCAGGCGGGGGGAGGCCGGGAACCCCGCTTTCCCTGGCGCTGTCTGCGGGGCCGCCCTGCGCGCGCGCGCGCGCGAGCCTGGGGACGGTACCTCTGACATTTCGCTCCTGTGACGCGCGGGCAACTTCATGCGGAAAATCCGTGCAGGGAGCTCAGCGCGGCGCCCCCCTCGCCCGACAGCCTGGGGGCCCTCGCCTGGGCCGGGGGACACCCAAAGGCCAAACCTGCCTTTAGGTGTTTTCCGGACACCGACTGTACCCGGGCCACCGACAGGCAACTCTCGGCTGCCCGCAATGGTGAGAGCGCGCCATCCCGGTGGCCCCGGGCATTCCCAACTGTCAGAGAAGATTTGGGGGAATAACCTCTCCAAAATGTTAAGCAGTTAAGTGGTTTCCTCTTCCTCCCTCCAGCCTCCCCCACCACCAGCCCCCAAAAGCTCCCAACATAGCTTAAGAAAAAACCCACCCACACCCCACCATCAAACTTTTAAACATGTAAAATGATAAAACCAACTCACCAAGTTAGAAGGGAAGAGAATAAACCCCAAAAGGCTCCCAATAAGGCGGAGGCCAGGCCGCCCCCTCCTTATAAGCCGCTCGGGAACACGAGAGAGGATTAACCCCTTAGGGCGTGGGCCCGAGCCTAGGGCAAGTTGGCTCCGGCGGGCGAGCCCCGGGCGCCCGCCCCGCCGCGCCCGGCTCCGGCCCCCCGCCCGCTCCCGCGCCTCGGGCCCCCGCGCCGCGCCCCCCGCCCCCCTCCCCGCCGCCCGCGCCGCGCCGCGCCGAGCCGTGCGTGCCGCCGCCCGCGCCCCGGCCCCGCGTCGCTGCCTATTGCTTATCCTATACCGGCTGCAGCCGGTCTCCGCCGGCCTCGGGGGCGCGCCGCCGACCATGTGCTGCGAGCGCGGAGCGCCGCCAAGGAGGGGGCCGGCCCGGCGTGCGCGCGCCGGCCCACGTGGACGAGGCCGTGCCGGGCCCGCGCCCGCCCAGGGCCGGGGCCGTGGGTCACGGAAGGTAACGGCCTCGCCGTGCCAGACCCCAGACCGGCTGTGGGGTCCTGCGGGGCCGCCCCCCACCCGCCCCGGCCCCGCGCATCCTGGCGCGCCTGGCCCGACCGGACCCCGGCGCTCGGCCGCACTGTAAGCGGGGCGCGCCGGCACCCACTCTGCGGACACGTCCGGCCGGACGTGCGGGGTCCCCGGGCCGCCTCCCTTCCCGCCGGCCCCGCCCGCGCCCGCAGGGCTTGGGCTCCCGGCTGTGGCGGCTCCGCGCCCGCCCCGGGCAGAACAGGTTCCTTCCAGTTCGGGTGTGAGCTGCGCGCGCGGCGCCGCGGACCCCGAGTTCCTCCTCTCATGCCCGCTTCCCCCGATTTCGTCAACTCGCGCACCCCAGCGGTTCCCCTGGTGGGGGGGGTGTGTGTGCGGGCCCCAGGAAGCTCGCGGCCGGCTGTCACGGGCGCTTTGCTTTCCCCCCTTTGCTGCAGAAGCGACAGCATCGCGTTGCGCGCGAGGGGTGTGGGCGAGCAGCCGGGCTGAGTCAGCATCCCCGGCCCGGGGCGCGCGCGCATCCTCCCCGCCAAGCGGGAGGCGACGTCCACACAGGTGCCAGGCCGCAGAACTCGCGGGGAGCTCCGGTGGGCGAGGGACCCGGACGTCGAGGGGGTGCGTGCCCCTCATTCCTGAGTCCCGGACCCCAGGGTCACAGGGGGCTCAGCAGATGATGCTCGGGAGCCTCAGTAAGGAGCTCATCACGGGGACAAAGCCGTGTGTTGGGTCCCAGGCGTTTCGGAGCCCGCGGGGGCACAGACTCGGCCGCCTGCTGTCCACCTCACGTCCCCAGGGCCTCTTTGAGAACTGCTCGGAAGCAGAATGCCTTATTCTCCGCGTCCCCCTGCCGACTCTGGCACCAGCCGCTCCCCGCATTGGGTTCTGAGAATGTGCTTCTGATGTGAGAAACTCGGGAGAGCCTCCTTTGGGGGTGCGTGTACCTAGGGTCGCCACCGGGAGGAGTCGGCGGTCTGAATCGTAATAAAAAGCCCTTTGCGGTCGCTGCCTGATTTCTCCCGTGATTTTGGCATCGGGTCTACTGGGTTAAGTGCCATTTTGTGCTGTTAACAAGCTCTGGCGCGGGTTCGGGGAGCAGGTGTGTTGGCGCAGAGTGCCTGCTTACGACCGGGACGGTACAGCCGGGGGCCACTGATGAGCTTCGCAACCTTGCCCGAGTAACCTAGCTTCCTGGGGACAATCATGGTATTCCCAGAGTCAAAGGATCTAATTGATGATGCCGGGGAAGGACAGATCACAGCGACCGGCGTTATGTATGGTACGCCCTCACTAGCCAGTAGCTCTTACTGTTACTGCTGTTTGTGGCTTTCCAAGTCCAACAGCTGACTGCAGCACACATCCTGCACGCGGTCCTTTTTCGAGCTGTTCTTCCAGGACTCCACACGTTATGAAATTTAGAATGTGACTTTAACCACCGGCATGAAAGCACTTGATGCTAAAATAGGAATGCCTGTAAATATAGCTTAGGATCTTACGGTGCCTTGGGACCTGTCCCTGCTGAGTGTGGAAATGTCACATTTAACATGACACAGCACATACTGTATTGAGACCTGCTTAGGAACCTAGGGGTGCAGCCCATTAACTATAGCTGAGTGACTCCAAGCAAGTCACCAAAGATCTTGGTGCTTCAGCTTCTTGGTTTTAAAAATTAGGCAAATAATGCAGAAAGCCCTAGGGGTGAATGAACGTTTGGGAAGGTCACATCCGAGTGTATGACCAGGTGAGATGGCTAGCTGTTGGAGGAGCATATGACTGTAATGATGATAACAATAATAATGTAGTGCTATTTTGTTAGTATTACTTATACCTATTAGTATTTGTTTTGCACTTTTGCTTTGTTCCCTGTATTAGGTGTGGTTCACGTGATCTAATTTTAAGCCCATCGGCAACCTTCTACAGTTGACACTCCTCTCCATTTTACAGATGAGAAAGGTTGAGGCACAGAGCACGGAAGGGATTTTCCCCAAGGTTTAGACACACTGGCTCTTTTTGCAACTGAGAGCGCTTCCAAGTATGACATTTGCCACCTGCGCTCGGATAACAGCAAAAGGTGTCCGGAAACCCAACCCCTGTCCAGTCTTGCCAGCCACACACTGGTGACATTTGCCCACCATGATTAGAGGCTGGCTTCACCTTGTTCCCTGAATCCTAGTGAGACCAAGTGTGAAAACCCCTGTTTTTCTCTCTCTTCCAGGGAAAGCAAAGGAGGGAAAGCACTGCATTACCATGCTAATCAATTACCTCCCCCCCCCCAAAAAAAAAAGAAAAACAAAACTAACTCTGTTTAGTTCTAAATACGAACAAAAGGACCTTTAGAACCCGGAGTACAGAACCAGAAAAATCAGGAAATTAAGTTCAGGGTTCAGCGCCCCTCTTAGCCTCTTCTGTTGTGTCTGTCGCAACCCAAGTGGCGGCAGAGCCCCTAGGGCCCTTCGTTTACAGGGGGCAAGGCTATAATGATGCCTTTAGAAAGTCCCACAACATCTCTGGAAATGCATTGGCTCCCGAGAGCTGTCCCCACTGCTGTCTCTTTTCTAGCCCTCCTGTTTTGGCTCATTTGCATGAGAACAGATTCCTTTGTGCAGACTTGGCCTGCCGGGTCTCTGTCGACGTTCCGAGTCCTTCTAGTCTGCATGTTGGGTTGCTAGGCAGATATGACCCTGGCTTGCAAATAAGCTCCCTGCATTTACCAGCCCGTGAGAACTTCAACTTGGGCTAAGTAGACTGAAAGGAATCTTGTCTGGAGCTCAGGGAAGTTATAAGCCTGCTTTTAAGGGCTGGGTCTTGAGAGCAGCCAAGGAAGAGGGGGAGCCCTGGACAGCCTGCCCACCGCCCGCTCTCCTCCTTCCCTGTCTCGGCACCATGTGCCTGTCTTACCACGAGTATTCGATGAACTCAAACTCTCGCTTTAAAACGTTAATATCTGCTTCTCCGGACAGCACGGAACTTCACAGACTTTTCCCTCTAGGAATCCTGACTCTCGAGGTGGAGGTGCTGGGTTTATCTTGAGGTTTACAGGATTTCCCCCAGCCCTGACATTTGACGGTTTGAGGGAAACAGAAATGCATGTTTTGGGGAGAATGTGAAGATTTCCCAATGGGAAGATCTGTTCTGAGGCACAGTTTGGGGGGAATCGCTTTTCAGAACATCAGCTCTTTCCTGAAGCTGACTTGCCTGAGAATCCAGCATGGGGCAGGCCCGCTGTTCCTTTATTCCTGCCTGGTGGGCCTTCTCTTGCTTAGAGCCAAGATCTCACTAGGGTGCCCTGCTCTAGCTGTAAACACCTCTGGGGGGAAGGTCAAAATATTATGTCAGGGAAAGCTCCTTTCTTCAAGTCAACGTGTCCCATCTCCCAAGTGCATCTTGTTAAAGATGCATTTCCAAGAAAGTTACCTTGTGCTTAATAATAGTTTGTCAAAATTGATAATATATGTTGTTTGATTCGAAACAATGACTTACAGTAGTAGGGATAGTGGCTCGACCCAGGAGGGATTTTTTTTTTTTTTTTTACACTTGGAGCAAAGCATAAGCAATTAAATTTCAATTTCTACACAAAGTCTGTGTTCCAGAAAAGTAGGATAAGGTAAGTCACTACTTCTGCACATAAAGGTCTAGTATATTGAGATAGAATGGAAATACAGTTCTGAAAAAAAGAGAATAGAAAATTTCCAGCCTAATGAGAACTCTTCTCAAGTAATTTTTGAATGAATGATGGTGGGAATTCCCTGACGGTCCGGTGGTTAGGACTCGGCGCTTTCACTGCTGGGGCCTGGATTCAATCCCTGGTCAGGGAACTAAGATCCCGCAATTGCTCTGGTGTTTATATGACATGGGATACATTGAAAAGCGTGGTTTAATCGTTTTGTTATAAAAGTCAACATTTATGGATACAATCGAAGTGATAACTTTTGCAGCTATTTAGAATTGTGACGAAGCAATGAAGGTAACTTAACCCTGTGTGAGGGTTTTAGGGGCTGAATGTTTGTGCCCCTCACCATTCAGATGTTGAAGCCCCTCCCCCTCCCCTCCCCCCTCCCCCCTGCAATGTGACAGTATCTGGAGATGGGGCCTTTGGGAGGAATTAGGGTTAGATAGGTCATGAGGGTGGGGCCCATGTGATGGAATTCGTGCCCTTATAAGAAGAGGAAGAGAGAGAAATCTCTCTGTCTCTCCGTGTCTCTCTCTGTGAGCACCCACTGAGGAAAGGCCATGTGAGGGTGCAGTGAGAAGACAGCCATCTACAAGCCAGGAAGGGAGCTCTCACTAGCACCTGACCTTGCTGGCACCCTGATCTCAGACTTCTGGCCACCAAAACCAGGAGAAAAGACATTCCTATTTTTTAAGCCACCCAGTCTGTGGTATTTTGCTATGGCAGCTTGAGTTAATACAGAAGGGGTGTTTTGTTTTTCCAGATTCTTTCAGTGGATAACCCAAGCAGAGACATTTGCAGGCCAATGAGGAGGATCCATATTAGTATGAGGACAAGAAAGATGTGGTTCCCTGATCTCCCTGGAGAGAGAAAACAAACCCAAGAGTCACCACACTGGACTGTGAAAGGCAAGGGAAGGGGCTGTGTAATTGAGAGGTTTGGTGGAAGATGCTATAAATGTTAAGATGCATGTGAACATGGACTCCAAGGCCCGACTTGGAATCCCAGGTCTGCCCTGGTAGCTGTGTCACCTTGGGCGAATTAACTGCTCTCCACCTCCGTCTGCTCATCCACGAAAGGGGGATGATAATAATAATAATAATAATACCTCCCTCAGAGGGTAGTTGTGTGGGGAGCTTAGTGCTGTGTTGCTAGGTTAACGGAATTAACCTGTGTAAGAGGCTGGGGGCATTGAGGAAGATGGAGCTCGGTGGGCCTAGAATGGGTAGGAAAGTTCTTGCAAGCACTGGCAAGGCGGAGGGGAGAAGGATGAAGAGAATGAGAGGAAGGTGGTGGGGGGGGGAGAGTATGCTGGATTCGGGGACAGGGAGGTCACCTCCCCACCCAGGGTACCAGGGGCCTCTGGTGATCTGAATTCTCTCACGCCTGGTTACCATTCTGGGCAGTGTTGATGTATCACTGTGTGCATTGCGTTCACTCTGGAGTAACTTTTACTTGGATGTTAACACTGACATTTGTCCTTTTTTGTCTCCATTGTTTACTGCTCCTGTAGTTTTGTCATCTTCTCACTGCTTATAAAGAAAAAAAATGAGAGAACAATGGCCTTGAGGAGGCCTCTATAAATGATCTCAAGCCTGTTGCAAGAGTCCTAAAAACAGAACAAAACAAAAATTAAAATTCTCGGAACCAAGTAATTTTAATCACATTGCTTTCAGGAACAAATACATGTCATATTAGACTCATGGCACGGTCGTGAGTCATGAAGTTTTGGAAAGTGCTGGGTGTGGGACCACTGGGTTTTGTCCCCACCAAACCAGACTTCCTTTGGATAATTGTTGACGTCCCACCCATCATGTTCCTCAAAGTCCAAGGAATGAAAACCTGCTCTCCTGCTATGTTTCTTGCCTAAAGGGAGAAGCTAGCTTTCCCCATCTTGTCTAAACACGCACAGCCTGTCCGGCTGCTCCCTGGAACAATACACACCGTCAAGCTTCTATTTTAACCCTGTCAGAGCAGTGCATCCATGCATTTCCAGGTGGCTAGCGGGATGAGGCAAAGAAGCTAGAAGGATGCTCCAGGACTGTGTTAGGCGTTTGAGGCAAGGAGGGACACTGCCCTGCTGTGGTCGGTGGAGGGCTCTGGCCTCTGTGTTGAGCTCAGATGCTTAGTAGGGATCTGGGTCGGGGCTGGGTACAGGCAACATCCGTCCGTCCTTCCAGCCCACGTCCATTGCTCCTCTGTCCGGACAGCCTCTGCTCACACAGCCCACTCATGCGCACTGGCGAATGCAGTAGTTTCCCAGGCCACAAAACCACACCTCGGAGGATGTGGTCCTTACTCTCAAAGTGTTTACTCCAGTTTAGAAGAGAGGACACATATGTGATTGTCACCTAAAGCGGCACGTCAGCAAGGGCACTTTTGCAAGTGAGAATCTCAGAGGCAGGGGAACTGAGAAAGGTCATCTGAATTTAGGGAAGTGACGAGATGAAGCTGAGTTTTCAGGGTGGAATGGAGGCTCGGCCGTAGTGGTTCAGGTCAGAGGCGCTCATTTGGCAAATATGGGCTGAGCGCTTCCTGGGTTGGGTAACCGGATTATACAGTGTGTGAAGCAGATAGACATCCCTTCCCTCGTGGAATTCACACCTTAGAGTTGTGGTGTTTTCTTGTCGGAGCAGTTAGCTCAGTGTCGTGGACAGGTAATCCTTTTGGGTGTTTCTGATATTAAAATGTAATTCCCACTTTCTTCTTAAAAAAATTTTTATGGGAGTATAGTTGATTTACAATGTTGTGTTAGTTTCAGATGTACAGCAAAGTGAATCTGTTGTACCTATACATATATCTGTGCTTTTTCGGATTCTTTTCCCATATAGGCCGTTATAGAGCATTGAGTAGAGTTCCCGGTGCCGTACAGTAGGTCCTTATTAGTTATCTGTTTTATATATAGTAGTGTGTATATGTCAATCCCAATCTCCCAGTTTATCCCTTCCCCTGTTACCCTGGTAACCATGAGTTTGTTTTCTACGCGTGTGACTCTATTTCTGTGTTATGGGTAAGTTCATTTGTACCCCTTTTTTTTTTTAGATTTCACATATAAGCGATATCATGTGGTATTTGTCTCGCTCTGTCTGGCTTACTTCACGCAGGATGACAGTCTCTAGGTCCGTCCATGTGGCTGCAAATGGTGTTACGTAATTCCCACTTTCAACTGGCAGCATCAGCAAAGGACGGTTTCCCTCACAGCCCCTCTACGTCTTGACCTCGTACTGCTACGCTGTCCAGAACCAGGTTTGCTGGTAGGCAGTGTACTCCAAGGACCATGCTAGGTGTCACCAGAGTCTGCCCGGGACAGAAGGACCCAGCTCAGGTTTTCCCAAAACAGCACCGACAACCATGGGACTGTGTGAGCAGGAACTATAGTTTGGAGCTTTGAAAATGCAAATCAGGATGACTCTTCACCTTCCCTTTGGCCTTGTTGTAACCATGGTGTTTGTATCTTTTACCTTTTCTGGGTTCAGAATCCAACAGCCAAGAATGCTGACAGACAGTTACGACCAAGAGTCAGCCAAGAGCTGGAGGGCGTCTGGTCTCACCAACTAACTTGGAACAGTTTTGCTTAATATTAATTGTAGTAACGCTCTGACTTTGCATATGGTACTTTTTCAGAGCATTCTCATGTCTGTTATCTCCTTATCCTCAAGCCAGTTGAGAGAGGGGAGAATAAGAGTCCACATCTCTGAGCACTTATTGGGAGCAGGCACTCGTGTTGGGTTATTTCATCCTCATGCTGGGTTTGGGGTGGAGGAACTTTTCTATGGCTGTTTTTCAGGTAAGTGGGGAAACTGAGGCCCAGAGAAATTCCACAACCTATCCAAAGTCACACAGCTAGGAAATGACTCTTCTGCATCCTGGACACATATTCTTCTGCAGACAGGCCATCACATCCCCAAAGCCAATTCTCCAAAAAGCAGATTTGCCAAGTAACTACTTCACTGAATTGAGCTTTTTTTTTTTTTTTTTGGCCAGACCGCACGGCTTGCGGGATCTTAGTTCCCCAACTGGGGATCGAACCCCGGCCCATGGCAGTGAGAGCACAGAGTCCTAACCACCGGACCACTGGACTGCCAGGGAATTCCCTGAATTAAGCGTTTTTTTTCCCCCAAGTTTTGGTCTTATCCTTACTTCTGCCCCTGCTTCAGCCGCAGAGGTTCTCAGATAAAACTTAGCTCAAGGACTTCCCTGGTGGCGCAGTGGTTAAGAATCCACCCACCAGTGCAAGGGACACAGGTTCGAGCCCTGGTCCGGGAAGATCCCACATGCAGCGGAGCAAATAAGCCCGTGCGCCACAACTGCTGAGCCCGTGTGCCACAACTACTGAAGCCCGCACACCTAGGGCCTGTGCTCCGCAACAAGAGAAGCCACTGCAATGAGAAGCCCGCGCACCGCAACGAAGAGTAGCCCCCTCTCGCCGCAGCTAGAGAAAGCCCGCACGCAGCAACAAAGACCCAACGCAGCCAAACATAAACAAATAAATAAATTTATTTAAAAAAAAACAAACTTAGTTCGAATCTCTCTTATCAGGCTTGGGCTGCCATAGCAAAATACCACAGAATGGGGGCTTACACACAGAACTTTGTTTCTCACAGTTCTGGAGGCTGGGAAGTCTAAGATCAAGATGCCGGCTGATTTGGTTCTTGGGGAGGAGAGAGAGAGAGAGAGAGAGAGAGAGAGAAGAGAGAGAGAAGAGAGAGAGCTCTCCCCTGTCTCTTCAAATAAGGGCACTAATCCCATCGTGAGGGCTGCCCCCTCAGTGACCTCCTCTAACCCTGACTGTCTTCCAAAGGCCCATCTCCAAATACTACCCTACTGAGGGGTAAGGCTCCAACACAGGAACTTGGAAAGGACACCAGCATTCAGTCCATAATGGAACCTGACATATTTCATTGCAGAGGTGCAACAGATCTGGGGAAAGGATAAATCTGCAAAAACAGAAGAGACAGTAGGTAGCGTTTAAGAGAAAGTTTTCCCTCTTCTCATGCAAAAATGAGACAGGAAAAAATGAAGCTTTGACACATGAACCCCAATCAGTCTTCTTTTTCTTTCTTCACAAATTTATTTATTTATTTATTTTTGGCTGTGTTGGGTCTTTGTTGCTGTGCGTGGGCTTTCTCTAGTCGCGGTGAGCAGGGGCTACCCTTCATTGTGGTGCACGGGCTTCTCCTTGTGGTGGCTTCTCTTGTTGTGGAGCACAGGCTCTAGGCACACGGGCTTCAGTAGTTGTGGCGCACGGGCTTAGTTGCTCCGCGGCATGTGGAATCTTCCCGGACCAGGGCTCGAACCCGTGTCCCCTGCACTGACAGGCAGATTCTTAGACCACTGTGCCACCAGAGAAGCCCCAATCAGATTTTTGATGATACTAACAAATGATGGTTTATTTAAAAAAGGGGGGCTTTACTAGAATTGCAATTATACTTTATTTTATTTTTTAATTTTTGAATTTTTTTAAAGCCTTTATTGAATTTGTTACAATATTGCTTCTGCTTTATGTCTTGGTTTTTTGGTCGCGAGGCATATGGGATCTTAGCTCCCTGACCAGGGATTGAAACTGCACCCCCTGCATTGGAAGGCAAAGTTTTACCCACTGGACCGCCAGGGAAGTCCCTGTGATTATATTTTAAAATAATTCTTATAATTTAGAGAGCTACATAGAAATGTTTGTTGATGAAGTTGCATGATATCTGAGATTTGTTTCCAAGTAATCCAGTATAAGTGGAGGATGAGGGAAAGACAAGTAGGAGGGGAGACGGGTAAAACCAGACTGGCCCTGTGTTGACAATTGTTGAATCTAGATGTTGGGTAGGTATGTGTGAGTTTCTCAACTTCTGTATTTTGACAACTTTCATAACAAAAAGTTTAATAATAAACACCGCTTTGTAAAAAGTCCTTAGACATTTGGCAAACAGGCTTTAAGGGAGTGGATTTCAGGTAATTGACTGTAAGCCCTTTTCATTGGATCCCACCCCTCATGATTTTTCTTCTCAAGTGGAGGATGGAGTTTTATAGGAAGGATGTTATTCAGAGACCCACCTGCTCTCTCTGTTTTTCTGACCCGTGTTCAAGGACCCAGATGTAATTTCTGCAGGGCTACTGAGTTTTAGATGCGTGGTGTGATGTCACCTCTGATTTCCCAAGTTGGCTCTTGCCACATGGCTTCCTTCTGGGTCAGTCCCAACAAGTGGTTCCAGCCTAAAGCCAGGCAGGATGTCATCTGTTCCTGTGGATGAGTTTCCTGGCATCCCTGGGGTCACAGAGGTTGATATTCCCAACAGGGTGTGGCTATAGGTCTTCAAGCTTAACATTTTAAAAAAAATTATCTAAGTGGAATTGCTCTCCCAGTTTGGATGGAGGTACTGAAAGATTTCTTTTGCTCCAGTTAGAAGATAAATGAGTCAGGGGATGTACTGTACAACAGGGTGACTATAGTGAACCTGCCGTGTGGAATATTTGCAAGTTGTTAGGAGAGTAGATTCTCAAAGTTCTCACTACAGGGAAAAAGCATTTGTTTTTCTTCTCTGTCTCTCATTTTCTTGAGTCTCTATGAGATGATGGCTGGTAACTAAATTTACTGTGGTCATCGTTTCACAATATATGTGTGTCAAGTCATTACGCTGCGTGCGTTAGACTTACACAGGTGCTGTACGTCAAAGATATCTCAATAAAATGAAAAGAAAAAAGATGACAGAAAACAGATGTCCTGTGCATCCCCTGTTGGGCTAAGACTGCGACCCCGCGCGTACGCTCTAAGAAATCTTCCTGAGTTGGGCCAGCCCCAAGCTGACATGTTGGGGTCTAGAGGCAAAGGGAAGGGGCCTTGAGGATGTTTATTACACATAGATGTTAAATGACCATCTGATGTTGGCCGCCAAGGTAACTGGATTTTCCTCTGCCCTTGGGCTTGGATGAGGGCGAGGCAAAATTTAAGGAGGTGCTCACCGGCAGGGCTGTGCTTGCGGTCAGGGCACCTGAGCTGCAGCGCCACCTCCTTAAGTTTTGCGCCCTGGGCGCTTGGCTTGCCTCACTCCAGCACTGTCTCTCACCTGGACTCACCTGGGCTCACCTGGACTCACCTGGACTGTGACAATGGACTCTTAATCTCTCAGTAGAGCAGCCAGAGGGATTCTGTTACGTTGAAAGTCAGAGCTTGGTGCTCTTGCCTGAATCCTCTGGCTCAGGAGAGGCTGTCTTCCTCCCGATTCCAACTAATCCTCGCCCTTCCTCACTCCGAGGCTTCTCCTGCGGCTTCTCGGCTGCCCTCACGTGCCCCAGCCCTGCGCCCTGCTGGGTTCTCTGCCCGCGGCATCCCTTCCCGACTGAACCTCCCAGAGCCGCAGAGCTTCCTCCCCTTCTCTCCTGGATCCACCTAGAAAGATCACCTTGTCAGTGAGGTGGTCCCCGCCCTTCTCCTTTAACTCGCCCCTGCTCACTGGCTCGCTCTCCCCAGTCCCCTTCCTGTGGTGATTTTCTCCCTGATGCGTTTCCTGGGTCCACGTCTTCCCCTCCTCCCCCCAGCAGGTAAGTGGCAGGAGGGCAGTGGGGTCTGTGTGTCATTCACTGCTGAACGCACAGCGCCCAGATCGAGACCTGTGCCTCGGTCCCCATTCGCCGGATGGATCACTGAAGGCACGGGGTTTGTGGGGGGGGGGGGGAATCATTTCTGACAGACGTGGGCAGCTGGTGCCCTGGGACCCCCGCGTGACTCCTGGCTGCAGCCAGCGCCCCCAGTGACCGTGGTCCGACTGGGCGGGTGAAACCACAGAACTCTGCAACCAGAGATCACACTCCCTCTGCGCCTTTGTCTTTCTTGGCCTTAGCTCATCCGAAGCTTTGTCTTTGGAAAACCAACAGAGCCCTCTGCCAGAAAGGTCTGCTCGACTGTCTTGTTGCTTCAGCTGTTTGCAAGGCACTCTTGCGGGCTGCTTGGCCACGGGGGGCCCACGGGGAGCCAGGGTCAGGTGATGGGCAGCCGGCCCGGGTGTGCAGCCTGCAGAGCACATCTTCAGGGCAGCTCCTCCTTTCCAAGGCCCACAGCCCCGCCTGTGAGTCGTTTCCGTGATGAGTACCCTTCCCCATCAGCAAGCCCGGAACCCAAAGGGAGGCCAGACGTTAGCAGGCCCAGCGGCCTTGCTTTACGGCGGGGTCGTGGAAAAGAGCACAGACCATCGCAGAGCTGATTGGCAGCCGGAGCTCCTGAGGACACGGGCGGGGTTGGTGCTGTGCTCAGCAAAATCTATCCCAGTCAGCTCAGATGGCCCTTCCTTGGGCGTGCACGTTGAGTAAGGTGGTTGATTACCTTCCAGCCCAGTGGAAGGAGGGGCAAAGGCTTTATTTGTCAAATGCTCCCCCTTCTTCCTAAGCCCCCAGGAGTGCTCCTTGCCTGTGTCCACTCTCCCTTCTTTTATTTATTTGGCTGTGTCGGGTCTTAGTTGCAGCGCGCGGGCTCTCTAGTTGTGGCACATGGGCCTAGTCGCCCTGTGGCTTGTGGGATCTTAGTTCCCCGACCAGGGATCGAACCCGTGTCCCCTGCATTGGAAGGCAGATTCTTAACCACTGGACCCCCAGGGAAGTCCCCACTCTCCCTTCTGAGATGGGGAGTGTGACGTGTAAAGAAAGTTTGGGAGAGTAAATTCAGATAAGACACTGAGCCGGTAGTCTTTAAAAAAAGAGCTTTAAAAAAGATCTTGGATCTTTTAAAAAAAAAAGCACAACGACCCAGCCTTATTGAAGTAGGATCGACAAATAAAAATTATATACAACGTGATGTTTTGATATACATACACATTATAAAATGACCACAATCAAGCTAATTTAACACACCCGTCACCGTACATGGTTACCTTATACATTTTTTTGGTGGTGGAAACATTGAAGATCTGCTTTCTTTGCAAAATTTCAACTACGTAATACAGTTTTACAAACTCTAGTCACTGTGCTATACATTAGATCCTCAGAAGTGATTGATTCTTTTTTTTTTTTAATATTTATTTACTTATTTGGCTGTGCCAGGTCTTAGTTGCGGCACGTGGGATCTTTGTTGCCCCGCGTGAGATCTTCGTTGCGACACGTGGGATCTTTAGTTGTGGCAGGCATGTGGGATCTAGTTCCCTGACCAGGGATCGAACCTGGGCCCCTTGCATTGGAAGCGGCGTCTTAGCCACTGGACCGCCAGGGAAGTCCCAGAAGGGATTGATTCTACGTAACTGGTTGTTTGTACGTTGACAAACTCCCTTCCATCTCCCCCACCCCCCAGCCCCTGGCAACCATCGTTCTCCTCTCTGCTCTTGTGAGCTCTGCTTTTTTAGATTCCACATGTGAGTGAGGTCATGTGGTATTTGTCTTTCTGTGCCTGGCTTGTTTCACCTCACACAGTATCCGCCAGGTTCATCCAGGTTGTTACGAATGGAGAAGAATTTCCTTCTTTTTAAAGGCCCAATAATTCCATTATGTGTGTACAATGCACACAGCACATTTTCTTTACCTATTCACCCATTACTGGGTACTTGGGCTATTGTGAATAATGCTACAATAAACATGGGGGTGCCAGTAGCTCTTCAAGATATTAATTTCACTTCCTTTGGATGTATACCCAGAAGTGGGATTGCTGGATCATATGTTTGATCTAGTTTTAATTTGAGGAACCTCCATACTGTTTTCCATAATGTCAGCTTGGATCTTAATCAAGGTCCGTGGCTTGAAGTCCATTCTTTGAATGTCTGACTTGCTTTTTCCCTTTAGTTAAAAACAATAAGTGGGGAAAGGATTAAATGTCTCCCTGGAGGTGTGGGCGTGAAGGCTAGGGCAATGGTGTACTGGCTAAATTAGCTTATTTCCATGCCATAAAAATTTTAAGTATTAATGATTCTCTTTGAAAACCTCAGAGGAATGTTTTATCCACAGAATTCTTAAGAAAAACAATCTGTTTACTTATGTTCCCACCTTAATTTTAACTTCCTTCTCAAGTGGTTTTCTTCTCCCCCCCCCGGGGCGTTTTGTGTTGGGTCATTCTGAAGTGGATTATGGGTGAAGAGTGAGGAGGCTCTAGTGTTCCAAGCTAAGTAGCTTTAGGAAGGAAAGCTTCCTGCAACTGTTGCTCATGGTCAGAAGCCAGTAGAATAAGGCAGGTCAACAAGTGTTTGTTAGGCACCCTGCTTGTGCAAAGCCTCTTTCTTCTAGAAAGGGAGAAGTCTTTGGGGCCTCAAGATCAACAAATACCAGTTGAATCTAATTGAGTTTGAAATAATAACTTTCCTTTTGGAAAACAGAAGAATTCGCGTTGCTGAACAATTGATTCATTGCCCTCCAGATGACCATGACTGTTGACTCGGAATTCCTTTTATTTTGATTAAGTGCATAGCTGCCTATCCTTGAGTTTATCTGGGTCTTCCAGAACTTACATACCTCCAACCACTCCCATCCATCTGGGTTGGCTGGCCGGCTTGGTCGGCTGTGCATTCCTTCCTCAAGGGCAGGGATACACAACTGGAAACGGCATCTGTCATAACCCCAGCCCTACTAGCACCTTTATATATTAGTATTACTGTTATTTTTTGAAGAATGTGACTGTTCATTTATTTATTTATTTGGTTGTGCTGCGTCTTAGTTGCGGCAGGCGGGCTCCTTAGTTGCGGCTGGCGGGCTCCTGAGTTGTGGCATGCGAACTCTTAGTTGCAGCATGCATGTGGGATCTAGATCCCTGACTGGGGATTGAACCTGGGCCCCCTGCATTGGGAGTGCGGAGTCTTAACCACTGCACCACCAGGGAAGTCCCGCATCTTTGTATATTATAATAACTTGGTTCTCCTTTAATGGGTTGGGTGTTCCACGGAGGTTTTTAAAATCTGATCCAGAATTTCAAGTCTCTGTCTCCTTACTAGCCTAGTCAGTTTAGGGCTTTTAGGTGAACTGGGGGTAAAATACGGTTTTAGTTATTCTGTGTTTCCATTTGCAACCTGCAGTTGAAAGCATAACTTCCATTTCTGTCTTTCAGAACTCAACCTGATTTATTGTTTTGTGTTTTTCCACTGAAGCTGAATCATCTCTAGTTAGGTCTCTAGTTAGGTTAAGTATCAGTCAGGTTAATCACCTCCAGTTACGTTAGTTTTCTTCTCGGACCAGAATCTGGATATTTTTAACGAAGCATCTTGCTACTCAAAATGTGATCTCACGGCTACGTTAGAAATACAGACCCCAGGTCCCAGCCTCACCTACTGAATCTACATTTTAATAAAATCTCCAGCTGATTTGTATGTACATCTAAATGTGAAAAGCACCGGTTGAGCATGTCTTAAGATTTTCTTATTAAAAATTACATTGTCAAGATGTAAAGGGACACATTTCCGTTAAACATTTTTTGGACATTTTTCCCTAACATTTTATTATGAAACATTTCAAACATACAGCAAAATGGAAAGAGTTCTGCAGTGAGCTCCCTAGACTGTCCACCTAGATTCTACCATTAACTGATTTTTTTTCTTTCCTTTTCTTCCCAATTAATTTCTATCAAGAATTTTATATAGAGGGACTTCGCTGGTGGTCCAGTGTTTAAGACTCCGAGCTCCCACTGCAAGGGGCCTGTGTTCAAATCCTGGTACAGGTACTAAGATCCCTCATGCCACACGGTGTGGCAAAAAAGCAAAAACAAAAACAGACTGCTCCTTTATTGACGAATTCCCTGGCGGTCCAGTGGTTAGGACTCGGCACTCTCACTGCCGAGGGCCCAGGTTCAATCCCTGGCCAGGGAACTAAGGTGCGACCAAAAAGAAAGAAAAAGAATTTTATATAGAAATGCTAGTTTACAGCATGACTGTTAGAAAGAATCATGTCTTGGTAGTAAGGTAATAAGGGTCTCACCCTTTCTTCTAGGATCCCTGTGGGTTTTGACAAGGTCGCGCTTAGTTTGGGAATTTCTTGTGGATCAGAGAAGCACCGTGAGGCAGGAGGTGGGGTGCGCTGGGATTTCACAGAGTGCTGCGGTGCCGGTCCCTTTGCCCCTCCACCCGGAACACGGGGCCTCGGTATATGCTCCTCTATACGGTGAGCGGGTTATGAGAGATCATCTCTACTGTTGCTTCCAACCCTGTAATTGTAGGTCTATTGCAAATATTAGCATCACTCTTTCTCCGGTGGAGAAAGCGATGAACCCGTTCAGTAGTCGAATAAGAAGGAGAACATCTGTCGGCATGGAAAAGTGATTATTTCCTAAGCTACTGAGTAAAACACAGCTGCACCGGCAGTTTCAACTCTGTTTTCTCGTCAATTTCTGTTCTTTCAGGAAACCTTACAGACACATGAAGCCTTCAACCATCTGGAACTCAGAAACTCGACTGGGACTGACTGTGGCTTCTAGACCGTCCAGGTGTTCTGCAGATGTGAAAACTTATCCCGCACTCGTCAGCTGGAGCCCCGAGTAGATGCAAGGCTTGAGCTCCGGCTCTCACATCTCTGAGCACAGAGGGGTCACCTCCTAAGTGGCCAGGGAGCAGTTGTTGACACTGAGGTCTGATTGCTGCACACGACCCGTCACCTTACGGGGCTGCGCTGGAGAAAGTCAAGTTCAGGGTTGTGAGTTTCCCGACTCTCGTGAATTAGGATTCCAGACGCGGGCCTCATTTCTGTAGCGCCCACCATCCCTGTAGGCATCACCACCACCACCATCACCACCAGCATCTTCTTGGAAACTCCACCACTGCATCACTGCACACAGTTGGAAACCTCCCCTGATCGCCATGGCCTGCCCTTTCCTAAAGGTTTTGTTGGTGGGGGTGAGTTTCCTGGGATGTCTTTATCCTCTCGTGGATTTTAGCTTCAGTGGGGAAACAAGAGAACAGAAACCGAATTTCGTGATCATTTTGGCAGATGACATGGGGTGGGGTGACCTGGGAGCAAACTGGGCAGAAACGAAGGACACTGCCAACCTTGATAAGATGGCTGCAGAAGGAATGAGGTGAGTCTGAGACGTCAAGCCGGCATCTCTTTGGATATTTCATCCTGACTCTTTTGGGGGGAGGGGGCCGCATAGAGCACTTAAAGAGCAATTGATGGGTCCATGTTGATTTAATTAATTGATTGATGAATTTGGTTTGAAGCCAGTACAGCATCGTGCAGGAGTCCATCCATCCATGCATCCATCCATCCATCTGTCCATACGATAACTGTTCTTTTTTTGGCCATGCTGCACGGCTTGTTGGGATCTTAGTTCCCTGGTCAGGGATCGAACCTGGGGCCCCGGCAGTGAGAGCGCTGAGTCCTAACTGCTGGACTGCCAGTGAATTCTGATAACGCTTGCTTATTGTGTGAGTGTCTCTGTGTGTGTGTGTGTGTGTGTGTGTGTGTGTGTGTGTGTGTGTGTGTGTGTATTAGGAGCTGGGAACACAAAGGTGAACAAATAACAATCCTTGCCCTCAAGCTCTCGTAGTGGAGACAGGTTGAAAGGAAAGTACAGATTACAATTGAGTCCGAGAGGCTGCATCAGGAATTTTTGGAGTCTGTGGGGAGGGCATGGACCCCAGCCTGGGGGTTTAAGGGAGAAGGTGCCCTTGAAGAGTGACTGAAAGTCAGTGGGGCACATGAAGGCCAAAGGACTTACTTATCTGTGAGCGGACAGGACTTACTGGTGCACTTAACACTAAGGGACCACAAAAGGGGAGGAGGTGTATATCTGAACTGGCCAAAATTTTATGAATATTTTAGATCGGTTTTCTTCTTGGGCTGACGTTGATCTGACTGGCCCGCTCAGATCCCACCTGCCTGGGTTAAACCCCTCCTGTTGGCTCCGTGGGAATCATCCCAACCAGCTGTTAGGACAACACATGGGGTGTCTCTGGAGTTTCAGCCACTTGCATCCTTAAGCCGGGAGCTTTCCCCTGAGATAGTGACCCTTGGTGTCCCTGCGTCCGGTCTCACCCTCTCCAATCCATCCTCCTCACCTCAGCCAAGGTGAACTTTCTAGAAGCACTTCTCTGCTTCCAATCCTTCAGAGGCATTTGGTGACCCTAAGAACAAAATCCAAACTCCGAAGAGCAGTGTTCAAGCCTGGCCCATCCTCTGCACCGGTCCTCTGCACGGCCCCTCCTGTCTGAACGCTTCTTCAGCGGTTGCCTCCCTCTGTTTGGGCCTCACCTATGTGATTAGTTCTTCTTCTTCTTCTTTTTTAAGTTTAATTTTTATTTTATATTAGAGTATAGTTGATTTACAATGTGGTGTTAATTTCAGGTGTGCAGCAAAGTGATTCAGTTATACGTATAGCCATTCTTTTTCAGACTTTTCCTGCACAGGTTCTTACAGAATGTGAGCAGAGTTCCCTGTGCTGTACACTAGGTCCTTGTTGGTTAGCTATCGCCTTGATACGTATAGTGATTAGTTCTTCTTGATGCACTTTCCACTACTCCTGTTTTAGTTTCTACTCACCATCCGGTTCCTAATTCCACATGAGGTCCTCAGGAACCCTTTCTTGGATGCCTCAGGTCTACCTTTGCTGCTCTCCATGGTGACTGCTTAACCACCTGTGTTGGGTTCAGTAGCGTCACCCCCAAATTCATGTCTACGCAGAGCCTCAGAACATGACCTTATTTGGAAATAGGGTCCTTGCAAATGTCATTAGTTAAAGACCTCTGTGATATACTACCTGATTTAGAGTGGTCCTAAATCCAACGACCGGTGTCCTTGTAAAAAGAGGAGGGGACATAGAGGGCCATGCAGCAGAGAAGGTAACGTGAAGATGGGGGCAGAGGATGGGGTGGTGTGCCTGCAAGCCAAAGACACCACCGGGAGCTGGAGGGAGGCCTGGAACGGACTCTTCCTCTGAGCCTCCGGAAGGAACCAACCCTGCTGCCATCTTGGTTTCAGACTTCTCGCCTCCTGAATTGTGAGAGAATACATTTCTATCATTGTTAAGCCACCAGCTTCTGGTAGTTTGTTATGGCAGCCACAGGAAATTATACACTGCCCTTCTAGCTCTGGGCTTCAGGAAGAAAAATGCCTTGTCTCTTCTTCCACCCTTGTATTCCTAACACGGTGCCCGGCACCTAGTGGGCCATTCAGAAGTATTTGTTCATCAGTAAATGGGCTTCAGGAGTTCAGGGTGCTTTGAAATGTCACCCCAAATTTTGCATGTCAGATTTTTTTTTTTCTCCCTCGGGTTGAGAGTTAATGCAGAGCATTTAACAGGTCCTCAAAAGGAACTGGGTTGCCAAGTGCTTAAGAACTTCTGCTTTTCGTGTCGAGGGTTTGTGGGGAAATATCTGGCCCATTATTTAAACCGAGATTTGTGAGCCTCGGGGTTCTTCTTATGAGCTGTCCCCGCCAGCACGCTGTCAGCCTGAGTGGAAGGGGCATCTCGGGGACCAGAGGCAAATACAGTTGGGTGGGCTCTGCTACTTTTTCCTCCCTTGGATGAAAATATTCTCTCCTTCGGAGCCTTGTGACAGTGGCCAGGCAGACAGCCCTCTGGCCCAAGGTTGACGGCTTTTCACTCTGTGCTTTGTTGACAGGAAAGCAAGCTTCCTGTGAGGCCAGGGATTGATTCATCACGGGCTTTTCGCTGCCTACTCACCACCAGTGGGGAACCATGACTTTCAGAAAGAACGCTTATTGCCAAACAGGGGCTAAGGGTGACTTGAGAAACTATCTTTTCTATTGTCTCCCTTTTATTAGTGTGCTTGGCTGCCGCAGCAAATTACTACAGATCAGGTGGCCTGCGTGAAAAAGAATGAAATATTGGGACTTCCCTAGCGGTCCAGTGGTTAAGATTCCGTGCTCCCACTGCAGGGGGTGCGGGTTCGATCCCTTGTCGGGGAACTAAGATCCCACATGCTGCACATGTGGGATCTTAGTTCCCACGTGTGGGAAAAAAAAAAAAAAAAAAGAATGAAATAGTGCCATTTACAGCAACATGGATGGACCTAGAGATGATCATACTAAGTGAAGTAAGCCAGACAGAGAAACACAAATACTATATGCTGTCACTTATACGTGGGATCGAAAATATGACACAAATGAACTTATGAACAGACTCACAGACGTAGAGAACAGACTTGTGGTTGCCAAGGGGGAGGGGAGGTGGGGGAGGGATGGATTTGGAGTTGGGATGAGCAGATGCGAACTATTATATATAGGATGGATAGACAGCAAGGTCCTACTGTAGAGCACAGGGAACTGTATTCAATATCCTGGGATAAACCATGATGGAAAAGAATATGAAAAAGAATATATATATGTATAACTGAATCATTTTGCTGTACACCTGAAACTAGCACAACATAGTCAATCAACTAGACTTATAAGAAAAATGAGTGGCCTCAAATAGGCCACTAGTCATATTTATCCTCTCAGAGTTGAGAGGCGGGAAGTGCTAAATCGAGGCACGGGCGGGGCTGGTCCTGCTGGAGGCTCCGGAGGGGAGACGTCCCAGGCGTCTCTCCTGTTTCTGGTGACTCTGCCAGCAGCCCTTGGTTTGCAGCCTCAGCCCTGCACCGTCCACCTCCACAGTTCACATACCTCCTGCGTGTGTGTCTAAACCTCCCTCTTCTTGTAAGGACACCAGTCATTGGCGTTAAGGCCCATCTTAATCCAGTATGACCTCATCTCAACTTGATTACGTCTGAAAAGACCCTATTTCCAAATAAAGTCACATTCACGGGTTCTGGAATGACATGAAATCTGGGGGGACACGATTCAACCCAGAGACATTACTGCTACACATATAATTTGTACTATACCCATAATACTATAATTAGCCATTCTACTACACATATCTGTGCCTCTGCTCCTAGTGTAGTCTGAAACGCAGCACCTACTCGTGAGATGCTTGTTGCCTTGAAGATTAAGCATCCTGCCTAAGAGGGCAGGCTCTGGTGCCGCATGGCTTGGGTTCAAGTCCCAGCTCTACTATTTCCACCTGTATGGCCCGGGACGGGCCACCTCATTCCTCGGAGGTTTGCTGTCATCTTCTGCAGGGGGGCAATGGCAGCACCCACCTCATAGGATGTTGTGAGGGTTAAATGAAGAATTAGCTATGTAAGCATTAGCACAGAGCCTGGCACACCACAGACGCAGATAAATGTTAGCTCTGGTTATTTTTGTTACTGTTATGAGAAAGCACTATCCATCTGAATTGTCAGTGTGAATTTGCTACTCTGCCTACGGAAAGGTCTAAGTGATATAACTCACGGAATGAGGAACGGGGTCCAGGGACAAACCCCAGTAAACCTCTACGTGGCCGGTGCACGCCGGGCCAACAGCTGTATGTGAACCAACCCCACAGCTGTGACAGTAACTAAGCCTTACCAGTGCTTGCAAGGCACCAGGCTCTGGGCATCGCCCCGTTCACCTCGTGCCACCACCTGACGCTTCTCTTCTTTCACAGGTGAGGAAATCAAGGTGTGACTCGCCCAGAGTTAGCGAGTGGCTGAATCAACGTGCTCTCACTCTAGAGCCTTATCGTTAAGGGCTGGGAAGTAGAGGTGAATTTGCCAAGAGTGTCCTTCAAGGCCTGGGCTGGCTTTACCACGAAGAGGGAAGGAGGCGGTCGAAGGAGGTGCAGATTAGAGTCTCGATAGTTCTCGTCCCTCTGGAGCTGACAAAGGACCTCTGTGCCGTGAAGGTGGAAGAGGCAACCGAGAGATGTGGTCGAGGTGTCAGTCATCGATGCAGCTGTTGGACAGGAGGCTCCACCGGCCGAGAATGTGTGGTTGCCAAGGCTGCAGACGCCTGCGATCTCCCCCGTGCTGGCTCTGACTGCATCTCCAAGCCCCTCCCCACGTTCCGTCTGCCTCATGGCCTTTGCACTGGCTGTTCCTTCCCTCTTCCTGTCAAGCTCTCCCCTCAGGCTCTGAGTGGCCGGTCAGTCTCGGCTCCAATGTCACATCCTGGAGGAGGCCTCTCTGACCTCCCTAACCCTTCACCAAGCGGGTCTCTCACTTTTTCTCCTGATTTGTTTCCATGACCCGTATCTCCGCCGACATGATCGTTGTTTACTTCTTTATTGCCTGTCTCTCATCCTGGAATGTCAGCTCCCTAGAGGAGCTGTCTAATCTATCTTGTTCATGGCTCCAGTGCTTAAAACAATGCCTGGAGCATGGTAGCTGCTCAACAAAATCTGTGTGTCTGGGTTCGGACTTCTGGACAGGCAGAGGCAAGTTAACCGCAGCGGGACTTGGAACCAGGCTGCCGGACTCTGTCACTTACTAGCTCTGGGACACCAGGCTCGTGAGTAAACTTTGCCGGGCCTCAGTCTGACCATCTCCAAGATGGGACAGTAGTGGCATCATCGTGGGTCATTTTGAGGAGGAAATGGGTTAAGTCATGTAAGACAGCAGCAGGTCCCTGGTAGGCGTGAGCTCTTGTGTTTCCCCTGAACCTCTGGCTCTGCTGCCCTGCTCTCCTCCCATCCCCCTCCCTCGGCTGGAGGGTCAAGCATGTTGGCTCAGCTTTTGTTCCGGAAGCTCCTCCCTCTGTCTGTGCTGGACCCTCATCCTTCCCCAGGCTGGGCCGCGAGACTCGACTGTCCTCTCGGAATCTGCTCGATTCTACTCATTCCTCCACCAAGTCCCCAAGTCACTTCCCTTCCTTCCTCCCTGCCACGTGGCATGTGGGATCTTAGTTCCCGGACCAGGGATCGAACCCGGGGTCCCAGCAGTGAGAGCGCCGAGTCCTAACCACTGGACCACCAGGGAAGTCCCCATTCGTGTTTTTTTCCATCTGACTATGGTCGATGCAATTTGCCAATTTTGTGGTCAGAAGAGGCACCATTCACAACATAATTATGATGTCATCATGGTTTCAAGAAAAAGGAATCCTTGGGGAAAGAAAAGCAAAATTTGGGACTTCCTGGGCGGTCCTGTGGTTAGGACTCTGAGCTCTCACTGCTGGGGCCCCGGGTTCAATCCCTGATCCGGGAACTAAGATCCCACAAGGTGCCTGGTGCGGCCGGGGGAAAAAGAAGCAGCAACATTTTCAGAGCCTTGATTTTGGTGTCCCTTTTCAGACTTCCTAAACTCCAGTTCCATGGAGATAAAATAGGGATCGCGGCCTAAGACCCCATGGCCTTGAACTCATTTCCAGCAGCTCAGATCAAAGAGCGTCCACATCACATATCACGTGGGGGAAACTGGGGCCCAGAGAGACATGAAGTGTTTCTACTAGTACAGTCACAGCTCTCTGACATGCGGGTGCGGGTTATCCAGCTTGCAATTTATGATGATGATAAACAACTTTTTCTTGACCAGCATTTTTCGGGATCCACTTTAATGAGGTCTAGTTTACATATGATCAAATGCCCCCATTTTATTTTCTTTTAGAAAAAATTTTTTTTATTTTTGGCTGCGTTGGGTCTTAGTTGTGGCACATGGGATCTTTGTTGCGACGTGCGGGATCTTTCATTGTGGTGCTCGGGCTCTTCAGTGCGGCGTTCGGGCTTCTCTGTAGTCGAAGCGGGTGGGCTCGGTAGTTGTGGCACGGGCTTCATTGCCCCGCAGCATGTGGGATCTTAGTTCCCCGACCAGGGATCGAACCCGCGTCCCCTGCATTGCAAGGCGGATTCTTAACCACCGGACCACTGGGGAAGTCCCAAATGGCCCCATTTTAGAAGTACATTTTGGTGAGGTTTTTTTTTTTCTTTTTAATTTATTTTTTATTGAAGTATAGTTGATTTACAATGTCGTGCTAATTTCTGCTGTACAGCAAAGTGATTCACTTATACATATACAGACATTCTTTTTCATGTTCTTTTCCATTATGGCTTATCACAGGATACTGAATATAGTTCCCTGTGCTCTACAGTAGGACCTTTTTGTTTATCCATCCTGTATATAATAGTTTGCACCAGCTAATCCCAAACTCCCAATCCATCCCTCCCCCATCACCCCCCAGCCCCCCCGCCTTGGCAACCACCAGCCTATTCTCTATGTCCCTGATTCTGTTTCTGTTCCATAGATATGTTCATTTGTGTCATATTTTAGGTTCCATGTATAAGTGATATCATATGGTATTTGTCTTTCTCTTTCTGACTTCACTTAGTATGATAATCTCCAGTTGCATCCATGTTGCTGCAAATGGCATTATGTCGTTCTGTTTTTTGGCTGAGCGGTATTCCACTGTATACGTGTACCACATCTTCTTTATCCATTCATCTTTCGATGGACATTTAGGTTGTTTCCGTGTCTTGGCTATTGTAAATAGTGCTGCAGTGAACACTGGGGTACATGTGTCTTTTTGAATTATGGTTTTCTCTGGATATATGCCCAGGAGTGGGATTGCTGGATCATATGGTAGTTCTATTTTTAGTTTTCTGAGGAACCTTCATACTGTTTTCCATAGTGGCTGCACCAACTTACATTCCCACCAAGAGAACGGTAAACAATTTATTTGTGAAAAACATGAAAGCTGCCGCATCTCTTTCTCAGGGGGCATCGCTGTTTGGGGCTCCCTATGTCCAGAGATGGCCCACATGTGCACTGCGGGGCAGCAAGGCCTCCTGCCCTTGTCAGTAGGTTCAACAGCCAGCATGTCTTGCCTTTGACATTGTGGGCTCCCGTTTTGCCAGTGTCCTGTGCAGATCTGAGCTGGGCAGTGCTGTTGAACATTTGCAAGTTTAAAAATGATATGATAACCAGAAGAAAATCAAAATGTTGGAATTTCGGTGAAAATGCCAGGGACTTCGTAATCGACTAAAACCTAAACTTTTCAAGCACTTAGAAAACTTGCATCACAATAGGGGTTAGAGGAGTGAATTGCTCATACTTTTAAAAGGAGAAAAGGACAAATACCTTTCACGGGCATCTCAGCCAGCATTTCAAGTGGTCTGAACAATGTTTAAATCTCTACGAGAACCCAGTGGATGAGCTTGATAATGCAGCACTAGTTTGGGTCTTGCCCACAGAGCATCCAGGGAAAGGCTGGTGCTAGTTTTGAAATAGGAGGGAAGTGGGTAGGGCAAAACCTTTGAAAGAACGACATAGTCCGAGGACAGGACATAAACTGATTAGAACCAAATGGGTCCAAGATGGCAGACAAGTCGACTTCCACTAGACCTTGAGCCTCAGTATACACTCACTGTAACACATCAGCACGCTAAATGACACACCCCCAGGTGCCAGGACAGTTCCAAGGCTGACCATAAAGGTCAAAAAGTGGGCAGTGGCCCAATTCCTGGAAATCCCCACCCCTTCCCCAAAATAGCTGGAATTCTCCTCCCTCTCATTAGCCTATGAAATTACCCAGCCCTATAAAACCTGACAACCCCATACCCTGGGGCCGCTCTTGCCTTCTGAGATGGCCCACACTCTGTCTTTGGAGTGTGTTTCTCTCTGAATAAACCCACTTCTTACTTCTTACCTTGTCTCTCACTGAACTCGTTCTGCGATGAGACATCCAGAGCCTGAGCTTCATTAAGTCCTGAGACCAGGTGTGTGATCTCAGTTGAAAGAACGTGGGTCCAAGCCCCAATGTAGGTTGCCTGGTTTCAGTTTCACCTGTGATGAGCAAGCAACGTATTTCTTGAAAATTCTTGGGTTGAGAAGTAACTTGAATAAGTCTCCTGGCTGGGTGACTGGATTCAAGCAATGACTTAGGCTGTCCAGACTGGGGTTTGAGGACCTGAGGTGTTATGAGCCATAGGTGTCTTGGAGGGAAGAGGATGACCAGTGACAGTGAGACAGCAGTGACCCCACCAGCTAAGCCCAGATACTGTCCACTCACTTAAATTGTCTGCCAGCCTGGCTCAGAAATGAAGTTGGCAGTGTATCGTTTCTTTTTTAATTTTCTTTTTCTTTTTCCTTCCAGTATTATTGAGATACAGCACTGTATACGTTTAAGGCGTACAGCATAACGATTTGACTTACACACATCATGAAATGACCACAGTAAGTTTAGTGAACATCCAGCATCTCGCAGAGATACAACATTAAAAAAAATAGAAAAACATTTGTTTCTTTGTGACGAGAACTCAGGATTTTACTCTCTCAAAATACATGATGTATGTGACGCACAGCAGTGCTGATTATATTGATCACGTCGTACGTTATATTCCTGGCACTTATTTATCTTGTAGCTGGAATTTTGTGCCTTTTGACCCCCTCATTCAATCTTTGGCACACACTCCCTCCACCCTGTAACCACAAATCTGATCTCTTTCCTCTGAGTTTGTTTTCGAAGTACAATTGTTACCGAATGCAAGTTTGTGTGCCCGATGCCTGGTGAGGCCAAACCAACCAAAAAGTTCATATGCCTGAAACACAGAGAGGCCAAATCAACGGAAGAGTCAGAGTTTGGAGCGGAAAAAGGTTTGTTGCAGGGCCAAGCAAGGAGAACGGGTGGCTCGTGCTCAAAGAACCCGAATTCCCTGATGGTTCTGGGGGAGAAGTTTTCATAGGCAAAATTCGGGATGAGGGCTGCAGGTGTGTGGCTTTCTTCTGATTGGTTGGTGTTGAGGTAACAGGGCAGGGCTCCAGGGATCTGGTGCTCAGCCTGAAGTTGGCTGGGTGGGGGAGTTCCTACAGAAGAGCTCAAAGATACATTGTTATGTGTATCCTTTGAGGGGGAACCAGGACCTGCCCCAAGGCTGCACTACACTTTCTTGACTGCCCCTCCCTTGCTTCTGCATCCCCTCCCTTCCCTGATTAACAGCTATTTGAATCTGACCTTTGGAACTCAGGGAAGGTCAGGGAGGCTGGATGAAGCCTATTTCCTACAAACAAGATATGGGGGACACGGAAAGGCTTTTGTGCCCAGGAGTGCCCCACAGGTTCCTGCTTGTTTTCGTAATTCACCTACAAGGCTATGTTATTTCCTGGTGCACAGCACAGCGATTTGCTCTTTCTATATCAGAATGATCATCGTGATAAAGTCTATTTGTCCTCTGTCAGCACACAAAGGTGTCACATAGCTAGTGATTATTCCTCACCCTGTACTTTCATACCTGTGACTCATTTATTTTGTAACTGGAAGTTTGTCCCTCTTCATTTTCCTCACCCATTTCACTCATCCCCTCTCCCCTTGGGCAACAGCCTGTTTGTTCTCTGTATCTATGACTCCATTTCCATTTTGTTACGCTTGTTCATTTGTTTTCCTTTTTATATTCCACATATAAGTAAAATCACACAGTAATTGTCTTTTTCTGTCTAACTTACTTCACTGAGTATAATATTGTCTAGGTCCATCCGTGTTGCTGCAAACGGCGTTATTTCATTCTTTTTTATGGCTGAGTAATATTCCACGGCGTGTATGTACCGCATCTTCTTTATCCATTCATCTGTCGATGGACACTCAGATTGCTTCCATATCTTGGCTATCGTAAATAGTGCTGCGATGAACGTGGGGTGAAGGTGACAGTATATTGTACATACGTTTCCTTCTGTAAATTGATGTGTGATCTGTTAACTGTGTACCTTGATTTCTCTTCCTCCCTGCTTCACGCCTTCTCTGCCCTCATTTTAATTTTGAGTCAAGTCCCTGCAGCACTGAGAGTTCTAGGCAGTGGCTGAGCTTGGAATCAGAGATCAGTGTCCACCCCGGTAGGTCAGAGGCTCCAGGCGCTCGAGGCGGTTTCTGTAAAAGACCCCGGTGAGGAAGGAAGCGAGCTGTCAGTGCACTCAAAAGCCGGGTGTGACTTCTTTTTTCAGAATTGACTTTTTGCAGAAATTCACGTACTATGTTACCTCTCAGGACTTTCTCAGCCGTTCTGACGCCTTTGGGATTTTGCAGGAGCCGGGCTGGCGCTGGAAACTGCAGCGGAGTGAGGTCTGGTAGAGGCCCCGAGGGCGAGGGCAGAAAGAACTTTCTGAGAGGCCCTCCCCCCACCATGTCATCCCCTTACAGCTTTGTCCGCCCCACCCCCTGACCCCGTACAGTAATTCAGGTCTGGGGTGCAGGACCCTCACTGGGGAGAAATCCTCTTGTCTGTGATCCTCACCTCTGAGGAGCTGTTTGCTCTGGGACGTCCCGTCCTGTCTTCCCCTTGTAAACGCTCAGCATCACGGGACGGGCGGTTTTGCCTCTTGGTTCTTGGGTGAGTAGGTCAGATAGACATAAAAGTCACATGATGCCCGCCTATCCACTGGGGCAAGGTGAGGACCGTGGGCTTTATCCTCGTGTAGCAGACGGGGACGTGCAGGAATGTGACGATCTAGGTCACAGCCGATCTCAGAGAAGAGGAGCTGAGATATTCGCCAGTGAGACCTTGGCGCCAGCCTGCTTCGCAAGTGTCGGTGCAGAATGGCCTGTCCAGTGGCTGCCATTTGTTCTGTCTTTAAGCCTCCTAACTACAGTCATTCAACAACAGATCTCTACTAAGGGCAGGTCATGAGTCACACTGGGAGACCTCAGCCAGCTCTGCCCTTAAGAGGGTTACACCCTGGTGGCAGATAAAAAGACAGGAAAGCCATCCTTTAGAAGGCAGAGCAGGAACTCCTGACTGTCTCTCCCACCCCTGGGGCTTTTATAAGCTGAGTTGGACGTAATTGAATTGACATTCGGGGGGACAGAATTAGCACATTACGAACACATCGGTCACAGGCGCAAACGAGAAAGGTCCGTGCTGGGCTTCTCACGTTTTGGGCGATAAAGCTCGCAGCAAGAAGCATGTGAAAGATAGTGCTGTGGGACCATAGGAAAGAAAGGCCGCTTCTCCAGAGGGAAGCCGGGAGGGACTTCATAAAGCTTATTGGTTAGGACCTGAACGCTGAGCCCTTAAGGATGAGTAGGAATTAGCCAGAAGGGGGACGAGAGAGTCTTGTAGGCAGAGGGAAAAGAAGGGGCAAAGACCCAGCATTGAAAGGTGGCCATTCACTCCACAAATATTCCTAGAGGGACTCCACCCCGCAGGCACTGTCCTAGGTGCTGTGGATGCATCCAAACAGTAAACAACCCTCGCTCTGCGGGGTCTGGCTGGCATTCCAGTGGGAGAGGACGGCTGGGATGGGGCATTTTAAGGCTGGACCCGTGCACTGAGCAGCTGGCGAAGGGCATCCTGTGTGTCCTCAGACATCCGGGGGCCCTGAGCGCTGAATTCATCGACTGCATTTGGGATGGACTGCGCCACTCGCTAGGTGAGGCCCGTGCTGGTGGCTGGAAGGGCTCAGCTCAGGGTTGTGGCAGTGGGCAGAAGTGTCCCATCTAGGAGGCCCCGAGATGCCTGTGCGTCCATCTCGTTGTCACATATCTTGTTGGTGTCCTTCCTTGAGAGTGAATGCACCCATGTCCACCGCAAGAGTGTGGAAAGGAAAGGGGAGACTTGCCAAGGATTATACCAAGCTCGGCTGGCAGGAACCCTTTTATTGAAAAGAACAAGAGTAGGAGTGGATGGATGGATGGATGGATGGATGGATGGATGGATGGATGAATGAGTGAATGAGTCAGCAAGTCACACCAAGTTGGCTATTTGCTGCCACATTTTCTTTCAGTTTTTTTTGTTTGTGTGTGTTTTTTTTTTTTTTTGCGGTATGCGGGCCTCTCACTGCTGTGGCCTCTCCCGTAGCGGAGCACAGGCTCCGGACGCGCAGGCTCGGCGGCCGTGGCTCACGGGCCCAGCCGCTCCACGGCATGTGGGCTCTTCCCGGACCGGGGCACGAACCCGCGTCCCCTGCATCGGCAGGCGGACTCTCAACCACTGCGCCACCAGGGAAGCCTGTTTGTGGGGTTCTTTTTTGTTTTTTTTGGACGTGCAGCTTGTGGGATCCTAGTTCCCCAACCAGGAATCGAACCCGGGCCCCCTGCAGTGGAAGCGTGGAGTTCCAACCACTGGACCACCAGGGAGGTCCCTGCTTGCAGTTTCAAAGGGCCTTCCTATTGGTTGTCTCAATGGTCTCACTTAACATCCTTCCCATTTAACAGAAGGCAACGTGGAGGCTGAGCTGAGCTGGTCCATCTAAGTCCTACTCCAGCCTTTTCCAGGTCTCACTACCCACCTGTGTCCCTCTGCATGCAAAGGCCTCAGATGATTTTAAAAACCCATTTCCACCTCCAAGCCTTTAAATTATGAATGGAGCACAGACAGCTTTTATTCCAGTCACATAGCAATTTAGAGAGTGGCCACAGCAGGCTTCATCCTTTGTTTTAAATTCCTTATAAATGAAGGCTGGACACGCTTCACTCCGCGACGTTGTATCTCTCTGGGGCTTTCGGGGCGGCGTTTCCTGCGCTTACGTTCCCGGATTCTAATATGCGTAATTGATGCAATGGCCAGTTGCTTTGGTTTCTGTCTGGCTGTGTCTTAATTTGCGTTGATTTTCCTGTTCACGGGCTGCTGTAATGTCTGGCTCTGTATTTCTAGCTTCGCTTTACAACGTCGTTTCAGACTTTAATTAGGACCCCTGTTGGTGAACTGGTCTGAGCCTACCCAGATAGATTTGGGGAAAAACAAAGGAAGCTTTCCAAAGAGCAAGACTATTTTATTGCTTATGAATTAGTCCCTGCCCAATGCAGGGAGGGGCTGGGAAGGGGGGAGGGTGACATGGAGGTCAGTGCATCGAGCTGCGTGGGGTGTCGGTCGGTATTCTGGAGAAGGAGGTACAGCCAGGGCTCTCTAAAGACTTGGAAACAAAGGACATAAGATTGTTCCTGAGAGTTAAGCTATAAACTTTCACAGTGGGGAAGGAACTGAGCCCTAAAAGCATCAGCTTAAGCGATTATGTGGAAAATGGACTAATGTGTTTTTTCCAACCAGATGACGGGGGCCTCTCTCTTCACGTTTTGTTGGTTCATTCACCAGATTTTGCTGGGGTGGCCCTGTCCCACCAAAGCATTCTGTTTGGGGCCTGAGTTGCCCCTCGAAGCCCCATCCTCGTAGAACCTACAGTCTAGGGAGGAACTCAGAGTTACATCTTGCCATAGAAATATGCTATAGCTGTTCCAAAAGGATGGCATTAACATGTTCAAGGAGAGACCATGCTTAGCACAGGTGGTAAAAACAGGCAAGCATGACGGTACCCAAGAAAGGTATTTTTGGCACTGCCCAGGTGTATCAGTCAGCTCGGGCTGCTGTAACAAATACAGCAGTCTGGGTGACTTAAACAACAGACATTTATTTCTCACAGTTCCGGAAGCTGGGAAGTCCAAGATCAGGGTGCCAGCTGGATCAGGTTCTGCTGAAGGCCCTCTTGCTGGCTGGCAGAGGGCCATCTTCTCCCTCCATCCTCACGTGGCAGATAGAAATCTCTGGTCTCGCTTCCTTTTCTTATAAGGACACTAATCTCATCATGGGGGCTCCAACCCTCAGGACTTCATATAAAGGGAATCACCTCCCCAAGGCCCCACCTCCAGATACCATGATACTGGGCAGAAGGGCTTCCACATATGTATGTTTTGGAGGACACAAGCGTTCAGTCAGTAGCACCAGGCAAGAAGAAGTGGTGGTCACAGCCTTTGAGCATCCCAGACCCACTGGCAAAGGTCAAGCTGCAGTGAACAGAAGTCCCCTAAGCTTAGCAAACAAAACCTTTTTCTATGACCCATTTGAACTCCCTTTGTGTTCATTAACTCCACACTCCCCAAGGCAGACTTTGGATTCTGATTTTGTCTGCAGGAAGAAGACACATTGACCTTGCTGACGCTCTGGTTCCTCTGTCTGCCCTTGGACGTCATCTGGGAAGCAGGCATTCCGGTGTCCCGCACGAGCTCACGTGGCTTGCGTGGATGTGAGTCAGGCTCTCAGGGTTGGCACCAGCAAGGATGAGTCTCAGAACTGTCCCAGCCCGAGACCAGTGACTAGTTTTAAGGTAGTTCCTTCTGTGGACCAGCCCGGCTGCAGCCAGCCTTCTCCCAGATGGAAAGGGACCTGGGAAGAACGTGGTATGCGGGGCGGGCTGGCCTGGGTTCAAGTTCTGGCGCTGTCATTTCCTACGCGTAGGGGTCCACGGTCTTTGATACTGAACAGGGGTCAGACAGAGTAAGATGCGTGCTCACGTCGGCTGCGTGGTCTCGGGAGAGCTACTTACGTCCTCTGCTTTACCTTCCTGATCTGTAAAACGGAATGCTGATGGTTTCAGATGATACCTGTAATATGATTAGGGTGGTAGCCACGTGGTAAGCGGTAGCTATTTTTAGTATCCTAAGACAAACACACATAAAGTTAAGGGATAGTTATACTGTATTTATTTATTTTTTTATTGAAGTATAGATGGCTTACAATCACTTATACGTGGAATCTAAAATATGGCATAAATGAACCTATCTACAAAACAGAAACAGACTCACAGACGTAGAGAACAGACTGGATATTTATGCTTCGTATATATCTATAGGTGTCAGCTGACACGTGACTTGTTTGAGGAGCACTTATTCCCAGAGGCCTCTCACATGCTGGGGACACCCACCTCTGACTCTGAACCATGTGCAGCTTGAGGGCAGAGACTGACCTTGTTCTGTTACCTGTTGCGTTCCAGGCCCCTATCCTGTTTCAGCTACAGTGAGATATAGCCAGGAGGCTGGTTGTAAACAACAGAAGCGCAGCTCTACCAGCCTAAGCGCAAAAGGGGCACAGCTTTGGCTCATGGACTAAACTCTGGAGAGACTCGGTCTTCTGTCTGGCCTTCTGAGCCCGTTGACCCATTCTTTCAGGCTCCTGGTCAGGGTGAGAGGTGAGGCCCTTGCCCTCCTGGGATTATATCATTTTAGCTTGAGATTCGAGGGGGGGAGAAAAAGCTATTCCTCTCTGCCTGGTTCAGAAAATGCCAGTTTTGGATTATTCTGAATAGCCCTGCTCAGGTCGTGGGCCCGATCATTGAGGAGAGGGCTGTGCTTTTGTGATGGGCCCACGTCGGGGTGCGTGGATGTGAGGGCAGGGGCTGCGTCAGCAGCCCCACGGAAACCCCTTTAGTCGGCGCCCGGATACTGTCAGATGAGTGTCTGCATTCAGGCTGCCAGGAGGGTTCAGGAGCTCCAGAGGTCAGAGTCAAGAGCCATCCTTCTGGGGAATAAGGGAAGACTTTGTGACAATGGGAGGCTTTGAAGGTTAGGTAGGGATTGGGAGGGGCGGGAAGAGAGGCCGGGCCTGCAGGCTGAGATACAGCCAAGTCTGGGACATCGGGCTGGCGCGCTGCACGTGGGGTGCGGGACGGCAGGGAGGGGATGGGAAGCGTTCCAGGAAGAAGAGTCCTGTCGGGTTGAACTTCGGGGATTTGTAGGCTGGTGTGTTCGTTTCCAGGAGCTGCCGTGACCGAGCACAAACGGAGGGCCTGAAAAGCAGAAATGTTCTGTCACACGGTTCTGGAGGCTGGCAGTTAGGGTCAAGGTGCTGGCTGAGTCACGCTCCCTCTGAGGCTCTAGAAGAAGCTCCTTCCCTCTCCGCCGCCTGGTAGCCCCAGGCATTCCGTCGCCTGTGGATCCAATGCTAGTCTTTGTCTCCTCAGTCACTTGGCCATCTGCCCTCCGAGAGACCTGCAGGTCTCCTGGCTGTGTCTCTCTCCTCTTTTCTTTTCTTTTTTTTTAAATTTTATTGACGTATAGTATAGTGATTCAGTTATACATATATATATAATATTCTTTTTCATATTCTTTTCCATTATGTTTTTTAAAATTATTTTATTTTATTTATTTATTTTTTAAATTTATTTTTGGCCGTGTTGGGTCTTCGTTGCCGCGCGCGGGCTTTCTCTAGTTGAGGCGAGCGGGGGCTACTCTTCATTGCTGTGCGTGGGCTTCTCATTGCAGTGGCTTCTCTTGTTGCAGAGCATGGGCTCTAGGCGCGTGAGCTTCAGTAGTTGTGGCTCGCGGGCTCAGTAGTTGTGGCTCGCGGGCTCTAGAGCGCAGGCTCAGTAGTTGTGGTGCACGGGCTTAGTTGCTCCGCGGCATGTGAGATCTTCCTGGACCAGGGATGGAACCTGTGTCCCCTGCACTGGCAGGCGGATTCTTAACCACTGTGCCACCAGGGAAGTCCCTCCATTACGGTTTGTCGCAGGATATTGAACATAGTTCCCTGTGCTCTACAGTAGGACCTTGTTTCTCTCCTCTTGTTTTAAGGACACCAGTTACATTGGGTTAAGGACTCACCCCACTCCAGTATAACCTTATCTTAGCTAATTACATCAGCAATGACCCTGTTTCTAAATAGGTCGCCTTCTGAGGTATGGGGGTTAGGATTTGAGCTTATCTTTTGGGGAGGACACAGTTCAACCCATAGCAGGCAGGCAGGCAGCAGTGGCTCAGGGGCTGGAGAGGGAGGTTGGACCTGTGCGTGGTGAGTTACCGTGGCCAAGCAGAAGGAATCACTGAAGGCCGGAAGTCACTGAAGACCGGGAGCCGGGGGCCGGCATGACCCACCCGCGGGCAAACCCGGGCTGGAGAGAGCGTACCTGGCTTCTTGGAAGGTCGCTGAAGTGATTCAGGTGCGGGGACAGCAGAGGGACTCAGAGGTGATGCCAGGTTGACTGGAGCGGGTGGACGCGGGCTCTCGCGGGGAGGATGCACGTTGGGGCCGGAGTGACCTGTGATGTACGGATTTGCGGAGCACATAGGATGCCCGAGTGGTCCCGACAGGAGCCAAGTGCCACCACCCCTAGGATCCCATCCGTTTATGCCTTGCTCCCCTCTCACACCTGAAATGCACTCTTTCTCCCCATTTAGCTATGATAACAATCACGCAGACTACGATGAATTAAAGTCTCCTCTGACCCCGGCGCGCCGCTAAAGGGCTTGATGCGTATCGCGCCGTCAGGTCCCTCCGACGACCCGGTGAAGCCGCGGTTGTGCCCACTTTGCAGATGAGGGTACTGAGACCTGGCTGGAGTTACCGTCTTGTCTCACACTCGAGGGAGCCGGGGCCGGAGATGAACCCACGCCGGTTTGCCCGCACTTCTATCCCTCCTGCCGCTCCACCACCCATACCTCACTCACTGTGTCTCTCTGGCCGGGCTCATCTTATTTTGTCTGGTTACCCACATAGGTCTTGACCCTCTGCTGAAGTGTAAGCCTCTGATGGAGAGGGCTGTGGTCCCCTCCCTGCCGTCCTTCCGCCAGGTATGGCTGGTGGAACTAAGACCAGCAGCTCAGAGTGAAGGGTTTGGGCTGAGCGGTGATGCGCGTGCGTATCTGTCGAGAGGCACAGATGGGTGAGGGCAGGAATGAATGTCCACTGGGAGCGTCTCAAAGTCTGGATCCCGCAGGGAACCCGGCCGAGGAAGCCCCAAGATGGGAAGAGCCATCTCACTGGTGGAGTGCAGGACTCCAGCTGCCCAAATCAGAGAACCCGGGGCGGGGGCGGCGGTGGGAGCAGGCAGACACACCCAGGCTCTCGGGGACTCCGTTCTAGAGGGGCAGCCGGGCAGCAAGCAAGGAGACCAGTCCATGAGCAAGGTGAGGTCCGAGTGGATAAAGGCTCAAGACAGAATAGAACAGTGATGCAGTGGGGAAGGGTCAGGTCAGGAAAGCCCTCCCTGAGTAGGTGAAATGAGAGCTGAGACCCGGATGAAGAGAAGGGGCCCGTCATGCGGAGACCAGAACACAGCCTCCCAGACGGAGGGGACATGAAAAGGGCCTGGGGCAGGGACAAGCTCGGGGTGATCTAGGTAGAGCCGCTCTGGGTGGTGTGGCTGCTGGGGGGAACCGGGGTGGGAATAGGGATGATGATGCCTGGGTCCAGATCCCCTGGGCGTGGAGTTCCCACCTTTCCGCACACTGTCAGGATCCTTGCACCCCGTTCCAAGGAGCTCCACCCAGGCTGCTGGTGGTTGGAGGTGGCCAGCGTGGGACTCTAACAAGGATGCCTGGCGCCACACCTGCAGGGCTCTCTCCGTTCTCTGCTCTAATGGGATTACTTCCCTGGGACTGTGCAGGGCACGGATGCCCAGGAACCTCCCGTTTCCCGGGGTCCCGCCTGGCTGCCCCTGGGGCTGGGAGGAGCTGGATCTCAGAAAACCTACTAGCTACCAATATTTGGCTGTATCTGTGTGCTCCAGCTCCCTGCTTGAGAAGCTCTGCTGGAGAGCCTGTAGACCACGACCGTGACTTTGGGTTTACCTAAATTGCAATGAGGACTTATGTGTGGGTTTCCAGCCAGGAATAATGTTAGCTGGTAAACAGTTTTCAAGATGACTTTGGCCGCCCCGTGGAAAACTGGGAGAGGAGGAACTGGGGACAGCAAATGTAAATGGGGAGCAGGGCTGCCGCGTGCAGCTGGGCGGGTAGAGTGCTCTTCAGCTCCGCACCGCGGTGTGGATGGTGGCTTAATGCTCTGCTGTCGCCATCCTGAAATGCTTGGTAGGTTCTGAATCAGGGCCTTTGCATTTGCATTTTCCTCCGGGCCTGCAAACTGTGCAGCTGCTCCCACTGTTGTGGATAAAGAGGTTGTGGATAAGCCCGCACAGAACTACACCTGCAAGCCAGAGTGAGTCCAGGGACAGTGGGTGCTCATGACTTAGAGAAGTGCCTGGATTCTAGAAGCTTGAGCGTTAGCTGTGAGAGTAATAAAAGCTGCCGGGTGTGTAGTAACGTAGCAGTAATCTAGTCATAGTAATAGTCATTGTTATTATCTTAATTTATTTTTGGCTGCGTTGGGTCTTTGTTGCTGCACGCTGGCCTTCTCTAGTTGCGGCGAGCGGGGACCACTCTTCATTGCAGTGCACAGGCTTCTCATTGAGGTGGCTTCTGTTGCTGTGGAGCACGGGCTCTATGGCACGTGGGCTTCAGTAGTTGTGGCGCACGGGCTTAGTTGCTCCGTGGCATGTAGGATCTTCCCGGACTAGGGCTCGAACCCGTGTCCCCTGCATTAGCAGGCGGATTCTTAACCACTGCGCCACCAGGGAAGTCCCAGTAGTCATTATTATAAGGAACATTTAGGAGTGTGATCTAGGAGGATGTTTGTGCTTTAATCTTGGGAGGAAAAGAACAGAAGAGGCTGGGTACAAATGAACGTTTTCTTGGGAGAAAAGTATGAACATTGAAGTGGAGCTCAGTTTGGGATTCCAAGGGTAGCGGTTGCCAGCTACATGCAACATCCAGAATCCTGGATTTTGCCCCAGGAATTGAACTCCCTGAGGCCCCAGTATGTGGGCAGCTGGGGATGCTGTGAGAGAAGCCGGTGCCTGGGAAATTACCCAGGGGACCAGCAGCCGATGGACAGAAGGGAGGCTGCACGTGCTACTTCCAGCCCCAGGGGACGGAGGGACAGGAAGGAAGTGCTGGCAGGGGTGTGAAGCCAGAGTTGGGGGCCCTGGAGCTCCCCGAGGCTGGAGGGAGGCCTCGCCCAGCACCTGCAGACCCAGCATGAGCGTTGGAGCACCTCGCTCCCCTGCCCTCATTCTGTCAGATGGAGGCATCGCACGTCTGCTTGAAGAGCACAGCTTCAGGGCTGGGCCAGCGCTTTCAGACGGGCATTGCTGGGACCTCTCGGTGCGTGTCACCGCTCTGTGAATTCACCCATCCTCTGGGACTGAGGCCCAGGTCTCTTTAGCAGAGACTCACCATGTTGTACAAAAGCAGAGTACGGCGGCATCACCCTCTCCACATGCGCTGGGCGGTGCCCACCTCGTGCTGGGCTGAGGACTGAATGGTCAGGAGAGGATGGTCCAGTGGGAGACAGATGCTGCTCTGGTGGTGAACTGCTGAGTAACAAGCCGTCCCCAAAGTCAGCAGCTCAAAACAACAACCATTTTATCACGTCTCACGATGCCGAGGGTCAGGAATTCAGGCATCTCTCGGTTGGGTGATTCTTTACCTTGTTGTGTTGACCAAGGCGGCTCTGGTGAAATTCAGCAGGCAGATGGCTGCGCTGGGAGGTCCAGGGTGGCCTCACGCACACGTGTGACGTTTAGACGCAGTGGCCTCAGCTGGGGTCATTGGCCGGAGCACCTACAGATGGCCTGTCCAGCTGGGCCGTGCTGGGGGAGTCGATTTCTCACCCAGCGGCTCACAGAGTGTTTTCAGGGAGGAGGTGGAAGCTACCAGTCTCGTGAGGGCTGAGCCCAGAAACTGGTGCAGTGTCACCTTCACATCCTCTGGGGCTCAAAGCACTCACAGCGTCAAGGGCGGGGGGACCTCAGGCCCCGCCTGTCACTGGGAGGCCTATCCACGGATTCGTGGCCATCTGGAAGCTGCCCCAAACAGGAAAACAAAGAATTAGAGTTCAGTGTTGTAAAGGAGATGCCAAAGGCTATATAATCACGTAGAGAAGAGGGGGCCTTGATTCCACGTGGGGTGGGGAGGTGCAGATTGGGGGGTTGGGGGAGAGGCAGGGAGGGTGACCTGGGGGGGTAACATCTGAGTCTTTGAGCGGCGTCTTGAAGATGACTGGGACTGGTCAGTCAAGATAAGGTGGGACTCTAGGGGAAGGGTTTGGGGAGTGGGGGAAGAGCATGGGCAAAGGGACAGCGGACAGGAGTAAGTGGGGGCTTGGGAGGATGTGAGGAAGCAGCTCAGGGCAGGAGGGGGGCAGCGGCTGAGCTCCGGGAAGCAGGCAGAGAGAGATTGTGTTTTCCAGTAAGAGACTGGTGTGATCCGACTCCCACTGTGGAAGGACATTTGCATCAGTATGGAGGATGGTTTCGGAGGTGGGGAAGAATGGGTGAAGGTGGTGACGACTTCTGGGTGTAAGTCATGAGACGTAATGCACAGCATGGGGACGAGCGTCGACAATGCTGTCTTGTGTATTTGAAAGTCGCTAAGAGAGGAGATCTTAAAAGTTCTCATCACGGGGAAAAAAGTTTGTGACTGTGGGAGGTGACAGATGTTAACTAAACTTTACTGTGGTGATCATTTCATAATATGCACTTATATCAAATTATGATGTTGTACCCCTGAAACTAGTACAAGGTTATGTGTCAATTATATCTCACTAAAACCAGAAGGAAAAGAATAGAAACATTCTCCCACATGGCCATAATCCTGAAAATGAGCGATAATCCCCTAATATCATTTTATATCCAGTTCATATTAAATTTCCCTCCCTAATTGGCCCTCAGGTGTGTTGCCAGCTCTTTTGAACTGGGATCCAGTAAGACTCATGTATTGCACTTGGTTCTCTCTCTTTAGTCTTCCCTTTTGCACAGTATCGCCCCGTCCATCCCATTGTTCCCTCAGATGTTGACTGTTTGAAGAGATGGGACTGGTTGTCTTATCGAACGTCTAGAGAATGGTTTGGTAAAGTCTCTTCTTGTGGGGTCATTTAATTTGGTCTTGCATTAGCTTTTTTTCCCCTGTAACGTGGAGATTAGGTCTGACTAGATTCAGGTTAAACGTTTTCGGTAAGAATCCTTGGTGTTATGAATTCATGTTGCATCCCATCAGGAGACACATGAAGTCAGGTTGCCCCTTCATTAGTGACATTCAATTTACTCACGTTCCTTGAGGGTAAGAAAATGGCTAGACTTCTCTGTTTCTCCATAGTGTCTGAAAAAGGGCTGGGCTTACAGTAAGGAGTAATAGATAGTCAGCTCTTGTGTCAGCAGTGGTGATGTTCTATAACGTCCCTGTGGACACTGAATCTGTGAGAGCCCAAACAAGAAGGTCACCTTGTCCAACCTCAGCTGGAAATGTGCAAATTTTCACAGGTCTGCGTATATCCGTGAACTATCCCTTCAGAGCCACGAGTGTTGATTTCTGGGGTTACAGATGCATTAAGTGAGTAGGTGAATATAAAATGTGGAATCTGCAAATAAAGGGGATCCGTTCCATATGTTGGATTAAATCCCTTCGAATCAGCTGTGTGACCTTGGGTTAGTCACATAACGCGTCTCTGGGCTTCATTTTCTTTACCTGTCCCACGACTGGCTGATCCTGGAGCTTTTTCCCAGCGCTGGAACCCCAGCAATTGAACCTCTCTTGGCTCGGCTTTCTGTGGCCAGGCCGACCCCCATCGCTCTCCTCTCCGCGCAGGTTTGTGGACTTCCACGCGGCGGCGTCCACCTGCTCGCCCTCCCGGGCCGCCCTGCTCACCGGCCGGCTTGGCCTCCGCAATGGAGTCCCTCACAACTTTGCGGTCACCTCTGTGGGGGGCCTTCCACTCAACGAGACCACCTTGGCCGAAGTGCTACAGCGGGCTGGCTACGTCACCGGGTTGATTGGTAACGTGGACCCCGTCCCCCCTGCATTTTCTGTGCTGGCTGCTTTGTGTCTGCAGAGCCACCGCCTCTCCTGCCCGTGTCCGCTTTTCTGCTCACTTCTTGCTGTAGAAGTTGGGAATGCTTTCAGCTCTAAGCAACTGAAACGACCTGCCAGGGGACTAAACTATGTGTGGAACTCGTTTCCCCCGGTGCCCCCTACAGAGGCCAAGACAACCCAGCCTCCCGACGGCATCTTCAGGCTGCCTGTGCTTAGGGTCCTGGCTCTCCAAGAGCTGGGTCCAGCAGGGTTCCCTCCTCCCTCCACCACGTGAAGTGGCAACGAGGGTCCCTGTGGGGCTGTCCTCGGGGCCCCGGGCTCCCCGTTAACCTTCAGGAAGCTGGCATTTCTGGTGTGTCGTCCTGGCTCCTCCTCTGGGTCAAGGAGCCTGACATAACTTTGCAGAAGATCAGACTCTGCAGTGTGGCCTTCATTGTCCTGGGAGGACGAGACCATTAAGGTCCCAAGCGGCTCTCCTTTTCACCCCTTCCTCTCCATACTCGGAGGTGCTTTCACTATGGGCTGAGCATCCTCACCCGCCCTGTCCCCGCATCCGTGTCAGACTCCCAGCCCGGGGGGCGGGAGGGCTCTGGTCCCTGGGCTCTCTGACCCTAACACTTCATGCAGCATCAGGGGCACTGGATGCTTCTCGAGCTGGGTTCGATCTCACGTGCCCCTCCTTCTTCAGGCCTTTAAATCCCAGGAAGGCAACTGATCACAGGTCGACTGTTCACCTCTCACGACACCTTTTGCTTTTCTGGGAGAGGGCACTAAAGCGTAGCTCCTTGTTGAGATCGTGAACTTCCTAGCAGCGCGCTTACAGGGCAGATGAGAAGCCCGCTGAGGGAACACCGAGTCCACTGACACCACTCACTGTTTGCTCCTCATCTTGCTCTGTGTTTGTCCCCAGCTGCACATGTCATCACTCGGCCCTACTTTTCTCCCCCTCCTATTATTTTCTATGTCCTGGTGATATAATTTTACACGCTTATTATAATTTTAGAAGCAATTTTAAAATTGTACTGTAATTTTATATTTCCACGTCATGCTGAATCTAAGCATTCCACTTAGCTTAATCCACTTCCCTCAACTTTTTATGACATTTGGTTTCAAACCTACAGACCAGTTGCAAGAAGGGACTCCTAGACCCCCATATACCCTTCACCTCGATTCACCGTTGCTCGTTTTGGCCACAGGCGTGTGTCTTGAAAAGATGGTTTGGAAGTATTGTACTGAGGCCACGTGAGACAACTTACTGAGTCAGACTCCTGTGGTTGCCTGTTTCTTTCCGTCCTTGGCGTTGTTTCACGCTGCCGCCGTCCTGGTCTTTGCCCCGCGTTTTTGATTCTTCCCCTTGCCTCGTGGGTGACTTCCCTGTGGGATCTTTACCCGGAGAGCAGAGAATGAGCCGGTCAGAGGGTCCCAGCCTCGCCTCGTGCCCCGCAGTGAACGCGTTTACAGCGCCAGGAGCAGCCCTGCGGCAGAGCTTCCTCGTTGCGGGCCTGGCTCGGGCGGCGCAGGGAGGCGGCGCCCCGCTCAGCTTCTGCAGAGCGCCATGATGAAAGCAGGCGGGAGCGGCATCTCTGGGACTGTCTGGGCCGTGCACTTGCTCCTTGGGTCCTTTGCAGGGCCCCAGGCAGGAGGGCCGAGCGGAAGGTGTGGTGAGCCCTGGCGGGGGGTGGGGTGGGTGGGGTGGGGGCGTTGCCGTGGGCGCTGCACCCTCTTTGGGGGGCAGGAGCTCAGCCTGCTAACTTCTCTGGGCTCCCGGTAATGGCTCGTCTTCCCGCCCTCTACCCCCCGCACGCTTTCCTGCCTGGGTCATGAGTCATCCTTGCTTGCTTTCTGTCTCCCTGGGGACTCCCTCTCGGTCCCAGAGAACGAGGCTTGGCTGTCACACAGCACGTGAGCCTCTCTTTGCTTGTGCTCAGGAAAGGGCAAAGCTGGTGGAGACCTGAGTGTGTGATCAGCTCCACCAAGGGGCTGGGAGCCCCCATGGGGATTCCTCTCAAAGTCTCTCTCTGTCTCTCTCGTTTTCCTCCAGGCAAGTGGCATCTTGGACACCATGGCTCTTATCACCCCAACTTCCGTGGTAAGAATTCTTCGGAGGATTGGTTACCTGGGAAACAGAAAATAAAGGTCTCTGTGTAAAAGGACTCTATAAATGTTTAAGCCATCCTGCCCCTGAGGGACCTCTCTCCTGAGTCAGGACACCTTCGTTCACAGGCTCACTTGGGTGGGTTTGAGGTGCCAGGGTTGCCTCTGTTTGCACATCCCTCTTGCCCGGCACCTTTCCCGGCCCCCCTCTTTGGTGCCTGTCTACCCTTCGGGCTCCCCCGTCGTGAGGCTGTCAGTGTTCTCCTCGACCCAGTCCTTCACGTGTCTGGGAACACTTGGCCCCCGTGAGGCCCCGCGTGGTAAGAAGCAAAAATCGTTTGATGGGTTCACTGAAGCAGGGGCTCGGCGGGGAGTAGGGAATTCTGTGGGAAACTTCACATGGAAGCTTGTGCTGGAGAAGAGATGGGATATGGGAGGGTCTCAGAAAAAAGTCAACACAGGGTTTTCAGGTCTCAGTTTGACCCTCACATCCTCCCTCCAATACCCCTCCACCCTCTCAAGTCCAATCCTGCCAGCCCTCTGCGTCCAGCTGAAATGCCAACTCTTCTGAGAAGCATTTTGAGATTCCTGCCTCAACCACATCCCACCCCCAGCATCCAGGGGTAACTTCATCCTCTGATCCCTCTTGTGGGCTTAGAGCTAAATCTCTACTTCTTATCCTCCCCCTCTTGAGGGCAGAGTATATTCTTTTATCCCCCAGAGTGTCATGCAGGTAGTAGATTTTCACCAGATATTTCCCAGCGGTGTCCATCATCGCACTGGGAACAGGAGGTGTTCAAGACATTCTCCCCACTTCCTTCCACGCAGGGTTAATGCTAATCACAAGATGTTTTGCAAATCTAGTCTTGCAGCCAGAACCCAGCAAAGTGTTTTCCTTGCACACTACAAAGGGCTATTAATCAAATCCTCTTTTAATTACATACACCATAACACTGCAGAATTAAATCATGGAAAATTAAATTTCTGTCCTGGGTGTAAGAATGCAGGCTCATAGCCTAACCCGTTCCTTCTCTTCCAGGGTTTGATTACTACTTTGGAATCCCGTACAGCCATGACATGGGCTGCACTGATACCCCCGGCTACAACCACCCCCCTTGCCCGGCATGTCCACGGGGCGGTAGACCGTCAAGGTAATCCTAGCCAAGGCGTCGGCTCTGGGCTCCAGAGCCAGGTGAAGTCCTGGGGGTGTGGTCCATCAGAAGGAAATGAGAGAGGCCCACGGGGAACAGTTACGATAGCAAAAAGGGATCAAGTACCTGGGACTTCTCTGGCGGCGCAGTGGTTAAGAATCCGCCTGCCAATGCAGGGGACACGGGTTCGAGCCCTGGTCCGGGAAGATCCCACATGCCGTGGAGCAACTAAGCCCATGGGCCACAACTACTGAAGCCCCTGTGCTCTAGGGCCCTCGTGTCGCATCTGCTGAGCCCGCATGCCGCAACTACTGAAGCCTGCGCACCTGGAGCCCGTGCTCCACAACAAGAGAAGCCACCGCAATGAGAAGCCCACGCACCACAGCAAAGACTAGCCCCCGCTCGCCGCAACTAGAGAAAGCCCGTGTGCAGCAACGAAGACCCAAATGCAGCCAAAAAAAAAAAAAAAAAAAGATCGAGTACCTTTAGTGCAAAAAATTTAAGTGCATTATTTGCATGGAGTGCAAGAACACTTTTCATGAAGATGAGGTGAACATTTTTTTAATTGGCATTTTCCAGGTTCCTTGGACTGTTTAGCTCAGCTGGGGAGAGGCTGGTGCGACCCAGGGTCTCACGCAGGTGGCCTCCCTCCTCTGCCTGCTGGCTTTGCTCCTGGGCCACTCACCTGGCCCTGACCCTAGACATAAGGAGGGAGCTAGACTGAGAAGAAGTCCACCGGGCTCTCTATAAGCCCTACCCCCGCCCTGAAATAAGCTAGCGTTTGGACATTGGAATGCCGTGCAGGCACTCAACAGGATGTTTTAAAAACGTATTCAGTGAAATGGGAAAATGCTCACAATAGAATAGTAAGTGAAAAAAGCAGGAAACAAATCATCAGCACTGTGACCTGAACTACCTCTGTATTTATGCCTCTAAGAGCCCTAAAGGAAATACACCAGAATGGTAACCATGGTTCATTCGCTCTGGTTGTGGCACTGAGGAGTTTTCAGTTTTTTCCTCTCTCGTATTTTCCAAATATTCTCTAATGAGCATGCAGTACGTTTATTATCAGGAAAAGGTAATCAACCTTATTCAGGTAGTAAAGCAGCCCAGACCAGGTGCCCTGCTGTTCAGACGGTGTACTGGGATTGTTTATAACGTTGCAGGTGTCTGAGCCGCCCGGGGAGAGCGTGTCTCGGGGGCTTATTAATAATAGTTAGTATCATAATGGCCATTTGTTGAGAAATTGTTACATCCTAAGCGCGCTCTGCATGCTTCTCCATGACCCACCAGACCTCTGAGTGAGGCAAGCATTTCTCCTGACTGTCCTGGGAAGGAAGCTTACCTGGTGGCCCAGGTCACAGTGGAGTCATGAGAGGGAAGGATGGAGAGTCCCGTCTGGGTCTCTGAGTCTAGAGCCCAGGTCCCCTCTCTCCTGACTACCCAGAGGGTGGTCGCTGGGCCAGAAGCGCAGGCATCATCTGGACGCTTGCTAGAAATGCAGGTGTTCAGACCCCTCCCAGAGGCCTGCCTTTTCACGAGATGCCCAGGAGATGCAAGAGCCTGTTGGCAGCGGGAGGAGTGACGTCACCACGTGAGAACCGGCCACTGCTCTCTCATCACCGCCGGGCGCCTGGGGCTCACACGTGTGGCACCCCTGCCATCTCGTGCGATGACCACAGCCTGGCCCCTTTTCCGTCTGTGTTAAATCAGATAGAAGAAAAGTGTTGGCTGAAGGAGGAAAAGGGGGAGAAGGTTAGGGATGATAGAGCCGCCACAAGACCATCCAAAGCTGGAAGATTGGACACGAATGATGAGGTTAGCGTTGTGACACCCGCGACAGCGCTCTCTTTCTCTTTGTAAAACTCTGTGGTCCTTGGCGATTACCCCAGTCTGACCGTGTCTCTCAAGCCTCCGGCACAAGTCTGTGTGCACATAGATGTGTGACGGGGGCTTTCCTTTCTTCCCAAATTCTTCCTTGCAGCAGGAGGACAGTTTCCCTGCCCAAGAGGCCCCCCGTGACCACCCTTTTCTCTCCATTGTCCTCAGCTCCTCTTCCAGTTCTCTGTGTCCCCCAGGACAGAGGGCTTGAGTTTTTATTGCATTCCTAGTGTGCCAAGCAGTGTGAATGCTAACCGTTCCTTATCCCTGTAAGGGGCCCGGGCAACCCCGCACTTCCCATAAGGAAAGTCAAGCTCTGAGAGCTTAGGTAACTCACCCGAGATCACAGCCGGGGTCAGGATTCAGCTGCGCTGCTGGGTCATTCGTATGTCAGATTCATTTCCATCTGTAAGACCAAGGGCTGAGTTTGTTTTTTTCCAGGAGATACAATAGGTTTGACCCCCACTTTTTCCAATTGCTGAAGTTTCCCCAAATTCTCCAAACATGGTTTGAAATTCCAAAGTTGTTCCTAGCCATCTGTCCTCTCGTCAGACATCTTGTCACACAAAGTCCTGATTGTCGACTTGGGAAAATACCAAGCGTTGTACCCCACGGACGGAAGTCATGACTTAAGGGGACCGGTGGAAAAAACCAGGGCTACTGATTGCCTCTGGGACTCTGCTGTGTAATGTACTTTGTTTAACCTCAGTTTCTCTGCCAGCAAAATGGGTATAATCATATCCATAGCTCAGAAAAGTCATGAGCTTTACAGAATGGCCAGGCTTGTCCAAGGAGCATACACATCTATTCAAAGGGCATAGAAGAAGGTGTTACATTGGTCTTGCACTTGGAGGAGATGGCAGACTGGAAAAATCACTTGAGGCCAGGCTATTAAGTGTTCTGTATTTATGGGCATCACTGCATCAAAGCGTTTTGTTTGACTCCGTGACTACTTAGGTCGTGGGAATGAACGCTCCACCGTCTGTGATTTCCACCCAGGAACCCTGAGAAGGACTGTCACTCTGACGTGGCCCTTCCTCTCTATGAGAACCTCAGCATCGTGGAGCAGCCCGTGAACTTGAGCGGCCTCACACAGAAGTATGCCGAGAAGGCCACCCAGTTCATCCAGCGGGCGAGGTGAGCGCCCCCCCCCGTGTCCCCTGGCCCCAGCACGGCTCAGACCGCAGCGGAGCTCCATTACCTGACAAAGATGCGTGCGTGCATGTCTCCTGGAAATAAAGCTAGAAAGCTGTCTGTCCTGGGGTCTCCAGGCCTGGGTTACAAGTGCCTCAGGTACATTCCCAGGGACCCTGCTCAGACCACACTCCCGTCATTGTCAGGTGTCCTCTCCTGCTAGCGTATCACCTCCCTGAGGGCAGGGTCCATCCACTGTCTTCTGGGCATTCAAGGTGTTTGTCGAGTTCATTAGTTGACAGGCTATGTTCGTTTCTTATTGCTGCTGTTACCAACTGACCACCAACTTATTGGCTAAAACAATAGCAATTTATTCTCCTACAGATCTGGAGGCTGGACGTCTGAAATATGTCTGATGGGGCTAAAATCAAGGTTATCAGAAGGGCTGTTTCCTTCTTGAGGCTCCAGGGAGGATTGTTTCTTGCCTCTTCCAGCTTCTGGTGGCTGTTGGAATTCCTTGGCTATGGCTACGTCATTCCTTTTTTTTTTTTTTTGGCGGCACCACTGGGCTTGCGGGATCTTAGTTCCCTGACCAGGGATGGAACGCGGACTCTGGGCAGTGGAAGCATGGAGTCCCAACCACTGGACCGCCAGGGAACTCCTGGCCACGTCGTTTGAATCTCCACTTCTGTGGTTCACTTGCCTTGTCCTCTTCTGTAGTCACATCTCCCCCGCCTCCTTTTTATAAGGACATTTGTGATTACGTTTAGGGTCTACTGGGAACGATCCAAGATAATCCCCCATCTCAAGATCCTCAACTTAATTGCATCTACAACGTCCGCTTTGGGGACACTCAGAGATTCCAGGGATTAGACCCTGAGCATCCTTGGGGGCCAGTATTCAGTATAACACACAGGGGTCCAGCATCTACAGGGCCCAGGTAACCTGAAGCGGGAAGCAGGCTGACTGTGAGGCAGTAGGGAGTGGTGGGGCCTGCGGTGAATTTTGAGCACCTGTCCCATCTAAGGCCGCCTGCTGCTGCTTTGTGGGAGCGGGGGCCTGGCTTGTCAGGCCTTTCCATTTCTCAAGAAAGACAGGCCACCTGGCCCTTGGTGGATCTCCTGATCTCTAACTGTTAGCAACCACTAATTGAAAATAACAAAAAGCAGAAACCCCAGAGCCATACCACAGTGGGTCTCTAGCAAGCTGTCTCTGTGTGAGAGCTGCTTGCTTCCAGCCTCTGTCAGATCAGAGATCAGCACAGAGAGTAGATTGTGCGAGACCACAGTCAGCTACTACTACTGACCTTGGGGTGTATGTACGTAGGTGGCGGGGTGCAAGCTCAGACACACACGTGTGCACACACACGGTCACCCCACCCGCTGCCTCTCTCATGTGCACTGGTGCACCTTTCTCCTAAGATTGCAAACTCTCTCTCTCTCTCCTATTTTTAGGCCGCGCCATGCGGCATGCGGGGATCTTAGTTCCCCAACCAGGGATTGAACCTGTGTGTTGGGAGCGTGGAGTCTTAACCACTGGACCGCCAGGGAAGTCCCAAGACTGCAAACTCTTCAAGGGCCGGGGAACGATTTCCAACAGGTCCTTTGGTATTTTCCACAGCCTTTGCCTAAGTGGGCAGGAGAACGTGTACGGCACACCCGTCTACTTGCACAGAATTAAAAATAGCCTCCACCTTGGGATAACGGATCTCATCATTTCCTTGAAAGTGCAAGAATTCCCCCAGCCCCTCGCTCCACCATGCTGGACTTTTCTAGACAGAAGGGCAGCTGGGAGGGTGGAGGTATAGCCATGTAGTAGATCCGTTTCTGCTTGATCACACGGCCTGCTAAAGGCCCACATTCTGAGAGCAGCCCCTTAGGGCTTAGAGACTGCATCTGACCAGTTTCTCAGGGCTTTCTGAGAAACACTGTTGGGTTGGTTTGTTCATTTTCGTTTTTTCAGATGGTTGATATGAAAAGCACAGAGCCCCTTCTCCCACCTGGGGGTTTGAGCACGTATATGCTCCCTGGATGGCTTCGGGCCCCGGTGCCCTACGACAGGTGGACGGTCTGTGGCTGGTGAGGAAGGTCTACCCCTGCTTTTGCAATGAGAGCACAGTGTTCTCAGGGGACGGTAGCGGGTGGCAGCCGGCTGGGCACTGATTAACTTTGAAGACGACATGGTGCTGTTCATCTACCACTTAATTAACCACTTGAAAGATTAACAAATCAGCGAACAAACTCTTTATCATAGTTAAGAGGGGAAGAGTTTGCTAATTTATTAATTAGTTATTAAGTGAAAAGTCACATGAATCCTGTTGGCTTTTTGCTTGACAGAGAATAATCCTCAGGCATGCTGATTTCTTTAGGACTGGCCTTGCCAGTTCATCCATGATTTTTGAAGTGTCAGCAGAAAAGCCCCCAGATCTGTGCTGTTTTCTCCATCATGAGCCCTTACGCCACCTTGACTTGTTTGTCAAAACTACCGGGAGTCCCTGGAGCGTGGTTTCCTGCCCTGCTCGGCAAGAGGGTCTTCTTTGAATGTTTTTCCTTGGGGCTTCACTTGATTTTAGACCCCTGACCTAGCAGTGATGCTGAAGGCTAATACTTAAAAATTTTTTTTAATTGAAGTCGAGTTGATTTACAATGTTGTCTTAATTCTGCTGTACAGCACAGTGATTCCGTTATACATATATATACATTCTTTTTCATGCTCTTTTCCATTATGGCTTGTCCCAGGATATTGAATCTAGTTCCCTGTGCTCTGCAGTGGGACCTTGCTGTCTATCCATCCTGTATATACTAGTTTGCATCTGCGAATCCCAAACTCCCAGTCCCTCCCTCCCCCACCTCCCCTCCCCCTTGGCAACCACCAGTCTGTTCTCTGTGTCTGTTTCTGTTTCATAGACAGGTTCACTTGTGCCATATTTTAGATTCCACATACAAGTGGTATCAGGTGTTATTTGTCTTTCTCCTGAAAGCTCGTTCCTGATTCGAGTTTTTTAAACAGGAGGCAAAGCTCCGAATTGGCAAAAAAAAAAAAAAAGAAAGAAAAAGAAAGGAGGTAGCGGACGGCCTGGGCGTCTGGGCTTCTAGGTCATGGAGCTGGCTGGTCCTCTGCTCCCTACAGGGTCTAGGACGGCACATTGAACCTGAGTTGGGAATACAGGGCTTGATGGGCTGAGCGTATTGGGGTAGGTGTGAGGATGTTTGAAATCAGAGTGTATGGTCCACATTCCAGGGAATTGTGCACTTAGAACTAGGTCCTAGAGAGGCACAGAGGACAAAGAAGCCCCAGCCTTCCTGGGCTGGAGCCTGGGACCCACATCAAGGGCTTGATTCCTTCTTCTCCTTGACTCAACCCCTCCGCCTGCATCGTTCTCCCCCTGCTGGTCTAAGCCTCCTTCCCCTTCTCATCTCCGTCCTCACCCGTCTCCCACCTAAAGCACACCACCTGCCACCCACATCAGGGCTCCGGGTTCAGCCTGAAGATCATTCTGTCCTCCTGACCCCTCCTCTCTTCTTTCTCCTGTTTGGGTGTTCTGACGAATAACGGGTGAGGACATGAGTGATTGCACGCACCGCTGGGCAGTGGGACGGCCGTCCTCCTCCTGCAGCCTCTCCCTCTGCTGTTCTGTCTGCCTTGAAGGGCGACCATGCACTGTGTCCCTGGACCCCCCCCGTCCTTCGGGCCACACTGTCTCAGAGATGTCTCCCCTCTCCCCCTCCCCCCCGCCCAGCTTGGGTCCCCTGTTATGCTCTTCCACAGCACCCTGTATTTCTCCTCCATCATCCCTACTACTATATATTTGTAATAATGATCTGATTCATTTCTTTTTTCTTTTTTTGCGGTACGCGGGCCTCTCACTGCTGTGGCCTCTCCCGTTGCGGAGCACAGGCTCCGGACGCGCAGGCTCAGCGGCCATGGCTCACGGGCCCAGCCACTCTGCGGCATGTGGGATCTCCCCAGACCGGGGCACGAACCCGTGTCCCCTGCATCGGCAGGCGGACTCTCAACCACTGTGCCACCAGGGAAGCCCTGATTCATTTCTTAGTTGCATCTTTCCCTCTGCTGTTTCCAATTGGATGTGAAGCTCCAAGAAGGTGGAAATCCTGCTTCTGTCTCTGCAGTGCCTGGGGCTTGGTTAGCCCTTAATAAGTATTCATTGAATGAGTGAATAAAGAGTGAGTTGCTTGATCTGGCCCCAAACGTGTGCCAGTGTCGTGTTGGGAATACACACATGGATTAGATCTGTTTCGGTTTTCGAGCATCTCCCAGGCTAGTGGGGAAACAGATAGTGTTCAAAAGCTGGCTTTCGCATAGGCTGCATTGTCAATACTGATCGATTCTCTAAGGGAGGGGCAAAAGGGGCCAGGGAAGAGGAAGCCACCTATGAGCTGGGAGCAGAGAGGGATCTTGATGGCTTTGGAGTGGGATCTTAATGGATTAATGGATTAAGTGTTTGCAGGCAAGATACCAGGCAGGGTCCTGCCGGGAGAGGAGTGAACAGGCGCAGGAGGACGTGAGGTGGCCCCGGCGTCGGAAGGACGGCAAGGCTGGGAAGGCCACGGATGCCGGGCTAGGGCTTTGCACTGCCCGCAGGCTCATGGAGCCCCGGTGGGCTTCTGAACTGAGAACTGTCAGGTCCAGTCTGGATTCCAGAAGGTTCTCTGTAACGCTGAGGCCCAGAGGGTGACTGTGAGATTTGGGACGGGGCGGGGGCAAGTGGCTATTGCAGCGATGCCTCCTGGACCGGTCAGCCCCGGGGGCCGCTGCAGGGGCAGCCGAGGGAGCCCGGCTCGAGGGCAGCCCTGCCGCCACCTTCAGGCCTGGCTCTCCTGCCAGGAGCCCACTGGGGACATTTCCTGAGAGATGGGCATCCCTCACTTGCCATTCTCTATTTCAGATCAGGAGATTTTCTCCAGACTTGGCTTCCCCAGGTCTCAATCTTTGTGCATCTCCACACCACGCCCCACCCTCCCTCTGCTGGAATGTCCCCTCCAGCGTCTTAATTCCTCTGATATCTTAACCCCTTTTGTTAAATCTGAACATGTTCTTCTAGCCTCCTTCTGTGCTGGTGAATAAACACACACACACGCACACACACATGCATGTATCTATATTTAAATAAAGATGAAATCATACTGCCTTATAACTGGCCTTTTTTTTTTTTTTTTTTTTTTCGGGTTCTCGGGCCTCTCACTGCTGTGGCCTCTCCCGTTGTGGAGCACAGGCTCCGGACGCGCAGGCTCAGCGGCCATGGCTCACGGGCCCAGCCGCTCCTTGGCATGTGGGATCTTCCCAGACCGGGGCACGAACCCGCGTTCCCTGCATCGGCAGGCGTACTCTCAACCACTGTGCCACCAGGGAAGCCTTTTTTTTTTTAAAGCACCAAGTCTCCTCCACTTTTTTTTTTTTTTTTTCTGGCTGGGCCGCGTGACTTGTGGGATCTCAGTTCCCCAACCAGGGATTGAACCCGGGCCACGGAAGTGAAAGCCCAGAACCCTAACCACCAGGCCACCAGAGAACTGCCCATCCTCCACTCTGTATTTGCCATTCAGCACAGGGGTGGTTCAGGGGATAGATGCCCCCAGGGAGCTAGTTTGTGCGGTTCCTGCAACATGCCATCTTTACGAGTTCTAGCATGGTGTCAGGATGCAGGGAGAGAGGTGCTCCTCTGGGTACCATGGATGCTTACTACTGCAGGCTTGTATTATTCATACTTATTAATAAAAGGGTACCACTTATGAAAACCTTACTATGGCATTAAATACTCACAGCTGTATCAGGGAGGCACAGCTGTCCCCATTGTGGAGACGACAGAGGTTAAGTGAATTGCCCAGGGTCACACGACCACGAAATAAAATTCCAGGGATTCGGATGCGGGTCTCCAATGCCCGTCTTCCCTCATCTTCACAGCCCAGGGTGCTAACAGGATTTTGATAATGGGTGGGAGTTTGCAGGATAATGATGGGGGTGGGATGAGGGTGGGTGATGGGACCACGCCCCCAGCCCATAGGTAGCTATGAGCTGATAAATGTTTAACAACCAGCACTCAGAGAAAAAGCTCTGATTTGCCCATTTCTGTGGCGTAAATACTCTCACCGTGGCTGAATTCAAGATACCGATGAGATGTCGCTGACCGTAGGGTTGGAGAGATGTGCAGTGTAGCACCTCATCATACGGTGTTCCCACCGCACAGATTCAGCGGCCGCAAAACAAAGTGCAGGGCACAGATAATAGTAAAATGTGGTAGAATAATTAGGATGTGATAAATCGTGCAAGTTTATTACCTTTGGGTTTTTTTCCAGTTGATTTACAATGTTGTGTTAGTTTCTGTTGTACAGTAAAGTGAGTCAGTTATACACATACATATATCCACTCTTTTTTAGATTCTTTTCCCATATAGATTCTTTTACAGAGTATTGGGCAGAGTTCCCTGTGCTGTACAGTAGGTCCTTATTAGTTATCTATTTTATATATAGTAGTGTGTATATGTCAACCCCGGTCTCCCAATTTATTCCCCCCCCACCTTTGTTTTTAATATCATTTATTTAACGGTAAGTTGATTTCATTCAATTTTTAATGGCAGCCATGTTTAACAACTGGCTTGCAAAATTCCTGAAATCTGAGCCAGCTCCATCCAGCATGCTGCTGCCACGTGGTATCCACCTGCAGATTACGACAAGGCGTCCCCGCTGAGTGTATGCTGACCGGTGCCAGAGCGCCCAGCTCGGCCAGTGGATTGTGGGCTGGCATTAAACTCCCATTCGCTCTCTCAGCAGGATGTCCGCATGCCGGAATTGTGCACAACGTACACAACTGTACATGATCATCTTTGTCAGATCAGGCAACAGACGCCCTACATCAGCACCATGCAATAGCGCTCTCTGCAAGGAAGAACATGTTCTCTCTGTGCTGTCCGGGATGGTAGCCACTGGCCTGAGCATTGGAGACGTGGCTCAGGCAGCTGAGACACCAGATGGACGGATAGAGAAAGAGATAGACATAGAGAGAGAGAGAGAGAGATAGACAGATAGATAATAGATAGATAATAGATAGATGATAGATAGATGTAAACTATACATAGCATAAAATGTTCCTTTTCAATATATATATGTATAACTGAGTCATTTTTCTGTACACCTGAAACTAACACAGCTTTGTAAATCAACTCTACTTCAATTAAAAAAACACTTTTTTTTAAACATCTTTACTGGAGTATAATTGCTTTACAATGGTGTGTTAGTTTCTGCTGTATAACAAAGTGAATCAGTTATACACGTACCTATGTCCCCATATCTCTTCCCTCTTGCGTCTCCCTCCCTTCCCACCCTCCCTATTTTTTAAATTTACCTTTGTAAGTGTACAGTTCTGTGGTTTTAAGTACATTCATACTGTTCCGCAACCATCCCCACTATCCATCTCTAGAACTTTTTCATCCTCCCAAATGAAAGCTCTGTACCTGTTAAACACCAGTTCCCCGTTTTCCCTTCCCTGCAGCCCCGGGCCTCCACAGCGCTGCTTTCTGTCTGTATGAAGCAGACACTCCAAGTACGTCCTATAAGGGGAATCGCGCCATATTTGTCCTTTGGTGACTGGCTTATTTCACTGAGCATCGTGTCTTCAAGCCTCATCCATGGTATAGCATGTGAGACGCTGAATTCTTAGCTTTATTTCATGTTCGTGAATTGAAATCAGAATAGCCACCCATGACTTGTGGACATGGACGATACAGCTCGTGAAATGTTGCAGAGAAGTTGTGGACTAGAATGGGGAAGGAGAAGCTCCCGTCTGGGACGTGCATCTTCTGTCCTTCAAAGAGAGCTGAGGGCAGTAGAGTCCCAATCAGGGGACTTTGGGAGTTGGGACGCAGGGGCGTCTCCAGGGCGAGGTTTGGTGCAGAGCTGAGGCTGGGGGACTCAGAGAGCTTGATGTGGGGTGGTGTGAATCGGGGGCAGCCAAGAACGCTCAGGCCATTTTGAAAGTCGAGTGTCCAGGTGGCCTGGTGTGAAAGAGCCGCACTTCTGTCGCCAGCCTATGGACTTGCCTGAAGTTCCCCCCCGTGCCCTCCCTGTGTCCTCTGAAAGACCCCCCACAGGGGTGGGCTGTGGGAAGGGGCTCCCCGAGGGTCCCTGCCGCTGCCCTTGACCCTGCCCCTGGCCTGGGGATGCAGGTGGGGGGCATGCAGGAAGCAGAGGCCTCCCAGGGGAACCTGCAGGATCAGAGTAGGGGCAGCCGGGAGCCTGGCCTCTACCAGGACCTTGATCTAGACGTTCCCAGCTATGGCCTTGGAATTCCCCGTGGTCCGTTTCAGTCATCCGTTCATCTCCTAGAAAGAGCCAAGGCTGGGAATGGAAACGATGGCCTGGATGCTGTGAGAGAGCAGCTGGAACTTAAAAATACGTTTGCACTGGACGTTAGAATGAAGCTGCTAAGAGCCAGGGCTCTGCTGTCAGCCAGACCTTAGTTCAAACCCAGACTTGGTCGCTTCCTAGCCTTGGGTGAGTCTCAGTCTCCCTGAGCCTCTGACGCTTCATCCGGAAAAGGGAACTTGGGGGTTTCATGAGGTTGAATTCAGGCAACGTGAGCCTCGTTCGATAAGCTCCCGGTAAATGTTAAAAGGGCAGAGGCGAGTATTACAGCTACTCTCAGTCTTTAACCAGCTTTATCCCCCCATTGCCTTTGCAGGCTGTAGACGGATGTGTACTTCCTGAGCACACCGGGTGGAAGGGGTTCTGGGCTCTTCTCTGAGGCCACGGGACCCTTCTGGAGCGTCACCACGGCCTCTCTCGTTTCAGTGCCAGCGGAAGACCCTTCCTGCTCTACGTGGGCCTGGCCCACATGCACGTGCCCCTGTCCAGGACCCTGCCATCAGCAGAACCCGGGGGTCGAAGGCCGTACAGCGCGGCTCTCCGGGAGATGGACAGCCTCGTGGGCCAGATCAAGGACAAAGTTGACCTCACAGCTAAAAACAACACATTCCTTTGGTTTACAGGTGAAGTAGTAAAACCCAGCCAGCCTCACTGGGCTCTAATGGATAACCCCGCACACGCCCCACACAAGAGCAGAGTCTGGGCGAGTGACCCTCTTCAGCTGGGCAGGGGGCTCGCCTTGAACTGGGGGCCCTGCTCGCGTCCGTCGGCCTGCGTGCCGAGCACCTGTCCGTTGGGACCTCCAGGACTGTGCCCCTGGAAAGGCTTTGCACAGAGAGAGCGGGTATCCTGCCGGCCCCTTGGGTGTTGATCAGGGCCATCTGGGTATTGCTGTTAATTGTTAATGAGTGACTTTGACATTGTGGACCTCTGTAATCCTCGGGCAATTCCAAGAGTGCTTCTTTACCGTCTTCCCCCATCCCAAAGGTTGCCACCGGTCAGCAGGTCACATCTTCCGGCTGAGTGGCGCTGGACTAGTGAGCTGTTTAAAGGGCCCACACAGGCATCACTGGTCTCGGGGCCCTGTCTGGAGCGAGAGTGGTGGACACTTGGGTTTGAATCTCTACTCTTGGGAAAGTTACTTTATTTATTTTTTATAAATTTATTTATTTATTTTTGGCTGCGTTGGGTCTTCGTTGCTACCCGCAGACTTTCTCTAGTTGCGGCGAGCGGGGGCTACTCTTCGTTGCATGGGCTTCTCATCGCGGTGGCTTCTTTTGTTGCAGAGCATGGGCTCTAGGCACATGGGCTTCAGTAGTTGTGGCTCGTGGGCTCGGTAGTTGTGGCTCGCGGGCTTTAGAGCGCAGGCTCAGGAGTTGTGGCGCACGGGCTTAGTTGCTCCGCGGCATGTGGGATCTTCCCGGATCAAGGCTCGAACCCGTGTCCCCTGCATTGGCAGGCGGATTTTTAACCACTGTGCCACCTGGGGAGTGCCGGGAAAGTTCCTTTAACCTCTGTAAGCCTCTCCTTCCTCATCGGCAGAATCAAGCTAACAGTGAAATCTATTCCATGGCCCACTGGGGGATCAGGAGATAACGTATATGTGCATCATAGGGGCTCAAGAGAGAGTTGCTGGGCACTTCCCTGGTGCTGCAGAGGTTAGGTCTCCGTGCTTCCACTGCAGGGGGCACGGGTTCTATGCCTGGTTGGGGAACTAAGATTCCACATGCCGTGAGGCCAAAAGAAACCCACAAAAAACAAAAGGAAAGAAAGGAAAAAGTTGCTGGGCTGAAGATAGTGGCAATGGAATTGCTGAGCCCAGATCCAAAGGCAGAAGCCTCAGCGTGGGGCGCGCTCGGGGCAGGAGAGCCCACCTCTCCGGAAAGCCCATCGGAGGCAGCCCCCTCTAAAAGGTCCTTCAAGGGTAGGGTTGCATTTGTTTTCACGGGTCCTTTTTCTTTCCAGTCCCCTGCTGTGCACAGGGATGTGGGACCTGAGAGAGAGAGAACCGGGCAGAAGCATCCTCCAGCCTGTTGACTGCTGCGTGTTGCTTTTTTTGGTTTCTAGGAGACAATGGCCCGTGGGCTCAGAAGTGTGAGCTGGCAGGGAGCGTGGGGCCCTTCACTGGATCGTGGCAAACTCGTCAAGGTAGAGGCTCACAGCTGGGGTTGGGGCATCTCCCCGCGGGTGCTGAGTCTGGGCTGGGGCATGAGATCCGGCCTCTGGGAGGACCAGTTTATAGCTGGGTCTTGGGACATCATTGTGAAATAGGGACAGATTACTCACAGCCACTAGCTCCCGGAAGAGAAACAATTTGGAGTGGAGAAAGTGCGTGTTCACCCCGGGGGGTTCCCTTTCCTTCCCTCCCAGGGCGTCGGCCCGCTGACAGGCAGCCCAGCAAGTATGCTTTGCCTCTACCCTCACCCTCATGTCCTCAATCTTCCTCCTTGCTTTCTTTTCTTTCTTTTTTTAAAAGTCATCCCTCCACCCATCCAAACACTAATTCATTTCATTCATTCAAGAAATATTTCGTGCACAACTGTGCAAGGTTTCTATATGCATTAGCTCTAAACCTTAGTGAAAGGCAGGTAGTAATCACTGCACTTACAGCTGAAGAGTGAGAGAGGCTAAGTAACTTGCCTAGAGTCACACAGTTTGGGAGGACGGGGCCAGGCGTGCTACCAAGTTAAAGCTGGGGATCTTCCCACTACACCGTACTGCCTCTCTTTATGTAAACGCCCTTCAGCCCCCAGCTCAGCGCCCATCTGCCGGGAAGGTTTCCCCAAAAGGACCTCACTCTCTGAAAGAGCAGTCCTGCTGGGGACAATTCGGCAGTATGGACCAAAGTCTTGAAAAATGTGCATGCTGGGCGATGCATTAATTCCTCTTTTAAAGAATTTGTCTTCAGGAAATAATAAGCCAAGTGCACCATGTTGTGTGTAAAAGAATGCTCGTTGCAGTGGGTTTTTCTTGAGAAAAATAGACGTAACCCAAGTGTCCGGCAAGAGAGGAGTGCGCAAAGAAATTATGATACGTGCATTTAAAGAAACACTAAGGAACCACTGAAAATGGCGCATATGATTGACCTGGAAACACTTACATTAAATACTTTTCAGTGAGTAAAGCAGGTCACAAAACCACATGTAAAGTATGGTTTTATTGTATAAAACTAAGTGCATGTATTCTCGGAAAAATCTTGAGAGAGGCAACAAAAGGTATTGATAACAAAAGATTAGCAGTGATTACCTCTGGGTAGGGGAGGAAGGGTTTAAGTGTAGTTATTCCCACTTTTTTTTTTTTTCTTACCAATTAGAAAAATTGTTTTAATTAATTTTTTTAATGAAAAAATTAAAATAAAAATTTCAGAAGGTGCTTGTATCCGAGGGGTGCAGAGGTGGACTTGGCAAGATTACGCCCTGGGGCTGGCTTCTGACCTGCGGCCCCAGCTGTGTCCAAGTCGGAGAGACACGAATTCCCTTTCAGATGAGTCTGGCAGGGTAGTCGTAGTTACCTAGAAGCTAGAATTTTCGTGTGTCCCACGGCTAGCTGTGAGAAGGAAGTGCTTTACCCTGGCGTCCCTTGGATCAGATCCCTTGAGAACTTTACAGGTGAGTGGCTGCTGAGCTGTGACCACATCTCGTGCGTGGACATGTGTGGTGGAAGTCAGGGAAACTGGGTGCTGCCCAGTGACCAGACCACTTCATCCCTCTGGGCGGTGGCGTTCCTCTGTGCGTGGATCTCTTTGGCCCATCCAGTTCGTTCAAGAGCGCTGTGATTTAGTTCTGGTTCCTGGAGAGCTGGACCAGGAAAAGATGCTAGGACCACAAGGGGTGGAAATGTGTCCGGTAGCTGCAGCCACAGCCTAGAGAAATATGGTGCCAACTGGGGGTGGTTCTTCTGCATTCGCTGATGATAATTCCTCCTCTCTGTACCTGGGGCACCCTCGGGCCAGGCTGCCGTCTTCAATGCTCAGTTAGAAGAGCCTGGGGCACCCTCGGGCCAGGCTGCCGTCTTCAATGCTCAGTTAGAAGAGCCTGGGGCACCCTCGGGCCAGGCTGCCGTCTTCAATGCTCAGTTAGAAGAGCCTGGGGCACCCTCGGGCCAGGCTGCCGTCTTCAATGCTCAGTTAGAAGAGCCTGGGGCACCCTCGGGCCAGGCTGCCGTCTTCAGTGCTCAGTTAGAAGAGCCTGGGGCACCCTCGGGCCAGGCTGCCGTCTTCAGTGCTCAGTTAGAAAAGCCTGGGGCACCCTCGGGCCAGGCTGCCGTCTTCAATGCTCAGTTAGAAGAGCCTGGAATCATTTTTACTCTCAAGAGTAAAAGCCCTAAAGGCACAGAGACCAAGGTTGAGGGGATAAAAATCTGTCCGTAAGTGGCCCTTCTGTGGGGATCTTTCTGTTTCCTAAGAAGACGACCCCTGATCTCCTATCTGAGGACCTGCCTTATCTTTTTTTCTCTTCTCCCCCTTAGGAGGCAGTTTTAAAATAGTGAACCAGTTTACGGGTGTGGACTGTAGCCCATTCTTTGAGGGAAGAACTTTATGAGAAACACATGTATCAGCAGGGCGTATCCTCCTTTCCTTCTACTTGTTGAGCACCTACTATGTGCCAGGAACTGTGCTCAGTGCTGGGGACACAAAGATCAACAAAGCCCCGGCTTTAAAGAATGACGGTCTAGAGCAGCGTTTCTCAGACTTTAACGTGTAGATGGTCCCCTGGGGATCCTGCACCCAGTCGGTCTGGGTTGGTGATGGAGATGTTGCATTTCTAACAAGCTCCTAGGTGATGCTGATACAGCTGGTCCAGGGACCACTCTGAGAGCCAGCGATTTGGGATATCCACATCTAGCGCCCTTCGAGTCTAGAACTGTCAGATCTAGACCAGTGGGTTATCAGGTGAGGTCCCAGGACCAGCGGCATCAGTACCACCTGAGAACTTGTTAGCAATGCAGATTCTAGGGCCTCACCCCAGACCTACTGAATCCGAAGCAAAGTTGGGGAAGGCGTGGACAAAAAGGAGTGCAAGTTGGTGCAGCCACTGTGGGAAACGGTATGCGCGGTCCTCCAAAAATTAAAAGTAGCGCTACCACGCAATCCCACTGTTTATCTGAAGAAAATGAAAACAGGAATTCCAAAAGATCCACGCACCCCTATGCTCATTGCAGCATTATTCACAATAGCCAAGATATGGAGGTGACCTAAGTGTCCATGTATAGATGAATGGATAAAGAACACGTGGCGCATGTCTATATAGACGTCTCTGCTGAGTCAAAGATGATAAATAAAGGGGAGCGAGTGACAGGAACCCCCGCGTTCAAACAGCCAGGGAGGCCCCAGCGAGCCCTACTCCAACTATCTTGTTGGCCAAAGAGGGATCTGAGGCTGAGCGCGGCAGAGGGCTTCCCTGGGGCCGGCCATCGACTGAGGGGCCACACGCTCTGACCACCACCCGGCTCATTCCTCAACCCACGTTTTCACTATCCTCACGCCCTGTTATACCCGACTGACTGCCCAGCTGTCTGCAACGTCCTGTCTTACTTCTCTGCCCCCTCCATGGTTGTCAGAGAGAACCTCACTAGCCCCTGTGACAGTCTGAGTCTTTCTAAATCTATGGGAGGCAGAGTGGAGAGATGGAGAGAGGGCTTTGGAAGCGTGATTCTCGACTCAGCTCAGGACCTGGTGCCCGGCGGCCCCTTCCAGCCCTGCGTCCTCCTCAGTAAGGGCAGTGGAGACCCGCCTCGCGGGACGGTGCAGGGCCAACTGGGACGCTGGCTGGGAGGTGCCTGGCCTTTACTACCCCCATACAACTCCATCTCTTCACTCCCAGCCGAAACAAACTCGGGGTGGGGGGAGGGTTCCCACAAAGAGAATAATTGGAAGAAATAACCCGAGAAGGATTTTCCTGCTGAAGCCCACGGGCACCTTAAGCGACATGAGGAGCACTTCCCAGGAGTTCTGGGCCTGTGGTTTGGAAAACTGCTCTGAGGCTGGACTTCCTTCATGTCGAGACGACACCCTCTGTGGGGGGCAGGGCCTTGCACAAACGCTGGTCTGGATGTGATATCTGTGGGACACAGCACCTGAATCCGTGGTGGGACTGGACCTGGTTACCTTGTTCTTTTCCCAGGAGATCCTGAAGACGCACTTTGCGGGGGGTAAACACTTCCCCTTCCTCAGTCTCCAAACTGGCTTCCCGTCAACCTCTCCTCACTGCCCAGGCCACTGCGGGGGGCTCTGGGAAGGCGGGCAGAGCCCTGGGTGGAAGGGCCATGGCCAGGGGACTCGGGTCATGGGGGAGGGGCTGGGGGTCCCTCTGGACCGCCTGCTCTTCTTCGAGCAGGTTCCTTGTCAGCGGGAGGCCTGTGTATCCTGCTGTAAACGGGGCCAGCCTCGGGAGCTGGTGAAAGAGAGAAGACAGTCAGTGTTTTCGCGATGGAGCAGGACAAACAGTGCCCAGAGCCCTGCTGCTTTCTCCCCGCAGCTGGCCCAGCGCATCAGACCACACGCTGCCTCCCCTGTTCCCAGGGCCCCCGGGCCGCCCCCCACCCCCCCTCCTGGCTGAGCCGCTCTGCTCAGCTGATGGGTGAGGCAGCGTCTCCTGCAGTCATCCCTTCATCCCGTGCTGGAGTGAGGGTGCTCCACCGGGCTTGGCCTGCGTCCTGTAGGGGTGAGGAGAGACCGAACCAGGGGCCAGGGGGCACAGCAGGGCCGCTGCCGACCCCTAGCCCGCGGCCCCCCTGGTTCCCAGCCGCCGGCCTCCCTTCCCTGCTCCAGACCTATTTCCTCTCCGGGACAGAACCAACACCTTGTTTGTGCCCTAACTGACGGCTCCTCTGTCTGGAAAATCTTTTCTTGTTTTATTTGAAGAGCAGAACTGTTCCTTCCTCCCCCCCTGGTGATGAGGAAACATGCTGTTGAACTTGGCATCCTTGGCTTCTAGGAGACCTTGGTTGTAACTTGATGCTATCAGGTGGTTACATAACCTTTCCCACTGGGAAGCGTGCTCTACATCCTGGGCCTTCTGTCCATTTGGGGCAGGGGGTGGGACAGAGAGGGGTCGGGGTTGGGGGGGACTGGGGGAGGGAGTGAGGGGCAAGGGAGGGGCTCTTGGCCCCGGCTGAGGGCAGGGCCAGCTACTGGGGACCCAGTGGAAGTCAAATGATGTCCCCTGCCGGGCTTGGAAGTCCCCATGCCCACACTCACGGCCGTCCCAGGGCAGCCAGGGTCCCTCGCCCCAACAGAGGCCTGGCTGCCCTGTGTTTCTAGAAAACTAGTGTGTGCGCTCCGGGCAGCCTTGGCAGAGGCATGTGTTTATATTTAGAAACGAAGCCTGCTTCTTTAGAAGGTTATAGAACGTGTGCTCCTCAGAACACGCGTGTTCCATCCGAGTCACAAATGTAAATGCCTTGAGGGGCCAGGCAGGTAGTATAAACGAACAACTGTTTGTTTGTGTCCGTTGTGGCCAGCATTAGGGACTCGGTAAATCAGATCGAGGGCTCTAACGACATTCAAATTTAGTTTAAAAAGAAATACGATTTGTGCCAAACCAAACTGTCAGGGGGCTGAATTCAGTGTGTGCTTTGCCGGGTTGCAGCTTCTGCTGTCTTCTATCTGTAGGTGATTTTGTTTTGTTTCTGTTTTGCTAGGGGTTTCTTTGGATGGCATTTAGTGGGCGCTTCCGTGGCAGGCACTACGCCAGAGGACCTGGCTTGGAACTTTATATACATTATCTTGCGTAACTTTTCCACCATCCCGTGAGATCAGTACAGTCATTTCCCCCTTCACGGCTGAGGAGATGGACGTGCAGTGACACTGAGAATTGGGAAGGCGTCCTCCCATTTACCTTACTAACACTTCTCAACTTCTGGTCCTCAGAGACTGGTGTCAGGATGACTTGGAATCAGACCCCACCCCAGACTTCCTAAATCAGCATCTCTGGGTGTCCTTCTGGCGGCTCCATGTACTGAGAAGTTTGCCAACCTCTGTATTAGCCACACTGCCTTTCTGACTCAGGCAGGCATCGCATTTGGGTCCTTTCTGGGAAGGACCCTGTTCCAAGCGTAGGTCGTGGTGAGCCTTCCTCGGCTGCCCTTTTCTCCCTGCATCGTGCAGTGGCGTTTTCTTCCGTAGCCAGGGGAGAGCGAGCAAAAGCAGTTCCATGAATCATCGTTCTGTTTATATTTTGGTTGCTGAGGCTAAATATTTATTGCTTTAAGTAAGAGGTTCTGCCTTAATTAGAGTCATAACTAACCGCAAGTGCGCTGAAATGCGTTTTCATGACCATCAGACTTGCGTTTCTCAACAGAAAGCCAAACGCAATGGACCCTTTTGATGTGCCAGGGCCTCTGATCAAAGTATGAAGGTTGCTCTCAACTAACGAGTAGCTTTTGAAATTAAAAAGTGCCTGTTTGACTTTGTGGACTTAGCTATTGTTCTCACTCACTATAACACGTAGGGTCACATTCACGCTCCGGTGGTGTAAAGTTATAAAGCTGTGGGCCGCATAAAGCCTGTCATTAAAAAGCACATAAGCTACAATTAGTTTCAAGATGCATCGTGTCCACTTTCTGACTCTGTTCCTTGCTCTCTTCACCCTCGGCCTGGAACGGGCGCGCTCTACATTAACTCACCAGGAGAACTTTACAAGATACTGGTATCCAGGCCCCACCCCCGGCCAATTTAAATCACAATTCTCTGGGAAAGGGACTTTGGCTGTGGGTATTTCTTAAAAGCTAGTGATTCGAATATGCATTCGGGGATGGGAACCACTGTCCTAAAAAGTCCTAGAAGGTTTAATGGCTGAGGGTACTGGCTGTGTGGTTAGACTTGGATTCAAATCCTGACTCTAGTGTTTCTTTGCTGTGTGACCTTGGGCAAATTACTTAACCTCTCTGAGCCTCAACCTCCTCATCTGAAGAATGAGGATTACAGGGCTTAGCTCACAAAGTTGTCCTGAGGATTAAGGGAGATGATGCCGGGAAGCACTTAGCATTATAGGTAGGTGCACTTAGCTTGGTGCTTAGGAAGGGCTCAACCAATAGGAGAAATTATTGTTACTGTTACTACTGTGGTTAACGGAGGATGAGTTTCCATCGGTAGGAGCAGGTATCACTGGAGAACATCAGGGGACCAGGGCCAGCTGCTGTGGGCTTCAGTGTGTGCTGGCAGATAAGCCACAGCACACACTGTTAGACGTTTCTGATAATAGAGGCTTGGTTATCAGGCATCAACCCTGGGGACCCACAGGGAATGCTGGGCGGATCTTTTAAAGTTGGCCCACCCCTAGCAGTGCCCGTGAGATCCTGGAATTTGGAGTGAGAGGGAGTGAGAAGGTCCACGCTCTGGGGGATATATTTTTTATAATTGCTTACCCACACTCTGGACTCTTTTGAGTACAAGCCTTGTGGGCATGGCTGGAATATATAATTGTGTCTTTCTGGTAAAGCCAGAGCCCAAGGTACAGCCAGGTGCCAGCTGGCCAGTGTTGACAACACAGAGGAGGGGTTGCTCTCCGCACCCCAAGTGTCCACACCGAGCCGCTTCTCTCAGCCAGCATTTTCCTCTCTTTGTCCCAGTTCCTGATTCTCTGCAGGGCACTGTCCACTCTGTTGACGTATACATGTTTTATAACCGGCCGAATTCCTTCTAACCTCTCCAGCTTTCAACTCTCTGCTGAAATAAGGCAAACGCATTGACATATTTTTCTCTGAAAACGAATTAGGAAAGTTAATCGTCTGAAAAAAGAACGGTACAAAAAGATTATGGCAAATGAGCAGAACCCCTAGTGGTGAAGACCAATTAGCAGATTTATTAATCAGGGGCCAGTGTACCCTTCTGGAAACACCCTGGAGGCGGAAACGCAATCCTGGTGCCGACTCTGCACTCTGCCACCTGTAGCCCTAGCACAGTGCCAGCCCCCAGCTTGGGCCTTCTGGTCGACCCTCAGAACCATTGGCTTGTTTCTTCGAATTGAACCCTTCGCTTTTCCTTAGCATCTGGCCTCAAAGGCTAAGCAAGTTCGTCTGAATTTTGTGCTCCGTGGACTTGCAAATAAATGGGCTCCATATTTTCACCCACCTATTCCCCAAGCTTCCATAGAAACGCCCCTCGTGGGTGGTGGTGGGGATTATCTGCAGAGCTCCCGCACATGCAGTGTTAGATGCTCCCTCCCCGCTTTCAGCTGAAGCGTAAGTCATGCATTCCAAGGCCACGGGGGAGTGCGATTTATGCTCGCTGTAGCTCTGGAGTCTCTGTTCCATATGCGTGAATAATTGGGAGTGGGCTCTAGGTATTTACGGCCGGCGTGGCTCTGGACCGGAGGAAGGTATGTGAGACATCTTGGGCCAAGTCAGAGAGTTTCCCGTTCGGCACCCCCCACAACTCCACTTGGTTCCGAGAGCCCCACCCCTAAACATAAACGGTCCATAGACACGAGTTGTTTTGTGTATCGTTTCTGACTTCAACCCTTGGGGGGACTCCAAAGCTGGTTATGAGAAAATTCCAAGAATGCCGAGCATTTCTGGTGTCACGTGCTGGGCCAGGGACATCAAAGTTTCCGTTTGCTGCGGCAGCCTTGGTCTTCTCGCCCCCTCCCTCCCCATCGTTGTTTCCGCCAGCCAAACATAAGGATGTTGCATGACCATGGTATGTGTGAGACACACACAGCGTTTGCCTTGGAAAGGCTCTCTACACGCTAACCGTGCGGAATTCCTGGCTCAGCTGGGATGAGGTCGGGGTGTGTGTGGGAGGGATGGGCATGGTCATGGTTAATTCAACGCAACACGTACTCAGGATGTTTCCATAAAGCATGACCTCATCCCTTCCAGCCTGCTGGTCATCGTTACACTGGTGGTCACTTCTGACTTGGTGGTTACAAAAATAATTCCTTTAATTACCCAGTGGAAATTCGTAGATTGTTCTTACCGCCCCCTGAGAGGCAGGAGGTCGGAGCTACCACAACATCGGAAGAGCTCATTCATTCAAAAAAAAAAAAAAAAAGGAAAACAAAAAAGGAAAGCAGAGTGATCGGTTGTTGGGCGGATCAAATAACTGTGGGAATTTCCGCCTTTATCTCATTTCAAATAGTTTTATGTTTGCATCCTAAACGCGATCTGCAGGAGACACATTCACTCATTTATTCCACAGATAGTTGTTGAGTGCCTACTATGTCTCGGGTGCACAGGACTGATGCCGGTCCGTAAACAAGCCAGACGGTCTGAAGTGGCCAAAGTGGCATGAAGAAATTAAGTGACGTGATTCCCTAGAGAGGGACGGACACAGCTAGTTACGCGTGTTGAATCCGGTAAAATAAAAGAACGTATTGAAAGAGATTTGCTACGTGAATCAGAATAGCTCGTTGCTAAAGGAAGTCATTCCTCTGTTGGAATTATCAGAAGCTCTTAGAGAGTCCCCGTGGAGAAGGACTGTTTTCCCAGAGAACCAACTGTCTCCCCTCTTCTCACAGGGGGAAGTCCAGCCAAGCAGACCACCTGGGAAGGAGGACACCGTGTCCCAGCTCTGGCTTACTGGCCCAGCAGGGTCCCCGTCAACGTCACCAGCACTGCTTTGCTAAGGTACGAGACCCAAATTACCTTGAGATGTAGGAAAAAGTCATGGATGCTTGCGTGACTAGAGACCTCACACATCACCTGCCCTGGCCAGGTGTCCCCAGATACTTCCCGAGCTCAGACTGTAGCAGCGAGGAGCTGCCTGGAGCAACAGTGCAGTGGGACACTTTTCAAGCCGTCCTCTGGGGGGCTGTCTCTGGGAAGAGGGCACTGGGTGGCCGTCAGTGCTGGGTCGTGCTGCTGTGCACTGAGGAGACAGTGGCTGCAAAAAGGCCAGGGGCGTCCTCACCACTTGTGGCCTGGGCCAAGCTGATGGGGGTGCGGGAGCGGGTCTATTGGGCCCGAAGGATCCCTTCTCTGGGGGTAGGGCAGGTGTCCTGAGGATGGCTCCGTCAAGCATGTCATTGGTCATCAGATGGCGCAAGAAAGGGGTCTAGATGTTGACGTGCCCCCGAGGGGAGGGAGAAGGAAGCTGGATCCACCGGGCTGGGAAGGAAAGGATGAATCCTTGGGTGAGAATCTTCTTCCTACCTCTGGCAAAGAAGCTTCTACAAGGAAGGACGATTGTAAACGTGAGCACATCTCACGATTACTCTGATCTCCTTATGAAGGCAGGCCCAGGAGGCCATCTCCTCGGCACAGAACTTGGCTGTGGTGTGCCATCCCGAAAGCAACACGACGCAGCTCTGCAGCCGTGACTTATGACGAGGGCTTCTCACTCACCCAGAGGGCCCGTCCTCTGCGTGCTTCTGCCCTGAATCCATGGACGAGGGGCCCTCCGTAGATACAGGTGCTTGCTCACAGGCTCAGAGGCCTTATTCTGGTTAAAGACTAATTTCCTGTTTCCAAAGGTCCTTCACCGTTAACCAAGTGGGTTCTGGCCTAGGGAACACAGCCCAGTAGAGGAAAGCAGGCTTCACTGGTTTCCTCTAGCATCCCAGAGGGGAGGTGATGGAGAGGAGGCGGGGAGACTGAACCCCGGGGGGAAAGGAAGGGTGAACATAGGTGACAGCCGAAGTCGGGGGTGAGTAGGCACTGTCCCTGGCAGCCTCTGGGCCCCCGAGAACTCCCGGTCAGCCCCGTACAATCGGGGGTGGGGATGGGGGCGGGGTGCTGCCGGCAGGCGTGACAACAACAGCTCCGGCTGGAGCCTGTGATGTCAGGCTGGCCGGGAAGAGGGCCAGGCGGGCTGCTTTTTATGGGCCCAACTTGCTGCAGTCAGGCCAAGGGTTCACGGGCTGGGCTGGACGTGCCGTCTCTCAAGTGACGTCACCGGAAACCAAGCTCGTGCTTCTCAGTTGAGAATGGCGTTCTCACCTTCAGTCAGCTACGGCTCCGTGATAAAATTGCGTCATTTTGCTGACAATTCCGGGCTTCAGAGGTGCCAGCTGACTCAGGGGATACTTTGGTGAGTGTCCAAAGGAAGCCAGCCTTGGTACGAGGTAACATTTGCTGGGAATTTTCCCGGGACACTCTACCGATGCAGCGGGTCAGCCCCTCTTAGGATGTTTTTGGTGTTAAATTAGTCCTGATTGCAGCAGGACGGTCTGTCTCCGTACGGTTCATCCTCTTGCCATTTTCTCACGTGAATCCATGGAGAGCAAACTTGGGTGGAGCGCCCTGACTGCCAGGACTCCCTCCGGGTTGGCCCTCGGGGGAAGGGTGGTACGACGCGTATTCAAGAAACTGAGGCTCTTATGCTTCATGTTCTTGGAAGCCCAGCCAGACACTCCCACGTATTAGGTACTTAATCACCTCTTCTATCACTTAGTCTCCTACTTTCTTCCCCAGAGGATATACATCTCCTTCCAGATCAGAGATAACTCCCTTCAGCCACTCTGAGCTGAGGCCAGGATCCCTTAAACCAAGGCCCAGTGCCTAAGGAATCACGGACACCAGAGAGTAGACAAGTTGATACACTCACGTGAATACGGAAAAAGTAGAAAAAGGTGTGTTAGGGGCTCGGGGAGAAGGGTCCACGCTAAGCCTATTGGTTACCTTTAGACGTAACTGGTGTGTTAATCATCAGGTGTGCACCGAGCTGACGTGATAAGATCAAAAGAAAGGGCTTACAGATGCCCTGACCCCAAAGCCCAGTGACACAACTGCAGAATGGGGGAAATTCATTTATTCAACGGAGATGAATTGTTGGGTCCAGTTATGGGTCAAGCATGGCTCCAGGGACTGTAAGAACGGGCACGTCGGACAGAAGGCTTCTGTTGTTGAGGAGCTGACCTCCCTTCGGGAGGGCAGCACGTCTGAAAAGGGCCTGGTGATTTGATCCTAAAACTCTAAAGCGGGGTATCTCAACCTTGGCACTGCTGACATTTTGGGCTGGACCGTTCTTTGGGGTGGAGCGTGTCCTGGGCGTTTAAGGATGTTTGCTAGCACCCCTGGCCTCCACCCACTGGATGCCCATGGCTTCCCCAGCCCCAGTTGTGACAACCAGAATGTCCCCGGGCGGCTCCAAGTGTCCCCTGGGGAGGACAGACGCATGTTGGTTGAGAATCACAGCTCTCAAGTGATTTCTCTTGGTCATGTACAAAAAGCGGCGGTGGGGGGGAGTGTCTGCTCTGCATCTGAGCTGGGAGGCCCCCATATCTGTTCAGAACAGAGGAACGCTCTCTTGGAGATTCTTGGGGCAAGCCTACAGCGACTAGAAGGGGAGGGGAGGACTTGCAATAATCTCATCTGAAAAACAGCTAAAGGTCTGTTTCGCCCGGAGAGCGGATGACCCGCTGGGGGACCCCGAGGCTGTCTTCCCATATCCCAAAGGCAGGCAGTTATGTGCAGGGGGATTCGGCTGGTTCTGGGCTGTCTTGAGGCACAGAACTGAGTCCCGGAAGTAGGATCTGCAAAGAGGTGATGCTCACGTCGGTGTCCTGTGGGTTGGGTGTCACCGCCCCCCGGGCAAGGCCCAGCCACGCATCTGCTTTCAAGGCCTGCCCCCCACTGCTTCCCGTATCTGGCAGTGGGTTATGGGGGGGGGGGATGGGCAGCGGACCCTCCCTCACCCGCACTGCTGCGGCGCTCTGCTGTGTAACGGACGTGCGCGCTGCGGTGTCGGGTCTTCTGGTGCTGTGGGCCCCCCATGCTCCCTGCAGAGTTGCTGCCGGCCCCTGCTGGTCTCCAAGGGGGACCTGCAGCCTCTCCAGTCTCCACCGAGGGACTTAGGCCAGGAAGGAGTGGGCACCTAGCTTTCCCCAGAGGTAATGCGAGTGAGTTTCCCGCAGGAAGGAACTTACAGCCAGAGGCCAGAGAGCTCGCTCGCCACATCCAGGAGCGTTCCCACTCTTCCACGCTCTGGAGGGGTTCTGCTCTCCTCTCGCTTGCTCTAGGCCCGGAGTCCAGGCCCACGCACCCCAGCCTACACTCCAGCAGCCCTGGCCCTTCTCACTTCCCGTCTTCAGATCACACCGGCCACTTCCCAGATGTAATGTCCGCGCTTCTAGGAAACAGCCTCCCTTCCACCCCCGGCACCCCAGCAAGCGCCCCAGTGCCATCGACACGTGCCCTGAGATCCAGGCCAGCCCCCCGCAGCCCTGCAGCTCCCCGTATCCTCCTCGCAATTGCCCAGTCGCTGTCACACGCAGGTTCTGTTGGCAATTCCTCGGATAAAAACACAAATATGCACACTTTCTCTGAACAGTCTTCAGCGCCTTGGGCTGGCTGAAGCCGCATGAAGAAGATCTTCTCACATGGGCAACAGAACCTGCAGTGTGTGCCCCCTGGAGCCGACCCACTCAGGTGGCTCTCTTCTGGGTTGCCGTGCCTGTCCGTCCGCGAGCAGGCTCTCGACAGCCCGTCTCGTAACCCAGGCCTCCAGAACCCAAGGCCGATTTGCCCATCGGGGCTGGAGGCGCAGTGCTGGGGGCACACGACCTTTTCATTTTCTTTGAAACCAGAAGAGAAAACAAAAACTTTTAGGTTGAAGAAAAATGGCTTAGTATCTCCTCTTTATATATTTATATAATCTTTATGTCAACAGAATTGTAAAATATAATTTTGAGTATTTTATATGGAATAAGGAACCACAAAGGCAAACGGACTGAGGTTCCATGAAAGTCGGAATGCGCCTTCCCAGGTATTAGAATGAACTGTGGAAATTTGAAAATTAGGTTTGGGGTTTTTTGGTCTCTTTCCCCAAGGTTTCCAAGACTCCCGGGACCAATTCCTTAGGGAGGCGTTGGAGTAGCGGGGTCCCTTTGGTAGCCTTTGCAGGACTGATGCTTTCTCCAAGTTCACGCAGGGGCCCAGGGTCTGGGGCTCTGTGTCCCGGGAGGATCTCCCTCCTCCAGGGCTCCCCTCGGGGGCTTGTTTTCCTCCTTTACGTAAGGAAGGACTCTTTGGTAGCCTGAGCTTGGACTGGCAAGTCCTGGAGATGCAGAAGCTTTTGTCGCGGACCCGAGCTTTCCTCTGTGCTCTGGAGGTTCCTGCCCGATTCTGAGACACTAGGACTCCATGAACATTAGACTCTGTGCCGTATAATGAGGATGCTAAGCCTCACGACGACGGAGGGGGGAATAAGACGGGAAAAGAAAATGTACCGCACACCCCCAATCTAAGGCAGAGCCTGTTCTTCTGCCACTGACCTGACTCCTCTGGGAGGCACGCCTCTCTTACGGGTGCAACGGAGAGAAAACTCCAAACAGCAGCGCCGGCCACCCCGGCCTCTTCAGCCTGCACTGCAGTCCTCCGGGCTGCCTGATTTCTGGCAGGGACCTTGGACTCTGGACAGGTTTCTGGACCGTTCTGTACTCCGCAAGGGCTTACTGTGCACTTCTTGCACTTGCATGCACGTGGGGTGCCAGCTCCTGGAGCGTGCATTGCGAGAGATAAGCCACCGGCTCTGTGAACTGTGGAAGCCAGAGGCAGACCAGAGACGCTCTGTACCGTAGTCGAGAGAGAGATCCTGCTTGGGGCTGTGGACAGAGCCCTGGAGCAGAGGGGAAGGGGAGGCGGGCACGCGGCAGTTCCCTTCCGCGGCCCATCTTGGGGGGAGAGCCTCCGCTCCGGGACTCTGGGCTGGGGAAGCAGCAGGTGGGGCCTGGAGGCCTCCCCATGAGCCCAGCCTCAGGTGGACCCCCTTTCCCGAGATGTCCAGCCTCATGCGGGCCTGGCCCTCCGGTTCTGTCGAGTCCCACCGACTCTCCGTTAGCCTGGCCCTCAGATAAACAGCTCTGTTCTTGCCGAAGAGTTTTTGTCTGACCTGAGCACAGCAGGCTGGAGGGAGATGTGCCCTAGAGCAGAGGGAAGTGGTACCACGTGACTTCAAAGAAAATCAAGTTCACAAAATCCACCAGCGTGTTCACAGTGGCTGCCTTCGGGCGGGGGGCTGTGTGTGTGCTGCTTCTTCGTATTTCTGGATGTCATCCTATTTTCCCACCCTGAACACTGACTATTTTGTAACAGGAATAACAGAGCTAAATGAAAGCGGATGGAACGTGTCACACATGACGGCATTCTAGACAAAGACTAGCTATTTGCGACACGGAGACCCAGGGTGGGAAAAATGAAGTAAATGTTCTCTTGCAGACACCTGTCACACACTGTTCCCTCTCAGCGGGTGGCGGTGGCCTAGGTGGTGACAGGTAGAGCCCCTTGGTTCTTCTTTTTTTTTAACTTTTATTTTTAAATGAATTTTATATTGGAGTAGAGTTGATTTACAATGTGTCAGTTTCAGGTGTACAGCAAAGTGAATCAATTATACATATACATATATCCACTCCTTTTTAGATTTTTTTCGCATTCAGGTCACCACAGAGCACTGAGTAGAGTCCCCTGTGCTCTACGGCAGGTTCTCGTTAGTCACCTGTTTTATACGTAGTAGCGTGTATATGTCAGTCTCACTCTCCCATTTCGTCCCACCCCCCCCCTTTCCCCCCTCGGTAACCATAAGTTTGTCCTCTACATCTGTGACTTTATTTCTGCTTTGCCGATAAGTTCATCTGTACCATTTTTCTAGATTCCACATGTAAGCAGTATTGTACGACATTTGTTTTTCTCTTTCTGACTTACTTCATTCTGTATGACAGTCTCTAGGTCCATCCATGTCTCTGCAAATGGCACTATTTCATTCCTTTTTATTAGCGCCCCCTAGTCCTTCGGTAGGTCTGCAGGGGTATCCCTGTGAGTGACTATAACAGACATCCGGCGAGCACTCTGAGTGCCAGGCCCTCTACGTGCACCACCTGCGTCTTTCATCCACACTGCCACCCAGTGAGGCAGGTACTGTTACTATCACGCCCATTTTATTTTCAGTTTTTTGGCCACACTGCGAGGCTTGCTGGATCTTAGCTCCCTGACCAGGGATTGAACCCGTGCCCCCTGTAGTGGAAGTGCGGAGTCCTAACCACTGGACCGCCAGGGAAGTCCCCTGTCATGCCCATTTTAGAGAACAGAAAACTGAGGGCTAGACAGGTAGATGGCCGAGCTGAGATTTGAGCCCAGGCAACACCTGGCTGCAGAGCCTGGGTGCTGCTCCTGTAGGAAATCCGGGTGGGGCTTGAAGGCAGGACAGGAGGCAGAGGGGGCGGGCTGTATGGGAGGCTGCCGGGGCTCGGTCTGGGCTGGGCTGGGCGGCTCTTGACCCCAGCACGGCCAGGGAGAGAGCCTGGGGACAGCTGGGGCCAACACTGTCTTGATCTTCCCGCAGCGTGCTGGACATCTTCCCCACCGTGGTGGCCCTGGCTGGGGCCAGCCTGCCGCAAGGCCGACACTTTGACGGTCTGGATGCCTCGGAGGTGCTGTTCGGCAGGGCGCAGGCTGGGCACAGGGTAAGTGGAGGTGGTACGTGTCCCACCTGGGCTTCTCCAGAGGTGGGACCCCTGCCCCTCATCGGGGCCTGGCTGCCTCTGCGCGAACAGACCCATCGTCAGAAGGCGCCTGCAAGTGGCCCCTGGAGATCCAGTCTGTCAGCCGCCGAGGCGTGATTCCTCTGAGATGAACCTGTCCTTCCTCTCCCCCTCTTCCTCCTGAGTCAGTCCAGTTCCTCAGTCCGGACTTCTGTGCAGCAGTTTTGGTGTAGGGTGGGCGTGCACTGGGGCCGATTCCCTGTACCGAATGACTTTTCCCCTCACCATCATTTCATTTTCTGACATGCCCTAGGCACGCGGCACACTTTGGGGGGATGGGGTGCATGACCTGTGTCTGTGAGTTGTGTATCGTGGGGTTCCCCGGCCAGAACGGAAGCTTCCCAAGGCCAGGGAGCTCACCATGGAATTCTCAGAACACCTAACACAGGGTCTGGCGTCCGGCCAGCGTGCAGTAAACGAGGACTGGATGAATAAACAAATGAAGGAAAGATGCCCTGGGTGGCAGGGCCGGTCCTCGAGGGCTCAGCACACACACGGCTCTCCAGCCCCCAGGGTCCCCTCTTCGGGGTGCTGTGAAGCACTCGGTGGCAGCGACAGCCAGGAAATGTCAGGCCGGATGGCCTTTCCCTGCCTTTCTGCGTGTTTTACTTTTGCCAAAAGGAAGAGGAAGGGGGAGGAGGAAGGAGGCCGGCGGAACCCGGAGCTCTTTCTGGAAGGCCCCGTGAGCCCGGCTCCTCAGTTAGGGACCCACACATCAAAAGGGTTTATTTCTGGCTTTACCGCGGGTCACACGGAAGTGAGTCAAATGTCCTGGGGCAGTTCCTGAAGCTGCCCTTCCCCACGGCCGGCACACTGGTCCTGAGCGGGCACCAGGGCTTCTTGACGATGCTCGGAGTGGCCTCTAGAGCAGGACGGCTGCTCCCGGCCTATCCGACCCCCTGGAGCTGCAGACCCTTCCAGGCCGAGCCCTGCTCCCGCAGGACAGCCAAGCAGGAAGGTGGCTTCCGCCTCTGGCTGGGAGTTCGCAGTATGTGACCCTGGGGGGTTATCGACGACGTCAGCGGAGAGATGCTCCCGCGTGTTTATGACCACGGCCGCGCACAGAATGATCGGGGTCACCAGGAAGCGCTTCAAGGACTGGGGGCGCCTTGACGCTGTCCGTCCACAGGGGGGAGGCGAGCTCCCGGGCGCGGAACTTCCGTTTCCAGACGGCGGAGGGCTCGCCGCCTTTCTCAAGCTGCCGCTCTCCGCGCACCCACGGAGGCCCCGCTTCAGGGCTTCGCGGTTGCTGGTCTGGGCTCCCAGGGGGCTGGGCCCAGGGACCGGCAGGAGAGGCAGATACGAGCCGCAACACCGGCTGGGGTTTTCGTGGGGACGTGTGCTGTGTGTGGGCTACCCCGTGTCCCGGGAGGGGACAGCTGCCACTCGCCGTTCGCCCAGAGCTCTGGTGGCACCTTCCAGGGTAGAGGCACGCGGGCGCTGGCACCTGTGGGCCCGGCCCAGCGCCCCAGAGGGCTGGGCTCCTGCAGCGTTAGTCCAGACACCTTAGAGCTCAACGTAGGCCGCCGCTGGCCCCAGATTCAGCCGCTGCGGAGACCGGAGTACGTTGTCTCGAGTCTGCTGATGGAGGGCCAGGAGGGAAAAATGTATGAGTGACTGTAGAAATGTACATACCTATGCGCACATATACACGTGGGTACACACACACGTGCATGTATTCGCGAGCTTTTTGCCTTTGGGTTTTGGTGCAGCGTACAGGATCTTAGTTCCCCGACCAGGGATCAAACCTGGCGCCCCCAGAGTTGAAGCGTGCAGTCTTAACCACTGGACCGCCAGGGAAGTCCCTTGTTTTGGTTTTGGTATTCAGTAATCATTTACTGAGTAACTATCACGTGCAAGGCACCGTGTCATTCTGGGGCATCCAACTGTGTATAACAGCCTTAAAGGTTAGGTTTAAACATCGCCACCTGTTTGGAACATTCCTTAATACTCAAATTAGAATATATTGATTAGTTCCCACAGCATACACATATATATGTTAATAAACACAGCTGTGTTCACCCTTAGGTATACGCTGGGCTTACAAGATTCGAGTATGGGGTTGGTTTAGAAAACCATTCCAGTTTCAAGGAGCTCAAAGTAACTCCTAGACCGTCATCTCAAAACAATATGCAAAAAGTCTCAGCGGTTGGGTTCTTCCCTATTTTGCAAGCGAGTAACGGAAAGTCGAAGAGCTGAAGCAACCTAGGGCCACGTAAGCCCTGGCACCCTCCCCAGGTCCTGCGTTGAGAGGTTTACAGGCAGATGCTGGGCTATAGGTCTTCCTGCTGTGAGCGGTCTCACCACCCACTTCATGGACAGCTAGGGTCGCTGATGCCATGCCGTGTATTCCTGCACCTGCAGACCCTTCTGCTTCTGATCTAGAGGGGTCTGTGTCCAGGCAACGAGGGCAACCACAAAGGGGGAGAGGGGAGCGGGCAGGAGAGGGTGCACGGCCTGGGGACAAGCGTCCCACTCTAGGCTCGCCTGCTTCCCGGATGGAATTTGGAGGTTGCAGCATCACTGCTGGTCAAGTCCTACCTCAGCCCCAGGTTGCCATGACCAAGTCCAGAAGTTGTCAGCCGAGGGAAGGCTTCTTAATGGCTCTGCATCCGTCCTGTCACGACCAGTCTGGGGCTGTGTAGTCATACAATGCTTGGTCCATCCCTGGAGACCATACATTGTAGAAACGGAAGTCGGGTCTTGGTCTCTGCACCGCGGATCACTTCTCTTAGGGATAAGGGAGGCCCCCTAGTGGCAAAAGATGCTGTCTGGAGCGGCTGGCGCGAGGCTGACGGCTTTTGGAGACCTGGGTCTGTGCACCCAGACCCGAAGGGGTGGGAGACCCCTCCTTCTGGGGAGGCTACCCAGGCACCAGCCTCCAGAGAGGTAAGGAGACGCTCCCTGGTTGGAAAAGCAAAACAAAAGAAAACAAAGCAAACAGGTAAGAAACGCAACCAAGAAGATGCAACGTGTTTGCAGAAGATAAAGTTATCTTTGCAATTCGGACCGGGTGTCCTCTGGAGAGGAAATGTCTTCAGCTGTGATTCATGTGTAAATTTGCCAGCCTCCTTCCTATGTTGATATAAACAAGAACGCCATCATCAGTCTGCTCAGAGGGGAAAAGCAGGGCACATACGAGTTCTCCAAGATCCATCCGCCCTCCCGAGAGCGAGCCATTTTGCTTGCTCTTGGATTCTGGAAGTGGCGCCTGGTGACACCAAATGAATGTCCTGCACACGGCAGCCGCCGCTTACGGAATTTCTGTTTCTGTTATTGAGCCATAATGTCAATGGCTCGAACCTGCGGGCCTGGGCTCCCCTCTCCTGGATGTCTGAGTACATCCTAGATCTGTTGACAATAGATTTCCCAAGTCCCCCACTTCCTGCCCTCTCCAGAAGGAAACAAAACAGCCTCCTGTGGTGAGAGGCTTGGCTTCCTTCAGGGTTGGAAGAAGTGAGGGTTTTGAGTTACGACTTCTCTTCCTGTTTGGAAGGAGCCTGCTGTCATCACGCCGGCTGGGGACCTGGCAGGCCCTGTCACGAGAGCACGGAAGCAGCAGGTGTGGGAGGAGCCCCACCCTCGCTGGCATCCTTTCAGAGCCGGGAAACTTGGGGGGACAGCTGTTTACCGCTCCAACAGATGTTTCTCATTTTTTTTTTTTTTTTTTTAGCTCCATGGAAACTTTGAATCACATAAGCGCCTTTCCAGTGATATATATCGGTCATGATTCATACCAAGGTGGTCTCACGTTTCCAGCCCAAAGCCACCAACTTGCCAAGGATGCTGCTCATTTATTTTCTATCAAACCTTGTCCTTGGGAACCCTGAACTAGGTGTTTCCATTCTGAAGGGTATTCTTTTTATTTTTGCCGGGGGGTGGGGGGGCACGCCACTTGGCTTGCAGGACCTTAGTTCCCCGACCAGGGATCGAACCCGTGCCCCCTGCAGTGGAAGCGTGGAGTTGGAGGGTGATTCCATTCATTGATGACTTGCTCGGTCTGAGTGTGGTAGGATGGAGTCAAAGGTGGTCTGTGTTTGGAGGGAAGGCCGTGCACGGTTCTGGAGAAGTCACACGGAGACGCCCTCACGTGAGAGTTGGAGAGTTGACTGGATGCTGAAGAAGCTGTTTTTCTAAGAGATCCAAGGATCACCACCGATCTGTGTCAGGCTCCCTGGGAATATTTCTAAAACATGCAGTTCCCAGGCCCCGTCTTGACCCTGAGGGGTGGGGCTCAGGCAGGGGCCAGCCTCCTGGGTGGGTGACCCCTGCTGTCACAGAGGGACCCGCACTTAGAAGGACCCTGTGCTTGCTTTAAAGCACATGTGCTGTGGCCACCTTGAAATTCTTAATTTTTTGTGTGTGGGTGGGGGGGTAAGTAATTAAAAGAAAATAGCTTTTTAAGAAATTTATTTTGGGACTTCCCCGGTGGCACAGTGGTTAAGAATCCTCCTGCCAAGGCAGGGGACGTGGGTTCGAGCCCTGGTCCGGGAAGATCTCACATGCCGTGGAGCAACTAAGCCCGTGCGCCACAACTACTGAGCCCGCGCTCTAGAGCCTGCGAGCCGCAACTACTGAGCCCGTGAGCTATGACTACTGAGCCCATGTGCCACAACTACTGAAACCCATGCACCTAGAGCCTGTGCTCCACAACAAGAGAAGCCACCGCCATGAGAAGCCCACGCACCGCAATGATGAGTAGCCCCCCGCTCACCGCAACTAGAGAAAGCCCGCGTGCAGCAACGAAGACCCAACGCAGCCAAAAATAAATGAAGAAAAATTTTTTTAGAAAAGGAAATTTATTTTGCTGAAGGATAGTTGATGTACAATGTTGGGTTAACTTCTGCACAGCACGGGGATTCGGTTACACACATATACGTTCTTTTTCATGTTCTTTTCCATTCTGGTTTATCACAGGATATTTATTATAATTCCTTGTGCTCTACAGTTGAAATTCTTACTTTTTGGACAAGGTTTCTCTCATTCTCATCTTGCACTGGACCCTGCAGATGACATGGCTAGTACTGGGCCTAGGAATCCAAGCAGAGCTGTAATCCACTCCGATTAGTTGACCAGCAAAAGAGCTCTCTCACACAGGCTCCCGGGAGTTGGATGGTGTAGACCACAGGCCTGTGTCTGTGTTTGGGGCTGGGCTGGGTGTCAGAGGGTGGGTTTGGTGGGTGATGGGGAACAGGGACCACGACAAAGAAAGTAATGCTGAGACTTCCCTGGCGGTCCAGTGGTTAAGACTCTGCGCTTCCAGTGGAACTAAGATCCCACGTGCCGCACAGCACAGCCAAAAAAAAAAGAAAAAAGGAAGGAATGCTTTCCAGGGAGCCTCTAGCATGGTTTTCTTGTTTGTAAGCCCTGCCCCCCTTTCCCAGGTGCTGTTTCACCCCAACAGTGGGGCGGCCGGAGAGGACGGAGCCCTTCAGACTGTCCGCGTGGAGCGGTACAAGGCCTTCTTCATCACCGGTGAGTTACTGAGGGGCCCTGTCCCACCCGGACTCTCGCTCAAGTTTCCAGGATGATGTGGGCTGCCCCCTCTCAGGGTGCTCTCAGCATCTCCGATGGTGCCGCCCCAAACCCGGGCCCAGGAGGAGGGCTTAACACGCGAGGGCCCTGCCCAGGCCCTCTGCACCTGCAGGTACGCTAATAAGGCCTTTCTGCCGTTCGCCTAGATCTCCAGCCAGCTCAGAGCTGGTCCAGCACATCCACACTGTCCACTTTTTCACGTGAAAAACATTTCATCCCACGGTTATGCTTTCAATGCCAGTCTGGCTGAACATTCAGTGGGAGCTTGGAGATATTTTCAAGCAAGACACTGTTTCGGAAAATAGATGTTAGAGGTCTGTTTAGCAAAACCAAGCCTCTCTCCTACTTGGCTCACCCTGTGACCATCTTAAACGTATATTTTAGAAGGGTGATAGCATGGTTCTCAAAGTCTTGCAGTGGCTTTTTGCTTCCAAGTGAATTCGGACCCCCTCCACCCTGGGTCCCTGTACTTTCCTAGTCTTAGTTCTCCAAGAGCGATGGTCCTTCTCCTGGGCCTCCAGGTTAAACTCCCTCTCGGCTCTTAAGGCCACCTGGATTGAGAACTGCTTCTCATCCTCCCAGCTGGTAGGACTTGGAGAACTCCGGTACTTACCACATTCTGCCATACACGCCAGTTATTTAAGTGCATCTTTTCTTTCTTCTAGTAGCTTTAAGCTCTCTAAGCTCAGCCTCTGTAAGCTCTTTAATCGTTGTTGTCTTGACATGCTCGGCACAGAATCTTGCATCTGAGGAACCCTAACACTTTTTTTTAATGAATGAAAGACAAGCTCCCCCCCACGCGCCACCCCCCCTAAAAAAAACCCTCACCCAAATCTGGGATCTGGTGTGGATTCCAATTTGATTCAGTTATTTTTTTTTAACTCAATTTCTTTTTTTAAAAATGAATTTATTTATTTATCTAATTTATTTATTTTTGGCTGCGTTGGGTCTTCATTGCTACGCGCGGGCTTTCTCTAGTTGCGGCAAGCAGGCGTTACTCTTCGTTGTGGTGCGCGGGCTTCTCATGGGGTGGCTTCTCTTGTTGCGGAGCAGGGGCTCTAAGCGCATGGGCTTCAGCAGTTGTGGCTCTCGGTCTCTAGAGCTCAGGCTCAGTAGTTGCGGCGCACAGGCTTGGTTGCTCCGCGGCATGTGGGATCTTCCCGGACCAGGGCTCGAACCTGTGTCCCCTGCGTTGGCAGGCGGATTCTTAACCACTGCGCCACCAGGGAAGTCCTGATTCAGTTATTTAAAGTTAGAGCTTTCCAAAGAATTAGATAATAAAGAACAAAAATTTATTTGCCCTGAGGATGAATAAGTGACCCCCAAAGAAAATGTGGCATAAAACCAAAACAAGTTCTTTGAGTTCATCACTTGAAAGATACTAAAAACGCCACAAGAATCTTCGACTTTCCAAGACCTAAAATGCAAACCAGTGAGATGTTTGTTATTCTTTCAGATGGAAAGTGTCCAGATGCCAGCCCTTACATTACCCTATCTCAGAGGTATGGTTTCTCCAGGCTGAGTTAATTTCAGAAGTCATAACCCAGCCAGAAAGCCCTTGTCATCGTGACGCTGGGATCATAAACGCTACTATGAAGTGATAGGACTGTTTGAAGGGATCACAGTCAGACAGGAATTGTGATACCCAGGGGAGGTCTGTTCTTCTGAGGCATCACCAAACTCCCAGGAAAGTTAGCAAGGGAAGAATGGAAATCTCAACAGATGGGATGAAGTAGGATGAAACAGGATGAAGCCCGGATGTGCTCTGATTCCTCCTTTTCCCCACCCCCGTCCCTGAAAATCTGCATGCTAATTACATAAAACTGCTTTGGGATAAGTGAGGTGAACTGACATCTACTGCATTAGATTGGAGAAAGAGGTGTGTGTCCCTCTATGATGAGGCTGTGATTTCTGAGGTCGTGTCCTAGGAGGAGCTTTAAGAGGCAGCGAGTCTGTTTCGCTGTGTGGCCTAGAATGAAGTGATCTTACTGCTTTTTCCTTTTTCAAAAGAGTAATTGAGGGAAACTTTACACACAGTGAAAGCCACAGACCTAAACGGCACGATCTGATGAGTTCCTATAAATGTATATACTTGCATAAGGACCCTCTTAATGCTGTGAATTACATCGATTGGTTTTCAAATGTTAGGTCAACTTTACATTCCTGGATAAACTCAATTGTGATGTATTCTTCTTTTTATATATTGATGGATTTGATCTGCCAAGATTTTGTCTATAATTTTCCTTTCCTGCAATGTCTGTGTCGGGGTTAGGTATCAGGGTTTTGCTAACCTTGGGAAATGAGTTGGGAAGTGTTCCTTTCTCTGTTTTCTGGAAGGGGCTATGGGAGATTGGTATTATTTCTTTCACGTCGATTGAATTCATCTGTGAAACTCTTTGGATCTGGAGGTTTCTTGATGGAAAAGTTCTTGGTTATCAATTTAATTTCTTTAATAGGTATAGGGCTATTCAGATTTTTAATTTCCTCTTGTATCAGCTTTGGTAAGTTGTTAAAATAATTTGTCCGTTTCATCTGAGTTGTCAAATTTACTGGCCTAAACTTGTTCATAATATTTCCTCATTATCCTTTTAATTAATCTTTAATGAAGCAACTTTTAGCTCTGTTAATTTCCTTTATCGTTTTCTATGTCATGATTCCTGCTTTTATTTCCATTCCTTCTTTACTTACTTTACTCTCCTTATTCTAGTTTACTAAAGAGGACATTTATATAATTAAGTTTAAACCTTTCTCATGTTCAAATATAAGCGTTTATAGCTACAGTTTTCCCTTTAAGCATTGCTTTATCTGTATCTCCCAAATTCTATGTTTTACTTTCATTATCTAGTTGGAAATATTTTCTAGTACCTTGTCTAATTTCTTCCTTGACTCATAGGTCATTTAGAAAGCTGTTGCTTAATTTCCAAATTTTGGGGGCCTTTTTTTAGCTCTCTTATCTTTGTCATTTCTAATTTAATTTTATTGTGATCAGAAAACATACTCTGAAAGTTTTCAATCTTTTGAAACTTATTGAGACTTATTTTATGGCCTTGCAGATGATCTATCTTGGTGAACACACCATGTGGAAGTGAAGCAAATGTGTATTCTGAAGTTCTTGTGTATAATGTTCCATAAATTTCAATCAGGTGGAGGTGTTGATAGCTGTCTAGATCACCTATATCCCTCCCGGCTTTTTGTCTAGTTGTTCTATCAATTATTGAGAGAAGCGTTTTAAAAATCTCCATTTAGGATGTAGATTGTCTATCTTTCCCTTTAGTTTTGTCTTCCTTAAAATCGGACTCTGGATCCTTGTGAAGTATCCCTCGTTATCTTGGTACTCCACATCGTGAAGTATCCCTCGTTATCTTGGTACTCCACATCGTGAAGTATCCCTCGTTATCTTGGTACTCCACATCGTGAAGTATCCCTCGTTATCTTGGTACTCCACATCGTGAAGTATCCCTCGTTATCTTGGTACTCCACATCGTGAAGTATCCCTCGTTATCTTGGTACTCCACATCGTGAAGTATCCCTCGTTATCTTGGTACTCCACATCGTGAAGTATCCCTCGTTATCTTGGTACTCCGCATCGTGAAGTATCCCTCGTTATCTTGGTACTCCGCATCGTGAAGTATCCCTCGTTATCTTGGTACTCCGCATCGTGAAGTATCCCTCGTTATCTTGGTACTCCGCATCGTGAAGTATCCCTCGTTATCTTGGTACTCCGCATCGTGAAGTATCCCTCGTTATCTTGGTACTCCGCATCGTGAAGTATCCCTCGTTATCTTGGTACTCCGCATCGTGAAGTATCCCTCGTTATCTTGGTACTCCGCATCGTGAAGTATCCCTCGTTATCTTGGTACTCCGCATCGTGAAGTATCCCTCGTTATCTTGGTACTCCGCATCGTGAAGTATCCCTCGTTATCTTGGTACTCCGCATCGTGAAGTATCCCTCGTTATCTTGGTACTCCGCATCGTGAAGTATCCCTCGTTATCTTGGTACTCCGCATCGTGAAGTATCCCTCGTTATCTTGGTACTCCATATCGTGAAGTATCCCTCGTTATCTTGGTACTCCATATCGTGAAGTATCCCTCGTTATCTTGGTACTCCATATCGTGAAGTATCCCTCGTTATCTTGGTACTCCATATCGTGAAGTATCCCTCGTTATCTTGGTACTCCACATCGTGAAGTGTGTTTTGTCTGATGTTACATAGCCACTCCGGTTTCCTGTGCTTACTGTTCGTGTGATATATCTATTTTGTTCCTTTCAACTCAACTGCTTTTATATTTAAAATGCGTCTCTGTAGGCAGGAAGGAAAGGAATCTTGCTTTTTCATCCAGTTTGATAAGGCTCTGCCTTTTAACTGGCGAGTTTTGACTATTTGCTTTTCTCTACATAAGATCATTTCATCAACAAATAGAGGTGGTTTTACTTTTTCCTCCCCAGTCTGGATGCCTCCTGTTTCTGGTTCTTGACTAATTTCTGTGGCTGGAACCTCCAGTACAATGTTGAATAGAAGTGGTGACAGTGGACATTCATGTCTTGTTCTTAATCTTAGGGGGAAAGCTTTCAGTCTTTCCTCACTAAGTGTGATGTTAGCTCTGGGTTTCTCACAGATAATTTTTATCAGGTTGAGGAAGTTCCTTTTTATTCCTAGTTTCTTGCGTGTTTATATCATGACAGAGTGTGGGATTTTGTCAAATGCTTTTTCTGCATCTACTGAGATGATCATTTTTTGGTCTTTTGTTCTATGAATATACATTGCTTTACACTGACTGATTCTCCTATGTTGAACCAACCTTGCATCCATGGGATAAATTCCACTTGGACATGGTGTGTAATCCTTTTTATAAGCTGCTGAAATCAGTTTGCTAGTACGTATCGAGGGTTTTTTGTATCTCTATTGTCTGCAAGCCAAGGAAGAGAACCCTCGCCAGAAACCACATTTTCAAGAACCTTGATCTTGGACTTCTAGCCTCCAGAGCTGTGAGAAGATAAATTTCTACGATTTAAGCCACCCGGTCTATGGTACTTTGCTATGGCAGCCTAGGCTGTGACTAAAATACCACTTTAAGGCTCTTCTTTTCATGGCTTGAGCTTATTTGTTTTCAAAGCTGAATAATATTCGATTGCCTGGACGTACCACAGTTTATTTATCCATTCACCCACTGAAGAAAATCTTGCTTGCTTCCAAGTCTTCCCAATTAGGAGTAAATGTTTTGACAATTATGCTATAAACATCCACATGGAGGTCTTTTTGTGGACATTCACTCATTTGAATAAATAACAAGAAGTGTGACTGCTAGATCGTACGGTTAGAGTGTATTTAATTCTGTAAGAAAACACCAAGGTGTCTTCCAAAGCAGCTGCACTGTTCAGCGTCCCCGCCGGCAGTGATGACAGTCCCTGCTGCACACCCTCACCGGCATTCGGCGTTGCCACTGTTTTCCATTTTGGCCACTCTGCTAGGTGTGTCGTGGGGTCTTGTGATTTAATTTGCAACTACTGATGACGTACAGCATTGAGCACCCTTTCGTATGCTTGTCTGCTAACTGTGTATCTTCTTTGCTGAGGTGTCTGTTCAGGTTCTCATTCTCATCATCCTGATTGTTGAGATTTAAGAGTTCTTTGTGCATTTCGGATAACAGCCCTTTATCAGATGTGCCTCGTGGGATATTTTCTTTGAGTCGTGGCTTGACTTCTTGTTCTCTCGACAGGGTCTTTCTCGGGGTCTCTGAGCTTCCTTGATCTGCGGTTTGGTGTCTGACATGAATTTGGAGGAAATCTCAGTCCTTATAGTTGCATAGATTTCTTCTATTCCTTTCACTCATTCTTCTCTTTCTAGTGTTCCCGTTACACTTTTTGTAGTTTCCTCACAGTTCTTGGATATTCTGCTCTGCGTTTTGCAGATTTTTTTCCCTCTTTGCTTTTCAACTTTGGAAGCTTCTTTTGAGATATCCTCAAGCTCAGAGATTCTGTCCTCAGCCGTGGAATCTACGAACGAGCCCATCAAAGGCATTCTTATTCTTATTTCTGTCACAGTGCTTTTGATCACTGGCGTTTATTTTTTTCTTTTTTCTTAGGATTTTCATCTAAAAGAGGACTCCGACCCCCAGGGGGTTTTTAACTCTTAAACTCATCCACACTGAGCCTCCCGCCGTTCGTTCATCACAGTTCGGGTTTTCCTACCAGGGCACTGGTTCCCAGAGATGTCCGCTTGTGGGTTTCTGCTCTGGTATGTTGTGCTTCTCTGTCTTCTCACCTGTCTGTCTCCAGTTCGGGGAGCAGAGGTTTGCCCTGTGACCTCACTTCTCTGGTGGATCTCAGAAGTCATTGACTTTGTAGTTTGTTCAGCTTTTTACTTGTTAGGATGGAGGGCTGACTTCCAGAGCTCCAAATGCTGGACCAGAGACTAGAAGTTTCCTACTGAGTAGTTTTTAAAAACTGGACCTTGTGTGTGATGCACTGTAGAGATTCTGACTTTCAGTCTGAGGAGTGTTGACTTCAGTTCTCATGGGCACTTAATTACTGCCTAATCCCCTTAGACTTGAGGAGGCTTGATTTTATGCTTTGTCAGAACTGGGCTCTGTTGGATTTTATCCTTAATCTTAGGTAAACGCCTTCATTCCAGGATACAGCCTTTACTCCTAGCATGAACCTTTTGGGACTTCAATGGAAAATATGAAGTGTTTACCAAGCCTTTCTAACTTAACAGAATTCACACTCTAAATTCTACCTTCCCTGCACTGGGTAGCACAGACATGCGTGCTGAGCTCTTCAGACTTGTAGCTGTTGCTAGAATCTGTGCATGCCCAGTTCAGGGGTCAGCCAAGGTTCTGAAGGGAGTTTATTTGCAGACTTTAAGCCTTCCCCTCTCCAGCTCTCTCCTTCCCAGGACTTTGCCCACCAGTTTGCATCTGTGGTGGCAGCTCTGAACTCTGTTCCCTGACACCTCAAGCCAAAGAGACCACAGCCCCCTCCTGGGGCTTTAGCTGCTCCACGCTGCTCTGAGTGGGTGGGTAGGGGGGTGTCCCCAGGGGAAAACACTTAAACACAGACCCCACCCCGTGCGGCCTCCTGCTCTCAAAAATCAAATTCCTTTCTGCCTGCATGGATGATTTTCTGGTGCCTTCAATTGGTTGTTTTTTTTCTGTATGTTGCCTAGAACTGAAAATTGTCATCTATGGGAGGATGAGTTTTATGTGAGCTACTCCATTATTCCCTTAAGCGGAAGCCTTTAATTTTTATAAGAGGAGTCAGTCCCCACCTTCGCTTGACTGATTGCCAAAGCTCACGTCACCTCTGTTTATTGGCAAAGAAGAGCCAACTTCAACTCCAAACACTAGGCAACGACTCTTCCTTTTCGTTGGACAAACAAATCCATCCCAGGAGGAGCAGCGTCGACAGGGGGCTTCCGAAAGGCTGTGCGATCCGCCCATTCTTCCCTCTCAGTGGTTCACATTTTACGTTTCTGTTCAGATTGGCCCAGAATGAAAGCTGCGTCCTCCCGTGGTGTGACTGTGGCTCCTTCGTGGAGATTTGCTTTTACTGAGTTGCCCTTGGGCTTCAGGCGCTCAGCTTGTAGCGGAGGGTGGGATAGAAAGTTGTCAGCTGGACCAGCCTCATCACACAGCTGTGCTTTTCATAAGGATGCTGTCGAGTGTTCCATCCTGTAGGAGGAGCCGGTGGAAAAAATTCTCTCACACCTCAGGGCTCTGCTTCCCCGAGTGGCTGGTAAATGGCTACCTTGTTCATGTTTCCCTGCTAAGGAGACCAGAGGCAAAGGAAGTGTTCAGGATTGCCTGTGTGTCCCAGGGCTGTCCTCTGCCTGAATTCCTTTTGTTGATATAATTATATTGTGTTCATTCCTGTCAGAAGCCCTAACTACTTTTTGTACGGAAAAGGGGGCAAAAAAAAAAAGTCATCTGAATCGTTAACAGCCAAGGAGGCTGCCATCGCTCCAAACGCTTTCGTCGCCCGTCTTCAGGCAGATTCTGACTCAGACAAGAAACTGAACTGCAGCCCGAAGTGAAACGACTTCCCTGGCCTCCCTGCCTAATTTGCCAAATTGAGTGTCCTGTGGACTCAAGAAATCAATTTTCAAAAGACACATCACATTTACTCCCAGAGGGTAGAGGGGAAGGAAACTTGAGTCAGTGTCTCAGTGGCAGGGAGAGCGGTCACTGGAACACTGGAGTCCTGATATGTTTGCACTCACTTGTAATCCGGTGCTGGGCTTGACGGGGTCTCTGTTGTCACCCGCTCCAGGTGGGGCCAGAGCCTGTGATGGCAGCGTCGGCCCCGAGTGGCACCACGAGCCTCCCCTCATCTTCAACCTGGATGACGATGCCGCAGAAGCTGCGCCTCTGGACCGGGGTAGTGCCGAGTACCAGAGGGTGCTGCCCGAGGTCAGAGCGGCTCTCTCGGAGGTCCTTGAAGACATTGCCGGCGACAACACCTCCCGAGCGGATTACAGTCAGGACCCTTCCGTGACCCCCTGCTGTAATCCCCACCAAACCGCCTGCCGCTGCCAGGCCGCGTGACGGAAACACCGGGAAGCGAGACGGGCGGGTTCACATGCCGACTGCGGTTTTGCCCACTTCGCAGTGACGTGTGCTTTAAAAATAAGGCTCAGAAGTTTGTTTTGAAGCCACCACTCCGCGTCCCCCGCTGTCCCTTCCACGTGCCAGCTTGAGGGCATGCCGAGCCCGAGCTGTAAGAAAAGGCACCTGGGCTGTGGAGTCAGGAGTCAGACCAGGTCCCAGCCCCAGCTTTGAACTTGGGCAGTTGTTTAACGTAACTCGCAAGCTGATCTTGAGGAGGAAACAGGTGATACGTGCAAGTGCCTGTCTGGCACGCGACGTGACACCAAGCAGGCACTCGATATGTTCTAGTTGCCTTTTTTTTTTAATGCACCCAGTTTTGCCCGTCATTTGAACAGAGGCTCATCCCGGCTGGCATCTAGAGCAGCACCTCCGTCTTTCACAGGCGCACAGATCACCTGGGAGCTTGTGACCATGCGGACTCTGACCGGGTGGGCTGGGGGGGGCCTGAGGCGCTCCGTGTCTGGGAAGCTCCCCAGGGGGCTGCAGACCTGCCAAGGTGAGAGCTGCTTCCAGGCCGCAGAAGCCCGCAGCCCTGCCCACCTGCCACCACCCCGTGCGACAGGTCAAACGGCTGTATTTTAAAGATTTTAGGGATGCTTCCTGCTTTCAGAAACCACAAAGAAGTAAAGTTTTAAAGCCTCAAAAGTGCATTGCCATGGTTTTATTATCAGTGTCCTAAATGGGACTGAAAGGTCATAAATGATTTATTCCAATCACTGCACAAACCTTTTGCCTGGCTAAAATAGCCTCTCTCTCTATGTCGCATATACAAGAAATACAGTTCAGAGAGATTCTCCTATAAGTACATTTTTACGCAGCATATGCTTTCGAAAGGATGCTCTTTGTTAAATAAAATTAGGGTTATATAGACCAAGATGGTTCGTCCATGTGGACGCTCTGGCTGGGACACACTTTCAGCAACGGCAGGATGTGGATTCGCAGCAGCTCCCGCACCCACCGGCCACCGGGGCTGAGACGAGCCTGCTGGGCAGCAAACCGCGTCCCGGGTTCCTGACCCCCATTCTGCTCACACAACCGCATGCCTTGCATCCACCTTCCTGGTCGTCTCCAAAACTGCCTGACAGAGGGGCGGTCCTGCTGTTCACCATGACTGCTTCGTTCTGCCCTTCTGATCGCCACGGCACAAGATTATCTACCGAAATCAAAACAGAACGGCCTTACTCCTTCCGGGAAGGGGCTGACGGGCCGGCTGCACGGTCAGCAGACCTGTGCGCACACGGGGTCGGCGGGGGCAGGCTGGGCCCGGCAGAGCTTTCCCACCTGTCTGTCCACAGGCCGACCCTCGCGTGTGGTCACGGAAGAGTCACCCGTCTTCTTTAGGTGTAGACGAGGTGGCAGTTTCAGAAAATACTTTTTGTAAAAATATATGTGTGTATTGATATGTATACGGGTTGCTTTTTTTTTTTTAAGGCTCATCTTACTTGTAAACACAGACTGCTAAATCACCATGAAAAAGTCAGTAAACACCCTTGGTCCCAAGAGTAAGACGAATGTCAGAATATATGCAGACTTGTCAAGGCTGGCTTGTTACCGAAACCAAAGCTACTCTCTTCCTGAATACAGCATCTTTCTAAGGGACCAGAAATGATCAATTCTCTTTTCCCTCATTGTGCTTGGAGCAAAGTCAATCCCAAGGAGATGAGAGGGCTCATACCGAGGTTAGTGTCAGTATATTTAAAAAAGAAGACCAGTAGCGATGACCCAGCAAACCTCGGATGATTATCCGAGCAAACCTAGGCTCGTGTCCGGGAGAAGCTGAGACCCCAAGATCCGTCAGGATCCTGGAAGGTGTGAAGGCATGTGGGTAGAGAGGAGGATTCTGGACAGATGTTTGCAACAGGCATGACCGTTCAGAACAGAGACAGAGAGAGGAAGCTGTTTAGCATCTCCAGTGGACCATCACTGCCAATGAGGACACGACTAACATGGTCCCTCTTGCAAGAACATCCCAGGGGCACTCAGGCCCCGATCCTTGTGCACTGAGGTGCAGAAGCCCACCTGCTACCCCATCGCTCTGCCTGCAGGCATGAGGGCAGGGCTGGGGTCTGATGGTCTCCGAGACCCCTACCACCGGCTCCGCACACGGGGGCTGCTCCGAAATTGCTAGGGCCTAGCGCCCGTTCTGGGGAAGCTCATTCAGTGATCGGCACTCTCACGGTCACGGGCAGGAAGCCTTCCTTCTACATAAATAAAAATCGGCGCAGTTTAAACCAACTTCCACGCGTTTGGTCCTTACGAGGGAGACAAGACGAATGGCTTGTACCAGGCTTCCTGGCACCGAATAAGCAAACAGACCTTTCATTCTAGTGCTATAGTTCTTAAGCGTCTCCAATTTTTTTTTTTTTTTAACTCCAAATGATCTGCATGGTGTACGTATTATTTGATACAGGTTTTCTTTAGCAAGGGATCACCTTCTGAATGCCGATATCCAAATTCTGTAAATATAAGAGGTTTCGAGGTCTACTCTGATTTCAGTTAAGTATCTAACAATCTAATCTTTTATAGCAGTCACAGACTTTTACCAAAATTGCTGATTCCATTAGATTCCACATGTATGCCCACTGCATCTGACCTGCTCTGGTTCCCGGAAGATACGACTTCAGATAAATGACCACCAACTTTTGGGGGGCACAGAAAAGCTCCCGCTATAGCGAGTAGGGGCAGGAGAACCCAAAAGCAAAACAACTGGTCCCTTGGGAGGGGTCTACTGGGAGACGTTTTTAAACGCGTAATTGGTATTTTTAAGAATGACTGCTTTCCACCCCTAAGATGTAAACTTTACTGGTTGGCACTGTATTTGACAGTCTGTCTATTAAAAGCCAGAAAGGCCGATCCCAAGCTGCAACCCACAGAGCCTTTTGGGAAGTCAGGAACACGGCCCTGCAGTCCTGCACGAAGGGCCCCACAGCAGCTCTTGTTTTTGTTTTACTAGACTTACTAGATTGTCCTATGGATCTCTGCAAGAGAGACGCCAGACCCGCACTCCATCCTTTGGCAAATGAAATCCAACTGACCCAAAATCATGACCAAGAGAAAACAATGCAGCCCAAGATCTATGCCCAATGGCTACTTCTCTCTGCTTCCAGGAGGGACAGTCACCTGACTCTCCAAGCCTTGGCCTAAACACTGCTTCCATCTTGAAACGACTTCAAGTGGACCGTCTGGGCTGTTTTCTGACTGAAGCTCATAAGAGGGGGTCTCTGTGTTGCTCTGAACGGAAGCTTGAAGAACCAGAACCAGGGGGACAAGCTTCTCTTCACCCCAGGATGCTGAGAGGAGCCATGCCCAGCGCCCAGCTAAGCCTGGGCCCTCGCTGCCAGGACAGCTTAAGCAGAATGCCGGGGAGGTGCCCGGCTAGAGGTGCCCGGGGGGCTTCCCACCGCCGCTCCGCTCTCCGAGTGGCTGTTAACGAACAGGGGTCAGTCCTGTCAGAGCCGGAGGAGGGCGAGGGCCCAGCCCTGTCAGAGCATCACCTTTAGCATCACAAGGGCGGCAACATTCTGCTCAGAGCATCTCAGGAGCCTCAGGAAAACAAGAGCTTAGACGGACCTGTTTCTCCCTGTGAGCAGCACAGAGGGTGCTAAGGAAGCAGAGTCAAGGGGCCCGGGCCTCCGAACGCGGGGAGGCCGCCACGGCTCCCTGGGCAAGTACGCGGTTATCCTGACACTGTCAGGTGGGCTAGTCTGTGGGGTCTGAGGCTTCCCGGGTGTTAGGGGAGGATTAGTTGTGACAGACGAGACAACAGGGAAAGGACTGCGCCTCGTGCACAGGTGAGGGTTCTGTCTAAGCACACGGATTGGATGCTCTTAAGGGTGCCCAGTGCTCACAGGGGGAAACTCATTCTCATCATCAAGACACACTGGTCCCGTCGCAAACTCGTGTTCGGGGATGACCTCTCCTCGGAGCGCCCCGCCATCCTCAGAATAACCTGGAAACCAACAGTGAGACGTGAGAGAAGCCATGGGGTCTGTTCCTAGGCCGCGACCCCGGGGCCGGGCCTCAGCAAAGCGAGCGTCCGGGGACCCACGGGACAGACTGTGCTCCCCACGAGTGCAAATCCTCAGCGTTTACGGCCCGAAGCCCCTGGGCGGCTGGTCTCCTCCACCCGCCCGCCCCCAGCTCCTCCAGCTTTCCACCTGATTACAAACCGTCCAGGAGGCAAAGCGTTCCCACTACTTGTTAGGGAGGCGGCCACTGGGGGCTCCGCCGGCCCCGCTCTGGGACCCGCGTTTAAGGCTACGCCCAGGGCCGCGTCTGGAGGAGACACGTGGTTCAGGGGGAGTGCTCTGTCCACAGGCAGTGGTGACGGGAGAAGAGGGTCGCTGTCACACAGGGCCCCCGTGCCCGCTCACCTGGCACCGTGGAGGCTGCAGAAGGGCTTGGTCTGGCCACAGTTGCTGCGTAAGACTGAGGTAATGAAGCTCTGAGGTCATTTTCTTTATTCTCATCGGCAGTTCCTGAGCCAAGCAAGCTAACGTGGGGGGAGGGAAGAGCCAAAAAGGTCACCTCACGCCCAGGGCACTTGCAAAAGGCAAAGCACCGGAAGCCCGTGCTGGGCCCCTGGGGTTCAAGGCCTGCCAGGTCAGCGTGGACCAGCGTGACCTTCACCTGCCGATCACTGGATTTCTCATCTCTGGCGTTTAGTAAACCGAGATCGGGCCTGTGTTCCTCCTGGCACGCGCGGGCAAGGGCACCCGGGAGCCCCAGGTGACGGGGCAGCGGCAGCTCGGGGCATCCTGTCCACAGCAGGAGGTTGCCCTGCCCTTGGCCGCAGAGGTCAGGAGAACGTCTCAATTCAGTTCGGTACACGGCTTGGAGCGCCTGTTATGCCTGAGGGACCCCGGGAAGAGGAGGGCCCAGCAGGGAGACCCCATTTTGCATGTCATTGAGCCCTACGTGAGCCCAGCGCCAAGCAGGGCCCCTCTGGCTCTGCCCCTGGGCCCGCCCCTGAAGGAGGAAGGGAAGCGAGAGCGCTGAGGCTGGTCGCCGTCTGGGCTGAGGGGCACACGACACAGGCGGCTCCTGAAAGGCCGGCTTTCTGAACACCGGTCTCCTCACCTGTGGGTCTTGATTAAGACGCAGTCTCCTCCATCCTGAGGGTCCAAGTTGTAGATGTAAAGGTGTCCGCTGGATGATGCCACCAGGAGCCTCGGCAGCTTCTGGATCCTAAGGGCCAAGAAGACGTGTGCTGGGATGCAAACGTACGTGGGCGGCAGATCCGCTTCCAGGGACGAAGCACCCCCCCCACCCCCACCCCCGGGGACATCACCAGCATCTTGTCCCGACATCCATGAACCCGCAGCCCGCTGACCCCAGAGTCTGGGTTTCTGGTGATTTCCTTGCATGTGTCCTAGTGATCTACCTTGAGGATGACTTCTTGTCTTTGACCATATTGTGTGGGTGAGACGAAAGGATATGCATACACCCTGCTGCTCTGTGAGGTTCCCCTGCCAACAAAAGCGTCCGCCTACCTGCCTTATGTGTGTCTCTGCCTTTAACAGCGGAAGGAAGGAGGCAGGTGCAAAACTGGCCCCCATCTTTGCTGGCTAGTTTTACAAAATTTTTCAAATGTTCGGCTTTAAGAAACACTTTTTAATGTCTTAGATAAAACACCTGTCGACCCCATAGGTATCTGGACCGAGACTTTGGAACTAGAGCCTTTTTACATAATTCCGTAAAAATGGGAACTGTCTTCAAGACAGTGTCACTGGAATGAGAGGGTTAAAATTCCCATGCCAGCTTCCAGCTCAGCTTCTCAGCCCCCGGAGAAAGGGTCCCGCCGGACGGACGGGAAAGCGGCTGGCCGGCCACGGGGTGCCATGGGTCCTGACCCTACGTGCCCTTCTTGGCTCCCTTCTCTTGCCTTTCTTTTAAACCTGTGCGTGTGTGTCTGGGGCAAGTAAACCTGTGCTTTGGGGAAGCAAATCTGTAATGGTTTGTGCCTGGTGAGGGGTGGCGCTGCACGTACGTGGAGAGGGTGCAGATGTTCCTGTGCCCAGAGAAGCCCAGGCGCCCGGTGGCAAAGGCCCTGTCCTGGTTCATCATGTCGGACACCTGGGTGGGGAGGTAGTTGGTTGCAGCCATGAGCATCTTTCCCATGTAGCTGGTCCAGGTCGAGGGCTCCTCTGGCTGGCTGGGGAGAAAAAGGCACAGGCGAGGGTGAGGCCAAGCCGCCCCCCTGGCAGCCGTCCAACATCCCCGGCCGACGCTGGGAGCTGTGCTCCCGGCAGTGGGAAGGGACTGTGCCCGGGCATGACGTTCCGCCCACCCGAACGCTCGGGACGTGCCATTCCGGCCGTACCCAGAGGGCGTCAAGGGCTCGTGTGTCCTTCGGAAGAGCCATTGCACGGCAGTTAAGAGGTTCCCAGTGCGACGGCCCTCCTGCATTAAGCAAGCTGAATCTGACTATCAGCCTGATTTCTAGGTTCCTGGAAGGGGGCTGGGCAGAGAGTGAGTTGGAATCAGTCCCTGGGCTCTGTAACCTAAGCCCAGGCCTGTTCTGGGCTCACCGAAGAAAAGAACAGGCCGATCTCAGCGTCATGGCCTCCCAGCCAGACTGCGTGGGAAGCAAACCTCCGGGCAAGATGCTTGGACAGGTGTTTGGTTACAGCCCTCGAGCCACCCGGGTGGGTGCTGGCAATGCACAAAGGTCGGGGGAATTCAAAAGGACCTGGTGTGCCCCCTGCAGTCCCCGCGCCGCATCCTGGGGTCTCTGGCAGACAAGGGGGGGCGGCTGTGTGGTGAGACGCGGGTGGGCAGGGCGGACGCTCGCCTCTGCGCCGAGCAGCCCGGCGAGGACCAGGGTGGCCGCATGCGCCCCAGGCACCCCGGCCGAGAGGCCGCTCGTCCGGGGGATGCATCCCGGTGAGGGACACGGCCCGCGGCTCCGAAGCCCTGGGGTTTATTCCTCCCTGTCACCGCCTGGACAAACCTCCCTGGGTCTCGAGGTTCTCGTCTGGAGGCGACGGGCGCTTCCAGGCTCCCGCCGTCCCCCTAACATCCTGAGCATCGTGGGACGCACCTGCGCGGCTCGCCCTGGCGCGCTGCACTAAGGGTGGGGCGTCACCGAGAGGTACCAACCACACCCCGGTCCTGCATCCGAGGCGGGGCGCAGCACAGACGTAAAAGGGAGGACGCGTGAGCACTCCAGACAGGGTGCCCGGGACAGGGCCCAGGTCGGGGCGACTCCAAGACCACAGAGGAGGGAGGGGCGGAGGGCGTTCCTCCACCCCTCATATCCCACCGTCCTCACCGGGGGCCACGGGGACAATCACGGTCCCCTGCCCGTGAGAACTAAAGCGGCGGCACGGCGCAGGGGCTGGCGCCCGGCGAGTGCTGTCTCATGAGAGGGCGTCTCCGGGGCTGGCGGGACTGAAGAGGCTTGGTCGCCGGGCTAGGCCCCGAGGCAGGTCTGTCTCCGAGCGGGGTAGGGGGGCAGGAGGGGGGCCCATCAGATGCTCTGGACAAGCATCTGAGAGTCAGGGCCACGCTGGGCCGGTCCAGGGGCAGAGGCAGGGAGGCCTCGGCTCAGGCAAGGTGCGGCGAGAAAAGCCTCGACGTCGTACGGCACTTGTTCTCTTTCTGACTCACTTTGCCTAGTCTGACAATCTGTAGGAATCGAAACTGCGACACAGATGAACTCATCTACAACACAGAAACAGACTCACAGACACAGAGCAGAGACTGGCGGTTGCCGAGGGCGGGGGAGGGCGCGGGATGGAGTGGGAGTGGGGGTGAGCAGATGCAAACTCTGTATACGGGATGGAGAAAGAGCAAGGCTGCCTGTAGAGCACAGGGAACTGCCTTCCACATCCTGGGAGAAACCAGAAGGGAAAAGAGTATGAGAAAGTGTGTGTGTGTAACTGAATCACCGTGCTGTACAGCAGACACTAACACAGCATGGTAAGGCAACTCACTTCGGGACCTCCCCGGTGGTCCAGTGGTAAAGAATCTGCCTTCCAGTGCAGCGGACGCGGGTTCGATCCCGGGTCGGGCAACTAAGATCCCACATGCTGCGGGGCAACGAAGCCCACGTGCCACAAATTACAGAGCCCGTGTGTTCTGGAGCCCACGCACCGCAACCAAAGATCCTGCGTGCCGCAACTAAGACCCGATGCAGCCAAAAATCGAAAAAACAAACAAAAAGACACTATGCTTCAACATGTATTTGATATCTCTACAGTGACTGAGAAAACAAGAATGCAGATTAAATCTTTAAGTGTGTTGTATCTGTAGCCATTACGTTGTGAATGCCAAAGACAAAGGAATATTCCTCTAGTTGTTTGGGAAAAGGGAGGTAGGGAGGGAAGGAAGGAAGGAAGGAAGGCCTCGAACGCCAGGCTGGAGGGTCTGGGACTTTACTCCTGAGGGCAAAGGGGAATAAAGGTGTCTGAGGACGGAGGGGCGTGTTCCAAGGGTTAGTCCAGCAAGAAGATGTATGATGGTCAGAAGAGGCTACAAGGAGTGAGACCAAGGAAGGGAGGCCCGGTTCAGGGCGGTGGCCAGAGAGGTGGGACGGAGGCAGAGGCAGAGTCATCTCGTGCTGTACGAGTTACCGCTTCACGGACGGGGTGGGCTGGGGGGATGTGGAGAGTGACGGGAAGGTGTGTTCCTGGTGACCTGAGACGGACAGAAGCAGGTGAGCCTGGAGGTGGAACTGAGCCCAAGTGGCCACTTCCCACCTTAAGCACCAAGGCAGCGGCGTGGGGTCCCCGGATCCCGGGACCTGGGGGTGGCGGGGTGCCCGGATGGTTCTGCTGCCCACGGGGGCCCGAACCCAGCACAACTGACGACGGATTAAAGCTCCGGCAGAGAGCGGGTCCTACGGTATAGAGGCTGTCCGAGAAGGGATAGAAACGTCCAGAAGACAGATGACATCTATTTAAAAGCTTAGAGGGCAAGCAGCGTGCTTTGGGGCCCACGGGGTCACGGGGTCGGGTGCTGGAAGGGTTCCAGGCATGTGAGCAGCGTGGAGGGGCAGCGTCTAGTGTTTCACAGCCCTGCGGGGCCAAGGTTCAGAGGGCGTGAGAGCAGCCCCTGGCCAGCGGCCGGAGCCAGGGCCCCACAGTCACTGGGTGCCCCGGGAGGGAGGGAGCTCCAGACGGTGTGGGACAGAGGCCGGCACCGTGTCACACACACACAGACACACATACACAGAGATACACACACACAGGCACACACACAGACACACACACACACAGACACAGAGACACACACAGACACAGAGACACACAGGCACAGACACACACACAGAGACACACACACACACACGCAGAGACAGACACACACACAGACACACATACACAGAGACACACACACACAGGCACAGACACACAAGCACACACACTGGCACACACAACGGAGGCCGGGTTCTGTATCTCCCTGAGCGGGTAGAAGGGGTCTTCCCGTGGAAGTCCCACTCTGGGGGAGGAGCCTGTCTCTCCTGGTACCAGGCGAGGCCCAGCAGAGGACACCACGCTTGGGACACGGATTTGAGCTGTCGCTGGAGGTGCCGCCTGGCGGGTGTGAGACGCGGCGCTTTCACGTGGACCCTGGCTTTGGAGACGGAGGCCGGCTCCAGGCGAGACACTGAACTCCTCTGAACCCGTTCCCTCAGTCGTGAGGCTCCCAGCCCGCCGGCCTTCTGGAAGCGCGTGGGCAACCAGGGGCTGGAGAGTGTCGGGAGGCTCCACGGACCGAGAAGCACGGGACCCGGACAAGCGGCCGTGCTGCCGAGGCCACCGCTGCTTTCTGGGTGTCCCTGAGCTAATCGCTAACACTTCATGTTTCCATTTCCTATAGCGACCCTAGGGGGAGGTGTCAGGAGACACGCGGTGTCTGAAGAACCCCTAGGAAGGTGTGAGCCGTGTCCTGGGCTGCGCGGGGCAGGGTCTGGGCCCCAGGGGCAGGCTGGGTGACATGACACTGCCACGGCCGAGGCCTGCGTGGAGGAGACCCTTCACTGCTTTCCCGGGAGAAACAGGGGCTGCACACCTGTGCGCCTGCACTGGTGCCCACACGACAGTGGGCGGAGTCCCTAGGAGGGGCCCCAGGGTGCCACGGCCTGGTCCCCGGAGCCTGTGCCAGGGAGGAGACCGCAGCCCCGTGACTGTGTCATGTCGTACGGCCCAGGTGGCTGTCGAGGGGGTATGATCCGGACGGCTTTAGCCAATCACACGGGCCTTAAGAGCAGGGGGCTTTGCCCAGCCAGAGGCAGGAGGGAGATTCAGAGAAATCAGGAGCTTGAGAAGGAATCGGCGCGACCTTGCTGGTTTGAAGGCCGCGTGAGGAGGGACGGGGATCTGGGGGCCATCGCGGGGGCAGGGGCTTCGCTGCTGCAGCGCGAGGGCCTGCATTCCCGCCAGCGACCGGGACGGGGGCAGCTCAGGCAGACAGCGGGCAGCGCCTGCAGTGCAGCCTCGCGACCCCGAGTGCAGACCGAGCCCTGCCACCCCGGGGCAGCCCAGCCTGACTGGCAGCGCCATGGGGCCGCGCGCGTGCGCTGCTTTACGATGCCCTATCGCAGCAGCGACAGGGAACATGCGCACACCCCTGGCTGCGGCCCAGCACACGCTTTACGCTGTCGACCCCGCTCCGCTCCTCTCACGGGCACGGCAGCGGCCCTGGAAGGACCCGCCAGGCCCTCAGTGCTGGGGGTGACGAATACACGCGGACCCCGGAGACGCTGCGGGGTCAGCTCCAGATCGCAGCGATAAAGCATGTCGCACACGTGCATGTAAAAGTGATGTTTACCCTACTCTGCAGTCTGGTAAGCACGCAGTGGCATGATGTCTAAAGAACAACGTGCGGGACTTCCCCGGTGGTCCGGTGGTGAGGACTCCGTGCTTCTATCGCAGGGGGCGTGGGCTCCTGCGTGCCTCACAGCACGGCCAGAAAACAAAGTACAGTACTCGGAGCCAGGTTACGGAGATTCGTATCTGAGCCCCGTCTCAAATAAACTCAATTTGATTAAAAAAAATGTGCATACCTTAATTCTGAAGCGAGCAAAGGCTCTGGGGAAAACGGCCCCGACGGACTTGCTCGAGGCAGGGCTGCCACAAAGCTTCAGTTTGTAAAAAGCGCAGTACCCTCGAAGCACAGCCAAGCTCGAAGCAACAGCACGAGGTTGGCCTGTGCATCGCGGTGTCTGCAGCGAGCTAGCAAACGCTCTCAAGGGTTTACCCCGTGCCCGGCACTACACTGCGTGCTTTCAGTCCAGGCACTCACCACAGGCCCAAGATGCATACATGATCATCAATATTTTAGATTTGGCGGACGAGGAAACAGAAGTTCAGACAGATTAGATCACCTGCCTGAGGTCTCGCCGCTCACACGGGGCAGAGCCGGGCTGCAAACTCAGGAGGGCGACCCCAGCTCACATCACCTAGTCTTTGCTGACACTCACTCCCCACTTGGTGGGGACAGAACAGGTAAAGCCAAGTCCGTGGCGTTGACAGAGAGAAGTCATGTGCGCCGGCCAGACAACCAGGATCTGACTCTTCTAGTGTAACGAGCATTTCGTGTCCTACCGGTTGGCGAGGTGCTCCAGCTTGAAGATGTGCACGGTCTCCGTGTTGCTCGAAGCACAGAGGAGTTGCGAGTCCATACTGAAAGCCAGAGAGCTGATTGTCACGTACCTGCAAACACAGCCACACAGGGACGGGTGAGCTCGGGGACTGAGGGTAACAGCCTGAGAGTACAGAAATCAGCTTCACATACATATGTAAGAACACCTAAAGGTACCCGAGGGGTCTGAGCACAGGCAGACCTCGTTTCACTGGGCTTCACTTCATGATGCTTCGCAGATACTGCGATTTTTTTTATAAGCTGAAGCTTTGTGGCAGCCCTGCCTCGAGCAAGTCCGTCGGGGCCGTTTTCCCCAGAGCCTTTGCTCGCTTCGCGCCCCTGGGTCACGTTCATCCCCAACATTTTTCAAGCTTTTTCATGATGATTCTATTTGTCGTGGTGACCTGTGATCAGTGACCTTTGGTGTGATGACTGCAAACAGTTACGACTCGCTGAAGGCTCGGGTGATGGTCAGCATTGTTTAGCAATGAAGCATTTTTAAATTAAGGCGTGGGCATTTTTTTTTAGACTCATGCCATCATTGCACACTTAACAGACTGCAGGATAGTGTAAAGGTCACTTTCACAGGTACGAGGAAACCAGGAAATGTGCGTGACGCGCTTTATTGTGATACTGGCTTTACTGTGGTGGTCTGGGATGGAACCCACACTATCTCCGAGGTCTGCCTGTGTTTTCTAAAATCCCTTCAACACTGTATCATTCATACTTTGAAATTAACATCGGAAAGAGTCACACTGGGTCGCTTCTCAGGTGAGAAGAAACCAGGCATCGCCCCTTCCCGTCACACTGGACGTCTTCCGTCTGTGAGCCCTACAGCGGATAGGACCCAGACCATCACACTTTTCTATTCCGCGGGAGGGTCAGCAGTTACTTTCGGGCCGCGACTCCCTCGCCTGTCTCACTTCTCCGTGACGGGCCGCCCTTGGGCGCGTCAAGAAAGGGCTCCCCAGGCTGGAGGCCCAGGTCACAAAGCCCTCTCAGCTCTCGGGTGTTCTGAGTGCTCAGCGGGCCTCTAGTCAGTCACCTGAGAAAGGACCATCATCCCTCCTCCCGGGCAGGGCGAGGGGCGCACGCAGCCCCTCTGTCCTCTCCCCGGACGGCTGCCAGCCGTCCACTGCAGGACCCCTGTGCGTACTCTACAGTGTCTTTTTACGATGAGCACAGACCTTTTCATGCCTCTCCGAAACTCATAGAGCTTTTGCCCATCGGGAACCGAGAACACCCGGATGACAGTGCCCTGGAAGAGAAAGCAGGTAGGCATTTCGTACCGTGAACAGCTTCAGGCAGACACGTCCCTTTCGAGACGAGCTTGTTTGATTGGTTTTGAGCATCTGTCTCAGGAGAGGAAGCACAGAGGGCTGTGCACAGAGGCTTTTCTGTATGTGTGCTGTATAAACCATTCTTGAAAGGTGAGTTGAACAGCCTCCGTCTCCCGGCTCCTCCCCCCCCCAGCCCAAGGCGCTGGCGCGCTCGTCAGTCTGCTGTGGCCCCCTCAGATGTTCAATCTCTGCCCGTCAAAGATACACCTGTTTCTCGTGGCATCTGAAATTCAACTCGGTCACCTTCCCTGGTTTTTCCAGACAGGAGATGTCAGTCTCTCCTGCTGAACAGCCAAGCATTTTGTTTCTACTGTGTTTATGGAACGTGGCATCTCTCTGTATCTGTGATGATGGGCACGCACGTTTCTTAATCAGACCGCAAGGTTCTGGGCAAAGCGGCTTGTGTCCTGCACAGCAGAGGCCCTTGGTCGGCCGAGTTAATAAATGCAGCGCCTCACGCAGGGGCCGGAAGGCCTCCCTCCGGAGTGAGGTCTGAGCGCTGGGGTCACCGGGCCCCTTCTGCCAGCTCTTTGGGGCCCAGGGCCCTCGGAACCCCCCCCCCCCAACCACCCCGGCAGGAGGCGAGCCCCTGAGGAACTCACTTTCTCGGAGGCGCTGGCCAGTCTGGAGCCCGAGGCGTTGAAGGCAATGGCGGCCAGCGCCCCCTCGTGGGCAGCAATGGTGCAGACTGTCTTCTGTTGGAGAAAGGGAAAACGGAGGTTGATGCTGGGGCAGAGGGAGGACGCGTTTCGTCTCCTCTCCCTCCTCTTTCCTTCCGAGACACCCTCACTCCTCTGCTGGGTTCCCTGTTTCCCTCTTTCCACCAGGCCGTATGCATAGAAGCTGCACGTCGCTTCCCGGTGTATCTAGACGCTGCTGCAAGGGCTGCTGTGTTTCTGTCCCTTTTCCTGCCCTCGGGGAGATGGGCGACCACCCGTGTGGCCAGTGCGGTGATGTGACTGTGTTCTCCGTGATGCGGCTCTAGGGCCCGGCTTCCTGCAGCAATCCTGCCCGCTCTGTGAAGCTCGGAGAGCAGAGGGCAGGACATAGGACACGGCTGCACGCTGTCGCAGGCTGCGCCACGGCCCGGCAGGACGCACTCAACCCCGCGATGGCCCCCAGCTGCCACGGCGTCTGTCCGGGCCTGGCAGGCTGCCTTGTGGCTACGTGGACGGATGGCGATGAGGGCAAAGGGCATGACCTTCCCGTCCACACCCCACAGCTGTGGCCGGAGCTGCTTGCGCCTCTGCACCTCGCCCCCCCGGCCACCGAGCCCGCCCCTCACCTGAAACTGACCACGCGGCCAGGCAGGGGGCTGGGCCGGCGGGGTCGCCGCCAACTTACCAGGGCGTGTCCGTCGTAGAGCACGATCTCGCCTGTCGTCCGGCTCCCAGGATAGGCCACGTAGGAATTGGAATGGTTGATGGACAGGGCACACAGACCTGGGGGACAGCAAACCGCACGTGAAAAGCCGGCGTCCACGCCCGGGAAGGGCATCTGGACACGGCACGACCACAGCGCCACCTGCTGGCGAGGGGAGGAGCGGCCCTGCAGACCTCGACTCTTGATTCTTCTAATCCAAGGACCCTGATCAAGTAAATTCCCGGGACGACCTAGTGATTGGACGCTGACCGTTTCCACGCCACAGCTGAGAGGTCAGAAGTTAGACTATTTTAAACGTTCTTCTTCGCACTGTGCCCCAGGGCCCTGAAGTAACATCTACTTCTCTTCCAATTCCGTTACCCTCTGGGCTACAAGCTCCTAACTGAAATAAAGGGCAGCTTGTGGTGGCCTTTCTGCAGGGAATTAAATGTCATTTCAAATTGGAGGGTGGGGAGGCTGGGTGGCTTGAGGGGAGGACCTATTTAGAAGTTGTTTCAGAGCCAAACGTCCTGCCTCGATAAGGGAAATCGGCGCCTCCAGAGGGGAAATTCACTTGAGGGCAGTGAAGATGGTGTGTCTGCCGTCGGGACAAACTAAAGAAACAGGACGTGTTGGATTTAAGAGGCTTCAACAATATTCTGGAAGAGTAAACACCAAGTCAAACCACTGAACCAAACCTAAAAGCCATTTTTATTTACACGGGCATTGGAGGGGCGGGGGAGGATCCTAATAGCATTTAAGAAAAGGATTTTCACAACAATGGCTTCCATTCATAGGGGTGTACGTGATAGAAGTGAATTCACGGAATTACCCGAACCAGAAGCATTACCAGAATAAGAACTTGGAGATCAGGCAAGAGAGGCCCTTTTTAAATAGAAAAGGTAGCTTTGTTACAAGTTAGTGTGTTAAATGGGTTTCTTGTAAAAGCATAAGAGAAACTTCAGATCAGGCTAAAATGGACCTGACCCTCATCTGCCGGGGGCAGAGCAGAGGTTAAAACAAAAGCAAACGTCGAGGACGGGAACCAAGGTCCGACCTCCTGCTCGGGCTTTGCCGAGGACCCACCAGGCTGTGCCCTTATCACCTGCCAGGCAGCTGTGGGAGGAGGGTGACAGCCCAGCGCCCTGTCCTGCAGGCTCACTGCAGCCCTCTCGCCTGTACAGGGTCACCCAGCCTCAGAAGAGACCACTCATGCCTTCCCAGTTTTGCTGAATGTTACACCCCCATGACTTTTTTTTTTTTTTTTTTTTTTTTGGCGGTACGCGGGCCTCTCACTGCCGTGGCCTCTCCCATTGCGGAGCGCAGGCTCTGGACGCGCAGGCTCAGCGGCCATAGCTCACGGGCCCAGCTGCTCCGCGGCATGTGGGATCTTCCCAGACCGGGGCACGAACCCGCGTCCCCTGCATCGGCAGGCGGACTCTCAACCACTGTGCCACCAGGGAAGCCCCCCCCCCGCCATGAGTTATTGTTTAACTGGAAGTTTGTACCTTTTGACCCCATTCAACCATTTCACACCTGTCTTCCCCCTGACCCCCAGCCTCTGATAACCACCAGTCTATCCTCTGCATCTGTGAGCTTGTTTGTTTTGTTTGAATATTCCACATATAGGTGAGATCATATGGTACTTGTCTTTCTCTGCCTGACTGAATTCACGTAGTGTGATGCCCTCAAGGTCCATCCACGTCATTACAGTGGCAAGATTTCATCCTTTTTTATGGCTGAGTAGTATTCCATTACATCTATATGCCACACCTTCTTTATCCACTCATCCATCGATGGACACTTAGGTTGTTCCCATGTCTTGCCTGTTGTAAATATTGCTGCAATGAACATCGGGCTGCAGATATCTTTTTGAGTTAGCGTCTCCATTTTCTTTGGATAAATACCCAGAAGTGGGATTGCTTAATCATAAGGTAGCTCAGTTTTTAGTGTTTTGAGGATCCTCCACACTGTTCTCCACAGTGGCGGCACCAATTTACATCCCCACCGACAGTGCACGCAGGCTCCCTTTTCTCCACACCCTCGCCAACACTTGTCTCTTGTCTTTTTTTTTTTTTTTTTTTTTTTTGCGGTATGCGGGCCTCTCACTGCTGTGGCCCCTCCCATTGCAGAGCACAGGCTCCGGACGCGCAGGCTCAGCGGCCATGGCTCACGGGCCCAGCCGCTCCGCGGCATGTGGGATCTTCCCGGACCGGGGCACGAACCCGTGTCCCCTGCATCGGCAGGCGGACTCTCAACCACTGCGCCACCAGGGAAGCCCATCTCTTGTCTTTTTGATAAAAGCCATTCTAATAGGTGTGAGGTGACCTTCAGAGTTGTATGTTAAAATGTAAATGTTTCCAGGAAGGAAGGAAGCTTAAACTTCTTCGGCTAACATGGAACTTCCTGTAACACACAATGGAGAGTGAGTTGACACGAGAGTCTGACAAGAAGGGACCGAGGATGGTGGCGAGGGCAGGTACACCCTGCCACGTAACCACGTACCTGAGAGCTCTGCCTCTGGCTTGCACCTCGGCCAGCCCACCTGAATGTAGCCAAGGGGCCGTGCGTACCAACCTTTGCAACTTAATGACGGTCCCCAGAAATGCTGAGCGTGAGCTCCTTTAGCTTCCTGTGGTCCAATTCTCAGACAAATCCACCCAGCTCTAAGAATGCACTTTATTTCTTGTGAAGCCCCCAAGGAAAGTAGGAAGACTTTGCTATAGGCTTAGATATTCCCGTTCTACTCGTCTTCTGTTTCTGTCACAAATGTCCCCTGAAACCCTGTATAGGAAGGGAAATGAGCCTTTTCTTTTTTTAAATAAATAAATAAATTTATTTATTTATTTATTTTTGGCTGCGTTGGGTCTTCATTGCTGCGTGCGGGCTTTCTCTAGTTGCAGTGAGCGGGGGCTACTCTTCGTTGTGGTGCACGGGCTTCTCATTGTGGTGGCTTCTCTTGTTGCGGAGCACGGGCTCTAGGTGTGCAGGCTTCAGTAGTTGTGGCACGCCGGCTCTAGAGCACAGGCTCAGTAGCTGTGGCACACGGGCTTAGTTGCTCCGCGGCATGTGGGATCTTCCTGGACCAGGGCTCGAACCCGTGTCCTCTGCATTGGCAGGTGGATTCTTAACCACTGTTCTACCAGGGAAGTCCCAGCCTTTTCTTTGATATTATTTTATAATATAAAAGTGATAGTATAAAGAATTTGTAGAGCCCAGAAAATATAAAGAAACAGAAAAAAAAAAAGCACGCAGAATTCTAAAACCCAGAGCCTTTTCACTGTGCTCAATATTTGAGAATATTTTCTTCGGGCCTTTTTCTTTTTTTAAAATATAAGGAGTTAGGTTTTGATGTGGCTTTTGGACTTCAGACTGGACACACATTTTCATAAATCATGGTCAGCTATAATTCCACTGAAACGGTTTGGCTGTAATCCTTCTGCAGCTGGAGAAGAAAAATGCCTGATTTCCATTCAAGAACCAATGGCACCATCGGCTGGAATTAGAAGGAAGTCCTGTGATTCTAAATCATTCTTACCTCGGTATTTATAGTATTATGTGTCAAAATTAAAGCAAGTTAACAGTGATTTATAAAATGCAGTTCCCTCTGGGTTGATTAATGGAATATGCTTTCCAGTTTTTAAAAATAGAAAGGAGAGAAATCGTCTCTGTACTTACAGATGCTCTATGCTACCATTTACCCCACCTGAATTACATTTTCAGAAAGAGCGCTCGCTGGGGAATAAACGGCTACTCTGTCGCATTATATACATTGCTGTGTGGTGTAGACTGCTCCCCCAATGTTCCGTGAAAGCCTGCAAGACTGACAGCATCCCCAAGTTCTGCGGTTGGCGGATTTTTTTATGGAGATTTCCACCTTCAGCTGCTCAGGGTACAGACTGCTGTGCTAGCAGGAAATTAACTTCGAGCACCGTCTGGCCAAACCCTTTAAAGGAAGCAGCCTGCAGTCTTTGACACAACAGGAATGGGCATGACACAAACAGACAGAAGGAAGGAAATTTACAGCCACGGCCGGTACTGAGCATGAAGCAATGACAGGACTCTGTGTTTATCATGTGTTCGTAGTTCACAAAGTCAAAAGACATTCAGAATTTGTGTGGCTGAGCCTGTCAGCCAAGAGGCCCCGTCTCCCTGTGACCCATGAAGATGCATCACATCAGGGCCAGAGTTTCCATCTTACAGTTTGTTGTTCAGAAAATACATGAGAGGGTGGGAACAAATGAAGGAGACTCCTGGCCTCTGAGGATCTCATCTACGTGGTTTTGGACGTTCAGAGTCTGCTGGGGGTCCTTGAGCAAGGGGCGGGTCATGTCACTGCAGGGAAACCCTGACCTGTCCCGAGCCTGCCCTCCTGGCTGGGGTCATGTCACTGCAGGGAAGCCCTGACCTGTCCCGAACCTGCCCTCCTGGCTGCAGAGGGACAGGATGCGTGGAACCGGCCGGCGGGCGAGCCTGGCCGAGCCTTGTGTGCCCAGCAGATGGGACTTCGCTCTCACCCCCTCCCTGCCCTCGGGGAGTCCTCCCCGTAAGAACTCTGGGGGGTAAAAAGGCTCACCCCCATTTTACTGACGTAGGAAGGGCTCAGGGGAAGCTGAGAGGATGATTATAAATGTCAGCATTTGAGGCTGTCTTGGCCTCTCTCTCCAAAGAACGTCAAAGCTGTAATAAGACACACGTTTTGGACTTTCAACCCATCCCTGGTCTTTCAGAAGGAAAGGCTGAATCTCTCCCCCAGCCCACTGGTAATGTTTACCTGAGGACTCCTCCCATCATTTCTAAGTTGTCTTGAGATAAAATCATTCCCTCTGTGAGGCGCACACAACCTAACAGGGAGCACAGATGGCCCTACACCTGCAAACCGCCTTCCTCCCTGTTTAAAGTGCAAAACTGAGGCCATCCGTGCGTTTCCTGAGCTAAGACAAATGGCTGCATTTGCTCAAAGAAGAGACGGGCTTTTCGCAGGAGGAACAGGTTTGGCCCTGAAGGCGGGCAGCACCGTCCCCTGGGCTGAATGGCTGAGGTGTGGCCGCAGGAGTGAGGGGGCTGCCGGCTGCCCTAACCCGTGGGACGCCTGCTCGAAAGGCCGCTGACGGTGCCCGGCTCCCCGCCTTTCAAAGAAACGGAGAGTCACAGGCAGCTTGTGAACTTTCTGCCCACCTGGCATGTCCCCTGCCCCCCTGAGATGTCCTCTGTCCAAAGCTGCCAGGGTCCAGCCCAGGCCCGCGGCTCCAGTGGGCTCTGCTCAGACCCCACTCACCTCCCTCGCCCTGTCAGAAGAGCACATCTTCCTTTCAGCTGTCACCCCCTGGGTCCCAAACCTTCCAAAGACGCCAGGGCCCTTGTGCACCATGTCCCAAGGGTTTGGGGTTCCTGGCGTGTGGTCTGTACCTACAGTGCCTACGATGGTCCCGGGCACGTAGCATGTCTGCAATAGACACTTTTCCAGGTTAGTTCAACCTGTCATTCCTGAAAAACAGCACAAAACGAAGCTAATCCCCCACCGCGTCCCCGGCCATGGTTCCTTCACTTACCACCCTCCACTTGCAAAACAGGCTTTAAAGTCGTTCTCCCACAGAGCTTTCTAACGGCCTCAATGGCTGTGATCTTTTCAAATACAGTACCGTTTTGTCAGGGCTGAAATTTTAAAGCACTGAAGTCAACATCAAGGGCCATCTGTATAACTCAGATGGAGAGAAGGAAATGAGGCCAGAGGAGGAATTACTGCCCAGCAGGCCGTGAGCAGCTCACCGCCACAGACGCCACCCCTGTGAGACGGGGGTTACTATTCCATTTTACAGGTGAGGAAACTGAGGCTCAAAGAGTCTAGGTGACGGAGGTCGGGCCACAGGGATATTGAAATTCAGTGAAAGTCAATGAATTAGAAAACCGCAGTGAACTGAAGCAATCATTTAACGATACTAAGCTGGAGTGTGATTTACAAATACTGCCCTGAATCATTAGATCCGCACACTGTTCTGGTTTGGTGGCTCCTGTCCAACCACACAACTTCCTTCTGCCGCCAGGGATTCACGGAATGTCATCGTCTGCCTTTTCAACCTGACCAATCCCAGCTGCTCCCATTGTTAAATCAGGAAAATGTATTAAAGTGTTACATCTGAGAACTGAATACAGTCCAACCTCCTAGCATATCACCCACGTAGAGAGCATTGTCTGCAACGAAAGAAAACACGTTTCTTTTCGCTTTGGATTGTCTGTCTCCCAGTCAGGTAGAACCCACTTCTGATTATGACATCTGCTCTATACTGAACAACCAGCAAAGATAGCTAGGGGTGAGCACCCTGCAACGTCAGATGCAGGACATCTCTTATGTGTCTGCCTAAATGCTTTGACGCGGTTGCTGGGAATGGGTCCCAGGGGAAAGGAGTTTCTCCCAGGCTGCAGGGAAGGTCACACGGCCCTCCTGCAGGACGCATGGCCTAAGATAATCTGAATCTGCGGCCGTTAAGACAAAGCTTCAAGGCAAACACCACGAAGATTTATAAAGCAATGAAGGACAAACGCTGCTTCGGGTTTTCAATTTGGGTGGAAACACAGCTGGTGCAAAAGGAGCACCCAGACACGAGATTTGGGGGCACCTGGTCCGGGCTGGGGCGCTCACCTGTCGGGTTTGGAGGAATATCCAGGATGGTCTTCAGAAGCTTCATGTCTTTAATGTTGTGAATGTAAATGGACTCCTCCAGGCAAACGAGCAGCCTCTGAAATCACACAGACCCATCAACCCATCGGGGCTGATTCCTCGGAAAGGGGCCCGACCATCCCGAGATCACGCCTCTTTCCTGGGAACCCTAACTCTATTCTAAGCCAAAAGGGGGAGGAATTTTCATGATCAATTTGAAGCTTACGTTATGTGCGCACAGCCGCGTATACATCACCATCCACCTGGACAGAAGCACTAAATACAGGATCTTTGGAAATTCCATTTAGAAATTGAGATTTCCTTCTTGTTTTTGTTTTCGTTTTTGTACTTTTCCCTCTCCTCAGTCCAGGGAATCCTGGACACTTCCTGATCAGACTCCCTTTGCCAGTGAAGACACTTCCGGGTAAACTTCTCAGTTCCCCTTCCCATCAGACGCCGCCTCGGCTTCCTTCAGGCTGGCGCTTCTCAGACTCTGATGAGCACCTGGCATCCCTGGGCAAGGCCTGGGCTCTGCCTGGAGACCCTCGTTCAGGGGGGTTTCAACACGGACCCCAGACGTGAGGACCACTGCTCCCAGGCCAGATCCTTTCATCCCAGGGAACAACTCTTGGAAAGGAAGGAACCTAAAAATACCACTAAGAAGCGGTGGGTTCCCCTTCTGGGAAAAGCCTGCGATGCTGTTTTCCCAGCTCAGAATTTTTCGGGAGACTGTCACTTGAACCAAGCGGAAAGATAACACTGAAACACTTTTCTCAGGTTTATTTAAGGCTCTGTGGCCACAGCGCTGGGTGCAGAGGGCTGACAAAAAAGATTCTAACAGGGCCTCCAAATTGATGGCATGTATCAGTGCTTTTCCGTAAAGTAAAAAGTTGCTGATTCACTGCACCGCTTTGCCTTTCGCCTGCACTTACTACCGTTTGGACTAGAGTGCTCTATGCTTGTTGATGTTTGTGGGTTCGGGTTCGCTCCTGTGTCCCCACCCCCAGCCCCGCGTGCGACCCCAGAATACGGGGTCTTCACCATGCCCCTTCCTGCAGGGGCAGCCTCCACTCCTAGCTTCTCTGGCCTCATCCGCATCTTTCCCCACCAGCTCTTAGAGCACCACCTGCTCTGTGGTCCACTCGCCGGATTTCAGGTCCCCCCCCCCCCCACCCAGCCCAAGGGAAACACAGAGAGAACAGTGAGGGGCAAAGAGGAGGCACTTCGTCTGTGTTTCACATGAGGGCTCGTTCCTGGGATGAGCGCAACCCTGGCAATGGCTCCCTTTACTAATCAGTCTGCAGTCTCAGCGGAACCCTGGGCTGGCCTCCAGCTCAGCTCATTCCCTGTCACCCTGGCTCTCATCTACTTGTCTAGGTCCTAGAAGTAAAAACTCCTTTTGTCAACTAGAAAATTCTTTACGGCGTCTGCCCTTGGAGGCTTCCATCCAATCAATCTCCATCTGGGTAAGAGGACCCTCGGAACAGATGGTCAAAGAACTGTGGACATTTACAAATCCAAATACATCTGGTTTATTGTCTTTATTCCACAGAATACCTTTCCTCTATTAGTAGAAGGGGATTAACAGCAACTAAAAACGAAACAGATCCCAATTACTGAATATTCTTCCTCTCTACAGATTCAGAGGATAATAGGGGTTTTCTTTCTTCTTAATTCCCCACACAAATCTTGGACTTTTTTCCTGTTTTTCAGAAAGGAACTGCACAGCCTGAGGACCTGATGAAATAGACAGAGCAGCCTCTATTCTCACATCCTCGGGGGCGGGGAGCGGCAGGACCCTGGCCCGGCAGGGAGGGCACACCAGCAGCCCCGTAAACCAAAAGTGAAGAGTCCCAAATCTGAATGTTTTTAAGAGAAGCAAACCCCGAAGACTTCCCAGACCTGTTTCAAATCATCTTCTTAGCAGAAGACATGCTAAAGGAAGAGAGCCCTGTTCGGCCGGGGGTCCAGCTGGCTTGGCCGTGAACAGCGGAGAAGTTCTAGGTGCCGTGATGTTCTTTAGGAAATGCGGCCGGGGAACTTTGAAGTGAATATGTGTTTTATTGAGGAGAGGGTGGCACCTAAAGGTTAACAGTCCCATTTGCTGATGAAAATATCAGAGAGCAAGCGAGGGACATTATACAAATAAATACCGTGGATACCATTTGAGGGTTCTGACCTTTACGGGACATTTGCCTAAACAGTCTTAATTTTTATACCCTGGCTATCAACGTATGCAAAGATAAAACGTCCTGCAAAGAAATTTAATGTGCAACCAAGACATTTCAGAGACAGCACTGGAGCCAAGAATTGTGCTTAAAAGCCTTCAAGTTGAAAACCCTCAAACTGCCTTTCCCTCTCTTGCCAAGAACTGGGCTTATCTTCTTTATCCCCTGCTACTCCTTGCTTCTAGAATACGCCGTATTCTATTTCTCAGGCCATTTTCTACCACCCTGCTTTATACAGACTTGAATGGTAGGCAGTCAGCATAGTGGATCAACCCAAAGAAACAATCTCTTCCTTCTCATAAACTTAAGACAGCACTTCGTCTCATTTGTTTAAAAAAAAAGTAAGCACTTAATAGTTTAGGTACAAAGGAGAAAACGATGTCCTCGGTGAAGGCAAAGACCTCCAGCACCCTGGGAATATTTAATTGAATACACAGATCTGCTCGGTCACAGAAAGAACCGATTTATTTGTTTTTGTATTTAATAGGCAGCCGGGAAACAGATATTCACTGAGCATTTTTCTACCGGGCACCGTCTTTTCTACCAGGCCTTACGGGAGCAAGTAAAACGGATACAGTCGCTGCCCTCATAGGATTTAAAATCTAATAATTCAAGGGAAACTCGGCTAGTACCCCCAAATGCTTATTTAACAGGAACTTATAGTTTTCAAAAGAATGTATACTGCACGTTTGAGATAAGACTAACCCTTCCTCCAACAAAGAAAACACCACCAGAAACATCTTCACGGGTTAGCCGGAAGAAAGAAAAGCGGCCTGGGACTCGGTCCCAGCAAGAGGAGGGGCAGTTTCACCGGCTGGCTTCAGCACTAACCCAGGAGTACCACACTTTCTCTCCAGGAGCTTATTCTGACAGGCGTGACCACCAGCCGGCAAGGAATGCCACCATCTAGGGCCCAAAGCAGAAGGGCGCCCCTCTGGTTTAAGGTGCCCCTGCGGTGGCTCATGGGACAGATTCTGAGCCAGGGTTCCACCCAGCTTGGCTCCAGGGGGACAGCGTTCGCCTAGCCGGATGTTTGAGAAATCACGGCAGGCGGAAGGACCGGGGCCCGGGGGCGGTGCGGGCCGTCTCACCACCGAGACAAGTGTGCGGCGTAGACTCAAACCATGTCCCCGTAATCCTCGGCCTGAGTTTTAAAACCCCCGACAGAGCTGGATGCTGGAGAGAGATGACCATCCCGAGAGATGCTCCTCTTTTTCCTTGGTCCCCAGCGGCGGGAGCCTTGTGACCCGGAGGGATGCGCCAGCCCCTTACCTGCCGGTTCAGCCTGATGGACAAGACGTTACTGGAGTAGCTGTAGCTGCAGATCTCCGTGCCCTTCTTGAAGTGGTAGACGTTCATCTGACGAGGCTTCGTGTGGCTCACCACCACCACCAGGCTGCTGGAGAAGAGGCGCTCCACGATGCAGACGTCGGGGATGTCATCTGCGGGCAGGGGGTGGGGAGGCGGCCGAGGGCAGGCCGAGGGCAGGCAGACGTCAGCCCGCCGGCCTCCTCGGGGTCCTCCCTCCCTTGCCGCCCGCTTGCAGAGATTCCCCGCCCCTTCCCTCGACAGTGAACTTTTACCCGTTTCCCAAGTTCCCAAGCCCTTTCCACGATGGACAGTCAGGCAGACCCCGGAGATCAGAACCTCAAGCCGGGCTTTCCAGAGCATCCCCTGATGCCCTCTGCGGCTGGAATCACAGCCCCGCCCCCGGGGCCGCTGTCCTCTCTGCAGAGCATATCTGGGAGGTTTGGATCAATCCACTCTTCCTCCATGGGAGGTTGCAAAGGGGTAACTACTCTGTCGGGAGGCTCTGCTTTCGGAATTCTTCTGGTCCCTGTTGCTAAAAGGTACAGGTGCCACCATGATGGGGGAGGGGAGGGGGCAGGAACAGTGAATTCTGTGCCTCCTGCCCGTCTTGCTGTGCTCCCTGACTCTCTCCGGAATCCCTTTCCTGTTGATAATACCCCGGACATCTGTTTTATGACCAGGGGAGTCCTTCTGTACCCAGGAAGAAGGTAAATCAGGAGGCCTCTCGAGCGCCTGTAGACAGGAGGCCTCCGTGTCGTTCTGGGAACAGTCTTTTCACATGTCTGCCTTTCTTGGGCTCCAGCAAGTCCCATAGGGAACAACGCAGGACAGATACAGAGCAGAATTTTCACAAAAATGTTATAATAAAAATAACATCTTACAAGTCAATTGGGAGCCTAAGATATTATTTGCCAAGCCACTTTCTTCCCAGGAAATCCGAAGAGTGTGTTTTCGTCAATATCATGGTGGCATAAACAACAACCTTCCCTGAGACAATGAGAGAGGCACATTTCTAAGCTGGACTTGTTTTTAATATTCACTAGAAGTACTTCAATGTCTTCGATATGGATTCTGTGACTGGGAGACTACTGCTTTATTAAAACAAGGAAAATACTTCCATGACTGAATGAATGTTACCAATATTCTACAGTGCCAATAAAAGGGCAAAAAAAAAAAAATCGTAAGTGAACTTTCAGTTTGACAATTATCAGAACTGATGACCGTGCATATGAGTATACGAAAAAGTGTCAACAATACAGTTTCAAAGGATTTCTTAATGTAAAAAGAGAATGTTACTTCAGCTATTGCCAAATCTTACTAGTGTTTCATGGTGGGTTTTTTTTTTAAAGCAAGTGGAAACGATGATTTATATTTAAATCTGAAAAAACACTGACTCTGTAAGTTTGCGGTTAATGGAGGGAAATGCAGACAGTTGAGCAGTACCCCGGCTTCGAGTCTAGAGGGAGGATTTGGTGCCCTGAGGTCCTCACACGCACACACTTACTGCTTCCGTGGACGGGGTCCAGCTGCTCCACGGAGCTCAAAGAAAACAGCTTATAACCAGATTTGGTTCCAATCGCGAGGGATCTGTGAAGGCAAGGACAGCCTGGGAATGACAACAGGTACTGGGTCCAACCACAGGTGTGTCTGAAGAGAGACACCCTCCGTCCCTCTAGCCTCAGATAAACACACAGCCTCAGGAGTCAAGACATTTGATCACTTTCTAGATGGAGAAGCAAGCATGCCTTGTCAGGTGGGCAGGTCCAGTTGAAAGGAAGTCAAAGACAGCTACATACAAACGTGAAATGGCGAAGAGACCTGAAACTGAATGGGCTCTATCGTCAAATGAAGTGTCAGACCCACCAGAGACCATGCTTTCCCAGCTGGGCAGAAATGGGAAAAATGGCATGTTTGACAATATTCATCACAGTGCTACCAAGAGGTAAATTATTTTTTTTTCTTTCCTCCCTCCCTCCCTCCCTCCCTCCCTCCCTTCCTTCCTTCCTTCTCTCCTTCCTTCACTTTCTTCCTTCCCTCCCTCCCTCCTTCCTTCCTCCTTTCTTTCCTTCTTTCTTGCTTAAAAAAGACATACGTGATCTTAGAAGACACAGTGGGTCATTAGCAGGCAAAATTTAATAGATGCTTCCTTCCATCGCTTTCCATGAAAGTATCTCAGATACTTTATACCAGTTGTTCTCATCCCTGCTGCACGTTAAACTCACCTGGGAAGCTTTAAGAAAAATACTGATGACTGTCTACCCTGCTCCCCCCGGCCCTGTGCTTTTTATTTAATTGGATTTCTTTCTTCTTTTTGTTTTTTTTCAGTTCAAGTACTTTCACGGGCAGCCATTCATGGGCAGCCATGGTTGAGAACTCTGCTTTATCCCCTGCTTCACAAAGCCAGCACTGCACCCTACCAACAGAGCAAAATCGAAACCTTATCTGGGACAACGGGGGCTAAAAGAATTTTGTCTTCTTCTTCTTCTTCTTCTTTTTTTTTTTTTTTTTTAATTTTTTGGCCGCGCAGTGCAGCCTGTGGGATCTTAGTTTCCTGATCAGGGATCAAACCCACGTCCTCTGCATCGGAAGTGCAGAGCTTGAACCACTGGACCGCCAGGGAAGTCCAGAATCTTGTCTTCTTAATCTTTCACTCTTCAACCGATAGATACAGAGTGTGCACCCATGTTTCCTTGGCCCCAGGATGAAAGCAAACGAGTCAGTTTTGTTCGGCAGCTGAGAATTCCTATCCAGCTCTCTCCTGCTTTGCCCTCAACACCTCAGTGATGACCAAAATCTTACCCAGAGCACCCTCAGAATAAGCCATCAGACCCTGACCCCTGGGAAATGGGATGCCAGGGCTGAAATGGACCTTAAAATGGTCCTACGTAGACCTAACAATTAGTCCAACTCCCTCATTCAAAATAAACATATGAAAAGGCGAGCTTCAGCTCTTCACAGGGAGACATAGACTAAAATAAGCAGCTTACTGCTACAAGCCTGGATGGCCAAGGCTCTTGTTTCACTAGCCTAAAAGAGAGACGGTCATATGATTCTCCCTGGAATTTTGTTTTTTTTCTACCCTAACATTTGTTCTTCCCTGGAATGGCAGTTGACTTTTAATCAGCAAGGTGGCTGCTTCTGCTTCTTTACTCCCCACCCCCCCCGCCCCCGCCCCCAACCGACCTGCTGAGCAGCTAACCTGGGGGATTAGACGTTTGCATCAAGCAACAGTGCGCTCAGAACTGGGGCTTGGCTTCTAATAACAACAAACTCGAAAGGCCAGCCAGCCGCATCTTAAAACTTCAACATATACATACTCCATAGTGATCACTGTTTCTAAACCTTCTTCCCATAAACTTTTTTCACATAAATATGTGTGCAGTTAGTTGCAAACCAAGGTTTCTAAAGCTTGCAAGTAAGGGAAAAAATGTTGTAATTAGAGTCTTATAATATTAACCAAAATATTAACTGGCAACTTAAAATAACTTTCAAACATATGCCCTTCTCCACAAGAATTTTAACTATGGGAAATGGCAGTGTGATCACTGTTGTGTTTTAAATGGTTGATCAATGACCACAAAAAACTCTGAATCAAGGAATTCAGATTAAAACCGTATTTCATTCATAAGCCCTTTCCGTAAGAAGAAAAAAAATTCTCATCACCTCTCATGAAAATGGGATTTGCGACAAATACATACCACGAATCAAGTGAAAAAAACACACCCAAATTGTCTGGCACAGGGCCAAGCATGAAGGATGAGTGAAGACTGCTAAAGGTTAGTTGTCTTCTAACTAACCTTCTCCAGAAAAACTGGACCCTAATTTTTTTTTTTTTTTTTTTTACCGGTACGCGGGCTTCTCACTGTTGTGGCCTCTCCCGTTGCGGAGCACAGGCTCCGGACGCGCAGGCTCGGCGGCCATGGCTCACGGGCCCAGCCGCTCTGTGGCATGTGGGATCTTCCCGGACCGGGGCACGAACCCGCGTCCCCTGCGTCGGCAGGCGGACTCTCAACCACTGCGCCACCAGGGAAGCCTGGACCCTAAATTTGGCCTATACTTATAGAAAAAGACACGCTGACACTCCGAAATGTATTCGGCAAGGGGCTTGACTTATTTTAAAATCCAATGCCATACCCTCTGAGGCTCAAAGCAACTGACTGTGACAAAAACTTTTATTTATAGGTGCGACAGAGCTGCCCAGCAGAGCCAGGAAGACAGAACTGACAGTAGGGACTAAGGACAGTATCTTCCCGAGCACCCTACGGTTTTGAAAATAACATTCTTATCCAACCGCTATAGAAAGCTGGGACTTGCCTAGAGTAAAAATTAACATCCCTTTTTAAAAAATGTAATAAACAATGCTACAAAGCAGAATTGAGAACATTTCCTACTAAGAAGCAAACTAGCCCTAGCTCCCCTCGTTAACCTGCTCTCAGCTGGGAAGGCAAACACCCAGGCATTTCAACAGCCATCCTCTCTTGCAAAATGTTTCTTACAAAACATCAGAAGTGAATCTAGACCATCATTTTTGTAAACTGTGGCTGTCAACCCATGAGAAAATAATTTAGTAAGTCACGAATGGCTTAAAAAAAAAAAGAAACACAAAATACCAGAGGGTACTGCACACATTACGAGCATGTTGTGAATTGCTTTTCAGTGATATTATACGTGTGTGTGTGTGTGCGTGTATAGACACACATCTATATCTGGATATTGGGTAATGCTGTAACATGTATTTCTTATTCTGGGCTGTGGTCAAGGGAAGCTTGAAAGTCCCGCTTCTAACCCAGTTGTCCAGCTACTGGATTACATGATTACACATACAGCTTTTTCGAAAAAAGGTATATTGTTTGGCAGAGGGTGTTTTCAAACAGAAACACAAAGGGAATGGAAGCCAGGGCTGCTTATGGTACACGATGGCCTTAATTACACCACTGAATGTTCAATATTAGCACAGCCCAGGCACAGACGGCCAACACACACCTGAAGCCGACTCCAAACAGGGAGCACGACAGAGACTGGTACAGCAGGAAATGGGGAACTGGGAAGAGGTCATCACTGCCTAATGCTCTGGGTGCACATTCCAAAGAGATTATTCCATATGGTGCCCAGAGCTGGTGTCTAACAATCCCATGAGAAGAGGTAAGGGAGCAGCAGTTTGCTCCTAAGGGACACCCTCCAGCTGTCTGAAACGCAGTTCAACAACTCCCGGCTCTCTGGTCAAAGTCCCAATGGGAACATCAAGGTGAAACGTTAAAAATCCAGTCAAAAGGCAACAGAGTGGAGTTCATGCTTCTCCCGGAAGGCAGCCTGGGCGGGGAAAGGGCGTCTGGACTCCCAGGAGGAGGCTCGGCCTCTCCAGTGGGCTACGGGAAGACACAGTGAGAGCAATGGAGAGGCTCCTGACACCCAGATCCGGCGGGCGAGGTGCCCTGCGCTGGGGCTGGGACCGGGGCTGGCCTGGCCGCAGGGATAGGCTGCCTCTGAGTCATTGGCCCTGCCCAGATGCCACGTTGAGATGCTCAAGGACAAATGGGAAAGTTTTTCCTGTACTCCCATCTTCCTGGGCTCCAACTACCTCGCCTTGGGTCAGCTTGCAACTTCCCCGTCCTCTCCCATCTCCTTTGCTTTGGCCTCTGCCCCTCCTTCCCCAGACCCCCAATTTGGTCACTACCCCGCCCCCCCGTCCCCCCACGTTCCTTGGTCTCCTTCAGCCCCAATCCCCCGGCTAACTCCGTCCTTCTCCCCCCGGCCGGGCCCTCCTGGCTCTCGGCCGGCAGCGGGCGACGGGGGTGCTCAGCCCCCTCCTGGAGGACGGGGAGGCCGACGGGGCGGCCCGGGGACCCTCACCAGTCCGGGCAGCACCGGCCGTCCGCCGAGGCCTCTGGGGACGTAGGCCCGCGCCTCCTGCACAAGTTGCCAACTGGACGACACCCCCGATCGCGACTTTTCACCCCCACCTCCCGGCAGGGCAGGCGCCTCGGCTTACGTGCAGTCCTGGTTGAAAGAGAAGCAGCTGAGCGCCTCCTCGACCCCGCCCGAGGGGCCATCCGCGGCCCCGGCCTCCATTGGGGGCTCGACCCGGGAAGCCGCCGCTCCGAGCGAGCGACAGCCACCTCAGCAGCCCGCTGGCGCCGACCCCGCGGGCCGGGTTGCCCGCCCCCTCCGCCCCCGGCCCCGCCCCCGGCCCCGCCCGGGCCCCGCCCGGGCCGCGCATCGCCCCGCCCCTCCTCGCTCAGCTCCGCCCCGCCCCGCCCCCTCCTGCGGGTCCCGCGGACCCAGACGCCGACAGGGTGGGGTTCCCACTGCCGGCCTCCATTGGTCGTGAGCCCACGCCCCGGCTCACCCTCGGCCAATTGGCGACGGCTGTAGGCGGTACCGCCCTGCTGGCGACCCGCCCCCAACTCCGAGACACGGCTTGCCATTGGGAGAAGGCGCGTGACGCGAAGGCTGCAGGCCACGTGGCGGTGTTTTCACTGCCTGAGCGGCCCGGCAGAGCGGGAAGAGGGGAGGGCCAGGCAGCTGGGCCCTGCCTGCAGGCTCCGGTCCGGCGTCTGCGTCGCGGCCGCGGCAAAGCACACAGGCGGGCGCGCTCGTTCCGACCCCACCCAGCCCCGTGTTCTGGGTAACACTCCGTCTACTAAACTTACAGTTTAGTAGAGAGCGTTGGACGCCAAAGCTCCACCCTCTCGTAGAGTCTTCAAGCTGCTTAGAAGACTGTTTCTAACAGGAGGATGCTGAGGCCAGATAGGTAGGACGTCCGCCTTATCCATTGTCCGTTGAGAACTCTTACCACAGGTCAAGCACCGTGTTAACAATGTGTATTATCTCGTTGAATTCTTACAAAACTTTGGGAGGAAAGCGTAATTATGCCCAATTTAAAGAAGCCGTAACTGAAGCACAGAACTGCTAGACAATTCTGCCTGAAGTAACACAATAAGTGGTAAAATGTGGTTTTGTCTGATTTCAAAACCCGTGCACCAACGACTCGGCGGCTAGACAGTTTTTGGCAAAACCTATCTGATCTGTAGCTGAAAAAATGAAAGAAAATGGGTAGAGGATGTTGTATTTTTTTTTTTTTTTTTTTTTTTTGAGGATGTTGTATTTTATGAAAAGGATGAAGTCTTGAAGACAGCACAGTAAAAACCTCATGTAATTCGAGGTGAATTCAAACGGTCTCTCTTCCCAAGTTGAATACATGTTGCCATGTAGAATTATCAACACAACTAATGAATCAGTAGCTCTGCTAGTTTTGGATGTATATAATTACTGACGAATTTTTAAGTCCTGCTTTTCAAATTTTGAGACGAAATGATATTTTATTGTTGTACCACTGCATTTCAGACTGGTATAATTCAAATTTTCTATTTTGTGACAAAACTGTATATATGTATATAGGAAACTTGGACCTACAGTGGGTGAGTGAAGAGAACTGTTTCTCTTAAGCTTTTCTGGTTGACTCCTGGTTTTGGTTTTCTGAAATGCAAATATAACAGTTTCTTTTTTCAGTGCTATTATTCTTCCTCTCAACTGATGTAAAAATAGTTCAGCTAACACATCTACAGATGTCGATTGCTCTTTAGTTGATTGTGAGGTGTTGTAAAAATCATCGTAAGGGAAGGAGCCGCCACCTGGATGCTTTAACTGTGTTATCCTTGTAACGTCTCAGCTCAGAGGTGCTTTCTCTCTCCCCTCCCAGCTCAGGCAAATGCTGCAGTCCTTTTTGTTCTATTTAGAAAGCAAAAAGTCTGACATTCTAGGTGGTAGGTTGTTGGGAGAATTACATAATGTGCACAATAGGTTTTTAAAGTGGAAGCTGTTATTACCAAGAATTTGGACTTTATGGGGTAGAGATGGGAGCTGGTGTTAGTTTTTGAGCAGGAGAGTTTTGTGATAAAAGTAGTGTTTTAGGCAGATAAACTCGGCCAGGGTGTGCAGAGCAGATTAGAAGGGAGAAAAGCCTAGACTAATGTGAAATTTTAGGAGCAAAAAGCATGTGAGAAACTAGGCTATAGGTTGGCAGCAAGGTCAGAAAGGTTAGGACAAACCCAAGAGAGATTCTTTTTTCTTGAAATGTATTTGACATATAACTTTGTGTCAATTTAAGGTGTACAACGTGTTGATTTCATACATTTATATGTTTTAACATGACTGCCATTGTAGCGATAATTAGCACCTCATCATGTCATGCGAAGAGATGTTTTGAAGGGCGCTGTCCACTAGAAGGATGATGTGAACCCCAAATGTGATTAAAACTTTTCAAGACGTGTCATTTAGAATTTTCTAGGCCCCATGTTAAAAAGGGTAAAGAGAAATGGGCAAGTTAATTTTAATAATATTTAACTATTTAAATACTATTTAACATAACCCAGTACATCAAAAATATCATTTTAGTCGGTAATCCACGTAAAATTATTCATCAGCCAGTTTGGATTATCATTATTTTTTAGCATAAATATTTAAAATCCCGTGTGTCTTTTTCACTTACGGTATATATCTCAATTCGCACTGGCCACATTTTAGGTGCTCACGTGGTTGGTAGCTATCTTATTGCCCAGTGGACTTCTGAGAGCATAAGCCTCAGGGCATGGCGGCTGACGGGGAAAGAGGGGTGCCAGGGAAGAAGACTGGAAGACTTAAATAAAGCCGATTGCACGGTCAGAAGGCGCAATGTGCTGCTTTCAGAAACCAGATGTCTGGCAGGTATTTAGGAAGCTGCATTTAGTTTCAGACACATTGAGGTGGTAGAACTGAATGCTCATTGGAGTTAAGATTCAGACCTAGAGATGTAGATCTGGAGGAAAACAGGTCACCTTCCCAGCCCCACTTTTTCCTATGAATGATCTCCCTTGTATATTTCCTACTGGATTAATGGTTCACATCCCCCAAGGACCCACGTGGAAATAACATCCCAGGGCTGCCTCATCTGGTTTTATTTTTCCCAAGACAATACAGAAATCTGTATTTTATGTAAATGTGTATTTATAGAAATATTTATTTCATAGAAGCCTATATTTTTACGTACAAATGTTAAACGCTGACAACTAATTCTTCTTTTTAAAAAAACACTATGTGAGCCAAACTAAATACATCAGCTGGCTGGATGTGGTTTGTGGAGGGCCAGTGTATGACTTCTGTTAGAGGCAGAAGGAGCCACTTTGAGAGGTTCCACCCTCAAAAAAAAAAAAAAAAAAAATCCCAGAAATCCGTTTGGATAAAAGGCCAAGGAAAAGGTTATAAATAAATTCAGAGGTGCTGAATTCATTTAATGCCAGGCTGGTTTTTCTTTTTTTTAAGTCCTAGCTCGTGTCTAGGTTCTATAGGAGTGGAAACTCCTGATTTGAACATCAGGCTTATGGCATCTTAATCCTTCCACATTCTTGGAACAGAGATTTCAAGGCTGAATATCAGAAGCAAAGGAATATTGGGGGAGGGGCAGAGAACACACAGTTTACTGAAATGGGAACAGGATTTTGACTCTTTCTCTTTTTCCCAATTGGAATTCCTACATGTCCATCTTTTCCCAGGCAAAATGTCCATTCTTTCTAGGGAAACAGTAAGTCAGCAAAATCTTGGGAGAATCAAGCCAGGGTCTGGGAATCAAACATCCTTTGTAAGATAAAATTGCAGGCCACAATTCAGCTAATGGGAAGACTTCCTATTTGTGTAACAATCAGGTTGTAATTTAAAGATGCTGATGAGGGCATACACAGGGGAAGTTGGAAGTGAGAAATCCTGTCTGATGCAAGCTTCCGGTCACTCAATATGCTTGCCTGTGACACCCAACCATCTATAATTAGAGTAACTACTAGGTGAGTGCATACCGCTCCTGGCTGCTGCTTCTTTTTATAAAATCCATTCTATTTTTATAAAATCAAGTCACAGGGAATCATCTCCTTTCTCTTCTTGTTGATGTGTTTCAACACTCTGAGTGTGAGCTGAGGAAGAGTAGAACCACAACGGAGAAGGGTGTATGGTGGTCCTTGCAGGACAGAGGAGAGGGGGAGAGGCAATAGAAAATAGGTAAGCCTTAGGGGCTGCGGAGAGGGAACGGCGATGGGTTATGATGTGAAGGGAGCTCAAGAAGTTAGCCCCACAGTTCTAAGTAGGAGAGGAGGGAACGGGCTGAAGGGTGATTTCTGGGAAAGGAGATGGTCCCATGGGATTGGCAATCAGGAAGTCCCCAGCCAAGGGCCTGGCTGAGCAAAAGCACAACTGGGCTTTCTTCTTACTCACCGTGGGCACCGTCTGGGTGGGAGAGCACGGCTGCAGTGAGTGAACAGCCCCTGGGATGTGCCTTTGTTCCCCAAACGGAACCGTTATTTCTGGGTTTTTTGCCTGAAAAAAGGGAGGGCAGGGAGCAAAAACTAACAGCCTTTCTAATATTCCTTGACTTACGTATTTCCTCTCAAGGGTAAGAAACAATGATATTTCACTGAAGAACTGGTGTCTTTGTCTTCATCCCCCTCCCCAATCTGTCATATTTTGGCTTCCAGAATAATCTTCCTAAAACACCAAAGCAAATCACAAGTTCTCCATAGATAGTTGCTGGTCAACTGACATTTACAAAGACAGTAGCTTTCTATGCCTGCATTTGCAGACGTACCTTGAGCAAATGGTCTATTATTCAACACAATGTGGGGAGGTTCAACCGTCGAGTTTCTGTTCCCTGGGACATGTGAAGACCAGCCGAGATTACAGACATGGGTTCATCAGATCAGCCAATCACCCTGGCTTCAGTGTTAGAGTATCTGGAAATGGAAAACAAAGCTTTATGGAAAACTTGGCTTGAAGCCTCACACAGCTTCATTTAATGCTCACCACCTCTGTTCTGTCCAGGACATTTTATCCCCATCGTGCGGCCGTGTAAACCCATCTTGAGAGACGTTGGATAAGTTTCTCAGGGTCCCAGGAGATGCTGTCTTCACTCAGTTCCCTCCACTAGATTCTCGGGTCACCATTTCATGCTGCCTCTCGCATTGCTGTAGTTCAAGGTTGGAAACAGAGCTGGAATCTTAAGCTCTACCTCATTGGCTAGAGAGGCAGGGCAGAGAGGAAAAGGCAGGATTGTGCCAAGAAGGCCATTGGTCAAGCTCAAAGGGGAGGCATGGAGTCCTGCAACTTTTCAAAAAGGTCCAAAGCTTTGCTTAACGTTTGCCAGGGTGCTACTCCAAGTAGAGTTGGCCCTCTGTATCAGTGGATTCCGCACGCGTGAATTCAACCAAACTTTGATCGAAAATATCCCCCCAAATTTAAATAAATAAGGAAATAAATGCCGGTTCCAAAAGGCAAAATTAGAATTTGCCACGTCAGTAACTATTTACATAGCACTTACTTTGTATTAGGTATTATAAGCAAGGTAGAGACGATTTGAAGTATTTAGGAGGGTGTGCCTAGGTTATGTGCAAATACTATGCCGTTTTACGTAAGGGATTTGATTTTGATATGGGGCAGGGGTCCTGGAACCAATCCCTGTGGGTACCCAGGGTCGACTGCACTAAAAACATCTTTTGCTCTCAAGCAAAGTGTTAACCTGTGCTCCTGGGTGGGAGTGGCTAGTTAATAAATGATGCTGTAGGACTCTGGGTTTCTTCCTGGTCTAGAGAGATGGCGTAGGGAGTGGTAACCATTCCCTGGAATGCTTGTCCCTAGGAAAAATGTGATTTGCGAGGTCTTAGGACGGCAGGGCGACGGCTAAGAATCCAACGATGCGTGGTGAACAGCGCCATCTAGCGGTCCACAGTATTCGGTTCCAGGCTGGTGGGTGGATTTTGAAGGAAAGACTGACTTCAGGGGAAAGATCTGGGGATTTGATTCTAAAGCTTTGGAAGAAGAGTCCCCAGGCTCCCCATGTGTTCTTCCAAAGCCTCTTTACTGTCTGTACATCGAAAACACAGAGGCCTCACTCCCCACTTCCTGTGCTGGAGGAGACGTTTGGAAGGCGTTTGCATATTCACTCATTTGAAAAATGTTTATCAGGTGTCTATTATGTGCTTGCCACGGTTCCAGGCCCTGGGGATGCACCACGGGACAAAATCCTTAAAAATCCTGCCCAGGACTTCCCTGGTGGCGCAGTGGTTGACAGTCGGCCTGCCGATGCAGGGGACGCGGGTTCGTGCCCCGGTCTGGGAAGATCCCACATGCCGCGGAGCGGCTGGGCCCGTGAGCCACTGAGCCAGCGGGTCTGGAGCCTGTGCTCCGCAACGGGAGAGGCCACAACAGTGAGAGGCCCACGTACCGTAAAAAAAAAAAAAAAAAATCCTGCCCAAAGATCTAAATAGACGTCTCTACAGAGAAGACATACAGATGGCCAACAAGCACATGCAAATGTGCTCCACATCACTAATTATCAGAGAAATGCAAATCAAAACTACAATGAGGTATCACCTCACACCAGTCAGAATGGCCATCTACAAATAATAGATGCTGGAGCGGGTGTGGAGAAAAGGGAACCCTCCCACACTGCTGGTGGGGCTGTAAAGTGGTAGAGCCACTATGGAGAACAGTATGGAGGGTCCTTAAGAAACTAAAAATAGAACTACCATATGATCCAGCAATCCCACTCGTGGGCATATATCCTGAAAAATTATAATTTGAAAGGTTACATGCACCCCAATGTTCATTGCAACACTATTTACAATAGCCAAGACATGGAAGCAACCTAAATGTCCATCAACAGAGGAATGGATAAAGGTGTGGTACATATGTATTGATACAATGGCATATTACTCAGCCATTAAAAAAGGATGAAGTCATGCCATTTGCAGCAACATGGATGGACCTAGAGATGATCACACTAAATGAAGTAAGCCAGACAGAGAAAAACAAATATCATATGACATCACTTATATGTGGAATCTAAAAAGAATGATACAAATGAACTTATTTACAAAACAGAAACAGACTCACAGACTTTGAAAACAAGTTTATGGTCACCAAAGGGGAAAGGTGGGCGGGAGGAATAAATCAGGAGTTTGGGATTAACATACATACACACTACTGGATATAAAATAGATAACAAGGACCTACTGTACAGCCCAGGGAACTCTACTCAATATTCTGTGATAAGTTATATGGGAAGAGAATCTGAAAAAGAATGGATACATGTATATGTGTAACTGAATCACTTTGCTGCACACCTGAAACTAACACAACATTGTAAATCAACTCTACTCCAATATAAAATAAAAATTAAATTTTAAAAAATAATAAAATTTTAAAGATTTTTTTTAAAAATTAAAAAAGTTCAGCCCACATAGGCAGAAAGACCACAAAGAAAAAAATAAAGTGGAGAATACCTGAGATGGCATGAGTGCTGAGAAGAAAAATAAAACAGTGAAAGGGCGTCTGGAAGAGTTGAGGAGGGGGTTGATTTCACGGAGAGAAAGCAGGGAAGGCCTCCCTGGAAGATTCCCTTTGAACAAAGGCCTGAAGGAGAGGTGGGAACGGTTTCCGCAGGCCCCGTGGGGAAAAGCATTCCGGGCAGAGGGAAGGGAAGTGCTCACGAAACACGGTGGAGGCCAGGGTGGTTGGAACAGAGAGAGGAGGGGGCAGAATCCGTAGGCAAAGAGGTCAGAGTGGAAGTGCCCGGGGTGTGGGAGAAGTGCGAAAAACCACTGGACGCTCTGACGTACATCTGAACAGAATCAGGCATCTGTGTTGAGATAAACGGCCGGTATCTTGGGAGATTCGCAAGTCACCTCAGTGTGTTCAAAGCTCCCGAAAGCCCAGTATTGTGTTTATTTACCATTGTTTCACAGGCTTAGTTAGATCTCTCGTTTTCCAGGAACACTCACTAACTTGTGGGGCTTGAGAAAGTAAAAATCAGCCCCAATAAGCCAGCCCAGATGTTCCCGGTAGTCATAAACACGTCCAGTGCGAGGCCACAGCACAGCTGCAAGGTGCCTGTGAGTGGCTCCTGTGTTCTTATCACCGCCTTCCCCAGCGGTGCTTTGTTCTTCTCACCCCCCGGGACAGAGACTTTGGAGATACCCAATGGTTAAAGCACGCCGCTTCAGGACCACCTCCAGCCCTGACCTGACTCCTGTTTCCCCTGCGCTTCCCACCTTAGAATCACTCAGCACAAACCCGGGTCCTACAGAAGCCCCTTCCCACGCAGCCTCTTACTGAGACACCCCAGCTGGTGTACACCCGCCCTTGCTGCAGTAAGTGAATAAAACCAACACTGGGCGAACCTGGAGGTCTTTACCTCGAACGGTTAGCAGACCCCAGTGTTTCGTAGAGTAAAGTTGGAGAAGAGCTGGACAGAACGATTACTTCCTACAGTGAAGTTCCTCGAATCTAAAGCTGAAGCGTCGCATCCCACCTGAAATGTCCTGTGTACTCGTTGCAAAACAGTGCGCGGTCAATGAAAGGGTTGAGGACTGGCAAATATTTTAAAATTTTGTCAAATACTTTAGAAATAGTGAGTGGGTATTCTTTTCATTAGTTGTCTCTTGTCTGTCCGGTCCCTCCTGCTGCTAACGTTTTTGGCTGAATATTTGTGCTACAGACCCTCTTGGCTTGACTGGGGGCTCTATACCCACCCCTCCTACCCGGGGCTTTTTTCAGACAACACTCGGATGTCCAGAGAAAGAGCAGAGTGGTTCTAGGCAAACACGTCCATGTCCACACCTGAGTCACAGGGAGAGTGTACGCAAAGGTGATTCGCAAAATCGGGCTTGCGCCTTAGAAAGCTCATTGCAGAAGTCGAGGATGGAGCAGAGGCAGAGATCAGGCTGGAGGCTGGTCCATCAATCCCAGCTTGAGGTGATGAGACCTGAACTCAGGTGACAGCTCAGGGTGTGGGGGGGGGGGGTGTAGAAGTTTCAGGACTCACTGGCCTATTAGACCAGATGCTGGTGTCCATCGTGACAGCCCCAAAGTTTCGTTGTTCTTTTCCCATACTTTTTCTGCTTTTAGTAAAATGGTCATTTATGTTTTCTCTGATCTTAGGTTAATGGGGTGAACTACATTGATTAATTTTTTTTAATTGAGGTGAAAGTCACATTCGGTTAAGCCTTTTGTTTGTTTGCAGCACAATTTATTATCTGGTCGTAGCGTTTGGGTGTGTTACTAGACATGGATTTAACACCGTTGTGACTTCTCTTGAGACAGAGCAACCCCAAAAGAAAAGTTCAAAATGTGCAAGAGCGATAAATACCAAACTTTCTGATCTACAAATGTGTGCATATAAAATGCCAGCCATTTCTGGAATCATCCAGCGACCACATGTTCACGGCTAGGTGTCTGGTGTTGGCAGTGCTAATTGTTGGAACGTGTCACATGCGTTGGCCCCAATTATTTTTATGTCATTTACCAAACATGTTTGCAGGGACGGGACAGCCTGGGGTCCCCGGGGGATGAAAGCCGTTCTTTTTACAAGCAGAAACCCCAAGCAGCTGGCTGCTCTGGTGAGCCTGAAGGCGTCACTGTCTTTATGCTTTGGTGAACAATCAAACGTCAATAGCCTCTGGCGACCAGGGCGGGACAAGACTGCAGTTTGGGTGGAATGTGTCTGGATCCATCCTGTTGACCCTAAACATGGAATAATTCTTCCATTTTCTCCATGTTGCAATAGTCTGGTCCCGCAGACTGCTCCGGCATGACCACATGGATAGCAGTAAATTCATCTTGTGTCCGTTTTCACAGGTTTCCGTTCCTCCTGCTGCATTAGATCTGCCAGCTGCAGCATGTGTGGCCAAGATCTCGTGATAAAACTGCACATCACAGCCCTTCAACGCTGGCGGCTGTGCAGCACTCAGTCAAGCAGCTGCTTTAAGGCCCTGTTTAGGGGAGGAGACTGAGTAGTGGAATTGATCGCATCCCTTTTATTGCGCTGATCTGCAGATACATTCAGCAAGGAGTTGTTCTGGTGTGGGCGAAAGCAGGACAAAGCAGTCCCATGAATCTGCTCGTGAATCTGCTCTCAGAGAGCGGGGTCCGGGGAGTGCGGGGCTTGGGGGTGCGGTTCCCGGCTCCCCTTGTAACCTCGGGCTAATTCTTGCTTCTTGAGTTGATCCTCAAAAACCACAAACTGCTCCCATTCGAGCTCCTGCTGGCGCATCTGAGCAGTTTGCTTCCTTTCTGTCTCTGTCAATCGCAGAGGTGTCAGTTTTTTTTGAAAATTTCAGCTATTTGTTTTGCTTTGCAAATATTCTTGATATTGCATGTTATAGTTCTTTAAAAGGTCCCTTTTCAATTCATCTGTCCTTGGGAATGCAATCTCCTTCAGTTTCTTCATAATATCCTGCTTTTCAGGTACTCCACAGTTGCTGGTAATCTTAATACCTGGGAAACCTTCCTACAAACAAGATAATAAATTGATTATAAAGAACAAAGGCATTTGCCAAGTTTCCTTCCTTCAAATACACAAATGCCATCCTCTCCATCTCTATTCCAGACATCAAGTAGCACCCCCTCCCAACAGACATGGAAAACAAACTTAACGTTACCAAAGGGGAAGGAAGGGAGGGGATAAATTAGGAGATTGGGATTGACGTGTACACACTATATATAAAACAGATAACTAATAAGGACCTACTGTAGAGCACAGGGAACTATACTCAACATTTTGTAATAACCTATAATGGAAAAGAATCTGAAACAGGATCTATATATATGTATGTATGTATTACTGAATCACTTTGCTGTACACCTGAGACTAATACAATATTGTAAATCAACTATACTCCAATAAAAAAAATAATTACCAAAAAAAAGTAGTGGCCTGGAGTGATATTTTCTTTGATGGTAACATTACAACCGAGGTTACTCAGAACATGGACTCACTCTTCTGGGCTGAGGGAAACATCTTATTGTGAGGCATAGATAGCAGCTACTTTTTCCCCAGAATTCACAGAAAATTTCTGATCCATGTTGTCCTGTCTAAAAAATGAAGCTGTTCACTGTTTCTTCTCAATTACGTCATCATATTACTTCAATCTAATCAGAGATATAGTGGGCCATAAGAGTTAGGTCACCCATTTATTAGAAAAGGATGTAACTCAGGAACAGGCAGATGGAAGAGATGCTTCAGGCGAGGCATGTGGGAAGGGGCTCAGAGCTCCCCTACCCTTTCCACACGCTACGCTCCCAGCACCTCAACGTGTTCACCAACCTGGAAGCTCCAAAATTAACCTTTTTAAAGTGAACATTTCAGTGGCATTTAGTACATTCACATTACTGTGCAACCATCCCCTGTACCCAGTTCTGGAACATTCCACCTGCTCCAAAAGAGAGCTCTGGGCCCATTAGGCAGTTACTTCCTACCCTCCCTGCCCCCATCTCCTGGCCATTGCCAGCCTGTTTTCTGTTTCTATGGAATTACCAATTCTGAATATTTCACATAAATGGGGGTCCTACCATATGTGACCTTCTGTGTCTGACCTCTTTCACTGAGCATAATACTTTCAAGCCTCATCCATGTTGGAGCATGTACAGTATTTCATTTCTTTTAATGGCTGAATGATAGTCCATTGAATGGATATACCATAATTTGTTCATCCATTCATCAGCTGATGGACACTTGAGTTGTTTCCACCTCTTGGCTATTGTGAATAGTGCTACTCTGAATATGTGTGTACGTGTAATTATTTGAGTACCTGTTTTGAATTCTCTTGGGTATAGACCTAGGAGTGGAGTTGCTGGGTTATATGATAATTCTATGTTTAAAATTTTGAGGAACTGCCAAACTATTTTCCACAGATGTGGAACCATTTGACAGTCCATAGCAATGTACGAGGGCTCCAATTTCTCCACGTCCTTGCCAACACTTGTTATTCTCCGTTTTTTGTTTTTTTTTTATTACTGTAGCAGGCCCCGTGGATGTGAAAAACACTGAAGTTTTGTGCCATGTCTGCACAATTGCAAACACCTGAGACGTCCAAGTAGTGCTGGATCCCCCAGCTGAGCCAAAGCTGCGCTATATTCTCAAGTTTCCCACATCTATTCTGGGTCACACTCTGGGCAACCAAGCTTTGTGTCACATAGAAAGTCGTTCAGCCTCAACACATAAATTCAAATGTGAATCCACGGGGCCAAGTCAAGGGACCAATATCTGAAGCAGGTCCTGCGCTGCCGCCTCTGGCCTATTCTTTCCATTCTGATTTTTTATTCTCCAGGTAAACCCTCTTGATGCACCACTGATTCTCCAGATATGCTGGGATGCACTCCTCAGATAAGCTGGGGGGGTATGGTTGCACCCCGGCTTTGGTTCAGCCCGGGGATCTCTGCTCTGTAGGTTTCTTGTTAGGGTGGAAAGTAGTGCCAATCATAGCTGATACAGGAGGACAAATCGCTTTGGGAACAAGAGCCTTTGGTTCCTTTGGCTGTAAAGATGCTGCGTGACATCAAAGAAGGAACGTCTTAGAGGTAGCTACTACCTGTATCCCAGGCATAGGGTAGAAATATGGGATGGAGAGAGAGAGAGAGAGAGAGAGACAGAGGGAGAGAGAGAGGGAACCAGATCATTGGTGAAGGGGTAGTGGCTGAAGCCATGAGATCAGGTAACGTGAAATGGAACATGTGTCAGTTGGTGAAGAACTGGAATGAAATGTCCTGGTTTGATGTTTGGAGTATTCCTTTAATTTTAGTTACGCTATCAGGAGGGAGGCTGGCTTGCGTGCTGAGCTGGTCAGGGCAGCTCTAAGTCACACATTGCTGATGAGTGAGAACCTCTGTTATAAATGGAAATGTGAACTGTCAAGCGCTCCTTGGCTGAAACTACGTGCCGCGCAGGATCGCCTATTTTCCTTATGGATTGCAAATAGACGCAGGGAATAAAAAGCTGGTGTGTTTTCCAAAAACACGACTGAGTTTTTTTTAAAACTGAAGTGGGTGTGCTTTAGACGTTTCATGATTTCTCTGACACCAGAAACATCGTTTGGTGGGGTTCTAATTTCTTACGGAAGTTTGGTTCCAGAAGCTATTTAAGAGCCTAAAGGAAAGACATCAAGTGGATAAGATGTATCTTAAAATATTGAAAGTGGCAATTTCCTAGGTCCTCAGTTCTTCCCTTTCTGGTCTCTCCCCAGGGATCTGCTCCCACACTTGGCGGTTTAAGTCAGCCTCTATCTACAGTTGACCGTGGTCTGACCTCACTCTCTGGAATGCTCTGCCTGCCTCTGATTTTCACAGCATGTCAACATGCACTCCGATGGCATTCCTGACGATGGCATTCCTGACGGGGGATCTCTTTCTCCCGAGCTCTTGAAAGAATCCTGCTTCAGCGACTCCCAGGGAATGGTGGGAGAGGTGTTTTTTAAAAAGAGATTTGTCACACACCAAGGACAGCAGTCATTTACTTTGCACCCTTTTATGCATGGACGATTTGCATGGTAGGCTGTTCATTTCCATTCTCCTATTCTCCCAATCCATGAACATAGTATAGATTCTGAGGCCTTCTTGACCCAGGTCTGAAATTTCTCAAGAACACATAGCCCAATGCCTTACACCCCCCAGGGATTCTTATCACATTAGCCTGTGTATTTCCTTCGGAGCAGTTGTCACAACCTGAAATTATCTTGTTTGTTTATTTGTTTACATGTTTACTATCTGCTCCATCTAGAAGGCAAGCTCCATGAGAGCAGGGTCTTCTCCCAGCATCTAGAGCAATGCTTGACCACATAGTAGGAGCTCATGAAATATTTGTTGAATGACTGACTTACAGAATCAATAATTTTAAAATCATATAAAACTTATTAATTAAATTTATAAATTTATAAATAAGTTAAACTTTCCATTAACTCATCATCAGTATCTTTTCTTGTCTCTCTTAAACAATGATATTGTCCAAATTTAATTGGTATTATGACCAAATGTCAATTAACTCTATTAGTGGCTCTCAAATTTTTGGATTCCCTTGACACTCAACAATTATTGAGGGCTCCAAAGGGCTATTGTTTGTGTGGGTTATATCTATCATTATTTGGTGCAATAGAAATGAAAACTGAGAAGAGTTCAAAATATTTATTAACTCATTCATTACAAAATAATAAACCCATCATATATTGACATTAGCACCATATTCTTTTCTGTTTCCAAAACAAACAAAAAATGGGGAAGAGGGGCTTTGTTCTACATTTTTACAAATCTCTTTAATGTCTGGTTTAATAGAAGACAGCTGGATTATCATAGCTGCTTCTGCATTCAGCGTGTGGTGGCATCACATATCGTGTAGCCTTCAGCAAACCCCACTGTGCACTTATGAGAGAACAAGAGTGAAAAAGGTGAGTCATTCCTTGGTATTATTCTGAAAATAGTTTTGAGTTCACAGGTGCCTCAAGAGATTCTTGAGTGGTCCCAGGGATCCTTGAAGCACATTTTGAGAACAAATGAACAATATTAATGGAGAGGAATACTTTTCTTTGCCTCAAAACCCCTGAGTTTTCCTATTTGCTTAAATAAATAAATAAAACATTTAAAGTGTCTTTTTTAAAAAGTTACAAAATCCAAGTCAGATTTATTTCTATGGATTTCCATGTTCATGGAATATCTTTTTCCTTGCCCTCACTATCAGTCTGTATGTGTCCCTAGATCAGAAGTGGGCCATATACGGGTCTTGTTTTTGTATCCATTCAGCCAGTCTATCTGTGTCTTTTGGTTGGAGCATTTAATCCATTTACATTTAAGGTAATTATCGAAATGTATGTTCTTGGTGCCATGTGTTGATTGTTTGGGATTTGTTTTTGTAGGTTGGATTTATTTCTATAATGAAAGGATGGTTTCACATTCAAAGATCAGTGAATACACTTAATGCAATTTTAACGTATTAACGGACAGAGTAGGGGAACATAATCCTCTTGATAGATCTTCTGGTCGATTGATAATTTCCAATTCATTCAGGATATGAATTCTCAGCTAGCTAGGAATCGAAGGGAATTTCCTTAACCTAATAGAAAGTATCTACCAAAAACTTCCAACAAATAGCATACTTACAGTATAAACATGGCAAGAATTTCCTAGGAGTCAGGCCTGCATGCCCTGGGCATAGCATGAAACATTTCCTCTAAATTCTGCTTTAGCTTCAGCCCAGCCATTTCGATACGTATTCTTGTCATCCTGCTCGTGTCAAAACGTGTTCTCATTTCCATTATGGTCATATATATGCATGTGTGTGTATACATGTACATAAATATTTAAAGGAATGCTAAAAATTTTACTTTTTTAGTATTTATATATGTACATATATATCTATTTTAGGAATACTAAAAAATTTCTAAGCATGTCCAGTTTTTATTTGTTGTTGCTATCTTTAAAGTGGATTTCAAATTTTACAGAGAATATGATAATGTCATGTTTATTTGGGGGTCGCTTGGTTTTCTTCTAGCTTAATGCATCTGTGTATGTGTGTGCGCACGTGTGTGTATGTGTGTGTGTGTGTGTGTGTGTGTGTGGCCTGGCCAATTCTGGTAAATGTTTTATAAAATTTAAAAATAATCTGAGTGCACTAATTGTTGGGTCCAGAGATCTCTCCGTATGTTCATCAGATCAATCTTTGAAATTGCTCAAACCTTGTATTTTCTTGCTAATATTTTGGGTTGCTTGATCCGACAAATACTAGGAGACAGGATGTGAAAAAATCACTTGCTATGGCTATAAATTGTCATCACATTCCATTTAGCATTACCAGGTATCTGTCACCCAAAGGACTTGTGGACATCTAGTCTGTCACATTGGGGAAAGTAGAAGTCTCTGTTTTCTCCCTTCTTGATTATAAGAGAGATTTTTGGGGGAGAATAGATAATATATGCACATGGTTCCGAATTTAAAAGTACAGAAAGACATGTAGAACCCCAGTCTCTCTCCCTGGGGGCATCTAGTCTTACCCATTTCTTGTGAATCCTTCCAGAGATTGCCTGTCTGCCTTTCTCCATGTCTAACATAGTCATTACCACTTGCAATATAGATGGTTCTCTCTTCTCTACCTTGTTTATATTTTTTATTACTTTAAAAAATTTTTTATTTTTTTATATTAATTTTATTCTATTTTATTTATTTATTTGGTTGCACCGGGTCTTAGTTGAGGCTCGGAGGCTCCTTAGTTGTGACATGCGAACTCTTAGTTGCAGTATGTGGGACCTAGTTCCCTGACCAGGGATCGAACCCGGGCCCCCTGCATTGAGAGTGTGCAATCTTAACCACTGCACCACCAGGGAAGTCCCTCTACCTTGTTTTTAATCCTTTAGAGATGTTCAGTGAAAAAAAATCTCACCGTATTTGCCTCATCTTTTGAATGGCTGCTTTTTCCATTGTGAGAAAAAAATATATTTTTATATATTATATACGTTATTATATGTCTTGTATCTTATATGTTTTTTTTTTTTTTTTTTTTTTTTGCGGTACACAGGCCTCTCACTGTTGTGGCCTCTCCGGTTGCGGAGCACAGGCTCTAGATGCGCAGACTCAGCGGCCATGGCTCACGGGCCCAGCCGCTCCGCGGCATGTGGGATCTTCCCAGACCGGGACACGAACCCGCGTCCCCTGCATCGGCAGGCGGACTCTCAACCGCTGTGCCACCAGGGAAGCCCCTTATATGTATTATTTAACTATCTCCCATTAACGGCTCTTTGTAGTGTTTCTAATGAATATTCTTGCACCTATGTCATTCCTGTGTGTGTCTGGAGAAAGCGTTTCTATGATATGAGCATATCATCTTAAGGTTTTCTGGACGACTGGCCAATTGTCTCAACATCATTTATTGGGTAGTTCATTTTCCCCTCATCTATTTGAAATGCTGTCTTTATTGTAAGTGAAATTTCTATATGTTTGAGTCTATTTTGATATTTTTCTATTCTGAACCCCTGATATGTGTTTGTGTGTGGGTATCGATGGGCCGTGCTTGGTAATAAATTAATATCTGGAGTGGCAGTCCCCCCTCATTATTTGCTAGACTATTGTTAATTTTTCCAAATGAGCCTTAGAATTAGTTTGTTTACTTTTGCAAAACAAAATCAAGACATAAAACAAAACTGTAAAACTTTGTGGGTTTTATTAGTTAAATTTAGAAATTTATTTAAGGGTCATCAACACTGCTGTGATGTTGCAGAGAACAATGAGATGCCTTCCATTTGTTCAGAGCTGCTGTGGGGTCCTTCAGGGGTGTTTCTAGTTTTCTCCATGTGGATCTGTCACGCTTCTTGTTAAATTGATCTGCAGGTCCTTCATGTCTTTGTCACGCAGCTTCATACATTTTCAGGCCATGTGGTTCATGATGTACCAGTACAGAATTATTACCTCTTCTCTTTTTTTTTGCTCTTTTATCATTATGTAATATAGCTCTATTTCTAATACTATCTTTTTGTCTTAACTACTGTATTTTTCTCCAATATTAATAGAGCTGTATTAGTTTTCTTTGACTAGTATTTACCTAATATATCTTTTTCCCATTTTTGGCTTTCAACTTTTTAGTGTTATTTTTAGGTATACCTCTTTTTCTTATTGAGATGTAATTGAGATATAACATTATATATTTTTATTTATTTTACTTTTTTATCAACGTATAGTTGATTTACAATGTTGTGTTAATTTCTGCTGTACAGCAAAGTGACTCAGTTACACACACACACACACACACACACACACTATATACTGATATATATATGTACATTCTTTTTCATGTTCTTTTCCATCATGGCTTATCCCAGGATACTGAATATAGTTCCCCGTGCTCTACAGTAGGCCCTTGTTGTTTATCCATCCTCTATATAATAGTTTAGCATCTGCTAATCCCAAACTCCCACTCTATCCCTCCCCCAACCCCCTCCCCCTTGGCAACCACAAGTCTGTTTCTCTCTGTCTGTGAGTCTGTTTCTGTTTTGCAGATACATTCATTTGTGTCATATTTTAGATTCCACATGTAAGTGGTATCATATGGTATTTGTCTTTCTCTGTCTGACTTACTTCACTTAGTATGATCATCTCTAGGTCTATATCCACATTATATTAGTTTCAAGTATACAGCATGATTTGGTATTTGTATATATTACAAAATGATCACCACAGTAGGTCTAGTTAACATCCGTCACCACACAGAGTCACAAAATTTTTTCTGTGTGTGATGAGAACTTTTAAGACCTGCTTTCTTAGCAACTTCCAAATGTGCACTAGAGCGCTGTTCACTATAATGGCCATGCTGGACAGTACACCCCGCATTTATCTTATAACTGGAAGTTTGTACCTCTTGATTCCCTCCATCCATTTTGCCTGGTTGGGCAACCACCAATCTGTGCTCGGTATCGATGAGTGTTTTGTTCTGGTTTTTTTCGATTCCACATATAGTGACATCATACAGCATTTATCTTTTTCTGTCTGACTTTTTTCACTCAGCATAATGGGTCCATCCATGTTGTAGCAAATGGAAAGATTTTCTTCTTTTTTATGGTTAAATAATATTCCTTGTTTTCCTCTTTTAAAAACATTTTAAATTGAAGTATAGTTGATGTGCAGTAATATTATATAAGTTACAGGTGCATGATACAGTGTTTCACAATTTTTAAAGGTTATACTCCATTTCTAGTTATTATAAAATATTGGCTCTATTCCCTGTGTTGTACAATATAGTCTCATAGCTTATTTTATACCTAATAGTTTGTACCTCTTTATCCCCTATCCCTATCTTGCCCCTCCCCCCTTCAATCTCCCCACTGGTAACCACTAGTTTGTTCTCTATATCTGTGAGTCTGTTTCTTTTTTGTTATACTCACTAGTTTGCTGCGTTTTTTTAGATTCCACACATAAGTGGTATCATACAGTATTTGTCTTTCTCTGTTAATATTCCTTATTTTCTTTATCCACCTATCCATGCATAGATTCTTAGGTTGCTTCCATGTCTTGGCTATTGTAAATAATGCTGCAATGACCATGGGGGTGCAGATATCTCTTCAAGATAGTGTCCTCATTTCCTTTGGATATATACTCAGAAGCGGAATTGCTGGATCATAAGGTAGTTCTATTTTTGATTTTTTGAGGAAGCTCCATATTCTTTTCCGTAGTGGCTGCACCACTTCACCCCACAGATAACATGATTCTGGGACTATTTAAAAGGTTAATTGATCAGTCCAAGAGTTCCCAGACAACCCAGCTACTATACATTTGAGGCCCAAATCCACTTGAGGCTGGAGGTTTCAGGGGAAATTTTCCATTTTATCCAGAACTCAGGGAAGACAAGCATTGTCTTTCTGAGCTAATGGATAGTTTCACTCCCTTTTACAGTGCGGGTAGACCTTCAAAGACCTCGCTTTTATGCAGGGGTCTTAGTTTCAGTTCCCTGCCTCATGTAGGTCTGAGGCTTCACCTCCCATTTCTGTGTAGGCTATGCAGTCTAAGCCCGCTGTTTACCAGGTCTAAAAGCCTGTCTCTCCCTGCCAGTCATAGCATCAGCTCGCCCCCTTCCAGGTCTGCTCTTTCTGTTTGTACTTTTTTTTTTCGGTATGCGGGCCTTTCACTGCTGTGGCCTCTCCCGTTGCGGAGCACAGGCTCCGGACGCGCAGGCTCAGCGGCCATGGCTCACGGGCCCAGCCGCTCCGCAGCATGTGGGATCTTCCCGGACCGGGGCACGAGCCCGTGTCCCCTGCATCGGCAGGCGGACTCTCAACCGCTGCGCCACCAGGGAAGCCCTGTTTGTACTTTTTATTTGCCATGTTTGCCTGTGTCACGTTTTGGCTCCTGAGGTTTCCCTGTCCTTATTGAGAACTTAGTCATACATTAAAAACGTTGTTATATGGGATCCAAAATTTCCGGGTGATGATAATCAGAAACTTTCCCTTTTATCATAAACTTCCATCTCGATAGTTACTCATCCCTCCAGCCATTCATTCATTTATTCATGTGCCTAATACGTGCCAGGCACTGGCGGTACAAAGATGACAAGAATACATAAAACCCCAGGGGTTAAGAATCCGCCTGCCAAAGCAGGGGACACGGGTTCGAGCCCTGGTCCGGGAAGATCCCACATGCCGCGGAGCAACTAAGCGTATGCGCCACAACTACTGGAGCCCGCACACCTAGAGCCCGTGCTCCACAACAAGAGAAGCCACTGCAATGAGAAGCCCACGCACCGCAACAAAGAGTAGCCCCTGCTCGCCTCAACTAGAGAAAACCCACGCGCAGTAAAACAAAGACCCAATGCAGCCAAAAAATAAATTTAAAAAACCCAGCGTCACCACACACACACACACACACACACACACACACACACACGGTCACTATATTAGTTGATGGCTGTGTTAATTAGCTTGATTGTTTAATCATTGTATAAGGCATACTTACAGCAAAACATCACAGTGTACACCTTAAATATATGCAATTTTTAAATTTGTAAATCATGCCTCAATGCAGCTGGGTAAAAAGAGACGAGAGAAGCTTGAGTTGATGAAGAAAACTTTTCGGAGGGGGCGGAACTTAAGGTGAATCGGGAAGATTAAGGGAAAAGAGACCGAGGTGTATTGGGTGCTCAGTGTGGCCGGCACTGTTCTAGGTGCCGAGGTACAAAATGCGAGAGAAGCTCTACCTTTAACGACTTTCTAAATGAGTGGACAGAGCCAGAGATGGTTGAGGAAATAGGTCCTGGCAGTGTGGCATGGGCCATTTGCTCCAGTGGGGAGGCATAGACTGCCAGGGGAGCAGAGAAGAGGTCTTCAAGGAGATGTTTAAGTTGAATTTTGAAAAATGAGTGGCCATTTGCAGGATGAAGCCATAATGAAAGAGACTAACGGTTTTGACTGCATACAATTGAAAATTTACATATGAAAATAATAATGGTTGATATTTATTGAGCATTTACTATGTGCCAGCTATAGGTTTTTCAGCACTGTGCTTTATCAGGTTGAGGATGCTCTACTTGGGTCAGTTTTAGAAGCTCATCAACTTAGATAGAAAGGGCTGATCATCCGAATAGTGTCCTCCAATAGAGAACAGACTTGTGGTTGCCAAGAGAGAGAGGGGGTGGGGGAGGGATGGATTTGGAGTTGGGATTAGCAGATGCAAACTATTATATATAGGATGGATAAACAACAAGGTTCTACTTGTTGTAGAGCACAGGAAACTAGATTCAATATCCTGAGATAAATCATAATGGAAAAGAATATGAAAAAGGACGTATGTATATTATAAGTGAATCACTTTGCTGTCCAGCAGAAATTAACCCAACATTGTAAATCAACTCTCTACTTCAATAAAATAAATTTTTAAAAAAAGAGAATAGTGTCCTTCACCAGAATGCAGCAAAGCACTAACAAATTAGTGGTCTAGTTTGTAAGAGACTGCTGAAATATATGAAGACATCACAGATACATCTGTTTTGCCAACGACTCAAACGTTTATGACTGAACTTTTATGATTTGCTGGATTCATGGGCAGATGATGGGCTGCCTTTCCGCTAATTAGATTCTTTTACCCACCAAATCGTCGTGGAGAAATCCTGGGAAGAGCAGTAACTTATGCGCACAGTACTATTTGCCTAGAGGCAAAGGTAAGCTCAACAGAGAAGGAGAGTGGGAGACCATGACCAACTTCATTTCCACAAAGAGTTGGATGCCGGGTGACCTCTTAAACCAGCTATTGCCGTCTGCACCAGGATATCATCGTAGACCTCGGAGCGACTGCATATCCGTGGATTATGTTGTATTAATACAGCAGTGGGTTCGCTTTGTGAAAGAGGGGGGGCAGAGTAAAAGGGAGAAGACATCTGTTACTTCTAGTGAGTTAAGCCTTCTAAAAAATATTTCCTTTTTAGTGACCACTTGTTCTTTTGACCCTTTGATCTTTTACTCTGGATATAGGGCCTTTTCAACTCCCCCACTTTTTCCTCTCTGTGTTTGTAAGATGGTGATAATGCCTGAACCACAGAAAGAGAGACTTCACTTTGCATCCACATGCTTTTGGAGATGAGAGGTTGTGGGGATAAAGGAAGAAACCTTCTGATTCTTCTTGCAAAGACAGAAGAGCTTCATTCGTAAAAATTGTGTTTATTCCATTGATTCTCAGGAAACACTCTTGAAGCTCTGCGATCAAGTCCGACGTATTTAGTGATTCAGTGAACTGATCAGCCTGAGAGAAAAGATCCTCTCAGGAGCCAGCCAACTTTGCAATCAATTTCACCTTCGTCAGGCTGACGTTGGGACTGGGCAGAGAAGACCCCGCGAGGTTTTGAAATGTCTTCATGAGTATGGAGTCTTGGGAGCGTCAGTGGCTTTCCAGGGGACTGTGCTGTGAAGGTCACTGGGCCGTAGTCTGCTATGATGTCAGGAGATGCACGCCCTTGATTTTAAGATGATGATTCTCTGTTTTCCTCTCTCTCTTCCTCTTCCTCTCTCCTCCCTTCCTTCCCCCCTTTCTCCTCTTCCTTCTCCTCTTCCTTCTCCTCTTTTTCTTTCTTCTTCTTTTAAATAAGAGTTCCCCCTCCCTCTTCATTTCTAAGGATAAATCACGCTCACCGTGGAAAGAAACAACACGGTATGGCTGTTGCTCCAGGATACAGCTTGAGTTAGAAATCTGGTCCCATCGTTGACGAGCTGTGTCAACTTGCAGAAGTCACTCATCTGCTCCACCCCAGTTATCCGGGTGTTAATGGGTGTACTCAGGCTAGTTACAGCCCAGAGCTGATGTCATATGGATTTCACCAGACGTTCATGTTCACACATATGTGCCAGGCACATAGTGAGAGCTCCAAATATTGTGCTATTAATTAAAAATCCAAAAAACACAGACAACTAAAGCTACCTATAATTCGATGGCTGGGAAATACATTTTACCTGCAGATACACTTTTACCATCTAAGGTTTTCAGATGAAGGTCAGCCAAATGAGTTAATGAATATTTATTTAACCAGACACTCTGCTATGTAGTGAGAGGCATGTAGTTACAGTTTAGTCAACGTTTTCTGACTTTCTCCTGAGCTAATCATCTTTCTAGTAGTCATTCATTCATCACACTCTTTCCAAGGTATTTTTAGCACTTTTTGTGTACCAGATGCTACTCTAAGTATTGGAGACACAACAGGGATCAAAGCAAAAACTTGGCTCTTGTGAAACTTACATTTCTGTGTGTGTGAGAGAGAGAAGCAGGGGGGAGAGACTAAACAGACTAGCAAACTGTATATAATAGGTCATACGGTGGTAAATATGGAGTAATTGTGTGTAGGATAGGCATCGTGTTGGAGGTGGGTGGAAGGTTGCATTTGGAATAAGACAGTCAGCTGGCGTGTGAGCACAGACCCGAAGGAGCTGGGGCTCGAGCCCTGAGGCTGGGGGTGTAACTCAGCGTTTTGGGTGGACGGAACAGCCAGCACCGAGGAGTATCTGCCTTGTTTGAGCAGCAGCAAGGACGACGACGTGGCCGGAGGGTGTGCAGGCGGGAAAGCAGAAGGGCTGAGATCAGAGGGCCGTGCAGGCTGCTGTGAGTCTTCTCTGCCCCAGTTCCAACCTCACTGGCCTGAGATCTGCTTTGACCAGTGAAACGCGAGAGGAACCGATACGGGTCTTTCCTCTACAGAAGCTTCAGGAGCTAAAGCTTCTGTCCCGCTGCCAGTATGTTCTAGAAAGAGGCCACTTTTAAAAACTGAGATCTGGTGTGAAGATAATATGGAACCATATTTCGGGCCACCTGGTAGATTTGTAGTGTGAGTGAGAAATAAACTTTCATATGGCTCTTTTTCCAGGCTGTTTCTGGATTGGGCTTGTCCTGAAGTTGCATTTGCAAAGCACTTTGTATAGCATTTTTAAAAGTTATATTGTCTGTACCCAAAAACGAAGTGGGGAGAAGCTCCTGGAATCAGTGGGCCCTCCCCTGGCCCCTCCCCTGCTTTCTGCAGCCAAGCCTGGGGGGTCATAGCCTCCATTACGTCAAAAGCAGCCCAATTTGTCTCCCTGCCAGACTCCTCCCACACTGAAGCCAAAGTAACATTTCAACATGCAAATTTAATACTGTCTCTTTCCTGTTTAAAGTCCTTCAGTGGAAAAGTAAAAAAATAAATGAAGGGTCAAAAATATTAAAAGGGAATTCTTCACCATGGTACGTGATCGTTTCTGGGTAGTGGGGGTTGCGGGTGATTTCTAATGTTCTTTTTTGTATTTTTCCACACTAAAACTTTTAAAAAACCCCGCATAGCCCAAAAAAGAAAAAAAAGCCCTTTACCAGCTCCCTGTTTCTAGATGTGGCAGATTACAGATGGCCTAGGAGCTTTGACACGCCTTCCATTGAGAGATCGGCTTCAGCGCCCTTCCCTTTGGAACCGGGCTGGCTGAAGTCTTGTGTCTGACCGAGAGCATGGGGCAGGAATAAGTTCTGGGACTTCCGGGTTAGCTCATCAAAAGCCACGCAGATTTTGCCTGGCTCTCTCGGGATACTCTCTCTCCGGGAGCTCTGGGCCCTCGTGGAAGAAGTCTGGCATCTTGAGATGTCCGTCCTGTGAGCAGGGCCATCTGAATCCTTCAGGCCCGCCCATCCTCTGGCTCAACACCACCCAGCGACCTCAGTGGATACCACGTGGGACAGAAGAATCATGCAACCGAATTCTGCCAGAATTCCTGATCCGTAAATCAGGAGGTGCCCTACTGCGACTGTTGCTTTAAGTGCTGGGTTAATTCTTTCGTTGGCGATCAATAACTAGAATACCAGAAGACAAAGAAAAGCTGGTCGGCAGGGCTGAGGTCCTCCCACATCTGGCTCCACCTATGTTTCCCCTCCTCTCTCCCTTCCCCTCCTACTGAGCTCTCTGCTAATCTTGGACTTCTTATAGGTTCTTGGACCCGCTATGGTCTTTACTCTCCGTGCTTTTGTCCATGCTGGGCCTCTTTTTTCTCTTTTTTTTCACAACAGCTTTATTGACGTCTAATTGATACCAGAAAAAAAAGTGACATGTTTAATGTATGTGCGTGTGTGGTAAGGAAGCTTAACATGAGCTCTACCTTCTTAACAAATTTTTAGGTGCATAATATTTTAACACTAGACACAAGGCTGTACAGTAGATCTCTAGAATTTACTCATCTTTTAAAAAAATTTTTATTTTGTATTGGAGTAGAGTTGACTGACAGTGTTTTGTTCCATAAGAACTTACTTGTGTTGCATAACTGACCCTTTCTACCCATTGAAGGACATCTCCCCACGTGCCCCTCCCCCAGCCCCTCCCCGTTCTAGTCTCTGCTTCTACGAGTTTGACAGTTTAGATTCCTCCTAGCAGTGGCATTTTACATGCTCAGTGAAATAAGCCAGTTTCCGAAGGACAAACCCAGATGATTCCACTTGCACGCTGGGCCTCTTTTCTCCTTTCTTCCATCTGCCTGGACTGCTTGTGCTAATGTCGTACGCTGTACCCGCTTCGGTGGTGCTCGTCTACACATCGCATCTGTTCCCAGGTCCTCCTCTGCTGTCGGTCTGTGTATCAGTGCCTGTTGCTGCTGTATCAGTTTACCACACACTTAGTGTCTTAAGACGATGCAAACTTATCTGGAGTCCTGGAAGTCAGAAGTCCTGAGTGGGTCTCACCAGGCTAAAATCAAGGTGTTGGTAGGGCTGCCTTCCTTTCTGGAGGCTCCAGGGAAGAATTTGTTTCTTGCATTTCACATTGTCTAGAAGTTACCCACGTTCCTTGACTCGGAGCCTTCTCCATCTTCAAAGCCTGCAGTGGCTGGTCTAGTCTTTCTTAACGTTGCATCTCTCTGACACCGGCTCCTCTGCGTTCTTCTTCTGTATTTAAGGACCCTTGTGAGTACATGGGGACCACTCAGATCATCCAGGATAGTCTCCCTATCCTAAGGTCATCTGCAACCTTAACTCCGTGTGGAACCTTGACTCCCCTTTGCCATGTGATATAAAATATCATAGATTCTGGGGAGTAGCAGGTGGACATCTTTGGGGGCCATTATTCTGCTGACTACAGTCTGTGAGCTCTTGCAGTACAGAGGCTGTGACCTTCTGCGTGACTCTCCTCCAAAGTAGAACAGGAGCCTGCTGCCAAGAGACACCCACGAATAGGTATTCCAGGATATGGACCTATAAATAAAATAAATAAAAGATGGGAGATTTGTCCAGAAGGAGCTTACATGCTAGAGCAAGGGTCAGCAAACTACGGTCTATCCTTTGTGAACAGCTCACAGGCTAAGAGTGATTTCCCCCTTTTTAAGTGGTTGAAAAAATCTGAATAATATCCTGTGAAGTGTGAACACCAGAGATTCCAGTTTAAGCATCCATAAATAACGTTTTCTGAAACGTAGCCATGCCCGTTCACTCACGCATTATCTGTGGCTGTTTTGATGCTACATTGGCAGAGTTGAGTAGTTGCAACAGAGACCATGTGACTGCAAAGTCTAAAATAATTACTGCCTGACCCTTTACAGAAAAGAAAGAGAGCCAAGCCTTGCTCTAGACCCGTGTCATCCAATATAACTTTTACGACAATGGAAATGTTCTATATCTGTCGTTGTCCAATATGGTGGCCTCCAGCCACCTGTGGCACTTGACATGAGGCTAGTGCCAGTGAAGAACTGACTTTTACACTTTATTTAATTATAATTGATTTCAGTTTAAAGAGCCGCCTGTGGCTACTGCGTTGGACGGCTCAGCGCTGAGAGAAGAGGAGACAATAATGGGGATGAAGATGCCGATAATCGGGTGCCAGGAACCCTACTAAGAGAACAAGGACGATGTTCTTCCAACGCCCATTTTACAGACGAGGAGACCGAAGCTAAGGAAGAGGAAGTGATCTGCCTGAGGTTACATGGCTTGTCAGTGTCAAAGGTAGAACCCAGGTAGGTTGACTGTGAAGTTGTCACTCTAACCACAAAGCCCCTCAGTAAGATGAGACATGTACACATTGAATTATAACATGGAATGTGCTGAGTGCTATGAAATAAGGGAAAACAAGGCAGGGAACTACATGAGGGAAGAACATCTGACCAGGGAGGAAAGAGGCAACCTCATGGGTGCCAAACTCCTTACGCTGAGCTTTGACATTTGGGCAGGATTTTGACTGATAGCTGTGTGCTTGTAGGCAGTGACCTACCTCAGCGCGTGGCCTTGGGAAAGCAGAGGGCGCTAAGGGCCTGGAGGGCAGGGCCGCTGTAAAACCCATGTCAGAACTTCGCTAGCCAAGGGCCACAGAAGTTTCTCGACAGGTGGGTGCACTTCCTCTTTTCTATCAATAACAGCCATGTAAATGACCTTGTCTCCCTTTCACTTTTTTTTTAAAATAAATTTATTTATTTTTGGCTGTGTTGGGTCTTCGTTTCTGCGAGAGGGCTTTCTCCAGTTGCGGCGGCCACTCTTCATCGCGGTGCGGGGGCCTCTCACTGTCGCGGCCTCTCTTTTTGTGGAGCACAGGCTCCAGACGCGCAGGCTCAGTAGTCGTGGCTCACGGGCCCAGTTGCTCCGCGGCATGTGAGATCTTCCCAGACCGGGGCTCGAACCCATATCCCCTGCATTGGCAGGCGGATTCTCAACCACTGCACCACCAGGGAAGCCCCCGTGTGTATTTTTCTGTCTCTCCCCCTAGGGACCAGGGACCATGTTTGGGACCCTTGTAAGGTAAGGACGATCACAGTTCCTGGCAGGGTAGGTTCACATTAAACTGTCATTGAATGAGTGGTCAAGGCAAAGCATAGTAGAGACAAAAATATATGCGTTAGTTTGATGCAAATCTAAATAAAATGACCTAAAGTTCCTGCCGCATTTCAAAGCTGGAGTGAATCCTAAGCTCTGTTTATACTATTGCCACTTGGTGGTGCCAGTTTAGTTGGTACCCGACAACACCCAGCAGCCTTCCTCAGGATCAGTCTTCAGGAATTTGTGCTTTGCATAAAATGCTAACACCTTGTACTCCCAACTAGGGCCGAAGAGAGATGGGCGGTAGAAAAATAGAGAAGAGCAAGGGAATGCCAGGACAGGAACTCAGACTGTATCAAGGGGGTGGGAGGATAAGATGGGTCTGTAAGAACATGGGCCAGGAGGCCAGCTAGCTGCAAATCCAGAATCCCGAACTCCGTGCAGGGGGCAGGCATATCATGGGGGCAGGAGAGAGAGGAAGGAGATGGTTGAGGATATACGACCAAGTCAGCAAGAAGGGATAAGAAAACATTCAGACGTGGGGCACCGATTTCCATCCTGGAATCCAGATCGAAGAGCAGGCGGGGCTGGGGAAGCAAGCCAGGATTCAGTCCAGAAGGGCCAGCCATGAGAGCTGCTTAGTAAAGCTCACCCGTAACCACGACTAAGAGGGTAGAATGTGGGCTTCCCTGGTGGCGCAGTGGTTGAGAGTCCGCCTGCCAAGGCAGGGGATGCGGGTTCGTGCCCCGGTCCGGGAGGATCCCACATGCCGCGGAGCGGCTGGGCCCGTGAGCCATGGCCGCTGAGCCTGCGTGTCCGGAGCCTGTGCTCCGCAACGGGAGAGGCCACAACAGTGAGAGGCCCGCGTACCGCAAAAAAAAAAAAAAAAAAAAAAAAAAAAAAAAAAAAGGTAGAATGTTTATTTCAAAGTGGAAAAGGCACATAGGGTTTCTCAGCATGGGCATTGAAAAAATTTTTCATGCTTTTCTCCATCTTAGGAGAATTTTTTTGTGTTCGTCCTCTACAGTGGAGATGGCCCCTGCACCATAGAGTGAGGAGTTGTTCAGTGATGGCCCCTGATCGGGGCTCGCTTCTCTGGCTGCCACCTTCAGGCATGGGTGGGATCAAGGGTTGACTAAAGTGTGGCCGGCCAGCCTGGACTCTCCACACAGTTGTGACTTTTGACTGGGTGACCACAGTCACTGTCCAGTGGTTTGGTTTTTTTTTCCTCTTGGTTGACATGAAGACTGCCCATTAACGAATAGGTCACTCCCTTATTATCCGACAAGAGCCTAGAGATTTTTATACTGTTATTTTCCAGGACAGGATAAGGGACATATCACTCAGAGCTCTTTCATGTAAGCAAAGAAACAAACCCTTGATGACATAAGTAGAAAAGGAATTTATTGAACGTATATTGGGTGACTCACGGCACTTCTGGGAAGGCAGGAGAACCAGGCTCTGGCAATGTGCCAGTTGGGGCCGACACCCGAAATCACAGTGTAGGATTGGTTGGGTGAGAACACCATCCAGGATTCCATCCACGGGATGTGAGTAGGAAAGCAGTTAATGGAAACAATGCAGCCTTGACATTCTGTGTATTTTCCCTGTGCCTTTCGAGGGATACAGGTTTCAAACGGCTTTAAGCAGCACAACAGCCTCGTGATTATTTATTCTCTAATCTCTTGCTGGCTGGTCATGCAAAGGAGTCCATGTGGAAAAGCAACTCTGAGCATCCTTTCCCCCTTGATTGCAGGTCAGAAGTGTCATCTTGGTTCCCAGTGCTGTGAACTGCCCTGACTCTTCACTTCTTATTCTGTGTCTGTGCAGCATCTGTCTTCTCGAAACACTTGCCCCCCTCAGCTTCTGCGACTCCCATTCTCTCCTGGTTTGCCGCCTGCTTTCTAACATCCCTTCTTCCCTTTATCTTTTTGTTCTTGGTCCTCCTCATGCCATCTTCCTGCTTCCCTTTGCTTCTCTCTCGACACCTGCTACCGGGAAGGATGTCACTCATGCCCACGGCTTTGAAATGAATAAGCTGATGATTTCAAAGCCCTTAACTGTCTCCTGAGCTTCCAACCAGCACACAACTGACAGCCCCTCGCGGATGGCTCGCGGCCCCTCACCCCGCCCACCCCCGCTGCTCCTCCCGGCTTCTCTGACTCAGTGAAGGGCAGCAGCATTGATTCATTGGCTGCGACAGAAACCTAGGGGTCATCCTCGAGTCTCCCTCCTCCTGAAGCTCCACATCAATCCCTAGGTTCTGTCTCTCCCATTTCTTTAGTGTTTCTGGAATAGGCCCGGCTCTACTCACTTGCATCAAAATTTTATTAGTTTAAGCCATTCCCACCCCTTACCTGATTCTGGCAACAAACTCCAGCAGGTGTCTTTGCTCCAAGCTCCCTCATGCACCCTGGGCCTGCCCTCACTTCACTAGAGGCAGAGTGATAAAGTGTGTACTTGACCACGTCTCTTCCCTGCATGTGACCATTGTATGATTCCCCAGTGGCTCCAAGTAGAAAACCCAAACTTCTAAGGTAGGGGTTGCCAAACTATGGCCTGGGGGTTGACTCGCCCACGATATGTTTTTGTACAGCTCACAAGCTACAAATAATTTTTACATTTTAAAATTGTCGAAAGAAAGCAAAAGAATGTGACGTGAAAATTATATGAACTTTATTCAAAAGACACAAAGAACTCTTAAAACTCAACAATGAGAAAACAAACAACCCAATTCGAAAATGGACAAGAGATCTTAACGGGCACCTCATCAAAGAAGATACACAGATGGCAAATAAACATACAAAGTGAAGCTGAACATCATAGGCTATTAGAGAACTGCAAATTAAAACAGCAACGACATACCACTACATACCCGATAGAATGCCTAAAATCCAAAACGCTGACAACATCACATGCTGGTGAGGCTGTGGAGCAATGGGAACTCTCGTCACTGCTGGCGGGAACGCGACACAGTGCAGCCACTTCGGAAGACAGTTTGGAGGTTTCTTACAAAAGTAAACATACTCGTACCACAGGATACAGCAATCGTACTCCTTGCTTTCGAGGGCGGGGCCAGAGCTCATCCTTCCCCTTCTCTGCATCCCAGGCATCTAGGGCCTGCCCTGTGTATGCTCAGGAAATACCTTGTAGGTCTTCTGAACCTGACGTCCAGGCATGGATGAGCGTCAGTATCTGTGGACCCACTGAAATCAGACGATAAATGTCATATGTGTGTATGCTTGGCATATTTTCTGGGGAGAAAGAAAGCCCTTGTTTTCATGAGCTTCTCTGAGGAGACCGTGACTAAAATTATTTTTATTGAAGTATATTTGATTTACGATGTTGTGTTAGTTTCAGATGTACAGCAGAGTGATTCAGTTGCTTTTTAAAAATTATATTCCATTATAGGTTATTTTATTTATTTATTTTTTTAATTTTATTTTTGTCTGTGTTGGGTCTTTGCTGCGGCGCGTGGGCTTCGCATTGCAGTGGCTTCTCTTATTGCGGAGCATGGCATGCGGGCTTCAGTAGTTGTGGCGCACGGGCTTAATTGCTCCACGGTATGTGGGATCTGCATGTGGGATCTGCCCGGGCCAGGGCTCGAACCTGTGTCCCCTGCATTGGCAGGCGGATTATTAACCACTGCACCACCAGGGAAGCCCTCCATTATAGGTTATTTTAAGGTATCAAATAGAATTCTCCGTGTTATACAGTAAATTCTGGTTGCTTATCATCACTATTTTTTTTAAAGCCCCAGATCTGTGAACTACTGATTTCGGATTAGCATGAGTTAAAACTAGCAAAGGCATAGGAGCTCCATATCTGGGAGAAGAATATTCAGAAGAAATTCATACAAATATCTGGGCTAGAGTTGACTCACGCTTGCGATGATTAATTTTTACGAGTCAACTTAGCGAGTCCCTGGTACCCAGTGTTCGGTCAAATACTAGTCTGGATGTTGTTGAGAAGGTATTTTTTAGACGTGATTCACCTTTAGAACAGTAGTCTGTAAGTAAGGCACATTACCCTCCATAAACGCCTTAAGAGAAAAGATTGAGGTTCCCAGAGGAAGAATTTGGGCCTCCAGACCCTCTTCAGAGTCAAGGCTGTAACATCAGCTCCTCCCTGGACATTTGCCAGTGAGAAAAGCAGAAAGACTTCTGCATTGGAATGCTTGCTGGAATTAGGTTATCTTTGAAACCACAATCCTGGGTTCCACAGGAAGCATATACACTCAGCACAAATACGTGGTGATAGTCTGAGAACTCCTCCTTGGAAACCTGAAATAACGTGCATCTGGCCTCACCCAATGGAAACTTTAAACATAAGAAACACTAAGAAATGGCATGCCAAAATATTCCTTCCTTTTATACACTGGCTTTCTTGTTTAAAAAAAATTTTTTTATTGGGGTATAGTTGTTTTACCACGTTGTGTTAGTCTCTACTGTACAGCGAAGTGGAGTTCCCGTGCTATACGGCCGTTTCTCATTAGTTATCTATTTTATACATATTAGTGTATACATGTCAATCCCAATCTCCCAATTCATCCCACCACCACCCCCTTCCCCCTTTGGTGTCCATATATTTGTTCTCTACATTTGTGTCTCTATTTATGTACACTGGCTTTCTTAGTTCAACTTCTGCTTGCTAAATGCATAACTGTTGTTTATTTTGCTTTTAAAATTGTTTGCTGCTGTTTGTTTCACAAACATTGTAACAGCAATTAAGGAATTTTGTTTTGAAGAGAAAAATTTACTTACGACGCCACTACCGTAGAAACTCATTTTGTGGAGTTTTCCAAGGACACAGATTTAAAAAAAAAAAGAAGGAAAAAAAAGGGCTGACAGACCTTGGAATTCAGGGCAGAAGTCCTCTGGAGAAGGGGAAACCGCACAAGCTAGGGTGGAACCACTGTCATTTCTGAAATGAATTTGATGAGTTGAAATTCTCACAGCGGTACGGCCGTCTGCACTGAAAGAGCATTCGCAGCGTTTGGAAACCACCGAGGCTGTTTGGCTTTTCGCAGCAGCTGTCTCGGTGAACTCTCCCCAGGCTCAACTATCTACTGCACATTTCCCTTTTTGTCTTTCAAAGCCCCAGCCTAGGAGGATTTGGCAGCTAGAACAAGGTTGAGTGCGACGGACACAGGAAACGACGGCCCGTGGCTGGACTGGTGCCTGAATGCAGCTGAATGGGGACACACAGCCAGGCCTCAGCACGGAGTCAGCTGCCACCCAAAGCACCGGGCTCAATGTCACCAGCTTGCTGGTTTCCCTATTCTAAGCGTCTTGACTCTCTTAGGAAGGTAACACTGAGAATGGGACACAGTGCAACTCAAGTCTTAACCTAGTAGTGTGGGTAGCTCCTGAGGAAGGGGAGAGCAACTGGGAAGCAAACCAATCTTTATCTGTTGTGTCCCGCCCTGTGCTGGGCACTTTCTTTACATACATGCTACAAAGGGGAGTGATTAGGCTCACTGCCTAGGTATGAAACACAGCAGTCACTTAACTGCTCCAGGCCTCATCTTCCTTCCGTGACAATAACATAATAATAATACTGATGCTAGAGTTTATTATGAAGATTCAATTAATTAGTATGAGTGAAGCACTTAGAACACTGCCAGGAACACAGGAAGTGCTATAGACTTGTGTGCCGTTATTATCTTTATTGCTTCATTTTAGCACAGCCCTGCTCATCCTTTATGATCGAGGAAGCTGAGGCTCACGGGGATTAAGTCAATTACCGGAGACGGCAGAGCCTGAAACCAAACTCAGATTTATCCGACCGCAGTGTTTTCTTCTCAGAACGCGACCGGGCCTGCTCAGTGCTATCGAATTCCCCCTCCTGCTTGCCAGCTTAGGGTTCAGTTTAATTAGCCTTTCTTTGTACTGACAAGGGTGAAATCATATATACGACTGAGGCTGTGCCTTTCATCTCCCATTCCACCCATCCCTGGCGAAAGTCCCATGGGGGCGTAGGTGGGAGAAGAAACTTCCCCCCTACATTCCCCTCTTATAGGCCTAATCTGGCCTTTCTGATGTTGCCTATGCTTCCTCTGACTTTCAGAAAGCCCGTGGCGGGGGGGTGGGGGGGTAGGGGGAGGGATAACCACAACTAAATAAAAGAAATACTCTGATAAGCAGAGGCCTTATCATACTGGTGGATTTCGGGGAGCAGCTGGCCTGTTAGGACAGTGATGTCCAACAGAAATACTATAAACACGAGTCATAGAGAAAATTAAAATTTTTCTAATAGCTATATTAAAAAGGTAAAAAACAAAAGGGAAATTAATCTTAATACTTAACCGAATATATCCAAAATATTACAGTTTCGGCCTGGTATCAGTATAAAAATTATTAGAGGTATTTATATATTTTTTGTATTATGTGTTAAATCCATTGTGTATTTTACACATACAGCCCTAGAGCTATATACCCCAAGGGTACAACAGGTATCAGCCAGATACAAAGATACGTATGCTCCAAGGACCTTCTTTATTCTTTTAGCGACTTCATATGTCCGAAAGCGTCCCCTGCCTCTCATCCCGTTTCCTCTTCCACGGGCGGATACTTGCATGGGAAAAAAAAATGGCTGAAGCAGTATAGAAGTCGCTCCCCCGCCCTCCCCTCCATCATCCCCGATGAGGGCAGTTTTTACAGGCGGTTGAGATTTCTCGTGTGGTCACAGACGGTTTGTGCCCACTTGCACGTTTTGTACTTCTCATTATGCGGAGTCGGGGCGAGGATGGGGGCATTCCAGGAGCTAGAAGGACTCAGGCCTCTCTTGGACCCCGACAAAGTCCTTTCCAGCATTTTGTGCCCATAGGGACTGTGTGGCCTCCACTGGCGACAGCACCCATGGAGGGGAGAGCGGCCCGGTTGGCCAAACAGACACTTGGCAGGGCTCGGATTTCCTGGACCGGATGGCGGCCCGGAGGCCGCGGCGCGGGCAGAGCACAGGATACGCGGCGGGCGTGCGCATCCCGGGATCCGCCCGCGCTCGGCCCCTGGCGCAGCTGCAGCGGATCCGCCACCTCCTCCGGGGCTAGGAAGCGGCAGGAATTCCCCCTCCCCGGCCCCGCGTCCCCCTCCGGCCCGGGCTACGGGGCGGAGTCGCCCACCTGTCATCCGAGACGCCCCACGTGGGTCGGCCTGGGGGCGGGGGTTGAAGGCTGGGAGAAAAGGCGGAGGCGGCGGGGGAGGTGGGAGTGAGGGTGGGGAGAAGAGAGGAGAGCAGGAGAGAGGGGAGCTGCCCAAAGCCGCGCGGAGAGCGAGAGAAGAGCAGCAGAGAGAAAAAAGAGGACCTGTGGCGTCCAGACTGGAACAGGTAAGGGGCGGCAGGTGAACAGAGGAGGGAAGCCTCGGGCTAGAGAGAGGAGAAGATCAGAGGCAAGCGCGAGGAGAGCTGCGGACGAGGGACAAGGCAGGACGGAAAGAAGAGTAGAAGGGGGATCATTCTAGGCAGAGGAGGGGCGAGGGTCCTTCAACGAGCGGCGGCGGAGGACCCGGGGCCGCTGCCCCTTTAAGGTTGCCAAGGCGACGGGTCTGGCCAGAGCGAGGCGCATTGACGTCAGCAGCCGGGCACTGATTGGCTGCAGCGCGGCCGTTTCCGGTGGAGCCGCCGAGGAGCAGCTGTAGCCGAGTGGATTCGGGCTGGGAGGGAAACGCTGAGGTAGCTCCGCCGGCCGCCGCCTCGACCGCAGTCCGAACCCGCCGCCGCCCGCCCTCAGGTGAGAGGCCTCGGCGGGGGCCCCCGCGCGCCCAGCTTTGCCGCCAGCCGCCCGTTTGGAGGCGCCGGGCCGATCCAAGATGGCGTCGCGGGGAGCGACCTGCGGGGGACGGCCGCACCCCCTGCGCCTCCCGGCTCGGCGCCTCCAGAGGGCCCCTCGCGGGCCTAGCTCCCGGGCCCGGGTCTGCGCCCCCCAGACCCCCGGGGCCCGCTCCGACCGCCCCGCCCCTGCGGCCTCCCCGCTCGCCCTCCCGCTTCTCCTGAAGGACGGTGGCGAGATGTCCCCGGAATCCGCCATCGCCCCCCGGCTTTTCCGGCTGCCCCGGGGACCCGGCAGTCCTTGTTTTCCTCCCTCCGGCCTCTCCCGCGGGCGCTTCCCCTTCCTTCTCGGGATTGTCGCCCCGCCCCCGCGGTGGTCGTCGCCCCCCAGGTCTCCCCTTGGCCTTCCGACCAGAGCGGGTTGCAGGATGGGCCTCCCTTCTTCTCGTGGCCGTGACTGTGGCCTAAGTGGAGTGAAGGGCACTTTCGTGTCCTTGCCCCCGAAACGGGCGCGGTACCTGTGACCCGCCCCCCCTCCCCCGGCAGCTCAGTGTAGGTGCGACGCAGAACGGCGTCACCGCCGGAGGGATGCCCGAGAGATGGGTCTTCTCGGTGCTCCGAGGGTGACCCCCAGGAAGGGCTCCTGGCTGGTCTGAGGGTCTGCGGCCTGAATCAGCGAGTTTCTCAAGGTGTCTGGCATAGCGCCTCGCATGTGATCCCTTTGAAACGGAATTGTGTCACAACCGACTTTGTGAAAGAAAGAATCTCAGTGTTTTCTTAGGAGGAGAGGCAATGCAGTGTACGTTTTGCAGCAGTTAAATAATTGGGGGCGGGGGGAGCTAAATTGTTATGCTTTTACAACCAAGTACGAGGACGGACTTAATCTAGGGGTATTCGATTAAAAAAATAAGACCGTGAAATACGGATATTCTGGGGTTCACACGGTGACCTGACTGCGCCAGTCCTGGGGCATTTATGTTAATATGCTACCTTATTTCTAGTGTCCTCCTTTCGGTGTTTTAAATACATCGTTGCAAACAACAAACCAGTCTCACGCTTAGCCCCAGTTCTCTCATTTCTACCACAGACCTGATCTTCGAATGATTTCTCTGATCCGTTGAATACATGTATTGATATTCCTGAGATGGCTCTGAATGTTTTGAAGCATAAAAAGATCTGATTGATCATTGTTCTCGGTGGCTTTCAGTACAGTATTTTTTCAAATGCAGAAAATCCTACTGAAGTGGATTCTCAGTTCATGGGGCTGTCTGAACTGGAAAAGGGGCTGGTGTAAATCTGTCCGAAAGTACCGTGTTTTTTGTGTGTTTGTTTTGTTTTGTTTTTTGTGTTTGTATTAGAATGTTTATTTCTGAATTAGCAGCATGAGGCTTTTTCTGTGGCCTCTTAGTTTAAGTGCTTGTCAGGGAGCTACAGACTTTCTCATGGTCTGTTAATTAGTTTACTCGTTATTGACCCTTACCATGAAAGTTGTCAAAGCAAGATGCCTAACAGCACGGTAGCTCTTTACTCTGCTGATTCTTTCTCCTTTGAAATTTACAGTGTCATCTCAGTGGTTTTGTGTGCATTATATTTGGAAAAGACCAACTAGCATTGAATTCAGTTGCAAAGTGGAGGAGACCTCACTTTTATCTTCTAATCTTAATTACTTAATAATTAGGAGTTGAAAGGAAAACAGTTTATGGCTCTTTTGTTAAATTAGTAAGCTTTTAATTCCAGGGTAAGGTTAGCTGCCCATTGTTACCTTTGTTTATTTTACTTCACATCCAGGTAGTTTGAACCTTCTAAAATTCACTAAATGCAGTTTTATCTCTTGAGTCTTCATGTGAGTTTAAAACTTAATGTTTTAACATTTTCCTGTCCAGATGAATAAAATGGTTTTTTTCCTGTCCAAATCTTTTGTCGTTTACTTAGTAAGGTGTTTCTTTGTTTATGTGGGGTTTTTTTCCTGTTAAGGATTTGCCCTCTTACTAGTGGGTAAGTGTGTTATCATCTAGAGCTGGAATCTGGTAAAAAGAGTCTAGGATTAAAAGTTGCTTTTATAACTCATCTGGGGTTTCTTTTGTGTTTTAAAAAATGTTGATTGTGCTAGTAGTTGGCTAACCAGAGCCTTTGCTCCAGTGGTTTGCTGGGTGAGATTAGAACACTCCCCTGGGATCCGGGTTACGAATAGGGAATGTCAGATGTTCTTTCTTGTGCTTTCTTGCTTTCACTTAGAGCTGACTTGTGTGCCCTTATAATTCTCTGTCCCATTTGCCATGTACACACTTGGCACGGCATCATGATTTCTTTTGTAGGAGGAGAACTGAATGAAATTCCCTTAAGGGCCTGACTCCTCAGCACCCCGCCTCTGCCGGGGATAAGTGGCTCATACTTCCAACGGAGAGCTGAGGTTCTTCTCACTGTGGCTGCCTGCAGAGCCTAGATCCTGTGCAGCAGGACCTCAGTGAAACACTACTTTGAGAGAATGCTATTTCTGTACATACTTGACTCCCTAGCCCTCACCTCCCTGTTTAAAAAAAATCTACTGAGAAAGAAATCCTTGTGAATCAGTTGCCTAGTGAATTTGTTAGGTCTAAGGCCAAACTGACATTTGCTCTTTGTAAACAGTTTTCACAGGCATCTGTGTGTTTTCCCCATAGTGAGCCATGGCGTCTGGCAGCACCGCCAGTGAGGAGGAGCGCAGCCTCCGGGAATGCGAGCTCTACGTGCAGAAGCACAACATCCAGGCCCTGCTCAAGGACTCCATCGTGCAGTTGTGTACCGCGCGGCCCGAGAGGCCCATGGCATTCCTCAGGGAATACTTTGAGAGGTTGGAGAAGGTAAAAATAAATGGGGCAGAGCATGAGATGACCCTGACGATTGTTAAAGGGGATGCTGTAGAGTGTCGCTGATTTGTACCTTTTGGAAGAAAAGGAATTCTGACCAAATCATCATCATCATCTCAAATAGAACTTCAGAAAAGAAATGTAGTTAACGCACTTGAAGTAATTTTTAACTTTGTCATCGGTAGAATTTATCAAAACCAATCTGTATGCTAAGTTTACTTGGCTAACAGGTTTTCGTCTTCCAAACACAGTTCCTTGTAACTGTTTTAATTAGTACATAAAACTCACTAAATGAAATAACTGACTAGGTACAGTTGATCAGAAGTAATACAGCAGAAACTAACACAACATTGTAAATCAGCTATACTCCAGTAAAAATTTTTTAAAAAGTAGTACAGCAGTGGTACTGCTGTACCACTGAAGTGAGAAATTCTACAGTACTTGAAAGCATTCAATGCTTTTTTCTTCAGTAAAGCAAGTGAACTTATAAGTTTTATCCCACCTTTCGAAATCACTGTAATGAAACAGTTGAGTCTAGCTTGGGACTCATATTTCAGAAACTCTGAATTAGTGAAGTGTGTTTTACTGTAGAATATGTCTCAGGTGAATCGACTCTAGAACAGAGAGATCAAGATTGATGGTTGTCAAATTTTTACTTTACAGCTCTGGTCAGGACTTGTTTCCTCTTGAAAAAAAATTAGTGCAGTTTTTAGTCGTTGTTGTTCATCCTCATTCTGTGTATGTCAGTGGGATTTAAGCATGTGGTGTGTGCTTTTCTAAGCAAAATGATCATTTTTCATCAAGGTGGATGCTTGAGTTCACTTCCCTCAAAAAATGATGAATGAGAAAGTTTGGATTGTTAAATGTTTTGAGTAGTTTGTTTGATTTGCTTCTGAAATTCAGCGAGATAAATTTACAGGTTTTCTTAAGCATATTGAAGTTTTGATGTGGTTCATAATTGTGAACCAGTTGGGAGGCATTTTCTTAGGTATATGATTGTTAATTATCTAATTGTATTGCAGAAATATTTGTAATATATCCCACTGGTTTGGACAGTTTCTTAACCAGCATAATTTACTAGTAAAAGAGTCTGTTTTACTAGTGTTTAAAAAATGTTTGGGTGGCTCAGTGATCAGGAATTTTCTACTGTTTTCTTGAAAAGCTGTTTGTTGAAATTGGTGTCTAGTACCATGATTAGACTAATCAAAAACAACAACGGGGGCTTCCCTGGTGGCGCAGTGGTTGGGAGTCCGCCTGCCGATGCAGGGGACGAGGGTTCGTGCCCCCGTCCGGTAAGATCCCACATGCCGCGGAGCGGCTGGGCCCGTGAGCCATGGCCGCTGAGCCTGCGCGTCCGGAGCCTGTGCTCCGCAACGGGAGAGACCACAGCAGTGAGAGGCCCGCGTACCGCAAAAACAGCAACAACAACAACAAAAAACTAAGCAGTCCCGATGAATGTAGCCTTGCTGTCTTGGCATTGTGGTAGAAAGTCTGGTTTTCTTTTATTTCAGCAGTTTCCTGATAGTGAAATACTGTAGCGCCAGGCTGCTGTGGGCCTTCCCTGTTTTGAAGTGAAGTGTGTTTCTGGAGACCTGATTCTGAAATTGGTCACTGTAAGGTGATCCCTCTTCTTCTCTTTGGACATCAATAGAAGCCATCTGATGAGGGGGTGAGGTTGGTGAGACGTGAAGGGTGTGTCTTTTTATAGGGAGTGTTGAGTGTGTGGTGCTCCTTTCAGAGCCTGTGCTCTCATAGCCCTGTTTAAGCACTGAGCAAGGGGAAAACAAGAAATGATGAGTAAATTAGTTTCTTTGCACGTGGGATTTTTTAATTTAATGTGTGTTGGCTTCTTTGCCTTTTAATAAAAGTCACAGCTTAACACTTTTTCTTATAATTCAAGGATCTTTGTTCACTTGCATACATTCCTTTAGCCAGGGTTGAATGTAAATATCTGGACTTTCAAGTAACTAGGTTTTCAACTTTTCAACAGGTCATTGTTCTGTGCATTAGGTGTTAGGTTATATGTGTGAAAATATGGTCACGCTCTTGTCATCTCTTTCCCTGTGTTAACCAGGGGTCATGTTTCTGGTACCCTCAACCGCTCAATAAGAAATGCACCAAAAAACTCCATTGAAAGCTTCTGGGTTTTATTTCAGACTGTTACCTGTAATTTGAATCCTCTTTTCTGCATATATTTATTAGAACCTCCCTGTCTGATAGATCAGAGGAATTTTAATAGCTCCGACCATGGAGTGTCTTCTGTGTGCCAGGTACCGTGTGAGCACTTTACATACATACATACATACATACATACGTACTCATTATTTCAGATGTGTGAGGTTGGTGATTATCACCATTTTACAGAGGTAGCAGGTAAAACTAAGAGAAATCAAGTAACTTGGCTGTGGTCATATGGGGTAGTAGCTTTATGTTGTAGTACCATACGACCCCCAAATTTCATTCGTTGACTACAGAAGTCCTCATTTCTTGGTCATGTGCAGCTCTTGTGGGCTCAGCCCATCTTCTCTTCTTGGCTCCATGTGTCTTGTTCTGGGGTTGACTGGAAGGAGCTGCTCCCAAGGCCGAGAGGGATTGATTGCTGCAGGGGCCAGAGTCAGATCTTACAAGAGGACATGCTGTGGCAAAACAAGCCACTTACCCAGCCCCAAGTCCGTGGGACGGGGACGTTTACTTCACCTACAGGGAAGCATGGAATGGCAGGGGCAGGGAGCGGACAAATAGTGATTGTTGAAAGCATATTAAGTAAGCGGTGGGCACAGCATCGGAGCTTAATACTCTAGGATGTGTTGACAGTAAGTGGACTGGGAGGGGTTCTTTTGTCTGTTTTTGTTTTAATAAGTGAGAGAACTGAGGAGGGAGGAGACTGACTGAAGGATGAACGACAACAGCAAGAAAAAGGACGTAAAAATGTATAATAGAAATCGATGAGCTCAGTAATGGCTCTGAGTCACCAGGATTAGGTACTAGCTGATTGCTATTGAAGATGAAAACCCATGGAACAGTGTTAAAATCAAAATGCTTTTGGTACTTCAAAATTGTCTTAAAAATTCAGTTAGATAGAAGACAGTTCCAAATGAGATATTACTTGTGAAACTTTCCATGAAATTTTTGTGAAATATCAGTGACAGATTTTGGGGTAGAATTTGTGTTTTCATTTATACTCTTGAACTTTAGACTTTGGGGGAGACTTGAGTTTTAAAGTTCTCTGTTAATATGGAATGGGAAAACCTTACCTGTTTACTGGAATTACCGGAATGAAAATGAAGTGGGTTTTCTTTAAAAATGTATTTTTTTAAAAATGGTTGTATATTTGCACATGGTTCAAAATTCTGCAGGTACAAAAGGATATGACAATAAGTCTTTTTCCCACTTCGTTGTCTTCCTAGAGTGCAGGAAGACACTGTGTTCCAGGGATAATGTATGGGCACTTACAAATTCATATCAAGCATGTGCATGGTATTCCATTGTATGGATGTACTACAGTTTATTTAATCTCCATGTTGACGACCATTTTGGTGGTTGCCAGTGTTTTACTATTAAAAGCAATGATACAATAAATAACCTTGTATATCTGTCATTTCACACACACGCATATTTTAGAATAGATTCTTGGCAGTAGACTTACTGGATTATTTGGTCAACAGGTAAGTGCATTTGTAACTAAATATGCAAATATATTAAAGTTGGTTTTGTTATAGGCTTTTCTTACTGTGTTTTTAATTGAAAATTAGAAAATCTAGAGAAATGAGAAAAATAAAGCCAATTCCTTCCTCCAAAAAATAAAAAAATAAAAATAGAGATAAACACTATTAATGCCTTGATTGTTATCGTTCTAGATTTTCCTTGCTGTGTTTATATGTTCTTTTATTTGTCTTGATGCCAAATGCAGAGCTGAGTACCATGCAGGAGAAAAAGTAGGCAGCTCCTTAGTTTCTTTATCAAAAAATTTTCAGAAATAGTAAATGCTGAGTTCATTTAGAATTTGAAAGACGGCTTAGAAAAATAGTGGAGGGTGAGTCAGATGAATGAGAATGTAAATAGCTCACCATTCTTGGCTTTTTTCATTCTGATTTTACGTCCGGGCATAACTCATTCTTTACTGAAGACCTGAGAGGAATTTCTTTTTAAGGCCCTAGATCTGAAAAATAAGAAGGTCAGGTAGTTGACATCAGTTTTAAACGGATTGGTTTAATAAGTTTTTAAAAGCGGGTAAACTTTTTTTTGTTTTAACTTCAAGTGTCAACCCTGACCATAAAGAATGCATCCAGCTCTGTCAGGAGAAGTATTGTTACATCCGATCTTAGTTAAATTCTAGGTTACCATCACATTTCATTATTTGTTTATACCTGAGACTCCAGCTACAATAGGAGCTCCACAGGCTCAGGACTCTCTCCTATTGGTGTTTTTTTTTTTTTTTTTTAATAAATTTATTTATGGCAGCGTTGGGTCTTCGTTGCTGTGCGTGGGCTTCTCGTTGCGGTGGCTTCTGCTGTCGCAGAGCACGGGCTCTAGGCGCGCGGGCTTCAGTGGCTGTGGCTCGAAGGCTCTAGGGCACAGGCTCAGTAGTTGCGGCGCGCGGGCTTAGTTGCTCCGCGGTATGTGGGATCTTCCCGGACCAGGGCTCGAACCTGTGTTTCCTGCATTGGCAGGCGGATTCTTAACCAGTGCACCACCAGGGAAGCCCTCCGACTGGTTTTTATGTTCCCCTTGCCTAGTGTAGACTTGGCGTGGCAGATCCAGAGAATACATACTGAATTAATGGAGTAGCAGTAATCTAGACATTCTTCTATGACTTTGCTGTGCCTGAGTGATTATTCCGAGATGGCATTCTTGGGTGGGGCAGGGATCTCACACTAATTTCCCAGCCTTTTGTTTTGCAGTTCATTACTGTTGAGTGCATTACAAATCATTGTCAGTATATTATCATAATGAGTATATAATTTTTTATTTGCATGTTACGTGCCCTGTACCAGTGGCTTTTGTTCATTAATAAATATAGCATCTGTTACCCTCTGAGAAACAGTGAAGTCTTTCCAGAGTATTTATTTTCAAGCTTGACTCTCCATTTCCCCCCCCCATTTGTAATTGACCTTTGCACCTTAACTTTCAGCTTGGTAATAGAGGGAGAGATTTGAAGTGACTGAGAAGGACCGTCATTGGAGTATGAGAATACCAGCTGAAGAATGCCATGTTGAAGGGTCTCATTTTATAAACTTATAATCTTTTTCAGGAGGAGGCAAAACAGATCCAGACTCTGCAGAAAGCGAGCTCTCGTGCAGACTCGAGGGAGGATGAAATCTCTCCTCCTCCACCCAACCCAGCGGTAAAAGGCCGGAGGCGACGAGGTGCCATCAGTGCCGAGGTCTACACGGAGGAGGATGCCGCGTCCTACGTGAGGAAGGTAGTTTTGATATCTGAACACTGAGGACATGGTTTTGGGACCCACGTGGTAGTCATCCAGTCTTCTTTGATGAATGCGTGCGCTGTTTTGAGTAGTAAAATACAAACAGGATGGATCGTACTCCATCCTATACAGTTCCTGGGTACTTGGGGAACAGGTTTCTGTAACAGCATGCCATCAGAGGAAATAACTAACAGTAATTATGAAGCAGTGCATAAGTGAGTTTTGGGGGTTTTGGTTTGCATGTTGTTGTTTCGCAGTAGAAGAGCAGGCAGTACTCCTTTTTCTCTTGAATCATGGTGTCAGTTTCTTGACATCCTGTAATTCATGTTGTGGCTTTCAACCTTTTACCCTACAAGCGTCATTTGTCTCAGTTGGCTCTTAGAGCCAGTCTGCCATTTCGAGTTACGCTGTTAGCCTGAAGGGGGAAGAGAATTGTGCTTGCAAGAGGTTGTGAGACTAACAGTGCCTGATCACAGTTTAGAAAATGACCAATTGTCATAAAATGCTTAGTTTTGCCTCACTAATCACCTCGGGCAAGGTAATTTTGGTTTGTTCCTTTAGTTGTTGACTAGGAACCAAATACTAGCCTTTAAACACAGGCCTAGATGTAGGCAAAGGGGATTATTGAGTCAATATTTGTTGAGAACTTCGTGGATCAAAGACAGTGTGAGAATGTTGTGTTGAAAATATTTAACTCAAAGCAGCCTTGTTTAAATACCGTAATGTAGCTTGACATTTCATTGTAATTTAGGTTGCAAACATGAAGTGGTCTTGGTTTATGGAATCGTCATTTTGACTTTCTGTTCTTTCTTAGGTTATACCAAAAGATTATAAGACAATGGCTGCTTTAGCCAAAGCCATTGAAAAGAATGTACTGTTTTCACATCTTGATGATAATGAGAGAAGGTAGGTACAGGTACTTTTGTTACACTATTTTTCCAGTACAGTTGGTGTCCCAAACTAGTCTCATCACTGTCGCAAGGTTTAAGGCTCTTAGTAATTGTTCACCTGATAACAATCTAGGCTGAAAATCTGGGAGCTTTAATTCTAAGGTTAATGTTTGAAATCCACAGAAGCAGCACATGAAATGTAACGCGAGGCCTTCTCTCCCTTGCAGTGATATTTTTGATGCCATGTTTCCGGTTTCCTTTATTGCTGGAGAGACTGTTATTCAGCAGGGTAAGGGTGGCTGCTTTTATGGCACGCACTATTATTATTGAAGTTTTTTCCTCTTTAAGCCCGCGGTTTTCCTTCTGTTATACTACTAGATTTTCTTATTTCTTTTAAGTAAAATCTTCTGAGCTAAAAGGCACACTTTGCCTAAGGGACTAATATTTCCCTAACATCTGATATAGTTTTGTTTATGGTAACTGTTAAAGGGAATTCATGCATTTTAACTTTGTATGGAATTCCAGAACCACACATATTTCACATATCCTTTATATTGCTATTAACCACTTACAAAGTAAAATAAAGTAGAAAATAAGCAAAACACTTCTATTCTTCATCATCTAGCCCGTCTCTGTGTAAGGTTCTGTGCCTTCTACTGATTCTTACCTTTTTTGACCACATGTAGTAACATGGATCTCATCTTTTGCTGTCCTCTCTTTTTTCCTTTCTTATTTACTCTCGATATTTTCATGGGTCTTCATAATCCATATATTTTCTTGTTTAGTGACAGTCTGATACTTGTTGCTTACTATTTGAGTTGTTTCTTGTTTTGTTGTTATAGATGATGTAGCGTTTAATGTCTTGGTACACACAAGTGGCTTTTTTTTTTTTTTTCCAGAGGCATTCTTTGCCACGAGATGACTAAAAACTCAGTTTTATGACTTCTAAAATAAATGGCTGGACTTTTTTCTTGAAAGGTTCTGTTAATTTGTAATATACTCTTCTCTCACAGCACCTCTCTGACACAAGTTCATTTTTACATTAATTTGGTTCGATTTGTGCTTCTTTAATTAATATGCTTCTAACTTTTTTTTTACTCTCCTCGCCTTTAGGTGATGAAGGGGATAACTTCTATGTGATTGATCAAGGAGAGATGGATGTAAGATTTAATAATTGCAAAAATGTGTTGATAATCTTAAAAGTCAACTTGTTGATATTTATTGCTTCTAAGAGTTTCTAAAGGGCTGTTACATCCTTGTATGTTCGATTCCTTTTGCCAAATATTTTACTGACACAGATACTTTCTAAAGGTAATTTCTTCAGCTAGACCTACAGTTCAGAACTTTTGCTAGATAAGTGGTTAAGGCGTGTGTGTGTGCTGTGGAATAAGACAGGGGTCAGGGAGAGTCTAGACCGGTCGTGAGCTGGGAGACTGGGTACAGCTTTCTTGGTTCTGGAAGTCTTGTTGCTCCCATAAGATTATTAGAAAACTCGGTACCTCCTGCAGGTAAAATGCTTGCCTAGCACCGTGCCTGGCACAGTGCTCTGTAAATACATGTGGTTAATATTAATGCTTAGTTCACCTTTTTTGCCCTGGTCATCCTTACAGAGGACCTTTTCCTTATCAGATAATTAAACTAGGTAAATTACAGACACTCTGAACTTACTTAACTCATTGTCAGAAGTCAGCTGTTTTGCTCCGTGTGTACCAAAAATGTAACACATTTTATTTTTTAAAACAAAGTTCAGGGTTCTGACCTCTTAAAAAGGTTTGCAGGTTTTTAATACTTACGTATTTGTCTATGTAGAAAAAAACAATGCTTTTGTATTTTAGGTCTACGTCAACAATGAGTGGGCAACCAGTGTTGGGGAAGGAGGGAGCTTTGGGGAACTTGCTTTGATTTATGGAACACCTAGAGCAGCCACTGTCAAGGCAAAGACAAATGTGAAATTGTGGGGTATCGACCGAGACAGCTATAGAAGAATCCTTATGGTAAGATACATGGGTTTTGGAGTGTGGCTCACAATCCAGGCTGTGTAACTAATGTTTAAATAGTATCACCACATTAAAATGAGAATATTTTTTACTTGTAATGATTGAATGCTTGTATTAAGCCCAGCTTAGCATTATTCATTATACCGTTTGAGACAGTGATCTTTGAGAACAAAACTTTGGCCAGAAATAACATGGGAAACGAATGTGGTGTGTATGCAGTGGTCAGCTTATGTCTGGGAATCTCTCCACTTGTCAAGTCAGTGCATCTTCCCTTAGCTGATCGCTGCACATTACAGTTGGCCTGAGAGGTGCTGCTTCCGGGTGCATGGCGTTATTGAAGGCCACTCAGAAGCCATCAGCTTCTCTAAACGGAAAGGAGGTTAGCAGTGATGCAGGTTTCATGTCCCCTCTCACTGTAAAGGAATAAACGAAGTAATAAAAACCATTGGAATGTTCTGCTGATGTAATTAGACTCTATGAGAACTTCCTGACAAATTCATGGAGTAGCGTGGGGGTTTAAGTCCCAGTAAATGGCATTAGTCATCTTAAATGGCTTTCTTAAATTTGTGTATTACATGTCTGGCTGTTTGACAGTACGTGGTTGGACGTACTTAGAAAATTTTCTGTACTGGGATGGAGATACGTATATCTATTGTGTATATACTTGTATATGTATATGTAATAGATACATATTATATAATAAATATTAAATAATATAAATACATATTATACATATATATTTATAAGTATATAAATTGCCAAGGCAATTTACTGGGTAAGGGATGTTTATTATAGAGGAACTGTGTGTTTCCCCTTTCTGTCCCCCAGATGTATTTAGCAAACCTCGCAGATAAGACATTTTGGGTTAGTTTGGGGTTACGGCACTTTTTTTTGTCAGGGTGGGATGTTGTTTCTGTGGTAGCAGTTGTATTTCCTTCCTTCTGTGCAGGATCAGGGTTGTGGAAAAGGACCCTGGGCTGGAAATATATTCAAGTGTAGTCACATATATTACTTGGGTTTTTGTGTTTTTGTTTTGTTTTTTTGGAGAACTGATTGTTTGCTTTTTTGACACTTCACTAATTTGTGAATCCTTTGGGCATACACCTGGTGTTTCTTTTAGGAGCAAGTTACTAAGAGCTTTTGATTGAACTGAACAGAGGGCTTACCATCTCCAACAGGAAGAAGCCAGTCATGTATCAAGCAGCAGTAGCAAGCTTTGACTTCTCTGTTGTTGTTCATTTACTTGAAACAGTATTTCTTACTCCACAGCATTATGTGAATTACACTTTCTTTTTTCATTTATAGGGAAGCACACTGAGAAAGCGCAAGATGTATGAGGAGTTTCTTAGTAAAGTGTCTATTTTAGGTAAGTTTTGGAAGATTGCACGGAGAATTGTTACATTGAAGTGTTAGTAATGCTTAAGGAAACTGATTGTATTTCGTAAAGATTACTCCAGTTATCAACTCTTTTTCTTTTTTTAATGGTTCACAAAAACCACATGGAATGCAGAGTTGAAGTGTGACTAAATTAAAAGTAATTTTAAAGTGTGTTTAATTCGCTAGTATATGACGGACCTCTAAATTAGAAATAAGTGTTACTTATTCCTCCTGGAGAGACAGAAAGACTGGAAGTGTTCTCCTGAGTGTGGACTTTCACAGTTATTCCCCCTGGGACTTGTTTCTCTGTTGCTCCATCAGTGAGTTTATTGGTTCAGGAAAGTGAGTATTTCCAAGAATGCATTTCCTCTGTAGAAAGAATAGGTGTCATTAGCTTGCTTTCTCTGAAAAAATGCTAGAAGTGTGGGGAAATTTAGAGTAAAGTAGGGTAATTGGAGGCATTTCTACATATTTTGTTATGTGGACTTAGAGATATTATTACAAGCTGTTCTTCATTGGGAGGGGAAATGGCGATTTTTATAAGGTAATATAGTCTTGAGTCATTGCTTTGTTATAGTGAATGGACTTTTTTGCCCTTATTTGTCCTTTCTCTGAAATGGTTACATTTGTTTAGTGTCTTGGGTGTTAGTTTGGCCTTTGGGAACAAAAGTTATTTTCTAGTTACTCTTGTTGGTTTTGTAAATAAATTCTACTGAGGACTTAAATTGATACATTATTTCTCTGAATCTCTGGAACTATTACTTTTGGGTCCTGTAATTGTAGGTTCGATTTGCGTTGATGGCAATCTTTAGGAATACTTAACGATTACGTTTTTCTTATCCCTGTACCATCGGATGCAGTTGGTATAGGTTAACCTGGCCACTTGGCTACTGAAAGAAAGCTCTAGGGTCATCTGTAAGTAACAGGAGGATCTTGGTGAGACGAGAGGTAGTTGAAGACAGGTGCCGTGTTGGATTAGAGCCACTACTAGAGTATTTTGGTTGACTTCTTTATACCTTTTGTTTTGAGATTTTTAGCAATACCAAATAATGCAGAGAAATTCTTTTGATTCCTGCCTTTTAGAATCTCTGGACAAGTGGGAGCGTCTCACGGTAGCTGATGCGTTGGAACCAGTGCAGTTTGAAGACGGGCAGAAGATTGTGGTGCAGGGGGAGCCGGGAGATGAGTTCTTCATTATTTTAGAGGTAAAGACGGGGCAGCACCGGGCGGGGAATAGGGGACACCACTTCTCATTTACAGCTACCGTTCTTAAGATAAACAGTTTTATTTAAAAATTATCGTTCCCTTTGAAATGTCGTTGTTTGGTTTTCGGCCCGGCCACCACATTTTAAATGAGGGCTTTGCATGAAGTAATAGCCGAATTCTGACCTACTCGAATTAATTCTCCTCACAGAAGCCAAACAGAACTCAGCCATTTAGCACACAGGCTGTGATGTACTTGCACCGTTCTTGTTAAAATCATGCATTTGGGCTAATTTGGCAAACAGGATCAAAGGCAGGTATTTAAATTCTAAATGTTACCATGTTTTATATCGTCACAATCCATGGAAATGTATAGAGGATACTCTTGCCAGCCAAGGAGATCCACAGAGCAGATTCGCTGTGAATGTGGCTCAGTAGATGCTAATCGGTGTTGTTCAAACCAGGGGTTGAGGAAGTCTTTGTGTAAAGGGCCAGACAGTAAGTAATGTAGGCATTTATGAGCCATAGTGTTTCTGTTGCAGACTCAACTCTTGTCATAGTGGGGAAGCAGCCATGGACAGTATCTAAATGAATTGGTGTATTGTTCCAATAAAATTTTATTTATAAAAGCAGTGAGCTTGGATTTGGCCCTCCTTCTACAGTTTGCTAACCTGAGTCTGAACCCTCGAAGTACCTCAGCGTGATGAGAAGTACCTCCTAGCAGGAACTGCTGGGGTAAATAAGCATCAAGCCTGTAGTGACTCTTCAATTACCGTTTATCACAGGAACACAGAGGATTTGACATAACTGCTGAGTCTTTTTTTTTTTTTTTTTTTTTTTGCAGAGTAACTAAAATTGCACAGAATATTTAAAATGCCACCCAGGATCTGAAAGTATTCATGTGTTTTGCTTTTTGGTGATCTTGTTATAGGGTTCAGCTGCTGTGCTACAGCGTCGTTCAGAAAATGAAGAATTTGTTGAAGTGGGAAGATTGGGGCCTTCTGATTATTTTGGTATGTGGATTTCCTCACAATAAACACATAGTTTCTGTAAGTCACTTCTCAGTGAGCTATCACAGTCTTTCATAATCTTGCCTTTTCTTCTCCTGAATTTTATTTTTAAATTTTTATTTATTTATTTATTTATTTTTTGCTGTATGCGGGCCTCTCACTGCTGTGGCCTCTCCCGCTGTGGAGGACAGGCTCCAGACGCGCAGGTTCAGCGGCCATGGTTCACGGGCCCAGCCGCTCCGCAGCATGTGGGATCTTCCCGGACCGGGGCACGAACCCGTGTCCCCTGCATCGGCAGGCGGGCTCTCAACCACTGCGCCACCAGGGAAGCCCTGAATTTTATTTTTTATTTTAGTTTTCGGCTCTCAGAGAAGTAGTGTGAGATTTTGACCTCGACTCAGTTAATAATTAAGTTGTTGATTGTCTCATATCTGTCAGTTGGTTTTTTCCTGAGGTGCAGATGTAGTGTGGCCTGTACTGAGTTACTAGGAGGAAAAATACGGGTTTTCTTTTCCCCGGAGGGCGCCCCTCAGAAGACGTTTCTGAGGGAGCTAGCCCACCTCAGCCCTTTCCCTCCTGCAGGCGAAATCGCGCTGCTCATGAATCGTCCTCGCGCTGCCACCGTGGTTGCCCGTGGCCCGCTGAAGTGCGTCAAGCTGGACCGCCCGAGGTTTGAACGTGTCCTTGGCCCGTGCTCGGACATCCTCAAACGGAACATCCAGCAGTACAACAGTTTTGTGTCCCTGTCCGTCTGAAACCTGCTTCCCGTGCCTCCCTTCCGCCTCTCCCTGTCCAGGCTTCCCCACGCAGACTGCTGTCTGGCCCCTCTTTGCAGCGCCACGTGGCCAGTGGCATCGCAGCTTCTTGTCGGTTTCTGTTAAAAGTTGCTCTTACTGCACCATTTTTATTTTGGAGCATTAACTGAGTGCTCATACACAGTTAAATAAATAGAAAGAGTTCTGTGGAGACTCGGCTGTCCCTGCTTGTCTGTGCCGTGTTAGTGTTCACCCTGGGCCGCGCGTGCCATGCTTTCTGGTGAGGGCAGACCCTGCGCCATGTGAGTTACCGTACAGTCATGATGTAACCGTGCAAGATTGCCTTTCAAGTGACAGAAGTTTCCTGTTACCATAAGCAGATTCTAGACTGTGGCCATATATGCTATATTTTATAGAATAAACGATTTCTCATTAAGCTCTGAGGATTAGGAAAAACAGATATAGAAAAATCTTAGTATAGTAGAAAGACATCTGCCTGTATTTAAACTAGTTTAAGGGTGAAAAAATGCCCATTTTTGCTAATTATCAGGTGGAAATGATCTGTTCAGTTCTTTTTTTTTTCTTTTTAACAAGAATTTTTATTTGTCAAGCGACTTTGCCTGGTTTTGTTTATATCTTGTTCTTAATGTTTCCTCTCCAGTTCTAAAATATGTTGAGGAGTGGCTGTCTATACCTACCTGCCTTTTAAGGTTCACACCAAATCCTAAGCTGCAAACATTGGGTAATGATTTAACTGCATCTGCCTCAGCTCACAGACTCTGATCACACTTCACTTGTCCAGCCGGTGCCAAATGTTGATCAGCACATGCTGAACTGAGAATAAGATTTGAGGTCTGCACGCTTGGTTGCTAACGTAGGGTTTTTGGTTAATGTATATCCTTCAGTTGAGTCCCGGATAATAATCTCTTACGCTCTTTAAGCACTGATTCCAGGAGATTGGATTTACTGGGAAAAGACAGACTAAATGTCGTAACCGAAAAACGGAGGTGGGATTGCTAAAGGGAGAAGTGGCAGGTGGACAGAGTTCAGTGTTGGGAGCTCTGCCCCACTCAGTTCACTGGGGCAGGAGATTTGAAAGAAGCGTTTTACTTTGCTTTAACCTTTCCTTCCCTGTTTACATCAACTAGAATTTATGGTGGGTTGCGGGGTGGGGTAGGATGTGTTTGTTTGTGTTTCATATTGGTCTAAAAGGCCATCCTACTGAAAAGTTCTGCTTTCCTATCTACCACCTTATTTCTCTGGCAAACTTTTTTGTGTAAACGAGTGTTTTGAGTCTTAACTTTATTTCAGTATTTTCCAGCCTTATCAAGGTTTATGTGTTGTTACATTATTCCATGTGCACCAATGATACCCAACTGTTTATTTTTATTATTGTTATTTTTTGAAACAAAATTTCACAGTTCCATAATGTAGGCACTTTTATTTGCATTGTGATTTATATAGTATATAGGGTTATATTGGGGGTGACTGCAAGCATTTTTTCCATCTGTGTGCATCTGGCTCTGATTTTTAATCCCCTCTCCTTCCCCTTTCCCAGGTGATTTAAATTGGTCATGGTAAATTTTTTTCATAGATTTGAACAGCTTTTGGGTTGTTACTAAGTTTGGAGTATAAATCTGGGGAAGAGATTTTATTTACATTTTAGTGTGGGATAGAAAGCCACCTTATTTCAAATTTTTTATTTTTCAAAATAATCTTTACTAAATGAGGATTTTCTGGTCTGTATTTTGTGTTTAGCTTTTTATATTTAAAAGATTAAAAATAAAAATTATGTTATTAGCTTAAAGCTTGATTTGATCTTTGTTTAAATGCCAAAACTGTACTTAACTAAATTATTTAGAATGCCATAAGTTTGCAGAGTTTCATATATGTATATAATCATGCTCTTGTGTATGTTTAGATTCATAACAGTGATTTCTAAATGAGTTTTGTTCTTAAATCATTTGGCTTTGCTGTTTACTCCCTTTTGTAATTTTTAATCTAAGAAAATTTAAGTCTGAATTTTAAAATGATCACATTTAAAGCCTTATCTTTGTGCAGTCTGTGTGAGAAATCACGATTGGCATCATTTGTCTCAGTGGATATTCGGGGCTTTAGAAGTCATTATTTCTGGGCTTGGTAAGTGGATTTATGAGCTCCACTGCTCTAGAAAGCGTAGATGGCCAAAGGACCATTTTGTATTGTTTCCTGGTCACTAGTCTGATTATACTGTGTGTGCTAATATACCCTCTTCTTTTTGTTATAGATTGTCTTAATGGTAGGTCAAGTAATAAAAAAGATTAAATAATTTAATTCTCTAACGAATCAGTTTTTCTTCCCTTTCTCCTCTGCTTCTCTTCTTCCTCTCCCCCCCACCCCCGAAGCTGCTAATCCGGTGGGCATGAGTGAAAATCGAAAGTGAATTAGGGGATCGGTGTTTTGAAACAATAATGTGTTTGTTTTCAGTGTTTTCCAATTCAGTTTGTCAAAGAATGAATCTAAAAACCTTTCTTTAAGGGTAATTGAGATGTAGCAGATCTGTACTGAGCAATGGAAGGAAAACAATAAATCAGAGGTCAAAGATTTCCTTTTTATTGAGGGTAGACTGGTTCTCTGGCTTTGGAACTTTCCCACACTTCATGGGGGATGTCATTTCTAGGTCAGCATACTCTTTGGTTTAAATTTAATATGTGCATTCATATATTTAGGTATGCTTCTATATTCCGCATACATACAAAGTTATTCCTAACATTTCTCATTTCTGAGGCGGGGACGATTAAATTGAATTCATTTACATCCAGTGAAGTTGGAGATAATGTTGTATTGCCCAGAACATTGCTTAAGCTGTGCTACTTTGTAACACATGCACTTTGTCCAGATTCAGTAATCCCCTCCCTCAACCTGCTGGAGTTGGAACCTTTTGAGTCACAACAGAATATAACTGAAGAACATTTTCCTGGGTTGACTGTACTACTGGTTGTAGTTTAATTTTCCCTCTAAAACACTGGCTTATATGAAATCCCTTTTTGTATTTTAATGACTTAAATATTGACAGTGTACAATTGAAGTAGTATGATGTTAGTTTTCTTAATATTGCTTTCTCTCCAACCACAGATGAACAGCTGAACCCTTTTTGTATTTTTGTTAGGCCCTGGCAGTGTACTTCTAGATGGGCTAAAACAACATGGAGAGGCAGTGTGTTGATCACCATCATAATAGCCCTCAGGAAAGACTGTGGAGAGAACATAAAAGGGAGAATGGTAAATCCCTCCTTTCTTACCCTAAGGAGTTTCACACAGCAGTCAGTGTTACTGTGTGCGTTATAAAGTTAAAATTTGTGGACTGACAGAAGTCCAGAGCTGTGACTGCATCTTGATGCTGCCTAAAAACCCAAACCACTAATGAGCAGAATTTTTTCGTTTTGCGAAAGCTCTCTGCCAGTGTAGCTTAAGTAGCTTTGTGGTTTTCTAAGTCACCACTAGATGGAGGGCTTTTTATCATCTTTGTTAGCCTCAAAGTCAGTTACAGTCGGTGCTCGTTGTTCACGGATGCTGTATTTGCGAACTTTGCAAATTTGCGTACTTGCTGAAATTCATTTGTAACCCCCAAATCAGTACTCCCGGCACTGTCACAGTCATTCCCAGACTTGAGTGGAGAGGGGTCCGCGTCTCCCGACACGCGAGTGCCTGGCGGAGGTCAGACCAGGCACACTCTGCCTTCTAGTTTCAGCTGGCATCAGATGCCCTTGTTTTGGTCTATTTAGTGCCACTTTTTTGCATTTTTATACTTCCTGTTGGTGATTTCTCTATTTAAAGTGGCCCCCAGAGGAGTGCTCATGTCCTGGTTGGGGGTCCCGAGGGTGAGATGGCTGTGGTGGGTCTCTAGAGGGGTACGTGTTAGCCAGCTTCTCTCAGGCGTGAGCGGCAGCGCCGTTGGCCGAGCTCAGTGTTCATGAAGCAACAGTGGATACTAACTGAGGTGTCTTCAACATACCATAACACAGGAATCAAGATCGTGTATTGGTAGGTTGACAGGAATGTCACCAGAGGCTCTCACAGGAACCTATAGCCCTGTAATCGCTTCTAGGGGAAGGCGGCTGTCTCCGCTGATTCCGTGTCCTTGGTGACTCATCAACCATAAAACTACCACAGATAAGAGAATCAACTACCCTTTTTACCGTCTTCAGACTCAGATTGTCCTCCTGACTTTGGGGGAGGCTAAGTGAGTTCCTCCAGACCGCTTTCTCCACCAGCTCGTGGGCTGTCGGTTCCCTTTCATTTTTTAGTTTGCTGTCAGTAGTACTGACAGGAAAACATGAAAAGTTCTTAACATAGAGACAGGAGAGTTTTTATGTCATGGAAAATTGAACAGTGGTCCAGAATGAGCGTGCTGGAAGAACTTGATAGATCTAAGACTGGGGTCTTTTGTTTTCTGGTATTTTTGACAAATGGCAGAGGCTTAATTTTGGTATTAGTGAAAAAATAATGGATGGGTGAATGATGAAATATCTAGGTACGCGACATACTGTGGTCAAACTCAGTTCTCTTACTCTCAGTCTGTAAAGTACGCCAGCATTTTTATTGTAGGCCATCTGAAAACTAGTCCGTTGTCATGGAAGAGGCCGGGTCGAGGTGGAGCTGGGCCTGCCTTCCTGAGCCTCTGCAGTTTGGAAGTTCAGACCATTTCGTGCTATAGTCTCTGCACACCTTCGCCTGAATATTCTCCTCTCGCTCCGCTGTGTGATTACCTGGCACCCCCTCCAAGAGGAAACGTAGGCTTGAAGTAGAAGAAACCATCTGTGAAGTGGGAGGCCTTGAGCAGCAGTAGAGACGCCTCAGTAACACGAGGCTCTGCAATGGAGGTTCCTCTACTGAAGACTGGTTTTTGTTTTAAAGCCAACAAATACAACTGCGTGAATTGGGTGAGATGCTGTTGAGTTTTGCGTTACAGTGGAAAGAACGCTTTGGGATAGTTCTGAATCATTAAGTTGCGCGATTTTAGTTAACCTTCCTGAGCCTTAGTTTTCTTGGAGGTACACTGGGGGTCAGGGATCCTCTCTGTCGAGGAGGATTGGAAGCCTGCGTTTGACTTTCGCACGTGGAGAACGAGCTCCGTGAATGGAAGTGGTATCACTATCACGGGGACGTAGGTTCGGGGCAGCGTACCAGTGATGGGGGCAGCCGGGCTGGGCCGGAAGCGCCCCTGTCTCTGGGCACACGGCAGACGTCTTGGATGACGTCTAGAGGCGTCTTGACCTCATACCCACTTTAGCGACAGCTTCTTCCCACCCCACTCGTACTGGTATTTGCGCCTCTGGCCTGTACCAGAAAAGCTGAGCTGATGAAATCAGCCGTTTTTACTTGCTGAGTGATTAACGTGAATACACGCCTATCCTGTGTGTTTTCATGGATTGTTGAATAAGAAACAGCCTCCTATTCAGACACAAGCAGGTCAGCAGGGAGGAGGCTGAAGAGACAGGAAACCCCTGAGATGCCCACTTTTGAGGGAGGCTTGGAAAGTAAACTTGACTTAGTGCTTTGAGTGAGCAGAGGGGAGTGGCATCCAGAGTGCCAGGCTTCTCCAGACAGCCCTGCTGCGCTTGGGGACGGGTGGGGGACAATTCCTGAATCTTTGGGGAGGAGGACTCACCGGTGGGCTCGGGTCGGCCCTGGCTGTGCTGCTTAGTCCGGGCTCATGGACCTGCCGGACCCGTTCGTCCGCTGTCCCCCCTTCAGGGCCACCCTCGCTTTGCCTTCTATTGTTGCTGGATGCCAGCTTTGACAGCCTTGATGTTATTTCAATTGACATTTACTCTTCGGATTGAAATATCCCTTTGCTGATACTCTGAGCAAATCCCTATGTTATTTTCACCTCTTGTAATAACACTTCTGAGAAATTACTTTAGGACCAGTCAGTAGGGATTATTGTGTTCAGACTGGGCCACAGTGTTTAGAATATGAATAGAAAGTGTGCAGACTACTTTGAACCAGTTGGAGTTATCATATTTAGGGTTGTTTTTGGGGGGTCTGCTTGTGAGATGCCAGATGTTTATTAATCTGGATCAGGAATTATCCTTGTACATGTAATAAAGATCTGGGGGTGTCCATCTGATGTCCCGTAATTTTATTTGTTACAGTTAATGCTCTCTGCTGGGAGCCAGGCTTCCAGGCCGTCCAGTGTCCAGATTTCCCAGTGGGCTCAGCAGGTGGTCTGTGGCCTTGAAGCTGAGCTTCTGGGGAGATAGGGAGCCAGGGCAGTGCTCCAAGGAGGAAAGTGCAGTGGGTCCCACTTCTTTTGCTCTTTTGGAATCATCCCAGTGCCCTGCCTGCTTCGTGAGCTCCTGACCGGGCCCGCGAGGACACTGTGGTCCACACTCCAGAGTCCACCGCGGGCTCCAGGCATAGTTCCCGAGGTTAGACTCGTCCAGCCCCTAGCTGGGGCCGGAGTCTGGGGCCGACTGTCCCGTGGGGCCGTTGGCCACGACGCTGTGCTCTCCGTGGGCCTCTATGCAGCCCTGCACGGTCCTGAGGACAGTCTGGAGCCTGCGATCCAGGGCGAGGAGGTGCGGCTCTGTGAGCACAGGCGTGAGCTGGTCTTCCAGCAGCGACTCCCTCATTACGTCGCTGAGTCTGTAGTCGGCTTGGGCCAGCAGCTGCAGGTGCGAGAGTGTTTTCCTTTTTATTCTGGAAGGACAAAGTCAGGGGACCAAGTAAGTAAACGTAAAGAAAGAAACTTCTCGAACTTACTTCCTTTCCCGCCGACAGTGGTGGGGGCTGACGTCTGGAGAGCCTTCGCCCCCAGTGTCTTCTCAGGCACGTCTTAATGCAAACCCGGTAAGAAGGGAATGGATGAAGGGTGACAGCTATAGGACTTGGCGGTCCTTGGCCCAGTCGTCCCGCCAAGCATCTCCTGCTCCTCGGGGAATCCGAACAGAAGTGCTGTGTAATAATGGCTTCTCAAGGAAATTGAAAGCTAACGAGAGAAGTTTCCAGCAGGTGAAATGATGGAGATGTTTGCCGTCTCAGAGGCTGCGGGTACCGCCAGGCTCCAGGTTGTTTCTGCTCGACTTTGTAATTCTGATTTCTCTGTGTCAGATTCTAAAATCAGGGATGGAAATGGGGTAGGGCCAACCTTGCCTTTAGGATTTTGATTTCTTTTTATGTGGGAATGTGACCTGGACTCAGATATGTAAGCAGCTTAGGTGTCCACGCATTGTCATACACAACTCCTGCCTTTCCTACTCAGGAGGAGAGGAAGTGGGTAGGGAGGGAGGCACACGTAAGTTACCCCAAGAAGTGGAGAAAGAAAGTTCAGGCTCTGCTCTGAGTTTTCCAGCTGGAAATAGACACCGTTTTGCTATGTGTGGGCCCCGTATTTCTAATTAGCTCCGGACACTGCAGCTGAGTGGGTGGACGATCTTGACCAGCTTGGCTGGAACACCAGAGAGGTGTAGAGGCAGGGCAGAGGTTCTCTGGAGAAATGCTGGCCAGGCAGAGGCCTGAGGACTTCCTTTAATCTGACATGAGTTTATGGGACTTCAGTCAGGATTTTGCTTAGCTGGTGATCAGGCAGTAATACCTATGAGCTTACGTGAGTGCGGGGCGCAGCAGAGGTCTGGTTAGTCCTGTCAGAGGCCGTCGGGCTCTTCGAAAAGTGAGTGATGATCTGAGTGTGTTATTAAAGCGGGCGACCGAGAGGTTTTAAAAGATTAGATCCTAAGTCATCTGCTGAGAGATGAAGGTGTGAGAAGTGCTGGGGACAGTTCTGTGGTTGTAGCACAAGGAATGAGGTTGTTCCTGTCATTCTACCCACCCACATCCTCGGCCAGTGAAAACTGATGACCTGCGCAGCTTGGTGGCAAGCAGGACGAAGTGTCACAGTTGTGACCCGTCCCTGAACGGAAAGCTCACCGGCAGCACTGGGAGAGCGGCGAGAGGATGGAGATTTCGTCGTGGGAGTGCCGTCCAAACCTGCAGGGAGGAGAGACAGGCTTTCACGGGGGCACGGGGTGTGTGGGGGGGGCAGGCACCACCTCCCGCCTCAGTGCTTCCTCCTGCCTCCCCCTCTGCCGTTTTTGAATCCCAGCTTGGGGTAAAATGCCAGGGATCACGGCCGCTGCCTCTCCAGCCCTTCTCCGTCAGGTCACAAGAGCCTCTGTCCACAGCTGGCAAAAGCAAGCATCCGTCCATTTATGCACCGGCCGCACAGGGCCAAGGCCGAGCACGAGGATGATGCGCTGGGTCTCCGGGAGGGGACCGTGGGGTGGGTTACAGAAAACGTGGATCTGCTTCCTAGCGCTCTTAGGCTGGAGGAGAGTCAGGCGGTACTCAGCAAAGATCAAGAGCAGAGGAAACGGGGCCAGGAGGGCCCGGAGGGGGCGGGACGCGACCGTGGAGGCCCTGGCTCGGGCCCTGCCGCCCCCGGGGCCGCTGCACAGCGGTGCCGCCGCCGGAGAAGGGCCGTGGGGACGCTCACCCCCTGGCGTTGTCGAGGTGAATCAGGAACCCGTCGTCCCCAAATTTGGTGAACGTCTCGTAGTGGTGCCGGTCCATGTTTCCTGTGGAGGAGGGGAGGCGTGGGCGCGGGCTCCCGCCCTGCGAGACCCCGCGGGGCTCGGAGGCCTGCGGGCTGCTCAGAGGCCGGAGTCGGAACCCGGGCCGCCAGCTGTTGCGCCCCCAGGTGGCCGGTGGAATCGCGGAGGGGGCAGGAGGGAGCCAGGCAGGCGGGCAGAGCCGGTGTGAGCTGCCGTCCCGTCGGGGGCTTTTCCCACCCGCGCCGGCGCCCCGCCGGGCCGCCTCCCAGGGCGCACAGCGGCCTTCCTGCCGAGCCTTCCGCTCCCTGGGCCGCGCCGCTGCGCCCGCTGTGCGCCTCCCCGCAGCCCCCTAGCAGGAGGGCGGCCCGCTCACTCCTGTCCCCGGGGCCTCTACCACTTGGAGCCCGTGGATGGCGCGAGGTTATGGAGGCCGGGTGGCCCAGGCCGCAGGGTCCCCGCCCGGCCGGGCCCCGCGGGCAGCACCCACCCGTCAGGAAGTCGAAGATGGCCATGTCGATGATGTTGAGGAGGCGGCCGCTGCTGCTGTGCGGGTAGACCTGCTTCACCGTGTCGCAGTAAAGAGGGTTGACTTCCCACCTGAGGGGAGAACAGGGCCTGGGCTGCAGAAGCCCGGACGGCAAGGTGTCCGACCCGCATCCATGCCCTCCGGTCCTGCCCGGGCCGCTGGCGGCAGGCGCCCCCACGAGGACCTGGGCAAGGACCCGCGGGACCGGCAGACGCCCTGGGTGAGAAGCGGTGGGGCCCTTTCTCCGCGCGTTTCCGAGCATCGCCTGGCTGGGCGCCTTACTGCCCGTGTGCCGGGAGGGCACCCGCTCCCTCTGCGGCCCCTCGCCCAGCCTCTCGGGCGCTTGCCCTCCGGTCTCCCGAGCCGCTCGCAGCCCCCCCTGCCAGCCATCCTCTGCCATTCCTCTGCCACGTGGGCTCCTCCGCCTAGAACGCCCCCAGGTCCCTTTTCGTCTGGGGGGGGGGTGTCTTCCTCAGCCTTCACGAGTCCCTAAGGATCTGTCACGTCCCCCAGAAATTCTGGCCCGGTTACTCCTCTTCCCACCACGGTTGGGGTGGCTGGATCGACGAGCCCATTCATTCAGTCACCTCGTATTAACCGAGGACCTGCCCTGTGCCCGGGAGTGTGCCACGCCCTGGGGAACAACCGTGAGGTCCCGGCTTCATGGCGTGGACTCAGCAAACCCGGCCCCTCCCGCGGCCTCCCCGTGGGCCTCTCTGCGGGACAGCAGGTGGGCACAGCCTGGCTACCGTCTGCCGCCCCGCTAGACCGCAGAGCTTCTTGAAGGGACAGCCCAGGTCTGTCCTGTCTCCCCCAGCCTCCAGTGCTGGGTACGCAGTGGGCTCTTTATAACCAAACGCATGAACGAAAGGGACAGAACGGACACCAGGATCCACGTGAGACGAGGCAGAGGAGGACTGAGGCAGCGTCAGGGCTCCCCAAGCCAGGCGAGCGAGTCCTTGGTCCAGGGGCCACTCACTCCTCTTTGCCCGCCAGCGAGTAGGAGCGGATCCAGGGGCTGGGGACGGACAGCCGGGGGGCCAAGTTGAGGGACGGCAGGAATGCGGACAGGGAGCCCTCCAGCAGGTGCGGGTTGCCGCATACGGCGTACTCCGTCTTGCACAGGTACGGGCACTTGGCGAAGAAACACACGTTGCTGGCTAGAGGCGGAGAAGGAGAGCGGTAAGCGGAGGACGCACGCCGTCCTCCTGCCCCACGAAATCCATGAGGAGGGAAGGGAAACCCTGAACCCGCGGCTCGGGGGGGGAAAGGCCGGGGAAGAAGAAAACAGCGCCTTTTCCCGATGTAGGGGCTTGTGGATGCTCTTCAACTGAGCATCCTGGGGACCAGCTCTCGAACGTCTGAGTAGAGACGGTGTGGGACCAGCCTTGCTGCATCGCGCCCACGCGACCAACCCAGCCTTTGTTCGGATGGGTGCATCTGATTCGGGGGCGGCCAGCATCAGAGTTCAGGGCCCAGGCTGGTGAGCATCTCATGTCCAACCGTCTCCCATCCCCAGGTCACCTTGTGTGACGCCCAGGTGGCCCAGGGTGCAAGTGTCTGATGGCAGCATGTAGCCACCTGATAGGGGATGGGGCCACCAGCAGGAGGTCAGACCACACTGGCCAACCACATTCTTAGACCCAGAGTGTTGCTCTGGCCAGAAGCCTACCTGGAGAGATAAAGAAAACACTCTGCAGGATCTCATTCTTGGTGACCTCCAGGATTTCCTTGGTGACATTGACGAGCCTCCCTACGGTCGGTGGTACCCGTCGGAAGTCCAGAATCCTGAAAGAGGGGGAGCCCAGTTCAGATCTGGGGGATGATCGCCCATTAGAAACGGACCTGCTGCGAATTCCCTGGCGGTCCAGTGGTTAGGACTCCGCGCTTCCACTGCAGAGGGCACGGGTTCGATCCCTGGTCGGGGAGCTAAGATCCTGCCCGCAAGCCAAGCGGCAGGATCCAAAAAAGAAAAAAGAAAGAAATGGACCGGCCTTCTGACCACACCCAGCCGAGGGCGGGGGTCTCCGCAGTGCAGAGCTGACCGTGCCGAGGGCTAGCCTGCATCTAAGGGGCTGGGAGAAGGGGTGGGAAAGGAATCCTTATCCCATGAGGCCTCCTGGGCAAAGCTTCCACCCTCCACGCTGTGTCCTAGCTCAGTGCTTCTCACGCTCCAGTGTGCACGCGTCACCCGCAATCTCGTTCAGATGCAGCTCTGAGTCAGTGGGTCCAGGGTGAGGCTGAGAGTCTGCATTTCTGAAGAGCTCCCGGGGGTGGCCAGGCTGCTGGTCCCCAGACCACACCTCGAGTAGCAACGACAGGCAAACAGAGGGAGCTAGGAAATTGAGGAAGGTGCTCTCACCTTTTAATATCGTAACCTTGAGACCCTTTGGGGAAATGACATTCTTGCCACTTTCAGGGCAGGAAACTAGAGCCAGATCGCAATGTCAGGTTCAGGTGTAGCTGGGGCAGTCTGGCAGGGTTAGTTTTCTTACTAAGTGACTCTTTTCATTACCTTAAAAGGCCTTGTGGGGCTTCCCTGGTGGTGCAGTGGTGAAGAATCCGCCTGCCAATTCAGGGGACACGGGTTCGAACCCTGCTCTGGGAAGGTCCCACATGCTGCGGAGGAACTAAGCCCGTGCGCCACAACTTCTGAGCCTGCGTGCCTTAGAGCCCATGAGCTGCAACTGCTGAGCCTGTGAGCCGCGACTACTGAGCCCGTGCGCCACAACTACTGAGCCTGCGCTCTAGAGCGCAGGAGCCACAACTACTGAAGCCCGCGTGCCTAGAGCCCGTGCTCCGCAACAAGAGAAGCCACCGCATTGAGAGGCCCCCGCTCGCTGCAACTAGAGAAAGCCCGTGCACAGCAACAAAGACCCAACACAGCCAAAAATAAAATAAATAAATAACAAAAAGGCCTTGTGATTTTCGATCCATGGGGTTGGATGGGTCATGTTGGGTTTGAAGGTGTTGGGACCCACGAAGAAGATGAAGTACCAGGAGGAAGTGGGGGCGGGCCGGGTCTCCCTGGGGCGCCCTCTGGGGATTGGCCTCCGCAGTCAGCGCCGCCTCCCTGGGGCCAGACCCTACCTGTCCAGATGGAAAGCTGCAATCTCAGCGTTGTGTCTCTGAAAATCAATGAAGTAGAAGAAGTCCTCGGGCGTCTCTTCATCTCGCAGCTGTCTGGAAGGAAGGAATCACGCCCTGGACTCAGACCTCAGCTGGGAGCCTGAGAAAAGAGCTGACACACGTGACCAGACGGAAAGGAAGACACGCTTTTATGCTTTCCAGGGATGCACAGATGATGGGACAGCACATCAGGAACAGCCCGTGGCTCCCTCGGCTGGGGAGACCGGCAGGCGGGAGGAGCGAAGCTTCTTGCAAGATGCGGACCATCCTGGAGGCCCCCGGGTGCCAAGCCTCCTTCTCGAGCAGCTCTGGTGACGGCCGCTGATTGTCTGAAAAGCCCAGTGGTTGGAGGGAAGAAATCCATTCTTCCGCAGACACACAGAAGACAAGGCACTGGCTAACACACCAGAGGTTGTGTACACCCGGGGGCCAAGGATTAAGAGAGGTGGGGTACGAGACAAACTTTATAAAAGGAAAAGTGCCCTACAGGTGCAATCTAGCATGACTGACACGGAAGAGCGAAAAGTTCTGGGTCTGGGAATCGACCGTCTACTCGGAGGCACCTCACCTGGGTCGTGAGAGCGGGTCCTGCCAGGGATCGAAGGGAGGCTGATGCAGAGGATATGTACTTACGTACATTAAAGAATCCCTACTAGATTCCTGAAAAGCACCATCCTGCCTGGTCATGAAGGGCTGGCTGGCTAGGTATGTTTAGGTGCCTCCCAGTAATATGAAGGGCATCCCGGCTGCTGCCCCAGGTTGACTGGCCCCAGTGCTGATGATAATCCTTGGAAGAAGGATGATCTTCAAGTAATTTTATAATCCACCGTGCGGGGCTGCACGAGGGCTGTGAAAGCATGTAAATGTAAATCAGCATAATGTGTAATGAGCTGTAAGTACGCGGCGCCTGCAATGGAAACAGTGATGGGCGCTTCGTCCCAGACACCAGCCAGTCCTGGAAGCCACGGCAAGGGGCTGCCCAGAGTGGGCACTCTCCTTTAGAAGGTGCAGCCGCACTTAGAGTACGGCCCAGGCCTGACCCAGGGCTGCTTACAGCCTCGCCGAATGTCCAGGTCAGCAAGGACTGTCCATGTGTCCTCAGCTCGTTTTCGTCCCTGAATTCTGTATGTAAGAATACACAGTCTGGGAATTCCCTGGCGGTCCAGTGTTTAGGACCCGGCACTTTCACTGCTGTGACCCACGGGTTTAACCCCTGGCCAGGAAAAAAAAAAAAAAAAGGTAAAGAAAAAATTAAAAAAAAGAGAGAATACACAATCTCTGGGATGCCCTTTAGAATTTTCTAAACCATCATTTCTTCATTTTTGTATGGCATATTTAGGCATGATTTTAAATTTGGAAATCATTTCTCCTTTACGTCGGTACTTCCCAAAGCTTGAGAAGCACAGATGTATTTCTCATTGCATCTATTGAATTATATCACATTAAAAATATAATCTTTGTGGTCAGAATTTGTATTACCCAAAGATAAATTTCTACTTTCCTTTTTTAAAAAGGGACAAATGCTCTTTACTTTACATTACTCATAGGAAAAAAATGCATGCTTTTTCAAGAAATACATTTTAAAATGATACTTCGGCTTGGGACTAAATTTTAGAAACTGCAGATTAAACTTTGTGTTATGGCGTGAGTGTAGATCAAATGGCTTTTGTGACCTAATGTTGGAAGCTTTTGCATTACACTCAGGGAAACAGCTGGTTCAGTTGAGCACTTTTTGCGTTTTGTTCGTAATTGACAAGGCAGAGAAGAGATTTCAGGCTGTTATTTCATGGGCTTTCTTGCAAATAAAACACTACAAGTGTGAGTCGCTTTTTCTCCCCCAAATAGAGCTCATCCACCCTCTATTAGCTTCCAGTTTTTAAAATTACAGACATTTTCATGTGCCACATACGAATTCTGCTCAGAGAATGCAATGCGTGGATGTGGCGATAAATGGTGAATTCGCAGATTTATCATTATTTTGACGCTTCTCTTTAACATCTCGTGTTTCTACATCAGTGTTCCTTCTGCTTCCTCTCTAACTGATGCTCAGTTAGGACTATACATTAAACATGCACGACTAACCATAACGATCATTTAAAACTCTCCGACGGCCCAAAGACGTCGGTGGCTCTGTGTCCAGCTGAGTGGCACCCAAGAATTTGTGCCTGCTTCTGGACCTGGGCTGATGGCCCTGTGTGCGCAAAGCTGTCGCTTTCTTTTAAAAGGAACACAGTTCTTTTTAGTACTTTATAGGCTTGAATATAAGATGAGACCCTCCCTCGTCAAACTGTCCCTCAGAAAAGGGAGTCTTAACGTATTCAAGGGCTCCCTCTCAATTTCTTTATTTTGTCTGGGACAGATTCATTCAGCTGAGATGCTGCTTTTATTACCTGACTGGACTGGTTAAAACAGGCTGCTGGTGGTGACAGGGGCAGAATTTAACATGGATTTAACATTGATCCCAAACTCGACTCCAGCGATGCTGAGGACCAATGTCAAAAATTTTGGACAAGTGACATGTGAGACGGGGTCGGGGGGAAGCAATATTTCCAAATCTCTGTATTGTTTTATGAGATTTGTTTTCATGGTTAAAATTAAATACAGGCAGACATTCCCTCGTTTCATGTACATCGTTTTATATATATATATATATTTATTTATTTATTTATTTGTTTGTTTATTTATTTTGTAGTACTCCATCTGTTTCTTTTCTTTTCTTGTCTTTTCTTTTTTTTCAGTACGCGGGCCTCTCACTGCTGTGGCCTCTCCCGTTGCGGAGCACAGGCTCCGGACGCGCAGGCTCAGCAGCCATGGCTCACGGGCCCAGCCGCCCCGCGGCATGTGGGATCTTCCCGGACCGGGGCACGAACCTGCGTCCCCTGCATCGGCAGGTGGACTCCCAACCCCTGCGCCACCAGGGAAGCCCTGTTTCTTTTCTTTTTTGAATTTTATTTCTTTTTAATGCAGCAGGTTCTTATTAGTTATCTATTTTATACATATTAGTGTATATATGTCAATCCCAATCTCCCAGTACATCGTTATTTATTTAAATTGACCAAACAACTAGATTTTTGGATTTTCACATGGAAAAATGGAGGATCTCCTTGTGTGGCAGTTGTTTTCAAGGCTGTCCTTGCCTTGGGATTAGAGGGGCCCCCCAGACCAATCCTATTGGACCCCCTGAGGGTGGGATTCAGGCATCGGGGTTTTTCAAGGCTTCCGAAGTGATTCAACACGCAGCTGATGTATTATAAATCTCTCCTTAGTACTTTATATGCCTAAGTATGTAAGTGCTTAGTGCTTTATGAGGGGTTTTGCTAGGGCAGTGCAGGGGTCGGAGCTAAGGCTTTTTATTTAGTGCTCATTCGACCATCAGACCCACCTACAGGGCCTTCAGTATGCCTCTCCCGTTGACGGAAGCTTTGGAATCTAAGTCAGCCGAATGGGATTCCACCGGGAGACCGCGCCTTCTGGCAGAAAGCGTGACTTGGGTAATGAGACCCCCTCCTGGGCCATTTTCTCTTGGGCGTGTCGTGTCCAGGGGACCATTCCTGATTCAGGAATCTCAAACCTCTGCTGCAGACCCTTTGGGGGCCAGGAACCCATACGCACACCAAGCTCTGTCCGTAGACTGAACACCTATTATTTCACCCACATAGACACACTACAAAATTTTAAAGGCATGTATTTGCTGTTGTTACGAATAAAATAGAAATTAATTTAAAAGTGTGACTGGCTGTAGAGAACAAACGTATGGACACCAAGTGGGGAAAGCCGGGAGGGGGGTGATGGTGGTGGGGTGAACTGGGAGATTGGGATTGACATGTATACACTAATATGTATAAAATAGATAACTAGTAAGAACCTGCTGTATAAAAAATAAATACATAAAATTAAAAAAAAAGTGTGTTTGGCTTCAGGGTAGCCTTTCTTCATGGTCTAGTTTTTCAACCAAAACAAGTATTATTATGCAGATATCTCTAAACTTTTATGAGGGTCCTAGCCCTGGAAAAAAGCGAGGCTCATTTCTGGAGGTGGAGTGTGAATTTGGCAGTCCAGCTGCCTGGTTTGAATCCTGCTTCCACTGCTTGTAGCTGGGAGGTTGGGGCAAGCTGGCCTCTCCCGGCCTCAGTGTTTTCATCCATAAAGTGGACATTGTAACAGTCCCCAACTCATAAGATAGTTGATGATCCAAAGGCACAATGCATGTCAAGTGTGTAGCAGAAACACTAGCAAAGACCCAGCTCTTACTATTTTGACTCGTTATCACCAAAACAGTTGTATGCTTTTGCAGATGGCCCCAAAGAGAGTCTCTAAATGCTTGGCTTAAAGATTTTAGACCACTTTTATTCATTTTTGGTCAGAACTCCCCCAGGGCTGCCACAGCTGTGCATATGGAGGTGAGGAGAGCAGTCACTTACCTCATAGGTTTGAACATGGCCTTCCCGAAGTCCGAGAACCTCAGAACCAGTTTGAGGTGGACCCCACTGGGTTTCACGACTGTTTGGGGAGAAGGGGGAGTTAACGATGCTTCTGGGCCCAAGGTCCAGGCTGTGATCATTTCCTCATTCAATAAACCCAGCCCATTTCTTCTCTTCGCCCTTCTCACTTGAGACCCTAAAGAGTGGGATTTGCTCACAGAGCCTGCAGGGTACGGTCCAGCGGGTCAGGCCGTGGAGAGTGTGTCCAGCGACTCAAGATAAAACTTTCTCTGCTGTTACAGGGCAAGGGCAAAACAGTGCAGGTTTCCCCAGAGAGACACTCGCTGAAAACCCCAAAGGATGTTTTCCTAAGAAGAGCTGACCCCTTCCTCTTCGCTTTAGCTGTGCCTTAAAGACTCTGACTATGCCACATGTTACATGGCATTAGACTTGGTTATTGATATCTCTTCCTACGTAAGACTGGACACCTGGGCTGTGATGGGGCTTGGTGACACCTGCGGTGCACGTGCATGGTCCTGCCAGTGGGTACCGCCTCCTGATGTGTGTCCTGGGCACCTCACTCGCCTGGCCCTGCCCCTGCCCTGCCGTCAGTCCCGCGAGGGGCAGGATAATGCCTCCCTCACCTTTGCCTTCTAAAAAATGGCAAACGGCAGGGGCGAAACTAAAGAAAACGGAAGCCCCAGGCCCTACAAACTTGTGTCTTTAACAAGTCGTGACCCACGGAAATTTCTGACGTGTGCTCAGTTCATCGAGGTCACTGGAGGGGGCTCCTCGTGGCCGGCAGTGACTGGTGGGATCTCAGTGTCCAGGTACACCTGTACCCAAGTCACAGCGCCCTGGCAGGGACCGTGCTGTATCTCACATCTATCTTTTTGATTCTACTCATCATTTACCCCAGGGCGTCTCAACCTTGGCTGCATGAGGATCACCTGGAGTGTTTTTATATAAAATGCTGGTGCCTGGGCTTCCCCCTGGCAATCGAATCAAAACCCCTGGGGTGGGGACCAAGACGCAGCAATTTTTAAAGCTCCCCGGGTGGCTACTCTGACGCCGGGTTGAGAACCACCGTCCTGCACCGCTGCTTCTTAAATCTGAAAATGTACTCTAGTCCCCTGAGGATTTTGTGCGAATCCAGATTCTGACTCAGAAGATCAGGGCGGGGACTGAGATTCTGCGTTTCTGGCAAGCTCCTGGATGGTACGGAAGATGCTGGGCCAATGACCAGCTGCCACCCAGCAGGGTCCTACCCAAGAGCTCCTCTTAAATGCCTTTTCTTTTGTGCGGGAAGGTGGGGAGAAATGTAGGTTCTCAGAGATGAGGCAGAGGGACCCATGCTCCTCAGCTGCTGATGGAGCCCCACGGAGTGGGCAGTGGGACCTTCACGTTGCTCCCAGGTACTGGGCTTCACAGGGCAGTGAGGGGATGGAGGGGGATGGAGGGGGGCAGGGTGGGGCCACGGCGGGGGCGGGGCCAGGGCCTGGGCGTGGCCGGGGCCAGGGCCTGGGGGCGTGGCCGGGGCCAGGGGCGGGGCGGGGCGGGCCGGGGGCGGGGCCGGGCCACTTACTCTGGGTGCAGTCGCAGGCTCCAAGCAAGGCTTTCTCGTCCTGACTGTAGTCTGCGAAGGAGGAGCAGGGCGCTGAGAACCCTCGACTCTGGTTCAGACACCAGAGGGGGAGCCTGGAAGGCAGCCTGGGGCCCTTGCGCATTCAATAGGGGACCTCCCCGAGCCCCATTTGGGGCCGCAGCCTCCCAGCCTGCTCCATCCAGGCCCCGTGCTCTCTAGCCCTTCCGTGGACGCTCCAGCAACAGCTGGTGGGGAAACGGGTGCTGGCTGGTGTCTGCAGATCCCTCAGTGTGTCCCTTAGGCTGGCATAGTGCTCGAGGCCTCAGGCAGCAGGCCACCACTGCGTCCTCGGCCAGGTCACTTTTAAACTCTCCGAGCCTCAGTTTTCCCATCTGTCAAGCGGCAGTGATAATGTCTACATCATGAGATCACTGTATAAGACAGAGTCGCCAGATTCAAAAGGAGCAGTGGATCAGTAGTGGCCATCACCTTTCTGTAAGCTACGGACACCTCCTGTGCGTCCCTTATGGGGTTGTGATGAGATCACGGTTGTAAGATCTCTTTCAAAGGGAAAAAGGTCCCTGTCTGTGTTTTTCTGCTTCTTTCTCTCTTGGGTGTCAGAACCAACCCTTTACCACTTCACCCTGGAGCCTGGCCTGGTTGGGTTACCCAGCCTCTCTGGGAGAGAGTCAGTCCATCCCGCCTGGTCCTGTGACCCTCACCAGCGCTGATGGTGGGAAGGTGCCTCATGTCGTGGAGAAGTTTGCTGACGACAGGACTGGACCGGGAGTACAGGCCGTGGCGGCTGATCCCCAGGTGGAACTGGATCCAGCTGGTCTCCAGGCGGAGCTGCAGTGGGGGATCCAGGGAAGTGAGATTCAGCTGCTCTTTGTATATCCTGTGTCGCCTGAAAGAGCCGGAAGAGTTTTTCTTCAGCTGCGGGAACAAGAGAGCAAAGACCTGCCGAAGCGCCTCGTCTGGACTCTCCGTTCTTTCATTCACTTGGCACCTGATATGTATGAGGCTTGAGGCTGTGCTTAGGGTACCATGGGGGACAAAGCAGCCACAGGGCTTCCCTGCCCTCAGAGAGTTTACAATCCAGTGAGCGAAACAGGCAAACAGTTACACAGTGTCACACACACACCCGCAAATACCTAACCACAGACCGCGACGAATACCGTGGAGGAAAAGCGCAGACGGTTAAGAGTCAAATTAGGGGCCTCGTATAATCTGGGATCTCAGGGCGTGATCCTGGGCCGCTTCCAGCACTTTCCCATGAAAAAGTGTGTATTTTATACTTCCCAATATTTCCTGACCTTAGGAGTCAGGAGGTAGGAGAGAGAAGGTAATTGATGAGAATGGAAAGAACGAGGGTCAGGATTGTTAAGGAGAGCTGGAAGCTGAGTGAGATTAATCAATACGTCCTAGGAGAAAAGAAGAATTAATTAGCCGTGTACTGTTGGTCCTGCTTAGGAAACTTTCCTGCCAGGATAAAAAGAAAAAGCTGAAAAACAATGCCACTGCCGCGCAGAGGCTCAGAGCCCAGTCTGGGAGACAAGCGGTACGTCTGTGAAGTCATCAGAGCAGAATATAAGGCAGTTGTAATCAACTGCTGGACATGTGTTCAGACAAAAACGCCTTAACATTTTGGGGAAGGGAAAGACGATTATATGGTGAAGTAGTCAGAGGAAGACTCCGATGGGAGAAAGTGGGCTTCAGCTGGATCCACATGGGTGGTGTTTGGATTGAAGGGGAGATGTGGGGTGTGCTCCTGGATTGGGGACAACATGGACATTACAAGAGGCAGGCGAGGGACAGGTATAGCTGAGGATTAGAGAGGAAGGATGGATAAAATAGATGGCTGAGTGAACAGATGGAGGTCGTCTGACTGGAAAGCAAGGCAAGTCGGCACATGTCATCTGACGAGGTGAAGCTGACCGGGACGGGCTAGGTGGGATTATGGGGCAGGGTTTGCGAGTCCCTATACATCCGTATTTATCAAACCGTGATACCTTACCTCTGAGGTCTGTGATGGGGTACATAACAAAACAAACACGGCCGATATTCTTGGCGTGTCAAATGTTCTCACTGGTAAATAGTTTTAAAAATTACTTTTATATTAAAATAAATATAGACACGTTATGGGGAGGGAAATGAAACAATCAGTTTTAATAAAAAACAGTAGTTTTCCAAGAAAATTTCACTTGGTCACCTCAGACTTTACCTCCAAGGGTCCAGACCCTCAGGAGGGAATGGAGTTTTGTCTTGTTTTGTTTTGTTCTGCACTCACCTCGCCCTGTGTGAATACAGTCAAATAATAACGCTGTCCTGGATGAAAGTCATTTGTCTTGAGGAAGAGGCTCAGGTTTATAGACTGATGTGGAAGGATGGATGTCTGGCAGCTCTTGGTCCTAGCCTTCTTGGTACCTGCTCCAGGGTCCTGGTGGCCTCTGGGTGCCCCTACTTTTGGAGACCTTCGCCTTTTATCATGTCACACATATTAAAATCCACCCCTCATTCAATATTTGTTGCTATCCCTTTTGAAAGTTTTATCATTCTGAATCTGTTAAGAATAAAGTATCAAAATAAACAAGCAACAACAACAAAGAATATCGTATCTAGTAGTATAACCAAGTCAACGCTGGCTCATTGTTCTGTGGACATTTCGTTATATATTAATCCATCTCGGTTTGGGGTTTTTTGGGTTTTTTCTTTCCATTTCTGAGCCAATCCATTGTCTTTGTCCAGGCCTCAGAGCATTGTCAAAGCTTTCGTAAGTCTCAGGCACCGTGTCCACGTTGTAAATGGATGAAGATCCCTGACCTACTGTCTCCGCCAGCTCAGGCTGCACAAACAAAATTCCACAGGCTGGTGGTTCAAACGACGGGAATTTATTCTCTCACAGGTCTGGAGGCTCAAGTCAAGATCAAGGTGTCGCCAGGTTTGGTTTTCCCTGCAGCCTCTCTCCTTAGCTTGCAGACGGCCACCTTCTTTCTTGTTGTCTCCTGCCACATCTCCGGTGTCTCCTCCTTTTCTTATAAGGACACGGGTCCTATTGGATTAGGGCCCCACCCTGTTGCTCTTTCTTCCAGACTCTTACTGCCACGGTCCTTCCTAGAGAAACAGCTCCATTGGCTCGATCAGATGAGTCCTCCTGGGACGACCCTTTCTTCCTCTCTTTCAATCTGTCGCTTCGTATTTTCTATTCTTCAAGCCATAATTCTGAAAACAGCCAACCGGAAAGAAAGATCTGGTGAAGGGGAGTTCCAGACTGTGACACAACATTATGGTTGAGAACAAGGACGCACATACCAGGCGGAGCAGGCTCAAAAGGAAGGCTTGGACCAAAGAAGCCAAGTCTGTCGGATAAAGAGCTCGGGCCTGGGAGGGATCTGAAAGACCCTTGAACCCAACGTGTTATTCCATTTACCACATTCCTATCCAGGAGTTGCCTGTTTTGTACTTGATCAGCTGCAGTGAAGCAGATGTACCACACCCAGAGTAGCCCAATCCATCAGGCCAGCTCTATTAGGAAGCATTTTCCAATTCCGGGCCAAAGTCTTTCTGAAGCTTCCATCAAGGAGTCCTGGCTCTATCCCCTGGATTTATGCAGAACAAATCCCTTCCTTACACTGTAGCCTTGTAAATATTTGAAGATGGATGTCACGTGACCTCAGTTCCCATCTTCAGGTTGAGTTTCTGCATTCCCTTCACCACCTTCCCAGGCCACGGTGTGATCCATTTGTGATTTTGGTTATGTGGGTCTGTTTCCCTCTTCTTTCTTTCTTTTTTGTCTTTTTAAAAATATTTATCTAATTGGCTGCATTGGGTCTTCCTTTCGGCACTCGGGATCTTCCGTTGCGGCACGCGTGGGCTCTGGAGCACACGGGCTCAGCAGTTGCAGCGTGTGGGCTTAGTTGCCCCGCGGCATGTGGGATCTTAGTTCCCCGACCAGGGATCGAGCCTGCGTCCCCTGCACTGGAAGGCAGATTCTTAACCCCCGGACCACCAGGGAAGTCCCACTTCCCTCTTATTTCTGACACCCAGAATGAAATGCAAGAGCCCAACATGGATTGTCCAGCGCAGAGCAGAAGAGGATAATTACCACCCCCATTCAAGATGTTTTCTTCCTATTAAGGTAGTCAAATAATGAATAAATGTGGAGAAACCACATCACATGTCTCTGAGAAAATAGAGATGTTGTGGCTGGCAGAATTCTAGAACTGGCCTTCAAGGTTCCACGCCCTCATCGCTAGAACCCGTGAACATGATGGCCTGTCACTCCCAGGATTATTCTGTGTTGTGGCACAGTTGACCGGGGGTGAGGAGATGAGCCAGCAGGGCCTAACGTAGTTACATGACTCTTGAAAGCAGAGTTTTCTCTGGCTGGTAGCAGAAGGAACCGAAATGTCTGTCGATGGATGAATGGATAAAGAAAATGTGGTATATACACACAACGGAAGATTATTCAGCTTTACAAAAGGAAATCCTGCCTTTTGCAACAGTATCAGTGCACCTGGAGGACATTAAGCCGAGTGAAATAAGCCAGATACAGCAAGACAGACACTGAGTGATCTCACTTCTATGTGGACTCTGAAAAAGTCAAATTTAATAGCAGCAGAGAGAACAGTGGTTGCCAGGGGCTGGAGGGAGGGGGAAGTGGGGGGATAGTGGTCAAAGGGTGCAAAGTTTCAGCTGTGCAGGATGAATAACCCCTGGGGATCTAATATACAGCATGGCGACTCTAGTTAATCACACTGCACTGTATGCTTAAAATGTACTAGAAGTGTAGATCTTTGTTCTCCAAAAGGAGGGGAGAAAAGATGGCTGGGACATCCCCCCAAGACAGCAAGCTCTGGGCAGGCAGCCTTCCAGCTGGGGGTGGAGGGGAGGCTTGAACTATTGGTGTAATTATCCGAAATGTCTCCGGTTAAACTGCTTCAGTGCTAGCAGTTTACTAGGTCTGCAGGCCACCGGCCAGCTTTTCTTTACTTTCTGCACATTTATTTTTATTTTAAAAGAGAGCCGGGCCAGGTTCTAGTTCCCAAGGCTACTTTGAGGCTTAAACTCTGGGACTGCCCGACTCTCTTGGGAGTCTGGTGGAAAGACTGCAAAGTCCTGAGCTGAGTTAGTCACCCTGAGCTAGAGCAGCAGAAAGAGAAACAATGATTCTGGGATTTGGAGCAGGGCTGGGGAAGAGGTGGGGTTTTCTTAAGCGGGGCTGCAAGCTGATGGGTTCCAGCTACAACAACAGTCCAACAGCCGGGGCTCCAGCCTCCAAATAGAAAAACAAATGTGGCAAATTGAGTGTAACTTCCTCAGGAGGACAAATCGCTCTTAAAACGTTCGTATTTACTATTGGGTGGGGATGCATAGCTCTCTGGTTAGCGATTCTGCCCTTCCCAGGGCCAGTGTCACAGCCTGGGCGGGGGCGGGGGCGGGGGCGGGGTGGGGGAGCACAAAGAAAGGGCATCACGGGGTCCTTCCCACTGGGTTTTTTTTTGTTTGTTTTTTTGCGGTACGCGGGCCTACTCATTGTCGTGGCCTCTCCCGTCGCGGAGCACAGGCTCCGGACGCGCAGGCTCAGCGGCCATGGCTCACGGGCCCAGCCGCTCCGCGGCATGTGGGATCTTCCCGGACCGGGGCACGAACCCGCGTCCCCTGCATCGGCAGGTGGACTCTCAACCACTGCGCCATCAGGGAAGCCCCCGGCTTCGGGTTTTTTTTTTAATGTTTAAGGTAGAGCTGTTGAGAGTTTTCTATTTTTTTTTTCTTTTTTTTTCTTTTTTTTAAATCAGAAACGTTGTCTGTGTGCCCTTTGTTCCTTGGGGACAACCAGCAGGGAGCTGTGCTGGAGCTGGCTTGGACAGGTAGCTTGACATCTGCCGTCGTGGGAGAATTTATACCATGGAAGCTGGCAAATGTGACAGGTCGGGGCTTTTTGGCCCCCAGAGGAGAGCCCGTTCTGCAGCACACCGGCCTGTGCTCTGATTATGGCTGTGTGCATGCAAACATAAAAATCGTAAAAGAGATAACCAGCAAGGACCTACTGTACAGCACAGGGAACTCTGCTCAGTATTCTGTAATAAGGATCTAAATGGGAAAAGAATTTGACGAAGAATGGTTATATGTATCCGTATAACTGAATCACTTCGCTGTACACCTGAAACTAACACAACATTGTTAATCGGTTATACCCCAATGTAAAATAAAAATTTTTTAAATATGGCCAACACAGAAATTACCTGCTTTTTTTACCTGTTTGTTATACCCAAGGAAAAAAAGTGGATTTCTAAAAGCGCAGCTCAATGTGGCAAAAGTAAATATTAAAAAAATATTATATATATGGGGGGGAGGGATTGTTATGTACAGTCTCAGCCAAGATACTCCTGGTCTTTAAACTAGCCTTACTTTTAAAGGAAGAAATAAAGTCGATGCCAAAAAATAAAGCACAAAGTATTGATGGGATGTTGCTTTCATTCACAAAAAACCTCGGTTACAAGTCCCATGACCTTGAGGTGAGGGGTAAAATCCACTCTGCTCCTTACCCTCGGAAGTACTGGAGTTTTCCACAAAAATTGTTCTGAATAGGAAATATTTACACGGTTCAAAATTTTAAATTTCAAAAATCTCCCTTCCATCCCTGTCTGCCCATTCACCGACTTCCATCTCCAGAGGTAACTGATGTGGCCAGTTTTTTCCTTTGTTTCTCTCCCCTTTTACCCTTGTAGGTTTTGTAGCATGAAATCCACACTGTCCTGAAACTTGCTTTGCTCTGGTCACTAGGTTTTGGCAACCGTTCCAATTCAGCACCCAGAACGCTCCTTATTCCTCTGTAAGGTTGCATAGTATTCCAGTGTCTGGGAATCACAGAATTCACCTTATTCCTTATTGGTAAAAATCGAGGTTGTTTGAATTCTTTTGTTACCACAAGCGATGTTGTGCAGTCTGACCTGCAGCTGTGACGTTTCCCTTGTGCGGGAGGATGTCTGTACGGTGACATTCTAGAAGCGGAATTGATGGGTATGAATACATTTGTCATTGTTACAGAAGTTACCAGGCTGCCCTCCTCCAAGGGTGAGCGCTGTGTGAGACGATTTTCATGAGGCTTTGCCAACAGTGTTACTTTTTGATCAACCTAATAGGTGAAAAATGGTATCTCCGTGTATTTTAAATGCGCGTCTCTATCTTGCGAGGAACGCTCAGCTGAGCATCTTTTCATGTGTTCAGGAGTCATGTCTATTTCCTCTGCCCATTTGTGCTGGGCTGTTCATCTTTTTCTTACTGATGGTGCACACGTAGAAAATCAGCTCCTTCTCCCTACTAGGATTTGCAAATGTTTCCCCCGCCCCAATTTTTGGATTTTATTTGGGATGATCTTTTTCATGCAAAACTGTTGATTTTTATAAAGGCTGAAATGACCACTCCTTTTATTCAGGCTCTGACTTCTACGTTATACTTAGAAAAGCCAGTCTCACTTTGAAGTGACAGGAATACAAAACGAAATCAAAGCAAAGCAAATCATGGTTCCTCCTAGTATTTTCTGGTTTCATTTTTTCCATTTAAATATTTAGTAAAAGGTATGTAGAAAATATTTAGTATGGCATGCACCTTTTTCCTCGCTAGATAGCTAGCCGGTTCTCTAAAAATCATTTATTAAACAGTCCATTTAAAAAAATCTCACTGCTTAAAAACATCATCTTTTTTCACACGATAAATTTCCATTTATATTTTGGGGTCTATTTCTGGGCTCTCCATTCTGTTTCATGTTCTGTCTAGCCATGCTCTGGTAGGATAGTCTGAACCTTTTAAAAAACTTCATAAAACACTTTAATAGCTGGTAAGGCTAGTCCCCCTGTATTGCTCTTTTTAAGAGTTTTCCTATGTAGACCAACTTGTGTAGTTACCTACATGAATTTTACAATTATAAGATGCTTTTAAAATGGAAACCTTAAAAGGGTTTAAACAGGCTTACTGAGTAGCATCGAGTATAATGCTTTCTTGCATTATTGATGAAAATACTTCGGCACATCTTTTCAGAGGGCAACTTTCCATTTCAAAATTTATAGTGAGTTTACCCTTTGACTCAGCAGGTGCCCAAGGATGGCTGCCATTTTAAACTATTGTTACTGCTTATAAAGACTAGAGAGCAGGTAGATCATCACATTTGCAGTGGGTCACTAGAAATCACCGGCTTCACAAGCCACAGCAAAATCCTCGGAACATCCTGTAAGCAAGAAGGGAAGGACTTCTGTCTTACTGCTGCGCTACACACTGCCTTTCGCCTGCCCTGGCACGTCTGCAAGGTCACGGATCATCCCAGGGACCCGGGAATCCCACCGTGGCTTGTCTGCGGTCTCTAGGTGTGCTAAGGAAGCAGTAGCCAGGTTATCTTCGGGGCATTAGAGAAAAATGCTTTCTCCATCCTTTGACTGTTCAGGCAGGTCTGGCCTGGGGCTGGGTGGGAAGCCTGGAGCCGGGCACCTCAGCTGCTGCCGCCCAGCTAAGTGAGGGCCTGGGTCCTCTTCCTCGGATGTGGGGAGCTAAGAGTGTGTGGAGGATGTCATTCCTGGCTCTGGTCCCTCCTGGGATTCTCAGGGCAGAGCCCCTGGGGTGTGGTATTCAGGGGCCAGGTGCTGTGAACACATCTGGCAAGGAGGGGAGACAGCTGTGACTCAGAGGGTTCAGGAAGGACCTGGAAGGTTCTCAGAGGCTTGGGCGCCACCCTCCCCCACGCCATGCTCCCAGTCGCTGAGCGCACGGCTTCAGGCCTGAAAAACTTGCTCGGTTCCTCGATTTCCGGTCTGGAGGAAAGACAAGGGGTAGGATAGACCCCCTGCCCACACTTGGTTTCAAGGTGTAGATGCCTCCACTGTGTTTAGGTTCCTCATGGGGCGGGGTCAGGCCCTTTGGGGATAATTCTGGCACCAGACCGTGCAAAGACATACGCAAGAATACTGTCTGACGGCCCATAAAGCGAGAGGCTAGGGCTGGACCAGGACGGGCAGTCGAGGCCCCATCAGTTCTAGGAACAAGCTAGTCACTGCTCAGGCGACCTGGCCGCGAAGCGCAGAAATCTGACTCCCGTCCCCTCCAAATCATTCCTCAAAGCTGCAGTTTCACCTCTGCAACCTCTACAATGTTGCCTTTCCTCCTGTTGCCCTGCCACCCCAGCCCTCACACCTCGCCTGGAGCCTGCAGTGGCCTCTTAACTGATCAGGACTCAAGTCTTCTCCTTCGTCTCTCCAGGCTCCGATCTCAGCCAAATTATCTGGAAATCAGAGCTCCAAGCACGCGTCTCCCTCCTGCAGAATTCTTCGCCACGTCCTCGCTGCCAGCCCTGATTCTGATATCCCCCGAGAGCCCCTCTGACCCCTTCTAGTCTCCCCCCGCCCCCATTCCCTTCCTACCTGAGCACTATGGTTAGTGCTCCCAGACCTTCCTCCCCACCTCGTGCTGTTTCTCCCGTGGGAATGCCTACTGCCACATTTTCATCTCCAGATTCCAGGGTCAAACTCTCAAGGAACGTCCTCTTTGAAGCTTTTCCAATTCTGCAGGTGGATGTGAGCTTTCTCTCTCGCCCCTACAAATCCGTATACACCTCCCATCTCTTCTGCTGTTCTTGCTGTAGGCAACAGGTGCTCAATAAAGTTTGGGGAGCCAATGAATATGCTCCGTACCTCACCCGCAGTGGGTGCACAGCGCTGTAGGAACTACCCTCCGTATTCTTCTGGAAAGACAATTAATGGGAACCACAGGCGTACTCAAGGGCAGCTGACGTGCATGCTTTCTGGATAGCGTATGTTCGCTCTAACGCTAAAGTTTCCAGAAATCCTGCCTGCCGTCCTTCCTTCTTTCTAACCGTAGCATCTCGTAAATTTCCTGGTTCTCCTGAGTCAGGACAGACTGAACCGATCCTGGGAATTAATTTCTGTCCTTTCCGGCTGAAATAACCAGTCTCTCTTTGGCATCTGGACACACGTTCCCTGCCAAAAGCAACGAGGCCAGGCCCTGGCAAGCAGAGCCATCTCAGCTGCACGCCTGAGAATCTGTATTTTGCTACATTCTCTCGTTATGAAGCTGTGATGAGAGATGACGTGCTCTCTGCTTTAAGGGCTCACACTGAGGTCCCCTGGGGAGGAATCTGGTGATAATCCATTAATTATTTTCTAATTGGTTGACCCCCTGCTTGCTTTTTTAGAGCTGTTCATTCCCAGCATGGCTGGGAGACGCCGCGCCTGGTGGAGAAGTACGATGGGGCTCCCCGAACCCCATCATCTGGCTTAGGACGGATCATCTGTGGAGGTTCACAGAGCCCAGACCGTCTGCTCCCAGCGGCCCGAGCAGCCGGAGGGAGGCGGGGCTGTCAGGCACTCAGGCAAAATCTCCTCTTTTGGAAACTCAGTTGAGTGGTCGTTGTGCTGTAGCATCGGGCAGGAGGTGGGGCGACAGCGAAAGATTTCCGAACCATGTGGGTTTTCTTCCCAACAGAGCTCTACGTTTCTCGAGGGCCGGAGCCTGCCTAAGATTTTCACAGCCTCCTTAGCATTTGACAAAGTGCTCTGCGCGCAGGAAGTGTTCTATAAATAACTGATTCTTAGATGCCTCAACAATTTTCCTGCTGCAGAAACTCCATCGACTCCAAAATACTAGCATCAAAACTTGGGGCGGGGGGGCCAAGAATCTCCGGAACACAGGCATCTCTGTTAGAAGGGAACTCATAAGGTTACTTATTTATTATCCTACGGATCTTATGAATCTCCAAAAGCACTCTGCCATGAAGAAAATTATAGAAGCATCACAGCGAGTCTCTAAGGGACTTGGCTTTCGACCTCAATCTGCGCATGTGTTTGATCCACGGGTCGGTTTCAATATTCTTAGCCTCCTTGACATTGGTCTTAGAAAGAACATTTTCCCAGAGTTGCTTCGTTTGGGTGGTGACGAGTTTGGAAAAGTCTTCCTTCGTCTTGTCCTATTTCTCCTGTGAATAAGGAGCTGGTTCAGCGGGACCTGACGCTTACACATTTGGAGGACCACTTTAGGAAAAAAGAGTACAAAACTGTGAATACAAAATTAGGCATGCGCGTGACTATTTCTTTGGAATGAGAAAAGATATCAACAAATCACTAGTGCCCTGAGGAGTTAGATCCCTTTTCCCTGAGATTTCATACTTAACGTAGAAACTGACTCTTCTTCCTAGTCAGCACCCCACTCGCCCCGCGTACAGCTTCCTGCACCCACAGGGGAAGCAAGGGGCGCTGGGCTGGAGCTTTATCAGCTTCGTGGTAGATCTGCCTCAGATGGGCAATTACACAACTCACAACCCAGCGCTTTTGACTGAATACCTGACATGAATATCACGGGCAGGCACATAACTTCAGGGAACTCAGGGCTTTACGTAAAGGACCTCCTTGCTTCTCCTAGCCAACACCTGATAGGAGAACATTAGCACAACAGCTAATGAGGACAAGGGATGGAGGCCAAGAAAGCCGTCGGCTTCTGGAAACGGTCTTTCTGTTTATTACTCGAATGGACTTTATTTCTGAGACCATCGGGTCCCTGCAGGCTGCATGTCCTCACTACAGAATTCTCTGGAAGAGCCAACTCTCCTCAAATACACCTCAGCAGACTGGTGGGCTCACCATCAAAACCCTGTGGCTTCAGGGAACTATATTCCATATTCTGGGATAAATCATAATGGAAAAGAATATGAAAAAGAATATATATGTGTGTAACTGAATCACTCTGCAGTATAGCAGAAATTAACACACCATTGTAAATCAACTCTACTTCAATTAAAAAAAAAAAAACCATCCCGTGGCCTTTCGCAAACAGGCCCGGGATGCTAACGGGCGTCTCCCCACCGCTCCAACCCACGGGCTCCAAGAGCACAGCCCCCACTGCAGCCCTTTCTGTTCACCCGCCTCCCTCTCTGTTTATCCCTGTGCCCTTGAGGCCAAGGCAAGTCCACGGAAGCTGTGAGCCAGATGGATCTGCCACCACCTGTCAGACCCCAAAGCGGGTCCCCAATCCCTCATCTCACTTCCCAAGACAGAAACGCATTCACCCCCTGGAGTCTGTCCTTCAGCCTGAAGGAATATCTGCTTCGCTGAGCCCATGGGCCGCGGCTTGACTTTTAGGGGTAGGTGACAGGTGACAATGCTGCTGTATCTGTAACTCAGAGTCACGAGCCTGCACATCCAGAGAGACAGGGAGGGTAGGAGAGGCAGTTCCCTCATCCAGAGTCCCAGCTCTGCCATGCACGGCTGTGTGACCTAGGGCTGGTTCCTTGACCTCTCTGCACCTCTGAAAAGTAGGGATAATAAATGTACTACCTTAGGGGTTTTTTAGTGAGGATTAAATTAATTAATAGGTGAGTGAGTTATTACTGTGATTTCTAAGATTCCATGTGTGTAGGGTGGGGAAGGAGGGCCGTGAAGGATTATTGTGACCTCTGCTTCATTTCCCAGTTCCCCGAATTCTGCTCTATGCTGCATCCCTGCGGTGGGTTGAGTGCTGGGCCGAGATATCCATATCCTCACCCTGGGACCTGCACATGTTTCCTCACACGACCAGAGGGACTTGCGGAAGTGATGCAGTTAGGATCCGGAGACGGGGTGATGAGCCTGGACACCTGCGTGGGCCCTGGAGGTAACCACAACTATCCCCATCAGACAGGCCCTCGGCAGATACAGAGCAGAGCGGGAGACCATGTGGCCCCAGAGGCCGACCTTGGAGAGAAGTGGCCTGGAGTCAGCAGAGGCTGGAAGAAGCCAGAAATGAATTTTCCCCTGGAGCCTCACCTACACCTTGAATTTGGACTTCTGCCCTCCAGAAATGTAAGAGAATAGATTTCTGTTGTGTTAAGCCCCGCAGGGCGCGGTGACCTGTGATGGCAGCTCTAGGAAACGAATCCAAGCAGCCACTGGGGCCACAGCTGATGGAGCCGATGGGAACCACCAGGCAGGGAGTGGTCCTGGGGCACCACTGCCCCCGAGAACAAGTCCACGGGGCTCCCCACAAGGAACTGACTCCCCCATGCCCAGGAGCTATCACTGGGTGGGGGGCAGTGGATGCTAATAGGTTGGAGAGAGGCTACTGCTTCTCCATCCCATCCCAAGTTCTGCAACGTGGCTGCCCACTGAGCCCTTTAAATGGACCTGGCTGGCCAGTGAAACAAGCTCCCAGGAGAACACGAGAGCCATGGCAATGGCTGGCCCACTCCTCATGGCTGTCCCCAGCTCTGCCCTCACGTGGAGTCATCATGCCAACACCGATGGGGCTCCGTGCCCACCCCTCAGGACCCTCCTCCCCCTCCGGAGGGGGCAGGGGCACTGTCGGCCTCATCTCACAGACAAGGAGGCCGGCATGGGTGAACTAGCTCAAGGTCACCTGGCTGGAGAGTGCCACTCCAGAGCAGCCGTATGAACCTGGCCAGTTGGCTTTTGAGGTCAATTTCTGCATTCCCACTCGATGTGCCTTCTACACTGGGGCCCCCGCCCCGCCCTCCGCTCCTCACGTGGAGGCAGCGCCGAGCCCAGGCTCCCTCTGACCTCCCAGCTTGTCCCCAGGGAGAGGGATCTATAGGCACGTGATGCCACCAGAGCTCCATCCAGCGGGGGAGCGTCGCTGGAGACAACTTCCACTCACCTGGGGGCTGGCTACTGTGGAAGACGTTACTAAGTGGAGTTGGGGATATAGGGACAAAGGGACTTGCTGGACTCACACAGAAATCCGAGATAAAGTGAGGAACCTCCGTCCTCATGACCCAAAATGTGATCTTGTTTTTTTTTTTTTCTTGGTCTTATCAAAGTGGTTAGACTTGCCCGTTTTGCTCAGAGCTTGCTGGGTGTTTTCCTATTTATTTATTTACTTATTTTTAATTCTATACAATTTTTAAAGGTTACTTTCCATTTACAGTTATTACAAAATATTGGCTGTACTTCCTGTGTTGTGCATACATCCTTGAGCCTGTCTTACGCCCGACAGTTTGTATCTCCCACTCCCCCCGCCAACCATATTGTCCCCCTCACTGGTGTCCACTAGTTTGTATCTGTGAGTCTGCTTCTTTTATGCTCTATTCGCTAGTTTGTCGTGTTTTTTAAGATTCCACATATAAATGACAAACAGTATTTATCTTTCTCTGTCTGACTTATTTCACTAAGCATAATACCCTCCAAGTCCATCCGTGTTGCTGCAAATGGCAAAATTTCGTTCTTTTTAACGGCTGAGTAATATTCCACTGTGTATACATATACATATATGCATGTGTTGATGGACACTTAGGTTGTTTCCATGTCTTGGCAACTGTCAACAGACCTTGCTGATTTTGGATGAGCTAACAGAGCGAGGACACTCCCGGAGCTGGGACTATGGTCTCAGTGAGAGACCTGCATCTCCACCCTCGCAACAACTTCCAGACCTATTGCCAAAGATGAGGGCAGACTGGACATCCTGGAGAAGATGGCAGGTCTTCTTAGATCCTGGTCTAAGGGATCCCCAGAGTCGAGGTAGGGACCTAGCAGAGAACTCCTAGCTGGGCCACGTTTCCCAGATTCCGGTCCTGGGCACAAAGCAAAGCACCGGCACAACTCACACACGTCACTTGCTCCGTAAGAGTCGCAAACTGCAACCTCTCTGGGAGAGTCCCAGTTACATAAAGACAGTAAAGGCTCTGAGAAGTCCTGCAGTCAGGCTTCCCGTGCAGAGGGCACTTCCTAAACCTTTCCTTTACAGAGCCCGTGACGACATGCACTGGATTCTGTGTGGCGCACAACGGATTTTGAGAAACATTAAATATTAACACTGAACGCTCAACCTCATCACGACGTGACCATTCACAGAGCCGAGGTCCCACAGCTGTGAACTACATTGTTCCATGGGATACGGCCTCCATGGTGTAGGCCAGAGGTTGTCAACTAGGGGCAACCTCACCCCTCACGGATGGCAATATTTGGAGACATTTTTGCATCACAGTCGGTGGAGAGGGGTGCTAACAGATGCTGCTAGACATCCTCTAATGCATTCTCCTCTTTTATTTAATTTTCTGTCGAGCCTAGCACGGCAGAAAATCGTCTGCCCCAAATGTCAGTGGTGCTGAGGTTGAGAAACCCCTGGCTGGAGTTACAGAATCATGAAGGCACTTAATCCTCTGATAATGACCCGAAAATTGCTATGATGGATTCTGGACTCTGCACAATTTCATATTTTCCACAGACAGCATAAAAGCCTTCCTCGGGGTCTCCTACACTCCTCCGATATCCTCTGCACAGCAAAGACTTTAAGTATTATTTAATTGTATAAAAAAAAAAACAAAAACAAATGTGGGTCAGCCGTCATTTAGTTGTCAGCCTTCTACTGGCCTAACAAGCATATGGATAAAATACCAACACACGTGTTACTTGCAAAGGAGGCACTACTAAATTCTGGTTCTTCCCTCTTCCAACTGTGCAACCTAAAATAGACGAGTGTATGTTTCACACACACACACACACACACACACACACAGTTAGCAAATGACACTGACGCTGGAATTGGATGGCTGTGTACCCTCCCTCTCCTCCACCATTTTCCCGAGTGCGAAAAGCAGAGCTGAGGTCTAAAGGCAGCGCTCAGCGTGGGCTGAGAACAGGAGGAGACTAAAAATCCACACGCTGGGTCCTTCAATAAACAAACGTTAACCGGAACATACATCTTTTCAAAAGTGTCTGACCTTTGCCTTACCGCCTGTCACCGGGCGTGGGCATCCGAAGGAGAGAAGGATCTGACCGTAGGGGCTGGGGGCACGTATACTCATGGTTTGTAGGCAGACTTCCTTGTGGCTTCCCCACAGGTTAAATACTTTCAAGTCCTTGGCCCATGCGCTGGTGCTAATTTGCATGGTGTTATCTTTCCATCTGATTTACACACGGAGAGGATCATTGGCCTCTTTTCCTCCCGAGCATATGAGAAGTCACCCGGGGGGTAGGGTAATTTATTGAGATATTAATGTGGCTTTTGTTCTCGTGGAATTTTACCCACCTCTATTCTAAGAAGGGGCCGGACTTTGTGTTTCCTTGTCTTAGGGGGTGTTTATGATCCAGGACCAGGCAGACATTTAGACAGGCTTCCCCACTCCTTCTCTGGCTTGTAAAATGGTTTTATTTTCGGAAAGCCTAAACTCAGCAAAGGGAGAGGCTAGACAGGGGAGAGAGGAGGGAAGTGCAGGCAGAAGCACACGCTTTGGGGGAACAGGCAGATTCGCTGAGATCAGGAAAGGAAAGTTGGCTTGCGGTGGTGAGTCCTGGAGGTGACCCTAGGTGGCGGGAGGTGGCTGTGTGGTGCACCCGGGAAGGCGCATTTCAGGCACCAGCAAATAGTCCCGTGCCCGAGCTCGCCACAAAAGCAGCACTGCCACCCTCATGCACGAGATCAGGTGACAGAATGAGGACCTCACACCTTCTGCTACCTAAGACCCTAAGGACATTCCCCCGACACTAGGGGGTCTAGGGAAAGGAACCCCAGTGATGACTGAGATTGAATTTCCAACCAACCTCACGGGAAACGGGCTTAGAGTCCCACTGGATGTGATTTTAGAAATAGGAATCCTCGGTACATCTCTTCGACACTTGCATTTGGAGAGTAAAATCAGGTTCTGGGGAGAAACAACATGGTCCCGGCAGCTCAGTGGTTTCACACAGCAAAGGTTTATCTCTTAGTTGTGTTGCTTCTCTAACGAAGGTCAGTCAGTGGGGATTCTGCGCCACAGAGGGGCTCAGGGGTCAGCTGGATGGACACACCAAGACCCCCGCTTGTGGTCTCCCAGCCAGCGGGGCTACAAAAGAGAGGAACTGGAGGGGTTAGGTCCCGGCTTTTAAAGGCTCTGGCCAGGAAGCGATGTAGATCATTCCAGCTCACATGGCATGGGCTGGAACTCGGCACATGGTCCCCCCAGCTGCGAGGGGGCTGGGACACCCATGGATCCCGATGCCTCTCCCATAGCCTTGTGGTGCTTCTTTAACGTACGAGGCATCGTTGTAGTTAATACTATTGATCTCTGCATTTGCGAAGAGCTTCTTGCAGATGTATTTTGGGGGTTCTCTCCCTGTGCTGTCGAAGCCCTGTGACTACATCACTCCTCCAATCCACAGAGGAGGAAAGGAAGGTCTGCACCGTGGAAGCAGCAACACGGTCCGTGGAAAAGGAGCAAGTTGACAGCCAGGGTTCTGACCTAAGCCTTTTCCGCCCTTCCATGGAGGCTGCAGAGACGGAGACGCTTTGTCAAGGTGCATCGAGAACACGGAGGGAAACTCCCGAAACATCAGGGTGGTGGTGGAAACTCTGAACCTGCTTATCTGTCTTCTGTTGAGAAAGTAATAACTACGGAGGTTTCAGTGAGATTTTGCCAAACGGGCTGATTTCCCAGCACAAGCTCCTTGCTTTCTGGCTGAAATACAATCGCTTTCTCCTCTTGGAGCTGTGTCGCAATGGGCCACTTGTTTTCACTCCGGGCTTCGCTGGGTCCCTGGCCCCATGCTGCTGTCCCAGAACCACAGCTCTGGCCTGGCGGTGGCATAAGCCCTGCCCGGAGATCAGGGCTTCCGAGCTGGAGCGGACGGAATGGGGAGGGGCACGTCAGAGAGCATCCCACGTGTGGGAGCCACGGGGACCTCTGTCCCTGTGAACAAACATCAGGCGGAAGAAGAGCCAGTGGCCCAAAGGGGCCCACAGGTCTGAATAGTAACAAGGAACACAGCTCACCCTCCCCTGGCACTTACACTGCCCCAAGCACTGCCCGGAGCACTCTGCAGTTTTCACTCTTTGAGGCCTCCCAGGAGCTCCGTAAAGGGTCAGTATTATTGTTACTACCTCGGGGCCCAGATGAAGGCGGTCCAAGGTCACCCTGCTAAGAAGTGGCAGACCTGTGATTAAACCCAAGCCTGGAATCAGGACATGGGTGAGAGATTCTTCCAATAAAGCTTTTTACCCTGACGGTAAAAAACAAAACTTTAGTCTAAAGATGAACAGCAGCTCTACGGTGTATAAGGACCGACAAGTTGGGCTCTTTGTAGAGCTTTTGAGCTTCGTGACAACCTCGTCTCCGGAAGGGCCACGGCAGTCTCCACCTGCAGAGTCCAGGGCCAGAAGCAGCTCTGCCCTTCCCACCTGTGGGCCTCGCAGGGCTGGGGCTCTGATCGCCGCCCACTACGCTTCCCGCGCTGAAAGCGCACCAGGATCCGACCTAAGACGTGAGGCACAGTCGGCGTGGAGGCGGCACCTCTGCCTTGGAAGTCCGGGTTCCGGTGGGACCCAGCTGGTCTGAGCCTCCCATCTGAGGATGGACTACTGTAGCGCCCCTCTTATGGGGCGGCTCTGAGGCTAAAGGAGACGGTCCGGGGTGGGGGTCGTCTCTGTGCCGCGCACGGAGGGAGGGTCCGCGCCCCCGGCTCAGCAGGGTCGGGGCCAGGGGAAAGGCCTCCAGCCAGCGGGGAGCGCCCTGCTTAGCTGGCTTGGTACAGGCCTTGGGAAAAGGAGACGAGAGGAAGGGAAAGGAGGGTTCCTGTCAAGTTAGTGAGGAACGTTAGCTGGCTGGTTTCCCCTCAGAAGGGTGTGTGTGTGTGTGTGTGTGGATGTGTGTGTACGTGTGGATGTATGTGGATACATATGTACACGTGTATGTGTAGGTGTGTGTATATACAAGTGTGTGTGGATGCATGTGGATACGTGTGTAGACGTGTATGTGTGTATATGGAGGCGTATGTGTGTACGTGTGTGTGTGGACATGTGGATGTGTGTATGTATGTGTGTGTGTGGAGGCGTGTGTGAAGATGTGTGTGTACACGTGTACGTGTGTGTGTGCGTGCACGCACACACGCTGGGATAGAATTTCTGACGTCAGTAGACTAATTGCAGGCTGCCCCAGGTCTGTGTCTTCCCCCGCCCGCAAGCTCTGGGTATCTGATGTCAAAGTGACTGCAGAGAGATGAACACGCGCACATTCCCTCTGGCAGCAGCTGAGGCTGAGGCCAGGCAGGCCAGGGGCTGGGCTGGAAGCACGGGTGCTTTTCCCTGGCGTCTGGGAACCACAAAGGCTGTTTCTTCCTCCTCTCCTCCACCCACTGGGCATCAAACATCGATGAACGCGGCTGGCTGTTGGTGGCTATCAGATAACCCATACGGAGCGTACCACAATAACTAACTAGTGGTCCCTTACCTACTGGTGACTCAGGGCCGCAGGAAGCAGGCGCCCTGCCCCGTGTGTTACACACGTGACCTCAATCTGCCCTCCCGACACCCCCAGGGGTAGGTATGCAGCCCACTTTACAGGGCAGGAAACAGAGGCAGGAGGAAATGAGCCTCAGGCCTCCCAGTGCTTCAGAGGCAGAGTCAGGATTGAAACCCAGAGCTGCCCAACTGCAAAGCCTCCGAGATGCTCCCTTATTCATTCGTTTACCAAACACTCAGTAAGTACCTGCTATACACAGGCAGTGTTTTAGACCCCGGGGTTACACTGCCCAAGAAGCAAACAGCATCCCGCCTTCTGTTCAGTTCCCGTGGCGGCCCTAACAAATGACCTCAAACTTGGGAGCTTCACAGAAATTCATTCTCAGAGCTCTGGGGCCAAGAGTCTGAAATCATGGCGTGGGCCAGGCCCTGCTCCTTCTGGGGGCTGCAGGGGAGAATCAATCCTCTGCTTCTTCCCGTTCCGGTGGCTACTGGCGTTCCTTGGCTTGCGGCCACACCACTCCAGCCTCTGCCTTCTTGGTCACAAAGTCTCCTCCTTTTCTGTCTGTGTCTAATCTCGCTCTGCTTTTCTCTTACAAAGACACGTGTCATAGGATTTAGGGCCCACCCACACAATCCAGCAGGATCTCCTCACGTCAAGATCCTTAACTGCATCTGCAAAGAATTTTTTTCCAAGAGGTAACGGTGACATGTTCTGGGGATCCGGAAATGGCTATATCCACTCGATTCAATCCCTCCTTAAAAAGCTGATGAGGATATACACAAAGCATATCAATAGACAAGAGGGCATGTGATAAGAGCCCTGATGAAAATAAAGCAGGAGTTGGTAAAAGAGCGTCCTGGGATCCCTTATGTTGGAGGGGCAGGAAAGGTCTCTCTGGGTGGGTAGTTTTGCAAGTTGACCTGAAGGAAAAGAGTCAGCAGATCATCTGCAGTGGGGCCCAATGTTCTGGCCCACGTGGTTGTTTACTTATACCTTAATGAGTAAATAACATTTTGGGGGGCTTCCTGGTGGCACAGTGGTTAAGAATCCACCTGTCAATGCAGGGGACACGGGTTCGAGCCCTGGTCTGGGAAGATCCCACATGCCGCGGAGCAACAAAGCCCGTGCGCCACAACTACCGAGCCTGCGCTCTAGAGCCCGCGAGCCACAACTACTGAAGCCTGCACACCTAGACCCCGTGCTCCGCAACAAGAGAAGCCACCACAGTGAGAAGCCCGTGCACCGCAACGAAAGAGTAGCCCCCGCTCGCCACAACTAGATAAAGCCTGTGTGCAGCAAAGAAGACCCAAGGCAGCCATAAATAAATAAACAAATAAATTAATAATAAAAAAACCATTTTGGGTGTGTGAGGCACAGCATCCCCTGCCCGGAGAGTGAGAAAGAAGCATTTTCATAGATGCAGATAAAGTGGTTGTAATATCACAAATTACAAGTAGCCTAAACAGACCGCTAGCTTGGTTCCTGCCAAAAAGAAGGTCTGCAGATCAACTGCTATAAATCCAAGATCATCGTTTTGGGCCGACCCCCCAGACCTTTCAATGGATTTACAGCCCATAACAGAACAGAACGCCACCTCATCCAGTTACCTGGGGTGTACAGTTTGCGATGAGTTTAACCCAGAGGGGCCCCTGGTAAGTTACACGGCTCACACTGGCGTCCAATGGTTGCTTTATTGATGGTTCTCTAATACCTAAGGTGGGCATTGGCTTATCATCTATTTTTAATATTTTTCCAGCCAAACATTTTGCAGTCGCATTCCACGGCACATGGCTTTGATGCACTGATCACCCGGTGGCTCACCTGTCACAGCAGGTCCAAAAGAATTGTCCGAGGAGAGTCCAAGCTGCTCCCGGCCCTTCGGCCCCTCTCTGGACAGAGGTCCGTGGCTTGGGTACACTCACCGATCCCGTTCGACTCCGCGACCTTGGTAAAGAACCTTTGTTCCTATGTCCAAGTTCAGCTAATTACTGGGTCTATTTCTCTGTTCCAAATGACAACCTGACGACCTACGTTCCAGGCACCGCCAAGCGTTTCATCCTAAACGCGCTGCCCCTGAATGTCTATCAGAAGCTCTAGCAGAGAAAGCAAGATCTGTAATGTCAACGACAAAATACTCTTTTTATGTAAATCTTTTAGGTAAACGGTAAAAGTCTCTTTAAAAAAATAAAAATAAAATGGCACCTGCAGGGCCTTTATGGTCATCATGACACACGACTGTAGCGGGCTGCATGCTGCTCCGCCAAAAGATGTCTGTGACCTGATCTCCGGAACCTGTGAAAGTGACCTTATTTGGAAAAAGAGCGTGTGCAGAGGTAAGTAAGGCTCTTGAGATGAGATTGTCTTGGATTACCAGGTGAGTCCTAAATCCACGACGTGTGTCCTTAGAGGAGAGAGACAGAGATAGAAGAGGAGGTTATGTGATCAAGGACGCCGGAGCTGGAGTGATGCAGCCACAAGCCGAGGGATGCTGGCAGCCAAAGAAGTTGCAAGAGGCACAGAATGGATTCTCCCATAGACACTCTGGAAGGCCTGCTACCCTGCCCCACACCTCAATTTCAGATCGCAGCCTCCAGAATTGTGAAAAAATAAATTTACGTTGTTTCAAGCCACCAACAGTGACTTAAACAGTGGCAATCTGTCACGGTAGCCCTAGGAAACAAATACAGAGACTGAATTCTCTTTTTAGACCCTGCTCAGGAAATGCCAAGAGATCTGATGGCTTAAAGACTTGACTTCCAGCTTCCTAGAAGGGGGATGTGTCAGGCATCCAGCTGTTGCTATACAGCTCACAAAGGGATCCCTGAAAGGGGTCCAGGTTACTGAGGCAGAAAAGTTTGTCGTAGAAAACCCATCCTGGATGGCATATTTAATTTTTTTTTTTTTTTTTTTTTTTGGCTGCGTTGGGTCTTCGTTTCTGTGCGAGGGCTTTCTCTAGTTGCGGCGAGCAGGGGCCACTCTTCATCGCAGTGCGTAGGCCTCTTCACTATCGCGGCCTCTCTTGTTGCGGAGCACAGGCTCCAGACGCGCAGGCTCAGTAGTAGTTGTGGCCCACGGGCCCAGCCGCTCCGCGGCACGTGGGATCCTCCCAGACCAGGGCCCGAACCCGTGTCCCCTGCCTTAGCAGGCAGACTCTCAACCACTGCGCCACCAAGGAAGTCCCGGCATATTTAATTTTTTAATAGCAAATTACATGAGAAGATCTCAGCTTCTCACCATTATATTATAATAACATACTGATATAATAAACAGGGAGCACACACTTTTCCATGTGTTGCTTTGAGGGCCTCGAGTTGCACTGACGGCGTTTTAGTCCATTTCAGTGGAGAGTTCTCTGAGAGGTCTGGCCTCTTGAGGGTCTCAGGACAAGGCAGCACTTGTGGTTCTTGCCGAGTTTTTTCATCAGGGGTCCCACACGGAGCTCACTGAAGCCTCGCCAGCCTGGGGCAATGCCAGGGGATACTGCTTTATAATAAAATATGGATTGACTGGACATCTTTCCATGGGGGTACACCGGTCAACCTCTTACTGGCTGTAAAGCCCAATCTTTTTCAGTAATGAACTAATTATAGACTGTTTAAAGAGCTTCAGGAAGTAGAAAGGACTCTGCCTATTCATGGTGTTAACAATATTAACAATTATTTTCACAGATGCCTTACAGATCAATGGACAGATAATGGCCTTTGGAAATCTGTTTATAAAATACAGGCTCTTAATACACCTGATAAGGAAGAACAAACCTTCATAACTGTTCTAAATATTATGTTGGTTAATATGAAAGTGTTTAAAAGTTTATAAAACGAGCTTTAAAATCCTTCTGAGAGGATGCTGTGTACTCTTTCCACTCAATCAGAGCACCTGTGGCCTTGGGGAGGATTAGAGTTACTATAGGAGGAATGCAAAGAGAGACAAAAGCCAGTTTTCAGCTTTTGACCTCAAAGATGGCCTGCAGAAGAAGGTGGACTTAAAGTCTATCCATAAATAGATTGAAAAGAGAATAATTGAAGAGCTAAACACGTGGCCCCAAGGAAGGGGTTGAGCCCATCTTGTCTGGGAGTCAGGGAGGCCGAGAGGCCTCTAGAGGCTGGAAGGACCGTACCGGGAGGAGGGAGACAGTTTCAGAGATGGCTTTCGGCACGCTGCCCCGGGCACTGAGGTGGATACGAGCCTAAGTCAGCACAATTTGTGGGGACACAATTCGGTCCACAGCAGCTTCACTAGATTTGTGAAGGGTTATATTATTTTTCCCATTGACGCACAGGAAGGGGTCTTACCCCTGAGAGCTGCCTGTCCAGCGCCCAACAACTCACCAGGAGAGAAGACGACCCTCAAGCCTTTGCTCACAATAAGAGTACTAAGGTGTGCAGACCACCTCCACTTCCATGGCCATGGTAGCTGCATCTCCCCAGGTGGCCTTGGATCTACTGGGGCCAATCGAATGTTGCAGAAGTGACATTCATCAGGTTTTAGCCAGGACCCCAAGAGGCTACGCACACTTCCGCTCTCCCTTGGTACCCTGCTGCTACCACGTGAACAAGACCGATTGGCTGGACTGGGGGATGAGAGGCCACGTGGAGCCGTGATCATCATCTCAGCCCAGGTCCTAGACACGGGACTCCATAGGAGGAAGTACATCCCAGATGTAGACCACGGATGCCTGAGGGAGTCCAGCAGAGACTAGAAGAACTGCTTGGCTGAACCCAGCCCAAATCGCTCACCTGCAGAATCGTGAGAAGTAAATGGTTCTTGTTTTAAGTCACCAAGTATTGGAGGAAACAAAAGCAGAGAGTACACAGGACCTAAAAGTGGCTCTTTTATGCTCGAGTGGCCAGGAGCATTGGCAAAGTCATGGTGGGGGCTTGGTTATCAGAGAGAATGCGTGATAACAGCTGGGGCTGGGAGACGAGGGGGGCACGAGGCTTGGGTTGCAGGCACATCGATTTTAGGAAAAAAGGAAAGGAATCTACGCTATTTCTGTATATGCCAAATCAGTGGTTTTCAAATTTTTTCTATAAGTGGAACTTTCTTTTCAAAAGAAATCTTACACAGAATCCCCAATGTTTAAAATAGGTCAAACATAACTTTTTGGTATAAGTTGAATGTATATGGTCAAATATGTCAAATTATTTTTTAAAGTTAATAAGAACAAGAGGGATAATAGGATTATGGACTCAAGCACTCAAAATCGGGGGGGGGGGAATGGAGGACAGGATAGTCTTATTTCAGTACCCACTTAATTTCTGCATATTATTTTGGGAACAGAGTGTAAAAAAATCCTGATAAACACACAGAAGTCATTGGGACAGGAGACAGTTTTTTAACAGCTCTCCTTGCAATGTCAGGACACTCCTCGATGAAGCAAAGATGGGAGGAAAGTCATCTGTCCACATAAATTACCCGTGGCAGGCTCAGTGTGCCACAGTGTGCATAACACAATCAGGTGTGCATTTTCTCATATTATGTCAAAACTGCCTTAAAGTATATACTTTCAAAATGCAAATTCAATCATTTGCAGAACCTGTGAAGCACCTCCAGGAACCCTGGAAGTTCATGAGACATGCTGGGAAAATGCTTGTCCCATATGTTCACTCAGAAGAAATCCTGGTTGAAGATGTGCAGAGCTTGGAAAACAGCCGTCAGAGCCTTTGGGAACCACCCTCTTCATGTCAAAAGGAGGAACGTAGGCCTGGAGAAGGTAAGCGTTTCTCTTGGGATTAACACTCAGGCATCTTGGCTCTCAGTTGAGTTTTGGGAGAAAGAGACACTAGCCCATTAATGGGTCCACAGGAATTCCTTCTTTAGGCTCCCACGAAGAGAGCACGGCTGATTTAAGAGAAAGCCCAAATAAATAAAGATTCCTATCTTCTTGCGGTAATTTTAATGGTTGGTGTAAAAGTTCTGCACGTTAGGAATCTGTTACGAACGAATTTGTTTTTAAAAATGCAGCAAGCACAAGTTGAGAAACTTTCTAGCATCACTCTGGTCACATAAGTTCTCGTGGGTCACTTGAGGTCTGGGCACCCAGCCAGGTTTGGGGGAACTGCTCTTCCCACACTGAGCCACGTGGCTTGAATGGAGAGCTCAGTGGAGACTTTCCAGTGACGCCACCTCCCCCGCGTCAGTGATTGGTTGAAGCCTGGGCATGCTCCTCAGAACTGGACCAATCATAACCCTCCAGAGCCTAGTCGTATCCCCAGGCCTGGCCAGTCAGTGGCTTTGCCCAGGGTCTTTCTTTCCGGAAATTTTAGAAGCCCTTTTCTCTCTCTGGTCCCAGGGTTTTGGGGGCTTGAAACCGCAAGAGGGGATTACAACAAGAGGAAGAACTAAGCGTAGGGAGAGTAGAGACAGCTGACGTCACGGAATTTTGGGTACGATTCTCTACATTTCCTTTAAGTGCTTGCGTCGGTGGGAGTTGGGTTTCTGTCATTTGACATCAAAGTACTCTGATGAGTGTAGGCAACGCTTTGCAAATACAATGTATTGTTTCCTAAGAAAATAAACATATGCACAGAATGCAAAGTACGCATAAAACTTAAGGGAAATAGAGACCTCATCACTTGAACTCAGTAGGATCCAGTGACCCCAGTTACAAAAAAAAAACAAACACAAAAAAAACCCCTGCAACGAAAGGGTGGTTAATCGGGGCTTGACTTGACGATGGAGTTGTGGCTGGTCAGTCTGACTTCCCCCAGCATCTCTGAGCGCCCAAGAGGAGCACAGAAGAGGCATAAATAAGCAGCCGCTGGTTGTGCAGAATTCTTTAACTCAGAGTGAAAAATCGTGAGCTGGGCTGTGAGTGCAGATAAACACACTTTCCCTACAGGATTTGTCACTCTTCAGCCGCTGAAGAAAGTGAACCAGAGAAATAGAAAAGCCCACTGAAACCGACGAAACCGGGATGACTGCATTGGCCAGAAGAGACAATCTGTCCCTCCATACAGGCTCCATTTTTTTTGCGGTACGCGGGCCTTTCACTGCTGTGGCCTCTCCCGTTGCGGAGCACAGGCTCCGGACGCGCAGGCTCAGCGGCCATGGCTCACGGGCCCAGCCGCTCCGCGGCACGTGGGATCTTCCCGGACCGGGGCACGAACCCGCGTCCCCTGCATCGGCAGGCGGACTCTCAACCACTGCGCCACCAGGGAAGCCCCAGGCTCCGTTTTGGTGAGCATCACGAAAAGTACGTACCCACGAACTACAGAGCTCGACCCAGGTACAGACAGCTGAAGGCAAGTTTGTTCTCTGAGAGCTGAACTTGACTTCCCAGGGCTGAACAGCTCTGGTCTTTTTCTGCCAGCAGAGCTCTTTTCTAACCCATCCATCTCTCCCACACTGTCTAAATTCCCATCTCTCCCCAGGCCATCTTGTCTTTTATGGTCCAGTGCCTCAATTCATCTGCCCCTGGGCCAACGACTCCTCAAGTTTCTCTCTACTCTCCACATTTTGCTGAATTTTGGTACACGTTCCTGGCTTCTTGGGAACCATAGTCCTGTGCTATTTTCTATCCCGTGACTTCCCAAGTTTACCTGGTTGGTTACTAGAGAATCTGATAAAATAGGCCCTTTTCTGGTTCTTAACTGTGCTTCTTGCTCAAGCCCGAGGATGCTGGTGGTCTCCAGTTCTTGGCTTCCAAGGTCAGCCTCCAGGGATCGACAGTATTGGATGTTGGCATCTCCAAGGCACTCAAGCTCAGTTCTGTCTTGATTTCACGTTTCAACCACAGGACATCCTGCCAAGTGGCAGGCCATAAAAAGAACTAGGCCTTTCCTTTTTCCGTACCATGGTTTTCCTTAGGCATATATGTGTGTGCCTGCCTATAACGACAGGTACGCAGACGTCCTTACTCCTAGGGACTTCTGCTCCCCTAGAGCTGCAGCTGTGTAGAATCCTCACTTGGCTTTTAGCCACACGAAAGCCGACTTCAGCAGAATCCACAGGTTCTCATCGCCCTCCAGTTTAATGAATAATCACAAGGAAAACACAGGTCAGCACCTACCAAGGGGTGAGTGGGGATTGCTCCGGCTAAGTCAGGGTCTCTCTGTGGTTCCCACTTTTCGTGAGTGAGTGACTTTTTGGCGGCTCTTCCTCAGAAAGTTCAGGGAGCTGAGGAAATTCTCTCTTCTTGGCAAACGGCACCTTTTCAACTTTCCTTCAGGGCTTTTTTTTTTTTGGAAATTGATTTTATTTACGCTACTGCAGTAGGGAGAGCACCCCAGATCCAAATTCCAGGATGTCTCAGCAGGCTGGCTTTGCCTTTGCCTTTTATAGGGAGAAAGAGCCAGGTTATGGGTGGGATAATTTCACGGTTAAAATTGTTTTTGTTCAAGGCTTCTTCTCTCCCATAGGGGTGCAAGCCATTGACTAACGGCCTCCAAATCCTGAGGTTGTCTGCCCCCCATTATCTGTCCCACAGATGTTTACTCTGGCTCTCCCCTGCGGGGAACCATGAAACAGATGTATTCGTGCAACCATGTGCAAGCTGGGGGCTTTTCATGCCTGGAGCAAGTGGTCATTCATGCTCACATGACAGCTGCCATGAAGCTGCACGGTCATAACGATTAACGTGATGGTATAGGGAGAGGATGAGTCTAGTCAGGGAGGGACCAGAGTGGGCGGAAGTCGTCGGAAAAGCCTTTCCAGAGCGGAAAAGCGAGCGAGCACCCGTGGACGTCCAAGGATGCAGAGGATGAGAGCTGCTGGTCAGAGAGCATGGATTCTAGAGCCAGACAGCCTCTGGGTGCAAAGGCTGCCTGACTTACGCAGACAAGTTATGACCACCTTCCCATCCCCAGTTTCCTCCATAAGATGAAGTAAACACAGTGCTGAACTAGTTTTCCAACCTTGTGGCTTAAACAATACCCACTGATTATACCCCGAGCTATAGGTCAGAAATCGAGCTCAGCGTGACGGAGTTCCCTGCACAGGCTGTACAAGGGTGAAGTTAAGTCATCAGCTAGGTAGAGTTCTTGCCTGGAGATTCTGGGGAAGGATCTGCTTCCGTGCTCACTCTTGCTGTTCGCAGCATTCATTTCTTGTGGCTGTAGGACTGAGGTCCCTGTTTCCTGGCTGGCTGTTGACTGGGGCCCATCTTAGACCCTGAGGGTCACTCATCTCTCCTGCCACATGGCCCCTCCATCTCTGAGTCAGCAATGGGACATCCAACCCTTGTCATATGCAGAGTCTCTGACCTCCTCTTCTTTGACCAGCCAGAGAAAACTCTGCTTTTAAAGGGCTCATGTGATTAGGTCCGGCATACCTGGGTAATCTCCCTATCCCAAGGTCAACCGGTCTGGGACTTCAGTTACATCTGTAAATTCCCTTTACTGCAGTACCTAGATGAGCACTGGCTTGGATAATGAGGTGTGTGTACACCCAGGGCCTGGCCTCTAGGGAGCGCATCTTGGAATCCTGCACCTACTTCTCAGGAAATTGTGAGGCCTGAGTTAGCAAGTATATGTCAAGTACCTGGCACCTACCAAGCATGTCTCAGGTAGGAGGATTTGCATGCAAAGAACTACCAAGTGGAGTTCCCAGAGGGATGAGAATTTGGTTGGGGTAAAAGGGGGCTGTCAGCGGTTGGGACCAATGGAACAGCTGGTGAGCATCTTCCAGTTCTTGGCCGACGGGCTTCATTCTGATGCAGCTGGAGACGGGAAGTGCCGTCCTCCTTGGATGCACACTGGTACCCACCCTGGTTTAGGTCTTTGCCGAGCTGACTGCAATGAGAACTGAGCTTTGACATGAGGGGGCAGGAACCTGGAAACGGCCTCTGGATGAGCTCTCTCTGAAACCATCTGCTTGGAGCTTTTGGCTCCGAGAAGAGTGGAGAGGTTTCCTCCAGCTACAAATCCAGGGATTCAGAAACCACTAAAATCACAGCTTTTCCCAACCGGCCAAGCAAGGCTCTAATTGGGAGAAAAGAGAAATGCAAGTCCGGATCCCCACTCCTTCTGCTAGCCACATACAGGTGGTGGCTGAGGCCCCTCTTCAAATCCCAGGAGGCTCATTTCCTTTCTCAGCCTGGCATCACTGGCGGAAGAATCGAACAAGGGGCCCAGGTCCTGCTGACTCTGGGTGAATGACAAGTGGCCGGCACCCCTGAGTAAGACCCCGGGCTTTTATCTGCTCTGTGAGCTGAACTGCCTGTTCTCAATAACCCTGTGCTCCAAACAATCTTGGGCCAGCATGAGATAAGGTGGAAAGAGATGAAAAGGAGGGGATGAGAATAGAGACACTTTATTTTCTATTCCCCGGATGCCACGGTGGGAAGAAGCTTTTTCTCCAGCAATTCCTAGGCCAGACCACTCTCATGCCCAGATGAATTCTTGCCCGTCTCTTCTGGCATCACCCACCCCCCCCCCCCCACCTGCTGCCGCTCTCCTACAACTGCTTCGGCTTCTGGATCTTCTCATAGCTTCTCCGGGAAAAGCCGGAGCCAAGTTACTTCCCTCAAACAGCTGTCATTCTTGCAAAGCTGTCTCTTTGCTGTGATTTTCAAAGGGAGACTCAGGGCCAGGCTTTCTTCAGCGAAGGCAAGCGGTGGAGGTGTGAAGGCGGAAGACAGGGGCATCCGATGGAGGGAAAGACACAGGTACACACACGTGTTTGAGAAATGCTGACTCGGTAAGTGTAGGAAAATATAACCTTCTTGATACCTGAGGATGAGGTCAAGAAAGAAAAGCAGAGAGTGGAAAACTTGCACCTGTGCTGTAGCTGCCGGAGTTCTTACACCAGGCAGGCATGACCCTGTCTGACCTTGACTGTCAGACCGGAGGGTTACAGAGGAACCGACCAAAGATATGAGGGCAAACGGCCAAGCCAAGCTGACCGGCTCTGACATGTCAAAGGACAGATGCTGTCTGGCTCGGGCAGCTGCTGGGCGGGGAAGGGACCCAGAGCTCAGCCTCTAAGACGTAAGGGCAGCGACAGCCTGAACCTGGGCTGCAGGTGAGCGCTGCCCTCCACCACTGCTTTGAAAGGAAAAGGCTTCATCTGGCTTGTTGGTTTAAGGTCTGAAATAGTGACGACCCCACTTCCCGGGCTCCCTGTGTGCTCTCTTCTCCAGTCAAGAGAGGTGCCAAACGTGTTGGACCGCTCGCTGTGATCAGCGGCCCATGGCACGACAGAGACATTTTCCCCGACTGCATTTTTAACTTGGATTGCTGCCGTGCTTAGTTACACCGCGAGGGGGAAAAGAGAGGAAGGGAGGGAAGAGCAGCTCGTTGAGGAGGTCTGCAGAAAGCTTCGTGACAGCACGAGGATAGCACACCCTACCCAGCGTGTCAACTACATGTTGACACCCCGTGAACAAATACCGATCGAGAACCTGAAACGTTCCAAACAGTGTATAAGCTCCATCTGCCACTGAAATCAAAAAGAGACGTGCTGCGGGGGAAAAGGCGGGCCGTGTCCTAACTCCTATTGGTGACGAGCTCAAGTTATAGAAAGATACGTTCTGACTTCATACCAGTACTTATTAGTGTGGTGGGTTAAAATAAAAAAATCATTCACTCAGACTAATGGGCTCCTCTGGGCCACTGGGGAGGAAATGCTGATTTGGCTAGTTTATTACCTGCGCCGCTCCCGGTGAGGCAGATTGGTTTACTGCTACAATTATTCTGGATAGCAGTTAATGATGCTAAGTAATTACTGGTAGGGTGGCATCCACATATGTCTAGAAAGGCCTGGCTTTTCAGTACTGGCTGGGTTGTGGCTACAAACAAGGGGGGCTTGTCTGTGCAAGAGGGAAACAATTGGCAAGGTCCCTCCCTGTTGTTGTTTTTTTCCTTTGCTGTTCGTTCTAATCGTCTGCACCGAAATCTGGAGCGTTGGTTGGCCCTGCACATCGCAGCAGGTACTTTTTATGTGTCCTCACGTCGTCAGGGCGCTGTCTCACTTAAAAGTAACGAGTGACTATCTCTCACAATAGAACTTTGAGTGCAATTCCAATGCACCCTGGCTAATGAGTCTTCCACATTCCATTTTTAGCCCTGGTATATACACGTATTAAAATCCTTGCCTTGACATTTACAATGCAGCTTGGGTGAAGGTTCTCTGCCTCTGGGGTCCGGTTTCAACACTTGTAAGTGTAGCTCCCCTCCTGTTATAGCCCACAAACCTCACCTGAGATCTCAAGTATTAAAAGGTAGTGATGAGTAGGTACCACAACTGTCATGTTCAACCAACCACACGAAACTACTCTGTTAGCGCCGAATACAGCAAGGTCACCAGTCCCCATCAAACCTCCGTTAAGTGCCCAAGATCATTCCTGGTCAGTAAATGTGTTCTTCTGACATATAATGGCACAGAAATCAAGCTCAAAATTGTCTGTAGGACAGATTGGTGAGAAAGACTTTCGCTTTTCTTCCAAAAGATTCCCTTCGACTCTCCGTAAGGACAAAAGTAACGTAGGGAAGTTTAAGGCCACAGAAATGTGAGTTAAGTGAATATTGATCGACATTGACAAAAGCAAGCAACTTCTCCCACAGTCCCTTCTCAGATCCTCAATGGACGTGGAGATAATCTTCCAAGGGCAAAACTTCCTAGCTCACTGACCTGCACGTTATTGATGAAATAAAGGTAATATCGAAAATGACAGTGCCTGAGAAGCAATCTCAAACTGCCTTTTTATTGCGTCCAATCAACAAGAGAACCGAGAACCACTTTCTTTTTAATACAAAATCATCAGCCAGTTGCAACGGAAACACACCACAGTGACTTTGGCCAGTAACTCTCAATTTTTTTTCTTTTTGCTTTCTGAAGGCCCCCTCCACCCCTGGTCAGTCTCAGCACTACAGAGTAACGAGCAGTAAAACTGGGCTAGCGCTGACCTTCCATAGGCGTTTAATGTCTACCCATCCTCCAGAGGGACTATAAAGCCAGCAAAGACATCTAATCTGGAAATCTCTTGTATTAAGAAAAGTGATGGGTGCGGTCCGAAAGTGGACTGAGTGATCTGCAGACCAGTGTGTACTTCAAAACAGAGTCCTAACTCCTATGAAGGCCTTCTGTCATCAGCTGGGGACCTCAGAACTGACCATTCCAGCTTCTCCAAAGGACCCTCCCACCCTGTCCTTTCACACACACACAAAATCCTTCTTAATGTTAGCCTACACATGTTTGGCTTTTTTTCCCTCTATATTTTGCCTTGGATTTAAACAAAATCCCCAGGTAGATTTTTATCTTCCCAGTGCTCAAATCCCCACGATAATAAAACCGCCTGCAGGTCGTAAGACTCACGGGACAAGCCACTTTGCACAGCATGGCGACCATTTCAGGAAACTGACCACTGACTTTCTGCCCGGGTGACCTCTCGTGATCTCTGACCCCGGGCAGAGGAATAAGCAAAGGGGAAGAGCCGGGTGGCGGGCGTAGCCTCGGTTCGTGGAAGGCGCCCAGGTCTAGAGGTAGGTGCCGGGTTCGAAGCAGCTCTCTCTCGAGTTGCTCTGCTGGGGAACCTCATTCTGGAAAACCGAAGTCCGGCAGCGGCTTTCCACATCAGGGCCAGGAGAAAGAGGGGGGAGATGGCCCGGGGAACAGAAGGGGCTCAGGATGGACCCCCAGGGGCTCGCGGGGAGAGCAGCTGGGAGCACCTCCTGCTGGCGCTGCTGCCCAGAAGCTCTTCCTCGCGCGGAGATCGGCTCGGGGGCCGGGCGCCGGAGCGCGGGGTCTCACCTGTTCCAGCGGGCCACCTTCCTCCGGTAATAGCGCAGCGCCTCGGGGCCGGCCAGGAGCGAGTCCTCGGGCCCCAGCAGCGGCGGCTTCTCCGGCTCGTTGTACAGCGGGTGCGCGAAGAGGGCCCGCAGCTTGGAGCCGGGGCCGCCGCCGTCCGGCTCGGCCGGGGGAGCGTGGCGCGCGGCCGGCCGAGGGGCCGAGGTGGCGGCGCGGTGGGCGCACGGGCAGCCGGGCGGGCGCTCCCGGGGCCGCAGCCGGCGCCGTACCCGGGGCCCGAGGTGGAAGTAGAGGTCGGCGGCCAGCAGCACGCCCAGCAGCAGCAGGGTCCGCAGGCGGTCCCGGCGCAGCCCCGGCATGGCCCCGCCGCGGGGTGGTGGTGGTGGGGCGAGGCGCCGGAGCCCCGGGACTGGGCGCTGCCCGCGCGGAGAGCCCCCTGCGAGGGTGGTGGCCCTTGAACTCGGGGCCGGGGCGCCGAACGCGCGGGGGCTGGCGGCGTGGAAGGGCGTCCCCTCTCTGCGCGGAGCGGTCCCCGAGAGCCGCTGTCTCCCGGGCCCCTGTTTCTCGCACCTTCTCAGCCCCGCGCCCGGCAGCCCGGGACTCCGCGGCAGGTGGAGGCTCGGGGCACGGGGACGGGCGGCGCTCGCCTCTCGGAGAAGGGGGAGGGCGGCTGCGGAGCCCGCGGCGTCTCTCCGGAGGATGCGGCCGCTCGGGCTCCTCCTGCGGGCGGCGGGGACGCCCGTGCCCCCGGCTCCGCGGGCCGAGCTGGTGTGCGCGCCCGGTCCCCGGAGGAGGGTGACGCCGGGTCGCCCCCGCCCACTCCCGCTGGCACCTGCCTCCGGCGCCGCCCGCCAGCCAACTCCGAGCCCTCTTCCGGCCCTGCCGGTCTACCTGGTCACCCGCCCCGCCGCGCGCGCGCCTTCCGCCCTCGCCCGGGACCCCCGCTTGCCCTGCCCGGGGCTCAGGCCGGGCGCTTGGTGCGGGGAAGGTGGGGCTCCCGCGGTGTGCGCGCGAGACCTTCGATTTTCATGTTGATTTCCTAGAAAACAAGACAGCTCCCGGAAAGCCTTTCTCCTGTAAGATTTGCCAGGTGTGTGTGTGCGCGCGCGCGTGTGTGGGCTTTTCTCTCTTTGCATCTTCCCGCAGAGCACCCACTTGATCCATAAGGACTGCGTGTCGTGTGCATGTGCTTGGCACGTACTAGGCGCTCGGGAAACAGCCGCTTAGCCAAGGAAAAAGTTTGACCTTTAAAAAAAAGGCACCGGTTCCACCTAGCATCTTGGCGACTTCCTGTTTGGAGGGAGTTTGGTGCCAACTGCGCCTGCACTGTACCGAGAGGAAATCTGTCTTGCAGCGAAGGGGGGGGGCTGGACTCCACCCCCGCCCGCATGACCCCACTCCGAACTTTTGCGGTGAGCTGGGTGTGAAGGCGGGTCCGCCCACATGATTCAGGCTTTCTCCCGATATCCTGTGAGGTCACTTCTACTTCCCCACTCCATTTTCCCGTTGAGGAAGAGGGAGAGGCAGTTGCCTGGCCCTGAACTCCGGGCTGCTCTGTTTAATGACCTGGTGGGATGGCGAAGTGCTCACCGAAACCCGCCCCCCCGCCTGCTGGATGTGGAGCGAAAGGCATCTTCGCCTGAGCGAGCTGCCCTGCCGCCCAGGCAGCAGCGGTTCCCTCCCGCGTCTGGGGACCCCGGTCTTTAACCCCGTCCTTCCCTGCTGGAGTCAAGAACCCTCAGACACACTTGGACTTGTGGGTTCAGACCAGAGTTCTTGCTCCTGTGGTTCGGCGGGAGATCCTTGTGGCCTTTGCCATCCCCATCATTTGTAAGGGAACGTGGTAACAGATCCTACCCCGCAGGGTTATTGTGTGGCGTGAGCCACTTAAAGCCTGTAACTTGCTTTGAACGGCACGCGGTACGTGTGAAAGATGTGTTTGCCAGAAATATGATTACTTCTTGGTTCCTGTCGTACACTGGGACGGGTTCGAGATGTGAGTGGGACAAAAATAGAAAAGTACTGAAAAGGAAGATGCCCAAAAGGGACGATTGTCAGCAACACAACGTAGTGGCCTAAAATGCCTAGTCCAAGTGAGCAGTCCCGAGGTGATACTATTGCCAGCTGCTCCTCTCAGCTGGGTGCTGGCAGGATTTTTAGGGGTTTTTTCTGAACCACCTTCTTCTTTTTCTCTGCAGTTAATTTCGAACTGGTCTCCAGTTTCTAAGAAACTTTGCAGCTTCGGACGTGTCTAATTAGGCATCCATGCCAGAGGGTGAAGAAGTCGGCCGTGGGTCGGTGTTGCATCCGTAATAACGAGGCTGCGTTTCTGGGCCGGCAGAGGACGTGGCCATGAAGCCATCACACGTCTTATGACTTCACCTCTCGCGCACCCACGGGGTCCTGCTCGCTCAGTAGAGTCTTTTGTATGAGCTCAATTCAGGAAACAGTATTCCTGACTCAAGTAGGGACTATCGCAGCGTGTTTTCCCTGCCCCACAAAGGTCAAGGGCAAAAGGGCGTGTGGAAGTCAGATAGGAAGTGTGAATAAGGTTGGGGTGGGAGAGTGGAAACCCTACAGGCAGAGTTGACCAGGCAGAGGTCACTGTCCTCAGGGTTTGTCTAAATCTCTCCTTCTCTCTCCCAGAAATGAGCCTTTCCCTTGGGTTCCTGCACTGACTCTCCACGTTTTGGGCCCTGGCTCCCTCCCCAGCCTCATCTGTGTCCCTCACGTTGAGTTTAGTGGTTTGTTTGCTTTACGGTTTGAATTCTGTACCCCCCCAAATTTATATGTTTAAATCCTAACTCTTCATACCTCAGAAGGTGACCTTATTTGGAAGTAGGGCCGATGCAGATGCTGTCAGTTAAGATGAGGTCATACTGGAGTAGAGTGTATGACTGGTGTCCTTATAAAGAGGGGGACTTCGGACACAGAGGTGTATGCACATAAGGAGAATTCCACGTGAGGATGAAGTTAGAGATCAGGGTGCTGCTTCCACAAGCCAGGGAAGGCCAAGGATGGCTAGCAAACCACCAGCAGTTAGGGAAGGGGCATGGAGCAGATCTGCCTTCCTAGCCCTCAGGGGAGACCAACCCTGCCAGTTCCTTGATCTGAGACTCTGGCCTCCAGAACTGTGAGACACTATACTTCTGTTGTCTCAGCCACCCAGCTTGTGGCCCTTAGTTACAGCAGCCCTTGCAGTCGAATCCAGTACACATCTGCATTCCTCGCTGGAGCATGACCTCCTCAAGTGTAGAAGGAGGCTGTTACCTAAGGACTGCGGGCTCTGAGGACAGGGTTTATCACTTGGGAAATGCTTGAGAAGTTTTTGCAGAAGGAATGAAGGGAAATCATTGGAGGCAGGGATCTCAGGCTATACCTCTGCAGCTGTAGCCTCTCACACAGAGCCTGGTGTCCCGGAGGGGCTGAACTATTGGTTAGAATAAAATAACAACTTGGGACCCTGTAGGAGATGAAGAAGAAATACAAGACATTGTTCCTCCCTTGAAGCATCTCTTATGGTTATTAGGGAAACCAGATCTGTCTGTATCCAGGAGACAATTAAGACAGAGGTCCCTGAGCAGGCCAGGGAATCTGAGCCACGGCAGAAATTAGGAGGAGGAAACGCAAAGGGCACTTGTGTTTCCTTTCAGTCTAGCTAAATATCAAGCCCTCTATTTCCAGGAATTAAATCATGAAAACAACAGTCAACATTTAAACACAAGAGCTCTTCAATCTGTGAAGGTTGCACTTATTTCTGTTGTACACATGTTCATATGTTACTTAAAACACGACTAGTTGTTTCTTGTTTGTGTGGTTGGTTTTCTACACTAGGCGCTAACTCCACGAGCACGGGGCCGACATGTTCCCCCTCCTTTTCCTGCTTTCATAGGAACTCTTACATCGAAGGCATGGAGCTGAAATTAACAAACACCTGTGGAATAATTGATACCTGTATATGTGGGTCCGTGTGTGCTCAGGTATCCGGGACGTGGTTTGAAAAAGAGTATTAAAAAAATCTGAACTTTGGGGACTTCTCTGGCGGTCCAGTGGGTAAGACTCCACGCTTCCACTGCAGGGGGCATGGGTTGGATCCCTGGTCGGGGAACTAAGATCCCGTATGCCGTGCGGCGCGTCCAAAATAAAAATAAAATTTAAAAAAATCAGGACTTTTAAGATCTGACCCCAGAATATGTTAAATATTACATTTAGTTAGAATATCTAAACCTTAGGAATCTCGATGGTCCTGTTGAAAGAGCAATAGGTAAGAGACGTAGAATGAAATAACTATGCTAACTGCAGACATCTGTGTCCCTAAGAGATTTTGTTACTGTATAGATGTGTATGAGGACAACGTTACCTTTACCTGCTGTCTCAGCAGGCAGTGAGAGAGGAGAGAGGCAATTAGACTACTGTCAATGGCAGATCCAGAACGGAGCGGGATTCAGAAAACTGATACTGATTTGGTGTTGGACTCACTCTTCTCTTATTCTGAGCTAGAAAGTCCAGAGGTTTCTGTTCATGACCAAAACATAATGCCTCCACAGTGCAGCCTATGGATTTGAATTACCTGGGGTGTTTGTAAAAAGGTAAATTCCAGGGTCATCCCCTAGATCTAGTGAATCGGGGTCTTTGGAAGTGGGACCAGGAATGTGCAGTTTCAATAAGCTGATTCTTACCAGCTCATACGGTTCTGCACACACTGAGGTCCAATTCTGATACACGCTGACGTTTGGGAATCATTGGTTGAGAGGATAGTGCTAATGGGAGCAGACATATAGATTTGATTCCAAACGGTCCAGCTGGGATGCATTGTCCAGGGCTGGCGTTCTGACTTGTGTCATAAAGTTGAGAGAGAGAGAGAGAGAGTAGGGGTATAAGTTAGTTTGGTTCAGCACAATCCATCACCACTACTAGGGAACACAAATAAACAAGCAGCCCTAGTGCCTGCTCTTTACAAGTGTGGTCTTGCCTTAAAAAGTCACAGCTTTGCTGCATTACCTTCCCTGGGCCTCGGTTTCCCCATCTGAAACACGAAGCACAGATATGAGTCGTCTCTGAGGTCCTTCTCAGTTCTAAAAAATGATAATTGTACAGTTTTTTCTTGTACTAGCATGCAATAATCCAGCTCTTTTTGCACAACTTTATTTCCAGCGTAAAGTAAATAATTGAGGCAACGTAAGGGCACTGAGCTGGGAGTCAGGAAGCGGGAACCTTGATCCTGGCTCAGGCGATAAGCGGCTCGGTGACACGGGGGCAAATCATCTAATGCCTCTGGGCTTCATTTTCCTCATATGTAAAATGAGTACTTTAAGTTAGACGATTTCAAAATCCTCTCTTAGAATTATTATCCTTCATGAATGATGATGAAATACGAAAAAAAAAAACCTAAGAGAATTCATTGCCAGCAGGCTTGCTCTCATAGAAATGCTAAATCAGTTTTTCAGATGGAAGACAAATTCTACCAAAGGGAAACCTGGAACGTTAGGAGTGAAGGAAGAGCAACAGAAATGCTGAATGTCTGGGAAAATATAATAGATTCTTTTTCTCCTCATAAATTAAAAAAAAAAATGTATGATAGTTGAAAGCATGTCTGATGGAGTTACAACATCTACAGACTCAATGGCCACTAAACATAAAAGGAGGAGGGTAAAGTAACCTATAAAGCCAGTAAGGGTTCTATACTCCCCTTGAAGTGGTAATATGAAGGCTAAGTAGACTGAGAAATGTTACATTCATAGATTGTAATCCCTAAAGAATCCTCAGTTCACCAAGAAGGCATAATAATCCTTACTGTGCATATTTTAACAAGATGTATGTTAACATGTATGTTTTTAACAACATGAAGCAAAACTAACAAAGCCAAAGGAAGAAATGGACAAATCCAACAGTTACAGCTCGAAACCAATTCTTTTCTTCTCTGCAAGACAAGGATATAGTAGAACTGAGCAGTGCTTCAGCCAACTGGATCTAATTGACATTTACAGTACCCGCCACTCAACAGCAACATAATACATATTATTTTTAAGTGTACGTGACATACACAAAGATAGACTATACCCCGGGTTACAAAACAAACCTTAAAAAATTTAAAAGCATCAAAATCATACAAATTATGTTCTCTGATCATAATAAAATTATACTAGAAATCAATTACAGAAAGATACCTGTAAATTTCCAAGAATTTGGAAAGATAAACACAAACTTACCATTAGACCCAGTAATCCCACAGCTAGGTATTTACCCAGATGAATCGAAGACTTCTGTGTGCACAAAGACCTGTCTGTGAAGGTTTAGAGCAGCTTTATTAATAATTGCCAAAGTTCGGAAGTAATGCAAAGGTCCTTCGATGGGCAAAATAGATAAAGTGTTGTACATTCGTACAATGGGATACTACTTAGCAATAATAAGGAACAAAGTATTGATGTGCGCTACAGCATGGCTGCATCTCAAAGGCATGGTGCTGAAAGGAAGCAGCCATTAGTATGATATCCCAGAACTGGAAAAACTGTGGTGACAGAGAATGGACCAGTGGTTACCAGGCATCGGGGCAGTGACAAAGGTGTGATTACAAAGGAGGAGCCTGTTAGAGTTGTTTTGGGTGATGGACCTGCTCTGAGTCGTCATCGTGGTGGTGGTCACACCAGTGTGTACATGCCTTAAAACTCTCAGAGCTGTACCTTTTTTAAAAGGGTGAATTTTATTGGTCATAGTATTCTCTTATCTATACATTAAAAACAAAAGAAACTAAAAAACAAAAGACGCATACATCTATCCAAAAGAACTTTCCCTGCAGCCTGCCTTATAATAGCAAAGAAGTGCAAAAAATCTAAATGTCTATCCACAAGAGAATAAGTAAATAAACTGTGGTATGGCTATACAATGGGAAACAGCAGTTAAAATGAAGGAACTGTATTTTCTGAACATAGATACATCTTCAAGTGGAGAAAGGATGGGAATATTTACATACGATATATAGGTGTGTGTGTGAGTATGTGTGTATAGTAGTTGGATGCTATTTAATAAACTTCAAAACTGGCAAAGCAATTCTCAATATTATTTATGGATAAATATAGATTTAGTGAAATTAGGAAAACCTTTATGAGAGGGACTATTACCAAATTCAGCATAGTGGTTATATATGGGATTGAAGTGAGAGCAGTGGGATTGTGGAAGATTATACATGGGTCTTCAAAAATGTTGGTTATGATTTATTTCTTAGAAAAAGAGATCTGAAGTGTATATCACAAAACGTTTAAATTTGACAAAGTTGGGTGGTGAGTGTATGGATGTTAGTCATATTATTCTCTGTGCTTGTTTGTATACTTACAATATTTCCTTAAAAACTTGATTTTCCTTGTGGCTCATATCCTGGGGTATTCAATCTTCTTAAAGAGGCAGTTGAGCTAAAGAGTTGGGCTTTGATATTCAGATTAAGCAGGTTAATAAAAATCCACAGTCAAGAAACTTGAACCATTTCTTTCAAAAGGAGATACATGATAGAGGGCAAAGAATACGTGTGAGAACCATCTTGACTTAAATCAGCTGCATAATATTAAATTATATTTTGAATTGGAAGAAATCCATAAACTTAAGTGTAGCTGCTCCCAAATCATGTAATTCCTCTAAGCAGCACACTTGTGCATGTTATGGGAGTTTTATAATCCCACCGAACAACAAGAGATGCGTTTTCTCTGGTTCACTTTTTGCTACTTCGATAGCATAGCTATTTTCAGAAGGTGGGAAGTTGGGATTTGGGGGGTCTTTGGAAAGCCAGGTCTTTAAGCATTTTTCACTGCTCCTAACCCATTATGCAAATTCACAGCTAGTGGGTGAGACAAACATTAGACAAATGTAACACAAACAAATATCTTGTTCTGGCTCAAAGTTCAGCCACAGAACATCAACACAGCTGAAATAAATAGAAATGAGTCCAAAAAGCTTTGAAAATTAACCTGCCTTCAGTCAATGTCTTTTGAGGGGGGTGGAGAAGTGAAAATTACCTTGCTGTGGTTTTTGATGACTAGTGTACCTTTCTAAACATCTGGGTAATTAAAGAATCTTTCCTCCCTGAAAGGAGGATTTCAGATATCTGTAACACAATATTATCATATTTTAGCCCTATCAGACAGCGAATTATACAATTCTCAGTTGTGATAAGTACAATTCCATCATCTTAACTCTTCATGGTTTTCGGTTTTTAAACATTTTTAAAAAGTAATTAATTAATTTTTTGGCCACGCCCCGTGGCATGTGGGATCTTAGTTCCCCGACCAGGGATCCCACCCACGCCCCCTGCAGCGGAAGGGTGGAATCTTAACCACTGGACCACCAGGGAAGTCCCAGTTTTTTGTTTTTAATTGGGAAGCAAGGATGAAAGGTGTGACAGATGACTAATCATTTTGGAAGGAGGTAGATGACTGTAGCCCATCCCTGTGCAGAACTAATCATGTCCTCTTCTCTCTGGGTTAGGCTAAGTCCCGCGATTCAAAATCTCCAACTGTGTTCACCTCACAGTTGGGAAAAGGCACTTGGACCCTATATTGGCCTCTATATTCTCCTTTTGTTCTCCCCACGACTTGGTGACCGTAACTCATGAACTAAACATCTGAACTTAGGGTCCAGCCCATGGTTTCACATGTGCTCTAACAAGGTCCCATCCCCCGAAATACGGGAAGTAGAGCTGCTGTGACCAAGCACACATGCTGGGCCCTCGTTTCCTTTCGGTGTTCGAGATGCAGCCTTAGAGAGATGAGGGCTGGAGCCTGAGGTTACAGGTCTAGATAAGGCACTTCCAAAGTCGGTTGCTCAGCTCTGCTAGTGAATTTCGTACCAGCTAGAGAGAGGTTGCGACAGCACGGTGTCGTCATGATGGATATTGCTTAATTATAGAAGTAATCCATGACCATCTTCTCTGTGGGTAGTATTTGGACAATATATAAGCTTTTAGAGAATAAATGGACGGCCCCCTTCCCCCTCCCTCTCTTTAACCGCAGCCCCTTCCCAGGGGACGATATTATTGGCTGGATAGAACTCCTTCCAATACAGCATATACTCACTCACGTAGTCTTTCCTCCACCTTCCTAGTAATCAAGGAAGTGCAAATGAAAGCAATCGACGAGGGATACTTTCTTATCCTACTGTCATTGCTAAAAATGAATGAAAATGTCCAGAATTGGTTAGAGCCTGGGGAAGGCATTGTACATGGGAGCAACCGTTCTGGAGCTTAATTTGGTCACATCAGTGCATTGAGACTTGATTATCAGCCAGGCTCAGTTAGGAGACCGAAAGCACGTTGGTTATTTGAATGAGAAAGATTTAATCAGAAGGACCGTTAGCTAGTAAAAATGATAGGGCGCCTTTCAAGGATCCAGGAGTAGCACGTGCAGAAAAGAAGCTCTTGCATCTAGGCTGAGGAGAAGTGGACAGTGAAGGAATTAAGGTTGAGGAAGATTCTCCCACCCCCTACGCAAGGCTGAGACTTAGATCTCATTGGAGGTCATGTGTCCGCTGCTGGAAAACCCAGCCACGGGTAGCAGAGAAACTGTGCACACGGCACGCCGTGTGGATCTGTAGACGTGTCCATGGGAGGTGAGGCAGATGTCTGAGGCCATGGCCAGAGTGGCAGTGGAAACAGCTACAGTGTGGAGCTGTTCATGTGGCCGAGCCTGGGGTTGGAGCTGGTCTGTGAGGGCGGCCTCTTTGCTGCCTAAAAAAAGAGGCACTGGGACCCAGAAGGAAGTGTCTTCCTGCCACTGTCGCCTTGCGGTTTTTCTACGGCAGCTTCTGTCGACAAAGCCCCACATTGTGCCAGCTGGTAGAGGAGAAATGTTTACAGAGTCCAGCTCTGGTTTCACAAAGCAGGGGCAAGAAAGGTAGATTTGGAACTGAGACAAGAAATTGATAACTGGCACAGACTTTGACCTCTAAATTCCATTTTTAAAAATTTAAGGAAATCATCAAACGTGTACCTAAGTAGTTAGATAAAGAATGGTTATTGCAGTATAGAAAAAAAAAAAAGGAAATAAGGTCAATGTTCCAAAGTTGAGGACTGCTTAGGAAAAATCTGTAAGATGAAGCTCTATGTATTATTATCATGAACATGTGTCTATATTATTAGGTAAAAAGATGTATTAATAGCAACTTTTACATTATAACCCATTAAAATATATTTATACATATATTTCTGTGTATGGGTAGAAAAAGACTTTGAAAGGTTTGGTGTCTTATTCGTCAACTCCTGGGTATAATATCTGGTTCACAGCCGTTGTTCACTATTTACTGAACAGATGTATTATGTTAGCTTCCTAGGGCTGCTATAACAAATGGCCACACAGCTGGCACCTTTAAACGACAGAAATTTATTCTCTTGCAATTCTGGACACCAGAAGTCTGAAAGCAAGGGCCATGCTCCCTTGTCTCTTCCAACTTCTGGAGGCTCCAGGTGTTACCAAAAGTGGGGCGTGGCTCCTCCCTGCACGAGGGGCTAGGTTGGTGGAAAGGAAAGTCTGCTTCATTCCCGAGGCTGGCAACTGCGGGGAGGGCAGACCCGTGTCCAAAGGCCAACTCCCTGACTGACAACCAGGGCGAGAGGTTTTAAAGGGGAGTTTCAGGGGGATATAGGCAGAAGGAGGGGGCTACATGTAGAGACAGCACAGTCAGCTTGACAGTCGTCTTGAAATTGATCTTGAGGTGTCTGACCAGCAACATCTTGACTGTTTTAAGTACAGCAAATCTTCAGTGCCAGGGTGGGTTTGTTCCCATTTTCCTGAGGCCTTGGAATTATGGTAGCTCATGTCACAGCTACAGTCTGGTCATCAAGTAGTTAACTTCTTCCGCCTGGTGGGGTTTCAGTATCTCTAAGGCAGCTCGCAGGACATGGCTCAGAATATTATCTATAGCCCTTGAGAAGGAGCCAAAGGTCCTTGACCCTGTTTAATGACTCAGCTGTTATTATTTTGCCCCGTTTGCTTTCCTTTGCTTCTGCATTTTCTCACGTCTCTAATTAAACTTATTCTTTGGCTACAGTTTTTCTACAGACAGAAGGCAGGTGGAGGACATGGGCGGGCAGGACCACAGGGCCCCGCTCCGGTCACAGGCATTCCTTGGCCCGTGTCAGCACCACTCGAGTCTCTGCTTCTGTCTTCACGTACTTTCTCCTCTCCTTACGAGAACACGAGCCATTGGATTCAGCACCTATCGGATAATCCAGGGTGCTCTCATTTTGAGATCCTTAACGTAATTACATTTGCAAAGAACCTTTTTCCAAATCAGGTCACATTTCCAGGTCTAGTTGACACATCTTTTGGGGGAACTGGATGAGCACATTTGACCCACGACACGTATGACCAAATACATAGCAACATGTTACAGTGGCTTCCTTGGGTGGTAGGATTTAGGGATAATCTGAATTTTCCTCTGTCTTTTTTTTGCTTACCAGTATTTTTATGATTTTTATGCAAAGATCTTTGTCTTACTTTTGAAATAAAAAGTAAAAAAATAGCTGGCATATGACAAATGAAGGACTACGTTGAGAAATGCCGATCTCATCCTCTTGAAGATGGTTGAACCCACAGTTCACAAAACCCCAAACAACTGTATCCACTTAGAGAAGAAAACGGGGAGGAAATAAGGCATCTCAGGTGGAGGGGCAAGTTCATCACGCAGAGACCTGTGTTTGGTTATGCTCTAGGGCAAACCTGAAGAGCTCCCAGCTCAAAGCTGGACACGGAAGTCGGTAACCAGACGTCCACGCTTAGCCTCCTGGGCACCTGAGTTGAGCAGACTTGTGGTCTGGGCAGCCCTCACCGCCTATAGCAGCAGATCAGGTCTGGAATCTCCCTGCATCTCTTTCTTTCAGCGTAGACCTCCTCCTCCTTTTCCATCTCATTCTCAGGCTATGATTCATTGATTAATTCCTAGGAAGATGTTGCACCATTAAAATAGGAAGGTCTGTGACATCAAAAGATCCGGGGATAAAAGGCATTTTAAAAGGCTGACATATTCTTTTATTTAGAGAGGCAATCTTTCCAAAAGGAAAGAAAGAAAAGCATGGCAGTTAGGGTATAATTAGCTTTTAATTTTTTTTTAAAGCTGTAGTTTTATTTCCAGTCTCTTGTGGAGGTTAATCTTATTTTGTTTTAAAGCTTGAAGTTTAAAGCTAGCCTAAAACATGGAGTATATGCTATACTCAAGATTCTAAATGTCTTCTTGGTGATAGATTTTTAAAAATTAGGTTCATTAAAAAAATAATAATCACATATTAATCAAAAGAAAAGAAGAGTAATTCATTATGATCTTCAGAAATCATTGCCGGGGCTTCCCTGGTGGCGCAGTGGTTGAGAGTCCACCTGCCGATGCAGGGGACGCGGGTTCGTGCCCCGGTCCGGGAAGATCCCACATGCTGCGGAGCGGCTGGGCCCGTGAGCCATGGCCGCTGAGCCTGCGCGTCCGGAGCCTGTGCTCCGCAACGGGAGAGACCGCAGCGGTGAGAGGCCCGCGTACCGCAAAAAAAAAAAAAAGAAATCATTGCTGATTTCAGACTGACACATTAACAATGACGTTAACATGTTACGGTATCAGTTAAAATGTTGTGAATGGTTAATGATGAACGAATAAATATCTGAAATGTGAGAAAATCCCATGCTTTTTAAATTAGGACAATTTTTGTTGTTGTTGTTAAGAGCCAGATAGTAAATATTTCAGGCATTGTAGGCTAGATGGTCCTTGTCGCTATGATTTAACTCTGTCATTGTAGTAGGAAAGCAGCCAGAGACAATAGTAAACAGACAGCATCTCTGTGTTCCAGTAAAACTTTATTTACAAAAACAAGTGGTGGGCCAGATTACGTCCATGGGTGGTAGTTTGCTGACCCCTGAAAGAAAAAATCAGAAAGTTGCAATAGGATACCAGTAATACAGTACTGGCCGTCTAGAATCTGGGAAAGCAGATTTTTATCTGCTTTGTTGTTTTTCTTTTTTTTCTTTTCATTTATTTTTGGCTGCGTTGAGTCTTCGTTGCTGTGTGCTGGCTTTCTCTAGTTGTGGCGAGCAGGAGCTACTCTCCGTTGCGGTGCACGGGCTTCTCATTGCAGTGGCTTCTCTTGTTGCAGAACACCGGCCCTAGGCGCGCGGGCTTCAGTAGTTGCAGCACGCGGGCTCAGTAGTTGTGGACTATGGGCTCTAGAGCGAGGCTCAGCAGTTGTGGTGCACGGGCTTAGTTGCTCCACGGCATGTGGGATCTTCCCGGACCAGGGCTCGAACCCGTGTCCCCTGAATTGGCAGGCGGATTCTTAACCACTGTGCCACCACGGAAGTCCCTGTTGCTTTTCTTGTAAGAAGGAAATGCCAACATATTTGTAGCTATATGTGCTTTTCTTGGAAGATTAATCTGGGATCAGTGATGATTGGTATAAAAGGAAGAAAGAGAAAATGAACCTCTGTCTTTGTGAAATAAATTGTTAGATTCTCAGAAACAAGAATCTTTTCAATTAATTCTCTTGGCAGTGCTTCTGCCCATGATGTTCTGGGAACAGATTTAATACATGCCTTGTAAGTTCACCTTACTATACAGAGCTTTTGCCATATGGAGTTATGTGTTGAATGACTGTGGTTTATGTCATAAGATAGCTGAGTCTGGAAAATAACCAGTGATGACATACACAAAGGGGCTTGAATGAATTCTTTTACATGTGATTTATTTATTCATCCTTGTTTATTTTTCCTACGTAATATTTGGTTGCAAGATAAAATTTAAGAGGAAAGTGAAACAATAGAAATTGATGATGTTTTGGAGAGAATATTGATGGAATATGGTTATATTCTGGGTTAACAGAGATACACAATCAGGGAGAATAGAGACGTAGACATAGATAACAAATGTATGGATACCAAGGGAGAAGGGGGGAGGGGTGGGAGGGATTGGGAGATTGGGATTGACACATACACACTACTGATACTACGTATAAAATAGACAGCTAATGAGAACCTACTGTATAGCACAGGGAACTCTCCTTAATGCACTGTGGTGACCTAAATGGGAAGGAAATCCAACAGCAAGGGGATATATGTATACGTATGGCTGATTCACTTTGCTGTACAGCGGAAACTAACGCCATTGTAAGCAACCATACTCCAATAAAAATTAATTTAAAAAAAAGAACCGGGGAGGACTGAGCACATTAATTAGAAGTGAATTGCTTTGAATATCTGTATTTGGTAGTTTTGGTTAGTTGAGGAAGTCACTAACCTCTTACCCTTTACTTTAATACCTATTAAAATGCTTATTTAAGCAGATCGAATAAAAGGCATGAACTCATGTCCTTTGCGTCCGTTGGGTTCTCTGGGATACAGATGCTGTGTACACAGGATTTACTGGGCAGAAGGGGCCATCTGACTGCGGTGAAGCTCTGATAGTCTCTACCAGCCCAATGGAGAGCTCTGGAGTCCTGTGTTGGTGGGGATTTTGCACCACGCTTTGCTCTGTCATTGGCAGGGCTGCCTTAGCTAAGAAGTGATCTTGGCAACCGCACCTGTCTCAGTTAACTGCCTTAAAAGCTCTGGTATCTCAGGCTTTCATCTTCTGATCCATTCTTCATGCTGTTGCTGAAGCTACTTCTGCAAAGTGTAAATCTGTCATGTTGTTCCATGGCTTAAAATCTTACACAATCTACACTATTAAGGCCTAACTCTTTAAGAAGGGTCTCTTATGGTCTCATGACTGCTCTCACTTGGGCTTTATCTTTGGCCACTTCCTGCTATGTACCCTGTGTCTCATCCATGTTTTTATACCCATATCCATCGTGAAATACCTAGCATACCCAGACAGAGATAAGCCTCATTAAGACATAAATCTTAAATTCTGTCTTACCTGTCTGCATAATTCCCCCCCCCCATACCACCTGTGAAGTTCTAGCAAGGTTGAAACTCATGTTCTTCTAATAAAGCTCAAATGGTTTCTTAATCTTTATGAAGATGACAAAAGGCTGGCTGCCTTTGGCTGATGAGTTTGGATTTGAACATGGTGCTTTAAGCTGATGGTGTGAAACCCGAGTGGAAACACCGAGGACTCGGGGCGTCTGGGGGTGGGAGAGACATTTGGACATAAGGATCTTGATGAGGTCAGCATAGATATCACGATCTATTCTGTGAGAATGGATGAGGTAGAGTTTTGGAAGAATGCTTCAATGTATTTGGGTGCAAGTCATAGAAGTACAGTCAATAGTTGATTACTTACCTCTAGACCCGTTGTTGTTCAAACATATGGGAAGTTTCAGCACTGGCTTGGAACTTCCTTGATGTCAGGGGACAGTCTTGGCTTCTATGTTCTTCTCTTGACCTTCCCTCTTGGTGACGAGATGGCACGGCTCGATACTTCATGTTCTTATGTGATGACACCCCAAGAAAAAGGGGATGGGCGGGAAGAAATGCTTTTCTCCTTGTATGCCTCTCTTATAGGAAGTAAAATGTTTCCCTGAACCCCTAAGAGGTCTTCCCTTTATCATGGATCACAAATGGGTCACATGCCCATCCCTACACTACTTGCCGTCAAATGGGAACATTTTGCCGTGATTGGGTTGAACACCTTGTTGTATTAGTCAGGTCATGTGAGCACGGCAACCGTGAATGCTTGCTATAGAGTTTACCAAGACTCAGGACTGGATCACAGTTTTGAGAGAAAGAACAAAAGACTTAGACAAAAAGACAGATAAATAAGCTGGTGGTGTTGGTCGGGTAGAAAGTGGCCATCAGTGTTGAATGAATCAGAGAAGTCAAGAGGAACAAGGGCTGAGTAAAGACTGAAGAATGTGACAATGAAGAAATTGTTGGTGAACTTTAAGAGCAGTTCTTTCCACTGAATGCTTGGGTTGGAAGCAAAAGGTCGTGGAGTCCTGGAGCAATTCAGTGATGTGGAAATACAGGTAGAACCTGTGTAATGATGCCTTTAGAGCTTTGACAGTGAATGAGAGGGCGGTGAGCCGGGAAGGCAGCCTTCATTTGGGCAACAAATGAAGTGAAAAGTGAGAGGGTTTTCAAAACAAAGGGATCTGGGTATGTTCAAAGGCAGGTGGGAAGCAGCCAGGGGAGAAAAAGAAATAGAAAGGATATAAAAGGAATGGAGAAAAGGGGTCTCCTGGGTTCAATGGAGGGTAGAAGTGAAAAGCTCACTTTGGAGGAGAAGAGGCATATGATCAAAGAATGGAGAGAAGGATGAAAAATGTTGGTGGATGTTTTGAGATGTTAACAAAAGAAATGCAAAGGCTCAAAATGGACCTTAGAGAAGCAGGAGGTCTGGTCATTTCTAGAATTTACAGAGGAATAAAAGTGGAGAGTGGAGGTAGAGGGAAGGAATAGGTTAGAAGTGACGGATTGAGGAGACAGGAGAAGATCTGGAACGTCAAGAATCGGGAAAACTTTACAAGTTTAGAATAGAAACCAAGAAAAGGAAAAACAAACCTCCTGGGAAATTAAATTTGATGACCAAAGGGAAACGGGAGCCAGAATCCTATAAATTTCCCCGGGAAGGGGAGGATTTATAGATGAAGAGGAATTTGACATGGAAAATTCACTTTTGGCTTTTCCCAACCGCCTGCTGTTTGTGCAATAACAAATAATGTTTCTCAAAACCCAAATGTTTCAATTTCCTCAGTTGAGAGATGCCATGTTGCTGTTGTACTATTTATAAAGTAAGGCTTTGTTTGTTCAATCTCACTCAGGATGAGAAAGCTGAAAATAAGTCTCTGGGACAGAATTCGAGCCAGCTAAATCAAGGCTACATATAGGATACACATTGTCTGTATGAGACACTAGGTTTTGAGAGGGCCTAAAATATAACACCCCTCTAACCTGCCTTAATTGGGAAGAGTTGAAAAATGGACATAGGAATTAGACAGATGGAGGTAAAAATATCACCTTTCTTACTCACAAAGCATTATATTGTAGGGCATGGGTTAATCTGGCCAATAGGTTTGTGTACATGCCCCTGGATCAAACTTGCATCCCTCCCCAAAACTGGAGGCCTCCTTTGCTGGAATGATCCTACCCCAAACTTTCTGGGTGGCCAAGAAGAAATGAGAATTCAGTGAGAATACAGGTTAACTATAGGTGGCTGTTTCCTCAAAGGGAGAATGGAGGGGGCTGGGTCTGAGTTGAGCAAACTCAGATCCTTTTGCCAAACTCATGAGTCAGATAAGTCATGTTCTCCTTCCCTGGGGTGGAGTCACTAAGGGGGGAAGGGAGAGCCCTGAGTATCATGCTAGTAAGTATTGTTCCCATAGACTGTGTATTAAGTACCCCTCCCCAAACAAGGCACTTGTATTGGGTGCAGGGGCACAGGGGGTTACAAAGACAAATAACACGTGCCCTAGGGTTCAAGGAGCTTATAATCCAGCATGAGAGAGTAGATACAGCACGATGCAATGGGTAAAAATACAGAGATGATGGACGAGTGTAGGGCATTCAGTACAGGGTGAGGGAAATGGGAGAAACTGATGTCGGGGTAAAAATACAGAGATGGACGAGTGTAGGGCATTCAGTACAGGGTGAGGGAAATGGGAGAAACTGATGTCGGGGTAAAAATACAGAGATGGACGAGTGTAGGGCATTCAGTACAGGGTGAGGGAAATGGGAGAAACTGATGTCGAAAGGGGCCAGAAGCAGCCTTCACAATCTTCATTAAGGAATTTGGCCTTTATTAGACAGGACTAAGGAGCCATGGAAAGTTTCTGAGTAGCAGAGCGAACAGTTGGGTTTTGTTACGGGCTACAGAACGTTAAGTTCGTGTGCCCAACACATAGTGAGTCCAAACAAACTGAAGCATGGGAGTTTGGAGCAGAGAAAGGTTTACTGCAGGGCCATGCGAGTAGATGGATGTCTCCTGCCCCCAAAGCCCCAAAGGGTTTCAGCAAAACCTTTTTTAAAGACGAGGTGAGGGAGGGCTGTGGTTGGTCGTTGCAGACTTCTTAGTGCTGGAATCCTTTGTCCTTGCAACTGTCCACAGAGCTCAGATCTTGGCGTTCCTGTCAACCTTCAACAAAACAAATGTTATTCTCTGTTCTGCAACTTTTTAACTCTGTGTGAATGGAAAAGTGTTATTAAAGGTCAGAGACTTGAGAATGGGTTGTCCTGTATATTTCTGGCTATAGGCAACATTCTTTTGCAAAAGGTGCAGAGTCAGCATGGCTAAGCACAGACAGCACGGCACAGAGGCGGAAGTAAAACAAAGAGATCCACACGGAGTCAGACGTACTCCTCCCCGCCTGAGTTTCAGGAAGGAGTGTGTAGGATGGGCTAGAATAGAGCAGAGGCTCAAGGAAGAGGCAATGGAGACCTGACTCAGGCAGAATTCAAGAGAGAGACCAGAGATGGAAACCACAGCGGAGGATTGGTTTGGGGGTATTGAAGAACGTGGGACGGTAAAGGACCTCCCAAGACAGGCAGGAGCAAATGAGGAGAAGACATTGAGTTTGGCTTTGTATGTTTTGAGTTGGATAGGTTGGAAAGGTTTGTGCTCTTTTAGCAGGGAGTTAGACGGAAACAAAGAAACACACATAGACGAAAACAAATGAACGACTACTTAACCACGAGGTCAGCCCTGTCTTAGGTATTAGAGACACGAGGGTAAAGATGTTAGATTTTGTCCTTGTCTTCATACAGCTTACCATCGATCCAAAATCTTCCCATCTATGAATGACAGGCTCTCAGCCCTCATTTAAATGATTTCCCAGATGTTGAAGGGACTCTCTCAACGGGTGGGTCCAGAAACCAGTCTGTCCCCTGCAGTGCATCTGTCCTCCCATTCCACCTCCCATTCCTCTGTTCCATCCCCACTGCCTGAAAAACCTGTGCTCGGGGAAGCATCAGTGTCAAGTGCAAGGGTGCCACCCTGGACTGGGCTCCATCTATGCTTTGTCTCCTGAGGTTGCAAAATATCCCTTTTTCCGTCTATAGTTTTACAACAGCTGCCCTGGTTTCTGCCTGTACTGTCTTCCCTCCTGCTGGACCTGAAAGGGACCCCGTGCATGGACACGGTTTCATTCGTCTTCATTTGGTTTGTTCTCCAAATTTCCTCTTTCAAAGGCCAGTTACAAATGGAGGAAGCTTCCATGCATGTGAAAGTAGATAGAGATGTGTGTGCCTGTGTGTGTGTGTGTGTATGTGTGCACGCGTGGTCTGTACTAGCAGCAGGCCGGTCAAAGTACTTTGCAACAAAGTACAATGACTAGGACTTCCCTGGTGCCGCAGTGGTTAAGAATCCACCTGCCAGTGCAGGGGACACTGGTTCGATCCCTGGTCCTGGAAGATCCCACGTGCCACAGAGCAGCTAAGCCCGTGCGCCACAAAATTCTCTCTCTAGAGCCCACAAGCCACAACTACTGAGTCTGCACGCCACAGCTACTGAAGCCCTCACGCCACAACTACCGAGCCTGCACTCTAGAGCCCGCCAGCCACAGCTGCTGAGCCTGCGTGCTGCAACTACTGAAGCCCGTGTACCTAGAGACCGTGCTCCGCAACAAGAGAAGCCACCGCAGTGAGAAGCCCGTGTGCTGCAATGAAGACCCAGTGCAGCCAAAAATAAATAAATAAAAGCAATAAATTTATATATTAAAAAAAAGTACAGCGACTGTTGTGTGAAGGGAAGTAAAGAGCCCTACAAAGACAGATGATAGTGGATCTAATGGTCTAGGACAGAGATTCCCAAACTTTCTGGGTTCACAGAGTCCTTAGTGCCTTAGTAATTCTTCCGCAGCACGCGAGGCCAAAAGAAATACCCAATTTCTGTTTGTTAAGTGATCAGGTCCAAAAAACTTAGGGTTTATGTCCTAACAATTTAGTAGAAGTTTGAAAAATAATACACAGAAATCGAGAGAAAACTCTTTTGTTTTGAAAAATGATTACTTGCTAAAGTTACATGTGTGATTTTTGGGGATAACTTCTCAAATGTTGGCATCAGATCAGACCCCGCCACTCTCAGGTCCTTTCCCACAGTGATTGTCAGGTGGTTCTTTTTTTTTTTTTTTTTTTTTTTTTTGCGGTACGCGGGCCTCTCACTGCTACGGCCTCTCCCATTGCGGAGCACAGGCTCCGGACGCGCAGGCTCAGCGGCCATGGCTCATGGGCCCAGCCGCTCCACGGCATGTGGGATCTTCCCAGACCGGGGCACGAACCTGTATCCCCTGCTTCGGCAGGCGGACCCCCAACCACTGCGCCACCAGGGAAGCCCTGTCAGGTGGTTCTTGCTTTTTGATCACGCCAACTGCCCTAATCCCAACTTTGCTCAAATTTGATCAAAAAGAAGGCAGTGATCTAACGTTGAAACTGCAAAACCTTGAATTAGGAATTATGTGTCCGACAGATGTCAACCACTGTAGGATTTCCCTTGAAATTAAAAAATACCCCAGAGTGTTCTCTGTGAATTTGCTACCGTGCTCCGGGGCATCACAATGCATTGGGGTAGGGGGCTCAAAGGAGGCCTCTGCGTGAAAGGAGGTTTGAACCAAGACACTATCATTAATGAACATTAATTAATGGGTAGGAATAGTCCAGGCAAAAGGGTCCCTGTAACAATGTAGTGAACAGGGTGACGTTTTGTGAGGGTCTCGTTCACGGAGGAATGTGGATTTTACAGCCCTTATCATGATCTGAGTTTTTATATATATACGTATATACATATGTGTGTGTATGTATATGGTATGTACACATATACATATGTGTATATATATGGTTATATGTGTAATGATATTTTATATGTAAAATATTTTAGATATTTTATATATTATGTGATGATATAGTTTGTAATACAGAATTATATACATTATTTATATTTTATATAGTATGTAATATACTTTACAATATGAAAGCAGCATATCTACACACGTGAACAGACACTCACATCCGACTGCCTTCGTACGGCCAGGCAGGGATGGGAGGGTTCTTGGCTGGGCGTGATGAGCCAGAGGGTGTGCCCAGTGGAAGCTGTGAGTCCTGGGCTTGTAACACAATCGACACAGTTGTAGAACTTCCTCTAGCAACACTTGGGAAGAGGAACAGAGAAAATGGATGGTTGGCTTTATTCAGGGTCAGGAATTGCTAAAAAAAAAAAATTTAAAAAGCTGGGGCAGAAAATCATAGGGGTTTGAGGGTGTGAAGATTTCGGAAGTTTGCTGCCTTAACCTTCACAGTGCCTTGTCGCGGGGGCACTGTTGGAGGGATGCCTTCTGTGGCTCTCTATCCCTGATTTGTAAAATTCTGTGAGGACGCGCCTTTGATGTAGGTGTCTTTTTGCTTCTGATGCTGGGCTCCCAGAATGCTCTTTCAACCTGGAGGCTCCTTTCTCCTTGGATATATATATTTCCTACCTACTGTTTTCTGTTTGGAACTAGAGCTCTTGTTATTATTTGGCTGTTCAACCTTCTGGATTGATCCTTTCTTTCATGTCTCTCCCCCTCCACCCAATAGTTTTCACCTCCTTATCTCTATTTGTTCTCTTTCTGGGAGAGAAACTAGGGTGAACTTCATCTTCAAGTTCATCAAGAGAAATTTTTATTTTGAGAGCTTTCTCTTTACTTTTTGAGAACTCTCCTTTGCTCTCTGATTAATAAATTCTTGTTTTATGGAGACATTATTCTCCTCATATCTCTCCAAGGATGTTATTTAACATTTTTAAAAAATCCTGCATCTTCTGTTTTCCTTTCCTCTTCCTCCCTCCCTCCCTCCCCTCCTTCCTTCCTTCCTTCTTCCTTTTTCTCTCTCTGTCTCTTTGTTTCTTTCTCTGTTTTTCTTAATTAACCAAAGTTCTGAGAAAATTGAGAAATAAGACAAAAACCTAAGGCAGATGGGAGATCAAAACACCACTTTTCTTAAACTATTAAAAGCTCAGGTTGAGATGTGGCTTAGAGTGAGAGCCACGTGGGCCTGTGACCTGAACCCTAGAATTTGGAGACTTATATACCCAGTCATGGGCAGTGCTGGACCCAGACAGGCCTCCTCTCATGGTGAGACTTAAATCAGGGAAGAGCAGAAGGAAACGTGCTGTCTCCTGGACAGACCCTCTCCCAAGAAGAAAGGGAGGGGGTCGCTGAACTAAGCGTGGCCAGATCTTCCCAGATTAACCATTCTTGCCCTGTGGGAGGAGCAGGTGAGAGTTTGGGAGAGGCCAAGAGTGAGTCACATCTCCATTCAGAAGGAGACACCGGAAGTTGGTACGTTTCCCTGCTGGCGTCTGCTTGCGGGGAGGGTCCTTGCCTGCACGGGAGTAGGTGAAGGCGTTGATGGTGATGAATATCGGCTTCCACTGCATCCTCTAGGGTGACTTCTTGTGACCCCCTCCCACACTCTGTGACATCAGATATCCCCAATTTATGTGTGTCTGGGAAGTCCAGCAGTGGGGAGAAGCAGTTCTTTTCTCAGTCCTCTTCTTTTATTCATGATGTTATCTGCCCGGCTAAATAAGCCACTCCTCCCGCCCTGCTTTCCATTCTTTAAGCTTCTATTGATCCATTCAAGGATATCCCTTCTCCTGAAGCCTCTGTCCTTGAGAATTTATATTTCTGTTCCTTTACTGTGTGAAGAGGTGCATTAAAGCGCAAGCTCTGGATTCTTACACTTGCTTTGCCACAAACTAATTGTATGGCTTTGGACAAATTCCTTGACTGCTCCAAGCCTTAGATTTTTTTCATCTGTAAAACAGGTTGTTATAAGGTTGTTTTGTTTTTGTTTTTTTACCACGTCCAAGCTTATACTGTTTGCCACATGAAAGGACAATAAATCGAAAAACTGGTTATTGGGGCAAGGAATAGTGACTTTATTTGGAAAGCCAGCAGACCGAGAAGCTGGTGGACTAGTGTCCCAAAGAATCCTCTTCCCTGAGTTAGAATTCAGGCTTTTATACTAAAAGGGGCGCGGCCGTGGTTGGTAGAATTCAGGCTTTTAAACTAAAAGGGGCGCGGCCGTGGTTGGTAGAATTCAGGCTTTTATACTAAAAGGGGCGCGGCCGTGGTTGGTTGTTGCAGACTTCTTGGTGTCAGCATCCTTTGTTCTTGCAGCTGTCCCCTTAGGTCAGGTCAGGATGGTCCTGTGAACCTCCAACCAGACAAATGTTATTCTCTGTTCTGCGACTTTTTCTCTATGAGTGAACGGGAAAGTGTTATACCTATAAAGGTCAGGGCCTTGAGAATGGGCTACCCTGTATATTTCAGGCTATAAGCAACATTCGTTTAGTGATTAACTTCTAGCAAAAGCAATAGAGTACAAAGGTTAAAGTAAAAGAAACAGATCCAATATGGAGTCAGATTTGTTCTTTCCCATGACAGTTTAATGTTATAATACCTGTAAAACATTCATATCAATGTCTGACACATCACGACACATTTTAGTTACCATCATTATAATCTCATGATCTTCTTAGCAGGGTTTCGGGAAGGGTAGGGTGTAAATGCGAGTGTTCTATCACCACCTTTCTATTCGGTCCTCAGTGTTCTCATTTTTATTGGTGTTTCATCCAGACTGTTAATTTCCACGGAGGCAGAATCGATCTTTCTCTTATCCTTTACTGTATCCGTTGCACTCGGCACAACACGTAGCCCTGGAAACATTTGCGGAGTGAGTCAGTGGAAACAAATTCTCTCATAATGCTCTTTGTAGGAGGCCATATTGTGTCGTACTTGAGAACATGGGCTTTTGAATCAGGCTTCTTGGGCTTGACTTAGTGCTGGGTTACTAACTGGTTGTATAACCTTGGACATGTTCTTAATTTCCCCAGTTCTCAATTTCCTCACCTGTAAAATGAGGGTAAAGCAGTGCCTGCCTCCTAGGGCTCATATGAAGACAAAAAGAACGAAACTGTATGAAGCCCTTGGCCTAATGCCTGGCGTGTCACGATCGCTCGGTAAACGCCAGCTGCTGTTATTGTAATAGTTGTTCATTTCCTGCACGCCAGTCCCTGGGACAGGCGCAGTGTACATGTCATCGATCGAGCGCCTTCAGTTTGCTGTGCCCTGTACTTAATCCTGTAGTAGTTAAGAGTGTGGTATCTATAGTCAGATGGCCAGGGTTTGAATTCGGGTGTCAGATGAATAACTTTGAACAAGTTACTTGATCCTGTTGAATCTTACCATCTTACCATCAATGCTTGTGGAATGAGGTTATAAGAAAACCTATCTGTTGGGTAGTTATGAGGCAAACCTTAGCACAGAGCCTAGCACAGGGTCAATACATGCTCAGTAAATATTAGCTGTGTTGATGACGACGATGCTGGTGATTGCTGTCGTTACTGACTGGGGTTCTTGGCTTCCTTAATCAAGAGAAATTGACTAGAGACCAGACAAGAGATTCAGGCAAGGCTTTACTGGGGCCCCTGCTGCAGCAGGGGGACTGAGAACAAGTAAGAGGTCCCCTTGCTCGCTCGCTGAGGCGGGGGGCAGCTGGCTCCTTACGTGGGGTGAGGGTAGGGGTGCGTCCGGGGGTCGGGCGGGAGTGGTGGCTGACGTGTTCTGCCCACCCCTTGGTGGTGTTGAGTGCAGGGGGCCTGCACAGCACCCGGCTGTCGCTCCCGGCTCTTCAGAAACAGGCAGTTGGGTTCTTTGGGCCTTTTTGTATCTTGTCGTCCAGAATTTGCCCCAACTGGGCATGCACGCAGTTATTTTTAGTCCCATGTAGTTTCTGTGTATTTTGTTGCTTGAGGAGACGTTTGTCCAGGTGCCAGCCCTGCAGCAAAGGGTCCCAGGCCCCAGCCTGTCTCACTATGACAGTGATGATGATGACCATGACGGAGTCATGGCGATGACAATGTCGACCATGATGCTAGGGACGGAGGGGACTCTACTGACTCGTGAAGCAGCAGAGTGGAGGTCGTATGCTCAGGTTATAGCATCAGAAGGTCCTGGAGTTGAGTATCTGTTCTGTCTCACTGATTGTGTGGCCTTGGACAAGTTCTTTTCTCTAGTTACATTTCTGCATATTCATCTGTAAAAACATTAACTATGTCACAGGGCTGTTGGGAGGTTCAAACAGGACATTATATGTCATCAACTCTAGGCTGTATATCGTCCATAGTTTAACATCTCTGAAGTCAAGGATGCATCTTACAATTATTGCCAGACAGGTGGCACATGAATTGGATATTTGTGAAGCAAGTATTCATCAGTGGAGAAATGACCACAGTTCCATGTTTTCTTCTCGCAAAACAATGACCGTTTCATGAGACCCTGAGGAAGGGATTCGATAAAGTGAGTCGATATCGACTCATTCGATATCGATGAGTAGATAAAGCTGCGTTATTTATTTATTTATTTTGGAAATACACACAGAAGGATTTTTTTTATCCCTTGCTAAGCTATGTGACTGAAGGCAGGAGAAACTGGGAAGTTCCACAGACTAGAGGGAAGAAATTTCAATGCAATGAGAGGTTGTCGTGATTGACTGTAGCATGATCAAGAGAGCACCAACATCAAAAGCTGCAGAACAGGTGTCAGTGTTAGAAGAAAATCCCGGAGGAGAATCGTTGGTCGCCTGAATTTTGTGTGGAAGAACGTGGACGTTGATGACAGATTGAAAAACGGTTTAGAACGTTCAGACTCAACGTTTTAAATGTCTTGTATTTTCTTTCTCATTAAGACACACACAGGGCTTCCCTGGTGGCGCAGTGGTTCGGGGTCCGCCTGCCGATGCAGGGGACGCGGGTTCGTGCCCCGGTCCGGGAAGATCCCACGTGCCGCGGAGCGGCTGGGCCCGTGAGCCATGGCCGCTGAGCCTGCGCGTCCGGAGCCTGTGCTCCGCAGCGGGAGGGGCCCCAACAGTGACAGGCCCCGCGTACCGCAATAAGAAAATAAAATAAAATACAGTAAAGTCTTGTTTCACTGTGTGTGTATGCACATCGGGGTCAAAATTCATTGACTGTTACATTGAAGATTTTGTCCTTTTCTATGTGTATATTATTTCTTAATATATTTTTGTACATTATATGTATGTTTTATATTTGATAACTTGATAGGTGGGAATAATATATCTGTTTGTTTGTTTGACCTTGCAAGTGGGTCATCATTACACCTGAAAGAGGGCCACCAAATTTCTTTGATTGACCATCAATACATTTTTTTTTTTGACAATTAGAATTTTCCTCTCTGGCAAGTTAGTGAAAGCCTTATTTGTGTTGTATCTGCAAATCAACATTAAATCTCCTTGGTGGATGCAACTTAAAAAAAATACAGTAATGTCTTGGAAATTTCTTTCCATGTCAGTAAATAATAGACCATCATTGGGAATGAATGCAAAGTGTTTCTTTGTACGTATCTGCCATATTTTGCTTAATCAATCCTCTAGTAATGGACTCTTAAGTGATTTCTAATTTTTCTCTATTGCATAATAAAGCACGCAGCGATAAACATCCTTGTGTAATTCCTAGAATTGTGACTGCTGGTTAAAAGGTGTGCTGGTTTACACTTTGATACGTATTTCCAAGCCATCCCGGAGAAATATTGCTCACTGTTGTTTCATTTTTATGTAGTAAAATCGATCTCTTTACTTTTTTTTTTTAGATGTTGGGGGTAGGAGTTTATTAATTTATTTATTTACTTTTGCTGTGTTGGGTCTGAGTTTCTGTGCGAGGGCTTTCTCGAGTTGTGGCAAGCGGGGGGCCACCCTTCATCGCGGTGCGTGGGCCTCTCACTATTACGGCCTCTCTTGTTGAGGAGCACAGGCTCCAGACGCGCAGGCTCAGTAGTTGTGGCTCACGGGCCTAGCTGCTCCGCGGCATGTGGGATCCTCCCAGACCAGGGCTCGAACCCGTGTCCCCTGCATTAGCAGGCAGTTTCTCAACCACTGCGCCACCAGGGAAGCCCGATCTCTTAACTTTTCGATTTCTTCTATTCAAACCTTGGTAGACGTTTTCTTTTCAAAGCCTTGGCGTATCTTTCTGTCATTGTTTTCTATAATTCGAGTTTTTAAACAGATACAACTTTAACCCAACTGGAGCTTGCAGGCTTTTGATTCCCAGTTTTATTAGAAATAAAGTGACTAACTTTTTCTTCAGGGCAGTAGTCAGGTGGTTGAGGTAGGGTTTATTTTTGTGTAAATATTTATTATTATTCTTATTTCTACAAGTTGTTCACGACTCCTTCTTGTGAAAAAAATGCAAAAACAAAGCACAAGGCAAGAGATAAATCAACAGCCCATGGACCTCTTCCACCGCCCCTCGACCATCACATCCATTCCTCTCCCCAGAGGTAACCTGGGTTTATTACTTTCGTGTGTATCCTACCATTCGCTTTCTTTTGTATTTACATATATGACACGTGCATACAAAACCATGTAGATCTTGTGTTTTTGTTCTAATATAAATGCGATCACGCATATGTATTCTGCAGATTGCTTTTTCTACCCAGTAATATGACGTGGTTCGCTGTCTGTATCCAGACTTACCTTACTCCTTTTAACTGGTACATAGTCTCTCATAATACAGAGAGTTTGGTTTACTTAACCATTTCAACTAATGGACATTTAGGTTTTTGCACTATTAAAAAAGATGGTGCTGTCAGCAACCTTGTATACGTGCTTCTTTCGGGAACCTTTTCTCTAGGAGGATAAGAGAAGCAGAATTTCTAGGTCAAAGGAGAAGTCCATCTGAAGTACAGTTTCATTTCATTTTCAGTGTTTCTCGACCTTTTCTTCCCCCATTATCGCTGCCCCTGAGAAAAAAATTAAATTATTAAATGCAATTAAATACTTCAATTAACTAAAATTAAATGTGTCTCTGATGAGAGAAATTAGCTTCTAGGAAATAAGATTCTGTGGGGTAGAGTTGAGCTTTGGAGGGTCACACACTGTTCTCATGGCCAAGGTATTTTCACCTCTAGGAACCGATTTTCCTCCCACCGAGAATGCGTGATTTAGATAAACACAAGCTGAAGACATTTTTTGTTGGGTGGATGGAAAAGATACATCCCTCGTTTGTGATGACCGGAGGATGTCACATGGAAGTCTTGTCACCGGGAAGCACTTAGCACTTGTGGCTTGCCTGGAACCCTCAAAAAATAGTTACTCAACTGAACTGAATGTTGATGGTAACCATGTCCAAGGATGTTATCACGCTTGTTCTAAAGCAGAGCAGAGAGACACTACTAACTTGTCCTCCTTCCTCATACCTTAATCAGTGTTGTCAAGAATTGCTAGAATATTGCTAGGCAATTCACAGAGGAAAAAATGTGGAAAAGAAATAACTGGGCTGGAGGCTGTCACTCATGGGAGTTTGCTCACACATTCCTTTTGTAGTAGCTTTTTTTTTTTTACATGTTTAAGAAGAATGGAATCTGAGGCCAAGGAGACTCAGCCTTTGAAATATGCTTTGTGACAAGCAGGATGGCAAGAACACCAAGCCATTGCGTTGGTTCTGTGAAAAAAACTTTGATAACTGACTCTGGAAGAAATTGGGCCCCTCGGACGTTGGAAAACTGCAAAATGAAAGCCATGACATTTAGAAATAATTACTTCTACCTCTGCAGTATGAACGCACCAATCATCCTGATGTGAAAGAAAGGCGTTCTAAACAATCACAGGAATGAGACACAAAGTCACCAAGTGGGGAGGCTTGGAATAGGGCTGGAGACACAGCTGCTGTCTCAGTGCTGTTGGGGCAAAGAAGGATGCTCACCCCTTCTGTATTTCAGAAAAGCTGTGGTCTATTCCTCCCTGCACCGGCCGTGTAAATCTTGGGCAAATCGACTGGTGATTCTGGTCCCTGGCTGAGCTGGACGAGCTGGAAGCCAGAAGGTTTTGCTCAAGTCACTTGGGTGGAGAGATTTAACGTCAAAACATTTAGAAGCGCCGCTGGGAGCTAATAAAATGCTCACGTAGGAATGAAGAGACTTCCTCAAGTTCTCAGTCACACTTTTATGCATATGTGAATGTTTTTATTTCCATAGTTATGGTTTCCCTTTCACGTGGATTAGAAAAAAAATACAACTTAGCACATCAAACTACTGATTTGATGTGGCTTCTAAAGAAACCAAATTCATTGTAAATTGATGTATGTAAAAATAATGTATAAGGGTTGTATATGGAAATGGTTTAAAAAAATGAAGACGTTTCTAGAATGACTAGTTTGAGAAACAGTGATGTAAGCCATTCTTTCCTAGAGTTGACTACACTGCCCACCATTTAGCGTGGACCCGACAGAAGCAGTTAAAACCATTTACTGCGTCTTCTGCCGCTGAAAAGGAAGAGCAGGGAAGAAATCTCCAAGATGGTCTCAACTCCTTTGTTAGGTATCGACACACAAAACACCTCCTCTTACGAACACTAAAAGCTGACGTTTCTTGAGAGCTCACTGTGCCACGTGTTGTCCTAAATGTTTTTAATGTATTTTGTTCCATCTAATCCTTTCGACAATCCTGGAAGCTAAATTCCATTACTATCATCATTGTCCCCGTTTTACAGATTAGGAAACTGAGGCCCAGAGAGCGCTTTGCTTAAAGCTGTAGAGCTGATAATAAAGAGGGCAGGGTTCGATCTCAGGCAGACTCCCTCCAGGCCTGTACTCCTCTCTGTGCTTATTATAGGGTTTCACACAGCTCCCACCGTGAGCTGGAGCAGTTGGGGGTCTCATTTTTAAAAAAAGACTTTATATATTTTTTAGGGAAGTTTAGGTTTAAGACAAAATTGAGAGGAAGGCACAGAGATGTCCCATATACCCCCTGCCCCCTCCCCCCACACAGCCTCCCTGTGATCCACATCACCAGAGCCGGACGTGTGTTACAATGGATGAACTTACATTAACTCATCGCCTGAAATCCATCGTTTACCTTTGGGTTCACTCTTGGTGTTGTATATTCTATGGGTTTGGACAATTGTATAATGACGTTTACCTATCATGATAATGTCATACAGAGTATTTTCACGGCCCTAAAAGTGCTGTGTGCTCCACTTTGGGGTGGGGCCCAAGAGTGGAGCACAGAGGAGCCATTTGTAACAAGCTCCCAGGTGATGCTATTCCTGTGGATCCTTGGACCACACTTTGCGTATAAAGACCCAGAATCCTTTGTGACTGCAGGAAGCACCTCTCTTGTCATTTCTGTACCTGTCCTGTCTGTAAAGCAGCAACTGAGTTAAACGTGTGCATGAAATTGGATCCACACTCAGGATATGCGGCCATCAGAGGGGAACCAGATGCAGCACCTGTTTTTCTGTGGATTTCTCCCTTCCTTTATTTGTTGGCTAAAAATGTAGCCTGTCCAGCTCCTCTCAAAGAGAAAAGCAAACCGTGGCATCAAGTCCGCAGGGCACAAGGTGGAGGCTGCCCCTTCCAGGGAAACAGGGTTCCTAGTACGTTTGGAGAGGTTCGCTGTTGGTCTTGGGCCTTGGGCTGCACGTTGGTGTTTAACTTTATGTAACATTCTGGCGCTTTCCCTAAGAAGAAGTGTTTCGAAATTGTTTGACGTCCCTGCTCTGGGATGTCTATAAAGAAACAAATTGTCCTTTAATACGAGATGACTTGGCAGTAAAGCATGGCCTGTCCCTTTTGCTGTCCAGAAATTTCCCAAACTTGTGGCCTGTAAAGTCTTCCTTTCCATCCTTCCCTGAGACACCCTTTGAGACAGGAGCCTGCCAGGAATGCTCGCCTGCTTTGCGTTCAATTGTATAAATTTATATAAATTTATATAAATATAAATTGTACACAAGAAAAACAACTTACAATGTATTTTTGAAATTCAATCTAACTTCTGTTTCAAACCCTTATTTCACCAGAGTGGAAAACATTTAATCTCGGTTAACTGTTTTTTTTTCTTTTTCTGCTCTAGGATTGTATTTAAATTTGGGGGAACCAAATGTCCCACGGGCTTATCTGCTCTTTAATGAGGTTACAAGGGTATTGGATGAGACAACTACCACCCAACTTGGTCTTCCTTCATTGGCCCAAGCATGTCCCCGTAGGGACTTCCTTGTTCCTGTTGCATGGTTCCTACCTGGCTTTACTCTTACTTAGGATGTTTTCCAAGGAATGTTTTGCCTAAGCTGAGAGTCCTTTCCAGGGCCCTAACATCCTGGGCCTTTGAAACATCACAGTCTGGAAAGTATTATTTTTTCCCTTTGCTTCCTTCTTTACATCATCTCCTGAACCAATAAGCATGAAATATCTTTGCTGTTAAAAACAGAAGAAGGGGCCAAAAGGAGAGAACAAAAGTTAATAGTATTTGAAATACATTACGTTGCCACAAAATCTAATGCCCCAGGTGAACTGCCGTGTAATTTGTGTAGATCCAAGTGTGTTTTGATTTTTTCCACCCTGTAGGCATTTTAATGATACTATATTTCTCCTAGAAGCTACTCTTCATGTTTGGCCTTCTTTCTTAAGGTTCACCCGATGTCTGCTAAAAACGTGTGGCGTCTGGAGAGGTGGGAGCTCCGGAGCTGGAGAAGGAAGGAGAATAAGAGAAGCCTCCTGGAAACTTTGCTGGGTTACGCTTTGGAAAACGTGGCTTATACTAATGGCCCAACCTATGTGCGTTTGTAGCAAGGTGAGATAAACTATTAACTCAATTCCGTTCATTGAGATAGTACTGGTGGCAAGTTCATTTTACTGTGTGCTGTAACTGGGTGGTCGTTAAGGACATCAGCTTTGGAGTGAGAAAGCGTGTACTCGATTCCTGGTTCTGGCGCTTTTCACATTGTTGGCCTTGGGCAAGCTACTCCACCTCGCCAGTTTTTAAAATGGGGATAAGAGGAGTACAGCACCTGCCGTCCGTATCCGCGGGTTTCATATCCGCAGATTCAACCCATGGAGGATTTCCAATCGCGAAATTACGATCTGCGGTTGGTTGAGTCCTCGGATGCAAAACCCCGCGGATATGGTCGACTGTACTCGCTTAGGACAGCATTTTATATGAGGGACTTGAGCATCCGCAAATTTGAGTATCGGCAGGGGCTCCTGGGACCCATCACCCAGGGATGTCAAGGGACGACTGTATGGGATAGGGCTGTTTAAATGTTTGAATGAGTCACTCAGATGCCTGTTAAGAGCTTAGTGCAATGACTGCCTGGCCTTTGGCAAGCACAGAATAAATGTTAATTTATGGTAATCATCATACAGATAGGGTTGGTTTTCTGAAAATTTCCCCTTTTTAGTTAGCATCAAGGAGGTCCATTGTTTGGTCCTTGTTTATGAAGATGGAAAAACCCAAGAGGCACAAAGACCTTTATTTAACGGTGCATGAGTCTGAAAGCAGGCAAAGCCTCTGATGTACACTAGCCACTGTCTTTTTCACCATGGGAATTATGGCTCTAACATATTTTATTTTGAGCATGTTGATTTAGCAAACCTAAGACCCTGGTTTTTATATACAAGATCTGAAGCATGGCCTCTTGTAACATATTCGCAGATGCTTGCGGTGGGAAGACTAGGTTAGGCTGTTCCTGTTGACATCACGACTGGTCATGTCCAAGAAGCAAGACACATGCTTTGGAGTTGGCGAAGGAAAGGGTATTTTCACCCTAAACACACGGTTCATTTCAGTAATTGAGGCTGGATATTCACAAGCTGCAAAACTCTAGACAGGTGTTCACAAGCCTGTGAGCAAGGACTGATAAAATTCACAGAGCGATAAGCTGAGTCTTACCATCGGAGAGTTCATACATATGCAGGAGTCTCCGTCTGCTGCCACGAGTGTGATTTCTGGGCTCCTGCGCCAATTTTAGGGACTCCTTCTATCCAGGAACCTAAGCTTGGGAATGACAGACATCTGCCAACCTCTGAGCTCCAGCTAATCCTTTTTGGGATGTGTCCTTGGAGCCCCGCTGCCCACCTACACACTCTCCTTCACTTCTTTAATATTCCCCCCCTCCTTACCTCCCCCTTTGCTTTTTTCTTTCCAGCCTGCTCTCCACCCAAACAAACATCACAGAAATTAACCAGTAGCATCCGGTGAGGCGCAAGCTGCATGGCTGTGCGGTACAGTATAACACTTTACCTCTTTCCAGAGAAAGAGTTTGGAATTTTGGTCCTGCCTCCACCCATTTCAGATTAAAAAGGCTGACAACAGCAGCTCCCGTGAGGATGTGGGGAAATGAGAACCGACTTCATGACTGCTGGGAATGTAAAGCTGTAGAAACACTTTAGGAAAAAGTCCTGACAGTTTCTCATAAAGTTTATACACTTACCAGACGATCCAGAAGTTTCACTCCTAGGTGTGCACGTAAAAGAAATGAAAACATACATCCACAAAAAGAATTATACAGAAATGTTTATTGCAGTTTTATTTATAATAACAACAACAACAACAGAACCCTGGAAGCAGCCCAGACGTTCACCAGGTAGTGAATGGATAAAGAAATTGTGATATATCCATTCGGTGGATATAAAGCCATAAAAAGAAACAAAAACTACTTTATACGTGCATCAGCATGGCTGTATCTCAAAAACATTATGATGTGTGGAAGGAAATAGAGTAAATGGTATCCATGAAATTCTACAGCCGACAAAACCAGTCTAGAGTGACAGTTCAGTGGTTGCCTGGGGCTGAAGGTAGACATGGAGGACTTTTTGCCTTTTTTTTTTGGTGGTACGCAAGCCTCTCACTGCCGTGGCCTCTCCCGCTGCAGAGCACAGGCTCTGGACGCGCAGGCTCGGCGGCCATGGCTCACGGGCCCAGCTGCTCCACGGCACGTGGGATCTTCCCGGACCGGGGCACGACCCCGCGTCCCCTGCATCGGCAGGCGGACTCTCAACCACTGCGCCACCAGGGAAGCCCGGACTTTTTGGAATGAAGACAAAGTTCCACATCTTAACTGTGGTAGTGGTTACACAGATGTGTGTGTTTTTCAAAACTCACTAGCTGTATATATATTTTCCCAGTTTTATTGAGAAATAATTGACATACATCACTGGATAAATTTAAGGTGTGCAGCGTGCTGGTTTGATTTACATATACGGTGAAATAAATGAAATCATCACAGGTTTAGCTAACATCTATCATCTCATGTAGAGACAATAAAAAGAAAAGAAAGAAAAAAGAAGGCAGATTTTCTCCTTGTGATGAAAGCTCTCAGGACCTGAACAACTTCCCGATGTATCACGCAGCCGTGGCAGCTGTAGTCATTCTGTTGTGCATTACATCCCTGATGCTTATTTACCTTTTTAGGCTTTTTTAACTTGAAGTAAAGTTTATTTTACAATGATTCGGTTCCCTGCAGAGAACCCCCTGTAAATGTCCATCTTAATTATGCTATATCCTTAAAGTTTGTCTATCCTTAAATTTATGGTTGCAAAGAACATGCAGCAACAAGGAAAATGCTTATTAAAAAAGAACATGTTACAAAATCGGACCCGTTCATAACAACTTTATTTGAAACAGATGCATAAGAAAAAGGATGGGAAACATGTACCAAATCCCTTAACACTGGTACTGCTAGGATGGTAGGATTCTGGGTGATCCATGTTTCTGTCCCTCTAATTTTTACCAAAATAAAGAAAATTCAGAGGCAGTAATTCTGTTCAACTGTAGGGCCCCCTTCCTTCAGAAATACCTGTGTGTAAAGGCAAGGTGGGAGGGAAGACTGAGTGAGCTGACCTTTGGAAGGACTTAGATTTACCTCTTGCCTTTTAATTTTTAAGAGCACAGTCAAGTAATACAAGGGTAGACAGTAGCCACCCTTTCCAGCTTCGAGTCTGAGAGGAGAGGTACACAAAGCTTTCCTTCCCAGATTCCTCTCTCCCTGACCTGCTATGACCTAGAGATTTCAAGGGCTGTGGGTGGGAATGGAATTCTAGTCCTGACCTGGAGAATAGGAAGCAGAGGAACAAGGAATGAATGAGATTCCCTCATTAGATAACTTGTTGCCTAGAGCCAAGAAGGAAATCAACAAGGCAGTGTAGCCGGATAATTCAGGATAATTCAGGCTGCTGTCGGCTGGGACACATCCTGTCCGCATCAGCGCAATGGAAAGACCGTGGGCTTGGGAGTTAGATAAACCTGGGGCGAGAACCGTTTGACCTTGGCCAACTCACTTGCCTTCGTTAACCCTCAGGTTCCTCACTGAGAAAGGGGGATAGTAACATCTATCAGTAAAATTTAGACTTGTTTTGTTACAAACATTGGAACCTCACCCAAGACAACTTCAGCAATTTATCTTAAGGCTGCTTCTGTATCTATCTCATGTAACTTACGAAAAAAAAGGAATCAGGAGCAGGAAAGCCACTGGAGCTCCGGGAAAAAGAATTTCTTCTTTCTTTTCTACTTTTCCCTTGCCGATTTTTTCATTCTCCCATCCCACCCTCCAGACCAGCTCCTAAACTACTTATGGGGGGAGGGGGAGTTTGGGAGGATATCTGTATAAACTTGGCTGTGGAAGTCATCATTTTAAAATACTCGATTGGGGCCTTTCCATATTGGTGACACAGGTCTTCTTCAAAGTTGTTTCTCGTATTGAGTGGTGTGGTCCGGATCACACGGCTTCTGCTGCATGTATTAGTGGCCGCAAAAAGCCTGCCTCGGTGCACAGAAAAAGCCACACCGCGTTCGATGCATCCAAGTGAGCTGTGGCCTAGGAAGCGCTCCGTCTGTTTTCTGTGTGCTGTTTCATCCAGCCACAAGCTTGTCTTGTTGGCTTATAAAATTTCAACAGCTGGAGGAGAGTGGGGCTGTGGATGAGGAAGCCTACCATTGTTACTGTTCTTTAAACTTGCACCATGGGGGGGGTGAACTACATGACCAGTACTAATGTTTTGTGAATTTCCCTACCGCCCCCCCTCGCCCAGCGCATGTACATGACCAGAGAGAGAGAAGGAGGGAGAGAGACAGAGAGATCAAAGCCAAAAATACATAACAGGTTGTGATTTCAGTCTTACCTCTACTGATAAATTCTCTGAGGTTAGTCAGTGGAGTGCAAAAATCCCACTTTTAATAACTGTAAAGAGAAAGGTCGCCATACCATTTCAGGGTTAAAGTTAACAGCTTTGGTCAACAGAGAGGCTGGCCTTTCGCAAGTTTCTAGAAGAGATACTCTGATTGGACCAGCTTGGGCAGCCACCCCTTTCTAGACTAATCATCTGTGACCAGGGGCTGAGGTCACCGTGTACAGAATGGATTCCAGGGGTTCACGACTTTGCAAAGGGACACAATGACATGTCATAGGGTGCTGGACCTATCCTCTTCCAAGTATCCACCACACAAGCTCAGGAAGTGATGTGAAGATTAGATGTACGTCAAAACCCCAGTTTGAGACTGAAACAAAACAACAAGCTTTTGTTTCTTTTCCTGAAGCAAAACCCCGTTTCCTAAGAGCTCAGGATGCGTTGTCCATTCTGCTTACTCTCGGCTCTGCTGATACACCAGTGCCGGGATGGGGTAAATCATCGGTATTTCTAAGAAACCATTCCCTGAAGAAACCATTTCCTGAAGGAAGCAATTATCCGTCATAAGTATCTTTCAGTTTTCATTCTATTGCACAAAATACTCAGTCTTGATAAACTCCAGCTCTGCACTGAGCTTGACCTCCTAGGTTATTTCATGAATCCTCACAGGAATCCTTTAGAAGGACAGTTATTATCCTTCTTTTGCAAACATGTTAATTGGAGATCAGGGAGGTGAAATGGCTTGCCTTAGGTGATTTGACTTAAGTCATCCAATTCCTAGTTTCATGCCATCTTCATTAGACAAAGCGGGGTCTTTTTAAGAGTCTCACACTCTCATAAATAGCTGAAGTTGTTTATTTCGTTAGAATTTGGTGTTTGATCAAGGCTTGGAAAGTTGCGCTCATTCCATAATGACCATGAGGCACAGGCTGGGCATGGTCTCTGCCCTCGGGTAGCTTACAGCGCCAGGACTGTAATATTGCTGAACAAATAATTATAGGGCAGTTTAATTATTTTTATCCTGAGTCCTGTGTAGAAAATGTACAGCGTATTTTGAAATATGCCTCTTAAAAATAGAGAACTTGGTGCCCCTGGTGGTGCAGTGGTTAAGAATCCTCCTGCCAATGCAGGGGACACAGGTTCGAGCCCTGGTCCGGGAAGATCCCACATGCTGCGGAGCAACTAAGCCTGTGCGCCACAACTACTGAAGCCCGTGCACCTAGAGCCCGTGCTCCGTAACATGAGAAGCCACTGCAATGAGAAGTCCGCGCACCGCAACGAAGAGTAGCCCCCGCTCGCCGCAAGTAGAGAAAGCCCGCGCGCAGCAACGAAGACCCAATGCAACCAAAAATAAATAAGTAAATTTACAAAAAAAAAAAAAAGAGACAACTTAAAAATCTTCCTACCCCTTGATCAAGAATTCTATTTGCAGGTGTTTCTAACGTTTAACTTATTTTTTAATTTTAATTTTTTAATTTTTAATTTTTGTACAGTTTTAAAAGGTTACACTCCATTTACAGTTATTACAAAATATTGGTTATAGTTCCCGGGTTGTACACTACATCCTTGAGCCTGTCTTACGCCCACTGGTCTGTACCTCTCACTCCCCCACCCCTGTACTGCGGCTCCCCCCGGCCCCCATCACTGCCACTGGTACCCACCAGTTTGTTCTCTGTATCTGTGGGTCTGCTTCTTTTTTGTTATAGTCACTAGCTTGTTGTGTTTATTAGACTTCACATATAAGTGATATCATTACAGTATTTGTCTTTCTCTACCTGACTTATTTCACTTAGCATAATGCCCTCCAAGTCCATCCATATTGCTGCAAACAGCAAAGTTTTGTCCTTTTTGATGACTGAGTAGTATTCCATTGTGTGTGTGTATGTCTATATGCCACATCTTTTTGTTTTGAAGTGAACTTTTTTGTTTTCTACATGCATCTTTGTAGTACTGGCACTGGTATTTTCTGAGGATACACTCTTAGAAATGGAATTTCAGATTCCAGGGACATGGGCATTAACAAATTAATATTTGTGCGTTTACAGTCGTACCAAGAGTGTACGACAGTGTCTTTGATCTTGCCTTTTTGCTAACAGTGGATGTTATCAATATCATGAAAGTATTTCCTGTAATAATTTTTATCCCGCTAGAGTTTCAATGAGGTTCAGCATTTTTTTCATGTTTGCTCATGATCTGGGTTCCTTTCCTGTTGTCTGTTCTTACCGTTCACCTGGTCTCACTTGTTTGTTGGTCTTCTGTTGTGCTGTTTCCCCATTTCTCGTTGATTTGCAATAACTCTACATTCTGGATTTTTTTTTTTTTTTTTTTTTTTGCGGTACGCGGGCCTCTCACTGTTGTGGCCTCTCCCATTGCGGAGCACAGGCTCTGGACGCGCAGACTCAGCGGCCATGGCTCACGGGCCCAGCCGCTCCGCGGCATGTGGGATCTTCCCGGACCGGGGCACGAACCCGTGTCCCCTGCATCAGCAGGCGGACTCTCAACCACTGCACCACCAGGGAAGTCCTAGTTATTATTTCTTTATATTTTATTTGCTGAGCATATTTTCTTTCAGGCTGTTATTGGTTTGTTTGATTTTAACTCTATTTATGGTATCTTTTGTAGTGCAGATTTTCCATTTTTTGTGTTGTCAAATCTGTCAGATCTTTTCAATTAGACCTCAGTTTTATGTCTTGCTTAGGAAGTCTTTCTTAGCCTTAAAGTTATAAAAAAATTTGTCTATTTTTTCTAATGCTTTTGTAGCTTGTGGTTTATCTCTGGGTATTTAATCCATCTGGAATTCATTTTTGTGTATGAGGGAGGGATCTAACTCCTTTTGCAAAATGGAATATCTCAACACAATTGTTAAATAGTGTTTCTTTTCCCCTCCACATGGAAAATGCTACATCCTATACTATATGCCCACACAGTCATGCTTTTGTTTCTGGGCTGAAAATAATTAATTCTAATATAGAACTGTCACCAAATCAGTGCAATTTCCCCAATATCAAAACAAACTAATTTTCTTGCAAGAAGCAGTCCCCTTCCACCTCTGATTATTCTTTTACCACTCGTACCTTTAGCCCTTATGGCTGGTTTTCTTTCTTTTGTTGGTGTGGTACTTTGTGTTACTCCTGAAACATCTGACCTTGTGAACAGGCTTGATTTCCCCAATAAATGGTGGCGAGCCTGGTAGCTTTTTCCCCTGCATATTCCCCAGCTCTGAATTTAGCCACTTTCAACAGACTTTGCCTCTGGAGTTTTCTTTCAACCTTGTTCTTGTTTGCTTCCAGGAGAAATCACCATATGCTGGAATCTTAGGAGTGGGGAAGAGTCATAGGTTATCAGGATCACATACAGATTCCCAGGTCTCACCCCTGAAGTTTATTGGTTTGAGGTTTAGCCCTGGAATCTGCACCTTTACAAAGCTAGGCCTTTGCTCTTTCTGCAGGCTAATCTCTCGTTTGTAAATAAGATGACAATTGGGCAACCAGAGCTGTGAGAACAAAACATCTGGTACAGCAAGTGATTCTCTAGGGTCACTCCTCTAGTTTCCTAACAAGAGATGCTACAAATAAACTCTTGGGCCCTATTATTCCAAAGGCCACTTTGACATTTGCTTCAGTGAAACAAGATGGAGTTATCTTCCTAACAAAAGTAACCAGCAAAGCCAAAAAAAGAAAGAAATCCAAAAGCACTAGATTGTAAGCATCTCTGTTGAGTGTCTTGCATCCTTTCAGCATACGTGGGGATTACGCATTATGCCTCCACACTCCTCTCTCTTCTGAAGATGTCACTGAAGAAAGATTCCAATGCTAACATCAGTCAGTTGCTTGGAAGCTGACCCCGGCTGAACCATTGCTTCTTTTTCCACCGCCTCTTCTGGAAATTATTAAGAGATAAATGACAGAGACCAAAATTTAAGAAAATGCCAGGAGTTTGTTTATTCTGATCTGGTTCCTTAGAGATGCAAATGCATCAATTGTGAATATGATGGGTGGAATCATAGTATTTCAACCTGCCATCTCTACATCAAGGCCTAATTGGGTCTTGCTAGGAAAAGACAAACGGGTGCTCTGTTTGTCAAGACAAGAGAAGAGACTTCTTAGAACTTTTACCTCTGATAACTCAAGTCCAGACTCAACAAGTTAGTTCATTTATAAAGCGTTCCATTTCTTTTTTCTTTTCTTTTTTTTTTGCGGTACGCGGGCCTCTCACTGTTGTGGCCTCTCCCATTGCGGAGCACAGGCTCCGGGCATGCAGGCTCAGCGGCCATGGCTCACGGGCCCAGCCGCTCCGCGGCACGTGGGATCTTCCCGGACCGGGGCACGAACCCGTGTCCCCTGCATCGGCAGGCGGACTCTCAACCACTGCGCCACCGGGGAAGCCCCAAGGGTTCCATTTCTTAATGCTAATGTATATGCAAATAAGCACCCTTGTCTCCGTACAGATAGACGCACAGATGCACGCCCCTAAGAGTGTGGCTTTTGTATTCATCGCGCAAGATAGCCTCTGTACCTAAAATTGCATCTTATTTAGGCAGGAAGAAGGTGGAAGGGCAAAAATCAAGCTAGTTGAGTCTGTCCTTAAGAAAAGCTCTCCTAGAATCCTTTGCACAGGTCCCTGGACAACTCCAGCAGTAGACATAGCTGAGGATAATAAGCTTACAATATTCCTGCCTCGAGCAAAGGTGAGACTCGTAAGTGAAAAGGGGAGTATGGATCCTGAGAGTTAAGTAGCAGTGTCTGTCTTGGGGTTCCTCCAAAAAATTTCCCAAACCTCTGTGCTTTCCTGTGTCTCACCTGCAGCAGCCCAGTGGTACCACGATCCACTGTCACCTGCATCCCCTTCTAACTGATCTCCCTGCACAGTGACTGGTTATCTTTTTATTTTTATTTATTTTGTAGTTTTTAGTTTATGTTTTTAAACGGCTTCACATTTCTTTCTTTCTTTCTTTTTTTTCCTTTTGGGCCGTGCCTCGTGGCTTGTGGGATCTTAGTTCCCCGACCAGGAATCGAACCCAGGCCTTCGACGGTGAAAGCTCGGAGTCCTGACCACTGGACCATCAGGGTATTCCCTTGTAATCTCTTTAAAACGGTGTGAATTTGGATCACTTTGCTGGTTAAAACTTTTTATGACTTCCTGTTTGAGTTAGAATGAAATGCACATATTTTTCTGTGACCTAAAAGGCCCACGTAATTGGGTATCCCCCATTTAATTTTGCTCTTTCTTCCTCCTGGCTTATAACAGGCCAGGCACATTGGCCTCCCGGCAGTACTTTAAACCCACTGTGATCTTTCCAGTGTTAGGGCCTGGGTAATTGTTTCTCCTGCTCGGCTTCTCTCTTTCCACAAGTTTTTGTCCAAATGTCACTCTCTGGGACCATCCCATCCAGGACACTGCGATGGTCTTTTTGATGTGTCACTTTAGCTAGGCTACAGTCTTTAGTTCTAGAGCCAAACACAAATCTGGGCACTGCTGTGAAAGTATTTTGTGGATGTGATTGAAGTCCATAGTCAGTTGATGTGAACATAGGGAGAGTTTCCTAGATAATCTGGGGGAACCTGATTCAACCATTTGAAAGGCCTCAAAAGCAGAGCTGAGGCTTCCATAAAGAAAAGAGGCTTCCCTGGTGGCACAGTGGTTGGGAATCTGCCTGCCAATGCAGGGGACGTGGGTTCGAGCCCTGGTCTGGGAGGATTCCACATGCTGCAGAGCGGCTGGGCCCGTGAGCCACAACTACTGAGCGTGCATGTCTGGAGCCTGTGCTCCGCAATGGGAGAGGATGCGACAGTGAGAGGCCCGCGCACCACAATGAAGAGTGGCCCCTGCTCCTGGCAACTGGAGAAAGCCCTCGCACAGAAACGAAGACCCAACGCAGCCAAAAATAAATTAATTAATTTAAAGAAAAGAAAAGAAATCTCACCTGTGCTTAGCCGTTTAAGTCCATGTCCAAAGTGTCAGCCTGCTCTTCCCAACAGGCTGCCCTATGGATTTGGACTTGCATAGCCAGGGCCCACCATTGTGTAAGCCGGTTTCTTGCAATACATCTCGTGATATGTATCTGTACTGGTCCTCTTCTCTGATTGACCCTGAAGGACACATCCCTCTTCCCCCACCTACCAGTTGCTCTTTATCACAAAACCCCATTTATTTCCTCCGAAGCACTGAATTCCATCTAAAATTACCTTGCTTATTTATATATTTACTTGTCTATACATTTACGTCTTTTCCTACTGAAATGGTTGCTCCCACAAGGCAAAGTCGGTGCCCGCTGTCCTCACCACCGTATCTCCAGTACTTAACAAGGTTTCATCCATAGTCTGTGCTCAGTAAACATCCGTTGAAAGAATGGATGAATGGAGATCTGGTAATAAAATTTGGCCCACAATTCCCTTCCAGATTACACATAGTTACATTTCCAGGCTACACCCGAAGAAATGATTTGACAAGACTGCCAAAAAAAAAAAAAGTTAAATAAATTGTGGTGTATTCATTCACTGAAATGCTAAACAACTGTTAACAATGAAAAGGTGGCCCTATATTTGTGGATAAGGAAACAAGCAAAGAAAGGAGGCTACTGGACAACGTACATGGTCATTTCACAAATGTTTTGAAAGAAAAGGGTAATATTAGAAGTATACAGTTTCGAATGGATGCTTTATAAAATATACTTGTGGCTAACAAAAGTCCTAAAATAGTTTATAGATTTGGAAACTGGAAAAACTGACGGCTACACATCTGTAAGAACAAATTTGCTTGTAGCTTTGGCTGGTCAGAGAATATATACTCCAAACTTTATATGTGTTGCTGCAGGTTAATTGGTCCTAAGATGTGTGAATCGAAGAAACACATTCCTTGCATACAATGGGACCCACCTCCAGCTGGGAAGGTCCAGCTGGGATGGGTGGAAAAGCTGAGGGGGATTGGCGAAAAGGTGAGTGGTCTAGCTTGGTGGGAGCACAGAGGAGAGGAAACTGGGGCTGGAGAAGGATTTTAGGAGTATCCGCGGTGGGTCTCCAGCTTCCAGGAGAAGCGCTAATGCCTAGTTTAGTAGGCAATAGGGGGACCACTGAAAGTCCTTGAGCAGGGCAGTGGTACCTGCCTGAGACTGTCAATGCTCCGTAAAGTTGAATATTACGTGAATGATGGGTCACAATGATCCTGTTGAAAGTTACCTTTACAGAGCAGATATCACTTGAGATCGACCTCGGTCCTGAGAGCCAACAGAAGAAGAAACACCTCTTCTGCCAAAATAAATTGTGTTGTACCCCCTCCCCCTAACCTCCACCCCCCCTTACCTACTTCACGGAACCGGCAGTGACAGGCACTTGTCCCCGTTTCCTGGACTCTCAGAATCCTGGGAAATCAAGGAAAGCCGCTCCGAAATACATCTGGTCCATATAAATGACAACTCATTTTTTTTCCTAATAAGATTTTTTTTTTTTTTTTGCTGGCAGAATCACACAGCTATTTTCTAAATCAAAGATCAATTTGTTAGATTACTTTTTACGGGTGGCATAGGGGTAATGGCTTCTGTAAAACATCTGTTCTATAATGAGAAAACAAAGATTTCTTTGCCCCAACTGAGTGCAGTTACCTCTGGCTACCAGAGGGAAAGTTGTGGGAGCAGTGTCAAAATTCAAGGAGGATTGTTTGCAACAGAATCTTTTCTTTTCTATTTTTTTTTTCAAAAGTAGCTAGGAGACAGCGTTCATTAGCATTTTATACGCTGTCATAGAATAAAGCAAAACTCCCAAATCTGTGTGGGCTTGCTAATACAAACGACTGGTGAATTAGATTCAGTCAAGTCAAAGGAATTCTATTTTGAAAAGAAGTGAGGGGAAATCCGAGTGAGGGGCCTTTCCTGCAAGTCCGTACATAGTTTTAATTCTAGGGCATCATTCACCCCCCGTGAGTTTAAGGTCTACACTGGCAAAAGAATGACCACTCTGGAGGCCCCAGGCTTGCTCTGATTGGTTCTTCATGAGCCAATCAGATGTAGGCTTGCTGTGATTGCACACATCCTGAGAGCGTGCTTCTCTGCTGTTCGATTGTCAGCCGGTCTTCTCAGTGTGTCACTTGCAGCCTCCTTGCCCCTGCACTGTCTACATCCTCTGTGTCATCTTGTTCTCCCCCCATCACACCCAGGCCCTGATCTTATTCTCTTAATTCGTTTTTTTGATCTTCCCAGTCACAGCCCCTACCCTGATTTCACCAGCGTCGAAAATTCATCCTCCTCCAATTTCTCATTTCCACCTTGCAAGTTCTCCAAAAGTCGACTCCTTCCTGGAGCTTTGTCCAACACACTGAAGACCATGTGTTCCTCTCTTGTTACTTTTCCAAAGTCCTTGTGCTTTGCAGACCGCTCTTCCTCTGACCCGGAGGATTGGTCTTCTTCATTGTTCTGTCCTGCACTCTCTCTCACTGTAGCAAATACTACAGGCTGCTGGCTGAAAACAGCAGACATCGCTGGGAAACAGAGTGATATTAGAATTACTTCTATTGGTGAAAATAGTACCTTGTTAACTAGAACGATGATTGTTAGAATCAGCTTTCATCGGAGAAAAGAAAGTATTCAGGTTTTGGGTGTTGGCTAAAGTGTTTTGGAGACACCTGTACCTTCCAACCCCAGGGTATGAAGATCTTGCAAGCCTGTAGCTGGTACTCTTAGACTGAGTAGTCTTGTGTTCAGCTTGTGACCCTGGAACATTTCCAGTGGCCTGAATCCAACTGAGAGAATTGAATCCTGCTTCTGGAGTTGTTGTGTCTGTCTTGAGCAAACCTTTCTAATAAAGGAACTGTTCAAAGCTCCCAAGAGACAGAGAGTTGGGACTTCATCTGAGTCTGCAGACTGATTGCGTGAACTGTTTTGTGTCTGCTTGCCAAGAAACGTTTGTTGAGTAAATGTCCATGTGGTTGGAAGACTTTGGTCTGAGATTTTCTTCCCTTACGCCCTGGCAGGAAGGTTGTAAGAGAATAGCTAAACCTTCCCCACCCTAAACTTCTTTAGCAGCTGCCATGATCTCCCTAAACAGCTTACAAGTTATACATGACCCTTAGGCCAGTTCACAGCATACGTCAGACGGAGAGATAATAGACCATTTCGTTCATCAATTTATGAATCGAACAGTTAGACTGCAAATGGACAAGTACAAAAGCCTTTCTCTGGACAATTGAGAGTTGTTGCTCTCAAGGAAACTTCTCTTAAGCCTCGGGAGATGGGTAGCAGAGGGTGGAAGAGGAGAAATTCAACGACTAGCCGATGGCTACATTAAAAGCCAAGAGGGCCGGGACCCGGACGCCCACTCTGGGGGAATAACTGTGGCCGAGGCTGGCGAGATGGAGTCCTCGTGGATCCAGTGGCAATGAGGAAAAGACTCTGGTTGGGAAATGCGTGGCCCATGGCAAATATCTTTGTCCACAAAGATTTGTGACTTATTTCCTTCTCTTAAATTAAGACCAGAACGGCCCCAAATGCCAGCAAGTCCATAACAGCAGAGACCTACCAATTAGCAGGACCGTGAAATTAAGGACAGACCCATCTGGCGAGAGGAAACGGCCATTATGGTCCAAACCCTGCCTTGTCTTTGTCTTCTCATCCTGCATTTCCTTTGGTTTGGATATGAAGTCAGTATCTAGGGGACCAAGAGGTGAGAGATTTTGTTTCTGGGTGAACGTCATCTCGACTAAACAGATGTTTGGGTATTTTAATCTCAGGACAGTGGTAAGAATGGGAGGTGATTAAATGAAGGGAGGGTAGACCTTCCACTCACCCGTCCCTGCATTTGGGCTTCACTGTTACTAAACCCGTTCCACACTGATGTCACTTCCCTCAAGGCAAACGGCTTTATTTCTTATTCAGTCATCCCAGTGGGCCGATCTGTTATAATTAATTAATTAATTTTTGGCTGCGTTGGGTTTTCATTGCTGCGTGCGGGCTTTCTCTAGTTGCAGAGAGCGGGGGCTAATCTTCGTTGTGGTGCGCGGGCTTCTCATTGCAGTGGCTTCTCTTGTTGCGGAGCACGGGCTCTAGGCACGCGGGCTTCAGTAGTTGTGGCATGCAGGCTCAGTCATTGTGGCTCACGGGCTCTAGAGCGCAGGATCAGTCGTTGTGGCGCACGGGCTTGGTTGCTCCGCGGCATGTGGGATCTTCCCGAACCAGGGCTCAAAGCCGTGTCCCCTGCACTGGCAGGCGGATTCTTAACCACTGCGCCACCAGGGAAGTGCATTAGTTATCTATTTTATAGCTAGCAGTGTGTATATGTTAATATCAACCTCCTCCTAATTTCTCCCTCCCCCTCACCTTTCCCCTTCGGTAACCGTAGGTTCGTTTTCCACGTCTGTGAGTCTGTTTTATAATTAAGTTCATTTGTATCATTTTTTTTAGATTCCACAGATAAGAGATATCGTATGGTATTTGTCCTTCTCTTTCTGACTTACCTCACTTAGTATGATAATCTCTAGGTGTATCCATGTTCCTGCAAATATGGCCGAGTAATATTCCACCGTGTATATGTGGACCACATCTTCTCTATCCATTCCTCTGCCGATGGACACTTAGGTTGCCTCCATGTCCTGGCTACTGTAAATAGTGCTGCTTGCTGTGAACACTGGTACGTCTTTGTATTGATTGCTGTGACCTGGCCGTCAGCTCCACACGTAGTTACAGGCAGCAACACTCCTGGAATGGGAGTTTCGATTGAGAACAAAGAAAAAATTGAAGTTGAAAGGCAAGGCTGGGGTGGGGAGGCTGTTAGATGGAAGTCTGAATGATGTAATAAACACCAACAGAGACCGTGACAGCTAAAACATGTTTATCGTGTTGTTTCATCAGACGACAACCCACAGCATCCCGCTAACTTTCAGGTAGAGGGCTCGTACATGGTGTGAGCTGACGTCTTCGCGCCTCTGTCCTTTCCGCTCGTGAGCAGCCCTCCAGCTCTCCCCTTCTGCACGCCCACCCCTCATTCCTCCCAGCTCCAGGCCTGCCTGATGTTGGTGCTGGACCCCCTCCCCTGCACCTGTGCTGCAAGAGTCATAAGCTCTCATTACCCTACGGGGATTATTCACCTGTGTCCCCGACTAGGCGGGAAGTTCCGTGAAGACTGGGGTCTTGCCCGTCCGTACAAGAAAAGGACTTCGGCCATTAATGAGCAGGGAAGAGAGGAAGAAGAGGGGAAGGATGAAGAAAGGAAGGTCAGACGGCACCAAAGGCAGACGCTGTGATGCTCTCTAAGGGTTATTGGTGCTGGCTCCTTTCCTTCCCAGAGTCTAATCTCAACAAGTTAGGTCTCTGCTTCATACCCCCTCCTCTACCCCGTTATTTCCCTCTTGTGGTTCAAGTGAGTTTGGGGGAGGGAGGCTGGAAGGCTCAGCTGGGTCTTTGTGTTCTACTTCTCAGAATAACTCAGGATTAGGGGTGCACGGCAGTAAAAAGAAGTTATGTGAAATGGAGTGTAGTGGGTGATGAAATATGCCACTGAGATCCCACTTCGGGACCAGAGGCTGTTCCTACAGATGTCCTGAGGGTTGCCTGGCTCGCATTGAGCCCCCAGCGCCCCCCTCACTGAACAGAGCACCCTTACTCAAAGCACGTCCTCCCGCGCGGCAGCCCCGTCCAGTGACTGGTTGATGCAGAAGTCCAAAGACTCAGCTTTCTAGAAAGAAGAACCGTCTCTGCTTCAGGGCCCCCCATGGGGTGGGAACTGAGGCTGCAGTTGCAACTGCCTCAGAGCTCAAGCCTCCCTCTCCCCGTCCCGTGTCCCTCACTCCTTTACAAGCACGGCTCCTAAGGGCACTCAGCAGCGAGCCTTAGTCACAGGTATCTCCACCTCAGCGTTGTGTCATAGGGCTCCTATCCTAGGACAGGTAGTTCATACTCCAAATGTCCACAGGCCCGTCTATACACATAGCCTGGTGAGAATTTTTCACTTAGCAAATATATTTAAGAATCTTAATGCAACTCATGGTATCTCCAGCCTGCCCAGGGGTCAGAATGGGTTCACATTAATAACGGTAATAACGGATGCTGACTTCGGATGTGCCTTGCTTGTTGTTGAAGGATGAAGGGCTCCCTTCTATATCCCCACCCATTGTTCCTGGGTGTCCTCAGGGTGTCCTCATATGTGCCCATACGTAAATCTTTGTGCTTCACCTGGCCTCTGCCACGTTCTTTTCCTTCTGCCTTGGCTGCTTTGATGATATTTTCTGCCCGTGGAGCTATACCCAAGGACTTGGCCACAGCACTGCCGTGGGAGGGGCCCATGATTAAAAATACTGGCATCTCCACCGAGGGCACTGACTTTGGTCCAGAGTCGCTTCTTCCTGTTCCCAATTAGCCGTGGGTTCCGGGGGCTCAGACTGTCAGCGCTGGAGCCTTGGGCGCTGCTAATTGGCTGGTGGCTATGAGGTGTCAGAGTTATTCGGGATTCCCCGTCTCTTCCCACTTCGTTTTACCGTGTCTCGGTACCAGGCCATCACTGTCATGGCCCCCACGATCCCATAATATTTCCATCATTTTACTTGTAGCCCCTTTCTTCCCGGGACTCAGTCCTAAGTCCACGAGGGGCTCTCCTGAGTGACAGAGCCCCCTGCAGGGCCAGAAGTGGCCTCTTGTTTCCCAATGATTGAGGCATCATTATCTGATCAACCTTAGAGGCCTCTAGTGATTCCTGCTCATACCTGAGTCCTTAGGGAAACACAGCTTAAGTTCAGGACAAGATCCTTCCTACACTGAAAGCAACGCCAGTTTGCTTTCCTGAAACTCTTAGAAGAGTTTTCAGACTCTTTTGTACCTGGGAAAATGTCAGAATGGTCTAGATTCGTCAATATGTGCATAAACTCAGGCACACGTTGTATAAAGAATTAAAAAAAATTTTAAGTGTGATAAAATACACACAACGTCTACTGCATTAACCATTATAAGCGAACAGCTCAGTAGTATTAAGTACATTTACCCTGTTGTGTAAGCATCGCTACCATTGTCTCCGGAATTATCTCCGTCTTGAAAAGCTGAAACCCTAAAGCCATTAAACACTGACTCCCCATTCCTCCCCCCGCCGGCCCCTGGCTACCACCAGTCACTTTCTGTCTCTGATTTTTACTAATCTGGGTCCATCATATAAGTGAACTCATATAGTATTTGTCTTTTTTTGACTGGCTTATTTCATTAACGTAATTTCCTCAAGGTTCGTCCATGTTATAGCATATGCCAGAACTTCTTTCTTTTTTAAGACTAAATAATATTCCACTGTGTTTATAGGCTACATTCTGCTTATCCATCCGTCCACTGATGGACACTTGCTCACTTCCCCATTTTAGCTATGGGGAATAATGCTACTATGAAAATGGGTGTACAAGCATCTAAGACCCTGCTTTCAATTCTTTGGGGGTATATACCCAGAAGTGGAATTGCTGAATGATATGGTAATTCTATTTTTAATTCTTTGAGGAACTGCCATACTATTTTTCACAGCCGCTGTACCATTTCACCTTCCCACTAAAAGTGCACAAAGGTTCCAGTTTCTCCACATCTTTGCCAACATTTGTTATCTTCTGTTTTTTTTTTGTTTTTTTTTTTTAAATAGTAGCCATCCTAATGGGTGTGAGGTAGAGAGCGACTACATTTGAAAGCGACTCTGTTGTAAGGGCAGAAGACCTAAATAGACACGTGTCCAAAGAAGACATACAGATGGCCAATAGGTACAGGAAAAGATGCTCAATGTCGTTAATTATTAGAGACATGCAAATTGGAGCTATAAAGACGTACCATCTCACACCAGTCAGAATGGCCATCATTAAAAAGTCTACAAATAACACATTCTGGAGAGGGTGCTGAGAAAAGGGAACCCTCCTACACCGTTGGTAGGAATGTAAGTTGATGCAGCCGCTATGGAGGACAGTATAGAGGTTCCTTGAAAAACTAGACATAGAGCTACCATATGATCCAGCAATCCCACTCCTGGGCATATATCCGGACAAAACTCTAATCGAAAAGATATATGCACACCTATGTTCGTAGCAGTACTAGTTCACAATAGCCAAGACATGGAAGCCACCTAAATGTCCATCGACGGATGATAAAGAAGATGTGGTACATATATACAATGGAATACTACTCAGCCATAAAAAAATGAAATAATGCCATCCGCAGCAACATGGATGCACCTAGAGATTATCTTACTAAGTGCAGTAAGTCAGACAGAGAAAGACAAATACCATATGATATCCATTTACCATGTGATAGATTCCGTGTGGAATCTTAAAAAAATGATACAAATGAACTTACTGATGAAGCAGAAAACGACTCACAGACATAGAGAACAAACTTACGGTTACCAAAGGGGAAGAGGCGGGCCAGATAAATGAGGAGTTTGGGATTAGCAGATACAAAGTACTATATATAAAATAGAAAACCAGCAAGGTCCTGCTGTCTAGCACAGGGAACTATATTCAATATCCTGTAATAAACCATAACGAAAAGGAATATACATATGTGTATGTATGCATATAACTGAACACGTTGCTATACACCAGAAACGAATACAACATTGTCAATCAACTCTACTTCAATAAAAAAATTAAAATTAGGAAAAGAAAGCAACTTTGTTCTCAGCTGAACAACCTGGTGATGATTTTTTACTCCTGTGCACATGAAGGAGGATGTTTCTCCAATCTGTCTGTCAGGGTTCAGAGATGATGCTATCGCTATATGAAGACTGCACAGGCAGATCTAAGCAGAAAGACACCTCAGGTGCCCGGGCCATGAGAAAACAGGAGAGAGCCAAGCAGAAGCCCTCTTAAGAGGGCAAGAGAAGTTCAGTGCAAGCGGGGACACGGCCCGGCTGAGCTGGTGACTGCCGCACAGCCGACGGGTCAAATTATCTCTCTTGGATGAAGATCCTCATTAAAGGTCTGCACCTCAGAGACATTTTGGCCTCCCGAGGTGCATCATTATGGAAGATGAGGAACGATAACAGTAATTTAAATGGAGTTGAAAGAGCAGTCTAACTTAGAAAAGGTATTCACGTTTCAATCGCTCCCAGGAAGAGACTCCCTGGGATAAAGTACATTGACTGAAGGAATCGTGGGCAACGTAATTGTTCGAAGGCAAATGTTCCCTGTCCTGGTGAGCAAGGAACATGGAGCACAGCCCGTGGCTGTCAGGGTCCATCGTTTTCTTCCAAATCATTTCATTCCAGAATAATTTTCACGTTGTCGGTGGGAGGGGCCGGTTTATCAAATGCTACCTTGTACTCGGAAGCACAGCCATGGCTAAGGAGCTACATGCTTCCCTGGGAGGGAGAGTTGCAAAATGACTCTCTTGAGGAACCCTGGCTGGAGGATGGAGCATTTTCCCCTGTACTGTCCCCAGCTGTGCTCCCCTGCATTCCCTCACGCTCTCTGAACCCAGCAGGGCGACGGTAAGACAGCTTCTCGGGAGAAAGGGAGCAGGCAAGTGTCATTTTCTTGCTGTACTTTATGACACCCAACAGAGGAAATGCAGAGCACAGGTGTGGGAGTTTGGCTGACTTGCAGTAAAAAATAAACGTGGTTTCCTGTTTGTTGCTTATTTTCATTCCTAAGTGGTGATGAGCTTCTGGGACTTCCTGCCAGGACTAGCATTTTCTGCAGACAAAGTAGGTGTCATTTGGGGACCAAAAAAACGTCAATACCTGCAACTTTCCAAAAATGCTCACATCTCGCACTCATTAGTGTCACTCCTTAAAGTAATATAGACTATTTTAAATTGGGCTAAATCGTTGTGTTACTTGGGAGTGTTGAAAGACTGGCACCTTGAAGCACTAAAATTTTCTCACGTATCTGATGAACTTAAAGCAATTCTCGGTCCAGAGAATATTCAGTTGTCCATCTGTCTACCCATTCATCGATGTACCCACCCAACCATCTATCCGTCCATCCATCCACCCATCCATCCATCTGTCCACTCTCTAGGTGCCTCTTTACTCCCAACTCATTTTATACAGTCTTCCACTGATCTGATACGGTCTTGGGACTTCTAATAATTCCAGGTATATATGCTGACTTTTCCAAGCAGACTGAGGTCTCCTGAGTGGAGAGAGAATATCTACTACTTAAAAACTTTCATCAGAGTGGAGAGCAAAAGGCCAGGTCGCCAACATGTGTGCAACGTATTCATGCTGAAATAAAATGGGACCTGGGAAACGATTTGCCCAGCCTGACAGCGGAAGGCCTCCCAACAAAGCCTTCCTCCCGTGTCCTTGCAAGATTGCCGCAACGTGGCCATTTTCAGACTCTGATTTACAAGATGGGTAGAACTGCCTCAGTTACACAAAACACACGGTGCTGCTTAAGGAAGCTGCCGGCCGGCTGCAGGGGAGCCAGCTGACGTCCCGTTGTAGCTCTTGGAGCTTTCAAACACCGCCACGTGCACCCCCTCCGTCACGGGCACATTGACCTCTGAGTCTCCTTGTGCTTTCATCAGCATCTTCTCCAGTGCCTGGTAACAGCTATCCCCTTAGTGCAAAACCACACCTGATTTTCCAAAGCCTGGGGGCCATGTTTTTCTTTTTCTCATTCATCCTCTTCTTTGCCAGACATTGAATGAGTAGTCACTGAGTACCAGGCGTGGGGCCGGGCGTAGGAGGACACGGGGGCAGTTAATACGTCACTGCTGCTCTTTGGGAAATCAGAGTCCTCAAGACAGACAACGGATAACCACGACTCATTGCGATAAAGATTGTAACAGCGGAGGAAATAGAGGTACGGGTCCTGCTTGTGAGTCGGGAGGGGGCTTCGCAGAGAAGGTGACTTTCCAGCTAAGTCCTGAGGATATGCTGGAGTTCCCCAGAAGATAAGGAGAGGAAGGACAGTCCTGGCAGAAGGATGATTCTGTGTAAACATAGAGAAGAGCGTGGGCATCCAGGATATTTGGTGGTGCAGAGGGGTCAGTGTGCACGGAGCAGGGTGGGTGTGAGGGGGCGGAATCGAAGAAGCTGGGTGGGAAGAAGCAGGAGATGAGGCTGGAGCGGATGAAGAAGGGCCCTGTGTGACTCGCCAAGGATTTTGCTTCCTACTGTTTAGAGGCCAAGGGGAGCAATTTGAGAAGTGGGGACCCGCAATCACACTTGTGTTTCAGAAAAATAGTTCTGACAAGGAGAATTGTTATGGGGCTCTTGCAAATGTAGAGAAGAGATGGAGAGGGTTAAAGCTAAGATAGTGGAGAGAGGATGGAGATGAGGGATGTAGTTAATTCGAAAGATGCTTAGAAGGGAAGAGAAGTGGGTCACACACACACACACACACACACACACAGAGAGAGAGAGAAGGGGGAGAGATGTTAAGACTTCCCCAAGATTTCCTTTTCTAATAACAGTAGACGGCAGCTTTATTAAGTGAGATGGGGAATATAGGAGGAAGGAATTAAGACTTTGGAGGGGGTGTGATGTTTGGAGTTTGGGACATGTTGGACTTAGAGACACCCAGACAGTTCTAGAACCCTGGGAAGAGGGACGAAAGGACAGACGGTGCCGTGCTGTGGAACACCTCTGCACTTGACTCACAGGTCAACACGTTTAGGGTACAATGGGAGACTTTATCTTCTTGAGCATCACATGGGCTTGGGCTCAAGATCTGTCACCGTAAGTTACGTACAGCCTGATGTAAAACAAGCTAAGCCGCAGCCAGCCTGCTCGCACACCTGAAAAGTGGAGGCTGCTACTCCCCAATTCTGTGCTGAGACACCGAACAGTGGGCTGGTGTTGATGCCCTGAGGCATGGATGGCACTCTGCAAGCGGTGGTGTCTGTGGCACAGAGCTCTAAAAAGACGCTTCTAAGCACTCAAATAGGCTCTGGGCAGATTTAGCTTTTCCCAAGATTCTAATTAAAAAAAAAAAACACAGAGAAGATCACTCTGGGAAATGCTCCCAAGCTGGATTCACTGTGCTTTCCAAGGCTCTGTTTCTTCACCTTCATTACTCCTGGAAGAAGGTCTGCAGATTCCAGGACCAGGGGCCCTGAGATTCCACTCACGTGTTCCCTTTCCTGGCATTCAGAAAAACATTTGGAAAAAACCCCAGAGACTACCGTCCACACAGCAGCCCTCAGCCGTGACTACAATTGCTCAATTATATGGCCAGTCACGAAGTGCAGATTATAGGGTTTCATAGCTGAAGGCTCTGTGAGTTGACCAGATAAAACTAAATAAGAAAAAAAAAAAAACCCAACATGCAAATGTTGGACGTTTTCTGAGCATATGGCAACATTTAGTTCCAGTCAGCAAGAAATAGGAACAAAACAAAACAAAACTGTGAGCAAGTCTTTGGATTTTTTTTTTTTTTTTCTGCTTTGCTTGGTTTCTTGGGGATGTGGATAATGTGAGACCCAGGCGTGCTTATAAAGGGTTAGACTTGTTTGAAATTCCCTGATATAACACAATCTTAAACGGACAGGCTACTTGCTACTTTTTGTTTTTGTCTTTCAGTTCACTTCTTTAATTGAAGGAGAGTTAATTTACAATGTTGTGATAGCTTTAAGTGTACAGCAAGGTGATTCAGTTATATATATAGATATACATGTATACCTATTCTTTTTCAGATTCTTTTCCATTCTAGGTTATCACAAGGTACTGACTTTCGTTCCCTGTACTATATAGAAGGAGCTTGTTATTTGCTATTTTTGTATGAGCTCCGTTTCAGCTAGATCTGTGTCTTGGAACTGGGGATTCAGTTTTGTCTGGAGACAGTGGTGTGTGGGTCCTCAGGTCAGCCTGGATGGCTGACTCTATTCCAGCAAGCGGTACCGCCACCCATCCAGTTGCTCCCGCTGGTACGTCGTAGGGCCTCACGGAGACATTTGCCGAATGAATGACTGAGTCTGAGGGACAGACACCTGCCAGCCACCACGACACTATCTCAGAGTCCCCCACCTTCACAGCCACCACCCTGAGTGGACAGAGTAGAGACTGCCTTAGGCCAAGCCATGGGGGCAGCTGCCACGGTCAGGACAGGCACTGCAGCAGGGCAGGTGGAAGGGGTCAGAGGACCACAGAGCCGGCTGGTGAGGGCGCGGGCAGTGGACTGAGCAGGGCGATGGGGAGAGTGGACTGAGGACCCCACGCAAGCAGGGACATCGTCCCGCCTGCGGTTTATGCCCAGGCCCCGGTACGAGCCTGGCATGTGGGAGATGCTCGGGACGTGATGCAGGGGCAGAGAGCGGGGCCCCTTCTTCACTCCCCCTCATTCCCCAATGACCCTGCCTCCCTCCTTTACCTCTCACCCTCAGGACCCAAATCCCCTGCAGGCACCCAGGGGACGGGAAGTGCCCTGTCTCTGGGTTAGTGGCTGTGCAGCTTCCCGCCAGGACGAGTCTCTCCCAGCCCAGACCAATCAGCATCACAGGTCTCCTGTCCTTCCTGCCACCTTGGGGTTGGGAGGGCTTCTGAGGACTCTTATCTTTATCCAGGGACATATCCACAGTCACAATGGCAAAGCAGATGGGGAAGTTTAACACACAGTAAGAAAATCCATCTCTAGAGCATCAAATAAAAGGCACCCCTGAAACTCCGTAAAAATGGGACCAACCCCGTTTCTTTGGGCTTCAGTCTCGCTTCCCCGTTGTAAACAGTCAGCTGCCTGTGCTCTCCTCCACCGGGCGGGGGTCCCAGCCTTTGCGCATCCCAAGGGCTCCCGGGTAGGCTGGCACACCTGGTGGCAAGAGGGGGCCCGCTGCCCTTCAGGGCAGGAAGAGAATTTCTTTACTTTCAGGGGAAAGGTACGCATCAGAGAGAAAGGTGGAACTCCCCGGATGGTGAGAGGGAGTGTCACAGGAATTTTCCTGAACTCATGACACCCCCACACACGTGCACCGAGGTCTGGATGTGAGACTTAGAATCAAGCCTTGGAAAAGGGAAGGAAAAAGCCACGCAGCTACTGTCGTGAACTCATCACGCGCTCGACACCTTCCAGGCGGGACCCTGGCGTGAGACAGGCCTGCCACGATCTCCTTCTCACCCGTGAGGACCCCAGGGTGTGTGTGTCGGGAGCTCAGCGAGCTGGAGAGAAGATGCTGAGCCGCCAGGTGGCCGGGTAGTCCATCTTGGACACACGCCAAAAATGAAAGAGTGAAGCCTTCAAACGCTTACTGCGACGGTACCACCAAAAGTCCGAAACCAGAGAAAATGCTGACTTCCCTGTTGCATTCCCCACCCCGACCCTGGAACAGTGAGGGTCAGGTGGATTAGACAGGCGAGGGGTCGTGTCACGGCTGGGGGACCTGAGGTTGGTGGCAGGGACAGAGTGGCGCAGGGGAGGCCGGGAGTGGAAGAGTACTGTGTGCTGAGTCAGGGATGGGAAGAAGGTCTGCAAGGTTCTCCCTCATGCTTCACCCCATAAGGAGGCCAGGGTCCTGAAGAAGGCCTCTGTCTACCCGAGGCCTCAGATAAAGACACCTAGGAAAAAAGGTGCCAGGGCTAGGAATGCAAATACAGCTGGCCCACCATATCTGTGGATTCCTCATCCTTGGATCCAACCAACTGTTGAGAAAAATTCCGGAAATTTCCAAAAAGCGAAACTTGAATTTGCACCCGCCCCTCTCCCCACTGGCAACTGGTCACATAGTGTGGACATTATATTAGGCGTTATGATTAATCTAGAGATGCTTTAAAGTATAGAGAAGGATGTGTAGGGTACAAGAAGAGACTACACCGTTTTGTATAAGGGAGTTGAACATCTGAAGAGTTTGGTATCCACGGGGGGTCCCGGACCCGATGCTCCCACAGACACTGAGGGATGAGTGTGTGAGAAGCATAGCAAGCCAAAAGGGCCTGAGGCCTTGTCTGCGACTCCAGTCAGCATCTGCATGGCTGCCACCCGGCCCGGTATGGAGAGGACAGCTTTCACCTGAGACCTGCCAGGGAAAGCCTTGCAACTGCTGACGGTCAGGCCTGAAAAATCATACAGAGGTTTTTCACCGGGAACCAGACCCCTCACCCTCCCACAGGCATCACGCCCAAGCTCGTCCCGTCCGAAGTGGCAAAGCTCTCCCTGAACCAGCTGCTTGCGTTGCCAGGAGGCCTCAGCCGCTCCCCTCCTCTGCTCCTGACCGCCTCCCCCCGCCCCCCGGGGTGCTGGCACACCTGCAGAGTCCACCGTCTCCCTTCCGGGTTCCTGCCATGGACGCCGTCTCCCCCTCAGCTGCCAGGAGGTGGATGTCCTCGCTTGGATGCATCAGCTCCAGAAACAGCAGCCCACATGGAAGGACGTTGTCTGCAATCGGGGACAGATGAATCCACGGACACCTGTCACACATGCACGGGTTATTTGATCAAGAGAGCTCAGAAAGGAGGGGGGGACAAATCAGCCGCAGGGCAGAAGGGGCAAGCACGCGCGTGGCGGCTCCGAACAAGCGTGGAACACAAGCGATTGCTGATCAGGCCGTCGTGCACGGGGCAAGCCTGGGAGGGTGCGTCTGAATGAGCGAGGGAGTAGGTACACGCTGATAACGTTATAATCTCTTGAAACGCCGGTTGTCTCATCCTTAATAATAGTGGATTGATTTAGTGGAGCAATAGTGTGGATTAAATGAGGAAAATCCACAGAAGCTTTTACTGCAGTGCCTGGAACACAGTAATTACTCAGGATACGCTGGCGGATGCAGTTATTACTATTCTCACCTATGAGTCCTGCCTGCTCAAGTCCTAGAGCAGAAGAAGAGTTTTGTCTGTGTAGATCTTGCTTTGTGTGTGAATGGGTTTCTGCAAAGATGTATGTAAATCAGATCTATTGTCAGCTGTGAATTTCACTGGTAGTTCTTCCTCTCGATGCCTGGGCACGTGGTCTAAGTGTGGGAAGTTTCCTCTGGAGGTCTCAAGCTTTCCTGTCTTCCATCGTAATTGTCTGGAGCTTGAAGCTCTACTTGCGTCTGGATGGAAGTCTACACCTTGCGTAAAAGAAAACACAATGCCCAGGTGGGGTAGTGCTGAGGTTAAGGCCTCACTGGCACCCGTGCGAGCCGGCCTCTCTGCATGAAATCCTCCACCTGGAAATAGAAGCTGGTGGGAAGGAGTGGCTTACGGTTAGAGTAAAAGGAGAGAAAGATGGAAACTTATCCACAGACTGCCAGGTCATGCACAAGATATGCTGGATGGTTTCTTCTTTCAGATGGCAAATTAGCCTGCGGGCAGGCAGAGTAGGACGGGGACACCCCAGGTCCTTCTAGGAAGGGACCTGGATGCCTTCCTGACTTCCTTTGCTGGTCGATGGACATAGTCATGGACTTTGGACTTCAAGGAAAATTTTATGAAGTGGAGACAGGTAGAATTCCTTAGTCAGAAATCGTAAAGGGGAATTTGGCTTAAGAAAGAGCAGGCAGCTTTCTCTGCAAAGGGCCAGATAGTGAATATTTTCAGCTTTTCGGGCCATGGAGTCTCTGTTGTAACTAACTTAGTCAACTCTGCTGTTGTAGCCCCAAAGCCGCAGTAGAAAATGTGCAAACAAGAGGGAGTGTCTGCATTCTCATAAAACTTGATGTACTTAAACCAGGAGGGTCAGGTTTGGCCCAAGAGCTGTAGTGTGGGAATTCCCGGTTTAAGAGAGATGGGAAACGCTAAAATATAAAATTCTCCCTGTGTCATCGTGATTCATGGCAATAAGATGAAAAGCAAGTAGACAATTGAATTAATCAGCGTAGCTGCAAAGGGAGCTGTGTACCCTAGATTGAAAGAGGACATGTGCCAGAAAGGAGGGGACCATGGTGTCTGTGCCTTTCCTATAGCTCAGAAATAAACAGGCTGATGTTAAAAAATTAAGCCTTCCGTGAATCAGCGAAAAAGGTTAAGGATTAAAAGTAAAGAAGGACAAGGTCTTGTTTTTGTTTTGGGGGAGGTACGCGTTGTTTAGTATGTTCAAAAGTTCAGAGCCTTCAAGGAATCAAGCCCAGGCTGGCTGCAAATTCAATTACAAATTCTAGGGTCCCAAGGCACCTAGAAGTCATCCGATCCATGTTCTAGACTTTACGTGTGACTGCACTTAAAGCAGCTTGGAGATACAAGGCTCCCTTCTATGAGAGAAAAGGAAAGGAAAGGAGAGGAAAAAGAAGAGAAGAGAAGACGAGAGGAGAGGAGAGGAGAGAAGAGAATAAGAACTCAACTCCTAGAGTCAGTGATCTCGTTGTGTTCGTCCATCGCTCGTGTCCATGCTGGCTAACATTCACAGGTGCAATGCAACCCTGCCTGAGTGTAATCTAACTTCCTAACGTTGCTGGACAGTTATTTATCCTCCCACACGTAGGCACTGAGGGGGTAGATCACCGCAAGACTACGCCTCTACACACTGAAGAAAGCATTTCTTCAATGCTTTCCTCTGCTGGGCCAGCCGTGACCTTGGTGTTCCTCACTGGCTCTGCCCCAGATTTTAGGAGCTGGTGTTGTGAAGAGAGGTGTCTGCTGACGTGGTTCCTGCATCCTTCCAGCGGCCCGAGGGGAGGCATTGCTCTTCTACCAGAATGAAGATAAAAGAGCATGCAGTAAGCGTGACGCAGCATCTCCTCCAGGATGCCAGAGTCAGTATTAAAAAAAACCAACAACTCAGAATGATCCTCTCTGGAGTCTGCCAAAAAACACTGAAAATTTAGTGGGATTCTGATGTTTTTAGTGGGTGGGAATGCAGTGGTGGGTGATTAGCACAGCCTGGCATCTCCCCCATAGTGGACTCTCGGCAGATGTCTGTAAAACAAATAAAAGGGGGTGAGGGTTTCCTTCTAGCTGCACTGCCTCTCAGGTTGCATTTCAGGTCTTTGTAGAAGCCTGTGATGTTATGGGGGGGGAAAGTTCCTGTTTAGACCCAGGCAAACCAAATCCAGCCTTAATTTTACAAAACCAGGGTTCACATCGCTCTCTGTGTCAAACGGCTGCCACTGGCTGAGTGGTTATCTTAAAAAGAGGAATCCAACTTCCCTGGGCTTTGCCAAAGCCTCCTCAGCCAGTGAGGATCGGATTCCTGCTGCATTTGCAATCAGGGAATATTCCGCAGGCAGAAGAGGACAGGACGCATTCCCGGGGTGTGGAGTGCGCCCTTTGCCCTTCGTGTGGGAGAAGGACCCGGCGGATGAGAAGGGGTTAGGGAAGGGAAGCCTGCGGCTTCACGTGGCTCTTTCTCCTTGTGAAAAAATTATGGCACCCTGGCAATTTTTAGGACCCTATCCATGGTAATAATTTTCTGAAGGGGCAGGGGAATGGTGGCTGGGGGACCAGAGGGGGAAATTAGAAAGAGGCTGCTCTCCGGAAGTGATTAAACCCTGGACAGAGATACAAATATTCATAGAAGACTGAGCAAATTTCAGAGATGATTCTTTATCACCTCAAAACTAGCTCCATGCCCTCAATCCTGAAAGCACTTCTCTTGTACAGAAAGGGCAGCTTTGCATCTCAGTGTTCGATTCTGAGCTCTTTAAGGCAGAGGCTGGGTTGTACTGATCTTTGAAAACCCAGCACCCGGCATGAAACTTGGCATATAGTAGGTGCTTGATACCTGCAGGTGACAGAGTAAATGTTGAACGAGCCACATGAGAAAACAGCCTTCTTGGATATGTGGGCAACTTAATCTATTCTCAATACTACCCCCGCTACTCCCCAGCCAGAGGCGGGTTGTCTGCTAAAAGTAGCAGCCGTCCAGACCTGGGAGGGTGGCTTGAAAAGGTGTGAAATGTGTTGAATTTCAATCTCTTCGCTGAAAGTAAATGGAAAAACACTTTGTCGCTGGCCGTGTCTCTTTGGCTTATGTCTTCAGGAGTTTCTCTCTCTCACCTTTTTTTTTTTTTTTTTTCACTTTGTCAGAGGCTTTATTATTTTTTTATACATCTTTACTGGAGTCTAATTGCTTTACAATGGTGTGTTAGTTTCTGCTGTACAACAAAGTGAGTCAGCTTTACATATACATATATCCCCATATCCCCTCCCTCTTGCGTCTCCCTCCCACTCTCCCTATCCCACCCCTCTAGGTGGTCACAAAGCACCGAGCTGATCTCCCTGTGCTATGCGGCTGCTTCCCACTAGCTATCTATTTTACATTCGGTAGTATGTATATGTCAATGCCACTCTCTCACTTCGTCCCAGCTTACGGTTCTCCCTCCTTGTGTCCTCAAGTCCATCCTCTACCTCTGCATCTTTATTCCTATCCTGCCCCTAAGTTCTTCAGAACCATTTTTCTAGATTCCATGAATATGTGTTAGCATATGGTATTTGTTTTTCTCTTTCTGACTTACTTCACTCTGTATGACAGACTCTAGGTCCATCCATCTCACTACAAATAACTCAATTTCATTCCTTGTTATGGCTGAGTAATATTCCATTGTATATATGTGCCACATCTTCTTTATCCATTCGTCTGTCGATGGGCATTTAGGTTGCTTCCATGTCCTGGCTATTGTAAATAGTGCTGCAATGAACATTGGGGTCCATGTCTCTTGTTGAATTATGGTTTTCTCAGGGTGTATGCCCAGTAGTGGGATTGCTGGGTCCTATGGTAGTTCTATTTTTAGTTTTTTAAGGAACTTCCATACTGTTCTCCATAGTGGTTGTATCAATTTACATTCCCACCAACAGTGTATGAGGGTTCCCTTTTCTCCACACCCTCTCCAGCATTTACTGTTTGTAGACTTTTTGATGATGGCCATTCTAACTGGTGTGAGGCGATACCTCATTGTGGTTTCGATTTGCATTTCTCTAATAATTAGTGATGTTGAGCATCTTTTCATGTGTTTGCTGGCCATCGGTATATCTTCTTTGGAGAAATGTCTATTTAGGTCTTCTGCCCATCTCTTAAAGGGGAATTTCGCTTTCACACCATTGGGAAAAGATCAGGCTTTGGCAACAGCAGCGGTTCTCATCCCTGCGGGGGGTGGGGGGGGCGGTGTTGGGAACTCCTGGGGACTTTAAAAACTTCCAAGGCAAGCGTGCACCCCAGGCCGTATCCATCTGCGTTTTGGCAGATGGGACCCTGGACAAGCCCTACAGATGATTCAAACATGTACAGCCAAAGTTAAGTTTGCTCCTCTGACTATAATTTAGCAGTCAAACAACGGGGCTTTTAAGGCTGGAAATAAGAATCCTGTGGGTTACAGCACTTGAGTGGAGTCAGCACTTTTTATTTTTGACATGGCTTCTCCGAGCCAAGAAAACTCTGAGTCTTCATATCAAAAAGTCAGATTTCATTGGATTAAAGCTTTATCGCTATTGGACAGCTTTTGAACTGGGGGTGGGGGGAGTATTTTTAGTGTTAGAGAAATGCTAGGATTTCTTTCAGGACAAGGTTTGTGTTATGATTTTCTGAATCCCCAGCTCCTGACATGGGGCCTGCCATGTAGTAGATGCTCAAAAATTCTAAACGAATTATAGCAGCTGCTGCTTGCTGGACACCTACTGTTATAGTCAGCATCTCCTTTGACTTTTAAAGCCAGCAAAGGAGAGAGCCATCTCGGGAGGATGAGGACAGGCAGATAGTGATGATGGCCTTGGGTCTCTGACGCTACCGTGGGGCCACCTACTAGCTCTCCTGGCCTTCCTCTGGACACCTTGTCGTTTGGGGAAAATACACTCTTTGTGTTGGTGGACATTTTTCTTTCCATTTCTTCAGGTCAAATGCTGTTCTGTCTGATATACACATCTACTTCATGAGGTTTATCCCTAGGTATTGGAGAATACTTGGCAAACTGACCAGCATTAGCACGTGCACGGAAAAATTCAATGTCTTTGTTATAATTTCAGGATCCTTAATACTGATGCAGTTGGTAAGAAGGGGAAGGACGGGGATGCCCCTCTTCCTCAGTACTGACTCATGGGAAGTTTGGATCATGGCGTGGGATGGGGAATAAGGTGGCCTAAACAGATTTAACCAGGATAGCAAATCACCCATTGGGCCTGATGTGTCTAATTTTGTCTGAGACAGAGAAGACCCAAGAAGGAGTTGCTCTCTGCCTCTGAGCCCCCTTATCTGAGTGTCTGTCTAAAAAATATATGCAAGTCTGGGGTAAGGTGAGTGGAGTGTAGCCAGCATACATGCCAGCAAGGCTACCCCCGGCATCAGTAGACACAGGAGCTGGACCCATTTTTCCCTTCCTGGTCCCATCACAGCTGAATCCTCGAATTCAGCTCAAGGCCACCTGGACAAACTGTAGGTCACTCAGAGGGGAGTGAGGAGTATCGCGCGGAAAACGAAAACCCTAAAGCTCTCTTTGTTCTTTGGGGCATGACTGGAAGAGGTGGGCATAATTAGACTGAAGAAGAATTAATCCAGTGGGGGTCATGGCAGTTACTTTCAAATATCTGAAGGCTGCCATGTAGAAGAGGGAGCAGACTCATCTGACCAGCCCCAGTGGGCGGAATTAGAACCAATGATGGAAGCTACAGGCAGGCAGGTTTGGATTGGGGTTTGGACACAATGCTAACAGCCACAGCCGCCAAAGACGGAGTGGCCCATCTCAGTAGATGGTCCCATCGCTGGTGACATGGAAGCGTAGAGGGAGCCACCGTTTGCAGGGATGTGGTACAGGATCCCGGCACATATTCACACGCCGTTTCCTTTCCTCTATGTCTCCAGTGACGAATCAAAGAGTTATTCAGCCCCTACTATGCGTCAGGCTCTTAGTGGCCAGACTATAACCTTTAAGATCTCTCTGAACTTGGTGATTCTTTGACGATCTGAGTACGATGAGCTCCATTTTGCCCAAGAAAAACTATGGCACCAAGATCTGGCAAGAGTTGCACAAAGCCAGACAGCATGCAAGGGGTGGACCCTCCATTCTCTCTGAGCTTTCGCTCTCTCTGCTCTCCTTTCTCGTTCAATCGTCTGTCCTTTTCCGAGAAAACCAAATCATGCTCTGCTAAGCCATCTAGTCTTGAGCACGTTTAGGCTGAAGGTGCGCTATTGGTCTGAAAGATGTTTCCCCGACTCTGAGAAACTGGAGCAAACTCTCCCTTTGATCTGCAATCTTCCAAATCTCCCCAGGTACCCTCGAGCAGAGAGGGGTTATACGCAAGGGCTGTGGTTCAAGATTTCATACAACACGTGACTTGCCGGTTGGGGAGCGGCTGCAAATTCTTCAGATACAGTCACCCCTGCTATTCTCTGCACCGAGATTCCAAAAATTGCTGTGGAAACCGCACATTTCCAAGCAAGCGCATTTCTTTTCAGACATTTCTCAATCTCTCGGCCTCTCTCCCCACCACTCTACCGTGCTGGATCTTTACATCTTCCGTCTTTGGATGTCTCCTGCCGGGACCTCTTGCCTAGCAGAACCCCCGTTGGTTTAGGGGCGCCTAACCAGGCAGCGAAAACCAACCTGGCTTTGGAGCTGGGCATTCCACAGGCAAGGAGGGCCATCCGGATCCGGCCTCTCTTCTTTTGTATGCGTCAAGCTTGCAAGATGTAGGGAGGGCAAATTAGTAGCTGTGTAGGAGTGCCTGACGCTGAGAAAGCATCTGTTGGAAAACTTGCTTTGTAATTTCCCGAGCCTTTCAGGGTCAGAAGTGGGTAAAACCTCCCAAATGGAAGAAAATCCTAATCACTTTCAAGTGGGAGGAAAATAAGAAACAGACAGGCTCACGTGGGTGCAGGCTCCCACGATAGTTTCCAAAGCTTCCAAAGAACTGCTCGCTTAGGGACCAAGCCCTGATCTTCTCCTGAGGTCCTTTATTTGGCCCAGTTGGGACCATCAGTGGATGGGAGTGGTGTGCAAATCCACCCTCTCCCCACACTGCTCTGTGAGGCTGGAGATGAGTTGGAAAATGGAATAGGGTCCGTAGATGCATACTCTGCCTTAGTGTTTCGGATAAATCTTTATTGGTTTTATTCACCCAGGTGTTTTCAGCACCTGCGACAGTGCCTGGAGCAGAATCGGTGCTCAAAAAATATTCAGTGAATGAAAGAACGAGTCCCCTTTTGTATCCTACACACTCCCGAAATTCCTTGTCACTTAGCTGACTTTGTACCCACGGTTGATGCGTGAAACTAAGGTGAAAAAGCAAAGGAGGCTTTGATCTCTAAGCAGAGCTGGAGGGGAATATAAATTAGGCAGGTTGGAAGAGTAGGATAAAATCAACACAGCAGTGTGGAGGTGTCTGGGAAAGCTATGGGCTCATGTGCAGACCCTCAGAAGGCGTCTGAGCTGGCAGACAGGAGAAGGCCAGACGTCTGTCTCTGGTGCCTTTGGAGTTGACAGCTCATTCTGAACTCTGTTGGCATTTGCACTTGCTTTGCTTCGAGATAAAGAATCTCCTCTTTCTCTCCTTCTACTTTTGCTGCATTTCTTCTCTCCTCTTCGCCTTCCCCACAGTGCATCTTAAGTACTAGTTTCAGTCCTGCGGAGTAGGACCAGGTTTTGCAAAAGACCCATTCTCTGAGCTCTGCCTTATCTGGTTCATGTCTTCATGGTTTTCATTGGCCTCAACGTGACCGAGACCAAGAAGACGTAGGGAATAGAAAGTGATTTGCAAAACGTGAGCAGTGTCTGCATAACTAAGAACCCTTTCTGGCTCTGTGTGAATAGGGCTCTGGGGGTAATTAAGAGAATTTCTGTAACCCCTGCTCTGGCAACTGGAATTTGTCACTTGGTTTAGCACTTGGAGTAAGTGATAGCTCCATGTTAATGATCAGAAAGGGTGGCATCTTCCAGTTAGTCAATGAAGCCGAAAGATAACCTTGCACCTTAAAAAATACACTCTTGTTTTCCTCTCCTCTATCAATGAGGCACACTCAGAGCAGAAACGTTCTGTGGATGTCTTTACCAAAGGTGTGATTTCTTTGGCTAGAGGAGATGGACATGCAAAGACGACTTACCCGGCTCTGGGCACAGGGAGTGCACGCCCCTCCCTGTGTTAAGCCTGTGTTGGTACATCAGGGCTTCGAGAGCCACAGGCAGAGAAAAGTCAGTCCTTGGGTAAGAGGTGAAGCAGAGAGGGAGAGGGAACAGGAGAGAGACGTTACGAAAGGAGAAGGAAGGAGACCTGCTTCCCGTCGGCTGGTTCCCCATTCTTGAAGAGACACCTCATTGGCTGGTGGCCGCTCTCTATCGGATGGGGGGTGCCCGGGGCTCAGGTATGTGCTCTGCGGGCTTAGAGACGGAGCCCCTGTGGAAGAGCCCAACTCTGCAGAAGTAAAGGCAACGAACGGGGTAAGGGATGCTGGGTCCTGGGCCAGAATCAATTTCTCTCCCTGAAAAGGTGAGGCTGACCCTCTGGGACTCAGGACACAGTCTGTGGCTATTGAGCTAGTTGGCCTGTGTGGCCTTTGGTTTCACCGGGCACAGCCATCTTCGGTCCAACCCTGGATATTACCTAAGTACGGAAATGAGAGTTTTGGAGCCAGACGTTAAGTCATGACGAGTAGTAGCTCTGCAGACTTGCGTTTGATAACCTAATTTCCCACCCTGTTCACTGTGTCCCATCACGTCAACTCTGCCCTTGCCCCAGAAGCCTCCAGGCCCAGAGCCCCGTTTCCCAAAACGGAAGGATGCCTGTAGATGCACCAGGTTGTGTCGGTCTGCAGCCCTGAGCTGGCCTTACCCTTGGCATCTTTTCATGGTTCTGTTTTGCCAGGAGAAGGGCCTTCCTCAGCAGCCTTGTCGCCCCCTGTTTCCTTTGTCTTGTCGTCCGTGGTCTGGGCCCCTTGCCCCTTCTGCAGCATCTGACTGTAAGGCGAGGACTGGGCTTCAGGCAGATCTTCCTTCTTGTTCTCCTTCCTTCTCCCACGGAGAGCTCTACACATAAACCCCACCATCAGCTGCGACGCTCTTGAGGGATTCAACTGCCCCTAAATAAGTGGCCTGACATGGGGTCATTAAGAGGAAGGAGGTGAACGGGAGCACTTAACTTCATGAAAAATTATGTACGGGACCTCCCCAGCGGTCCAGTGGTTAAGGCTTCACCTGCCCTGGTCTGGGAGCTAAGATGCCTCGTGGCCAAAAAACCAAAAAACATAAAACAGAACAAATTTGTAACAAATTCAATAAAGACTTTAAAAATGGTCCCCGTCCGACAAATCTTTAAAACGGTTATGTCATCTGGAAAGAAACTGAATTGATGCCGTCAGCTTATTCTTGCATATAGTAGAATGAGAGAAGGGTGAAAGTATCCCCCAAGTAGCAGGACGATTGGAGAACAGGTATACGTGTGTGCGCGTGTGTGTGCGTGTGTGTGCGCGTATGAATGAATGAATGAAAGAAAATAGTTCTTACAGGGATGAAGCACAGGAGGTCAGGCTACAGCTGAGGTCTAGCAGTTCATTTTTATGGGGTAGGGTTAATAGACTGCACGTCCAACTGTGTTCTCTCTTTCAGTTTTCCCCGTTTCCCATTATATCAATTAAAAAGAGAGTATTTTGGGGGAGTATTGAACACAGTTCTTCAGTGACTTTCAAACCTCCAAGTCATCCCTCTTGGCAGGATCCACAAGGTCCCTCCTGATTTGACCCCTCCTCACTTCATCCCCTCCCCGCTCCCCCGAGTGCTGGAACACCCCAGGGCCCTCAGGCTTGCGTGACTCAGCTTGCGTTTCTCACTCTGCTGGGCGTGTAACCCTTTCCCCCTTTCCCCTACTGGGGACTCCTCATTGCCACGTCCTCTTCTGTGTGGTCCGCGAATTGTCCCAGCCATCGACGTAGACCTGCCCTCCCTCTGGTCCCCAGCCCCTTTCAAGCATCTCCATTCTAGTACTGACCAAGAGTGCAGTCAATGATCTGTCTTCATGTCTGTCTCCACTGTTAGATTTTACGTTCCATGAGGTCCTAGCCTCTGTCTGTTCACCATTGTCTCCGAGCGTATGGCACTGTATCTGGCAAGAGGTAGTCGCTCAATTCATACTGATGAATGGAAGGGTGGATGGGTAGAGGACAAAGTATTGGGTATAGGTAGAGGGGAATAAAAGACAGTAGATTAAAAATATTAACTACGTGGGCTTCGCTGGTGGCGCAGTGGTTGAGAGTCCGCCTGCCGATGCAGGGGACGTGGGTTCATGCCCCGGCCCGGGAAGATCCCACATGCCGCGGAGCGGCTGGGCCCGTGAGCCATGGCCGCTGAGCCTGCGCGTCCGGAGCCTGTGCTCCGCAACGGGAGAGGCCACAACAATGAGAGGCCTGCGTACAGCAAAAAAAAAAAAAAAAATTAACTACGTGGAAGGGAGAGTCGCGGGTATGATCACTCCACTGCAGACCCACAGTGGTACCCAGGGTCAGTCAGGGGCAGAAAGTCAAGGTCGTGTTTGTACCAATGTTGTCTCTGGGATTTGTCAAGAGTGTCCAGCTGCACTAAGGGCTCAGAAAACAGGACATGGTTTTGCCTTTGCCTTCCGTGGTTAGCACATCTGTAGAAGCACTAAATGGTAGCATCTCTGCTGAGCTTAAGTTCTTCCCTGAAAGCCAGAGAAACTTAATCTGAAACCCAGGCTCCTGGAGGTGAATAATTAGAAGAGAACGTTAAGGGTTTAGAAATAACAGTGTCCCTCTGGGAGCCTTGCGTTAACATCACGTATGGAACTGTCCTCACTGAGCTTGGACGGGAACCTGGAATTTTCTCCATAGCATATAAGAAAAAAAGTGCGTGGTTTTTCTCTGATGAGTTTGAACTTGGTTTCTGAAGTTGTGGTCTCTGAAGCCTCCATTCACTTACGGCGGTTCTTTTGCCCCTCTCCGAAGATGCAACTTCAGCGGTTTGTGTGCGGCACAGTTGTGAGTAGCCGGGCAGTTTCTTAAGAAAAACAACATTCTTGAACTGAGAAGAACATCTACTCTGTATCTGATCACCAGAAACCTCCAACTTTGCAAGTTGTAGCATTTGAACCGATCACCCAAGACGTATCTTGGCACATTAAGGAAATCTACACTCAATGAAGATGCTATTGTACGTGTCTCTAGGGCCCTATTCAAGGATGGGGGAGGGTTCCCCTCAGCCAGGAATGCTTGTTTATGAAGTTGTAGCTGCGTGGTACCATTTATAGGACCCAGGCAGATATGCAAATGAGTACGGCCCACAGGACTCAATTAAGCCTTTCCTTGTCAAGCTGACATGGGCCATCGAGTGACTGCTGAGGGGCGGGGATGCGGCCCCCACCCCGAGCATATTCTGGCATGTAAAAATTATGCTCGTAAAATGTTGGAAAGAAGAGGAGACCTTCTAAGGGGCCCTACATCAAGTCACCCGTGGGGGGACGGACCACTTCCCATCTGTTTTAAATTAAATGTGTTTATTTTCTTTGCATCTCGCTCCCCAGCTCATCGTAATCGGTTAGAAAATGTCTTCTGTGATGTTAACTGAAAGCATATTTTTTAATAAGTTGAACTGGCTCTTTGCTTTCACACACAAGGCAGTGACATGGCTTCTTTCACCGTGACTCCGGCGTGTGCTCCGTGGCAGCCGTAGGACGGTGCCTGGGGCCCTATTTGTTCAACACTCGTTTTTTGTTCCCTGTGACGCCCCAGACTCTATGCTGGGTGTTAGGGGTAGAGTGGAGACAAGAGCGTCAGTGACTAAATACGTAAAGTAATTGTCCTTTGTGAAAGTGCTAGAAGGGACATAAGCAAGGGACAGGGAGAGTGTAATTGTCAAGGACCACCTTCTGAACTGGGTGGGCTGGCTCTCTGGGCTAGAGGATTTGGATCTGAGGCCTGAAGGATCAAGAACAAGCCATTCAGATAGAAACTGGGAGATGAGTATTCCAGGCAGAGGAAACAGCTGTGTAAAGGCCTTGAGACAGTCAAGGGTTTGCAACATTTGAGGAAGAGGAAACAAGCCAGGGTGGTTGGAATAGACGGAGAAAGGGAAAGTGGGGAGGGATGAGGCTGGAGCAGGGCCAGGGCAGGCAGGGCCTCCTGGGGAACCCTCAGGATTTTAGGTTTTATGCTAGAAGCCACAGAACGGCAGGAGAAAATGCCAGGCTTGGGTTTGCCACTTACGAGGATTAGGTGGGCGAAATTGAGAAGGACAGATTGGAGAGGGGAGGGATGCCGCGGAGGCGCCGGGTGGGAGGGGCTTGTATCAGTCCAGGTAGCAGTGACGCAGCACACTTTGGCGTGGCATCCTTGGAGACGGAGGTCGAAGGGTGGGATTCAGAGGTTCTGGAGGTTAGATTGACAGGACCTGCTGGTGCATCAGCCAGAGCAGGGGAGGGAGAGGAAGACTCTAGAACTCAAGGGATCTGGTGGTGTTTCGACCTTAGCAACAGGGCAGTTGATGGTGCTCTTTACAAAAAGGAGAAATCCAGGGGCAGGGCTGTTTCGTGGGAAGGTGGGGAACAGAAATCCGTTCCAAACATATTGAGTAGGCAGTTCTGTTACTAAGCTCCGTGTAGAAAGGCCTCTTAGCTATAAGTCTCCTGAAAGGACAAACTTTATAATTTATCGTTATAACTTTAGAAGTAACGATGGAAACATTTGGAGGAACGTGTGATGGAGCTTGAGACGGGGGAATCAGAGATGATTCAAGGGCTGGCAATAAATCTAGTGACCGACATCGCGTATGGAAATACGTAACCGCGGGTTTTCTCCTTTGCAAAGTCTGGTGGGACTTTATTCCTCTATTGGAATAAAAGTACTGGATGAGGTGTGGGTGCAGAGAGTCTGAGAGCTGTTTGTGCCGAGAGGGATGGCCGAAACATCCAGAAAGGACGAGGTGAATTACGATGCAGAGAAGCAAGTATTAATACTTGGAGCTTGGAAAGCATGCCTAGGGAGTGATACAATCTACTTATTTAACGTTATCCTTTCAGTTCCAGCAAGGAGAACTCATTTTGTTAAGCTACTCTTTAAAAATGACATTTTCTCTGTACATCAGGTATTGAAGAAAAAAAAAGGGGGGAATGGAGGCACTTCTTAACATTTCTTCAGCTGAGTCTCTGCCTTCCTATTGATTTTCAGCAGACTCTGTTTTTCCACCAGCTTGCCCACTTCCGAGTACAGGCAGTCCTATGCTTTGCTTTGCTTTGCTTATCTCTTTTCCTGTTTGCTGTTCTAAAGGCGTCCATGGTGCTTTGAGGAAGCATAGCGTTTGGATGGTTGTTGACCAGCCTGTACTGCAAAATGCATTAACCTGAGGTTATCACAGGTAGCTGACTTGGAAGAAAAGCTTTTCCCAGTGGGTTTCTGGTTTGTGTGCCTAGGATCTCCGAGTTGTGCGGGGGAAAGTCTTCTAGTTTTGGTAGAAAAAGCTTAATTTGGGGGTCAGAGAGGCTTGCATTGAGTCCTTAGCTCTACTGTCTTCTAGCTTGTGACTTAAAGTTTTAAAAAATTGAAGTATAGTTGCTGTACAATACGATATAAGTTACAGGAGTCCTAAATCGTGGTTCACAATTCTTAAAGTTATACTCCATTTATAGTTATTATAAAAGATTGGCTGTATTCCCCTTGTTGTACAATATATCCTTGTAGCTTATTTTATACCTAATAATTCGTACCTCTTAATCTCCTACCCCTATATTGCCCCTTCCCCCTCCCCATTAATAACCACTAGTTTGTTCTCTGTATCTCTGAGTCTGCTGCTTTTTTTGTCTGTTTGTTTTTGCGGTACGCGGGCCTCTCACTGTTGTGGCCACTCCCGTTGCGGAGCACAGGCTCCGGATGCGCAGGCTCAGCGGCCACGGCTCACGGGCCCAGCTGCTCCGCGGCATGTGGGATCCTCCCGGACCGGAGCACGAACCCGCGTGCCCTGCATTGGCAGGCGGACTCTCAACCACTGCGCCACCAGGGAAGCCCTGCTTCTTTTTTTTTTTTATATTCACTAGTTTGTTGTACTTTTTAGATTCCACATATAAGTGGTATCGTACAGTACTTCTGACAACATTTTTGAACCCTGTGTTTTCATCTGGAAGATGTGGGTAATGAGAGATATGTAAGTTGCCTAGTAGTGGTAAAGATGAGATGAGATGACATATGTGAAGTTCTTAGCATGAGAATTCATACTGGTTACCACAAATATTATTATTAGACTTACAAACACAATGGTTGTCAATTGGACAGGAAACAAACGTCCCTGGTCTGTAGCTCTGTAAAGGCTGTTGACAAGCATCACAGCCGTGTGTGCAGGGCTGCTGGGGTAGGGTTCTCCATTCCAGTCTAACAGAAGTTGCACGCTGGACGTCCTGATTGTATAATTAAAATCAGCCATTTTTTCAGTTTGAATGAAAACTGTAAATTGAACGAGTAAGTTAAAAAATGGGAACATTTTCTATGCAATGTGGATTACAAACTTCTCTCCAAAAACCATCTGGTGACATGGGCCCCCCATCATTCCAGATGGCAACCATCAGCTGTGACTTAGAAGCTGATGGTGAGGTACCATGTGTCCTTCCCTGCTCCCTGCCCCTCTTAGAGAGCCTGGTCTTATATTTTATATGCGCCCTTGGCTAGCTTGTATGACCTTGGGCAAATTCTTCTACTCTTTTAGTCTTGGTTCCCCCATCTGTAAAATGGAGACGTTAATAATAAAGCTTAGCCCAGAAGTTTCTTTTGAGGATGAAAGAACATCGACAACAAGTTTTTCCACAGTGCTAGGCATACAGAAAGCACTCAGGGCTAGCTGCTGTTGTCCCCATCAGAGCGCTTTGCAAATTAATAGCCATCTGATTGTGATACAGACTTAGACGGACACTGATAGAAGTTGAACTGTGGGTAAGACAGACATATGTTATAGACATATCATATTTTTGAAAAAATACCAATACTGTTTTCTTTTTTGTACACCCTTGTAGTTGATCCAATCCCCACTCCCCTTCCAGGGAGAAGCTTTTAGGCTGGATCTCATCCATCACATCCACTCTCTACTCTTCTCCATCTTGGAGCTGACCAGTTGGGTTCTATCAGTGGAACCCCAGCCTCTGGTGTCCAGTTAGGTTTGGCCAATGGGATGCTCCAGTGAGGGGTGGGGAATCAAAAGAAGGGAGAATAATCGTGTCAGTATTTATTCCTGTCTGGTTCCTTCCCTGAGAAGTTGCCTTGAGCCTGCGAAGATCCCAACCCAAGGATACTGGCTCTTTTTACACACTGTCTCCATCTGGGTTTGGAGAACACTTCCCTCAGACTCTCAGGTCTTGGACTTATAGGTGGTAATGATTACATCGTTACTAGTCCCGGGCAACATGCTATTTCTTGCTGTTCCCCTATACCTCTCCCATAATTTTGTAAAGCCACTTTGATTTATCCTATGTCATCAGGACATTCCACTGTCCTGGAGAAAATTAGGATTATTAAAGCAGAAAGTAAAGAAAATGAAGTCAATTTTAAGATCCTGGCATTTCGAATCCACAGCGAGGTAGAAGCCAGGCTTTGTGCAGAGAGAAAGGGTTTTCTAAATTCCAAAAGGTTTCCTTTAACGCATAAGGAGCCAGGCTAGACCAAGGAGGGTCAAAGCCATAGTGCAGAGCAGGCAGAGGAAATGCCTTCGGGGAAGTGTCCACAAGACAGGAAGGGGACGTGAAGACCGTGGCCACAGGAGGGCGATCCTGAGGGGAAAGCTAGGATGCTGACCGCAGCTCGGCCACCGAGAAGTGACTGTCTCCTCCCTCAGCGCCCCCTGGCCCCAACTTGGTTTAAGCAAAATTAGGGGGTGGGAAGTCCTCACAGAAACCCCGGGAGGTGTGGGGGAGAGTCCCCCATGCGCTCCCAGTGTGTCTGCCAGGGTTTGGAGGTGGCGGAACAGCCAGGACGCTGGGCTCCTCGTGGCCCCGGTGACAGGTGGCCGAGGTGTTGAGAGCGGTAGTCCTGGCACAGACCTGTGTTCAGGGCAAGGGAGCAGGAGGCCACGAGGCATAGGGACCTGGTGATTTGAGGGACCCCAGGGACCATGGGCTGCAACAGCAGATGACAGCAGGACACCACGAGGGGCAGTAAGATCTGCCACAGCTGAGTAATCACCAGCCCAGGACATTGAGAGACAAGACAGGCAGGTCCATAGCCAAGGACTCCGAGGATGCCTGTCACCTCCCTCTGCACCCGGGTCCCTTCTGGGAAGGAGTGGGAGAAATGACCCCTTGATGGAGGGAAGAAACAGCCTGTGAGCTGACTCTTGATTCACCCAAACGAGGCTGAGTTAATGTCAAAGTGAAATGTCTCAAAGAACAGAATAAGTTACCCTTAATTGGCAATTTTTATTTTTCTTGGCCATCAGGAGGAATGGAAACTCCAGAGTAACAGACTAGTGATAAACCGCCTCTAGCTTCATTTTTCCCACACCCCTGTGCTCTGTGTAAATTTCGATGCCCTCTCCTTGACTTTCTTACAAGATGGATCCTTTACACTGGACCCTTGTCTTTTGAGCCACATTGAGTCCGACTAAAGGTGGTGAATGCATTCCGTCTAATACAATGACTTTTACTTATTAAATTATTTTTACTATAATAACTCTAAAGGAAATGAACACAGAAAGAAAAATGTGCATATCCCCTCTACCGCACCACAAAGACAGCCACTTTTAAAAAAGTGGTTTTCTCATCCATGTTGCTAAAATCCTAGCTGACAGGTTGGTCAAACCCTCTGCTTAAGGAAGGCTCTGCTACCAACACCCAGAGACGGTCCCCAATGACATAAAGGAAGAGAGATTTGAGCTGATTACCTGACATTGTCATATGGCATCGAGCTTCTGCTCACTTGGGAGACCTTCCAATTAGTGAAACGGGACATTCTTCTGACGGTGTTCAGATTCAACAGTGTGGACAGGATTTCACTCTTTGCTTCCTACTTCTTAGCCTTTGCCCTCATACAAAATCCCAGGCTTCATGGGAGTTCCTCTCCATCCTTTCTCTGGCATCCTAGACCCTGGTTCTGGGACTCTGGACTTATCTGGAATTCTCTGGACATTACGATGCTGCCGATGGACTTCCTAAGCCTTTTTGAACTGGAGTCCTAAAGAAGAGATCTTAGCGCTTGCTGACCTCGGCACGGTTTTTTCTCCTTTGTGCTCTAATGCACATGACATTGGGGGAGTGTTTTCCTTGGACAGGGGAATGAGCAGTGAAGCAAAATATATCCCCCTGCTCTTGGGTGTATTGCCCCGATTGGGAAGCATAGGTTGTTCCAAACGATGGTTTATTCTTGTGCTTCCATTGACTTGGAACTGGAAAGAGATGCGATCAGATCTGCCCACATCCAGGAGCAGGGGAGATGCCTATTTCAACAGGATTGCCTACCAGCTTCATCTAGATGCGAGATTATGGGTCTAGGACCCTACTGTGGTAAAGGCAAGCCGCTGGTGTTTTGAGATGCCATTTGGTTTTCTCTCCAAATATTCCCAGGGGTGTTCCCTCTGCCGTGCACAGTTTGCAGGTTCTTCCAGAAGAGCCTTGGCTCATGGCCACCTTGGGGCCACACAGGAAGTTCTCAGTACCGGCAATCATGCTTCTGTGGACTGGCTTTTCAACTCTGATGGCAGAGGCTCTTCTTATATCAGCCCTGGGGAGTCAAATGGAGGAAATCCTGAATAAAATCTAGACACAAGACGTATGGACAAATGGGTGAAATAAATAAGCCATTTAATTGAGACTTTATAGTTTTTCCCATGAAAAACCAGGCTTTTTTTTTTTTTCGTTCCTGAGGCCTGCTGTACTAGCTTTGCTGACGTTATCAGATGTTAAATCACACTGACCGAATAAAATGGGAAAAATCAGATCATGACAAACCAGCTTGGTGTTATTTCTATCATGATTTCCTCTTTGACCCATGCATACATAATGTATCAAAAGAACCATTTTTAGTTTCCAAATATACAAGAGTATTTTTGGCTTCTTTTGCGGGGGGGAATTGAGTTCTCACTGTATTGTATTGTGGCAGAGAATATAGTACATATGTTTTACTGATTCTTTGATTTTTTTTAACATCTTTATTGCAGTATAATTGTTTTACAATGGTGTGTTAGTTTCTGCTGTGTAACAAAGTGAATCAGCTATACATATACATATATCCCCATATCTCCTCCCTCTTGCGTCTCCCTCCCACTCTCCCTATCCCACCCCTCTAGGTGGTCACAAAGCACCGAGCTGATCACCCTGTGCTATGCAGCTGCTTCCCACTAACTATTTATTTTACATTTGGTAGTGTATATATGTCAATGCCACTCTCTCACTTCTTTGATATTTATTGAGATGTCCTTTATGGTCTAGTGTGTGCTCAGTGTTTAGAAATATTCCTCGAAGACTTGAAAAGAATGCAGATTATCTAAGAGTTGAGATAAAGTTCTAAATATGTGAATTTTATACAGTGTCTTAATGATGCTGTTTAGCATCATTATTAATTTTTGATCACTTAGTAACAGACGAATGTTAAAATCATAATTTAAGAAATTCAGTATTTCACAATTCTATTGACTTTTACTCTCTATGAAACTACCGCTTTTGTGGGTCAATCGAATATTGAAAATTTTATATGGTTCAATGTAATATTTTGAGGCTATGTTGGTGATGCTGGTTGTCTCTGGAATCAGAATCAGAAATCACGAGAGAGGGAAGAAAACGTCCCATCAAGAACCGAAATATTGGGACTTCCCTGGTGGCGCAGTGGTTAAGAATCCGCCTGCCAATGCAGGGGACACAGGTTCGAGCCCTAGTCTGGGAAGATCCCACATGCCGCAGAGCAATTAAGCCCGTGTGCCACAACTACTGAGCCCGCGAGCCACAACTACTGAGCCCGAGTGCTGCAACTACTGAAGCCTGCGTGCCTAGAGCCTGTGCTCCGCAACAAGACTGCGATGAGAAGCCCACGCACTGCAACGAAGACCCAATGCAGCCAAAAATAATAAAAAAGAACCCAAATATTTCAGAGAGAAGCTAAGTCAGGATGTGTCAGTGTGACGCAGGGCATTGAGGCTCCAAGGAGCAATTCTTTTATGGAGTAAGTATTTATTGAGAACCAGGAACTGTGCAAAGCACTGAGATACTTAAAAAGATAAGTAAGGGCTTCCCTGGTGGCGCTCGTGGTTGAGAACCTGCCTGCCAATGCAGGGAACACGGGTTCGAGCCCCGGTCTGGGAAGATCCCACATGCCGCGGAGCAACTGGGCCCGTGAGCCACAACTACTGAGCCTGCGCGTCTGGAGCCTGTGCTCCGCAACAAGAGAGGCCGAGACAGTGAAAGGCCTGCGCACCGCGCACCGCGATGAAGAGTGGACCCCGCTCGCCGCAACTAGAGAAAGCCCTCGCACAGAAACGACGACCCAACACTGCCAAAAATAAATAAATAAATTTATAAAAAAAAAAAAAAAAAAAAAAGATAAGTAAGACAGCTCCTGCCTTCAGGGAACTTAGAGGAGGGAGAGAACATGATGTAAACAAGTACAACCCTCCACATACAGGGCGTGGGAGAGGCGGAAAAGAGAGAGTAGTCAGATCCGTCAATTCTGGGGTACAAGATCCGAAAAGGATTCTGAAAGGAGTGTCTGCACGAGCCGGACGCCAGAACACTGAGAGGCTAGCAGGAGATTTCGAGAAACCTAATCCTATTGCACTAGGAAGTGGTGATTCCCTTTGGGTCAGACGGGACGATATTTGAGGTCATTAAAACTGTGAGGTTTGAAGAATTTTCTTTCTTTTTTAAAATACAGAAGAGGAAGATTTCAGTGAATGATGTAAATGGACCTAGAATTCTGGGTCTGGATTCCAGATTCACCATTCCAGCTACAGAGGCCACCGTGGTAGCCACCCTCAGCCGTGCACGCTGGTGCCTTGAGGCCATGGTGTCTCCTTTGTCTCCCGAAGATACGCCATTATTGGAGAGACCTGGAATCGGAGCTTAGTTAAACTGCAGCCTTCCTTCAGGAGGAGTGGGTAGAAGGGCACTGGGATGATGGAGGAATGACCGCTTTTCCACGGGACACTGTCAGCTAAAAGAGACTAAAAGAGGCCCCCCGAGAAGAGGGTTAAGGAACAGTAATTACTCCACTAGAGAAGCAGCTGAGAGCTGGATCTATAGGGGTTCAGGTATCTGTTCTGCACCCTGCCCAGGGGTTGGTCCTACGTGGTGAAGCTCGTGGTCATTTTCTTCTTTACACCTCAGTATGAAAATGGATCCCAGTTTAAATGTAAAGTATTAAGATTAGACTCAATACAACTTTATTAAATTCATCAGCTCAGAAGCTATAATGCTGTAGATGGAGAAAAGCTGGTGCTTACCTTTACTGTTTCTAAAAAGAGAGAAAAGAGAGAGAGAATGAAAGAGACAAACTACAATAGCAAGTCTTTTCTTCTACTGAAAAAAATATCTATTTGGATAAGATGATCTATCTCTTCATTCAATGTTACTATTCTTTATTCATTAAAACATGTTTCCAAGGTATTACTACTTGAAAAACCTGTTAGCTCTAATTGAAATGACTTCATATATGCATGGAAAAGAGTCACAAAAAATGTCTTGAAAATGTAATTCATATACTTCACCAGATGCTTAGATGATCTCATTCATTCATTGATTATTCAACAAAAATATATCCCATGCCAACCCTACCCTGGGCATTGTGCCACCCAGCCCAAAGTCGGGGCATTTCATTATGTAGTGGGACACGTGAAAAGATGTTCCAGAAACTTCTTTAGAAGTCACTTTATGGTTTCCTCTGAAACCGTAGATGAGTTTAAATGCAGACACATTAGGACAGAAATGTGGTTTAGATGACGTTACCAGTCACAAAAGACAAATTTTCCTTCCCTGTTGAAGTCTAATAGATTGGAACTAAAATGAATTATCTACGATGCTCTTAATAAACTCTATTGGTAAACAAGGAATGTGTTTATTTTACTTAGAAAAGGCTTTTTGGGGGGCCATTTTCATGGCACATTCTTTCTTTTTTAGTGATCATACCCAAATGGTTCTTTTTATAAAAGCGTATCATAAAATCTCCAACATAGCCCTCAAAAGGAAACAGGGTTCACATAAAATAACGGAGGTTTTGCTTGGATCTTCCAAAGAGGTGAAGTATGTCATTGATAAAACCGGAGCGACCTCAGTGTGATGGGGCAGCTGAGAACCAGAGGAGTCAACAATTTGGGGGGGAAATAGAAGCATCCAGGGCCTTTGGTGAACATCTTAATGCTGAAAACGTTTGGGGAGATTTGGAAGTATTGCAGGCAACCCCTGAGTAATCGGGGGGCTTCTTCTGAATGATCCTATCTAGAAGGGGAAAAGGGAAAGTATGTTCAGTGGGATAGTCATGGCATTGGATCACACACACACAACATGCGTATATGTGGACTACATGCATACACATTTGATCACACGCATTATCTACATATATTTATAGTACAATTTTTACATCATATATATATATATTTTTGTTTTTGCGGTACACGGGCCTCTCACCATTGTGGCCTCTCCCGTTGCGGAGCACAGGCTCCGGACACACAGGCCTGGTGGCCACGGCTCACGGGCCCAGCCGCCCCGTGGCATGCGGGATCCTCCCGGACCAGGGCACGAACCCTCGTCCCCTGCATCGACAGGCGGACTCCCAACCACTGCGCCACCAGGGAAGCCCTTTACATCATATATTGTACTAATTGAATGCTGCTGAATTCCAGAGCCCACTATTTTTTCCACTCTATGTTGATGTCCAGAGAACAAATCATTGAAAACTTTAAAAATCAAGTTGTATGAACTTGGGCACATTTTTTTCCTCTGGGCTTCATTTGACCATTTTGAAAAGGGGAATCACAGAAATCTCACCGCCTGTCGTCAAAGGTTGCTGGAAAATTCAATGAAATAATCAAGTCAAAGTGCTCAGTAAGCTCTACAAAGTGATGTACAAAAATAGTATTGTAAATGTACTTTATAAACATAGGGACCAGATGTCTTAATTTTACGATTGTGCAAGGAAACCAAAGGAAATTACCAAAATGTAGCCATTGATTTAGGCAAAGATCCAACAGAATGACAAAAATACTTATTATTTCAACTTAAGGAAAATAAAATTAACAACATCTTTGTTTAGAACAGTGGAATGTTGATGATTGTTCAGGCTGAGTGCTGAGTACAAGGGATCCTCATTGCTTTTGTGTGTTTGAAAATTTTCATCTGAACAAAAATATGAAAAACCGTTGTTTGACTGTTAACATTAGGTAGGTTGGTGCTTATGAACAAGGACTCAGGAGCTAGAAGGCCAGGGTTCGAATCTTGCTTCTGCTAGTGTGCTGTCACACTTGCTGTGTGACCTTCAGCAAGTTATTTGTGCCTTCATGGCCTTATCTATGAGGACAATCATAGCGGCTATATCGTAGGCTTGTTCAGAGAATTAAAGAAGTTCATATTTGATAAGCACTTAGTAAATTATGTATAAGTGTTTGGTAAAATAAAAATCTTTCGGGTTCTGAATAGGTACTATTATTTACAAGGAACATGAGGCTCAAAAAAGTCAAGCAACTTCCTCAAGGTCACAGAGTTAGTAAGTGGCTTTGCCTGGGTTTGATTCTGGCTCAGGCTGTGACTCTAAAAGCTTGGCTCTAAATGCCAGCGCTGTGTCCCATGGGAGAGCTTCTACAATTCAGCCAAGTCGTAATTTGGCAAATGATACCATATTCACCGTTGTGTTTAAGGGCATTTTGGAGGTCAGGAGGGTTGCTGGGCGGGTCTGTTTGCAGGAGGCCCAAGGAGCAAGTACTAAGTAGGGGTGCAATGGGAGACCCTCTCTTGTGACCCCAGACCTTTCTGGAAGGGCTTTGAAGGAGGTCAGGATTCTCTGGGGGCAGAGGTGGGGCCTGAGGAATTCTTTGCAGACTGTTATTGGGCCTCTTACTCCACAGAGATGGTGTAAAAGCTGCTACGGATGTGATGTTCCAGAAACTGTTCAAAGAGCTTTACACATATGAGCGCATTCAGAGCATAGGTACTAACCTGGATTATCTTAGCCTACCCACCCAAACTCTGGAAGTTTGAATCCTCCTTCAGATTTACTGCCATTATTTTGCACGTTGGGCCCATTTGACCTCTTCCACAATTCTGTGTGGGAAACTATAGTTATAACCTCCTTTCTAGAATTGGGAGAAACTGGAGTCTGGGGAGAGTTTGAGACTTTTGGACCACTGACCAAAAAGTAGTGAACCTCTGGTGGGAAAGACTGATTACCCTGGTCCATTTGGGCTGCTGTAACAGAATACCATATGTGGGTTTCTCACAGTTCTGGAGGCTGGAGGCCCAAAGTCAAGGCACCGGCAGATTTAGTGCCTGGTGAGGGTCTGTCTCTTGGTTCATAGACTGCTGTCTTTTTGCCATGTCCTCACATGTTGGAAGGAGCAGGAAAATTCTCTGGGGTCTCTGTTATAAGGGCACTAATCCCATTCATGGAGGCTCCACCCTCATGACCTAATCGCCTCCCAAAGGCCCCACCTCCAAATACAGTCACACTGGGCATTAGGATATAAAATGTGAATTTGGGGGGGGGGGAGGATGCAAATTCTATGGCACTGATGTTCATAAAAACAGATGTTGCACGATACTGAAAATACGAACTTCCAAATAAAGGCCAAAAAAAAAATTTAGCTCACGAAATTATTTGTAAAACAGCAATCCTAGATCCTTAGGGAATAATATACATGCCAGATTTTTCTACAAGCTTGTTAATTATGTTTTTTTCCAGGCAGATAGATAGGCAACTCTTTGCAAAGCTTCTCCATGGAATGATTTCATTCTTTAAGGACAGATTTTCAAGGTTTTCGGGCCTCACTGAAACATGGCCAAGTTGTGTCATCTGAGAATTCTTGGGATTGTCAAATATAGGAAGAGAGGCCCACTGATTTACCCAGTCCATTCAGATGACACTGCAGGGAGAATTTAATCAGAATATCTTTCATATAAAATGGGATTTCTGGAGATTTATGTAAAAAGAGTGAATATAAAGGATTATGATGAAGACAGCCTATTTTTTTTTTTTTTTTTTTTTTTTTTTTTTTTTTTTTTTTTTTTTTATTTCTTTTTTTTTTTTGTTTTGTTTTTTTTTTTTTTTTACATCTTTATTGGAGTACAATTGCTTTACAATAGTTTCTGCTTTATAACAAAGTGAATCAGTTATACATATACATATGTTCCCATATCTCTTCCCTCTTGCGTCTCCCTCCCTCCCACCCTCCCTATCCCACCCCTCTAGGTCGTCACAAAGCACTGGGCTGATCTCCCTGTGCTATGCGGCTACTTCCCACTAGCTATCCATTTCACGTTTGGTAGTGTATCTATGTCCATGCCACTCTCTCACTTTGTCACAGCTTACCCTTACCCCTCCCCATATTCTCAAGTCTATTCTCTAGTAGGTCTGTGTCTTTATTCCCGTCTTGCCACTAGGTTCTTCATGACATTTTTTTTCTTAGATTCCATATATATGTGTTAGCATATGGTATTTGTTTTCCTCTTTCTGACTTACTTCACTCTGTATGACAGACTCTAGGTCCATCCACCTCACTACAAATAACTCAATTTCGTTTCTTTTTATGGCTGAGTAACATATACAATGGAATATTACTCTGCTATAAAAAGACAGCCTATTTGCAGAAAGTTTCCTTTTTCACCTAATCACCAGCTAATGTAACTTGGAGGGAAGCCAGGGTGGCGCCTGTAACCTTCCTTGGTCATTTAGTGCCTCTGAGAGGGACATACACGGACTTTCTAAGTAGCAACAGGCCAGCTGGGTCTCCGCTGTCCACACGGTGACTTCACCACCAAAGCTGGGGGTAGCAAGGAGATCAAGAGGAGAGTGAAGACGTATTTTGTGTGAAGCCGTCCCCCTTTCCCAGAGTAGTCAGCAACCCCACGAATGTTCTGGAAAGAAGCACAGAGGAAGACACTAGTCTGAGTGCCCAGAGGCGGTAGGTTACCCTTGCAGAGTGGACGAGGGGATTCTGACAGCCCCACCCTCCAAGTTGAGCTCTGGGAAGCTTGGAGCAAGACTCTGAGATCCCAGCCATGGCCCCCCTAATCCCCCCACCCCGCCCTGTGGAGAACGTGCACTGGGACGCCTGATCCAGACTGCTTTCTGGGGCTTTCTTCTCTGGGTACTAATGGCTGGGTGAATCAGACACACAACAGCCAGTGTCTGCTCTCACCAGTGATCTTGTGGTTCATTTCTCCCACCTTAACCCATTAATTGTCCCCCGTCAGCATACTCTTGGAATTACTGTATTTTTCTCTTCGTGTTTATGCTGATTACATATATGTTGGTCTTGCCTCCTGTACGCCCTCTTTGAAGGCTGGGGATGGGTCTCTTCTCCAGCATCTGTTATCCTGAGTGTCTGCTAACAGGTTGTCATGCCCCAAGGGGATGTGGGAAATGCTTCTTTATCCACCATCCAGTTTCTCTGTATGTCCTGCCTTCTGCTCTGGGAGCTGGCCTGACCAAACCTTCGATGACATCTGGTCAAGGCAGTCCAGGTCAATGCCATTCACGGATAATAAGTTCCTCCTATGCTCGTGACACAGAGCTAGGCTCTTTAAGTGACTGAGATGCAGCCTGGGTCTTCCAGAGCCTTTCGAGTCAGAGGAGGCATGAGAGGAGCATTTCCAGCCTTGCTGTTAACACTGGCTGTTGGGTACCGTTAGTCGTGAAATGTGTCATCAGTAATTTGTTACTACTAATAAAATACTGAGTGAGGATGACTTATTTTTTAAAAATAAGTTTGGGACTTCCCTGCTGGCCCAGTGGTTAAGAATCCACCTGCCAATGCAGGGGACATGGGTTCGAGCCCCGGTCTGGGAAGATCCCACATGCTGCAGAGCAACTAAGCCCGTGCGCCACAGCTACTGAGCCTGTGCTCTAGAACCCACGAGCCACAACTACTGAGCCCGCGAGCCACAACTACTGAAGTCCACGCGCCTCGAGCCCATGCTACACAAGAGAAGCCACCGCAAGGAGAAGACCGTGCACTGCAACGAAGAGTAGCCCCCGCTCGCTGCAACTAGAGAAAGCCCGCATGCACCAATGAAGACCCAGCACAGCCAAACATAAATAAATAAATAAATAAATAAAGTGAAGTGCTAAAGACTTAAAAATAAATAAATAAAAATAAGTTTGAGTGGATTCAGAGTTATTTTTATAATACCCCCTCATCATGTTTCTAGCATTATTTATAAGTGTGAAACTTTGTAGTTTTCAACTTTTTTTCCCCTTCTGGTGTACATGCCTCACACACCCCTGAGGGCCCGTACAAGAAGTGGTTGCTTCATTTCAGCTGAACCGTAAGGAAGCTGGGAGGCAGCGTATGTGTGTCAACCAGCTTACCGGCTCTGACCCCATGCCTTTCTCGCCAAGGCAAGGAAGCTTCTCTGAATGCACATCATTCATGGTGACATGATCACAGATACCATCTTTTATGGGGAGAGGGAAATGCATTCTGGTGAGGAAAGAAAGAATGGGTAAAGTTGTTGGCTAGGACAGATCTAAGCTGTGTCTTGAAAAGTAGGCATAACTTGGACCGAGAACTGTGGTGTGCACGGGTCACCCAGCAGTGAGAAGATCTGGGCAAAGTGGCAGAAGGAGGAAAGCGTTGAAAGTGTACGGGGGTCCTATGAGTTGTCCAGTGTGGGAAGAAAGATGCTGGGAGGGCTCCACGCTAAGTTGGGAAAAATACTGAAAGCTCTGGATGGAAGATGGAGGTGTTCAGACCTCATTCTGTATAGAGTGCAGAACCAAGTTATCCAAATATGCACATTGATTTGTATATGTCTATGTGCCAGGTGCATAGAATAGTTCTGGAAGAGTTCCTGAAGACATTGTTTCTAAATATAACATAGCAGGTAAGGGTCCTGACTCTGGAGACGATTAATCTGGATTCAAAAACTGGCTCTGTCGCTTATTGGCTATAGACCTGGGTTCACTGTGCCTCGGTTTCTCCACCTGCAAAATGGGGATAATAAAAGTGCTTACATCATGGAGTTGTTTCTAAACATTAAATGCTAAGTATGAAATGGGTTAAAATATAACTTTGCTCGGAACGAGCTCTCAGTCGCTGCCGGCTGCTAACGTGTTGATTTTTATTAGGATCTTGGCTGAGTGACTAAGTGGGTGGTCTGTGGTTGTCTGCTGCTGATGCGGGTGAAATACGACACATCTTAACGAATCAAGTCGTACTAGCGGAGTGAGTTCAGTCGCTGTGTTGTGTTCTCTGAGCAGTAAGCCGTGTACACAACCCTCCAGGATGTGGCACCCATGATAAACACAGACATACAAGTGTGGAAGAGTGAATCCACAGCAAAGCAAAGTGGTACCGATTCACTGGATCGCACAGCCCGGGGCCAGACGAAGGTTATGACAACACGTTTCTCTAAGAGTTTGGAGAAGGAAGCGATGCCGTGCAGGTTGGAGACCTCTGGGAAGTCTTGGAGAGCTGAGGAGGAATTTGACCTGGCGATGTCAGTTTGGGTGGGAATTAGGTATCTGGAGAAGGGGGGTCCGGTGCTTCTGTCCTGTTTCAGGGTGTTGACCCAAGCTGGTCGTGCTTCTCACTCTGCATTCTTTCATATATGCATCGTTTGGTATTTTAAGGTGTTTTCTAAATGTTCTCAAGCTCCACTGTGTGTGTGTCTATGCTTCTCAGGCCTTCATTATCTTTAGGACCTTCCCAATGTATGGCTCTGTATAATCGGGCTTTCAAGAAGGGATGCTTCTCCGGTTCTACAAATTATAAATATGGCCATCATATTTCTCTCTTAGAGATCTATTAATCTGCACGTACAAATCTTTGCACGTTTTCTAGTTTTGAGAAACATTTTTTCCTTTGACCAAATACTATTTTTGTTGTTGTTAATTGGTCAGTGGGCCACTTGTGGCATAGAGCAAATCTCCATTCTCTCCACAGCTGTTTTTAAAAAATGCCTGAAGAGCTTTGCAAAAGAAGCTCCATTGACTTGGCCAAAAGATGGGAGAGGAGCAGAGGAAAAGAGACCAGGAGGGAGGGTTGTTTGTTCAGTTTTCTCAGTAGTAAAAGCACCCAAGACAACAGAAGAGAAATGGAGCTCGGAGATATGTGAAAACAGGGACTGTCAAGAAGATGTTCGATTCAGTCTTTGCTGTTTCTTGCCCGTGATTATTCTTTCTTGCATTCACCCTAATTTCCTTTGAAGGAGATAAACACCATGGAGGGAGGGGCCACGGGCGATGTGAGATGGGTGGCCTGAAGTGTGAGTCAACATTTGCTGGGTGCCCAGGCTGGCGGAGAAGGACAGAGGATTATCTGGAGAGTGGCAGATGGTGACGGGAAACACACGCAGAAGATTCCATGACAAGCTTTCTAGGAGAGGATCTTCACTCAGCAGTGACCAAAGGGCCCAGGGCAGAGAAAAAGGATAAGAGAGGTGGGAGGAACAGGAGTTAGTGGCTCAGGAACCAGGGAAATGAGGGGGAGGGTCTCTCTAGTGTGTGATGGTTAATCTTATGTATCAACTTGGCTGGGCTATGGTGCCAAGATATTTCATCAAACCTTATTCTGGGTGTTCCTGCGAGGCTGTTGCTGGGGGTGAGATTTACATTTAAACTGGTGGACTGTGAATACAGCAGATTGCTCTGCATGGTGTGGGTGGGCCTCATCTAATCAGCTGAAGACCTTATGAGAACAAAAGGCTGACATCCCTGGAGAAGACAGATTTCTGCCAGCACACCGCCTTTGGACTTGAACTGCACCTCTTTCCTGAGTCTCTAGCCGGCTGCCCTCCCCCATCAGATTTCAGACTTGCCAAGCCTCCATAAGTGCATCCAATTGCTTCAAATAAATCAGTCTGTGTGTCTGTCTGTCTGTCTGTCTCTCTCTCTCTGGAGAACACTGACTAATACAGCGGTGTAATAGGTATTTTGTGCATATCTCATTTCGTTCTTAGGAGCACAATTCCAGGTCTCATAGAGGCTCAGTGGCAGAGACAGTATCCAAGTCTAAGTCTGACTTCCAATCTCCTACTCTGCTCACATTCGCTTCTTAGGGTCCAGGGAAGGGCTTTTGAAAAACTTAAACTGGAATCCCTGGCTTCCTGTCTGTGAAGAGTCTAATAGCGGACCTACTGGAGACCCAAGTAACTGGGCTGGCTGCCTCACTGTGTGGTGCTGTCTGAGAGCAGCTGGTCTTCAAGGCTGAGAAATCACAGCCCGGGGCCCTTCCCTCTGAGCCCTTCCGTTTCAATGGAAGGGGAGGTGCCGTTTCCATCCCAGGTGCCTGGAAGTGCAGCTGAGGAGTCCATTATCCCATCAACAGCCTGCCAAAGGGATGCTCTGCCGTTCTGTTCCTTCTCGACATTTCCTGGCAGCTGCTGCCCCCTTTATTCCGGCCTCTCTCAGTCTAAACATGGGGTTTGGAAAGCACAGGGAGGAAGGACGTGAATTCAGGGTTCAAGAGATAGGAGAGGAACTCCGACCCAGGTATGACCCGCGTCTCCTGTATTCATCTTCCCTGTTTAGAACCGAGAAGCAGAAGGCCTCTCGGAGGGAGGGAGGGAATAAGGAGGGAATTTTCTCATGCTTCCTTTCTGATCTTTGGAAGTTCCAGTTGCAGGATTGCAAAACCAGAGCAGGTGTTTCCAATTGCTTTGGGCAGCAGACTGAGCCCTCAGTGTCACAGGCCTGAGCTCTCCACTTCATATATATATATATATTTTTTTATTTTTATTTATTTTTTAAGTTTATTTTTAGTTGTGTTGGGTCTCGTTGCTGCGTGTGGGCTTTCTCTAGTTGTGGCGAGGGGGGGCTACTCTTCACTGTGGTGAGCGGGCTTCTCACTGCGGTGGCTTCTCTCGCTGCGGAGCACAGGCTCTAGGCACGTGGGCTTCAGTAGTTGTGGCACACGGGCTTCAGTAGTTGTGGCACTCGGGCTCAGTAGTTGTGCCTCGCGGGCTCTAGAGTGCAGGCTCAGCAGTTGTGGCGCACGGGCTTAGTTGCTCCGAGGCATGTGGGATCTTCCCGGACCAGGGCTCAAACCTGTGTCCCCTGCATCGGCAGGCAGATTCTCAACCACTGCGCCACCAGGGAAGCCCCTCCACTTCTTGAAATGAGGGCCAGCTGTTGGACAGCTGGCAGCTGTGGAAGGAGGGGGCTGGGAAGTATAGAACTCCACCAGCCTAACTGGCTTTATGCTCCTTTGACCACTGCAAAGAGAATGCAGAAAGGGAAGCATGCCTTGTTTCCTTCAAAGGTTTTCTCTCAAGGAAATCTTTGTGACTGTGAATAAAATGACGATGATCTTTTAAGTAGTGAGTATATCAAAAGTTATACATCCCAAGGAGGATTAAACATATGAAGCGCTATCAATGTAGTCATCTGGACCACATGCTTTTCTAAGTCTTTGCTGGAGTGTCTCTTCTGTAGTTGCATCTCTGCCCTCAGAAGGCATGTGTAAAAGCCCAGACGTTCATCACAGAGGAAGCAAATTAAGATTAGTATGTCAGTAACTAAGTGGGCTATAAGCATCATCATTTCCACAATATGACGGGATTATGAAGCAAAGCCCAGCTATAAGCTGAGAAAAGAGACACACTTAAAACACAGTGACTCACAGAGGTTGAACTTAAAGAATGGGAAAGGTCATGGCAGGCAAATGCAAGTTAAAACAAAGTCTGACTCTTCCTCTTGGTCAGACAACGTTAAAGTCGTGGCGAAGAGCATGAAATGAAACAAAGAAGGTGCTTTACTATCTTAAAGAGAACCACATTTAAAATAACAAGGGCTTCCCGGGTGGTGCAGTGGTTGAGAGCCCGCCTGCCGATGCAGGGGACACGGGTTCGTGCCCCGGTCCGGGAAGATCCCACGTGCCGCGGAGCGGCTGGGCCCGTGAGCCATGGCCGCTGAGCCTTCGCGTCCGGAGCCTGTGCTCCGCAAGGGGAGAGGCCGCAACAGTGAGAGGCCCACGTACCGCAAAAAAAAAAAAAAAAAAAGGCCAGTTGTCCATCCACATATCCTTGTGTTACTGTGCTTTACTCTCCGAGGGGAGAGCTGAGCTTCTCTGGGAGGGACTGATGGCCCGGGACAGCTTGGCCAGTCACCCAGCAGCCCTTCTCCAGGGACATTGCACAGACATCCTGGGAATCACCGTCTATGAAATTCAAGGGCAGATTCTCAGCTATTCCAGGGATGCAGTGAGAGGGCTTTGCTTTCACCGGCTCTGGCTGTCCATGGAATATGCCTGGTGTTCTTCCCGCAGTGAAGAGAGAGTAAGATGTTTTCTTTTGGCTGTTTTCCCTTAACAGAGAAAACCCTGCAACTCCATTTTTTAGGGTGTAGTGCCTTAGCGCATCACCTGGAGACACACAGCTATTTATACAAACAGCAGCAAACCCTGGGCAGAGCTAGTGCCAGGATTCCCAGGTTCATTGCTCATCACCCTGACTCACCCTCCTAACACCAGTACAGTCAGACAGTTAATTGAAACATGGCTCCAGGGCAGAAGAGATCTTGGTTCCATTTCTTAACCGTGTTCTATACCCAAATGCCCTTAAAGAGAAGTAAAAAGGTCTGAAAATGAAATCAAGCCAATAGGACGTTTTGAAGACAGCGAAGGGTACAGGATCAAAGAATCACAACTAACTGATAAAGATTTTTTTAAAGAAACCTCCATAATCGTTTATCATTGATCGAGTTTTGGCTGGGTTCTAGGCATTGTACTAAGCACCTCACATGGATTTTCTCATCACATCCTCTGGAAAACTCTGAGAGGGTGCAATGATCACCCCCAATTAAAACTGTGACAATGCCAAGGTTTTAGTGGGGTTTAGCAGGTTACACAAGGGCATATAGTAAGTTCTTGGACTCTTTTCATTTCTTAAAAAAAGACACACACACACACAAAACAAAAAACAACAACAAAAACTATATCTGGGTAAAGTCAAGTTTTAGCAACCTTGAAGAGAAGGAAAACACCCCCATAATCTCTACATTTCTTGGATTGCCTTTGTAGTAGAAGGGTGTTACGGGCTGGCTGAAAGAGTATGATCAGACTGATGATTCACTTTGTTACACAGCAGAAACTAACACACCATTGCGAGGCAATCATAGTCCAATAAAGATGTTTTAAAAAACAAACCAAAAAACCCTCCTTCCTTCCTTCCTTCCTTCCTTCCTTCTGTCCTTCCTCCCCTCCTTCCTGACAAGATGTTGAAGTTAGAAACATTGTCCCTCTGTCCATCCATTTGCCACAAATTATCAACTTTCTTTGGTCACAAACACCTGACACGGTGCCTGGTATGAGTTTGGGTGATGATATATAACCGCAGCTTAAAAATACTTGTTAAAACAGGAATGTACCCTCTGCAAGGCTTGACTTAAATATGTAAAGGAACAGCATTGCCAGCCACCAATGCAATACTGAGGGAATTAATCTGGTTAATGTAGGTGTCACACTCAGGCAGTTATCCTGAATGTCTCTAGACCTAGAAGTTACTAGTCCTGTAAGTGATATGGCTTTTTTTTTCTTTCCGGGGGGGTGTGTGTGAGTTTGGGGATTGGTTTGTGTTCTTAAAAGAATATATCTGATCCACAGAAAGGGCTGATTCTATCAGGTTCCCTTGCCTTCTAAACTTAGCACTTTGTAATTGTTTAAAGAAGAACTAAGATGGTTATCCTGATACCATGTCTGCAAGAGCCACAAAGTGAAGACAAATCTTGTCGTTGGTCCCAAGCTCAGGAAGAAGATAGAGAGAATGGCCTGGCATGGGGTGATCACAGTAGCCCAGCATTTTAATTCTTCTAAGTCAGTATATTTTCTGAGATGATCCAGGACACTTCTACAGAGTTGGGAAAACTAACATTACATTCAACAACAAATGGCGGCACCATAGGGTCATTGCTATAAGGTCTTTGTTCCCCCAAAGACTTCAGACTAAGTATGTGCTTTTTCTTAGCTCCTCTGACTATGAAAGGCTACCAGGGGTGGTGTAGGAACTTCAGTTATGGGACAAAGCTACCCACTCTTCTGGACAAATAAAAGGGATGAGAAGTATGTTCATAGAAGAAAGTGGAAGCTTTTATCGTAGAAAAAAGAATTACCGCCTCAGGGTTATGGCTTTGTTTTGAAGAGAGAGGAAGCACTGAGTGGTGTTTTAGGACTACCCTGGTAATCAAACTTTCAAGGGACTGAAGGACACACTTCCAAAGGGCTGGAAATGGGAGGTCCCCACTGATGCCAACGGTGGGACAGCAGGAGGGAGCTCAGGTGGCCTTGAGTGGAGATGTCTGGTGCTTTGGAAGGGATGGGATGGGGCCCGTCAGAAGGAGTAGAGAGTGGCATTGATCTACTTTCTGCTCCATAATCTCAAGCTTGGAGAACTGCCATGGTACTTGGCTTTGGTCAACCATCAGGACGCTGTGGGATGCCACAAAAATCTCACTGTCTCTAAGAAGACTAATTCTGTGAACTCTGGAATTCCCCAGCATAGCAAAGTAGACTATGAGTGGAGGTCATTGCCTACACACCCAACCCTAGGCTACAAAGAGATTATAATTTTATACAGCATTTCCAAAAGGGTATTTCAAGGAATATGATCGCAATGATGTCAACAGAGGGGTACTGTGGGGAAAAAATCATCTATGTTTAAGGAAGTTTGGAAAATATGTGGTTTAAATGAGTTAAACCATTTCTTTTCTACATGATTTCTCAGGGCTTTTCATCTGCTATCCTGAATTGTGTATCTCTAAGAGGGAGACTGTGTGTATATTTCAAAAGTCAGGTTTCAACGTAAAAGCTAGGTGACACTTCTCCCTTACTTTTGGGTGATACCAGTGACAGAATTTCATTGGCACATGACTTAAAGCCTGCGGAAACAGGCATGGATTTGTGTACTTGTGTGAATGTGTATACTCTAGAAAAGAACCAAACCATGCCTTATATACAAGGATAGGATTATTGGCGGGGTATGGGGATGAGGCTGGGGTCGGGGGGAGAAACAGGTTCTTTGTGGCAGAGATCTAGAAAAGTCAGCACCCCTGATTGAAGGTCAAGGTCCATGATGCTAATTCTGAGTCCCTGGATGACCTTTGCAGAGTCACTCGGCCCCATCTGGTTCGTTTTCCCATACACAAAGCAGAAAATTTGAAAAATAAGGGCTTTAACAGACTTACGAAAAATCACAAGGATTAAACAAGCCCACGCTGTTAAAATGTTTGAGCCCTGTGGTCAAGTACACGGGCTGATAACAGGGTGTGGTCCTCGCCGCCAGCAGGATTAACTGAGGGTTTGCCCAGCAGGCACGAGTCTGTTCCACCGGAATTGCGGGCAGCTGACGCCCTGGGGTCAGGGTGAGTGAGGTCCCACCCTGTGTTGCTGGGGCTGTAGTGGCTTACCTCCCCCCAGAGACAGCCCTGAAAACTGGAAAAGAATAGAAAAACCTAGAACAATATGCAGGCGGCCTGTCTCCCGTTGCAGCCAGAAACGAGGCAAAATGGCCCATCCAACCTTCAACCAATATGGCACCGTCCTTTTCTATTAGCCTAGGGCTTTTTATGGGAGTGCCCAAGTGGTTATCTGCTTGGAGACCCCTAAATCCTATACCAAAGGACATGGGACTCCCAGGACAGGGTACATCCAAAAGTAATTTTTTGTGTTGGTGGTGATAGCAAGCTTGTGTACGTTGGGCGTGTAGCAGTATCCGGTGTCCAACCTGTGTGCTTCCTCTCTCCCAGTGCTGAGTCACTGGGCTGTCGGGCGGTCTGACTTGAAAAGCCCTTGAGGCCTGGCCTGCCACAGGGAAGCGTGGCTCTTTTGAGTAGAACAAGAGCTCCACCCTGAGTGGTACGTGAGTACTGCAGCCCCTACTGGAAAGCAGTTCGGAGATGGAGCCCGGGAGGCTGATTACCCGAGGCCCTTGGAAGTCTCAGCAACCATGGGAAATCTTAAATTCGAAATTGCCATTTTGATTTCCATCAACAGTTCGGGGCTCCTGGTTAATGACGTCCGCTCTCGCGACTTGGATTTACCCTAATACAAAAACTGATCAGATCCCCGAGCCAGTTCTCGACAGCAAAGAACAGGCTGGATCAAGCCAGACCCACATCTGAAGTGCTCTTTCGTGGGGCTTCTAGCAAGCTGGCCTGTCCCGGTGGCTTGTCCCTGTCTGGCCTCTTGCCTTCTCTCCAGCCTCTGACTCTGCTCACGTTACCATGAGGCAAACAAATGTTTGCCTGTTTACATTCTCTACCGAATATACCCTAATACGAGCCAGGTCATCCCGGGCGAGAAATCAGTAAGTTGTGATGTTCTCAGCAAAGACAGTCAGTGGATGGGTGATGGTGGTACCCAGGAATATTAGCTACTGGATATTCATTTTTAGCCTAAGCTTGCGTCAGAGGGGCTGTGTAGCTCTCCTCTGGTGGAAGGGACCGTAGTGCCTTCGTAAGAACTCAGAAGGCCCGGATTGAATCTCAGCTCTACTAGTTGATTCATTCAGTATTAAGTGAGCACCTGCCTCGTGGCAGGTTCTGTTCTTTGTGTTGAGGACTTACCAGCTAATAGAAAAGAAAAAAATCCCTGCCCTCATGGAACTTATGTTATAGCAGGAGGAGGCCAACAGTGAGAGCATTATAAGTAAGAAAATTATTGTATGACAAGGTGATGAGGTCTGTGGGGAAAATAGCACAGGTCAGGGGGGGAGATGAGGCTGCAATGCTCAATAGGGTGGACAGGGCAGGACTCTTTAAGAAGACGGCATTTGGGCAAAGACCTGAGGAGGTGAGACGACAAACCATGAGACATTCGGGGGAAGAGTTTTCCAGGCGCAGAGAACAGTGTGTGCAAAGGCCCTGAGGTAAGACAGTGTCTGATGTGACATCAGGGAGGCTGGAACGGAGGAACTGAGTGATTAGGGGTGGGGAGAAATTTGTAGGGTTTAAGGCCAAGGAGGTATTAGGGGCTGACTGTATAGGGTCTATAGACCGTTGTAAGGGGAACTTTGCCTTTTACCCTGAGGGAGATGGGGAGCCGTCGAAGGGGAAGCCACCTGTGTCTCTGAAACACTGAATATGGGGGATGAGAGACAAAGCAGAGCTGAGTACGAGGATCTTGAGACAAAGATCCTGAAGGATGGAGCTTCCTTTAGTGGAAATGGACAAGAGTGTGTTTGGAGCAAGTTTGAGGGAGCAAACTCAGAAGTTTAGCTTTTTACCTGTGGGTCTGAGATCTTGAGAAGGCAGTTTGCTATGTACATCTGGAGTTTGGGAGAAAAGGCCTGATTTGGAGATAAAAATTGGGGAGATGTCAGTATATCGATGACATTTAAAACCATGAGCTTAGAAAAAATTACCAAGGGAATGAGTATAAGGAGAGGCAACATAAGGAAAAGAAGATTCTAGAACAGAGGTTCTCGGGTAAGGGGTCTCACTAGTCGCTAGTGAGTCAGGAGTTCACGGGAGAACTCAAGGATGGCCTGTCAGCGTCAATGGTACTATTCGTGCCTGTAACCACAAGGGACCTTACGTAGGTGCCTTAATTGTCGGTGATGCTTTTTTGTCTGACTGCGGCCTACTTCCCTGAGACTCAGTGGTCTTATCTATAAAATGGGTATAATAACTCATAGGTTATTGTAGTCATTGAATAAGAAGGTATAAGTAGGGTCTTCAGCACAGTTCCCAGCGCGAAATATGTGCTGAGAAATGTCAGCTCAATAAAAGAGTTTATAGGATCATTTGAGTCAAGATTCTGCTGCCCAGAGTGGGAGAAACCAAGAAAATGGTTCTCTTAGTAGATTCTGTCTTAGCCTGGCTTATTCTGTTTGAACTTCTGTAGGTTATAGAAAAACAGATACAACATTTGCTATGAGAGATAGGACAAAAACGTAAAATATTTAAAGAAAACCCCACACTATATAATAGATATATTTTCAGCAAATATACTAAAAGATCTAAAGAAATTTTGAGCAAGAAGTGATGATGATACAGATGGTGAAACTTTTTTTTGATGATGATGAAACTTTTGATAACAGTTAACTTTAGAGAGCATTTACTATGTGTCAGATACTGTTTTAAGTATCATATTAACTTAATTCTCACATCAACTCTTTGAGGAAGGTATTAATATTATTCTTATGTTATAGTTGAGGACAATGAAACACAGAGGGGTTAAGTGACTTGTCCAAGGTCACCCAGCTAGGAAGCGGCAGAGCTGGGGTGAATGGAGTCTGACTCCAGGATCCTGGGAATCACAAGGGTGGTGGACCCTTGGCATTTGAAGTCATTCTTTTTTTTTAAAGAATTTTATTGATGTATAGTTGATTTACAATGCTGTGTTACTTTCTGCTGGACAACAAAGTGATTCAGTTATACATATATATACATTCTTTTTTATATTCTTTTCCATTATGGTTTATCACAGGATGTTGAATATAGTTCCCTGTGCTACACAGTAGGACCTTGTTGTTTATCCATTCTATATATAATAGTTTGCATCTACTAACCCCCAAACTCCCAATCCATCCCTCCCCACTCCCTTCTGCTTGGCAACCACGAGTCTGTTCTCTGTGTCTGTGAGTCTGTTTCTGTTTTGTAAGTAGGTTCATTTGTGTCATATTTTAGACTCCACGTGTAAGTGCTGTCGTATGGTGTTTGTCTTTCTCTGTCTGACTTACTTTGCTTTGTATGATCATCTCTAGTTGCATCCATGTTGCTGCAAATGGCATTATTTCGTTCTTTTTTTACGGCTGAGTAATATTCCATTGTATATATGTACCACCTCTTCTTTATCCATTCATCTGTCGATGGGCATTTAGGTTGTTTCCATGTCTTGGCTACTGTAAATAGTGCTGCTGTGAACACTGGGAAGAGGGAAAAGAAGAGGCTACTTCTGTCAGTGTAGGGCATTTGCTCAAAGCTGGAAAGGGCATAACCACATGCTTAGGGAATGAGAATATTCCCATTTGCCTTAGTGGGGGGTTTGCAAAGCAATGCCAGGAACGAAGGTTATGCCAGGTTGTAGAGGGCTTCGTGGTTTGAGGTCAAGTGGTTTGGCCTTAATCTGATGGCTTGCGGGAAGCATGGACTTATGCTGTAGTAAGATTAATTTGAAAGGGGTTATATCAATGGCTTGAAGGAGAGTAGAGGTAAAAAGACTTGTTGTAGAGCTATTTTTATCAACTGCAAATTATATGACCTAATTTAGAAGCAGGATTGCAAAAACACAGCTGCCGCTCTTCGCATTGGGCCTCACACGTGGCTCTATGTAGTGACCTGTTTGGGAGGTGAAGTGAAACTGAGAAAAGCAGGACTTGGAGTCACACGGCATTGTCCTTCGCAGCTGACGGGCCAGGAGGCCCTGGGCAAGTTCCTTAAATGCATAAGTTGGTTTCCTTACAAGATTGAGGATTGAATGAAATGGTAGAAACAAGAATGCCCACCGGCTATATTAACCTCAATGTCAAAGGAGAAAAGAATGAGCAGTTCCTTTAAAAAAGATGTTCTTTGCTTGTAAATCATCACCTATTAAACTCTGAGATTCATTTGCCCCATTTCCCCTTGCCTAAAATGTTTTCAACATTTCACACATTGTTAATTAGGTAAAGTAGCTACATCTAAGGAGGGCAGAAAACTAGGAAAACCTCAGGGCTCTGTATTGACCACAAACGTCCGCTGGAAAGGAGAAACCATCGGTGATACACTTGAGTATTGCTAGAATTGGTTTCTTTAGCTTCCCTGGGCTAGAGTTGAGGGTGGCACATTAAGAAAAGATGGAGACGGTGTGAGAGCAGGGGTGTGGTGAGAAAAGAAAGTAACCTGTAGGAAGCAGCAGGGGGATTTTCATAGTGAGAGTTGGGAATTCAAATTCTCATAAGGCCAAGCGACTACCACAATCTCCATTTCAGGTAAAGAAGTGTGCTGGCCCATTCCTGGATGAGAATTCTCTCACCCTCTGTGAGATTCCTGCCTCATACCTGAAACCAGCAAAGGGTTAGATTTCAAGTCCGAAGGAGAAGACCTTCCTGAGAAGGAACTCTGGTGGTCCCCGTACTTAGAGCCTGGTAGCTGAGACGGACCCTTTTGGAGCTCTTGGAGAGTAGACATTTTAGGGGGAATAAAGTGGAAATTTTACTTGGGGGAACGTTGTTCCAGAGCACCTATTTTTCAGAGCCTGGGTGGTTTTTTTCAGAATCCTAAAGAGAAAAGCAAACAGTACTTCTAAGCACTCCAAACACCCTGGGTCTAAGTCCTCTGAGACTTTTCTTTTCACTGTAGTCATAGCTAGATGAAGAAATAGGCCAGCAAAGTTGTCATCGGTTCAATGATCGTACCTACCCTGTAAAATATTTGGAGTTGCCCAAGTTCCTGGACACAGGTGGGGATGCGATCAGACTGGCAGCAACATCTTTGGGAAAGTCTAAAAGTACCTTTCCCAAAGGTACAACATGACAAGGCTTACTGAGTTGGAGGTGGCAATGGGTCTTCTTTGTAGGGAGTCCAAGATAAGGTCATTGAATTTCAACTTGGCCTTTTCACTTCCACCCCTCAAATTTCTGACTTTGTCACGCTGCAGGCTAGTAGCAATTTATGACCAGAAATCACCTGCCCTTTTGGTCAGCATGGGCAGAAGCAACCATGGACATCTCCTCGATTGCAGATAGATTTTCCCATAGCAGAGTGGAAACGGATTGGCAAGACCAGGTCCAGCATGCTTGCGGAAAACCTGAAGTGAAATTTCTCTCTGACTTGTATTGAAATGGGCACTTGCATCTGGTAGACGACACTTTAATAGTTATTTATTTATTTATTTCTTATTTGGTTGCCCGGGGTCTTAGTTACCACACGCGAACCCTTAGTTGCAGCATGTGGGATCTAGTTCCCTGACCAGGGATCGAACCCAGGCCCCCTGCTTTGGGAGCGTGGAGTCTTACCCACTGGACCACCAGGGAAGTCCCTAGACGACACTTTAGATTGAGCTGCTCAGGAGAGAGGGGATGGTATCTCCGCTCCCAACAGCATATGACAAGTAAGTCTCCGCAAGGGTCTGTGATGACTTTTAGTGGAATTATAAGTGCTTAAAAAACCCAGAAGGAGGAGAGTAGGTTTCTGGGGCATGGTGCTTAATCCCCGCCCCCCTTTTTTTTTTTTTTTTGCTTAAAGTAGCAAAATAAAGGGAACCAAATCCTTGCAGAAGAATTCTCTGTGGAAGATGAAGGTCAAGTGGAAAGGGAAATGTAGCTAGTTTATAATTTACTACCCTTGAGGGCAAAGCAAATTGCATTTCTCCAAGATCTGCTTAACCCATCTGCAAATCCCCAAACGATGATTACGGCACGTAATTCTCCCTCTCGCTCTCTTCCAAACCGGGAAACGCAATATCCCACAACAGTGACCGAGAAATATTTAAAGTAGTTACGTTTAGTGTGGAAAACATACAAAGGAGTTCTTTTCAAATTTAAAGGTCTAGGAAGGCATCAAACAGGAGAGCATGATGAATTTCTTTTTTACTGTTTGTGCTACGAATTTTTAAGGCTGAAAGAGCCTTTAAAAGCCACCCCAGCCCATGCATTCTCACTGTACAGAGAGGAAATAAAGATCCAATTCTGGGGGGAAGAGTGATCGATACGGCAAGAATTCTACCAGGTTTAGTGGAGACAGAATATTACAATACTCAGGTTAGAATCCAGCTCTTCCGATACCAGTGGGTTGATTCACTTCCTAAACGGTTTACGGGGAAGCTGATTTTGTCATTGTCATAACTACGATTGTGCTCTCATTTCCTGGAACTCATACTGATTATGGGCAAAGCTTAGTAGGATGGTAAAGATGGGTCCTCAGCAGCTCAAGGACCTACTGATTCAGTCTCCCCTCTCTGCTCTCAAGTCATGGAGTTGTTTACGTTGTCACAGAGCAACCATGCGTTGGGTCCGGGTTAAGGCCCATTGCTCCTGCTTCTGGGAAATTATCATCGACAGCAACAAAACCCTCACATACCTACTTCTTTATGAGCAATGCTTTCTGTGTTGTGTTCTTTAGAATGCTAGTTCCTGAGGGTTCCTTGTTAGATGGTCCTCTACGTAAATATTCTTTGGCCCATGAAGTTTGAAACTTTTGATGTGAAGCAAACTGAATCTGCTGAAATCTTTATTTACTTCCAAATGTCTCAGCTCCTTCATAAGCTCGTATGCATTTTACCTCTCCTAGAAGGCAAATACAAAACAGAGTATTTCCCCAACTTGTTGGAGTACAGACACCTTTTTTGCCAGGCGTCTTGAAGTACGGGTGTCCCAAGGAACATACTTTGGGAAAGGCTGTATTACTTCAGGCTGTACCTTAAGACCAAGTTCTCCTGGTAGCTATCTATTCCTGAAAAAAACAGCTCAAAATGAGGTGTTCATATAAAATTTTGTTAAACAGCAAATAGACAAAGTTCAAGGATTTACCTTGTGACAAATCAGGTACATATTTAAGCTTATGTATGAATGTGTCTTGATGTCATGCTCCTTTTAAAAACATCTATTTTTTTGTTTCCTTTAAATCTTGTATTTTATTTATTTAATTAATTTATTTATTTTGCGGCACGCCGGCCTCTCACTGCTGTGGCCTCTCCCGTTGCGGAGCACAGGCTCCGGACGCACAGGCTCAGCAGCCATGGCTCACGGGCCCAGCCGCTCCGCGGCCTGTGGGATCTACCTGGCCCGGGGCACGAACCCGTGTCCCCTGCATCGGCAGGCAGACTCTCAACCACTGCGCCACCAGGGAAGCCCTTGTATTTTATTTTTTTTAAAAATTTAAAAATATATTTATTTTATTGAAGTATAGCTGATTTACAATGTTGTGCTCATTTATACTGTACAGCAAAGTGATTCAGTTATACACATACACATTCTTTTTCATTTTCTTTTCCATTATGGTTTATCACAGGATATTGAATATAGTTCTCTATGCTACACAGTAGGACCTTGTTGTTTATCCATCCTGTATATAATAGCTTGCATCTGCTAACCCCAAGCTCCCACTCCTTCCCTCCCCCATCCCCCCTCCCCCTTGGCAGCCATAAGTCTGTTCTCTATGTCTGTGAGTCTGTTTGTGTTTTGTAAATAAGTTCATTTGTGTCATATTTTAGATTCCACATATAAGTGATAATCATATATTCGTCTTTCTCTTTCTGACTTACTTCACTTAGTATGATAACCTCTAGGTCCATCCATGTTGCTGTAAATGGTATTATTTCATTCTTTTTTATGGCTGAGTAATATTCCATTGTATATATGTACCACACATTCTTTATCCATTCATTGGTCAATGGACATTTAGGTTGCTTCTATGTCTTGGCTATTGTAAATAGTGCTGCAATAAATATTGGGGTGCATGTATCTTTTCCAATTATAGTTATCTCCAGATATATGCCCAGGAGTGGGATTGCAGGATCATATGGCAACTCTATTTTTAGTTTAAAAACTAAATTGATGTGTTTCATCTAGAATAACTAATTCATACTGCTATTTTCCTGTTGTTATTTGAAATATTGATGTTTTTTCTCAAAAAATCCTAGTCATGTTTGGAAACGTGTCTTTTTTTTATATATATAATTTTTTTTTTTGGCTGTGTTGGGTCTTCGCTGCTGCGTACAGGTTTTCTCTAGCTGTGGCGAGCAGGGGCTACTCTTTGTTGCAGTGCGCGGACTTCTCATTGCGGTGACTTCTCATTGCGGTGGCTTCCCTTGTTGTGGAGCACAGGCTCAGTAGTTGCGGTGCACGGGCTTAGTTGCTCCGTGGTGTGTGGGATCTTCCCGGACAAGGGATCGAACCCGTGTCCCCTGCATTGGTAGGTGGATTCTTAACCACTGTGCCACCAGGGAAGTCCCTGGAAGCGTGTCTTTCATATCAGCTTTCTGTGTCTAGAATGGAAACCACCAGATGGGATGTTTCAGCTACCTGAAAGACATCACATTTCAGCAGCAGCTGTAAGTGTACATGACAAGTCCAACCTATTTCAGATTCCCAAAGTGCTGGTGAATATTGTTCTGGTAAAGGCTGCTGGTCCCTTAAGAATGAAGAATATTCAGGGGTCCTGTTCTCCTTTACTCTTTTATCCAGAGGGATGCTGAACAGGAGTTTTCAGGGCATCCCAGCACCCAGAGCTACACTGAGGCTGCTGCTGAAGGACTGGAGCCCTTCAAACGGCGTCTTAGGACTCAAGAGTCTCAGGCTCAGCTCCTGAAGATTTTGGTCTCCCACGAAGCTTGAGTACCTGGCGGATGTGGGCCTGTCTCCCTCCTGTGTACACCGGCCTTCTTCTGGCCTTCTTCCTGCTCTGTTCCACCCTGGGAAGGCTGGAATGGATGGTTTCATCTAGATTCTTTTGAGCTCCAGGAAGAAAGTTTGTTATTTTGGTGACTTTTGAATCTGGGTTGATTTTTTCTTGCCTCTTTTCACCCAGATTTTGGCTTAGATTAAGATGTGAGGGCTTCCCTGGTGGCGCAGTGGCTAAGAATCCGCCTGCCAATGCAGGGGACACGGGTTCGAGCCCTGGTCCGGGAAGATCCCACATGCCGCGGAGCAACTAAGCCCGTGTGCCACAACTACTGAGCCCATGTGCTCTAGAGCCCGTGAGCCACAACTACTGAGCCTGCACACCTAAAGCCTGTGCTCTGCAACAAGAGAAGCCACCGCAATGAGAAGCCCACGCACTGCAATGAAGAGTAGCCCCCGCTCGCCGCAACTAGAGAAAGCCCGAGTGTAGCAACGAAGACCCAGCGCAACCAAAACTAAATAAATAAAATAAATAAATTTATTAAAACAAAAGATGTGAGTCAGGGAGATCGTTCCATGTTCTGTCTTTTGGGCTCAGGGCAGAGGCACAAATGGAGTCCTGGGGGCTTATATGTAGAAAGTGGTCCACACAGGCGCTTGGACCCAAAGCCTGTGTTGATAAACAATGAGGTTTCTCTCCAGTGACTCCTTCACATGTAGCCTCGGTGAACCTTCGGTCATAATAAACAGATGGGGGATTTGAAATCCTGGTTCCATCTCTCCCTCTTTCCCTCAATCTCTGTTCATCAGAGTCACAGAAGTAGTTTTAAGTGTGTTCAGACAAGTAAAAACCAAGTGGCTTATACATCTGATAATGCTGGCAGCTAAGAGCATTTTAGAAAGGCCCTGATTCGAGCCCCCTTTCCCGAGGGTAAACCTACAGGACAGCATAATGAGTAATTGCTCTTCAGTGGAAAGAGGTGCTTCCAAAGAAATAAACATTGATCTTTTCAAACTGTCCCATGGTTTGATGTGAATGTAGTTCAAGCTGCCCCCTCCCAAGAGGCCCCGTTTAAATTCTGGGGAGATGGACCTTTCCTATCCTGCTACCCTGATGGCACGGACTCTGTGCCACGCTAAAAGCAAGTAAGGCATCTGCCAAGTTGGTGTCCACATTTGACCAGGAGATGGCACAATCCGAAAGCTTATTTCCTCATTTCAGTGGAAGCAACGCGTTTCTGTTGTTCACATTGAGGTCAAAGATACAAAGCAGAACTGGAAGAAGACCAAATATCGTAAAAGGCCATAATTCATATCCTGAACATTCTTGCTGTCCTTGGATGTTTCTTTGGGAGGGCCTGGGGGAAAAAGCAGACAAAAGAAATCTCATATGTACATTCTGGGAATTTTTTTTTTGCGGTACGCGGGCCTCTCACTGCTGTGGCCTCTCCCGTTGCGGAGCACAGGCTCCGGACGCGCAGGCCCAGCGGCCATAGCTCACGGGCCCAGCCGCTCCGCGCCACGTGGGATCTTCCCGGACCAGGGCACGAACCCGTGTCCCCTGCATCGGCAGGCGGACGCTCAACCACTGTGCCACCAGGGAAGCCCATTCTGGGAATTTTAAAGACAACTTCCCATGTTCTTTTAGAGAAAGGTACAGAAACAAAGCATTTTTATGTTGTAAAGAACAAGTTGGGGTACAGATGGGAAGAAGAAACTTTTCATTCCTCTTTTAGAAAGAGCTTCAGGATTCCAGTTCCATGACCTTTCTTGCTGCCCCCAAGGAATAGAAACTTCCTGGCTTCTACAATCAGACCATTTGACAATTCTTATTCTCACGGAATTTAAGAATTGGAAAGGAGTTTTGAGAACATTTTGTCCAAGCTTTACCCAGCACAGCAATCGCTCTCTTTAGTAGACAGTAGAAACTCCGTCTATATGCAGACCTCACGAAGGTGCATAGTACACTCACTCATGTTTCCGGTTCACCCTTGGACCCACTGGTGAGGTTGTTGTCTCAGTTGGGCTGTTGCCATGACTACTCCTCCTAGGACTGCTTATTGAGTACTTTTCTCATTCATAGTCCACTGATGAAATGAATGTTCATTTATTTAATTGGTATTTATCCATGGCTTCATGTGCCAGGCACTGAATGAAACAGGTGGTATATACGGCTTACCTTAGTGAACCGTACAGCTAGCACCTGAGACAGATGCCGTTAGCATCTCCCATTGCGGGGAAGGGAGCTGACACCCAGAAAGATTAAATACCTTGTCCAAGGAAACGAAGCTAGTAAGTGGAGCTGTTCATGGCAGGGCACTCACTCACAGCTGAGTCTGCCTAAACGAGTTCATACCCTGAACTACCATGCTCTTGCATCTCTCAAAGTGCACGTAGCGACCCCTCAGGGCTCCTGTCTTCTCGCTCTGCCATCTGAGCGTCTTCTTTGAACGTCTACAGACACATGTGCCTTCCAGGGCGCCTGGGTCCATCCTGTGCTCTCCATCTCCTCACTCTTCCACATGAGAACTCTTCAAATGTTTGAGTGTTAAGAGCATGTCCTGGCATCTCTTAAGGCTAAACAGACCCAGTGTTCTAACTGTTCCCTAAAAGACATGGCTTGCGACCTCTGTCCTGTTGAGTCTCTCTTAAGGTCATCTTTTGTCAAAGTTCCTCTTTAAAGAAGGTGCCCACAGTGGTGCGGCCAGGCTAGAGAACAGTGGGTGTGATTGCTTTCCTTGATCAGCCTAGGGTTCTGTCCAGGGTAAGAGGATATGGGTTCTGCGTTACATTCCCACAACCAAACCAGCTATCATTTGACCCATTAAACCGTTTAATCCCTTTGGGATTCGGTTTCCCGATTTGTAGGCCTCTTTTGTACCCGTTGTAACCGTTTGGAGGCGTGTTATTCTTCATTTGCTGGACGTCTGCCGTCCGCATTAGGCAGCGCTCTGTGGGGACAGAGGCCAGGGCTGCTCTGTTCACCACTGAACCCCTAGGGCTTGCTCAGGTCCCAGCACAGGGTAGCTGTTTAATTGGTAAAATAATGAATCAACCACATGGGAATAATTATACCTTCTTGTCCTCCTTTACTGGATGGTTGAGCAAACAAATGAAAAAATGCATGTAAAATTTCTCTGTCCCGCTAAAAATGTTGCTGCTACCGTTACCAAGAAGCTCCAACATGGCTGCTTTTTAAAGAAGTCCTATTGCTGACTTGTGTGGGATGCAAGCCGCCCCTGCAGTGTATTCCTTAATGTATACAGTTGGTGGTTGAACCAATTTACCTTCCCCCCAGCAGCGTAGGAGGTTCCCTTTTCTCCACACCCTCTCCAGCATTTGTTATTTATAGACTTTTCAATGATGGCTGTTCCACCTGTCCTGAGGTGGTACCTCGTAGTCTTGATTTGCATTTCTCTAATAATTAATGATGTTGAGCAGTTTTTCATGTGCCTGTTGGCCATCTGTATGTCTTCTTTGGAGAAATGTCTATTTAGCTCTTCTGCCCATGTTTTGGTTGGGTTGTTGGCTTTTTGATGTCGAGCTGTTTGTATGTTTTGGAAGTTATTCCCTTGTCGGTGGCATCATTTGCAAATATTGTCTCCCATTATACAGGCTGCATTTTGCTTATGGTCTCTTTGCTGTGCGTACATTGGTTTCCAATCTTGACTTCTTCATTCTTAGACATATGCTGTTTGCAAAATTCTTCAGCAAAAATGAAAGAGGCTAAAAATGTCTCTTTCCTTCTTGTAATCTGTGTCTGAGAGGCAGATATTAAATGAGCCCTCAGGATTCTCTATTACAACAATAATCATAAAGGTCAGTATAAGCCTTGCCCACTCTCTGAAGATCTCTAGTGCCTTAGATATCTAAAGCACATTCATGGAGTTCTCGCCCAGCCATGGAGGCTCTATCCTTTAAGTTTGGCCAACTTAGTCAAGGAAGCTACCTCTTTGGGGGAAGCCACCTGAGCTGAGGGAAGTGTTCCTTCCACCCCAGAAACTCTGCTTTGGTCCCTCTGCAGAAGGTGGGGCTGTGACCACCCAAGCTCCAAGCCCCGGGGATCCCACACTCCCCAACACTCATGACATTTTTAACTCACGCACCTGGCCCAGAGTCATGCCAAAGGAAAAGTGGAGTTTCCGTTCCAGTCTGCATCACCTTTGCTACGGCAAGCTCTGTTGTTTTACTCTGCGTCTCCCTTGAGGGATCCCACCAGGCAGGATCTTGTAGTCCTGTGATCTGTCTTACAGGAATAAGAGGCAGCTGGAGCAGTGCACTTTGGGAGACTTAGTCTATTTAGGGCAGATCTCTGTTTCCCAGGTCTTCACCCCTGCCTACCGTGTCCTAGTCCCGAGACCACAGACTCAGTCCCTGACCCTTCCAGGACCAGAGGCCAGTTCTGCCCATCTGCTGATATGAAAGGTTTATTTTTTGAGCATTCACACGGTGCTGGCCCCAGGTCTCCCTGCTCCTGAACCACGGTCGGGGGCTCTGTGCCAGGAACCCCACTGAGTTCCTGAGTCTAATCTCAAACTTAACACTCCACTTAATAGAGAGGAGCTTCCAGGTGGCCCCCCCCAAATTGGGCAGCCTGGTCCCTGAGTCTTTCCTAAACAGCCTCAGTTACTTGACCACGATATTTCACCCTAGAAGACAGTGGCATGCAGTTGGACCCACGTAGCACACTCAGGACTTTGAGATGGTAAAACATGGAGGTTATTACATGGACCCTGGGACCAGACTGCTTCACTTCCGGTCCCACCTCTGACGCTCTATAGTCAGTGACCTCTGGTAAGTCACCTAGGCTTCCCAAGCTTGGATGTCCTCATTATGAACACAAAACAGCAAACTCATACAATCGGGTGGTCTATAGGGTAGGGTCATTTTGAAGATTAAGTTCAATATTACACTTCAGCACAGTACCTAACGCAAAACAGTTCTCAATAAATAAAAAGAGAGGATGCATCAAAGAAAGAGATAGTGGCACCCTGAATTCTAATGCCTGGGGTCTGAGCTCCCTGCAAACAGGTTTCCTGTCAAGAACATTAAGTGTCATCCTATCATTAGACCAGCGCTCCTCCACAGTGGACGTATTGCTGTTTTGACTTGGCTAATTCTTCGGTGTCGTGGCTATTCTGTTTAGGGGTGTCACTGGCCTCTAGATACTAGATGCCAGCAGTATCGCCCTTCCCCAAGTGGTGATAAGAAAAAATATTTCCGGACATTTCCAAATGTTCCCCAGGGGAGAAAAATCCCTCTCAGTTGGGAACCACCTCATTAGAGCAGAAACAGATTGCTAAAACCCAAACAACTCGAAGGCACGATGGTACATCGATCATTTGCTTCTGAGCAACACTGTGGTTTGTCATCGTGTTTTGTTTGTCCTTTAACTGCCACGATGCTAAAAAACACTCGATCGCATATCAGCATAAGAACCTGTGTTACTAAGGAAGTGAAATGTTTAATAATAACAATAAAAGTAAATATTGAGTGAGAATTAAAAAAATATGTGCTAGTGTGAATTGATCCTAGAATTACAAAATAGAGGTAGGGACTTCCCTGGTGGTCCAGTGGTTAAGACTCTGCGCTTCCACTGCAGGGGCCGCGGGTTCGATCCCTGGCCGGGGAACTAAGATCCTGCATGCCGCGTGGCCAAAAAATGTAAAACTAAATAAATAAAAAATTAAAAACATACCTAAACACAATATTGTTTGTAAAAAAATAAAATAGAAGTAGTCATTTATGGAATGCTCTATTTTTAAGAAATTTTGTTATTTACATTGAAATCTTTAATGTAACTGATTTTGGTATAAGATATGGGGCGTGAATTAGCCTTATTGTTATTTTTTGCCGGCTGGCTAAACTTTGCGCCAACACTAATTATTGAATAATCTGTATTTTCCTTACTGACCTGAAATGGCATCATATCCTGTAAAAGATTCTCCTCTTTCCCTGGTCTGGTTCTGGACTTTCTAGTGCTTTCTGCTGCTGTCTATTTATGCGCCATTTCAGTTGGTGCCCCCTGGTCTGGAGATGTATTGATCACTACTGTTCTATGTGTTTTAAAAAATTTTTTTGCAATTAAAAGAATTAAGGTATAATTCATGTAACACCACAGTCACCATTTTTAAGTGCACATTTCAGTGGGTTTTAGTAAATTCAAAATGTACCATTATCACTGTGTAATTCCAGAACATTTCCATCACCCCCGAAGGAAACCCTGTACCCGTTAGCCATCACTTTTAAGTCTACCTTCGTCTCTTTGCCCACCTTTCCTCGGCAACCACTGGTCTACTTTCTGCCTGTAGGGTCTTGCCTATTCTGAACACGTCTTAGAAATGGAATCATACAATTTGTAGCCTTCGTATTTGGATTCTTTCACTTAGCATAATGTGTTCAAGAATCATCCATGTTATAGCATGTATCAATACTTCATTCCTTTTTATGGCTACAGAAGATTCCATTTTATAGATATGCCACATTTTGTTTATCCAGTTGATGGACGTTTGCTTTTTCACACATTTTGGCTGTTATAAATAATGCTGTTATGCACATTTGTGTTCGAGGTTTTGTTTGAACATACATTTTCAAATCTCTACTCTTGGGAGTGGAATTACTGGGTCCTATGGTAGCTCTATGTGTAACATTTCTGAGGAAATAACAAACTCCCTCGATGCTAAACCATTTTGCTTTCTGACCAGGAATGTATGAGGGTTCCAGTATCTCCACATCATCACCAACACTTGTTATTTTGTGTTTTTCTTTCCTCTCTTTTTTTTCCTTTTTAATTGCAGACGTCCTAGTGGGTATAAAGTGGTATCTCGTGGTTTTAATTTGCATTTCCCTAATACCTAATAATGTTGAGCATCTTTTTATGTGCTTGTAAGCCATCTGTTTATCTTGTTTAGAGAAATGTCTATTCAAATCTTTTCCTATTTTTAAATTGAGTTATTTATCTTTTTAGGTTGAGTGCAAGATTTTTAAAATATATGTTTTGTGTACTGATCCTGGCCATGTTTGATTTGCAAAAATTTTCTCCTACTCTGTGGGTTATCGTTTTCCTTTCTTGATAGTGTCTTTTGACACACAAATATTTTTAATTTTGAAGTCCAATTTATCCATTTTTCCTTGTTTGCTTGTGTTTTGGTGTAATATCTAAGAAACTGTTGCCTAATTCAAGGTCACTAAGAAGTGCGTCTATGTTCCTTTTAAAGAGTTTTATAGTTTTCACTCTTACATTTACTTTTTGGATCCATTTTGAGTTAATTTTTGTATGTGGCATGAGGTAGGGATTCAGTTTCATTCTTTTGCATGTGAATATCATAGAATGTACTCTTGTCTTATACTTTCATGTTGGAAAAGGCCCAGTAAAGTCTTGGCAATTATACAGTTTCCAAATCAGGGAACTGACTACTTAATTCCAGTTGCGATTATGTGTAGCTGGAGCCGTGATTCGAACGCCAGCTGTTAGGGAGAGAATCGCATTCTAACAAACCCCGAGAGACTCTTAAATGACCATATAACTCTTCTATAAAAAGTTCTGAGGCTTCAGGTCATGTCCCTTTGGTGGGGAGCATTGACTAAGGTGGAGACATCTTTTAGGCAGAAGGAGATTTTGGCTGTAACAGCACTTGGTTAATGGAATTTTGCTTCCAGGGATCTTGCAACATTGAGTTCTGGGTCTGAAAATGGATCATGTGATGACAGGGTCAGTTCAGGGCCCGTTTCAGGGAGGTTCAATTTCCTTTAGAGAGTGTCTCTCTTTTTTTTCCTGTATGCCATAGACTCAAAAATATGAGACAAACCAGACCCCCTGATATGCTAAAAATTCCATGCTTTCCACAAAGGTGATTCAAAGATTAAAATGAGAAGCATGGAGAGTTTTTATTCCTACTTGGCAATGGATACACTTTTTTTTTTTTTTTTTACCCCCTAATGAAAAGCCAGGTTCTGTAGCGCTTTCACGAGGTGCCTCCTTTTTGGAACCATCTCTCCGCTTTTAGATTTGATGAATATTAAGTGTCCAAAGGTTGAATTAGGATCAATAATTGTGACAGGCTCCCTTCATCTCTCCTGGCAAAAGAATTGCCATTGGAGAACATTTAAAACGTGAAACCCCCTTGACCCTGAGTTTTGGGCCAAAAAGTCCCACACAGACAGATCCTTTGAATTAGGTTAAGGGGTTATTTGTTGCTTGGAGTCGCTGTGTTTCGTATGAAACAAGTGTGGATTGTCCTGGCCCATGTCGACAGTCTGGAATGGAATGTTGTGTCACCCATCGGGGTGACAGGAGTTGGGTTTCCATGTAATGCAGACTGCCCGTCTGTCACCAAATGCCCGTCCTAAGGATGTAACCTCCTCCGAGAAGGGACTGCTTGTTCCCTTGGTGTGGAGAAAGCCGAGGCTGTGTTTGTGTGGCCTTGTGTGCCAGTGTCCAGTGGCACTCGAGCAAACGTATCACTGTAGGACAGTGTCCAGGACACCTGCGGCCAGCCTCTTGTGAGCAGCCCGTGAGCACACTGGCTTGAAACACTGGATGGAAAGGATGCAATAGAATGAGGGGCCAGAGATGTTTTTCAGATAAAGCGAAGGAAGCCCCTGTCACTCTGAGAACTTTTCCATTTGGCGCGGAGACTTTTTTCCACTCTATTTATCCCACTCACTTGTTTGTTCACTGCAAGGGGTTGAAAGACAACAAACATCGGAGTGGGATTTATTCTGATTACAATTCTGGGTTCCTGGTAGAAAACTCAGAATTGCAGCTTCAGGAAAGCACCGCTGTGGAATAAGTGTTCGTTATCTCTTTTAATAATTTTAAAATTTTATATTGGACTGTAGTTGAGTTACAGTGTCGTGTAAGTTTCAGGTGTACAGCAAAGTGATTCAGTTATACATATACACGTATCTTTTCTTTCTCAAGTTATTCATTATCTTTATTCGAGGTACTGTAAGACAGCCTCTGGTCCTGGATGCCAACATGGAGGCGAGAGGTCGCCCCTGCCATTTGGGGCGTAAAGCAGCAGGAATAACAGTTCCGGTCTTCTCCAGTGGGGGATAAACACAGTGTAGCACTTTGGGCTAAAATACACATTCACCCCCTAACCCTCTCCCAACAAGTGAGGTTACTGAAGAAAACGCATGCTCTGAGCATGGAGCACATTATTTAGAAATAGGATACTCATAGATAAAAATGTAAACAGAGACCCGTACTATCACGGAGAGGAAGCGAATCTGAATTTCCGTTTCATCAACCAGCATTTCGTTCCCCCTGGAGCACTTGGAGTACCAAAATCCCCTTTCCAGCCTGTTTGAAAAACAAAGCCCAAGATCTATTCTACGCAGATCAGATTAGATCTTTGACCCCAGCTATCATTTTTTAAAAAATACATCGGTCACAGGTAGTCAGGTTATCTTCGTATAAGTTTCTTTTATGCTTTGGAATTTTAGACCCTGTGCTACAATTCACTGCTCTCAAGCCGCGTGCAGCCAAGTTTAATGTTTATAATTTGTCCACCTGATTAAATACAGCCTGAAATGCTTTCCTCCCTTTTTCGGACTCTATTTTCCTCCATTTAACTCTAATAGATTTATTCGATGACATCAAAACGAATTAAAAGCACCTGACAACGAAAAAAATCCATCCGAGGCAGTCGGTGAGCGTGACGTCTTCGCGGCATGTCCGTGATAATGGCGTCTCCAGTGAATTCTTCTTGCAGTGGGTAGTGAAGGTGGCTTCTGGAGACGTCTACTGAGTGCTCACTGGGGGCCACATGCATGCTTAACAACAGGCTTTCCGGCCCTTATCTCATGAATCACTGTGACTGAGTTAGAAGGCAGGGCCTCATCATCTGTGACTCACAAGGAAACTGAGACTGGGCCGCCACGGGAACTTGACCCAATTGCCCAGGGAGGAAATGAGCGGGCCAGGGAGTCTGAAGTGAGGGCCTGACCTCTTAAGCACTAATTCCTTAGGTGTTCAACTTACTCTCTCGTTTATAAAGTGCTCTCTTCTTTTATTCTGCCCTTGACAAAGGACCACGTTTGGCCTTGTGTAAGCAAATACTGGTGACCAGAAACCCCATTAAGTATTTACCAATCAAACAACTACAGAAAAGGAATTGTTCCAATAAGCCACGAACGGTCTACCAGCTGAGCTTCATCTGTGCAGGACTCGGGTGATGACCCAGCCCCGCGTCTGCTCCCCTGCAGCGCCCTGGAAAAGCGCAGAGGTCCCTGCCAACATTCAGTAGCTGCCTGTGCCCGGATGGCAGGAGACCAAGCCGGACGGAAGCTGGAGGAGGTGAAGGCCACCTCGGCTTGCGAGCACGGTCCTGTGGAACTTAAAAGTCGTCTGAAGGACTGAGCGGGCAGGCTAGGCTGGGTTAAGCTTCGTCTCCGTGTATGGAAGTATGTCCAGGTGTCTAGAGGGGACACTGGTACCCATCTCATGGCTCTCATGCATCCCGGGCCACGAATGTCAGTGCGTGAGGCGGAGACCTCCACAGCCCTGCCCGGGGATGGAGATCTACCACCACCTCCTGCAGAGTGTGTGTGGCCAGCGGGTGACGGTCCTTGCCCAGTCCACGTTCTTTTGGGATTCTTATATCAGCCAAGCCAGGGCAAAATACACAGGCATACAGACTTTGCTTTTTCTTTTCTTTTCTTTCTTTTCCTTTCCTTCCCTCCCTCCTTCTTTCCCTCCTTTCCTTCCTTCCTTCCTTCCTTCCATCCTTCCTTCCTTCCTTCCTTCCCTCCTTTCCTTCCTTCCTTCCCTCCTTCCTTCCCTCCTTTCCTTCCTTCCTTCCTTCCTTCCTTCCTTCCTTCCTTCCTTCCTTCCTTCCTTCTCCCCTCCTTCCCTCCCCTTTATTTTTTCAAAACACATAGTCGAAGGATCCCAGACTTTGGAACCAGCCAGCCGTCTCTTCATCTCAAGCTCACGCACTCATGAGCTAACGACTTTCCCTCTTTGACCTTTAGTTTTCTTATTTGCAAAACGTACAACGACTCACCCTCCTCAGTAAGGCTTCAAAGAACAGAACAGGGGGCTTCCCTGGTGGCGCAGTGGTTGAGAGTCCGCCTGCCGATGCAGGGGACGCGGGTTCGTGCCCCGGTCCGGGAGGATCCCACATGCCGCGGAGCGGCTGGGTCCGTGAGCCATGGCCGCTGAGCCTGCGCGTCCGGAGCCTGTGCTCCGCAACAGGAGAGGCCACAGCAGTGAGAGGCCCGCGTACCGCAAAAAAAAAAAGTGAACCCGTAAATACCCTAAACTGCCCCCAAGAGTCCAAACAGACAGCAGAACCAGCCCTACCACTGAACCCCCTCTCTCAAGAAGAGGAAGAAGGATGCAGTCATCGGCCAGGTGAGCAATGTAGGGTTTGTGGAGAGGAGCTTCTCTTGTCCCCTCCCCTCATTAAAGCCGAGAATGAAAGAGGGTCCTCAAGAGAGAACCTTTAGTAAAGACGAGCGATGGGGGGCAGCTGCACTCCCATCCCTTTTGTGTCAAATATGCTGTTTCTGTGGGTCATGTGCTGGGGCACCAAGGAAGGAAGCTGGGCTGGCGCCCAAAAGCTTGCCTTCAGGATGAGGGCTTACCGGCAGCTCGAGGCTGCAGGCTGCACTGCTCATGGCAGAATTGAGATGGAAAGTTATGCCTCTTATGTCAGGGAACTGAACAATGGCGTCGGCCCTCTGGAACGCAGGTCGACAGCCAGCTTTTCAAAACCTGCCTTTCAGACAGCAACGAGGGCCAACAACGTTGGCAAGAGATGCTTCGTCCACAGTTGACGGAATGAGGTCTACACAGCAGCTGGTTAAGTAGAGACACTCATCCCCACCCATCTCAGTCAGAATCCTAGTTCAGTCCTGTGTTCGGGTCGGAGGATTTTAACGCTTGTGGAAGGAAAGGATAAATGACTAGCAGAATTCATATTCAAAGGTGGAAATATGTCTGACAAGGATGAGAAAATGACCGGAAATGGGACCCTGGGACACTCCCCGTTGACTGAGTTAGGACAGATTTGTCCTGTGTGCCTGGGACTTTTCCACTTTCAAAACGTGAAGTCCTAAGTCCTGGGAACATCTGGTTTGGGGCAGTCCTGGCTGGTTGATCACCCACCCTGTCAGCTTCCCTGGAGTGACCCCCGCCAGAGGTAGGTTTCCCACTCCCCGTGTGACATTTTCTAGGGCTCGAAATGTGCCAGGGACGTCAGCTTATGCAATAATAGCACAGGGGCGCCTGGACTCTGCACTGCAAAATGGGTAATTTAGAGGTGAGAGGAAGTCCTACCTTTTGGCGATTTATCTCTAAAGTCTAAAAATGTATCAACAGCCGCAGGAAATCAGCAAATAATACCAACCATCTACCTAAAATGTCCAGGCTGGAAGAAATGTGCAAAATGACCAGGTACAAAGAAAGTGGACTCGTGCGCCATTGCTGGGGTCCTCATACGATAAGTAAGGAATTTCGTTTGTTACCCGTGATTGCTATTTTTGAGACTCAGATGAGGCATCGAAGAAAATACTAAATGTTTTATGGAAACGTTTATAGGAAAGTCAACAGCTTTTCCCTTTTTTTTTTCTATCCTTTCTCCCTCATTTCAAAACAAATATGTTAATATCACTCCAAGAGTCATGTGAGGGGGGCGGGCATCGAATAATATTAGGAAAGAATGGATCAGGAATGGCCAGACAATGAGGGGCAGAGGGAGTGAGAGAACAGATAAGGAAGCCTAGCCATCTGGCGTGTTTTATAATTTACAAACATGGCTTATCTTTTTCTCACACAGAGTTCGAAGAAGAAAGGGTAGAAAAGGGTAGAAAAGGTGAAGAAAAGGTAAGAGCAGAGAGAAAGAGACTTAATAAAACATCTAGAGTTTCATCTATGTAGAACTTAAATATATGGCTGTTGAAACACTCAAAATGCAAATGAAAATAAGAAGCAAGTAAAAATGCTTTTACCTTATGCCACGGTGTTATAAATAATAGTAAGTGGCTAATTTTGTTGTTATTTCCATAAGTGTTGGCAACAAAAGGCTTTCATTTGTAATTAGAAACACAGCAGAGGCTTGTGTATTTCTCTTTTGTTTTGTGGCTCATAGACCACTGGACAAATTTATCCCTGTGATAAATCTTGAAGGAAAACCGCCTTTTTTTTTTTTTTTTTTTTTGCATTACGCGGGACTCTCAGTGTTGTGGCCTCTCCGGTTGCGGAGCACAGGCTCCGGACGCGCAGGCTCAGCGGCCATGGCTCACGGGACCAGCCGCTCTGCGGCACGTGGGATCTTCCCGGACCGGGGCACGAACCCGCGTCCCCTGCATTGGCAGGCGGACTCTCAACCGCTGCACCACCAGGGAAGCCCAACCCCAAATTTTTAACCATACTCTTTGCCATCGTCTTTCCTCTCATAAAATAGAGTTGACAAAAAAAATTAACACATCTTGTTAATTTTTCTGCATTCTTGGGCTTGGGGCACATTGTATGATGAAACCCGGGACTGTTCATTCTTCCTTTTTAATTTAAATTTTTATTTATTTTTTTCTTTTCCATTACGGTTTATTACAGGATATTGAATATAGTTCCCTGTGGTACACGGTAGGACCTTGTTGTTTATCTCTTCTATACATAATAGTTTGCACCTGCTAACCCCAAACTCCCACTCCATCCCTCCCCCAACCCCCTCCCCCTTGGCAACCCCCAGTCTGTTCTCTACGTCTGTGAGTCCGCTTCTGTTTTGTGGGTAGGTTCATTTGTGACCTGGGCTGTTCACCCTATTTCATATTTCCTCCTCCATCAGATTTTACTTAAACCAGGCAGCTATTCCATGGACCTAGTGCCATTGCTGGGCAGATCATGCTCTCTGGGGAAGCCATGTTCAGCATCTTTACCACTATTCACCAAAACCATAAACATCAGGTAACACCCTCAGATTCCCCAAGCTTTTCATCAGTAATCTTGACTTATCTCAGGGCTTCTCACAGTGACGGCTGGAGTAAAAAGGAAATCCAACTGGTATTACTAAATTTAAGAATAAATGATAGATCAAAAGTTTTTTTTTCTAAAATTTTAAAAAAAGGAAGGCGAATGAGTAACCTCCACAATTGCCTTTTCACAGCAAGACATTAAAATACTGACATTAAAATACAAAACAAATTTTCCCTCCTTTGAGCATAACATTTAAGCACATGCAATGTTGGTTTATTTTTTAGAAGACAGCAAATGTCCATGCACCAGAGCTGCTTTCTCCCTCACGTGGAAATTCTTTCTCCTGAGTATTTCTCCAGTGCAGTGTGGGTCATTATGGATTCTGGCTGCCAAAGGGTACCGAGCATCCCAGTAAGAATATGTTTAAAACATGTACCAACCACCCTAATCGTTCCGTGTTCCTTGTTCCCGAGTCTCTCAGATGGACCTGAAGGCGGGAGCCTGGACCTTCACCTGACAGGTTATCTGATTCCCGTGTGACAGCCTAACGTTGTAAGTCTGCAGTGTGGAGCTCCAAAGTGAAGACGCCAGCTATGTGCTTGGAGATGTCTTGCGAGTAAAAATGCTCCTTGGCCTTTAAAAAAGAAAAAGAAGGGGGAAATGCAACAAAAAAGCAGAAACGTGAATAAGCCCATTCTAAGCCGCTCGTCTTTGGGTGAATTTGGATCAGGGTCATGGAGTTGTGGGCCCATCCTGCTGTGTTGGAAGGGAAGTTTCAGGGCTTTGCAAACAAGTCGTCACAGAGCTAGGACTCCGTGCACAGTGAATTATTTGAAGCCTTTACAATTAGAGACTCACTCCAGGAAACGGGCCACGTTGCGACAGACTGGCCTGGCCATCCAAACAGCACAGGACTACAGCAGTCACCAGCACTGTGAAACATTCCATTTTAATACGGGGGTCACTACCCCTGGGCTGTCCTGGATTCTTTCCTAGGGCTCACATCACGCAAACTTCTGTGAGTGACGAGCTTCATTCTGCAGCGTTGTTTCGTTCAAATTGAGGACTTTTTCCTCGGATGTACAGAGCAGCCAGGAGAGCACATGCTACACGCTGACAGGAGAGGGAGTGCTTGTAACTCCGTAACGACAAAAACCATGGTTTTCCCTTTATATAACAGGGCTTTGTCTATTCTTTGAAAGCAGCTCTTTCTACAGCTGCACGTAGCACTAGATGTTCTCGTTGTGAGGTTTGGGCACGGAAAGCTTTCTGAGGCCCAAGCACATGTTGTTTCCAGAATCCCCACCTACGCTCTGTTTTTCCATATTATTTACCCAGAACAATCCAGTATTCTTACCACCATGCAACCTGGAAGCCCGTGCAATCCCTTAAATGTAGAAAAAATAAACACACGCAAACTAGAAAGAAGAGGAAGGAAAAGAGTAAATCTCAAAGTAGAGCCCCTCTTTTTTAGATTCTTTTCCCATATAGGTCATTACAGAGTACTGAGTAGAATTCTCTGTGCTATACAGTAGGTCGTTATTAGTTATCTGTTTTATATATAGTAGTGTGTATTCGTCAGTCCCAATCTCCCAATTTACCCCTCCCCCCTTCCCCCCGGGAACCATAAGATTGTTTTCCTCTTAATATTTATTTAGTTGCGGCATGCGGGATCTAGTTCCCTGACCAGGGATCGAGCCCAGGCCACCTGCATTGGGAGCGCGGAGCCTTAACCACCGCACCACGAGGGAAATCCCCGTAAGTTTGTTTTCTACATCTGTGACTCTATTTCTGTTTTGTAAATAAGTTCATTTGTACAATTTATTTTTTGGTTTCCGCATATAAGTGATATCATATGATATTTGTCTTTCTCTGACTTACTTCACTCAGTATGACAATATCTAGGTCCAGCCATGTTGCTTCAAATGGCGTTATTGCATTCTTTTTTATGGCTGAGTAATATTCCATTACATATACACCACATCTTCTTTACCCATTCCTCTTGCTTGTCTATTCTTTCTTTTCTTTTTCAGTTCAGGGTGGACATTAAGGTCCTCATCTGCCAACTTCAGTTATCTGAAACTCTTGAGGTTCCAGTTCTCTTGTTGGCTATCTCTCTTAGCTGATAGCCAACTGACTCCCTTTTTACCATTGGCTGAATGATAAGTTATAGGGGCTCTGGTTTTCCTTCCAGATGGGTTAAGTTTTCTTTTGGCAGCAGACAGAGACCCAGCAGTGCCCCCTTGACCATGAGCTGTGTAAGGGCTTGTCTACTTAAGTTTTGCCTTTCCGTTTTTCAACAGAAAACCCCTCTAACTTGGCAGACTTTGCAAGTATAAGGCAGCTTCTGAAATCTCTGTGAGCAATTTCACCCCCTTCTGCTCCCTTCCACTAGATTTCTTGGAGTTCCAGTCTACACTGAAGCTGTTCAGGTATACACCAACTATTAATATTCCAGGGAAATTTGTGTGTAGAACTTGGGGCTCACATTTTGTGGTTCCCTCCTTTCTAGGATTAATTTCCAGCCGCTATGAAAGCCATGAACTCTGGGCTCTGTCTCCTGAATTCAGTATGACTGCTACCTTCCACTTAGGCTCTATTCCCAGAATTGGTAAGTATTGGAAATTTCCCTTAGGAGAAAAGCTGGATACATATGGAGCTTGCCTAGCATGTGTCCCCTTTTTTCAAGGATTATATTCTATCCAGTTTTTGCATGCTTGGGTTGTTCTCCATTGCTTTTGAATAATTTCCCTCAAGTTTTGTAACGGTTATGTCATCGGGAGGGTTACTCTGACATAAAACTATTTTGTCATGGTAGATCTGGCACACTCTTGTGTGGATTTAAGTGTACATTGCCCTCAGAAGAGTAAGACAGGACTTTAAAACTTGACGTGATACGGAGGAGGGGTTAGGGGAGGGATGGAGTGGAAGGCTGGGTTAGCAGATGTGAGCTATTATACACGGAATGGATAAACACCAAGGTCCTACTGTAGAGCACAGAGAACTATATTCAGTATCCTGTGATAAACCGTAATGGAAAAAAATATTTTAAAAAGGATGTATAAATATATGTACAACTGAGTCACTTTGCTGTACAGCAGAAATTAACACAACATCGTGAACCAAACGTACTTCCATAAAAAAAAGCTGCAAAAGAAAATGTGACATGATAAATGATTTAGCGACTCAAATAAGTACGAGAAATTACAGTATATTGTGTTGGAATAAGCTTCAGATTCCAGGGTTGATGCCATTTTGAATATGTATGAGAGCTGGAAAATACACGGTGTGTGGACTCTTCATTCCTTTGGCAGGAAAGAGCACTACAGGGCAAAGTGTCCCTGGTGTGGAGACGAGCTGTATTTGTAGGACATAATGTTGACACTTAAAAGCGCCTTCAAATCTGCAAGCATTACACTTTTGCAATGCTCATCCTGTAGGAATGCATTTCCCGCGCTTGTCAAGAAGCTTGGGTCAGATTCTCGGAAGATTTGAGACATTTGATGCCACCCAGGTGGCGGGAAGTAGAAAGCAAATATTTCTCTATTAGTGCAGGGACAATGCATAGTAAACTTCTAGAAGCATCCCAAAGTGGAAGTCCATGGATATTTAAAAACTCAAACCAGAAGATGGCACCCTTTGAAAATTTAGCTTGGCAAATAAAAGGAAAAAATACAGAAAGGTGTTTCATCAATTCCAAAATGTAATGCAAGCTGGGAAAAGAGCAGCATTTTATTAATGACCTGAAATGACATCTTAATGTTGCTTTGAGGGATTTTTCTTGTTAAATTGTTTTCAGTTTTGAAAAAATTGGTAGCAGAATCTCATGTGCTTTCTGGGAAAGTTGCAGACATTTCACAGTGTTCTAAAGAAAGTTTCAAAGGAAACTTTTTTTGTTGGTGTAAATAACAGGATGGAGTCAGAGGCACCTTTCTTTTCGTTCTCTCTTTACTAGGGAAGAATAGCTACTAGCTACAGAGGCAAGAAGTGAAATAAAGCTGTCAGCCCTGAGACTTCTTGTACTAATGTTACATGTAGGGGTAATGGACTTTGTAGCATCAATACCTAGCATTAAGGTTAATTACTTCTTAGAATCAGGAACCAAGACTGGCCAGTATAAGAACTCAGTTAAAATCCTGCCATGTTTAGAAGCTGTAACACGTAGAAATTTCTTTTGCTCTGACTCAGAGGGTATTCATATTTTGCATCCATATCTTGAAAATACGATGAGTCCCAAACACAGGCACACAGAATTTAACATTTACTTGGGTTGTTGCTATAGAACATTGGAAGATGTTTTCTCTCTTCCACATTTCCATATTCTTAGCCTTAACGGTGCTCTCCGTTGACTTGATTTCTGATGATGGAGTTTCATCTCTTAGGGCACTCCACCTCACCCACCATTTTTCCGGGACCCAGGAGAAAATTTTAAAAAGTAATATGTTGTTCCCAAATTTTGGGAACCCACCCTCTCAGTTTATAGTCTTCGGATATCCTTCTCTGCTCCAGGAATCTCTCTGGCTTTGTTTGGTCTACTACCAGCACATTGGGAAAGAGAATCTTAGTTTTGTTATTATTCCTTCTCCAAATAAATCCATGTCCCTTTCACCCAAATACCTACCTTTGTTTGTTGCCAGGGAGCAAAGCACTATTTGCTGATGGCTCGCAGTATGTGTGTTGAAAGGGAAGGGAACAGGATATCTTATGAAGAAACCAAAATAGAAAGCGGGGCAGGTAGTCCAACTTGGTCATTGATCCCAAAGGACAAGGATGAGAAGGGAAATGCAGCTGAGAAATAAAAGACAGAGTCCAAAGTCAAGAGTGGAAGGCAGAGCTTGGAGAGGTTGTCTGGATGTAGGAACACTTTATGGATTTTATAAGTTGCCTGGACCCTGGCATACAGGCAAGAAGTTCTCAAGGGCGCTCATCTGGCTCAAGGTGGGAAGGTCAAAGTAGGATGATGAGGTCAGTTCATGTCCATATGTTGCCACAGGTTGGCTATAAAGATAGAATTTGCCGGGGAATAGGGTGGGGAATACTTTTCTTCTCTCCCATCGATATCAGGCAATTTTCCGAGTCTCTGGTTACTGTCTGTTTCAAACTATTTTTGCTTGGATATCAAAGGAGTCCAGTTTTCCACCCTTGAGACTTACAGTTTACTGCTCACACCACAGTGAGAGGGTCCCTTTCAAAACATGTGCTAGCTTGAGTTAGGGCTCAGACTCTCCTGTGACTCTCCACCCCTCCCCTCTCCAAGCCCAAGTCGAAGCCCTTACAGCCGCCCCTCCTCCTGCGTCGTCCCTGACGGTGGCTCCTGCTTCTCTCCATTGCGCCACCATTGCAGCCCCCCAGCTGTGTCTTTTGTTCCTTGCATATGCCCGGCATGGTCCCATGACAACATCCTCCCCCCACTCCTGCTTCTCCTGCCTGGAAGAGTCCTGCTGGCGGTTAATTTCCTCACCATCTTCAAGTCTTGGCCCAGATCTCACTTGGTGCTCTAACCACTCTATTTAAAAGGGCAATTCCCTCTCTCTCCGCTCTTCATTCTCAACCCCCTTTCTCTGCCTCCTGTTTTCTCTTCATACTTATCACCTCCTAAGGTACCCTTTCCTTATGATGCTAATTTAATTGATTGCCTGAAATAATTTAAAAATGATGGCAGTCAAGACATGGAAGCAACCCAAATGTCCACTGACAGAGGACTGGATAAAGGAGGTGTGGTACATACATACAATGGAATATTACTCAGCCGTAACAAGAATGAAATGATGCCATCTGCAGCAACATGAATGGACCTAGAGATTGTCATCCTAAGTGAAGTAACTCAGAGAAAGACAAATACCATTCGATATCACTTATATGTGGAATCTAAAATATGACACAGGGACTTCCCTGGTGGTCCAGTGGTAGAGAATCCGCCTTCCAATGCAGGGGACACAGGTTCGATCCCTGGTCTGGGAACTAAGATCCCATATGCCACGGAGCAACTAAGCCCATGCACCGCACCTACTGAGCCTGCACGCCACAACTAGAGAGAAGCCCGTGCGCTGCAATGAAGAGCCCGCATGTCACAACTAAGACCTGACACGGCTAAAAATAAAAAGAAAGAAATAAATAAAATTTAAAAATAATAAAAAATAAATTAAATAAAATATGCTTTAAAATATGACACAAATGAACTTATCTATGAAACAGAAACAGACCCAAAGACATAGAGAACAGACTTGTAGTTGCCAAGGGAGGGGGGCAGGGAGAGGGATGGACTGGGAGTTTGGGGTCGGTAGATGCAAACTATTACATTTAGAATGGAGAACAAGGTCCTACTATATAACACAGGGAACTACATCCAATCTCCTGGGATAAACCATAATGGGAAAGAACATTTAAAAATAATGTACATATGTGTGTAACTGAGTCACTTTGCTATACAGCAGAAATTAGCACAACATTGTAAATCAACTATACTTCAATAAAAATAATTTAGAAAATGGTGGCAATAATTATTGTTCCATTGGAAGGAATACTTTTAGGTGATGGGATAACTTTTCTTGAAGTTTATGTACATTCTGGGAGCTTTTTTTTTTGCGGTACGCAGGCCTCTCACTGCTGTGGCCTCTCTCCCGTTGCGGAGCACAGGCTCCGGACGCGCAGGCTCAGCGGCCATGGCTCACGGGCCTGGCCGCTCCGCGGCACGTGGGATCTTCCCGGACCGGGGGACGAACCCGCGTCCCCTGCATCGGCAGGCGGACTCTCAACCACTGCGCCACCAGGGAAGCCCCAATATCACTTATTTTTAAAATCTCTATTTCCTGCCTTTGAAGAGAAAGAGGGATAAAGAGCATATTTATGCAAACACCCTCCCCAGTAACTAATGCAATATTAACTGAATTTTAAAAATCTCTAGCCAGTGCAAACCCTGCTACCTTGGACAGTTCTGTACCAGGAAAACTTTATGCCGCTAACTGATACATGCATCACATTTTTTTTTTCTTCAACTCAGGGAAGCATAAGCACAAACCTCACTTATTTTCTACTGCTGCTAAAATCTAACACAGGGGGCGGTCCGGTGGTTGCGACTCCACGCCTCCACCACAGGGGGCACGGGTTCGATCCCCGGTCAGGGAACTAAGATCCCACGTGCCACGCAGTGCAGCCAAAATAAACTGATAAATAACTAAATTAATTAAAAAAATAAAATCGTAAACAAGTGAGGTCATTAAATTGAACACATGCAAAAACAACTCGTGAATGCGTCTCATTTCTTTATAACCTAATGAGTTTCCCCATGTATTAATGTGTCATACACAGGTAACTTACCAGAAGGCCGACTCTGGGAGACCCGTCACGGTCATCTTAAATTTTTTTCATTCCTTTGTAATGTTTAATGATGTATACAAAAGGGGAGAAATAAACTACACAAATAAAAATAAACCATTCATTTGTAGTTTCTTCCTTAGAAATGAAAGGGGGTGTCCTCATATTTATTCCAATAACTGATGTCAACTCTTCCATCACAGAACGATTTGTTGTGACCTAAATTGGGTTGTTAACAAACAAATGCATTATGTTAACTGTAGAAGAAATACACAAGAAAACCATATTTTGTTTCTTTCCATTTTCATATAGAAGCATTTACATATTTCTATCAGCTTTTTAAAAATATGGTGAGATTCATAAAAAGGAATGAAATGGTGACATTTGCAGAGATGTGGATGGACCTAGAGATAGTCATACACAGTGAAGTAAGTCAGAAAGAGAAAAACAAATATCATATAATATTGCTTACATGTGGAATCTAGAAAAATGGTACAGATGAACTTATTTGCAAAGCAGAAATAGAGTCACAGATGTAGAGGACAAACTTATGGTTACCAAGGGGGGAGGGAGAGGTGGGACAAACTGGGAGCTTGGGATTGACATATATCCACTACTATATATAAAATAGATAACGAACGAGAACCTACTGTATATAGCACAGGGAACTCTACTCAGTGCTCAGTGCTTCCCTAAATGGGAAGGAAATCCACAAAAGAGGGAATATATGTATACATATAACCGATTCACTTTGCTGTATAGCAGAAAGTAACACAACATTGTCAAGTAACTATACTCCAATAAAAAATTAATTTTAAATGTTTAAAAAATTTTTAAAAATATGATGTGTTAGACAGATAGATGAGGCTGGAGGAATAAACCACTCTCACAGTTCAGGCAAGAGACGCTAATGTCTTGGACAAGTGCTGGTGGCAGAGATGAAGAGAAGTATGGAGCTTTGAGCTTAGAATTAACAGGGCTGGATGAGAGACGGGATGTGGTGGGTGAAGCAGAGGAAGTGATCTCTGATAATTCCCCAGTTGAGTGCATGGCTTTGGCATTCACTGAGATAGAGAAAAAAAATTTAAAGACTCAGTCACATTTAGAGAAAAGCACCCACATTCAGTTTGGAACATACTAGTTTGAATTGCTCATGGGGCATCAAAGTAAACAGTCAGCTACTTGGGACTACAGTAGAACAAACCTCGTCCGCCACCCGTGTTTGCAAATAAAGTTTTATTGGAACCAGGCACGCACATTGGTTTATGGCTGCTTTCACATTACAACAGCAGAGCTGAGTATTTGCAACAGAGACTGGCCCCCAGAGCCTAGAATATTTGCTATCTGGTCCTTTACAGGAAAATTCTGCTGGTCAGCAAGTTGAAGCAGGGTTCTTGGAGTTACCAGCATGTAAACTGTAATTAAATTTATGTAAATGGATGACATTGTGTAGAGAAAGTATATAGGGTGGAGAAATATGCGTTGGATAGAACCTTGTGGAACTACAGATTGAAAGAGGCGGGAGTGTAATGATGGATAAGATTGCGAGAAGACTGAGAAGGAATGGCTAGAAAAGTGAAAGAAAGCCAGGTGAATGCTGATGTTTAGTTAAAAGATCAAGTAAGATAAGGAAGGAAAATTGTTGATTGACGTGAGGGTTGTTACTGGCCTCAGAAAAATTCATTTTGGTGGTGTGGTGGGAATAGAAATTATAATGAGTTGAGTCGAGCCTTAAGTGAAGGCAATCCTTCCAAGAAGTGGAGACGTTACAGGAAAGGAGAGTATTTGCTTGAGGAGGAAACATGGATGAGAGAAGGTTTTGGTAATAAGGGAAGAAACTGATCATTTTAAATACTGAAGAGAAGTATCTAGTTGAAAGGGGGAAGTTGAAGAAAGATGACACAGAAGGGAAAATCCGTTGTGCAACTTTCCTGATAGTGTTGAAGGGATAATGTTTCCAGCCTTTGAACTGAGGAAAAGGGTGGGTGTAGAGAGGAGTACGGCCATAGTTTGTCAGGGTTTGTGTTGGGAAGTTGGGGAGTGTTCCCATCCTACAGGTTCTATTTCCTCTGAGAATGAGAGGCAAAGCATCATCTCCTAAGAGTGTAGGGGTAGAGGGTGGAAGAGGAGGGAGAGACGACAAGTGAGGGAAAGGATACAGAAGATTTAAAATAGGCAGTTACTTCTATAATTGCAGCATTAATTGTGGTCTGAAAAGCCACAAACCCTCTTTGCCAGTGTGTTGTCAAGGAACGAAAAGTTTCATCACGCATAGCCCACCAATGTTCTTTAAAGACGAAGAAAGACATCCCCATCATTATGCACTGGAATCAATGAATGGAATTAAAACACTAACTTTGGCTCTGAAGTGAAACATCTAAATGTCTGCTCCAAATCCATGGTTACACAATCTAGAGCATTTCTAAAGCACTCTGCAAACCTGGAAGAAAGAAGAATATTATTAAATGGTTGCCACAGTAGTGAGACTCATTCTGTGACAAAAACTTACCAGTAAGTTCAGGAGCAAAACGTATATTACTTCCTTTCTTGATTTTATTAATTTTTCTATCAGTCATTCCCAATAGGGGATTCGATGAAGTAGCAAAAAAGATTGGAATCAATTCTCACGTAGTTACCTGAGTATTCAAAGTGTTCTCTCATAACTGGGATTCTATGTCCCCAGCTAAACTTCAGCCAATATGAGCGAGTATCATTAAACACGATTCCCACCATTTCAGAGTAGTTTTTTGCGAGTACTATGTCCATGGTTTCTTCATCAGGAGTCCCAACGATTGTTCTTCCTGCCATGTGTAAAAAAATATAATTAATCATATAAACTTATTACTAGAGGACACAAAACCAAGTTGCAATCGCTTAGGGTTCCCATAAAATTATTGGTGTTATATACTATCCCAGAGAGGTGCCTCTAAGTTAAGGGCTGAAAGTCTTTCCTGTTGTTTTAAGTTCAGTGTGAATACGTGAGAAGATGTGAATGATACACCACTGACCCTCAACAGTGGAGGTTTCAGCTGCACGGGTCCCCTTATATGTGCATTTTTTTCAAAAGTAACTGCATTACTACACTACCCAGGAATCGGTTGAATCTGAGGAGGCAGAACGGTGGGTGGAGGAACCTCAGATGCTCAGGAAACACAGATACAGGGGGCCGACTATAAATTGCTTGGATTTTCGACTTCCTGGAGGGTGGGCTCCCCTAAACCCCCTGTGGTTCAAGGGTCAACTGTATTGTTTTTAAAAAACCAACTGGCAACATATTTTTTAGCGTAATCGTAATCCCCATTTAAGTAAATAAAAACTGAGTTAGTGTGCCTATGTGTATAGAGTAATATATGTCTATATATGTGACCATATGTATGCTTGTGTGCATACTGTCCAGAAAAGATACACACAAATTTATAGGGAGGGAAATGGTGGCTAGGATGAGGGCAAAAGCTCTCATTGTTTGCTTCATACAAGTTTATATCGCTTAACTTTTTTAGGCTGGCTATTACTTTGGTAATTAAAATAATTTTAAAATTAGAAAGAAAAAGTATTTTAAATAACCAATAAAAATACTTGAGAATTTGGTGGGGTTTTTCCCTGCCAAGATTAGAAACGGATTTCTCTCATGTGAAAATAGCATGCCAGTAGAAATAAACTGCATGCAAAGAACCAGAGTACAAAAATCAGAAGTAAAGTTAGAGCCCACAGAGAGTTTTTGGAGTCAAGGACACTAACTAAAGAATTAAGCTCACACAACATTTATAATGAATGAGTTTACAATCTGCAGAAGCAATCCGCCCAACAGGTGGTTAATAAGTCCGCTAATAATTTACGAAGTCCAATTTATGGCCTCCTTTTTAATACTTTTTTATTTTTGCATGTTTTATGTCCTAACACTTTTATTCCTTTTAGCACAGTGTTTAAGTCCCAGGCAGGATGATGTCTACGTGAAGAAGAAACAGATACTCATTTTCATAGGGCGGCTGCATCTTTCAAAACTACTCAGCCTTCCCAACATAGAGTAAAAGGCCGTGAAACTTTTATGAGGCCAATGCAAATTTCACTGATTTTTCTCTAGAGGTTGTACAAATCCTGTCAAGGTCAGAAGAGCAAGAGTTAGAAGGATACAGACCGAGACAGTGAAAGAGGCGCTGTGACCAGGCCGGGCTGGCCTGGTAGCTGGCATTGGGTGTTTCTATAAGAAAAGGAGAGAGTCCGATGAGCCCTGAGACTCGGGGCTGGAAGCACAGATGGCTTGCTGCGTGCAGCAAGGACTAGTCTCCGAGGCTCGTGTAAATGCTTCCGGAGTTACAAAGAGATGAGGTCAGGGACCACACGGAGGATGCACGGAGCGCCAGGTCTGGGCAGAATCCACACTGGGCAGGAGAGCCCGTGCCCAGCGTGGGTAAGCGAGGCGTGCGTAAGTCAGGGTTCCAGAAGCTGCAATGAAGAAAAAAAAAACGGGGCAAAGTGGCCAGGGGTAAAGGGTGCAGTCATCTAGCATAGGGTCCAACCTTGTTTTCCTGCTCCAACCTTACTTCTTGGAGCCTGCAACATACACACAATGATAATGACTCACGACACCACAGATTTCCAGGACGAGAGGGTGGGAGGTGTGGATGCTCTTTAAAAAGCCCCCCGTTAAATCTATTTCCCTTGGAGAGGCGCCCTTACTTGCAGGTCCACAGCAACCCCTCCACCGCATATGAAATGAGGATCCTGCAGCCAGTCGAAAACCACTAACCCACAGGCTGGGTAAATAAACTCAATTTGCAAAACAAACTTCAATTTAAACACGAAGACGTTGCATGATAGTGAAACTGCGGGTCACTGGACAACTCGCCTTTCATAAAGGAAGCCAAAGCCATCTCATCCATTAGCCTCCGTGTAGGCCACCACCGCCAGATCAAAGTCATTAAACGTATCCACGCGTCCCAGGACTTGAAGAGGCTGTTCATGAAAATGAGTAGCTTTGAAGAGCGCCGAAAAGAAGCACAAAGAGAGCCCCAGAAGCAGCACTGTGGTCCGCTCCTCCAGCACATGAAAGAAGAAAAATGAGCTAAGTTACCGTGTGGTCCAGAGCAGTGAGAAACAGGCAAACACATTTTAAGACAGAAAGTATTGTCACTGAGCATGGTGTCATTTCACCCTCCAATTTCCTTCCTTTCCCAGTTACTATCTATCCTTTAAAGAAAACACCATTTCAAAAAACATACAACTTTGAGATAATATCAAAAATGTCTATTGATCTTAATCTAGAAATACAGCTCCCCTAATAGTAGAACCACTGCTGATTGTATGCCCTCATATTGATGGAATATAATTACATAGCATCCCATAGGAGATATTCTTGTCCAAAGGGTTTAACCTGAAGTCAAAATCCAGTTTTTTGATCTAAATTCTGTTTGCAAGAAATGTAGGTGGTTGTAAATCAACTATACCTCAATTAAAAAAAATTGCTTTAATAAAAAATAAATAAAAAAGACGTAGATGGGAAAGGAGTGACTTCAATCACAGAATGCAGAAGCGATCAGGTAAATACAGAACGTGGGTATTCAACAAGAGAACAGTTTTGGTCTGGTTGGTGCCTCGCTTGAACAAACCAACTTTAAGAGACGTTTGGGGGCAATTTTAGGAAACTGAATTTGGATACGGAATTCGATGATGCTATGCAATTATTGCTAACTTTATAAAGTGTACTAGCGGTCACGAAGGAGAATATGCCCTTAATTTTCGTAGATGCCAGCTGAAGGCTTTAGCAGTCCAGTGTCATATATTTTAAGAGGGGAGTTGAGGGGAGATGGGGAGAGGAAGCCAACACGGCAGGATGTTAGCAGGTGGGTGAAGGATAGGATGTGAGTTCATTGGACTAGCATTTCTGCATTTTGAGATTTTAAACATTATTAATAAGTTTTTTTAAAGGTTACGTTGGGTGATCCCTGTAAGTGTACCCTTTATCAACACAGCCACTAAAATATTAGAAGTGAATTGCTTTAGGAGCTAAGGATGGCGTGAACTCTGCTAGCTCCCATCCAAATGTTATTGGCAACCTAAATGGGAAAAGAATTTGAAAAAGAATAAATATATGTCTACGTATAACTGAATCACTTTGCTGTACACCTGAAACTGACACAACATTGTAAGTCAACTATACTTCAGTATAAAATTTAAAAAAATATTTTTAAAAATAAAAAAAATTTTTTAATAGAAAAAAGAAATGTTATTGGCTCTTTTTCAACAGAACACAGCCTCTTTGTGGCCAAGGTGGCCCCAGATAGACCTCATGGGAACATACAGCAAACCTCTTTGTGCTGATGTGCACGTCCTTATACTAGAAACTAAAGAGCGCGCAAAGATGCTGACAATCAGTGATCTGGATCCTGAAACCACTCTTATGTTTGTAAAAGTATAGTCTTCACAACAAATCCCCCCAAAGTTCTCTACTGTTGCTCGTAATTTTTTTCCCCCCAGCCCTACCAATTAACAGAATCTTATCAAAATGTCCCCAGTAGAGTGCTATGATTCAACCATTAAAATCTATTTCATTTTGCCTGGCTTTTTTAAATTTCTTTTTTTTCCTACTACTGAAGTTTGCCCGGGGTAAGTCTGAATCACTCCACAGATTCAAGTGGATGACTTATTTGGAGAACGGCTAGCTCTATTCAATAAAATGTTACTTCCTTTGTTTTTCAGGAACTGACATATGAGCCCATTAGTTAATTTTACCTTTTGACATAAATATTACCCTACTCTGCAACATTTGCAAAATATTATGTTTACAGCCCCAAATCAACTAGCCCGTAGAACGCGTGAACGTCAAAAAGCACTAAAAACGGCATACTATGAAATAATGGATTCTCATTCACTAAATATGGTAAAATATATATCGTGAACCGTACCAATAAGCTCTCTTTTTTCATTCTCCATTTTTTAAGAAAATTCTTAGACAGAAGGGCCTGAGTTTGTTGACACACGTGCCTCTCTTTGTTAATCATTTTGTCCTGTTCATCAAGAGAAGAGACAGTAACTATCACACAGCAACAACCAGGCAAGAAAAAGAGCAAAAAAATAAAAATAAAAAATAAATCCAGTTACCAAAAATAGCTTCTGAACACTTTGAAAACATGCTCCCGGATGCCCTCGTTGAATGCCTTATTTGACATTATAGTAACACACATTCACTAGTTTTTAAAGAGTATAAAATATTAATGAATGTAAAATATCCTGCCTGTGGGCCTTTCTCTCCAGGCTTTGGTTATGAGCTAGATGAGGGCTATGGTGTGTCTTGTCTCAAAAGTAAAGTTTTCTGCCACATCTTGACATTACAACAACCTAGAGTAAATAACTAACACAACATCGTAAAGCAGCTATACTCCAGTAAAAATTTTTAAATAAATAAATAAAGTAAATCGGAGAATAAGATGTTAGTAATGTTTAGAATCCAAAACAGACTTTGCCCTTGACTTCGTTTTTTTTTAAAAAAGTTATAACAGAAGTAAAACCGTCTCCAGTTTTCTGTCCGTCAGAGATTTGCCCACAAGCAGCAGTCTGCACTTCGAAAGGGTCGCTCTTGTGTGCTTATTTGATGACATCTAGGAAACCACTGAGTGAAGGAAAGCTGAATCATTTTACAGTCATTCCTAGAATCCCAAAGAACTCATTTCTCCTCTTTAAACTCATGGGTCTCCCTTGAAGAAGTAAGTATGTCAGATACATACAGATGAAAACCAGAAACATTGGTTAGCTAGTATGATTGGAGTATATGATACATGTAGAATCATGATGGGTAACAGGGAATCCTTCTGTGTTTTCAATTTAAAATTCCGGAGATGATCATTTGGTATCACAGCTCTGGTGACTTAAACGCATTCGAATAAATGTTGATGTTATAAGCAAATTACAACATTTAGAGAACTTGCTGGATTTCCTTTTTTTTTTTTTTTTTTTTGATAAAAAGCTAAAGCCACCAAATACCAAATCATCTCTAAATTCTAACGTGAGAACGTGTCTAAGGAAAAACCCCCATCTTCATGAAAAAGAACCCACAGGGAGAAGCAACTTGTCCTAACGCACACACATTCCCAAGAAGTTGAACTCTGCAAATTCTCAGACGGCCAACCTGAGAAGTGTCAATCTGACACTCAACAATATTAATTATATTTACACACACTTCTGAGTCTATCTTCCATTTTACTATCATGCTAAAATACGATTTTACTGAGTTTAAAAAATTAAATCACTCCTTAGGTCTACAATATAAAATACAGAATAATTTAGAAGTATCAGAACAATATAATAATTTAACAATGTCAGTCAAGATGCTTGGCTCTGGCTGTGTCCTTTGTGCCTTAATTACCTTATACAGAGTAAAAGGTAAAAACAACAAGTTTGACTTACTGTCAGGAAAATAGGAGTGAGGACCTGAGAAGCACCTTTGATTCACTGGTTTCTTTTTGTCCAGAAGAACAGTTAAGAATCCTTCAAGGACTTTTTCACAAATGCTTGCCTCTTTTAAAGCTGTTTTCATTCAGTTTGGCTTCTGAAAACAGGCCATGGTCTGTGTGTAACAAGCCTGCCAAACACATTCTTTACTTGGTGAGTTGTTTTCTTCCCAGGTCTTTCTTCTAGTCCAATTGTGCCACAGGAAGGATGCAGCTGTGGATTGGTCCTTAAGTGTGTGTCACGTGGTATTTGTTTATTACTCTACCTTTCTGGCATATGCAAAAAAGTGATCAGATTCAAAAAGGGAGAAACAAAACCCCCAGTTCTGAGTAAGTCTATGTTAACTTTGAATGATTAAAAATTCAACAGCCACAACAAGAAAGAGCAGATTCAAAGGAAAGGACGTTGAACTGAGAAAGAAAGTGAGGATCGCAGAAATCACAGTCATTTACACGAGAAAACTTTACCGAAGACTTCACTGCACTTCAGTGAAGTGGTTCTTTGTACTGGCTGATTCCTATGTGCTAGAAGGTATGCTAAGGGTTTAAAATGAATTATTTTATTTACCCTCAAAGCAAAGCTGTGAAGTTGGTACTATATTTGTACACAGTTCACAGATTCGAAATGCAAGACTGAAAGTCGAAGTAATTTGCAGATGCTCAAATAGAGGCAGAGCCAATATGTGAGTCCAGAGCAGTGTCTGGACTCCAAACCCACTCACGCTTAACTACCACTGTGAAAATTATGCTAAAAAAAACGGTATCTAACATTCATTTAAATAGCTTAAGAGTTTAGACTAGATGGGCAGAATATTTTTTTTTTTAGCTACAGATGCTGGACGTTCTCAGAATTTAAATAACCCCTGTTTATCAACCCTGAAAATCTGCTTACACGATTTTAACTGTAATCCATACATTTCTTGGGATGTGTACACAAGTTAATAACCACTCATGAAAGTGAAGGAGAGAGGGTGAAGCACTCAGAGACTCTTCAGGTGATCACCATTTTCATTAAGAATATGGAGATAGGGCTTCCCTGGTGGCTCAGTGGTTGAGAGTCCGCCTGCCAATGCAGGGGACGCGAGTTCGTGCCCTGGTCCGGGAAGATCCCTACATGCCGCGGAGCGGCTGGGCCCGTGAGCCATGGCCGCCGAGCCTGCGCGTCCGGAGCCTGTGCTCCGCAACGGGAGAGGCCGCGGCGGTGAGAGGCCCGCGTACCGCAAAAAAAAAAAAAAAGAATATGGAAATAAATGTTTTCTTTGACTTTAATTGCACTGCCTCCCTGCTGTGAGTCACATTTCTCTTCTTGTTTTCCCACTCGTTGCTTGAAGTAAAAGTCCACGAACAGGAAAACACCAAATATTTAACCTAGCTCCAACCCCAGACATTATTGACAACATTTATTTTACCGGGTGGAAAAAACAACTAAAATGATATCATAATACACACACACTTTCTTAGTAACTAAGCTGAAAGGATAATTTTTCTACTTCTGTAACTTTAAGGATTGTAATCTCCAACATGGTGCAGTGAAGCGGTTACAGGGTTAGGAGTCTGAGGCCTACATTCCAAGCTGTCGCTCGCCGGCTATGTACCTTGGACAGGTGACAAAAAGGCCACAGGCCTCTGTTCCACGTTTATAACAGGAGCCAACCTTTCCTGTTCCAGGCCTCTGTGCATTGATGACGGTGAAGCACTGCTACAGGTCACAATGCTTACATCCTCCACACTTGGATTTACGCGTGACCATGCTACGTGACGTTAACCCAGCCCCCCTCAGTACACGTCTCAGATATCTAATTTTTTTATATTTCTTTTTTTAGTTGAAGTATAGTTGATTTACAATATTGTGTCAGTTTCAGATGTACAGCAAAGTGATTCCATTTTATATATATATATTTTTTCTGATTCTTTTCCATTATAGGTTATTACAAGATATTGAATATAGTTCCCTGTGCTCTACAGTAAATTCTTGTTGCTTATCTAGTTTACAAATAGCAATGTGTACCTGTTAATCCCGTACTGCTGGGAGTTCCCTGGCAGCCCAGTGGCTGGGACTTGGCACTTTCACTGCCGAGGGCCTGGGTTCCATCCTGGATGGGGAACTAAGAGCCCACAAACCACTCATCCAAACAAACCAACCAACAGCTCATACTCCTAATTTATCCCTCTCCCCCCGCCTTCTCCCTTCGGTAATCATAAGTTTGTTTTCTACACCTGTGAGTCTGTTTCTGTTTTGTATATAGATTCATTTGTGTTAATTTTTAGATTCCACATGTAGGTGACATCAGATAACATTTGTCTTTCTCTGACTTGCTGCACTAAGTATATATTCTCTAGGTCCACCCATGTTGCTGCCAATGGCAATATTTCATTTTTCTTTATGGCTGAGCACTATTCCGCCGCATGTATGCACACCTTCTTGATCCAGTCCTCTGTCCATGGACACTTAGGCGGCTTCCACGTCTTGGCTACTGTGAACAGGACCGCTCGCCATGAACACTGGGGTGCGCGCATCTTTTCGAATTAGAGTCTTCTCCAGAGGTACGCCCGGGAGTGGCACTGCACGATCACGTGGCGGCTCTGTCTTTAGGTTCTAAGGGCCTCCACGCTGGTGTCCACAGCGGCTGCACCCGTCTGCAGCCCCACCAACCGTGCAGGAGGCCCCCTTTCCCAGCTCTCTTTTCTCAATCGTCTCCTTAGCCTTCTTCCTCCCTCTGGGTCCTGGGCCCGAGGTCTGACGCTTTGCTCCCAGCAGGGGCACCTACCGTCTCCCCTGCAAACCCAAGCCCCCGGGGGAGGGGCAGCTCAGCACCCTCCATCTTGGCTTCACGGAAACGCCCAGAGACGATCGGCCCATCCGTCCTCCCCCGAGTCAGAGGCCCAATCTCAGCCGAAAGCACTTGACTGCTGAAACGTGCCAGCCAGCCGCTGAGCCTCTGGGGGGGAGTCGTAACCTTTTGCTGGTCGAGGGTCTGGAATATTCGAGAATCACCAGAGCGCGGGGCAGGCACGCACGGAGCGGGGAAGGGGCAAGGGGCGGGGCCTCTGCCGCCAGAGTCTTCCAGGCCTGGGCAGGGGTCTCAGTCGCGTCCTCACGGCCTCACCACGCGTTCTGTTCGCTCGCAGGGCCGCACCCTTGGGAGTCCCGCCGGGTGGGGCCCGCGGACAGAAGGCACCCTCTAGGGTGGGGGAGGGGCGGGGCAGCTCGCGGGTCAACCAGAGGTCACGTCCTCCCCGTGACCTTCCCCCCCCCACACCCTAGCGGCTGTTGGCCCTCACAGCTGACGTTTAAGAGAATTCACTTCTGTTTCACCGTGAATCCCGCCCTCCCCGCAACGTGATGAAACTCGTGTATTTGGGTCACTTTTATGTCTTTCAAGAAAAGTCACATGTTTTGCCCTCAAAGTCTTCCGTGCCTTTTGCAAGCTGCGTTTCTGCGTAGCACAGAGTTTCCGTTACAAACGTGATAGGATCTATTTTTTAACATTTTCGAATTAATTGTTGCTGGCCTGGAGGAGCAGGGTTCATTTTGCACGTTAGTTTTGAGCTCTGCGGAGCTCTCTTGTTTATTCTGATTGGAAAACTTCGGAATTTTCTAAACCAAACGTTAATCTGCGTCGATTGACAGTTTTGCGATTTCTGTTTCCTAGCAATTCTCACGATTCTCTGAAGTTGAATTCCTGGGATAAAGCCGATTGTTCCTGATGTAGTCTCACCCTCTGACTCTTTTATAATATCCTGTTTCTTTTCACGGTGCTGTATTAATTGTATCTTTCGTAGTTGGTATTTCCTTCTATAGTCTCCGCTTCCTCCAAATTGCCCTTTTTTTCTCCGTTTGCTCATTAATTTTAAAAGCACACAGCTAAGCTATGCTCAGATTTCTGACCTAGAGAAACTGTGAGTTGATTAATGTACATTGTTTTAAGATGCTACATTTGGGGATGATTTGTTATGCAAAAATGGATAAGGAATACACCAGTTACTTTCTGTGTAACTCCCCCCAAACACTCTAAGCCCTGTAAAGTCAAGACTCTGTATCGTTAGCCTCCGTTTCCCCAGCTCCTAAGCTAGTGTCTGGCCCAATGTAGGAATTTAAGAACAAAAGAAAATGAATTTAATCATCGACAGACTGACCCACTACAAAGCTTGTGACTGAACTTCAGTCCAGCCTGGGGGCTGTTCACTATACCCCAGTCACTCAAACACCTCAGGGTGATGTAAGAGTTCTTTACCACGGTAAAAGAATCTTCCAATTATGGATTCTTCACAAATGTGGCTTATTGAAGTGAGCGAACGGCATCTAAGTCAGGTAGAATTAATTTTCAGGAGCCTCCCGGGGGAAGTTGCTAAAAACTCCAGAGAACGGTTTCCTTCTCCGGGCCTTTCACAACTTTTGTCCAGACCCCTCTGGTTTAGCTTGAACCAGGATCTTCTGGAAGCAGGCAATTTGGATACATTCAAGCCTGAAAATCACCGCTGTAGCTAATACTGATTCTCGTTTTACTGTTCATTTCACAACCGACCACTGCTGGCTGATTACCTTCAGCTGACTTGGCAGGAAGACAAGACAAATGGTGGGACTTCAGCCACCACCGGCCACCTTCGGCAACGTGCACCCCCCCCCCGTGTGTGGGAGTGCGTGAACACCCCTGAGAGGTCTGCCTGCCACGCGTGGGGCTCCCACTAGCGAAGTCAGTATTCTGCAAGTATCGCAAGACAGACGCCAGATGCCGTGACAGGGCCAAGTGTCACTTTATGGCGGGAAGGGATGGAGAAAATAAGCCCTGATGTCACACTGCCTGGGTTCAAATCCCAGCTCAGCCACTTAGGAACTCAGGGTCACTGGGTAAATCACTTAACTTCTCTGGCCTCAGAGTTTCCAGCAGTAAAGTGGAAGGCGAAAATAAACATCCTTCTTTCTCGGGGTTGATGTAAGGATTAAATGCGATAGTCAACACCCGTGGTTCTCAGACTTGAGAATCCAATAAAATGACACTTTTGACTCGTCTTGATGCTTTCTCCCGCCTGAACGTTATCATGGACATTCTTAAGTCCTCATTTATACGGGAAGAAGATAAACTGAGTTTTCTCACATGTGTGGGTATCACTAGTTTTACTATTAGGGGGAGCAGTAAAACTCAGACTGTGATTATATCTTTATGGCCAGTGGCCCCCGGAGAACCTGTTTCCTAGAGGTTCTGTGTTCCCGTCTCTGCCCGTCCATCTCCCCATCATCCCGGTTGCCAATAACATCGACTTTCGGGATGAGAGATAACAGAGTATTCCTTGCCTGTCTTTTCGAGAGTCCCTGAAAGGTTTACTTTTTGTGGCTCCTTAAAGGGACCAAAGGAGAGATTTAACACTGATGGTTTAAAACCCAGTCTCAAGCTCTTGCTGCATACAGCTCCGGTCCTTTCTAACCTCTGGCTGTCCTGCGGGGACTTCTCTGGCTCGCTCATCACGTTCTTTGTTCTGACATTCTGAACCTTGCTGTCTCCTATTTCCCAAATGAACTAGCACAAGGATGACCCTTCTGCTCCGTGGAGTTTAGGCTCCGGCTTCCCAGGCTGACTTGCTGGCTCCAGCTTGGGCTCTTCTTGGGCCACGGCTTGCGCTGCCTCCATCCAGCCCTTTCTGGATGGGGACGGGGCCCCTGCAGCACAGCCCTCTGCTGCCATCTGGTGGCCAGAGGCTTCCCATTTTGCCGTTTCTTCACGAGGCACTTGCCTCCTGTACTGTGTTGCTTTCACACCTGGCAGGATTGGAAACTGGGCGTCTAACCATCTCTACGGTGGTGGTCGCGGGGAGACTGGACCTTAATTATGAAGTCTGAGATAAAACGTTTTTGAATAAAAAAACTCCCTGGCATTGCCACATTTCCAGTGTGAGATTCATTCTCCTCCAGCTTTGAATTTAAACTGTAAGCTGTTATTCTAATTTCTTTTGACTTTCAATTACACTAAAATGACCGAGAAACTTGCAGTGGCTTTTTAATACAATTCAGTCCTCAATTTTATTTGCTCAGTAGTCTGCTGGATAGGCCTTGTATCTCCTACTGCACGAGAATATCCAGGAAGCCCAAGACAAGATCCTGGGGTTTGCATCTTGCAGTAACAGTATATGTGTTGATTTAAATGACCGTAAGTCAAATAGAGCCAGTAGGACTTTTTTAAGGTTCTTACCTTGAACTTCAAGATGTAAGCCAAAAAAAAAAAAAAAAAAGATGTAAGCAAAGATACACAGACACGTGGCTCTGTATAGACAGTTATGTTTATCTCGGACACACATTTCTAATATTCATAATGAAGGCCTGTAGATAGTGATCCCCGCCCCCAAACGAACAGTCCCCAATTGGGAACCTCATTAAGAAATGGCTTAAGAGGAGCAGAAAAATAACCTGACGTGTTAAGAAGAAGATAGGTCACAAAATAACCAAAAGATAATCCAAGATGAACTCAAAACAGCACTAAGAGAAGCCTTCCAATATGTACACAAAGACCTTCAGAATAAGTTTGCAGACGGAGTCTATCGAACTCTGATACAACATCTGTATTTTAAAAATCGGAATTTAAAAGATGTGTCTTCTACCTCAATCCGAGTGGACCAGAACCAGGAACCCACCGCCCTCGAGCAGAATGTGGAACATTACCTGTGTGTGCAAAACCCACAGAAATGTGTTAAAGATAACTTTTCCACGGAAACCTTTGGGTAAATGAATCTATTTTCAACTCAAATCTATGCATTATATCGGTGTTCTCAAAGAGGGATATTTTCTCCTGAGGGGACATCTGACAAAGCAGGTTATGCCAACTCCCAAGTGTGTCTATTCTGATCATAAATTCAGGGACTGCAGACAGAAAGCCCAGAACATTGCAGACATGAGAACACTGGGTCTCAAACGTGTTCTCAGAATTGCCTTTGTCTGGATGGGATCCTTGACTTCCGGCGTCGTACCTGAACGTTATCCATTTTACTACTGCTAAGACATTTTGCACTTTTTACGCCACTGTGATTCTCAGCTTAGGAGCCGCTGCCGAAACCAACACTGCTTCAGATGTTCATTTCCTTTACCTACCGGACCTCTCCACTCAGACGTCTAACGAGCATCTCAAACTTTAAAACCTATTCCCAATCTTTCCCCCACATCCTTAAACCTGAACTTTCATGCTCTTCATCCCATCTGACGTTAATAGAAGATGAGGTCAAAGAGATAATAACTGAGGACCATTCCACCCTTCCAGAAGAAAACTTGGGGCCAGTGAATCTCTTTCCCACCGCGCCATCCTAGCTCTACCTTCAAAACGTTGAGAATCCAACCATTTCTCACCACTTCCTGATTCAACTCATCTTAACCTCTTGCCTAATCAGATGCAGTTGCCTCCTACCAGGTCTTTCTTTCTCCCCCTTCCCCTCCCCACCACGGCATCCCTTTTACGTTCAACACAGCAGCTAAGTTGCTCCTGTTCAAATATATCAGACGACGTCCCTCCTCTACTCAAAACCCTCCCATGGCTTCTGGTCACACACGAAGTCCACACAATGTCCCTCACAGCCCCTGGGGTCTCTCTCTGAGCCCCCCTTTTACTAGTGCCCCCGGCTTGACCGGTCCACTCAAGGGTCTCTCTCTGAGCCCCCCTTTTACTAGTGCCCCCGGCTTGACCGGTCCACTCAAGCCTCACAGGTCCTGTTGCTCTCAAACAAGCCACACTGTGCCTCGGAGCCCTGGCACTTGCCGTCCCTCTGTCTACACTGCTCACTCCCCAGCTTGCCGGCTCAGTGTGGTGTGACCGTCACTCACCTGCAACATCCACTCCATTCCAACATTCCTTATCTTCTTTTCTCAGCATCTAATGCATTATATACATACATAGTTTTTGGTAGTTTGTCTCATTCTGTTATATTGGAAGTTCAGCGAGGGCAGAGATTTTTTATTTCAGCTACGTATCCCCAGTGTTTGTAAGTGCTGATTCAAAAGAGGCAGGCAATACAATACAATTCGTGAACACACGAATGATACACGAAAAGCAATCTTCGTTTAAACCTTAAAGATTTTGGACACCGTCGCAGTTCTCAAGGACTACCTAATGCCTTGGTTTGGGGAAGGTAAATTCTGAAGCATGCATACTTAGTGGTTACAACCACCCTTTTAAAGTTGTATTTCTCTAACCAGCCAAATAGAAGCTAGACTTGCATATATTTGAAGATCAGAACTTCCATTTTTTAGATTGTAGGAAGATTTATTCTTTCCTTAAAGAGCAGAAGAGCAAGGATGACTTACTTTTTTAGTTTTTAATCTTTACTTTAAAATTTTGAATCATGTTGTGTATATTGTCTATTCATTAAAAATTAAAGCAGGGACTTCCGTGGTGGCGCAGTGGTTAAGAATCTGCCTGCCAATGCAGGGGACACAGGTTTGAGCCCTGGTCTGGGAAGATCCCACATGCCGCGGAGCAACTAAGCCCGTGCGCCACAACTACTGAGCCTGCGCTCTAGAGCCCGGGAGCCACAACTACTGAGCCCACGTGCCACGACTACTGAAGCCCGCACACCTAGAACCCGTGCTCTGCAACAAGAGAAGCCACTGCAATGAGAAGCCCGCGCACGAAGAGTAGCCCCTGCTCGCCGCAACTACAGAAAGCCTGTGCACAGCAACGGAGACCCAACACAGCCCAAAATAAGTAAATTTATAAACAAAAAAAAATTAAAGCAGAAGTGCCTTTAAAAATTAAGGAATATAGTTGACATTAGAATTAAGGGTTTATCAATTTATAAAGCTGGACCGAGAACACTTCTGATCTCATTCAGTCACAGACTCGATTTCACATACTTTTGACGTGTTTGGATGCAGTCAACGGAAAACAAGTATCAATTACATAATAATTACTTAATAATGTCAACAGTATAATGTGGCCAAAGAAATTACGAGCCAATGCATAAACAAGAGAATTAGCATTCAATATCTTTTCCTACAATAAGAGTTAGATAATGTGGTGCAGAACGGTAGTGATATCACACTGTTAATAAAATGACTACGGTATTGTGGTTAATGAGACACAGAAGCGTTACAAATAAAAGGGAAATAAAATTGCAACCCAAGTGAGGGATTCATTTAGCCAGTCTTCAACTAAGAAGGTTACACTATAGTTACAACGCAGAACTTGGAAAATCCTATTACCACGAATTTAGATGCAACCTGACAATAAAACTTAAGTGATACCTTGTCTTAGGAAAAAGCACTGGGCTGCAAAAACCTGAAACTGTTAAGTCACAGCTAGAAGCTCATAAAAAAGCAGTCGCCTGAACAGTTGCCAGCTTACTCTTTGAGGGTAGATGCGGGTTTTATGCTTATGTTAGCATTTACTGTAATTACGCCCTTGAGCAGTTCCAGTCTTTACCTGGGCAACCTCACCAGCATCACCCACCTCTTACTCTCAAGTTATCAAGAGGTGAACTTCGGTGACCTGAGATGGCCCTTTTATTGGCAACGGTTGTGACCCTGGGAAGGTCTGTGTGTAGACATGGGATGAATTGGGAGATGGGGATTGACATATATACACTACCATGTGTAAAACAGATAGCTAGTGGGAACCTGCTGTAGAGCACAGGGGGCTCAGCTCGGTGCTCTGTGATGACCTAGATGGGTGGGAAGGGGGGAGGGGGGAGGGAGGTCCCAGAGGGAGGGGATATATGTATACATATAGCTGATTCATATGGTTGTACAGCAGAAACTAACACAACATTGTAAAGCAATTATATTCCAATTAAAAAAAATTACTTTAAATTACTGATTTTTTTGGAATTCTGTATTTATGCAAGTGTATAAATTCTGTATTTATGCAAGCAAGCTTTATTTATAAATTCTGTATTTATGCAAGCAAGCTTTGTTTATAAATTCTGTATTTATGCAAGCAAGCTGTATTTATGCAAGCAAGCTTTCTAATCATGTAGTTTTGAGTATGCTATTTTTAAGGTGCTTAAAATTAATTTGCTTTATCTGATGAATTAGATTTGCAAGAGCTGCTTTAGGTACTTGAGAAAAATTGGTTCATTAAATTTAAAATCGTACCTAAGTGTTAAGAGAATCAATTTATTCAAACATTCTAAGGGAAATGATAAATATGTATTAAATATTTGGGAATAATTTAATTTGTTAAATGTAATAAAATGTAAGTAAAAATGATTGCTTTATATTTTCACAAAATAGATTTGAGATAAAAAGATCTAAAGAATATCTAGTTTAAGATTAAAATATGAATATGAATTAAAACACAAGTAACTGGCAATGTTCCCCCTTGAACATTCTTGTAAAAACCCCACAGATACTAAAAATAAATTACTAACAATTCTAGTGCCAGGTTTTTTCTTCATTTTTAATATGAGACACTCATTATTCGTTTATCGACACTAAATAACAAAGAATCCATTTCATACAAAATGAAGGGTTGTCTTAAGTTTTCAGTTCTTAAAGCTTATTACTAATAACATAATCATATTTATTTTTCTTAAATGGCAGCATAATTACTTACATATAACACATTATGAATGAAAAATAAGTAAACTTTTACCTTATAAGAATAGCTGATATAAAAATTATTCACCTGAGAATAGATTCTTTCATTTTATGTAACATGTTCTTTCAGGAAAGAAAATGAAAAATCAATGTTAGGAATATTAAAAATACACGAGGGGTAAGCATTTCTATTAAAAAAAATTAATGTGTATTTATGTTACATAAAAATACAGCATGATTTTTCCTCAAATTCAGAACACATTTAGAAGAAAATGTTGTGTGACCAACAGAATAAAAGCATGACAACACTTACCCTAAATAGAATTGTGCTCCAATAAAATAGTGTTACTACCACTAGCAAAGCATCTGTCATATTATATTAAAGTACATAAGTATCTAACCTCTTCCCACTAGACTGTAAGATCTTACATGGCCAAAGTGGATAGTTATTGTTCTCTCCAAAGAACCCATTGCTTGAAACTTGATCACTAAGATGTCTGTTGAATAAAATTACTCTAAAAACATCTTAATGATAAAAATATTGGTTTTAGATAGTTTGGGCCAATTTAAAGGAAAAAAAAGGCTTTAAAGAAAACCCACGGCCTTTTACTGAGAACAAGCTGGAAGAAAGATTAAGAGCTCACAAAGAGAAATGTAAAGGACGCTCATCATTGTGTTTTTCAGGCCTCGTTCCTAACGCTGCAGACAGATGTTTGCACTATTAGTCACGAACCACGGTCGCTCTGTGAAGTCCGGGTGTTCTCTTTTAAGATTTGATTGTGGGTGGAAAATATAAGGCAGGTGATGTGGCTTTTTCTAATTTTTCCCAATATATGTATTTATATTTATTTGTATTGGTACAGAAAAAACGTTTTGAGATTATAATTTAAGACATTTTGAACTGTACACTGTCAATAAATTTCCTATTTGACCTGCTGTGTCCTTTTCTTCCCACCCCACTTACCCTTGTTTTCCTAAGTAGTAGTTAAATTATACTTCTGAATAGAAAAAATTCTCTTACTGTGAAAAAATGGGAACAGAACACTCCTACATTTTAATTTTAATTAAATTAAAATAATTTAATTCATGACCAAAATATATTCACTCTAAGTATGTAAAAACTTTTTAAAAAGCCCTTTTTAAAAAAAAATGCTTACAAGAGCACAATAATAGTGAAGTCACTGAATGAACTTAATAGATAGGAAACGTGATTATGACTGGTCAGCAGAGCTACAAACACCCCTCCCCCCCAAAAAAAGAAACCCTGGGTATTTACATGAATATTAGACACTAAAAGATATCTCTTTACGGCACCGGTTAGCAATGACTTGCTTAGAAAATACAATGTGCTATTTACTAATTTATCTACAAAGGTAAAGATTTTCTTTCCAAGGCTTCCTACTTGTCTTCATCGTGTAGTACCGTAGTTTAAAAGTTACAACTTTTACTAAAGATGGAAAAGCGAGATTCTCAGGTGAAGAACCAAAAGGTAGGTATCCTGAAGCAAGTGCCCTGATAACAGAAGATTGAACGCACTCGGCCACTGGATCCTAGAGGGGAGGCAACTCCGCTGCAGGCTGTGGAATCCGACCAGAGGCTGTGTAAAACAGCTCATTTAGATTAGTTAGAAGACAGACCTCTGAGACGGCACGTAACGTACCTGCACTGTTAGCAGTGTGGCCAAAGCAACAGAGGAAGGTATCGGTCATGTACCTCGTACCGAGGCTGAGAAAGGTACACTATTGTACTTCAGCTGCTAGAGCCTAAAAGCACAGCTGTCTTATTACACGGGACGGCGAAAACTTGAGCTTCACCTACGTTAGTTAATAGCTTCATTAAAGGGTTTGGATCTTTAGAGGAGCTCAGCACCAAATCCTTCTGCTGTGGCTGCTGTGCGTTAAGACTCTTCGTAAAGCAATAAACACACCCTTAATATATTTGTTTTCACAAAGTTAATAACTTTCACTCATCTGGTTGAAATATAATGTCCACTAGTAGGATTTATATTATATTATATCTATAGTCCACACGTGGGCTCTACAAGGAAATATTTCTAAGACTGTCTTAACCATAATCTTACTTCAACTCTGTCAGGGAGTGAAATTCTGGCTTCTTATTAAAGAGAATTATGTATAGTTTACTTATCCTTAATTTAAGGCCCAAAAGCTTATTTACATTCCACCACATTCCAAAGTGAATCTGAGATGAGTAACTAAATAAATCTACACGGTGATGTAGTTAAAACTCTATAAAGGAGAGAGATATTCAAATAATACAGTTTATTTCTAGAATAAAAGAAAATGTGCCCTTTGGAAGGAAGATGACAAAAAAATTTCTATCTTCCACGAGGGGTGGAGGTATGGCTTAATTCTTGTAGCTCTATAGATGTCTGTCATTCTAGCCACGAACAGTCAAAAGAATCAGGCTATTACATAGTAAGATTCTACACACAGTCTCCACAATAATGGAGACGCCTCTGAGTTTTACCGTAAGCAACGGAACTGTAGCGAGAGCACTGCGCCTGAGTTACTTACGTCTAAAATCACCTAACAGAACGAGGTCTCGGTTCAGTTATTCCGGCTGATGAGTGCCACCCAGTGAATGTCACTTCTGCAGACCTCTACGTGCACTGAGACTGTCCAGCGTTCAGGTTTTTAGGACGCCAGCTTCCATTCAGTTTCGTTTAGAAATTAAAAAGGAGAAGCAAACTTTTGCTTTATGTCTCTGTTCTATGCGTTATTTATGTATTCGTTTTTTATTTAGATTGGGGTATTACATACTTATGTAACAAGATGGTATAAACTTAAAAGATAACTGTTCAAAATAAGATGATTCTATCACTGTTTCTTCAAATCATAAAATCACAAGCACTGTTTCTGAAAAGTGAAAAAGCACATATTCAACTTCACATACAGACTACAGTGCCATATACGTCAGATACAAACGTGCAGTTTCAATGCATTATACACAAGTTTTATTTGAAGAAAAGCAAAACACACAACCAACAGCATTTCAATTAACGAAGTCAGGAAAATCCCACGTGCTTTCATGGTTCTCCAATTACCGTTCAAGCAATAAACGTTTAAACCAAAGTTAAAATAAAGTGAAGAAGAAAGAAATGCAGTAAACAGACTGAGCAACACAAATTCAAAATACTACTCTGTCTTCCTGTGTTCTTTCCCACCAAAGTGTGCTGTTCGAAGTGCCACAAGTGTTGTCTTCTTCCTCTTGTTCTTTAGTGAGTTCTATAAAAACCTAAATGAAAATAAATTAATGAATACAATATTCTGCTGTGCAATTATCTTACAAAAACTTTAACTAAATCAGCAATAGCATAAGGCAATACCTAGTTACATTAACCACTCAAGTATCAAGAGATGTACTGCCGTTAATATTACTTAAACAGAATAATCTCCACTAATCCCACAAAAAGATGAATGCTACTTTAGAGGATTAATAGATTATTTATTTTTTGATTAATATATTAAAGTAGCATCACAAAAATATTTATAAATATTTAAGCAATGTAATTTCAGATGTGCTAATATGAAACACCACCCATCATGACTCATTTTCTTCACACTGAAGAAACAATACTGAGCTATTCAAAATAAGCAGATGGAGGAGCTCAAGTTGTTATTTACAAAGTTTAGGAATATTCTATAGCGATTGGTCTCTGGCTCACAATCTCCTTCCCTGTCCAATATATACCTAAAACGATTAGATACGGGTCCTTCCCTGTCCAATATATACCTAAAACGATTAGATGCGGGACACTTTCTTCTACAGAAGAACTTTTGAAATTTAACTTTATAGTACCTGTTCCAATGTCGCTTGAGAAAAGCTGTATTCTTCAATGGCAAAAGTACGTTTAGCTGTTAAAATACAAAAATAATATTTCACTTATTAATATTTTCAAGTAATAAAATGGCAATAACTACTGAGTGGCTAACAATCTGGTTTTTGTTGTTGTTGTTGTTTTAATCTCTATAATCAACTCATTTCGATTTAAAGCTGCCAATACAGGGCACTGTCCTCTATCTGCTTCCTTTCTCTCCCAGCCGCTCAATTCTCTACGGCCCTAAGTGCAACGTATTTCGCGGACGGACTTGCCTTACTCTCCTTTTCCAAGCAGCCCCTCTTTCCCCTCCTTTCCTCTTCTCCCTCATTCCTCCTGTTTTCACGTTTCTTCTGCTCCTGCTCTGTCTCTCCCATCCCCCAGTCCCAGTACAGTCCACTCTGGACTTCTTACACTAGGTTCTGGATATCATGGGTCATGTGTCCACATGCTTTTCTGTACTTATTTTAGGTCCATTTGCATTCTGGCCCAATATCAAATTTCTGGTTTTCTATTCATTCCTTTAATTCTCCCTAATTACTTCAAATGTTCTCTTTAATCATAAAGAAAACACTAGGAGGGACTTCCCTGGTGGTCCAGTGGTTAGGACTCTGTGCTCTCACTGTGGAGGGCACAGGTTCAATCCCTGGTCAGGGAACTAAGATCCCACACGCCGTGAGGCGCAGCCAATAAACCAAAAAAAGTATATTTAATGAAGTAACACTTTTTTTTTCTTTTAAAAAGAAAGCACCAGGAAGTTTCGTAGCTTACAAATGCCGTAAAATAACCTGTACATGAATAGGTGCCCCACCCAGGAGACTGCCTCTCTCTGCTGGTGAGGTATCTTTATCCCAACTAACATTTATTTTTTAAATGCCAAGATCCAATAAACTTCTTTAAAGTTTAGATTTAGGAATGCCTACCCTCTATGAATTTTCCTCTCCCTTAGATTTAGGAATGCCTACCACTATGAATTTTCCTCTCCCTTCTCTGCCTGCCACTGGTGTCTTGCTACCATTGCTACCTCTCTGGTCTAATACGAAGTAAGGATTCACGAAATTCAGTGCTCCCACTTCTGGACTGAACTGGTGAGGGCTAATTAAGATGAACTTTCTCAGAGATGCAACGTGAAAAACCGCGGTGATGTCCAGAGTGAAAGGTTTACACTACAATACAGTTAATCTACAAAATCCCTAGCGTGTGACTATTTACCTACAGCTTAGATTAAATTAGTAAAAGGTCATCTTCTTACTTACCATAGTTTCTACAGTAAACTTGAGTCCCGACTCCTAAACTTCTTAATAGAATTCTTTAATAATTCGAAAGCTACCTCACAATGTTTTTCAAATATTACTTACCTTCTTCCAGCTTAGAAAAAGATTGTGAAAGGGACTGAACATCTTCCTTAGGAATTTTATAAGCCAAAATAGAAGAAAAACTGAAAGCAAAGATAAAATACAGGTAAATTCAAAATAACTACTATGCATTCTGAAGCTCTGAAAGTTCAAAATAAAACTCCAATAACTTATTTTGATACTTATTTAGACAAAAATTATTTGAAATCTTAAAAATATTTCCATGCACAATAAAATAACTCTCTCATTACTCCTGGATAAGAACTTTAAAAACTTTAAATACTATTACATGTTGAAAGATCTAACATTAAAAATGAGTCAGCTTCATAAAACTCCATTCATCAAACTACATTAGTCCAATATTGGTTATACTACATTTTTTCATTAATCCATAATACAATAACCAATTTTTATGATTATTGCCGTACAAAGAAATGTAACTAAATTTTTTAAATCTTTACCTTTCCTGACGGCTTGCATTTGGGAAAATATGCTGAATTTCTCTTTGAAGACGGTCTACTTCTAGGTTTTCTATCCAGTCCTTTAATTTGATTTCCAAAAAGTATCCTTTTCCAAATTTACTCTTTAGATGTTGGACTGTCCCAATACATCTGTAGTAATTTTTAAAAGGAAGTACAGATATAAGATAACCTGACAGTTTTAAAGATAATTTCTCACTTAAGAATGATTTAAATAAAATTCCCACACTGGAATACTTGTCAATTTATATAAAAGGTGAAAATATAAGAGATAATACAGAGTTTTCATATACCCCTCCCCCAACTTCAGTTTCCCTAATACTGTCATCTTGTATTACCGTGACACATTTGTCAAAATTAAGAAACCAACGCTGGTATATTATTACTGAGTTTACTGCCTTTACTTGGACTTCACCGGTTTCTCCACTCATGTCCTCCTTCTGCCCCAGAGTCCACCCAGGATCCCACTGTGCTGTGTGGCCACACCTCTTCAGTCTCCACTGCTCGGGGACACTTTCTTATTCTATCCTTCTTGGTCTTGGTCATGACTTGGACAGTTTTGAGAACTGTTTTTGTAGGATGTCCCTCAATTTGGGGTAGTCTGATGTTTTTCTCATGATTAGACTGGGGTGTGGGTTTTTGGAGCAAAGAACACAGAGCTGAAGTACTTTCTCATCACGTCCCAGGGGGCATGTGATGACCACATGGCCCTGCCTGCTTAGGGTGGTATTTGTCCCATTTCTCTGCCGTAAAGTTACTATCCACCCCTTCCCATACTTTAGAATACAGACTGGCTTTAAGTCCAGGCGATACTTGGGAGGTACTACACAATCTGGCATCTTTCTGTAAAGAGAAGTGTCTCTACTCCCACATTTATTTACTTACTCCATCGCTTACCTATATGAGTATGAACTCGTATATTTATTTTATACGCTGAGTTACAATCCCATACAGTGCCTACCAATTTTTAAAAACAGCAAATATCATGCCTGAAAATAACACTCTCAGTTGTTGAATAATTAAGCCAATTCCAAACGCAGAGTGGCTGGCCAATTTTTGGAAAAAAGTAACATATTTCCAAGTGATTCTACAGAAAGCTGATAAAACAAGGGAGCGTTTTTTAACATTTAAGCTAATGTGTATTATTATAAGTTTCTGAAATGACAGCGTTCCAAATCCAGACACGTGCTCCGCCCTGCACCCCTCTCCCCCCTCCGCGGCAAACAGCCACCTTAGCTGCCCAGACACCAGGATAGCCACTCGGTCACAGACAGCCTCCACCTCCTCCATGCAATGAGTGGCCAGGATAGCTGCCCGCGTTTTGTTCTTAAACGCAGCTCTAATTGCTCTCCTACAAAATACAAATAAAACGAAAAGAAGGGAAGGTGGCACCTGAACGTCCATGAAAATACCTGAGTTTTAAAAATCCAACTATTTGGTTAATTTAAATTTATCAAACATCATTGCTATAATTAGTATATTCTGCCCAACTGTGATTCTTCTATCCCAACTCATTTTACCTTATTTTTGAAAGCTTGTCAAATGGAAAGAAAGTTCACGATTTCAAGCGTTTCTATGGGTTAAAAGTATGCTAACCAACCGATTACAGAAACCGATGGCTTTTCACGTTATAACAAAAACAGCCACAGAATCATAGGGAAAACTTAACATGCGTCTGAACCAAACCTCACATTTTATAGACATGGAAACCTAGGCTCAAAGAGTTGCTCAAACAATGATGAGTGCCTAGAAAGAGAGTTCCAATGGACATTTAGGACAACACTGTTATGAGATGTTTACTTACATATGTTACTTTATACAGGAAAAAAAACCTTTAAAAAACTATTCAGAAAACAGTACTCTCATTTTTGTCCTGGCACACATAATATACTGTTAACAGCTGATGAAAAATATGATCAGGTTTAAAAAGTTTAAGGGGATCTCAAGAAATTTTTAATTACGATTTCTCCTTTTGTGCAGGATTTTTAATCGATACATGTATGTAACTAACACAAAACCACCCGTGATGATGCTACAGCACAATGGGTCTCAAGCGTCCCTGACGTCATACTTACCACATGTGCTGTTTGGCTTTAGGGTCCATACCTGTGGATGGCTCGTCTAGCAGAGTAACAGGAGGGTTCCCCAGCATACTCAGAGCAAAACACAGCTGGACGGAAAGAAAACGGAGCGCGGGGAGGCTATAAGAAACTCTATCAGGTGGACCTAGAGTCTGTCATACAGAGTGAAGTAAGTCAGAAAGAGAAAAACAAATACCGTATGCTAACACATATATATGGAATCTAAAAAAAAAAAAAAATGTTCTGAAGGACGTAGGGGCAGGACAGGAATAAAGATGCAGACATAGAGAATGGACTTGAGGACAAAGGGAGGGGGAAGGGTAAGCTGGGACAAAGTGTGAGAGTGGCATGGACATATATACACTACCAAATGTAAAATAGATAGCTAGTGGGAAGCAGCTGTATATAGCACAGGGAGATCAGCTCGGTGCTTTGTGACCACCTAGAGGGGTGGGATAAGGAAGGTGGGAGGGAGACGCAAGAGGGAGGGGATATGGGGATATTTGTATACGAACAGCTGATTCACTTTGTTATACAGCCGCAACTAACACAACAATGTAAAACAATTATACTCCAATACAGATGTTAAAAAAAAAAAAGAATGTGAAAGAAGAAAAGAAAAAAAAAAAAGAAACTCTACCAGGCACCAGACTGCACACACACTTGTCGTTAAATAAAAGTACCTTTCGCTTGATTCCTGCAGGTAGTTTCTTTACCGTTTTCTGGAGATGTTCTTTTAAATCAAGTGCATTTGTTATTCTGCAAAATACACAATACAAAATGAGTGTACCATGATGCACATAAATACAAGTATAAAGTGATCACTGACACTGTTTTTTTCCTAGAACAATTACTCTGTCGAAGCTCACTTTAAATAAATTAATATCTTGATTAAAAGGTTCACTTTAAAATAGGTTTCATGACATTTATAGGTACATTCATTCTGTACTTATAAATAAAAATGTTTCCTTTTCATTTTCATGGCTGTCATAATTTGGTAAAGAATATATGAAAAATTAATGATCTTCTTCTATGAAAATTATGATCCACGGAAATGCCTGCTATGAAATTTTAAAGCCATGGCATGTGAACCTTTCTCCAGGTAACAAAAGGGCTCTAAAGACAATTATTTTACCGAATTATGACCTCCTTCATGTCACTGGCACTCATTCCTTTCACAGCTCCATAAATTTCAAAATGTTCCTGTAATGTAATCTCTGGCCACAGTGGGTTTATCTGAGGACAGTAGCCCATACACTTTACGGCATCATCATCTCCAGCTGGGTCTGAAGAATAGTCTCTTAGAAATACCTGCAGAAATATAAACCAAGTGTAATGACTATTTTTGCTTAACTTCCATCGTAAAGGAAGTGGCAAGTGGGTTAATTCAAACTCCTTCCAAACTCCTGACTTCCTAAAGTCAGGGTCACAGCAGGTCAGATTCTCACCCTTTTCTGATGAAGAAACGACACACATGGCTGCGTCAGAGATGAGAGACATGGCTAGAAAAGGTGGCCAGGGATGCAGGGTTGGGTGGGAAGGCAAGGCCCGTTTTAACCAGGAGGATCAGGGGGCCCCACGGAAAGGTGATTTCTGAGCCAAGGGAACATGTGAATTTGCTCATCTGGTTTTCTGTGGGGTAAGGAATAGCCAACATAAGGAAAACCTAAGGTAAAAGGAAAAGAGTGAAGTGTGCCCGGCATTTTCCAGCAAAGAATGAGCCAGCGTGGCTGGTGTGATCGAAGGCTAGCTGACGGCAAGGTCAAGGTTAGCTCCTCTATTTCCTGAAGTTAACACAACGGGCTTCTATTAAGTCGGTGGACAAATCACCCATGCTTGTAATCAGCATAAAAGCAGAAATACTGTACATGTGTGCGTTCTGCATGTGTGCATGCAAATGTGACTATGTACGTTATTCTCACAGATAACCAAAAAGATCGTAACTTGATCAAGCTATCCTAAAAAATTAATATTAAAACATGAAATTTGAGCATAAAAATCCCATTTGTCACTAAGAAGTTTATTTTAATTAAAAATATAAATCATATTCAATATATCCCACACCGTTATACCATACCTGGCCTGAAGTTGGTCCTATATCACCAACCACAATATTAATAATCGTACTTTTGCCTGCACCATTTGGACCCAATAGTCCCAAGATCTCTCCTAAAGGAATTAAAAGAAAAATTGTCATATGTAAATCAAACTAAAGAATGAAAATTACTCTTCCAGAAAAGTTATTCAAGAAAAAATAATTAAATACCAGCCTTTTTTCACACAGAAGGAGACATATTTATTTGCCACTTTCTTTATTTTTCTTGTAGGAAGAAAATCTTTCTTGTCTTCATATTCTTTATGCAAATTGTTGACCATAATGGCTGGCTTCTAATAAGGGAAACAGGATTTAAAAAAGAGTGATAACTCAGATATCCATCGTTCAATGACAGGCCGTACACAGCTCCTGGCCATATCGTAAGAACTATATTTGCTAATAAGGGGTACTGCATAGATAACTATCCATCTATGACGGGAATAACGGCTTGTTCAAAAGAAAGTGGACAAACATTTTTTCAAAGACAAACTTCTTGGCAATCGATTCATATAAGGGGACAATTTTCGAGGCTAACCCTGTGCAGAGGGGCTGCTCACTGCTCACCGCACGCGGCTCAGCAAGAGAGACTGAGTTACCTCCTCGTGGCGCTGGCAGCTCAGCAATTCTTTGACCTTCACCCTTTCAGCTCTGACATCTTCATCTTCATCCTCATTGTTTGGTGGTTCTGGAGACTTCCTACTTTTGGACTTTGTTGTAAGGGTCCTGAAAGTATAAATAGATTTTCAAATAATTAAAATGGTAAGAAATTGAAGCACTACATAGAGAAAAGACTGAAAAAAATATAGCAACATGAGATCTGTTGTCGGAGATCAGTTATCTCTTAAAGGTAGAAATTATAGAGCTATTTTTCACTCACTGACATCATTTGGATGATATTATCTAAATTCATTCATTTATTCAACAATTATTTACAACCAGTATGTGTCAAGCACTAGTTCACAGAAAGATAAAAAAGATTTTAAAAAAACCAACACAGACCCCGCTCTCAAAGAATTTACGTCTTGGGTGTACGTGAGATGACCCAGGCAGCGTGGACAGAGAGGCTGAAGTCAGCATCCGTAGCAACACCATAAAGGTGGGCAGAGGAAAGAGCGCTTCCAAAGGAAATTCTGAAGTACTATTAAGAGAGGTAAAGAGGCAAATAGAAGTTGACATTATGGGGAAAAAAAAAAAGAAAGAAAGAGGAGAAAAGTTTAAGGGAAGAAGTCAGTCACATTTAAGGCTGTAGATCAGTTAAAGAGGGTAAGCCTACTTTACCAGACAGAGAGGAGCCATTAGTTTACCTTACCACAAACAGGAGCAGCCAAGAGGTGAGGGCAGGAGCCAGATGGCAGGAGTTAGGGAGTGAATGGGACATGGGAAAGGAGGTGACAAACTGGAGGTGGAAGCCTTCTGGCTATAAAAGGAAAGAGACTGTCTTTTCTCCATTGTATATTCTTGCCTCCTTTGTCAAAGATAAGGTGACCATATGTACGTGGGTTTACCTCTGGGCTTTCTATCCTGTTCCATTGATCTATATTTCTGTTTTTGTGCCAGTACCATACTGTCTTGATTACTGTAGCTTTGTAGTATAGTCGGAGGTCTGGGAGACTGATTCCTCCAGCTCTGTTTTTCTTTCTCAAGATTGCTTTGGCTATTCGGGGTCTTTTGTGTGTCCATACAAATTGTGAAATTTTTTGTTCTAGCTCTGTGAAAGATGCCAGTGGTAGTTTGATAGGGATTGCACTGAATCTGTAGATTGCTTTGGGTAGTATAGTCATTGTCACAATGTTGATTCTTCCAATCCAAGAACATGGTATATCTCTCCATCTGTCTGTATCATCTTTAATTTCTTTCATCAGTGTCTTATAATTTTCTGCATACAGGTCTTTTGTCTCCTTAGGTAGGTTTATTCCTAGGTACTTTATTCTTTTTGTTGCAGTGGTAAACGGGAGTGTTTTCTTAATTTCATTTTCAGATTTTTCATCATTAGTGTATAGGAATGCAAGAGATTTCTGTGCATTAATTTTGCATCCTGCTACTTTACCAAATTCATTGATTAGCTCTAGTAGTTTTCTGGTAGCGTCTTTAGGATTCTCTATGTATAGTATCATGTCATCTGCAAAGAGTGACAGCTTAACTTCTTCTTTTCTGGTTTGGATTCCTTTTATTTCTTTTTCTTCTCTGATGGCTGTGGCTAAAACTTCCAAAACTATGTTGAATAATAGTGGTCAAAGTGGGCAGCCTTGTCTGGTTCCTGATCTTAGTGGAAGCGGTTTCAGTTTTTCACCATTGAGGACAATGTTGGCTGTGGGTTTGTCATATATGGCCTTTATTATGTTGAGGAAAGCTCCCTCTATGCCTACTTTCTGGAGGGTTTTTATCATAAATGGGTGTTGAATTTTGTCAAAAGCTTTCTCTGTATCTATTGAGATGATCATATGGTTTTTCTCCTTCAATTTGTTAATATGGTGTATCACATTGATCGATATGCATATATTGAAGAATCCTTGCATTCCTGGGATAAATCCCACTTGATCATGGTGTATGATCCTTTTAATGTGCTGTCAGATTCTGTTTGCTGGTATTTTGTTGAGGATTTTGCATCTATGTTCATCAATGATATTGGCCTATAGTTTTCTTTTTTTGTGACATCTTTGTCTGGTTTTGGTATTAGGGTGATGGTGGCCTCGTAGAACGAGTTTGGGAATGTTCTGCCCATATACAATGGAGAAAAGACAGCCTCTTCAATAAGTGGTGCTGGGAAAACCGGACAGCTACATGTAAAAGAATGAAATTAGAACACTCCCTAACATCATACACAAAAATAAACTCAAAATGGATTAAAGACCTAAATGTAAGGCCAGACACTATCAAAGTCTTAGAGGAAAATATAGGCAGAACACTCCATGACATAAATCACAGCAAGATCCTTTTTGACCCGCCTCCTAGAGAAAGGGAAATAAAAACAAAAATAAACAAATGGGACCTAATGAAACTTCCAAGCATTTGCACAGCAAAGGAAACCATAAACAAGACGAAAAGACAACCCTCAGAATGGGAGAAATTATTTGCAAATGAAGCAACTGACAAGGGATTAATCTCCAAAATTTACAAGCAGCTCATGCAGCTCAATATCAAAATAACAGACAACCCAATCCAAAATTGGGCAGAAGACCTAAACAGACATTTCTCCAAAAAAGATATACAGATTGCCCACAAACACATAAAAGAATGTTCAACATCACTAATCATCAGAGAAATGTGCAAATCAAAACTACAATGGGATATCATCTCATACCGGTCAGAATGGCCATCATCAAAAAATCTGCAAACAACAAATGCTGGAGAGGGTGTGGAGAAAAGGGAACCCTCATACACTGTTGGTGGGAATGTAAATTGATACAGCCACTATGGAGAACAGTATGGAGGTTCCTTAAAAAACTAAAAATAGAACTACCATATGACCCAGCAATCCCACTGCTGGGCATATACCCTGAGAAAACCATAATTCAAAGAGAGTCATGTACCACAATGTTCATTGCAGCTCTATTTACAATAGCCAGGACATGGAAGCAACCTAAGTGTCCATCGACAGATGAATGGATAAAGAAGATGTGGCATGTATATACAATGGAATATTACTCAGCCATAAAAAGAAACGAAATTGAGTTATTTGTAGAGAGGTGGATGGATCTAGAGTCTGTCATACAGAGTGAAGTAAGTCAGAAGAGAAAAACAAATACCGTATGCTAACACATATATATGGAATCTAAAAAAAAAAAATGTCATGAAGAACCTAGGGGCAAGACTGGAATAAAGATGCAGACCTACTAGAGAATGGACCTGAGGACATGGGGAGGGGGAAGGGTAAGCTGGGACGAAGTGAGAGAGTGGCACAGACACATACACACTACCAAATGTAAAACAGATAGCTAGTGGGAAGCAGTCACATAGCACAGGGAGATCAGCTCAGCGCTTTGTGACCAGTTAGAAGGGTGGGATAGGGAGGGTGGGAGGGAGGGAGATGCAAGAGGGAAGAGTTATGGGGATATATGTATATGTATAACTGATTCACTCTGTTATACAGCAGAAACTAACACACCACTGTAAAGCAATTATACTCCAATAAAAACGCTAAAAAAATAAAAAATATACATATGATCAAAAAGAAAAAAGGAAAGAGAGGGGGTAAGAGCTAGAGAGGGACTCAGGTTTCAATGCGATTGATGAGTACTTTGTTTTATATGGGAGGAAGGCGACCCCCTCCCAAAGGGAAATATACCCTAATAAGATCCAAAAGGGAAAGACACAGAAAGAGAGAGCTGACTGAGCAACATCCTTAAGCAGACAGAACACAGGAAGACTTGGATAACAAGGGGGACACCTTCCTCTGGGGCTGGGAAAAAGCAAAAGTGACGAAAGATGTGGACAAGTGTGTACACATTTTATAATTTATAATCAGGTGCTTCTGTTTCCTGAGACAGATGGCACGATCATCCACTGAGAAGTAAGAAGTGAGGTGAGCTGAGGTGACTCTGAGAATCTGAGGGATACAAAGAAGGCCTGCGAGAACTACAGAAAAGAAAAAGATAGGAGGGGACTTCCCTGGTGGCGCAGTGGTTAAGAATCCGCCTGCCAATGCAGGAGACACGGGTTCGAGCCCTGGTCCGGGAAGATCCCACATGCCGCGGAGCAACTAAGCCTGTGTGCCACAATTACTGAGCCTGCACTCTAGAGCCCACGTGCCACAACTACTGCAGCCCGTGTGCCTAGAGTCTATGCTCCGCAACAAAGAGAAGCCACCGCAATAAGAAGCCCGCGCACCACAACAAAGAGTAGCCCCTGCTCGCCACAACTAGGGAAAACCCACACACAGCAACGAAGACCCAACTCAGCCAAAAAATAAATAAGTAAATAAAAAAAAAAAAAAGAAAAAGATAGGAAGCTGCTGAGTAGGTAAAGGCGTAGGGCTGCCAAACAGCATTAAAACAGAGCTGAGTTTCTATGGGATGAGTATGTAGCATCATCAATGGCTCTGATGCAAACAGAGGGTGAAGTGGAACAGAGACAAAAGTCACTGGCTTGGAGAAAATCAGAAACTGAGGGGTTACGATGTTGGAAGGGTTACCTGTGTGGATGCTGAAATCTCCCCCAAAACGAGAGCAGGAATAAAGGCAAAGACACAGAAGGAGAGCCAGACACTCTGCCTCAGTGGATGAGGGGCGGGTCCAGCGGCTAGTGAATAACCCCTATACGTTTTCCAATACTTTGCAGTTTTCTCCAGAATGTGAATATTCAGCAAATAAACAAATACGTGGGAAATATAAAAACGAAATTCAGAACCAGTTTGGTACCAACGGCCATATTTCAAGAAATAACTCTTCTTCAAATTTAAAACGTCCTTTGAAAAAAAATGCACAGACTTGGAGAAAATATTTTAAAATATATCTGATAAGAGACTGTAACCAGAATATATTAAAAAAACCTCAAAATTCAGTAATATAAAGACAACCCAATTTTTTAAATGGGCAAAGGATTCAGACTGACACGTCTCCGAAGTAGATATAAAAATGAGCAATAAGCACATGAAAAGACACTCCACATCATGAATCATCAGGGAAGTGCAAATGAAAACCACGAGACACTAACGTGCACCCACGAGAACAGCTAAAGTCGAAACGACAATAACACGTATGGGCAACAACGTGAAGAAAACAGAACGCTCATCCATTCCTAGGAGTAAAATGGTGCAGTCACTGTGGAAAACAGTCTGGCAGTTCTTGAAGAGGTTAAACATAAAGCCACCACAATGACCCATCAATTCCACTCCCAGGTATCCTCCCCAGAGAAATGAAAACATACGTCCACATAAATATGTGCACCCAGATGTGCATCGTAGCATGACTCACAGTAGCCAGAAAGTGGCTACAGCTCAAATGCCAACCAACCGATGAATAGATCAAGTGTGGTATATCCTTACAATGTAATATTACTCAGCAAAAACAAACAAAAAGGTAATGAGGTACTGCTACATGCTACAACGTGGATGAACTTCCAGAACGTTATGCCCAAGTAAAAGAAGCCAGACAAGAAAAGACCCCACCTTGCATAATTCCATTTAAAGGAATGTGTAAGATACGCAGCTCTATGGAGACAGAAGGTAGATCAGTGGTTACACAGGGCTGGGGGCCAGCTGAGCGGGGGAAGGACGTGACCAGCGGACACAAGGTTTCTTTTTGGGGGTGATGGAAATGACCTGCAATCAGATTATGGTGATGGCTGCACAACTCTGTCAATATAGTAAAAAAAAAATATATTAAAATTAAAAAAAATTAAACCTGAAATTTAAAAAACTGACCTGAAAAAGGGATCCTTTCTTAATGATCTGCCTCCATATTTTTTCTCGTAGTACTGTAAGAGGAAAATCCACAGCACACACTGCAGGTAAGGCTAAAAGAAAAACAGGTTACAGCTCGTGACTGAATCATTTTGGGTTTTTTTCTTTCCCCCCGTGTACCAACAGAACCAAAACCACATACATCAGGCTCCTTTCCATCACTGAAAAACTTCGTCACAATTTTTTTTTGCATGTCATACAATGAGTTAAGAATAAATGTTAATGGATGGACATATATACACTACCAAATGTAAAATAGCTAGTGGGAAGCAGCCGCATGGCACAGGGAGATCAGCTCGGTGCTTTGTGACCACCTAGAGGGGTGGGATAGGGAGGGTGGGAGGGAGACGCAAGAGGGAGGAGATATGGGGATATACGTGTACATTTGGCTGATTCATTCTGTTATACAGCAGACACTAACTCGACATTGTAAAGCAATTATACTCCAATAAAGATGTTAAAAAAAAAAGAATAAATGTTAATACAAACCAAGGTTGATTTTTAGTAAAATGACCCTTCACATACTTTTCTACCTCTGTAAAGTTCATCTGTTGTCAGCTTCATAAATTATAATTTTAAAAAAGCTTTGTTTTTGCTCCTATGGAAGCCAGAATTATCATTAAATAGAATTAACGACGTGAAAAAAACAAGTACATTAAAGTGGATGTATTCAGTAAGTGAAATGCGTATTAGCTAGCATTAACTAACACACTGACTTCTTATGCACCTTCATTTTTATGCAATGGAATAAAAACTAAAAAGAGAGTTAAAACCATATGACCAAACCACTCATAAGGTAACATGCTAACACAGTTATTTCTTACCGATATAACAGCCACCAAAAGACGATCCCATGGGTTGTAGGTGCCCTCTTTTTTTTGCATATTCTTCCAAGAAATCTAAGACAAAACGTTTTGAAAATTTGTATGTGGCTGTGATACTGTGATATAATGAAATGTGGTCTTTGACCACAGTTCCTGGCACAGAACTTCTAAAACCCTTGGAATTTCCTGAGTGACAGAGGGGACAGGAGTGTCTCTCATCGTATAAAACAAGCCCCTCTCAACCTCAGCTGAGTCTATGCTAATGAGGGGACTCTCAGAGGAGGATGGAGGCTGACTGACAGAGGACCAGCCAGACTAGAGGGCTGGAACTTCCGGCCCCAGGTGCCACCACCAGGGAGGGGAGAAGAGCGTGGAGACTGATTAGCTCATCCTGCCCAGGTCATGGGACCTCCACAAAGCCTCTAACACGCTGGGAGGACGACTCTCTCCAAACTGCAAAGGGACAGGAGCTCTGCCCTTCGGACCATTCTGGGCCCTGCCAGCCAGTTCTAGAGCAAAGTACTGATCCCCGGCAAGGGGTCCAAGTCAGACAGAACGTGGGTGGCCTGGGGACCCACGACCCGTGACTGGAATCTGAAGCGGGGGGGCTGCCTGCAGGACTGAGCCCTGAACCCGTGGGGTCTGCGCTAACTCTGGTCAGTGTCAGAACTGCTGAATGTCAGGGAAAACCCACACGCTTGGTGTCGGAAGCGCTGTGTGCAGAGGAACCAATTTTCTTTTACGTGTAGAAACGTTCGATTCAAACGAAAAACATGTATTTAACAGCAAACACGTCTTCTCTATAAATTAGCTACCTGTTAATATTTATAGCCATGTTTTGTAGTTAGATTACGATCTTCCTCACCCCAAAATATGCCTATCAGAGCAGGTATAAATTAAATTATAAACTTAAGCCAAAAAAAGGGAGGGGAGAGAGGTAAGGAGGTGTGTCAGTAGAATTAATCAGCAATCGTCCTAAATTAATTCATCACTTAAGTTTTTTTCTAACCACAGAAATTGTTTTCAATTAACCAGGCTTAATAAAATTAATTTGTTCCTCTATTTTTTTCTTGAAAAAAAATCGCTCAAACTTTATTTTTCCTCATCCCTGTACAGTACAATACACTTGAAAAACTCCCCCGAAACACTCCCCCAAAACTCCCCAGTCCAACACATATGGACTGCAGTCAGATCATACTTCTAACTTATGTACATTGTTTTGGGCATGAAAGACCACGTAATGAACACAGTCCTTCTCCTTTGAGAATCTGCAGTTTAGAAACATGCTTGAAAGGATTCCACAGTAATTTTACGTTTACTGCTACATTAATAGTATTTAAATCAAGTACTAGCAGTCAACCTTTTATTTTATTTTTTTTACTACTTCAGTACAAGAGCTAAGATCCCAAAGATTAGGCAGTAATTATTTACCCTTTTTAAAAAATACTAGAACACCTAACAGACCTACCTTTATGAAACAAATCAGGCAACCTAGAAGCGGATAGATTGGGATGGTTATGCACAAGGCATAATGAAGAACAACTGTAACTGTATATCCCATGAAATAAGTTATTTCGGTGACTACAATGCAAACCAATGCTGTCTAAAGAAGAAAACGAGAAAACAAGGGAAAAGATGTTTAGCAATTTCCAACAAACTTACTGGGTGCCTCAGCATTAACTATGTCTTTAATCTTCTAATAAAACCTGGACCACAGCAGATACTTAGCCAGAAAGTGTCAGAGCGCTGATACCAGTTTTTTGTAGCTGGCATCCTTGTCATGCTAGTTGTTAAATGCAACAAAATATCATCCCTTCATGGAGTGGATGGGGCTGAAGACGAATATACACACTAACAGACGCTGCTAGCTAGCTAAGTTCTGCACTTAGAAAAGACACAGTAACCCTTTCAGTATAACCATGAAAAGAGTTCATGACTTTCAGATAACGCGCTAGGGAAAGCTGAGACAAAATAATATAAAATGTGACTTACCACAGAATAGATAAATGACCAAAATTCTTTGGTATTTACAATGTTTTTAAAAGTGAAAGAAGTAATATAGGTAAACAGAATAACTGATGGAACATAACCAATAAGGCAAAAAACCTGGAAGACAGAAATGTGTATTTTTATTTAAAAATATGAGTAGCTAACCGTACCTATGATGTAAAATACCAGTCACATTAAATCGTTAGGGAATAATTACTCTTCAAGTTTTATTGCTCAGCAAATCGCTCCAAAAAAACGGAAACTGTAGTTCCTTGAGGAGTTTCTCCTAAATCAATAAAGCTCATGTTTTTAACTGCTAACACAATCTTGAATAAGCCATTTAAACTAAATACTGTTTGTAGCTATTTTTTTATGCCAAGTAAAATACTGTCTCTTACCATGTTATTATGAAAAACAAGCATAGCTGGTTACGGCTTTATCCTCTCCATCAACTATTAGCTTTCTTTTACTGTACAGCATTTAATGCACTTTGTAAATTTTTAAGAAAGACATTTATTAAGTTATAAGGTGGAGATTAATATGTAAGATCAGGATGGCCTCTGGCAAAGCTCCTAAGTTGACTTTCAGCAACCCCAACCTACCAAGCTCTGTTTTCGCTTTTTTCTAATATAATTCATAGGAAAGGATCTAGTGTCAGTCATTGACATACGAATATGAATATGAATACAAATCACACTCTCCCTTAGTATTTTAAGCCATACTTTAAATTATGGAATAAAAGAGCTTCTTCTTTGTGAAATTATTTTTGGGCACAGAGACAAAGAAGACATTTAAAGGAAGGACTGTTTAAGTATTCCTGATTACATACAAGTAGGCAGTCTACAGGAAAGACCACCTCAGTTTCAAGGAATTATTTCATAATGGTAAAGTTATTGTTTTTAAAAATCACTTAGGGCAATATAAACTGCATTGATTATAGGTATCGTACACAAAAATTAAATAGATGTCGGTTCTGTTTTCTGGAACGTCACCATTACTCAATCAGACAATTATCACATTTATAAAGATCTAGCTTTTTAAAATAACATTTTATTTATAAATAGCACGAATACAACTGATGTTAACTTACCACAGAAAGGAACTTGACAGCATAAAAATATAATCCATGATGAAATGAAAATAGACTGCCTAACATCAAAGTAAGAACCACAGTGAATAAGGGGACGTCAACAAGAGCCTGTCCAATCCAGTATGCAGAAGGCAGAAGACCCGAAAGTTTAAGTTGAGTGTAAGCTTTGATCTAAAAAAAGAAAAAGGCAAACACTGATTGTAATTTTAAACATCTTGCAAACGAAAAACTCTAGCAAATGATTGTAGAACTTTTAATTTTACATCAACACAAAAGGTCACATTCTGTCTACAGGTAATAAAAGCCCTCCTACAGCTAAATATAAATGCCATCTAGCCTGTAATCTGGCTCATTATTTCTGAGGTGTAAACATTTCAACAAAATTTTTCAGCATCAGGATACAGCAGTGCTGCTAAGAAACGCAAAACTAAAATAAAGTTAAAGGTGTCATGGGGGTTATAGCTGTGCAAACAGTAAGCGGCCAAAACATAACTGCTTTGGAAATTCTGTGGAAATCGAGAGAAAAACAGGTTTCTCACTTTTAAATATTGACCTTTCATGAAAACACTAATAAATGGCCAAGTACCTACTGATTTACACAGGGCTTTCAGCTTAAGTACTGGTGATGCATTTGAAGGCCTTTTACACACTCCTGTGTATAAAAAATGTTAGCTGTTTCTTATCACCACAAGGGAATGGCATTTGCAAGTGTACAAACAGTAAACTTAAATGATCATTGCTTTCCTAACCCTCTCGTTATTTAATTTGAAATTTTAAGAATCTTTCATAAATCCAAACACCTAACAATCTTATTCAGTTGATTTTTTTTTTTTAATTTTATTTATTTATTTTTGGCTGTGTTGGGTCTCCGTTTCTGTGCGAGGGCTTTCTCTAGTTGTGGCAAGCGGAGGCCACTCTTCATCGCGGTGCGCAGGTCTCTCACTATCGCGGCCTCTCTTGTTGCAGAGTACAGGCTCCAGACGCGCAGGCTCAGTAGTTGTGGCTCACGGGCCTAGTTGCTCCGCGGCATGTGGGATCTTCCCAGACCAGGGCTCGAACCCGTGTCCCCTGCATTGGCAGGCGGACTCTCAACCACTGCGCCACCAGGGAAGCCCTTATTCAGTTGATTTCTGTCATCTATGAAACATCTGTTCATAATAATTAAATGTGTTATAAGAAAGAGCTAGCCATAGAGGAGGTAAGAGAAGAGTGGGCTATAAATATTAGTTAAGACAAAGAAGAGAAATGATTTAAAAAATGGACAACTTTCGTGTTCAATGGATTAGAAGAGGGAAAATATAAATTTCAATATAAGTATAAAAACATAGACCACGTCAAACGCGATGATTTTGGATAATCCATGCTTTTGCCATTCACACATTGCTGGTAGGAATGCAAAATGGTTCATCCACCCTGAAAAGCAGCTCAACAATTTCTTATAAAACTAAACATGCAATCACCATACGACACAGCAAGTATACTCTCGGGCATTTATCCCAGAGAAATGAAAACTTACATTCACACAAAAAGCTAGAGCGAATGTCCGTAGGATCTTTTTTTTTTCTTTTTTTTGATTTTTGGCGGTACGCGGGCCTCTCACTTGCTGTGGCCTCTCCCGTCGCGGAGCACAGGCTCCGGACGCGCAGGCTCAGCAGCCGTGGCTCACGGGCCCAGCCGCTCCGCGGCATGTGGGATCTTCCCGGACCGGGGCGTGATCCCGTGTCCCCTGCATCGGCAGCCGGACTCTCAACCACTGCGCCACCAGGGAAGCCCATGTCCGTAGGATCTTAATTCATAATAGTTAAAACTGGAAACAATCCAGATCCACACCATGGAATACGACCCAGCAATAAAACTTTTAAAGCACATGACGGGTCCTCAAATAATAAGTGAGAGTTACTACTATTACCGTAATAAATGTATTTATGCTCCATTTACTTCTTGAAATAATAACTGCACAGAAGTCTTGCACTCACACAAGGTAGGCTAACTTTTTGTCTAAGATTTCTTATTAGTCAGCTGCACCTGTAATTTTTTAACTGAGTCATTACCTTATGATTCTCTGCATTCTCCATGGCAAAGTAAGGTGGCATCGCGGTAACAATGACCCCAAGTAAAGCTGCTTGAAAATACAGCTCGATTTTAAAAACTATGTCTGTAATTCCCTGAAAGACAACCACAGAATAAGAAATAGAACTGGGAATCACTTTATATCATGTTACTACCTTCTAAAAGACTATCAAAACCTCCGAAGAAACATGTTAGGATACCCACCCTAGACAGCAGTCGACATGTAGCAACGGGTGGCAGAGTCAGCGGGCTATAGTACCAGTTTGACACACTAAGTAGCTATAGGATCCTGAGCAAATTACTGTCCTTCCCTTTTCTTACAGAAGTACACAGAATAATACAGCATATTAATTAAGGTTCACCATTTCGTTAAAAATTATACTGTCCGTGAAGCACAGTTAACCTGTCTCCCAGTGGTTCTACGCAGGCAACGAACGTGGCTCTCTCAGAATGACCTTGATGCCTTCACCGGTACCTGGACTGGACTACAAGCCAGCTGGGATCTAGGAACCCCCCCTTTTCTCCACTGGGAAAAGTCATACCCGAGCTCAGCTTCCTATGGAGCCAGGAGCTTCTTATTCCCAGCAGAGGGGGACCGTAACTCCGATAGGCCTGTGGATCCAGGTGCAGACAGCAAACGTTCCCAGACGACCTAGTTAACAGCTGGTGCCCCAAATGCAAACTACCCAGAACCACTCTCAATGCCACGGATGATGTGGAAAGAGGCTGCATTCTGTCGGCCCCGGCCTCCCGAGTTTCTAGCAATAAAGCCAGTTCCTTAATTCGTGCCATATGACGTTGTTGAATTTGTCCCAAACTCTGGTACCTTACGGTGGAAGACCCAGACAGAACCAACAAATGTGTAAGCTGAGTAGCACAAGAAGTGGAGATTAATGAGATGACAGCTGGACTCAATTACACAGAATCTCATCATTGAAGGGGAAAAAATGTGGAACGTGAACAAGATTATATCTGTGAATAGGGCACTTTACAAAGTCCCACTCTTTCCCTCTGGTTTTAAACAACGGTATGGTCGTATGTCAGAGTTTGACGGAGAATGCTAAGAAGGAAGATCTTTTGTAACAGTTACAGACACACACAAATGTGGCAACATCATAAAGATGTGCGCGGGAATTAAACACTTTGAACCGTGGAGGAAAGAAGACTGGGGAGGGACGCACTGGAGGTTTCACCTGCGTCTTTAACGTTTTAATAAATAAGAAAAAACAAGATACTAACATTTGAAATATGTGGGTACTATATACACAGTTGTTTACTTTCTGTAGGATTGAAACACAACAACAGCAACAAAAATCGCAAGGGATGATCTACAACTTCGATGATGATTTCTATATCACCTATGCAATGCTGACACAATATTTATTTATCACAACAAATATTTATCACAAATATTTATTTCCTGCCCAGAAATCTCTCCAGATTCATACCTTCAAATGCCACCAGGATAACCAATCCCTCCACAGGCTCAAAGCTGAAATCAATATCTCCATTCCACCAGAACGAAGCCACAATCTCTCTTCTGCCTATATTCTCAAAATTGGTGACTGATACTACTACTATGTACCGCTTTACCCCCCAAACGTAAGAAATACGATGCCTCACAAAAGCAAGAGTGATAGAGTATGTCACGTCTTTTAACACAGAGTTGCAAAACTCTATGAACATAATAAAAACCACTGAATTGTACATTCATATGGGTGAATCAGACGGTGGCTGAAGTACATCTCAGTAAAGCTTTTGAAAAACAGTATGGCAACAGAAAGCAGAAAATGCTATTACCGAAAGATGTTTGTCCATTTATTTTCCAACATATGAAAAACAATACTAGTATTCAGAGAAAAAGGTTGACTGTTTTCCTGGAGACTTAAGTGGCTTTTCGTATCTATAATCCCGCTGTCTGTCCTAGAGGAAAAATGACTGGGTGACTTCTCAAGGTTCAATACCCAGCATCTAGATTTCCAATGAACAATATTCATTTTTAATTATCTAAATTTTTCTTCTCTAGTATAAAAACTACTCATGCTTTACAAACATATCAGTACCAAGACAGAACCTCCTTGAGCATGAAGCGAACTCATACTGTCGACTCCTAAACCCAGGATGTGAACCATCCCCAGCTCAAGTTTTAAGACTAGCAGATGTCACAAGATGAACTGCTACAGATTTCATCAGTTATTATCACTTGGCTCTTAACAGTTATTTGATGCACACACGCACACACGCACACCCATTTTTAAGTCTGCTTACTTGAACGAATGGGGTATTCCAGATCTGGATCCTTTCGGTCACATTTGAATGATAAAGGTAGTAGTTGCTAATGATATTCATCAATACAGGTAAAGAATAAACCATAGTACCGTTGAAAACAGCAGTAAAAACATAGTCCTACAATTCAAAAAAACAGAGTTATTATACAGTATACAGAAATATAGATGACTATATGATGGCTACGTACCAAGCTTTTCTCACCAGCTAAGTTAACTCTCACTAACTGTGCTGCAAACCGGTTCAACAAATCATAGAAATAATACTCAATGATAGAGAAAAATAACCTGGTTTGGAATCTAGATATTTTGATGTTTTAAACAAAAAAATGACATAAAAATAATTAAATTCTTCAGAGCTTTATTTACTGGTCCTCCATCGGGGCATAAAATATATCCTAAGTAAACACAGCCAGCTATTTCCAAAAGTAAATTTTAATTTCCAACTAATAAGGTCAAATCAGCAAACAACTGATTTTAGAGGAAATGTCTTAATCCCACACACTACTCTTACCTTTTCTGACTGCATCACATTTAAAGCTGCGCTGTGCGGAGCGGCAGACACGTAGTCACTGTCATTAAACATTGTCACCATTATGTTCTGGGTGGTGAAAAACCTAAGAAGATCACTGATATCTGAGTCTGGTATTAGAAGATAAGCAAATAACAAAGAATCAGTTTAAATGAGAAACAGACACAGGCTTTTAGTAACATGTAGAGCTCTCTTTTTTTTTTTTTTTTTGCGGTACGCGGGCCTCTCACTGTTGCGGCCTCTCCCGTTGCGGAGCACAGGCTCCGGACGCGCAGGCTCAGCGGCCGTGGCTCACGGGCCCGGCCGCTCCGCGGCACGTGGGATCTTCCCGGACCGGGGCACGGACCCGTGTTCCCTGCATCGGCAGGCGGGCTCTCAACCACTGCGCCACCAGGGAAGCCCAGAGCTCTCTTTTTGAAGAAGTATTTTCTCTCCATTAGCTAAGACATGATTAAGAACATTGGCTCTGGGACCAGTCAGCATGAATTCAAATCCAGGTCCAGACACGCAGACCTCAGAACAGAGCCTGACACACAGTTACTGCACCAATTTCAGCTGCTGCCGCTGCTACTGATGTTACTCGCATTCAGAGTGTACCTATAATATGTGAGATCTGGTCAAACAGTAAGAGTACAAATCTATCTGGCAATGTTATGCAACAAGGTAACGTGCCACGCTCAGAGACGTGGGAGCCAGGGTGTGGAGTTAGGTGGCGTCACTCCCTGGAGGACTGCTGCGTGATTTGAACAGACAAGCAGTATAAATGTCAACTGCGTTACTACTTTAAAATAGTAAAACGCATAACCAGGTCTCCATCTATATTCCCTAAATAGCCTGGAGCTAAGGGGGAGAGTCTGAATCCTGTCCGAGGTCTAAATCTATACCAACAGGCCTGATGAGTGGAAACAGTTCTCTGTCCATCACAAAAGCCAGGATTCAAGGACGGACAAGTGTGGCTTTGAGAGAAATCAAAACCAAACAAAGAAAACAGTAGCAGTAACTGAGCAGCACGGCCGGTGGCTCAGACTCAGCAACAAACCTGAGTGTCAGAGAGAAGGGTGCTTCTAGTGATAGGACATCTCCTCCCAACCTAGTGCCTTAACTGATCTCTCATTTCCAGATGCCAGAGAGGCTCTGTCCTCTCGAGAGGAGGGCTCTATTATAACTGAAGGAACTGTATCACCTGTGATGACAGAAAGCTTTGCCAGGAGGATAAGAGACCACCCAATACATACACACAGAGACCACTGAACACTAAAGGAAATGTGCCTTTAGGACCAACCACAAGGTCTAGGAAAATGTGAGACAGACAGATAGAAAGACAGATGTAAGCAACTCTAGAAATACTTAAAATTAACAGATGGGACAAAACTTTGAAAATACTATAATTTCTGCAGATCAGTGAGAGTGAACGCCAAGCAGAAATACTCGAGATAATGTACAATTCCCCAAACACACAAAAAAAGTCACAATATCAGAGTGTAAGGCTCCATGCAGTACTATCTTTCAGCAATGTGAAATGTACATTAAAACCAAAATAAGAATTCTAATGGGAGCAATAAATTGAGAAACATAACGTTTTCTATTCAAGAGTGTTTTCTATCACTAAATACCTTCTTCCTCCAAAAGAATAAAAACAGAGAGCTAGAATTGAAGAGTGATGATTGTAACGGCCATCTGTAACTGTCCCTAACTATCACTATTATTTTAACACCGGGCAAAGCTTTTCAGTTAATAGTGAATCAAAAAGGAAAGATACTAGAATACAGGTGAAGTGTTGGGAAGTGTTGAACCAAAAGAATTTGTGCGTGTAGAAAGGGTGTACGAAATGCAACTTTCCAACATAGTTCAGCAAGATAAGCAAAGGAAGCTGCGTCTGCTTTACTGTAAACTACAGAGCTAGCTCACTTTCCTCTTCAAGAACCTCGGGACTATAAACTATCCACACAGATGGGAGATGGTGTAGGAACATCTAATTCACGTCAAATTCTGAATTAGGTTTTAATATTTTGAAAATCGAAGTCCTATATCAGGTTTTTAAAAATTTATTCTGAGGTTTGCGCAAAGCCGTATGTTTTAAAATTTCTTTCATATTTGATTTAATTATGTAATAAAAAGAATCAATAGCAAGTCCAAAAATATCCATTACAGATTTAATGTATTTGATCATAGAGATTTCTAAGACAACTGTCCTTAGTTCTAGTTTTTCAGACAGTCCTTAAAAATTGTTTAAACACTTCTATTTAGATATGTAACTGCATAAACATTACATGCTGTCACTCTTTCTAAAGAGGGTTTTTCAACTTCTGAAGTTTATTTTGTGCATCATAAACTTTGAGATGAAACGTGCTGCTCTGAGAATAATGTCGCTACTCTTAAAAATGGAAATTTTATGATTATATACAGTATAAATCAGAATATTTTAAAAACCGTCATCTACACTTAAACCAAAATTTCATTTCTGTAATGTATTACTCAGCATCAGTGAGGAGTTTTGCTTAATTTAGGTTCACGCACACAGACCACGCCTTTAACATATATATATTTCTAAAATCCAAATCTCTGGCCTATGTCTACCTCTCACCCCAGGCCCCACCAACACACATTCACAAACCTGCACATACTCTCACCGGTAGAATTTTGAAGAAGCAGACTTGTTCTGTATTTATGAGGTTTATCTCCAGGTTTTAGGAAGTATAAGTCTGGAACAAGTTTGATGGGAACAACAGCATTTTTAAAAGAGTGATGCACCAAAAACATAAAAATCTGAACTGCGAAAAAAATTAAAAGCAGAAGCAACCTGAAAGGAAAAAAAATACACAGTTCAAGGCACGTTAACACATAAATCTACAAAACAAACTTCCTTCACATGACAGTTAAAAGGTACTCATTTAAAAAAGAAAAAAAAAAAAGAAAGACAAGAAAAGGAAAAAAAAAAAAACTTGAAAAATTCCCACTTGGGAGTAGAAATTCGACTCTCCAAAATGGTCTCATGACAATATTGGAAAGAAAGCCAATATTCAATAACAAAGTTAAAAGTTATAAAAGTATATTTTAGATCAGAGCCACCCTGAAATTTTTATAGGGCATGTAAACCTGTAGTTATAACTTAAAAAAAAATACACATTATGTCACATTTATAGCTCTACTCTCCTGAAGGAACTATTTCCTGCCCTACCTCTATCCTATGTACTCTCCAAATATTTTAGAAAACATATGATACAAAAATATTTTAGATACAGTGAAGAAAATAAAAATACAGTGAAAACTTCAGATGACTGGTATCTTTGAGATATCATCCTAACCACATCAATTGCCATTTCTCCTCTACAGTGAGTTATAAGGACCATAATGTGCAGCGGGCCCAGCACATAATTCTACTATAACCACTCAAAATGCCCTTCCACCTGAGAGACAGGTAACTTTTTTTTTTTTTGCGGTACGCGGGCCTCTCACTTTTGTGGCCTCTCCCGTTGCGGAGCACAGGCTCCGGACGCGCAGGCTCAGCGGCCATGGCTCACGGGCCCGGCCGCTCCGCGGCACGTGGGATCTTCCCGGACCGGGGCACGAACCCGCGTCCCCTGCATCGGCAGGCGGACTCTCAACCACTGCGCCACCAGGGAAGACCCGAGACAGGTAACTTTTCATCTCAGCCTGCAAAAAATCTCTACAGTGTGTGTGACAGGTGTCACAACAGTGGGTAGAGAGAGCTTAGGTTATCACACATCAGCATTTTATAATTTTCAGAAACCCTATAATTTTAAGTCATTCTTAAATTGTTGTAAGTAGACCTATATCAGCACTGCCAGAAGCATACTGCGTTGAACTCTAGTTCCATAATAAGTTAGTGGGTGTTTTAGGTTAAAAACAAAATTCATGATTAAAATATATTTGGAAACTCCAAGTTAAACAAAGTTGAAATAATTTCTTTAGCATAGAACGGCTCATGTGTTTTTATATGCTAATGGACAAATCTTTAAGAGAGGAAATGTAAGTTATAATATTTTTTACATGTATGGTCAATACAGATTTGACCATGGAACACTTCTTGTAGCAGGCTGAATGTCTGTCACCCTCCTCCCAAATTTATACACAGAAGCCCTACGCCCCAAAGCGATGGCATCTGAAGATGAGTCCTCCGGGTGGTCATCAGGGTCAGATGGGGTCACGAGGGCACGGCCTCATAACGGGATTGGTGCCCTGAGAAGAAGAGGCACCAGAGAGCTTGCTCTCTGGTGGCTCTTTCTCTGTGTGCACACACAGCGAGGGGGCGGGGTGGTGGTGGTGCCCAGCTGCAAGCCAGGAAAAGTCCTCAACAGGACCCGACCATGTGGACCCTGACCTCACTCCCAGTCTCGGGAACTGTGGGAAAATAAATTTCTGCTGTTCAAGCCAGAAGATAAACTTCTGCTGTTGTTATGGCAGCCGGAGCCGAGATTCTTTTATTGTTTTTCAGGGAGTATTTTATGAGAGTAGTATTCAATTAAATAAACGGACACATGCTGATTTAAACAAAGGTTTTTCTCTCACTAATGCTGACACAGGAATAAATCAGATACGTGATTGACATTTCTTTGATATTGAATAAGTCTAGGCAAAAAGCAAATGAATTCAGCATATTTCAAACATATAACAAAACTCTTATTCTTTATATATATATATATATATTTTTTTTTTTTTTTTTTTTTTTTTGCGGTACGCGGGCCTCTCACCGCTCTGGCCTCTCCCGCTGCGGAGCACAGGCTCCGGACGCGCAGGCCCAGCAGCCATGGCTCACGGGCCCAGCCGCTCCGCGGCATGTGGGATCTTCCCGGACCGGGGCACGAACCCGTGTCCCCTGCATCGGGAGGCGGACTCTCAACCACTGAGCCACCAGGGAAGCCCCTCTTATTCTTGATTATTAAGTTTTATTTCTACCGCCATTCAGGATCTAACAAGTCAGCGTGGTATATAAAAGTACTGAACGTTACTTCTAAATAATTCAGCGTCTAGCAGCCCATGGGAACCTAACTGACAGAGACACAGCTAAGTGGAAAAGACGTCATTTTGATCCCAGTTCTACCCGCTATAAGCCCTTCTTTATATTTCCGTTTCTTCACCTGATAAATAAGGATAAAACTTATTCTTCCTGCTGTTTACCAAAAAATGGTCATAAATATTAGTAATAGAGGCAAAACAATTGTGAAAAATGTAAATGCAAAATAAAATTTAAATGCAATGACAGTAATTCAAAAATTACACAATTAGAGAAAATTGTCACTCCCTCATTTTATAGATGAGACCAAAAAAATGCTAGTTTTAAAAAAGAGTTAAGGCTCTAATGATATCCAGTGAAATCACCAGAGGTATAATTTTTTTCTCTGACATTGTGAAATTACCATTTTAATCTCTCAAAACTACACAGATTATTTACATATGTCTACATTTTAAAGACTAAGATGGTAAATCTAGTTTGTATCCTTAAGAAAACAACTCATCAGACGGAAGAGCGGTTATACTTACACTGATCTCACTGATTTGCTCTCACGTTTCAAGGTAAGGAAGTGAAACTTTGCAATTTTAAACACCTGCTGTTTCCAAACACTCATGGTGCTCACCAGAGAAGCCTTGGTTTCAGAAAGAATAAGCAAGCTCTGCTCCATTTCATCAAAGGGTTTTGAATGCACTTCCTCCTCTGGTGGCCGCTGAGCAAATACACTATAATCTATTTGCCAAAACAAAACGATAGAAACTTAGGTTATCTTCCTTAAAAAGATGAAAACCTTTCTGAAGCATGTAAATTTCAAAGCAGCACACACCTGGCAGTGATACAGGACAAAGGGGACAGTCATATACTTTGGCAATGTTATCAAAACTGAACATGTGCACAGCTTATGACCCAGGACATTCTCTCTCAGGTATAAATCCAACAGAATTATGTACAGAGGCTCACTGAAACACATGTACAAGCATATCCTTAGCTAGTACCCTATGCAATAGCCGCATGCTGGAAAGAACCCAAATCTCTGTCAACAGGTGAAAGAATAAGTCATGAAATATTCCTGTAATAGAATAGTGTAAAACAATGAACGTGAACAAACTATTGTATAACCATAGTAGCTTGATCTTACAAACATTACATTAAGTCAAAGAAACCAGAATAAATATGAGCAAAAGAGACATGCTATATGATTGATTCCATTAGACCAAAACCTGACAAAACTACTGGACGGGGATAGAAATCAAGATACGTTATTTTCACAACAGTGATCTGACTTGAAAGAGATGAAAAATAATAAAAAGAGACGAAAACTGGTTTCGGTATGAAGAAGGACTTAGGCTAAGTTTAAGAAATGAGTAAACATTAAAAATTTTAAGAGTGGAGCAGAATAATGTATAAAATAATATGTAGGTACAACCTGGCTGTCTTGGCATCTTGCCAACTCAACAGTCTGAACAGATGACTCAGTAGATGGACAAGTCCAGTCCCTGTCTTCCCCTGACACAGCAACTAATCAAACTAAAAGCAGGTCCTGAAATACTGCATATCACAATCATAGTACTCAGTGGGCTCCAACTGGCCTTCTACAGAATTTGATATATACTAATCTTTAAAAAATAAAACAATTAAAATCGACCAAATTGAAAGCAAGCTGATGTTAGAGGTAAATTTATTTCGCATAATGGGCTTAAAGGTACTATAGAGAAAAGTGAATAATACCTGAACAGAGCTCACCCTTCTCATTTTCATTCCCACTTCCCAGATGTTTCTAGAAACTACTTCGTATGCCTCAAAGTACTGAGCAACACACACACAAGCACCTTCTCCATCTAGCTCTCTCCTCCATCCTCAGTATTACAGACATATGCACTGTTAACGCATTCTACATCCTGACCTCTAGCTCCCTTCATTCCTTCCATTCCCATACCTTTATCTCTACTCAGTTTCATCAAACTGACGGATGCCCAAATTTAAGATCTTGCTATCGCTCCAACTGATCCAACATTTTCACGTGAACTTTCCTTCTCTAGCTGCAATCCGCCCCTACGTCCTCATCGTAAGCTCACCTTTCTTCCTCCACGTTTGAGAGAAACATCCTTTTTCCTTCACTCTCAGGACCCAGCACCACACCAGTCTTGCTACCCTTCAACCCATTCTCAGCTTAAACCTCACGGATCTCGACCGCACCACTGAAATCACTCGCGTCAAGGTCACGACCGGCTCCCACCCTTCCACATTCCCCGTCTTCTAAGCTACCAAACCCCCCTTTTGTGTCGCCATCTTCCTCTTCACAGCAGTCGGCAGAGAACTGCCCACTCGCTCTTGCCTCAAACACCATGCTGCCCCAGCTCCTGCATCTTCTTTCGTGAAGACAGAAAGGGCGCTACTGGTGCCTTCCTGGTCAGCCCTCCCTGGCCCTTCACTGCTCACCCTCGGGGCTTCCCTCCACTGCGTCCGCGCTCGCCACCGAAGCACCTCATCCAGTCCCACAGGGCCACCGGTACACAGGCGGATCCAGCGTTTTATCTTGAGCCCCACGCCCTCCTTTAGCTCCAAGCGTGTGAATCAAACAGCCCACAGGCATCATCTCCACTGGGATGTCTACTAAACCTCTCAACAGTATAACCAAAATTCACACCTGGAGTCCTTCTTTCCACAAACCTGCTGCTCCCCCTTTCTCAGGAAAGGGCAATTCCATTTCCAGTTCTCAAGCCAAAAACTTAAGACACTGTTCTTGACCTCCCGTTCCTCAGCCCCTAACGCTAAGCCATCATCTGCAAGTCACCAGCGGTGCCTCTGGGAGAAGCCCGCGCTGTGCATGTTTCCCTATTGTCACAACCATCCTAGTTCAAACTAAGACGGACTGCCATAGCTTCCTAGCTGCTCTTCTGCTTCCACACTTCCCTTAAATCCACTCATCATTCAACAACCGGAACGCAGTTTTAAAAATGCAAATCAGATCATGCTACCCCTTTGCTTTCAAACTCTCTGGTAGCTTCATATCACACTAAGAAAACAAACAAAATGTTTTTCCAGACTAAACATGTTCAAAGACTAAATATGATGTGGCCCCTGGCCTCCAGCTCTGAGCCCACTACATGCTACCCTCTCCTTGGCTCTCCACGGCGGCCTTTCTTGGTCATCAGAAACATCCAACCCATCCCTCAACCAACACCTGTGCAGTAGCGAGTCCCTTTACCTGGAAGGCTCTGCGATGAAATCTCACTTTTCTTGCCGTTCAGGCCTCACTTTAAATATCACCCCAAGCCAGTCCCCCCTGAGATGCCATCTAAGCTATCTGCCTCCTGAGACCGCCCCAGTAATCCCTTCATAACTCCTATCACTCTCTGTAAATATCTATTTACGTGTTTATTTCTACCCTTTCTTCCCCCAAATACAAATTCCACATGCTTCTACAATTATTTGTTTTGATCACTACCTGTCTGGCTCATTGCCTAAAATGTGCCGTTAGCTTTGTTTTTACCTGCTTGGTCAATTTCTGCTTCAACTTCTAGCTTTAAGAATACATCTGCCAAAGTTGTCATGGAAACACCATAAGAAATAACACCCAAATCTGAACGAGTGTCCAGAGCAGCAAATAAACCTAAAGGAGAAACATGGAAGAGCGCTGTGTCACTAGGCACGCTACCATGAATTCTAAGATGTCGTTTTAAAATAGCATACGACTGAATTTACTGGGCTGGTACAGTGTTCTCAAACTGTTTGGTCTCGGGACCCCGTCAACATTCTTAGAAATTGCTAAGGACCCCAAGGAATGTTTGTTTAGGGAGATATATATCTATTAGACATGCATCATAATATAAATTAAAACTAAGAAATATTTTATAGACAGAATGATGGGCAGAGTACATTATGCTGACACATGTACTTCAATTCAGTTAATTAATGATTCCTTATTCTCAAAAGGAAACCATAGAAAACCGCACAGAAAATTTCTATCTAATTATAGGAATGCTATGGGAATTCTGCATAACGTATCTTCAACAGTAAGAAATATCCTTTTGTTTATTAAGTCATCTGTCAACAGATAAAGGACACTGAGTTTGAGTTCTTCATCAAAAAGCAGAAAACTAAATGTCACAAATAAAATAATTCAAGGGTTTACCGTATAATAATGTAATTCATTATGAAATCATGAAACTGGAAAAGAGGTTAGGACTTATACAAACAACTGTGTGTGTGTATACACATCTGTGTGTGTACGTATGTATATATGTATATTTATATTCTTATTCCCAGAACAAAAAAAGGGAACAATTTCTTTCTTTCTTGACAATTATTTGTCAAGAAACAATTATTTACGTAAGTTAACACACTAGTTGGAGCTTCTTGCATGCCGTTTATAAAAAAAAGAAATGTTAGCTTACAGCATTTCTGATTTTCAAAAGTAAAATAAAGCAGAAACGGAATATTAACTCTGGCGACCTGTGAGCGCGTAAATATTATATAGAAAAATAAACCAAGTAAATTAAGAAAACTCATCCCCAATGCAAGAACCTGGTTCAGCAGTCAAGAAACTGAAAGTAAGGAATACCCGAAAATTTGTCCATGTCCTTGAAAGGCAAGCTATACACAAGCTGCTGGTCACTCTGTTGTAATAAAGTAGCTGCAGGTATATGTTGTTTAACCAGAGAAGAAAGAGATTCCGTGGCACAGCATCTGTCAATATACATGCTAGAGAAAACCAAAAACCATAATTTTTTGATTACTCAGTCAACAGCCAAAAGTAAATTCTGAATGCGTTAAGCTAAAGTTAGTGCCATACAAAAATGGCCGAAGCACATCATGGCAAAGCTTAAACACAGTAACAATAGCTCAAGAATATAATAAGGAACAAGGCAATAAAGAATGAATGATACCTCAGGCGGTAGCCAATCCCCCATTTACTTTTCAGAAAAATTGAAGAACCAACACATTTTAACATTCCTTGTGATATGACAGCTTTCCTATCTGCAAAAAGAGATTTGCGTTTCAATTTCAGAGTTTGTAACAGCATTAATAATTGGCATTTATATTTTCTGGATTAACCTATGAGACACCAGTGTATGAGCTCATTAAATTATCACAACAGCCTTATGAGGAAGGTATAGATTATCATCACCTGCTTTTTCGATGAGAACAGGAAGGCAATGAGAACATGTACAGTCTGCCCACGTTTCACGTGGCTATTAAGTGACAAAGCCAGGGGTTCCGCCCAGGCAGTGTAAGTCTACAGTCTACTTTCCTAACTAACATGCTCCAAATGTCTCAGACTCTTCCTATAAGGTTACTAACAGAAGTGCTTTCACAACTTCCTTGATAGCCAAATGTAAAAACGACAAGAAAGCAACAGAAACAAAACGCTAGGTTTTTATTAAACAAAGATACCACTGAGAAAATGAATGACATGCCCAATTTATTAGATTGTATCATGAACAGAAAGAGGTTGCCTGGGAACCTCAGAGCCTTGGACCTTGTCGCGGCTACTAAAGTCACGTGCTGGTTTCAACCTGCAGATTCTTTCAACCTGCAGGATTCTTCGGTGTGTGAATGTGTTTAGCACTGGCCTGAGGCCCTTAAGCTTAGGAAGGCCTCTTACGAGGCTGGCTCCTGACCCGTGTCTGGAGACCCGGCTTTGAGCAGGTAAGGCTGGCCCCCGGCACCTGCGCTGCACAGGCAACGCAGGTCATGGCTGACACCTGCTTCCTGCTGGGCGGCCGGCAGGTGGCCCGCGTGAGGCAGAGGGTGCCACACGGCCAGCCCCAAGAGCAAAAAACAACAACCCTGGGCGAGAGAACAACACGCTGCCGCACAGACGGAGCGCACCCTGGCTGACCCCGTGCAGACGGGACTCTCGGAAGCTTGCCTGTTTCTCCCAGGCTTTGTCCCATGTGCCTTTGCCCTTTGCTGACTCTGCCCTGTACCCCTTCCATTTCAGTGTAATAACTCACACCCAGGGGTGTGGCTGTGCTGAGTCCTGTGAGCTTTCGTGGCAGATTATTGGACCTCGGGTGGTCAGGGGGACCCCCCAACACAACACAAAAACATGTAAGTTTAAAAAACTGTAATACCTTTTTTTGTGAAGAACGCACAGCTTCTTTATTTATTCCTCAGAATTTAGCATTTCTATGTCTAATCTCCCATTCGGCCCCATGACCTGAACCTTTAAAAATAAAGTAAAAACCTCACCAGCGAGAATGTCAGCTTCATCCATGAAATGAGTACTAAACACTGTCACCCGATTAGCTTTTCTGTATTTAAGAAGATTCCAAACAATATGACGCGAACAAGGGTCCATCCCAGCTGTCGGTTCATCCAGCAACAGTACCTGTGTGCAAACGGGTGGGCAAGGCAGGGAATCCTCAGGAAAACTAAAATATATAAAATTCATGCAGACCCTGCAAACCTTCCCCACTTAAAGTTACTCTATCCAATCAGAAATGTATTAGGTCTGAGTTTTCCACTCATATATGAGTTAGCATAAATTTAAAAAACTATCGGTTTGGCATATGAATACCTTCTTTGGTTTAATTTTAAAATACAAGTGTCTGTAACGTATAAGACATAAGTATAACAATAATCAGATAGACAAACTAAAAAACAAAACACCGACTATTTCGCTTTTACCTGAACAATTAAATTTTGTAGATGTAACAACTGCTCGTTAGAGAGTTATGCTCTGTATTAGTTCAGGGAAAGAAATTTATTTTAAGACTATTTTTCATTTTGAAAATATGGTGGCGGGGATTGGGAGGAAGATAAATTGACTCAAAGCCTGAACCACAGTCCTCCCTAAGCTACAGCAGCAGGGCGTGTGGCAGGAATGGTGGGCACCCAGGGGGCTCCCGGCCACAGGTGTGCACCTGGCAGCTTTCTAACACTGCGCAAAGCAGTGACCAGCTGGTTCTCTGTTTCTGCCAGACAGAGGAGAGCACAAAGCAGACCCAATAATCAAATCAACAGAACAGTGAAAAACGGAACTGTTCGTTTGATTTCGTTCTTATTTTTAAATTTTTATTATAAGCATTACAAATGTATAGAAAACTGAAGAGAATAATAAATATAACAATCCTTTCATAGCCACCACTGAACTTTAACGAATGTTATTTTACTTCAGATCCTCTCTCAGGGAAATAAATCTCTGCAGGTATAAAGAAAGTCAGTCCTATCCGTTCCCCTTCCGAGAGATGGCCACTAAATTAAAGATGCTGTATATCTTTCTGACTTCAGTTTTAAAACCTTATTACTATAATTACATCCATAATAACGTATAGTATTTTATGTATGTTTAACATTTGTACAATGTGTGTATGTGTATCTTTCTACAACCACTTTTTAATTCAACATAATTTAAAATTATCTCATCAATGACACTATATCCGCTTACCTTTGGATCCCCAAGAACAGCGATTCCTACAGACAGTTTTCTTTTCTGGCCACCACTTAACTTTCTGGCCTGATTATCTTTGATAGCCTGCATGTCTAAATCCAGTAAAACCTTCTGCACCTATGAAAGGAAAGTGTCAATAAACGTTTTTTAAATCACATCATTTACATAATTACCAATATTAGTTTTTAAGTGTTCTAATTTTAATGTCAACTTTTTAAATGTTCTTTTAGTCCAGAACTTAATTTTGACATATATCCATGTATAATTTTGAAATAACAGCTAAAAGGATTCCTGATGGGAAGGTCTGCTGTACTTTTGTGACCCCTGGGTGGTGGGAGGGGATCAGTGCAAAGGCTCCGTGTGTGTCTGTGTGGCAGGGGAAGGGGGTGGAGGCAAAAAGAAAAGAAAAGAAACATCTATATTGAGAGATTAGAATCCTCCAGATGAAACAAGGACTATTTTCTATGTGCTAAAACTTTTGCTCCAAGTTCTAATTCTTTATAATGACTTTCTGTTTACTGGCTCAGAACAAGTTTTATATTTAGATTTTCAAGCATATTTTTATTACAGAAGTTATTGCACAAGGTTACTAATTTACAGCAAATAAAAGTAAAGATTTCTATATGAATAACGTACTTCTTGTATTATATTATTGGCTGGAACTCCTTTGATTGAAGCCAAAATGGATAAATTTTCTTCTACTGTCAAAACATCAAAGTGTATATCTAACTGTGGACAAATGCCAATCATTTTTCTTGCTTCAAACATTTCATCTATTTCTGAGACTCTGTGTCCATATACAGATGCAAACCCTAAAAGCAAAATATATGTATTTACATTAAATATATTAAGAATCAAAAAGTATATATGTTTTAGTATATACTAATAATTTAGTTATTTGTATGTAATAGACATAAAATAAGAGTCAATATAAATTTGGAGGACACAACGCACCCTCATTTCCATACTGGTGGAAATCACCATCATACTGGTGACTTGCTGCCACGTATATTCCAATCTCATTTTCCTTCAATTTCAGGGCATATTACAGAGTGGAAAGAGCAAAGAACCATAACTTTAATACTAAACAAAATTATCTATTGGTGCATTAACTAATATTCCAGGAACAATTTCCCCTCATTTCCAGGCATTATGCAACAGTAAAGAGAACAAAGAACTTAAAATTTACCCCTAACCAGCTGTGTGGCCTTGAGAAAATCACTTAATCTAAATCCAAGCTTTTTTCTTCTATAAACTGAATACGAATATATCCCCCTTTACTTAAGAACTATTAAACCAATGTGCTAATGTATGGAGAATTGTAACAAAAATAATAAATCCTTATATGAATGAAAGGTATTATAATTACCCTCAAAGAGTGACACAGAGATAATCAACGAAATCAAACTTATTTTAGAAGTGAAACTACATCTGAAAAGATGCAGGATCAGGGCTTCCCTGGTGGCGCAGTGGTTGAGAGTCCGCCTGCCGATGCAGGAGACACGGGTTCGTGCTCCGGTCCGGGAAGATCCCACATGCTGCAGAGCGGCTGGGCCCGTGAGCCATGGCCGCTGAGCCTGCGCGTCCGGAGCCTGTGCTCCGCAACGGGAAAGGCCACAGCAGTGAGAGGCCCGCGTACCGCAAAAAAAGATGCAGGATCAATACACGGAAGTCTGGCCCTTTCTTAAATTACAATATTTATTGTTCTGCCACTCTATTTGGTTGCTGTGGAAAAATGGAGCTGCTGTACTGAATTCTCACCTACAGGGCAGTCACATGTAACAATTATACGCTTGAGGCATTGCTCTTACAAATCTATTTTAGGAGATTGTACTGACACTCGACATTCTTTCCTTTTGAACTACTGTTGGATACTTAGAAGTCTTTATTTTCTCAACCAAAATTTCTATGGGCCTCATTTAATTTCCAATTAATTACTGATTTATCCTTCCTTGAAAATGAACAGTAAACAAAAACACAAGTAAAATGCCTGATAAAACAGGCACAAAAGCAGATCCTCCTTATTAAATATGACGGAATCACTTTTATTTTCTATTGAAGAGAAAACAAGTGTGTGTGATCAAAAAAAAAAAATATATCTTTACAGACACAGAAGTTGATCCCAAATCAGTGACAAAAATCAATGGGTACCTATCACAAGGATAAATAATTACCATGGTACCTTAGTTAATAACCCTAATAAAACAAAGTAAGGGATTTTTCTCTTTAAGTCAAAAAACTCACCATCCGAAGGTGGGCACAGTCCACAAAGAATATTCATCAATGTACTCTTTCCTGTTCCACTGTGGCCAAGTAACGCAGTAATCTGACCCTCATATATGTCAAAGGATAAACCTAGTTCAGGGAAAAAGGAGAAGTCTCACATGTGATTCTTATTTCTGTTGAGCCATGTAAGACAATACACAATACTTGCGCAACCTTGAAAGAAGTCAATAAATTTAAAGACAGATTTAAAGTTACCGGCATATTTAATAACATAATATTTAATATTATAACACAATAATAATTCTTTGTTATAGTCAATGGTATGAACAATAAGAAAAATGATATAAAATAAGCTTTTTCTTTTTTTATTACGCTAACCGATTTAGAGGGGGCACAAAGCACGGCGGGGGGGATTTCTGTGTACCCCCTTTGGGGAACTTCCAAGGGAATTAAAACAAAAGGACAGACAAAAATTTGTTCCCAAGGGTACTTAGAGGCAAGTTAAATCTACTGGCAAAATACCAGAAATTAACCAATAGCTTGGAAAAGGCTAAGTAAATGCTTTAGAAGTTCAATTTAAACAGGAGTAAAGTAGAATGAATATCACCAGATGGATGTGTCAGTGTTTGAAAGGAGACAGCAGAAAGGGGGCTGAAAACCCAGCTTCAAATAACTGTAACCCCTGATCTGATGAAGGTGATCTCACGCTGATAGCATCGCAAGACCTGCAGGCCAGACGCAGCTTCAACTCCTGCCTGAGTGCCCAGCCTGCCAGCCCCGCCCTACAGATTTCAGACTTGTCAAGCCCCACAGTCGTGTGAACCGATTCCTCAAAAATCATCTTCCCCGCTTCCTGCCCGCCCCTCCCCACAGTGCTCTCACTCTCTGTGTATATGTGTGTATATATATTCTAACGATTCTGAAGAGCCCTGACGGACACACTGCTAAACACGCCACAACTGTCAGGACAGCTCCCCGTGACAAAGAACTATGAGACCCAAAAGGTCAATAGTGCCAAGGCTGAGAAACCCTGTGTTAGGACAAAAGGAAAAAAAAAAAAAAAAGGAACTACCATGTATACACATGCTAATAATAAAATGAAAAAGGACACAGATTTGTTCAAAGAGTTGACTATTTTTCATCTCGATAGATATTACTTTTTTCTTTTACTACTTTGATGCTAAGTTTTAGTACGACCATTAGTCACATAAATAAATGGAAGTATCCCTAAAGGAAAGAGAGAAAATTGTGGTAAAGAATTTAAATTTCCCACAAACTACGTACGCTGTTTTTCCATTTGTACTTTAATGCTATGGACTGAACACTAGGAAAGCTACTTACTTCTCAAAGCCTCCACATTTTCACCTTTCTTTCTGTATGTCTTCTGAATACCACTGATTCTGAAAAACACCATTTTCTACTTTATAAGTATTTAAAGCAATCTATAAGTACGTGTTTCCATGTATAATATTTTTAATCAAAGCTGTCATATTTAACGGGAATAATAATAAAGTATCTTCCTACTACAACAATAAACCAAGGAAATCTAACAATAATAATAAAAGTATTTTAAAGAAACGACAAGAGAAAAGTATAGTATTTCTCTCCATTTTAAGTGTTATTCATTTATTTTTCAATGATAAGCCAACTTCTAAAAAGAAACTGAAACATTTGACTCAAGCAATTTATAGATTTCTTATTTCACACTGGATTCTTTTCTGTTTGTAATTAATCAATACTCGTTTATCAGATAAGGGAGATTAAAAACCGAGCGCTATTTCACATCAGCACTTGTCTATAAATGTGAAGTGATTCTCTCCTTCCACTTTAAATGTTTTACATAATTTTTGAAGGAATGAATGGTCTTGTTCACCAGTTTAAATTTTACTCTTAAGAAGGCAGACCGCCAGCCCACTGACTGCATCTTAAGTATCTAACTCTCCCTTGCTTTTATACATTTTTCTTAAATTTAAAAAACACAAATTATACTCCACTTTTTCTTGCACTTTTATTTCTTTTCTCGGTCTCATTATTTTTTTAATTTGGTTTTGACTGAACTAGAAGGAACAGTAATGAATTTCCTTCATTCTCAGAAATTAAGTTGATGTGACAAGTTAATTATGTCACGATTTCTAAGGGCCTATGAAATCAACAGAGCACAATTTAGTGTGGTGTATATCTCAGACAATGTAGCCTGAATAAAAATAGAAAGTTAATGTTTATTCTGTTTTAATCTACATAATGAGGAAACTTTAAAATAGCTTAATTTTATAAATACTAGGTTTTATTACTTTTAAAAATTTCTATTCAAACATAAAATTTCAAACCTAGCAGCAACCTTATTCTAAATGGCCGCAAAGAAAATAAAAACTTAAAAGAGAATTAGCCCTTAATACTGATTTTTAAAAAAGCATGAAATGTGCACCAAATCTCCAAAGATACCATACTTACATGCATTATTTAAAAGATAGGATCTAAATGTGGCATGTTCCATGAGCAGTTCTTAGACCTAAACTGCCAAAGATTAAATCATACCTTATGGCTTCTTTTCCTATAAATTCTGAAGAAACAGGCTCAACAATTTCACTAAAACTAATACTCCCACTAACATTGCCCTCCGATAACTCCTTATAATTTCTTCTGCTCTTTGACCAATATGATGGCTTCAAAAAATAAAACGATGATCTCCGTAAACCAAATTCTCCTGGAAAAAAAAAACAAACCTGAGTTATCCTAACAAATTATTTCTGAAAACTAGTTATTAAATCATAAAGGCAGTCTGTGAAACCTAAGACAACCTAGATCTAAAGTTTAGACATAAAATACTAAATCGATAGTGTGTGAAAAATAAAAGTTTTACTGACAAATAACTCTTGTCCATAAATAGTTTCAGAGTTGCTGAGAGTCTAGGGAACGTAAATGTAAGCAAAGTACATTTTCTGCCCTACAGAAACTTACATCGTTAGGACTACATGTACGTACTAAACGGCTAAAACACAACGTACAGCATGAGGCGTGCCACGCACAGTGCTAATAAGAGTTCAGAAGAGGAAAAGTTTACATCTGGATAGCCTGAAGGCTTGAATGAGTATCAGCTTAGTGTTTGAAAACAGACAGTATTCAGAAAAGCTGATATTGTTCATAAAGAAGACTTTTTAGAACTAGGAGAAAAACACAGCCAGCCACCAGGACCGACACAGGAGACTTAGCTCTGCCTGCCCACACAAGCATGTACGTATTTTCTTCCTTTCTCCCCAAGGAAGCGACCCTTGCCGTCCTTTCTAACATCCACCCCTCCTCTAGACGAGCGTATGTTTCAAAGGGCTCTGATCCCAACGACAGAGAGATGCCAGTGGACCTAATGAGCCCCTGGCAGGCTCTGGTGGCTGCTACCACTGCAGCCACAAGCAGGTGCCAACCAGACAGGAGCGAAGGGTTTACTGGGGGAAAGGCAACCTCTCCCTCTCCCTCTCCCTCTGTACGGGAACAAAGAAGCACAACCCCGTGCAGCCAGGAGGAGAGCAAACCTGCCAGATTGAGACCAAGAGGCAAGAACACGGAGAAAGTGGGTCCCTGATGACACAGCTGAGCAAGTCCAACTGACCTGGGGTCCATCCTATCTTTGGACTTTAAACGGAACGCTTGATTTCCTTCTTGTTTAAGACAACTAAAGAGGTTCTCTGTTATGGGTAGCTAAAAATAATGTAGCGGATACACTGCAGATGTGTTTAAATAGATAAATAGGACCGTGTGGATGGATGTAAAATACAATACGGAGGGGCACAGTGGCTAAGAAGTGACTAAATACATAAAAGCAGTGTGGAGGAAATTAACATGTAACAAGTTTCTACTTGATTCACCAGGCTGTGCCCACCCAGCAAGGTGTCTGAGCAGGAGATGAGCTTGATCAGAGGGAACGGTGAGGTTCTTAGACAGACGTGAGGTAGGCAGTTAGATGGAAGCTGCCACGGCGGTCTAGACTAGCAGAGCCCACCATGCCTTCCTGCAACTACAGAAACGTCCTCACCTGAGCTCTGCAGTGTGGTGACTAACAGCCAGGCGTGGCTGCCGAGCACCTGGCCTGTGGCCTGCGCTACCGAGAAGGAACTGTTAGCTTATTCGATTCGAAGTAACTCAAGTTTTAAAAGCCACACCTGTCTTTCCATATAAGACTGCAGGTCTGGCACACAGACAAAATGAATGAGGAACTCAGGGGGAAAAGGAAAGGGGGTGTTGGGTATTTGGTAATATTTTGAATCCGCACAAGTTTGCTGTCGGTGCAGGATGAGGGATGTGGGGAATGGGAGGGGTCACCAGGTTGCTCGTGGTGTCGGAGCTTATCGGGTGAAATAACAAAACACCGTAGCCGAAACGATGGACGTGGGGAAGGACTGAGTTAAGGAGTTCAATGAGGGACTGAAGGCTTTCAAAACAAACTGATCTCTTTTCACCCACAATCTCCTTATACATTCACTAGCAGTTAATGAATAAGGTACGAAATATACTTATTTAAAATTAAATTAAAAGCTGTAACAGTGAATACGACTTAGAAGAAAATTTTTTTAATTAAGTTAACCTTAAGTGGGCAAAGAAACCTAAATATCTTTACTGTAAAATCCAATAACTACCTGCATACCTGGAATGACTTGATCAAGATAGACAGCCAGAAGGACATAGAATATGCTGTTAAGGGCCAGCATGATAATAGTAATAATCAGAGGATACGGCCCTTCAGTCAAATTAGAAAATAGAGCACCTTCATTAGAATCTTCTAAATGCATGACCTGAAAAACAGAAACACCAACTTTATTATATAAAAATGATAACGTATTTTATCATTTTATAAAATAGCTAACACTATTTAGAGCTTCTCATAATATCCAGAGTCAGTAAACTGGGCCTTTGAACAGATTAAACAGTCTCCACCAAACTGGTAACGTGAGTTTATAAAGAAAACAGTAAACTTGACCAAACCGTGAGTTTACTACAGCAACCCCTTTCAACCATGTTTTCAATGCTGTGCTTCTAAAACCAGTATACATCTATTCTTGGGGCATGTGCAATAATTCTAGTGCTATGATTATCAAATGAAATAAAAACTAATGCAAACAAAAGGGTTATGGTCCACAGAGAAGTCAGACAAATTAAGTATTAGAGGATAAACTTATGGTCAGCACCTTTCAACACTGAAAAGGGAGAAGGTACTATAATTAATTAACACAGCTATTAAATTATTCATAGTAGATACAGGTGATAGAGCAGAAGGAAAGCAATAGAGACTGAGGCCTCGTTTAGGTCTCAGCCCTGCCATTAAGTAAATAAACTTTAATTATGCTGTTCTGGAATTTAGTCTCCTCATCTGTGAAATGAAGGTGAATTAAAAACGACATTCAAAGTCCCTCCCACTCAACAAAAACCTATGAATCTATAATTCTCCCTTCCTAAGGGGACTCAGTGGACTCTCAAAACATGTAATAACAGCTCTTAGGTCTCAAATAATTAAAATTCGTTTAACTCAATATTCATAAACACGCAAAGTCTCACGAATAAGAAGTCTATCCAGCCAACATGAATAATCTCTTGTATTAAGTAATTACATTTTTTCTTTACACATTAACCAAATTTGTGTTCTGATACATAAAGCAGTTTCTTATAAGAATTTTCCCCTTAGAACCTGAGTGCCCTGTAAAGACAAATAAAAATCAAATTTATAAATCTAAATACTATTTAGGTAAAGATAATCTCATGAATGTTGGACCTATAAAATCCACAAGGTACTACTTTCACTACTACAGTCAAGAAAAATTTGTTCTGCTTCACACACAATTTTCTCCCAGGTGCACATGTGAGCTAAATTTACAACAGGGAGCAATAAATCCAGGCCACAGAGCAATCTAGATTGCCTGACGCATAAACCCATGACTTCTAACAAACTGAGTTACTGCAGTGAAACAGATTATTGAGATACACTAAAGGGAAAAGTGGAGAACTTGTTTATAAACAGGTCATATAAATAAAAAACTTTAAAAATGGAGAAAATATAAACGAAACCAGTATAAAATGTACTCCAACCTTCAAATATCATTCCTTTTTCACGTTGAAAATTTTAAATAATGTTTTTTGCAAACTAAGGGCAGTATGCATCGTAGTATAATATGCTGCATGGAAGTGGAGAGAAAAGAAAATACTTAGTGAAAGCAAGATATGTATATTACCTACCTGTGCGATACCAATCATAAAAGTACACTGACAGAAGGGACTTAGAAGCCACACTAAAGATTTGGGAAAACCTTCCACGAGGACTATCAAAAGGCCAACAAATCCAAGAGACACAGTGACTAAAAATTCAACTATTCCCACATGTTTTGATTTTTTAAAAAGAGGCGTCAGCATTAAAGCAAAAAATACCTGTAAGATATAAATATTAAGGTTAAAGCATTGTTCATATACACTGGTATGAAAACAAAATGAAATTTTCCTTGTGAAAGAACAAGTTCTTTTCATTAGAAAATACATTCATTGAAATACAATTAATTTCTAAAGGCCATGGTGAGATATTTAATTTTCATACAAATAGTGCTCTACATTAAAAATTTAAACCGACAAATATTAAAAACTGCAGTTTATCTATGTAATAGGCAAACACGATCATCTCAGCACTGTAGAAACCATAAACCACCGTGTGTTTCTGCAGTTAGGTACGGACAAATATGAACAAAACGGTATGTCAACAAGCTTTTACACAGAGCCCCTCTTTTCAACTTCACGTGTTGACAAGAAACAGAGCCAGTTAAAAACCAGGCAATTATATAGAGGAGCATATCAGCTATTTGTAAATTATCACGGTAAACAGCAGGAATGGGACTTCCCTGGTGGCGCAACGGTTAGGAGTCCCCCTGCCAATGCAAGGGACACGGGGTCGAGCCCTGGTCCGGGAAGATCTCACATGCCGCGGAGCAGCTAAGCCCACGCGCCACAACTACTGAGCCTGCGCTCCAGAGCCCACACACCACAGCTACTGAGGCCTGCGCACCTAGAGCCCGTGCTCCGCGACAAGAGAAGCCACCGCAATGAGAAGCCCGCGCACCGCAACGAAGAGTAGCCCCCGCTCGCCACAACTAGAGAAAGCCCGTGCGCAGCAACGAAGACCCAACGCAGCCAAAAATAAATAAATAAATAAATGTTTAAAAAAAAAGAGCAGGGGTGATAGTCAAAATATTTAACAACGGATACAGCATGGGCACATAAGCCAATCAGAATGGAAACTGGGACCACTTAAAACAAAAGCTTGTCATGAACGTCCAACGTTTAACCAAACTACCCAATGGAAATCAACACTGTCAAAGAGCTACATTTACAAAGATATATCTTTACACGACATCATCCTGTGACATAAATTAACTTGAAACAGTCAGGATCTCATCAAAACAAAGGAATAAAATGTCCAGTACCAGACAATCTTAGTGGTGTATAATAAGCACAATTAAATGAAGATAGTGAAAGACAGACACAGAGGAACTGTATGTGGAATACATCATATGAAAACAAGTTAAACTCAGACTTGAGAATATTCTGTAACTTTTCTAAAAATATGGAGGCACAATGATACAACTCATGTATCAGTAGCCTAGTAACAATCTTGTCTTTCACGGGAAATCGACTGTAAGTAAACCAAACAGTAAGACTTTATTAATCAAATATTTTGACAGTTCTTTATTCCCATTTCAAATGAAAGTACTTACAGATGATAAGCCATACAGGAAAAAAAGTAGAAATATCACAAAGCAGCTACTTTGAGGAAATAAAGAAGAAGCTGTTGCAATGACTGCCATGAGAAGGGACATGAGAAAAATCAAACTTGTATACAGAAGGACCCAGGAGAGCCTGCAATGGGAACACAGATACATTTACGGCTAAAGATATAGGCTTTAACAATTAAAAAAAAAAACAAAACAGAAACATTTTAAACAAAACTTCAGCTTTATTTTAGCCATTTTATTCTTAAAATTAAGCCAATCTCTTCATTTCTTTGTATGCTCATCTATTGAAAATTAAAGCTCTCATACGTAATTAAAAATACAGCAGCATTGGTTAAGTTGTCAGTAAAAGTATCATCTGACACAGAGATAAAATGGTGACTATCTTTCCAAGAGTCCAAAAAAAACTGTACAGATTTATAGCAATTCATGATTAATTTAAATCTAAAACCCTCAAAAGTTCAACAATGCACAATACTTCTGATTTTCTTAAAATACGAAAGAGTTTAATGACTGACAATTTTCTTTATGGTACATGCAACAAACTGATGGCTTCTGGTACTTTAGACAGTAGAGGTTACCTTGCTAATCGACAACATAATTACTACAGGAACACAATGTGAGATCAGGAAGATCAACAATGGATTCACTACAGGACTCAACATTTCTCCTCAAAATCAGTGCTCAGTGAAATCACCACAGTATTTAGTTTCATTTTATTTTCATTTTTCAAGTGAGCAGATAATTTAATGTATGCTATCATAAAATCACCAAAATGGGGCTAAAAGATATCTGAACTACCAAAACTAAAACCATTATTTTACAGAGGCAAAACTGAGGCACTGAGAAACTGATTTGCCTACATTCTTCCAGCTACTGTTTCCTCACAGAATACTTTAATAACCAGTGCATCTCAAAAACCAATCACCAGTAGAACGACAGGAGAAAAGAAATGCGCAAAGATGCTAAGTCATACAGAATGACCCCATTACTTAAAGTGCTTTAATTAACTGTTGCATTGAGCTAAATGGAATAAAATGGTCTACAATAGTAACTCACATGCAACAGTATTAACTTTCCCCCCCAAAAAAGAGGTCAAAATAATGTTGTTATTACATAGTGGAAAAAGTACGAAAAATACACCTAGAATTATCTATAAAAATGCATGCCTCTATAAAATTATCATTGTATAAAAATGCTAACGTGCTCACTTGGGAACTTTTTTCATTTGTTTCTCCAGAAATTACTTGCATATTATAATCTTAAAAAGTTCACAAAAATAACCACCTCCAGGGGAAAGAAAGCCCATATACTACATACACAAACTTCTGTCATTTTGATTACATTTTAATAACATGTATATGCTATGATACCTGAGGAGGACTGTAACAGGCAATTCATTTCTAACTTCCCCAAATCTCCTATTTTCTATACACTAAAATATACACTGAAATACATGGAGCACGCCTCATCAACTCAAACAAACTATGAAATAAAATTTAAATATATAATATCCACATGAGCTTTCCAAAGCTCACCTCCCTTATGTTAAAACAAGCCAATCAACTGCTGAAGCATTTTGATGGGTCTCAAAAAACTCCAAGACAAAGGCAATAACTATGAGAAAACAGCGTCAGCACCTCATCAAGTCAGGCGAACAACAAAGTTACAGTTCTGAAGATTTGTATACTTATACGATTATTAATCACACTGAATAACAAAGTTTTAATAACATACCAAAAGGCAGTGTCATGCAGTCCCATTATCTTTAAAAACTCTTTTAACTTCTTCTCTTTTTCTGCTACGATATGAATTGCCAAGAAGTATCCGAAAGGTGAAAATGCTATAACTAGGTATATTAAAATTACTCCTCGGGGAAAGGTATCTATTTCCACAACAGCAGTTTCTCCCATAAGGACAGCCTTAGTTGGCTCCAGCTCCTTCCAAAAAGAAACATTGGTCTTCAGCTGTAATTAGAAAATGTACATACATTCAATTAATTTAGTTCCGATAGTAGCCCCTAAAATAATGTGACAGTTATACCCCCAAATTTAATCAATAACCTCGTACAAATACCATCCTCAAAAAGCTACACACCAGAAATAAAGTGATTGACCCCAGCGTCGTGACACCTATAGAAAACTGCTTTTACTCATTCTGGAGGCATGTCATAAAGTTTAAAGTCTGAAGTTGGGAAGTATATACATTTTTATTAAATCATTTGTCAAAGAAAATAAAACTGCACATCATCATCTTTAGCTGACAATTATATGTATCTTAATAAAAACATGCATTTATAAAATTGAGGAATTAAGGAATGATTACTAGCACTATGAAAGAATGACTCTTTTAAAAATGTTCTTTTAGATAGTAAGTCCTTCTAGTGTTTTAAAATCTATATATGCAGCACGCATATAGACAGAACAATAAAACTAGTTATGCCATACGATACACTTCTACTTAACATTCAAATGAATGGCTAAAATGAGATCTGCTCTACCTGTTCACCTAGTATGGTCTGGGTTGTGGACAGCTAAGGCCTTTGGCCAAAACACAAATAAGTACTTTTAACACTGTCAGTGTGATATGCCCTATATTTCACTGTCATTACCTTAATCTTCTGTGTTACTGAATACTGTATCTACAGTACATTTACACCACGTTGTGAGAGTTTATAAGACAATTCTATATACATCACCTCATATGGTTCTAACAACAACGCAGTCAGGTAAAGCATTATTTTTGTAGTCATTTTACTACATAGCAGTCTAACAACTAACAGAGACAGGTCTCCTGTTCAAGGTCTCCTGTTCATTTCTGCTAAAATGTGAAACACTGGATCAGGCCTAAGCATGTCTTTAGAACGTAAATGCAACATTTATACACAATCTTAGTGGCAGTACAGTATTAAAATACAGAACTGGGAGCCCAAAAGCGATAGTCTGAATTAGCTTTGCCACTAATTAACTGAGTTTTGGAAAGTCACTTATAACCTTCCTGTGCTTCAGGTGCACATATAAAATGCAGACAATAACAGCACCCTTTAACATAGGGGTGTTAAAGATTAAATGGGTTGATCTTAGTACATAACTTCTTAGAAATAATGTTTGGCAAACAAGTGATAAATGTTTGTTAAATAAGAAATAAAATCTACCACTGTGATTAAGATAAAGATACCTTCTTTAAACTAAGTTATTCTTATTCAAGGGAAAAGGTCTGCAAGTGTAGACCTTTCATAAATATTATCTACAGGCAACACAGATATGAAAATACTGGTGTACAGAATGCTGAATCACCTGCTTAGAAACCATCAAATACGGTGGGTTTCAAAAAAAATTAAGTCAGAGAATATGACTTTTCCCTTATCTCTTTCCATAAAGGAGTTGTATTAAGTTATGTATTTTGTACATCTGACAGCAGTCAAATGAAATCCCGTGGTAAAGACTTCGGGGGTGATTGGTAAAACACAGCTTGACTCTATTTTCTTCCTTTTTCATAGTTACCTGTATAATGGCAGTATCTATCGAGGCCTGTAAAACTGTGAACCCTGAGGACCAGTACTGAACAGCCTCACATGATTTTGAACAGCCAGCTATGGAGAAAAAAAGGTGAGACGTAAGATTCTGCAATATACAAGTGTTTTCTTTAAAGGCAGCACACATGGGGTTACCAAAGTAATATAATTAATCAGTCTCTACAGGACCAAAGAAAATAAGCAATGGCCCTGCAAAGGCAAACGAAATCTATCACGTTCCTTATTGTTTACTTCAAAGTTTTGAAATTAAAGAGTTACATGTGTTAGGATACTGAATCGTAAATGAATACACATGGAAAGAAAGAAATTAATGGTAAACACAGTTATTTAAAATAAATCAGTTTTCTGTTTTAAGGCAAGCCATTCTGCAATGACTTATCAGCTTTAAAGATCTTCCAGATGCAACGGCAAGTCCAGGTGAACAGCACAGAAAAAAAGAAAAATTCTGTAAGGGCTTTGCGGAATCAAGTCACAAATACAGTACTTAACAGTGACTTTAACATTAGTCAAGAAATGTTTGTGGTTGATAATTATCTTCTCAGAGGTTTAGGCATTGAAGGCTGTTTTCCATGTTTCCAACATAAAACTAATAAGGTTTATTGGTGGAAGACCTTGAGATTTTAAAGGTACGTGCCATACCACATATGAAAACAATTACATGGAGAAAAGAACAGACTTAGAATGTCATACAATTCAAGATAAAATTTTGTTTTGTTACTGTAAACAATATAAATGTATTAAAATTAAGGTGGATGCTCCATAAATTATACTTCACATTATATATATAGATGTAGACAGATAAGTACACATATATCTTTATGCTATAGTTGACAGTCTTCTTACCTGAATAACTATTATTTAAAATGCCAAGTGGACACCATCAAATTCTGCATATGAACTACAGGAGCAGCAAAAATGGGAAGTTAATTCATTTTCATTGATTGTTTAGGGCCATTTACCTCTTGAATCCATATAAACAGAAGACACTGGAATCATATCAGGAAAAAAACGGAGTTCATAGGACATGAAGTCTTTGAAAACCACACCTACAAAGTTGCTGGGCTTAGAAAGACTGGATGCTAGCAATTCTTTTTCACTTGTATATTCTTCGGTAATTATGACTATAAAATATTAAAACAATTTAGTTAGCTCACAAATTCGAATAGTTTATTGTAATACAATACACCAAGTTTAACATTATATTTGATGAATGTAATATTTCATAAGCACTTGTTTGATGCTCTAACTTCTTAGAAAATGAATACAGCTCTTCTAAAAAGAAACTAAAAAATGAATATTAAAATAGTGCAATTTTACAGACACTATTTCTTAGCTGTCATTTGATGACATAAATTATGTATGTGTCATGTAACACATAAGTTATTAACGTAATAAAATAGATCATATGCTTTATATGCAATATATGTAGTCCACTTATCTACGTCAAAGTAAAACCATACAAACGACTCCTTGATAAATGAGTGGATATTTGATTTTCAAATACCCCTTCTTATGAAGAAAATTCCATAATCCTTCCTCAGAAACTAAATGTGTATTTTAGTAGCTACGACACACTCTTCTTTCAATAAAAATTGCCATTTAAACCCAATACTGCTTGTTCCTTTCTTAGAAGATACATGAAAAAGTACTGTAATCATCGTTCAGCTCTTTTCACATCAATAATCTTAATTTTTTAACATTTTCTTGAAGTTTTATTTACAAGCAAGCAGTCTTCACTATAGGAGGCTCAGAACATGTCATGAAGTGGGAAGAAAACCACGTAGGATCAGTACTTAACTTTACTACTTATTAGCTGTGTGAGACTAGGTAAGCAATTTCATTCCCTGAACTTTAGTGTCCTCACCCGCAATACCTAGCTGATCACAAGGGGTTGTTAATATCAAGTGTAGTTACAGACATGGAAATGCTTTGTAAATCATAAAGTATTACTTAAGTGTTAATTCTCATGATCTTCCAGACCTTGAAGGTATACATGGAACTCCAGGATTGATCTGAAGAAAGAGGGTGTTAAGCCAACATCCTACCAGTTAAGTTACCATGTACGTATGTACAATCTCACGTTCAGAGTTCTGCCATTAAAAAGACAGAACTTAAAAAAAAAAGTCTACATACATTTCTACTATTCTGGCATCTAAGTTAATACACGCTGACTTGGATTTCTTTAGCATATATACTTTTGTCCTGCTCAGAATTACCAATGAATTTCACTCTCAACGTTTCTGAGGAGTTCTTCTCAGCTGACCGGCTGAATTCTTACGGCTGTCATGCTGCTTCTGCGTAACATGATAAACCAACAAATGCATTCTATACAGTAAGATACAAATATTAAACAGTAACACACCAGAAGGAAACCACCGGGGAGAAAGCTATTTGGCTCGTGGTTGTATCAACATCTTCTGTTTAGTGACACATTATCCAATAATGCGTGACACACACTAAAGTCAGTTACAACTAACAATCCTATATGATGGAGGATAACAGGTTATTTTCTTATTTTCTACAATTCAGCATTTCATTAAATGAATCATCCTGGCATCAGCATTACTGTCTTTATGTATTTCTAGTTTCTTGATAGTTACGTGAGTCAGAATCAAAACGAAATATTCCTTCCAATCTTTTATACTATACAAATAGGCTATTTTATAAATGGTCTATGAATTAAATATAAAATAGTAAAACATAAAATATGCTTCCTATTACCAAGACTACAAATTAAAGTTTCACAAGAATCATAAGGCAGCAGAATTAAATGATGTTAGTGTTTCTACGAAACTACGTTTTGGTGAAAGGACATATATCTAGATCTTAAGAATGGTATTTACTCAATAAAGCAAACAGCAAAATACTGAAGAGGCTTTCTGCGAGAGACAGAATACATATGTAAACTCACAATACCCTTAGGAAGGTGATCAGTAGAAACCTTCCGCATGATGTCTCTTGTAATATTAGTCACTGGTGTAAATCCAAGAATTACGTTAGAGAGGATAGATTTGTCCATGGGGTTAAGTTCCATGTCAGGCACTTCTTCATATATCTTATTTGGATGCATCATGCTTATTAATATTAACCAAAATAAAAAAAAAAGTGGAAAAAGAATTTCCTATAATAAAGGAAACAAACAAAATGATTACAAAGTATAACAATGGCAGCAAAAATCATCAAGATTTCTATGAATATAACTAACAAAAAACATGAGGAACTTGGGTCTCCTCTCTTAAGTACAAAAAATAAAAGCAATTCCATCCTAAAAGAAATGCTGTGCTGAACCTAAGCCAACAGCATATGAATTTTTCCTTTACATTCAATTTTACTAAAATATTTTAAAATTCAAGTCACCATAATACATTTAAATGACATAAAAGCTAACACTTAAACATCTTAGATTACTAATATAAACTATAATAGTAAATTTACTCATACGTGACTTTATTCAAAGTAACTCACCAAACATCTGTAATAGGGATCACCATAAAAATGTCTTTATTCAAGTCTGAATTAAAACTCATGCTTCAATTACAGCTAAGTTTCTACTACTAAAACTATACTCAGTTATATTCAGTAGTCAACTTTAATAGGGGTGAACTCATTATTGTTTCATGTCGCTGTTTAATTGTTCTGCTGGCTTCAGGAGAAGATCAACAACGCCATTCCATCCTTTAAAATCACTAGTAACTGGTCAGCCAGAGTTCTTACTTTCTTTCACCTTTTAAAGTAATGTATGCTAAATAATTAAATAATAAAGTAATGCATGCTTGTGGGAACAAACACGTGACATAATTTTAGTAATTATGGGCAATTCAATCCAGAGTCCAAAAGATGGCCGGCGATAAGGAATAACCTATGGAATAATGTTCCGTGAAGTTTTCTGCAGAATCTATTTTTCATTCCATGAAACGGGAAATGCATGCCTCAAGGTTCAAAATCAAGCACTGATATTAGAAATTAACTAAATTTAGACATCATTATTAAAATTTTTGACATTCAGAAAACATGGGATAATTTAGGTATTTTTCTGAGGCCAACACAACAAGTTTTTACAAGCAAATTAAAGGGACCTAAGAATATAAAAATATAATAAAAATGTATCCAGCAAAACAAATCATCTTTTAAAGATGGAACATACTAATGCAAAATAAACCGCAATAAGACATAATGGTCACTTAACTTACCTGAACGCTACTTTTTTTAGTCCTGCATTTAATGAGGTAATTCTTCAGTAGGAGTGTTCTGGTCTGTCTCCAAACTCCAACTTCCCGAACTGCAGTAGCCATGTTTTCTGGATTAGTTTACTAAAGAAAGGAGATTGGAAAAAAAGAAATTGGAACCACACAGTCAAGTATATGCCATTTCTAATGTCAAAGACAGACAGATGTTTCAGCCTCAGGCTAGACAGTTAAGCATACTCCACACTGTCTCTGCTACCCGGACAGAATGCATGGAACAGCAATGTGAAGATCCTGAAAAGTAAACAGTAGCATGTGAAACAAGGGGGAACCGGAATTCCACTTTTTCTCTTCCAGTGTCCTCTAAACTGAACGCACTGGAAGTGGGCACTGGGACACAGAGAAAGCTCCGGAGGAAGCTCTCTAGTTCTGGCTCGGTAGGAAACGGAAGTCTTCTGCTCACGGAGAACGGGGAAACACCCAGTCTTTTATTCTTTTCTACATTCTCCTGTGCCCTTGTCCCCAAGCAACCCCGTTTACAGCAGTGTCAGACTGCAGTGATGAAAGCTGAGCCCAGCTAAACTCTCTCTTCTGAGTGGAGCTTCTTCCACAAGGGTCGGGAGACAAAGCCCGCCGCTTTATGCTCTGCCGCCTTCCGCTCTGCCGCCTTCCGGACACGGGGCCCTGAATGAGGCACATGCAGTCGCCGAAGTGCGTGGCCCAGTGGGGCAGGAAAACCCTAGCTTGGCGGCTGGAAGATGGAAAAGTGAAGCCACAGGGAATCAAAAAGTAGCAGGGAGAGCAAATGAAAAGAGGAGTTCAGGGAAGCAACGCAATGAAGTTGTTCATTAGCTCCTGGACTAACACACCCAATCTGGGTAAACATGCATCTAATCCTACTCTGTGCACCAAACACTTGAGGAACTGAATTCACAGACAGACCCACCGCCCAGATCCGGATGGGTCACTGGGCGGCACACACGGACAGATTCAAACTGCACTGCAAAGGCTTCTGAAAACTAAACCGAAATTAGAACCACAGTTCAGAGAACGTGGGCAGAAACTGAAGACCTGAACCTAACCAGGTGGACAGCACGCTAAAGGAAGACATCAATGCTCTCTACGGGATGAAAACAAAACCCGCAGTCTCACGCAACCCAAAATGACTCCGGTAATGAAGCATGTGAAAAATGTCAACTCTACCCACAGGTGCCACTGCCAAGATGACACAGATTTTGAAATTATCTGACGAAAACTTTAAGGCAGCTATTTAAAAAGTGCTCCAGCAAACAGTGGCAAGAAAACATTCATTCTTGAAAACAATGAAAGTGTCAGCAAAGAAACAAGATATCAAGCAGCACCAAATAGTCATTCTAGAACAGAAAAACACAGCAACAAATACACAAGATCCAAAGAATGGGCTCAAAAGCAGAATGGAGACAACAGAAAAACAGTCAGTCAACTTGATAGATCAAGAGAAGCTACTCAATCTGAACAAAAGAGAGAAAAGAGGTTCTGTTGTTGTTGCTGTTGTTTTAACAATTAACAGTACCTCAGAGAACTGTGAGACAATAACAAACGGTCTAACATTCAAACGATCAGAGACCCAGAAAGAGAGAAGTGTGTTAATGCTGCAAAACATATTTACAGAATTACTGGCTGAAAACTTCCCAGATTTGGCCAGAGATGAAACACCTAAGAGTTTCAAGAAGCTTGATGAAATCCAAACAGGATAAATCGAAGGAAATCCACATTCAAACACATCGCGATTAAACTGCTAAAAATGAAAGACAGCGAAAAATCTTGAAAGCAAGCCAGAGAATAACCACTGCATCACCTGCAGGAATACTGCTTTGAATGAGAGCAAATTTCTCATAAGAAACTCCGTGGCTAAACTGGGTACTCATACACTGCTGGCCGGACCGCAAAGTGGTTTAGCTGCTGAGGAAAAGTTTGGCAGCTCCCCAAAAGTTAAACAGGGTTCCTACATGATCCCACTACTCCATGGGGACTCAAACAAGTGCACGTTCACGCAGGGTCATAACTGCCAAGACGCAGAAACAGCCCAAATGTCTACCAACAGACGAAGGGAAAAACAAATTGTGGTGTATACACGCAATGATTTACTATTTACCATAAAGAAGAATGCAGTACTGATACATGCTACAACGTGGATGAACCTCCAAAACATTACGTTAAGTGAAAGAAGCCAGACACAAAAGGTCAAATCGGATTCCATTTATGTGAAATGTCCAGAATACATAAATCCACAGAAATGGAATGCAGACTGGTAGTTGCCAGAGGAGAAGGGGAGAAAGTGCTCAATGAGTACAGGGTTTCACTCTGGAGTGACAGAAGACAGAAGCAAATTTCACCTCAGTCTACTTTTTGAGCTGTTTGACCTAAGTCACTGCATCACAGGCCCGGTAGCCCTCGTCCAGGCTAAGCTGACCCTCTGGAGGCCCCTGGGGCCCCTTCTGCGAGTGGACCTCTGTCGGAACCACATCTCAGGTCTTCAGAGAGGTTATATGCAAGCAGAAGCCAGCCTGGCCGGGCTCCCGAGTGCACACTCCGTGGTCCCTACTCCAATTGGCTCGGCCCCGTCACCTAGCAAGGTATCGAGAGGGCGGCTTGGAGGAGACACCAAAAACGTCCCGCTAAGCCTTCTTCAGAGAGATATTTGTTCCTTGTTTTATATAAACCTATTTGATGGCAGCCACTGGTGTGACCCCCTCTACCACAAGAACAGTCTGCACCAAGCTGGCTGACCGTCTCCACCTGGATAAAAAAGCAGGCAACTTTTTAGAGGCAGCTTGTCTTACCCCCCAAAAGGCAATATACATAATTAAAGTTTGGATCAAATAAACATCCTCTTTATATGTACAGAAGAGAGCTTTTTCTTAAATTTAACGATGAGATTTAGACAACTTTCATTCCCTCTGTGCTTTTTTCTATTTTCTCAATTTTCCCATCAATATGTGTTCCTTATATGGTGGAGGAAAAAGTAATTACACAATTAGATATACTGTACAAATATTAAATGAGTAAATTAAAAAGAGCAAAATTGCAGCAGCCAAGAAAGGAGGATACACTCAAACTAAATTCTCCCAACAGCCTCATTCCTGTTATATCAGATCCTGCAGTGAGCTGGTGATCACCTCTAGGCCGATGAAAGGAAGGAGGGAAGGAGGGAGGGGGGAAGGTAGAGAAAGGCAGGCGGATCACACTCATTCGAGGATGATTTACTACGAAACACAGAAACACTAACCAACTTAACAGCAAGAACATTCTCAAGCTATCTGCCAAAACACATTTAGTGGGAGCCACTGAATTATTCATTCCAATTGAACGCTGCATGCTTGATGCTTCATTTTTAGAAAACAGGCCCCTCCTGAAGCAGCTGATGGACTCACAGTATTCTTCCTTCCTTTGAGAACTGCTCCCGGAACTCAGGGTTGAGTCTTTAACAGCCTTGCCTGAAGCCCATGAACCTGTGCACACACCCCGCCATCCCACCAGACACACCACGACTACCATCACCACGGCCACCTCTGAGCGGCAGCATTTAAGTTTTCTCCAGGCAGAGTGGAATTTTTAACTAAGAGACCCAGAGACTGGGACTCATGGAAACAGTTAGATTAATAGAAGCATTTAAGGAAGTTCATACATTCTCGGAACTAAGCTTTCCCCTAAGGTTTGATACCTACTGTGCCCAAGACCTGATTCTTCTTCCTTGGACTATGTGAAATGCCCTATCATCTACCCAGTATATTTTATTTTCACTTAAGCTGGCCAGATCAGTTTCTATTTCTCACATCAAAGGACTCAGCCAGTGTTACAGTATAATGTGTTCTTAACTCCATGGTTAGAAAACTCCGAAAACAGCGGTTTTCAAAGTGAAGTGTGTCAGGAACAAAGGGAAATGTTAAAGACCCACGTGCCTCCCTGCCTACTAAGTGTACGGTTCCACTGACGCTAACGGGAGTGAGCGTGCAGGGCCCGATAAAAAGTGGAGAACCACTGATGTAGTTTTTAAAGTAGCTTTAACGTAACATTAACAGGGAGATAAAGGTCTCTGCAGAAGATGACGTACAATGACTAATCAAAGGAGTCACTTCAGTGTCTATTCAGCCTCAGTTTTGTCCTTTCTTCCAAAGCACAAAATCCCTTCTGAAGCAAAAGGTGTTTTCATGCTGTTTTCCTTTTGCCCCTGAGCTCTAATTTTTCTTCCTCATCGTTTTTCCTCAGCCAGAATGTCTTCTGTCTCAGCGCAGAAAGAATTCCGGGAGAGGCAGAGTGAGAGGGAAGGAAGAGTTTGTTAGTACAGGACGCTTGTGAGAGATACAAGCCCACAGGCAAGGGAGTGCCATCCTGAGAACTCGGCGGGCTACATTTTTATAAGCAAAGGAAAAGTGGGGAGGGGGGAAAAGACCACCTTCTTTTTCATTCTTCAAGTCTTCCACTATTAACTCCTCCTACATGGTGGGCGGGGGAGTTCTTGACCCCATATGGCCCAACCGGGATTGTCATGGCGCTATGGAAATGAGCAAAACAGCGGTCCTGTTACACATACTATGATATTGTAAATTATTTCAGGTTTTGGTATAATGTCACCTTTCCCCGATATCTCTGCTCTTAGTGCACGCAGACATGTAAGCCCCTTCTCAAGGATCATCAACTTGCCGACTTCCCTGGGCAGGATGTGGGTCTCATGCCACCATCGTTTCATTGTTTGGGGGCATGTCTCGTGCTTCTGCTGCTTGGTTCTGTTGTTAAGCAAACCTGCTTTCCTGAGTGATCGTTAACTTACAGGGTCTCCCATACTTTTTCATTTATGATCCCCTAGTGGGATTAACTAATTACCCACTTTGTCTCCCTACTCTGTCCCTGTCAGAATGACCAAAAGAATAAATACACATAAAGCTGAAAATGGTGCCTGGAACATGGCAAAGTAATGACACACGTTGATCACTACTGTCTATAAACGTAGTACAACTAACACCCTCAAGGGCTATCATACTCACGAAACAAGGACAAAGCAATTCAGAGAAAGCTGCTAGAGAATTTGGAAATGGAACAGACAGGCAGAAATAAAATTCTTGCTAGCTGGGGTGAGTGCCAAATCGGTGAGTTAGAATGGACTGAGTCAAGGCAATTCCCCCAGAATCGATGGCCAGAGGACAGAGGGAAGAAAATGCTGACCAGAAAGCATGAACTCTGTTATGAAGTATACAGACGAATCAGTGCTATGACTCACCTGAACAAACCGATGTTTTTTATATTCATAAGCTCCAGTCTCATCATGTGAAAAACGTTAAATTTCAATAACCTTGAACTTCCGTCTACTCAAATTATTAAAACATCTTCAAGAAGAAAAATCAACTGACTTACTGTTTTCTTCAAGAAAGTAAACACCTGGTTTGGGTGTTTGAAAACTAAAATGAAACATTCTTAACATCGATTCTTCATTAACTTTTAGTTTAATGTTCACCTAACCAGTAACTTCAAAGCTGCAGACAGGTTTTTCTAAACTGACAACGATGAACCTATTTGCCCCCCTGGGCACCCACAACCCGCGGAGTCTGAGCAGGTGCAATCTGAAAAGGGCCGTGGGGAATCCATCAGGCGAGGATGGCTCTGCATCCTGAGAAGCACGAGCTACTGTAAAGGCTCCTTGCAAACCACAGGTGCTGAGGGAAATACTGTGCTGCTTCTCCAAGTGCTGAGACCACAGCGTCTCTGCGGATTAATGTCTGTCCTTTGGGAGAAGACGGAAGGAAAACGAAGAGAGGGAAGCCTGCACCTCCCACTGGTGGGGTGATCATAAAGTCCCCTCTGCTCCCCCCGCCCGACACTGCTTTGCAGGGTAGGGAGGGGGGATTTGGGATGGAGGAAGGATATGGGAAGGCAGTGCTTTCTATACTGAAGACCTCTGCCGAAGATAAAGAGACGGTGTCTGAGCTGAAACCAAGCCCTATGGGCGGGGCACTGAGGTTTCCTGAAAGAAAGGTGGAAGTCTACCCCGCAGAGGTGACAATGAAAGTGGCTCTTCTGACTCCAGTGCACAGCTGAAAGCGGGGCTGCAAAGTTAGGAACGAGGCACGGCCAGCAAGGGGACATCTGTAAAAAGTTTACCTCGTCCTGTGCCTTTTCCTGCACCAAAAGAAAACCCGTATTTAGCATAAAGCTCTAAATTTCCTCTTTCTACACTATAATTCCCCTGAATTATCCCAAACGTTATAGCCTTATGTGGAGAGATTCAAAAGGACAAAAGCAAAAGGCAGTGAAGGATGCTTGGCCTGCCCCGCATTTAACATTGGCTGTAAGTGGGAAGAGAATCATACAGTCAACATCCAGGAGGAGTTTACTCACAAGTAACAGAGTTCACACAAGCCAGGGCATTGTAAATAGAGACGACCAGACAACCGTAAAAAAGCAGCTTTTTGAGTAGACAACACATGTAAGACCTCTTTTGCAACATATATTAGAAGATGACCCTTGAAAGCACAAGTTCACAACTTAAGAGCAATAAAACTTCTAATGGCATAGTTTTAACAAATTGTACTTTTTGGAAAACTTACAATACTTGACACAGTTCCAAAGTCTTACCAAGGCAGTACCTTTAACTCTGAAACAAAGTCAATTCTTAACTGCTCGAGAACTATGACAAAGACATAGAAATATGGGTACAAAATTATTTTTAAGAATATTTAAAGTGTCTTTCCATTGCTCCACAGCATATGTGGGGAATGTGTTAAGTTTGTTATAGAGCTTTAAATAATAATTAGTTTTATGCACCTAGTATCACTAAAGGTTTAATTAAATATTTAACTTTCTGCTGGAGGAAGGAGGGAACGAAAAGTGCTCACTGAACTGAGAAAGCACCTTGAGACCGAAAAACAAAACGAGGCAGGCAGCTGCACGTAATCAATGGATCCGTTTATTACAGGGTAACTTACTCACAGGGTGGGCTCCGGGGAAAAACGACCTGCTGCTGCACTCCCCTCCCCACCGGCGGGGGCCCCTGGGACGACTTTATAGTTAAGCCAGCGTATGGAGGCAGGTGCTTGGAAACGGGACGTGTACTCCTAAGTCAAAATTCATGACTGGGTACCTAGTCTCGTGGGCACCGGGAATATACATCGTCGTTGTTTGGGGACTAACAGAGCATGGAGGCCACCTGATCCTAGCGATTATTAAAACAGTTTCTATTAACTGCAAAGCTTTGACAACAGAGAAGTGACTTACTGCACAGTTCAGTCCTGGGGAGGGTGGGTGAAAGGACAGGATAAAGAGCCCAGGATGGCGTCAGTAATGCTAACAGCCATATATCCATACTTTTCCTAGATAAAAATAATCCACATTAAATCTAATAAATTGCAAGAAAACGGAAAGCCCACTAAAGCCCATCTTCCTTTTCTAATGCATTAATAGTTGACTTAAAGACTGAATTTACATAACCCAAAATTCAGTATCAGAAATTCACTGCTGTATTAAAGAAACACTGATTACTATATGTGCTATGAAATATGCTTCACCTTTCTCAAAGCAGTAAAATGTACACGACCTTTAGAAATAACTGTCAGAAAAAATGATCTAGAATGTATTAATTTTAGTTCTGAGAGGAACGAATTAAGATTGTATCCTGTACAACAAAGGAACTGAGCCATCGGAATGTTCACAGCCGTCCTGGCAAAAGATGTGGTCAGTTACCTTAGCGAGTTTGAAAAGATTCCTGGAAAGGATCTAAGCTGAAAGTATCCCCAACAGATGACTATTAGAGGTGACTTCTCACCCACCCAAGCAGAGCTGATTAACACTCCTTCGTTCCAATAAATAAACTGTAATTGCGGTTACCATACTGTGTCATCATGATTTGTTTACATCTTAATCTTGAACTTGACCATGAAATCCGTTACAAAAAAAGACTGCCTTCTTTGCTTCTCTACCACCCATGGTAATACTAAAACCAGTATCATCTTACCGCAAGTTCCTTTATCCAGATTTGCTGAGAGTCTTTATAGATCAAAGGTCTGTAACGGAGCCCGAGGGGGTTAAATCCAGCCCACAGACTGTTTTGTACAGCCCAGTAGTTAGGAATGTTTTTCACATTTTTAAATGGGGGGAAAAAAATCAAAGAATAACAGTATTTTGTGACATGTAAAAATTATAGGAAACTCAAATCTCGAGTCTAGAAATAAAGTGTTATTGGAGCAGAGCCATGCTCAGCTGTTTCTGTGCCGCCTGTGACTGCTTTGTGCTACAACGGCAGAGTTCAGTAATCAAGACAGAGACCATGTGGTCCACAAAATCTAAAACATTTACTGTGTGGCTCTTCACAGAAAAAGCTTGCTGACCACCGTTACAGACAAAAGGAGGAAGAAAGGAGAAAAGCGGCATAGTCATCAAACATTTACTGAGGGATTTAGCACCAAACTTTTTTTAAAAAATACAAGACGGAGTTAGACACTGTCACTGACTTTGCAGATAGATAAAATTTAATATAATGTGGTAAGTGCATCTGGGGGAAAGAGTCTGCGAAAGAGTGGAATGCAAATTCCAGGCAGGGAAAAAGAATGGAAGAACTAGACTCCCCAAAGGGGCTTGACTCATGTAAAGAACAGGGAAACCTGCAATGAGGCAGAGGCTCGGGCAAAGTGAATTGGGGCAAAAAGGGCAGGTGTACCCTCTAGATGACACTATTAGGACAGGCCCTGGAAGCAGCTTGTCAAATACCTTATATACAAAATTAGACTAGACATCTTTATTTTGTGTACCCATACTTCCTTGACTGCACTTTTCATACCTAAGAATAATTGTTTAATTGCCTGGCAATCCCATATTTCACTAGTCCTTTCACTTTCCTAATCCCCAAAGCTTCCACCCACAGCATCGCCCTCAAATGATGACCTTGATCCCCACTTCACTGAGAAACTGAAGCCATCAGGAGAAATTTCCGAAACGTTCCACTACCCCTTCTATCCACCTACCTACAGCCGCATCAGAGGTAACGTTATACAGTTCAACAAGGTGCCATTTTGGCCTAAACTGAAGATTTTGTTTCCACTAGAACTCTGAGAGATAAAAGCTAAATGGAATCTGGTATCAATGAGACCTTTAATTTAAGATTTATTTTTCAGAAGAAGAGGTTAAGAACATCTTTGGCAGATGACTTGAAAGAAGTTCCTGCCCAGCTACACACATCACTGGCTTCTCAACTAATAAAACAAAAGCACTATCGGGACTTCCCTGGTGGCGCAGTGGTTAAGAATCCACCTCCCAATGCAGGGGATGCGGGTTTAATCCCTGGTCAGGGAACTAGATCCCACGTGCATGCCACAACTAAGAGTTCGCATGTCACAACTAAGGAGCATGTGTGCCCCAACTAAAGGAGCTGGTGAGCTGCAACTAAGGAGCCCACCTACCTCAACTAAGACCTGGCACAACCAGAAATAAATTTTTAAAAAAAAGGCACTATTAAAATCAAGCCTTTTACAGGAATTCCATGGTGGTCCGGTGGTTAGGACTCGGCACTCTCACTGCTGAGGGCCAGGTTCAATCCCTGGTCGGGGAGCTAAGATCTCACAAGCAGCGAAGCACAGTCAAAAAAAGAAATCAAGCCTTTTAACTTAACAGGGAATAAATTATAAATGTTCTCTTCTTCTCTAGTGTTTTAAAATTTACTGAAGGTAGTATAATAATAAAAGAAAATAATAATTGTCAATATGATTTAACCTAAATTTTATGACAGTATTTCTTGCTGAATGGGAAAATAATGCAATGGTACCCACATGACAAGTTATCCAATACCTTTTCTTATATATAACAGGTTCCTAAAAACTTGCGCTTACAACTATTCTAGGACGATTAATTCACACACTAGCAAAGATTCCAATTTATGAGAACACTACAAAATTCTTTTATGCAATCATCTCCTCAAGCTCAAGGTCAGAGATTACAAACCGTATTCATCTTGGCATTCTTGGCACATAGCTTAGCATCTAGAATATAAAAGACACTCAGATAAACCTGTAATGTATTAATAATGTATTAATGTATTAATAAACTTGCTTTGACCCTGAATGCAAGATTTCCCTATACTGAATCCTGTTTGAAGGAAAATACACTTAAACAGCACATATTCCAGGATTAATGCCTTACTAGTTAGCTTTTAACCCAAATACCCCCAAGAGCCCTAACTGCCCTAATAACGTTCTCTTGTACGGAGTCTTCCCTAAAAATATATAACATCGCTCTCTGGATAGAAGCAAAATATAGGGCATCAAGGACGAGAATTTAGAGTCTGGCATCCCTGGGTTGGAAGCTCAGCCCTTTTGGCTAGTTGGGACCGAAATAAGTGACTTAACTTTTTTGGGAAGCGTTTCCCACATCTGCCCAATAGAATAAGACCCCTCCGACCTCCAAAGGATGCTGGCAAGACTGAACGAGATAATACTGAACCTGGCTCACGGCTGGGAGTCCAACATACACTCCTTTTCTCCCCTTCCGTTCCTGCACAACGTCCTCGATGGAAAGTAAACGTGACTGCCTTTATTCTTTCAGACTTATTTAGAAACGTCTGTCCAAGCCTTGGGAGCCCAGGAGCAACCCTCCTGCAGCTATTAGCGCCGGCAGCCTCCCGAGCTTTCGCGTCTGCTGTAGTATCAATACTTCCACGCCTGGAGCCTTGCGTTTCGGGAACCAGGGCATTTCCCCCAAAACCGTGGCCCAAGCTCTGCGCATCTCTCCCGAACTCCTCCTAGCGCAGAGCGAGGAGCAGCCCGAAGCTCCCAAGGGAACCCGCGCTCGCGGCCAGGTGTTCAGAGGGAATCTCCTTCCCAACATCTCCGCCCTCCGCAACGGCGCCCTGAGGATGGAGACCACCCCGGCCAGCCCAAGGCGGGGGTCCCGCGGCGACCCCGGCATCCGCACCCCGACACCCCGGGGGGCCAACAGCATCCTCCTCCACAGGACACGCCGCAACCGCGCTCTCCCCGACCTCGGGGACCCTTCTGCCCCCCAGCTGCCGGCTCGGCCCCCTCCGAGCTCCGCTGCACTCCAAGCCCCAGACCCCCCGGCCGCACCCACCAACCCCTACCCCGCCGACCGCCCCTCCTCGACCCCGCACCCCCTCCCAGGGGTGACAGCCACCCCGGCGGGCCTCACACCCCGCAGCCCTGGGCGACCGCGTCACCTCAGGGCCGGGCCGAGCGCTGACCGGCCGGGACGCGCGGAGTCTGCGGGGACCTCAGCTCGGAACAGTGTCCGAGAGGGCGGCCGCGCGCGCGCGCCCCCGACGCTGCAGGACGGGGAGGGCAGGGGCGGAGAGGGGAGGGCGCGGTGCCGGAAGCAGCGCTCCGCCCCGCGCAGGACGCACCTGAGGGCGGGGCACCCCGCGGACGCCGCCAGCAGACGGGCGCGCTCCCGCCGCTCGGCGCGGCGCATCCCGGCGCAGGCGCGGAGAGCGACCCTGGGGGCGGGGCTTCGAGGGGGCGGGGCGAGTGGGCGCACCAAGGCCCGGGACCCCTGGGTCCGCCTGGCCGCCACTCTCTGCAGCGCGGCCTCGTGGCTCAGCCCCCGGGGCCCCCGGCGCCTCAGATCTGCCTCCTTCGTGGAGACCTCGCCCAGCTCCCCCCGGGACACTGGCAGAAACAACGGGCTTGAAGTCAGGGACTCCGATTTGAGTCCAAAGTCTGCAGTATCCTGGCGTGTGACCTTGGTCCGCCGCCCCATCCTTATCTGCCTCCTGCGTCATACCCACTAAGAATCCTTTCTTCTCTGCCTCTCGGCTTTTGAGCGGTCCCCTCCCAGGTCTGCATTCCGCAGCCCCTTCTCCTTCCCGCCGCCCTGTGTGGGGTGCAGTCTCTTCGTGCCATCAGACCCTGACCTAGGACATGTAGACATTAAAAGATGCTTCAGATTCCGAAGTGTCCTCCTGAGAGTCTGGGATGTGGCAGATCCTGAATCTTACAAATGGCCTGAGACATACCACCGCATCTGTGGGAGATTCTATACCGCACTTATATTTGCTAAAAATGTAAACTGGTGTTTTGAGTTTTATTGCCCAAATTGACCTAAATGGTGGTCAGAGTTATCGCAAAGGAAGAAAAGCTCACAACAGATTTTTACTCTCCAGATTTCTGTATGGTCACATTTCTTTGCACAGTTTTTTTACTTTTGGGGAATTTAACTATTTTAAGATCTTAAAAATTCCGTTGATCCTGTATACATTGTGTTTTGTTGTTGTTGTTTTTTTTACTTATCATAGTTTTTCTGCTTCTTAAATTTAAACCAAATCTCTCCAACAGTCACTCTAAGTTCTACCAAAATAAACAAAAAACAAAAAAACAAGGAAATGTGTTATTTCTCCTACTGAATATGGATTAAACAGGAAATTCAAAGAGCTTTAGCAGAATCCATTATGATTAAAAATCTGGCAGTGAGAGTCAGGGGAAGGGAGACAGAATGTTCTAGGAATTACATCAGAAAACTGAAGAAGGCAAGTAGTGAAAACTATACACGATGTATTCTTTTCTCTTTTGGAATATCTAAGACATTTTAGTTACAAGTTCAGAAGAATGCATTATTAATGGCCTAGGATTTGTGGGCATGTAAATAAATGGAGGTCAAAAATAAATCTACTTGAGAAAATGTGTTACTGAAATATACATTCACCCCAATTCTCCGATTGTACTTCTCACTAGTTGCCTCAACTGCTTTAACTTCAGAAGTCTATGCATCATTTCTACCACTATTCTAGACATTTGTTTCCTGAGTTTCTTATCCTTGCAATGTTCTCTGTCATTCAGTCTACCTATACTTCTGCTCTTGCTTCAGTATAACATGACCAAAACCAAAAAAAACCTCATCACCCGAGACAAAATGATCTCACTTTCAACTGCACACATGCTACCATCTTGTTCACGTGTACTTATATACTCTCTTCAATCATATTGTAAGTCGTCTGAGATTAAGAGCTTTTTCTTATACCAATTTAAATTTCCAGGTCTTGTGCATCATAATGGTGTACAGTAAATGCTGTGGATAACACCGCTGATGAGAAAACACATGTACAACAGTATGTAAACTGTCATTATTATCCCCCCAAAAGGTCACCATGCACTGAACAAAATCTACCTAATAAAAAAAAGATATTAAATTCTTCTTATGGATGGATGACAAAGCTATGAAAATATGGTTTGTGGAATCACAAAACAGAGAGAATGCTAAATAAGACCTTTTTAATAAAAAGACTGCTGCAAAGTGGTGAGCTGGCCATGACATGTCTTACTGTATCTTTGAGCCAGCTACTTAGCAGACTGCATGTACCTTGTGAACAATTTAGCCACATAATCTCGATCTAAATTTCCATAGTTACCAGGTCCTGGTACTAAATAAGCAGCTGCAGCAAAGATGTTCCTTTCCAAGCTTCTGTATCTAGGAGAAAGCAAACAGGCTATACTGCTTGGTTGTCATGGTGGCAACCCAAATCCCCATATCCAATTAATAGAGTTCTAGACAAATAAATCACATGGGAATACACAGACCATAGAAGTCGTAGATTGAGATGTAACAAGTTGCCTCGTTGAACAGAATAAACGAGGACGCACCAGAATTTTCACAGTATTTAACGTAGAAAAAGAGAATGTTTCTTGCTTGCTACTTTAAACGCCAACCTACATCCTAACCTCCTGCTGGCAAACAATGGATTCTATTTGTGTTGCTTTTTTACTTCCTAGAGACCAAAGCCTTACTTCATGGCTTTCTGATGCTATTTTATCCAAAATTGAGAGCAAAATTGCTAAGTTGTTAGGGCATGGTTTTTCTGCAGCCAGATTAGTACATTATTTCGCGTGATTATCAATACACTGAAAACTACATAAACCATTTTAAAATCTATAACTATTAAACACTATTTATTATTGTTTTTAAGCATTTACCATTTCTACAAGCTAAAAAAATGTGCCAGGAGAGTGATGTGCTTTCTAACTTTAGTGTGTAAATGAGGTACACCTTCAAAGACGTTCAGATTGGTACCTTTTTCTAGAATAAGGCGGGACAAATCAAGAAACACAGCCTTGACTGACAAGGCTGAAAGAGAACCTCATGTCTTTAACAATAGATTTCCAAACTACCGTCTCAGATGTGGCTGAGATTGTTAATAAATGGCTTAGGGAAATGATTAGTAATTGGTGGAAGGTTGGAGAAGGGAATGACTTCCAAAGGCACTTTTAGTTTGTTGGGTGTTTAATACTGCTACTACTACTAATTATTACTACTGTTTTCATTGCCCTAAAAAGAATTTCAAGTATTATATTCTTTCTTTGTGTTTCCCCAAATGGAAAAATTACTCAAGGAGATTAATATTTGAAGAATGTCTAGCCAAATTTGATACTTAAAAACTCAACCAACAAATGTCTATGGAGTTCCTAGTAGCCTTGCTTAGCAAGAAGCCCCACTGTTCAGGGGAACCAAAAAAAGGTCAAGAAATCAACAATTATTCTAAGACCACAAAATAATAATTAAAGAGCATCTAATGGGAGATAATACCCGTTCCACTGTTAAACTATGGGCTGCAAACTATAAAGTACCACAGAGAATTCATTGAGGTCTAGAGTTACCAGGTACCTTCAAGAGGGAAAGACAGGGAGGAGGATGCTTTAACCAGAGTGGAGAATGTATCAGAGAGCACAGAGAAACAAGCCTGCATGGCTTTTTATAAACACAGGATTATCAATTTACCTAAAAGAATAATAGATAGGCTAAAAAAGAGACGACTTAATCTGTGCGTCCTTTCCTTCTTCACTAAGGAACACGAACTTGAAAGTAGTAAAGGCAAAACAACATAGGAAGAGAGCTGAAACTCGAGATGGCTGAGGAGACTGTACACAAACACCTATCTGTTTCAAATAAGTTCATGTTTCTGGGCACAAACGACATCCCACAGCTGTTTATAGGTAATCTAAGACCTACTGCATTGCTGGTAAGTTCAGAGAAACTGTAAAAAATGAAAAAGGTAATAGATCACCTGCTTTAAAAAAAAAAAGGGCTTAAAAAACACTGAAAACTTTAGAACAGGAAAGTAAAACTCCAGAGTCCATCATTCAATATATTTTATGAACGTTTAGAAGAGAGGTTGATGGTCACTAAGAACCAGAATCACTAAACTAAGGATGTCACGTTATACACTATACTTCTTTTTTAATCTTTGAATTAAAAATGGGAATTATATAGTCACGATAGAAATTAATTTCAGCAAAGCATTTAATCTGGCCCTTTATGATGTTTGTGGATGAGACTCTAAAATAAGGGCTTGACATAATAATAATTAGGTAAACTCAAAGCTGGGTAACTGTAGCCAAATTTTTGTTGATAATCTTTCATAAGTAACATAGGTTAGGATATAGAAATCATTTTCTGGTCAAATCAGAGTATGAAACAAAACCTACATAGCATAGGAAGTACGACTGAAGACAGAACCATGAAACAAAATTCATTTTAACAATTTGAACTCTAAAACCTAAAAGATACAATTTAACAGACATATATAGCAACCCCCACATTTGTTCAAGTTGGAAAGAACACTGCAGAAATACAAAATAGGCTATAGGTCCTGGCGGTAGCCATGTAAACAGCACGCGGAGGGTGCAGTGTCTGCCCAGATCTATAGGAGTTACTAGGTCCTCTCAGGCGGCTGACAGTCATACCTCTAATCCTTCCATCTGAAGACACTATGCCCACAATCACCTAGCACTTGCTTTCCTTTGGGGATCCCTTTGCCAGGATTCCCCTTAGAATTCACTGTTCCTCTGGAATAGGCAGGATAATGCCACCGTACACCCAAAGATATCCACACCCTGATCCCCGGAACCTGTGAACGTGTTACTTTACACGGAAAAAGAGGATCACGTTTGCTAATCAGCTGGCCTTAAGACAGGGAGATTCTCCCGGATCATCCGGGTGGGCCCAGAGTAAGCCCAAGGACCCTTAAACGTAGAAGAGGAGGGCGAAGAGGTCGTCAGCAGGCTGTGCCCTGAAGTCTGCCCACCACTGCTGGCTGTGGAGCGGCAGGAAGGAATGGAAAAGGTCAGGACGCTGATTCTCCCCCAGAGCCTCCGGAAGGGATCGCAGCCTTTTGCCAACACCGTGGTTTTATCCCAGAGTGAACTTTGTGTTGGACTGCTGACCTACAAGGACTCTAAGCTAATACATTTGTATTGTTCTAAGCCACTAAGTTTGTGCAATTTGTTAGAGCAGCAATAAAAAAATAATATGCCCCTTACAAGTTAGTTTCATCCTCTGCAAGGTGGCCCTGTGATTACGTAGCATCCAAACGTCCTTTATTTTCTTCTCTCCCTCTAGGTAAGCAACATGGTGACAAAGAAGGGACGATGAATATTACTTAGTGTGGATTCAAAAACGTAATAACTGATGTAAGTCCGTAATATGGTTATAGCCTCTATAATCAGGAGTTTTCTCATTTGTAAAAAAGACTTTTGAGGGGGCTTCCCTGGTGGCGCAGTGGTTGAGAGTCCGCCTGCCGATGCAGGGGACGCGGGTTCGTGCCCCGGTCCGGGAAGATCCCACATGCTGCGGAGCGGCTGGGCCCGTGAGCCATGGCTGCTGAGCCTGCGCGTCCGGAGCCTGTGCTCTGCAATGGGAGAGGCCGCAGCAGTGAGAGGCCCGCGTACCGCAAAAAAAAAAAAAAAAAATACTTAAGTATTTACTATTTCAAGTAGTATCTTAAAAACTATTTTCCCCCCACCAAGGCAGAGAGTAGCTAAGGACTCTGAAAATGATAAAGCACCAGAGATTATAAGTAAATGGACTTCATGCGCAGAATCAACATACAATGAAGAAAAATGTTTTTCTTCTACTAGTAATATTCCTGAAAATATTTTCTTTTTTCGTTTAAGCTTTACTGACACTAACTTTCAATATGTGTTCCTTGGACATTTCTATCACAGTTATTCTCTTCATTTATCTGTCCCTTAATTTTGTAAATAATATATGTGGGGTGCCTGTTAGATGGCAGGTACTACCCTAAGCATTACGGATAGAAGAGTAAACACCAATAGCATGGTACCAGCTGTTGAGGAGTTTAAACTGTAAGGAGGTCTATAGACGAAAACGGGAAGTGACAGTGCAGTGTGGTCACGGCATCGTGGAGATGGCGGTCGCTAGGAGGACATTAAGTGATTCATCTAATCCAGACCTGAGAAGTCAAGGAACACTGTCCAGAGGAAGTCACATCTAAATTAAGATCTGAAGGCAAAGTAGGAGTTAGGCACGGGGGAGAAGAGAATATTCTGGTCGAATACCGTTACCTCCAGTATTTCAGCCTCTTCCTCATTTACGTGGACTTGCCTTTTCTTGACTGTCTCTAGAAACTCAACTAGGTCCTGCTTTAAGGTTCATTCCAAAATACAACTTGATGTTAAGTCCCTGATGTGAAATTTTCCAAGGTTTCATGTTTAAGAAGTCCTTGGTCTAGAATCCATTTTTATCTGATCCAATATTCTCTTAAATAAATGACAAAAGTTGTTTGAGACAACTTGATTTCCCTGTCCAGTTAGAGTGTGGCCCACTTTTATTAGCTAATCATTATATAAACAACAAGTGAAAAATAAATGTTTTCTATATCGATTTTCATTCCAGTGCTTACATTCTTTGGCCACTAGATGGAGCTTGTGTGCCTGAGAGACAAAAATGCTGATTCAGTTTACCTCGGAAACTAGTGAAGCTAAGCTATCAGGACATTGCGAAGAGGAAAACACTCAAACTAAAATTTAAGTGATCCTGGTTCTTAAGTTTATCCTTAAAGGGTAAAACCAACATCTTCCTTTCCTTTTAGATAAATAGGACGGTAAGAAATTTTAAATTAAATTAAATTAGTGCCCATCTTGTCCCACCTCATCCTGACCCAAGCTTTATTTTCATTTCTTTTATTTTGACATTCTAATAATACTGTCTTCTAACAACCTAACCTGGCAACGGGCACTACTTGCTGTTCCTTATTTATGCCCTCCACTCTCCCATCTCCTTATCTAAACGGATGCTTTCCTCTCAACCTGGAAGACTCACTTCCTCTCTTCCAATACTTCCCCCTCCATTATTATTGATACTTTTAGAAATCCCACTCATTATTCAAGACACATTTCAACTAGCACCTCCCCCATGAAACTCTTCCGGTTACTACTGCAAGAAAATGCTTTCTTTCCATTCCCTTTTCCTTCTTTTAACGAGCTTACTATTTTGTTTAATAATAAATGTAGCATGCATTATTGCAAAGCGATATGCATCTCTCTAGCACGTAAAGATTTTCTGCCTTATGATTATTTATGAACATTTCTTCATCTCTGTACTGTATAATGTTTGCCTCTTGAGTGCAGAGACTATCTTAGTCATCTTTACGTTTCCTGAAGTATTTAGCACCATATTATTTATTGAGTTGATTTGAATAATATCCATACATTGTTGCCCAAAACTCTAAGAATCAGAAGTGAGATGATGATTCTTCGTGATAGTCTCTTGAATAAATTGGATGAAGTTCGTTTAGCGAGACCTGTGGAACCAAATCATCTTTCTACCTAGAAATGACGGTCGTGGCATGAGACTCCAAATTTATAGAAATGACAGGTACAGTGTAACTATGTTAAAATATAAAACTGCTCTCAAAATAGAGAAAGCAAAAGCTTCAGATGGCAGAAATAAAGGTGAAATTCAAATCACAGTAGTAAGACCCAGGAACTGAGGTCTTAACCCAATGAAGATGTGGCCCTAGAGCCACTTAATGAGAAGCTGAACTGAAATACCTGTGTAAATTAGGACCCTGAAGAGATTTTCACTTTCTGAAGGCTCAGGAAGTTGCCAAGCTTATCCCCTGCTCAGCAGTCTCAACTGAGTAGGGAAGGTAATGGTTCCCATGGAAATTCAAAGTCCTAGTCTGTGAGAGTGCAATTTTACATGTTGGGGGAAACTAAATGAGTATTGGTTGTAATAATAAGGCATTCTAACCAAGAAAATTAAGACATCCTAACATGAAAGAAGGAGAGGTTACAGTTGAAACATTCTGTGTTCCTAAATTATGGTTTTTCTGAGAGGAGGCTACAATCAATCATTGATTAATTTCGGACAGCATAAAATCAAGTACGCGTGTTAAAAATCTGTAATCACCTGTCGTGTGTTTGCTGCAACTTTTAAGAACATTCAATTCTGTAATGGAAAATGAAAGAAAGAAACAATGAACAGATACACAGATATGTTGCTATAGGTAAAGAAAATAGACTATATTGACACTGAACATACAGACGGAAAGGGATGGGAGGACCAGGTTAGCACATTCATGAGACATACAAGACACCAAAAATTCGTGAGGATTTACTGTGGCCCCGTGTGCCCTCTGCTCAAGCCAGTTAGATAAAATACATGGATGCTCAGCAAGTTATCAGGGTTGAGTTACAACTCTAGCCAGGCACCCCAGTCCCTGAGTCTGGTAGAGGAAGTATGAACTGGCTCCAGACACCTTCTGTCTGCTCACCCTGAATGCTGGTCCTCACAGCACAACGTCAGAGGGGAAGGCTGGTGCAGAAGAATGGGGGTCGGGACACACGAAGTCCGCCTCTACAGGATTCAGGTAACTCGGTCCTTCCGTCTCAATTGCAGCCTTTCCTAAGAACACGATTAACCTTACTCCCTCTCTTTTCCCTGGCCTCTTGCTATTGGCTTTACATAGGGTCAACAAACCGTGTGATTTCAGCATCTTCATTTGTTCTGTGAGCCTTTCCAAGTTAACCCCTTGGTAGTGGCCTTGGAAGCTACCATTGCATCACAATAATTCCCCACTGACATACCACTAAGAAGTAGAGATAAACATATAACTCATAAATAAAGGAGGGAGGAAAAGGGAAAGAAAAAAATCACTCAAACAGAAGGCAAGAAAGGACTAAAGGGAATTAAGAAATGATATTTATAAAATCAGATTCGATTACCTTCTCCTGTTTCAAGAATGGACAACCAGTTTTTCTTTCACATGCTGACGCACAGGGCTCAGTAGTGGCTGAATAGGACACCAGGTTAAGGAGTCTAAAACCAATCCTCTTAGGGAAGAAAGAGGACCCTCATCTATCAGCAGTCTGCTAAAAGGCACTGGAAATGAGAAGAAGTAATATGAGGAACACATATTTGCCTTTCCTGGTCCAGGTTTTTGAAGCTTAGAAATATCACCACCAATTCCTAGGGCTTTCAACAACTCAATTATATCTTCTTTTAGTGTGTGTGTGTGTGTGTGTGTGTGTGTGTGTGTGTTTTCAGGTGGTGCTCTTACACGCAATTCTTGTACCTAGCTAGGAGAAAAGTGAATTTATATACTATGAACTTAAATATGAGTATTTATAATATCCACAACCCCATCAAAGTCATAAGGTACCACATATATGTATGTAGGTAGAGCGCTACAGCATAGGAAAGATGGCACAATGAGATGCTCATACCTGGCAAGAGATTTCAGCCGTTATTCAATTTAATTCTACAAATGGTCACTGAGTTCTTACTCTGACATGTGCAAGGCACTCTACTATAGCAAGGCATAGTTCCTGCCCTCAAGAAACTTAATTATAGTGAAGGAGAAATCCATGCACAGAACCAACTGTAAAACAGAGTATGATGTCAGTAGATACTAAATCTAACTTGGCATCATGGTCATCCAGAAACCTGGTTTTTAAATCGAAATATATTTAACATACTGTGTAAGTTTAAGGTGTATAGCATGTTGATTTGGTACATTTATATATTGCAGTATACTTGCCATTGCAGCATTAGCTAGCACCTCTTTCACTTCACATCCCATCCCATAATTATCATTTCTTTTTTTTCTGGTGAGAATAATTGAGATCTAGTCTCTTAACAAGTTTGACGCTTATAATGCAATATCGTTGCCTTAACACATGAATCATAATTTAGCTGGGCACAGAATTCTTGGGTAACGCTCTTTCCCCCTCAAAACTCTGTAGATACACACATTATTGCTATTATCCAAACCATCTGAGAGCAAGTTGCATACATCAAACCCCTTTACCCCTAAGTATGGTGTGTATTACCTAAGAACAAGGATAGTCTCCTGTACATACATACATATTAATTTGCTGACTTTCAGTCTTTCTTCTAAGAACATGAGCCCCACAGGGGCAGGAACTACTTCTTTCTTGGTCCCCGCAATATCCCCAGGCGCTAGAATAGTACCTGTCAATTAAAGAACAGGGATAGGCAAACTTTTTCTTTAAAGGGCTAGAGATATGTATTTTAGGCTTTGCAGGCCAAGAGGCAAAATCTAGGATATTATATCAACTCTTCTATAACAGGGAGAAAACAAATTTTCACAATTTTTTAATTGATGGAGTTCAAAATATAAGAATTCTAATTGAATACAATGTTTTAGTAATACTACAGGCTGGATTAGGAGGCAGCAGCGGGCAGGCAGCAATGGTTTGGCCAGCAGAGAGAGGATCAGTGAAGCAGAGACAGTTCTTTGGGGGAGGAGAGAGCAAGGGAACGCAACAGACAGCAGCGGATGCTGGGCGCCTCGTCCACACCCGCAGCCCGAAAGGGGCTCTCAAGGGCTCCACGGTACTCAGAGAACTAAGGTGGCGTCGGAATCCCTCCAGTCACTCGGAGTCTGGTTGGGGAGGGGCGGGGGTGGCGGCCAGGAACGAGCCGCGATGAGATACAGCAACGAGAAGGAAGGTGGTAGAGGGCAAGAAGGTTACATCAGGTCTCTGTAGCAACTGAGCAACTGCTGTAGCAGGAAGGCAGCCATAGACAATATATAAACTAATGAGCGTGGCTGTGCTCCAATCAAACTTTATTTATGGATGCTAAAATTTGAATTTTGTACAATCTTCCCGTGCCCCTAAATATTACTTTTCTTTTTTCTTTTTTAAATTGCTAAAAACGTGAACATCATTCTTGGCTAGTAGGCTATACAAAAACAGGATTGGGGTTAGATTTGGCCCCTGTAATAGATGCTCAAATAGAAGGAAGCGCCGTGGTTGAGAGTTCACCTGCCGACTCAGGGGACACGGGTTCGTGCCCCGGTCCGGGAAGATCCCACGTGCCGCGGAGCAACTAAGCCCGTGCACCACAACTACTGAGCCTGTGCTCTAGAGCCCGTGAGCCACAACTACTGAAGCCACGTGCTGCAACTACTGAAGCCCGCGTGCCTAGAGCCCGTGCTGCGCAACAAGAGAAGCCACCGCAGAGAGAAGCCCGTGCGCCGCAACGAACGTTAGCCCCCGCTCGCCACAACTAGAGAAAGCGGGCACGCAGCAACGAAGACCCAACGCAGCCAAAATTTAATTAATTAATTAATTAATTAAAAAGAAGACTTTGTGTAGGATCAGGTACAACAGAGTAAAGTAGCTTTTTTCAAAATGTAGATTCTGGTCACAGGTCCAGCACGTACTGTCTGTGGGATCTTTGGGGGAATAAGTTTGACATGTCTCAGTCTCAGTTTCTTCATGTGTTACTTGGAAATAATAATAGTAACTATTTCAGAGGGCTGTTACGAGAATCACATGATATAATACAAGTGACACACTTAGCATACAGAGTAATCACACTACACGGTTATTCTTTTTCTTTGAGATCAGGGCTTGATAACTTCTAATTTGTCTAAAATTTGTGTAGGACCACATACCATTTTGGGGCAGTCTTGACAAAGCCGTGAGTTACTATTTTATGGCATGTTTGTATATTATGAGAGAAAGTTCCCTTTTCTGGGGGAATACCAATATACTTAGAACTCTGGATCTTAACTGAACTGTCGTGATGTGGAATTGCTGAGCTCTCCTGGTTACCCCATCTCTCAGAGGCATGCACGTCAACAGAAAGAGGAGAAACGCCACCTGACTTTCTGCAAAAATCAAAATGTTCTTTGAATTAGACACAAGTCTTTTCTAAAAGTCTCCACTGAAACTATGTAAGTATTATTCTCCAGCATGCATTCAATTATATTAGATCCTAATATTAAAAAGTCATCTTTTTCTATATGGCTGTTAAAAAACTGGCAACTCCCACACTACGGTGGGCACAGAAGAAGAATTAGATCTGAGCCTAATTTCATTCCAAGTACATTACACACTTAATTACATCTTTTTCTGTTCAATTTAAAGAGCATTCGACATTTAAGAAATTAGAATTGCTATACCTGCACTTCTAAATTGAAGAAAACAAGCGTCACTGAAGTGGCTTTTTTAAAGAACCACAAGAGTTTTTTGTTTTTTTTTTTTTCTGAAATAGAACATTTTTCTATATGAAGAACTGGCATTTTTACTCCATACCCTACCCATTCATCACTCTGCTCAAATTATCATTTCAATTCCTCAACTCAGTGGTTTGTTGTTATTGTTGTTTCTATTTATGGTAAATGAAAACCAGTACTGATGCTATAAAAATAACATTAAGATGCAAACTCAAACCTCATAAGAAAAACTTTCTGAGCTGAGGGCATTTCTGGCTGGGGTTTCCATAAAATGAAAGTCCCTTAAGATTGACTCTTGAAATATCCTTTGTTTGACCTTGGATTGCTCTCTTTTGCCCACTTGGTCAACCCAGGTGAATTTAATTTTCTCTCTTCTCTGTGCCATTATCAACTCTGCAGGCAACACTTCCATGGAAATCCAAACTGCTGTAAGAGGACCCAGTAGGGCAGAACTGTCCTTGAAATGCTACAATGGGGAAAGCAGCTTGAGAATGTTATGAGGCAAGACAGACTGACGTGAAAGATATTTTCATCTCCACTCACTTGGTGCCAGCTCAGGGCAAAGTCAGGAAAACAGTGCACAGTGTACTGTAAAGTAATACTGTATGGAACAGGTGAGTTAAGAATGGAGAATGGAAAAGTGAGTCAGACACAAGTCACACCATTGTGAATATATCCTCAAGATAAACTGTCAGTGGCAATAACTGGCAAATTTCTGTTACTGTTTAATAGTAAACTAATTTATGCTATGAACATCTGCATTCCGCACAGAGCACGGTACGATGTTCTTAGTATAAAAGTAGACGAAAAGTGGAATTTAGTTCTCAGATCCAAGCTGTCTCTTAAGTTACCGATTTCTATTGCAAGCCGAAGGAAAGAAAATTATCGTTCAGGAAATATAAAGAGTCTAGGGTGCATAGTGAGGAAAGGAGAATGCTCTGCTAGCCAGGGCTTTATTTAAGAGCATGATAGAAAGTTACTGAGGGAGAGTATGGTTTCTATGCATGTGACAATTTTTCTACATTACTGTTTTCTAACAAAAATGACATCTTTGGGGACTTCCCTGGTGGTCCAGTGGTTAGGAATCCGTGCTTCCACTGCAGGGGCAAGGGTTTGATCTCTTGGCCGGGGAACTAAGATCGCACATGCCCCACGGCGCGGCCAAAAAGAAAAAAAAAAATGACATCTTTCATTGCAAGATAGATGAGGGCTTCATATTGAAGAAAGCCGATATCCCAGGTCTTTGATCGTGAATCCTATTAACAAATTGCCTTGAAACCATCTCAGGTTCCTAGTTCTTAGCTTTTCCTTTCCATGAATATAAAATGGAGATGATGAAGTAATGGAAATTTTTTAAAAGTTTTTTTTTTTTTTCGTATGCGTTTGCTTTAGGATTCCTGAGTGGCCATTTTTACCTCTATGAAATACTACTAACACTGAGAACTTCAAAATATACTGGTACATCCATGGGGCAATGCCATAGAAGCTAAGTCTATTTGGATGAAATAAAACTTTAAAAGAACAAGCTTCAAAAAACTTTAGAAGAGGGAATTCCCTGGAGGTCCAGTGGTTTGGACTCTGCTCTTTCACTGCCAAGGGCACGGGTTCGATCCCTGGTTGGGAAAATAAGATCCCTTAAGACCTGAGGCATGGCCAAAAAAAAAAAAAAGAAAACTTTGAAAGAATAGATAGATGATTGATACATAGATACATCTTGAAAGAATAAAATTTTAAAATGTCTTGAATGTGCTAGTGAGAGTACAGGGCAATAGGACTCCTTACATACTGCTGGAGAAATGTATATTGGTAACAACTTTCTGGAAGGTAATTTATCAGTATGTATCAATAACTTTTAAAATGTGTTAGTCTGCTCAGCCTGCCATAACAAAATACCATAGTCTGGGTGACTTAAATAACAGAAACTTATATTTCACGGTCCAGAGACTAGAAGTCCAAGATCAAGGTACGGCAGGGCCGTTTCTGGTAAGAGCTCTCTTCCTGGCCTGCAGACAGCTGCCCTCTCCCTATGTGCACACGTGGGGGAGAGAGGAAAGATTTCTCTCACTTTCTTTTCTTATAAAGCCATAGTCCAGTGGGGTTAGACTTACTCCAGGAGCCTAAACTGCGTGTGAGGTGAGGGTGTGGATCAGGGAACGGTAACTGGAATGTAGCCCTATATGCAAACTGAAAATCAGTCCTTGTATTGTTTATAATGTTAGACTAGGAAAACAAACACACCGTTCAAAAAATATTAAGAGTTGAGTATGTTGTGATACAACATAAGACAGAAAATTAATCAGTCAATGAAAGGGTTAAAGTTTTTTTCCTAACCATGGAAAATACTTATTTTACAAAGTACAGGATGAAAAATTATTTAGGTACTATGATATCAACTATGAAAATAAATGTGTAGATGCATAGAGAAAATCCTTAAGGTTAAAAGTTATTATGTCTGGGCAGCAAGATTATGCCGATTCTTTTCAAATCTCCTACAATACTGCTGATAACATAACAATCTTCTTTCAAAGTCAACAAATATGTAAATGTAGGGTGAACAAAGACAGAAGAGCTAAATGTGTATTATCTAGGAAGCCCACCAACCGTCTTAATAAGAGTAATTAAAGACTTGTATAATGAAATCTTATGTAAGTAACTTGGGATATTATTATTATTTGGTCTATCCTTTTGTATAAGCCCAAATGGGGCATTTTCTTCCTCATTTTGCCCATGTATACATGTTGCAGATAGGAAAATAAGGGAGAACTGCTTCTCTATCTGATGTATTCCCTCATATTGGACTATTTAAATTTACAGTATGTAAATCTAATTTATGTTCCTCTCAGATGGGGCTGCTGAGTGGAACACAGAAACATTTATTTTTTTGTTCGGCATCTAACACTTTATGCTTTGCCTTATTTCCAACATTGGGATGCTGAAATTTTCTAAACACAGTTGAATTGCAAGCTTCAGTGGAAATAAAAACGCGTCTGACCTTATGCTACTGAAGAAAGCTCTTTCCTGTTCCCTATCCTTCAGTTGGAGGTGGTCCCTTCCGAAATTCAACTTCCATTAGTATTACAAAAACTTCAGCCGGACACTAAAAATACAACTCGTGCTCTTGTGGATCGGTTGCCTTTGCTCCTAACCTCCTCGAGTCTTTCTAGAGGAGCACATTCAAAAACAATTTATAAGTATTTGCATCTCTAAGTGATAAATGCACATACCTCAAAACCATTTTATGTTTTGCCCTTATAAGATTTAAGAATAAGTCTTGCTACTTTGTTACTGAGTTGTAAGTCGTCTGGTAACCAAGTAGGTACATGGGCTCACTCTTAAAGAAATACACATATTAGGAAGAGCACAGGGGAGAGAGCCCCAAACGCAGGTGTTTGTAATGATAATTTATTTTTCTGAATACTTAATCCTTATAGAGTCCCCATTTTGTCTGCTGGCTGAGAAGGCAATCTAATACCTGCTAAATAAAGTCAAAGACTTCAGTCGTTTATCCCTGCATTCAGGTTTAACACCGTCAGTCCCTTCAGGACGTGGCATCTTACCACCAGCACAGATTCAGGGCTCAGGGTATAATGATGTGGCAGGCTAGCGGGGCTCCTACAGCAGGGGAAGAGTTCGGGTCTGCTCTCACCCTCTCTCTTCCACTGGCCTCTACAGAGAGGCAACTTGTCAATTCAGGTCATCGATTTGGGCTGTACCCCTGCTATCACCTCATCACGTAGTCTGGCCCATCACTTACGGACTTCAAGTTCATGAAGTTCATCCCATGTTATCTTCATCCCAAACAGCTCCACGACCTTTCTTCCCTTTGCCATTTTGATGACCGTCAATGAGAATGGAAAATTTTAGTCTACGTCCCCTGGGTTATGTCAGAGTCAAGTAAGACTTAGGCAGCCACCCTGGACCTTCTCTATCCAGAGATGCCACGACACCACTCCTCCTTGACTGCCACTGAACTTTGCTGGGTGGAGATTCTTCTTTCACGGACTTGCCACATCCTTGGGCTTTCTTGGGAAGCAGGACACGTAGGTCCTTTCTACTCCCGGATGTTCAAGCCCAGAACTGTACCATTTGTAACCTCCTCTGGGACCAGTTACGAGGAGGCATAAAGAACCTTAGAGTTCCCTCCAACCAGACCCTCCTCCTCCCCCAACCCAAAGACACTCCTTCCACACTTTGGGCAAACTTGGTCGAGTTGAAGATGGGGACAAGCATACCTTGGCTCTTTACCTATTCTCTCCCTCTCCCATTTATTATTCTTAAATTTTAAATCTCCATATGTTTGAAACTCAAAACACTATCATCTTTCCAAAACCCAGCTCTGAAGTTGAAAAGTCTAGAGTTCCAAGAATATTTTCTCATGTGTGTTTCAAGGGCTTATCTTCGAGGTCAAATGCCACGCATTTTATGGTTCCATCTCTACCCCGAGCATAATGAGTAGTTCAAATTTCACAGTGCAACTTACAGGGGATTAGAACCACCTCAGTAAATAACTCAAACTTACCTAACTACCTATCCAAGGCCCCCACCCATTTATTCAACATTTATTTATTGAGCACCTATTGTGTGCCACGCACTGTCCTCGATACTGATGTGTATATTGCAAAAGGTAGAAATACAATTGGTTTTCATAACATAACTTTGTAATGTTTATAAATTTCCTGAAACATTTTGAAAAGATAGTGGTGACCGAGCCACAAGCTGTACTAGATTTACCATTAGTTTTAAACCAGGCAGTTGTGCTCTGGGCACCTAGGCAAGGTGGGCGTATCATCTCCTGAATAAAAACCATGAGCTAGTCGCAAAAGCAGAATCCCATTAGATTTCCAAGTTGGCATCAAGGTAAACCAGAACAGTATCGCAAAATTCGAGTCAGGCACAGCAAGAAATTCATGAGCTAAAAATTCAAGTAAGTCACAAACTAAAGAGAAACCAGTGCAGAAGGAAGTTCCAAGTAGGGAAAAGGAAGGTGATACTGGCATAATTCTCTGAGCCTCCTTGAAGCGTTCATCAAAACTTTTTTTTTTTAATTGTGTTGGTGACCTCAAGCCTGAACGTGCTATGGTGTAACCTCTTTTGGCTTTTGCACTTTCAAAACAGTTATAAGCAACACTATTTCAGGAACAAAACAAGTAATACTTATGCACAGAGTAACAATTAAATTCTGAAACAAATTTCTCTTTGGCTACTTCGTCTATTTGCATGACCTCAATAATGACAATTCACAAATCTGTTACCCCGAAGACCCAGCGCAAATGAATGCCCTGACACATCTTTTGAATCTAGTGAAGCATGGCCAGATGCTTGATGCTCATTTCCCTCTGATTGTTTTGGCATCTCCAACTCATTTCATCTCAAACAGAAATCATCTCTTTCAGAGAAAGGTGCTTACCACCCTGAGATCTTTATCCCTCTTCATCGCATTCCTGCCCCTGGAGCCACCCAAATTCAGAACCTCCAAGCTGTCTTTGATTGTTACGTCTTATCCACCAGTCTTCCTCCAGCTCACATTTCCCATTCAGCCTTGGGTTGACATTGAGTTATAAATAACAGATGATCGTTATATACTTTGCCTTTTTATTTTTCTGTGCTACAGAGAAGCTATAGCTTTGGGTCATATTAATCAATGTATTCTTTTTTTTTTTTGCCATTTTAAGACCACGTAAGAGATGTATGTGTGTCTTAGCCTGTTCAGGCTGATATAACAAAAATACCATGGACTGGATGGGTTACACAACATTTATTTCTCACAGTTTTGGAGACTAGGAAGCCTAGGATCAAGGTGCTGGCAGATTTGGTGTCTGGAGAGAGCCTGTTTCCTGGCTCATAGATGGGCATTTTCTCTCTGTGTCCTCACATGAGTGACATGTCTTCACATGGGTGATGGGGTGAGACAGCTCTCTGGGATCTCTTTTATAAGGGCACTAATCCCATTCATGAGGGCTCCACCCTCATGACCTAATCACCTCCCAAAGGTACCATCTCCTAACATCATCACATTGGGGGTTAGGATTTCAATATGTGGATTGGGGTGGCGGGACACAACCATTCAGCCCATAATACAGCTGCAGAAAATTATGTGCATTCATGAGTGCTGCTAGTCTGTTAAAAAAAGGCTTGTGTCTGATAGTTCTCAACTGTCCACTCCCTGCTTTCCTCTGTGAGATAGAAGCTCATCACTTTCATTAAAGGTTATAAACAAGAGGTTGAAAATACACCAAGAAAAAGAGTGACAGAGAAATACCACTGTTCTTTCACTTTTCAAGGAAGACTAGTTTTGCTCTGAAGCAACAATCTTTAGGCTTTTTAGTCTCTGAGTTACTTTATACTTTTAGGACTTGTTGAGTATCCTAAAGAACTTTTGTCTGTGAGTTATAAATATCAAGACTTAATGTTTTGGAAATTGAAAAACTGAAAAGTTATTTGAATGGTTTGAAGATAGGAATAATGAACACACTGCATATTTACGTTAGTGTCATCCTAGTATTAATATTGGTATTATTTTGACATCATACGCTAAGAAACTACTGTCCTAAAACGTCAGTTTGTTCCAGAATATGAAAGAGCATAATTAAGCACAAAACTCTGAAACTGAATTTATCTGCTTTGATTTATTATACCTGAGTCTCAATAAAAGCTATGAAATGTTAAAAACTATAACAAAATTTTCTCAATTCTGATAGGCTGTCTTCCTTGGTTCACCAATTATTGCCTTCACCTATGATATCAAAGTTTATTATTTACCTGAAGTGAAATCTGCCTACAAAGCAGAGAGTCTGTGTCTTAAATAATTTTCTTCATTTTATATTGACTGTATTATGAACTCGATTATTCAAGAAAAAGAAAAGCAAAGATCCTCGCTTATGAAAGAGCTAAGTTCTGTACAATAATGCTATTTCTATGCTTTTAAAAAATTAATTATTTAATAAACCATGGAAATTTATTTCTCACAGTTCTGGGGACCTGGATCTGAAGCCCATGTTCAGAGTGCTGGCAGATTCTGTGTTTGGTGAGGGACCACTTCCTGGTTCATAGATGGACAGTTATTTTCTATGCTTATTTTTATTTTTGTTTTTTTCAGCCACACCATGTGGCATGTGGGATTTTAGTTCCCCAACCAGGGATTAAACCCATGCCCCCTGCAGTGGAAGTGCCAAGTCCTAACCACTGGACTTCCCGGGAAGTCCCATCTATGCTTATTTTTAAGTGTTATACCGTCACTTTGATTAAATAGTTTCTCAGGCACCCATTATCCTATCTTAATCAAGTCCCCCAATTTCCTTTGACATTTTTTATATAGAATTTTTTTTTAATGTCAGACTATCTTTTATAATAAAACCATCTTTGAGATTTCCTAGAGGGCCTCTGGAAAAGCACAAATGTTTGTGCTTTTACTTTATGAAAAGAGAGATGCTAGAAATAATTTGGTTAAGTTTGTTTGATGTGTTACAATAGTAGGAGTTGTATAGGAATATTTTTCAAAGTAGAAAGTGCACACAGCCTAGCCTAGGTTAAATATGTCTAGGTAAACCGTTATCAGTATAAATATTTCAGAAATCAAATGTGGTAGAAAAGCCTGGAGATTCGTTAATGCCTTTGCTGATGATAACGTTTTACACTCAGAGTGAACACAGACAATCAAAATTCTTTTTTAAAAAATAAATTTATTTATTTATTTTTGGCTGCGTTGGGTCTTCGTTGCTGTGCACGGGCTTTCTCTAGCTGCAGCGAGTGGGGGCTACTCTTTATTGTGGTGCACGGGCTTCTCATTGCAGTGGCTTCTCTTGTTGCCGAGCACAGGCTCTAGGTGCATGGGCTTCAGTAGTTGTGGCACACGGGCTCAGTAGTTGTAGCTTGCAGGCTCAGTAGTTGTGGCACATGGGCTTAGTTGCTCCATGGCATGTGGGATCTTCCTGGACCAGGGCTCGAACCTGTGTCCCCTGCATTGGCGGGGGATTCTTAACCACTGCGCCACCAGGGAAGTCCCAAAATTCTTAAGAAATAGTAACTCAATGTTCCCTGATAAATTCAGTATCTTCCATTATGGTATCGCTGGTTAGAGTAATAAATTAGTGGGACAATGGCTTGGACCAAGGTGAGGTGGAGGTGATGACAAAAGTCCGTTTCTAGATAAATGTTGAAGGTGGAGCCTACAGATTTATTCATGAATTGGGTCTGTATTCGTGAGAAAAAGAGAGGCTGTATGGTCTACGTCAACTAAACATGGAACTCAGGCGGTCTCTGCATTTACTGAATCACTAACTCAGGATTAAAAATCATTTTTCTCTTCTCTAGATTAAATCCCAGTTTCATTTAACCTCTATAGTCTGTATACTCAAATCCCAATTTGCAATTTTAATAAAGTTTTCGACAGACCCAAAGTGTTCAATATAACATTCAGATGGTGGCATATAAAACTCGTCCTGGTGCTGGAAGGAGAACCAATTAAAATTGCAAGTACAGTGAAGAGATTTCACAGCAGTCCCCCCAACATTTTTGATTTTGCCAAATGCAAGATGTACCTGAAGAGAAAATCTCATTATGTTGGGAATGTTTATGCCTTTGCCAGCACAAGTAATTTTTTTAGCCAAGCATGTACTAGCCCAGGACAGATGATCTCTATTCCAAAGAAGAGATTGCAACACTTTTTCCTTGTTCACCAGATGTGCTCCAGCCTTTAGGTCATAAAAGATCTAAACAATCTTTCTCCAACACTAATGTTGACTGATTAGTTGCTACTTTGGTCAGAGGATTGCTTTCTCAAAGTCAGAGTGAATGGTTTTGGAAAACGGACATAGATTAAGTAGAGAAAACAGTTATGTGATTCAGTCCCATGCAGGAGCCTTTGCTTATTTCCCACAACAGTAAGTTATTGCATCTGTTCACTTACTGTTACACAGGCAGAGCTTGTTTTATTGTGCTTTGCTTTATTGCGCTTCACAGATAACGTATTTTTTTACAAATCGAAGGTCTGTGGCAACCCTTCATCAATCAGATCTGTTGGTGCCATTTACCCAACAGCAATATTTTTTAATTGTTATCCACATTATTTTTTTTAGACATAATTTTATTGCATACTTCACAGACTATAGTATAGTGTAAACATAACTTTTATATGTACTTGGAAACCAAAAAATTCATGTGACTCGTTTTATTCCAATATTCGCTTTATCAATGGATCTCCAGGACTTTCCCACTTGCGAAAGTGTGTTAAATCAAGCTGTATTGATTACCTATAGGTGCATTTCAGTAGCGTAAGTAGCAAAGGCACACTGTAACAAACGGATTTGTTTATATATATAGGTACATATATATGAATCAAATCTGAACATGACTTGATTTTTAATTTATATATTGTAGCTCTCAGGTTGCTTTTCTGTTGGATTAAATGTCAAGTACATCCTTAATTTACTAAATCAGAGTTCAAGTCTGTAATTGAAATAATCTCTTTGATAATGTGTCCTTAGGGCAGGGGAATACTTTGACTTAATTAAAAAGAGAATGTCAGTTGATGAGCATGTCTTTTCAGAGAACGTCTCCTGGCAGATATATTGAATCAAAGAAATAATAGTTCAGTGAAACCTTACAGTTAAAGAAAATATTTGTAAATCTTAAAATGAATATACCAGTTGTGTCATTAGGCAATGTGAGTTTGTCACTTTTGCCCTGATGGGAGAAAATAGGTTTTCTGATAGCAACACAGTCCCTGATCTTATCCTGAACTATGATCCTAGGGAATTTTCCTAACTGATACTTGCTTCAGTTCATTTTTACCGTAGTGCAACTGAGTCCCCCTAAAACCGAGTTCCCCAGCCAAGTTTATGATTAACTTCTCTATCCAAAACCGTATTCCTTTTCTTGTCCCACCCCTGGTCCCCCTAGGATTGAGGAATATCAGAGAAAAGGGGGGATTAAAACTGACCAGGGCCCTGCAGGGCCCTCCTGGGTACAAAAGGGCCTCCATGTCCCCTGTTCCTTGTTTGGAGAAAGAGGCTTCATCTTCTAGGCCTTCCCTGAGTTCCACAGAGCAGACCCAAGCAGTTACTAATTAGGGAAGTGAGGGAGTGCAGACACAAAGTAAAAGCAGCCAAGCGAGAAAAGGAGCGATGGTTTAAACAACGGTTCAGTGATAAAGCAGAGCCCTGCTTACCCCTCAAGGGCTGCACATAACAATCTGGCACTTAGCTTTGAGCTGTTCTGCAGGAATTTGTCCCCTACCCAGGTGGAGGGTGGTGACTGCATGCTGACCACAAGCACGTGGAGCCCAGCCTGGCTGGAACCAGAAGGTGACGATTAAGATTCCAGAAGCATCACCCTGTTACCTCACCACCCACCGGTCCGAAGAAAGTCATGCACCCTGCAACCCTAACTGAAAACATGGCCTCTAAAACCCCTCCTGTGAAAGCCAGCAGGGAGTTGGGGTCTCTTGAGCATGAGTGGCCTGTTCTCCTTTCTGGGCGCCCTGCCGTAAACGCTGGACTTTGATTCACCACTGCCCAGGGTCAGTAGACTGGCTTTGCTGTGCCATGGGCAAGCAGACCCCAGTTCATCTTGGTAACGATAGAGGGGTAATTTTTTTTTTTTTCGGCCGTGTGGTGCAGCATGTGGGATCTTAGTTCCCCGGCCCCAGGATTGAACCCGGGCCCCCTGCAGTAGAAGTGTAGAGTCTTAACCACTGCACCACCAGGGAAGTCCTGAGGGGTAATTTGTTAATTACCCCTCAGGTTTTAAAACTTAAGGTTTTAAAATTATTTTGTTTCTCTTTATTTTAATAATACTCTAGGAGAAAGTCCTGGTCTCTCTGTTCTTCTCTTGACCTGCCAACACCCAGCTTTATGACTTTAGGCAAATTATTTAACCTCAGATTCTCTCATGTATGAAATGTGAAGTTTTATCTGCAACGTTTGATCCAGATCTAATATTCTGTGATTACTTGCTTTATTTAAAGATCATCTTTTGTTTACCAAACATTTGAAGATTTTATTTATAGTAAACGGATCTTTTATTCCTATGCATTGAGTTCTAAAACCTCCAAAGTTGGAATCATACTGTCAGGAAAACACTGAGACAACAATAGTAAAAGACTTTGAAATGGATGAAGAGTATTGGGTGACCTGTCTAGCACAACCTTCTGGGTTATCTCTACCTTTCATTGTCCTTGAGCTATTTTTTTTAATTTAATTTTTTATGGAGTATAGTTGATTTACAATGTTGTGTTACTTTCAGGTGTACAGCAAAGTGAATCAGTTATACACATACATATATCCATTCTTTTTCAGACTCTTTTCCCATATAGGTTATTTCCTTGAGCTCTTTTGTAACTCCACAAGATGTAAAATACTGATAGTAATTCAAATGAGTTGTCCATATGCAAATTGTGTCTACTGAAATGTAATTGATCATTATCTTTGGATATTAACCTGTTTTACATTTATTTGTAAGTTCATTTCAGTATTCCTAATTGACTACATGTGTGTAGTTCTTTGAACTGTTCTTTGAATCAGTTATAAAACCTTATTGGTTCCCTCGTTTATTAATAAGTTATCATTAAATAAGATGCATTAAATAAAATAAATGGACATGTGTGCATTTTATATTTGTATTAGGGTTACGATTTTAACCTTTAAAAAATTACCCTTCTAATTAGCTAAATAGGTTTCTGGGGGGATTAAATGAGATGACACGTGTGAAGTACTTGGCATATAGCACCTGAGACACAATGATGATGATTTTTCATCTTTAGTCTAATGATCAAGTGAACTTTGATTCTAGTGAACAGGTGTCTTCAGAGTTAACTGGTAAGAATTCAAAATAACATAAAGGATTTAGCTGAGGTGGTTTGAAGCTAATAAGACTACAGAGTTCTTGAGAGACAAACCTATATATCATTAAACTACATATATTTTGGTTATGAATCTTCAAAATCAATATCTCACTTAAAATCGTGTTTTGATTTCATATTAAATACCTTCAAAATCTGCCAAGGGGCTAGCAGAGATTTAGTTATCACCAGAAGTGCCTAAGGCTGCAGACGCTCAAGAAAACACCCTGGAAAAATATGTAGTGGAGTCTGAAGGGAACCCCCTCCTCACTGCTCATAATTCTGCCACTCAAAGAAGTCACCCACTTGCCAAAGAGGCATTAATAATGTGGGGGAAATAAAAGAAGGAATGGCAAATAAATGAATCAAAATAAGGGAGTTAAACTTCCGGGGCTTCCCTGGTGGCCTGCCAATGCAGGGGACATGGGTTCGAGCCCTGGTCCGGGAAGATCCCACATGCTGTGGAGCAGCTAAGCCCGTGTGCCATGACTACGGAAGCCCACGCACCTTAGAGCCCGTGCTCCACAACAAGAGAAGCCGCCGCAATGAGAAGCCCGTGCACCACAACGAAGAGTAGCCCTGGCTCGCCGCAACTAGAGAAAGCCCGCGTGCAGCAGCGAAGACCCAACGCAGCCAAAAATAAATAAATAAAATAAAATTTAAAATAAATAAATAAAATAAACTTCCAACTGTCCTATCTTTTTCCTCCTAGCCTACCTTACCACCAAAATAGATAGACCTTGCAATGCAGAGAGTGAAGGATATTTATTTAGGTATGTATTTCTATGTTACCCCATTGAATGAAGACACTTAGAGTGAAGGATGTTTTATTTTGGTATTTCTACGTTACTCCATTGAACAAAGAAACCTGAACTAAGATGCTTACAGATGTAGTTGGATAAACTGCTCTAAAAGGAAGGACTCCTGCTTAGGAGCTTATTACACCCTGGAACGGGTTGACTGCAAGCTTATTACACCCTGGAACGGGTTGACTGCAAGCTTATTACGCCCTGGAACGGGTCGACTGCAAGCTTATTACGCCCTGGAACGGGTCGACTGCAAGCTTATTACGCCCTGGAATGGGTTGACTGCAAGCTTATTACAGCCTGGAACAGGTTTTCTAGGAACAAGACTGCCTTTCATCAAGATACATGAAATAGGTTGTTGGAGAAGACTGAGTGAGAAGGGTGGAAGAGGCAGGAGAAACATCCTCAAAGAACTTCTCTCCCTCGACGTCATGAGCAAAATAAAACAAACGAAACAAACAAATAAGTTCAACCAACATTGATGAAATGCTGTGTGCCAGGTGCTATTTTAGAAAATCTCTGCCCTTGTGACGCTTATCTTGGGAGGGAGAAGAGCAGAAGAACAATCTGTAAATAAAATGAAGAAGGAAACGACGCCGTATATTAGACAGTGACAGGTGCTATGGAGGGAAACGGAAACAAGCAGAGTTGAGGGCTGTAGCTTCAATGAACTTGGTCAGAGAAGGTCACTTTGAGAGGATATTTGAGCAAAGACTTAAAGAAAGAGAAGAAGCAAGCCCTGAGGATACAGGAAGGGGTGGAAGGAGGGAAGAATGTTCCAGGTAGGAGACCCTGAGGCAGGTAAACACCTGGTGAGCTTGAGGACTAACAGGGAGGCCAGCGGGTCTCAGCAGAAAGAGGGAGGTGGAGAGAACTGGACCAGGTTAGGGAGGTACTGGGAGTGAGGATGCTGGCAGAGCCTTACGGGCCCAGAGAGCTAGTAAGAGATTTCAGCTTTCACTCTCAAAGAGGTGGGCGGGGGTACTGGAGAATTTTAAGTGGAGTGATATGACCTGACTTAGATTTTAAAAGGACCACCAGGAAAAAAAAGAAAATTCAAGAGTCAACACGAAATAGAAGCGTCTACAGAGAAAGAGAGGGAAGCACTGATTCCAAACTGGCTCCTGTGCTTTCTCCACCCAACCGCCTACAGCCAAGAAGCCATATTGAAAGATCTCCTTCCCCCCACCCAACCGCCTACAGCCAAGAAGGCATATTGAAAGATCTCCTTCCCCCCACCCAACCCCCTACAGCCAAAAAGCCATATTGAAAGATCTCCTTCCCCCCAAACCTGGAGACAGTCAAGTCGAGCTGGTTCACTTCACTTTTTTCTCTGAGGATTAGTAAAACAGTTTATTTTGGGTTCTGGACCCAATTCCAGTGCACGGAGGGAGGCGTTTCCCCTACACCACCAATCAACGCTCAGGATACTAGCTGGGTGTACTACAGTTCAACCCAACTCTGACACTACAGGCATACCTGCTTTCATTATACTTTGATTTATTGCCCTTTTTAAAAAGTACATATGTAAATTGAAGGTTCTTGGCAATCTTCCATCCAGCAAGTCCCTCAGCACCAGTCTTCCGACAGCATTTGCTCACTTCGTGTCTTTGTCACAATTTGGTCATTCTCACAATATTTCAAACTTTTCATTATTATTATATTTGTTATGGTGATCTGTGATGAGTTTTGATGTTTTGTTTGATGTTAATGTTGTAAAAATATTATGACTTGCTGAAGGCTCAGATGATGGATCGCAATATTTAACAATAAAGTATGTTTTATAAGGTATGTGCTTTTTGTAAGACATCATGCTATTGCACACTTAGTAAACTACGGTAGTATAGTGTAAACATAATCTTTATATGCACTGGGAAACCAAAAAATTCGTGTGACTCACTTTCTTGCCATGAGCGATTTATTGCGGTGGTCTGGGACCGAACCTGCAGTATCTCTGTGGTCTGCCTGTATCTACCTGGAGATAGCCTGAGATTCTACAGATAAAGGACTCAGTCCCACAAGACTGTCCTCCACTTCAGGTGCCAATTGCAAGCCCAGCTTGGTACTTGTGCTTCTGACCCACTGGCTACAGATTTGAGGCTCCCAAGACCCCCTCCTTGGGTTCAATTAATTTGCTAGAGCGGCTGACAGAACTCAGAAAACCCATTGACTCACTAGATTACTGGTTTATTACAAAGGATATTAAAGGATTTGAGTCAACAACCAGATGAAGAGAGAGATACACAGGGCAAGGTCCTAAGCAAAGGAGCGTCTATCCTCCTGCAGCTTGGGGACTGGTGGCACGTGAAAGCATTGTGGTTCCCCCCAGCTGGAAGTTCTCTGAACCGCCCCCCCCCCACGCCTTTTCTGGGTTTTTAATGGAGGCTCCATTACACAGGCATGATTGATTAGGTCACTGGCCATTGGTGACGGATTCCTGCAGCTCCTCTCCCCTCCCCGGAAATCAGGGAGTGGGCTGGTTGGTCTCCCTGGCACCTAGCCCCCAACCTTAGGTGCTTTCCAAAAGTCACCTTCTTAACATAAACCCAGTTGTGGCGGGAAGAGGCTTGCTATGAAAAACAAGACACCAATTCCACTTTTATGACTCTGAAGTTTTGCAGGAACTGAGGACAAGACACCAAACATTATAACAAAAATGCTCCAATTTCTCTTATCACTTAGGATGCTAAGTCCACGGATTTGGGGAGTTGTGAGCCAGGCATTGTGGACACAGAACAAATATATATGAGAAATATATTTTGGTCATCTGAATGATCAAAAATATATATTTTCCATAAATCACAATATTGCACTGCTGCTGGGGGTGAGGAATGACATCAGAGAAATGAACAAGGAGCCTCACTGGCTCATGGATACAAAGGTTCTAGGGCTATACTGTGAAGTGAGGGAAATGGTTCAAGTGTTGAATAAACAGCTGTAATGCACGGTGGGAAAAAGTCAAGAGGTTACCTCATTATATCAGGTGAGACAGAGGTACCCAGGCCTTCAAAAGCAACTGCCTCCTAACTATGCACATACCCTGTAAGGGGAGAGGAATATAGCTTGCAAGAGGCACGGAGCCACCTTAGAGGAAATGTAGCTCAAGAACAGACTTAAGGAAACCCATCACAAGCTTCAGTACAATGTAATTAGAGAACTAAGTAAAAAAATTTAGAAGTAACAATTAATAGAATAGACACTACTGAAAATTGAATTACTGACATAGAGGAGCTTCAAATAATCAGAGTGAATGCATATGAGAAATACAGAGAATAAAGCAATAAACAAAGCTAGAGATCCAGTTACTGGGGGCGTCGGGGGATAAGGATAAACTGGGAGATTAGAATTGACATACACACACTATGATATATAAAACAGATAACTAATAAGGACCTACCGTACAGCACAGGGGACTCTACTCAATACTCTGTAATGGCCTATATAGGAAAAGAATCTAAAAAAGAGTGGATATATGTATATGTACAACTGATTCACTTTGCCGTACACCTGAATCTAACACAACATTGTAAATCAACTATACTCCTTAAAAAAAAAAAAAAAAAAAAAGCTAAGAGATCCAGAACATAGACCAAGGTCATTCAATAAGAATAATTTCTCCCCATGAAACAGATGGACCCCATCAGATGGCACAGAAGATGTATTTTAAATTATAATTCAAGAAGCATATCCCATAAATGAAGAAAAAATTGCATCTCCAAATTTAAAAACACATTTTTTCTTTCCTACTTAAGTCTGATAGAGAATGCTCAAATCCAGTGTGATGATTGAATCTCAGGATAGACGAATTCTTCAGGCATCCAGGCAGAAGAAGCAAATCATTTCTAAGAGGAGAGAAGTAAAGCAGGTGTTAGACTTCTCTGCAGCAGCATTTGGGATCCAGAGATAACGAAGCAAAATCCACAAACGTGGTAGTGTGGACAATAATACCTGGGAGCCTGTTAGAAGTGCAGAATCTCAGGCCCAGTGTCAGGCCTGCAGAAGCTGCATTTGTAACAAGTTCCCAGGTAATTTCGATTGCAGATGAAAGTCTGAGAATTAGTCATCTACAAAGATCTCACAGAGAGAAGGTGCTGTCAGGAATATCCTATTGCAGTTAGTATGTCACTCTATTCTAAGGTCGTATTTTCAAATGTGAAATTACTTAGAGAAGTAGCACCCAGGAGCCTTTCTGAAGGCTTGATGACAAAATTCAGATGTGTCTCAAAGAATTCAGGAACAAAGAAGCAAGAAGTGAAAGCCCGGTGTTAACTTTGAATCCATTTGAACAAAGAGCGAAACAACCACGAGAATTATGGTAAAGAACTGAGTTTCAATGCAGTAACCTGGATAACGTAAAAACAATATAACTCACAACAGGGAAAATGGGAGCAAGAATACCCTATCTTGCATATCTTTCACAGCAGACAGACTTTCTAAATTTGAAGCATGTAATGTTTTAAAAAAGCATAACGACTCATATCTTAATGTTTTTAATGTTTACATCTGTGCTTTTTTTTTCTTTTAAATTAACCTAAGAGACATATTTTAGGAAATGAGGTTCCTTGTGGTAAAGAGACATGTGAAGTTCAACATTTCCCTCAATTTCACTTCCTTTTATTTTTCTTACACTAAATTCAAGAAAATCTAATATTTTAAATTACAATAACATTTATAGTTATCATCTTTACAAAAGTAATTTTATCTTTCTATCTACTCATCCATCATCAATATTTTCTCTTATCCTTATGCAGAAAAAAGTTGCATATGTGTTAGCAGTGTCTAGAATGTTGGTGAAGGTTGACAACACAAGTTTTTAAATGCTCATATATTTACATTTCTTTGTTGTCTAAATTACTTCAAAATAGCATGAATAATTTAGAAAAAGTAATATAGCAAATATGAGAGGATATAAATAGTAATTAATTGTAGGTGGTGGAAATGAAGTTGATTATTTTTTCTTTGGATTTTATGTATTTTTTACTTCAGAGAAAATTTTTAGCTAACCTTTACATTAAAGCATCAAAGACATTTTTGAGCTAAAGAAGATATTTGCTGATCCCTCGTACCTGGGCTTTAGTTCCTTTGCCTTAAGTGGAGTAAAGGTAGATGCCAATGACCAAAGTACATCTAAAGTATAGTGCTTTAGAAAGAACCCTCTCTCACTATATGAGCTGGGACCCCCATAAGGGTACATTCTCAGGGTAAAGATAAACTACAACTGATCTCCCCGGGGCCCCAACTTTAGGGCTGCCCTGGCATAAAGGCTGCACTGACATGTTGTGGGGACAAAACTACGATTCTTGCCACAGAACAGCCTCACGCAGATCTGCACCCTGGACAGGCAGAGCTGGGATGGGCCAGGGAATCCCAAGTCTTGAAGTCAGTTTGAGGTGGTCCTCCGTTGGTAAAATACACTCAGGTATTTTGGCAGATGTGAATGGCAAATCTCTTTAGAAGGAGGCCACCATCATTAGAGGCACCGGAGAATCCCCACCAAGTTTTTCAAAGACAATGACCAGTATTCCGTCAATGATAACCAAGACACAAGGTAACAGGGAAACATGAATGATGACCAGCAGAAACAAGAGACAGCAGAAACAGCCCCACGAACAGCCAGATACAGATTATAAGACAAACATCCTCAGTGTTTAGAGGAATAAATGACAAGCTTGGAAAATACCTGCAGTCGTCAGGAAACTAAAAGCATGACCTTGCAGTTTTGAAAAAGAACCGAGCGGCATGTCTCAAAAGAAAACATATATATAAGAGCTAAAAATAAAAGCTCAATAGGGAATTCCCTGGTGGTCCAGTGGTTAAGACTCTGCATTTCATTGCCGAGGGCCTGGGTTCAATCCCTGGTCAGGGAACTAAGATCTCACAAGCTGCAAGGCACAGCCAATAAAAATTAAAAATAAACTAAAAGCTCAATAAATCTGTGAAGAAGCAGACAACACAAAGTAGAAGAATTAGTTAATGGGAAGATTGAAGTATTTATCCAGAATTTTATTACAGAGTAAAAAAAAAATGTGGAAAATTACAGAAAAGAGCTTAAGAGAGGCAGAGAATTCTAACATATGTTTGATTAGTTATAGAAGGAGAGGGAAGACACAGAGGCCATATTTGAAGAGATAATGGCTGAGAATTATCCAGAACTAATGAGGTCACTAATCCATAGACTTAAGTGGCTCAGTACATCCCAAGAAGGGAAAATAAGAAGCTAAATATACTCATATGCATTTGAGTGTGTAAACCACAAGGCAGCTGGGGTAGTCAGATTGATATAAAAAAATGTAGATGTTAAGATAAAAAGCATTACTAGGGATAAAGTGGACCACCTCATAAGGATAAAATATTTAATAAAGGGAAGGTAACCATTTTACATTTTGTGTACACCTAATAACACAGCCTAAAAATATATAAGGAAGAATGAAGAACCACAGAAGAAAGAAAAAGATCCATAGATCATACTGTGGGACCAAGAAAACCCCCACTTTTAGTAATTGATGCAACAAAAAAATTAAAATGTCAGGACAGATAGAAGATTTAAACAACATGATTAACAAAACTTGAACTAACGGACATTTGCAGAACAGTGCTCGAAACGACCATGGGATGCGCATCCTTTTCAAGAGTACAGCACTCCTTCAGAGTGTTGATATTTGCGTTTCAGCAGGCAATTAACTGGGTTTTCCTTAAACTACAGACTGTCAGCCCTGTGTTAGGTGGTGCCTTGGCCCTCAGTCCATACTGACTCAAGTTTGTTCTGCTCATGAGTGATTCCAGGCTGAGCCCTGGACGTGGCAGGTGTTCACACAGACTGTGAGGTGCTGCATCTCTCATCTGCTCCTTTCTGGGATTCCCTCCCCACTCTCTGAAAGCTCTGACTGCCCTGAGTCCCTTCCCTGGTTCACCTGACCAGAAAGAGGAGGAAACTTCTCCTGTACTTCCAATGGGACTGCCCATGCCCTCAGGGTAAAGTGACAAAAAAAAAAAAAAAAAACGCAAACAAACAAACAAAAAAATGGGAGCCTTCCACCAAGCCATACACTCCCTCCAAGTATTGCCTCTCTTCCAAAATCTGCTTGCTTTGGCTTGTTGACATTTTTTTGCATTTTGCTCAGAGTTTATCTAAAGGAAGTCTGGGTGGGCTGTTAACTCCACCGTGTTCAAAGCAGAAATTCCCTGGAGGGGAACTTTGGTGTGCTAGTTTTACATAAGTTTATGTAGGCTGGGTTCCTCAAGTATCATTCGACATCCTTAGACCTTATCCTGTCACGGACTCTTGCACACGCTCACTAATTGAATCCAGTAGAACCCCTGCCAGTTTGGGCTGCTGTTCTCAGTGAGTACCTGTTCATGATTGGCGGTCCTCCTGTTACCAAGGTCATTAGATGCTACATTGCTTCCCTTGCTTCATCCCACACGGATGGTGATTCCATCTGAATCTCGCAGGTCTCTGTGACGTAACACCCAGTGTAGGACTGTTGTAACAAATGACCACAAACTGGCTTCGAAACAACAGAAATTTATAGCCTCATGATTCTGGAAGCCATAAATCTGAAATGGGGGTATTGTTAGGGCCATGCTCTTACTGAAGTCTTCCTTGTTTCTTCTTTACTTCTGATGGTTGCTGGAAATCCTTGGCATTCCTTGGTTTATAGATAGATGCATCACTCCAAACTCTGCCTCTGTCATCATATGGCCTTCTCCCTGTGTGTCTTCAGTGTGCCCCAGTTTCCCGTGCTTTACAAGGATACCACTCATTGGATTATGGCCCACATTAATCCAACACGACCTTGTCTTAACTTGACTGTATCTGCCAAGACCCTCTTTTCAAATAGGTCAACTCCACAGGGGTTAGGACTTGAACGTATCTTTGGGGAACACAATTCAACCCACAATAGGTGATTTGCCCCCAGTGGATCCTGCTGTGAGTAGAAGGAGTGGGGAGTGGGGATAATTGGTAATCTAGTTTTTTTATAGAGGTCATCCGTGGATCTCTGGTCTGCTTTTCTAGTTTTTTTTTGGTCAGGAAATTTAGAGAGATTCCAAAAAGCTGAAAGCGTCAGATATTGAAGTAAGCGAGTGAGTTGCATGAGTTTTGTAAGTGGGAGGAGGGGTGTTGTTACAAGAGAACAAATGATAAAGAACAAGATGGCAGGACAATAAACAGTCTCCCTTCAGCGTTAAGTATCACCCAAGACACGAAGTATAGTCCTACTTAAAACAGGCTAGAAAATGCCTATTTTAAAATTAATGAAAGATTGAGATGAAAACATTTAAAATATATATCTGGGGATCCAAATTTCTAAATTAGGGTATTTATTTCATACATAGTAAAAATACTCTAAATGTACAGAATTAAGTGACTTGTGTAACACCACATAGACAGTAAATAGTTAGATTCCAACCCACTGTGTTCTTCGATGAATGTAAGTTTCACTTACTTTACATTTGTTTCTTTTAAAAATGGGAAACCACTAAAACAATACTGAAAATTTGGAAAAAGGGGAAAAATCATCCGAGCTCCCCTATACTCTCCTAAGATCGAAAATATTTTCTTTTTTTGCCTATCATCTTCCAGTCCTTTTCCACGTGCACCAATATTTCTACATATTTGCGAGAAATCAGTGAACCTTTAAATAAAAATAAATAGACAACAGAAAGCATGTATAATTAAGGAATTCAGTTACAAGAAAATTAATTGCCTTGCAGTTTCACTTAAAATTAAATCCATAACACCCAGGGGAATTTTCAGAGTCTTGTCAGTTGCTTCTTGGAATCATCGTTCAGGAACTGCTGATACTGGTCTTCCAACTGTTAAGTCTCATAAATGCACATTACGTGATTAAATATCAAGGCTCCAGTACACCTGCCCAAGCTAACAATTAGGCCGCCATTATTACCAGCCATTTCATTAATCTCAATGAGTTTAGGGTGTAATGACTACAAATTGAATAAATAATTTCTGTGACTAACCATGATTCACGACACATAGATTACCATCAAACTCTGCGTGCACTTGATGCGAAAGATGGTCCTCAATTCAGAAACCAATGCCCTGAAATGAAATCACCCAGAGATGCAGCACAGAGGCAGATGTGCATTGTAGCTAAGAATGAGTTTTGACATTGGAACAGATGGGGTTCGGGTCTTGAGACCTCTTCTTGCTGTCTGGCGAAGGTGCTTGAACCTCCCTAAGTGTCAGCTTTGTTATCCTTAAGTGGAGAAAATACAACTTAATTCATAGGTTCTTGAGAACGTTACAAAAGCAGAACAATGCCTGACACTTGGGCCTTCAGTTACTGAATTATTCAACTGAATGCTGATTGAATATTGAATTATTCAATTATTGAATAAACAGTCAAGAGTAACAGGTACTACAGAGATGCCATTTTATTTTATTTTTAAATAAATTTATTTATTTATTTATTTTTGGCTGTGATGGGTCTTCGTTGCTGCCCACGGGCTTTCTCTAGATGTGGCGAGCAGGGGCTACTCCTCGTTGCGGTGCGCGGGCTTCTCATTGCGGTGGCTTCTCTTGTTGCGGAGCACAGGCTCTAGGCACACGGGCTTCAGGAGTTGTGGCTCACGAGCTCTAGAGCGCAGGCTCGGTAGTTGTGGTGCATGGGCTTAGTTGCTCTGCCTCACGTGGGATCTTCCCGGACCAGGGCTCGAACCTGTGTCCCCTGCATTGGCGGGTGGATTCTTAACCACTACGCCACCAGGCAAGTCCCCTAGAGACACCATTTTATAAAGCATGCTGCTCACCCAACTGGTTCGACTCTGGTCACTGGAATCTTGATTGTAATCACTGCTCTGGTCTGCCTGATTGAGGTATTTACCTTTAAAAATACTCAGCGGGGCACTTTCTACCCACAACTTTATCACGATAATAGGAATAAGTAGTTATAGATTAAAAACTCAAAACATGAAATAAACTTTATATAGTTTACTAAGATAAATATATAAATTATATATATACACAATTAATACGTAGTCATAAGCATAGTAGAGTCCAGAACTTAATTCCCAGGTTAAACTTCAGGCCGAAGAGGGATATGTTTTGATCCTTCCTCTTCTTTTATTCTCCGGGCTCTGGTCCTGTTCTGTCTCCTTGTTTACACTGACCTATGACAGGTCTGTCACGTCTTTGCTCCAGGAATGGGGATCTCAGACTACAATTACTCCAAGTTGACGCACAGTCTTGACTGATGGCATATATTTTTTGGTATCGTTTTCCAAACCTCCAGACTAGGTTCATACTCCTCAGAAATGCCTACTCTTCCCAGCTGTCTGACGCAGCTGCCCTTGGCCTTGGATGTGGTAATTTGCCCAGATGGAAGGTGACATCCAGGAAGGCTTCATAGAGGCTATTCCATTTCAGCGGAATTTTTTTTTTAAATAAATTTTTAAATTAATTTTTACTGGAGTATGGTTGCTTTACAATGTTGTGTTAGCCTCCATTGCACAACAAAAAGAATCAGCCATACACATACAGATATCCCCTCCCTTTTGGACGTCCCTCCCATTTAGGTCTCCACAGTGCATTAGGTAGAGTTCCCTGTGCTATGCAGTGTGTTCCCATCAGTTGTCTATTTTATACATAGTATCAATAACGTATGTGTGTCAATCCCAGTCTCCTAATTCTGCCCATCCCACCACCTTCCCCTTTGGCGTCCATACATTTGTCCTCCACCATTTCAGTGGAATCTTGAAACATGTCACAGGTGGAGCAGGTGGGCTCGGAGGGCATCCGGGAGCAAGGAAAAGCCTCAGAGTGTTGACGACACACCTTGTTCTCACCTGTCTGGCTAGCAGGAAGGGCTCTTTGGAGGGCAGTGCGACAGAAAAGTGTGGGCAGGTGAGCCGTTCTACGACGAGCCTCACACACCACGCTCGAGGGCAAGCGTTCCAGCCGGCAGGGAAGGTGTGCAGGACGAGGAGCCGCTGGTGGAGCCGTGGCTTAACGTTGCAATTCCCGCTCTGTTTGCTTTGCAGCAGCTACACCGATAACGGAGTGAAACCGACTGGGAAGAAGGAGCGTCTTAAGCGTTAGCCCTTCACTCGCCCCCACCTCCTCCTCAACACACGGCAATGCTTCATGCTCTACCACCTGCTCCTCTCGGCTGCACCCCTGCATCCTGTCCCTCTCTGCTGCACTCGTGCATCCTGTTACCTCTAGTGCATCCGTGCATTCTTCTCTTTACCGCAGGCCTCTCGCTCTGCTGCTCTGATTTATTTACACGCATGTGTCCTCTACGGGATTGTAAGCTTCTCTCTTTTCCCCCCCCACAGCTGAAAGGTTTTATTAATCCATTCTTTGAAAAGGCAGCCAAACCCACTGAAGACCTACCAAATGAGAGGATGTTAACATATTCAGGGGGTTGTACGTTTGGGGTTCTGGCTGGAATTTCAAGCTCACGTTAGGGGCTTGGCTCGTGGTTGCAGTTTACACTGTTCATCAGGACGACTGCTGAAGTGCTAAGGAGCTAAGGAGACTGTAAGCTTCTCAAGGGCAGGGGCAGTGCTGCACTTACTTTCCTATACTCAGTATTCAGCCCGATGCCTAGAGGAAAGTGAGCAGTGAATACATTCATCATCACATTCCTTCAGTATTTATGGTGTGCCTACTACGTGCTTCCTAGGAAAACTGCTAAAAGCACTGCGTGCAGGACAGTGAACAAAACAGAAAAATCCCTGTCCTCGTGGAGTCTGCGAAAATTCTGAGAGACACGCAACAAATCAGGAAGTGAGTCAATAAATAAATGGGTAAAATTTTAGTATGTCAGATAGCGATAAAGGCGATGGCAAAAAATAAATCAGACGAGATGAACTAGGGTGTGATTTGAAATAGGGTGGTCAGAGAAGGCTTCACTGGAAAGCAGATCTTAGAACGTAGACTTGAGAAACGAGGGAGGAGGCCGGGTGGATGCCTGAGTGGGGCGAGGGGGAGGCTGTAGGCACATGGACTGACATGCTTATTTCAATCAGGACAGGCCGGGTGTTCAAGGCGCAGCAGAGGCCGCTGGAGCTGCAACGGCGAAGGGACAGTCAGAGAGGCCACTGGAGCGGGGTGGCGGGGGGGGTTGTGAGGCTGCGCTGAGGCCGCTGTAAGGGCTCTGGCTTTTACTCTGAGTGGAAGGGGAGCCGCTGAAGGATTTGGAGCAGAGGAGGACTTGCTAAGTAAACGCGGCAGCTTTAGCAGATTGACGACGGACACGTACTTTTGGGTGACAGAGAAGGTAGCCGGGACCCGTGTGCTAGCAGTGGATGTGGAAAGAAGGGCTGGATCCTGTTTGAAGGTGGTTTTCTTCAACTGGATTCGCTAACGGTGGACCGGGGTTACGAGACGATGAGCAGAGTTAAGGATGTCTCCAAAGGTCTGGCGTGAGCAACTGGGAAGCTGGAGTTGCTGTTTACAGAGACATGCTGGGTAACAATTTAATTCCCTGTCCAAATTATGACACTTCTGAGAGAGAAAGAGATGCTATACATATTTGGGGAAACACGGAAACTTGGATTATCTTGGAGAATCTGTTCACCCTAGAGCAGTGGTTCTCAACCAGGGGTGAGTTTGCCCCCAAAAGGGGCATTTGGCAGTGTTGGAAGACACGTTTGGTTGTCACAACAAGGAAGCTGCTGCCAGCACCCAGTGGGAAGAGGTCCGGGGTGCAAAGGACAGCACCCCATGACAAAGAACTACCTGGTCCAAAATGTCAATGGTGCCGGGGTAGAGAAACCCTGCCCTGGAGATGGAGAAAAGAATGAGGAGGCCAGCTTTGCTGATGTGAATTGAGGTGAAGATCAATGCAATCGAAGAGATAAACTATGAGGATGCTTATTTCTTCCTTTATTTATCATTTCTATCCAGCCTACTTCTACAAAATATATAACGTCCTTTACCAAAAAGCAAAACAAAAACGAAACGAAACGAAAAAACCCAGGCATACACCCTTGAACGCAGCGGTGTATTAAGAAATTACACAACTGAAAGAATCGACAGAGCTCATTAGCCTTAACGTTAAAGAAGGTTTGAAAAACAGCACCAAGAAATAAACGCCATCAATGACTATTATGAGCAGGGCTTTACTGGGACCCTCACCCACTCCCCAGCTACCCTTTCCTTTACCAAGGCTCAGTTCAGCTACAGCACCATTGTTGGCTTCTTGGATTTCCAAAGTAGATATATAAGGAAAGGAAGTTTGAACGCAACCTTAAGAAAAATGATCGCCGTGATCACCGCCCATCTGAATACGGTTCGCTGACACTGATTTTACCAGCAAAGTTCTTCCTGTTCACCACAGACGGGTAAATCTCTCAGGAAGATGATCAAGGGAGATAGCCAGGCTCATTCTCATCCTCACTCCATTTTCCCTCCAAAGCTGAATGAATGAATGAAAACACCATTAAAACGAGTGGCCGACTGCCAGATCTCTGTAGCCATCCTTTCTCCCCTTCATCTGTTTGGACCATCTGTGAAGTTATAATGAAAACTTCACACTAGCTGACCTAAAAGCATTCTTATAGTCCCAGTTTAGGTTCTTGCATTTTTATTCTCCCCTTCTTTTTTTTTTTTTGCCAGTTAAATGTAGTCATAGAGTGAGGTGACTCCGATAGTTGGTTTTATCTGAATAAGCCTGCTGGCTTCTGAGCAGCCAGAGATGAAGAGTAGCATCTCAGCCATTCTCAGCCATTAAGCTAATGAAAGAAATGAAAACTTTCAAACCAGCCCTCCTTTTCCGCACTCAGGTCTAACAGACAAGGGTTTAGGATCTCAAACCCTTTCCCGTCTCATTTTCCTCTGTGATCTTAAAATGGGGTCCCAAGCTTTAGCAAAAGGGGCAAAAGCACCTTTCTGCCTAAAATACTGAGAACACAATGTTTTGTTTCTGGCGGAAATTGTATCAGGGCTTAGTTCTGTACCAGCCCCTTTCTCCTGGCGGTTTATATGCAGGCATACAAGAGCATTTACAGCTATTATATAATGCGACCAGTGGGCAAGGGTTTGTGTGTGCACATTTGAGAACTCTGCCCTCAGTCTGGAATGTGACAGAAACAAGTTGAAGCAGGACTGTGCCCCCGAAAGGCAGGGGCACCTGAGGGGGGGCACATGGAGACCGTCAGCAACCAGTCTCTGTGCTCTGTTCACTCAGGTGAGATGTCGCGAAAGGGCAGGAAAGCTGAAAAGGACCTGTGTTTCTTGCAACCTGTGGATTTCCACATTTGACTGTCTGTCAGGTGGCTATGAACGTGTTAAACACAAACACTGTTTCTACCCACGTCATGAGGGAACTAGCTTGCCCATAAGGCACCCTTGGTGCCTTGAAGAATAAACAAACCCACGTAAGCATTCAAGGAACAAACAGACAAGCAAAGATACAGGCCTGCTTTTGAACTTCAGAGGCTCCTGTCTGGCTACCATAGGCTCGGAGGCCACAGTCACGGGTCGAGTCACATGAGGGGGTCCAAAGAGGTGGCATTTCTACTCTCAGCCCTACACGTCTCCCCAAAGTACAACAGAACAAGCAGCCCGGCTAGGAGGTGCCAGAAGGATTAATACGTTGTCCTTACTTGACCTTTTCCTCACTTCCATTTGAAGAGAACAGGTGGTTCAGTCCAGCGACACAGAGATTCAAGACCCGATCTGGAAACCTAGACCGAGGATCCTCACAGATCAGCTGGATACCTGTTTCCTCAGGAATAAAAGACACTCCTGTTCAGAATGATGCCAAGCCCTTCCTCTACCTTCCACAGCGCTCACTGTTAATCACTACTTGTCAATGCTTGTTAAGAACTGCCTGCATCCACTCTCTGAATCTGGGAATAAAACAGAAGCACGGCGGGCATACTTCCTGAGGCTCCCTGTGCACAAACCCAGCACACTTCATCCTCTCAACGTGACAACATGAAAATAACTTTTTTTGTTTGTTTTTTGGCATTTGTAAAATCCAAGAGTGCTCACACCCTTCCGGGAAATTGGTCTTTGTTCCTGGAGTCTCACGAGTGCATTGCATAAATTGCCCATCCCAAGGAATACGGAAATAGAATGAAGAGGGCGCACGTATAGTCTTTGAAAAGTGATTTCACATTACTTGTTATTCTGCTTCCAAAGCATTATACAGAATTGATTGAAGAGACAACTGGAACAGCATCCACCACAGCTCAGCTCTTCATCTCCCTTAAGACTTATTTTAAAAATACTGCCTTTTAAGATACGCGGCTCAATTCATTTTTTGGAAGGTGCTCTGATACAGATGTTTGCTCAGGTCTTGCTGCAGAAACTTTTTTCTTTGAAGGAATCTCAGTCACTGTGAACACGGGATCTTAAAAATACTTTGTTTTCTTCACTCTCTATCTACTCAAAAGCAGCACTGACCATAAATGGCTAAAATAACTCACCCATATCAATTAAAGTCAAAAGGTTAAATGTATACTCTCTTAGTAAGGTCAAAAATTTAGCTTTATGATTCATAATACCTGGAGAAAATAGTAATAATATTATGGAAAGAAAGCAATAGCACATCCTACTTACAGGTCGGACTTTTAACTTTTCCTGAACTCCGGAAAATTCAATATAATCCTAGGTGTCCTTTTGAAATTCTGCAGATTCTTACAGGATGGTTTTCATGTCTGGACCTCTCTCAACACTGATAAAGGAAGAATGTGCACTTATTTTCTATGTTCGTTTTTTTAATTCACTATGATGGAAAAGAAAATATTTTAGCACATAAAAAAATTAATTTGTCTTTGTTTTCTGGTTCTTTTCTTTCACCCCTGCCTAATTCCAAACTATCCACATGGATCACTTTGGATAGGTAGTATTGAACAGTTATTTTAAACACAGACTCAACTAATAAGTGAGAATTAAAATAGACTCAATAAATGAGAATTTCTCCATTTAAAAATTATAAAATATCTCCAGTACATGCTTAAACTCCTCTACTATTTAGTTATTAGGTAACTAGGCCACCACAGAAAATGTATTTTGGTGGTTTAAAAAATATGCCTAAGGTAAATTTTAAAATTGAGCTATTTAGTTAATTAGTAGAAAGGTAGCAACCAATAGTAATGGTCACAAGTAAAACGTTAGTACAAAAGCAATGAATAAGAAATATGCAGATGGAATAAATGAAGTGGAAGGACTTAGAATAGTAAGGTCTTAACGCGTTCAAATGAGTGGAAAGGACCAAAATGTTATCAGTCCATTTCTTTCTTAAGGAAAACCATATCATAAAAGCTGAGCACTGAAGTCTGACAACCATTTCCACCTCTCATTAACTACCACTCTGCCCCCTGCCGTTTGCCTTACAAGGCTGTGACACGCTATGGTGAACAGCCTACATCATTCATGCCCTAGCTATTCAGCCGTCCTTCGACCCAGTCCACACAGTGGAGTGGAATTGTTTTCTCCAGATGGTCTCCATCCCTCTTCACAAGCATCCAACAGAGTTCTGATTTACCACAATAATAAAATATGTCTTCTCCCTTTCTCTTTCATTAAACTAAGCATTTCTGTTCGTAAGTCCTTAGGTCGGTGGAAACATTCCTCTAAGATCATAGCTTGCTTATCTCCTGTCTTAAAAGGTTTTTTTTATCACCATTGGGTAGGACACATGTTCTTACATCTCAGTGTTCTTCTATTTCAACTACAGTATCTTCATTCTCAAGAAAGGAACCAATGCTTGGAAATGTAATAGCCATAATAGTAAGAAAAGCTCCAGTAGCTAATAGCCACTGAGCATATATCATGGATCAGATACTCTTCTTAGAGCTTTAAGTGTATTAATTCAGTTAGTCTTCTCAACGACCCCATGAGGTAGGTACTACTATCATGGCCTTTGTACAGGTAGGAAACTGAGGCATAGAAAAGTGATCTGTTTAGCCTGTCACAGAACTAGTAACTGGTAACTAGTAATTAGTAACAAGTCACAGAACTAGTAACTACAGCTGGGAGTCCAACCCAGGCAGTCTGGCTCCAGAGTCTGTGGCCAAACTATGTAGGTATAGCATAGTCAAGTTATACCTACGAACAACTAGAAGAAGATAATGGAAACTGGAATTGATCATAGAAGCAAGGACTAGAGTTGTCAATTTATCTGCTTCTTTGGAATACTGTACAGAAAAATTCCAATGGTATATTCTTGGCATTTGACACTTTACTATTTCTACCAAAGTCTTCAGAACGTAAAACTGGAGTCCAAAATTCACATTTACTTGAATGTTTATTGTACCTAATTCTTCACAATATTTACAGCCTAAATCACAATGAACGGTATCCCATCAGCTGAACTGTCTTTAAGTCCTCAATCAGCAACTGTTCAACAGTTGAATGAAAACGATGTCGATTGTAAGTGAGATAACAGAGAAGCTTATACACTTTTCCATCATATATACCTGAAATAATTTACTTAATCTAAAACTGATGACTTTGCTTTTTCTGTGTATTAATTTAGGGTTTGAGGTATAAGTTATAAATAGATCAAATACACTCCAAATCATCCGATTCCCTTTCATTTTTCTCAGAGTTTGACCATATTTACCAATTCTCATGAAATACTTATGTTGTAATATAACATGTGAACATTCTGAATCTTGCTCTCTCTTCCAAGCTAAAGTGGTTTCAACAGAACACTTGAATTTAAGAAACAGTCATCATATTTGACTCTTGCATTAACATAAATTTTAAAAACAGGTAGGATAGGTATTAATTTACTTACTCAAATTCCCTTCCCAAATTAAACGTGAATGGCTGATAAAAGAGCTAGCAGGAATCCTTAGAATGATTTTTTTTTTAATGTAATATCTGTTGCTACACTATCAAAAATGGGTATGGAACAGAACACATGAAACACAGAATGAGAAGGACACTTGAATGGCATCGTTGGTCAGTAAATTCCATATTTCAGACTCATCATTGCCCTTGAAAAATAGTCCATGGCTACTGGTTATAAAAAGACTTGAACCTGAAACAATTAAACAACTTTATAGAGCACAAGCTTTATGTATCTGAGTTGGGAGGTGTATTAATATGCCGGTAACATCCAAATAAGTGTAATCTTGTTTTAATCGTATTTTGGAAACCTCTGCTTCTCTGATACTTAATTTTAAAAATAACAGTGAAAATAGCTAGTAATGGTTTCAGTTTCACCTTGGTATTGCTCCCAGGTCAACATCATATAAATCAGGTCACTGAAAACTGTGACAATGAGGGTTCTCAGTCTGCAAACCAACACAGTGCCTTCAGCTGACCAAACTAAAATCTGAATTGACTTGACTCCTCCAATGTTGAGGAAAAAAGAAATAGGCATTAACAGACACAGGAATACACAGAGCAATGCACTTTACATTTGAGACGCCTTTTTACTCACTTCCTGTGAGCTATAACTTTTTTTATCCTAGCTTAGTAGTTAGATGTCATAAGCATGTGTACAAGTGTTCTGCTTCCTTTCCTGATTATACCTGTAACATCACAGACAAACACATATTATGGATGTATTTCAGTTTCCCTAACTTTAAACTGAGAGGCGCTTTGCTCTGCTACCTCATTAAGACAAGAACTAAAATTATGATGTAGCATATGCTCTATTTTACACAAAATTAATGAGTCATTAAAAGCTAAGAGACAAGCATTATATTTTTCACAAGGCACTATCTGGGTATATAAAAAAAAAAATCATTGAAATGTCTGTTGAAACCCTACAGAATGAGTTTCCTAAATCACGGGTCTCCTGGAAATACGTTTAAGAAAATTATACACAAAATCTCCTAAATTTTTCTTTGAAGTTTCCACAGCATTCCAAAACTCACTCACAGTGCCAGATGGTGTGACCATAATCCACAGTTTCCTCACGTACAGTAGCATCTGAGTTGGCAACATGCCCCCAACACGTTTAATAAATGCATTTTGATATTTATTTGGATTAAAAAAAAAAACAGCAACAAAAGGAGAAATAAGGCCCTGTGAAGTGGAAACCTCTAGTCTTTAGCGAATGAGCAGGTTTTGGGGTTCACTTCAATTCCCTTGTAGGTAAATTCCCAGTAGGTAAGGCTGCTGGAAAGGGCTCTAGAATAATTTCCAAAGACTTCCAGCAGCAGTAGACTACTGTCTAATGTATCTCTGCTGTTTCACTCCTTATACTGTAGGAAACAAAGTTACAGACAGGTTTGAGGCATGTAACTCACGCCAGTGCCCAATCCATAAAATAGCATCAGGTGTTCATTATAGCCTCAAATAGCCGATTTCTAATATTATACAATTCCATACTTATACTTTTCAGTTATGCAATATATTAATTTAAAGAATACATTGAACCCACTGTTTTAGGAGTTTGGCCGACAGATAAAAATGATTAGTCCACCCATCTCAGAAAGAGAGTAAATATGAAAAACTGGTAGTATTTTCCATGATTCTGCCATAGGCTGTTACTAATAAAACAATCCCTTCGGACACTAATCCAAATGGAATAATTTAAGAACAAGCTGATTTATTATATTGACCCTAATTATTTCTACACCACTGTAGTTCAGACAGTTTCTTAATTTTCTGTGGACTTCTGAACTTTTTCTATAACTTGCATGTATCACCCATCTAAAATATTTCCCAGAATATTTTATAGTTTTTTTAAAGCAGAGCAGCAGGTCAGTTTGACCTGAATTATTCAGGCCTGTGACTGAAGCCCAGAACCATCTATTAATATCAATGTAAACAGATCAAGGAGCCTTGAAGGGCACAACACTGCCTTATATCAGTGTTTCTAACTCATCCTCAAATAGTCCAGCATTTACCGAATTTTCAGTGTATCGGCTAAGGTGCAGCGTGTAGAGGAGATAAACTGATTTACTAGGGACTTCGTAAGTCCTGAACTGTGCTTGTCCCATTAATAACGCATACAAAATGAGGCAAAATGTTACCAGACTACACTTAGCCTGAAGAGGCACATATCTAGGGCATTTATTAAAAGTCACTTAGCTTAAGACAAGACTGGACCGCTTAAAGGAAGGAACTAGGGATCAGAAGACAAGTTTTTACATCTGCAGTCAGGACAGTTTTAAATCATGTTCTTCCACCTTGGCCAAAGGAAGCAACAACATGAGGTGATCAGGATAAACTGAGATGTTGGGACAATGCATTTCACAGTGTCATTGTAAGGATAAAATGATGTAGAGAGGACGGAAAGAACCTGTAAACCTTAAAATATTACAAAAATGTTATTAAAATTAGCCACAGGATTTTAAGCTTCTCAGACCAGGGATCATACTTTGTCCATGTGATCAAAGACAACTTCACGGCAGAGATGACCTTGAACCTTCGAAAGGTAGACTTTGGAAAAACAAAGACTCAGGTGGGGACCAGAGAAGGGTGAAGACAGAGAATAGCACAAGTTAACAAACAGAAATGGTAACATGTAAACTCATGTCTCCAGTAAGATGAGTAATCCTGTTTTGACCAGACTGTTTAAACAAATGAAGCGTAGAGTAGATGAGAGAGAGAGAGAAGGCTAAACAGGTATGGTTGCGCCATATTGGGGAGGACAATGGAAGCCAAGCTGAATCTATTTTGGGATTTCTAGAATTTCTGCCAGTAGACATAATTCACTGTGATATTTTGATACAGTAAAAAAAAATGTACTTAAAGATACTGTAGGGCTTCCCTGGTGGCACAGTGGTTAAGAATCCGCCTGCCAATGCAGGGTACATGGGTTTGAGCCCCGGTCCGGGAAGATCCCACATGCCACGGAGCAACTAAGCCCGTGCACCACAACTACTGAGCCTGAGCTCTACAGCCCGTGAGCCACAACTACTGAACCCGTGCGCCAGAACTACTGAAGCCCACGCACCTAGAGCCCATGCTCCGCAACAAGAGAAGCCACCGCAGTGAGAAGCCCGCGCACCTCAATGAAGAGTAGCCCCCGCTCGCCACAACTAGAGAAAGCCCACACGCAGCAACGAAGACCCAACACAGTCAAAAATAAATAGTTTTAAAAATTAAAAATAAATAAATAAATAAAAAGATACTGCATAAGCACAACTCATCATCCAGCCCCCTAAACCAATCCCCCATGTGGGGAGATCCTCAACAGACTTCATTATATACTATACATAACACACTATTTATACCACAATTTTCTAAGATCTAGAAAAGCAGATATTCAGACCTGAACTCTTAGCTTTACCCTTGGTGCCTTCCTTTCCCCTGTTCCTGAGACCTAGTGGACACTGTTGGAAAACATTCATAAATGTCACATGCAGGTGAGTATTGCGACCTGAGCGGCAATGTTTCAAACTGTAATAGGAGTATTTCCTGTCTCACCTCCGAAGTGATGTTGTCATGGTGGTCACCGGCTGTCTTGCTAGAGCAGGGGATCAGGAACCCTTCTAATTCCTGAACAGAAGGACATGTAGCCAATGTGAAGAACAGGATGTGTGATCACGACTCTCTTCAAATCATGAGTGGTCTTAATCAGACACGTGAGCTGGGTTCACAGATACGAACTGTTAGAACTGGAAGGGGCCTTAGTCTGACCCTCCTTATTTTAGTGGAACGAGAAGAGGTCCAGAAAGGTGAAGTGCTTGCCTTAGAAGATACAGTTAACTTTTCTACTGCCAGAACTCGAATTCACATCTCCTAGATTTCTTACGTCAAAAGTTACACCTTGGGAATTCCCTGGTGGTCCGGTGGTTAGGACTCCATGCTTTCACCACCAAGGGCCCGGGTTCAATTCCTGGTCGGGGAGCCAAGATCCCATAAGCCGTGTGGTTTGGCCAAAAAAAAAAAAAGAAAAAAAAAAAGGTACACCTTACCAAATCTCATTAGCTTTAGATGAACTTAAAAAAATAGAGCATAGGTAACTTCTCATGGTACTACTACCCAGCAGGGTTTCTCAAATGCAGTACCAGATGATTTGGACCGGACGATTGTTTGTTGGTGGAGGCTTCCCATGCACTGCAGTACGACTGCCGGCATCCCTCATCCCTACCCACTAGATGCCACAATCACCACCACCCCTTGGCTGTGACACAACCAAAACCATCTCCAGACATTGTCAAACGATCCCTGGGGGTAAAAAGCCACCCTCGGTTGAGACATTCTACCCCCAGCCGCCGCCTTCTCCAGCTCACGTAACCCTCTAGAGCAATTCCTTCAGAGCCAGTCGGACCTAACCTAAGGGCCTCCTTCCAAGCACCTCATACCTCTAACCTGACAGCAAAGGGCTCTTCCCAGGTGTTCCAGTTTCCCCTGCAGGTGTTAACTCTGTCGCTGGCGTCTAGTTATTCCAGGTCATCGAGGTGACAGGCCCTCTTCCATCTACTCCATTCCCTATTTCAGCGTGCATTTGAGTGGGCATTGTATGCTAGATGCTGGGCGTGGGGAACACAGAGATTAGTCTCTGATCTCCAGCAGTTCAGTCTCCTGGGGGAGACACATACGAACGTGAACACCTGCCTGCCTTAGGGTGAGTGTTGCGAGACAGCTGTGGGCAGGGTGCTACAGAATTAGGGAATACCCTCGTTCACACTGAAGGTGGCCACAGGGTGACGCATCGCAGGAGGTGGCCAAAAGGAAGTGTCTGCTAAGCAGAGTCTTCAAGGACAAATCCGAAGGAGCCGCGAAGAGAATGGATAAGGCTTGCCAGGCAGAGGGAGCAGTGTATCTAGAAGCAAGGAGGGAGCAGACCTGGCTTCTGGCTGTAGCATCAACACAGGGTGAGAATGAAGTGGCAGAGTAAGCAGGAAGCAGGTCTTGAGGGGCCAATTATACCAAGCCCGAGAGTCTGGCAGCGACCTCGAAGGGAACTAGAAGCTGGGGGGAGAGTCATCCAACTCGCATTTTAGAAAGATGGGAAGTACAGACCCCTTCAAAGATGAGGGGTTCGAGGTAGGAGCACAGGTCACCTCAAGATAAACGCCTAATGTGCTGCAGATTTGGCTTTTGCCATTCCCACCGCAGGAGGGATTCTCTTCCTAGGAGCATGGCCACAAACGGGCAAGAAGAAGAAAGGCGCACGTCTGTATGGAGGTACAACCTCTTCTTCCACCCAGGAACGAGGCGGAGGAAACCTTTTACCACCAAGGCAAGAAGAAGAAGAACTTTTTCTCTGGGAATCTAAGACTTTACAGAGAGGTTGAGTTCCCTGTGGAAATTCAAAATATGTTTTTCCCGGAAAGAAAAATAATACACGTTGCAATTTTTAAATGTATGGTTCCATTTACGGTCAAAGGTATTTTGCACAGGTGTGCGTGTGTGAGCGTAGATGTGCACTGGCTATTAAACATATCACTGTTTCTATGGGAATATGAATTACAGACTCACTTGCAGGACACGAGCCACTTGCCAGCTGTGAACCGTGCACGCCTGTGCAGAGAAACTACAAGCACGGTGGCGGCAAAATGCACCAGCCACGATGTGATTAGAGCTCTTCCACAGATGGGAGTCCAGGGCGATTTAGAGCGATGCTGCTGAGCACATGAAATGCAAATGGAAATGAGTTCTAGGCGGCTGCTCGGGCCCTGCCTGGGCTGAGTCTCCGAGCAGCTCCAGTAGCTGACCCAGGGCCTGGCACACAGCAGCTGCTCCCTCGATGCTGAGGAAGAGTGACCTGGATGCATTAAAATGGATCTCCATGCCCACATGTCTCTTGCTTAAATGAGACTTAGAGGAAAAAATACTGGTTCGATGAGTCTGAGATTGTGTGTGTAAGAGAGGGAGGAAAAGACAGCACGGATTCGCCCAGAAGGAGGGGGAAAGAAAGTGAATTGGCAAGTCTTCCTGTCTGAGCTCATGGAACAGAGATCTCTGCCTTTCTGAGGCAGAAGCTAATATGAACATGAGGTGACCTTGATTAATTCTCATTAATGTCAGCAGAGGGGATCAACTTAAGTAAATGAATGTTAGTTCCATGACCTATTGCATATTTGTTTTAAGAGCTGATTTGCTGATTTGTAGCTGAAACATGGTAGCCTTCTTCCCTCTGATTCATCCATTACTCAGAAGGCCCTGGCTTCTTAGAATTCTTAATAAAATTCCAACAGCGTTCATCAGCAGTCATCAAATACAGCCGAACGCTCTTTCAAAGTGCGTCTTTTCACCTTTTGCTACTGACCTGACCTATCTCCAGCCTCTCCCAGTTTCAGCTCACCTTGATCGCTGAGGGCAAATTTACCTCCTTAAAACAATGCTTTGGTTCAGTTACATCTCTTTTCAAAGCCCTTTCGCCACCCTGCAAGTGTCTGCAGAATAAAGAAAGTCCAAACCTCTGGCCTGACCCTAAGGCCCTGTACAGTCCCCACTGGTAAATCCCACCCACTCCCACTTCTGCATGCAATGCAGCAGGCAGCCTTGCCGGCCCCTGAAGAGGCGCTCTGCAGACTTCCGTGCTTATTCACACCTCAGCAGCCCCACACCCTCAATTCCTCCCTCTGTACCTGAAAAGCACATTTCTGAGTCTGGTCCACTCGATGAAGTAGGAGTCTGAGCTCATTTCAGCCCAGGTCCCCTCACTAATGGAATATTCTATGCCTCTCTGCTTCCCTGAGAAGGGGTGACCCTATTCTCCGCCAGGACGGTGTCCGGGCCCTACCTGTGGGCAATACATGACAACGGGATGACCCAAGGTCCTAGAAAGGTGCCTGGCACACCCTGGGAGCTCAACAAAAGTCTGTAAATTTTGTTGAATAAATTCAAGTTATTTGATTTTGTTAATTTAAGATGACCACCCACTTTCTCCCTGAGGCCAGGGACTTTCCTCCCACCCAGGTGAGAAAAAAAACATCGAAACATTTTAACTTTGATAAAGTTTGCTTTGACACACCAACAGCAGAACTTTCTCTTTAACCCTTCAAGAAATGAGAACTCCCCGATCCCCCCACCTCCACTCCGCCTCAGGACTGAATTGTAACCGACCTGGATCCTTTGCATCTCCTCTGCTGTTACCTCCGCCCGGCCAGGTCACCAGCAAATTCTCCAGGCGAGAAAAAGATTTTTTAAAATGCACGTTTGAGAGGAATAAAACGTCTACAGGCAGGAACCGTCCAACAGGTGCTGCCCTGCAAACACTTGAACCCCGAAACTGACTTTCTGAGCGGGCCGAATGGTTTTTAGCCAAACTGATATGGTTTTTTGGCTGTTGTTTCAGGGGCTTTTGGAGAAGGTAAATGCCCGCTCCCCTGGGCCTTGCCTTTTTCTCCCATCACTTAGTACCGAGTGCGTCTATGACTTGTTTACCTGGATGCAACCTATGTTGCTCCCAATCACCCCGCTCAGCGACCCGCGCGACCACGTGTCCTTAAATCAGAGTCCCGTGGACTCCGCTCGGGAACTACATTTCCCAGCGGCCCCCGCGCCCTTCGCAGGAAGGACGTCTGCGCACTAAGATACTCAGTTCCAAGTTTGGAGCTTTTAGCTGCCAGCCCTGGCCCATCATGTAGCTGCAGCACAGCCTTCCCTAACGTTGCAACTGGGGGAAAAATCACTTTCCAGTCTGTTTTGCAAGGTGTGCATTTCCATCTGGATTCCCTGAAAGTCCATCTGCTGCCTCGGTCAAGAGAAACTCCACTTGCATGAAGATTGCACGCCTGCAGCTTGCATCTTTGTTGCAAAACTAGCTACAGAAGAGAAGCAAGGCAAAGTCTTTTGTGCTCCCCTCCCCCATCAAAGGAAAGGGGAAAATGTCTCAGTCGAAAGGTAAGAGCCTATTTGCATTACTTGCAAAAATGCAAAGGGTTGTGCATATGCATTTATGAATGCATGGATGCAATTTTCGCCTGGCGATTGCATTTTTAAGTTTGAGGTTTTCCACATCTCAGTTGCATTTCCTGTTTAGTATGTGTCTCTTTTTTTTTTTTTTTTTTTGCAGACACAGAGAGTTCCTGTAAGGCAGGGCTTGCAGTTCAGCTGTGCATTGACGTTATTTGCATTCTTCTGCTAGGATTACTGAGCTCTTTTTGCCTTTTGCACAGTCAGGAGAGATAGAGCAGGTTGGTAGCGTCTAAATGTGCAATGCTTTATATAATTGTAAAATCCTTTAGTATGCACACATATAATAGGTAATTTTACGTGCAACAGGAATACAAACTTTTAAAACGTCTGTAGATGAAAATGAAAGGTAAAACTTGAGTTAAACTAGTAGGAAATTAATGTAATCTTATATTCCTTTGGGAATGAATTGTTGGTGCTAGTATTTAGTTAAATTTCCATTGGTATCATTTTGAACATTAAGCAACTTCTGATCTTTAAAGGGAGTAAAGGTGAATAATAGCATTTTAGAAAAAAGCAGACAAGAAGTCTTTCTCTTCCGAGATTTTGCACTTTACACCAATTCCTTATTGGTTCACAGTATTTAGAAGCAGCAATGAGGACATCGAGGTTTTATGTCTTCCCATTTGGGAGATGCTTTGCATCTCGAGGGAAAATACTGGGAGAAAAATTGTACTTTTAAGCATTATGCCAATGTGGGAGGACTGCACTGTTTCATTGACAACCATAATGAAACCTTTTAAGTGTGTAATTGCATATATTTAGTCAGCTGTAATAGGTCAGAAGTTCAGGGTTATGGTTGTTTTCTTTCTTTCTTCCTTTTTTTTTTGTTCTTAAAAATATTCTTTTTACACAGTTGTATTTTGCAGGCGTAATGTCATGCTGGGGAAGGGATTAAAAATATAAAAACCCTGAGATGGCATTAGAGAGCTGAGGGGGTGTTGTCAGGTGGCCCTAGGACTGTAAGTCACTTGTTTCAGAACAAATTGAGCATAGAGAAAGCATATGCCCTGTGAGAACGTATGGAAAGGAGAGGTGAGCTCAGCACAAGGTGAGTTAGGCTACCCAGGGCATTAGGTAAGTCAGATCCAGTGAAATTCAAGTGTCTCATCAGCGTTCTGCTACTTTGGGGAGAGTTGTTGTGTCACTTTTTAGTTCTACCTGCTGGGAATCATACATCTCAGCCCCAGAAGGAAGTAATATATATTCTCAAGAATTCAAAGTAGGGCTCTTCTTTTCTTTGGGTATTAGGGGAAAAAATGGAAATCTGAAAAGCTAAGTAAGAGTGCCGAAGTACCTAGGAAGTGGCATTGTGAGCTGCCAGTGTTCCTTAATATCGGGAAAACCGACAATCTTTTAATTGAGCGTAGAAATAATAGCTTAGGAGGGCATTCCAGGCTTTGACGTATGAGAGAGATTGCATCTAGTTACTCTGTATTTGGTGTGCATTCACTCATTCATTCAGGTCAGTTTAATATATGAGTAAATATATTATGAGACGTGTGTGTGTGTGTTTGTAGCGCACAGGATTTGGGGACATACAAAAATATTTTATGTGTAGTTGTTTTCTTCAAGGAATTTACCATGTAGTTGGTGAAAGAAAGCACGTATGCAAATCACTGTGATATAAGATAATTGCATAGATAGTGAAGCAAAATGGTGCATTTGGAGTTTAGAGATGGCAGTGATCTCTCTGGGAGATAGGAAGGGGGTGCTCTAGTGATCTTATCTTTGAACCTTAGGGTTTAAACTCAATCAGGTTTCTTTGTGCATTTTGGGGGGCTCACTCCTAAGGCGGCTCCCTCCTAGCAGAAGAAGTTGGGAAACTGAAAAACATATTAGCATGGCACTCTTCCATTATGGGTGCACCCTTAGTAGATCAGGTACTGGTGGTTCTTTACATTAACTCCCATTTATCCAAATAGTTTTCTTAATTGGGTCCCCTTTGGAAGGTGCATCTGGTGTGAACATGGGATTCCTGTCCAAAAGGAAAGTTTCTGGTAGAAGGAGGTGTGTGATCATTTCAGAAATGGCAAAGACTTTTGGCCTGGGCTGTAAATGTGGAACTGGCCTAATTCAGCTACGGTATTCTCAGATGGCAAAGACAGTGTTTTGTTTTTGTTTTTGTTTTTGTTTTTGTGCAGTACCAAACTTCTTTGTAATACTATAACCAAATGAAATGGAGGAAAAGTGAAAGGTGGCTATAACCTCATAGTATTGAAGATTTTAACAACATGTTCAATTCAAGGACCTTTACGAACTTTCTAGATCACTATAATTCCGTTTTACAGACCTCTAATTTAAGGCACAGCAGAGGCAAAAGAATTACAGACTCCCTGGGAGCTGGAAGGACTGGGTTACTTCTTTCCAGCCTTACCAACAGTGAGATTCCGAGAAAGAATTTCTTAAAAAGAAATTTTGTTTTCCACAGTTGTAACTTTAGGTGGTATGCTTTTCAGCTTGTTTATATTAGCTATCTGGGGTTGAGCTGACATTTTTCAAATATTAAAGTGGTAGAATGCCTTTTGAGGAAATCTGAAATGTAAGTTAACAGGAAGGGCACCCAGAAGGTGCAGGAATTCCTGCACTTTACAGGAAGACAGGCTACAGGAAAAATGTGTCATCTACATTACCCGGGAAAGTAAAACTATTGTTATCAGCCATAATGATCTGAGGGAGGGAGGGTTGGGGGAGAGAGGTCTGGCATCCCCCAGTTCACCTGAAAATATACAAAGAGTTTGACTCTGTTACAAATGCACTTCTTCTCACTTCTCCTTCTATTCACCTTTAAAAAATATTAGTTTACCTTGGTTTAAAATAGTAATAGGTACATTGTGTCATGGGAACTGTGTATAAGGCATAATTCAGAAGCATGTAGGAGAGTGACAGGCAAGGACTTAACCCTACTGTGGGTCCCTTGCTTCTGGAATTCATTCTACCCTGGGAAACGAAATGTGTAAATTTCTCATTCTGTAAATTCCTTTGTTAGGTTGCAGCAGAGGGACTTGTCATGCTTAGCCTGTAATCTGAGCCAGTATGTTTTATAACCTCGCACATTGCAGGACACAAAATCAGAATAGGTACCCTGGGTTTCCTGAGTTTGTTTTGCATCAGTGTGGCATTCATTACTTTACAACATGCTGCAGGTCAGCTGCAGGGGCTTTCCGGGGGTCTCTTGGTGGTAATTTGATGCTGGAGCAAAGGGCTGAGATTCTCATTCCTTTGTTTTTCACAGATTAGTATCATTATAACTACCTTGCATTATTTGAAAGTCTGAAAGGTCTATAAGGGACGTTTTTAAAACTTAAAAGAAAAAAGTACATAAATAATACTCGTTTATTGTAGAAGCATTTGAAAATGTAGAGAAGAAAAATAAGAATCACTAGTTACCGCAGTATACATTTTGGCATATATCCTTTTGGACTTTTTTCTCTTCTATATATATGTGAATATGAATAAATCCAAGATGTGTATAAAATTATTTAGTTGCCTTTTGTTTCACTTACCAATAATACTGTGAAATATTCCAAGTTAATATATTTCTACATTAATAATGTCTAATTCTAGTGTATTTATTTAAATAGGACATTAATGTTTATTAACTTTCAATATCATGAATATTGCTGTGATAATCATCCCAGTTCATACATTATTACGTATACTGTGGTCTTAGACTAAATTCCAGGACACAGAACTACAAGTTATGGATATCTAGTTCTTCCCCATGACCCATTCTTTTCTTCACCTTTTAAAAATAGCTTTTTTATTACTATAAAAACAATATATACTCATTGAAAAAAATTCAAGCTGAAGAGAAATTCATAATAAGAAAATACAAATTACTCAAAGTCACACCACCCACAGCTACCTACTGTTAACTTTTTAGTGACTCTTGCATTTGTACATGCATATATATATTTGCATATGCGCTCTTTCACACGCTATATATGATATTTTGCAACTTGCTTCATCCCCCGTATATCTTCGACATCTTTCTATACTTATGCACATACGGTTTCCTCATTCTTTTTAGCAACTGCTCATTTTAATTTGTAAGAATGTAGCTGTTTCATCAATCTCCAACTGGACTTTCACAGAGTTCCACTTTTTTACAGCTATAAACAAAACTGCAAGGAATACCTTGAACACACACATTTTTGCACATTGGCCCAATGATCTCCTTAGGATGAATGAATTCCTAGAAGTGGAAGTGCGGAGCGAAGGGCGGGCATGGACCTCCAGAGTGCCTGCAACAAGTTCTTATTCTCACCAGTAATGTGTGGAAGTGCCCATTCTCTCCCCTTAAGCATCCTGCCAAATATTGCCAAATAAATTACTCTTCAGAAAGGTTATACACACTACTATATATAAAATAGATAATCAACAAGGACCTACTGTAGAGCACAGGGAACTCTACTCAATATTCTGTAATAACCTAAATGGGAAAAGAATTTGAAAAAGAATGGATATATGTGTATGTATAACTGATTCACTGTGCTGTACACCTGAAACTAGCACAACATTGTAAACCAACTATACTCCAATATAAAATAAAAACTAAAAAAAAATAAAAAATAAAAAAAGAAAGGTTATGCTCACTTTCCTTCATCCTGGGTGTAATAATTTGAAAAAATTTTTTTGCCAATTTGATGAAAAGTAACACTATTTTACTATTATTTGCATTTCTTAGTGATAAAGAAGTTGAATTTTTCTTTTTTTGACATTTGTGTTTCATGTGTTTCTTTTTTTCCTCATAAAATGTATCTTTAAAAATTTAATTTGGGGATCAAATTATTTTCAAAGTTAGGCCAGAACATTCCAAGATGGCAGAGCTTAGGTAATCATGGGTTGAAAGTTGGGCTCAGCTTTAATGCATCTAAACAATTTAATTCCCTGGTGAGTTCTCATTTTAATTTTAACCAAAATGTCTTAAGTAAACTTACAATTTATAAACTCATTTTGTTATACTAATTATACCTATCCAGATCTTATGAAAATAATAAGAAAAGTGTAATGATTTGATTTAAATTCCATCTGGAATTTACTAACTTCTGGACATTTCTGCATTTTCAGTTATCTCTACAGGCAAAAGTAGTTTTTCTTTGGTTTCATAAATAATTCTCACATAAGCACCTGGTTGTGTTATGTGCATTGTTGCAGAGTAATTATTATTATTATTTTTTCCTCTTCATGCGTAATGTCTAATCATAAAAAGTGGTTTACTTTACCAGATTTGTTAGAATAATTAAGGCAAGGATCGACTTTGATGACCTCAGAAATTCTATCAAGTCAATCACACTTCACGTATTCTTAACATAGCCTTCCTCAGTAAACGCGCCTATGTATTCCACGTATTCTTAACATAGCCTTCCTCAGTAAACGCGCCTATGTATTCCACGTATTCTTAACATAGCCTTCTTTAGTAAACGCGCATATGTATTTCACGTATTATTAACATAGCCTTCCTTAGTAAACGCGCCTATGTATTCCACGTATTCTTAACATAGCCTTCCTTAGTAAACGCGCCCATGTATTCCACGTATTATTAACATAGCCTTCCTTAGTAAACGCGCCTATGTATGCATCTTGATATTAAGCAGTAGAATTTAGAGCTTTTCACGTATTATTAACATAGCCTTCCTTAGTAAACGCGCCTATGTATGCATCTTGATATTAAGCAGTAGAATTTAGAGCTTTTCACGTATTATTAACATAGCCTTCTTTAGTAAACGCGCCTATGTATTCCACGTATTCTTAACATAGCCTTCCTTAGTAAACGCGCCCATGTATTCCACGTATTATTAACATAGCCTTCCTTAGTAAACGCGTCTATGTATGCATCTTGATATTAAGCAGTAGAATTTAGAGCTTTGAAAGGAGTTTTATAGTCTAATCATCTCATTTTACAAATGAGCAAACTGAAGCTTTGGAAGAAAGTGATTTGCTTGAAGACAGAACCATAGGTGGAACTCACATCTCCTGCTTCTCTGCCCCAGTGTTCTTTTCACTAAATCACACACAAACACTAGTAATCCACACTTATAAAACTTTTTTTCCCCCAGAATCTTTAGTATATTTCACATTTTTTGTTTTGTTTGTTTTTGTGGGGAGCAGGCTGGTAAGGAAGGCTGACAGTACAGTCAGCAGGGGTTCTTCTTCTGTGCCCAAGAAATGGTGATACATCAATCATGGTGGTGGGGTTTCTTACCAATTTTCTGCCAAAGGATATTTTGCAAATGCTCTCATTTTAAGTCCCAATGCCTACACTATACAGCTGCAAGTTTTAACCACTGTGATTGTTGTTTGCCTTTTATGGACGATCTCTGAGAGCCCCTGCTGGGTAGCTCATATTTCTTCTTATACATCTTTGCAACTCTGCCTCTTTGAGCATTGAGCTTATAAATACTAGGTGCTCAATAAATGTCTGACAGTGAAAGTATTTTTCATCCGTGGAGATCTCTGTCATTTTGCCCCACATTTCATAAAAGGTGTGGGGTAGTTAAATTATACTGCAGCTCTCCTGTGCTTCCTTTTTTTGCATTAATATTTCCATTCTATCTTTGCTTGATTATTTGGAAGTTGCAAGAACAGCATAAAAAGCAACTTAACAATGGCTGAAGAAGTGTGATTTCTCCCGCCTAGGCCTTCTAAAGAGATCTAAAGGTTGCATGATCCTTGGCTATTAACTCTTTTAAAACTATGCAGAACTAAGATGGGTTGTCTGAAGGGTCCCGTGGGATAACTTAAGTTAAGGACTTAAGGACTGAAGTGAATTCCTCCACCCTGTGCTGGTTTTAGGAGCTGGTTTGTAAGTTACCTCTGAACTTGAGCCTCTGACGCGTTGGGAGAGATAACCTGAAAGTTTTTAACAGCTGGCTGCCCTATGACAAAAGAGGGAACTCTGCATGGATAACCCCCCAATGAAACAACTTCCTTCCCGACCACCTACCACTGTCTCTGCCGCCCCCTCCATGCACCCCGCCCTGGGTTCTGTTTCCTACTCTGCCTCCTCAGATGGTCTTCCTTTCCTGAGCTGGTCCATAAGGTTTGGTACACGGTTCATAAAACCCCCTCTTTCTGCAGTTGAAAGGGTAGTCAGGTTATAACCTACACACGCGAAGTCTGTTACAAATCATCGTAATTTAGTCAACTCAGTTGAGTTGAAGCATTAGACAGGCTCTTTCTGAATCTCTCTTCATCTGTTTTACTTTCTAGTCTGTATATCCCTCCTTAAGTCGGATTGGGGTCAGCCTTGGTTTTTTTGGGGTTTTTTTCAGAGACAATTAGCTATAGATCTGATGCCATCACGACCCACACCCAGACACCCAGTTCTATCACCATCACCATCATCACCACTTATTTTATGTCAGTCACTTTTCAGGTACTATGCTTTTGAACTTCACATAAATCCTAGGGGGACAGATACAGTTATCGTTAATTTACAGATGAAGAAGCTGAGGCTCAGGTGAGTTCACGAACTTGCCCACAGCTGGAGAGCCAGCAGGCAGCCCAGGCAGGATGCAAAGCCAGGCATGTTCGGCCACGGGGCCCAAGCTCATAACTGGGGGCCAGCAAACTACAGCCTGGGGGGCCAAATCCAGCCCCTCCTGTTTTTAAGTACAGCCTGTGTGCTAAAATGATTTGCACATTTTCGAATGATTGGGAAAAGAATAACATTTCATGACACATGAAAATTATATAAAATTTGAAGTCAGTGTCTACAAATAAAGTTTTATTGGAACACAGCTCTGCTCATTCATTTACAGGTTGTCTAGGGCTGCTTTTCCCCCACGGTTGTACAGTCCAACAGTTGTGATGGAGATCGTATGTCCCGCAGGGCCCAAAGCATTTACTCTCTGGCCCTTTTCAAAAAAAGTTTGGTGACCTTGCCCTTTTTGACTTTCCTCAATCACGTAATGACTCCTGGTCCGTATTACATTCCTCTTTGGCTTTAACTGGAAGTTGTTAACCTGGATAACTACTCGCCCATGACTCAGCCAGCGACCTCTGGGGCCCAGCCCACAGGAAACGTCTGAGTGGTGTTTCTCCTGGTTGTGAGATTGGCCGGCCATTGCTCATTTCCGCTCAGCGGAGCTACCCGTCTCCTTTGGCCCATCCTGGGGTCCTTTCCCCTCAGCTGCACTCTTCCTGTTTGCTTGACGTTTCTTGCCTTTCTTGCCCCTCCCGTTGAGAGGCTGTTCATTCGTTCTTCTCCTGGTCCCTTCATCCTCCCCTTCTTTGTCCCGTATTGTGTTTAAAAAACAAACTAGAAACACCTCTCACGCTACCACCATTGCCTTGCTTTGTTGATTCCTGCCACGACCCAGGTCAGAGGTGCCACCATGTCGTCTGTGTGGAATGAGGATGGAAGCTCCCCTTCATCGTAGGAGCCTCCATCTCACCCAGACGGGTTTCCGGTTGTCACGTCCTACAAAGGCTAGAGCCGTTTTCTCACATTAACTGTCCCAGCCCTGGGGACAGTTTTCGTTTGCGTGTGAGTATCCTTTTGCTTTCCGAGTCACCGATATTGTGGGGATTGTGCGTATTTAGCAGGGAAGGTCCTGGCACAGGTTCTGGAAATGAAGGGAGGGAAGGATGGGGATGGAGGCTACCTGAGGACAGAGTAGCTTTGGTAGGACGAGCCCAGATTTGTTCACCGCCTTCCAAATGAGGTCCGTTCAAGTCCCATACAAGGAGGTGCCGTCATTCCTACCATCTTAGGTGGCTACACTGCTGGAGAGCCCTTCTCTATGCCAGATACCGCGCTTAGTGACAAACATGAGTTATCTCATTCTCCCCTCACCAGGGCCCGATGAGGCGATGCCCCATTTTGTATATGAGCAAACTGAGGCCAGAGGTTAAGTGTCAAGGTTGATCGTGGCAGAGCAGTTGCTTTAATCAAGGTCTGTGTGAGCCCAGTGCCTGAGCTCCTGGCTACTCCACTTGAGGTGTCACTCCACAATAAATGTCTGAACCCATTTCCCAAAAGACATGGTTGGAGATGGAAAACATGAATGGATGCCATGGGAACTTGTGCATACCAGGGCCAGGTATGGTAATTAGGAGGGGCTGACCTGTGTCTACCTATACATGGGTGCCTTTCCACTTGTTCCTTTAAGCCTCTGTTGATCATAGAATATTGAGCCGGACTCATTCTGAGTTTTAAGCTTGAGTTCCAAGTACAAACTGCCCATTGGTTAAAGGAAGCTGGTTACAACTGGTCTACTGGTACATACTGGTGTGTACAGACAGGAGGTTTATGGTAAACCTCAGTAATGAATGTTGATTCCATTAGCTCTCTGAGAGGCTGTAACTAAGCAGATCTAAACTTTATGTGTTTCTCTGCACATCCAAGTTGAATTGTTTTAAAACACTAATGAGAACATGGCCCATTTGGCAACATACCTGCGTAGAGGAACAAGCCTTTTTGGCTTAGTGATTTCCTTTCTTCTTGGTTATTTCTATGTAAAGGTAACAAGTGCAGTTTCCTTGAAACTGGGCCCGAACCCTCATCTTCACTGTTTCCCTCTTCCCTGGACAGAGTGGACGAAACAGGAATCACGTCTTTTTTGTGGTACAGGAAACGGGGGTTTCGGGACGAGTTTTCTCTCTTAAACCGGTGAGCCCTCTGCCAGCTGTCTCTCGAGCCAAGCACAGCAGCGAGTGCCTGTGTGTGATTCCTTCCCTTGATCCCTCACAGAAGCCAGGGGAGTAGGTGGCCTGGGTGTTGAGTGACGAGTTATTTATTCCCCTCCTCCATCCTCCCTCCTCCAGTCCCACATGGGAGGGATGAGTTTGAGATAAGGGAGAGGCTAGAGTCTGGAGAACCAGTGGGGGCAGAGTGGCAAAGAGTCTGGGAATTATTCTGTAGTGAATGTGCAGAGACAGCCTTTCTGTGATATCTGAAATCTTTACAGGCATTTTCTCCCCACTTTACTTACTCCTTCCTGTGCCCCAAACTTCTTAGCCATTGAAAAAAATAAACCCAAAGACTCCAAACACATCTAAAGAGAGAACGTGGATAAAGGGCCTGCCCGTATCAGTTCAACAAATAACTTTTTACCGATTGCTATGTTTAAGATACTGTGCTAGGTGGAACTAAATAAAAATGCATGCTGCCCTACTTTCCCACTTACTAGCTCTGAGCCTTGAAAAATCTACTTGACTTCTAGCTTCAGTTTCCTGACCTGCTAAATGGAGAGACTAATACTCATTCGCAGGATCGTTACAACGATTAAGCAAGGCTGTGTATGTAAGGTGCTTTGGCCAGTGCTTGGCATTCATTTGTTCAGGGACTATTTATCGAGAGCTCTTCTGGGTTTGAGGCACTGAGCTCACCATACGCATGACTTTGCTTTACTCTTTCTTTCCCTCTAGCCTTTAAGGAGCTTAGAGTCTAATAGGAGGTAAGATTGCACAGAAATGTACAGAATACAAGCTAGAATCCGAGATATGCTTAGAATAGATACTATGGGTTAGAAAGCCCTGCAGGTGAGCGGAATCAGGAAAATTTTTTACAGCGAGCGTGCAAGTATCAATATGATTTTCAGAGCTCTTGAGGAAATGGTGTCCTAGATCCAAAGTAAATATGGAGAAGGATCTTGACTTCAGGTAGGATAACCAGTCCAATGTTGACAGAGGCAGAACAATTCCTCAGAAGAATAAAGAAGAGAAGATGTCCTAGGAAAATCTCTGGAGCTTCAAAGACCTTATGTGTGTTTTCTAAGAACTCAACATGGTTTTATCACTTACGATCACAGTAGGTTAATAAATGGAACATGTCATATCTCGTACTTTTAGGTGTTTTTTTTTTTTTTCTTTTTCTGGATTGTGGAAACTCCAGGAAATCTAGAGGTTAATAGTTAAACAAGTATATCAACTGGGTTTATAGGCACACCATAATTATATAAGCAAGCTGTTTGTTCAATAGTCAGCGTCTACCTAGGTCCGGGGATACTTTCCCGAGCATGGCCACAGCTGTAATTTTCATTTTTTATAACCTGCCAACCTGCCTGTTCCACTTCTTAGCTCCTTTTCTCTTTTCTAGACTTAGCCAAAGTCAGTTGAAAAGAAGGAAAACTGCACTTCTGAATTCTCATTGTACTTGTACCTGAAGAGAAGTGCTCCAGAAAGTTCTTTGTTTTACCAAACTTACTTTCTCAAGCATGATACCGGGTACTGGCAAGGGAGTTCATACATTTTTGTGTGTATTTTTAATTTCCGAAAAATTCCATTTAAAAGGTGAACAGATTTAATACAATTGATATTTTAATACAATCGTTAGATTAAATCTGTGTTTCTTTCGTTATCTTGGTTTCAAAAACACCGTGACCTACAGCTCTGGAGCTCACAATAGGCTGTTTCTCAGTGTGACTATGCTAAGTCACCTTTTCTCCTTGGTGACTTCATTCAGCTCAGGGTCCGTAGAGTGGACTGGGTGGGTGGGCTGAATCACCCCAGTCTGAGTCAGGGAAAGCCACGGGGCAGGTTTTGCTCGCCTTGCTGGGCAGTTAAAGGGAACACACAATCGCCGGGGGCTAGGACCGACCTGCCAATTCTGTCATCTCCCTCAAGAGACTTGCTAAGTCTTCCTTGCTTGGGGACTCTGCTCCTGAATGAGCTCCTATTTTTATAGGTAGAGTAGGGGGGAAAATGCAGATTTAGTTCTGGAATTGATTTAAGAATGAGATTGAGAAATTTTGATACACTAGGGTTAGGATGACTTTTTCCATCTTAAATTTCAATCTTTCTTTTCTGGTGTGACCTGTCCTTAGGCAAGACCGACAGCAAGTCAGTGTTGGCGGGGCAGGGGGTGGGGTGGGTAGATGCGTGAGATTGTGTGTCGGGGGCAGAGGACCACATATTTCTTGGTTGAATTTAACAGCGTTATTGAACAATTATATAAATAACCCTGCACCTTGCCCTGTGCTCAGTGACTACAAAGGTGCATAGAATTCATCTCTACCTCAAGAGGCTCACTGTCTAGGAGGAATGTGTTGGTTTGCTAGGGCTGCCATAACAAAGTACCGCAAAGTGGGTGCCCTGCACAACAGGAACTTGTTGTCTCACAGTCCTGGGGCGCGAGAAGTCTGAGCTCAAGGTGGCAGCAGGGTAGATTCCTTCTGAGTCTGTGAGGGGGAGCCTGCTCCGTGCTTTCCTCCTACCTTCTGGGCTTTGGCAGGCGATCTTGGCGTCTCTTAGCTTGTAGAAGCATTGCCCAGACCTTTGCCTCCGTCGTTACACGGCCTTCTCCCCCGTGCGTGTGCCATCGCCAAACTTCTCCTTTTTATAAGCGCACCGGTCCTATTGGATTAGGGACCCACCCTAATCCTGTATGACCTCATCTTAATGATATATGCAACCACCCCATTTATAAGTAAGACAAATTCTCACATTCTGGGGCGCTGGAGGTTAAGTCTTCAAGTTAGGAGTTTGGGGGAGGGGACAGAGTTCAACCCACAGCACGAGAAGCTGAGCACGTCAGCGGGTTAACACTCCTGTGTGTGATACACGTGTGGTTTCGGTACAGGGTGCGGCTGGGGTACGGAGGAAGGAGGGCACCCCTCGACCTGGGTTACCGCATGTGGGTAGAGGGAGGACGTTAACTTGGCCAAATGGAACTTTCGGTGCAGTGCTTCTCGGGAGGATAAGCAAGGAAAACAGGAGACTTGCCATCTGGTCCTTGAGCACACTACCCCGGCTCCTCTGATTTTCTGTTGTTAGTGAGAGACTGGATTGCTTCTAAGCTGGGGGGCGGCGGGAAGGGGGGTCGTTAAGTTCACACACACACACGCATACACACACACGCACACACATACGCGCTGTTGCTGTCTTGATTCCCAAACTTAATTAGCGTTTGCTGGTGGAACCGTCCGTGGCTGTCACATGCCCCTTCCGTGCACATATACGGAGGCCTTTCCCTTTGTAACAAATGGTTCCAGTCCTAATGGAACAAAGCTAAGAGGGAATGGCCGTGAGTAAGAACCGAGGATCTGTAGCCAGGAAAAGCTTATTTTTAGAAAAGGCCTGTAAGCCTTAGAAAAAAAAAAAAAAAGTACTACTCGAGTGTTACCAAGCTCTTTCCAACATTGATTATTAACAACAGGTCTTTCCAACTTGCGTGTCTTACGTATTCGTGTTAATAGGAAGCTTTATTTTATGCGGTCTGAGTATGTTTAGCATAAAATTCTGAGAAAAGTACCCGCAATCAGCTTCAGGAAGAGGGGACAGTAAGGGATGAAATTGTCAGGATGTGTTATGTGGGGTGGTCAGGGGTAAGGTCAGTGGGAAGGAACTTTCCCAGCTTAGGGCAGATGTCCATCGTCGGTCAGGGTATTGATGGCAGCATCCTTCAAGTGCGTGGCCAGGTTGGCAACCCAGAACAGGCCACAGGAAGGTTAAGGCATCCCTCAGAGCTGGGTGGGTGTCCCGGGCAGGTGATCCAAACAGCAAGAGAACAGGTGGTCAAGCAGTAGTGAGGCAGAAAGTCAAGAATGAGGTGAGCCAGCATGGAAGAGGAATAAAGAAGTCATCAGCGGGAGGTCAGCTGGAAAGTGGTGATCAGAGGGTGAAGGGGTGTGCACCCAGGGTGCAGAAGCCAGGCGTGAATGTGAGTTTTTATTCCCACGTTGCATATAAGAGACAAGTATCCACCTCACCTGTTTCCTGCAGCTTCGGATGCAGTCTCTGTTCACCTGCCTATGGGTGTGATGCTGCCTAGGGTGTATGGAATATGAGGAAAAGCAGCAACAGAAACTAGCTTGGGGCTTGTTTAAAGCGAGCCCAGACTTATTTCCTCGCTGAGTACCTGCACACAGCTCTCTAAGTGGGACCAGCAGAGTCAGAGGAAAAGAGGAAGTAGTGAATCAGCTGGATGGTCAGACCACTGGTTTTAGGACTAAAACCAGCCTCTGATTTTCCGTCTCGGATTCGGAGGTGAATACGGTCTTTATGTGGAAAAGCAGCCCTGACTTCTAGACTTTCAATTCCAAGGCAAAAGCTGGGAAGGAGAAATGAAACTTCTAGAGGAAAGTTTGTGCTGCTTTCTGTTTTAAAAAGGGTATTGGCCGGGGGAGGGGGGACACCTGAAACTAATATAATATATGTTAATTATAATTCGATTAAAAAAAGTATATCGGGGGATGCAGAGTCTTTGCGAAAGCAGTTGGGCAGTGTCGAGAACCCGGACAATTTCGTTCGCATTTATGAGACTCTATCCTAAATAGCGAGTGACTTTTGAGTGCCTACTGTGTGCAAGGCTTTGTGGTAAGCACTAAACTTACTAGGGCGGAGCTTCATAAAACCCTGAGAGGTAGGTAAAGTTATCCCCATTTTACAAAGGAGGAAATGGGAACTTTGGTTAATAACTTGCCCAGAATCATACCGTTTAGTGGTTTGCAGAGCTGGGATTTGAGTCCAGTTCATTGAAAATCCCAAAGTTCATGTTTTTCACTACGTAACTGTCCACGTGAAAATAGTGAAAAACAGAAACACCCTATTGCATAATAATAAGGGAACAGCCGAAGTCACAGATGCCTACCTGATGGAATAGGTAATGACCTACCTGATGGAATAGGTGACGAGGGCAGACAAAACTACTAACGGAAAGATGCTTATGACCTGGGAAGCGTGTATACAACATACAGGCAGAGCGGTCACAGGTATGTGTATGCAGTGTGTATTTGTGTGTGTTTGCTTTCCCTCCAATAAAAGAGTCTTTATGCAGGAGAGTTTTATTGAGTCCGGCTGCAGGACACAGCAGAGCCTGGTAGGAACTGAGAAAGGCATCTTCTGACTCCTTTCTCTCTCCCTTTGCAAGGGCCTCGTTCTGCTTTTTCTAGAAGAGTCTTTACTCTTTCCCCTGCAGACCAGGCTTTGTCACCTTATCAGTGTGCACATGGTGCAAAGGAGCCACTAGCCCTGCATCTGTGTGACTTCGTACTTGAGTACCCACCATTTTTTGACTAGTTACAGTCTCTGGTCTGAGATCAAAATCTCTATTTTGCAAAAAGAAAAAATAATTCTGACGATGAGTGGGTGCTGGACTGACTGGATCTGAGTCAGGTGTCCATATACACCAGGAGCACGAGGGTGAAACACGTGGCCCACCTGCCCACCTAGAGGGGCTGTGGGAACAGGTCATCTGAGTACGGGCGTAAGTGAGACAACGGATTGACACAATAAACCAGGAAATACATGAAAAAATGAAAACGGCGGAATACGGCTGCTTAGCCTTCAACTTGAATGAAACTTTGACAGTCTTGTGACCTGTGGCATTTTACATTTGCGTAATATTTTAAAAATTCGCATACTGTCAATGATGAAGAACTTAATTATTAAGGAAGGAGCTGTGTCTACTCATATTCCCTCATATTCTCTGTGAGTGGGAGAGACTCAGACCATATACACCATCATTTGCCTTTATAAGGAGGTCACTTGAGCAGTGAAAAGAGCAGTAATACCATCTGGTGAACAAACAGAGTCAATGCCCCGGAACTGGAAAACAGCACAGCAAAGGCGCCCTGGTGCTCTCGAATGGCTGAGTGAGAAATACATGATTAACTTGCTGATGTGACAGGTGCCCAAGTGTATCGGTACAAAGAGTCTGGGTGGTAGATAGATACCTGGCAAAACGTAAAGAGTTTAGAAACGTGGGATGTTACATCTAGCGGGGACCCTAGAAATCATGTAGGCCAAGCACTTCATTTTATAGGCAAAGCAGTTATGATCAGGAGGGATTAAGGCACTGGGAAGTCCAAGGTGATAGTGGATTAGGTCGGGAAGACAGATCTCCTGACACGTGGGCTGCTGCTAGCACCCCAGGCACATCTTGATGCTAGGCCAAGCTCTGACTCTCTGGGAAGCCCTTATGCTCATCCTATAAAGGCAGAAACTAACTAACCCTTGAGGCCTAAAGATAAAAAATAATGAGAGCGCCAGGCCCAGGAAGTGAGGAACTCTGTTGATTCAGTCAGTCATCAGATGATTGAATGGATGGATCTGTTCAATCCCGCACGCAGTCAGTCAGGCGTTTTTTCGTTCCCTGACCACTTATTGGATGCTCTTGGTGTGGTTCACGGCTGGGTGCCAGGGAGGGTGCAGAGAGACGATTCCTACTTGCAAGAGGCTCACATTCTAATCTAATGAGGGACAGACGTGTGTACCAACGTTTGTGACTTAATGAGAGCTCAGAGGAAAGTTTGAACGACTGCTTAGATCTTGGAAAGGGCATGGGAGACTTGGAGATTGGGCGGGCGTGGGGAGTCCGAGGAGACCCAGCTCTGGTCTGAGGGACAGTGTGTGCAGTCGTGAGCGTCCAGGAAATCCTAAAGCCTCGTGTGGCTGCAGTGTAGGGGGTCACCTAGCAGAGCAGTGAGCTGAGGGAGGAGAAAAGGCAGGGACCAAGGTAGGGAAGGCCTTGCAGCTTGGGAGCCGTTCATTGCCGGACTCAAATCCACAGTATGAAGTACTGCTGAGAGAGGGTTTCTTCCAGCAGCTAGCTGAATATAACTTTTTGTCTTTTAGACTCAACTCTGCATCTCTGTCCCTTGGCAACAGGTTTTGTTAATATCCTGAGCTGGGTTTAAAGTGGAGAAGCCAAATTGGCCATGAAAAGCTTTCCTTTGTCAAGTCTACGACTAACTTTCTCTATCAGTTAGGAAAAAAAAAAAAGATAGCGAGCTTTATGGGAAAGCGTTTGCGAGGGTTGGTTAGTATTGGTAGTTTTCTTTCACTACCGTTTGATAACTCAACTCATAATGACATGTTGTTGGCGGTTCACCAGCTCGCGCTTGCCTCTGCACCAGGGCATGCCCGGAGGCTGATTCTGATTTTTGTTGATTCTACGGTTTTTTGTTCATAGGAGCATGTCTCCCACCCTGCTGTTTTTTAGTTTTTAGCTAATGAACTTGACATTCCTGCCTGCTAAGCCCCGGGAGATTGTCTGCTTACCCCATTCGCTTCCTCCGTGAGGGCAGGCAAATGCTACTCGCATCTGAGGGCCTGCCATTCTGGGTTTTACCGACGGAAACCCCAGCCTCGGTTCTAGAGCCTGAGATTCTAACCATCCGGACCTCTGGAGGTGGGTCCTGATCTCTGAAAAGGGAAACTGCTCCATGGGTCCCAGTGTCGTAACAAAAGTGCTAGAGGGAGCACCTAGGAAATGGAAAATCAAACGTAAGATGGTTTCTTCCAAATTTCATGAGCAGTTAATATTATTTTTGTGTTATTTTCAACTCGCTTCTTTTTTTAACTCAAAATTTCCAACGTCTACATCCACAGCGTTGCATAGTTCTTAGCAACAAACTTAGCAACAAATCAGAGAAAAAAAATGAACCAGTTTTCTGTATTTTTTCACTAGATGTGTAATCTCATCTATTTCCTCTTACCTCCTTGGGGCTTGGTTTCATCTTGTTGTGACTAGATGGTCGCTAATTCTGCTGTTTTAAAGAAATGACTAATTTGATTGGGAAGATACATGAAGGCCGAAATGCGCAGAGAATACAGAGAGATGGTGCAAATTCAGAAGCGTGAAATTAAGGCAGGTGCCCCCTAGTGGGTGAGGTATCAATATCTCAGACATTTCACCCTTCCTCTACTCCATTTGGGCTCAAGGAAATCATCCATGCTTTTACTGTTTGTGGTAGAAGTTTGGGAGAAATTAACTACTTAAACAATACTCTAACGGTAACCTGAATTTATATGTAACTGGACTCATTTGTTTTCCAAACTGCATTATCCATTTTAAACACCTCTGAGAATAAAAGATAAATATGGTCCTGCAATCCCACTCCTGGGCATATATCTGGAGAAAACTCTAATTTGAAAAAATACACGCACCCCAGTGTTCACGGCAACACAATAACCAAGACATGGAAGCAACCTAAGTATCCATCGACAGATGAATGGATAAAGAAGAGGTGGTACAAGTATACAATGGAATATTACTCAGCCATAAAAAGGAATGAAATAATGCCACTTGCAGCAACATGGATGGACCTAGAAATTATCATACTAAGTGAAGTAAGTCCGACAGAGAAAGACAAATATCATATGATAACACTTATGTGTGGAATCTAAAAAAATGATACAAGTGAACTTATTTACAAAACAGAAACAGACTCACAGACATAGAAAACAAACTTATGGTCACCAAAGGGGAAAGGGGCGGGAAGGATCAATCAGGAGCTTGGGATTAACGTATACACACTACTAGATATAAAACAGATAAACAACAATGTCCTACTGTAGAGCACAGGGAACTATATTCAATATCTTGTAATAGCCTATAATGGAAAAGAATCTGAAAAAGGATATATATGTGTTTATACATATATATGTATAACTGAATCCCTTTGCTGTACACCAGAAACTAACACAACATTGTCAATTAACTATACTTCAATTAAACAAAAAAAGAGAAACATAAATAGTGGAGATTGAGGAAGAACTTTGTTTTTCATATAAATTGTAAATGCAAGAGTGTATGACCAAGAAAGGTAAGGAAGTCTTTAAAATAAAGGACAGACTCAGCTTTATGGATTGTTTTAGATCTGAGGTTCCTAAAAGTTAAAAAAAATCTAAAATGTATTTTCAATCATTTGGAATTGATTTAAAAACAAAATACACGTGCTGCCAACAGTGTTAGCTTGTTAGACTGCAAACAGCACTTTGGAAGAAGTACAGCTGTCACATTTTCTGTCCTTTGTAGAGATTTAACCTTGGGAAGATAGCAAGTTTGCAAATTAACAGATCTCATCGAAATTCCATCCTTCTTCCCTGGAGCTTCCGCTACCCCAACTCCACCGCCCCCGCCCCCCCAAGAGCACAATCCTGTGGTTCTCTTGATTCATAGAACACTTTTTCCTTTTTCTCACTGTTGGATATGCTAGTTATCAGGCAGGTTTAAAATGACAATCAATGAAGAAATGCTGTCATTTTAAAAACTGTATAATAGGGGCTTCCCTGGTGGCGCAGAGGTTGAGAGTCCGCCTGCCGATGCAGGGGACGCGGGTTCGTGCCCCGGTCCGGGAGGATCCCACGTGCCGCGGAGCGGCTGGGCCTGTGAGCCGTGGCCGCTGAGCCTGCGCGTCCAGAGCCTGTGCTCCGCAACGGGAGAGGCCACAGCAGTGAGAGGCCCGCGTACCGCAAAACAAAAACAAGTACTGTTTGAATAAATTATCGACTAGCAACATGCAGAGGTAGCCTTATGCAGACTTGTAAGGTAGGCTGAGATGGACTTTGACGAATTCAGTCTCCCTTTTCTAACCTTTCCTCTTGCTTCTCACAGGAGAACTTCTTATCACACCTGTGGAACCCTCATGTGTCTTCTTTATATATGTATAGTTTTTATTGTGGTCAAATATCGATACATGTAACGTAAAACTCACTATTAAATCGTTCTGGAGTCTACAGTTCTGTGGTTTTACTGTCGTCACAAGGTTGTGCAACCGTCACCACTGTTGAGCTCCAGAACATTTTTGTCACCACAGATGGAAAGCCGTCACTCCCACTCCCTGCCCTGGCAACCACCGACTTTCTGTCTCTATGGATTTACCTATTCTAGATACTTCCTGTGAGTGGAACCATACAACACGTGGTCTTCGTATCTGCCTTCTTCCACGTAGCCTAATTTTTTTTCAAGGTTCGTTCGTGTTGTAGCGTGTTATCAGTACTTCATTCCTTCTTACACCCGAATAGCATTCCATTGTTTGGATATATCACATTTCTTTCCTCTTTTTATTTCCTGTCAAAATCCAGTGTCTAAGAGAACCTCTTAAAAAGTAGTTAATAAAGTACAAAATAAATATAACCTAAAAACTCATCCAAGGGGAATTTGCTTTGTTCAAGTGGAAAACAGCTGAAAATAAAGTAATATATTTCTGATGGGGGAATCTCCAAGATGGGAAGACATTTCCAAGGGGATAGGGGATTTTTTTTTTTTTAGCGCCACTGAATTACATATTCATGAACATCTGACTTCTTGTAAAACCAAGTCTACCCGGTGGTTGTAGGACTGGAAAAGGTATTGAACTGAGTAGATGGGCACAGAGTTCTGATCCTGGGTTAATTGTTAGTTGACACTATGTTGCCTAGTGTTTTCTGTTTGTTGTTTTGGTTTGATTTTGAACCAGGCCTTCTGCTAAGCTCTTTTACATACCTTTTTATCTCATGTAATCCTCACAAAAATTGCATGGAATAAGTCTACTTTTTATCCACATTTTATCAACGAGGAGTCTGTACATAAGGAAATGTTGGAAGACTAGATACCAAAGCTGAAGTTTCACTTGTAGTAAATTGTGGGGCAAGACTCAGACTCATGTCTGATTATCTTTAGCCTGAGCTCAGAACCACTTTCTTTTACATTATTATTTTTTATTTTTTTGGCTGTGTTGCGTCTTCACTGCTGCACACAGGCTTTCTCTAGTTGTGGCGAGCACGGGCTCCAGGCGCACGGGCTTCAGTAGTTGTGGCTCGTGGGCCCTAGAGCGCAGGCTCAGTAGTTGTGGCGCATGGGCTTAGCTGCTCCGCGGCATGTGGGATCTTCCCGGACCAGGGCTCGAACCCGTGTCCCCTGCATTGGCAGGCGGATTCTTAACCACTGCGCCACCAGGGAAGTGCCTCAGAACCACTTTATGGCAGGGGTTGGCAAAGTACGTCTCACTGTGTGTTTTTGTACAGCCCACGAGCTAAAATGGTTTACACATTTTTTAAATGGTTAAAATGATCAAAAGGAATGTCTCATGACCCTATGAAAATTATACAGAAGTTCTAGTTTCTGTGTTAGAACAGTCACGCCTGTTTGCTTTATGTATTGTCTCTGCTTTCATGCTACAATGGCAAAATTGAGTTATTTGGACAGAAATTATGGCCCACAAAGGCTGAAATGTTTCCTATCTGGCCCTTTATGGAACACATTTGCTTGTTTCCTCACCCGTAAAATGGAGACGGGAAAGAATTCAATTGCATTATCCTTCAGGTCCCTTTCAGCTCTAATGTTCTAAGAATTGCAGAGAAGGGTGTTTAGATCTTCTGCTTTCCGGGGAGGCCTCCAGCTCCCTCCACCTTCCTCATTGTCAGCTGATGAGTTTGCTCCTCTGAGGACAAAGACTGAGTCCATCTGAAACAGACATTCCTCCCACCCACCCCACTCCTGGTCATACCCACCCATGCCCTGACCTCACATCTCTCTGTGCATCTGTCATTTCACTGATTCATCTGTCTGAGTAATAAGCAAGGTTATGGTTTATCCCATGCCTGTCATACCCAGGCACTCCATGGGACAGTGAAGAAGGTTCAGAGATGATACGTGTCAAGTCAGGTGTATTATGTCCATTTTAGGGATGTGAGAACTGAAGCTTAGGGCGGTGAAATTGCTGCTCCAGGACACATCAGTTAGCAAGTCGTGGTGCTGGCAGAGGGACCCCAGTCTTCCTGACCCCAGGGCCGCTACTTCTCTTGACCGATGTGATCTTGGTTCTCTGTCTACCTAGTTGTCTCCCTGACCCCATATGGCCCCCATCCCTCTGTGTATACCCTCTTCATTCCCCCCACTTTTTCTGATGTTCTTTTCTTTTTTGTATTAAGCTTGCATCCTGAGAACAATGTCCCCTTGGGTCAGCTCTTCCTCTGACCGTACCCGCCAGCCCTACCCCTATCCCTACCCTCATGAGATTCCTCTCCTCTTGGGTGTAAGTAGGGCAAAAAAAGCATGAGTTCAGTTTGGTTCTGTCATTTGCAGCCATGTGACCTTGAGTACTTGACTTCACTAAATCTGGGTGTACACATCTGTAAAATGGGATGGTGATCATAGCAGCCACAGAGGCTTGACTCGAGAATTAAACGAGATCACCTATGTGCTATTATACCTAAACGTGCCTGTGTCTAACAGACACTAAGAACTGCAGCTCTTGGTCTTCTATTATTATAGAATGGTATTGTCTATCCTTTTTTTTTTTAAAGAGTTTTTACTTTTATTCCAGAAATTTAACACTTTTAATTTGTGTGCTTTAAAAAAATTTTTTTTAAATCGGGGTACAGTTTGTTTACAATGTTGTGTTGGTTTCAGGTGTACAGCACAGTGATTCAGCTGTACATATACATATCTCTGCTCTTTTTTAGATTCTTTTCCCATACAGGCCATTACAGAGTATCGAGTAGAGTTCCCTGTGCTGTATGGCAGGTCCTTATTAGTTATCTAGTTTATATATAGTAGTGTGTATATGTCAGTCCCCATCTCCCAATTTATCCCTCCCCTGCCCTTACCCCATGGTAACCGTAAGTTTATTTTCTACGTCTGTAACTCTATTTCGTTTTGTAGATAATGCATTTGTACCCTTTTTTAGATTCCACGTGTAAGCGATATCATATGAAATTTGTCTTTCTCTGTCTGACTTCTATCCTATTGCTCAGTCCCAAGCCCCCAAATTACCTCACTCGGTTTTCTGGGGTGTTTCATGGTCTCTTTCCACTTAAACCATCCAATTTATATTCAGCTTGTTCTTCCCTCTGTCACATGCATCATCTCCTCTAGCCGCTTATAGATTTTTCCCTCCAGCATCTCATACCCCTCCCATAGGCGGTGCCTTTTCATAGACTGACCATCTTCCCCTCCTTTCCTTCAAGTCCTATGCGTTTGTCAGGCCTCACCTAAGAGCTAGCGCCACCTGTGACTGGCCCCTCTTGTCCTGGTCTCTTCCTTTATGAACTCCCTTTGAACGGGGAGTCACAGAGTCATCAACTGGCCACAAAAGGCACCACGTTGTTCTTCCCACTTGGTCAGGTTACGTGACTTCAGGAAGGTCATCCAACCCGTTGGTGGCAATGTCTGACACTGCCGTCTCTATTTTCATATAAACAATCTCTGAATCATGCACATGTTCTTACATTATTCACCATTCAATCCACAGAGTCTTAGTACTTATTTTATGATAGGCTCGGAACTGAAGAAAGATAGTAAGGACGAGTTTCGTGCACTTGCACTTGACAGCACGTGCCTCCCGAGGCACCTTGCTTGCCCTGACCTACTGCTGGTCCTGGTGAGACCTCCACTTGTCCTGAGAGCTGACGATCAGGGTGGGGTGGGGTCTGGGGAATGACTAACCACACCAGAGGCTACAGCAACATAGAGGAAGTAGTGATTAATTTGGGGGCCATTAGGAAGGGCTTCACAATGGAAGTGACATTGGAGCTGGGTTTTGAAGGATGGATAAGAGTTCAGTAGCAAGGGGAAAACATTTTGGTCGGACTGAAGAGCTTAGGGGAAGCAAAGGAGGCCTGAATACGCATGTCCTGTATGTTATGTAGGTTTTGGGTACAAGTGGGTTTTGTCTGGGGTGCAGTGTCTTAGGGAGTTGGGGGAGAAGAGGTGATGGAGTGACCACAATTCAGATTTTTTTTTTTTATTAAAAAGTCCATATGCTTTTCTTCTAGTACCTCATTGTACTTCCTTCCACATAAAAGGTCTGAATAGATTTGGCCCTGAAACCTTTTGAGGTGCTGTAACATTGTCCGTTTGTCTTTCTGTGCCCTTGAACTACAATTCTGTTATTTTCAGGCTTCCCCCTCCCCCTTTTGCTTCAATCCTTCTGCTTGCTGCGTGATGCACATTGTGAATGCAAAGGTTGATAGGGTCATAGGTTTAGTGGTACTTCAACTGGAAGTTTCTGGTTGGAGCAGGTGCTGTGCTGCTTGATTTCTCACCCTTGAGGATGATTTCTGAATCAATGAGAGTCCTTGTGAAAAGGTATAGAAACTGAGTCTTACTGATCTTGGCAGGAAATGAATCCGTTGAAAGAATCTGGGGTAGTTCGTAGAAGATGCCGAAGGGCCAGAGAACTAGAATCAGACAACAGAGCTCGAACAGACACGAAAATATACCAAACAAGGGGGCTGGTGCCGACACCACTGCTACCACTAGTGGGTACAGATTCCTCGCTTGTGCCACTGCTGTTGGACCTGGGGTGCGGTCCTCATCGTAGCTGCTCCAGTACGGCTTCCCAAACTGGAAGGAGCTGCCACTGCTATTGTCAAGTGCCAGAATGGAGCCTGTGTGGCCTGTTTACATCACGAGGGACAAATTCCAAGTCTACAGTGGCTGTGCTGGGCCCAGACTCCAGCGCAAAGGGTGCTGAGAAAGTGAGTATCCAGCACTCTTAGCTTCCATCACGGGTAGCTGGCTCCGCCTCGTGAGACTGCAGATTCTCCAAACACAGGAAGGGGACTCATGCTAAATGCAGGACCAGCATCTACTGCCATCCCTAAGCTGGCCATTGTATACATGCCACCAACTTTCAGACGCATGGGAAATAAAAGTGTATTTGCATCGGGAAAAGATTTGTAGCAACAGTCTGAGATAGAGGAAGGAAACTCAGACTCGGAGAGTTCAGTAGTGGAGCAAAAACTCTCAGTCTTAGATTACTTACTGACCTCAAAAGCAAAAGGGCTGGCTCAGCCTTAGTTAGGTCTGTCAGGGAGCTAATTCTGTTTCACTTAAGAGAAGTGAGATTTGAAATGTGAATGGCATTGCCTTGATTTGTGAATGATTTTCAGAAATCATAGACAAAATCAGAGAATAAAGTTTGTTTTATCCTAATTAAAAACTTGAGTAGTAGAATAGGTGTGTTTCTTGTTTCACAGAAGGGAAAACTGTTGCATGGAGTAGCTCGTTTGGGGTTATGTAACGACCAGGTGGTCGACCCGAGGCTAGGACCTAGTCTTTCCCTTTTGCTTTCTGTATTTTCACCACGCCTCGGGTATTTGTCTGTAGGAACCCCGTTTTCTTTGGGTAAGAAATGAATTGTCTGTAAATGCCCGAGTACCATGAAGAGTATTAAAAGAACTCTGATTTCTTGCCTAACGATTGGGTTGGTAGGACATAAACAGTAGCTTTACTTCTCAGGGTGGTTATTTGGATGAGGGATACGTTGCATTTCTATACTCTGGCTTGAAAAAGTAAACCTCGTGGAGGTGTCTCTTCCTTATTTTGAGATATTTTATACCATCAACTTCAGTTTCAAATGTATCATTCTGAGCTTTAGGTCACATTTATTTCGAGTCATTAAAGCATGCGGGTCAGGTGGCCCAAGAAATCAGATAGGTACACACACAGCTAAGGCGTTAAGAGTTTAAGCAAGAAAAAAATGTTGTTTATTTTTTACCCTGCAACAAAGGTATTTTGGGTGTGTGCACGTGGTCTCGCCAGCTGCCGTCTCCCTCGATGTTAGATTAGCTTTCATTGCTTTCGTCTCTTCTGGGGACGAATGGAAACGGAGCCGGGGGGACGCAGATCTATCACTTTGCCTCAGAATATCAAGTTTGTATAATCTAGCCTGTGATTGACAGTTGACTGTTCAGTGGCTGAACGCTGGCGTTCTCCTAGGGAAGGAGGACGCAGTGCAAGGATACAGCTCGGATTTGCGTTAGTCAACAAGTGTTGGGAGTGACGCACAGGAAGCCGAAACTATACTAAGTGCTAGAGATTGAGTTGCTACTTATTCAGAGTCGTGTTACACGGGCTAAGTCAGCAGCAGCAGGACGGCAGAGCCAAGTCACTCTCTGTACCTCAGTTTCTCCTCCAGTGTTTAGAGGCATATCCTAGATCCCAGACCTCTCATGTGTGGCTAGGCTTGGAGGTGGGTGTTTTCTCCCTGTTGCAGGTGAGGAAATCCAAGCTCGGGGAGGCTGAGTCCTTTCCTTTGAGGTCACGGAGCTAGTCGGTAGCAGGGTGGGGATGCGGATTTAGATCCGGGGCCCCTCAGCCTCATTGCCTCTTCTTATCCCCTGACTTTCAGCATCATATCAGTGCCCCCCACAGATCCTGAAAGACACGTGTGCACGCCTCCTCCACCTTTTCACGATGGCTGTGTTTTGAGCTTGCTGGGGAACAGGTGCTTGAAAACACAATGGCTAGACTTTGTCATGATTTTTTTTTAAGATATTGAATTATTCAATTCTGTGAAGTAGTCACTGAATTCGATACCCTTAGCAGGTTCGATGATGTGGGTGATTTATATAACTTCGTATTTTATTGTCATCTTTGTCTCCTACCAACAAAGGAGTCCTACGTACAGGTAGGTTTCGGAAGCGGAAACGGGCGATGGCACGGAAGGCGGTTTCGTCAACAGGTAGCGGCCGGAAGAGAGGAGATGACGCAGGGAAGAATTAGGGTAGCCGTTTCACCTGGGGCCGCCGGGGCATTCAGAAGGGTGAGCGTCGGCCGACCGGAGGGAAGTCAGGTCCTAAAGGCATGATGGGAGTGGAGAGGAAGCAAGGTCCACGTTTCCCTATAGCAGGGAGCCTTGGAAAAGAGGGGACGGCCGGGTCCAGGGAAATGCAGACGTGCCAGACTGTTGAGGTCAGCTGGGAGCCAGGGCCCTTTCAGCCTGACATTGAGGGACTTCCCTGGTGGTCCAGGGGTTAAGTCTCTGAGCTTCCCCTGCAGGGGGCGCGGGTTCAATCCCTGTTCGGGAAACTGAGATCCCGCACGCCGCGAGGCCGAGAAACAAACAAGCAAACCAAACCAAAACAAACCAAAACACGTGAACTTGCGGGGCAGCGTACGGCACACCGCAGCGAGGAGACCTAGGGACTCGGGGTCGGAAGCAGGCAAGCAAGTCGGGCAGCCCAGGCCTGAAACGGCGAGGCGCCCTTGCACACGCTTGTCGCTCGGGAAGCAGGACAGATGCACCTAGTACTGTCCCAGCGCCTCTCTCATCCGTCTTGCCCCTCCTCGTTTGTGCGAGGACTCCTTACCCCACCGTAAAAGCAAGGAACTGGCTCAGTTATCTAGCTTTGTGGGGAAATATTCTCAGAGCATTTTTTTAAAAAACTAAAGTCCTCTCAGCATGGAGGCCTAATTGAACCCTCTTTTACGTGAGACTCTTTCTGGAAAGGCACTGTCTTTTCTTCTCGTCACTGAAACGCAGTCTAACGTTTTTACGTACGGGTGTGTGGTGCGCGGAGAGCCCGGGAGAGGCTGCTGAGGTGCTGGGCCTGGTGTTCCCCGCGGGGCGGGCAGCCCTCGGTGTGCCCGCTGCCGTCCTGCTGCTGTGCCGCGGTCCCTGTCCCCGCCCTGGCCCCGCTCCCGATGGCAGCCACGCTGGCCACTGCTCTTTCCACTCCTCTTTGCGTGTTGCTTCTGTTTTTTCGCTCTGCAGCATCCCGTCTGTCGGCCCCTGTGGCTTACTTCTTTAGCATCTCCAGGTAACGCCAGGCTCCTTCCTCTGGTTGGTGGATGGGCTGCTTGCGGGGCCGGATGTCCTTTTGGTGCTTTGCTTCATCGTGGCTCTTTTCAGCATGGTTCCGAGCATTTGTTTTCGTTGCTGGCGGTGGAGGTGCTTTCCTTTCCTCTTTGGCCTCTGGTGTCTTCTGTCCTTGGGGTTCACGGCTTTTTTCCGCATGGTGAAGTTGCTGAGTGAAAGGCTCCCCTCACAACTGGTGTGTTTGTAGGTGTTGCAGGGCTGGCCGGGCGTGATCAGCCACGCGTGCTGTGTCGAGGTCTAGGGCAAAGGCCGGCACGCCTGGGTTACAGCTTTGAAAGTGACATCACCAGCCCTTTGATGACAGTGGTGAAAGGAGCCTGTTTTTCTCCTTCCTTTGGCATGATTAACAGCATCGATTCTGGAGCCAGGCTGCCTGGGTTTAAATCCCAGCTCTCCCCTAATTAGCAGTGTAGCCTTAGGCACAGGACTTAACATTTCTGTTTCTCCATCTGTAAAATGGGGATGATACTAGTACTCTGGAAATAAGGCTGATGTGAAGATTCTATATTATGTGATACATGTTTTATATATTTATAACATACCACATGTAAAAGAACATCATATGTCAATACAATGTATTATTACAGTTATGTATTATATAACATATATAATATAGTTATAACATATGTTATATATCATAATAGTATATCACTCAAATTATATATGATATTGTAATATATAACATGTAGTGTATAAACCATGCATATAGAGTTCATAAATGTAAAGCCTTTAAAACAGAGCTGGTATACAGCAAGCAGGTGCTATGTGAGAGTTTATTACGGTTGTAACAACATTTCATGGAGTAGAATCTGTAAAAATACTGAGTCACTATGCTGTATATCTGAAACTAATATAGTACTGTAAATCAACTATACTTCAACAGAAAAATCAATAGGAAAAAAGGAGCTTATTCTTCTGGGTTTCTGTGGAGTTTTTTCTGCGGGGGGCGGAGAGGGGAGTGCATTTTTGGTTTTGACTTAAAAGCAAGGCTGATTATTATTGCTCAGACTGCCCTGAGCGGTTACTTGTCATTTCTCTCCTTAATTTAAAGATGTCGTGTTTTCCTAGGAGTAGGTGCAGAGTGAATATGTGTAGCTTGATCTAAATCTGAACCACAGCAAGCACCTGGATGGCTCTGGGTCTGGGGCGGTAGCATTCGGAAAGCCTGGTCTCCACGTTGCCTGGCCAGAAGGTAACCAGCCGGTCACCTGCCCATCTCCTCGGGCCTCCAAATGTCCCTCTTGTTTTCAGTGCTTTTCAGCTCCCTTCTGAGACTCTTGTGTTTGGGATGCAGCCGTGGAGGTCACGCTCTGGCCCAGCGTTCACCCATGCTCGGCTTCTCTGTAGCATTTCAGAGGTCGGGGGCAGGGGGTCAAACCCATTGTTCCAGTTTGCGGTAACAGGGTAGTTTTTCCTTGAGAAAAAATTTCTTCCAGAGTACTTTTTCTCTTAAGATCTGTGTTTCATGATAAAGTTGAGCTATAGGAAGTTGAGGCCAGTTTTTTAGTTTCGTCCAAAAACACATTTTGTGAGCACCTTCGATGCAAGAAAAATATAAATATGGTCCTGCCCTCAGAGTAATTACAGTCTAGACAGTACAGTTTTGTAAATACACACATGTATATATCATGAAATATAATAGGAAAGTATTTTTGGTACTTGTGAACACAAAACCAGGAGGGTTCTAGTTAACCTGTGAGTGAAACGGGATGGGTAGGGGTGAATCTTGAAAAATGTTTATGGAAGGGATTTTATTTGAGCTGAATCCAGAACATTGAGTCGGTTGGCGTGAGTCAGTCAGGGAAAGGAAGCATAGTCTAGACAGAAAACAACGTGAATAAGGGCACAGAACCTCCAAGCATCCTGGTGGTCTGAGAATGGCAAGAATTTGTCCTGGCTGAAGTGAAGTATGAGTGAAGGACAATGAGAATTTACAGTCAGGGGTTATATCAGCGGCACGCTGGCGCTGCCTTGTGTCTGGTTCACGAAAGCTGTTTATTAAGTAGCCAGTAATTTTCCAATCTGCTTGTTAAATTGTGGGTAGCTTGAAATCGACAGTGGTGGAAATATTTACACCATGGAAATCGGCAAATATCAGGGCTTTTGTCCCCCCGAAGAGGGCTTTCTCAGTGCCCTACTGCTGGTGATGCCCTTGTGTGCCCCTCTCTGATGGTTATTCTGTAGGGCCCCTCCGTGTCGGCCATGGGAGTCAGTGCAGGATGCTGGCAAGGGACTGGCATGGTCAGCTTTGTAATTTAGAAGGAGAACTCTGTGTCTTTGGTTTTGTCCCTCAGGAAACACACCCAGAGAGGGGGCTTTTCATGCAGGAGCTTTCTGGGGAGTGTTCTTGGGACTAGAATTGAAGGGGAGTGAATGAAACATGACTGGACAGAAGGAAGAGGGGACAGACTAAGCTGCTAAGGCCCAGGCCCCAGGGATGCTTTGGAGCTGGAAGGGTTCACCTCAGGGGTCAGGCCTTTATACAGCCACCATCAGTGGACGAGGCTGGCCCTGTGGAGGGGCGCGCAGCCACTGGGAAGTGGCTCTGCAGCTGAGGACACTCCCAGGAGAAGCTCCGCGAGCGGGGAGGGCACGCCGCGGGCCTGAAGGCCACTCGGGCTGTCCCACCCCCGCACCCACTGCACCCCAGCGGCAGTGTGGCGGATCTGTGAGCCCCATGGGAGGAGGGCAGCCAGGAAGCCAGATGGGAGAGTGTGACTGTTGTCCAGGTCAAGGGTGATTAAGGCCTAGATAGAGGAGCAGCCCCAAGGATGGAGGAGGTGGGGGAGGGCCGGCTGGTGAGCAGGTAGGTCTCTGGGACCCGTTCCGCCCGCCCGTGGTGGTTTTCAGCTGAGGGCTGGAGCTGCCCCCGAGGCTGCATTAGGCAGCGTCCGGAAACAGTCTTGGTTGTGTAACTGGGAGGGGCTGTGTGTTTGTGTGTGTGCTCTTGGCATCTTGGGAGTAGAGGTCAGAGAGGCTGGCAAACATCCTGCAATGCACAAGACAGCGCCACATCGGAGCATCACCAGGCCCCAAATGTCGGTAGTGCCAAGGTCGACATGGTATTACGAGCAAAGGAATGCCATCAGGAGAAGGGGAAGGGAAGCGTGAGATGCCTTCCTCCTCTGGCTCTGCCCAGGGCATCTGGGTATTGCGTCCACAAGTCAGTACCAGACTGCAAACGTGGAGACAGTCCTTTACTGATGGGCAGAGGAGAGAAGAACTCTTATCTTAGAAGCAAATACACATCATACTGTCTCTCAAACCCTTCCTGTCTCCTATGGAAACTTGAATTCTAGATAGCAATAGATTCTCATGTCTTTCCTTTCCATCTCCCTTCCAAAAAGTTCCATTAGAGCTTCACCCTGTATTTAAAAATACAGATGTGAAGGCAAGCCAATAATACTAAAGGGGCTTTTGGAATCACCCCTGGTTTTTGCTACCATGGTAAAAGTTTTGCTAAGAAATAGTAGAACTATGGGGATTATTGAGAAATGTGTTACTTAGGTTTTAGCAAGGTAGTAAAAGCAAATGAAGAAAATGAAATTTAATCAGGGAAAACCAGAAGCTGCTAAGGGAGGTTTGAACTTAGGTCGTGAAGAAGGGCATATCACATATCTTAGCTAGCTTCTAGCATGAGGACATTCAATTACAGCAAATTGGTAAGGACTTGGGTGCTTTTTTTTTTTGCCTGAAAGCTGGTATTGCACAGAGTGACGGTCAGCCAGGCCTCTGAGGTGTCCTGGCCAGAGCCGAGGAGGAGACTCCAAGCGAGCTGGAGCAGAGGGGCCCCTGGAGCCACTGCAGTGCCCTTGGGTGGGCCTGAGCAGAGGACTTTGGCAGGAGCAGAGGTGCAGATTTCTTGGATGTGCACGGGTGGGAGAGGTAGAAAAGGCAGGCACATTAACGCCTGGTGCATTAATGGACAGGATGACGGACAAGAGCGGCGGGCTGAACATCGCTCCTGTAAAGGGCCAGACGGTAGGTTCTGTGGGCCTAGGGTTTCCTTTGCATCTCTGCTGTCATAGAGTGAAAGCAGGCAGATAATGGGTGAGTGTGCGGTGTTCCAGCAAAATTTTATTTACCAAAACAGGCGACAGGCCAAATCCGGCCCATGGGCGGTAGTTTGCTGAGCCCCTGCGCTAGGGTCTTGAGGAACTGGGTGCACGTAAGAAATGATTTTCATGTGCAGCTTAAGGAAGGTGTGGGCAAGGAGGCGCAGGTAAGAGTTACGGCCGAGGGGGCCGGACGCACTCGCCCTCCTTCCTCGCGTCTGGTCTCCGTCTCCGAGCCACCTCTCTCCTGTCTCTCTTTATTGCTTATCTGTTTACTTTGGCCGCACCACGCGGCACGCAGGATCCTAGTTCCCCGACCAGGGATCGAACCCGCGGCCCCTGCAGTGGCAGTGCGGAGTCTTAACCACTGGACTGCCAGGGAAGTCCCTCTCTCCTTTTTCTAAATGATTTTTAGTGTGTGTGTGTATTTTTAGCTGCTTATTGATTAATAAGAATTGATTTCCCGTTATTTGGGAAGTGTTAAATTGTAGGAGGAACCTCGTCTAGTTCTCTCTGTTAGCCCTTTGTAAATGCAGTTTAGCTATTTTTCTCTTGCGGGTAGCTCTTTAATTACGTTTTCCTCTATTTGCCACTGACCTTGGGTCAGTGTTTCTCAACTTTGACTGTATGTTAGAATCACCTGGGGGATCTTTTAGACATCCCAATACCCAGGCTGCATTTGGAACAATTAATCAGAACTCCAGAGGCAGGCCCAGGTATCATTAGATGCTAAAGCTCCCTGGGGATGCCGATGTACGGCCAAGGTTAAGAACCACTGCTTTGGATTTAAAGGAAAAAAATGCCCCTGACACATTGTCCTAGATGCTGAAATGAAGAGGGACATTTAACCTGCATAGATAACCATTTATGGCCCACAGGTTATAGCTATGAAAATGGAATTCCTCAGATTTTAAGGGCTGTATTCAGACAAGCTTATTTCTCAGTGCCACAGTCGGAATTCTTTGTTGTGGTAGAGGCAAGAAAAGAAAGACCAGGAAGGTATTGTGACTTGGCTGACGTCTGCATTCCTAGCCAGAAGCGCTTTTTCCATCCCCGGGTGCGGTGACAGCCTTTGAGCATGGTGAAAGCTTCCAGGCTCCAGTGATTAAGTCATTATCCACAGGAGCCAGTCTTGACCAGAGTAAATGATCAGGACAGATGCTCTGACTGTGTCCAGAGGGAATAACCTTCTAACGTAGTCATGGGCGCCTACCGTATTTGATGGTGTTTCTTACAGAACCTACTTGATCGCTCAAGGTGACTTTTGTTTCATGTAGGGAGACCCAGGGCGATTGAAAAGGTAAACTCAAGGAACTTTTATATAGGTATGTCAAAATTATTTTGAAAATATGTACCTGGGGATAATAATACTTTGTAAGTAGCAACATTTTAAGGGATTGTGTCAACAGCATATGGTTCACAATTTTTTTTTTTTTTTTGCAATTTATAAATGCAAGATTCTAACCTTGTGATGCTGGCATTGCTCAAGTATTTACTATTCAAAGCTGAACTTCAAAGATTTAGAGCTTTCTTTCCTAAGCGAGAGTTAGAGAATCATGGCTCTGGGGGGCGTGGGGGGCAGCCTACAAGGTCCTGAAGAGGACCGCAGCTGGGAGCAGAGCGTCTAATAACGACTGCAGCTTCTCAAGCCCCATTACATATGCTGGGGGTGTGGCTTCGTTTACTGAGGGACCATGGAAAGAGAATAGGATTCTGTCCACTGCAAGTAACTGAATGCCAGCAAAAGTGGTTGTGCAACGGGGGTTTCTTGCTCCCTCTACAAGAATACCTGGAGAGGCATCCCTCCAGAGTTGGTTAATTCACCAGTTGAACCCTGCCCGGGCCTGGGAGGGCATCCCTTCAATTCGTGATTCCCTTGACTTTTTCTTTCTGGTCACAGGATGGCTGCTCTGTAGCCCCAAATGTCATGATGTCACATGACAACATCAAAAGGCAGGAAAAGAACGGGGCATTTCTCCCCTGGGTCTTATTATTATTTTAATCAGGAAGGAAAAGCTTTCCAGGAGCTCCCAGAAGACTTCTCAGATTTCAAACCTGGAGCCAAAAGCTGTGTTACTTATTCCCCCTCAAACCCATATTGGCAAAAGGCGTTAATTTACCGCGGTTGGCATAAAATAGGGGTTAGCCAACTTTTTCTGTAAAGAGTCTGATTGTGAATATTTTGGCTTTGTGGGCGACATATGGTCTCTGGTCCATACTCCTCTTTTTCTTTTCTTAGCCCTGGGAAAATGTAAACAAGCATGATTATATCTAGGGGTGTGTGCCAGGCATACACTAATCAATTGCTTTTCATCTCCTGAGGCTGGTGGAGGGGCCCACCAGCCCTGCCACCCATTTTCAGAACAAAACTGTGATTTTGTTAGCAAACTGAGTGGGCAGCCAACTGTGTTTGCCTCAATATCTAATTTGTAGACTTGCTGTAATGATTATTACATGGCATAACTAAAGAAAGCAAATAATGTAGTTCTGGGCACATCTTAGGTCCACAACCAAAATACTTATATTATTATTGTTATTTTGTGTTATTGTCGTTGTTTAGTAATCTTGTTTCACCCTGTGGAATTCTGTCATCTAAACTCGGCTTAGATGCATAAATGGAATTCTGATTAGACCGTAGTAAAACATTACTTGGTGATTTTTTTAGTTGATTCAGTTTTCCTCTATTGTGGGGAAGTGTGGCCTCTGAATTCCATATCTCGTCCATTTATACAAAATTTTAAAGTTCTGAGATTATCATAGTAAGTGAAGCAAGTCAAAGACAAGTATCGTATGACATCACTTATATGTAGAATCTAAAAAAAATGATACAAACGCACTTATTTACAAAACAGAAACAGAGTCACAGACATAGAGAACAAACTTATGGTTACCAAAGGGGAAAGGTGGGGGGGAGGGAGAAATGAGGAGATTGGGATTAACATACATACACACTACTGTATATAAAACAGGTGACCAACGAGGACCTACTGTAGAGCACAAGGAACTCTACTCAATACTCTGTAATAACCTATATGGGAAAAGAATCTGAAAAACGATAGATACACGTATATTTATACTAAAGCACTGTGCTGCACACCTGAAACTGACACAACACTGTAAATCAACCCTACTCCAATATAAAACAAAAATTAAAAAAAAAGTAATTTGGCAATGGGCAATTTGATGAAGGAAAATTGGGATTTGAATTCTGAGGCCTTTAGTAGCCTTTTCATTGGAATAGAGTTATTATTCTCACTATGTCCGTCAGCTTAGACTAGGTTGCAGAACACCTCCAGATTTCAGTGGCTCAATACAAGAAACATATCATTCCTTGCCCAAGCTCCATGTCCCTAATGAATCGTCAGGGAACCCCACCCCTCTCAGTGACTCAGTGACCTGGCCTGATGGAGGCTCTGCCATTGATGGTTGTACCATCTGGAGAAGATGGCCTTGTCACCAGTCTCCATGACAAGGGAGCACCTCACTGCCTCAGCCTGGAAATGACATATTTCACGTCTCATATTTCAGTGGCCAGAACTGATCACATGGGTCGATCCAGCTGCAAGGAGGGCTGGGAAATATGGGGGAGCAAATGGAATACTGGGTGCGTATTACTGACCCTTTCACTACCCCATTGCTCTATTCATTTTCTTCAGAAGGAGACAGTTGATGAAGTTGGACCATCATAACACGGGTAATTCCTAGTCCTTTACTTTCTATCTTGTCTTACACTCTTGTGTACCCCATTCTCACTTGTTTCCTCTTTATTCTTCTTTTTCATTTTTAGATTACATTCTTCTTTTTCCCTTTTCTTATACAGTTTAGAATCCTGTCAAGAGTTTCTAAAGGTCACAGTGAATGAATTAGAAAGTGATAGAAGTGAGAAGGTGTGTCCCAGCTGGGTAACTACAGTGTGGAAATCTGACAGGATTTATCATTGCAAATGTCAAAAGCACCTTCTTTTGCTCTTTGCACACTCCTCTAACCCAGAGAGTCTCAATTAGGAGAGATGTTGCTCCCTAGAGAATATCAGGCAACATCTAAGAGCAGTTCTGCTTGTCACACAGGATGGGGGTCGCTACCAGCAACTAGTGGGTAGAGGTCAGATAGGCTATTAAACATTATCCGACGCACAGGACAACCTTCGGCTGCAGAAAATTATCAGGGCCTGATGTCAACAGTGTTGAGATAGAAAATGCTGCTTCTGTGTGGTACATATGTATAATGGAATATTATATAAAAATAAAAAAGAATGCAATCATGCCATTGGCAGCAACATGGATGGATCTAGAGATGATCATACTAAGCGAAGTAAGTCAGACAGAGAAAGACAAATACCATACGATATCGCTTATATGTGGAATCTAAAATATGACACAAATGAACTTATCCACGAAACAGAAACAGACTCAAACTTATGGTTACCAAGGGGGAAGGGGGGAGAGTGATAAACTGGGAGATTGGGATTGACACATACACATTACTATATATAAAATAGATAACGAATAAGGACCTACTGTAGAGCACAGGGGACTCTACTCAATACTCTGTAATGACCTATATGGGAAAAGAATCTAAAAGAGAGTGGGTATAGGTATATGCATAACTGAGTCACTCCACTGTACAGCAGAAACTAACACAACATTTTAAATCAATTATACTCCAGTAAAAATTAAAGAAAAAAAAAGAAACGGACTCAGACATGCAGTTGTCACGGGGGTGGGGGAGGGGTGGATTGGGAGTTTGGGGTTCGCAGAGGCAAACTATCAGATACAGGATGGAGGAACAACAAGGTCCTACTGTAGAGCACGGGGACTATGTTCAATATCCTCGGATAAAGCATAATGGAAGAGAATATGAAAAAGAAGCGATATATATGTGTATCTCTGAATCACTTCGCTGTACAGCAGAAATTAACACAACATTGTAAATCAACTATACGTCAATAAAAGAAAAGAAAATGCTGCTTCTTTCTCTTACTAATTACTATCTTGAACCTGATTCTTGAGCAGCCTTTACGTATTTACATGAGCCTGACTTACTTCACACCTTTGTGGACTATATAAAGGTAAAAATGTAAACCCGCACCCCCCCCGCCGCACCCCCCCCCCCCCCCCCCCCCCCCCCCCCCCCCCCCCCCCCCCCCCCCCCCCCCCCCCCCCCCCCCCAAGCACAGGTAGCTAGTTGATTCTTTTACAGACTTTGTGATTATGAAGTAGACTTCCTCAGGGTTCGGGTAGAATCTCTGAATGCAAAAATTTTCACGTTTTACTTTTGTCCTTCTCAAGCTTTATACATCTGTGGAGTTCTAGAATATTTCACTTTGTTTATCCAAGTCACCATTGTCAAAGTATGATTTTCTAAATAGCTAAAAATGTGACTCATACAAATGTGTAGGGAACATATATTGAATAATTATGCAATTCGTTAATGAGGATAGCAAAGCTGGTTCATGGGAGAGATCAAGACAATGAGGATTTACAGACACTGAAGAAAGACTGTTGGCATAGGGTTGATAGTTAAGGTAAAAAACTTGTTAATCTTTCAGGGCCATAGGACTGTAACTGTTGAGGTTAGTTTTGGTAACAGACAGAAGTCATTTGCATCTGCACAGATGTTAATGCAAGTTAATCCACAGCCTCAGGGAGTCCGGGCCTTACTCAGTAGAAGACACCATGTCTAACAGTTAGAGCGTACTCTGGAACAACGGTTCCCACAGGTAAGCCTGCGTCAGGATCACCCCCAGGACCCGTAGAAACTAGATGCGTGGACCCAGCCTCAGTTTTTCCTTCAGGAGGTGTGTGGCGGGGAGATCCTGGCGTGTCTAACAGAGGCCTCAGGTGATGCCGATACTGGTGATGCAGGGATCACACTTCAAGAACAATTGCTCTAATGTGTCCTTGAAAGACACAGTCGACCTTCTGCCTTATTTTAAATTTGGATGTTTTTTTCTTAAGACCCACACAGGAAATATCATAATTGAGAGAAAAGAAAGTAGCCAGGGCAAGCTATCGAAGTAACTGGCAGCTCTCAGTGACTTAACACAAAATGCTGTTTCACTCACTTTATGTCAGATAAAATTGGATGAGTCCTAGACTACCCTCCTTCAGCAATGCCATGTAGGACACGTGGATTTTGAAGGTGTTTATGGCAGGAGAAGAGAGAACTAGAGATCCCAACGTGGGCTTTTCACTAACTAATTCCTAAACCAGAAGTGGCACCTGTCACTTCTACTCACATCCCATTGGCCAGAACAAACGGCAAGGGAGGCTCGGAAATGTGGGGGAACTCATGTGTATTCAGAGAGCGTCTGATGTCTCTGCTGCATGTTTCAAAAATACAAAAAAGTTTGTAAATGTGTGCTTACCGTTCAAAGGACCCAAAGCATTTTAATGATGGTAATGATATTCTTGCTAAAATTATATTTGGATGTGCCTATTTCACACTTAAGAATTTAGATTTCTAGGAGAGCAAGTAAGGGATAGTATAACCAAAGAAAAAGATGAAGTTGACTTAGGGAAGATTCTAATGCTTGAAACTGCTGTTAATGATTTAAAAAAATATGTCTGGAGAAGAACAGTAATTAATTACATAGACAAACATTGGTAGCCCCAAGTAAAACATACTTAAAGAGAGAGAACCATTAATTCTCTTACCATGATGATAAGCTCTTCTATTTCAGGACGCAGCAGGCTGTAGGTCTGGTGTTTGCAGGATGGGGTTCTAACTCTTGCCCTGCCCCAGTTTCCCTTATGGGAAAAATCTCTGCACTCACCAAACATTTACTTAAGGATTACAAGTTGCCATACTCAAGGTGAGAGGAATCAAGTGATTGTCAAAAGCTTTCCGTTTGGGACTGGTTGTTACGTAGCCTCGTGTGTCACTTAGCTTTCTGATTCTGTTTACTTATCTTTAAAGTGGACCCCATTGAAATACTGTGAAAGTTAAATGGACACGAGCACAAAGTTCCTAAAAATCCCTGATCTAATGGTTCCTTTGTTCTTCTTTATCTTATACTTGTTAACATAGGCTAGAAAATCTATCAACTGGATCTTTGTTAGTTGTGGGAGGACCCACTGTATAGATTTGCCTGGGACTGAGTGGGTTCCCGGGGTGTGGATTTTCAGTGTTAAAGCCAGGAATGTCCAGGGCAATGCGGAATGAGTTGGTCACCGTATTTAGTGGAGCATTTTGGAACCTGACTATGGTCGGCCTGGGGGAGTGCCTATACATTTGCTCTCTGGGGGAGAATAGTATCTAGGCTTTATGATGACTCTTCTGTTCTTTTAAAGGGAAAGAACTTGGTTGGGAACGGCCTGGGATTTGTGTTGAGTCTTATTTTAAGGTAGGGCAACCTTATGTCTTTGGAACTTTAATTGATACTAGAAATTGTCCTGAGTTCAGCTTCTCTCCTGTAGTAATCAGGTCTTTAAACTCACTGTCGTTTGGTCTGCTGAGCCCTACACACCTGTGACTTTGCTAATGTCGGGCTAGCAATCTGAGGAGGAGAAGCTGCTGTCAGTGTTCACAGAGATATGCTTGGTGGGACCGAGAGCTCTCCGTGTGAGATACAGACATCTGGGGTGATGTCTGAACTAAATGACCTTCCCCCTCGTTCCTGCCCACTAAGCCCTGTTATTCTGCCTTCGCGCCGCCCCTGCCTGGCCTCCTGTCTTCATCTGAGCTGACTGCTTTGTTTTGGAGGCCACAAGTCTCTGTGGGCGCTCTGACACTGCCTGCTCCCTTACACGGCTGCTAAGCATCTTCCTCCCTTACGCGGCTGCTAAGCATCTCCCTCCCTTACGCCGCAAAACACCTGCAAAACACCTCTCATCATCCTCCTGCTCTAAAACTGCCGTTGCTGCTTCCTTCTGGCGCCACGAGGAAAGCCAGCTTCTTAGCTTGGAAGCTCTGCCTGACCTACTGCCTGACGGGCCACTGGCTCGAAGCCCTTTCACAATCCACACCTTTGCACCTGCCACTCCCTTTGACAACACCCTTTTCCTTTTCCACCTGGACATTATGGACCCATCCTTTTGGACCCAGTTCAAGTGCTCTCTTCCTGGGAGACTCCCCAGCAAGAGTTCCTGCCTCAGAGAGACCTTAGTACCTTTCTGTAGTGGTGGCTTCTTTTGTTGAAGGATACAGCTTGGGGATTTACAGAATGAGTGTGTGACTCCCTACTCTGCCTGGAATTACCTTTGTGCACCAACAGTGAACACTTCAGGAAGGACTCCCATTGCTAAGCCCTGTAACGGTGTTTCCCCTCTCTTATCCAATGCCTGTTGGCATGTTTGTCCCCCATGTTGAGCAGCATTCAACTGGGGATCCTCAGGGCTTGGCCCACCATTCCACGTGACGCTTGAGTAAATGGAGGAGCCCAGTGTGGCATTTTCATGGGGCTTCCTCTCCTTTTCAAGCTACATCCTTTGCTGGGGCCTTGTTATCCCTAGTGTGGTCCCTGGACCTGCAGACTAGCAGCCTGGCAACAGCAGAGAGCTTGTTCAAAATTCAGGGTCTCCAGTCTCCCCCGAGACCTGCTACAGGACAATCTGCATTCTACCAACATCCCCAGAAGATTCATAAGCAGGTTAAAGTTTGAGAGATACCGCTTTAGGCTCGTTTCAAGTTATGGTGCCATTACCACCTCTAATACAACCACCCTTGAATGCGGGTCCTTCAGAAAAACTTACAGTATCTCCCTTCCTTCCTTCCTTCCTTCTTTCCTTCCTTATTCCCTCCCTCCCTCCCTCCCTCCCTCCCTTCCTTCCTAAAATGCACATTCATAGGACCTGCCCTAGACCTACTAAATCGGAATCCCAGGGAACCGGGCCACAACCTTTGAAACAAATACTCCAGGAGATTTCTATCAGCCTGAAGTCTGAGAAACACATCCCAGGGCACTTCTTAGCTGTTTAGTTGTCTCTGATTTCCACCAAAATGTGGACTTATGAGGCCTCTCCTCATACTTGGTGTTAACTCTGCTGAGGTCTGCGTCCCTGTTGCTCTCAGCTGTGCTGTCCTTCTCCTGTTGCCTCAGGTTTCCACCTGGCTTTCATCCCGTTACTGGAATATTCCTTTATCTTGCATTAAACAATGCAGTGTCTCCCGGTTTCAGGAAAACAGAGACGAGACATTTTTGTTTCCATCTGTTGCCTTTTCTGGTCATTGTCCGCGTCTCTGCGTGTGTCACTCCTTTTAGGTCCATCGTATGTTGCCACTGTCTCTGTTTTCTTCAGTTTCTCCATTTCCTCTGCGCCCATGCAACTTTTAGTGCCTCTAGTCTGGCATCTCTTCCCACTTCACCACCAAAACTCTTCTTACAAAAGTCACCAGAGACGTCTTTATTTTCTTATTCACTGACCTTTTTTTTTTTTTTTTTTTTTGCGGTACGCGGGCCTCTCACTGTCGTGGCCTCTCCCGTCGCGGAGCACAGGCTTCGGACGCGCAGGCTCAGCGGCCATGGCTCACGGGCCCAGCCACTCCGCGGCACGTGGGACCTTCCCAGACCGGAGCACGAACCCGTGCCCCCTGCATCGGCAGGCGGACTCTCAACCACTGCGCCACCAGGGAAGCCCTCACTGACCTGACTGCTTTAAAGCAGACCTCTTAGAGGTTTGCAGCCTCATAAAAAAAATCACGTATCATGGTTCTGACTTGTTTTGCTGCAGTGCGAAGCTGAGTGTGAATATCAGCCCCTAAGCCAGGGAGAAAATGGACCTCACTCTCGCTTTACTTGCCAACCCTCAGGGTAGGAAAGTACTCAGTCACTGAGGGTTTTTATACTTAAAAACCCTACAGGTTTCCAGGGCAATTAGAACTTCTATGTGGGGCTGAGACTCTGTTTGTGAATTATCATCTTTGGTTATTTTCAGTGATATAGATTAGTGTGTACGACCAGGGTAGCATGTTTCTGAAGGAATATAAATTAAAAACTGGTTGACATTCACAAACAGTAATATTTTGTGAATATAATATATTTTGGACCCTTAAATATAAAATGACTAAAAACACAGCAATATTGTTACATACGGGTTATATGTTAACTCTGTTTGAAACATACTCGAGAAAAAGAGCTGAACTGTCTTGATTATTACAGTATGGTATGCATTAAAAAAATCATGTTTTATAAATTCAGGGTTTACTGCAAAAATTTCTTTTTAGCATTAAGCTAGTTATTTTAATTCCTAATTCATTTAATTACCAAATTTCTTCAGGTAAATTATTGCCTGTATTATTCTTGTGGAACTGATTCTGACTAGAATCTCCCCTTGTTTTATAGAATGCACTCATATTTGGGGTAGCTAAACAAGTCATTATCTTCTCTTTGAGAACTGTAAACTAAATCTTTAAAATTCAATGGAAGAGTAGGTGCTGAGGTTGAAAGGAAATAGAATAAGAAGGCACCAAAGGCAGGGCATCTTTCTATTTTATTCGGGGGCACCTTTCAAAAAATATATACATATTACCTTCCTTCTTCCTTCTTTCTCTCCCTTCCTTCTTTCCTTCTCTTTTTCACATATTCAGCAGACATATTCCAGGTGGTCCATTTGGTACAGTACAATGAAACAAACATGGTCCTTGCATTTAAGATACTAAGGGTTTAGCACGGGGCAGTCTTGTCACCAAATAAATAACACAACTTGCTAAGCATACAGGAAAGGTGAGGGTCTGATGGCCGGGGAGGGAGCGATGCAGATGGGGTGAGTGGAGAGCAGGCAGAGACTCACAATAGGAGGGACCTTGCTGGAGCTGAATCTCGAAGGGGCAGCAGGTGTCCTGGGCTGCATCAGGAGCACAGAGGCAGACGTAGTTCGGGCGCTGCACCCTCACCAGCAGGACCCCGAGGTGTCTTGAGGGAGTACTGACAGACGAGGCTGGGGAAGTCTGGGGCAGTAAGGGGGACCACAAGTCTGGGTTTTAGTGACCACACGGCTGTCACAGCTGCGAGGACCGTGGATGGGAGAAGTGCAGTCCTGAAAGGTGGGAGATCATTGAGAAGATCCGAGCAGACTGCAGCTCAGACTCACATCTAGCCTGGGATTCGGTGTTGGGAAGTGGCCCGGTGTCCCAGAAAACGTGAGCACGGGTGAGGGGCACAGGGAGAGGACGCGCTGGGGATGGACCCTTGGGTCAGGGCAGACTTCGATGGGGAGAGTCGAGGCAGAGTCGCTGAGAGAACGAGGAGGAAAACCTGTGTGGTACAGACTTAAAACGCCCACTACCTTGTCCAGCTACTCGTAAGAAAGTCCTATTTCTAGCGACACAACTCCTGTCCCCCCATTCCTTCACCTCCCGGAGGCACTCAGAAAGGGGAGCACCCCGTTTCGTCGTGACAGCTGTTGAAGTGACGAGACGAAAGCTTTGTGACTTCCCACCACCGTTTGCCCCTGTGTTACCGGCTCCCCGTGGCCCCCACGCGCCCGCGTGTGACATGGTTTCTGAGCCTCCAACCTGCACGCGGGCACAGCCAGCAGCACGCGGTCGCAGTGGGACGGAAGGAGTGAGAGAAGCGACTTCCCCTTGACCTCATCCCTTCCGCCTTCCACAGACGTTTCTTTCTTCCACGTTTTACAGCCGACTCTGCGTGCATTGTTGGGTCCATGCTCCCGAGGGGTGGGAGACACAGCTCCGGGGCCCGCTGAATGGCCTTGCTTTGTCCAGAGGCATGTTTGTCCGACTGTTTCTGGGGCCCGACAGGGTCGTTTTTGTTCTGGGAAGAGTTGGTTTGAGAAAGCGGGCTGCTGAGAGGGCCGTCTCCGGGGCTCCCGGGAGCTGCCTTTCACCGCCCCGAGGCGGCCCTCGCCCTGCAGAGGTCATCCGAGGCCGCTGCAGTCTGTCCCCAGCCTAACTCTGATAGTCACGGAAACTGTCACCAACTTAACCGGCTTCCTAGTAGCCAGGAAGGAGCCCAGGCCAGCAAGATTCCGTTTTAACTGTCAATCACACATTACCAAAAAAAAAAAAAAACCCCAGCTGTGTACCACCTTTCAGAACTTTCCCTCCGTGGTTGGCAGTCAAACTGCTTTCTTTTGCAGAAAGCACGATGTCAATTTTAGTCAGAATTTATGTGTAGACATTAGAAATCAGGCAGTTTGGAAAGGAAGGTGCAATTAGTGAGGTTTTCAGCTCTCATTTGGAATGAATCACACACGTTTGGGATTGCAACGTGCAAACATCGTGCTGAATTTCCCTTCTCGGGCCCTCCCGCTTCCTCGCAGAACCCTGGGCACATTGCAGAACCCTTTACAGGCTGGCTTTGGCTACAGCCAGGGAGAACGTGAGGCCCTCTGCCTCAGTTATTAGCAGGGAGCAGGTTAGCATCTTCTTTATGGGGGCATGGACCCTGGTCTGCTGACCTGTGTTGCAAGAACACTCCAGCAATGAGAGATGCTTGGCTGCTCTCTATGGATTCCAGAACACGCAGTCCTACCATAAAATGACAGCAGAACACAGTGTGCTATCGAGTGCTACTGGGTTTGTGTTGAGCCATCTACTTTTCCCCCAGGGCCATGATAAGGATGGTTTCCTCCAGTGAATTCTAGACCCGCAGCCTAAAGGACTTCAGGTTCAACTCCCAGTTCTACCCTGTGTTAGTTTGATGGCCTTGGGTAAAGTTCTTAACCACTCCGGACTTCAGTTTCGTCTTCTTTACGTCTCTGTGCCAGGGATATTTTTTCCCTGTATGTGTCACCCTGTGTGATCGGGTCCCGGCCTCGTTTCTGGGCATCTCTTGTCCTCCATGGAGTCTGGGCTCCCTTCCACTTAGACTCTCCTCCAGTCCCTCACTTCCCCACATCTACACTTTTGTCCTTACTGCTTTCCTTCCCTTTCCCCTTAGAATGTTCTGTTCTCCGTATTTGCCTTTTTTTTTTTTTTTTGCGGTACGCGGGCCTCTCACTGTTGTGGCCTCTCCCGTTGCGGAGCACAGGCTCCAGACGCGCAGGCTCAGCGGCCATGGCTCACGGGCCCAGCCGCTCCGCGGCATGTGGGATCTTCCCGGACCGGGGCACGAACCCGCGTCCCCTGCATCGGCAGGCGGACTCTCAACCACTGCGCCACCAGGCAAGCCCCCATATTTGCCTTTAAGAAATCATGTTTTTAAGACTTAGCTCAAATGATAGCTCATGGATAAAGTTTTCCCCAAAGGCTCCTTACTATTCAGGAAGACATGCTGAACGTACAGATGAAATTATATGATGTCTGGGATCCACTTTCAAGAAGTCTAGCGGGGGCAGGGCTGTAGATGAAGCAAGACTGGCCCAGAATCCATAATTGTTTCATCAGGGTGATGGGTACTTAGGGCTTCATTAGATGGTTCTCTTTTGTGTATGTTTAAATTTTCTTATAATAAAAGGCAAAAGAAAAGTTGTTTTAATTACCCAAACCAGGGGTGATCTACTCCCGCACATGTGTGATGCTTGCTTGTGGTGGTTCCTTTTGACATCTGCTTCCTATTAGGGCAATGGATTAACTAGCTCAGTAGTCAGAAGACCATGCATCCTCATTTGTTCAGGACAGTCTTGGGCAACTCCTTTGTCCTGCATTCCATCTGGTTTAGCATTTACCCCAGATTTTTTATTTTTATTTTTTAAAGTAAACTGTCATTATTTTAGTGGATGCATTAAAACAAGCCAGGATGAGTTTTACAGACGACCACTTGTAGTTCTTGGCTTCTGCCATGATCTCAATTCGTGCGTGGGGCTTAATGCAGCAAGCAGGATTTTATGTTAACGCACAGACACAGCAACGTCTTAGGTCTCTTGTCCTTGCCTTTCATGGAGAGAGAGCCTGCAGGGTGCTTGCTTCCTGGTAAACCCAAGCGGCCAGGGTTGGCTAGTTCCTTCCCGTCCTGGGGGGGAGGCCAGTATTTGTCATCACTGTGGTCCAAGCTGTGGTCTGTGAGACCTAGCGTTAGAGGCTTGATGGCTCAGAAACTGACTTTTAAGTGAACACGTGCCGAGAAAAATAATTCTGCTTGTGTCATTTTATAGTGTTCAGCTAATCAGTATGAAGTATTTTTCTACATTTTGCTTTAGTGTACATATGTATATATATACATATGCGTTTTAATATATATTTTTTTGAAGAAAACAGGTTTGAATTGTATAGGTTCACCATGGTGAAACCAATCTGCTGATCAATAAACAAATATTAACATATTGTATAATTATTGTTTTTCATACTATCTTTCAATCACAAAAGTGTCCCTATTTAGGTGATAAAGTACATGATCACCATACTCCATAGTCAAGAAAATGGACCCTGAAATTAAATTTTTGATCCCAAACCCCAGCTCTGGGGCATGTGAACTATTTCCCCTATTAGAGACTGGTTTTCTTATTTGTAAAATGGAGATGGTAATAGTTGACTATAGAATTTTCATGAAGATTAAAGGAGTTGTTACATGTATAATATTTAGTATAGTGCTTTCCCATTTATAAACACTCAATCACCGCTAATTATTATTTTTAGTTTGGTATCTTTTAATCTCCTCTGCTAGATTATATGCTCACTTAAGAGAGGAGACGTTTTGTTTACTTTTAGAGACCCCCCCCCTCACAAAGCCCGGCACATAATAGCTCCTCCTTGAAAATGTTTGTTGATTGAATAATGAATGTCAGACAGCTCTTTTAAATGACTGGGACCATTTCTGAGCCGCAGTCTGTGCGTGTGAGATTGAGCAAAGTCCACGCAGGAATTCCAGATTCATTCCATCCTCGTTGGGGACCCCAGCTGGGCTAACTGAACTGACTACCACAAACACCAAGTCTTAAATAAAATGCTGTTACTACATTCTATAAATTGACAAGTTACAGCCTGCCCGCTTAGTTCCCTTATTTACATTTTTACCATCCTCTTGCATTTTCTATCAAAAGCAGCCTCATTTGACCTTTAAAGCTCAGCAGAGGCGAACATTTCTTCATCTTGCTTTAAGATCCCCAGTGTATGTGCCTTCATTCAGATGTGTGTTAAGCGCCCTACGATCTAATTAGCAGCAGGCTGAAAGAAGGAAGGCCGCTCCCTGATGCTGCCTCGTGCTGACTCCGTTGACCATACAGCGGACGAGCAGGGGCTCAGGCGGAGGGTTCGCCCATCCTAGCGATGCTGCTCTCTTCCCATTCCTCTCGGCCATTTTCCCTTCTCCTTGGAAATAGGCTGCCCTCCTCTTTTACCCCCTCCCTGCCAGCACCTCTTTGCCTCTTATGTTAAAGGCACTTCATAAACAGTGGTGCTAAAAAATTGTAAGAGGATAGTTAGTATGGTTACTTTTATTAGGACCTCCGCTTTCCCAGCAAGTTTCTGGATCTTTCTCCCCATCCTGTACCTCGATTCCTCGGCCGATTCCTTTCTGGAATTCACTTCTCAAGCCATCGGTGCCACATCCCTTCCAGTGGTTTGAATCTAGGAAAGACCTTGCACCCACTGTCAGAGCAGAAGCAAAAATCCTGTGCTCTCCGCATCCCGAGTTGAAATCTCACAGACTTGGTGTATGGGTTAAATGCATTATTCACAGGACTAATTATATGTCCTACAACAGCCTCAGTTTGCTCATCTGTGATGGATAAGATGACTTCCACTCCCTTAAGGCCTGTTTCAGCTTCAAAGATCTGTGACTCGTTATCAGTTAAATGGGCATTTTGTAGGAAACTCCCCGTTGGAATACTGTGTATCTATAAAAATAGATTCAGAGTTGTAAACAATCAGGTTAACAAGTGAACTCCTGATACACCGTCTGTTTCGTTAAGGTAGATTCTGCCATGAAATCTGTTAAAGGTACTATTATCAAAGCAGAAAAGTGCACCCTCGTATTTACATGGATTTCAGTAAGGATCAGTAATGACTCATGAACGGATCATCTGACTGGACACCACTCTGTCCTTCTGGTCACTGCTCTACTTGAAGCTGGATATCACTCAGCCAATTATCTCCTCATACCTGCATCATCTGGCAGGTGTAAAGGTTGCTCGATCAGGCAAAGACTATGGGATTAAGAAAAGGAAGAGTGACCATTTATAACAAACATCCATAGGAAAAGACTAGAAAATGTTGGAATCTGTGTTTTAATACCTCTGAGGGAGAAATCCTGAGCTGGTGTGGTGTTATATCTAATACTGAAATGTATCTCCTTGGTCTGCTCTGCAGGCATCACGGCCGTTTGGCGCTCACGGGCTGATGTTTGTTAGGAAGCGGGAAATCTGTAGCCAGGAAGGTCTGGGATGATCGAGGGGGAAGAGGAGGAAAAGGGGTTGTTTGCAGCTCTGAAATGCCATTGTGGTGAGTTTCCTTTCATTGTGTATTGATCGGTTCTTCTAGAGGAAGGCTCTGGACTGAGTCCCTTTCCATGTTCACTGCTGCTAGGCTGACAGTGAAGCAACGGTTTTAGACTTGGACTTTTTGGTGAGACAACTGGGACCATCCTGGAAACACTCTACTACAGAAATGTGAATATGCCCATATCTGTGAATAGCAGTAACTCTCAAATCTTGGTTGCCTGTCCAATCCTTTCCTGAAGTTTTAGATTTAAACAGACGGCTGTTTGCTGGGTGCTCCCTCAGCCTCACTCTACTCCAACCCAAGCTCATCTCTTCCCATCTTTTCGAATTTGCCTCTCCTGTGTTCTTGTTCTCAGCTGGGACCTGCCTTTCCTCTTAGGAAGACCTTTTCAGTGCAGCTCATTTTTCCGTCTCTCCATCTTTACGGTTTACTGATCAAGTCCAGGCTCCTCTCTTCTCTCACTTGGACCTCCGCGGTTATCTCTCAGCCACTTTTTCTGTCTCCAGTCTTGTCCTCCATCTCCATCTGCTCTCCATGTGCCACCAGAATGATTAAAGAAGTCATTCAGCAACCACTTACAGACCAATCGCCCTCTTTTCAGGGCTAGGAATAAAACAGTGAACCAACCACTGTTTCTGCTCTCACGGAGCTTGTTTTCTAGTGCTGAAGACAAACAAAGCCATGTCACGTACACAGACAAATAACTAACATGTTTATAAACTGCACTGCATCACAGAGGAAACAAACAAGGATTCGAGGTGGAGGATAAAAGGGTGGACATGCTTTGCTGTGTAGATAAGCAAGGCTGTCCTTGACGATGACATTGAAGCTGAGATCTAAAGCATGAGAAGGAACTAGAATGGAAAGACGTGGGGAAATCAACGTTCTGGGCAGAAAAATGGTTTGTGCAGAGACCCTGAGATGCGTGAAAGCTTGGGGGGCCTCAAAGAACTGGAAACTGGAAGAGAATGAGAGTGGTTTAAGGTGGGATCAGAGAAATGGGCAGGAATTGTATCACACGAGGCCTTGTAGCCTATAGGAAGGAGTGCATTTTTCCCAAGTTCCGTGCAAAGCCGTTTAGGAATCCTAAGCACAGAGCAGTTTTCTCGAACCTACGTTTCAGGATTGCTTTTGCTTCGTGGAGCATGGGTGAGGGGAGGATGAAAGAGAAAGCGTGGAGGCCGGGGAGAAGGTGGTTCCGGTCCAGGTCAGAGGTGACAATGGTGTAGACTGAGGCGTTAGCCAGAGACGTGGAGAGAGGAGCAGGTTTGGAATCGCTTTGGGAGGTAAAGTCAATGGGATCTCCTATCTGACTACACATGAGGACAAAAGAACAGGAGGAGGTTAAGGACAGCTGGTTTGAACAACTGGGTGGAGGAGGTCATCTCTTGAGATGAAGAAGATTTGGACCCTTCTGTCTTCCTCGTCCACTTTTAAGGACTCATGTGTTTAGACTGGGTGAACGCAGACAATCGAAGGGATCCCCCGTCTCAAGGTCTTTAACCGTAAACACGGCAGCAAAGCTCCTTTTGCCGCGTAAGGTCACGTGTTCACAAATTCTGTGGATTAGGAACTGGAAGTCTTTGGAGGGCGGGAATATTCTGGCTACCCCAGCATTTGATTAGAGTAAAATGAGAAAAGTGTCCACAGGGGTGTTTGGTGACCTTGACAAGAGCCTCATCAGGGGTGCAATGGCAAAGGACAGTAGATCGTGGTGGGCTGAGCAAAGAAAGAAGTTAGGAAGTAGAAACAATGCAGTACTGTGCAGACAGCTCCTGACGAACAGGAGTTACGAGCGGAGGGGGATGTGGAATAAAGTGAAGCGTTTGTTACGGCAGGTGCGGGAGCCTAGCTGTGTATTTACAGGCATAAACCAGACAAGAGTAGCATGATGGCGATGCTGGGGAGCGCTGTCAGAGAAGCAACACCTGAGGCGCTGGAATCCTTCCTAGGACGGGAGTGGATGGATCCAGAGGCAAGTGGAGGCGGGGGCCTCGGATGGAGAGGACTTGCCTACTCTGTAGAGAAGGGAAGGAGGAGAAGGTGGACGCTTCGTGACCCTGTGATGGGAGAGAGGTGAGGTCTCATCGCGCACCTTCCATTTCTTCAACGACGTAGGACACAGGGCCACGGTTGAAGACAGAACTGTGGCCGCACCAGTTCGCCGCTTCTAACCTTTCCGTGGTTCCGCCTGCTCACCTCTGATTTCATCTCCTGGCTCCGTCGCCTCGTGTGCTCCGTACAGCCGTGCCTCTCCTCTCTGCTGCTGACCAGTGTTTGCTCGCTCCCTTTACTGGGATGCCTTGCCTCTTCCCCTCCCCGCCCCCTCCCTCGACCTCCCGTGCACACCTCTGCAGGAGCCAGCCTGAGACACACCTTCACTTAGGTGGGTGAGTTGCTCAGGTTCTCTCAGCGCTCCCTCGTCGCGCTCCTGTCACTCCGAGTATAATTACTTGCTGTGTGTCCGTCGTCTCTACTAAAACGTGAGTTCCCTGAGCGCAGGGGCATGTCTCTTTCATCTTTGTTTCCATAGCACCTAGCACAGTGCCCGCACATCGTGAAAGTGTTGGTTGCACTTGATAGTCTCCTAGCAGGTAAACTGATTGAACATATATCAAAAAATATCAAAGTAGGATAGAAAAATAAATCCATTCACTGCCCGGGAACTGTAATGCTGCTCTTCACTGACTTGTTATCACTTCATTCTGCCCACTCCTCACAGCTGGATCTCAGTGAGCTCAAGCACCCAGCTAAAGATTACGGCTTAGTCATCTTTGTGTTGCCGTTACTTGGCACAGGGCAAAGCCTGTCGGAAGCTAAAAATGCTTAATGATTTCGTATTATTTTAAAATGATTTTCTGTTTCTCTAGAAGCTGTAGTATCTAGCAAATCTTCCTTTCCAGGGCATGTTCTCTGATCAGCCTTTAGAGAAAATGTGTCTGATACAAGCCTCATTTTGATCTCTGTTCGTTTCAGAGGTCTTGGTTTATTCTAAGTGGGTTGACTATAAGTTCTGTGAAGCTGAGTGACTTAGCACATTGTTTTTCAGCTTATTTTTTTTAAGTGTCAAACATATTTCACCCTTGCTACTAAGGCACGCTAGCTATGCAATTGGTCACTTAATAATTATGTATAAATAGACATCTTCACAACCGGTGTTTGCAGTGCTTTGAATGAAATATTTTGCAACTAAAAAAAGAAGTTTACAAAACTGTGGTTAGTGTCTGCAGAAAATATTCACAATAAAATGTTAAAGGATAAAAGCAATATTAGAACTGCGTACACAGTGGGGTCTTAATTTTATGAGGAAACTCTACATCTGTGTTAGTATATATAGTTAGAAATATGTATACCAAAATGTCTGCAATGTCATGCACCAAAATATTAATGCTGGCTTTGCCTGGGTGGTTGGAATTCATTTGGGTAATTTTAATTTCCTTCTTTGTACTTTTCTTTATTTTCTGAATCTTTATAATAAATATTTTCTACTTTTGAACTCAGGAAACCTATGGTTATTTGTTGTTAAAAGTAACCCATTATTCTTTAAGCCTCCATGGTAAGGTATCTTTTAAAATTTATTTTTATTTTTTATTTTGGCCAGTGATAGAGAGAGCAAGAAACCAGGAGTCCTAGATTTGAAATGTGTTTTTAGCCAAGACGACTTAGAGAATGAAGGTTAATGTACATAAATGATTTTTGACCCAGGAGAGGATTTGCAGATGACTTAAAATATAAGAATATGATCAGGGCTCAAGAGATTTTCAAGTGGTGCCCCATCAGATCTGTTGGATTCCCCAGCCTCAGCAGATGTTCCAGTGGTTTCTTAGGAGGGCCTCTGTCTACCCTGGTATGTGTGATTGCAGCAAGACTGTCTGAATACAGCTCGATCCCCAAGACCAAAATAGTTCAGTGAGTCACTTGGATATATTCTGAACCAAAGATTTAAAAACCAAAGCATGCAAATGGCCCTCATGCCTTAGCTCAGAGTGAATGTCAGTTTTGATGGCAAGGCTACCAAAGTGGCTGTTGCTCAAGACACAGTCTTGTTGGAGTGAAGATAGATGGCTATCAACTATTCTTCAATTAAAAATAAATAAATAAAAAATCAAATTAAGAAAAGACATTCAAAAAAATAGATAGATGGCCCCTTCTTTGTGGGTGAGGACTCCATGTTACAGTGTATTATGGTATGCTGTTATTTTCATTACTCTTTTGTATTCTCTGTGACGTTTAACACAATATAAGCAACACGCAAAGTGCTGGATAAAGGACAGACACCAAAGCGGAGGAGAGTAGTGTTATCAAGTACGGGCTGAACAGGGTGCCATGCATCTGACTGGCTGGGACTGCCCGTCTTCACACCTCTTGTCTTGGTTTCATCGTGAACAGCATCCTCTTTCACTCTCAAAAGTGTCCCGTTTGGGACGGTCATTTTATTGGGTCACCCTGTGGCCGAGGTGGCTAAGTAAAATCTAGAGCCATGTTTCCATCTCTGTCTGAACAGCAGTTGTCTGCCTGGCAGAAATTTCAGGGCCACGCCCAAGGGCACACGCTTTTTAATGCCACACCCTCCTCCCTACCCTGCCCTGACTGCAGTAGATGCCTTTGTATTAAGCCTTTTCAGATAGATAAATAGAACTGTTGAAGGAACCCTGGAAGATTAAAGCTCTGGACAAGTTGATCTCTTTCTGTAACCACAGCTGTGCCAGATGGTGGTCATACTTCTAGGACTCTGAGCGCTGCATTTGGAGCCAATGGGATAAAACCCCGAAAACACATTGAAACTGACAAGCTGCCTTGACTTCTGTTCTTTGGCTTTTAAACCATAGATTTTCTTCTTCTTCATAACAATTTGCTCTTCTGTTTCCCCCATTCCTTTGTAGACTCCCTCTCAGTCCCCTTTTCCTTTAGAAGAATGAGTGCTGAACAGCAGCATGGCTAATTCGCTGAGGATTTAGCCTCCCTTAATTGCCCTAGAAGCCAGGAAAATCAGCCTCTGGGAACAAGCTCAAGGAGGATTCACACTGAGACAAGCATTTGTATTCTGACAAAGGCGGTGTGCACTTTTCTGTTCCTGCCCTATGAGCAGAGGTGTAATAAATGAGATTGGGAAAAACGTCTGCGTATTCTGAATTAGGGTTTAAGTTCCTGGAAACCTCTTGTGCTCTGTAAATTTAAGATTAAGGATTGTGCTGGTTTAAAACAAAAATGGTTCTAAAATTTTCTTGGGTCCATGCGCCCTCTGAGAAAAGATGATTGCTGAGGATCCTCTCCCCGGAAAATTAGGCATGTGACACACAAAGAAAATTCTCCCTATAATTTCGGAGGATTTGTGTTGCCCAATCCACTCTACGGATTGTAGGTTAATGCAGCAGATCCAGTTGGTTGCCGCTCGGATGTCCATGCTATGTCACCGCCCTTCCTTCTTTGTATCAGTAGCCCTATTTTCTTCTGGTATGTCACCTCCTCCATGTGTTTTGAGGAGAGGCCCTGACCCCAGCGCCCAGATGGAGGGGATAGGGAGGATGGTTGTTCTACGCCAATCACGATGGTCCCACGCCTTTTTCCAGAGATGGTTCTGGCAAACGTTTGTGACACTTTGTTGGCGTCTTTGTGCTGGGGAGCTTTGGGGCAAAATCGTATCACTCTTAAAATGAGAAACATACAGTAGTATGCAGAAAGCCATCTTGACACTCTTTCTGAGGTATGATATAGGATTGAGCAAATGAGAGAAAGCAAGAAGAACTCTGTGGAAATGGAGTGGAATGGGCCATACTGGTGTCGATTCATGATTTCTAAAACATGCACATGGATGTGTGTGTGTGTGTTCACATGCAGAGGTGAATACCTATGTGATCTTTTATGTCGGGGCATATGTATATTTGTATGTTTGTATCTGTATATGTGCACACACATTGATATATTTCCCGCCTCTGATCGATTGATTGATGAAAGGGCCAAGAAGAAGCGATACAAAGTAACAGTGAACACACCTAGTACACAGATCTCAACACCATTGCCCACTGACAGGAAGCAAGTCTCCTTGCAGAAATTCCAGGGATGGGTCTTTACGGGGAGGGGGAAGGGTACGCTGGGACGAAGTGAGACAGTAGCACTGACATATACACGCTACCAAATGTAAAATAGATAGCTAGTGGGAAGCTGCTGCATAGCACAGCAAGATCAGCTCGGTGCTTGCTGACCACCTAGAGGGAGACGCAAGAGGGAGGAGATGTGGGGATATACGTATGCATAGAGCTGCTTCACTCTGTCATACAGCAGAAACTAACACAACACTGTAAAGCAATTAGACTCCAATAAAGATGTTAAAACAATTCCAGGGGGACTTCCTTGGTGGTGCAGTGGTTGAGAGTCCGCCTGCCGATGCAGGGGACGCGGGTTCGTGCCCTGGTCCGGGAGGATCCCACGTGCCGCGGAGCGGCTGGGCCCATGAGCCGTGGCCTCTGAGCCTGCGCGTCCGGAGCCTGTGCTCCACAACGGGAGAGGCCACAACGGTGAGAGGCCCACGTACTGCAAAAAAACAAAAACAAAAAATACAATTCCAGGGATGGGGCATGAACTGAGGTGTAACTAGAGGAGCAGGTCGCTCTTCTCAGGCTGGGGCCGTAACCGAGCCTTTGGAAGAGGCCATCCCACCATTCAGCTAAGTGGCTGCTTTTGAACAAAGAGGTTTGTGATCAAGCCGGCGGATCCCTTGGTCATACACTCATTGTTGCGCCTCCTTGGACATAAAATCAGCCCCTTGGTTTGCCGCAGTGTGGTGTGGGCTCCCATGCTGGGAGGTCAGGCATTCTTACGTCCTAGGGTTGTGTGCACGCAGAGGCGTTCCGTGCAGAGAAGGCAGACCCGCATTTGGAGTAGGTTGCTATGGATTCCAGTAAGCATTTTGCTGTCTCCTCCTTCCCTTCAGGGTGCAAGTGGTCTGTCGGTAATTAACCTTCCACCAAGGGGCCGGCTGATCCCCTTGAAGGTGCTGTAGGGATTGACATCTGTCTCCACTGCTGGCTGGTCAGACATCCCCAGTGGCAATGGCTAGGTCGTTGGTAAGAGGGGGCCCGTGTTCTGGACCCAGGCGTAGCCTCCCTCCCTGCCACCTGAGCCGGCCCATTCACGGGGCCCTTGTGCCGGCAGCGGAGGCACTGAGCGCAGGGGGCTGGCTGATGTCCACAGGAGAGCCGTGCGTTCTTCCAAGCGCCCCTCAAGCACCGGGGCTCCGCTGATTCCCACGGCTCCAGGGCAGGTCCGACTGCACCACAACCTACACGTACTGACTCCGAACTCAGAGCTTGAAACAGAGGCTTGTGTGCAACAGACTTGTTTGTCAGTGAGACCTCAGTAAGGAGGAGGGACTAGTGGATGAAGCAGGGATGGAGGGAGAGCAGCAGACCGCTAGGGACAGCTAATGTTTAACACCATCTCTAAGAGCCTCGGAAATGTACCTCAGAGTCGTGTGCCCTGGGCACTACAGGGGTTTCATCACTCCTGTCCAGCGTGGTTTGCTGATCACAGGTGGCGCCAACATGCTCGAGCCCCCAGATTCTGCGTGTCAGCAGGCCCAGCAGCTTCCTTGGTGTCTGAGAACTCTTCGAGCAGGAGCCCAGAGACGGGAGAGGAGGTACTTTGGCTCCATCCGTGTGGAAGCTGGTCAAAACCTGTGCTGAACTGGAAAGCCACGTGAAGAAAGGAAGTGGGTGGGGGGAGGGTGGGGAGATGGGGGGCGGGGGGGAAGGATGGAGAGATGGGAGGGGGCGGGAGGGAGGGTGGGGAGATGGGGGCGGGGGAGGGTGGAGAGATGGGAGGGGGCGGGGGGGAGGGGGGTAGATGGGAGGGGGCGAGGGGGAGGGTGGGGAGATGGGGGGCGGGGGAGGGTGGAGAGATGGGAGGGGGCGAGGGGGAGGGTGGGGAGATGGGAGGGGGCGAGGGGGAGGGTGGAGAGATGGGAGGGGGCGGGGGGAGGGTGGGGAGATGGGAGGGGGCGGGGGGAGGGGGGGAGATGGGAGGGGGCGGGGGGGAGGGGGGAGATGGGAGGGGGCGGGGGGGAGGGGGGAGATGGGAGGGGGCGAGGGGGAGGGTGGGGAGATGGGAGGGGGCGAGGGGGAGGGTGGGGAGATGGGGGGCGGGGGAGGGTGGAGAGATGGGAGGGGGCGGGGGGAGGGTGGGGAGATGGGAGGGGGCGGGGGGAGGGGGGGAGATGGGAGGGGGCGGGGGGGAGGGGGGAGATGGGAGGGGGCGAGGGGGAGGGTGGGGAGATGGGGGCGGGGGAGGGTGGAGAGATGGGAGGGGGCGGGGGGGAGGGGGGTAGATGGGAGGGGGCGAGGGGGAGGGTGGGGAGATGGGGGCGGGGGGAGGGTGGGGAGATGGGGGCGGGGGGGAGGGTGGAGAGATGGGGCGGGGGGGAGGGTGGAGAGATGGGGCGGGGGGGGGGAGGGTGGAGAGATGGGGGGGGCGCCAGACTTGTCTCATGCACACACTCCGCTCCAGATGGTCAAGGAAGGAAAATTCAGGGTGTGGGCAAAGCACCCCTTCCTCCACCCTTATCTAGCCGCGATACCTTGGATTATTCCCCGGCCAAATTCAGTCGTGTGGCGTCAGGCAGCCTGCAGCCTGGCTACCACAGAGCTAGGATATCCTCTTGAGTCCCGAGGATGAAGACTGGGAGGGGTTTTGCGCTGAGCTTCACGTTAAATGTATGTGTCTCCATTTTTCTTCCCGGGTCAGATCAGGCTGTGTTTCAGCTTGCGCTTGCACACACATTCAGTTCACTGAAAAATGATGCGGCCGGTAAACGTGCAGAAGGGGCTGTGGTGTGGCCAGTGATCCCAGCCTCTGCCGGAATGTCCAGAACAGGCTGCTTTCTGCAGGAAGGAGACTCCAATAGCCAGAGCGACTTATTCTATTTCAGTAATAAATCTTAGCCCTAGTTAATGGCCTATGTATTCAAAGCAGTGTTAAATATGACAGAATTTCAGTACTGCCTTAGAATGTGAACAGTTTCTCGGAGCCATATGTAACAGATTCTGACTGATGGTGAGACTATTTGGGGAGCTAAGCCCAGGAAATGTGCTTTTACTTTCTATAATATGTCTTTGGCTGCACAGTTACTTGGTGTTTGCTCTTCCCCGGCACAGAAGGGTTTGGAGAGTTAACCTGATATTCCCAAGTTGAAAGATTTCATACTTGATTTTGTAAAATTTAAGAAAAAGTCATTTAAAAGAACCATTCAGCTGTTTACGGGGCTTATATTCTTGAGAGCTAAGCGTTCTAAAGAACTGAGCATCGTTTCCTAGAGTTTCTCATCTCCCTTTGGCCCCTTCATGTTCTTTCACTTTCCTTCCACAGCACGTGGAACACCGTGGTTGCTCCTCTTGCTGCTTGTGGCTATCTCTGCGCCCCTCCTCTTTGTCATAAGACATTCTGTTCCTCCCACCAGCCCCAGCCTGTTTGTACCTTGGCACACGGGGAGAACAGGACTCTTTGCAGAGTCTAACCTCTGGGACGGTACTAGTTTCAGCTTTTCAGAGACCAAAGCCCTGGCCCAACAGGGCCCAGCTTTTGGATACTGAGGCAACGGGGAGAAGTAGCGATGCATTTAACTTCACAGATGGTAGTCTGTGGCATAGAAGGAGGAAGCTCTCATGGCATCTTTCACTATAGCCCCTGGGAAGTTTGGAAAAGTTCCATTTCATTCTTACTTTTTTGGATCCTGAAATAAGAGTCTGTAGTACAAGTCAGGAATATAGAGATTGGTAGGAGAGACAAAGAAAGGCAACAACTCAAGTCTCCCTGGAGAAAACTTAAACCTCCAGAGCAGGTAAACAAACAAAATGCTTGTTGGGAAAACAAAATCATTTGAAAGTAATAGGAAAAAAAGAATTTAAAAAGTAGCGTTTCTTCCTGAGTTAAAATAAAAAGCAATTAGGTGTTAGGGTGGAAAAGTTGTATCTCTAGCTTGGGCTTTGAGTTCAGACCTGGATGGGAATACATTCCTCTGTGTTTGAGTATCCAAATTTCCTAATGACCCACCCACATGACCATATTTTAACTTAATTACCTCTTTAAAGACCCTGTCTCCAATTACGGTCTGAGATGTTGGGATTAGGACTCCAACATATTAATTCTGTGGAAGGGGTCATTCAGCCCGTTGTACCCTCTGCTCTCAGTTGTTTTGGGTATAAACTCAGAAGAATTGCTAGATCATACAGTAATTCTCTTTCTAATTTTTCGATGAAATAGCTTATTTTTGTAGAGTGACTATGAGACTCAAATGCATACAAAGGGCGTGGCATAGGGCTGGGCTCAGAAAATGTTAACTGTATTAGTTGTATAGGCCATAAACTAGTCTGACCACAGAATTTTCCGGCAAAGAAATCGAGTCCAGAAAAGTTAAGCAACTTATGACTCCAAGTTTCTAGTTAGCAGCAGACTCAGAAGAAGAACCTAGGTTCTGACAATGTCAAGACTCTGGATACCACCACGCACCACTTCTTTCCAGTCCTTTAAAGACTGTTCTGTTACTTGTTATTAACTACTTACTGGCTTTTATGGCATTTGATTTTATTCTCCATGTTTTAAACTTAGTTTTCTGAATAGGTAATATATTTACATGGGTCAAATTGAAAAAGTATACAAAGATTTAAAGTCTATTGTCTTTTTCCCACTTTCGTCCTCCAATATCCTGGCTGCTCTCCCATTTGCAACCAATATTGCTATTTTCTAATGTGTTGCACCTACTTCTTCACTGAGCCCATCCCCTATTGTTGTACATTTGATGTTATGGGCAGTGCTGCATTGAATAAATTTGTACATACATCATTTCAATAAGAGGGAGGTATATCTGTCGGATATAGGTCTAGTGGTGGAATTGCTAGGACAAAGGGAATGTGCATTTGTAATATAGATTTTTGTCAAACCACCCACAATAGGGCTTATACCAATTTACACTTTTACCATCATCTTAGGGATTTTTAAATAACAAGGAGAAATTACTATACTATTCCAGACCCTACTTTATTTATCTAGTGATGGTTGTCTACATGAGGTGTTGGCAGGAGTCAAGGCAAAAATCAGAGGACATTCCCCTCAGGTCAGGAACAAGTCAAGGATGTTCGATTTTGCTGCTTCTATTCAACAGTATATTGCCAGGGCAATTAGGCAAGAACATGAAATAGAAGCCAGGCACATTGGAAAGTAAGAAGTAAAGATATCACTGTTATATATAGAAAACCCCAAGGAATCCACTAAAAAACTATTAGAACTGATAAGCCAGTTTAGCAAGGTTGCAGGATACAAATTCAATACACAAAAATCAATTGTGTATTTGAAAAGCAATTTGAAAATGAAATTAAGAAAAACAATTCCACTTATAATAGTGTTAAAATGATAAAATAATTGGGAATAAATTTAACAAAATAAGTGCAAGTCTTATACTCTGAAAGTTACATTGTCAAGACAAATTGAAGAAAGCCTCAGTAATTAGAAAGATATACCATGTTCAGGGATCAGAACATGGAGTATTGTCAAGATGGCAATACTCCCAAATTAATCTACAGATTCAATGCAGTCCCATCAGAATTCCTGCTGGCTTCTATGCAGAAATTGACAAACTGATCCTAAAATTCATATGGCAATTCAAGGGACACAGAATAGCCACACAACCTTGAAAAAGAACAAACTTTGAGAAATCACACTTCCTGATTTCAAAACTTACTGCAAAGCTACAGTAATCAAGACAGTTCATACTGGCATGAGAATAAACATACATCAATGGAATCAAATTGAGAGCCCAGAAATAAACCCTGATTACAATCAGTTGATTTTCAACAAGCGTCCCAATATAATTCAATAGGGAAAGAGTAGCCTTTTCAGCAAATAGTGCTCGGACAACTGGATATCCACATGCAGAAGAGTGAATTTAAGCCCCCTCCTCACACCACATACAAAATTACTTCAAAGTGAATCAAAGACCTAAATGTAAGAACTAAAACTCTAAAATCCTTAGAAGAAAACATAGGTGTAAGTCTTCATGACCTTGGATTAGGCAATGGTTTCTTACGTATGACAACAAACCCACAGGCAACCAATGAAAAGAGAGAGAAATTGGACTTCAGTAAAATTAAAAACTTCTGTGTGGCAAAAGACACCATCAAGAGAGTAAACAGACAACCCACAAAACAAGAGAAAATATTTATAAACTATGTATCTGATAAGGGACTTGTTCTAGAATATGTAAAGAACTTTTACAACTTAATAATACAAGACAAGTAATCTAATTAAAAAACAGGTAAAGAATTTGGACATTTCGCTGAGAAGATATATAAATGGTCAATAAACGTGAATTATGTTCAATGTCATTATCAGAGAAATGCAAATAAAAACCACATGAGATATCACTTCATATCCGCTACGATGACTGTTGTCCAAAAAACAGAAAATAAGTGTTGGTAAGGATGTAGGGAAACTGGAACTTTCACACATCGCTGATGAAAATGTAAAATGGTTTAACTGCTTTGGCACTTTCAAAAAAGGTAATGTCTGGACCTATTGTAGACCTTGGGGTTTGCAACTCTGGAGATTAAGAATTCCAACTCTTTAGTAGCAAACTTTCTAAAATTTATTGAAGAGTAAAATGCATCGTGTACTCACATATGGCCTTTGAGATTCATGGATGGTTCTTGAGCTGGGAACCACTTCTGACTCTTTTGTTTCCAGGTTTTATGATGAGCAGCTTTGGAATGGGGAGGTTCTGAGAAGAAATAAGGAGGGTTTAGAGCACATCTACCGACTTTCCAGCCTTACATAACTGAGTTGCTTGTTGGAATTTTCTCTTGTTTCTCATAGAATATTAGCTACTTCCTCAGGAGCTCATATACTACAAGAGTCCTTGGTAAGATTTCATTTGAAACTATAGGAACCCCCTCTGCTGACCTATTCTGGCTGTTTCTAATGTTTCTTGGCCTCGTGTTTCCTGGACCCCATGGGAAATCGTGGCAGAACCCCGTTATGTGTCAGTACTTCCCTTCACATAGAATTTTGTCTTTGTTGTCACTCTTAATGTCCTTCTTTTTTCTTGTCTTAAAGAGGGACCCTCCACTCCTTTCTCTGAGTCTAAACTCTCTCCTCTGGGCTATGGATCCCACCACGTCCCCTGGGATTTTGCCCCATCGGCGCTGTTTCTCTGGTCTCTATCTCCCACTGGATTCTTTCCTTGGCTGGATTCTTGGTCAAATTTCCCATCATTTTTTAGAAAGCAGTAACAAAAGTACAAAAAACCCCAACACCAAAACTTCCCTTAGATCCTGATTTCTTCCTTAATATCCTATATTCTCTTTTCCCCCCCATAGTAACCTTATTTTGGGGAAAGTCTGTGTCTTTTCCTATTTTCATTGATGTGTACTTTTGATGAAGAGCCTGAGGTTTCAAAGTTACCAGCCCTGTGCTAAAATTAAGTCTAGAACATATCATACCTAGAACAATTCTGGGTGGGAACGCAGAATGAGACTGCAGCAAGGAGGAGAGAGAATTCTCTAAATGGTTTTCCCAGGCATTGTGCTAGAAGCCCAATGACCACATGTGGACTCGTGTTCTGGTTACATGGACAGATGCAGGGAGAGTGTTATTTGGTATAAGCCCTAGTTTGTTTGTTTATTTATTTTTTAGGCATTGGAGAACAGAGTGGCATCCTGGAGAGAAAATACCATCCTTAGTAAGAGACAGGAGTTCTTCCTACGCAGAAAGTGCCCCAAGATGGTTGTGGAGATGTATTTGGTTTTGTGCATTTATTTTGAATGTTAAGGTTTCTGGCATGTAGCTATAGATTTACGAGGCTCAGTGGCCTTGAGTGTTTAGTTTAGCCTGAGACTGATGAATCCGCCAGGAGGAAGTAAGAAGCATGAGGTGAGATTACTGTCAGGATGAGGTGATCAAGGAATTCACTAGTGAACTAAGAGCCCCTTCCTTGTTATTGAGAGGGGTATCACCACACAGCACGAGTATCACTGAGACACAGCATTCTGCAAACAGTAGCCACAGTCACAACTCTGAAAGAGTCACTTGACTGATACACTCCTGCTAAATGTAATTTATGGGAATAGGGAATAGGCTTATCAATTTCAACAGAAACCCCCTTAGGGAAGGGGTGTTAGTTTATAAACACACCACCGAGCTCTCTCATAGTAGGAAACTTTATGATGTTATCAATAAAGCTGGAATAGTGCTCCTGTCAAATACCAGAGTGCCATTTAACGAGAAAATTACCTAGTATACAGATGGAATGTTTTCCATTTTAGCATCAGGGGAACTAAAGTCCAGAAAGGTTAAAATGTCTTGGGCAAAGTTCATGGCAATATGGCTTTCCAGTCGAGTCTGGATCTTCCGATAGACCTAGGTCATGTCACGATAGTTCCTGGTAAACAGATTTATAGCTTGCATTTCTTGTCTAGAGAAGTCTCCACACAGAAGTAGAAAATCTGTATAGGAGATTTAATCCAGGACTTTTTCCTCTGCCTCTCAGATTTTTTTTTTACCCTTTAAAAAAATTTTTTTTAAACATCTTTATTGGAGTATAATTGCTTTACAATGGTGTGTTAGTTTCTGCTTTATAACAAAGTGAATCAGCTATACATATACATATGTCCCCATATCTCCTCCCTCTCATGTCTCCCTCCCACCCTCCCCATCCCACCCCTCTAGGTGGTCACAAAGCACCGAGCTGATCTCCCTGTGCTAAGCGGCTGCTTCCTACTAGCTATCTGTATTACATTTGGTAGCGTATATATGTCAATGCTACTCTCTTTGTCCCAGCTTACCCTTCCCCCTCCCCATGTCCTCAAGTCCATTCATTCTCTACGTCTATGTCTTTATTCCTGTCCTGCCCCTAGGTTCTTCACAAACAACTTTTGAATTATTATTATTCCATATATATGTGTTAGCATACGGTATTTGCTTTTCTCTTTCTGACTTACTTCACTCTGTGACAGTCTCTAGGTCCATCCACCTCACTACAAATAACTCAGTTTCGTTTCTTTTTATGGCTGAGTAATATTCCATTGTATACATGTGCCACATCTTCTTTATCCATTCATCTGTCGATGGACACTTAGGTTGCTTCCATGTCCTGGCTATTGTAAATAGTGCTGCAGTGAACACTGTGGTACATGTGTCCTTTTGAGCTATGCTCTTCTCAGGGTATATGCCCAGTAGTGGGATTGCTGGGTCATATGGTAGTTCTATTTTTAGTTTTTTAAGGAACCTCCATACTGTTCTCCATAGTGGCTGTATCAATTTACATTCCCACCAACAGTGCAAGAGGGTTCCCTTTTCTCCACACCCTCTCCAGCATTTATAGTTTGTGGATTTTTTGATGATGGCCATTCCGTGAGGTGATACCTCATTGTAGTTTTGATTTGCATTTCTCTAATGAACAGTGATGTTGAGCATCCTTTCATGTGTTTGTGGGCAATCTGTATATCTTCTTTGGAGAAATGTCTATTTAGGTCTTCTGCCCATTTTTGGATTGGGTTCTTTGTTTTTTTGATATTGAGCTGCGTGAGCTGCTTGTATATTTTGGAGATTAACCCTTTGTCAGTTGCTTTGTTTGCAAATATTTTCTTCCATTTTGTGGGTTGTCTTTTCGTCTTGTTTATGGTTTCCTTTGCTATGCAAAAGCTTTGAAGTTTCATTAGGTCCCATTTGTTTATTTTTGTTTTTATTTCCATTTCTCTAGGAGGTGGGTCAAAAAGGATCTTGCTGTCAAGATCCTTCATTGATGTCATAGAGCATTCTGCCTATGTTTTCCTCTAAGAGTTTTATAGTGTCTGGTCTTACATTTAGGTCTTTAATACATTTTGAGTTTACTTTTGTGTATGGTGTTAGGGAGTGTTCTAATTTCATTCTTTTACATGTAGCTGTCCAGTTTTCCCAGCACCACTTATTGAAGAGGCTGTCTTTTCTCCATTGTATATTCTTGCCTCCTTTGTCATAGATTAGTTGACCATAGGTACATGGACTTATCTCTGGGCTTTCTATCCTGTTCCATTGATCTATATTTCTGTTTTTGTGCAATACCATACTGTCTTGATTAGTGTAGCTTTGTAGTATATTCTGAAGTCAGGGAGCCTGATTCCTCCAGCTCCATTTTTCTTTCTCAAGATTGCTTTGGCTATTCAGGGTCTTTTGTGTTTCCATACAAATTGTGAAATTTTTTGTTCTAGTTCTGTGAAAAATGCCATTGGTAGTTTGATAGGGACTGCACTGAATCTGTAGATTGCTTTGGGTAGTATAGTCATTTTCACAATGTTGATTCTCCCAGTCCAAGACACATGGTGTATCTCTCCATCTGTTTGTATCATCTTTAATTTCTTTCATCAGTGTCTTATAGTTTTCTGCATACAGGTCTTTTGTCTCCCTAGGTAGGTTTATTCCTAGGTATTTTATTCTTTTTGTTGCAGTGGTAAATGGGAGTGTTTCCTTAATTTCTCTTTCAGATTTTTCATCATTAGTGTATAGGAATGCAAGAGGTATCTGTGCATTAATTTTGTATCCTGCTACTTTAGCAAATTCATTGATTAGTTCTAGTAGTTTCCTGGTGGCATTGTTAGGATTCTCTATGTATAGTATCACATCACCTGCAAACAGTGACAGTTTTTCTTCTTCCTTTCCAATATGGATTCCTTTTATTTCTTTTTCTTCTCTGATGGTTGTGGCTAAAACTTCCAAAACTATGGTGAATAATAGTGGTGAGAGTGGGCAATCTTGTCTTGTTCCTGTTCTTAGTGGAAATGGTTTCAGTTTTTCACCATTGAGAATAATGCTGGCTGTGGCTTTGTCATATATGGCCTTTATTATGTTGAGGTAAGTTCCCTCTATGCCTACTTTCTGGAGGTTTTTTTTTTTTTTTTATCATAAATGGGTGTTGAATTTTGTCAAAAGCTTTTTCTGCATCTACTGAGATGATCATATGGTTTTTCTCCTTCAACTTGTCAATATGGTGTTTTGCGTACATCGAAGGATCATTGCATTCCTGGGATAAACCCCACTTGATCATGGTGTATGATCCTTTTAATGTGTTGTTGGATTCTGTTTGCTAGTATTTGGTTGAGGAGTTTTGCATCTATGTTCACAGTGATATTTGCCTGTAGCTTTCTTTTTTGTGACATCTTTGTCTAGTTTTGGTATCAGGGTGATGGTGGGCTCGTAGAATGAGTTTGAGAGTGTTCCTCCCTCTGCTATATTTTGGAAGAGTTTGAGAAGGATAGGTGTTAGCTCTTCTCTAAATGTTCGATAGAATTTGCTTGTGAAGCCATCTGGTCCTGGGCTTCTGTGTGTTGGAAGATTTTTAATTACAGTTTCAATTTCAGGGCTTGTGATTGGTCTATTTATATTTTCTATTTCTTCCTGGTTCAGTCTCGGAAGGTTGTGCTTTTCTAAGAATTTGTCCATTTCTTCCAGGATGTCCATTTTATTGGCATATAGTTGCTTGCAGTACTCTCTCATGATCCTTTGTATTTCTGCAGTGTCGGTTGTTACTTCTCTTTTTTCATTTATAGTTCTATTGATTTGAGTCTTCTCCATTTTTTTCTTGATGAGTCTGGCTAATGTTTATCAATTTTGTTTATCTTCTCAAAGAACCAGCATTTAGTTCTATTGATCTTTGCTACTGTTTCCTTCATTTCTTTTTCATATATTTCTGATCTGATCTTTATGATTTCTTTCCTCTGCTAACTTTGGGTTTTTCGTTTGTTTGTTTGTTCTTCTTTCTCTAACTGCTTTAGGTGTAAGGTTAGGTTGTTTATTTGAGACGTTTCTTGTTTCTTGAGGTAGGATTGTATTGCTATAAACTTCCCTCTTAGAACTGCTTTTGTTGCATCCCATAGATTTTGGGTCATTGAGTTTTCATTGTCATTTGTTTCTAGGTATTTTTTGATTTCCTGTTTGATTTCTTCAGTGATCTCTTGGTTATTTAGTAGTGTATTGTTTAGCCTCCATGTGTTTGTATTTTTACAGATTTTTTTCGTGTAATTGATATCCAGTCTCAAAATGTTGTGGTTGGAAAAGATACTTGATACGATTTCAATTTTCTTAAATTTACCAAGGCTTGATTTGTGACCCAAGATATAATCTATCCAAGAGAATGTTCCATGAGCACTTGAAAGTGTATTCTGTTGTTTTTGGATGGAATGTCCTATAAATATCAATCAAGTCCATCTTGTTTAATGTGTCATATAAAGCTTGTGTTTCCTTATTTATTTTCATTTTGGAGGATGTGTCCATTGGTGAAGGTGGGGTGTTAAAGTCCCTTACTATTATTGTGTTACTGTCGATTCCCCCTTTTAAGGCTGTTAGCATTTGCCTTATGTATTGAGATGCATAAGTGTTTACAATTGTTATATATTCTTGGATTGAGCCCTTGATCATTATGTAGTGTCCTTCTCTGTCTCTTGTAATAGTCTTTAAGTCTATTTTCTGTCATATGAGAATTGCTACTCCAGCTTTCTTTTGATTTCTGTTTGCATGGAATCTTTTTCCATCCCCTTACTTTCAGTCTGTATGTGTCCCTAGGTCTGAAGTGGGTCTCTTGTAGACAGCATATATACGGGTTTTGGTTTTGTATCCATTCAGCCAGTCTATGTCTTTTGGTTGGAGCATTTAATCCATTTTCATTTAAGGTAGTTATCGATATGTATGTTCCTGTTACCATTTTCTTAATTGTTTTGGGTTTGTTTTTGTAGGTCTTTTCCTTCGCTTGTGTTTCCTGCCTAGAGAAGTTACTTTAGCATTTGTTGTAAAGCTGGTTTGGTGGTGAGTTCTCTTAGCCTTCACTTGTCTGTAAAGGTTTTAATTTCTCTGTCGAATCTGAATGAGATCCTTGCCGGGTAGAGTAATCTTGGTTGTAGGCTTTCCCCTTTCATCACTTTAAATAAGTCCTGCCACTCCCTTCTGGCTTGCAGAGTTTCTGCTGAAAGGTCAGCTGTTAACCTTATGGGGATTCCCTTCTATGCTATTTGTTGCTTTTCCCTTGCTGCTTTTAATATTTTTTCTTTGTATTTAATTTTTGACAGTTTGATTCATATGTGTCTTGGCGTGTTTCTCCTTGGATTTATCCTGTGTGGGACTCTGCACTTCCTGGACTTGATGGACTATTTCCTTTCCCATATTAGGGAAGTTTGTAACTATAATCTCTTCAAATATTTTGTCAGTCCCTTTTTTCTTCTCTTCTTCTTCTGGGACCCCTATAATTCAAATGTTGGTGCATTTAATGTTGTCCCAGAGGTCTCTGAGACTGTCCTCAATTCTTTTCATTCTTTTTTCTTTATTCTGCTCTGCAGTAGTTATTTCCACTATTTTATCTTCCAGGTCACTTATCTGTTCTTCTGCCTCAATTATTCTGCTATTGATTCCTTCTGGAGAATTTTTAATTTCATTTATTGTGTTGTTCATCATTGTTTGTTTGCCCTTTAGTTCTTCTAGGTCCTTGTTAAACGTTTCTTGTATTTTCTCCATTCTATATCCAAGATTTGAATCATTTTGGATCATCTTTATGATCATTACTCTGAATTATTTTTTCATGTAGACTGCCTATTTCCTCTTCATTTGTTTGGTCTGGTGGGTTTTTACCTTGCTTCTTCATCTGCTGTGTGTTTCTCTGTCTTCTCATTTTGCTTGGGGTCTCCTTTTCACAGGCTGCAGGTTCATGGTTGCCGTTGCTTTTGGTGTCTGTCCCCAGTGGCTAAGGTTGGTTCAGTGGGTTGTGTAGGCTTCCTGGTGGAGGGGACTACTGTGTTCTGGTGGATGAGGCTGGATCTTGTCTTTTTGGTGGGCAGGACTGAGTCTGGTGGTGTGTTTTGTGGTATCTGTGAACTTAGTATGATTTTAGGCAGCCTCTCTGCTAATGGGTGGGGCTGTGTTCCTGTCTTGCTAGTTGTTTGGCATAGGGTGTCCAGCACTGTAGCTTGCTGGTCACTGAGTGGAGCTGGGTCTTAGTGTTGAGATGGAGATCTCTGGGAGAGTTTTCACTGTTTGATATTATTTGGGGCTGGGAGGGCTCTGGTGGACCAATATCCTGAGGTTGGCTCTCCCACCTCAGAGGTTGAGGCTTGACAGCCGGCCGGAGCACCAATACCCTGTCAGCTATTTGGCTCAGAGGAAAAGGGAGAAAAAGAAAGAAATAAAGAAAAATAAACAAAGTTATTAAAATAAAAATTTTAAAATTATTAAGGACTAAAAAATTAAAAAGTATTAAAAAAAAAGAAAGAAAGTAGAGAGCAACGAAACGAAAAACAAATCCACCCATGATAAGAAGCACCAAGAACTGTAGTAAAAAAAAAAAAGTAATAACTGGACAGACAGACCCTAGGACAAATGGTAAAAGCAAATGTATACAGACAAGAGCACACAAAGAAGCATACACATACACACTCACTAAAAGAGAAAAAGGAAAAAATATATATGTTAAAAAAAAAAAAGGAAGAGAGCAACCAAATCAATAAACAAATCTACCAATGACAATAAACTCTAAATACTAAACTAAGATAAACATAAAGCCAGAAACAAATTAGATGCAGAAAGCAAATTCCAAGTCTACCGTTGCTTCCAAAGTCCACCTCCTCAATGTTGGGATGATTCATTGTCTATTCAGGTATTCCCCAGATGCAGGGCACATCAAGTTGATTGTGGAGATTTAATCCACTCCTCCTGTGGCTGCTGGGAGAGATTTCCCTTTCTCTTCTTTGTTCTCACAGCTCCTGTGGTTCAGCTTTGGATTTGGCCTCGCCTCTGCGTGTAGGTCGCCTGAGGGCGTCTGTTCTTCGCTCAGACAGGAGGGGGTTAAAGGAGCAGCTGATTCGGGGACTCTGGCTCACTCAGGCCGGGGGGGGGGGGGGGGGGGGGTGGTGGCACGGAATGCGGGGTGAGCCTGCGGCAGCAGAGGCCAGTGTGACGTTGCTCCAGCCTGAGGTGCACCATGTGTTCTCCTTGGGAAGTTGTCCCTGGATCACTGGACCCTGGCAGTGGTGGGCTGCACAGGCTCCCGGGAGGGGAGGTGTGGATAGTGACCTGTGCTTGCACACAGGTTTCTTGGTGGCTGCAGCAGCAGCCTTAGCGTTTCATGCCCATCTCTGGGGTCTGTGCTGGTAGCCGCGGCTCGCGCCTATCTCTGGAGCTCGTTTAGGCGGTGGTCTGAATCCCCTGTCCTTGCGCACCCAGAAACAAAGGTCTCTTGCCTTTCCGGCATGTCCAGACTTTTTCCCGGATTCCCTCCCAGCTAGCTGTGGTGCACTAGCCCCCTTCAGGCTGTGTTCACGCAGCCATCCCCAATCCTCTCCCTGAGATCTGATCTCCGAAGCCTGAGCCTCAGCTCCCAGCCCCGCCTGCCCCGGCGGGTGAGCAGACAAGCCTCTCGGGCTGGTGAGTGCTGGTCGGTACCAATCCTCTGTGCGGGAATCTCTCCGCTTTGACCTCCGCACCCCTGTTGGTGCGCTCTCCTCCATGGCTCCAAAGCTTCCCCCCTGCCGACCCCCCGTCTCCGCAATTGAAGGGGCTTCCTAGTGTATGGATACTTATCCTCCTTTTCAGCTCCTTCCCCGAGGTGCAGGTCCCGCCCCTATTCTTTTGTCTCTGTTTTTCCTGTTTCTTTTGCCCTACCCAGGTACACGGGGGAGTTCCTTGCCTTTTGGGAAGTCTGAGGTCTTCTGCTAGCATTCAGTAGGTGTGCTGTAGGAGCTGTTCCACATGTAGATGTATTTCTGATGTATCTGTGGGGAGGAAGATGATCTCCACGTCTCACTCCTCCGCCATTTTGAAGGGCCCTCTGCCTCCCAGATTTTATGTGTCGTCCTGACACAGTTCAGCAAGAATCCTTCTACAAGCCCATGGAAATAAGACTTTTGCTAAAAAGTAATTGTGGTTCAAGGACGAAATGTAGTTACATGGGAAAGCTGACTGGTCAGCTCTGGGTAAGCTCTGTGTATCGGGACAAGGCCCTTGAAGTGGAGGTAATACTTACCCCATGGAGTTGTAGTGACCATTAAGAATTTATGAGAAATGCTGAGCACTGTGCCTTGCATGTTATACGTTCTCAGTATTAGTTGCTTTTATTATTTTCACGAGCTGCTACTTGTAAGAAAGCACCTGCCGGCAACATGGATGGACCTAGAGATGATCATACTAAGTGAAGAAAGAACGTGAAAGACAAATACCATGTGATATCACTTATATGTGGAATCTAAAATATGACACAAATGAACTTATCTACAGGACAGAAACAGACATACAGACATAGATAACAGACTTGTGGCTGCCCGGGGGGGGGGGGGGGGGGGGGAGGGGGTTGGGGAGGGGTGGATTGGGAGTTTGGGATTAGCAGATGCAAACTATCATATAGAGAATGGATAAACAACAAGGTCCTACTGTAGCGCACAGGGAACTATATTCAGTATCCTGTGATAAACCAGAATGAAAAACAATATGAAAAAGAATGTATATGTATATGTCTAACTGAATCACTTTGCTGTACAGCAGAAACTAATACAGTACAACACTGTATATCAACTATACTTCAATAAAATAAATTAAAACAGTAACAACAAAGAAAGCACTTGCCCCAAATAGCAGTGTAGCTGACCTGGCAACTTTCAGTATTTATTTATCCAACACATGCTTATCCTGTGGTCCTGCCTATATTCACTTTTGCTCCTTCAGTCCCACCAAGGTAGATATTGGTATTCTCATTTTAAGGATGAGGCTTAGATTCATAACTTCTTAAGATCTTACAGCTAATGAGTGCTATGGCCTGGCCCCTTCCCGTAAGTCCTCTTTTTCACAGTGCCATGTTGAGTTGTTTTCCAATTTAACCATCTAATTATATATAGATATGAATGGGCACTTCCCTCAGGCCTTCACCCTGCTCCCCAGTAATAAAGACTTGTAAGAAATGCCATCCATACTCTGCAATTGAAATCAATCCAATACAGACCTGTGAACTAAAGAAAATCTTATTTGTTTTTTGTTTGGTTGGGTTTTTTTGTTGTTGTTTGTAGATTTCCTGATGATGCCCATTCTAACTGGTGTGAGGTGATACCTCATCGCAGTTTTGATTTGCATTTCTCTAACAATTAGTGATGTTGAGCAGCTTTTCATGTGCTTCTTGGCCATCTGTATGTCTTCTTTGGAGAAATGTCTATTTAGGTCTTCTGCCCATTTTTGGATTGGGTTCTTTGCTTTTTGATATTGAGCTGCATGAGCTGTTTATATATTTTGGAGATTAATCCTTTGTCCGATGATTCATTTGCAAATATTTTCTCCCATTTGGAGGGTTGTCTTTCCATCTTGTTTATGGTTTCCTTTGCTGTGCAAAAGGTTTTAAGTTTCATTAGGTGCCATTTGTTTATTTTTGTTTTTATTTCCATTACTCTAGGAGGTGGGGCAAAAAAGATCTTGCTGTGATTTATGTCAAAGAGTGTCCTGCCTATGTTTTCCTCTAAGAGTTTTATAGTGTCTGATCTTACATTTAGTTCTCTAATCCATTTTGAGTTTATTTTTGTGTATGGTGTTAGGGAGTGCTCTAATTTCATTCTTTTACATGTAGCTGTCCAGGTTTCCCAGCACCACTTATTGAAGAGACTGTCTTTTCTCCACTGTATATCCTTGCCTCCTTTGTCATAGATTAGTTGACCATAGGGGCGTGGGTGTATCTCTGGACTTTCTATCCTGTTCCATTGATCTGTATTTCTGTTTTTGTGCCAGTACCATATTGTCTTGATTACTGTGGCTTGGTAGTGTAGTCTGAAGTCAGGGAGTCTGATTCCTCAGCTCCACTTTTTTCTCTCAAGACTGCTTTGGCTATTTGGGGTCTTTTGTGTGTCCATACAAATTTTAAGATTTTTTGTTCTAGTTCTGTAAAAAAATGCCATTGGTAACTTGATTGGGATTGCATTGAATCTGTGGATTGCTTTGGGTAGTATAGTCATTTTCATAATATTGATTCTTCCAATCCAAGGACATGGTATATCTCTCCATCTGTTGGTATCACCTTTAATTTTTTCCATCAGTGTCTTATAGTTTTCTGCATACAGGTCTTTTGTCTCCTTACGTAGGTGTATTCCTAGGTATTTTATTCTTTTTGTTGCAGTGGTAAATGGGAGTGTTTCCTTAATTTCTCTTTCAGATTTTTCATCATTAGTGTATAGGAACGCAAGAGATTTCTGTGCATTAATTTTGTATCCTGCAACTTTGCCAAATTCATTGATTAGCTCTAGTAGTTTTCTAGTGGCATCTTTAGGATTCTCTATGTATAGTGTCATGTAATCTGCAAACAGTGACAGTTCTACTTCTTTTCCAGTTTGTATTCCTTTTATTTCTTTTTCTTCTCTGATTGCCATGGCTAGGACTTCCAAAACTATGTTGAATAATAGTGGTGAGAGTGGACATGCTTGTCTTGTTCCTGATCTTAGAGGAAATGCTTTCAGTTTTTCACCATTGAGAATGATGTTTGCTGTGGGTTTGTCATATATGGCCTTTATTATGTTGAAGTAGGTTCCCTGTATGCCCACTTTCTGGAGAGTTTTTATCATAAATTGGTGTTGAATTTTGTCAAAAGCTTTTTCTGCACTATTGAGATGATCATATGGTTTTTATTCTTCAATTTGTTAATATGGTGTATCACATTGATTGATTTGCATATATTGAAGAATCCTTGCATCCCTGGGATAAATCCCACTTGATCATGTTGTATGATCCTTTTAATGTGTTGTTGGATTTTGTTTGCTAGTATTTTGTTGAGGACTTTTGCATCTATATTCATCAGTGATATTGGTCTGTAATTTTCTTTTTCTGTCATATCTTTGTCTGGTTTTGGTATCAGGGTGATGGTGGCCTCACAGAATGAGTTTGGGAGTTTTCCTTCCTCTGCAATTTTTTGGAAGAGTTTGAGAAGGATGGGTGTTAGCTCTTCTCTGAATGTTTGATAGAATTCACCCGTGAAGCCATTTGGTCCTGGACTTTTGTTTGCTGGAAGATTTTTAATCACAGTTTCAATTTCATTACTTGTGATTGCTCTGTTCATATTTCCTATTTCTTCCTGGTTCAGTCTTGGAAGGTTATACCTTTCTAAGGATTTGTCCATTTCTTCCAGGTTGTCCATTTTATTGGCATAGAGTTGCTTGTAGTAGTCTCTTAGGATGCTTTGTGTTTCTGCCGTGTCCTTTGTAACTTCTCCTTTTTCATTTCTAATTTTGATTTGAGTCCTCTCCCTCTTTTTCTTGATGAGTCTGGCTAAAGGTTTATCAATTTTATTTTTTCAAAGAACAAGCTTTTTGTTTTTATTGATCTTTGCTATTGTTTTCTTTGTTTCTCTTTCATTTATTTCTGCTCTGATCTTATGATTTCTTTCCTTCTGCTAACTTTGGGTTTTGTTTGTTCTTCTTTCTCTAGTTCCTTTAGGTGTAAGGTTAGATTGTTTATTTGAGATTTTTCTTGTTTCTTGAGATAAGCTTGTATAGCTATAAACTTCCCTCTTAGAACTGCTTCTGCTGCATCCCATAGGTTTTGGATCGTCATGTTTTCATTGTCATTTGTCTCTAGGTATTTTTTGATTTCCTCTGATTTCTTCAGTGGTCTCTTGGTTATTTAGGAACATATTGTTTAGCCTCCATGTATTTGTGTTTTTTACGTTTTTCCCCCTGTAATTGATTTCTAATCTCACAGCGTTGTGGTCAGAAAAGATGCTTGATATGATTTCAATTTTCTTAAATTTACTGAGGCTTGATTTGTGACCCAAGATGTAATCTATCCTGGAGAATGTTCTGTGCCCACTTGAGAAGTGTAATCTGCTGTTTTTGGATGGAATGTCCTATAAATAGCAATCAAACCTACCTGGTCTATTGTGTTATTTAAAGCTTGTGTTTCCTTATTAATTTTCTGTTTGGATGATCTGTCCATTGGTGTCAGTGAGGTGTTAAAGTTCCCCACTATTACTGTGTTACTGTCGATTTCCTGTTTTATAGCTGTTAGCAGCTGCCTTATGTATTGAGGTGCTCCTAAGTTGGATGCACATATATTTATAATTGTTATATCTTCTTCTTTATTGGTCCCTTGATCATTACGTAGTGTCCTTCCTTGTCTCTTGTAACATTCTTTATTTTAGAGTCCGTTTCTTGTGATTTGAGTATTGCTACGCCAGCTTTCTTTTGATTTCCATTTGCATGGAATATCTTTTTCCATCCACTCACTTTCAGTCTGTATGTGTCCCTAGGTCTGAAGTGGGCCTCTTGTATACAGCATATGTATGGATGTTGTTTTTGTATCCATTCAGCGAGCCTGTGTCTTTTGGTTGGAGCATCTAATCCATTCACGTTTAAGGTAATTATTGATATGTATGTTCCTATTACCATTTTCTTAATTGTTTTGGGTTTGTTTTTGTAGGTCCTTTTCTTCTCTTGTGTTTCCCACTTAGAGTAGTTCCTTCAGCATTTGTTGTAGAGCTGGTTTGGTGGTGCTGAATTCTCTTAGCTTTCGCTTGTCTGTAAAGCTTTTGATTTCTCCACTGAATCTGAATGAGATCCTTGCCGGGTAGAGTAATCTTGGCTGTAGGTTCTTCCCTTTCATCACTTTAAGTACATCATGCCACTCTCTTCTGGTGTAGGGTTTCTGCTGAGAAATCAGCTGTTAACCTTATGGGAGTTCCCTTGTATGTCATTTGTCATTTTTCCCTTGCTGCTTTCAATAATCTTTGTCTTTAATTTTTGCCAGTTTGATTACTATGTGTCTTGGCGTGTTTCTCCTTGGGTTTATCCTGTATGGGACTCTCTGCGCTTCCTGGACTTGAGTGGCTATTTCCTTTCCCATGTTAGGGAAGTTTTCAACTATAATCTCTTCAAATATTTTCTGGGGTCATTTCTCTCTCTCTCTTCTCTTTCTGGGACCCCTATAATGTGAATGTTGTTGCATTCAATGTTGTTCCAGAGGCCTCTTAGGCTGTCTTCATTTCTTTTCATTCTTCTTTCTTTATTCTGTTCCACAGCAGTGAATTCCACCATTCTGTCTTCCAGGTCACTTACCCGTTCTTCTGCCTCAGTTATTGTGCTATTGATTCCTTCTAGTGTAATTTTCATTTCAGTTATTGTACTGTTCATCTCTGTTTGTTCTTTAATTCTTCTAGATCTTTTTAAAACACTACTTGCATCTTCTCGATCTTTGCCTCCATTCTTTCTCCAAGGTCCTGGATCATCGTCACTATCATTATTCTGAATTTTTTTTCTGGAAGATCGCCTATCTCCATTTCATTTAGTTGTTTCTGTGGGGTTTTATCTTGTTCCTTCATCTGGTACATAGCCCTCTGCCTTTTCATCTTGTCTATCTTTCTGTGAAGGTGGTTTTTTTTCCACAGGCTGCAGGATTGTAGTTCTTCTAAAGAAAATCTTATAAAATTAGTATATCCAGGGATCATTATAAATTATCTCCTTGAATTTTTGGTTAGCCATTAAAACCAGTTTGGGGAAACTGTATAGGTAGCTGTGTGTAAGGCATCATGATGCATATTTCAATTTATATCTTTCACTCCCATTTCTGATCACATAGGTAGGTGGATCATTCTATGGATGCAACAGGGAATTTATGTACAGTTGACACTTGAACAACGAAGCAGCGATTGGGCACCGACACCCCCTGCCCCCATCCCACACACAGTCAAAAACCTGCAGACTGCTATCTCTGCCTGATAAATAAATGAATTGATCAGTGACTCACCCCGGGGCAGGAAGCTCAAACAGTTTGGGTAGAATCAGGACTCAAACCCTAGTTCTTTTGGTTCCACATGCTGTGACCTCTGATTGAGCATAAACTTTCCCCCACACTTAGTTCATTTAAAGAACTATAAAATGAAAATACAGATACCATATTTATTGAAAAAAATCCACATATAAGTGAATCGGTGCTGTTCAAACCTGTGTTATTCAAGGGTCAACTGTACTATTTTTTTTGCAATTAGTCTTAGAGATGAATTGATTTACAAGTTTCAAAGTGGGTGCCTGGAACAATTTCTAGGCATATGACCAAGACTAGAGAACTCCACTTCTTTGACACGCAGAGTTATGGCACTGCCTGAAGCAATATTTGTTAATTACGGTGAGATAAGGACCTAAGTCCTTCTATAGGACTGTGGAATTTTCCCTTAAGGGTTCCATGAGGATCTGAAATAGTAATGAAATATGAGTAGACATGCATAAAAAAAGTTGTTTGCTTTCTCTTTTCAGAAAACCTCACATTTAAGTTTTGCGGTTTTCTTGAAGCTATTTCTTAGTCTTTGTTTTTTTATCAACCATCCTGAACCTCTAATCAGAAGTGTCACCAGTGGGGGATGCATGAAGCCAGCAAAGTATGTGGCAGAACGAAAGGCAGAGGCCACTGGTTTTCTGCCAGGCTGTGGTTTGTAAAACATGACTCTCAAAAACGTCCAGCCTCCCTGGAGAGAAAAAAGTGAGAGATACTGCAGAAACAGCCATGGGGAAGAGGATGATCCTGAGTTTTTTCAGGCTGCAGGGTTGGAGTGTCAAGGTGAGGAATCTTGCCATACTTTCTGAGATTGCTTTGGCCCTGCTTTCTCTACCTTCTTGTGTCTTGTTGACAGGGGACATGAAGAATTTCACAATGTGACACAGGCCTGGGGAAAGGGTACATTTCTTCCTTGGCCCCAAGCTAGAGAGAAATGAAAGGAAGCCAGCACCATCTCCTTTGTTCCAGAGAAAGGCATCTACCAAGGAACATTTACTAATACCTATTCCTTCTTGTTTGCATTTAATTTCTTAACTTTGTTTTGCCCCCTTGTTTTGTCAAGTTAAGACTTTCTAGATGTTTCTTGAATCCAGGGATTAGCAGGCTCTAAGTTTCTACCACCACAGGCAATGTAGGAACACAGGATCCTCAGGAAGGCTTAGTGGCAGAAACTGCTGAGGAGGAAATAAAGAGAGTGAAAATGAGTCGGTGAAAGAAAGAAAACAGAAAAGGAAAAAGTAAGAAATCCATTTGGTAGAGAGCGTAGCAGCTTGGGTATAATAGGAAGGACACTGAATTACTTCAATAAATGTTGAAAGGGAATTTGGTAAAATTCAGCATCCATTTCTAATACAGGCATACCTTGTCTTTATTGGGTTTCGCTTTATCGTGCTTCGCAGATATTGCATGTTTTACAAATTGAAGGTTTGTTGCAACCCTGCCTCGAGCAAGTCTATCGGCGCCATTTTTCCAACAGCATTTGCTCACTGATGGTTGGCATTTTCTAGCAATAAAGTATTTTAAATTAAGGTATGAACATTGTTTTTTAGACATAATGCTGTTTCGTGCTTAATAGACTATATTGTCAACATAGCTTTACCATGCACTGGGAAACCAAAGAATTCGTGTGACTTGCTTTTTTGCGATATTTGCTTTATTGCCCTGGGCTGGACCGGAACCCACAATATCTCCGAGGTCCGCCCGTAGTGTACTAGTTTCTTGTAACTGCTGTTAACAAGTAACCACAAACTTGGTGGCTTAAAACAGCATAAATTTATTCTTTCACATTTCTGGAGGCCAGAAATCCAGAATCAGGGTGTCAGCAGGTCAGGCTCCCTCCAGAGGCTCTGGGATAAAGAATCCAGCCTCCAGGAGCTGCTGGCACTTGTGGCATTCTTCAGGTTGTGGCTGAATCCCCCGGCCTCTGCCTCCGTCTGCTCCTCCGTGTGTCTCATGTCTCTCAGCCTCTCTGTTATCAGGAAGCTTTGTGATGGCATTTAGGACCCAACTGGATAATCCACGATAATCTCCTCATCCCAGAACCCTTCCTTTAATCACATCTGCTGAAACTTGAGCATGCTAACACTCACAAGTTCTAAGGATTACGGTAAGGGCAAGTCTTTGAGAGCCTTGATAAGATATTTCACTCAGTAAACATGGATGGCTCTATCCTTCTTCTGTCAAACTGAATCTAAAACCAGCATAATTTTTTTTTTCTTATTGGAGCATAGCTTTACACTCCTATGTCAGTTTCTGCCATACAGCAAAGTGAATCAGCCATATGGATACACATATCCCCTTTGTTGGATTTCCTTCCCATTGAGGTCACCACAGAGCACCGAGTAGAGTTCCCTGTGCTATAGGGTACGTTCTCATTAGTTAATCTATTTTATACGTAGTAGTGGATATGTCAATCCCAATCTCCCAATTCATCCTACCCCACCCACCCCCCTTTCCCCCTTGGTATCCATGTTTGTTCTCTACATCTGTGTCTCTATTTCTGCTTTGCAAATAAGATCATCCATACCATTTTTTCTAGATTCCACATACATGCGTTAATATATTGTATTTGTTTTTCTCTCTCTGACTTACTTCACTCTGTATGACAGTCTCCAGGTCCATCCACGTTTCTGCAAATGACACAGTTTCGTAAAACCAGCATAGTTTTTTTAAGGTGAAAAGCTAGAAAGAGTTCTCTTAAAGTCAGGATTGAGTGAAGTTGCCTTTCAATGCCATGAATATTTAATAACTTTTAGACGTAGCAGCCAATGAACTTATATGAGAGGTATAAATATTAAAAAGATGTGTAAAATTAATGGAGAAAAAAATGGACAGATTAATAGGTGGTATTGGGACAACTATCTAGCTATTTGGGGAAAAGGAAAGAATGTTCCTGCCTCGTAAAAGTGCAAAGGCCATGAAGTGATGTAAAAAATTTAAATTCTGTACAATCAAAAAGGGGGGAAAAAACCCAACCCAAGTGGGCAGACACACTCACATGTGTGTGTGTTTTGTGAGTCAAACTACAGAAGGGGCAATGTCTTCTCTTACAAATAAAACAACAATAAAAACCTAACATAAAAATGAGCAAATGGCTTGAACAGGCAGTTCATAGAAACATAACTACAGATGTCAGTAGACATGTTAAAAATATTCAACTTCATTACACATTTTTAAAGGGTGATTAAAAACAATGAGGTACCTTTGTTTACTTATCAAATTGACAAAGATTAAAAAGTTTGTTGACTACCCAGTGTTGTTGAGGGGTTGTTTATTTATTTATTTATTTATTCCTTTTTCCATTAAGAGTTTAGGAGCGTTTACTAGGATGCAAAGAATTCAGCAATTTAGTTAAAAGCAGGTGAGGCCACCTGTGATGCCGCTGTGCCAAACAGAGCAGTCGAGTTTCCGTCTGATCGCACTCTAGCTAACAAGGGGGCACACAAGCCCACAAGGCGCACCCTCAGAATTAGTGGGGAACTGTATAGGGCAAATGACCAGATTTCTTCAGCAAAGTAGTCGCATTGGGTGGGGAGGGGTGGACAACAAGAAATGGAGGGAGAGCTTATAGACTGACAGGGACCTAGGAAATTCCATCACCTAATCTTAAAACATTGTATTTTGACTTCCGTGTGCACCGCAGTCTGCTCACCACCAGAATTTAGTTTCCATCCATCAGCATAGGGTGGATCCCCCTTTACCCATTTTACTCTCCCCTTCCTTTCTGGTAACCACTGCTCTGTTCTCTGTATCTACATGTGTGGTTTGGTTTGTTCATTTAATTTGTTTTTTTGCTTTTTTTTTTTTTGATGTGGACCATTTTGTTTTAAGTGTTTATTGAATTTGTTACAATACTGCTTCTGTTTTATGTTTTGGTTTTTTGGTTTTGGGCTGCGAGGCATGCGGGATCTTAGCTCCCCAACCAGGGGTCAAACCAGCACCCCCTGCACTGGAAGGTGAAGTCTTCACCACGGGACTGCCAGGAAAGTCCCCTTTGCTTTTTATATAGCAAGGACCTAATTTTGATCCTGATTCAAACACAGCATAATTTAAGAGTATTTAGAATATTTATAAACAAGATAATTATTTATCTTATTTATTAGGAGGCAATTAGAATTATTTATTTACTGGAGTATAGTGGATTTACAATGTTCTATTAGTTTCAAGTGTATACATAGTGATTTGATGTTTTTATATACTCCATTTGAAGTTATTACAAAATATTGGTTAGATTTCCTGTCCTATACATTAATTACATTCTTGTATCTTATTTATTTTATACCTATGGTTTGTACCTTTTCATCCCCTTCTCCTATCTTACCCCTCTCCCAACTCCTTTTCACAAGACAATTAGAATTTTGAACACTGAGTAGATATTAAGAAATTACTTATTTGTTTCCGTGTGATAATGGTATGATGGTTATTTTTAATAGTCAATTTCCTTTAGAGAGATCTGATAAAATAGTTATGGATGGAATGATTTGATGTCTGGGAATGTGGGTGGGGTGTAGATGAACCAAAATTGGTCTTAAGTCTGTATTTTTTGAAGCTGGGGAATAGGTACACAGAGGTTGATTATAACTGTTTTGTTTACTTTCCCATGTATATAAAATGTTCCACAATAAAATATTATTAAAAGGGTGGGTAAGACAGAAACAGAGCCACAAAAAACACTGAGTCAGAAATGAGTATGAATATGAGTCCAGGTTTGGCCTTAAGCCTTTTAGCCATCAACCCAAGGAAGGAAACACATTAGAGGAACATTCACATCATCCATAGGCAGAGATTATACAGGAGAAACCAACTCTTCTTGTTATTGGTAACACATATTTTTACCCAAGAGTCTTTATAAAGAAGACATTAGGTTATTCAAAGGGGGAAAGGTTGGTGGGGGGAGGGATAAATTGGGAGATTGGGATTGACATGTACACACTGCTGTATATAAAATATATAACCAACAAGGACCTACTGTAGAGCACAGGGAACTCTATTCAATATTCTTTAATAACCTAAATGGGAAGAGAATTTGAAAAGGAATAGCTATATATATATGTGTAACTGAATCAGGGGTAACTGCTGTACCCCTGAAACTAACACAACATTGTAAATCAACTGTAGACCAATAAAAAATAAAATTTTTTGAAAAAGAAGACATTATATAAGGTAATCAAAAACAACCTTACAGAGATGAATTTCAGAGTCCCCTTTTTTAAAAAATTAATTAATTTATTTTTGGCTGTGTTGGGTCTTCGATTCTGTGCGAGGGCTTTCTCTAGTTGCGGTAAGCGGAGGCCACTCTTCATCGCGGTGCACGGGCTTCTCACTATTGTGGCCTCTCTTGTTGCGAAGCACAGGCTCCAGACGTGCAGGCTCAGCAGTTGTGGCTCACGGGCCTAGTTGCTCCATGGCATGTGGGATCTTCCCAGACCAGGGCTCGAACCCGTGTCCCCTGCATTGGCAGGCAGTCTCCCAACCACTGTGCCACCAGGGAAGCCCCAGAGTCCCCTTTTCAAGGTGACCTCAACATGGGTCAATGACATCATGGTAGAATGCAGCTCACTAAAAGAAATTAGGTAAATCTGGGGGAGAAGCAGGATGGACTGTACTGGTAGCACTCTTAGAAGACATATAGATCAAGAACTTTCCTCTGTATTTCTCTGCACTTCTTAGTCTTCAAGCAGCTGGTTGAATGAAAATTATGACCCTGTAGTTTTTCTTGGCCAAAGGGAGGTGATCTCAGTGCTATTGAAATTGTGATCTTAAGCTCTATTTGATGCTCTGTAGTGGCCCATATGGGAAAAGAATCTAAAAAAAAAGAGTGGATATATGTCTATGTATAACTGATTCATTTTGCTGTACACCTGAAACTAACACATTGTAAATCAACTCTACTCCAATAAAAATTTTAAAAACATTGTGATCTTAGACCAAAGGGAAAAAAGAATCCACTTCTCCCAAGAGAAAAATGCAGTCTTCTTACTATCCCTCTTTTTTAACTATTAAAAGAGAATTTTCTGTGATTCAGTAGCTATTCAAGAAAATCATTACATTTTGGAAATTTTCAAACATACTCAAAGACAGACATATAGTGAGCACCGTGTGTCCATCACTCAGCTTTGACAATTACTAGCTTATTTCACCTCTATCTCCACCCCACCCCACTCCCATATTATTTTGAAGCATATCCTAGAATCATATTATTGCACTTGGAGACATTTCAATATTTTTCTCTAAAATATAAGTGCAATTTTTAAACCTAACCAGAATGGAGCATGCATTTTGAAAAGATGAGCCACATCCCTCAATTTCTTTGCCACTGCTGCCATATTTTTATTGTAAAGCGGTATTTTTAACACCCTGTGACTGCGTTTCCTTTTGATAAGACTCATGAATGAAGCGGCATGTAAACGAGGAAGGAGATGAGTACAGACGGTGGGCCCTCCCCGCCTCACCCTCACGCACACCCCCTGCTTTCACTGGGCCCCAGACCACAACGGGAGGGCCTTGGCTGTGCTTTGCTTTTAGGTTCTTTCAAAAGCACAAAGTCAGCACCAAATGGTTAACGTGACTAAGCATATACTTCAGCTCGACCGGGTCTGGAAAAAGAACTTCAGTTCCGGGAAGCTGTAAGAAAACTCTGAGTGCTCTCATCCTTCGAAAATAGGACCTTTTCTGAATAGCGGACGGTGCTGCTCTGCACTCGCTGGTTTTTCTCCTTGGACACCTCCAGAGAGTCTTGGTGTCCTTCGCTGATGCTTCATTTACATCTCATTCTCTCAGAATGTTCTTACATAGGCTGCTTTCCGTTCTCTTTCTCGTTTCTCTGCCTGTCTCATTCAACTTTCTACTTCTCTGTCACTCACAGATTTTCATATCCCCGCACCCCCACCCCCGCCATCCCTCTCTGAAGCTCCGTGTGCCTGCTTGAAATCTGCCAGGTGTTCCTTCAGCTTATCCCTAGCACATCTAAGGGCTGGAGCTCATTATCTGCCTTCTCCCACCTCCCACCCCAACTGGCCTTTCCTTTTTTACTTAATTTTATCTAGGTGGGGAAGAGCCAGATTGCTACCACTGTTACTACCACAGCTTAGCTTCCGGTCTTCTATACTTCTTATCCAGGAAGTTACCAGAGCCTATAGATTTTGCCTCTGTGAAGTTTCAGCAACTTAAATTTATTAGCCAAGTTGCCGTGGTCTCTGCCTCTCATTGTTTGGGTCTAGTGCTTACTCGGCACCTGGGTAAGGCATGGGGTCCGGCTCTGAAGAGCTCGCCTTGTAGTGGAAGAGACGGGTGAGCAGGTGTGTTCAATCAAGCAGTGTAAGAAGGAAGACGGAAGATAATGTGTAGAGTCCTGTGGCCACACAGATAAGGGTCGTTTATTGCATGTTTTTTATGGACGGTTTCCTGGAGGAGAACACACTTGAGCTGAGTGTGTTGCAACTGACCAGGGGAGAAAGATGATAACACTTCAGGGAAAATATGAGCAGAGACCCAACAGCTTAAACCACCAAGGTGTGTGTATGTGGGCCTGTGAGCGTGTATGCAGGTGTTACATGTGTGCATGTGTACCACAGTTCCTAGAATTGGAACTGTGTACCACAGTTCCAAAACACCCTGCAGATAGTAGATTAATCTTGTTACATTATTTGTTTTTAAAACACAACATGGCATGATACTCCTCTACTAAAAAATAGATGACTTCTCTTCCTAAATCTGAAAATTAAAAATTGTTAGCTACAATCTTTCAGTCTTTCCGTGTCACAGCCTTTGAGACGCCACAATGTCCTTCTCGCCACACCGTGAGCTCCTCCTCCTCCTCCTCCTCCTCGGAATCCTACTGTTGTTTTTTCATGTCTTATTATGGAAACATTGGACATAATAGTATAATGAGCCATCATGTACCCTCAAATCCTACCATTTATCAAAGGACCACATAAAATACTACTTCCTCTGTGAGACTTTTTTTTCTCATTTCCCTTGCCTGATTTTCTCTCTCCCTCTTTGAACATCCTGTGTATTCATGGTGCGATACTTTTACTGCACATCACACATGCTCTCTGATGTTACAGGAATTGGTTTGTCTTATTCTCTAGCTCTCTCAATACAGCAGTGACACTCCTTACGTTCGTACAAAAACCTGCGCACAGATGTTTATAAGCAGCGTTATTCATAATTGCCAAAACTTGGAAGCAACCAAGATGCACTTCAGTAGGTGAATGGATTAATGAACTGTGGTATATCCAGACAATGGAATATTATTCAGTGCTATAAAGAAATGAACTATTAAGTCATGAAAAGATATGGAAGAATCTTAAATGCATATTACTAAGTGAAATAAGCCAATCAGAAAAGGCTATACACACACACACACACACACACACACACACAGAGTATGATTCTAACTATATAACATTCTGGAAAAGGCAAAACTATAGATACAGTAAACAGATCAGTGGTTGCCAGGGGTTGGGGGGAAGGAGGGATGAATAGGGGGAGAACAGGATGTTTAGGGCAGTGAGACTACTTTGTATGACACTGTAATGATAGATGCATAGTATACATTTATCCAAACCCCTAGGATGTACAACACCAAGAGTGAGTGGGTGATGATGTGTCAATATGGGTTCGTCATTTGTAACAAATGCACCATTCTGGCGGGATGCCGCTAATGGGAGAGGCTCTGCATGTATGGGAACAGGAAGGTATATGCGAAATCTCTGTACCTTCCCTTCAGTTTTGCTGTGAACCTAAAACTGCTCTCAAAAATTGAAGTCCTTTATAAAAAATATGGATTCTGAGGGTTTGCCCTCAGAGATCCTGATCCTATAGAGCTTAAACAATTCCCATAGTCAGTGGGAACCAAGAGAATACGGTTCAAGATGGATGAGATGTTTGAAAATGTCATTTTCACATAAATAACACAGGAGGGGGAGAACAGAGATGGCATTTGAAGAAATAACCTGCCCACAGAGGGGACATTCTGTTTCGTTCCTATTTTAAAAATGTAAGCACAAACGTGGAAGGGAGAAAAGAAACTGCTATCCGGTGGGTACCTGCTGTGTGCTGGACTCCTTCCCGTAGGTTATGCCAACTAAATCTCTCAGCAGCCAGAGTCTCGTCTCCAGCTTGTCGCTGTGGAAACTGAGTTTCAGAATCATCCTCAGGGTCCCAGTGTTAAGTGGCACAGCGGGGACTTAAAACGAGCTCTTACGTATGCTCAAGGTTGAACTATTTCTACTCCATTCTGTGCTTTTTTTAAAAAAAATTATGGTTGATATACAATATTATATTAGCTTCAGATGTACAACACAGTGATTCAGTATTTTTACAAACTACACTATTTAAAATTATTTTTGAAGACCTCAATACCGAAATTCAAAACAGCTGAGAAAAGAACAACAAATGTTCAGTCAACAAATACTGACGGTGTACAAGCCCTGGGCAAAATTGCTGCTGTAGCTGAACGTTTCTGGGTGAGACAGATAATAAATAAGTAATAAATAGATTCAAAAACGAACACATAAATGCAGAAGTGATTCGAGATTGTGAGACAAGGTATGAGGAATATAAGTGGACGGTCGTGGAGATCTATCTTAGGTAGAGTGGACATTTTAAATTAAAACCCTGGGAGTTGAGTGAAGTTGCATTGAGAGCTAGGAGATTTTTTTTGTTTTTTTTGTTTTGTTGGCGATACGCGGGCCTCTCACTGCCGTGGCCTCTCCAGTTGTGGAGCACAGGCTCCGGACGCGCAGGCTCAGTGGCCATGGCTTACGGGCCCAGCCGCTCTGCGGCATGTGAGATCTTCCTGGACCGGGGCACGAACCTGTGTCCCCTGCATCGGCAGGTGGACTCTCAACCACTGCGCCACCAGGGAAGCCCCCGAGTGAAGTTGCATTGAATTCGTATTGTGTTCGAGATGCCGGCCTGTGGAAGCTGGTGGGTGTGGACTGTGCTCCTTAAGTAGTGTCTGGGAAGGTCTGGCAAGGTTCTGTGGGGCGTGTGATAAACGGGCTGAATTTAGAAGGTTGCGCTCCTGTCCACAGGAGGGCTGGAGCCCCCGAGCCCAGGGACACGGAGGTAAAGCTGTTGTTTCAGGAGATTCATCTGCCTCCTTGAAATAAAAATGACTGCATGTTTTAAAATGAACTTTGCAGCTTTCCTTCCCTAAATTTTATGTAATTCCAAAGAAATCTGGCATCCTGGTGGGACTCTCAGTGGTGGGTGAGATCCAGTGGTTTGGGGGAATTTTCTGTGTCCACTTCCGTGTCACTGTTGTTAAGCCAGCTCTCTCTCTGTTCTCCCTTCACTCTGCCCTGCTCTGTGAGCTGCCTTACATCTGACCATTGTGACTTAATAACATTTAATGACACTTCTCCGCCACTTTTAGTGCCAGCTACCCGTGGAACTGAAGCCTAGATGCAAGTATGAAGGCAAGGGCAGCCAGGGCCTTCAGGTTGCCAGTTACTTGGCTGGAAATCCCATTCACGTTGGGAAACAGATTTTTAAAATAAATTTGGAGCCGGGAGCAAAGCCATCCTTTTGTAAAGCTGTGTCAATAATCGTAAACCCTCATAATCATGTCCCCGGACCCTTGGCCAGGCTGACAAACATTTAGGTGTCAGGAGAGCCTCCGGATTCCACCCCTCTGGTTTCTCTTGCTGTTTGGGTTGGCGCTGGAGTGCGATCTTCTGTTTTATGTAATAAGGCACATGAGAGAAGCCCTTTGTGCTTAGCTTCTCTGAGCGGTGCCCAGCAAGATGTCTTGTGTACCCCATCATTTTCGCTACGGTCAGAGCTGGTGAACATTTCTGTGGCTTGGTAAATGTTTTCTAACTACTGGCAAGGTTTTTTTTCTTTTTTTCCCCAGTGCCATTGGGGAAAGGCTTTGGTTTAAGATGAATTTTGCCAATACATGTGTGCAGGGGGACTACAATATTTTTGGAGAAAACAGGCATGGGTGTGACACAGGCTGATGTAATATGGTACCACATATGCTCCATCAGGCCAAGGAGGTTTTTATCCTTTGCAGATTGTGCCAATAAGACGGCACAGCTGGTTGAGATCTGCAGACGTATACAGAATTCTCTCCTTCTGAGAAGGCTTGTTACTAGCATGTGACATAACATAGCGCCTATTTTCTGACGTATTTTTCATTTTTGCTTTTGAATGTCAAGCAAAAAGGCCACTTATCATAGTTGGCCACTTAGTTTTATTATTCATTTTGCTGCCTCTCCTTAATTTTTTTTTTAACACAGTGTTAAATGTTAACAGTCAGGTGTTGGCAGCCTTACCAAGGGGAACAGATTGCTTTGAAATAAACACAGCTGGAAACTGATCACATATTGTTTTCCTTTCTTTAAGAAATGAAAGAGGCATTTATAGAAAAGCTGGAGAACGCTGTGCTATCCAGAATTACTTTATAGATTTATTCCTCCAAGTCTGGTTAATGCTTAATGTCACACCTTGGTGTTCAAACAGACCCACTTTGACTCTCCCTTCCTGAAGTGGGAGTTTCCCTGGGAACAATAAACTTGCAGAGGTTTGGGGTGATCGGCACTGCAGGAGGGGTGGAGTCTGTGCAGCTCCGTTTTGCTCGGCTGAAGTGCCGTCTTCTGAGTAAAGAAGCCTTCTCTGGGGTTTTCTTCTGCTCGCTCTCCCAGCAGCCCTGAAACCCTTATTAGAGGTACCTCTGCTGGTCTTTTACGGGGCTGTTCTTCCAGTGATGGTCAAGTAAGTGAATTATGGAATGTTGGTGCGTGCCTTTGTGATTTTTGTTTTATTTACTGTTAAAAAATGAAGGCAGGGTGTTTTCTAATGGTGATTCAACTAGGTTTTGTGTCTGCTGGAACCCTTGTTCTTGTTTTTTTTTTCTGTCAGAGGAGAACCAGGGGTCTTCTTTTCCCACACCTACAAGACTTTATTGTTGTTTGGGTCATTTATTTCTTTAGTCTCTGTGCCAAAAGTTTTCTTTCTTTTGCTATTTCTTCGTATAGACGTTTTGATGATTTGTTAGTTATAGCTTAATAGCCGATTGCTATTAATGAACTACGAATAATTAATTCCTATGGTGTAATAATTCACTGCTATGTTAAAGTTTTTCAAAGGTGTTTTCCTTCATAAATAGGTATTTCTCTTGACATCCATCTTGTAAGAGCTGAGTTAGAAATGAAGAAGAGAGATGTAGAAACTTAAGAGTAACGTTTGCTTTCGGCTTGCGTAAATGGCATCTGGGGAGGCTTTTTTGCAGGAAAAATATATTTTAGTTTCATTTTATCTGTGAGAACTGCAGGGTTGTATTTGTCGGGATTACCTGAATTCTCTGTCACCTGTGTTAGAATCTGCATGATGTTTAGACAAGTCAAACTTGTTCATTCTTCCTTAGAGTATCTCATTTAAAATAGCCTTCCCTATGTATTGCCTGAGGCCCATGGATGGGAATTGTTGGAATTAGGCCATTTATCTACTTGGATTCTCACAATCAGATCCAGCATAGTACAGCTCTGTGTATTGTCAATAACTAACTCAGTGACATGTGCTCAATGGCCATCTGAGCTCCAGGAACAGGAAGGTAAATGCTGAGTTTTGAATTTTTGTAAAACGCATAGGTAAGTCCAAATGAGGAGATAACTGAGAAGACCTGTTACGATGAAGGTGGTTCTTTTTCTTTTTGAATTTTATTTTTTTATACAGCAGGTTCTTATTAGTTATCTATTTTATACACATCAGTGTACCCATGTCAATCCCTGTCTCCCAATTCATCCCACCCATCCACCACTTTCCCCCCTTGGTGTCCACACGTTTGTTCTCTACATGTGTCTCTATTTCTGCCCTGCAAACTGGTTCATCTGTGCCATTTTTCTAGATTCCACATATATGCATTAATATACAATATTTGTTTTTCTCTTTCTGACTTAACTTCACTCAGTGAAGGTGGGTCTGAAAGGCTTTCTCTGTGTTGATTACTGCCAAGCATGTTGCTTCCTGGCTTTATGCAACTTGGCAGAATTGATCTAGATTTCTGGATTTTGAAAGCATAGAAAGAAAGATCACAATTATACATTACATTGGACTATGATAATATACCAATTCTGTTCCTGAGTTTCTAAATGTTTATTTATTTATTTTGGCTGTGCTGGGTCTTAGTTGCGGCATACGGGATCTTCCTTGCGGCATGAGGACCCTTGGTTGCAGCATGCACGCGGGATCTAGGTCCTTGACCAGGGATCGAACCCGGGCCCCCTGCATTGGGAGCGTGGAGCTTTACCCACTGGACCACCAGGGAAGTCCCTGTTCCTGAGTTTCTTAAATGACTCATTTTCTTTTATGAGACTGTGCAGCTTGTTTTTTTTAAATGATTATAATTTCATTGCTCTTTCATATGTGTTATCCCATGGTTCTCACATCAGTCCGATATGGTAGGTATTGATGTTACTACACCGTTTTATAGTTGAGGATATCAAGAGTCAGATGAAAAGTGACCCTGGAGGTCTCTTGGTGAGTGAAGGAGCTGGATGTAATCTGGTTTTTTTGTTTTGTTTTGTTTTTTGCGGTACGCGGGCCTCTCACTGCTGTGGACTCTCCCGTTGCGGAGCACAGGCTCCGGATGCGCAGGCCCAGCGGCCATGGCTCACGGGCCCAGCCGCTCCGCGGCATGTGGGATCTTCCCGGACCGGGGCACGAACCCGTGTCCCCCGCATCGGCAGGCGGACTCTCAACCACTGCGCCACCATGGAAGCCCCTGTCATTTGGTTTTTAAAAACTCATAACCCCGTACTCCCCTACCTCATTCTCTCTGGTCACCTCTAAACTTCATCCATTGTGGCACAGAGGCAAGAGTTCCCACCTGAGTGTTTGGAGACCTGGATTCTGATTCTGACTGTGTCATTGCTGGCTCTCTGGTGGTGAGCAGTCACTGAAGTCTTTGGATGTCATTTTCCTGCAAGAGGCTACAGAATATGACTTCTGCAGCTTCTACGCAGCTGCAGATCTCTACTCAGAGCCTTAAGCAGGGTTTGTGTCAGCTCTGTAGTGCTCCCTGCAACGTGGAGAAGAGGTGAGAAAGAATGTAAGCCCACGGGTGTTGTATCCAGCTCTGCTCTGGCGTTTCCTGCCAAGCATGAAGAGATACAGGATGTCCTTAGATGAGGAAAGTCCCGAGCCTTTACAAGACTGGATTCTCTATCGCTTCTTGAGCCGTCATTTTTCAGTCTGTTCTTTTAAACCATCAACAAAAGTATTTGAGCCAAGCTCTCTTGTGGTTTCAGCCCGGGGATGATGAACAAACACATTGATTATGTTCCCATCTTGCCCCCAAAGAAGCGACAGCCTCCTTGCATGGGCCCATCTGTTATCATAATCCTTTTTGGAACGGGGAAAAAGTAAATAAGTATTACCCTACCCTTCGCTTAGGTGTTTTAACTTACGGCAGGTGGTTGAGAAGAGGAAGGGGAGAACAGTGGGAAAGTATGTTTTATTCTACCTCCATGGTTAACTCTGTCAGCTAATCAAAGATCAATTTAGAAAACTATGGTATACTAAGAGAAGTGTGAGTACATCTGACTGACATTATAAAGGAAACAACCCTGTAACTAACACCGTCTACCATTACCATTGTTGTGTACAAGAAAATAAAGAAGAAGTTGGAATGCCGAACTCCCAGCAGGGAGAAAAGGGCAGGTCTTCCTGGGTAAAGAGGACTGGCAGCCTTATACTGACACTGCACCCTGCACGGGGGGAAAACCTCATCCCTGACCTCAGTCTGCACTTGGGAGGCTCTGCTCAGCCTGGTCACTGGTGCTTGTCATTCACAGCCATCCTGGTAGGAAGTGGAGTTCTGAATGTGGAAATGAGACCTGCGTTCCCAGTTCTGTCCTTTTTTTCCGCTGCAGTCTCTGTCCCTGCTCTCATGTTGTGATTCAGACCTTAAGTTTATTCTTCCATCTTTCCCAACAGGCAAGAAGAGAAACCCTGGCCTTAAAATCCCAAAAGAAGCATTTGAACAACCTCAGACCAGTTCCACGTAAGTCTGGCAAGATCATCGTCTTAATCCAAATGCTTGCACTTTACAGATTTCCAGGGAATGGGAGTTCATTTTTGGACTGGTGAGCAATACCTTAACTATGGAGATAGTTGTTAGAAAGGAGAGCCCTTTAAAGGAGGAAGCCAAGTACTTACTCTTCTGAGACCCGAAAAAAAAAATCATAGTCGGTCAGTCGATATGGAATGGGTAGCTTTGAACTCATTGCTAGTTGGTTAAAAATTCTACAAATGTGTTCAGCGGATGGGGTCCTATGTAAATCCAAAAAGGTCACTGGACATGGACTTTTTGCCTTTTCTATATAGATCTGAGCAAACAAGCAAACCCCTGAGACAGCCGCTACTATAAAATTTGGTTTGAGGTAGAAAGATGGTATTTGGTGAGAACTCAGCATCCTGCCACCTAAATCCTGCCCATATAAACAGAAGGCAAACATGAGATGAAGGACCACTCCTTTGTTAGCTGAGCCTTTGGCCCAAATCCCTAAGGGAGCTCGGGTCCTGGTGAAGCAGGGCACCCTCTCCTGGAGCCTCCATCTTGTTTCTTTGTCCCTCTGTTGGGTGGGGAGGGTATTTCCTGCCTAGCTGGGGGTATGACCACCTATCAAAGCATCTGCATGGGAGGAATGGAAATTCCAAGAAAAACAATTACAGCAGAGGTACCATAAAAGCACAGCAAGTACAATGAGAGGCCATACCAATGGAAACTTAAATGTTTCAGGCTTCTGCTCATCTATAAAAAAGCACCTCCCTTTGTAGAGGTTTCTGACCTTAACCGTGATCATTCCCTATCAGACAGTGCACCCCTGGTGTTGGAATGTGCTAATAAAAATGATCATGTTCTGTAAGACTTTGGTCATTGCATCTTATGCAACCATGTAAACACACTTTCCACTGAAGAACCTCTAGGGACGGAGCAGAGGGGAGGGCTGTTCTTCAGCGCCCTGGACTGTAGAGCCAAATTCAAGTGAGAGTGCTCCTTTCATGAGGATCTGCAGGAGGAATTCTTTCCATATCTACTACGAAGACTGGAGTTTCTTTTTTTTTTTTTTTTTCTTTTTTTCGGTCCCTCTGGTTATTTTTCTTCCCTTGGACCTATGAACTATGTAATTAATAACTTTTCCTCTCTGATTGGTTTCTTCTCGTGAGCTTAGGATCAAACATGTGGCTTCCCTATACGGGACTTCTGGGGGCATACTTTTAAAACTTTATTTTGAAGTAATTTTAGATTCACAGGAGGTGGCAGAGAAATGTACAAAGTCCCCTGTACCCTTCCCCCATCTGTGTCCCCCACAATGTTAACATCTTACACAACCCTAGTATCATATCAAAACCAAGAAAGTGGTGTTGATGCAAGCCGTAGAACATGTTCACATTTCACCAGCAATATAAGCCCTCGTGTGTGTGTGTGTGTGTGTGTGTGTGTGTGTCGCTCTGTGCAGTTGTATCACACGTGCAGCCTTGCATAACGACTACCGCAATCAAGATACCTAAGTGTATGGCACTACAAGACCCTCTCCTTTTACTCCCCACCTCTGACCCCCACCCCTGCCGTCCCTAATCCCTGGCAACCACTGATCTGTTCTCCTTTTGCATTTCATTACTTCTTGATTGTGGTGCACATGGAATCATGCATCTCCTTTCTGAGATTGGCCTTTTTCATCCAGCATCATTTCCTTGAGATTCATTCAAGTTATCGCATGTATCCACAGTTTACTCTTTGTTGTTGCTGACCACCGTTCCATGGTGTGGATATACCACAGTTTGTTAAACCCTTTAGCCTTTGAAGGAGATACAAGTAGTTTCCAGCTGAGCTGTTATGAATACATCTGCTGTGAACATTCATGTATAAGTTCTTGCATAGAAACAAGTCTCTGTTTCTCTGGGATATATGTCCAGTAGTGCAATTACTGGGTCATATGGTAAGTCCATTTTTAGTTTTGAAAGAACTGCCAAGTATTTTCCAGGGTGATTTTACCCATGTACATTCTTACCAAAAATGTATGAATGACCCACTTTCTCTGCATCCCTGTCAGCGTCATCACTGCTTTTCATTTTAGCCATTCTGGTAGATGTGAGATATCACTGCAGTTTTAATTTTCATTTCTCTAGTGGCTGTTGAATACTTTTGGCATTTATTTCCCATCCCTATATCTTCTTTGGTGAAATTTCTGTGCACTTCTCTGCCTATTATGTAATCAGATTTTTTTTTTTTTTATGTTGAGTTTTGAGAGTTCTTCATATATCTTAGACGCACAGAGTTTGTCAGGTATGTGATTCAAGAACATTGTCTCCCAGTCTGTAATGGGTCTTTCTGTCTTTCTATTTTCTTTTTTTTAAATTATTTATTTATTTATTTTTTGGCTGCTCTGGGTCTTCGTTGCTGCGTGCGGGCTTTCTCTAGTTGCGTCGAGCGGGGGCTACTCTTCGTTGTGGTGCGCGGGCTTCTCATTGCGGTGGCTTCTCTTGTTGTGGAGCATGGGCTCTCGGCGCGCGAGCTCAGTAGCTGTGTCACGCGGGCTCAGTAGTTGTGACTCACGGGCTCTAGAGCGCAGGCTCAGTAGTTGTGGTGCACGGGCCTAGTTGCTCCACGGCACGTGGGATCTTCCCGGACCAGGGCTCGAACCTGTGTCCCCTGCATTGGCAGGCCGATTCTTAACCACTGCGCCACCAGGGAAGCCCCCGTCTTTCTATTTTGATGAAGTCCAATCTATCAGTTTTTCCTCTTATGTGTTATGTTTTTGGTGACAAGTTTAAGAACCCTTTGCCTAGTCCTGGGCCTTACAGATTTTCTCCTATGTTTTTTGTAGAAGCGTTTTAGTTTTACATTTTAGATTTAAGGCTATGTTACATTTCGAGTTTAATTTTTGTACAAGATGTGAGGTTTAGGTTGGGCTTTATTTTTTTTGCCAATGGATTTCTGGTTGCTCCAGCACCATCTGCTGAAAAGGCTATCCCTCCTCCACTGAACTGCTTTTGCGCCTTTGTCAGATATTAATTGGGCGTATTTGTGTGGATCTATTTCTGGGTTCTCTATTCTGCTCCACTGGTCTCTGAGTCTGTTGCTCTGCCAGTCTGTCATACTGTCTTGATTCCTGCGGCTATATAGTAAGCCTTCACATTGAGAAAAGTGATCTCCTTGCACTTTGTTTTTCTTTTTCAAAACCATTTTGGTTACTCTAGGGCTTTCCTCTTTTCATGTTAGTCTTAGGATAAGCTTGTCTATGTCTACAAATAAACTTGCTGAGATTTTTGGTAGGAATTGTGTTTAACCTATAGATCAGTTGAGCGAGCACTGACATCTTTACTGCACTCAGTCTTCTAGTCCATGAATGTGGTAGATTTCTCCAACCATTTAGATTTCCTTCGATTTCATCCAACAGTATTTTATAGTTTTCATCATACAGATTCTCTCCATCAGGTTTTTTGAGGATTTATACCTAAGTGTTTCCTTTTTTTGAAGCAATAAAAATTGTATTCCACTTTTGATTTTGATTTGCATTTGTTTAGTCAGTATTCAGAAATGCAATTGATTTTTGAGTCGATTGCATGCCCTGTGTCCTTACTAAAACTCAATTATTAGTTCTAGGAGCTTTTTTAGTAGATTACTTAAGAGTTTCCTGTGTAGATAGCTGTACCTTCTGCAAAAAAGACAGTTTTATTTCTTCCTTTTTTTTTTTTAACCTTTATTTTCTTACCTAATTTTAGTGGCAAGGATATTTAGTACTATGTTAAATAAGATTGGTGAGAGCAGGCTACCTTGCTTTGTCTCCCATCTTAGAGGAAAAGCATTCAATCTTTCACCGTTAAGCATGATGTTAAGTCCTCATAGATGTTGTTTAGGAGGTTGAAAAAATTTCTCTCTGGTCGATGTGTACTCAACATTTTTATCATGAATGTGTGTTGAATTTTGTTGAGTGTTTTTTTTTTTTGTGCATCAGTTGATGTCATCTTGGAGTTTTCTTCTTTGTCCCGTTGATATGGATTACACTGATGGATTTTTAAAATATCGAACTAGCCTCGCATAACCCCCCAAAATCCCACGTGGTTGGGGTATACTACTTTTTTTATACATTGTTGGATTTAATCTCCTAAAATGTGAATATTTTTGTGTCTTAAATTCATGAGATGTTGACCTGTAGTGTGTGTGTGTGTGTGTGTGTGTGTATGTGTGTGTGTCTGAGCTATTATGTTCTGGTTTTGGTATTTAAGGTAATGCTGACCTTATAAAATGAGTTGGTAAGAGTACCTTCTGTTTTCTGTAGACATTGTATAAGATAGGCGGTAATTCTTAAAAAAATGTTTTTGAGCTATAACTGACATATAATATTAGTTTCAGGTGTACAAAATAATGATTCGGGGGGCTTCCCTGGTGGCGCAGTGGTTGAGAGTCCGCCTGCCGATGCAGGGGACGCGGGTTCGTGCCCCGGTCGGAGCCTGTGCTCTGCAATGGGAGAGGCTGCAGCAGTGAGAGGCCCGCGTACCGCAAAAAAAAAAAAAAAAAAAAAAAAGAAAGAAAAGAAAAAAATTCCCCCAGGGAAACAAAGTGGGCTTATATATTCCTTTTTCTGGAGCTTTTAAATTACCAATTCATTTTTTTAATAGTTATAGGGCAACTCAGCTAATCTATTTCATTGTGGCTAAGTTTTGGCAGTTTGCAGTTTTCAAGGAATATCTTCTAAGTTGTTGAATTTATGAAAGTAAAGTTGCTCATAGTATTTCCTGATTATTCTTTTAATGACTGCAGGATATATTGAGATATCCCCCTCATTTTTTGCTGATATTGATAATTTGTATCTTCTTTCTCTTTATCTGTGTTGGTCTTCCTAGGGGTTTAGCAATTTTTATTGAATTTTTAAAAGAGCCAACTTTGTTTTCTTTATTTTCCTGCTTTCAATTTTATTGATTTCTGATCTTTTTTTTCTTTGACTTTTCAAATTGACAATGTTATTGAGATAATTGTACAGTCACATTCAGTTGTAAGAAACAATATAGAGAAACTTTATATTCTCTGCCCAATGGTAACATTTTGTGAAACTATAGTGTTATAAGCTCAATTGATATTGACAGTGATACAATGTACCCATCTTATTCAGGTTTTCCAGTTTTACTTATATTCACTAGTATGTGTGATGTTAAATTTCTGTACCATTTTTGTCACCTGTGTAGGTTCATGCATTCACCACTACAGTCAAGAAACTGAATGGTTCTGAAACCAATAGGATCCCTCATGTTGCCCTTTCATAATCACGACTGCCTTCCCTCCTCGCCTCTCCCAATACTGTTTTTCACCCCTGGCAACCACTAATCTGTTGTCTATTAATTTTTCTCATTAAAAAAATATTATCATATAAGTGGGATTATAGTGTGCAACCTTTGGGGATTGGCTTTCACCACTCCAGCATAATTTCCTGAAGATTGATCCATGTTGTATACATACTTTGCTCCTTTTAATCGCTGAGTAGTATATCTTGCTGAGTTATGCATGTACATCTGTAAGTGTGCACGCAGACAGCAGAGTTTAACCACTCACCTACTGAAGACATCTGGGCTGATTCTAGTTTTTGGCTGTTGTAAGTAAGGCTATGATCAATCATGTACAGGTTTTTGTGTGAACATAAACATTTAGTTCTCTGGGAGGAAAGTACCCATTAGTGGAATTGCTGGTGGCAGTGCGTGTTTAGTTTTTAAGAGATTGCCCAACTGTTTTCCAGAGCGGCTATATTATTTTGCATTTTCACCGGCAATGTATAAGTGATTCAGTTTCTCTACATCCTGTCCAAGATTTGGTGACGCCACTATTTTTTGTTGTAGCCATTTGAATGGTGTATTGATATTTTTCTGCTCTTTATCATTTCCTTCAGGATATATTCTCATATCCACTTTCCAGCTGTCTTTTATTCCTTCCCTTTAAAATTTGCTAGTCTTCACCTTCTAATTTATATTAATTTTCTGGGTTTTTTTAATGAATTTTTGAAAACCACCATAAATCCTTGCTCGGTATAAAGAAGTGAATAAAAACCTATGCAAAGGTAAAAGTAGTTTCTTTGTTGTCTTTCCCTCATGTGGTAGAATAAGCCTTGAATGTACTTTTCTGTTTCATCCTGTAAAGCCAAGGTCCCTTCATGACTGTAGACTGTCCCACGTTAGCTCATGGACAGGATTATTGCTGTTGTTGTTATTATTATTATTTTAATACTGAGGCTGAAATATGTACTCCTAAAGAAGAAGCTTCCTCATTTTGAGTTTTTCTTGGCAATTTTGTGAGCTTGGCTTGGTGACTCTTGCCATTTATATACACCCTGCCGCCTTCTGCTGAACTACACACAAATAAATAGACCGGGACAGAGCCCCATTCTTTTTAGGGCCACGTGTGTGGTCTCTTCATTTGAGTTTTTTCTTTGAGTCACTGATGCCAATGTGTCTTTGACTCAGGTTTCTGGGCTGTTCCCTCACTTGATTGGCAGCAACTAATTCTAAATCGATTCCATGCTAGTCAGTATTCTTTCACTTAATCCTCACAAGAAACTCAGAGGTAGTTGTTATTCCTCTCACTTCATAAGTGAGAAGACAGACCTATACAAGGGTCAGGGGCCCTGCTCAAAGCAGCTGAGCTCCAAGAGCCCAGGTTCTGGTGCTGGAATGCCTGGGTTCCCATCTGGGATCTGAACTTCCCCAGTTGGATATCTTAGGCAAGTTACCTAACCTTTCTAAGCCTTAGTTCCCGCTTGTGAAAAACGGGAACACTGATGGGGTTGCTATGGGGATTAGATGTCACAGTCCATATTCAGTGTCAAGTTTAGTGCATTTTCCAATGCAATTTCTCAATGAATGTCGATCTAAGTGTTGTTGTTATTATCATTATTATTTCACTTAATAAGTGGAAGAGGTGGCATACAAACTGAGGGTTCTCTGACCCTCAGGCATGTGCTCTTAGCCACACGTTAGACTGCTCGTGACTACAGCCAAATAGCCCATGGCTCTCCGTCAGGGGCAGGATCTTTTACTTCTGCAGCTGAGAAGACTTCGTGGCGTCGCTCTGTGTTCCAGTGTCACCATCTCTTTGATGATATCTCTTAAATTATTTAGTCTGTTTCAATGTCAATTCTTCACATTAAAATCGAGCTAACACCTCTAAGAGTTGTGAAAATTAAAGAAGATATTTGATGTAAAGGGTCTCACATGGTCTCTGGCCCACGCAGATGCTTAATAAATATTATCATTAGGTAATAAGTACACATTGTTATTAATAAACATTATTATAGGTGAATAATAATTATAATAGTAACCAGTAACCTCATTACTCATGTAGAATTATAAATAAATAATTAGTTTAATAAACCGGAGCTGTTTGTTTATATAAAAAAGTAATAGCAGGTGGCCTTTGGAATACCTTTGGCCTTCCAGGGTTAGGAGTTTCATAATAAGTTTGGTTCTTTCCCCAGAACACTGAAATAGTAAATAAGCAACAGAGAATGTCCACACACATTTTAAACCTCCTGCACAGACTTGGTGCCCCAGGCAAATGGATATGCCCAGCCCTGGACAGGACAGAGTGTCAACTAACCCAATACAAGCTGTCCATTTCAGTCCATCATTTGATGCTTTTGGCAGACTCGCTGAGCCTGTAGGCCTCATGGCAAGTGGGTGGTCATTTTCATTAGAGGGGGCCTGGGTGTGGGGGAAGTTTTCTCTGATTCAGTCAGACTTGGATTGAATCATAGCTTCACCACTTGGGAGCAAGTTAGCTCAAGGTGACACCAAACAGGTTTTGATCTGGAATATGGGAACAATGACACTTTTAGGTAGGGGTGTGTGTGTGTGTGTGTGTGTGTGTGTGTGTATGTGTGTGTGTGTGTGTGTGTGTGTGTGTTTTAATGATAGGAGAAGCGGGTAAAGCACTTAGCCCAGTTTTCAGCCTCTACCCCCTTCTCCTTAGGTCAAGGCCGAGACTTGGGGGACATGAGTCTTATTTTCAGCTCTGTTGAGGAATTTTTCTGGGTTTCATTTTTCTCTTTCTGGAAAATGGCGTGAAACCCTCCTGTGCGGTAAAGTTGTCATGCAAGGTTAGAATAAAGCTGGAGTCAGCAAACTTTTTGTGCAAAAGACCAGGTAGTAGATATTTGGGGCTACCCAGGCCACCATGGCCTCTGCCGAAGATGCTTCGTTGTTTGTTTTTTCCAACCCTTTAAATGTGTAGAATTCACCCACAGCTGGGTCATGGACTGTGATTTGCAGAGCCCTGGTATGAATACTGGAATGTCAGACCTGGAGGAGGTCTCACCCAGCACTCGCGCTGGACGGCAAGCACGTGGACATAGCCCCAAATAACTAGTGACCTTTTCTGTTAATTCATTCTTTTTAAAAGGAAGGGTCTGAACAATTGCAAAGGATTTTTTACTGTCTAGATTAGTCACGTGCTTCAAATAATATTTGTCTTTATATCAAAGTTCCATTGCAATTACTACAAACAAATTGTGACAACTAAAGAAAAAGAGCTTTGGAGGTTTTAAGAGTGAGAAATCAGGTTTTCAGAAATTTAATTCCTCAGAAAGTGTTTCTGAAGAAAAATCCCCTGCTCAGAAACACAAGATATATGAAAACATCACTGCCGTGTGTGTGTGTGTGTGTGTGTGTGTGTGTGTGTGTGTGTGTGTGTGTGTGTTTTCCTCTTTATCCCTCCCTCTCAGTCCTGGTTTTAAGTTACTATAGAAAATCTTTATTTTAGGTTTTCTATACGTTTCAAAGAGATTTTTAAGGTGAGGCAAGGCTTGCCATTAAAACCTTAGATTCACGTGTGTACCTGTGCTTATGTTCCTACATTTTACTTATTGTTTTATTTAGTCACTTTCAGCAGGAGGGGTAGAATTATAATATATTAGGGATGGGGAAAATTGTCATTGGCCAAGGATTTTTTTCTCTCTTCCTTTCTTCGTCCCTTGTATTTTTCTGTATAATTCTGACCTGGAACGTCCCCTTGGGGACACCTGCATTTCCACCCTTTTTGGTCGCCCTTTGTTCAGGCAACACCGGGATTCTTTTTGTCTTTAGCCTCCTATCGCTTTATTCGTTTGATCATATTAACAAGTTTGTTATGTTGTGTTTGTTATGTGTGTTTTGTTTGTTGTATGTTATGTTTTCTGTGTTTCTTGGCATTTACTACTTTTGTCAGGATGCTTTTGGTGTATTTATTTGAAGAAAGGGCTTCTCTAGGCTCACAGTTAGGTGCACAGCCAAGCCAAATATCTTTCTCGTACATGGACTGTTATCAGCCAAGGTAGCAGTGAAGTAGGGGAAATAAATACACATGAGAAGACTCTGTTTTCTCTAATGGAGACATAAAAGCAGCGAACCTCAGCTGCTGAGATGACCCCTGGGTAGTGAGTACACTATGTATAGAAGAAATATCACAACTGGGTATGCCAGCCTGGTAGAACAGAAAGGATTCTGACCTGAAAATCAGGAGGCCTGGGTTAGTCATGACCTTGGGCAAGTCACTTTACCTGTCTGGACCTTTGTTCCATCTTAAAGGCAGGATTAGATAGATTTGGAATTCCTGTGATCTATGAATTCTGTGAGTTAACAGAACCATATTATTGTTTCTTTTTATTAAAACAGTTGTGGAAAAAGTGGTGGGATAATTGGGCACATGGATGCTCTCGGATGAAAGAAGAGTCTGGTACTTTTACTTCCTTATAAGAATATAATTACTTATACAGGGGCTTACTAGAGTAGTGTAATTATCCACATAACTATATATATATGACTCATAGTTATTGAATATTTACTGTATGCCAGGGATTCTGCTAAGCATGTTACTTAGAATATCTCATTTAATACCCACTCCTACTCCACGAGGTAGTGTACTAATATCTTTGTATTAAAGAAGAAATGGGGGCTTCCCTGGTGGCGCAGTGGGTAAGAATCCGCCTGCCAGTGCAGGGGACACGGGTTCGAGCCCTGGTCCAGGAAGATCCCACATGCCGCGGAGCAACTAAGCCCGAGCGCAACTACTGAGCCTGCGCTCTAGAGCCCGCGAGCCACAACTGCTGAGCCCACGCGCCTAGAGCCCACGCTCTGCAGCAAGAGGAGCCACCGCAATGAGAAGCCCGCGCACCACGAGGGAGAGTCGTCCCCGCTCACCGCAACTAGAGGAAGCCCGCGCGCAGCAACAAAGACCCAACGCAGCCAAAAATAAATAAATTAAAATAAATTTTAAAAAGAAATGGGAGTTCAGAGATTAAGTGATTTAAATGCAAACGTATTTTATTCCAAATCCCACACTATCAACCCCTTTATGCTGCTTTATTTTACCCATGAGCTTTCACCTTATTCCTAAGGAAAGATCTCTCCAGTCGCATCTGATTTGGGAAGGTCGTATTTGACTAGATGTCTCATGTGTTTTTTTCCTCCCCTTCTCTTTCTTAGGCCACCTCGAGATTTAGACTCCAAAGCTTGCATTTCTATTGGAAATCAGGTGAGAAAAATCATGTCTGCCAGTTAACATCGTGACCATTTTACATGGATGCTTTCCAACTGGCCAACGAAAAATCTGTATTTTCTGTAACATGCTGTCAGGGGCGGTGGGTCAATAAAGTCTGAATGTAAATGGAAATGGTCTGTGGAGCTCTTGCTGTTTTGAATGTCGAACTGAAATCGGGCTGTTGTGGTCCTGAGGGAAGGTATTTGAAGCGAGTAGATGGTGCTCTTTGGGGTAGATTCGTCGAAGTCCAGGCCTAGATCTAGCTGCCATCAGCCAACAAACGAGGGGCAGGGCTAAAGAACCACGGTGCAGAGTTAGCCTTCACCGAGCGATGTGGAGGCTCGGTCGGAGCTGGATGTCTGTATTGCCCGTGACGAGCAGGTGCAGTAGGGTCTACCCATCTCCCACGCACTTCTTGCTTTCAGTAGCTGCTTGGAAAAGCTCCTAGACCAGAAAGTTCTGGACTAGAAAGAGCCCCTAGAACGCTGGGAGAAACTAGAGAGAGGACAAGGTAGCCTGTGTCCAGTTTATTTCCCTTTTTCCCTTTTTGCATTCTTGCTTTTCTCTCCTGCAGAACTTTGAGGTGAAGGCGGATGACCTGGAGCCTATAGTGGAGCTGGGCCGGGGGGCGTACGGGGTGGTGGAGAAGATGCGGCATGTGCCCAGCGGGCAGATCATGGCGGTGAAGGTAGAGTTCCCCTTCCCCAAACGTTTTCCATCCCTGATTTATGTGTTTGTCCATCTCAAGCACAAACCAGCTCTCTTCATATAAGCAAAACAATCCTCCATGGGGTGAAACAGAAAAGCTTATTCATAGGGAACAATATTCCCCTCCAAATATGTGAAATATGCTTCCTTGGCATGAGTTACATCAACTAGGTTTTTTAACTGATAAATCCGACCCCTCCTTTTAATTTTTTGTGCAACCACCGCATCATCATCACACGTCAAAGAATCAATAATAGCTCTTCAACGTCATCTAATAGTTGTTGCTGTTTTTTCTCCTGCTGGTTTTTCAAATCAGAATCCAAACAAGAGGTCACAGATGGCATTTGGGTTTTGTGTCTCGCAAGTGTCTTTTTAACCCTTATTCTGTTGCTTTTAAAGAATTGTCCCTGAAAATCAGGAAACCCGAACTGAGGGAGGAAATTGTCTCCGTTTGTGGGAAAAAGGAGGGTAAAATCATCTTGAGCAAATTTGCATAGCTTTTGAGCTATAAAAAGAAATTTAGAATCATTGCAAATTTCTTGAGTAGATGTTGGAAGGACCTTGGAGAATGACCAACGTATTAATTCTAGATGAATTGTTAGGAATGTGGGTGGTCAGATGACTGGGATGCCTCTTTTTGGAGAATGGAGATACCTTTCCCTTACCTTGTAGATTTTTCAGTTTCTTCTTCTGCAGGCTCTTTGCTACATAGGCAAAAAACGTGAAAGCCTCGTGATATTATATCGTCTTGTCATTTAATGACATAATCGTGTTTCTATAAGGCTACATTTGCTGGTGTGACAAGTTTCTCTTCTCTCAGAGGCCCTGGGGTAGGAATGAACAGTTTCTCCATTTCGGTTTGATTCCTCCTCTTTCCTTTCCTGAATCAATTCTCTTACAGTTGCTGTTCAGTCCAAATATTCTTACTTGTTCACAAAGAGGGACTTCTGGCTTTTTTTTTTATAGGACCCCAAATCAGCCCGAAATCAATTAATACTCTGACCTCTTTGCACTAAACCCACATAATAAATCAGACTGTTTTTATAACTTGGAAATGCATTCCCAAACATTTGCACACTCTCCAAAATATACTATCAGTTTGCTCCTTACTGGGGATTATTCGGGAAATCAAATGAATAACGGTCTTCCTTCCTTTTCATTCGTTACAAACAGCTAATCCTTCAGGGTAGATATCTGAAGGGCTGTTTCTGGAAGTTGTGCTGTGGATTTTGGTACCATTCTCAGGATGGGACGCTTCAAGGTCCCTCTGCCTTATTACCAGACTCATCCTCGGAGCAGTAACCATACATTTTTCATGCATTCCCATTCAGCGGATCCGGGCCACAGTAAATAGCCAGGAGCAGAAAAGGTTACTGATGGATTTGGATATTTCCATGAGGACCGTGGACTGTCCTTTTACGGTCACCTTTTATGGCGCACTCTTCCGTGAGGTAGGTGATCCTTCCCTTCAAACTCCAAGGAGAGCGATAGCTTAACAAGAAGTTTCCTTGATCACATAAATGCCATACATAGTCACAGTGCTCTTTCTTGTTTGACGTGTCTTCTGTAGCGTTTCATGCTTGTGAAATGTTGGTGCAAAGTTGGCTTGAAACCACGGTATTTTCAAATGCGTTTAGCCCTTTTAAATGGCTGAGGCCCCCTTTCTCCTTTCTGTTTTGGTTTGTCTATTTTGCCAGAACTGTCTCTATCAAGAGTCTGTAGACTGATTTGGATAGATTCCTTAAAACCTGAAATCCTCTGGTCTTTTGGCCTCTTGCTATACTTCAGGTAGCCTTGTGTACCACGTGGGCTTACACTTACCTCTTTGCTCTGCCTCTCTTTTTCACTTCACGATGATGTGGGTTACGATGCTTCATCTCCCTCTTAAAACCAGCCTTTTGATAAACTACCACCAGCGGTCAGCCTGGGAGGTCAGACATGGAGTAGGTATCTGGACTTAACTCCTGGAGGGCAGTGACAGTAAAGGCTTAGACTTCTGAGTTCTATTGCTTGTGGCTATTAGTGTGTAGATCCTAGTTTTCATTAAGGAGTGGGTGATCACCTGCAAGTCGGCTTGGCTGTCTGCTAGTTTGTTCTTTGGAGGTAATCTTGCCTGTTTATAAATCCCTTTGAGAGCTTGAAGGGATTAGTACATTTCCTCCAAAACTCAAGCAAGAAACCGTCCGTTCTTCCTGACAGGTGTTAACTGTTTCCTCTTTTTTTCCCTTTTCCATCCTCTCTAACCACCTCTGAACCGACCGGCCTCTAGGGGGATGTCTGGATCTGCATGGAGCTCATGGACACGTCCCTAGATAAATTCTACAAACAAGTGATCGATAAAGGCCAAACAATTCCAGAGGACATCTTAGGGAAAATAGCAGTTTCTGTGAGTACATCAGGAAGCCTACTTCAAGGAGCATGTGCGAAGTCTGGGCCTTATGTGTCCCTGTACCCCCAGTATGGGGAAACACTACCTGGACCATAGCTCCCATCCCGTACGTGTCTGTTGAATGCATGAGTGCATCTGTGGATGGATCAACTAATGCTTTTCTTTCCGGGCATTGTGTAAAAGAGTCTACTCCTGACTTGGTTGGGTAAACTCTCAGTTAAAGTGCCTCTAAGCAGTACATTCTTCTGTTATGACCACGTTCCTGGTGTCTCTGTCCTGATACTAGTTGATTTTGATTTTGATTTGTAGAGTTTTAAATGTTTTCTTAGGATCAATAGGCAGAGGAGGAAGCAGGAGAAAATGAAATGAAGGGCTGCTCTCTTCATGGTTCCTGAGGCCCAGGAGGGTGGAGAGAAAAAATGCTGGAGGCCAAATGAAAATCAAAATGTATGAGTGAGGCATCCTCTCTGCTATGGGGTATAGTCCTCTCTGGTGTGCGGAATCCAATTTGTATGACTTCCTGTGTATTTTCCTGGATAGGAACACCACTATCTGAGAAGATACTTCTCCTTGTGACCTTAAGCCAGGGATGATAAACCTGGATATGCTTAACACTCAGTTTCTTTCCAGTGATGGGGGGAAACAAACCCACCTTGTGTTTCTCTTGCAGATTGTAAAAGCATTAGAACATTTACACAGTAAGCTCTCGGTCATTCATCGAGGTAAGTAGCCACGGAGCTGCCTTGGCTGTTCCTTTTATCAATTTTATTTCTTTTACCTGAGTTTTATCTTTTTTTTTTTCTTCCCCAGTGGATGGAATTGAGTCAGGCAAGAGAATGGAGGGGTTTTCCTTTGGGACTGGATAGCAAAATCATATACAAGTAGCTGTTCTTTAACTTGTCTGAGGGCGTCAGAAGACGTGGGCTTTATATTAAAACTTGAATATAAAATGCCTGTTACCAAGCAGAGCTGTGGTATTACCCGTTGAGAACTTTAGAGAATAGGATAAAAATTCACCTAGTATTGGCCGTCACCCGAGAGCTTGTTAGAAAAGCAGAATCATGGGTCCTAAGACCAACTGAATCAGAACCCGCATTTTAAGAAGACCCCCAGGTGATGCCTGTGCACATGAAAGTGGCATAAAGCACAGCCCTTTCAGACAGCGGGAGTCAGGATAAGGTGAAAGAATTGGAAGATATGGCTCTTCCTCTTCTCCCTCCTTCCTTTTCTCCCTTCCTGTTATCTTTTCATCCATCCATCCATCCATCCATCCATCCTTTCTTCCACCTTTCTTCCATGCCTCCAATCATCCATATACCTTTTGCAATCACTGTCCAACATGTACACAGCACTATGTTTATACAGCACTGTAATAGATGCCCTGACAGGTATCTGAGAAAAAAATATATTCTTATTTAAATTCTACATAGGGGTTCTTGATAGGGAAATAAGACAAATATATGACAAACACCTGGGGAAAAAACCACATGAAAAATATGAATGTACCACGTATGGAACTAGTAGAGGTAGAATACAAAACAAGAAAATGATTAGTACTGGGTGACCATAGTCAAGGAAAGCTTCTTGGAAGAGATATGTTTAATCAGGTCTCTGAAAAAATTTATGGAAAGTATTGATCGCTAATAGGGTATTGTGATTTGATAATTCTTACACTCTCTGAGCCTGAAAGTAATGTGAGATGCTTCAAAGAGTATTCCTATTATGATATTATTATTATTATTCATTGTTATGATTAAAAATGGGGAAAGTAGGGAGGAAGAGAAAAAGAAGAAAGTGGGAAGGAATTCAGATAGAAGAATGTGGATTATCCACAAATGTGAAACTGAATCTTAAAGGCTTATTCCAAAATTATAAAATGTTTCACTCATAGTAGAGAATGTTTATAAAGTATAAAAGATAATAAAATGAAATTTGTGTATCTGTTGTTTAAGGGAAAAATTATAAAGGATAGTCTTTAAAGTTTTTAGAATAACTTTCTCCTTTTGAGTACATGCCCTTTGGGAAAAGTGTCACTAGGGAAAAAGTTAACTGTAATTTCTAATTCCATTATCAAGACATAACAATGGTTCATCTCTTTGGGGAGTGCGTTATCTCTCTCGAGACTGAAGGATTCATTTAAGAACTGTAGAATGAAACTTCTTTATCCACATGTATACTCTGTGACCTGCCTCCTGGTCTGGAATATCTGGGTTTATGATGAGTTAACACCTTGTGACCTCTGACACACTTCCGGCTGAAGCATCCATGAAAACTGGTGGCTTTGATCGTATTTGGTGTATCGTTATGTCACAGTCTGCCATTTCATTCCACTAAATGCGCAACAGGTCATCATGAACCGGGCTTGTAAAACACTATTTTACTGTCACAAGAACACGTAGCATGAGCTCTACCCTCATAACAAATTCTAAGGGGCACAATATAGAATTGTTCATTACAGGGGCAATGTTGTAACGGCCGATCTCTAGAACTTATTCATCTAACATAACAGAGATGATTGGCCCGTGGGGCTAGGCGTTTAATTCAATCATCAATTTTTAAGTTCTTACTGCATGTATGAGGGCAACGAAGATGAGAAATTAGATAGAGGAAACAGTTTTTTCCATTGATGGATTCCCAATCCGACAAGAAGGACACAACGTGAAATAGAACAGGGGTCCCCAACCCCTGGGCTTTGGACCGGTACCGGTCCGCGGCGCGTTTCGAACTGGGCCGCACAGCAGGAGGTGAGCGGCGGACGAGCGAGTGAAGCTTAATCTGCCGCTCCCAGTCGCTCCCCACCGCTCCCAACGGCTCCCCACTGCTCCCCATCGCTCGCATTACGGCCTGAACCATCCCCGCCCACCGCCATCCCCCCCCCGTGGAAAAATTGTCTTCCACGAAACCGGTCCCTGGTGTCAAAAGGTTTGGGGACCGCTGAAATAGAAAGCAGACTACTAAGCCAAGATCCAGCAGAACAAGAATTAATGACATTAGACTGAATGAACTAAAGAAAAACGTTTTTGTGACTACTCATTCTAAATACTGCTGAAATCATTTTATAGTCGATCTGCCACGTATATAAGAATGTCCTTTCTCTTTCTTCCAAGCTTTCCGTAATCCAAATCAACTTAGTAAATTCTACTTTTGTAAGTTGAAATAAAACATTTGAAAATGATTAAGAAAAAGAAAATCAAGTTGATTTTTCCCCCTTTTCTCAGCTTTGATGTTTTTCTTTCTTTAAAAAAATTTTATTTTATGTTGGAGTAGAGTTGATTTACAATGTTGTATCACAGGGGTGGCGGTTACTTCTGCACTGGGTCTTGAGAAGAAAGTAAAGGGGAAGGAGGAAGGGAGGTTCCAGGGCCCCTGGTGGTAGAGGGATGCTACTACCACCTTGGGCTCCTGACTGTTCTTGCTTTCAGATGTCAAGCCTTCCAATGTGCTCATCAACACCCTGGGCCAGGTGAAGATGTGCGATTTTGGAATCAGCGGCTACCTTGTTGACTCCGTCGCTAAAACTATCGATGCAGGATGCAAACCGTACATGGCCGTAAGTACAGCAGCTGGGGGTAGCATCGAGAATGTAACTGCCTTCAAACCATGCCAGGAAATAGGAAAGGGATGGCCAGGGAGGGAAATCAGAGATGTGCCTAAGATGCGAGAAATATTCTGCATCTTCTTTTTTCTTAATATTTCCTGTCTGAAATACTGAATCCCTTCCTTCATAGGTATTCTTTTAAAAAAAAAAAATCAGGTAAAGGGGACTTCCCCGGCAGTCCAGTGGTTAAGACTCCACACTTCCAATGCATGGGGTGTGGGTTTGATCCCTGGTTGGGGAACTAAGATCCCACATGCTGTTCAGTGTGGCCAAAAAAAAACACAACAAAAGACCTTACACAATATTATATGTCAACTATATCTCAATAAAACTGGAAAAATAAAATAAAATTTAAAACTACGCAATGAATCACGTTGCCTATGTTTCTACAAATCACTCTTTTAAAATATCAGGCAAAGAGGTATATTCTTTGAAAAAGCAGGTGGGTAATACACAGAGCCCACACAATTTTCCACACTGTGTTGCAAGGGAATGCTGCCTTGTTTGTTGAGAACAGAAGAAAGAATTTAAATTCCCCAAACAAGTCAGTTAAGTGAGTCCTGAAGGAACCTCATAGCTATGAAGGCTCATTGTCTTTAGCAGAGACTCCCTTTAACTTAAGGGACTTCTACTGTAAATATTCTACTTCGAAATGAACCTGCTCTTAGAATTGAAAAGCTTTCTGTCCATGTTTGGCTAAAAGTTGTTGAGGTCTATTAACACCAGACAGTAGCCCAGCGACTCTGTTGACTCTTTTTACTGAGTTCTGGACCGCTGGTCTTTTAAACAAGGCAACTTCTAGGCTGACAAAGTAATTTTGTAATGTGTATCATGTTCCTCATACGGCAGAATTGAAATTGCTTTTGAATTGAGAGGGGACTTTGATCCATTACTGTCTCCAAGAAAAGACGTGTGGAGAATGAGGAAAACCCCATGGAGACGTTGTTATTTATTGTAGTTAGCGAGCCTCTTGGCCTGGGAGGTATGTTAACAGCTCACAGCAACTCACTGGGCAGCTGGTGACACTCTCAGCCCTGAGCCTTTATGGAGCCAGGAATGTCATCTCAGCTGTCTTTTTCTGTCTCCTTTCCAGCCCGAGAGAATAAACCCAGAGCTCAACCAGAAGGGATACAGCGTGAAGTCCGACATTTGGAGTCTGGGCATCACCATGGTAGTGTATGATAATCATCGTGGACCAGGGTGTCCGGGGCATGAAGTTGGAATGGGGTGAGCCTGGAGAACAAGAGGCAGGTGCCTGAGACGCTGGTCTGAGAGAGCAGGAGATTTGGAGCGACCATTGTTTGCAGTGTGGTGTAGCAGAAATACGGAACTGGGATTGGACAAAACACACTTCTCTTGATTCTACCTCCAAGGAGCTGTGTGCCCCTGATTCACTGATGGAATCACATAGACTGTCTCACTGTCCTCGTCTGTAAAATGAGAGGGTCTGACTACTGTTCCTGATAGTTTTCTTTATGGTTTAAAATTAAATTATTCTAATCAAGGCATGCAGAAGCTTAAGCTACTCAAAGAGTGCTAATGTGTGTGGACCCTGATGGAGCTTTTTATTTCTTTTTCAATTTTTATTTTATATTGGAGCATAGTTGACTAACAATGTTGTGTTAGCTTCACGTGTACAGCAAAGTGGTTCAGTTACACATGTATCTATTCTTATTCAAATTCCTGTTATTAGAGAATATTGAGCAGAGTTCCCTGTGCTGTACAGCAGGTCCTCGTTGGTTATGTTTTAAATATAGCAGTGTGTACATGTCAATCCCAAACTCCAAATCTATCCCCCGCCCAGACCCTGATAGAGCTTTGTTATCCAGGACATGGGCTCAGCTTCCTAGAACATGGTTATGACAGAAGTCTTGGCTGTTGAGTACAGGTATAGCCCAAACTCATAGTAGCGCATAGGATAATTTTCTCAGGTACAGGCCTAAAGGTACGCAATGAGTGCCTGATTTGTAACTTTGCTGATTATAAATTTTCAGTGTATCACCGAGGTCTGGAATGATCCATGGTGGTCCTGTTTCCTTCCCAGACACAGCAGCTGATTAAATCCTGTGAGTTATTTCACATCCCTGCCCAGAAAGCACGTGATCTTGTCACAGCAAAGTGGCCTTCACTCAAGTCCAAAAAAAGATCAGTCATTTGCTCCTAGTTTGTTTGTTTGTTTTTAATTCTAGCACGCTCCCAGCAGATGGCAGCAGATGTACAGCTCTGTAAGAGTCTTAGGGTGAGAACTACTTTTTAGACTCAACATTTGAAAACCTGGTCGCTTTACATCCTGAAGTTTCATACTGCTGGCTTACAATTTTATGAAGTGCCACACCGGGTTTTAGGGAGGACCCAGTTTTAAGTAGGCTTAAGTGGCTGTCTCCGGTACGACGTAATCTGCAAACCCCTAGCACTAGGACTTGGAGGAAAACTGCTAGAGAACACGGCATTAGTTTTCCCCCTCCCGCCGGTTTACCTGATGGTCACCATCGTGCCTCCCTCTGGCTCTCCTGGAGCCAAGTGGATTCCCTAGCGGACCCCCTCTTTACCTAAGCACCCCGTGTAAGCTCCTGTCTCCTTGTGTCCCTCTCCCCTCTAGATCGAGCTGGCCATCCTCCGGTTTCCCTATGATTCGTGGGGAACTCCTTTTCAGCAGCTCAAACAGGTGGTGGAGGAGCCGTCGCCACAACTCCCTGCAGACAAGTTCTCCGAAGAGTTTGCTGACTTTACCTCACAGTGGTAAGACAGCCTGTCTCTCAGAGGCCAGCGTGAAGAAACAAGAGGAGTTCTCATGACTTTCCCCCGTCGTTTTAATCCACGATGCATGCATCCATCCCCAAAGCACTGACGGGTCTGTCCTTGCTGCTGAGCAACAAAGATGGCTCTGCCCCTCCCCCGCTGAGCTCAGAGCCAAGGAGGGCGTATCCACAGTCAGTCATTCTAGTCCACACTGCAAGTCCAGACATGGAGACATGCACAGGGTGTCTGGGGGACGCAGAGGAACAGCGCTGGGTTGAGTTTCTGGAGGAAAAAAATGCTGGGCTGGGACCCTGTGAGGTACGTCCAAGCGAAAGCGAAATAGGGGAGGAAGAGGTATTCCAGGCAGAAGGGACACCGTGCATCATATCGCAAAAGGGAGAATCTCTTTTATGGGAATTTCAAGCCATGTGATGTTGACCAGAGCATAAAGAGAAAGGTGGGCGACCCACCGGAGGGTTAGGGATGAAAAGTAGGTATGACACAAAGAACCACCCTGGATAAGACAGAGGCTACTTTCAGAGCCTTCCTTAGGTACCTAGAAGTCTTACAAAGCAGTTCTAGTGTCTGTAGGCTGATTCTTACAGAACACTTGCTAACTTACGGACGTGCTTGCCCATAAGTGTACAGTGGACAGTACTGGGCGGGGGCGGGGGGGGGGGGTCTGAGAAGGGAAAATAAAAAAAGTTGGAAGGAACCGTGCTAATGCTGTAAACTTTGTTTTCATGGAAATTGAAAGTGGAATTGAGGAGACTTGGAGAGGGGATTGTTTTCTCCAGAAAATCTAGTGATTTCTGTCTGCGTAGGGAACATGATGCGTGGCATGCTTTGATACTAATGACCATCGCAAGTGATGCTGGAAAGAGGAGGCTGCGTTGGAGATGAGGTGGTTTATCCGGGCGCCTCCGGAGCAGATGAGACTTGGGGGAAGGGACTCAGAGGTGGCGAGAAGCCCAGCTGCGGTCCTTGGAGAAGGGCAGTCGGGCTGCTGGCTGCTAAGGGAGGGGCTGGTGTTCTGAAGGCTGCTGAGAGTCTGGCTTCCTCGAGGTTATCGTTCCTCGGCCTCCATGCCCTTTGGAAGAAGCCTTCTGAATATGGCTTTTATCAGGAAACAGGATTAAGACCAAGCAGCTGCCTATTGCTTATGAAACTAAGGCCCTTAGACTTTTCATCGGCTCTAAGCCCATGTCACCCCGGGTACCTTTCCCGAAGGATATATGAGGCTGAGCTGCCACAGTTTGTTTCTGGTGTAGTTTTGGCTGGATGGCCAGAGAGGGCTGTAGGACAGTGTGCTGCTGGGTCCTCCTAATACGTGCATCCTCTGGGCTCTGGGGATGCATCCTCCTCTCTGCTCTCCTTGCCTGAGTATGCAGGGAGTGGTGGTACACCTGCCAGGCTGAGATGGCTTCCGGCTTTTGCCTTCTGGTTTTGAGAACTTGGTTTTTGGTTTTGATTTTTGTTCTCCTTACCCTCAAATGTTTAAAGGTCACCTAGGAAATGGACTGAGGCATCTTTGACAGTTCACACCGACAGTTCTCCAGAAGGGTGATAATGGAGAAGGAGCTTCCGTAAGGAAGCCTTTTCAAGCTCTGCACTATGTAAGCTTTCTCCCACCTGGCCCCCTTTCCCAAGACTCTGGGAACTTCAGGAAGCCTTGCTAAGAGCAAGGCTGGTGTGAAAGGTCTGAGAAAGCCACGCTGCCTGTTGTGAACCAGCCGTTTAATCCGACAGTTCTCAACTCCGGCTGCTCGTTTCTAAGATGTGCCGTCACCTAGGCCTCGGCCTCAGAGACTTTGATCTAATTGGCCTGGGGAGCGTCCTGAATATCAGTCCTGTTCAAATGTTCTCAAATCCTTCTACCCTAGGGCTGCGGTGAGAACCCATGATTCACATCTATGCTCTAGGGACCCGTTATTAACTTCTTCCTATTCAGAAAGCTCCTTTTCATCTGCAATTTACTGAAAACTCGTTGGATGACTTTCTCTTTTACCAGTTTTCTTCTCCTACTTAGAACTTCCCCTAAAGAGTCAGAGTGTTAAAGCTTTTTACAGATATCTTAAAAATGAAAGCTTTGGGGAAAAGACATGTTTTCTAACTTCAGCGCACGCTCACGTTTGTGGAAGGTGCGGACACCTGTGCTACTGCTGTTCACGCAGCAGCCGCCCTGGCCGGCCCTCCCCGCCGCACAGCATAAGAGTGTCCTCATGGCCACCCCTCTGAGTCTCTGTTTCCCTCTCGCTTTCTCTCATTTTTAGTCCCAGCTACTGTGGTTCATTAATTTAAAAGTTTTGAGCCATAGACGTTTTCCAGCTTTCTCGGAACTGTTAATTCCGTTAATACTGTTGATTCTTTGTCATTTCATTTGCACTCAAGTCAGCCAGTCTAGCTTGTTTACGGGCTTACTTAAAATAATAATAATAATTGAAACAAAACTCAAATCGCTTTAACTTTGAAGTTGTCAAAGAATAAATTCTTCCTCAGACTTTTGAGCGTGGTAGCTCCCGTAGAATCTGATACCTAAGATCAATTGTGTAAAATAGTAATTTTTGTTGGTATGAGAATTGAGAAGTTGAAGGGGAGCATTAATTCTGAATTTTATGAGCATTCCTACTTATCCTCAGTCGGAGTTTTTAAGAGTCCCAGGCTCTCCTGTTTCAGATGCCAGGTGCATCGTTCTTTGCCTACCGTAAACCACCAATATATTTTCTTTGATACCCCCTTAGTGTGAACATTGTTTTGAAGTCAACTGAGTTGGGAAAGTTGTCTAATACTTCAAAAAAGAGTATTGATTTTTGGGGGGATTTTATGAATGGCTTACATCTTTATGGAGGCAATTTTACTTTTCACATGTATTAGCATACAGATACACACCTGTCCACAATAGCAGTCTAGGTATTCACTTGTTTTATTACTGACAGTTTTAAGTTTGATTTGGGGCTGGGTGGAAAGAATGGAAAAATGATCATTACCTATTAAACACCTCTTTTATTTCTTGATGAAAGAAAGATGTAGCCTATGAGTGTTATCTCCCTTTTATACCTGGTTCCTCCATTTTCCTGTGTATTTTTTTTTTTTTTTTTTTTGCGGTACGCGGGCCTCTCACTGTTGTGGCCTCTCCCATTGCGGAGCACAGGCTCCGGACGCGCAGGCTCAGCGGCCATGGCTCACGGGCCCAGCCGCTCCGCAGCACGTGGGATCTTCCTAGGCCGGGGCACGAACCCGCGTCCCCTGCATTGGCAAGCGGACTCTCAACCACTGCGCCACCAGGGAAGCCCTTCCTGTGTATTTTTGAGGCACACCTTCATGAAAGGACCCCTTTTTGAGTGACCTCTGTGTGTATTTTTATGATATAGTCAGGCTATGATCCTTCAGGGCTTCTCAAAAAGCCCAATTCTTTGTGGAAAGTGGGGAAGAAGGACTACAGATTTGGACAGTGAAAAACTTAATCTCAAATTTTGGGAAAGGTGCATCTGTGTCTTTATTTCCTACGTCTGTCTTTGGGTTAAATGTAGAACAAGAAGAAAAAGGGTGCATTACTCACGGCTTAGGTGACCTGTCAGGGTATCTGTGACCTTCCGTGGGAAGCGTCCACCGTAAGCATCTGATGACATCGCAGCCGCACACCTTCGTCCAGGGCATCAACTTGGTAGTCACTGTCCTCTGGTCACTGCTGGTCAGTTGACAGTAAAGTGCAGTTTGAGGGGTGGAGTAGAGGCACTTACTGGCTATCACTGTCATATCCAAAGTTATGATATGTTAGAGCCCAGAGATCCGGCTGGTATCTTTCTTTTGTAGCAGTATCAGAGAAACGTTATCCTCTGAGTTGGGGTAAGGGGTGCGGGGAGGAGAGAAAAGAAAAGAAAGTTAAGGCATTTATTCCTTATGAACTTGAAAAAAAACAACAACAGCAACGATACCTTACAAACCCCTCCTTTCTGTACTGATTTTGAAACAGGACCAGCGAATGACATTTTCTTCCTCTTTCTTCCCTACACTTGGCTTTCTTATCTTAGGGCTTTTGAAGAGTTCCTGGAGCCAGGGAGGCTCACCATCTAGGCCTTGTTTGGGGATTCACGGTAGAGAAATCGAATAGAAAAGCCTTACATTCTAGTCCTACAGAAGGTTTCACAACTGACTTTCTCCAGCAAATGGAATCTTGGCAGGCTTAGAGTTTTTCACCATAACTTCTTTCGATAGGTTATAGGCGTGGGGACTGAGGGAAGGTCATTGGGGACCAGCTCTGCGAAGGGCCCAAACAGCTTGACTTCCTTCTTGCTGTGCCTTTAGGCCTATTTAAGAGCTCAGCGCCCAGTCCACCAGCCCGATGTCCGTCGGAGATGGTTAGAGGCCCACCCAGATGTTGATACTGTGTGAACTAGTACAAAAGAGACAAACAAATATAGCTCCTGACTTGTTCAGGAAGGATAGTAAAAAGAGGCCCTGGATATTTATTTAGCTTATGACCAATGTATGGCTCGGGGGGCGCATTGTGTGTTTATTCTGTGGACGCACCAAAGAGCCCTTCTTGGAAACAGTCAGGGGGAATTCAAATAGGCAGAAATCCTCTGGTCAGCACAAACTCGAAGCTAGCAATGCTCAAGGCGGCATAAAGCTGTTTTTTAGTGTCAGCTACGGTCAGGAGTGTGTGTTGTGGCATTTGGAAGAGCAATTAGGGCAGTTAGCTAATTGCACGCTTGAAAATGACAAGCCACTTGAAAATCAAAAGTCTGACTCAAATCCAAAAAGAAATTGGTGTAGCTTTGAACTCCACAGTTGCTATTTTGTACTGAATTTCAAGCACTTCCTATTAAACATGGAAAATTTGCTTTTTTTCCTATAACCTTATCCTGAGTATTTTGCTATTCTTAGCCCATGTTTTGAAGTGTTCTTGATTTAAAAGATGGAGAGAATGGGTTATATCAGTTATATTAATTCAATAAACAGCCTTGGTTTGCTGTGTAAATATTTTCCAACAGTACTCTGCAGTAGTGCTTGTGGTACATTCTGAGATTTCTAATCAGAGGCCGTAGGTCAAGAAATAGTCTATTGACAGCGATCTCTGAGGTTTTAGGAATTCTTAGCACTTTATGACGGTCAACTTGGGGTATTTTCCCTACATTTTCTTTATACAAAGAAATCTGGAGAAATTTTCATAAACTTCCACAAGTGAAAAGATAAGACGTCCTGACTTAAAATGACCTCTCCTTAAAAAAATAAGTACTTAATTTCTTCTACGTGATGAGAAGAGAGAGTATCATTTCATTATGTACTAAATAGAAGGTCAAAAATCAGCTATATCACAAAGAACTCAGGTTGGTAAAAGAGGGCATTGTTCGTTTGAATCATTTGAGAGGCAAGCTTTTCTTTCTATCATTTCCTTGGTTCAGGGTTGACCAGTGAGAGGTGGGAATGGAAAGTTGGGATGTGATCTTCAAGGAGACTTTTTCAGAGTCTGTGTAGATTTAGGGTTTGATGCTTGATTAATGGTCCATCTAAATAGGACACTTGACTACTGAGTGTGGACTTAACGTTGCATGTGTGCTTTTCCTTACTGATTTTAGGAGGAGAAATTGTTCAGATTATAGAGAAGACTTTGTGCTTCTTGATTCGATTTGAACAACAGCCGAAATTCAAGGCTTTTGTACATCAGTCTGTTTGCTTTCTTTCCTAGGGTCTCTGTGCAAGTCAGCCACGCACCTGGGATCACATTTCTTCCGTGTTTCTTTCTAGATGAACTAGCTCTTGAACTTAGAAAGACTTTTGTTTCCTGGGGTGGAAGGCAGGGAGGGGAGGTAGACATGAGGATATGCCCAAAAGAGAGATGAACCGGCTGGAGATGACTGTAAGCCAACTTCATTTCAGAGAAGGAGCTAGAGGGGGCAGCGAGGAGGAATGCCCTAGGACACATAGCCCAGGGTTTCCCGACCTAGGCACTAGCGACATTTTGGACTGGATCATTCTTTATCGTTGGGTGTCCTTAGCAGCATCCTTGGCCTCTTCCTATTAGTACCAATAACCGCCCCCCGCCCCCACCAGCTACATCAACCAGAAGTGCCTCCAGACATGGCCGAAAGTCCCCTGGAGGGCAAAACCACCTGCAGTTGAGAACCACCAACAGAGCCTTTTAGAATCTCAGGATATAGGTGCACATGGCGTCATCAGTGGGAGCTACAATGTCTCATTCATTTCACTCACGCACATCTTCCTATGTCAACCCAGCTGTGACAGTCGATAAGTCCTCTTTCTAATTCGATCTTATTTTTATCCTCAGTTGAGATGAAACTTCCTCTCTTAGGTTGTCTGGGCTGTGAGGTCACTAGGGTCCTAGATCTGCCCTCAGTTCCAGGTTGAAACTTCTGTCCTCACATCTACCTGTGCCCTCTCAGGTTCCCTGGCTTCTACCCACAGCATTGCCTGGAGTCAACGGGTAGGCTGCTTTAAGTTGTTCTGGTTCAAAGGCTTCCTTTTTTTTTTTTTCATTTTGTGTTGTTTTAAACCATAGTTTTTCCAAGCATCTCAGCTGTTTCACTCTCTGGTTGGTTCTGTATCTGGCCCTCCCCTCAATTGTTAGCCTCTGTGGGTGGAACAGAGCTCATGTCACACATACTAGGTCTCATTTTCTCTAAATGATCCATTAGCACGAACCCCAGCCGCCCAATAACCAGTCACTTTTTGGTTCCTTCAACGCCAGGCAAACCTCCTTTCCACGTATGATCTTCTGGCCCAGGGTACAGGAGTCTGTAGGTTGCCTTGCGAATCATACTTTTCAAAATCATTCTTTTCTCCATTCTGTAACCTGGGATTCCACCTCCAAATAAACTGCTTCTTTTTTTTTTTTTTTTTCCATTTTAAGGCTGCGGGTGGATAAAGGGGTGGGTCAAGAACAGGGGTGAGGGGTTGGTCTCTTCACTGCAGTTTTATTACTATTGCCTCCAGTATCAAATGTGATTAAGATGTCTGTGTGTACAGACAGCTGAATGAATGGGAGCCACCTGACAGGAGTGTATGACCACCAAGTACTGATATTTCTAAGAAGAATAACTGCTAAGTCCTTGGCTCTTTCCTCAGCCAAGAGGTCGTAAACCAGCAGCGTGACCTTAGACATTTGTGTGTATTGCTTCTCTATCAAGCAGGTTCAGCAGGGAGTAGATAAAAGCAAATTATGCATGCAAGGGGCCAGAGGCAAAGAGAACGAGGTACTGAAGATAGTGAGGAGATAATGCATGTTATATAAGAAATACCTGCCAATTTCTTTGCAAGTGGGGGTGGATTAAATGCTGTTTTGAAGGAAAGGAGACATGTATTTTGATATATAATAAAAGTTGGTTTTTATGTCATTGGTAAAGTGTCATAAGTAAACACACACACACACACACACACACTCTTATTCTTCCCATTAAGGTACACCCAGAGTGATTTAAAATGTAACTGGTAAGACTAAAGAGGAAAGTCCAGAAGGGAGATTTATGTTTTCAGTACATTTTTAAAGGTGGTTCTGTTTAGTCTTCTACAGGTTCTGAAATCCTAGTCTAGTGAAAATACAGATGGTTTCTAGATTTTAATGTGATCTTCTTTCTTTCTTTAAGCTTGAAGAAGAATTCCAAAGAGAGGCCAACATATCCAGAGCTTACGGTGAGTATTGTTAGTGGTGTAAATGTGTCCAGACTAATAGCGAGTACAGGGAAAATGACTGACACCTAAATTATAATCAAACAGCTGTATTGGAAGTGCTGATTCACTGAGACATTGGTAAGTGAGGTCAAACTAAGAAAAAAAGAGCTGAGGCTTTCGTGTGCCCTATACTCATCCTTAGTATAACCGGGCTGTGTCACCAGTCTTAGCAATTTTTTACATGATAATAAAACCTGTCATCGTATAGACCAAATTATGTCTGTGAAATTTATATTTTCAAATTTTAAAGACATTAGGAGTCACCAAGGAACACAAATAGAAGGAAACCATAATTTAAAGGATTTCAATAATGAGAGAAACTTAAGTGCTACATGATTGATCGATTTTTGATCAATGAAGGAAATGAAATCACTATCTTGAAGAGATATCTGCAGCCCCGTGTTCACTGCAGCAGTATTTGTAACAGCCAAGACGTGAAAACAATCTAAGTGCCCAATGATGGATGAACAGATAAAGAAAAAAAATATATATATATACACACACACACAATGGAATATTATTCAAGCATTAAAAAAGGAAATCCTGCCACTTACGACAACACGGGTGAAGCCTGAGGACATTATTCTAAGTGAAATAAGTCAGACAGAAAAAAACAAATACTGTATGATCTAACTTAAATGTGGAATCTTAAAAAAATTGAACTTAAAGAAACAGAGAGTAGATTGGTGGTTGCCAGGGGTGGGTGGGTTGGGGGACTGGATAAAGGTGGTTAAAGAATACAGATTTCTATTTACAAGATGAATAAGTTCTGGGGGTAGAATATATAGCATGGGGACTAGAGTTGACAACAATGTATTTATTACATATATTCGAAAGTTGCCAGGAAAGTAGAAAGCATATCTGGCTAGTCACAGCTTATCACGTGGATTTTTAGTTCTGTTGGTTAAGCGTGGATTTAAGTCTGAACCATGCATCGACTGTGTGACTGTGAAAGAGTTCTGGGAAGAGTCTGACAAGAGACAAGGCACCCTTCTCGGGCTTCTTTGTCCTCTTTAAAAAGGCAGCCCCTGGGACTCAGCATTCAACGAAGCTTTATTCAACTAATACCCGCAATTGAGGCAGAAAAGGAGATGAGTAATGCTTGAAAAAATCTTAGCATACTGCCTGTTTGGGTTAAATATTTCCTCTCTGATTATGTTTATAATAGCCAGTCAGGGGCCTTTTCAACCCTGGCTACTCTTTTCTGGTATTCTTCTGCAACCCCCAGAGTATTTTAAAATTAATGTCACATAAAGGGCAATAGGCATAGAGCGATTCCTGTGCGGTCCTATGGAGCCTGTACTCCTACTGTAAAGTTGCCTTGTTTGTCAGTCTTTTTAGATACAAGAATATTTTCTGTATATGTCTGGTGATTTAAAATGCATGACATTTTTTTCCCCCTTCCAAGTGACTTCTTATCAGAGGTTTCAATGGAACACCCTTGAGAAAAAATGCTGAGTCCTAGCTTAATATCTGGTAGCTGATGCTGAATTCTACTTTTCCAATTTATTCTAACACTATGGTCTATTATGGTCTACATATTAATGTTGTAAGATCGTGTGGGTCTCCCCTCCCCCCCTCCCTGCCTTTTATGGCATTCATCTTTGTGGTCCTGGAAACGGACTTGCCTTTTAAGGCTATAAGTGCTCCTTGCTTTTCTGTGGAATTGAGGTTTTTCAATGGAAAATCTGAGTCCAAACTCTTTGTAGCTTTGGGAGAACACATGCTGAGAGGCTATTGTTTAGGTTGTGGGAGTTGGTGAAGAGGTAGAAAGGAAAAAAAACTCCTCTTTTCCAGGTGAAGAACAGCATAATTAAGGCCCCAACCCAGACATGTGCCTCTTATAGAAATTCCATATATTTTGCCCTGTTTGGCTTGAGAAGTGGACATGCTTTAAGATCATTTCATTTGCTTATTCTCTCAAATGTCCATGGGGGGACATGACTCGGTAGGAATTGTTCTTCTGGGGTAGGGGACTAGCCAGGGTTTTTGTCAAGGATTAGACAGTGAATATTTTAGGCTTTGTGGGCTGTCACAACGACTTGACTCTGCTGTTTTGGTGTGAGAGCCGCCATATTCAGTAGGTAAACAAAAGGGTGTGGCTGCGTTCCAATAAAACTTTATTTCAGAAATAGGCAGTGAGCCAGACATGGCCGCTGGTCCATCAAGTGCTGACCCCTGTCCTAGACGATAACCACGAGAAATGAAAACCAGGTGACTGCCCAGTGAGGTGATTATGTTCCCTGAATGTCCCGGGAAGTCCTAGATTGAATCACAGTGTTAAACGGGGATGACCGAACACAGAGAAAACCACCGTCTTGAGGGATGAGGTGTCTGCAGGGGATCTGGAGACTCTTGGTGATGGCAGCGATGCTCCCGGCAGTACGTTCAAGTCCTCCCTTCCTGTACCTGGCCCCTCTTTGGAGAAACTCAGCCTGGGCCTATCGCCTGGGGATGATTCCATGGTGCCCCTTCGCTGTCTCCTGGTTGCTGTCCTTGCTATTCTTAGCTGATTGCTTATAGAATGGACTGGTTCCCTCCCAACCTTTTACAGCCTCAAAACCCGCACAAGAAGACGAGCCACACTTTCCATTTTCGCATGCCCGCCTGCTTTCCCCTGCCCCTGTCCTCTGGCTCTCACAGCATTCTCCCAGCCTGAGAATAAACTGAAAGATGCCGAGGATTTTTTATTTTTTTAAGGCTCCGGGTCAGGTTATTGAATTCAATCACAGACCCGGGCTACGTACACTGAGCTGAGAACCACCAGCAGAACCAGAGGTAGGACAGGACTGGCAGGCACTGAAAGCAGTCGCTGAGACAGTCCAAGGCTTGACGTGTCCTGTTTTGATAGTAAAAAGCTTTAAAGGACATAAAATGATCTCTAAGTGTCAAGATGATGTGGGAAAGCTAATAAGCATGATGGTAAAACACTTGGTAAGTGTGCTGTGTAAGTGGTTAGTAATCAAAAGTAATGTTTCTATTTATTTATCCAAGGAGCTCAAGAGGAAGGGCCCAGCACCTAGAGCTTCAGTTAATCCCATGGATATGAAACTCTGGAGCAGCACCCAACCTGTATCTTCAGATGGGCAAAGGCAGAAAACCTTTTTTTTTTTTTTTTCAGTCATGCTACTTAATGGTGACCACCTACCTTCTTTGGGGCTTTATTTCTTTGTTCCTTTCCCATTTGCATTGTTTTCTAAAACTTCCACGGGTGGGCATTCAGTTTCCCACAGGGCTGACTCATCCAGCCCTCTGCTGTCAGGTTTAAAACAAATATAATTAGAAAACCTACAGCTAGGCAACATGAAAGTTGTAAACTAAAATCCTCAAAGTCAGGGGAAACCGAGTGAGTCATCCGCATGTCTGCGTGCAAAAATACTCATATTTAGCTATTCAACTAGTCCTTGAGAACAATGCCCCCAGACAATCAGGGAGAGGGCCCTCCTAGCTCGGGGGCACGTGGCAGTAGTTCTACCTGAAGGAAGTGTCCTTTTTGGTTTGTTCGTTGGTTCTGTTTCCACTGGGAGACTGCGGATCATGAGCTGATGTGTCTACTAACTAGAGGTGTAAGGTTCCAGTGTGACGGCCAGGCACTTCCTGTAACAAAATTGAGCAATTTGGGGAGGACTGCCCTGCTGCAGAGCAAATGGCTTCTTTTCCTTCAGAATTGTTTTGGAACGTGTGGCTTCCTGTATTGGACCGTGCTTATTCCCCCAGCAAAGAACAAGACTTGGTGTAAAGTTTACTTAATCGGAGCTGCATATGAATAGAGACCATTTTTTTGCTTTTCAGTTTTTAAATTCCAAGTTGAGTTTTCTCTGCCCATACCTCGAGTCGGGCAGGCTACATTATTTTCCAAATGGATCAAATCATCATGGAGAGACATATGTATCACTTGTAGATGTGGCTTAAAAAGTAGCATTGTTAACTGTCTCAGTCCAAACCACCTCTCCTGGTATTTTAAAAATTGGTTTCTCACTCTGCCACCCATTTCTTGAGAACTGAGATGTACATAAGCCTCTGAAATTTCTAATTATTTTACTACTGTATCTGTCTAAAAATTACTTTGTAAGGAACAGGGTTATTTGTAAATCGGAGCCTTGGACCATCTTTGCTATTCCTTGTATTTTACCAGGGATGGATGTGTATAGCTAGTTACATGTGTATATTTTAAAGCAGTGGATACACTGTCATGGAAATATATACCAAAATGGGAGGAGCAGCAGCTAAGCAATATCTTTAAAAAGTCTGCACAGGGGAGGGCGGGATGAACTGGGAGATTCGGTTTGACATAAATACACTACCATGTGTAAAATACACAGCTAGTGGGAAGCTGCTGTAGAGCACAGCGAGCTCAGCTCGGTGCTCTGTGATGACCTAGAAGGGCGGGATTGGGAGGGGGGAGGTCCAAGAGGGAGGGGATATATGTATACATAGAGCTGATTCACTTCACTGTACAGCAGAAACTAACACAACATTGTAAAGCAATTATACTCCAATTAAAAAAAGAAAGTTAGCATCACTAAATGTGTACTTGGTTTGGGAGGGGGTAGGAAGAGTCCAGTTTAGCCCTGATAGGGGTACTTAATTTGTTGACTAACCAGATCTGTTAACTTGGTAATCTCATGCATTGTCAGTGACAGGCATTAATATCAGGTATTTTTCTTTTCTCTACCAGCAACATCCATTTTTCACCCTACACGAATCCAAAGCGACAGACGTGGCATCTTTTGTAAAATCGATTCTTGGAGACTAAAAACAATGGACTCCATCAGTTGACCCTCCTGTGGATTGGTGGGTTTAACGGAGTGAAGCAAGTTCACTAAAGCGCCAATAGAAACTCATCTTTGAGATAATTTAACCCTGCCTCTCAGAAGGTTTTTTTCTCCCCATTTCTTTTTTTTTTTTTCCCCCTCCAAAGGGGGCCTTGGAATCTATAGTATAGAATGAACTGTCTAGATGGAAGAAATATGATAAAGGCTTAGGACTTAAAAAAGGTGATTAAATATTTAATGATGTATCATATGAGTCCTTAGGCTTTTCAGACTTCTCTTGTTCTTTACAAAATGAATGCATTGGCCCTGGTAAAAAGGTGCTACAGTGGTGATGAAATTGTAAGTAGATCTGTGGTTTGTCCCACTTATTATTTTAATATTTATGTTTAAGCGCTTGGTCGAAAAGATTCGATTTTATGCAAGGAGGGAGAGACAAAAGACAAGATTGGGTTGGCAGTATTTATAGGCTTTTTCATTTTTTAAGTTCAGTCGTGTCTGTGGTCCAGAAGAAGTTATTTAATGTGCATCTTTAAGAGTATTATAAAAGTATCCACCAGGAGCTCTTGTGAAGTATCTGTCCCAGCTGTTGTGGCTGCTGCCGTGTTCCTAAATTTCTGCTCCATCCTGGGGAATAACCACATTTTCTGGTGAAGTGGCAAGGTATCCTGGTCATACTCTTTTCCCAATTTTGGAAAACATAAAATCACTTTTATCACAGCTCAGAGTCACAGATTTGGTTCTCTTGATATTTGTGTTACACTATTAATGGAATGTGATTTGTGATGTGATTTTCCATCATCTGTCTATCCCTCTACACGTGCGCGTGCATGTGTATGTTTGTATTTGATGTCACAAATTCTGCCACATGGCTCTTATAAATAACGTCTAATATCTATAAATACCATCTAAGGAGGACGTTTGTCAGTCCTAAGGGGAAATACGTCATACCACACAGAGAATCAGTGCCTTCCTCTGCTTTTCCCCCTCCTACCATGTATAAGCCCCAAGGATTGCCTTTGTTGTTACTGTACTCTTGCTTTGTTTTTGGTTTCGTTTTCTGTTCAATGAAGAAGCCTTACTATAAATGCAAGGGCTGCAGTAGAAGAAAATTAAAGGCAGTGAGTCGTTCTCTGATAAGGTGAGAAGGTAATGGGAAGGGTTGAATGAATTCCTGGAAATAGAGGCCACATTTCCACAGGCCGAGTTCAAGGCACGTCCTTCTTCAGCAGTGGATCGCTCCCCGGTGGGAGGCCAGCTCCATGGTGGACTCCTAACAGGCGGACGAGGCAACAAAAGCTCTTTCTCATGGCCAGATACACCCACGGGTTCTCTGATCTGGGGCTTGAGGTTCCTCAAAGGTCAAAGAGTGAAGTGGTCCACAGGGAAAATACGACTGAGAACCACCAGGAAAACACTGTGTTAATCATGCAAACGCACTCTTGCAGCACAAGGGCAGAGAATTCTTATTAAAAGAAAAAAGAACACACTCTGTTCCTTTCTTTGCCTCAAATTCACAAATATGGAGAGAAGACTGCTCCCTTGAATACCCTGCTTTTTCCCCTTTTAGATTGTGAAGTGCAATCTTTTCTTTTTCTCTCTTTGCATGTTTCCCTTGTTCTTGGCATCCAGCTCATGCCCAGAGAGGGTCTGGCTCGTCCATACACTTCTTCATCTTCAGTTCCAAGACATACCTGTTTGATAAACATCAAATTCATCTGCTTTGATGCTACCCCGGTCTTCATCTTTCTCCAGCCAGAAAAAAGGGTATTATCCCAGTCATTATTGCCATTCACTTTCCTACCCTTCTTTCTAAATCTGGAAGTTTCTCTCTTTGAGACCCAGAGAAAAAAATCAAAACTGTATTCATTCATCTTCTGAGAAAAGGAAGTAGCAGAAAAATATCTGAGGCCATTTCATGACAGTTTTTGGTGAAATATGTAAAGCAAGACATCTATCTGGTCTGGGTCAGATTACTCTTACCTCTCGTTCAGTGTGATTTCTACTTTGAAATTTTCTTAACTGTGTGTCTCATGTGTACCCATCTCCAGTCTGTGAGGCCGGGGCCTGGAATCCCAAAACAAGTACACCCGGGGAGAGGGGTTAGTCAATGGTTCTCAACCCTGGTGCACACTGGTATCACTGGGAGCTTGTGAATGCTGTTAATGCCAAGGCCCCAGAGAGTCTCACTTAACTGGTCAGGGTAGGACCTGGGAGCAGGCAGTTTTCACAGGCCACTACTGTGATTCTGATGTGCAGCAAGGTTGACAGCATGGTCTACTACCCCCTAAGGAGACAGATGGAATACTGATTTGAAATTTGGGATACCTTTTCCCCATAGAAATGATGTTCTACATGGTGATTAGGTATCTTACATACTAAAGTAGAATGGCCTGATAGCCTTACAAGTCTAAAGTTTAGGATTTTTTTTTAGAACTGTGTTATAAGTTCTAAACAACTAATTTTAAAATAAATATAGAGATGCATAAACTATATTTAAGTTGATGTAAGTTGGGAGTCTCCTGTACATACATACATACGTGTGTGTGTGTGTGTGTGTGTGTGTGTAGAGAGAGAGAGAAGAAATCCCTGTCCAGGGATGATACTCAAAATATTTCATGTGCTACCAGCATGGACCATCTGAATATTAGCCTTGCCTATAATTATCAGTGTATCAGAAAGTCAATGTATCTCTATAAAAGAGATCATGCTCTTTTTTCCACAAATGTATTTGATTTGGTGTGATATAATTACCCACATTATATATTGTCTTTATGTTGATAAAAATATCCACTTCTCTATATGTTGTTGGCTTCAGAGGTATGCCAGAAAAGCAACGTGAACGACTTTTAGGACAATTGCCGTTTACGTGCGTGTATCAGTAAGGATTGCCCTTCGGAGGAAACACTTTCAGGATTATTTATGTGGATAATGCTACTAAATATCTTGGCCACTTCTCTTTCAGAAAAGGCTTCAGAATCCACTTCCTCCCCCATAAGTGTTAATGTAGAATCATCATTTTATAATTATTCCTTAGTTGTTTGTTTTTACAAAAATCCTTACCAGGTATTTTCCTCTCTGTTTTACCCACCTTGTGTATCAGACTTAGCACCAAGCTGTGCTTGGCAACTTCTAGAAGTCAAATTTGCCCTCAGAGCTGGAGTTTCACCATTGACAACTTTTAAATGTCTTTTTAGAAGACCATGCATTGGCTCTGAAGATAATTTCAAATGTAGATTTCTCAAAAAAGCACGTGCTCGTTTTTAAGCAAAGTCAACCTCCCCGGAGTAAGTGTAGAGCCTCCCCAGTGGTGACTTAAGGGGAAGGAAATCACACAGATGTGTGTACGTCATGATGAAATATCAGAGAGACCCCAGTTTCCCAGCTGGCTACTTCTATCAGCCCCGATGTGGAAGAACCGGCCGTTCTTCCAGTGTCTGTGTTTGGTCACACTGATGTAATCAGAACAAATTGGTTACATACGCCGCTTCTCTCTTGCTTACACAGTCTGAGATGGAAAATGAGTATGTGTGTGTACAGCTCAGAACTGTCTGTCTTTTACCGTGCTTGTATAGCCTCCAAGCCTAACCCAAAAATGTATATGCCAGAGATTCCCAAACATCCTCTGTTCAGGGTGCCATTGATTGTCTTAGTAACTTCTTCCACGGTGCCCCAGGCCAAAAGAAATACTTAATAGTTCCATTTATTAAGTCGTTAGGTCCACAAAACTTTTTTTTTTCTTCATGTTAAAACAGTTCATTAAACTAGCAAGGAGAAGTCGGTAATTGAAATGACAATAAACAGTACCATTTACAGGAGCATCAAAAACCTCAAAATGCTTAGGGACAGATTTAGCAAAATAGACACAACACCTGAACAGTGAAAAGTATACAATGTTTCAGAGAGAAGTGAAGGAGACCTGAATAAATGGAACGAGATATTGTGTTCCTGCGTTGGAAGATATTGTTTTCATATCAGTTCTTTCCAAATTGATTTATAGAATCAATGCACTCTCAATAAAAATTCCAGCAGGTTTGAAAAATATATAAATTGACAAGTTGATTCTAAAATTTATATAGAAGCACAAAAGATCTATAATAGCTCAAACAGTTCTGAAGTAAAAGAGCAAAGTTGGAGGACTTACACAGTTGTCCCTGGTACCCTTGGGGGACTGGTTCCAGGACACCCCATGGGTACCAAAATCCATGGATGCTCAAGTCCGTTTTATAAAATGGTATAATATTTGCATATAATCTGTGCACATCCTCCCATACTAGGTCTACACAACTTAATTGTAGTAGTTTGCAGGATGTCCTACAGATGCCGCTGTGGTTCCCTTGAAAAGTTATGATATCTTGTGTCCCTAGGAGTTTTCTGTGGAGTCTCAGGGTGTCTCAGCACACAGTTTGGGAACCACAGGTGTATGGGTTTTTTTTGTTCTGTCTACAGTTCGTGACCCTGAAAACGCAACTCTTGGTTACTCAGTCCTCTGTACGACTTCACTTTTGTGTCTCATTATTGTTGCTGCTTGCCTCTCGTTGATTAGGTTTTTACAATTTTTTTTTTTTTTTTTTTTTTTTTTTGCGGTGTGCGGGCCTCTCACTGTTGTGGCCTCTCCCATTGCGGAGCACAGGCTCCGGACGCGCAGGCCCAGCGGCCATGGTTCACGGGCCCAGCCGCTCCGCGGCATGCGGGATCCTCCCGGACCGGGGCACGAACCGGTACCCCCTGCATCGGCAGGCGGACTCTCAACCACTGCGCCACCAGGGAAGCCCTGATTAGGTTTTTAATTGAGGCCCTACCCTTCTTTGCTGTTCGTCAGCCCTGCGCCCGATGTCATGGTCTAGAAAGTGAAACATTCCTTTGCCCCAGCATTGGAGGAGGTCAGCCTTGAGGCTAAAGAGGCACTGTTTTCTGCTAATGCAGTTGATTTAGTGTCTTTGAAACAGAATCACAAAGGAGGCAGAGAAGGGCGAATGTTTTTGCAGTTTAACTCTAAAAATGCTTTTGTTGACCAAGAGGCTTCACCAGCTCTGCTCAGGGAAACTACTCTGCTTCTCCCAAAGGTGTCGAACAAAACACTTTATCTTTGGCCTGAAAGTGCAGTGGATACCTACTTCTTGACTTCCCAACCCCAATGCTTTTTTAGCTATGTAACACCCTCTGACCTTGAAGGATTCTTATTTTCATAAAATTCATTGGAGCTGGTGGTCAGATCTAGTAAAATGAATTAAACCTCTACTGTGCTGGGGAATTTGCCTTCTTAATGTCTATCTATGACTTAAAGGGAGATTTCCTAGCTTAAAGGAATCTTCCATTTTTATTAGCAAGTAGAAGATGCAGTTTTCAATCCAACCCCTGATGATTTACATATTCAGATGGAAAAATGCCAGAGTAAAATCTAGGAAGAGGAAGTTACCAAACCTGATAGAATGGACAAAAGGTATTTTACTGTAGAAGGTCCATGTTCCTCTTGTGTGTGTGTGTGTGTGTGTGTGTGTGTGTGTGTGTGTGTGTGTGTGTGTAGCACTGTTTAATGTGCTAAGGATACTCTTTGGCTTTCTTTGGCTTTAAGTGGGGTACTCTGGATTGCTTTGAGACTCTGTTGAAAGCTAGGACCTTTTCCCTAGGAAAATGTACACTGTACATAGTTTTGCAAACATTTTTCGTTGTGGGAGAGGGGAGTAGAGTACAATCCCATATGATCAATAACTTCTGGCTCTGTAGAATGTGGACTGTGACACCCCAGACCAGGGGTTGGCAAACTTTTTCTGTATAAAGGGCCAGATAGTAAATATTTCTGGATTTGTGTGCCATGCAGTCTCTGTTGCAACGATTCAAGTCTGCTGTCAGAGAGTGAAAGCATCCATAAACAATATGTAAATGGATGAGCACAGTGCTGTGTTCCAGTACAACTTTATTTACAAAATCAGGCAACGGGCCAGGCCATGGTTTTCCATAACCTGTTCTAGACCATCAAATACAAAACTGCAATTGATTAATTCTGTGTATAGAGTTCTTCCATTTAGTATTTAGCTCAACTGCTGTTGAGGCAGACGAGGAAGGTGGACATAGGAAAATGAATTCTGAAAAGATGGGGACTGTTCAATCCCATGAAAATTGCCTCTTAATTTCCTCAGGTAAGTATTCTGCTCTGGAAGCCAATGGGACAATTTTCTTCGGATTAAACTGAGTGTCCACCTCTTGCATTTCTATGCAATAACTTACTTCGTAACACGGAAGTGAAGGCACACTTCTCCTGGACGTTCGCTGCATTCTTGTCTCTTAGCTTTTTTGCATTTTGGTTCTCTTTGTGGTGTGATTCATGTGCAAGGAGAACCATGAAACCCGACACAAATCATCCGGTTTTCCTTCTTCCTGGACTGCATCAGGCTTTGAGAAGCTGGGAGGCCACTTTAACCTCAGAAGTAGAAGGTAGATAGAATTCTGAAAATCTTCCAAGTCATCCACCTCATCTGTTCGGCTGTCTTTGAAGAGAGTGATAAAGAATAGTTTGGGGTCAAAATATTTGTTCTCAGGTAGACTTAGCGCTATAGGAGACGCAGACCTACCCCCTGAGTGCTGTCCCTGGGCTTGGAGAGAGGAGACCGCTTTACCTTCCTCCTTTCTCAAGGGGTCTATGCTGGATGCCTCCTTTCTGATGTGACTGTCTTGGGTTGCCAGCCTTGCTTGAATCTCTGGGCTCCACAGCCCTCAGTGAAAGCTCTGTTTTCTCCATGGGACTGTAACAACTGTATAATTTGCTTTGCTTCTGTCAGTAATTATCCTCTTTGCTGTACAGAATGCTATACAAATAACAGTCTGCCAGTTACCTAAGCTGTCTCTATTTTCTTCTTCCAGGACAACACATCTTCCTTAAAGCTATAGTCTCTTTACTATTCAGAAACTTTTTTTTTTTTTCCTGCTACACCATCGGGCAAACATAAAGTACACTTAAAATGACACCCGGAAACTCCTCATGGGAGCATATTTAAGTATTTGATCTGGTAATTTACCTAAAAGAATGTTTTCTCTTCACCTAGGGAAATAAAACCTGAATTCCTGAGCCTTCAAAATGAAACTATCCTTCTGGGGGAAGCATATTGCCACCAAATACATCACTCACCACCTGTTCCTGGTTTCTGCAAAGAAGATGTGTCATTTTTCTGAGGTTTAGAGTGTCTGTGTTTACAGCTCTACAAATATCATTCTACCATTGCAGGTTTTCTAATGGAGCCATTTGGAATCAAGACTTCAGCTGGGGTTTATTCTTTTCAGTTCCTGACCCAAACTCCTTTTGCAAGCAACATTTCTCTAAAAGCCTTTTTTGTATCTGAGGGAAGAGAACTGAGGGAAGAGAACTGGGCCTCAGAAAAAACATAAAGCAAGGTCAAGGACTTTGTGATAGGGATTCTTTTCTTTAAAAAGAAGCCGATAGCACCTCGTAACACAAACATGTGTTAAGAGAATTTAAAAATATCCAGCCTTGTTCCCTTGGACTGTCAGTATCTTGACATCACTTGTATTTGTCATCTGAACTAGGATATCAAGCCCTTTATTCTTGGGAGTTTACAGTTGGATTTTGGGAGATTTGCATTGTATTTCTTTCTTACAGTTGTCAGTATGGACATATGTCTCTGTGGACACTTAATCCTGACACACTTTTGCATTTCGGGTTTCAAGGTCTCTTTCGAGGAATGAGGCTAACGCTCTTATGACTTGGAGATGAGTTCAGGGAAAGCACGGGGCAGTTTAGGCACTTACTTGTGTCTTAATATAGGAAAAAACAAAACAGAACTTCCTAAGTATCCCCAGGGTCTGTGGCTTCGGCCAGGCCATCAGGGTCTTTTCCGTTTTTCTTGAGTGCATTTGCTTGTTATTCCTCTGCCGGTTACAGATGAACTGGGCTGACTTAACACTTCTGTGGAAAGGAAGTGATCCAACCATTTTCATATATCAAAAGTCAGAATCAGCAGTTTTGCATTGGTCTTGCCTACGTGGACTCTGTTGTTCTCAGATCGTGAAATGGTGAGGGACAGCTAAGAGAACTTGTAGCAAAGCTCTCATTCACAATATAAGACCTTATAATAAAACTTCCATTTGGCCTTTAAAGAAGAGCAGCTGGGTTGGCTACGTCTTCCTCCAAAGTCACATTCTACTGTGGCCAGAAATGAACAATTAGCATCGTTTGGTCACTACCAGTGTTTGTGTTGGAGCCTGCAAGCTATTTAAATAGAGCAAGTCAAGCCACTGCCCTAGGGGATTGTCATCGGACTTTGTAGTTTCAGGCTGAACAGTGATGTGAAATTGTGCTTGGGGGCTCGAAGAAAAGATAAATGCAAAGGGCTGGCACCCCATGGAAGAGCAAGCTGATAAGAGAAGCAGACAGATATATCCCTTAATTTATTTTCAGTAATACTATAAAGATGATCCCCTATGGGAAAATCTATCAAAAAGCCAAGCCTTTATTATTATTTTTTTCTTCAAAATACTGAACTATAAGAGGATTCAGAAAGTGACATAGATTTGGATATCAGAGAATTTTCTCTTGTTTCCCTAGTGTTACTGATTCTACAGAGACCATTTAAACTGATGGCACCCAGAAAAAAAGGTACATGATTAGAAGGGTGATAAAGCATTTTGAGAGTATGCAACCCATCTATCAGCTGCCTTCTGGGTAAAGAAAAATGAACACAAAACCGAGCCTCCTAACGTTTAGTTCCGGGGGCAAACATTTTTAAGAAAGGTGGACACCAAAGGTTATCTGATGAGCATACTTTTTCCACAATGCAGAGAACTGTGAATGTTCATAGAAATACACTACAGGTCTTCACCAGAAGAGCTAGAATTTATAATTAAAAGAAAAAAAGCTAGTTTGAATTTTCAGAAGCAGTGTAGAAGAAGTGGTTGTTCTATTTTCTTTTCTTCTGATCTCAAGTGGCCTACTGTATGTTCAATTCTCGGGGAGGTAAGAGTTAAGGGCACAGAAGTTGTTTCCAGACTATATTCATTGGTGCTTCTGGGGGAGGGGAGGGGTCTCGTTGAAGCGGGAGGGAAGAGAGTGTGATAAAGGTCAACCTTGCCTATCTGAAACCCCTGTCAAACTCCAGTCAGAATATTTGGCTGTCAATATTGTTCCCTTTAACTGGAAGTCTCTGTGGCTATTAAAGCCTTGGGAACTTAGGATGAAATGACCCATCGAGGACCACAAATAGCCCAAGAATCTGGGAGCTGTGTCTTCAGCAATATCTGTGCGTCCCTGATGTTTGTTGTCTGGAGTATGCTAACAGGACTCGGAAGCACAAGGGCAAGAGAGGGTCATGTATGTTCATTTTCAAGCATGAATCATTTGAAAGAAAGCGTAGACATTGACCTGTGACGGCCGTGCCTACAGATCCTTAAATTGGTTACTACTGTAAAGTGGCTGAGGGTAACCTGATCTCAGTGACAAGGAAGTGTTGTCACTGGGATCTTGATGGGCAGTGGAATTTCTAAATTTCTACATTTGCAGAGGCGGGAACTGTCATTTTTGTTCACTGACACACAGGAAAAAAATAAAGCTCTTTGGACAGTGTTAGCACGGAGAAGGGTGCGTTCTGAGGCTCAAGCTGAAGGTCACCACTGCTGGGTTTTACAAAGGCTGCAGGTGGAGAACAGGAGTGGGTCCCAGGGTGGCCCGTGGGAGCTGGAAACTGAGACAGTGTATCTGTCGTGAATGGAACGCAAGGGAACATTCAGACATCAAACGGATCGTATCAGGTGCCTTCCGCACACTCATCAAAAATCTGCGGTGAATCCTGACAGCGGTACATTTGCCATCAAACCAGATTTAACAGCTGGAGCTCCACAGCAGCCATTTCAGAACAACTATTTGTGTCAAAAAGTTACATGTGGCAACAGTTTGTCGCGTTTGCAGAGCCACCCGAGGAGGCTCGATTAAGAAAATTCAGACAATTTATCCGTGACCTTATCCATGTGTTTGTTTTATTCTCTAGTCTCAAATTTATTTTCTGAGTGGAGTGATTTTTCTCTATGAACTGGAATGATGAAGTGATGTTTTAATAAAATAGGTATTTTTAGAGGAAAAATGTTTTCCTTCTGTAATTTAACTTCCACAATTGGGACATATTTCCTACACTACGGAATCATCACGTGGGGTCATTTAAAGCTGGAAGAGGGGGTGGGCTTTATCAGTAGTTCAAATTGTTTATTTAAATACATGAACATTTTTCTATATATTTTGTGAAAATATTGATGAGATGCTAGATATATACCTACTATATGGAATTGAACTTTACAAGAACTTTAGTTTGATAAGTGGGGTTCCCCAGCTTCCTTTGTGCCTCAGTCTTACTGCTGAAAATGCTTTCATTTATTAATCTGGTCTTCGTATGGAAAAAAAAAAAAAACACACACCTTTTTCTTACCTTGTGTGAATTTTATGAGAGGCCTTTTTTATTTGTATATATGATTGATTGTTTTCCTGTGTTGCACCCCAACTTTGGTTTTAAGCCATGTTTATTGTAAAGACAGCTGTTGGGCAAGTGGAAACATGCCTGGTCTTTACAATCCCTTGATGCTAGAAGGAAGTAATTCTAGGTGCTGGTTATTAGGAGGCCCTGCTATCTCTTCCTGGAACCTGATAAGATTCTGAAAGGAGATCGGAGAGGTTTCGAAACCCGCCTCTGGCTCTGTGTCTCTGGAGAGTGTGAAATAGAAGATTGACTCCCATTTTGTGGATTCCCTCATCTTTCCTGCCATGTAGAGCATACTGCTACCTTTCCTGGTGAAACTCATCTCTTCTTTGTGGACTGCCATATCTTTTCTTTATGGCTGAGGTGGGCTGGGCTGTAAAGTATGCAATTCGTTGTAAGTTTATCCAGTAAAGACCTCTGAAGACTGTGGGTAGAATGTTTCCATGCCTTTGAGGTGCATGTTACATCTACGTTTTGGCCTTGGGGACTTTTTGCTTGTGAGATGAAGGAGGAAAGAGGAACTTGCGGGTCTACCCTTAACTCTGTGTGTATTTTTCTACATGGAAATGTGTGCGGCAGCTTCCTTAAGGGGAAAACCTTCCTAACCATTGTATAGGGAAAGGGGAATTACGAGTATCAATTGATAACTTCCAGCCAAAGCTTCAGTATTGTATTTAAAAATACCTGTTTTGAGGCGACGTGTACCTTTTGTTGTCTTTCCCGTGTTAGCTTTGGTGGGGGCGGGGCAGGCATTTTCATTTTAGCTTAGCTTTCCTGTTACCCAGGTTGTGTGCACTGCTGTTGTTGTTTTCATCTAAACTACCGCTTATTGTAATTGGTGATGTTATCTCAAAATCTCGAAACCAAGGAAATACTGGGCTGGCCAAAAAGCTCGTTCCTGGAAGCTAATGCGCAGGACTTGAGGTAGATGCAAGTATTAGCGTTGACGTAGGTTAAGTTTTAATAGAGTTACCAGAAATATCCTGGATTGAGGGATAAAGTGGCTTTAAAGAGGTCACGGTTGTTTTTAATATTGGGAGAAGCCACCTGTCCTAGGTCCTTATTCTTGAGAAATTCATCTTTTCATGTAAATACCATTGGTGGGCATACTTCATAGCCTGGATGCTTGGCCCCTAGCAGTCAGTAAACACGGAGTTATAATAATTGCCAAAGGTGGGAGTGATTTTCTCTGACGTAGGTCATTCAGTGGTGAAATTTCCAATCAGACTATCGTGCACAAAGCATAACTTTATAACCCCCCACCCTTTCTGATCTGAGAGCACAGGAAACGAAGAACAAGGTTCTGATGTGCCGCGCAACAGTTCTTTGAATCCGTGTTTTTGGCCAAGGAAATGGCTGAGGCGTCGAACCACGTGATTATTACGTGGCTTGTACGGCAACCGCCCTGGCCTCCCTCCCACCACCTCAAGGAAACTGAGAATTTTCAAAGGAAAATGAAATTGGGAGATTAGGTCACACTTGGACTCCTCTGTGGATGAAGAGCTGACACTGATTTCCTATCTCAGGATACTCTTCGGTTTCCTACTGCTGCTGAGAACGGGCTGCAGACACTGTATCTGGTCTCCGGATGTTTGCGCTCGTGTGTGTAAGGCTTCACTCCAGGGGTGTTGTTTTCCATGTCGGGTCCATCTATGAACTGACTCGATAACGTGATGAAGATGGAGGAGATAGTGACAATGTCAAATGACAGCCCACCACCTCTTTCTGTCAAAGTGCTTGCCCTGTGTTCATGGCTAGGACAAAGAACTAAGTCTGCAGGAGCCAGGTAGCCTCAAAAGAAAGGGTGTGTTGATCTCACAGGAAAATGTACAACCAATAAAAGACATTTCAAAAAGGGCAGTGAATCTATATTAATTGGGTTGTTTGTGGAAATCCTTTGTTCCAGAAATGCTGCTTTTATGTGTAAATGCCCTGCAGGTAAAAGCTTTGCTGGAACTCTATATTCTCTTGTTCTCTCATCCATACTACCCCACTTCCAAAACATATGGAACAAAACATAACAAAACAACAGCATCACAGTCTTGAAGACCCATTAGAAAGCCATTTCATCTGCAGGGAACTTCAGACTCGATATTCCTAGAAGTGAAGGCCATTATTTCATTATTAAAATCAGATGGCTTGTGGTGGGGATGAGTCCAGATGGCTGAAATGAAAAGACGAAGACCGAGACTTTCTGGCTTCCATGTGTTCCTGACACCAAACAATGGTGAACAGTAGCCATCCAGTTATTTGAGTTTTTCCCGGTCCTATACGTAATGCACGTAATATTAGGAAACTTGTCTTACACCTTCGGGTAGTGCCGCCGCCTGTAATGTAGATGTTCTGGGAAAGAACATGTTCTTACATTACAGGTAAACAGGGATGGGTCTGCAGAGTTCTCCGATTTCTCCTGTAAACCGAGTGGCTAGACCTAATTGACTTGTATCCACATTACTCCAGTTTAGAGAAGAACTGCTAGATCTTAATGTTAACAGTTTGAGCGGATCACCAATTGCATCTGGAGGCACGCACTCACCTCTCTCTTGCTTGTTGCCGAAACAAGTTGGCGTTGCTGAATCAGGAGTTGACTCCTTTAGAAGTCCCTAGTATTTCACCTCAGATTTACATCCCTTCTACAGGCTGTTGGAATACCAAGTGGAGGGCTCACCTTACTTCTGCCGACATCATTCAAATGACTTTCCAATGACAACACACTCTCTTATGCTGATTTTGAAGTCCTTCTCCCCCTGGAGGGTATTAAGATTGCTGCAGTCCATCATCTTTCTTAGGTGATGGGCCTTCCTTGGCTTTAGGAATTTTAAGTTCCTCTAAGGGGTGGAGGTGTGTGAAGGGGAACAGCAGGAACACACACAAGATTCTCAGGCATCACATATGAAAGTTATTTTACCCATTTCTCCATTTCCACAGGAATTTACAGCCATTCCATACCTTAACATATCATGAGATAGTTAAAATGTGTTTCTTTCGATGGGCATAAGGCCTTCTTTCTTTCTTTCTGATTGTTTTGGGAAAGTTGTAAAGAGCGGAAGGGCCTCAAACACTTTCCCTCGTGCTGAATATCAACAAAGGTTTCACTTTGCCTCAACACAGCTCTCTCCTTCCATTATTCTGGCGCTCACCTCTCTCATCTCTTAGTTTAAGGTCCAGCCTTAAACTAAGAGATCAGACTTGTCGGGCAATAAACCCAAATCAGAAACGTCTAGTGCTGGGGCCTCTGCTCACACAATGGTGTCCTGGTGGTCATTCAAGAAATAAGCTGGAGTGTAAGAAATCTCTTTTATGAATATCCACAGAGGAAGGTAGCAGTGTGAAGAACTTAAAGAAAAAGGACAGAGTGTAAGGACACGGAACCAGAATCTGACTCTAAGAAGCAAAAGGTTGCTTAAAAAAAACAACAACACAACCTTTTTGCAGTTTTGGTATAATGATTATACAATGCCAGGAAAAGGCAAGAGCAAACTTTCCAGTTGGTCCGGTGGGCACTCTTCATGAAGTCAGAGCTAGAACTCTACAAGCAAAACCAATCCTCACTCACCCAATGGGCATTAGCTCTGGAATCCCTTTTCAGACGTGAGGTGGCCATGCTAGTTCGGAGAGGCTCTGCCCTACCCTAGAATTTGCCTCCTGGGACCTTGCTCTTCAATGCCATCGTCTGGGAGCTTGTTGACAACCCACGGAAGGACCTGGAGGGCAATACTATCCCCAGGTGATTCATATTCACGTTGTAGCTTGAGAAGGAGTCTTGGTCTATCCAGCTCATCCAATTTTGAAGTTTCAGTTGTCAGACCTCAAATGTCGTTGCAATGCTTTCAATATTTACCCCATGTTACAGACAAAAGATGCCTCAGGAAGTGATCACCAGATTTATGAAGTAGAATATCTATATTGGATGGAGGAATATATGTGTGAAAGTGTATTTAAATATATCAGCAATCTGATGTTTGGTTAAATACAGCTCCATCCCCCTCCCTTTTTTTAAATTGCAGGATTATTGAAAGGAAGTATCGTGAAGGGAAAAAAATAACCCTTAAGCTTGAGCGCCTTTATACCAGTTATAGACGAACAGGGTTTTATCGATTCCAAATGGAATGCTGCTTTAGGGGTGCAGAGCATTGTGGAGGCTTCACAGTGAAGGAGGTGGTGACCATGAAGTTTAGAGAATGACCTAAAAGAATTTGCTTCCAAATTCAGTGACTTCCTGGTATTATCTGGGCCTTCATGCACCTCACCGTGGGTTTCTCTGCACTGACAGTGTATCCAGAAACTTCTTTGGTAAGTGGTGGCTCTCTGTGTCCCAAGGGAGGTGGAGTCAGCGCTTCATGCTACTCGCCTTAGTCAGCTGAGCTCAGGGCAGTTCATTTTACTACATTCTAGAGTGAGCCTGTGGCCTGGGAGGCAAAGAGCTGTCCGTAGACAAGAACTTGCTAAACCACTTGACCTTTTCAACAGCTGCAGAACTGCTTACTGAGAACATGCCATCTCTCTCGACTCCTCCAATTTGGCAGCCAGGAAAGTCAAGCCAGTGACATTGCGTGATTTTGATAACCTCTGAACAATTCACAACTTTCACTGTAAAAGGGCTAGATCGGTCTCGCTAGTCAGATAGTGATCTTTGGATAGGCTCTCCTCTCCTTGACTCATTCACTGGAATCAACAAAAATACCGATTTGCCAGATTCCCTAAACTATAAACAAGAATAGGAGCTCCCCTGGTGGCGCAGTGGTTGAGAGTCCGCCTGCCGATGCAGGGGACGCGGGTTCGTGCCCCGGTCCGGGAAGATCCCACGTGCCGCAGAGCGGCTGGGCCCGTGAGCCATGGCCGCTGAGCCTGCGCGTCCGGAGCCTGTGCTCCGCAACGGGAGAGGCCACAGCAGTGAGAGGCCCACGTACCGAAAACAAACAAACAAACAAAAAAAGAATAGATGAGGTCTGTTTCAAGCCACAAATGTAGGGCAAGTGGCAACGTCTGTTTGCCGATAGCAAAGAACATGAATTCTGTTCATGCATGTTAAGCAATTTCTCGAAAATCAAGGAGCCCGTGAGTTTTAATTTCGCTTATCTGAAAATTATGTCTGTGCGCAAAAATATCTATGATTCACGGCATACTTCTGCAGGATAATCTGAGTTGAAGTACGACTTGATCATGCTCATAAAATGGGTGAAGAATTATTTTAAAATAGTGAAAGATAGTGTGAAGCAACTGAGCAAGAGATAAGCTTTGAGTTGGTGGAAACAAGGAGAACGTCCCCAGGTTAGAGCCACGTTGTCTCCATCTCTCACTCGCTGTGTGACCTAGGACACATGTCCTCAGCTCTCTGCCCTTCAGTTTACTCCTTCGTAAAACGGAAATAATAATAGGGCCTACTTTAGAGAGTGCTTGTGAGAATTAAGTGAAATGTAGCCTGTAAAGCACTTAGTCCAGTGACTGCCACATCGTCACTCAATAAGTTTTTCTTACCGTCATCCTCTGATCACATCCTTTTTCAACAAATATAATTGAACAGAAATGCAGGTATTTTAGACCATCTAACCCAATGCATCGCGATAATTCTTGGCTTGTGCTGTGGCTGAACGTGTAGGAGTTCAGACAGTGAAGCCAAATCTCATTTTGTCACAAACAAATGTTTACATTTTCCAGTTTGTATCTCAGATTAAAAACTTTGCTCACCTCCTCACATCAGTGAGAAAACCAGCATTTTTACTTCTGCAAACCTTGCTTTGTGAGATTAAAACAGTGACATAACCACGTTTGAAATGGCAAATCCAACATATATTGAAAGACATTTTCAAGGTATTCATTAAGATTGAAATAAGATATATCAGGAAAAAAGGCTACAGATAATAAAATAGTATAGATTGCTGGAATATGCTTTACATACTGAAAACATAGAAATAATTTTAAATAAAAATTTCTTTGCAGTTTATCCAATACTTGAGAAAGCATTCCATGTGGGTCAAGACCTTAAAAATCATATGTATTTTGTTTTTTTAAATTGAAGTATAGTTGACTTACAATGTTGTGTGACTTTCAGGTGTAAAGCAAAGTGATTCAGTTATATATATATATATATATATATATATATATTCTTTTTCCGATTCTTTTCTATTATACATTACTATAAGATATTGAATATAATTCCCTGTGCTATACAGTAGGTCCTCGTTGTTTATCTTTTTTTTTTTTTTTTTTGTGGTATGCGGGCCTCTCACTGTTGTAGCCTCTCCCGTTGCGGAGCACAGGCTCCGGATGCGCAGGCTCAGCGGCCATGGCTCACGGGCCTAGCCGCTCTGCGGTATGTGGGATCTTCCCAGACCGGGGCACGAACCCGTGTCCCCTGCATCGGCAGGCGGCCTCTCAACCACTGCGCCACCAGGGAAGCCCTGTTTATCTATTTTATACACGGTAATGTATATCTGCTAATCCCAAACTCCTAATTTATCTCTTTTCCCCTCTTTCCCCTTTGGTAACCATAAGTTTATTTTCTAAGTCTGTGAGTCTATTTCTGTTTTGCAAATAAGTTCACTTGTATCATTTTTTAGATTCCACATATAAGTGATATCATATGATATTTGTCTTTCTCTGTCTCACTTCACTTTGTGTGATAATCTCTAGGTTCATCCATGTTGCTGCATTATTTTATTCTTTTTTATGGCTGAGTAATATTCCATTGGTGTATACCATTGGTATATGGTATATAGCATATTTTCTTTGTCCATTCATCTGTCAATGGACATTTAGGTTGCTTCCGTATCTTGGCTATTGTGAATATTGCTGCTATGAACACTGGGGTGCATGGGTCTTTTCGAATTAGAGTTTTCATCTTTTTCGGATATATGCCCAGGAGTAGGATTGCTAGATCATATGGCAACTCTCTCTTTAGTTTTTTAATGAACCTTCATACTGTTCTCCATAGTGGCTGCACCGATTTACATCGCCAGCAACAGTGCAGGAGAGTTCCCTTTTCTCCACACCCTCTTCAGTATTTATTATTTGTAGACTTTTTAATGATGGCCATTCTGACCAGTGTAAGGTGATACCTCACTGTAGTTTTGATTTGCATTTCTCCGGTAATTAGCAATGCTGAGCATCCTTCCATGTGCCTGTTGGCCATCTGTGCAGACATTGTTATTCTGCTTTATTCTCAGAGAAAGCACCAAGCATATATCAGTGGGAAGCATGTGGTCTTTGATGCCATCTAGACTTGGGTTTGAATCTCAGCTCTACTAACTGCTAGCTTTGGGGTCTAGGAAAATTTCCTAAGCATCCTAAGACTTAGTTCTCTACCAAAACAGAGGGAAACCAGTAAGAACATTATGGAGGGCGGAGTGAGAATTGTAAGGATATGAAATAAAGAATCTAACACTGCACCTGGTGTATACAGATAGTCCTTGTTTTGCTGTGGTGACATCAGTGGTCAAACAACCATGCAAAGTGAGGACTTGGTTCCCACATGCATGCATGTGAGTTAACACAGCACCATGCAGAGTGAAAAGTGTCTGGAGTAAAATTTCAGTACGTGACACAGCTCTATGTAATTCTGATACATTGAAAATGTCCATAAGAAAGCTTAACATTTTGCTTTAAAAAGAAACATATCTGAAACGACAATAACATTATGACACAGCATTATTTCATTAAATCCTTACAAGAGGTCAGGCAGGTGTGCACCGTGGGCGCTCCCACCTTACAAGTGGAGCAATGGTGTTGGATGAGGTCATTGAGAGGGTGTGACCACGGGGTGACCCTTGAGCTGGACCCAGGAGAACAAAGGCTCCTCACCCTTCCCCCATCCCTGGAATGTACACCCTCACAGGGTTCCCACCATGGGAACCATTTTCAAGGATGCAGCCCTGAGAGAGAACATGATGTTGACACCATCAGGACTCAATATGTGACTGAACCCCATCAAGGCTTCTGCATAAACTTTTTTTTTTTTTTTTTTGCGGTTCGCGGGCCTCTCACTGTTGTGGCCTCTCCCGTTGCGGAGCACAGGCTCTGGACGCGCAGGCTCAGCGGCCATGGCTCACGGGCCCAGCCGCTCCGCAGCATGTGGGATCTTCCCGGACTGGGGCACAAACCCGTGTCCCCTGCATCGGCAGGCGGACTCTCAACCACTGCGCCACCAGGGAAGCCCCTGCATAAACTTTTAAGATTCTGGCAGGCAGGCGGGTGCAGAGGTCTCCTGGTCTCTCTGTGCCCAAGACAAGCCTCGTATGTAAGCTCCCTTCTTCCTAAACCTGCCACCTCCCAATCTGGAGGGGCTGCCCTCTTTCTTCCGTCTCTCCTTGCCGTCTGTGTTCGAGGCCCAGTTTCAGATTCCACCCCGAAGCTCCTGAGGTTTCAGAGCAACGGAGACCAGCAAGTTCAGTGGCCTGCTGAGGACAAGTTCAGGACCTCGTTTACACGGCCATGTGGAGGCGCTAGACACCAGACTCCCTCCAGAAGGGGCTGGTCTCTATCGTGTACCATTTAGGTTTGCATTAAAACAAAGAAAATGGGTTCTAACTTTTTTGACCCTGAGAGTAATTTTTCGGGCTTTCCATTGTTGCCAAGGAAACCAGAGTTTTAAATGGTCCACTCTGGGGAGCTGGGTTAACCAGGACCTTGGAACCTGTGTGATCCCGAGAGGGCAGAGGAAAGAGTTGCAGACCAAACTCCAGAAGATCCAGGACTGGCCTGGCCAGTCAAACTGCAGGGGTGGGATGTGGGGAGTCAGGTGGGCAGATGTTATGCCAGTGGGCGGGGGTGGGGGGGGGGCCCGATCACCGGGACTTTAGCGGTTGGACTGGCTTTAAGATGGTGCCTTGTTTTGTTAGAGTGGAATCAGGTAGACTAGAGATTTGGATCCTGGTCAGGACTGAGGAAAGGGAGTGTCAATAGAAACCTAGGTCGGGGGACCAATCGAAGAGAGACAGAGGAGAATGGCAGGCAAGCCGGGAGAACTGAACTTGTCCCTGTGTGCTTGATCGCATGTAGGGATGCAGTGCGGGAGACTGTGGGCAACCCAGTAACTCTATGGTTACTATGACAGCGTCACCGCGTCTGGGAGTGGGGCTGTAACTCAACTCCCCAGCGTGAAGGAGTGCAGAGAAGCCAAACGCAAAAGAGGCCAGCCACCCAGTTATTCTGCTCTTACGACTGGGAGGCTGGGACTGAACCTTCAGGTAGAAAGGACTGCTGGATCCAACTAGGAAAACGTAGGAGAATGGGGACCGGGAACCAGAACCCACCGTCGTAAGAGCCTGAAGCTCTGGCAAAATTTCTATTTCCCCAGCTGGAGGGGCTGAATGATCCCACACCCACCATGTGTAAAGTGTAGGTCAAGGTGCTTGGGAGGAAGAGATCTCAGATCATTTGCCCTTCACTTTCAGGAACTCCTTAAGAAACGTCTAAGGCGGGGGCCGTTGCCTTGCAAGGTGGGCTTACCCTTTGGAACTCGGGGTTTGTTACTAGGCAACTCTGTGCCATTCAGATGGAACATGAAAAACCAGGCCCACCTGTTGAAACCAGTGGCTGTAGAGCATATAAACTACTTTTATTCCCTGATTCAAAGGACAGAAAGAAAGAAATGCATTCTTTAAGGGCCATGGCAAAGACAAATTCTACCGCCGTTCAGAAATGCAATCATGCTTCGAGGCTGGGTAAATACCCCTTTGGCTCCTTTAACCTGTGACGGTGACTGTCTTTTTCTAACATCAGATTGACAGATCTGGGACAGGAGAGGGTGGAGGTGGGGCTCAGCCTCCCCAAACACACAGCCCTCCCTGATGGACATGGAAACAACCTCCTGTGTCACATGTAGTGTGACATGCAGTGAACGAAGGTCTCTCTGGTGATCAGAGTAAGTTATGGGAATGTAAAGTTAACATCTTTTGCATGTGAATAGGGAGCTCATTCAGAGCGAAGTGACACCAAACTGTTTACTAGGTGTGTGGGGGGTTGACAGGCAGGGAGAGGTAGGAAGATGTAGCTGGGAAAAGATCCACTGCAACTCCCCACTTACCCTCGTGTTAATCTGTACCAGACTCTTTTGGCCTTCCCGTATGGAAACTTCAGAAGCAGATGGAAATACTTTAAGATGTATAATACACATGGGCCTGTTATTGAATTTCCATTTTCCTTATAAGAGTGAACACAGGGAAGTTCTGCATTGTCCTTTGGAGGTTAGCAAAAATTCAAAGGGGAAACAATATTTTGTGCTGAAGGCTTCTAGGCGGTTTAGAAATATTGTCTGATTTGCAAACAGTATAACAACACAAAGTGCTTCAGTTCTTCCCATTATATTTCAAAGGTCAGTGGTCAGCTTTATACCAGGTAGTTGATACTGCTAACCTTGGGCAACAATTCAGCGAACTCGACAAACCTCTTTTTTCCCTCCCCTTAAAGAATTAGCTCTTTTGAGGCAAGAAATTATCAAGCTCATAGGAAATAGAATAACCATCTCAATTTTTCATCAGAGAACGAACTGTATCCGTTCCAGACTGTAAAATTATCTTTGGTAAGATATCCTGATGTCAATGATTCACTGAGGGTGTAGCACATGCTTAAGAGAAAAAAAAGAGTTTGTGTTGGTGTATCAGCAGCATCACCATAGTAATACCTAAAAATAAAATCTACATGCAGCACGTTCATGGACCTATGAATGGAGGAGTAAGACCACCTTAACACCAGAAAATGATGAATGAAAGTCACACATACCGTCCACGAATCACGGTCAGGAGCTCAGCTTTGCACTTCTTACGGCCACTTACCAGTAACTGAAATCCACTCTCCTGCTCGGCCTGGGGGGCTTGCGTTCTCCTGGTCAGGTCAGCGTGAGGGGCCTCATTGGTGCTGAATGGACAGCTCTGGATGCGGTCAGATCAGGCTGTCACGGGTGCTTTGGGACCCATGGGTGGTTTCAAACGGGCTGTGGATGTGACAAAATAAAATGTAAAATTGTATGTGTAGCATGTATGTCCATTCTTCTGAGAGGATCTATAGCAGTGCAACTTTGTAATCAAAAAAAAAAAAAAAAAAAAGGATTAAATCTGTTGCTTTACTCCTATCAAAAGAAATGCTATTTTCACAGAACTTACAATACTTATTTTAAATGTTAGTAACGTGACCGGTCTCCTATCCAGATCAGATCACTAAATGATTTTAACCCATTAACACCCAAATATCTATGTCAACTTTCCCACCAAGGCAAACAAGGTCTCTTTATGCATTATGTATAGGGCTTATGTTAAATATAGCTTATAATATTTTTGCTGACCCAGAGGCAGTTTATCCCAAAACTTGAAGTGTCTCCCAGTTTTTAGTATTATTTATTTATTTTTTTGGCTGCACCTTGCAGCATGTGGGATCTTAGTTTCCCGGCCAGGGATCGAACCCATGCCCCCTGCAGTGGGTGTGCACAAGTCTTAACCACTGAACCGCCAGGGAAGTCTCAAAACGTTTCCCACTTTTAATGTAAGTTGGAGTGAAAGAGAGTACATTTTCACAAAAGAGAGATCTACAAAAGAGCAGAAAAATCACTTTCTATGTTTGATTACCGGTATTTCACAGCACACAATTGTAGCTCTTAAAAAATTTGTTTTTAATGTGCTTGGTGAATCTGGGGGGAAAGCCTTCCTAATGTTAGGGTATGTTTTGGGGATGGTGAGAATAGGAATAAACATTAAAAAGTTGTAAAGAAGAGACCGATAAATGTTTAACTAATGGTTTTAAACTAGTCAGTAAAATTTTCCTCTTAAAAATTTCAGGTATATTTTGGTCAGTTCCCACTTTAGTAGTGTTTTGTCATTCCGTTTTTCTATTAACCTCTCAGTGATGGTGGAGGTTAATAGAAAACCTGTTAACCTCTCAGTGATGGTGTAGAACTGCTCACTAGCAGTTCTACAGCACTGATGAACAAACTATATTAAAATAACTCAACGTTTCTTTCTTATGCCTTCTCTATTTAAAATATTAAAATTATTTAACATTTTCATAGAGAGCAGGTTACGCAGTGGTAAGTTTATAACTCTCCTCCTGTCCCTTTCAATATAGTGTTCTATTTATGTTAATAACATGGTGAATGATCAAGCTCCAATACTAAACTCTGGAAAAAAAGAAAGAACTTTACACGTAGGAGTTTCAATCCAGAGATCCCTTGTGAATGCGGCTGAGAATTCAGTCATCACTGTATGTCATAGCTCAATTAAAATTCAGTGTGCTAGTGTATATATATACTTTTTTACATTGATGACGATGGTACAAAGAATGCATGCTTGGTCCTCTGAAGAGAGGAGTTTTAATTGGAAATTTAATCGGAAATTTTTTTATCGCTTGAAATAAAGAAATTTAAGATGGCCACAAGGGGACAGCAAAATACACTGGATTTCCTTTACGTGCTGCAGAAACAATCTGCTATCCGGCTCCAGGGATACAATGAAGGCAAATGAAAAAACTAATTGAAGTACCTGGCACATGAGCATTTCTAGTAAAAGTGAGACAAGTACAGGGGACCATACTTCCTAGGATGACTATATGTGAGACACCAGCTTTCTCAGCATATCCTATAAAGGGCTACTGGTGATGTGCACACAGAGAGGGCTAGAACTTGGCAGTGGTTCACTGTACTTCCCGCCGGAGGGAGCAGGTTATGAACCCCCTCCTCCATTAGTATTTTCCAGTATTTAAGGGAAGAATAACAATAGGGTAAAATTTCAATAAGATTTAATTTTTGAAAATAGGGAAACAGACTCTCTTCAAAAGAAGTAGTAAATACTTGTGAATCACTTACTAATTATTAGGCTCTCTTCAGCAGGGAACCTTACAAAATGCAGTAGAGTTCAAGGTACTGGAAAACCCTGAATTCTGTGGTCAGAATTCCTGGGTGTGGAACTGGTAACCTTGGGCAGATTTCTTAACCTCTATAGCTGTCGTAGTTTCTTCACCCATAACACGAGGGTAATGCAAGAGGCTGTTTCAAAGATTCAGTAAAAGAATGTATGTCACCCACTTAGCTCGGAGCCTGGCATGTGGTAAGAATTCAAGGAAGTTAGCAGCTATAAAATTATTACAATAAATGAGTGGCACACAGCAGTGCTTGGTAACTATTTCTTGACTACCTGATTATACCTTATCTCATTTAATTCTCACCACTAGTGTGAGAGCTAGGTGTTACTTTCTTCCATTTTTATAGATGAGAAAATTGAGGTTCAAAGACACTAGTCATCTGGCTAACATCATAAATTAAATAGAAGAGCTGAAATTCAAACCTATGATTTTCTGATTCTAAGCCCATGTACTTTTTACCACACTTGGGACAGACAGACTACTGTCATTTTTTCCCCCTGCTTTTGGTAACTCCTACAGTCACCTGACAGTTCTTGGAAATGACTCAGCAGTTTGGCTAGGCCAGCACAGGACACAGAATCTTATGACTTTTCCCATGGGCTAATCAGACCAATAGAGGTTATGGGGATTTCTTGAAATCATGGAGGAAGAAATTGTTACTTAAATGTCTCAAACGTCCAAACCAGCCTCAACTAGGAAATCGGTCTAAGGCAACGTACCTCAGACTCGTGATCACACGCATTTGTGCACCTCTCACTTTAGCCAGAACAATTCCTGTCTACAGGAACAAGTGATTGTTGAAATAAGTGGACCCATCTATGGTAAAAAATACATGCATGTCTGGGATCAGAATATGGTCTTGAGGTCTTTGTAAGAAATGTAAATTCATAGAATTTGCTGTGGCTGGTCTCTCTCAATATGGTGTATATGACCTCTCTCTATTCATGAAAGGAGGCAAGACTCCCCTTTCCACTTTTAACTGGAGATGCCACCCTCACAGGCTTACAGACACACACCCCTCCCTGTGAGCACTGGAGAAACACACTGACTGTACATTCTAAATTAAAAATACAAACATACAAACAAACAAAAATCAAAACAAAACAAGGGGCTTCCTTGGTGCCTCAGTGGTTGGGAATCCATCTGTCAATGCAGGGGACGTGGGTTTGAGCCCTGGTCAGGGAAGATCCCACATGCCGCGGAGCAATGAGGCCCGTGTGCCACAACTACTGAGCCTGAGAGCCACAACTACTGAGCCCACATGCCACAACTACTGAAGCCCGCATGCCTAGAGCCTGTGCTCTGCAACAAGAGAAGCCACCGCAATGAGAAGCCCGTGCACCGCAATGAAGAGTAGCCCCTGCTCATCACAACTAGAGAAAGCCCGCATGCAGCAATGAAGTCTCAATGCAGCCAAAAATAAATAAATTAAATAAATTAATTAAAAAACAGAACTAAAAAGCCAAATCTCCTCTGGTTAAAATAGCTTGATACTCCACAAACTGTTATTTTAGGTCAGAAATTTTTCCCATGAGAGAAGGGAACAGCACAAAACTACAAGCAGAAAGGCCACTAACCTATATACACTCTTATCCCCTGAGAACAGAATTATGGAAATGACATGAGATTTCCTTTAGTACCTATTTATCTTCAAAACTTATTTGACGAAAATCCTGGTGTGCCCCCAAAAGAATAAAAGCTGTTTTCAGATCCTAACTCCTTCATGTTGTAACATGAGCATCTGCTGGAGAAGGTCGTGTGTCCTTCAAGAGGATGTGTCCGTAGGGTGACCCATGAGCTGGGCCAGGGCAGCTGGAGGCCCCTCACCCCTGCACCTGTCCTTGGAATATACGTTCTTCCTACCGTTATCACAGTGGGAGTCGTTTTCAAGGATGCAGCCTTGAGAGAACAACGTGTTGTGGGGACCATCTGGATGGTGTACATGACTGAACCCCATTAAGGCCTCTGTACAAACTTTTAAGATTCTGGTGGGTGGGCGCGGAGATCTCCTCCTCCTCCGGTGCCCAAGATAACTCTCATGCTGAAGTTCCCTCTTTCTTAAGCTTTCCACCTACTGTTCTGGAGTGGCTGCCTCTTTCTTTGGTTTCTCCTTGCTTTTCCAGTGTGGGGTTCGGTTTACAAACCAACAATTGGCCAGGCAGCCAGGAGACCAAAAAAAAAAAAGGGCCTTGGGAAAGAGGCCTCTGTGGAGGAAATCCCAAAGTGGCCATTGACCTGAGAGTGGGTAGGAGTGGCCAGATGTTAGATGCTTGTGGACTGCCAGGTGAGTAGCAGGATGCCCCAAAGATGCCCGCTGGCTTGATGCACTTGTTTGGGGAGCTGTACATAGCGCACTGTGGCAAAAATGGGAAAGGAATGGCTGTGCAGTGCACCGGTGTCTGCTGTGGTCAGTTCAGGTGGACACCAATGCCCAACGAGAGCTGGAGTTAGAAAGCTGGGAGGAAATGATTTAGAGAAGGATACGTGGGTGTCCACGACTCTGCTAGCTTTGGGGGCTGGCAGACAAGGTGGGAGACAGGATAATAAGCTGGAGAGCTTAGCATGCCTTTTTGCAAAGCCAGGAGGACACAAGTTGACGCAGACTAAGATCCAGCACTCGTGACAAAGCCGACTGAGATGCTGAGAGGCTGAACCTCTGAGAAAGTGAGGAGAGGGAGGGGGAGGATGCTGTGGTGACTGGCTGTGAAACAGACCAAGTGCCCCATGCAGTCGGACCCCTAATACGAAGGAAGCGTGTACACTCTAATTACTCCAGACTTCTGGTAATAGAGAAATAAACCCCCAAACTCCTAAGAGAAAATTTGTATTCTTTCTCCATTTCTTGAAGATGTAAATCTTATCAGGTCTTTGAAATATAAACACCCCAGGAGATAATAAAACACTGCTCACAGAGAAAGAAAAAAAAGAATAGAGGCTTTTAAAAATACAGACTGGTATAGAAATCTAGTCCACAGCCTCCACAAGATTACCTGTCAAAGACAAATACAAATCTAAAAAGCCTTCTCCACAAACAGTAGGAAATTCTAGCCATTTGAGTGAGTTGGATTCAACTATTATTTATAAACTAATGGGTTTTGTATTGTTTACATGATTCATGGCTAAAATTTTGGAATGAAAGCTATAGCGTTTCTGTGTGTGTGCGTGTCTGTTTATGTATATCTATAAATGGCATGTTATGTATCTGTGATATTTTTCTACCTCTAGCTGATATTTTAAAAATTAATTTTTAAAAGAGGTCTATTTACTTGGCTTAAAGAAAAATAAACTTTAATATCAGTAGTATACTTATGTAAAACTAAATTTTCTTTCACCTGCCAGAAGGACAAGCTTTTCTTGGAATATCCATCTGTTTTTGATAAGATTGTGAAAAGGTACTCTTTACTTTTAAGTAATTTGCCTAGAAAACAAAGATTCTGTGTTTTATTAAAACAAGTTCCTGTGTCTTTATCAGGTCTTTGATTACTTAAGAAAACGGAGTCTTCTCTATTAAAAAAGCTAAGTTTTTTTGCAAGTATGTAGCTTTCTGTATTTGCCTTCAGTCATTGTCACTTTTGGTTAGATGGATAACTAAGTATGCTTCACAGTGACCTATGGGCCTATTTAATCGAATTTTAAAATCTTTTGATACTTTTGATAAACTTCTCCAAAATCAAATTCTAAAGCAAGTCTTTTGGACCTAGAACTAACTTTGGAATTTTCCAGAAGGCTGATGGAACATCTCAAAATATTTGTTCTCTCTCCTTATAAAAAAGAAATACTAAACAAATTGGGCTCATTTGATATATTAAATTACATGGAAAGCACTGTCAAATAAGAAACAATGCCAAACTTCAAGTTACATTTACATGAAATTCCTAAAAATCTGATATGTATTTATCAATCATAATTCTAATTATTTTCAAAAGGATGTAAGAGAAATAACCAAATTCCCTTGTCAGTTGCATTATAACGAACTCTTATCACATCTTTAACTATGGCCATTTTTAAGCCTTTTGTCATTTACAGACAGTTATTGTTTTATTCCGATGCTTTTGTAAAAAAAAAAGTGTTCCTACAAAACTGCTTCATTTTCAGGGAGATTCATAAAAAAGACTCTGACGAGTGTAAGTTTCTGATAACTCAGATCAACTTGCCTTCACGTGGCAGGGGCAACAATGCACCTTTCAAGGGCTTCTCCAAGGCTACCTGCACAGCCCCACCATGCTTCACGGCATGGCAGCCTGAGATCTGCCCCTGTTCTTCTTCCCACATCAGTAAAACGGGCCCATTTCACTGATACAATGTTAACACGTGGAGACTGGCCTCCGTTGCAGGACCCTCTGCAGACTTTGCTGGAACATCGGTGAGGGAGAGGATGGGTGGGGGCCCCACAGAACACCCAAGGCCCAGCCACCCTCATAAAGTTTTGGGGGAGTCCTCTGGTTGGGTGAGATGTGTGCTGTCCCAGAAGTTGTGATCGGCAAGATGTGCGCCTATTCAACCCCTATGAACATGAAGGAGTTGCAAGCCTTTGCAGGGATTTGGGGTTTGGGAGGACTTTTATTCCCCACCTTTAACAGGGCCTCCATCCCTTTACCAGAACATAAAGAAAGAGCAGGCGTGGGGCTGGGGACCCGAGCAGCAAGCTGCCTTTTAGACGGCAAGAAGACCAGTGAAGCAGATGAAAGCTCTGGGCATCCCCCAAGCAGGGCTACCGTCTGCGTTAGATGTCTGTGACTTTGGAAAGTACAGGGGGGCATGATGGCAGAAGGAGAGAAAACCCCCAGGACTGCCCTCTGAAAGGTGGCAAACACCTGATACACCACCATAGAACGACTCCTAGCAACCTACACAATTGCTAGAACCTCTCACAAACAGCATATCACGGTAAGAACTTTCCTTCCTATCAAGGGCTGAACTGAAAATAGGTTCCAGTGATCCCCCGTCACGGCTCAAACTCCCATTCTGACTAAGTGGCCTGTTTACAGCAGAGCACCCTGCCTGCCAGCCCACTGCCTCTAGAAACGCAAGTGCTACGAAGCCCTGTGGATCCTCCAAACGCCCTATTCCTGTGGTGGTCCCTGTGGCTGCAGAGAAGGAATGGAAGAAATTCTGTCCGATGCCCTTGAAATACAGTGACTTGGTTAATGCTGGTCCTATGTGTTCTAAAAAGTGCCCAAGGCAACTGCCAAGAGTCTAGGGCCCTCCACTGGGAACTTCCAACCAGTGAGGGATTGGCAAATTGATTACATTGACGCCTTCTCTCTAAATATGCCTTGGCTTATGTGGACACTGCATTTGGCCTAAACCAAGCTTTCCCCTGTCATTGTGCAAACCAGGCTCTCAAGGGAATTAAAGAAGCTGAGTATCACCTACAGATACCTTCACCCAACAGACCGTGATTGGGGATCACATTTCAAAGGTCATGCTACGCAAGACTGGGAAAAGAACATACCATTGGAGGGTCCACCTCCCGCATAACCCACAGGCAGCAACACTGACAGAAACGGAGAATGGGCTATTAAAGCAGCAGGTTAAATTACTAACAGGTAAAACCACCTTGGCTGGGTAGACTCAAGTACTTTCCCAGGCTTTAATACATTTGAAGGATCAGCCAGTAGGGCCCGTTGTCCCATAGGCCAGACTGGGAACCCCTGCCAAGACACCCAAGGCTGTAAGGGCATGGAAGTCACGGAAGCGCCACTGCCCTGACTCTCACCATGGATCAACGTGCTGTGCTGCTGAGAACACCAGGCCCCATCACGCCTGGGAAACGCAATGAGACGTTTGCTGGGATTTGCAATGGGACGTCCCGCTGGGATGGGTGAGTTACTTCACACCCCTGGGTGAGGGGGAACCAATCTCCACCGGGACCCCACCGTCCGGCTGCAAGCGGGGCTGTTGGAAACACACTGCACCTGGCATGGAACACGCACCTTGTAAAAAGGGGAGAAGATGGGGGTCCCGGTCGGGCACATCCCGCCCCCAGTCCACCTCCTCTCGCCAGGCAGAGCTGCCTCCCCAGGCCGATGTGCACGGTCTGCACCGCCAGGTCACGTCCTTAAAACTGCCACCTCCCGCCCGTCAAGGACAGCTGAGCATCTTTTCCCACGGGGACGACCACTGGCGCCGTCTTGGTTCCTCTCTCGGCCTAGAGGGCGTTATGGCGCACACAAAGCCCCTACTGAATCCACCCAGCCAGGCATCCGTGACAGCCCACCAGGCTCGTCTTTACCACACACGACAGTGTCTCTAATGAGAAAGGCCGTCCTCCCAAATAGGATGACCTCGGACGTGATTACTGCCTTGCCAGGAGGTACCTGCGCCCTCGTCCAAACAATGCCGCAGGCAGGGGTCATTAACAACTCCCGGGAAATACAAATAGAATCTGGGTCATAAAGCCTAACCTTGTTTTTTCTCTTCCTTCCGGCTTAGTCTAGTTTCACGTGCTCAGAGCGTGCAGAAACTTTGCACCCCGGCGGGAGTTCCTAGTACAAAATGGCGGCGCCCACACCTCCGCTCGGCGGGCCGTGCTCAGAAGCTGCTCACGACACCTCAATCCAAGATGGCGCTGGCGGGCCGTGTGCAGAGAGGCCTCGCCCATCGCCGCCTGGAGCCAGAGCCGCACAGCTGCCCCCGCCCCGCGAGAACTCCGCCTGGTCCTCGGGAGAACCCCGCCCCTTCCGCCCGCTGACAGAACCCTGCGAAGCAGCCCGTACCCAGCCGCGCGCAGGAGGGCTTGTGCTCGAAGGTGGAGCTCACACCTCTCCCATCTCTGTTCCAAGGGTAACGCTTACCTTGGCTTCTGAGCCGAACTTGGTCTCCTTCTACTGGCGAAAAGGATGCTGGGCAGGAGGACCCTTGCTGGGCCCTGACTTGGGAGGGCTGGTAACAATCCCTGATGAGTCCGCTCCGGTGTCATCTTTATTCAATCCCACGAGGACGGTCGTGAACACCCTGCGTGATCAGACCCCCCAGCCTAGGGGACTTAAGAAATCAGTGGTTCCGGCCGTGGGGCTCTTGGTGGGAGAAACTGTAACTTATTTCGGGAATCAGTTATCTTCCTCTGTGTTTCTTCTCGCCTGCGCCTGTATTTTTGCTGTGGCAGCCGCCTCCCGTGCAGCCGCATAGCTGCCGAAGGGGCCACCTCCATGCTGATGAGACCCCTCGCTGATGGCTCAGGGCACCTCGTGGGGGGCGTGTGAGACTGTGGCAGCTGGTGCGGAGCTTGGAGGGGGTCGCGGAGAGGGTGTGACCGCCTGCTGACCCCCGGAGCTGGATCCGGGCAGTGGGAGGCTCCTCACCCCTCCCCCGTCCTTGGACCGTACATCCCGCCCACGGGTCCCGTAGTGGGAGCCATTTTCAAGGATGCAGGCTGGAGCGAGCGATTTGTTATCAGCTATGGACTGAATACGTGCCTGAACCCCGTTAAGGCTTCTAGACGAACTTTTAAGATTATGGCCGTGGATGTGAAGACCTGCTCTTCTCTCTGTGCCCAGGACAAGCCTCGCATGTAAGTCCCCTTCTACCTAACCCTGCCACCGCCCAGCCTGGAGGGGCTATTTCTTCGGGCTCTCCTTGCCCTCTGTGCTCGGGGTCCCATTTCAGTCGTCTCCCGGGAAAGCTCCCGAGGTTTCCGAACCTATAGCATCACCCATGCAAACCGGGTCAGAGGAACACGCATCCTGCCTGGTAAATATTCTGTGGAGTGTGACCCCGTGGGACTTGGCCACCCGGACACCAGTTTCCAAAGGTGAGGGCCAAATGGAGAATGCCCTTAAAATAGCTCCTGGATTTTTATCTGTTGACTTTAAAAAAGGTATTTACAAGAAGTGTTCATTTTAATTCTAAACGTAAATGATCTTATTTTACTCTTCAGTGTGGTTGGCATTGACGTGCCCTGGTTTGGGGAAAATTCTCGGTGGATTCTGTTCTTACTGAGGATGAGCCTGGGGAAGCACAGCGCTTTCTGCACCTTTGTCTTTCTGCAGGGGAGGCGGTCTCAGCGATCATGTCAGCAGGTGCTGGGGGCGTTAGGGAAGCAGAGAGCTTCAGGTTCAAAAGCCTCAGGTTTCCTTCCACTCGTTAGCTTATTCTAGGGCTAGACCTATACTCAGAAGAGTACTGAATCTTACTCTGAGAAATAGTTCCCTAATGTTTCTTTTGGTATCAGATATTTGCAAATGAAACTACTGTGAAGCGTCATCATATCACGTTCGGTAGATTTTTACGTGACTTGTGTCTGCTTAAGTCCATGGGAAGGAAGTCTATCTACAACATAGGTACATGGCATAGCAGATATGGGAAATATATAAATTCCACTTTGTAGAGAGGGTCTTGTACTCATTCCTGTTACACTGTAGAATCCTGCTTCCTATCTCACCTTGGGCTTTAATTTCAAACATGCAATGATACACTTGTAAATTTTTGTAAAGGAGATTTTTAGGTCAGCCTTTGAAAGGGAAACATGTTCCTGCCCAAAGAATAAATCAAAACGGACATTTGTTTATATAATCAGAAATGTGTCTGTACAGCTCTACCCTGAAGCTGCTTGGAGTGCTTACTAGCATAACTAACACTAAGAAGTAGCCTTCGTAGGTGAACTTCAGTAGAAAAGGAACCAGGGAGATAATCACTGATGGTTTTTCCTCTCGTCCCCTCCCTTCCCCCCCTTTCTTTTACTCCTTTCTTTTCTTTTCCTCCCCTGCTGTTCCATTTCCCCCCTCCTTTCTTTTACTCCTTTCTTTTCTTTTCCTCCCCTACTGTTCCCTTACCCCCTCCTTTCTTTTACTCCTTTCTTTTCTTTTCCTCCCCTACTGTTCCCTTACCCCCTCCTTTCTTTTACTCCTTTCTTTTCTTTTCCTCCCCTACTGTTCCCTTCCCCCCTCCTTTCTTTTACTCCTTTCTTTTCTTTTCCTCCCCTACTGTTCCCTTACCCCCTCCTTTCTTTTACTCCTTTCTTTTCTTTTCCTCCCCTACTGTTCCCTTCCCCCCATCTCTTTTCTTTTCCTCCCCCACTGTTCCCTTCCCCCCTCTTTTCCTCCCCCCACTGTTCCCTTCCCCCTCCTCTCTTTTCCTCCCCCACTGTTCCCTTCCCCCCTCTCTTTTCCTCCCCCCACTGCTCCCTTCCCCCTCCTCTCTTTTCTTTTCCTCCCCCACTGTTCCCTTCCCCCCCTTTTCCTCCCCACCCCCGTTCCCTCCCTTTTCTTTCTTTCCTCTTCCTCCTCCCTCTCCTCTTTCTCCTCCTTCTTCTTTAAGAAATGACATAATTTAAGGCACTGCCACAGATGATTTAAAACATGTACTTACCTTCCTATTTTGGAAATGACCTAAAAGGAAAGAATGATGTAAAGGAAGAAAACGACAGATTAGAGCAGTTCACCTTCTCTGTGTAGAATGAGTTTTCTGAGCAGAAAGAATGGTCTCTAGTAGCATAACAGGACGGTAGCTGGAGGCTCTCTGTTCATTGTCCGGGTGATGTTTGGTCCTGGTTTGGAAAATGAAAAGATAATTTAATTGTGTGTGTGTGTGTGCGTGTGTTTTAGCAGAATTACCCCATAGTGCCGTGGGGCTGGCAGAGTAAGGATCTCGTCCCAGTGGCCTAAGGACATACAATTATGGAACCGGAGGGATGTGTGGTGACCGCCAGCCAGTCTGGAACTTTGGTTGTATTCACAGCAGTCCATTCAACACCCTTAATCCTTGCCCAGGCGGTAGACCTCTTCTGTGTTATTTTGACTTTCCAACCCGAGGTGGTTTTCTTCCCCCAAAGGCAGGTAAGAACAGCTCTATCAGGTCAGCAGGAAAACATGAACAAAATGGGAGAATCTGGAATTCTATTCAGGAGAGGTCCCGTTTGTCTATGAAGTTACACATATCTTGAATAGCCTGACCTGTAAAACAATGAGCAAACAAGCAAAAAATCAATAAGAACCAGAAACAGAGAAAAAAAATAAAAATAGTAATAATCAAAACAAACCAAAAACTGTCCTCTGCTTCTCTGGGTTGCTAATTTTTTAACATAATAAAAAATTATTATAAAAATAAGAGATTTTCATGAAGGAAATGTAGATAAGCAAGAAGAAGAAAATGAAAATCACCTCTAATTCTAGCATTCAGAAAAAACATATAGTGTTTACATTTTGGGGAATGGACTTTCAGTATGTTTGTGTGTGTTTGTGTGTGTGTCTTTCTCTGCTTTACGCATCCAATACACACAATATATAAATTTATGTAATATATAAAGTTTACAAAATATATATTTACGAAAATGAAACATTTTTGCTTTTCTTTCTCTTAATAAGCACACCCATCCTTTAATAACTGCAGAGTATATGATTGAATAAATACACTCTTGTAACTGGCCATTATTATTGGATAAGGTGTTTTTCAATTTTCCTTTCTTATTAATTATTTTATAAAAGTGTCTTGTAGCCGCATCTTTGTGACATGACCAATGTTTACTTAGGATAAATTCCTAGAAGTAGGATTTCTATGTTAAAGGTTAAGAATATTTTAAATAGCATTTAAATCTTTAACATTCTATCAGGAGCAGTGTATGAGATTGCCCAGTTTCATATACTATTCCTGAGTATAATCATTAAAGTTAAAATATCTAAAAGTGAATTGTTTAAGAAGAATAACCAGGCAGTTTAATGCTGCCATTTTGAATAGTCCAACTTCATTGCAGAACCAAAGGTCTCTTTCAGGAATTCACTTGTTACGAAATGACATAGAATTGTATTCAAGGCAGAAGTCCACAGTGGTCTTGCCAAAGGGTTGTACATTCATTTGTAAGAAAGGTCACGTCTTTCTGGCTTAATTCAAAGGAGCGGAAGAAGCTGGCTTGCTTCCAGGTAGGATATCCTGATTGGAAGTCAGCTCCGACATTCAGCTTTGCTCCTTCCTTACCATCGTTTTGGTGTAAATTCCTTAAAGAGGAGTGTGGTGTCTACACATGCTGGTTTGCACACACACAGTGCGACAGACACGTGATCTACTTTAGTCACCCTGTGCCACTTTGGGGCCCAAGGGGAGGAGGGGATAGGAAACAGGCTGAGAAAACTGGAAGTTCTTCCTGGAAAATCCATATCAAATGTTAGTGTTTGGCCCGCAGACAATTATTCCATCTATTATTCCTATCAACAACAGTGAGTAGTAATTAAAAAAAATCTTGTGTGCCTGCCAGCGCTACATTACATGCTATACAATATGCTTAGGTCAAAGTCCTTGCTAGACCTTTTATCGTAGCCTTGAAAATGATGTCTTAAACATTTGCAGAGCTCTTTAGCGTTGACAAAGTGTTTTCACATCAGTAAGCTCACGTATGGTGCGTTGTCAGGTTTGGTGGGGCTTTTCTGCTGTTACCTGTCTTTGAAAAATGCTCCGTTTTGGACCTTCTGGAGATTCCTTGTGTTTCAGGTTTGTGATTTAAATCCTTATGGAAAAAGCAATGATGGGCTCGAATCTTTTATCCTATTTCTTAACGGGCTGCAATAAACTAGCAGATGTGGGGAGCTGTTATGACACATTTAAATAAATAAAAAGTGCATAAAAGTCAGACTGGGGCAAGATATGCTTTCATTCAGTGCCTTGTCCCCTGGAAGGCAACAAGAAAAAGTCCTGTGGGCCCTGGATTAGAAAAATCCCCAAACATCTTTCATGCATGGCTGGAAGTGTAAGACTTGGTGTCCTGGCTCTAGTCCAGGGCAAAGGGGAATTTCAAAAGCTGGTTCACATACTTGTAATTTTCCAGTTTGAAGCACACACTTCCTATCCTGGCCATTTGTGCTGTCTGAGAGCAGCCAGCAAACTGGTTGTGAAGAGGGCAGAAGCTTCTTGATATCTTAAAACCATAAAGTGCTGTGGGATGTTTTTGGATGAAGAATTCACAGAGATGATTAATTTTGTGACCACTCCGTGGTCATTAGTGCAGTTCTAGACTTAGTGTTTCATTAGTGTGGTTCGCCTTATTAGTTTACTTGGACAATCATGAATTATTGATGTGGTCGTTCTACGATGGGGAAGCCTAGTAAACTGGAGGAAGTAAAAAGGCATAGACTTTTGTTGTTGTTTTCAATCCTAGTTTATGAGCTGCAGTGCTCTAAGTGCTTGGGAAAGCTACAACAAGATTTGTTAATTCCCAAAAGGAGATGCTGGTGCAAAGGGCAAGCAGAGGAGTCCCAGAGGGTCTTCGAGCAGCAAAATTGTAGCAGGAGCCACAAAATGATTGAAATGGAGGATTCTCGCAAAAGTTAGGAGGCAGTGGATTAAAAAGATAAAACAAGAGCCACTTGACTCTGCAGGTTAGGAATAGCTTTTAAAAAGCTGGAACTAAAACTAAGCCCGTGCACCACAACTACAGAGCCTGAGCTCTAGAGCCCGCGAGCCACAACTACTGGACCCGTGTGCCACAACTGCTGAAGCCCGCCCGCCTAGAGCCTGTGCTCCGCCACAAGAGAAGCCACCGCAATGAGAAGCCTGCGCACCGCAGCGAAGAGCAGCCCCGCTCGCTGCAACTAGAGAAAGCCCACGTGCAGCAACAAAGACCCAACGCAGCCAGAAAAAAAAAAAAGCTGGAGCTAAAGTGCTAAGAGAAAGCTCCCAAGAAGAGGGACACATGTGGTGTGTCCTACCTGGGCTGCGTGGCCATCATGGGTGCTTGGTGGGTGTCGTCATGAGCGGCTGCTCTGTTCATTGGCTCCTGTGACTGGGCAGAAATCCCAGGTCGGGAAGGGGACGGGAGCAGAGGGTATTTGCTTAAGAAATGGATCAGTATTTTCTCCTTTGAAAAAACTTACAAATAAAGCCACAGCCTTGTTGATTGCTACCCTCAATCCCAGCATTCTCTCCAGATCTGCTTATCCTTCTGGCTGGTTTCTGTGCTCTTTTGTGATTTTGGCTTTCTGTAAATGGTACCATACCACACACATGAACTAAAACTTGCTTGAAGCATGGCCAGTGTCTCATGAAGCTCTTTCCATGTCAGTTGATACAGAACCATGTTTTGTTTGAAACTGCTGTGCTGCGTTCCACGGAATACTCTACATATGCAGTCATTCTGCTATAAATGGATATGTAGGCTTTTCTGATGACGCCTGTCCAGTAAGAACAATGTTGTGGATTCCAGGTGTGTGCTCTCAGTTATTTTCTGCCCAGGCAGGGAGAGAAGAAATGATATTCCAGGAATGTCTAAGATTGGTGGGCTGGGACTGTCAGACACATTTTTTTGGATGTTTATTTGCGTGAGTAGACCTTTTGCTTAGCCCGAGAGGCAAATGACCCCACTAGAGTATTGACTGGTTTGTATATGACCAATCAGAGGCCGCCTGTATAGGACAGTTAGATTATTAACATTTTTCTGTTTTCTCCTTTCCGTAAGGGTGAGAGAAAAAGTAGTTTTTAATGTATATTTTAGACTTCAGTGAGAACTTGCTTTTCTACCCACCCTTTTATTATTTCTAGTTTTCAATCCAGGTATATACCTCCTTTTGCTAAAATTCTATCTATTGTGCCTCACAGATATGTAGATTAATAGAAACACCTGTGCAAACTTAATGTTTTGGCATTAGTTTATGGCAAAGCTTTGAACACGTTCTTTACAGCCAAAGGTGTTCGTGTTGATTTCTGATTTTTAATGACTGTGTTGCCGTCTTGTTCTGTGGCTGACACTTGACTGATATCTGGTTACAACACGTGTGGATCATTTGAGCAGCCATAAAAGGTGTTGATTTTCCTCCTAACGTCATTAAAAGAACAAATCCGATTATGGAGAATAACGATTTGATCACAACATCCGTGAAAGAATAGAGGACCCACTGATTAAAATGACCTGGTTTTAAAATATTTATTTTGTTCATGGGTTTTAATTTATGTTCTCATCTGGCAGAAAGGGAACATTTGCCTACTACCAAGTTGAAAGCATTACAGGTAGTGTTATTACACAATGACCTATGCAGAGGGGGATATTTCATTTAAGTCTCTACACCTTCTATGTCATAAAATAAACATCTAGTGATGTTTCAAAAATGATGAAAAATAGGCGTTGCCCCGGTGACTTCGCTTGGTGGCCACCATTTGAAAAAGAAGAGCGAGTTTAGTTCAGACGATCTGAGAGCAAAGGGTACAGGCGAAAATCGACGATAAAATTGAAGATAAATCCCTCCCTCCTGAAATCTCTAAGGGCAGAGTGCATCTGGTCTGGTCTCACACGTTTGGGGATTTCAGATTTCTGAAAGGTCAGAAATTTCTGATTGGAGTGATTAATTGGCTTTGAATTTTGACACTCAGATGTAACTTGGAGTTTTGGGGGAATTTGATGATGACGTTTGATGACTTTCTTATCTGGGAAAGAAGGTGTGTTGGGGACTGCTGTTATGGAGTGGGGTGATTCTTTCTGGAAATATCCAACTTTGATTGTACTCATGCTAACTTCCTGAGCGCTGCTTGAAGTCGTTCCATCATGGTAAATTCTTGTGTTGCTCCTGGATCTGGCAGGGGATCACTGCCTACTCCCTGGCAGAGAGGTGCGGCATTTCCAGTTACCCAGGTGTAGGAAGAAGAATGCTTTTGCACCCGTGGGGCTCAGCTCAGCCCTGTGCAAAGGAATTGGCCCCTTTGGAGTCCTTTTTGATTTGCCGTGCTAGTTTGAGCAAGGGGCACTTGAACAGGCTTGATTCATTTTTGTTTATAAGAGACAAACAGCTCCCTGCCATTGATCAGGTAATCAACAAGCGTTTATGGAGTATTTACTGGGCACTCTCAGTCCTGCCACGTGCTGTTGGGAATGTGACAGTGAATGATCAGGAGCTGCTGAACTACCTCCCTTCCCACCCTCTGCAGGCAGGGCCTTCCACTTATCTCTACTGAAAGTCCCAAGTCAGATAACATTCAGGACCACATCCTGCCTTCTCAGAAACATCTAACACATCAGGAGGGAATACAGAGGCTGGCTCGCCATGGGGCTCTGGCCTTGGGACTGCTGGAACTTGGCTCTTTGCCCATCCTTCTTGTCTGCGTCCTAGACCCTTGCTGGACAGCTTTGTTGCTGGTGTTCCTGAGTCTCCTGGCCTCTCCAGGGTTCCTGCCTGTCCACGTGTCGCCTCCTGTCAGTTCCAAGTCAGATTCCCAGCTCCGCTGTCTTTTGGATTCAACTGTCGACTCCAGAATCTGCCCCTGTCTTGGCCTCACTTTGGTGACCCCAAGTTTTGCTTTGGGCTCTAGAGTCTGCCGTTTTTTCAGCTCACAGCCTGATGCTGAGCCATAGATTATATCTTTTATGGCTCCATCCAGCTGGTCCCAAGGGGAGGGTAGGCAAGAGGACATGAATGTCTTGTTCAAAAATTATTACCTCTTTAGGGAAACTGGTCCAGTTTCCCTAAGGGATCTAGCTTGTTACTTGAGGGGTCTACCTTGTCACTAAGTCTATGTAGGCTAGATTCTTTTTCATGCTTCTTGTATTCAGTATTACTTTTTGCACCATGCTCCTTAGCATCTAATGCCAACTTTCCCAGTTGGAGGTCTGCCCAAGGGTACAGTTAGAGAAATAATGATCTGACTGGCCTCTGTATGTATGTGATTATTATAGCTTAGTCTATAAGGATACGTGCAATCCTTTTTTTAAAAGTTATAATTAATTTATTATATATAGTTATGCATAATTATGCATCATATAGTAAGGTGCTATGATAGGAGATAGCAGTCATAATATATAGATATATGATTAAAAATAGAATGTATAGGGGCTTCCCTGGTGGCGCAGTGCTTGAGAGTCCGCCTGCCGATGCAGGGGACACGGGTTCGTGCCCCAGTCCGGGAAGATCCCACATGCTGCGGAGCGGCTGGGCCCATGAGCCATGGCCGCTGAGCCTGCGCGTCCGGAGCCTGTGCTCCGCAACGGGAGAGGCCACAACAGTGAGAGGCCCGCGTACCATCAAAAAAAAAAAAAAAAAAAAAAAAAACAATGTATAATACGATCCCCTTTTTATAAAAGTAAATAATGAATGTGCATATGTATATACATTTTCAAAAGCGTGGAAGGAAATTAAAAAACGTGATAGTGACTATCCTCAAAGTAAGGTTACAGATGACTTTTCGTTTCCTTCCTGTTGATGAATATAGTTTTAAAATTTTAGAAAACCTGTATAACTTTGTAATAAGACAAAATAATAAAACTCATTAATAGCTGTTGATCAAGCCAAACCTTTTGCTGACCAAACAAAATCTGGCTGTTTTAATTAGGACACATACAATCCTTTAATTTATCTGACCTCAGTTTCCTAACTTGTAAAATATGGTTATAGCCAGCTTATCTATCTCCCAGGATGGTTATTATAAGTCCAAACTAAAATGTTCTACAAGTACCTTCTAAAGGAATTAGAAAATTCTAAAAGTTAAAATTAAAGTGCTATAGAAATAAAATAAATCATCTTCATTCTCAGAAGTCTAGAATGGATGTCTTCAGGGTGATGTTTGAACCCATCCTCCCATTGCTTCCTATAAAATAGGAAATCACCCAATGAGAGCTCCTTTTTTTGAGGGGGGGGCATTAGTCTGTGAATCATAGATTATTTCTTCTAAAGTGACAATTAAATGTAAAGAGAAAGAAAGCCCAACTGCATAAACACATCTATTTCTATTTTAAACTCCAAGTGCATCACCCAAACCACAAAACCCCGGGATCAAATTTAGCTCCTTCCCCGCCCATGCCCAGCCCTCGGGCTCTCCCAGAGGTGAACTGCTGGGAAAGTGTCTGGGCTCTAAGCCCAGGCTGTTTAAATGGCTTCTTCCTCTCCTCCCCCCACGCCTTCCCTCCAGCACACCTGTTTGCAGATCCCTTTCCTCTCTGGCCCAGGCGTCTTGATTCTGGTCACGACCACCTGTTAAGGATGACGCAGATTTAGCCCTACGCACATCCTCGCCTTGCTGCTGCCTTCAGGGTCCCAAACCGTGTTGATTCACCCCACAGGACATTATTTTTAGCCTTTATCTCTCGGTGGTTTTGTTTTCTTTCCGCCACGTTTCGACCCAAGAGCTGGAAATAAAGTCCACCTTCCATAAAGACGAGAAAGTTGTCAGCCTTTTCCTTCCTGCTCACATGAAAGGCCTGCCCAGTGGAGCCTGGGGAAGATGCTGAAAATGTCTATTCCCTGGTCCCGAAAACAAACGCACTTAGGAGCAGGTTGCATCTCTTCCTTGTGTACTGAGCAGAGCAGTTGTCTGGAACAGGCAGCTGTCCTTTCAAAGGGTCATGAAGACTTGCAAGGGCAGTGAAATAAAAGAAAACCACATTTTTCTCTCCTTTTGATCGGGCTTGCTGGATGCAAACATCTGCGTGAATTTGAGTAGCCTACTTCCTTTTTTTGAAGTAATTAAAAGAAATTCACAGGCAAAGAGAGAAATGATTGCTTTTGGCATAAAACTATGTGAAACAATGGCTTCCTTGGACTGGAGACCTAGTTTTTACTATGGAATAAAATAGGGGAAGGTGCTTTGTAAATTGTAAAGGGCAAGGTGTATTAAAGGGCTTGAAAATTATAGTTTGTTATCCCTGATTTTGAACTGAATGTATGTGTATAGATAGTTCAAATAGAATAGAAAGATATAAAAACAAAAGTGGAAAATGTATGAGTACCCTGTATCCTTTTCAATCCAGGAATCCATTACAGGGCTATTAAAATTCAAACAATTGCTTTTTGATGAACTTTTCTTTTCTTTTCTTTTCTTTTTTTTGCTCATCAATATTACTGCAAATAATTTCCTTGTACTTCAGTGAATTTTTCTATCATTATTCTTCAAATTAAGTTATATATGTGAAATTACTGATGCAAAGGCATACACATTTAAAGTTTTGATATACATTGACAGTCCATCTCCCGGAAGACTGTAGCCACTTACAATTTCTTCAAATGTATGTGAAAATTTTCGTTTCCTCAAACTCTTGCCAATGGAGGGTTCATCTTCTTAATCTTTATGACCATCTTTGTTACTGGGTAGCTTGAATGTTCTTACGTGTATTAATGAGCTATTTATATTTTGTCCTTAAGGAAATGATTATTTTTATCTTTTTCCATTTTTCCCCTGTGAGGTTATCTTTCACTAATTGACTCATAAGAATCATTTTTCTATTGGATATTAGTTTTTTCTCTTCTGTATGCAAGTAACTTTCCAGTTTGCCATTTGTCTTTCAACCTTATAATGGCTTTTTTGTTGCCGTACACTTTTATTTCTTTGTTTTTTTTTTTAAGTAGCCACGCCTATTAATCTTTTATGATTTCTGCTTTTTGTGTTTTCCATTCGATGGCTTACCTTGTCGCTGGATGTAAAGCTTGTTTCCAGACAGGTTTTGGAGCCAGGCAGAACAAGTTGAATCCTCTCCTCTGTCTCGTATTGACGGAGACTCAGAAAGGTTAAATCACTTGCCCAAGTTTGTATATGAGAATAATAATATCTACTTCACAGCGTTGTTCAATGAAATACAGTGGGCTTAGGTCTTAGGGTTCAGCACTGGACTGAACCCTAAGTTCAGTCCTAACCCTAGGTTAGTTTCCTTTTTTGCTTTCATCTCCAAAATGAACTGGAAACAGTCAGTTTAGTTCTGCTAAAGGAGAGAATGACCAGGCCAGAAGATCTTTTTCACTAATCTTGCTTCCAATTAATAAATGCCCTGCAGAAGTGGCTCTAAGGATTGATACCAAGGAACTGCCCATCTGTTCTCTGTTTTAGCATCTTTCTCTGAGAAAGAAATAGGTAATTATGTTCCTGTATCTTCATCAAAATATACATTTTTTAAAGAATAATTACTCTTAGGGTAAAACGAAACTCTCCTTGTAGATTAAAAACTAAAATAATTGAATGTATCTGTGCTCATGTGAAAATTGCAGGCAAAACAGAAAGAAAGGAGGAAGCTGAGATGCTAAGGAGATTCTTGGGAAAAAGGGTTTCATTGGAACTCCCTGTGGAAGGAAACCCTTTAAGAATTTTTTACCAATTTATCACTTGTAGGGTTACCTTTATGCTAATGAAAATAGGCTCAGTCATTCCTAAAAAAAAAAAAAAAAGATGGTCTCTGCAGGAACAGCCGTATTCATTATCATGTTCAAAGCTTTAGTTGTATATTATATAGATGAAAGAAAATATGAAAAGATATTTCACTAAGAGGTTTATTTCATTTCACCATCCAATATCTACCTTCATATTTTCATTCTCCCCAATAAATAATGAAGTTATAACTTTCATCTCCTTGCAAAGATGGTAAATTTCCAGGGAGGTTCATTTTCTCTTGCCACGTGTAAATTTTAAAGTACTCTTCAATTACGTCTGCATGCACAAAATGATGGAGGGAATGAAGCCAATGAACAAGGTAATCCAAGAACTAGGGGCCCACCTTTGCCTTACTTATCAGAATATCTAAAATCGACATAGTTATTTCAGCCTGAATTATACAGGGTTATTGAGTCATTTGTAACTAATTTTGCGTGTGTAAGCATAGTCTATTTTAGGGCTCTAGTTTTAAATCCACAATTAGACAAGCTAATGTATAAAATATTAAGCTTTGCAAGATAATGTTTGTTTTCAATTCCTTGATATCTGTCTTCTGTTCCTCATATAATAGAATTTAAATTTCACAAGCCGTAACTACAGTAGGATTAAGGATAAATACAACATCTGTCATTAAAAGGTGATCCAGAGACGGTATAGAAGTCATTTTAAAAGACTAGAGTACAAACCATCACCGTAATAAAATATTAATAGATTAATTATTAATAAAAATAATCGGATATTATATGAGCACCTAGTATTGACTGGTTGACTGATTCATTCAGCAGTTATTTATTGAGTGCCTACTGTGTATTAGACACGGTTCTAGATACTGAGATTAGAATGCTAAGGAGACAAGATCCCTGCACACGTGGAGCCCAGAGCTGGGAGAGGAAACAGATAACAGACGATTGCATAGCCAGGATGGTTTTAGATAGTGACAAGTGTGTAAATAAAATAAGATGGGCAGAGTTAAGAGATTGTGACTGGCGTAAGCAGCGTGGCCAGGGAGCTGTGATACGTGGGTCGGGCAGTGAAGGTTTCTGAAGAGGTGATATTTGTGCTGGGATCTGGGTGATGAAGCATAAGAAGAGATGGGGAGAGGCTTTGTAAGCAGAGGCAACAGCTAGTGCAAAGGCCCTGAGGCAGGAATAAGCTTGGTGAGTCTCCACGTGATGGTTACTTTTATGTGTCAGATTGACTAGCCTATGGTACCGAGATATTTGGTCAAATGCTAGTCTAGATGGTGCTGTGAAGGTATTTTTTAGACGAGATTACATTGAGACCAATAGACTGAGTAAAGCAGATTACCTTCCATTATGTGGTGAGCCTCATCTAATCAGTTGAAGGCCTAAAGAGAAAAAAGATGGATGTCTTTCCAGGAAGGGGAAATTCTACCTTCAGACTGACTTTTGACTTACGCTGCTCTACCCTGAAGATCTTAGACTTGCCGTGCTTCCCATCATGCAAGAGAATTCCTTAAAATAACACACTCTCTCTCACTGCCTCACTGCCTCTCTGCCTCTCTGTCTGTCTCTCTGTCCTCTCTCACACACACACCCTGTGGTTTCCATTTCTCTGGAGGACCCTGACTAATGCATTATGTGAGTACCATTATAAGGCAAGACAGAAATGGCAGAAGTAAAGATGGGAAGAATTGGGTGGCTTTGGTATGTGTTAAGGGTCCTGGCTGCTCATGAATTGGTTGTGCATGAAGTGAGGGAAGGATTGAATCAGGGGACGTTCTTCTGTACGAGGATCTCTGTAGATTCCCCTCATTTTCACAATCATGATCCCTTTGTATACGAGGAAAGCAAGACTGAGAAGAGGTAAATAACTTACCCACGTCTCGAGCCTGTTTGAGCACCACGTTTGTGGATTTCCTGAGGAGAACTTGAAGCCACATGACAAGCGTAGATTTTCCAACTGGTTCCTCTTTCATGACTTGAAGTTGGGTCTGGGGGAAGGAGCCTCTTGGCCAGTTATAGGTCAGTGTGTCCTACTAAGCGACCCAGCCTTACAGTGATCGTGTTTTTCTCACTCTTTCTTTACGCTTTTACCAGCCAATGACTCCTCACTTAATTCTGTGTACTTCAGTTAGTACTCAGTTTCAGTCTGTTGTTTGACACACATGTGGGTGGTCAGAAGATTTTCACAATGATATCGATGGTCTGTCCTTGAGAGAAGAAAAATGAGAAAAATCTTTGGTCAACTCTGTGCCATTTTACACATATTATGTTATTTAGTCCTCCCATGTATCTTATAAGATCTGTACTAGCATTCCCATGTTAGAGAGGGTCAACCAGGGGCTGGATGAAGTAATGTAATTGATCTCGGTCACAGAACTAACAAATGGTGAGAGCAGGAGACAGATAAAAGATGTGCTGGAACGCTCTCCATCATTTCACACCCTCAGTGTTTTCTTCTTTTTTCTACTTTCCTAGTACCTCTTCCTTTTGACTGCCTCATATTAGAATCTTTCCCGTTTGCCACAGTACATATACATTAAAAACATTCCAAGTAATAATTCACCAATGACGTAAGATGTTATTCCAACAAGTGTGTGTGTGAGTGAGAGTGAGAGGGAGGGAGGGAAGGAGGGAGAGGGAGAGAAAGAGGGAGAGATTACCTGCCTATGAAGGTGAAGCTTAATTTTTAAAAAATGCTTCATGGTGAAATTTCAGGAATGTGTTCTCTGCTTATCTAGCAAAACCTTCCCGGGACTCTCTGAATCATAAGAGGGACTTTTATTTATTAATGAGGTTTAACAAGTTAAAACCACTGTCATCCCTAGAGATGTAATTTTTACACCACGGAAGCATTTGAATTTCGAGGCAAAGCTTGTTTTACTTCCTTTGCTTCTGTGTGACATTGGTCCTAGTAAGGATTTTCCTTTCATTTAATCTAGATTTTTTTGAGTAATGACTTTGCATCATTTTTGCATCTTTGAGTGAAGACTCTCAGGACTCCCTTTTCATGGTTTTTAGTGTGTATAGGGGGCGGCATGTTTGTTTGCAAATCACTCTGTAAATCTAGTGTTTACCTGAGTTAAACAGCCACCTCAGTGTGATAGAGTCTTCCTGAGGACCTTCAAACTAGGGAGGGAAGGCTTTACGTGCTTTAGGATACAAAATAGACTTTTAATTGCATTTATTTTTAAGTCCTGACAACTTTGTAGGTGACCTCGGCATGTGTGAACAGCATGGGCCAAGAAACTGTTTTTTTCCGGCTTTCAGACGTCAGATTGCTTCCTTTCACACCTTGGAATGTCAGAAATTTATTAACTTCTCTTGGAATATTATTATGGTGACAGTGGTATTCTGTTTACTTGTCATTGAGTAGTTTTCCAAACTCAGTTACCATAAAAATATAAAGGCAGCCAACTCCCCCCCCCCCACTTCCACCACACGTCACATCAACAAGAACAACAAAATCAACCCTTGCTGTCATTTCTGTCACAAAGAAATTTTACACGAACCTTCTCAAAGGCTAGAGATTTAATACCAAAGTGCATTGTGACATTTATAGGATGTGTCTCAGCATAGACCAGGGAAGTCAATTCCTTAAAAATTTGGGAAAAAATTCACTGTCTCATGGAGTAAACTTGATATGTTTCATTATCTATTAGCTGTTCCATTTCATTATCTTTTAAATTCCATTGTCTATGAAATAGCAGTCTTGATAGAGGGTTACACGTTTTTATTGAATAGTTAAACAAAAGAGATACTGGTGGCAGAAGTATTTAGTGCCCAGGGAAGTAATGAAGTAATGTAGTTTATCTCAGGTCACAGAACTACCAAATGGCAAAAGCAGTGCTCCGTTGCTTCCATTTTTCACCCTTGTTTGCTTGTAAGTTGGAGCCATTGACCAGTTTTAGCCAATGGGATGTGAGCAGAAGTGCTCTCGTGGTACCCTCATGCCTGGCCAAAGAAGCTCCTCCATGACTGTCCCGTTCTCTCCTCCTGTATTGTAAATTCTCTGGGAGGTGGATAATGGAAGAAGTCTAGAGACACTTCCTGGAGAAAATCCGGCTCTGCATCTCTGAGCAAGAAATGCGCACCCACCCATGTCCACCTGTCCATGTGTTGGGTTTTCCTCGTTACCTTACCATTGAGTCAATCAACCTATTGGACATTTCTCCAGTTTGTTTAATATCAGAATGATTATCCAGATTTTTATCATGGTTCCAAATATTGCCTTGGAAACTATCCTGGATGTGAAGACTTTATTTCTGCAGTCTTACAATTCTTACCCCAGTGATTCAGACGTATATTTGGAAAAGCGTTGGTGGCAATGTTTGGCAGTTCTCTTTGTGTTATGCAGAGTGTTCCTGTAGATGTTGAAATGCCCAGACAACCCCAACAATGTGAGGGCTGAGGAGCAATTTCCCTCCAGAGTTACGCATTTTGTGCACAACACAGGGTAGGAGAAACACTTCTGAGCATTGTGCCTGGAGGAGGGTGTCATCTGAAATGATGCCCAGTAAGAGAAAATCAGTTTAGTTCAAGTTGGTCTTTGGAACTCAGCCCTGGAGGGAATTTTGCCCCAATGATCTGTCGCAGCTGTTATTTTTATGTCTTGATCCTTACTGTCTGTCAGACTCCTACCCCTCCTGTGTATGTACATGTGACATTATCCCACGTGGGCTGTCCCTTGTAATTGATTTATTTTCCTAACTTCTCCTTAGAACAAAACTGTCCTCTATGTCATTCCTCCAGTGAGCACCTAGTAAATTAATTAGTGAATTAATTAATTCATTTGCTTATCAAATATTAACTGAGCACTTTCTGTGTGCCTGGCATTAGTGCCAGTGGTGGGTTATGGTCCCAAGTGATTGCTCTGTCCCATGGATATTTGTTTCCTTTTTTCTTTTAACTGTTTATTTGGAAATTATTTCAAAGTTAGAGAAAAGTTGCCAAGTAGTTCCCATGTTAAAAAAAGAGTTTCCTTCACCAGGTTCCCCAAATGTTAAAAATTTACCACATTTATTTATCATGCATCTCTTTTTCTGAACTTCTTGGGAGGAAGTTGCAACAAACATGATGTCTTTGACCCTGAAATGCTTCAGTTTATGTTTCTTAAAAATAAGGATCCTCTTACATGACTACAGTGCAATCATCAGAATTGGGAAATCAACATTGCTATTACTATTATGTGGTCCAGTAGTTGGCAAGTATAGATGGCCATCTATACTTGTAAATAAAGCTTTATTGGAACACAGCCATGCTCATTTTTTATGGTGTGTCAGTGGACGGACGCTCTCTTCCCACAAAGGTAGACTTGAATTAGTTATGTCAGAGAACAGATGGCCTCCAGAGCTGAAGGGATTTCCTATTTGATCTTCTAGAGAAAAGGTTTTTGATCCTTGATCTAATTAAGAGCTCTTATCATATTTCATCCTTTGTCCACAATGTCTTTCATTGCAAAAGAAAAGAAAAAACTTTTTTTCCTAGTTTGGTATTGTGTCCATGATCACATGTTACATTTAATGGTTATGTCTCTTTATTCTCCTTCACTAGAAAGCGGTTCTTTAGGTTTTTTTTGATTCATCATGACCTTGACATTTTTGATAAGTGTAGGCCATTTATTTTGTAGATCATACCTCAGTTTAGGTTTGCCTGAAAATTCCCTTGATTGGATTCATCGTGCATTTCTGGAATGAATACCCCATGCAACTTAACAGGAGACATTCAGTGTCTATTTTTCCTGTTACTGGTGATGTTAATTTTGGCTAAGGTGGTATCACTCAGATTTTCTCCACTGTAAAATTAACGTTTCCTTTGTGTTTAATCAGTTTTTTGTGGGAAGATATTGTATGTAAATATCCTTTTTTTTTTCTTATCAAATTTTCACACAATAGTTTTAGCATCCATTGGTAATTCAGCTCTATAACGATGATTACTGTGATGGTTGGTAAGAGTGAATTTTTAAATTCCTTTATTCCTCTATTTTTTTGTTTGAATTGTATTGATAGAACTTTCCCTTCATTATCTATCTATCTATCCATTTGTTTGTTTATCACTATGAACTCATGGATTTTTAATTTTATTTTGTGCTTTTAATCTGTTACTAATATTGCTTATTTTGGTGCTGAAAATGTTCCCGGCCTTTTTTTTTTTTTTTGCTTTAAACCTGATTCATTAGGGAGTAACTTGAAATACTAGTGGGCAAGCACTGTGTCTGTATAGACATCGTCTAGTTTAGTGCCTGGAAGTATGAGGCACTCAGTGAACAATTGTTGAACACTGGTCCTAACTCAGATAAATCCCTAAGTGTAGATTGTTACACACTGTGGTAGCTTGAGGAAGACATACTTTGGAATAGTACTTCAGTACCCTTCAGATATTTTAGCCAGCTTGAGTGGAAACTATGATAATTTTCTTTCTTTTTCGATTCATATTTTACAAGTGGCGAGGCTCACTTTTTTTCTTGGCCACGCTGCAAGCGTGCGGGATCTCAGTTCACCAACCAGGGATTGAACCCGTGCCCCCTGCGATGGAAGGGTGGAGTCTTAACCACTGGACTGCCAGGGAAGTCCCGAGGCTCACTTATTTTTAATTTAATATTTCTCACTTAAATTTTTTTTTTATTGAATGAAAGATTTTTTAAATTCTGTGTGGTGCTTCTCAATTTTCAAAAGTTTCACACACATGATTTCATATAATCCTATAATAACGCTTTTCCCCCCCTTACCCCTCTCCCCTCCTCTCTCCCCACTGGTGACCACTAGTTTGTTCTTTGTATCAGTCTCACTTTTTTTTTTTTGGCCACATTGTGTCTCTTTATTGAAGTTAGAAAACTCTCAAAAGTTACACTGTTTCTGGGGCTTCCCTGGTGGCGCAGTGGTTGAGAGTCTGCCTGCCGATGCGGGGGACATGGGTTCGTGCCCCCGTCCGGGAAGATCCCACGTGCTGTGGAGTGGCTGGGCCCGTGAGCCATGGCTGCTGGGCCTGCGTGTCTGGAGCCTGTGCTCCACAGCGGGAGAGGCCACGACAGTGAGAGGCCCGCGTACCACATACACACAAAAAAGTTACACTGTTTCTATAATCATGAGGGAGGGTTTACAGTTACATATTTGGGCGTCTCTTTTTTATTTTATTTTTATTTTTTAAATTTTTATCGGAGTATAGTTGATTTACAATGTTGTGTTAGTTTCAGGTGTACAGCAAAGTAAGTGACATAGACATATACCCACTCTTTTTTAGATTCTTTTCCCATATAGGCCATTACACAGTATTGAGTAGAGTCCCCTGTGCTCTACGGTAGGTCCTTATTAGTTATCTGTTTTATATATAGTCGTGTGTATACGTCAGTCCCAATCTCCTAATTCATCCCTCTCCCCCACCCCATACCACCCGGTAACTATAAGTTTGTGTTCTGTGACTATTTCTGTTTTGTAAGTAAGTTCATTTGTACCATTTTTTTAAGATTCCACATATAAATGATATCATATGACATTTGTCTTTCTCTGTCTGACTTACTTCACTCAGTACGATAATCTCCAGGTCCATCCATGTTGCTGCAAATGGCATGACTTCATTCTTTTTTTTTTTTTTTTAATTTATTTTTATTTATTTTTGGCTTTGTTGGGTCTTCGTTGCTGTGTGTGGGCTTTCTCTAGTTGAGGCGAGTGGGGGGCTACTCTTCGTTCCGGTGCGCGGGCTTCTCTTTGCAGTGGCTTCAGTAGTTGTGGCTCTCGGGCTCTAGAGCGCAGGCTCAGTAGTTGTGGCCCATGGGCTTAGTTACTCCATGGCATGTGGGACCTTCCCGGACCAGGGCTCGAACCCATGTCCCCTGCATTGGCAGGCGGATTCTTAACCACTGTGCCACCAGGGAAGCCCTGATTTCATTCTTTTTTTATGGCTGTGTCTCACTTAATTTTTAAGACTCTAAAACCTCCTTATAGGAAACATGGCTTTTCCTAGACACATTGTAGTTCTAACTCAGTGGGAAGAATTCTGAATTCCCTCATGGTCTAGAAACTGCCTACTTTTATCTCAGTACTGGAGAGCAGTTATCCCCAGGGATTCAGAAAAGGTTTTTACATGACTCTAGAAAAACTGATTCAAAGTAAAAGCAGTTCTCTGTATTTTCAAATCTCTATTTTCTGAAATCTGTAAAAACTAGTCACAAGAATTATTCTAAGAAATCATGTCCCCCCCATCCAACACTATCACTCCTCTGGTGCATTTTCTTTCCTAACTTACCCACAAAGGGAAAAGTGACTGGTCACGCTCTGAATCTTGCTGTTAGGGTTACCATTTGTGATTTGCCTTTGAAGTCAGTGAATGGGTTGGCAGGCAAAGGGGCTATTTTGGAATTACAGGACTGTTGCTTCAGACTGTCTCTGCCTGGAAGGAAGCCATGAGTAGTGAGGAGGAAATAGCTGGGCGAGCTTCGAGGAAGCATAATGGGTGATATTTTCCTTATTCCTAAGTCAAGGCTTAGCTTTTACCGTTAATAACTTGATAACTCAGAGGATACAACCTTGTCATTCATTTCCTTAAATAAGTGGCTTATACAAGCATGAAGTGTATATGTTGGCAGGCATTGAAACGTGTGACTGGGCTGTAGTGGGACTTCCAGATGGTCAGTTTTTGTACCTCTGTGAGCCCCTGTCTACCTGCTACCCCCCTGAGTCTGGGAGGTAGAGTTGAACACAGATCGATCTTCCCTTTGACTCTGAGGCAGAGCAGAGCAGAATCAGTAAGTTTAGGTGCAGAGTTAAGCATCCTTGCTTTCTGATGAGCTCACGAATTGCCATTGGAAGTAAAACTGGTCCATTGCATCTCAGTTTTGGAGCTAAATTATCCGAGGAGGAAACAACACTTCTCCCGTTAGGAGAATGCAAAAAGTTATCCACTCTGTTCGGATAGCTAGCTCCAAGTTGTTCTTGGGAGCAACACGATGACCATGAGCTATGTGCAAAGCAACCTGGAAGTCACTGCAGAGAGCGCCACACATTCATTGCTTTTCCCGGGAGGTTAAGGCATTGCACTGGTGTCTACAGCGTCTAACTGTTGGAATTCCATTTAGCATCTCAACAGCCCACCCCCTACCATCTTTGGCATTTTGTTTTTGTGTTTTGCTTTCTGAACTCTCCTTGAGCAAGAATGCTGTCTCCCCATATAAATGGCCGTGCCAGATAGTGATAGCCAGGAGCCTTGGAAACCGCAGCCAGGTGGGAGATAAGCCCTGACAGCCTCTCTCCTATTCCTTAGCAGCAAGAGTCACACACAGGCGGCAGGAAGCGGCTTCCAGGAGGGTGCACCCTGCGGAGGGGACGATAACAGCAGGAGAAGCACCTGCAGGCAGCGGCCCTTCATCCAGGAAGAAAACAGGATCTAAAACATAAACAACATCCTTGCGACTGCAGCGCGTGCACAGCTCGCACCGGAGTTGGTCTGACCCCATTCTTCCAAGACTCTCATGAGAATCTTTATTGAAACAGGAAGATGTCAGGAGATGAAGTTTCACAATTTCCGGTGAACATCATAAAAGAGTTTTATTATTGCTCTTTTAGTTTTAAGCACACGAGTGTGAGCAACCAGGCCAAGCCTACAACGTTGAGCCTGTTTTTAGTTGAATAAAAATCTGAGTGCCTCAGGACTGACACGACTTTAAGGGAAATGATGTAAATTGGAACAAGACAAAAAGAAGAAAGGATTTTGAGGATCTCATCTTTCCAAAAGCATCTCTTCTGAAGCAGATGTTATCTTTGTTAACTGTCGTATGAACAGCAAATGATGACACTGATTCAGTGTTCACCATGTTCAGGCATTGTGCAAAGTGCTTCCCATGTGTTATCTCACTTAACACACTGGGCAGACTTCTGCACAGAGAGGTGAGGTAGCTCTCCCCATGTTGCACAGCTAGTGAGTGATGGCTCCAGGATGGGAACCCAGGCAACTTGGCTCAGAGCTAGCTCACATATCCCTTACAATCTTTGCCCAGCCGTACGATTCTTACTTTTCAATAGGCATTGTATTATGTCCATACTCTTCCGTAAATACCCTGCAATTGGTAAATGAACATTTGTGATCACCATGTTGATTTTGTTTATTAAAATTACGAATCACCCTTCAGTGCTAGATTCAAAATACCAATTACAGTTTATGCCAAAAGTCTTTCCTGCAATGGTGCAGCAGCAGTCCTGATGGCATTGAGCCAATGCCCTTTACAGTTTTTTTAAGGATCAGGCCTAAGAAATAAAGAAAGGAGGAAGAAAACAGATTGAGAAGGTACATGTCAAAGTAAAATGCATCATTCTTGCCTCTGAGTGGGGTAACTATCATTAATTTTACAAGCGCTGCCGCAGTGGACGTCCCTCCTGGTTCCTGTTCTCAAAGCAGAGCCCTTTTTCTAGCTTCAGCTGTTGCTTCACTTCGATTGCTCCTGGCATTTCTGGAAGATGTGAACCATTCAGGAATTAAGGCTGTCAGAAGTATGTAGATCTATCCTGCCATCTTGAAAATGCACCCACCTGCCTGGGCTCATTAGAAACGCTGCTGTTTCAGCAAATAGCTCAGTTGCGCTGAAAAGAAATTGGAGAGAAGAGCTCAAGATTTTTCAAGCTGGTGGTCACCCTTATCTTGTCATAGGTATCATTGTGTTACTCAATTATCTGTTTGTGATTACCTACCACCTACCAGGCATCGTTCCCTGGCTGGCTGGAGTAGTGAACAAACACTCTCCTCCAGAAGCTTACACTGTAGCGTGGTATTAAGTGGTCTCTATGTTATAAATACTTAATAATGGTAGTTTAAAACAGCAAATGACACAAAATGACAAAAATAAAAATGTAATTGCCTTGTTGAATTTTAATAGGCATTAGTAGTGCGCCAGGCACTATACATGTATTAACTCCTTCATCCTTGCAAAAAAAAAAGCCTTATATCAGCTTTAACCTACAAAAATGGATCATTTTATGAGTCAACCAAATGCAATTATTATTCCCACTTTAAAGGTGAAGAAAAAGAGAAGCCTAAAGAAACGGACATGTTTCCTCGACATAATACATATACAAATGTTGGAACTGGGATCAAACCCAGGGCCCGCGGACGCCAAGGCCACGCTCTCCGTCACCATGCTGTGCTCAGCCAGAAAGGCAGAACTTAAAATTAAATACGACCAGATGATAGGAGATCGGTTTAAAAGAAGACTGGCAGCTGATGACATATAATCACTTTGGATGTTAGTACAATGTGCCTAGCTCCCGTTGGCTGGCTCTTATTTTCACCGTCATCTTTAGATGACAGTAACATTTAGCCCTTGTAATGATTTGCAGGTGCCAAGATAAGGCCTGGAGGAAGAGCTTCCTTTCTTAGTTAACCCCAGTTGAGTCATTTATCCTCCTCACTATGATCAGGAATTATTTTAAGTAACTGGCTTCCAGGGGGTGCTGTGGGGATTGACATAGACGGCTGGTCAGATTTTGCAAGATTTCATTAACTCACCAACTCTGACCTTCCCTGGGGAATGAGTAAGTTGAGCCTATCTATGAAAGGTCCTTGTGACTTTTTATGTGGGTGGGGTACAACTGATCCTTGCAGAGCGTTAAGGAGCTTCAGCTTCCTGCAGGAAATCTGTGACCGAGTCCCGGACCTAGAGCGGAAACATTAAGCGTATCGTGGGAGAAAAGGAAATCAAAGTGCTAAAGTTATTACTCTGAACAGAGGATATTGGAGCATCCTGCAGAAAACTTCCTGTTTAGCCAGTAGACTAGGAAAAAAGATGAAAAACACTCAGCTTCAATGACTACTGTGTAAATGTGTTTCCAAACTTTCATTACCTTGGGCAGGGCTTACAAGAACTCACGGTTTCCCAGGGTGGGGGTGAGTCACTGAAGCACACCCTGCTTCCTCTCTTCCTTGTTTTGGTGGGCACATCAAATCCTGCTGTCATTTGTGTGGGCTACCCCCAGGCCTGAGTTACCTCCTAGGCTGGACTTTTCCCCTGGAATGCACTTCCTTTAGTTTGTATTGAACCCTCTGTTTAGATGGATTCAGAGAATGCAATTGAAGTGTCTGGTTCCAACCCTCTGCTCCTCCAGGGCCAGCTGTGGAACCTCTGATTCAGTAAAGAGCGAGCAACACTGATGCTTAAATGAAGTTTAAGCAGCTATTTATGCTTTTCATTCCCCGCGGACCTTCGAATGGTAGAATAAGATCCAGTTCAAGGAGAAAAATTGAAGTTCTAAATTTTTCTATTAAAAGTTTAAGCATTTAAGAAAATTTCCGGTATTTGGTCAGATGTATCCCAAATGTCATTTTTTTGTTTGTTTTATAATTTTTTTATTGAAGTGTAATTGGTTTACCAATGTTGTGTTAGTTTCTGCTGTACAGCGAAGTGAGTCAGTTATACACAGACGTACATCCACTCTTTTTTAGATTCTATTCCCATATAGGTCATTGCAGAGTGTTGAATAGAATTCCCTGTGCTATACAGTAGGTTCTTATTACCAAATGGTGTTATGTTGTGTTATGTGTTATGACAGGAAGTTACTCTGAATAAAGGCCTTCTTAGTTGTTTTAAAATTTATCTGACTAGCTTGCTTTGTATGAAATAAAGTAGAAATGGTTATAATGGGAAAGAAGGGAAAGCTAGTGTCTTTGAGTGGATGTAAGCTGTCTAGACTTCTCAGTCATCTATATCATGGTTGTGTGTGGACTGTTTGGGCGTCTTCTCTCTAAGCTGTTCTTTATCATCCTCTTCTCCTTCCTCTCCATGCTCCAAATGAGGCTGGTCTGCAAATCATTCTTCTTCTTCTTCTTTTTTTTTTTTTTGCCATATTTTCTTTTCTGAAAGTTTCTGATCAAAAAGCATTGCAACAAATAGGTAGTTAAGGGTAGAGAAGCATCAGACTTATAAATCAGTAAAGATGAAAAACATATTAAAAATTTTTTTTAAATTAAAGTATCGTTGATTTACCATGTTGTGTTAATTACTGCTGTAACAGCAACGTGACTCAGTTATACATATATGTACATTCTTTTTTATATATTCTTTTCCATTATGGTTTATCCCAGGATATTGAATATAGTTCCCTGTGCTATACAGTAGGACCTTGTTGTTTATCCATCCTCTATATAATAGTTTAGCATCTGTTAACCCCAACAGTCCCACTCCATCCCTCTCCTGACCTCTCCCCCTTGGCAACTAGTCTGTTCTCTATGTCTGTGATTCTGTTTCTGAAAAACATATTTAATCAGTGGTATGTCTGATACCCTGTTCTCCCTGTGTTCTTGCAAACACCATAGATTTGAACCTAAACCATCATTTGGAGACAGCACTCTGATGGGACAACTTTTGTAAGATCATATTTCGCTGCTTCCTATGGGTCCCTGAGACCCATCGACATACAGCTTTATATATTCCTTGTAGCTCTTCAGTATGCTGTGATGATTCATAATAATAGTAATAATAATAGTAACATTGTTTTAATTTGTATCCTTCTCATGGCTGACTTTTGAGGGCAAGCACCTCTCCATCTACTTCTTACCTGTTTGGATTTTCTAATTCCAGTGAGTGCCTGTGCAAAACTTTCACCTATTTAATTCCCTATTTTTTTCATTGTTGATTTCTAAAAATTCCTCAGCAGATCTGGGTAGTAAGTCTTGTCAGTTTTAGACACTCTGCCAACTTCTCTAAATTCTTCGTGAGTGCTAATCTTCACTCAGCAAAATCTCTCCTTCTGTTGCAGCTGTCTCTATGGTGAAAGGCAAATCAGATTATGTAACTGTCCTGATGAAAATCCTTTAATGACTCTTAAGTCCTTAAGATAGACATAAATAGACAGGATAAGATAAGAGAGACAGGATATGTAGGATCCTCCAAAGTCTTAACCTCATTTCTTACTACTCTCCCTCTTGTTCTTTGCTTTTTTTTTTTTGCTACAGCATGATGGTATTACTTACCTTCTAAGCCTGGACATTTTTGAGATGAAGTAGGGACCATATTAATGATTACCTCAAAGCAGTTGATATGAACAGGGACTGTCTAGGTAACTGGGGACTTCTGGTCACCCTAGCTCTATGGGACTTTCATTTTATTTGAACTTGACAAATATTTCTGGGCTTTTGCCCCCATGGATATTTCCTTTATCTTGAACATTGCTTCTCACTCACTCAACTTTCCCTAGGATCACCTTCCCCCTCACTTTTCAGGTCTCAGAGTAACACTGGTCCTCAGAGAGACCTCTTCTCTGGAAACAGTTCTATGCTTTCAAAAAGCTTTGCTGCTGCTTCTTTCCTAATACTCATTACACTTATTTATTTATTTATTTTTTACATTTCCTGCTTAGTGGCTAACTTCCTTGTCCAACTGTAAACTCCAGAGACTTGTCTGCTCTGTTCACTGCTGCATCCCATGGGCCTAATAGAATTCCTAGCACAGAGTTGGTGCTGGATTCACGCTGGTTGAGTGATGAAAGTTCATCTTCATAGCACCTCTGTGGGGTGGATATTACTGTCCTTAACGTTTTTTGATAAGGAAACTGAGGCATATAGAGGTTGTGCGAAACAATATAACTAGTAAATGGTAGGAATAATACGAACACCGAATTCAAACCCCATGCTCTCAAGCACTGTGCATCTTCCCTCTATAAATGAATTCTCTCTGTTCACGGTCTTTTATAAAACATACCCAAGGCACTCTTGTTGACTGCTGTTTGGACTACTACTCTGAAAATTTTTGCTAAGAAAAAAATCAATTTGAAAGTATATTTCAAAACCTAAAAATATTTATACTCTTTGATCCAATAACTCCATTTCCAGAGATCTATCTTACAGGAATAAATAAAAGATGAAGAGAAAAATTTATGCACAAAGATATATGCTGGAAAATAATTTACATAAACAGAAATGTAAATTACCTGAAAGCTTAATAGGCATGGAATAGTTAATTAAAATATGACAGGTCCATGGATGAAATAAACGTAAACATTAAGATTGTTTACCTAATACGTTTAATAATATGGAAACATAAAAATATGTGACATTCAAATCTGATAAAAATGTAATTCTAAATATCCTTGAAGCATTAACACATGCACATGTATCTACATCCTTACATTTACACACACACACACACACACACACACACACACACATCTACAAACATACCAACCTGTACACAGGACTGTCTATAATTGCAGGGTTCCAAGCAAAATGAAAAATTGAAACCCCTTCTATAAAACTTATTAAGAATTTCAAGATGGTGACAACATAAAATTAAACCAAAACTGGGGTCCCTCGGAGTGTGGGACCCTGTGTGACTGCAGAAGTTACACACTCATAAAACCAGTCCCGTGTGCATATTGTGATAACAAAATAGCTACAAGAAAGTAAGTTATTTCTAGCAGTTACCTTTTGTGGTAGCGTTACGGATGGTTACTTTCTTCCTGCTGCTTCACTCAGTTACCTGAAATGTTCTCAATGGCATATATTGCTTTAATAGTCAGAAATAAAAATTATTTTTAAAAGCTACAGATTTTCATAAATCCTGCAAAGCTACAGTATATATCCTGAAGCTTAACTATGAGGTTTCCTAGATGTGAGTGTACTTCACTGCTCAACACCCCAAATACTTCTTCTCAGAACTTTGGTTATTTCAACTATAGTTACGTAATGGGAGCAAGATTAGCCCGAGGCAAACTTGATTGAAGTTGGTAAGGGTTGTCTTTATCTATCATCCTTTTGCCTTTCTTTTTTCTACCAGGGAGGTTTCCCTCTGCATTTTCTCCCTTTAGCCACCTAATGACTTCTTATTTTCCCCCTTTATCAGAAGAGGAAAAGTAGTTATCATTTGTTACGAGGTTGCTACGTGCAAGAGCTGCACTAAGTAAATAGCAACAACTCCTTCAGTCTTTTAAACAGTCTTATCGAGTAGACAGTGTTATTCCAGTTTTATAGAAGAGGATGTTGAGTCATAGAGGTTATATATTTAGGGCCAAGGTCGTAATAGTAAGAGACAGAACAGGATTAGAACTCAGCTGGAGTAGGTAGTCTCCAGATATGCTCACCAACGAGCCCTCCCATCTCCGTGTGTGCCTGTACTCCTTAGATCAAGACGTGGGATCTGCTTCCCTACGTGAACTGGGAACGGTGTTACGACTTGCTTGGAGCAAAGAATGAAGTAGAAGTAGTATCCTGGGACTTGAAAGTGTAGACCTTAGCAGCTTCTGCTTCCTAGAACTTGGAACCCAGCCACCAAGCTGTAAGGAAGTCCAGACTAGAGCACTGCAGGATTGGAGACCATATGTAGAGAGGCTGGAAATAAATAGGTCATCTCACTGTGCTTATAAGCCTCAGAGTCTGTGGGGGGAGATAGCTCTATAGGCCCAAACCCACAGTGCTTGCTTTGTAATCGATGCTGTAATAGAGGCAAGTAAAAAATGCTATAGAACCCAGATGAAGAGTGAGTAACTGTGTGTGTGTGTGTGCGTGTGTGTGTGTCTATGGTGAGGGCAGTGGAGAAGGTGGCTTTATGGAAGAGGTGGCAATATTTGTCCTGCATCTGGAGGGTTAGTCGGGTTTCTGAGGGAGAAAAGGATATTCTAGGCAGTTGCTAAGGCGTGGAAGTGTAACAGAACAGGACGTACTCAGGGAATGTGAGTGAATAGTACTTGGTGTAGTTTCTTCTTGAGTCTTACACTTCTAAACCTTAAATCCTCGAAAAACTCCAAACTTTCTCACTGCGGTTTCCATGCTGGTGAGGCTGAACGATAGCCAGGGGAAGGGTTTCCTGCCATGATCGGTGGAGAAGGACTTGTTTTTTAGACATTTATTCCTCTTGTGTGATTCTTTCATTGTGCTATTACATAGTGTATTAGTTTGCTAGGGCTGCTGGAACAAACGACCAGAAACGTAGGGGCTTAAAACAAAAGAAATTTATTCTTTCACAGCTCTGGAGGCTAGAAATCTGAAATGAAGGTGTGGTCAGGGCCACATACTCTCTGAAATCTCTCAGGGAGAATCCCTCCTGCATTGTCCAGCTTCTGGTGGCTGCAGGTGTCCTTGGCTTGTGGCCACATAACTGTCTCCACATAGTCTTATTCTCTGTGTCTGTGACTTCTCTTTTCTTACAGAGACATTGTCACTGGATTTAGGGCCCACCGTAACCCAGGGTGGTCTCATCTCAAGATTCTTAGCTTAATTACATCTGCAAAGACCCCTTTTCCAAATGTGGTCACCTTCACGGGTCCTGGATGAACACATATTTTGGGAGAGGGGTCATCATTCAGCTCACTACAAATAGTAAACCCAAATCTCCCTTTGCTAATTGTTTATAGTTGAGGATAAATTAAAAAATAAAAGCCTTCTTGTGTCATCATTTATAAACTTCAAAAAGTTTAAAATTCTACAATGTTTAATTCAAAATGTGACATCAGTTAAAGAATCTTGGCAGAATCTCCTAGGCAGGACTGTATCATCGCATAATTGCTCCTGTAGACCACCTATGCCAATTTGAAATCTTTAGAAAATACAACGTGCTTATGTTAAAGGCAGTTAGAAGGTGGTCTACATTATTACAAATACATGTTTTTCATTACATTTTACTGTTGGCAAGTGCTGGTGTGAAACCCACTGCCCTTCCTCATAAGAGGAAAACCAAAAAATACACCAACATCTGGGATCTTTGTGTGGGTTCCAAAGACTACAAACTCAATTCAGAGAAACGTGAATGGAAATTCGATGGGGTTTACGTTGGGCTTTTATTCTTACTTGTTTTGTCAGTAAGGAATGACTGCCTGGAACTTGGACTTGTTGCTAGACCCCAGTTTTCTTTTCTTTGCAGCTCAAGTTTCTATCCTTAATCAAAGCTTATGGAGCGAGGGATACTCTCCCAGTCTGTAGAATGAGAGTTTTACCTACCAAGGTTACATGCAAGAATTTGGGTGGGTTTAAGCTGCTTCCTCTTTGGAAGCAAGAGAACTTTAAGACTTGGAGAAGCTCTTTCAGTCTTCTTCACTTGCTACCACTGGGAACTGTAGTAATTCTAGGTGTTTCCTTTAAAAAGTCTACATCCATAGAGGCGGCAGGGAGTCTGTTTTATTAAAGTCTTACAGGGAGTATTGAACAATTCCCAGTTTCTTCGTCATCATCATCATTAATCATCTTCGTAATTTTCATCTTCATCGTCAGCAATGCCACCTGGAGAATCCCCTCACTGAACTAATGGCTGGTAATCATGTTATCCTGGCCTCCAAAACAAAACGAAAAGAAGTGCCTTTCAGAAAATCCAAGTAGGCTGTGCCTGCTTGCTTTGTTTCTCTCTGTGTTCATTTCATTTACATATTCAAAACACCCACTGACTCTAAGGCATATGGGAAACACGATCCCAAACAATTGGTCTCAACAATGCAGACCAGCCTGGTCCCGAATTCTGTGTCCCTCTGTTTCTCCTGTTATGCTAGTTTGCTGTCACGAAGGCAGAAGTTCTTTGTTAGCTGGATGAGATCTTCGTTATCTTGTAAGAAGGTGAGAGTCATAACCTCCACGCGGAGTTGACATCAGAAAGGTTAAGTACATGCCGAGATAGGGCAGATTACCTTGTGCCATTTCCCCTAGACTTCCTGACTTCTCTGACGTTTAATCAGTTGTTCAGTAGATCTAAGGAAGCATTCCCTGGGTATGAGCCTAGCAAAGGCTTTCTTCTTAGAGACATTTCCTGATTCAGGACATAGTAGCTAGGATTCAGAAGCCAGGTCTCTGTGCGTATTCCCCAACTACTTGGCACACAAAGATTTGCCAAATGAAAGACAGGCAGGCTCTGAGCAGTCAAGGCATTGAGAAGCCGTGTAAATCCTGCTTAAAGTTCCACAGACTTAGAGACATGTTTTTCCACCTGACAACTGTTCAGAGCAATTTGGTTGTTCCAAAACTTCCTTCCCGACTTCCATCATTCAAAATCTGGGAGACTTACATCAGCGCTCCTGGAAGACTCACAGAACAATTGGGAAATTTGTCGAGTTGAGGAAATGCTGAAGCTAGGTGGCGCTGGCTGCCACGGAGTGCACAAGACACACTTCTACGTGTGAAAACATGCCCTGTGTCCAAGGGGCACAACTGTGAAACCCTTCTAGGCAGTCTGTTATGAGGTGCACAGAGCCCGACTTGGAACAAAAGAGAAATAAAGACTTTCCACTGCATTGCTCTCCCACTCTGCCACATTACTCACTCTTGAACATGACCCATTCCTTCTGATTATAAAAGAAGACACAGAAAGCACAATTGCATTTACCTGTTTTCTAAATGGACTCCTCCTGGTCATTTGCAATTCTGATATATTCTGTTTGGTCTTTTTGGTTTTGCCACCAACACTGACTAGGAGCTCCACAGGAAAACCAGAAGTTCTGAAACAGCAATCGGAAGACAACTTGGTTTCAGTCCCTTTTCCGTTAATGCCTATTTTCCACGAGCCGCATAACCTGTGCATTTGGAATATCTTCCCAATAGCACTGGCTTTCATAAGCTATAATGCCTATAATGCCTGTCAGGAAATAAAACTGCTTTGGTGGAAAGACCAAAGTCATAGCTAAGAACACAGGAATGTCGATCGAGCCTTCGAAGTTCTGCAGAGCGGACAAGAACAAGAAATGCAGTGCGCCAAGGAGGCAGATTTACCAAAAGCAGCATTTTTATCACTTTCTAGTCACATCAGCTGGCCACACCACCGTCTGCAGAGCCGCTTAGCTTTAGGCACGGGAGATGTTAATCTTCCAAATCTGATAAAGTGTTCTGCTTTGCGAATGCTTATGGAAAGCGTTTCATAGATAAGTATCAAATCACATTGAATAAGTTCCATTTATTCACAGTAGTGTAGTTGCATTAAATTGAAAAATTCATCAAGAATATGCTTTGTGTTAATATTTCCAGCTGTACTGGAAGGTACTGGCCGTAGTATACATGCATCTGTAATCGTGAGGGGTTTATTGCACAAGGAAAAGCAGAGCACGCTGTTGATCTTCCTCCCTCCCTCCCTCCCTCCCTCCTACCCTCCCTCCCTCCCTCCCTCCCTCCCACCCTCCCTCCCTCCCTCCCTCCCTCCTACCCTCCCACCCTCCCTCCCTCCCTCCTACCCTCCCACCCTCCCTCCCTCCCTCCCTCCCTTCCTTCCTTCCTTCCTTCCTTTTTTTGTGGCACAGATTCACTGGTAAAATGCTGATCCTAATTAATCCCCAAGTGGAGACAGGCTTAGTGGCTGGCAGAGGGGTCATAAACTTTATTTATTTTATTGGCCTCAGAGATGCTGGAATCTCTGTTCCAACATGAGTAGCTTTGGCGCAGGTTAATATTTCTACCCCCGCTCACGGCCTCCTCTCATCCTCGCGCTCCCTCCATAAAAGGAGCGCATTGAACAGAGTTCCTTTTCCTAAAAATGTACACCATTCCCCTTTACCCTTCTGACATCATTCCCACTCGCTCACCTCACCGGTGCACACATTCTTGTGCCAGCCTCGTAGGTATGGTAGTGATGGAGGACTTCACGGAAGAAGAAAGGAGTTGAGCATTTCAACTTTCCTCCTGCCATGGAAAGGATTTTAGCCTTATCTTGTTAGAAAAGGCCACAGTAAACTCACAGAAAAGAAAATAAGCTAAAAAATGGTGGGCAACTAACTCATTCATCTTGTTTATCACTGTATTTCTGGCATGCAGTGCAGAGCTTGGCATATAGCAAGTGTGCCTTAGCTAAGTACCTTTTCTGTATCTGCTTCCACGTTCCAAAGATATGAGGATCTCTGTCACCTTGGACTGAATGTGAGACCGTTTATCAAATAGTAAACCAATGGTACTGAGCACCAGCTGTGTGCAGAACTGTGTTAGAAGCTATGGGGTTGGGCAATAATGATATATTCCTCCATGCTCTGTACCTGTAAGTAGATAACTACACGTTTGGTAGGAGATGCTGTAGCACACTGCCTGTCAGCCATCTGCCTTAGAATCTAGCTGTGCTTCCATCTTTACTCTAGTTAAGCTAGCCAAACGCCACACAAGAAACCACAAAGCCCAGTTGTTCTGGGACAACTGTGTGCAGCGCTCACTGGCTTTCTGTGGACAGGATTTGGCCCATAGGTCTCGTCTGTTGCCAGGGCTCAAAGGAAGTTAGGGATTAAATAAACCTACTTCTGGGTCCTAGAGTAATGTCATAAGCCCATGAGGTCATAGTCCCAGTGGCACACTTGGCAAGTTCAGGGCACTGTTACGCCACCTTTGTTCCCCCCTGAAATCCCAGCATCTTTCATGCATTTATTTTTATTTATGTAATTTAATTTAATTTTTAAAAATTAAAGTATAGTTGATTTACAATGTCATGTTAGTTTTGGGTATACATCAAAGTGATATATATATATATATATATATATAATTTTTCAGAATATTTTCCCTTATAGTTTATTACAAAATATTGAGTACATTTCCCTGTGTTATACAGTAGCTCCTTGTTGGTTATCTATTTTATATATATTAGTGTGTATACGTTCATCCCAACCTCCTTATTTGTCCCTCCCCCACCCTTGCCCCCTTTGGTAACCATAAGTTTGTTTTCTATGTCTGTGGGTCTATTTCTGTTTTGTAAATAAGTTCATTTGTATCTTTTTTTTTAGCTTCCACATATAAGTGATATCATATGATATTTGTCTTTCTCTGTCTGACTTACTTCACTTAGTATGATAATCTCTATGTCCATCCATGTTGCTGCAAATGGCATTATTTCATTCTTTTTAATGGCTGAGTAGTATTCCATTGTATAAATATACCACATCTTCTTTATCCATTCATCTGTCGATGGACATTTAGGTTGCTTCCATGTTGTGGCTATTGTAAATAGAGCTGCAATGAACATTGGGGGTACGTGTAGCTTTTTGAATTATGGTTTTCTCAGGCTATATGCCCAGGAGTGGGATTGCTGGATCATATGGTAGTTCAGTTTTTTAAGGAACCTGCATACCGTGCTCCATAGTGTCTGTACCAATTGAAATAGCTTTAAACAACTCATTTAAAATGTACCTGATATTAAAGCAAGTTCTCTTATTGTGTTTCAAGCGCTTTTTTTCCTCCCCATTCCAATCTCATAAGTTTTGTTCTGTGACAAAGGACGTGTCTCTGTGAGTTTCCTTTTGCATCTCCTCTTTTGATATCGTATGATAGCCTTTTTTTTCCTTTTCAGCGTAAATGAATTTATAGCCAAAGTATGGAATGAACAGAGGTTTTCAGCGTCAGTAGTATTGACATTTTGGGGCTGGGTCATTCTTCTTTGTGGAGGTTTTCCTGTGCAGTGTAGGGTGTTTGGTAGCATCGCTGGCCTTTGCCGCTAGATGCCAGTAGACCACCCCCTCCCTACAAAAATATGGCTCCAGACTTTGCCAGATATGTAGAGGCATCTGAGCAGGGGGTGCTACCTGTGGAGAAACACTGACTTGTAGCGACGTGATTTTTCTGCCTAGAACCATAATACCGTTACTCAATAGCCACAAGCTGGCTGATAGATTGTTTTCCTATATTTTACCAAAAAATTCATGTGAGGAAAGTGCTCGTGACGAGGGGGGAAAATAATTATAGACCCTTACAGACTATTCCTTGACCAAGACAATGCCTTGCACCACCCGTCACCTCCCTCATTCACTCTGTTTCCCACTCATGCACTGTTGTTTTTAACAATCGAGGCAGATGTTGCCGAGGGAGACCCGCTGCAGAACTTCCGGAGAGTTCTCTGGGTGGAGGGTTAACTGAGTGAGCTTGCCCCAGGTTCATGTGGGTGAGGACATTTTTAGGGGCATCCTTCTGACTGGAGGTCCATTCTGCTGCTTCTACTTGATCCTGAGGTTGCTTGTTAGCGCATTGACACGCAGACAGAAATTATTGTAAATGGATTTTTTTCTTATTACTGACTGTTGTGAGAGGGCGTGGTATAGATGGTCAGAAAGCAACATTAGAGATCGAAATGAGAAACACCAAAGCAGATGCTCGTGGTTGGATATTAGAAGTGCAGCTGGCAAAGCAGGAATGAAGCCGTATCGACTTGCCCTCTGAATTGTTTACAGTCGACTTCAGAAATGAGCATTTAGGAGTTTCGTAGGTGATTTCCAAGGTGACTTTCGGCTCTTTTCAGGGGTACCAGGGTATGTCCCTCTCTCACTTTAAAAGTAAAACTTTCGGCAGTAGAGCAGGGAGGTCAGGTTTTTTGTTGTCGTTGTTTGCTTGCTGTTTTTGTTTTCTGCAGGCTTTTCCGACCAAAGTGGATGGAAATGACTTTGAAGGACTGGGGAGGTGGGGGTGGTTTGGCTTCTTCCGTGTCTCTGCCGGCCCACTTCCTCGTGGCCCCTCACAGCGAGCCTGGAACGCTGATGGGCATGGGGGTGGACACGGGAAGAAACCTCAAGGAGAGAGGGCAGAGGTTGGAGCAGAGCTAGCATTTGTTGGACCCGTTTTTGGTTGACATTATCTCATAAGTTGCTCACAAGAAACCTGCATTTCTTCCTTATGTGTAGATGAGAAACGATATGTTGACTGTGAGAAAACTAAGAAGCACCAGAATTGACATTAAGATCTCCTGTTGTGGGACTGGGAAACCCATCCTTTTTCTGTTCCACCCTGGTACCCCTGGACAAGATGCAGTGTCTGTCTTACCAGCCTCTTGTGATGAGGTGTCTGTTGTAGGTGGGCATCCTCTTTGATGAGATATGAAATGTCAAGCCGAAGCGTGGTGATTACATAGCATGGAACTGCCAAGAATTTGTACATATTGGTTACCATCTGGCTACAAAGCATCATATTTGACTGCCAAAGATTAATTAAAATATGCTCTGTTGTTTGTTACTTAAACACATAATGCCTAGCAAAGAAAAGGCTAATGAAAGTACAAGGTTACATGAAATCTTTACAGATACATTATTTTCTTCTTTTTAATTTAATTTTTTATTTTATATTGGAGTATAGCTAATTTACAATGTTGTGTTAGTTTCAGGTGTATAGCTAAGTGTTTTGGTTATACATATACATATATCCATTTGATACATATATCCGTATAGGTGATTACAGAATATTGAGTGGAGTTCCCTGTGCTATACCATAGGTCCTTGTTGGTTATTTATTTTATGTATAGTAGTGTGTATATGTTAATCCCAAACTCCTCATTTATACCATCCCCCACCCCAACCTTTTCCCTTTGGTAACCATAAGTTTGTTTTCACAGATATATTATCTTCTTTTTTTAAAAAATTAATTTATTTATTTTTGGCTGTGTTGGGTCTTCATTGCTGTGCGCGGGCTTTCTCAAGTTGTGGCGAGCAGGGGCTACTCTTCCTTGCGGTGTGTGGGCTTCTCATTGCGGTGGCTTCTCTTGTTGTGGAGCATGGGCTCTAGGCATGCAGGCTCAGTAGTTGTGGCTCGTGGGCTCTAGAGCGCAGTCTCAGTAGTTGTGGCGCACGGGCTTAGTTGCTGCGCGGCATGTGGGATCTTCCCAGACCAGGGATCGAACCCGTGTCCCTTGCATTGGCAGGTGGATTCTTAACCACTGCGCCACCAGGGGAGTCCCTGTTATTTTCTATTTAAAGAGACCATTTAAAGTTTTATTTGTAGTTCTAGAATTTTGTTTCACAAACATTTCTGAACCCCAGCATGGCTCTAGAATGTTTGAAGGAGACTTCAATGAAGTGAACTAGAGCAATGAATTACTCAAGAACTGGTAAATTGGGAGTTTTTCTCATTACGTTTCTTATTTATAGATCAAAGTCACCTTTCTTGAAGCCCCATTCTTGAAGCTGTGGATCAGACTGTCCGTCTTGCCATGGCATGTGCTGACATGGTTAGCTACATGCCCCATTGTCCCCATAGATGCTAGGGAGCCTGACTGTATAACCACCTGTCCTCCAGTCACTCATGGCCTGCAGAGGGAGCCACCTCTGAACTTCTTAGTGACACTGGTCCCTTGTCCCCAGTGCCTTCCTCCTGGCCTTGGTGAAAGGTGCCTGTTCTCTGGGTCTCCCACGGAACTTGCTCCTCTGAATGGATCTTCTGGACCCACGTTATTTCTCTGTTCCAGCATGGCCACGCCCTGAGAGGCTGAGAGAAGCTGAGCTTCTTTCTTTATTCCTCTACCCCCTGCCCAGGCAACTCAGGTATTTCTACATTGCCGAGAGCTGCCCGTTGTCTTTCTTCCCAGGCTTCTAAGAGCCATACCAGTGACACGTTTTTCCAGTTCCCTGGATTCTTTGCTAGAATGTTGAATGGAATTAAGTAAAATACTCCTAATTCAACAAAGTCTTGCTTATCCAGCTTGACGTTCCAGCCCCCTCGATCAAGTGCCCTCAGAATTTCATCGCAGGAGAGCCCCCTGGCCCCTGCCAGTTCTTAGGGACGTGGTTCTTCAGGTACACAGCTTCTCTCCATCCTTACCAGACCCAGCAGGTTCTGTTGAGTTGTAACTCTTCTTTAACTCTTGGGCAGTTCGTGGGGGGTGGGTGATGGGGGTAATATATTAGTTTCCTGTGACTCTGCTGTAACGAATTGCTACCAACTTAGTGACAGAAAACAATACAAGTTTGTTATGTTACAGTTACAAAGGTCAGAAGTCCTGAAATCAAGATGTCAGTGGAAGAGAAGTCATTTCCTTGCCTGTACAGCACTTAGAGGCCAGTCGCATCCTTGTCTGGGGGCCCCTTCCTTCATCTCCAAGGCCCGCAGCATCTTCAGGTGCTTCTCTGTCTCTGTCTCTGTCTGTCTCTCATTTTCTCTCTTTCTCTTGTTCTTTCCCTGACTTCTGCTGTCATTGTCACACCTCCTTCACTGACACTAACCCTGCCCCCCTCTTCTAAGGACCCTTGTGATTACACTGAGCCCACCCAGATGATCCAGGATCATCATTGCGTGTCAAGATTCAAGTTTAATCACATTAAAAAAGTCCCTCCTGCCATGTAAAGTAATATATTCACAGGTTCCAAGGATTAGGATAGAGATATCTTTGGAGGGTTGTTATTTTGTCTACCACAGACACCTGCTGTTTTACGGGAGAGGGACAACCGTAGTGGAAAATGCTAGCTCTTCTTAAAACAATGATGGGCTGCCTTGTGCCGGGGACTACCCATGCCCCTCCTACCAACCAGGAGGCTGGCTGTCCTCTTCTTCTGCTGGGTGGCGGGTTGGCCGGTGCAAATCCTCACCTCATCGCCTGTTTCTGTGGATCAGCCCTGGCACCATTTTTGTTATTCCAGGTCTTCTGGGAAGCAGATGCCAAGACGGGATTAAATATGCAGGGAAACATCTGAGAACATCTGGGGATCTGCCGTAGAAGGGGAAATAGGGAGGGGCATGGGGGGAACTGAGAGAACCTTTAGCCCATGAAGCCAGTCTGACCCCGAATGGAGAGTGATGCCCTGCAGTCCAGTGGAAGTTCAGTGGCACTGCGGGGGTGCCCTCAAGCCAGAGCTGGCCATCGGAGGACCCCCGTCTCCAAAGAAGGGCTTTGCCTGAGTGTACGTCACACTCAGTTACTGGTCAGTAGCAGCAGCCTGTGGGAGGTATAGAGCCTTGGCAGACACGTGACACTGGATTTCCGAGCTCAGCAAACGGGGCCCTTGTTCAGTTATCTTCCCTGTAGCTGCAGGTCTATGACAGGCATTCTCAGTCTGCCACAGACACCACTTTGACTTTCAAGCATTAGGAGGTAGACCTTAGACCACAGACGTTACCACATGAGACTCGGGAGTGTAGTTTAAGTATCACAAGAGAGGTATAACCTTCTTGGAAGTTAAAGGGAAGGAAAGAGCACACACACTTAGAACAAGAAAAATGTTACTGGCCTTGGTAATGGACCTTGCAGGGGGATTCACAGTCTGTTGGCTAGATGCTGGCTGAGAGGAGAGGGTATCCCTCATGGAGCAAAGAAATGAGCACACAGTCAGAAGCAGGAGGATGTGTGTTGTGTCTGCGAACAGTGAGTGGCGCCATCACGTGTCTGTAGGAAAACAATGATGGATTTGGCCATCAGCTAGAGTCATAGGGTGGAGGGCAGGCAGCAGCTTGAGTGGGAGTTAGCCAAGCGCCAGGGAAAGAAAAGTGTCTGAGGGAAGAAATAGCAAGTGAAGGAGAAGAGGTCCTTCTGAGTGAAGATGAGGTGTAAGGGAAAGGACTGAAGATAAGCCATATTAATGGGTAACAAACGTGGGCTTGTCATTAAATTCGAAAAGTGTTTAGGTGTTGTGAGAGAAGGGTACTAAAAGCAGCGTGAATATGGTAGCCTACTGAATTAGGGAGTGATGGACAGAGACGAGTGGAAAGAAAAACTCTGACTGGAAGTTGGAGGGTGAGGGGTAGAGAGTGTCTTAGGATTCTGTAGACTCTTGCACAAAAGAAAGAAAGAGGCAGATGTAATTACCGAAGATGAAGTGTCAGGATAATGAAGTACCCCTTTTCTGTGTTCCCAGAGTATGTGCGTTTTTCACGGGCCAAATAACGATGAGAATCAGTGTGTGATAAATACTATCTCCTCTGGCAGATTTGTGAGCGCCTCGAAGACTCATTCATCTTTGTGTCACCAGGACGTGGTTCACAAACAGGACTGTAGAAATATTCAGTAAGAAACTATTGCATAGAAGAATGAGGACTGGGTATCGGGAAATGAAAACCAGTATCAGTTGACTCCGTGGTGAGGGGTAGGCACTGTCAGGCACTTTCGTCCGCATCGTTCCACCAATTCTCCAACCATCCTATGAAGTAGGTATTATTCCGACTTAAGAAACGAAGAGACTGAGGCTTTGAGGCGTTATCTAACTTGCCTAACTTCCCATTACTAGTAAATGGCAGAAACAGAGCAGGACGCGGGAGTGCACTGGGGGAGGTGACCAGAAGTGTCCTCCACGGTAGAGAGCTTTGATGTGGTTTTTGAAAAAGCCTGGTTTGAGTTAACGCTAAGAAGTTAAAGGAGTTTGTGAATAAACGGTTGCAATTTAGTGGTAAGACAATGAGCTCCTAGATTATGCAGTGAAAATGAGACCATGAGGTAGTGAGTAGGGCTAGTTTGGTCCAGGAATTGAATAGGGATGAGAGAGTGGAAAGATACAGCTGCAAGAATGGATTTGAAAACCCAGGATTTAGGAAGGATTTCTTTGACTTTACTTTCAGTTTGTTAAGAAAGTATAGCACAAAATACAAAACCATAGGAAACCAAGTTATGCTACGTGTTAACTATCTTTTGCTGTGTAACAAATCACCCCAAAATGTAGTTACTTAAAACAAGAACATACATATATTATCACACAGTTTATGTGGAATCTGGGCATGGCTTTGCTGGGTCCTCAAGCTCATGGATTCTCACAAGGCTTCAACCAAGGTGTCAGCCTGGGCTGCATGCATCTTAAGGCTTAATGAGGGGGGATCCGCTTCCAAGCTCAAGACAATGCTGTCGGGAGAATTCGGCTCCTGGGAAGTTGTAGGGCTAATGGCCTCAGTTCCTTAACACTTAGCCTTTCCAGAAGGCTTAGCCTGTGTTAACTGGCGTTATCAAAATGAGCACCTGGAGGGGTGGGATAGGGAGGGTGGGAGGGAGGGAGACGCAAGAGGGAAGAGATATGGGAACATAGGTATATGTATAACTGATTCACTGTGTTATAAAGCAGAAACGAACACACCATTGTAAAGCAATTATATTCCAATAAAGCTGTAAAAAATAAAAGAGCAAATGAGGAAGAGCCAGAGAATGCCAGCAAAATGGAAGTCATGGTCCTTTCTAACTTAATTTCAGAAGTCATATCCCATCACTTTTTATGTAGAGTCAAGTCACTAGGACCAGCCCACCCACAATGTGGGGACGGAATTTACACAAGAGACTGAACCAGGAGGCGAGACCACGGTGGCTGTTTTGGAAGCAGCCTACTACAAAGGGATCTGCTGGGATAGATGCTCTCGTCCAAGGAAGGAAGTAGAGCTGAAGCTGCCTGTGAATGCGCAGAGCTGAGCACGAGATAGAAGAGGAATAGGTTATGAAGCACTTGGATGTAAATATGAGGAAATCAAATGATTTATTCAGACTCAGCTTTATCTTTCTGACAAACCTTCTGCAGCCAAAGTTCTGGAAAGAAGTTACCTGCCACCTTTCCTGACCCTCTCTCAATTAAAGTGTTGGTTAAGGTAGAACCTTTCAGTATATCATGCTCATCTGAACATTTGATCATAGATTTGAACTCTTATAGTTTTTCAGTGACCGTTGCGCTTTTCCCAAATCCTGTCAAATGATTCAATAATGAAGGCATTTCTTGTGTTTCTGGAGCCTCAGTTAAGCTTTGAAACACACATTCTGTGGCTGGACAACTTTTTTTTTTTTTTTTTTTCACGGTGCTCAGTGGTCAGAGAAGAGCAGTGGTTGAGATAAGGTCCTGTACACACTGATGGTCTATTGCAGGTATTCAATAAAGAAGGATCCAGTCTTGTTAATGGAAAAAAAATTACCATTTTTATCCTCTAAAACCCAGAACATAGTTACTGTGGATTAAAGAAAATTTCAAAGGTCTTCTTCATCTTTGTGGGAGAAAAAGTTGGGTCAAGAGTCTGCCTTCTCACAAGGGCATCAAAGACAATGAAATGGTAAAAGAATAATCTCTTCAACAGATGGTGCTGGGACCACCGGACATCCACATGCAGAAGAATGAAGTTGGATCCCTGTCTCATACCATATGCAAAAATTAAGTCAAATGGACCAAGACCTAAATACAAGAGCTAATACTATACAACTCTTAGAAGAAAACATAGGAGTAAATTTTGTGACCTTGAATTAGGTCATGCTTTCTTAGACATGGCACCAAAACACAAGGAACAAAAGAAAAATAAATAAATTTGACTTCATCAGAATTAAAATCTTCTGTTCTGCAAAGGATATCAGCAGTGGAAAAGCCCACAGATAGGGAGAAAATATTTGCAATTCATATATCAGATAAGGGACTGATCTGATATATAAAGGACTCTTTGCATAAAAATATATAAGGGACTCTTCAAACAACTCAATAAAAAAAAGACAACCCAACTTAAATACAGGCACAGGATTTGAGTAGATAATAAAGCAGATGTAGGAAAGGTCAATAAACACATGCAAAGATCCTGAACATCATTAGTCATCAGGGAAATGCAAATCAGACCCACAGTGCAATACCATTTCACACTTACTAGGATAGCTATAAAGAAAAAGACAGACAATAAAAAGTGTCCGTGAATATGTGGAGAAATTGGATGCTTATACTTCGATTCTGTGAATCTAAAAGGCTATAGCTATTTTGGTAAACAGTTTGGCAGTTCCTCAAAAAGTTAAACACAGAGTTCATATACGATCTGGCACTTCTGCTCCTGGGTATATACCCAGGAGAGAGGATGGAAAACACAGCTGCGCGAAATTGTGTACACAGATATTCACGGCCACATTATTCATAATTGCCAAAATGTGAAAACAGTCCAAATACCTGTCGACTGATGAATGGATAAACAAAACGTTTTATAATGTATATAAACACTGGAATATTATTTGACCATGAAAAGGGACGACGCACTGATGAATGCTGCACCAAGGAACCTCAGAAACATCACGCTAAGTGAAAGGAGCCAGACACAAAACACTGCATGTTGTGTGATGCCATTTACATGGAACGTCCAGAATAGGCAAGTCTGCAGAGAGAAAAGGAGATCTGTGGTGGCCGGGGCCGGGGGGAGGGAGGAATGGGGGGTGACTGTTAATGGCTATGGGCCTTCTTTTTGGGGTGAGGAAAGTGTTCTGCAATTAGATGGTGGTGACCAATGCACAGCGTTGTGACTATACTAAAAACCATTGAATTATCCACATTAAAAGAGTGCACTTCATGGTATGTGAATTATATTTCAAAAACCTGTTACTCGAAAGAGTCTCCCCCTATTTCACCTCTTCTGAGTTTTGAAATTTACTAAAATGAACAATAGTCTGGACTACGTTGGAGGTGCCTAGGGACCAACTTTCCCACAAAAACCTGTCACAACAAGCTAACGGCCTGGCTTTCAAAGGATTGAAATTCCATTCAGCATGAATGTAAAGGGCAGGAAAAAAACCCATTCTTTGTCATTTCAGTGTTTTGAGTTTTCATTAACATTTTGTTCCTAAAGATGAGTGGTAATCTAACAAATGTAATTAGATGAGATGCTAACACTTGTCACAGAAAATCTCCGAAGAAAGAGTTCAAGTTCTAACATCCCATCCCCTGAATTCTCAATTCCATTTTTAAAGGTAGCAATAATTGTTTCTGGAGCATAGGCTCAGATGTGTTTAATGTATTTTAAAACAATATATTTCTAAACACAAGATATATAATGACAAAAATTAAAAATGCCCACAAAGAGGATATTACCACACATGACGGCTTATTTTTTGATTTGGCAATTTTCTGCTAAACTCATAGCATCTGGAGAGAGCAGCAAGTAACAAAATAAGACAGATTTATGGAACCCACACATGGCAATATTTTTGTGTGAAATTAGTCAAAATCATTTTACTTGTAGATGAAGGAATGGATTCCAACAAGTTTGCGTTTTTTAAAGAGCAATCGTATTTGGTCTTAGTGAACTGGAAGATCTGAGCAATGCATTGGATTAGTTGATCACCAGCATTGTAACTCACAATAAAATCTGAGGAAGTGGGCCAAGCATCGGCTCTCAGCAGATTAGGATAATAATACATTGATTTTCAATAAGTAGAATTCAACCCATATTGCAGTCAACCTTCATATCCAAGGAACCAAGGGGGAAATAAACCATTAGAAGAATTTTCCACTGAAATTTCTTTGTTTTGCTCTTATGTATGCCTAAAATTTTCTGACACCAAAGGGTGAGACAGGCATACATGTGCCTCATTCGAAGAAAATCTAATGTACAACATTTCAATTTTATAATATAATTAAGAGAAATGGCTGATTCCGGGTCTGGGGCAGGGTAAGTACAAGATGAACCTGAAACATAAAATAAGGAAGGTATATATATATATATATATATATATATATATATATATATATATATACACACACACACACACACACACACACACACACACACACACATACATACACACGCACACACACCCCTACATACATATATATAGCTATATGTATGTATAACTATGTATATGTATCTATATCTATATGTATATCTACATATGTCTATATATCTGTATAGATATATATACACACATATACTGGCCTGTCACAAGGCTACTGTTAGCCAAATCTAGGACAATTTGAACATTAAAATAATTAAGTTATGTGATTATTAAGTAAACAATAATGAATGAATTCAACAATAATGAGTTATAAACCATTGAAAAGAAAAGGGAACTTACAAGTTCATACCAAAACGAAATAGATAAATGGAGAGAGAGGAGGGCTCTTGCTAATAGTTGAAGGCCGAGGGTCTACTGGTAAATGCAGGGGAACTGTGGACTTGGAAAACTATCATTTCGCAACCATTGTGGCAAGATGCAATTCGGGCCATCATTGAAACCCTCTTTGCAAATCAAGCAAGAATCTTCAATGGATTCTTAACACAGAAAGACATTTTGATGAAGAACAGGATGTTGGTGTGGGTTTAAAGTGTCTTCCCACAGATTACTTCTCTGTTGTAAGGGAGGCAGATAATCTAGTACCTCTGCAGTGAAGAATCAGATCATACTTTGTACCTTGATCAAAGTTGCCATCACCCACGAAGAACAGGTAGACGTTGTGTGCGTCCAGGTGTGGCGCTCCCAGGAGACCATCACATCACCTAGGCAGTGTTTCAGCCGAGAATGCATAAACTCAATATAATCAGGAGGAAAGATCAGACAAGTCCCAAAGGGGAAACTTTCCATTAAGTAAAAGAGGGGCTATATTTTCCCCCAGTGTCAATATCATGAAAGGTAGAGAAAGGCTGTGGAAATGTTTCAGAGGAAAAGAGGTCAGAGACCTCAATGCGCTACCTGACCCTAGAAAGCTTGGGTCCTGTTCTGGAGTGGGGGTAGGGCAACGCTTCATATGGCTCTGTTAGGCCAGGTGACAGGATTGGAATCCGAATTGCAGATTAGATAAAAACATTCGCAGATACTAAACTTGTCAGGACTGACAGCTGTGCTTCGGTGACGCAGCAGAATATTCTTATTCTCAGGAAATACACATTGAGTTGAGTTTTTTATGGGTCAAGGCCATGGTATATTTAATTTCCCATCAAATAGTTCAAAAAATTAGATGTATCTAGAGAGCTATATATTTAGATAAAAAGAACCAGTGATAGAACAGTTGGGGTAAAATGTTAAAAATAGGTGAATCTGAGTAAAGGGTATATGAGTATTTTTCATATTATGTTTTTTCCCACAATCCATCTGTAAACTTGAAGTTATTTCCAAATAAAAAGTTAAAAATATATCCTTTAACTGGGAAGTTTTTATTTCTCTTGGCAAGGGATTGCTTGCTTGTGAAGAACTCAGCAAATGAGCCCCTTGACTTGGGAAATCTACTACAGCTTTCAAATATGATGACTTTGCAAATTACAATTGGGATGCAAGTTTGGGATTATGTTGAGAAGGAAAGGCAAAAGGCTAATTTTATTTCTGTTTAGGGGCTATTTGGTTACAAGGAAAACAAACCCATGTTAACCAAAAGGAAATTTATTATAGGGAACCAAGAGAATTTCATGAAACCCGACTGTGGGAAGTACTACTGCCCTCATGGGAACTATTAAGATGTCCGTCATCTCTGTCTCTGTCTCTCTCTGTCTCTCTGTCTCTATCTCTTAACTAGTTAGTTCTGGCCAGATAGAAAAGGGAAGCTACTTCTTCAGCAAAGTCTATAGAGGCACTTCCAAGTAAGAGGGTATGGGCTGTGCAGGTACCCCAAATAGTCTTTTAATGTTGAAATTAAAAAAGAATCGCTGACCATTGCTCTTGCATTATTAACTTTTATTAATAGTTATTAATTTTATCAATAATTTATCCTAAGGGTAATATAAGATAAAACAATCTTAATTTGAGCACGATACGCTTAAATTTGCCTTTTATAACGATCACAATGACATAGCACGGGGAGAGCATTTTAGAGAGACAAGAGTCAATGTGGGATATAGTTTTGATGCTCTTCTTGTAATTCAGGCAAAACACGGTGACTTGAATCGGGGTAATGGTAGCAGTGGAGGTGGAGAGAAGGGAATGGATGAGGGACATTTTTAAACGACACGGTTGTAAGCCTTGGTGTTGGACTGAATGTGAATGAATGAGGAAGAGGATGTTTTCAAGGATACCTCCCAGGTTTCCAAGTAGGAGGGACTGGTAGAGCCATTTATGGGGATTGAAAACATTGAGGAGGAGTTATTTGGGGGGGAGGAAAGGACATGAATTCAAAATGGGTCTTTTTAAAGTTGAGAAACCAAAAAGACACAAAGAGAACTCTCGGGTAGCTAGACATATGGGTTTGGAACTTGGGCCACTGAAGAGAGAGCTGATGTAGATGATCTTGATGAAGGTAATAAGTGTGTGGTATTTGAAGCCATGGAAATTGATGCAATACTTTCATAAGAAGGGAAAGAGGTAGATAAGAGGAGATACTTGGACCAAACCCCAAAGAACTCCAACATTTAAGGAATAGATGGGGAGACGAGATCTCCAGCCGGAGTCTGAGAAGAGATGGCTTGAGATGTTGGTGGGACATCAAGAGAGTCCAGTGTGGTCAAACACTCTTGAGGGCTTCAAAAAGGAGCAGGTGGTCAACTGTGTCCTATAGTGATGCTACTCGGATGGGTCAGGTATCATTCTTATCCCCCCCGCTTTGCAAATGGGATACCCGTTAAGGCTCACAGAGCTTAAATGACTCACTCCAGGTCGTGGTGCTATTATTATTAGGTGATGAAGCTATTAGGTGATGAAGCTGGAGTTTGGACTCAGGTCTCTCTGACTCTAAAGCCTGTGCTTTTATGCCTTGCTTCATTCATTTGGCCAACAAACAGTTATTTCATCCCTACTCTGGATAACAGATCCTGGAGATAACGTGATGAGCAAAACCTACATGTTCTAGAGCCCGTAGTCACTGCATTGCAGTTTGGCGCCAGTGGAGAGGTGCAGTTTGTAGGGAATGGGTACCCAGGTGGGATTAGTACTGTGTGGCCTCCCAGCAAATTCCTGCAACTTCGCAGTGTGAAGCAACATCCACCTCTCATCCCACAGTTTTGTACGTCAGAAGGTTGGGTGCACTTGGCTGGGTTCTATGCGCAGAGTCTCGTAAGACAGAACCCAAGGCTGGGCTTTTATCTGGAGACTGTAGGGAAGAATCCATTTTCAGGCTCCCTCAGGTTACTGGCAGAATCCACTTCCTTGCTGCTGGAGGACTAGGGTCTCCATTTCCTTGCTGGCTCTCAACTGGGGCCCTTTTCCAGCTCCTAGAGGTTTCTTGCAGCTTCTCGCCACGGGCTTTCTCACAGACCCCTTCACAACATCACCTCTTCGAGGCTGGTCATGGGATCCCTCATGTAGAATCCCCCTCAAGCTTTGCATCTCTTCCACTTCTTCTCTCAGCAAGAGAAACCTGGCTGCCTTTCAGCGGCACGTGTGATGAGTTTAGACGCACCTGGGTACTCTCTCTCTGGACACGTAACCTAACATCATCATAATACCTCATCATATTCACAAGTTCCAGCCACAGTCCAAGGAGAGGGGGTCCTACACCAGTGAGAGTCGTTGAGAGTCAGTCTTCGAATTCTGTCCCCATACAGGCACACACCTCTTGTTGCTGCCTTCCATCCGAGATCTCCTAATTCTCCCTTTAAAAAAATCTCATTGAGAGAGAAGTATGCAAACGGGTGAACCGTCCGTTGACTTGGCAGTAATTGTATCAGCATTTCCAGAAAAAAAGCCTGGTCTCCTTCTCTGGGAACCACCTTCCAAAGTGGAAAAATATAAGATGATCCTGCAGCAAAAAGATGTCACTTCCCCCAAGATGCCCCAGAGGGGAAGCTCGGCCTCCTTCCTGGGAAGAGGGACTGCTCTGGTCTGCATGGAAGGCCACCCAGGAGGGAGTGCGGCCATTTGGGAATCTGAAGAAAGAGTGCAGTGTCCTGCACACAGCATCAAATTCTACCACAGCCGTTCTGCTGCCTCTCCCAGAGAGATCAAGACAGACCGCTGTCCCGGGAGATCAAGCGTCCAGGACACTGTGGTTAAGGGGGAAATGATGCTCTGGGGACGAGCAACACCAGAGGCTTAACTGCCCAACTTCCTGGCCAGTTTCAGCTTTCGCTGCTTTTTGAGCTGTAGCAAGATGCCCTTTCTTTGGAGAAAGCAAAGGGAGAGCCAGGGATATGGACAACGCAATGAAGGGGGCTGCCAGCCTCTGAGAATCTGGAGCCTGGGGTCTTGGCTCAGAGAGCCGCAATGCCTTCAAAAGGCCAGAGAATCGTCAGTGAAAATGAATGGAAAGCCTCTGACAGGCATGCTATGAGCTGCGAAATTACAAACAGACCTGGCACGCTGACTCGGGAGCCCAGCAGAACCCGAGCCTCGCTCACGGTTACAAGTCATGGGACAGCAGGCTCTTGCTTCCCTGGAGCCGGCTTTGGCATTAAAAAAAAATCATCATCTGTGTTTTTTTTTCCTTCTTGGCTAGTTCAGACCCCCAGGGAGGGACTTTGTTGTTGTGTCTGTGCCCCGCGCCTCTTTTTGTAGTACAGAGGAATCACGCAGCAGAATCAGTGGCTGTCTGGAAGTACTGAAAAACGATGAGGGCAGAAATCTCAGCATGCAGGGCATTTGGATCAAAGGGTTCAGGGATAGGCAGGCCTGATAGGTTCAAACCTTTATTCCATCACCTTCTGTCTGACTCATCTTAGATATGTTGCTTTTTCTTTGTGATTCTTAGTTAGCTCCCCTGAGTCCATCCAGTGTCTTATCTGTAAAATGGGGGCTGGCAGGGGGGAATGATGTCTATAAGCTATGGAAAGAAAGCAACATGGATGAAATGCTCAATAAATAATAGGATGAGATCTTAAATGTAGGTAGTATCTCATCCAACATTCAGAGGGCCTGTTGGCTGCCTGCTCAGAAGCCGTTCCTCCGAACTTCTTCGTGGCTGGCAGAGCCTGTTGTTCAGTATAGGTATTGAAAAGGCAAATATTCTTGTTCTCCTAGCCTCTCTCACAACCCAGATGTGGGCATGTCACTTAATCCTGAACTGGACCTGCTATAATCACCTTGAAACTTTAAGGGGAGACATCACTGTTTGCAAAAGAAGAAAAAATTGGGAAGAGGGGAAGCACAAAAGCCCGTGACATCAGAGAGCTGCTGAATTAATCCTGGAACATCCTTCTTGTATTAGGATTATCTGAGTTATGCTGAGGAAATAAGCCCTAAATCTTAGTGGCCTCTCACAGCAAAGATTTATTCCTTGCTCAGACTGCCTGCACACTGTAGATGGGATAGGGCATTTCTTCCATGTCTCCTGACTCTGGAAGCCAGGCATGTGGGACCATTGCCTCCTAAACATTATAGATTATTGTGTCAGAGGAGTAAAAATATCTCTAGAGGGTCTGTAATAAGTCTCTAAATTATCTTGTTTCCAGTTTATTCCTCATCCTCACTGATAGACTGATTTTTTTCCAAAATTGCGCTTTTCACTTTTGTTAGACAGTTGTTGCTGTAGTAATGCTGTGTAACAAACAGCCCCGAACCTCAGTGGTTTACACTGACAAACATGTGTTTCTCACTCACACGCCTGTGGGTCGGTGGTGGTGGTTTTGCTGGGCACAGCTAGGATTGCCTTGCTTGACTTCACACCTGTATTGAATTCAGTTCTATCCCATGTAGCTCCTTCTCTTGGGATCAGCTGCTACCTGGTATGTGTTCTTCTCATGGCTACGGAAAGATATATAAGCAAACCGACCCATGTAGGCGTATTTAACATCTCTGTAGGTTCCCATTAGTTAATATTTTATTGGTCAAGTCAAGTCCTGTGGCCAAGCCCGAAGAAAGAGAGGCAGGCACTGCAAAGCCATGTGGAATGGGATGTGGACACATAGTTTCATTACAAGTAGGAAGAACTGGCAACAAAAGTCCAATTTATCAATCACATGCCAGTGAACTGATCACAACCTTCAGTACAAAATAAAGCCTACGGTACTAAATTGGGCATTTGAAATTCTCTACATTCTTACCTTTTCATTTTTTTCTGTTCTTTTCTCCCATGTCTCCTTATTCAAGTCAAACTGGTAGACTTTGTCCCTGATCATCCATGATCCAATTGTGGTCATATCTCAGTGTTTTGTTGATTGCAGTCATCCATTGAGATAAGTCATACCCTTCTTCCATACCCCAAATAAACCGTAAGATACCCTCCCATGCATTCAGTCTTCTGAGTCTGTACCATAGCATCTATTTGAACTGTTTATTTAGGGATTAGCAATTGTAATCTTTGATGGATTGCCCCCCTTTTTTTTTGTCCCATGTAGAAACCATAACTTTGAAGCATACAGAATAACTTGACCACTTGGAATTGAAATTCTTGGCTTTACTTTAGGGCAGTACCCACAGGCATGCAAGCCAGTAATCATTTTCATTTCCTTGAGATAGGAACTTTGACTGGTAACAAGATCCCCTTTTCATTAGCCACGGACATTCGGGGACCTGGGTAATTGAAAGAAAGCAGTCAAAGCGCAGTCCTGCTCACACAATCTTTGGAGGTTTAATTGATCACAAGATATTTGGCTGATCACAAAACTCTCTCTAAAAATGAAATAGGTGAATAACACTAATGCAAGAAAGAGAAAAAAAAACCTTTTCCCAGGACAGTATTTTATACTGTAGTTACCTCCCAACACTCAGCCAAAAAAAAAAGGGGGGGGGGTTGGAAAATGTTAGGCTACTTCTGCTACCTTTATCCTTAACTTGAAGCTCTTTACTTGGAAAGGTCCTTTCCATATTCTACTGTGAGCTCTCAGTGTCTGGTAAATGTTAGCTCCACATTTTAGCTTTGGGAAATTGTCTTTGTGCTAACATCAATTGATCAGTGTTCACATACTTAAAATTACATAGATTAGACATAGCCACTGTTGGCAAGCCGAGCAGTTTAACGCAAAGGAAATTCAGGTTCCCTTAGGGTGGCTGTCTTTGATAAGAAAGGAAATGCCCTTAAATGTTGCAGTGTTGCTTAACTGTGAAACAGTTTTTATTAGCCAGGGTTCTCCAGGGAAACAGAGCCAATAATAGGATCGAATAATCGATAGATAGATATATAGAGAGATTTATCTTAAGGAATTGGCTCACACAACTGTGGGGCTGGCAAGTTTGAAATCTGTAGGTCAGCAGGCTGGAGACCCAGGGATACTGCAGTCTCTCGTCTGAAGGCAGCTTGGAGGCAGAATTCCTTCCCCTTCCAGAATCTCAGTCTTTTCCCTTAAGTCCTCTTACTGATTGGACAAGGGCTTCTTTACGTGATGGAGGGTAAACTGCCTCACTCCAAGTGGGCGGGTTTAAATGTCAGTTCCACCTGAAAAAATACCTTCACAGCAACCTCTAGGCTTGTGTTTGACCAAGCGACTGAGCACCGTAGCCTGGCCAGGTGGACACTCCACACGAACTGTCACAGGGCTTTAATCCACGATTCCTGACATTTCGTCAGGAAGTTCAGAATTAGGCACACGGCACTGGCTGAAGCCACTTGCAAGGAAGCAGGGTGTACGTTTAGCTAGGATTACCTTGCGCTCGTGCGTGATAGATCTCTGGACACCAACTTGAAATGCCTTACAAAAATCCTTCTTAGCCCCCAGATATTCAGGATGGCTATTTGGCGTGTCATTCTTTACCTCTTCCAAACTCTAGTTTAAGAACACCTTTACTGGTTCTGTTCACTACCTTCCCCTTTCCTTTTTCATCCCTTCTAATCATCTCCTTCCTCATTCCCAATAATCACGTTTTCCTAATGTAATTCTAAATTGCTGACAGACAAGGTCTAGATCTTTCACCTTTTTACACAGCCCATGAAATGAAGAGGGTGCTTATTACTGAGAATTAAGTTTCTACACCCATGAAAGATATGTCTTGGTTTGCACAATTGGTGTTCTGAAAAGTTGCCTATTTAAGGGGCTTTGAGGAGGGAACACAGGTACTAAGTAAGATTTACGAACAGGGAATGTCTCAGATTAATTCAAGTTAGATGGTTAAGATAATACGATCAAATCATTTAGATAAAATTATTTATGGTAAAGTTAAGATAATACGATCAAATCATCTAGATAAAATTATTTATAAAATTATCTTAGGTAAAATTAAGGTTTGTCAATTAAATGGCAGTTTCAACAGGCGAATATTTTATTTCAGATAAACGATAAGCAACAGCTTTATCCCAGTAGCACACACAGGAAAGTAGCACCAGCGCTCTGAAGGGTCATCATCCAAAACTCCGAAGCACCGACGTTTGCAGCAAGGAGAGGGTTTACTTGCAAGGTGGCCAAGCGATGGGAAGGAAGGACAAATCTCAAATGCACCTGCCAAAAGCAAGGGGCTTGGGGAATTTACGGGCTAAGGAATACAGAAACAGGGCAGTCGGAGGCGTGTGCAGCGTGGGGAAAGCTGCGGTCGTCAGTGTTCTGCGCAGGCGTCATTAGGCTGCCTCGTGTGCGCCTGCAAAAGGTCTCCGGACCCTCGCGCATGCCCAGTCAAGGGTCGGTGGTCCTGTCCAGGCTGAACTGGCTCAGACCGGACTCAGCGCAGCAGGCTCCAAGGTCTTGGAAAACAGCTCGGGCAGACATCTTACTGTTCAGGCTCCGCGCCACGGGAGAACCTGCAAGTCTTGAAACGACCTTGATTAGTGAGGGCAGGTGAAGTGGATTTAACCCAGGGTTTCAGATATGAACAGAAGTGTTTCACGTATTTTAAAATTCTCTCTTTCCCGAGTTATTCACATACTTGTACCTTCTCCTTTCTCCAGGATCTTGAATGCCTAATCACTTTGCATGAATCTAATCAGAAAATCCAAGTGTGTTCTGTATTTCACAGTCTTATGTTTTCCTTAAATGAACTTAGCTATGACCCTGAACCTCTTTTTGCCTGAGGAGACGTATGTTTCGATAATTATTGGGATGCTTTCCTTGTCTTTATTCTCTTCCTCCCTCTCTTCCCCCCACCCACCTTCACTGGTGTTGCATAAAGATTCCAAGGTCACAGACAGCATCCAGGTGATAAGGGGAAATGAAGGGGACAGTTCCTCACCATCATCAGTTGATACTGGTTATCCCCAAGATACCTTTTGTCCCAGGCTTTATGGTACCTTCAGAGCTTGTCCTCTGTGCCACTTTGGGGCACTGCCATCTTTGCCAGGGTTGGGAGACTGTCTGCCTGGGGTCTGATATTCCTGAAGGACTTGTGCCCTGTCCCCCTGAGGTCCTGCTTTCTGACCCACAGTGGCCAAGCCCAGCCACTCATTTGACTGAGAAGAGTGAACCTTTGCTCGACTTGGGTGACTTTCCCTTCTCTCTGTTTAATCACACAGCCTTCTGTCTGTTCCCACCTGAGGAAGAACTTCTAGCGTCGTGCCATCAAGGAGTCCAGGCTGTACAGAAGCATGAAGCAGGTAGGAGATACCTGCTAGTTAGAAAGTCTGAAATGGGCCGAGCTTCCCTGCTGGCAGGGAGGAGAAGAAGGTGAGGGGGGATGTAATTTGGCGTTAGTATATCTTGAGGCACGTGATATGTGCTCTGGTTGGTTCATTCCGGTATTTCTGCTGTATTTGTTTTCCCTGCCAGATGGAAAATTCCTTCAGGTCTGTGTTTCACTCCTAACGCCATGTCTTAGCACTTTCAGGGTGCTGTAACAAAATATTACGGACTGCGTGGCCTCTAAACAACAGAAATGTGTTTCTCACAGTTCTGGAGGCTGGAGGTCTGAGATCGTGTGCCAGCATGGTCGGGAGAGACTTCTCACATGATGGACAGCGTGAGGGAGCTCCGTAGGGTCTCTCTATAAGGGTGCTGATGCCATTCACGAGCGTTCCACCGTTTGGACCTAATCATCCCCTACAGCCTCCACCTCCTAAAAAGCATCACTTTGGGTGTTAGGATTCCAACGGGTGAATTCTGGGGGGACACAAACATTCAGAGCATAGCGCCTCCATAAACATGATGATATTTCAATATCAAAAAATATTATTGAGGGACTTCCCTGGTGGAACAGTGGTGAAGGATCCGCCTGTCAATGCAGGGGACACGGGTTTGAGCCCTGGCCCGTGAAGATCCCACATGCCGCGGAGCAACTAAGCCCGTGCGCCACAACTACTGAGCCTGAGCTCTAGAGCCCGTGAGCCACAACTGCTGAGCCCACGTGCCGCAACTACCGAAGCCTGCATGCCTAGAGCCGGCGCTCCACAACAGGAGAAGCCACCGCGATGAGAAGCCCGCGCACCACAACGAAGAGTAGCCCCTGCTCACCACAGCTAGAGAAAGCCCGCATACGGCAACGAAGACCCAACACAGCCAAAAATAAATAAATTGATGAATTTAAAAAAAGTATTGGATGACTGAATACAGGAGAGAAACAAATAACAGTTACAGAAAATAATTTAGAATGTAACCATCATTGGGCAACAGAATCATTTGGAGAACTTGGGTAGATTTTCCTTCTGGGACCTCACTCCTGGGGAGTCCGATTTAATACAACTTGGGGTGGAATCTGTATTTACAGAACACCCTAGGGATTTCCAGTTAGAGAACCACTGGTTTATCAGTAAATTAGTAATTTCATTTTATGGAGGAAAAAAATGAAGTTCAGAAAGATTAAGTGACTTTGCAAAGATATAGCTAGTGATAGAGAGGAAAAAGGGACCCCAGTTTGATTTGCATGTTTTTTTATAAATACATTGTTTTTGTGATAAAGACAATATGTATTTATGCTAAAAATTCTAGCAGTATGTAGAAGTGTACGGTGAAAAGTAATTTTCCACCTCTGTCTCCAGACTCGCATTTTTATCTCTCCAGAGATGATCACAAATTCTTCTCCTGTGTATCATTTCAGACATTTTATATACAATTATAAAAATATACATATGCATAAGTATATCATACTTTACACAAATGAGACTATAGTATGTATACTCATATAATTGGTTGTTTTTTTCCACTCAGAATCTTTTCAAATCAGCATTTATGCATATGTTTATATTTACATATAAAATGTCTGAAAAGGATACCTAGGAAATACAATTTGTGATTAGCTCTGGGGAGTGAAAATGGGAGTCTGAGAGCTGCAGGGGGAAATTACCTTTCACTATACACCTCTATACACTGTTTGAATTTTTAGCATAAATACGTATTGTCTTTATAGCAAAAACAATGTGCTGTATTTATAGAAGGGCATGCAGGCCAAACCAGGTCCCTTTCTCATCCTTGTCACTAGCTGTATCTTTTCAAATCAGCATTTATACATCTATCTTGTTTACTAAATAACTTAGATTTTGAAGCATGAAAGCATTTGCTAAAGTATCTATCCTATAACTGCTATTTTCCAAATATAGGATGGCTTTCACATATAGGATTGCTTATTTTGTTATGAATGGAAATGTCTGCTCATCATGAGAGGAAGATCAAGGTTCATGTCAGAGGGGTCGGCAAGCGGTGGACTAGGGTGCTGGCAGGAAAGGGTAGAAGACAGACTGCCGTTGGAGCATCTTCATGGAAAAAGCCTCATACTCGCTGTAACGTTTATTCTGCTAAAGCAAAAGTTGACAAGATGTGTTTACCAATTTTGTAAAGGAGAAGGCAAAATAGAAAGTTGAGTAGTTGGTAAATTACGGGCGTATGAAATTTTGGGAAAAGGTTCACATTAAAAATATTGATAGTTTAGCAAGAAATGAAGGTCGAATGCTGCTCTGGACTTGATTCCATGTTAATTTTGACCAGATAGGACCTGGTGATGTAATAGCAATGAAACTTTGAAAGAAAATGGTCATATTATCAAGTTCATAGCAGTAATGAAGGAGAAATCTGGCACCAGGTGTAAAAGTTGTTGGCTTATTAAAATGTACATGTTTCCACATTTGAAATGTGATACTTTGCAAACTCATGCTTGTATACATTTAAGCTTCTGGCGTTCAGATAGGAGTCCTGGTTAATTTTTTTTTTTTTTTCCTGCTGCGTGGCATGTAGGATCTTAGTTCCCCAACCAGGGATCTGAACCCGCATTCCCCTGCAGTGAAAGCGTGGAGTCTTAACCACTGGACTGCCAGGGAAGTCCCTGCAGTCCTGGTTTAAATGTGCTGCGTTGCTTGGTTCCAGACTTTCTTTGTTAAGAATTTTTCTTCAATTTTTAATTTTTTAAAAAAATGTGAGCTTGTTTGATCAAATGATCAAAATTTATTATTTTGATCATTTTAAATGTAAGATTTAGTGGCATTAGGTACATTCACATTATTGGGTATCCATCACTACTACCCATTTTCAGGACTTGTCCTCGTCCCAAATAGAAACTCTGTACCCATGTAACAATCACTCCCCATTCCTTCTCCCCCAACCTCTGGTAACCACCATTCTACTTTTTGTCTTTGTGAATCTGCCTATTCTAGATATTTCTTATAAGTGCAATCATACAATATTTGTCCTTGGTATCTGGTTTATTTCACTTAGCATAATGTTTTCAGGATTCATCCATGTTGTAGCATGTATTAGAATTTCATTCCTGGGACTTCCCTGGCAGTCCACTGGTTAAGACTTTGCCTTCCAATGCAGGGGGTGTGAGTTCGATCCCTGGTCGGGGAGCTAAGATCCCACCTGCCTCACGGCCAGGAAATCCACACATAAAACGGAAGCAATATTGTAATAAATAAAGTCTTAAAAAAATGGTCCATATCAAAAAAAAAATCTAAAAAAAGAATTTCATTCCATTTTCTAGCTGAGTAATATTCCATTGTTTGCGTATACCACATTTAAAGAATCCATTCATCTGTTGACACTTGGGTTGTTTCCACCATTGATGTACAAGTAAGTACCTGTTATGAGTCTCTCATTTCATTTCTTTTTCTGGGTTTATGCCCAGGAGTGACATTGCTGGATCATATGCCAATTCCGCTTAACTGTTTGAGTTAATTTTGGGGGAGACTTCCTGTTTACCACGGTGGTTGCACTTTTGCCCGCCACCAGCAATGCACAAGGACTCCACTTTCCCCACCTCCTCCCCTGCACTTCCTGTCGTTACCCCTCCTCCCCTCTTTGGATAGTAGCCATCCTAGCGGGCATGAAGTGGTATCTCACTTTTGATTTACATTTCCCAAATGACTAATGATGTGGAGCGTCTTTTTGTGTGCTTATTGGCCGTTGGTGTACCTTCTTTGGAGAAATGTCCTTTACTTATTTGAAGCTTTTGTTGTTGCTGTTCTTCAGGTTGAGTTGTGCAGAGTTTACATGTTTCATGTTCAGGCTTCTTTGGGCCATGCATCCTGACAAGGAAAATGGACATCTGATCATCTAGGTTGTTGGAGAGTGTGGAGGCTTAGGGAAACCTTCTCTGGCTGTGCTTCTTCTGCAGCCTCCCAGGTCCCACTACATCTTGTAGTACAGTTGCATGACAGCTATCTGACCGCTTCCTCTGGTGCTCAGGACACTACGGAAGTGCTTGGGAAGTAGTGCCCACCTGAGACGCCATCCAGTGACTGATGGGGGTTAGTGTATAATGAACTAACTGGGGTATGATATAACTCCAAGGCACAGATTCTGCACTGGACCCCAGAGCTCCCCAGCAGGAATTAGCGTATCTCCTCTCAGTGGGAACTAGCTTAGTAACAATGCTTTATTTCTTTTCCTTCCCTGTCTCACTTCCCCATTTTCTTGGTGCTTCTGATCATCTTTTAAACAACTTGCATTTGAATCCTTGTCGCGTGATCTGCCTCTGGTGCCTCTGGGGAAGCCTAGCTAGGACAGAAGCGCAGGCTGTGGGCGGGACCCAAGTCGGCCGCGCGGGGTGGGGAGAGGGACTTGAGAGCCTGCCTTCGGTTACTGTCCTTCCCCAGGATCTTCTTCCTGTGGGTTCCTAAAATAACCCCTTTCCTTGTTGGGATAGAATGGGAGGCATGTTACTGGTGTGACTACCAGCAGGCAGTTAAGCAGTAGTTGCTACTCTCCACGATATATTAAAGTCCTTTGCTCTTGTTTTCTATGGAAGAGCTGCTTTTGGCATATTAACTTTGGTTTCTGTATACTTTTTCAATACAGTGTTCCATGGTTAGACCAGAGAGCGGCTCACTACCACAGAGTGAATACGACATCTTAAAATCAGGTGCTCTTCCAACATTTTGAGCGGTAGATAAATATGACCTCATGGCTAAGCATCTCACAGGCAATCTGTCATTTGCTCCTTGCTACTGTTACGATTTCCATCTTACAGATGAGAAAACTGAGACTTGGAATAATATCTGAAACAATACATCCTAGCTGTGATTTTTATGACATTAAAGTTTTGATTCTATAATTCAAATATTACTTCAATCAGTGAATGGGACATGGACAAAAGGGTCATTTCTCAGACTTGCATTTGCAACAGAAGTGGAAGGAATAACTAATATGCTAGTTAAACGACTCAGGTTTCAAATATCTCGACATTTTTAATTTAGGCAACAAAAATTATAGCACAAGTATAGGATGTGGGAGCCCTGGCTAGACAGTAGTTGACCACAAATTTTATATGAGCCAGCAGTGTGATGCGGTTACTCTAGTGCGATGTCCAGCATCATTCTAAGCAGGCCTCTGACCAGAAGATGGGTGTGCTCCTCCTTGGTCACATCAGATGTGTTCATGGGAAGGACCAGAATTTAATGAGAGATCTTGCTGATGTAGGAAGCGACCAGGGTTCTTTCAGAATGGTAAAATGCTCTGGAAGCCCTGCTGCGTGAGGAACACTTGAGGGCACTAGTGTTTATTCATCTGTGTCTGGGAGGCAGAGCGTAGTCATGACCTTGGGAAACAGACAGACCTAAAGTGAAACTCGGCTCCTTTACTCTGCAGCTCTGTGATCTCGGATGAGATACGTTCTGTGCCCCGGTTTCCTTTTCTTTAAAGTTGCAACACTAATGCGTGCCCTTATATATCCTATAATGTCCCAATAAGAAGTTATACGCAAAGTACTTGGCATATACCAGATGTGTAGGAAGTAGTGATTTTCATTCTTTCAAGTATTTGGAGGCTTGTTGAGCAAGTAGCTAGCTCCTCCCTGACCCAAGACCAGCTTAGGACCAACAGGCAGTTGTAGGGGAGAAAATCTCCTTTCAGTATTAGCAGTGGCGCACTAATACTTGAATGGTCTTGCAAAATGCAGATGCCCCGAGAATCTGGTCTCTGCCTAGAACTGCAGACTTGTACAGCCAGTTGTCTACACAGCAGGCGTTTCAGACACATTAGGGTCAAAGCAGAATTCTTGGGCTACATACATTGCCTGCAAGCCTGGTCAGCACTCAGCTTTCCACATGTCAGAAAATTGTACCACTACCTGCTCAGCTATTCAAAGCAAACGTCTTAGAGAGTCTTGTTAACCCTGATCCCGCAGTATATTCCAAATCCACCCACTTCTATCACCAGGGTCACTGTCACAATCCAAGCTGAGAACATAGTTTTTTTTTCTGATTTACCACAATAACCTTGCAGTTGGTGTCCTTGCTTCTACTCCTATTGCTTTGGATTCTCTTCTCCACACATGAGCACTAATGTCCCCTGTTTAAAATCATTTAACTAAAAATTTAAATACCAGCTTCCCATTGCACTTAGAAGAGAACCCACAATCCTTCTTCCACCCTGCAAAGGCCAACGTTGAGTGGTCTCTGCCCACCATTCCAGCTTTGTCTTTCAGCATCCTTGATCTGATCCAGAGCTTGTTTTCTGTTACATTGTTTATTTCACCTCTTCTTTTGCTAAAGACCCTTCATCTCAGCTATTCCTTCTGCTTAGAACACTCTTCTCTCTGAACCCCGATGTCATCTCCTACGAGAAGCCATCCTTGATTGCCTGATCTTTAGGAGCTGTGTAGTCACTCTCACGTTACTCTATTTCAGTGCTTTGAATTCCACTTATCACGGCCTTATGAGTTTCCTATTCATTACGTTATTCCCAGCACCTATGGAAGTGCTTAAAATGTGTATTTAATACATAGATACGTGAACAATGGACCCATGAAACAGCGGGTTCCTTATTAGTGAAAATATACAAGCATCTTCTCTTTGGTGACCATATATTAACAGATACTAATATATGTTATATTAACAGCCCTGAGTCAGAGGTCCAGCTAGATGAGCATGGGGATTCTTTCTAATCCACAGGTTCTGTGATCTCATTGACAGTTTCCAACTTCCGTCTTTAGCAGCTCAGAATTCACATGTGAAGAAATCAGTGATTTGCTTTGTATATAGATATTTTAAAGGAATTAAAAACGGAGGAATAATGGAAGGAAAGAAGAAAAATGCCTCTAGAACAAGTGTAAATTTGAAAATGGATGCACTAACACAAAATCGGTTGAGTGGATTTTTGTGAATCTGTTTACTTGATAGACCTGCGATAGATGTCACATAGACTCATAGCACTAAAAGTTATGGATATTGATCCACACGTAAGCTTCTACCCTGTGCAAGTTTCTGACTGGGTCGGTCTCAGATGTTGGAATTTGTGCTTTTCTATAAAAATCAAAAAGCAGGGATTCATTCTGTTCCATGGACTTCATCTGTTCCTTGTTTCAACTGTATAAATATTATTTGCATGTCATGGGTTTCTGACCCCTACCAGTGGAGACCAAATCGATTACCCACGAGCTGCTCAATTTGCAATCATTTAAAATTCCAGACTCTCTCTGGCACAGAGGAAGAACAATGGAAACTTGTCTTAGTGCTCTGTCTTGGTTTATTTCTTTCCTTTCATTTTTCTTTTGATTTTCCCTTTTCATCCCTCCCCGTTTTCTGTTTTTTCTTGCTGCATGCCCTCTGGGTCCCTTAGGGAAACCCCAATCCTCTTTCACTCGCCATCTCGTTTTTGGTCACCAAATGAAAGTGTCGGATCCTTCCAGGAACCCTTCATATTCACAAGGTCAGTACACCCGAGTCTGCTGAATGCAGGTGTCCCAGTGTCAAAGGAGAGAGAGAGGGGACCGAGGACAGTTACTGTCATAGGAGCTGCATGTGTTTGATCTACCAAGTGGCAGCATCTTTCACTCACTGCCCCAGCACAGCTCTGAGGGCAACCTGGTCTGTCTTTAATCTACTCCGACCACAGAGCAAATGTTTTAAATAAAATCTCTGCATGAGTGAGTCACTACTCTTCTGGCTTTTATATGACATACCGAGGAGTGATGGTTTACTTTGCCTGAGTAACAAAATTAATATAAGAGAAACATTTTTGTTATGTGGTATCTTAAAAAAATACAAAAAGAAGAAAGAAGAGACATATGGGCCTGAGCAGTGAGATTTGGATGAAAAAGTTCCACTTGACACAAGGGAAATAATGAAAAAAAATGTAGTAAATTTTCTTGGCACAGAAGGGTAAAAAAAATTAGCAGGAAGCAGTAGGAAAAAAAACACACTTTCACTAAACAGCTGCAGTGCCTCTAATAATGTCCCTTACGTAAGGTCATAATCTCTAAGAACCATCATTTATTATGTTATCATTTTTGAAAGAGATGTTTCATGTTCAAAACCTTTTCAGTTTCTAGGGTGCTTGTGTATTCGGTGGCATCTGTTATGGTAGAGGGACATGGTGATGTTTTGTGTCTCCCCTTAGGGAGCTGGTTAAGAGGTAAGTGCAGGCAGTGGTGGTTGCCCTCCTCTGGCTTGGAGAAAGTTTCTGTGTGATTTTGTCTGACCCAAAACGTCCAACTTCTGTAATATCAGTTCGGTTTTCATGGTTTCTGATGCCCAAACCAAATGTTACCCATCCAGTGAAAGGGGTGTGTCTTGAAGACACACAAGGGTGTTTGGGGTGCCTCAGCGATCCCTTATGAGTCCACACTTTGCAGTGTGTGGGGTAGTTTGTATAGCAATTTCATTTTTCCATCAACCGATTCTGATTCCAAAATGAAAGGGAATTTCTTTTGGCCCGAGCCTTGCCTTCATCCAAGGAAGACACAACCGATGAAAAACAGAGATGTGCTTGCCCATCTTGGCAAGTCGTGCAAGGAAGGAGAAGCCCAGGATGAAATGACAGATGCAGAGAAGGTCAAAGAAAGCTGTGAAGCTTGACATTCAAGAGAGGACAGGCTCACTATGGAGAACAGTAGGGACGTTTCTTAAAAAAGTAAAAATAGAACTACCATATGACCCAGCAATCCCACTACTGGGCATATACCCTGAGAAAACCATAATTCAAAAAGAGTCATGTACCAAAATGTTCATTGCAGCTCTGTTTACAATAGCCAGGACATGGAAACAACCGAAGTGTCCATCAACAGATGAATGGGTAAAGAAGATGTGGCACATATATACAATGGAATATTACTCAGCCATAAAAAGGAACGAAACTGAGTTATTTGTAGTGAGGTGGATGGACCTAGAGACTGTCATACAGAGTGAAGTAAGTCAGAAAGAGGAAAACAAATACTGTATGCTAACACATATATATGGAATCTAAAAAAAAAAAAAAAAAGGTCATGAAGAACCTAGGGGCAAGATGGGAATAAAGATGCCTACTCCAGACCTACTGGAGAACGGACTTGAGGATACGGGGAGGGGGAAGGGTAAGCTGGGACAAAGTGAGAGAGTGGCATGGACATATATACACTACCAAATGTAAAATAGATAGCTAGTGGGAAGCAGCCGCATAGCACAGGGAGATCAGCCCGGTGCTTTGTGACCACCTAGAGGGGTGGGATAGGGAGGGAGGGAGATGCAAGAGGGAAGAGATATGGGGACATATGTATATGTATAACTGATTCACTTTGTTATAAAGCAGAAACTAACACACCATTGTAAAGCAATTATACTCCAATAAAGATGTTAGAAAAAAAAAGAATAAATAGAATCCTTAAAAAAAAAAAAAGAGGACAGGCTCAGAGTGCATCCCGTGTCCGTGGCCGTGGATTGGCTCTTGTTCTGACAATTATTATCAGCATCACTGTGAGCAGGTGACTTTCCTCTTGGAGATTCATCCCCCACATCTCAGAGTGAGACTAACCTACCTGTCTCTTCCTTCTCACACAATAGGAAGCATTGAGATCACATCTGCAAAGTACTAGCACATTTCTGGCATATAATCAGTTTGCTCAATAGTGATTCTGTAAATGTTATTTTTATTATAAAATGCTTGCTGAGAGCATCTTTTAAGGGCCCTTTCGCTTTCTTCTGCCTGGCATGATATTTACAAGCAACATCTTCAGCTCAGAGGGCAGGAGGGGTTGATGCTCTATTATGCTTTGTAACTGAAGGAGATGCAATTTTTACTGAACAAACGGTGAAAAAGATTAAATTATTTTTACAAAATCTGATGACATTTGACCCTCAGTTGCTAACTCAGTGCATTAGCAAGAAATTGAACCTCAATCAAATTTGACGTTTCTTGGGGGTTGAGGTTGAGTGTCCTGTACTGGCATTTCGGCAGCTTCTTGTCAGTTTGGACATCAGCATATTTGCTAAGACCTGGACATCTAGTGTTTTGAGTCCAGACTTCCTAGGTTGGTCCATTTTGTCCACTGAGGTCTGGCCATTTTCCAGGAAACTGAGAGGAAGCAGGTTTAGGGATCCTATTACTCAGACAATTCTGAGGTCCCCATGCTACCTGATTTAGGAACCACACTTTCCCCTCTCTCTCTCCTCCTGTATCCTGTCTTCTCCCATACAGCCCACTCTTCTCTCACGCCACGTGAGGTTTGCCTACTATAATATACTTTGAGAATTCAGGATTTTGAAAACATAAGCCAGAAAGTGAAGTCATCTTCAGACAACTTCAGATTTTACCCGGCAACACAAACCCTTACAGACAAGGGAACACTTAAAGTTTGACTATTTTTCTTGTAGGGAGAAATACAGAATCAGCAAAGTACATGTTTTTATCACACTAAATTAGCTTGCCATATGCCAGTTTTGAGGATGATCCAAAGGGGCATTTTGGAAGTGTTGTTTTCACTTTGCATTTTACAAATTTAAAATGGGAAGAAGACACGTTCTTTACTTCAGATGGGGCCTGGGTGGTTGCAGAAGAAGCTCAGCCTTGAATTTGCTTTTTTTTTTTTCCAAGTACTTCTTGTTATTTTATTATTGGTAAATAATGGAAGAAAAAAATACAGAAACTAACACCACTGTAAAGCGATTATACTCCAATAAAGATGTTAAATAAATAATTTTATAATACCTAAAAGCAACAGAAGACTGAATTTGTTTTTGAAATAAACATTTTTTTTTAGAATAGGATTGGATTTTCAGAAGCGTTATGAAGATAGTCCAGAGGGTTCTCATAAGCTCCACACCCAGTTTCCCCTGTTATTACCAGCTTACATTAGAATGGTACATTTGACACCACTAATGAACCAATATTGGTATATTATTATCAAATAAGGCCCATATATTACTCAGATTTATCTCATTTTAACCTTTTTTTTTTTTTTTAGGACCCCATCCAGGACACCACATTACATTTACTTGTCTTTTCTTCTTGGGTTCATCTTGGCTGTGACAGTTTTTTAGGCTTTTCTTGTGTTTGATGACCTTGACAGTTTTGAAGAGTACAGGTCAGGTATATTGTAGCATCCACTATATTGCATGTTTCCGATATTTTCTCAAAGTTATACCAGGGTTTAGGTTTTGGAGAGGAAGACCACAGAGGTAGAGGGTCGTTCTCATTGCATCTTATTGAGGGTATATGCTATCAAAATGACTTACTACAGTTTCTGCTAACTGTGATCACCTGAATGCGATGGTGTTTTTCAGCTTTCTCCATTATAAAGTTACTCTTTCTGTTTTCCCCTCTTTCCATCCCGTGCTCTGTGGCAGAAATCACTATTGGACCTCGCGCTTGTGGGATGGGCGTTAGGCTCCATCTCCTTCAGGGGGAATAGCTACGTAAAATATTTGAAATTCTTTTGCGTGGGAGATTTGTCTATTACCTCATATTTGTCCATTTATTATTTATTTGTTCAGAGACTTGCTTATACCAGTATGGACTCATGGTTATTTATTTTACATGTTGGGTTATAATCTTATGTTACTTCTTTGGCTCAGATTATTCCAGTTTTTTTGCATTCAGCAAAACTTCCTTTGCTTTTTCACTCAGTGCCTACCCCCCATCCCTTTCTTTTATGAAAAATGGTATGTAGGAATACCTTTAAGATTGAATAATTCTAATTTCTGTAAACACACGTCACACCAGGTGATTTGTAGGAGTGCAGAACGCAAATCAACAGTAGTTGCCGAGGGGCTTCCCTGGTGGCACAGTGGTTAAGAATCCTCCTGCCAGTGCGGGGAACGCGGGTTCAATCCCTGGTCCAGGAAGATCCCACGTGCTGCCGAACAGCTGAGCCCGTGCGCCACAACTACTGAGCCTGTGCTCTAGAGCCCATGAGCCACAACTACTGAACCCGTGAGCCACAACTACTGAACCTGCAAGCCACAACTACTGAAGCCCGCACGCCTAGAGCCCGTACTCCGCAACAAGGGAAGCCACCGCAGTGAGAAGCCCACGCACTGCAATGAGGAGTAGCCCCTGCTCGCCGCAACTAGAGAACGCCCGAGCGCAGCAATGAAGACCCAACACAGCCAAAAATAAAAATAAATAAATTTATAAAAAACAAGAACAAAAAGCAATAGTTGCCAAGTTTAGAATGCATCCATGAACTTTTGCATCTGAAGTTGCCAACCCAGCATGGCCCTCTGAAGATTTCCATGCTAGTTTCACATTGGCAGATGGCCACTTCCTGTTTTACGGGGAGGGAAAAACCAAACCTCCTCTAAGGTCTGAAATATCAAAATGGCTCAAAAAAAGCAAAATTTGGTTGACAGAAGTTTAAGGGATTAGATATATAGATGGGTTTGATTCCCCCCAAATACACACGGATTGTGGACTTCAGGTGTAAGGGAGGGACTGGGACCACCTCCTAGTAAAAGTTCTCATGTCGTCCTCTGGCGCCTACACTGAATATACCCATAATGTTACAGTTATTCAGTGAAACTGTGCTCCAGGGTCCTCATTCTTCAGCTCTAGAAATTGGCGGATTAAGGCCGGCAATCCGCTGGTACTTTACGTGTGGCCATGCAGATGGAGTTTCATGTACGGATTCTTCTGGCTTCTGGTTCTGTCCAAGATAGTATAAATGCAAACTTATATCCGCGCCCCGCCCCCATTACAACTGAAAATATTTGGGCAAAATACAAAAAAAAACACGCCGGCTACCTGAAGACACTCAGAAGTAAACATAAACAGAGGGATTGGGGAGTGAGATACTGGAGAGGTGACCAAAAGTGGATTGTGTTTTCCAGTTTTTAGTCTTTTCTCTTATGGCCCTGAACTGCACAGCCTGACATGGGAGGTGAAAACTCCTAGAGTAACGCCACCTGTCTTCCCTGAGGGACTAGAAAAAGGAGCCCCTGGGATCTGAACCGTGTGGGGGACCCTTGTTCTCTTTCTTCTCTTTCTCTCTCGTCTTGCTCTGAGGGCAGGCCTCAGTCCCAGAGAAGCGTAACGCTCTCAGGGCAGGCAGCTAAAACTCAGAGAAGCCCTGTGTTTCCGGCCAGAGCACCCAGGACAAGAGGCCGTGAGCGTGCGAGAGGGTGGGAGCGGTTGAGAGAAGCTGGCTGGTGAAGAGGAACCCCGCCTCCTCTGTGTCTGAACCACGGAGGTCCAAGGCTCACCTCTGAGCCGCACGTGTTTGAGACACAGCAAAGGCTTTGAGACCCGAACGAAGATTTAAACTATATTCAAAAATCAGTCAGTAAAATTCACCATATCAACATACAGAAGAAGAAAACTATCTTTTTGACAATAGTCAGCATCTGTTCATGATAAAATCTCTTGCAAATTAGGGATAGAGTGGGACTTCCTCAACCTGAGAACGAGCATTTTCAAAAGGCCCACAGCTGGCATCATGCTTAATCATGAAAGACAGAACGATTTCCCTCTGAGATGGGGAACGAGGCAAGAAGGTCCACCCTTGCCGCTCCTATTCCACATTGTACTGGAAGCCTTAGCCAGTGCCTGCCATCGTGTAAGCACAAGAAATAAATGTTAATATTAGAAGATAACATGATTGCCTGTGTAGAAAACTCCAAAGAACCTCGAAGAAGGTACTGGAAGTAATCAATGAGCTTAGCAGGTTTGCAGAATAGGAAGCCAAAGTGCAAAAATCAATTGTATTCCCGTATACTAGTGGTGAAAAAGTATAAGTTTCAAAATAGCATCAGTCACGATGCCGTTGCAGATAATGATTTCTAAGTTGTTAATTTATTTTTTCTGAGACTGTGTATAAGTCTGTAATAATCCAAGCTTGGTAAGTAGTTGAGTGGGCCTGACTAAAAAATGTTTGGAAAGGAATTTTAACCAAACCTGTGGGATTAAGTTAGAGCTGGAATTGTGAACACAGGTGTCAATTTCACTAGTCATTTTTACAAGACGCAGAACAGCACAGCTGACCCTGAACAACACAGGTTTGAACTGTCCGTGGGTCCACTTAGACCTGGAGCTCTTTCAATAGTGAATACTGCGGTACCTACGTGATCAGTGGTTGAGCCTGCAGATGTGGGATTCTGGATACGGACGAACTAGGTATTACATACAGAGGGCCGATGGCAAATTATATTACACTTGGATTTTTGACTGAGTGCGGAGGGTCGGCACCCCTCATCCCCATGTTTTTCGAGTGTCCACTGTACTTTTGAAGGTAGATTTATTTTTTTTAATTTTAAATTAATTTTTATTGGAGTATAGTTGCTTTACATTGTTGTGTTAGTTTCTGCTGTATAACAGAGTGAATCAGTTATACACATCCATGTATCCCCTCTTGTTTAGATTTCCTTCCCGTTCAGGTCACCACAGAGCACTGAGTAGAGTCCCCTGTGCTCTACGGCAGGTTCTCGTTAGTCACCTGTTTTATACGTAGTAGCGTGTATATGTCAGTCCCACTCTCCCAATTCATCCCCCCCCCCGTCCCTCCCCCCTCGGTAACCATAAGTTTGTTTTCTACATCTGTGACTCTATTTCTGCTTTGCAAATAAGTTCATCTGTAACATTTTGAAGGTAGATTTAAAGTCAGACACTTAAACCTAGGAAGGCAGTCCAATGCTATACCCCAAAGCTGAATGCGTGACCTAGGGTAGAGGTTTTCAGATTGTCTTCCATGGAGCCATAAGATTGTATATAGTACCGCCTTGGGGTCGAGGGTGCGTGTGTGTGTGTGTGTGTGTGTGTGTGTGTGTGTGTGTGTGTGTGTGAGAGAGAGAGAGAGAGAGAGAGAGAGAGAGAGAGAGAGAGAGAGAGAGACTGGGAAGGCTGCCTGCATTCCCTTTTCCCCCACCATCTTCTTCGCAGCAGTTTTATTTTATTTGTATTTTATTGGAGTTCCATATAAGATATTTCTTGAAAAAAGGAAAAAGAGTCTCATAGCTAAAAATAATTATGAAAACCACCGATCAATTAAACAAAGAAAAGGCCAACAACATTGACAGGGCTCCCCAAGGCAAGCAGCAGGTAGACGGCAAGGGTCTGTCCAGAAGCTGGCGTTGGATGTGGCATGAGGAATGTTTCCATTACCTTTCAAGGGTAATTTGGGCTTTGAGGACGGGAACCTTAACTGCTGACGGACGGAAGGACTGCTCGGGAGTTCAGTTGTTGATAGGAAAATTACAGGGAACTAGTCGGCAACGTCATTGAGGCAAGAACACATTTTGTGTTAAATTGGGCTGTAAAGGTCTGATCCATAACCATCAGAAATCTGATCCGGTAAACTGTTGTCTGGGAACAGCTGTGGGAGGGGCCAGAATCTGCAGGGGTTGGGGGCATGTCCCCACTCAGTGCCCTTCCAGAGGTGGGTGTTGAACATTTCATTAAAGTCAGTCACCTGGGCAGTTTGTTTAAAACGCAGGTCTTGTGCTTCTCCACCAGTTCACTGAATCAGGATCTCAGGCTGGGATCTAGAAACGTGCTCTTTTTAACGAAAGGTGCGTCCTGGTGAATCTGTTACCCTCTAACGTGTCAGAACAACTTGCCAAGTTTCTCGCAATTTCTTGTTGTTAGGAATCACGTGTGGTCTTGTGAAGCATTCAGCTTTTCAGGCCTGTTCCCCAAAGATGCCTGGGTGCGAGGAAGCTGGGGCATTAATATGCTGGGTTCTTCTTTTTTATTTAATTGAAGTGTAGTTGATTTACAACATTGTGGTAGTTTCAGGTGTACAGCAAAGTGACTCAGTTATACATATATATGTATATTTTTTCTGATTATTTTCCATTATAGGTTATTACAAGATATTGAATACGGTTCCCTGTGTTATATAGTAAATCCTAATTGCTTATCTATTTTATGTAAAGTAGTTTGTATCTGTTAATCCCAAATTCCTAATTTATCCCTCCCATCCTTTCCCCTTTGGTAACTGTAAATTTGTTTTGTATGTCTGTGAGTCTGTTTCTGTTTTGTAAATAGATTCATTTGTATTTTTTTTAGATTCCACATATAAGTGATATAATATTTGTCTTTCTCTAACTTCTCTTAGTTTGATATTCTCTGGGTCCATCCATGTTGCTGAAAATGGCAACATTTCATTCTTTTTTATTATGCCAGGTTATTCTTATCATAGATAATAGTCGTGGGGCATATTGAGGTAAGAGTCGAGTTTGTGGAATTTCTGGCTTTTACTGAACAACTATTGTAATGTTACAGATAACTCCCAAGGAATATTTAAAAAATAATTTTCAGATTTTCTTCCTCTCACTGGAAACGGTTTTATGAAAGTGTCATTATGAACAGTTTCATGAGATTGGGACAGAAATCATGTATGACTACAAGTGTTGGTTTTGGTGGAGTGACAAGGGGGCCTATTTGTCACTATTTGCATGAATATCACATATGATTTGCAAAGTAATTAGCTGACGTCAAATGCCATTGCTTTCCATGTTTGATCAGAAAACCACTTACTAACCTCAAGGGATGCTTCATTTAGGTGTAACTCATAGATATACTTTTTTTTTTTTTTTTTTGCATTTTCATACTTTATTCTCAGAAGACAGAGCAGAAACAGCAAAATTACAGCAGAGTTAATTTTAGCATCAGATTCTTTTTTTTTCTTATTAGTTATCTATTTTATACATTTTAGTGTATATATGTCAATCCCAATCTCCCAATTCATCCCACCACCACCCCGCTCCCCATACTCTTTCCCCCCTTGGTGTCCATAGGTTTGTGCTCTACATCTGTGTCTCTATTTCTGCCCTGCAAACCAGTTCATCTGTACCATTTTTCTAGATTCCACATATATAGCATCAGAATCTTCACAAAGGAAAATAAACCTATTGGGTCCCCAGAGAACATTTTCTCTTACTTTCTATGAAGTGAATTTCTTTTTTCTTTCAAATTGATTGATTGATTGATTTTTTAACATTTTATTTTATATTGGAGTATAGTTGATTGACAATGTTGTGTTAGTTTCAGTTGCACGACAAAGTGATTCAGTTATACATATACATGTATCTATTCTTTTTCAAATTCTTTTCCCAATTAGGTTGTTACATAATATTGAGCAGAGTTCCCTGTGCTATACAGTAGGTCCTTGTTGGTTATCTAATTTTTTAATTACATTTTCCTTGGAAATTTACTGGATAAAAGCTAGGATTATTCCCAAAAGGAGCTGTGGATATCTGCTCCTTTGTCTCAGAAGTGAGTGAGTTGGACATACAGAAACAAAAACTCATTTGCAGAAGCACCTCCACCAGTGCTTATCAAACTTTAATGTACTTATAAATCAGCTGGGGATCTTGATAAATGCAGATTCTGATTTGGTAGACCTGGGGTTGAGTGTGAGATTCTGCACTTCTAATCAGCTTTCAGGTGATCTCACTGCACCTGATCCTCTGACCACACTTTGAATAGCAAGGGGCTAAAATATAGCATCCTGTCCTGAGAGGTGGGAGTGATGAACTTTAATTTCAACATGCAGTATGTGACTTGAGATCATGCGGTTTTGACTTTCTGTGTCTGATATTTCACTTAGCATGACGGCCTTTTTCCATGTTATTGCAAATGGCAGGATTTCTTTCTTCTTCATGGCTGAGTAATATTCCATTGTATATATGCAACATTAAGTAAAATTCATTCGTCCATTGATGGACACTTAGACTGTTTCCGTGTCATGAATATTGTAAGTAGTGCTGCAATAAACATGGAGGTGCACATATCTCTTCAAAATAGTGATTTCATTTTTTTCGATATATATCCAGAAGTGGAATTACTGGGTCATAATGTAGTTCTATTTTTAATTTTTAAGGAACCTACATACTGTTTTCAAATACTGGCTGTACCACTTTACATTCCCACCAACAGCATACAAGAGTTCCCTTTTCTCTACATCCTCACCAGCACTTTTTATGTCTTGTCTTTTTAGTAACAGACATTCTAACAAGTGTGAGGTGATAACTCATCGTGGTTTTGATTTGAACTTCCCTGATGATTAGTGGTGATGAGCACTTTTTCATATACCTGTTGGCCACTTGTATATCTTCTTTGGAAAATGTCGATCCAGGTGATTTGTCCATTTAAAATTACATTATTTGGGGGTTTTGCTGTTGAGTTGTATGAGTTCTTTATGTATTTTGGATATACATATATATGCATACACACACACACATATATATGGACATATATATAATCAAATTAATGATTTGCAATATCTTCTGCCATTCCATGGATTGTCTTTCAATGTTGATGATTGTTTCTTTATGGAGAAAAGCATTTAAAAGCAATAAAAAGAAACAATAAAAACATTCTTTTATTGTTTCTTTTTTAGTTTGATGTAGTCTCATTTATTGATTTTTGTTTGCATTGCCTTTACTTTTGTTGTCAAATCCAAAACCTTGTTGCCAAGACCATTGTCAAGGAGCTTACCCTCTACATTTTCTTCTAGGAGTTTTGTGGTTTCAGGTCTTATGTTTAAGTGTTTAATCCATTTTGAGTTGATTTTAGTGTACAGCATAAGATAGAGTCCAGTTTCTTTCTTTTTTGCATGTGGCTTCCCAGTTTTCCCAACACCATTTATTTAAGAGACTGTCCTACCCACATTGTATATTCTTGGATCCTTAGTCATAAATTAATTGATCATAAATGCATGGGTTTATTTCTGGCCTCTCTGTTCTCTTCCCTTGGTCTGTATGTCTGTTTTTATGCTAGTACCACACTGTTTTAATTACTATAACTATGTAGTATAGTTTGAAATGAGGAAGTGGGTTGCTTCAAGCTTTGTTCTTCTTTCTTAAATTCGGGATCTTTTGTGGTTCCATATGAATTTTAGGACTGTTTTTCTTATATGAAATGTGCCTTTGGAATTTGGATAGGGCTTGTTGAATCTATAGACGGCTTTGGGTAGTATGAACACGTACCACCCAATCTTTTAGTAGTAACTAAAAGACTGCTTTGGTGCTGCCGTAAGCAGGAATACCATTTGCCAGGATCAGAGTACTGGTTGCTGTATGCCCACCTCCCCTTCTCCATCTCTATCTGATCCCCTGGTTGAGCTCTGTAGATTCCTCCAGTGACCCCCATGAGGTTAGACCTGAGTGGGCCTCCTGGGAAGCGTCTTGCAATGCCGGGAGAGCTCTTTGTCCACTTGGGGTTCTCTTCTTCCTACTGGAGAAACCACAGGCCCAGGGGGCCCTCTCTGTGCAGTCAGTGTTCTGCCAGCCTGGAGGAGGGGCCCTGCCGTGAAAGTGTAGCCACTCCTTTTACCCTTCTAATGGGGTCCTTCTCAGTCTCTGTGGTCCAGATGGGAGGTCTCAGGATTTTTACGATGGTGTCTTGCCTGTGGATAGTTGCTAGTGTTGACCTATGAAGAGGTAAACTGAGGCAAGCTCAGAAAGATGAGCTTATTTGGGAACAGCCGAGGAGTCGCAGTTTGGAACCATCGTGAGTCCGTTGAGGGTTTGCGGTAGGTTGTATTTGCAGGCAGAGAATGTAAAGGGGGGAGAGTTTAGCTAGAGTCAGTTACAATCCACAACAAACGGAGACCAGCCTGGAAAACTTCCTGAGCAGACAAAATCAGTCCAGTCGCACAAGCAAAGCTCAAGTCAGCCCACTTGGTGAGACCAGTCCGACCCGGGTCATCTCGCATCCATGCCTCTGGCAGAACTTCCCGAGGATGATATGGGACTACTTTTGATCAACATCTGAGTCTCTTAGTCTTTTAAGTTTTTTGTCTTCCTGAGGGCACAGGCACAGGAGTCTCCATTTCATATCCTCTGGTTTATTTTCGATAGAAATTCTTTCACACGAGTTTGTCTTCTTGTGACAAGGACTGAATTCAGAACAACCTATGATGTCATCTTGATGATGTCACTCCTAGGGAGGAATTTCACGTTGCAGCTCCTGGGAAGGCCCCGTGAAGAAGTGTGAGAGCTCGACGGAAGATTCCTGAAAATGTACCTCACCTCAGAGAACAGCAGGTGGGAGCAGACAGTGCAGTTAGAAGGGTGACATGAGACCCAGAGCTTTGAACCAGCACTCGGGCTAAGGCCCTGCCAGTGGAAATCTCAGCAGGGCGTCAGCAGGCAGTGCCTCTGGAGACGACTGGGAAAGTGATGTTGGGTCCCAAGCATCACTGACTGACTTGGGAATCCTTGGACGGTGGCGAGCGGCCACCAGGGAGCTGGGAGTGAGACCAAATGCAGTTTGAGGATTGCCCATGCATGACAGTTTTCTGGGAGAGAGAAGAAAGTGAGGTTTTAGTTTGGGGCCATGAGAGAACAGGGATTTAGAGTATCTCGCTTTTCCTGAATGGCTGAGGGGCTGAAACAACACTTTCATCCCACCAAGGAATCTGGCTGGCTTGGAAGCCTAGACACGTAGGTCTGGGTGTGGAGTGAGGACAGGCACAGGACAGAGTGTTGTGTCCGTATAGAGACTCCTAGGAACCTGGGCTTCGGGTTTCTGACCTGGACACAGAGAACCACAGAAGCAATACTCTTTTTATACAACCAGTGAATTTCGAGAATTCCCTTAACATTTGCTGCTGTAGTACATTTGACTGGATCTTATTTGCTCATCACCCCCGCTACCAAACCCCGGTGGTTCTTAATCTTTCTAGAGCAGGTGGAATTTGTTTCATGCAGCTGGTTTTTCACTGTGTTCTTCTAGAGACTATTGTGAAAGTTTTATTTCTCTTCTACAGAATGTGAGTGTTCGCTGTAATGTCCTTGGCTGCAAAAATTATGAGTCTTTATCTCAGTGGAATATTAGCTTTTCCATAGAAATTATGAATTCAAATGATGCACCATGAAAGGGAGTACAGAAGCTGTGCAAATTTAATGAGAAAGAGATTATATTCAAGTTTTATCTAGTAATTTAAAGTGCACGTTAATTGAAGAAGCTTGGACTTTGGAATTGGTCTTCTCTAATGAAATTGGAATATTTGGGATAAAGGGATTGAAGGTGAGAAACAGTCTGGAATGGGAGTTCACGTTGCCATTTCTTTAGCACATATAAGAGCTTTAGTAACGTTGTTTATCATTTTCATTTGTGAATTGTTCAGAGAAAAGCCTCCACCCCCATTCTGTTCCTTCTTCATCTTCTTGGTCCTTTGGCAAAAAAGAAAACCAAGGAGTCTGAAAACAGAAATAGCAGGCTTGGAGTGACGGCAGAGCCGAGTCTCTAACTGTGACTGGATGGTTCTACAGGTACACATTTAATTCCAGGAGAGTGTTTCTTTGGCCATGATCCAGTCTCACTGTCTTTGAGTCAAGTGGCTTTTTTCAAATACTGAATGTGGGGGTATCTCCATAGAAGTAACCTCGAGAGGTCTACAAGAAATGGTGATACTGATGGCTTATCAATGCTGCAGCGGGAAATGTGTTCCTGATGAGTAAGGCATCGGGCTTGTTCAAGGCATCCAGATTGGCCCGGACAGATGGGTAGTGGCAGATAAGGTATGATCAGAAGGTGTTAACTCTACTGCTTTGGAATGTTTGGAAACAAATTTTATGTCCAAAGGAAAAAAAAACAGGAAAATGAACACACAGTAGAACAAGAACAAAGGAAAATTCACACACAAAATTAAAGGAAAATGAGTCAAAGAGATGAATGTGGGCATTGATTATTTTATTCTGACTTTATAGATGGTCATTTTATATCAGCATGGTTCACAGTATGAACTCACTGAACTGGTATCCCACAAGCAGCATTTCAGAATCACTGGAACACACTTTTCCCTTCCAGGAGACCTTGATTGACCCTGTGTACTCAGACCTTATTTAAAACGTACCCATCCTGTAGGTAATGGCTAAATGTAATATAAAGAGTTCTTACATGTCAGGTTAAAAAAAAGCTCAATGGAAAAATAGGTAAAGGATACAGACATTTGGCAAATGAATGTAGAAATCGCTATTAAAGTATGAAAAAGATGTTCACCGTGACAAAGAATCTTAAAATAATGTGGCAGCGTTATTTGTGAACCCCTCGAGGGGGCGAGTAAAGACAAGATTATGCTCAGTGGTGGTGCCTGTGGAAGTCACGTGTCCAGTTAGCGAAATGGGCATTCTTCTAAAGCCCCTGTGGCCTTGTAAATTGGTGTGACTTTCTAAAGGCCAGTTTGACAATACTGTATTCACTCAGGGAGAGATTGGACTTCGTATTATTTGAACCATCCTAAAATGTAAATTTGATCATGATTTTTCTGCAATATAATCTGTTGTTGGTTCCCCCTTACTTAAAGCAAGGGTCAGTAAATTTTTTCCTGCAAAGGGACGGATGATAAATATTTTCGGGTTTGTGGACTGTATGGTCTCTATTTCAATTACTCAGCTCTGCCCTTGCACCCAGAAACAGCCATAGAAAGTAGGTAAATAAACAAGCATGGCTGTGTTCCAATCAAACTTTACTTATAGATACTGACATTTCAATTTCATATATTATAATTTTCTCATCTCACTAAATATTATTATCCTTGTGATTTTTTTTCAACCGTTAAAATTGTAAAACCCATTCTTAGCTCACTGGTGGTTCCAGAACAGGTGGTGGGCTGAATTTGGCCATCTGGCTCTGGTTTACCTACCTGTGGTTTGAACCATAGAAGTCCAAAACCCCAAAACGTTTACTGTGTTTCCTCACATGTTGTGCACTCTCGTGCACCCATGTTTGCTTGTGTCTGCTTTTCTCTTTGCCGAGAACGTTGCCTCCACTGCTGCCATCCTAAACTTACTTTCATGTCTTACGTTGACTCAGAGATGAACTTTGGGCCACCTGGAACAGAGGGTGCCAGGCCTGAATGGGTCTTTCCTGATCACCCAATCTCCACTTAATAAAAGGAGAGGAGTGCTTCAATTTATTCTGCTACAAAACTCAAAAAAAAAAAAATCTTTAAAAGGTAAATACTAGAGGAAAGCAAGATTTTTGGCATAATTTAATGTGAATCAAGGCATATCTAATCAAGAAAGTGAAAAACACTTAGATCTTCTCTATTTTGATGGTGTCAGGACTGAACATAGGAGGAGGGTGTTGGGTGACCGAGTTTGAGGGAAGGATTGTCACCCAGGATGGTGGGAAAACAAGCACGGAAAAGAGACTTTCAGCATATAAAAGGGAAGTCATACATTATGGCTTTGCGTGGGGTCTCCCTTGTTTATTTTCAGCTGGATTGGGACATATGAAAGTTAGGAAAGTGGTTATGTAATTAAACAACAAACGAATGCATTTCTATTTCTTATGATTTGTCACTTTAAAAAATTTAGAGTTAATTTAATGTAAAGAGATAGTGAAATTGGTTTACTTTTTATTATAGTGTTTCTAAAAATGATATTTTAATAAATTCTGAAATACATTTTCACAAAGGCCGTTGTATGAAGTAATTGGCTAGACATGAATTCAATAATCCATACCTCTGGAAAACCCAGTGGCATGGAACGTGAGGAAATAATGGTACACCATTATTAATAATGCAGCAAGATTAGTTTTCTCAAGGATGTTTATTTTCTTTTTAAGTAATGTGGATATGTACAGAAAACTAACATTGTGATCTCTAATCTATAAAGTAACAAAATAATATTAATAACTATTAATAACCAATTGAATGTTTCCTGTGTGTTAGGTGCTGTCTAAATGTTTTATATTCAAAATCTCCCCCCTGCCCCTAAATTTTAATCGTGGAACATTGCAAACTTACACAAAAGGAAACCGACCAGTATAGTGATCTGCCCAGTACCCATGTCCCAGCTTCAGCAATTAACAATTTGTGGCCAAATTTGTTCTATGTACATCCCCACAGATTTCCCCCTCCCTTGTCAGTTTGAACAAAACCCAAGACATCATATTATTTTATCCATAATATTTCTGTATGCATCTGTAAAAGATAAGGACTCAAGAAAATAAAGCCATGATGCCATTATCACACTTGAAAATCATTACAGAAGTTTCTTCATTCAGGTATACCTGGGAGTTATTATGGGTTTGGTTCCATGCCACCATAGTAAATTGACTGTCGCAGTAAAGGGAGCCATAATTTTTTGGTTTCCCGGTTCATATGAAAGTTATGTTTACACTACAAAAGTTACTTCTTCTATGAAAGTCTTGAACCCCTCAAAGTCATCCATGAGGGTTGGAATCAACTTCTTCCAAAATCCTGTTAATGCTGGTTTTTATACTCTTCCCATGAATTACGGGTGTTCTTAATGGAATCCAGAATGGTGAATCCTTCCCAGAAGGTTTTCAATTTACTTTGCCCAGATCTAGCAGAGGGATCACTGCCTGTGGCAGCTATAGCTTTACAAAGTGTATTTCTTAAAAAATGAGACTTGAAAGCCGAAATGACTCGTTGATCCAGGGGCCGTAGAACAGCTCTTAAGTTAGCAGGTATGAAAACAACGTTAACGTCATTGCACAGCTCCATCAGAGTTCTTGGATGACCGCATGCCTTGTCAGTGAGAAGTAATATTTGAAGAGAATCCTTTTTTCTGAACAGTAGGTCGCAGCAGTGGGTTTAAGGTATTCAGTAAACCATGTTGTCAGCAGACGTGCCGTCAGCCAGGCTTTGTTGTTCCCCTCAGAGAGCACAGGCAGAGTAGACTGAGCCTAATGCTTAAGGGCCTTAGGATTTTCGGAATGGTAAATGATCATTGGCTTCAACTTCAAGTCACCTGCTGCTTTAGCCCCTAACAAGAGAGTCAGCCTGTCCTTTGAAGCTTTAAAGCCAGGCATTGACTTCTCTGTAGATATGGAAGTCCTAAATGGCATCTTCCAAAATAAGGCTGCTGCTTCTACACTGAAAATGTTTTGTTTAGTGTAGCCACCTTCATGAAATATCTCGGCTCGATCTTCCGGATGACTTGCTGCAGCTCCTGCATCGGCACCGCTGCTTCACCTTGTACCTTGGTGTTATGGAGGCGGCTTCCATCCTTAAACCTCATGAATCGCCTCTCCTGGCTTCAGGCTCTTCTTCTGCAGCTTCCTCACCTCTCAGCCTTTGCAGAATTGAAGAGGTAGGGCCTTGCTGTGGATGAGGCTTTTCATTTAAGGGGATGTTGTGACTGGTTTGATCTTCTATCCAGACCACTGCGACTTTCTCCACATCAGCAATAAGGTCGTTTTGCTTTCTTATCATTTGTGTGTTCACTGGAGCAGCACTTTTGATTTCCTTCAGGAACTTTTCCTTTGAGTCACAACTTGGCTACCTGGTTGGAGCAAGAGGCCCAGCTTTCAGGCTGTCTCAGCTGTAGACGCACTTTCTTCACTAAGCTTTTAATGCAGAGTGAGAGGTGTGCAACTCCTCCTTTTACACGAACACTTAGAAGCCATTACAGGGTTATTAACTGGACAGATTTCAGTATTGTTGCATTTCAAGGAACAGAGAGGCCCAAGGACAGGTGAGAGACGGGGTATGGCCAGTCGGTGGAGCAGTCAGAACACGCACAACATTTATCCCTTAAGTTCACTGTCTTATATGGGTGCAGCTCATGGCACCCCAAAACAATTAAAATCGTAACATCAAAGATCACTGATCACAGGTCACCAAAGCGAATAAAATAATAATAAAACGTTTGGAAATATTGGGAAAATTACCAAAATGTGACACAGAGATAGGGAGTAAGCAAATGGAGCAGTAGCGCCGACAGACTCGCTCAGCGCAGGGTTGCCATAAGTCTGCAGTTTGTAAAAAGACACAGTATCTGCAGAGCACAGTCAAGTGAAGCAGAATAAAATGAGACCTGCCTGTGTCATCAGATGTCCAGTGTTCAGCCTTCCAGTTATGTCATAAGAGTTACAGCTGTGTGTTTGTACTTTTAATTTTTAAAAACATTGTTTATTTGAATTGGGATCCAAATAATGTCCACGTTACAGATAATTTTTAATTTACAGGTGCCGTCTCTCTTGCTCCCTCTCCCTTTTTATCTCTTTCTTTCTCTCCTTCTTTCCTTGCAATTTATTTTATTATTATTTTTTCTTTACACTTGTTTTGTTTTCTGTGGGCTCTTAGTTCCGCCACCAAGGATCAAACCCGGGCCCTCAGCAGTGAAGGCGTGGAATCCTAACCAGCGTACCACCAGGGGGTTCCTTCCTTGCCATTTATTTATTGAATAAACTGGGTTGCCTGTGCAGGGTCTGGAGTTTTCAGCTGGCACCCCATGTGGCTCTGTCCTTAGAGTTTCCTGTAAATTGATAGTTCTATTGGGAGGCTTGATAAGGTACATCTGACAGTAGATTTTGGGAAGGGCAGAGAGACCTGTGGATGGTTTAGGTTCTTCTGTAAGGAGCCTTGTTTTCTCTTTTTGTGATGTTTGTAGATGCTGCTGTTAGCGACCTAGATTCATTAATTAGGGTTTCCAAAATTGCTATAGACTAATTGTAGCAACTTTTTTTTCATGTATTAACTAGAAACTTCTTTAAAAAGAAATGCCTCTCATTTCCAACTTTTCTCCCATGTGGTACATTTTACACAGGAAAATAAGGACAAATGCTTCATTCCCCCCCACCCCCATATTTACTAGTTTTTAAAATAATGAGTTAATAAGCAACTGTGATCAGATAAGTGTGATTATTTATTTGGGGGGGGTGGTCATTTTGATTCGTAGGTTATACATACAAACACATATGTATACACACATGAAACCTACACCCTTAGTATGTTTCAACCCATTATGGTTATTTTTCATACTGATGTTCAAAGTATCCCACTTCGACTGGGGGCAGTGGGCAGAGCTTACTCAGGTTGGTTCCTGGGTCCTTTGGTAAGACGCCTGTGGTCTTTTGTAGGGTCCTTGTCATGTAGTAGGATTTCAGCCTCTTCTGTACATTTCCTATTTCGTATCTGTAATCAGTCATTTCTCTAAGAAGCCCTGGTTCTTTTTAGTAGGAAAAAATATTTGGACACCATATTCTAGTCTGTAGGGGTCATCATTGCTGCTGAAATTGCTTTCTCAGTGGACAATTCTAGGAAAAATGTAGACACATTTTTAAAAACAAGAAAATAATGAGTTTTTATTGATACTTCCAGGTTCAATTCAGGGCTGCTTAAGGTCTGTGCTAACCCTACGTTGATATCACATGTCTATCTTCTTTCTCCTACTCTAGAACCCCATTTCTCAGTAGCACTAGGAATTTTAGAATTAGCGTATTCCATAAATACTCAACTCTTTTATACCTTGATGTACTCCCAACAGTCCAAGAATAACACTACCGACACTGCTGCCAGCTATGTAATTAAGAAAGCAGAGTACATCTTGTTTGGGTAGTTTCCTTTGTCCTTAGCACATTTAGAGTGTGAGGAGTCCAGCTTCAGGTACGTGCAGACAAATCATTGTGCTTTAAAGTCGCGTGGGATAGTTAGGTTTCTCTATGTGTGACTATGCTACCACCTAGATATATATTTAGAACCATTTATTTATTTGTTTGTTTAAATTTATTTTATTTTATTTTTGGCTGTGTTGGGTCTTTGTTGCTGTGCTTGGGCTTTCTCTAGTTGCGGCGAGCGGGGTCTACTCTTTGTTGCAGTGCGCAGGCTTCTCATTGCGGTGGCTTCTCTTGTGGTGGAGCACGGGTTCTAGAGCGCAGGCTCAGTAGTTGTGGTGCACGGGCTTAGTTGCTCCGCGGCATGTGGGATCTTCCCGGACCAGGGCTTGAACCCGTGTCCCCTGCATTGGCAGGTGGATTCTTAACCACTGCACCACCAGGGAAGCCCCTAAAACCATTTACTTTAATATTTGGCATTGTATTTTAAAAATAACTAGGTTTTATAATTATCTGAAACATTTGCATAGTTTCAAAAGGAAATATCCAGAATGATGTAGATTCAAGCAAGGCTAAACTTGTCTATATATAATTTTGCTGCTTGTTTTAAAATAGAAGCATATATATATATATATATATATTTATATTTATCTTTGTTATATATTTATTATATAGTCATTATTTATAAAAAATAGTCATTATTTTACTGTTTGTTTTAAAATATAAGCAGATGCATATATACCAGATCAGATATACATTTATTTTTATATTTATTATATATTTATTATTTTACTGTTCGTTTCAAAATAGAAGCAGATACTTAAATATATTCCTATATCTGCTTATCTTGGCCGAGTGATAGTTTATCACAACTTTCTTCATCTTGCCGTTCCTACTTCACAGTATATCCTCAACATCATCTATAGCTGTATATAGAGATATTCCTCATCCCTTTGCAGAAATGAATCATTCTCCATTGTCAGGATGTGCTATAGGCTATTCAGTCAGTCAGACTTCTAGTCGACGTATGGGTTGTTTCCAGTATTTTGTCACTACAAAAAGTCTTGCAGTATACAGCTTGGTGCATATACCATTTTTGTTTGTTTGTTTAAACGTAGCTTTGTGATGGGTTCTGAGAAGTGGGATTGTTGGGTGAAATGATGGATGCATGTATAATTTCATTATATATTGCTAAATTCTCCTTTCTCTGTTCCAACAACATTGCCTGTATCCTCACAACGCGTCCATGATGAATATTCTCAAACTTTCGGATTTTGACAAAAACATAGATGAGAAGAGTTGGCTCAGTGTAGCTTTAGTTTGTCTTTCTCTTGTGATGGTTAAGAGGCATTTGCACTTCTCTTTCTGTGAACTTCATTTTCATTAATCTAGAGCCCATTTTTTTTCTGTTGAGTGGTTAGTGTTCTACTTCTCTATGTTTAGAAACTCATCATGTATTAGAGGTTTTAAAACTTTGTGATAAAAATAAAAATATTTTCCTGGTTTATTTGTTTTTTACTTTTGTGATCTTTTGTCATGGAAATGTTTTAATTTTTAAGTTACCAAATTTATGTATCTAATTCCTTACTGCTTCTGGATTTCAGTCACTGTTAGGAAAGTTTCCCTTCCTTTTAGGTTGTAAAGGAATTCACTTCTAGTATTATAGGTTTAAATTTTTACATTTAAATATCTTATCCATTTGGAATTTATCCTGGACTGTGATGTGAGGAAAGATTCCAGTCTTATTATTTTTTTCACATGATTATCTAGTTAGCCCAATACAACTTATTAGCTAGACCATCTTTTACGCAGTGATACGACATGCTGATTTTATTGTACGTTAATTTTGCATCTGCATTTGGGTCCATTTCTGGATTTCTAATACGTTCCTTTATTCTCTGACAGTTTATGTACTGATACTGTACTGTTTTAATTCTAGAGGCTTCATAATATGTTGTAATGTTGACAGGGCTAACTCTCTGCCCTCACTACCTCATTGCTCTGCTTTTTCATGGCATTTTTTACTATCCTTGCTTATTTGTTTTTCCAAATGACCTTAATGATCAGCTTATAAAGTCTGGCTCTAAAGAAGAATCTGATAGTATTTTTGTTGGGATTGCAACGTTAAAATTAATTTAGATCAAGTGGACATCTATGCTGACATACAAGAAAAATTGTAGCACTATAATTTTTAAAAAACAGGTGACATGTAATGATAAATACTTGTTTGAACTCTAGTGTTAATGATCAAGTTTGACATCAGCACTAAGATATCCTTTTATATGGGACATGTATCCATACAAGACATATAGTTTGACTTGCAGCAAATTGCATTTGTTTAATAATGAATGATCTAAAATCAAGCTTTTCCGTATCTATGTTTGCATAACTGAAATAGTCGAGGAAGCCCCCTCAAATCATAATGGTTGTGTGTACTTTTCTTTTAATCTACTGCCTGGATCATGCTTCATGGCTTTATGACTAAGAATGGATGTCCAGGCACAGCTTTCCAAAAAGAAATCTGTTCTTCTTACTGTTTCTGCATCCTCAGTAAGATAACTAATTAGCTCCAATTGAAATTAAAATGCAGTGAGTCTGAGTTTGTTGTTGCGGGTGGACATTATGTCATCAGTAGCAAAGATCCATACTTAAGAACTTGCCCATCACATGGGAGTTGTGTGGCCTGACTGTGATGGACTGCAGCATACTCTGCCTTTCAGCCACGCCTCTTTCTAGTGCCGTGGATGGACCTCGAACATCTCATATTTATTGGTATTTTAATTCATTCGGTTCACGTTAAACAAGCTACTTAATGTGTTGGAATAAAAGTTCTGCTCTTAAAGTCTAAGGTAAGATAGGTAAACCAAAACTGAAGCTCAGTGCAATAAATAATAATGCTAAGGAGTGTGCTCCAACAAAAAGAAGGAGTAAAACACAGAGGAGGTCACAGGGCCTGTAACACAGGGGAGGTGAAAGGAGTCTCCAGGAAGATGGTGAAGAAAGATCCAAGGGTGAGAGCAAAGCATTGAGTCCTAGAGAACAACTTGTCTACATTGTAACTGGAGAACACAGGGTTCCAGGAGGAATGCCTCTAAGATGAAGATGAGGGAATACCTGAAATGTGGCTGAAGGAAGAATTACTAATGATAGAGAATCTGGGTACGAAATGGTGATGGACAGACAGAAAAATCAGCACCAGCAATGAAAAAAATGAAAACAAAATAAATATCAACTCCATGATAATCAAACTTGTCCCAAGAAAGGGAATGTGTCTGAACTATATGGTATGGCTTAGTTCCACATAATATTTGCATAGTAATAATGATATCATTATTAAGTACTAATCTAACAAATTTTGATATAAATGAGTTGGGAGTCTGCATGGAAGGCAAGAATGTGTGGAGAGTATTAGCTGTAAGGGGAGATGGTGGTGTATGAGTTAGAGCCTTAGTGTCTGTAGCAGGAAGCCCATAGGTAGTATTCTGAAATGGAACAATTAAGAGATAGCGGTACTTGTTGCTTAGATATTGTAAGGAATTATCCAAAGAAACATCCAAGAGAGTAGAAAGTAGTTGCTTCTGGGGGATGGGAATAGAGTGATGGAGGGGAAGAAAACTGCCAATTTTCAAAATAAGTTATATAGAAATTTGACTTTTTAAACTCCATAAATATATGACATCGATACGTTACATTTCTAAAAGAGACAGGCAGGACCAGAACCAAAGATGGAAAGAGCAACATGATAGGATGGCTGTTGTCGGCACCATAATTTATCAATACCAACAACATGAACGAGCGTTCCACAGAACGAGACCTGGAGTGGGAATGGCGAGGACTGTAATCACAGCTCGGGTAAACGGGAAGCCACATGGTGTCGTAGCTGAGCAAAGATTGATGGGTTCGTAAAGCCAAGAAAATATATGCTACCTCCAAATGGAATTCCTGTTTAAATAGAACAGACTTAACGCGTCAACTGCTAATTAAATGAGAACACCAGAGAGAGAATGAAGAGCTGCGAATTGTGAATGCATCTTAAAAGTGAAAATATTGTCCTCTGGGGTAATACATTAACACCTTCAATTTGCCAAAGAATCAGTAATAATGGCCAATGTACTGTTCTCAGGGAAAGCATATGACTGCTGAAATGAGAGAATCTGGAATTCCAAAACCCATTGTTTCTTTTGGAGACAGCCAGGAACCATTGGCCGATGTTGTCGGTTACCTTCAAAAGCTACCCCCCCTTGGAATACACAGTGTCATTATTATCTCTGGGATTTTGGGGTCGGGAGGGATGGTGAGAAGGAAAAAAGCACAGAGAAATATAAACCTCATTCGAGCCACTAATTTTTAAGCATTTTACATCTAAAATTTTACAGCTTGGTTATTTTTTTTTCTTCTCCTTTTCCCACTTATCGCAAAGCATGATAAAACTGAGAATAAACTGGACGTGGAAAAGCTGTGCATGCATAACAGAGTACCCAGGTTTTTAAATGTATATATCAAGTTTCTACCTACTAACAAGAGCAGGAGGGACTGAGCTGAGGTCCCAAGGGTTGAATTGATCCGTTGTCTTTTCTGATATTTGAACATAGAAGATGGAGCTGGGAGTTGAGTTCTGTGTTCTCTACTAGCCAGGGTATCCTTTTGGTGTCTCTTCCTGTTTTCAAACTCTTTTGGCTCCATCATCCATATTAAATATTAAAATGAATGTCCTGGGAATGGATGCTTATTTTTTAAAAAAAACTTTATTTTTGATAGCTAATTTTTTTCTTTCTTTCTTTTTTTTTTTTGCGGTATGTGGGCCTCTCACTGTTGTGGCCTCTCCCGTCGCGGAGCACAGGCCCCGGATGCGCAGGCTCAGTGGCCATGGCTCACGGGCCCAGCCACTCCGCGGCATGTGGGATCTTCCCACACCGGGGCACGAACCCACGTCCCCTGCATCGGCAGGTGGACTCTCAACCGCTGTGCCACCAGGGAAGCCCCCTAATTTTTTTCTTGATTATTGAGATATAATTGATATACAACACTGTATAAGTGTCAGGGGTACAGCATAATGATGTGACTTACATACATCATGAAATGATGACCACAGTAAGTTTGGTGAACATCCATCATCTCATAGAGATGCACAATTAAAGAAATAGAAAAAATATATTTTGATAGCTAATTTTTAATAGTTGTATAATTACAAATGGTCTGTTAAACTACCAGATGTGTTTGGTAACAGCCAAATAACTAACAAAAAGACCCTTTAAAATATATCAATTTTTCTAAAACACCAACTCATTTTAATTTTGTGACACGAGTTTAACAGTATGCTATTCAGCTTCATAATGATTTCCTTCTTTACATAAACTTTCCATCCAACTAAATTAAAATATGTATCAAATATGTTAATAAGAATGTTAATAGAAGAATGGCAAGGCATAATTATGTATAACACAGTCTTAAGATATTAATAAATAATTCTGAGGTAAACAGAATCTAAATGGAAATAATTAAATTGATGTTTAGCTAGAAATGACCAAGATTTTATGTTAAGCAAATGGATGCTTCTTTTTAAGCGCCACTGCTGGGTTTGAAACTTTCTTTTCTGGGTTGGCCTCTGGAATCCTTTACAAACACTCTTGTAGGTTTTGGGTAGTTTGATCCAGTGCCTTGGATCTTAGCAAGGAGTTATGGCTGTGAAATAAATCTGACCCCTGTCTGAAGTTTGTTTTGAGTTTGGAAGTCATTCCGTAACAAACGGGTTCACAAAGATGACACCGCAGGGAAGTATAAATACTGGCAATTGGGGCAGAATTTGAGCTTCTGAATAAAGTTTCAAATTAGCCAAAAGAAAAAAATAAACAAAATTAAAAGTGGGTGAAGAGGACACGTGGCCTCCGTCCCAGATGTCAAATTTATGATTTCAGGGTGGCCTTCTGCGATGAGGGCGCAAGGTTCAGAAGTCGTGGTTTGTTCGTAAAATGTTGTCAGAAGTCCCAAGCAGGGGCTCATCCTGTAAGATCAGTTCTTTTGAAAGGGAGAGCTTTTTATTTGTTTTGTAGTTTCTGAATCCGTGAAACCAAGGTGGGGAATCTGGGCTGTTGTCCCCCCACCGGCTCCCCCCCATCTAAATTCAGTGTTTGTCTAGGACTGTTTCCACAGCGAGGTAAACGCTAGGGCAGAGGGGCTGCTTCAAAGCAAATGAGGCCCTTAATTTATCATAAAAAACAAGACTGGTTGTTAAGGTTTTATTGGATTACAATAAAGGCTCCTAGCACTAGGAGTCTGTGGTTTTATTCCCGGCATCACTGGGGGAGCTTGAAATCATAACCACAGATTATAGCAGTGAGCTTCCAAATTTCCATATCCTAAGCAAAGACGCTGCTTTCCTGGAGCTAATATGGAATTACATGCTCTGTGATTTTAGGAGATGTATTGGAAAATTTTCTGTTTGGATATCACTTGGAGAGGCTGTGATTCTCCAATCACCTCTGTGGTTACAGCTCCAGTGTTCTTAAAAAAGGAAAGGAGAGAAAAAACAAAACACAACACGAGATGATTGTTGTGACTCCCTCCGTTCTGTCCTCTTGTACTGTTTGAAGGTTTTCATTAATTTTTTTTCCTTTCACTGAGTTCAGTAAAAGTTCACATAAGGTCATCCTAGGTTTCAGGATAGCAGTGGCCTATGCAGATCTCCCAAATTACCTCTTATGAAGTTGTATTTTATCAGCCAAATAGACTCTAAAATCTACCGTCTGATGTAAATTGTACATATGTACATACAATTATATATTTAGTACTATATGTACATTTTTTGATTATTAATTTTTTTGGCCACTGTATTGGCCAGTATTGGAATGAGAGATTAAGTAGAAGACATGAACAAATACATTTTATTTTTCTTCTCGTGAGAGACGGCTGATTGAACTGGTAAAGCAAAATAATATCAGATTGAGTTCCTTCTTTTCTCAGACTCATTGGCGCACATACCTTTAATGAAACGGGAACAGAATCTCTGAAAGCTCCTGAGCACGTTCACTACACTGCGTGACGCTCCGGCTGGTATTTGTCCTGCAGCATCTAGACTCAGAGCCATTCCAACATTAGAGGAAGCTGCGTCCTGCTTTTCACAGTTGGAGAGAGAAGTGGGAAGGACGGTCAGTGCCTGGAGGGTTGGGAGGTTGTCTTTTATCTGGTCTCTTAACAGTTCAGTTTTCTTCCTCTACTTCTGAATAGGAGCTAATCCTTGGGAGTTTTCTCTGTACTGGTTTAAGATGCCCTTCCCTAAAATGTGTAAGTCATAGAAAACTCAGACTTAGGCAATAAAGAAGTACGTTATCTCATAGAAGTGGAAATCCAGAAATAGGATTCTAGGAGCCTTTTATTAATAATGTCTTTAAGGACTTCGGCAGATTTGGACTTTTGTTCCCGGGTATCCATTCTTTCCCTGGAACAGGATTCAACATGCCTGCCCATGTTGATTTGACTTAGCCCACCCCATGGGAAGAATAAGTTCCACTTTCCCTGCCTGCCCCCCTCCCCAGCCCCCCAGAACTTTGGGCTCCGGCCAGCGGTAAGAGAGCAGGCGGGACACCACACAGAAGCTCTCAGAGAGCGGCCGGCTCATGTCTCCTTTGAAAGGGGCTGCCTTCTGCCAGGAGAGCAGCAGGTCTCAGTAGCGGCTGCTTCTTAGCCCCGGTCTGGGAGGAGAAGACACTTGTGGGGGACCAGGGCCCAGAGTCCCACAGCCCTCCTAGTACAAAGGGAAATAAATGTGTATTGCCTTAAGCCACTAACACATTGGAGTTGTTTATTGCCACTGGAAAAAATGACTAATTTTAGAACCCGGAGTCCGTCCATCTCTCCACTCCAGTCCCTGCCAGCGAAGGCTGCTTTCTGAAGCTGGTTTTCCTTGTGGCTGGAGAATGACAGCAGTAGCTCCGAGCATCGCCCCCAGACACGACAGTAGCTAGGAGCAGCCAGGAGGCCTCTCATTCTGTGTTTCCTTAAAAGTAGAGGCACGTTTCGCAGAAGCTCCGTGGCAGACCTCTTCTGGCACCTTCCTGACCAGAAATGGGTCACAGGCCTGCCTCTAAACTTCGTCACTGGAAGATGGTAATGTTGCAGTCGACCTGTGTCTCCTCGGCCGGGAGGGCTGACTGTCTTTTTTTTTTTTTTTTTAATAATTTGTTTTCTTTAATTGAGGTATAATTGATGCACAACATTGCACTAGTCTCCAGTGTACAACATAATGGTTTTATATTTGTGTACATTGTGAAATGGTCACCGCAGTAACTCTAGTTAACATCCATCACCGCACAGAGTCACAGAAAACTTTTTTTCTTGTGATGAGAACTTTTAAGATCTCTGTTAGCAACTTTCAAATACACAAGACAGTATTATTATTTTTTAATTTTTTATTGAAATATAGTTGATTTACAATGTTGTGTTTCAGGTGATTCAGTTATGTGTGTGTGTGTGTGTGTGTGTGTGTGTGTGTGTGTGTGTGTGTATGTATGTTCTGTTTTAGATTCTTTTCCATTATAGGTTATTATAAGATACTGAGCAGAGTTCCCTGTGCTATACAGTAGGTCCTTGCTGGTTATCTATTTTATATATAGCAGTGTGTACATGTCAATCCCAGACTCCTAACTTATCCCCCCTCCTTTCCCCTTTGGTGACCATCAGTTTGTTTTCTGAGTCTGTTTCTGTTTTGTAGATAAGTTCCTTTGTGTCATTTGACTGTCTTTTGAATCTTATATATGGAGTGAGATGCGGGTGGGGACAGTTAGACACCTGAACAAAGTCAGGTCTTTGCCAAGCAGGGAAAGGGGAGAAATGAAAGTGGACAGGCAACCTTCAGTGTTTCCCATGCCCTCCTTAGCGTATCTTCGATGACTTTTCTTACAACTCTCCTCTTTCTCCCCCATCTGTTTTCCCTGACATTTCCTCTTTTCTCTCTACTTTGTTCTCTTTGTCATCCTCTTACTTTTGCCTCCTTTCCCATAAAGCATGGGGTATTTGTTGGGGGGGGTGACTTGGTCGGTGTTCGTGGAGGAAAATGATTTCAATTTCTTCTCACTTTACGTCCAGCAGAGAATCAACTCGCCTGTACACTTGTGAAACATATAGTCTTGGTTTCTGAGAAACGGATTCTCATAGATCGAGTGGAGCGTCTCCATTCAGTGCCAGAGATGCCCCAGCTTGCCTAGTTTTGAGGATTAGAGAGAAGAGGGAAGCATTTCTTTATTTTCAAGTTATAAGGGTGAGAATTAAGACCTGGGTCTCCAGGGCAGGTGGCTGGCCTCGGTAAGAATGCTGCAAACCTCGGGATAGAGCTGGTGTTCCAAGCAAAAGTTTCTAGGTTTTCCTGAAATGTCTTGTCTCCCAACTCAGTCTTAGTTCAAAGCCCAGAGCAAAAGGCCTGAATGACGTACTTTCAGGAGGTGTCAAGGAAGAGGGAAGAGCAGAAGCTTAAACAGCATCAGACCTTCCATTTACAGCGTGTGGAGCTTCCAGACCCGCTGTCCCAGGACGCGTTCTATTGAAGACTGATATTCCTTTGAAAAACCTTGTATGTCCCGAAAGTGTTTGGTAAAAATACATCCTAAATGTTTTCTCCTTTAAAAGCCAAGTGTGATGCGACTTCTTTGCCGTGAGAGCTGATGCATTGATTACTTTCTTCTTAAGGGATAGAATAGTATAGAGATAGCGTCGAGATTCTAGAAAGAGAACGTCTAAGATGTGTCCGGGGCTTCCCTGGTGGCGCAGTGGTTGAGAGTCCGCCTGCCGATGCAGGGGACATGGGTTCGTGCCCCAGTCCGGGAAAATCCCACATGCCACGGAGCGGCTGGGCCCGTGAGCCATGGCCGCTGAGCCTGCGCGTCCGGAGCCTGTGCTCCGCAACGGCAGAGGCCACAGCGGTGAGAGGCCCGCGTACTGCAAAAAAAAAAAAAAAGATTTGTCCGAACACCATAGTCGGGCCTCCTGATTCGTGGTTCTGCATCCTTGGATTCAAGTAACTGGGCATCGGAAATATTGTGGGGAAATATTCCAAAAAGCAAAGCTTCAATTTGCCATGCTCTGGCAACTGTTTACATGCCATTTATATTCTATTCACAACTCTTTGCATATAGCATTTACATTGTACTAGGTATTCTAAGCAGTCTAGAGATGGTTTAAAGTGTACAGGAGGACGTACGTGGGTTATATACAAATGCGACGCCATTTTATATAAGGGACATGATCATCTGAGGGTCGGCTGTACCGTTTGATACCTAATTCTTCTGTGTTTCCTTCACTTTCCTCATTGGTAAAACTGGGATACTAATACGTGTATTTATTTAGCAATGAGAGGAGATATGGTATGTAGTAAATATTAGCTTATTGTTTTAAATCCCTCTCTCTGTCTCTCTCTCTCTCTTCCCTTGTCCCTCTTTCTTTCTTCTTGTTTTACCCCAAAGAAAATATTTTCAATAGAGAAACAGTTGACTCGTAGGGAGAGTACATACACAGACTAAATATATCCATGAAATTGTTAGGTGGTAAAAAGGAGTGGGGGGTGGAACATACCTAGAATATAAAGTAACCTTTCTGGTGTTGTTCTTTCTTTTCTAAACTTGCACATGTGCGTGGATAGATATATCTGTATCCGTTTTGTAATATTGAGGATGTTGTCTCAAACCGTTAACTTTTTTTTTCTGGGCTAGTATGGAGAGGAAGGGTATTTTCACTTCTTATGTTATTTCATTAAAATGATAGGAACATGAATAATCTTTACTTTTCTGTTTGTTTTCAGTATTTTCATATAACATGTATTTTATTTATTTATTTACAGCTAAGAGAATTTTATTTTGGGTTACTAATTTCTGTTAGATCAATTGGTTTATCAGTGGAAACAAAAAACACGTTGAGGAGGGCTAAGATGTGAAAAATAAGCTTGGAGAGTGAGAGGCAAGGTGTACCCTTTGTCAGTTTTCAGTGACCCTGAATGGGTGAAGTTGAAACTGATTTTAGCAGGTGGGTATTTAAATTGCCACATTGATATTTTTTTATTTGGTTTCAATTATCGAAGAAACACTTTGTGGAGATCCTAACTGAATCATTAGACACTTATAAAATAAGGTAATTATATTATTGGTAAACTGGAAGGGTCCGTGAAAAGTTAAACTGAAAGTAAGGAACGGTGTTCTGGGGCAGAGAGCAGCGCGCCCTGTGTGACCATGGCCCCACCTATGCCCTTGTGCATGTTACTGTGTGTGCAGTGTGGCCAGAAAAATTGAGCAGTTTTTTGCCCCTGTTGTACCACTCCGCACCTGTTCCCTCTGCCAGAAATGGCCGACTTTGGGCAGCCTTAAAGGGCGTCTGAGCTCTTCTAGGTGTGTGTCTGTGTGGGAATGCGAATTGTTCTCATTTTCTTGCGCGGAAGGAAACAGCGGTGGCTGCCGCTCTCGGAATCTTAATTGTGTAGCCTGATAGCCTTTGACGTTCTGGGGGATAGCGTACGTCTCTTCTTCCTTCTATGACTGGGGCCGTAATTTTGCCCTATTTTTGCCACCCATAGAGAAGGTGTGGTTGTTTCCCCCGATTACAGAGGGTAAACCCCTGGATTATTCAGTTAGTAATTCTGGACAGCATTGGACCCATATGTGACCCCTGGTCTAGTGTTTAGTCATCATCACTCTGAAAGCCTTCCCTACATCTTTCCTCCACGGAATCACTGCCGTGGAATCTTCTCTCCTTCCTGTTACTGTTTCCTTTTCATAGAGCAGCTGTTTTCAAAATGTGGTTCATGAACCCCTGGAGGTCCTTAAGACCCTTGCAGAAGTCCATGAAGTCAAAGCTATTTTTATAATAATACTAAGCATTATTTGTGTTTTTGTCGTGTTGACCTTTACACTGATGGTACAAAAGCAACAGTAGAAAACTGCGGGTGCCTTAGCACAGACCCAGGCAGTGAGAACAGATGTTTGTAATATACTGTGTGATGCAATGAAGCACACACAAAGCACTCTGCTGCCTGTCAAACTCCAGTGATTGTCTTGAGCAGAAGCCCTTGTGTGATGGTTGCAAACAGAACTAGTTTTTTTTTTTTTTTTTATGGGATGTTCTGTTGAAAAGAACAGCTGACAGAAAAACTATGGGGTTTTGACAGGAACTTTTTTGAAAATAAATGAAGCGACCCTGATAATGTCAAGGAAAACAACTGACAGTCCTTTTTTTTTTTAACCAGTGATTAAAAATATGAGCCTCAAGCAAAAATCTGAATCTTTAGAAAACAAGTATGTGCCACCATGAGCCTAATTAAGTTTCCCAGTACCTGAAGACTTTTCTGATGAGATTGGAGGTGATATTAATGAACGTGACTTTGGATGTTGCCTAATGAAAATGTGTTAGCATTCAGAAAATCTGCAAATCTCATTGAACTAATACTTTCCAAATAACCAAGGCTTGATGATACAGAATTATATATGGGTAAAAGATCCATCCAAGTGAAAGGTATTTAGACCAGTGACTCTTCATGAAGCAAAGTACAGAAAGTTGATTGTTAGGGGTTCAGGTATCACAGTGAAACTAACTTTAAGAAACTACCACTTGTCCAGTTTGGTGTAGTGCTGAAGGTGAATTTCCACAATCATATAAAAAGGTCATCAAAAGACTCCTCCATTTTCCTGCATTACCTGGGAACCTCCATTTTTTTAAACCACTTTAACCGAAACGACATATCACAACAGAGTAAAAGCAAAAGTAGTTATGAGAGCCTGCAATTTTAGTCTTTAATTAGGCCAGACATGAAAGAGATTTACAAGATGTAAAACAATTGCATTCTTCTCACTAAATTTTTTTGGGAAAAATACACTTATTATTAATAAAATATGTTACCAGGGAATAAGTTTATATTTTAACAGATAAAGACATTTTTTATAAACTTCTCAGCTTTAATTTCTAATGTGGTAAACAAAAGCTTTGATTCTAAGACCATGTACTAGCTACAGGCACAAAGCATTGTAAAATGGACTGTTTGATTAAAGTACATACCACATTTTGAAGGATAGCTCCCCGATACTCAGAGTATCAACCTGTTGCAAAAACTGGGCCATTTGATCTCTTTCTTAATACTTTGCCAAGACAGCCTGGCATCTCCACCTCATTTCCTCTATAGAGCATCATCCTCTCTAAGCGTCAAAGGACCATTCCAACGATGTACTGAGACAGGCTCCAGGTGTCTTTGCCAGGATGTTGAATCCTAAGACATGGGAGAGTAGCCCTTTAGTGGAAAATTCTCTCCTATCCAGGTTTATATTCTGGCTGTATACTCCCAGCCTCCAGTCCTGTATCCCCAACATCAATTTCCAGGTATTTCCTCCTAGCTGCCACAGGTATGGAGAAGCCATATCCTTCAACTATTTTGATGATAATCCATTTCTTCCCATAGCAGTGAGTAGACTTGCCCAGGTGGGCTATGCTGAGCACTGATCCTAGTTATTGGGCTAGAAACAACAAGACGAGCCAAAGGAACATCTTGAGAGGCCAGACAGCATCTTGGAAGACATCTTCCTTAGACGAGAGTCTTCAGGCCACAGGATGCGGTTTTTCACTGGCAACGACAAGAGACGGCTTCTCAACACCTGGATGCTTCGTGGGACTCCGGAAGTTCCAATTTTCTAAAAGTACCCACCCTCCAGAATCCCTGTCCCAAGTCTCAAGGTCCTGTTGCCACCTTTTAAGGGTTATGAGTTTCATACAGGAGATGTTTTGCACTGTAAATTCGGGCTCCCTTGGAACTCCACGACTCCAAAGAACAAAGCTTGGGCCTCGTTTTCGGCACAGCTTGCCTGCTGGCTGCAGGATATGTAGGTTTCTCCGAAGCTGCCTGTAGGCTTTCTGGCTCCCATGCCTTGCCATGAGTTGACAGCTGGCTGTCTCAGCATGTAATTCTCTTTCTTTAAGGCTTCCAGGATATTTAACAAAAGCTACCCAACTCTACAATCTTTATAATTGTCACTGTTCTATATCTCTCCAGAACTAGAGAAAATGCATAAGCCAGTGCTTCCTCTTCTGCCTGGACCTGATCCACCACAGATGAGCATCTTAGGAATTGTGAGCCTGCAGCTGGCCAGGATTATCACCCCCCCACACTTGTCATCAGCAATGGGAGGCCTCTTGCCGTTTGGCGAGTCATCCACTTCCAGCATCTCTCCTGAGGCTCTCTATCCAATTGTCTAAAAAGCAGACTCTGGGACGAGGGCTCAAGTACCAGTAGCTTATGTTGGAGTTGAACCCAGCAGGCACATGTGGAAAGTAGATAGAGGAGGTAGAAAGGAAGGAAAGCCAATAGTATGTTAATAAACGGGGTGCCGTGGACCACGGGAGCTTCATCCTGCCGGTCATCCCCCTGTTGGCAAGAAAGCTGGATGTTTCTCCACCAGCTTCAGTCCCTACTGGTTGCCTAGAGCAATAACTCCTGGCACTTCTGGGCTGACCAACCGTGGGCTGAGCTTGCGCCTGTAGCCAGAGCCTTCTGGTAGACAGAGTAACAGATGGTTCAGGTAGGACACCACCAGTGTGCGTGAGAACTGCCCAGTGACCTCCGTGGGGGCTGCAGGATATGGGCGTGACGCTGCAATCCGTTTTGAAAGTTACACACAGGAGCTTCGACCCGATGTGGGAAAGGACAGGGATTCACCGAATATTTTTGCACATCTTAGTGTCTTGATGTTTCACATTTGTGCCTGGTGGTTTAATGGAAATTCTTTTAGTCTAGGAAAAGACTAAAGGCAGGCAGGCCAGTGAGAGAAGTGTGATAACGATCCAAGTATAAAGTGTGGAGAGGCTGAAAATAAGGCGCTAGTAATGAGCAAGTACAACAGATCATCCCTGCTTCTTGTTCTTCCACTATTACGTATTATTCCATGGGAGACGGTACCAGGATGCAGCTCGTAAGTATAGCACAGAGCATCAAAAGACGAAGATACGATATAATGCCACAAAAAGGTAAAAACATGCCACTTGCATATAGTGTAGAGACACGTATGTGAGTAATGTGGACACCAAAAGTGCAAAAAAATGCATCAATAACAAATACATTGACAGTGGTGGTTAACTTCTGATAATTGGAAAGAGGTTTCTTGGAGTTTCAGCTGTGTGATATTGCTTTATTCGTTAAACTGGGTGGTGGGTACATGGGTGCTCATTATATAATTATTATACTTTTTTGGTGTTTCTAAGTTAATGCGAGATGTATTTTAAAACATTTTAAAGCATAGGACTTGATGGCTTAATGAGAATAAGCCAAGTTGATTCTGTGTCTTCTCCTCGTGGCTTTTTACAGTACGATAAAAAAAGAAATAAAAATTTTTCCACACACATGTGTACACAGATACTCACATAAAATGATAACGAGGAAACGATTTGAATGTGTTACATTTTACTCACGGTCTATGCTGAAGCCTGGATAAGTGAACATTTTAATTAGCCGGTGACCTGTAATTTCCATTTGCAAAGGATAATTTGTAGCAGTCTCCTAATTATAATACAGAATCACCGAGTTTAGAGGGATCCACAATTAAATGAAGTCATTTTTACGAGTGTCTTCAGGAATAGCCCTAAGCTTTAAGATGGATTTTCCTCAAAGGAGCAAATCATAGAGCTTGAATTAAACAGCGTGGACGGGTTTTTATGATTGGCCTCTCTAGGCAGGGGGGTGGTGATGTTTCTTTCGGGTACAAGTTTTCCAGGAACAACCGCGTAACCTGCCTGTGTTCTTCTTGCATGGGAGGGCTTTAGTCTTTTGAACGCTACTTACACCAGAGTGCTTGGTGAATTGCGCCACTGCTGGATGACACCTCGAGAGAAACGGTACCAACAGTATCTGGTGCGTTTCCTCCAGCTGTGGTTTCACTTACCACAGCCCATCTCTGCTCTCACTGACTGTCGGTGATGTCAAAGTGCCCATTCTAAGGGACAGATGGAAGATAACTCAGAGAACACACTGGTTTCTTATCTTGCCACTCAGTTATTCCATTTCACGATAGGACTGAGACCCTCCAAGGAAAAAAAGACGCTCAAATCACTGATGTTTTCTCTGAGTATTTGTGAAGTAATTCTGAAGACAGCAATGCAGTTTCACAAGGAGAAAGCTCTGACCATAGCTTTTTATAAAATGAAAGCCATGCCTTTTTATCCCTCCAAAAGTTTATGTACTTGTTCCCAAGGGCGATATTACTTGCCATATCCTTGGACTTTGAATTTTATTATAATTTTTATGGGTGGAGGGACTGCATTTAATAAAACTTGAATAAAACTACATTTTTCCTTCGCAGCCAAATAAAATTGAACCTCAGGACATTTGCAGGAAAGCTATGTCCTGGGTTTCTGGTTAGGGTGTCACAAGGCAAGTGAGAGAGACCCAGGAATTTTACGTATAAACTGAAGATTCAGGGCCTTTTGTTTCTTCACCCTTAGTTCTGACTTTCTTTGCCTTTCTCTTTGAGAATGAGAAAATAATGGCTCTAATCTGGCTCTAGTTTTTTCAGTGACACGGGAGGAAGGAGATTGTGTGGTTATTTATTTTTCATAACCAGAAAGAGAGTTTCCTAAGTTTTCCACAGTATGGGGAGCCGTCAACCTCTGATAAATGGAGACTTGCTTTCTTGACTCTGTATCTTGTGTGCGCGCGCGCATGTGGGGGGGTGTTGGGGGAGAGGAAGGGTGGAGACATTTCTCTTTCATGTACAGTTGCACCTGAAAAGGTGAAGTCTATTCGTCATTGAGACTTTACTGTTAATTATTTTAATTGGATCATTAAATTGCTTATGTCTTTAACAGATAGTAGGGAGCAGAACAGGCCTTAACCCTTAATTCAACAGAGATTGTACGAACTATTTGCCTGGGGCATTTCACCAGGATTTCGACATCTGTGTGTGAGGAGGGGAGGCTTGGACAAGGGAAGAAACTCTGGGAGAATGGAGCGCTTTGGGCGGTCACTTTGGACAGCTACGAACAGCTACAAGACAGCAGAAGGCCTAGTATTTAGCAGTTTGGAGCTGTGTTATGTGGCTGAATACAGGCTTGTGTGTGCGCACGCGTGTGTGTGTGTGCGCACACGTGTACAGGAGGGGGGCACTTCTATCGTTTGGTGCCTTGAGCGGTGGATGCTAACCATCCTACTAGTGCAGAGGACAGGACCACACAAAGACCTGTCATGCCCCTGTCATGTCTTCCTTCTGTTGAGAAACTGATCAAAGAAAAAACTGAATTGAAGCGCTCAGACTTCTTGTACTTTGCAGTTTTGTTCAGAGTCCTGGTGGGTGGCAGTGATAGAGAGTCATCGACTAATTTATCTGGTGCTACCAGCCTTGGTGTTCTCTTGGCATTGGAGCCCAGAAATCAGTGAGTCAGCTGGGAAGTAAGTCAAAGCAAAGCCAACAGCAAAGGCAGGCTATTAACTTGTCCAAAGTCTCATAAATTATGCCCAAAGCAGGAGCTCTGGGTATCGCAAAACTTTTTTTTTTTTCAAGCTCTTATGTGTTTGTAAGCAAGACATCAATACCTAGTACTCTTCTCTCCTACTTTCTTTTCTTCCCCACTAAGCGGTTACATGCTGTTGTTTCCTTTTAAGCACCTTTGGAAAAGGATGCTTTAACTTTTTTGGAATGTTAGCAATACTATAAATATCTAGAGATTGTGATAAATCATTGGTACTCTATGGATTAGGCACTTTCCCGGTGGAATCAAGACATTAAATTAAATCATATGTAAGTGGTAATGTACCTATAAATAGCATCTCTAGTACCTATAGGTAATGAAGTGTTTGGAATCGTTCATTTCACAATATGAACAGGTTGGGACAGAGCAGCCAACAGCTGTTTTCAGTTCTGGGCACTTCGTTGGCCACGGCAGACGCACCTTCGCTGAGCCTGGCTGTTGAAGGGACGGCCTTTGCTGGACCTGTTAGCCCTAACACTGCTTAGTGATTTGTGTTGAGCTTTTAAGCATGAAAGGAAAGCAGTGTGGTCTTTTTTCCAGAGAAAGAATGGATAAAATGTCCCTGAGTCAGTACTAGGAGGGCATTATGACTTTTCAAAGTTGGCTCAGGCAAGCTTCACTTAACAATGCCTGGAAGGTCCCTCTGAGTGGAGTAAATCGTGGGTAATGATATATCAATTTCTTTAAAATATAGTGTGGTAAACCAATGTCTGTTCGCAAATGTCAGATCTGGTATCCAGGAAACCAGCATCGCTACTTTTCGAGAAGGGTCTGTGTTTGCAAACTAAAGAGAATTTCTGATAGCCTTTGATAAAAACAAATGGATAATCTGACAAACAGAGTGAGAAACAAGCAAGACAAGGACAGTCTTCACTTTTGATTTTAAGGATCAGTCCTGGTAGAAGGAGCTAATGCCCAAACCATTCCGTGCAGTTTCCTAACATTTGGTTCAGATAGTTTGATAAAGAAATATATTATAGTGGGGCTGGCATGATAGCTGAAAGGAACTAAAAAAACACAGCTTCCTCCAGTGCTACCCAGATAGTCAATCAAATAAAACCACATTGTGAAACAGGAGGGATGTTTCTAATTGCCTGAGCCCATGTGGAGACTATTGGTGAAGATCTGGAATATGGTGCACTCTTGTCCTTAATCCACCAGGAAGGTTGAAAGCAAATGAAGAGCAGTGGCAACAGATTCAGACCATCTAGCGGGGACACAGGAGGCTTGGTTTCCAAGTAACCTTGAGGAAGGGGCTGAAAGGGGGGCATCTAGGGCATCCAGGCATCAAACTAAAGCACAGTGTGTGTCTGGGCATCTTTGTTGGTCTTGGAGCCATGTCTTCATACCTCTTTCTGACAGTAGGGCACTCGACTGGAGGGTATTCTCTTTTACAACCATAGGGATGATTTTCTGTAACGTTAGTAAGACACACAGGGAAAACCACGTCTTTATACCAACACCTACTCATTCACAACACTGGCGCTGCCAAAGAGGTGGGGATTGTTGAAGGGGAAGTTTGAGGTCTCCTGAAGCAGGGAGTAAAGGTAGAGATTCTGTGATTCATCCTGGGCGCAAGTCAATGGAAAAGACTGCAAAGGTGTCCCATGGGCCAGCGGCGCCCGAGGAGACTCTTTAAAGGCTGCCAGCAGGTCAGGCTTCGCTTTACTCGGCAGGCTGAGGGCTAAGCCGGTCAGCCTGAGCTCTGTATTTCTGGGGAATTAAACCAGTAGATTATACTGGTCTCTCAGGGGGGTTACAGTACGAACCCCTTTGATAGATGTCCGATTACTTTGGATTACACGACGCTTATGAGTTTCTCAGGAAATTTGGTGTGCCCCTTATTTTGCCAAAGTTAATTGCCCTTGCAGTCCTGGTATTTCAAAGCCTACATCCCGTAGGAATTGGACTGAAATTTCTAGGCCCAGAGCTGTTGTGCCAGTTGTGATTTTGATGAGACTGTCAGAAAGGTTAGGGAGAAAAAGAAGTAGAAATGTGATAGGTGGCTTTACAGATCTCAGTTTAGATTCGGAAATAGAGATGCCAGCCACAGGCTGTAGCTCGTTCTCAGTTTAAAGGGGATCTAGAATTATCTCAAAGCCCTTCCCACGCCAAGGGGTTACCATTCTCTGATGATAATGCTAAGACAGAAGTAAAAGCGGAGGAGAAAGGAAGGTCACGTTGACGAGTTGGCCTGGGTTGCTGAGTGGAGCCGCCAAGGGTGGGTTTCAATGGACCAAGTCTTGCCTTCTGAGCACTTCTCTCAGTTCATCAGTCTAGCAGTCCATCCAGGTGTGTCTCTGCGTCAGCGTTTCCTACGTTACAGTGTCCGACTCGGCCCGCTCTAGTTGGGACCGTTGGGGGCGGCAAAATCGAACTGTAGGAGGCGTCATAATATAATGGTAAGAGTTTGGGCTCTGGAGGGAGACTACCTACCTTTGAAGTCCAGCTCTGCCACTTGCCAGAATATTAAGGAAATGATTTACCTTTCTGTGCCTCAGTTTCCTCTTCTGTAAATGGGAATTATAAAGTACCCACCTCATAGAATTTTGTTGACGAGTACATTCGTTTTCTTCTGTTTAGTGTCTTCTCCGTGAGGGCAAGGACTTTTCTGTGTCTTATTTACTGTGCATCCCTGGCACCAAGAGACAGCTCAATGCATAGTAGATGGCTTGATGTTTGTGAGATGAATGCATATGTATGGTGTTTGGAGTAATACTCAGAACACAGGAAACCCTTCATAAATGTTGGTTGATGGCGTAATTTTTCTTGAAAGTGCGTATTCTGTTTGTCTCCTTCATACTTCAGTGCCCAGCACGGTGCTAGCACATAGGACGAAGACGCTTGTGGAAGGCGGAATAATGTCCCCGTCCCCCAAAGCTGTCTCCTTCCTAATCCCCGAACCTGTGAATTTTAAAGAACACGGCAAAGGGGAATGACACTTGCAGACTAAGATTCTAATCAGTTGACCTTAAAGCAGGAGGACTGTGTTTAGCTTATGTGGTTGGGCCCAATGCGATCCTAAGGATCCTTCAAAGCAGAAGAGGGGGCAGAAGAGACTCGGGGGAAGTGACGTGACAGTGAAGCAGGGTCAGAGAGACGCTGCATTGCTGGCCTTGAAGACGGGGAAAGGGGACCACGAGGCAAGCAATGTGGGCAGCAACAGGAAATTACTAGAAGGCTCAACAATTACCTGTTGATTTGGGCCTGAACAGATACCATTTTTGTTCCAGTGATCCATTAGACTTTATCCTTCCTTCATAATATAAATGCCATATGATATGCTTAATGTAAAGAAATCTAACAATATATAAAACTTTAGGGCTTCCCTGGTGGCGCAGTGGTCGAGAGCCCGCCTGCCGATCCAGGGGACGCGGGTTCGTGCCCCGGTCCGGGAGGATCCCACGTGCCGCGGAGCGGCCCGGCCCGTGAGCCATGGCCGCTGAGCCTGCGCGTCCGGAGCCTGTGCTCCGCAACGGGAGGGGCCGCAACAGTGAGAGGCCCGCGTACCGCAAAAAAAAAAAAAAAAAACTTTAATAAGGAAGTCAAGGTCCTTTGGAGCTCTGCTACCCTACAACAACCACTGTGAGCTTCTAGGTGTTTATCCTTTCATGAATCTCTTCTTGTGTGCATGCATACACATGCGTGCTCTCATGTGTGCAAATATGCAGACACACATAGACACATACACACAAAGGTTTCCTTACATGGGATTATACCACACATGGCAGTTTGCGTTTTTATCATGGACACGTGTCCATCCTCCTAACACCAGTACCTCCCATTCCAGCTCAGTCTGCACACCCCGACTGGGAAGCCGTGATAACACCCTAATGTGTGTTCTTCAGTACTTTTTTCTGTACTTAGTTAATGTCAGAATGGGATCGTATGACAGAGTCTTTTGCAGTATTCCTCTTCATACTCAGTGATACCTCAGGAAAATCCTCCAGGTCATTTTTGATGAGTGCTCTGTGATGTGACTATAACTCATTTTATCCCGTCCTTGATGACATTCTCTGTGTTTTTAACTATTGACTACTGCAGACAATACTGCAATTCGTAAAGCTAACACTTCTTGCACAAAAGCAAACCTTCCTAGTTTTAAAGGCTATTTTCGAGGGATGCCCCTTTGGGGAGATAAGAATTCCTGCGAGGAGCCTGTTTTTTTCCCCAGAACTTAGTATCTGGGAGCTGGAGTTAAGGTCCACAAGAATTGTAGGAAGTGGAGGAGACAAGGAAGTTAAGGGTGAATAACCAGCAGATACCTTTCTCTGTAACTTAAATGAAGAAAGCCTCCCACTTAAAATCAATCCTCTCTATCAACTTTCTCTGAAGAACACGGTATTTGTTTACATTGGTTTACCGCTCCTAGGGAAATTCACATAGCGGAAGGTCCACTAGGTAAATGCTATTATATTATTGTTCCCTTTTGTTTACACCAGTGATGTGCAGTGATTCAGCTCCCTGTTGGGTGAAACAGCATGTTAATTAAAAAATGGTTGGAAGGTCAGTACTCTCGAGACATTCACTGATTCCCTCTGTAACCCTGTCTGTTACATTAGCTTTTCATAGGCAGCGGCAACTCCAAACTGGTTTGGTAAGAGAGCTCTCGTTGATGCTGTTTCTCAAGTACAGTCATTCGGGGATGTATTCTCAGGATCTGCATCAAAGGGACATTCTTCTACAGTCTGCACAAACCTGCTTGGCACGTGTTCTTGTTTATGGAAAATCCAAATATATATTTGTGTTCTTTTGAAAACGGGTGGCAGTCGGAAGGGACTTCTTGCAGGAGATTAAGACTCTAGCGTTCCACAGCAAGCAGAATTCTTAAAGCCCTAACTGGTTTCATGAAATGAGCAGAAGTTGGAACTTCTGTGTTGACTCTGGCTGACACGTAGACAAAAGAAAGGAGTCTGCTCAGCTGAGGGCCAGTAGCAGGTCCCACTGAAGGACACCCTGAGCTGGTCGAAGTCCTTGGGCCATGGTGAAGGGGCCCTTTCCTTCTATCCGCTATTACTGGCCACTGTATATGCACTGTCCCCGTCATTTCTCACAACTCCAAGGGGGAGCTCAGACCAGGAAAACTACACAGACGAAAACAGGCTCAGAGAGCAGTTTGCCTAATGTTCCGCGGCTAAGAAGTGGTAGGACCCGACTAAATACAGGATACAAAGAAACACCTTTTCAAAAGCTTTATTATGGAAAGTGTCGTATGTATAGTAGAGTTGAGAGCATATTACAATTTACTGTCCTGACCCGTCACCTGATTTCAAAAATTATCAGTTCATAGCAGTCTTGTTCTCCTCCACCTCTCCAGCCTCCTGTACAACTGGGTTATTTTGGAACAATTCCCAGATACCATATTTCTGTATGTATTTTCAAACGGTAGATATTTATTAAAAATACGGTCACAATACTGCTTTATGCCTAAATTAAAGTAATAATTCCTTAATGCCGTCCAATGTCCAGTCAGCATCTGCATTTCCCTAATTGTGGGGTAGGATTTTAACCCGGGTCTGCGCTAGAATTTTGAGTTACACTTGCGTGATCAGGTTGGCGAGTGAGGTCGGTCCACGCTGAAATGCTTGCCCCGCAGCATCCTTTGGTCCTAAATTCTTCAGATGCAAATCTGCTACACGCCGTAATTCCCTGGAATCCTCCACAGGCAAGCAACAGTTATAGTTCCATTAACATGCTTTGCAGATGGAAAAAGTAAGAAAGATGAGAAAAAGGTATCGTTTGCTTCAAATTATGGATATCTGGGGGAGGGGAGGGAAGTGACACAGGAAAACAGAGGAGGGTGGGGAATCTTTCCCCAGCAGAAACAAGGTAGGCATCTTTATTCCAAGCCAGGAAATAATATTGTTCATGAGCTCTTGGCTCTTGTCAACATGAAATGATTGTGTAAAGGCACCTAGTTGATTAACCTGATTTTATTGCCGTTTCTAATAAAGGATTTCAGCTAAAGGATTAGATCAGTAGCCTTTGATTTCTAAACTTAGGTAGAAGTCCAATTTTGCTCTTTGGTTCTCTTTCCGTGCATTCCTGGAATTCATGAGTTTTGCCCTGAACTTTCTGGGAGCAAGGGCCAAGGTCCGGACACAACTTTCCAACTAGTGCAAATCACGGTCTCTGGTTCTCCTCGATGTTAGCATGTGACAGGGCTGGAGGCCTCTAGTTTGCTCAGAGCAGTGACCAAGCAAATGAATGCGTGCTCTTGAAGATCTGACGAATGTGACAAGCCTGTGCGGGCTGGAGCTGTGGCTGGCTGAGCTCAGCTTTTTAATGAACCCAGGCGCTTTCTTGACCAGCCGTATGTGTTTTGCCCTATTAGACTGGTGTGGATCAGGTCAGGAATGCAATTGTGCTTTTAGCTCTCAGTCAGGGAAACATAGTCACGAACAGCACCGGCTCTATAATTTGCAGGATCAAGTGCAAATAAAACTGTGGGGCTCCTTGTTGAGAACTAATTCAGAATTTCAAGTTGGTAACAACAGAGGCTTTTAAAGTTAGGGGGCCCCGGTGTGACTGCAGGGGGAGCCCTCAGTGAAGCTGACCTTGGGCACAGAGCGCAGAGCCAGAAGCTGACAGGTTAAACTTCCTGATGCTTCCAAGAGGAACCAGTAAGAGGGAGCTGGGACCTTAACTCAGCTTGGTGGAGAAATTGTCGGAGAGCAGGGAATGCCCACGGGCCATCACTGGATAAGGTGAGAGCCGTTATTATTTTGGGGAAGTTGGTGTGCTTGTTCGCTAATCTATGTCGGTTAGCGAGAGAAAGGTCAGAGGTGAACTGTTGATAAATGAATGCCCTGGTAAACGGTGAGTACAAATGCAAGGGCCAGGCAAACGGCCAGAGGAAAAGGACTCGTCTAAAAAGAACGAGAAAGTTCATTCTTTCCATCCACTTCTCTCTCCCACCTCCAGCCCCTTAACAAGTTTTCCATAGAGAGAAAAATGTTCACAGCCAAACAACAAAAGACCCAAAGCAGATTTTTCACAGTCTGTGAGCTGATTTTCAACTTTGCAGGGGCTTGTACTTCATAGAAAAGAAAACATGTAGGCACTTCCTCCGTGCTTTTGCATTTGGAAAGGGAGGCTCCTCTCTTCTAGTGCTGAGTGACATCTTAGAGCTTATTTCTTTCCAGTAAAAGTGGAAAATATCAACTAAGGTTTCAAAGGAAAGGAAATGTAATGTATTTTCTCATCAAATTTGGCATTATCTCTCTAGCAGGCGGGCCTTTCATCTTCGATGCAGTGTTTTTCCATTGTGTGATTCGGAGTTTGCCTCCACTCTGTCCCACTCTTTTAACTCCAGCTTTCTAAAACACGAAAGTGATTTGCAGAACTTATCTTCTTTTCTCATTTGTTTCCTCGATACTTTTGATTATCACTTGCCAGGGTTTCTGTAGAGAAGCTCACAATTTTGCTTCTGCAAATATTGAACGTAACACAGATAACGTTCCTTTGTTAGTGTGAATTCGTTAATGACCTTGATAAAGAGAACTTTTTCCTTTCCGCCTCCAGCATCCTGGGAGGACTAAAATGATTCGGGGGCTGTTGATATGAACATATAAATGAGAAAGTGCAATAATAGGCCTTGAAAAAATCCCATTAATTTTTTAAATAAGAAGGAAAGCCAGGCAGTTCTGTTCCAGCACTTGAGAACTATGGTGAAGTACCTTCGCCAGCCTTCTTCCCCCTAAGCCTTGGAAAATAGAGATGTGAGATTGATCTCTAGGAGTCGAACTTTTAAATCAGTCTGTTATGACATAGATCACAGCACAGTTGGGTAAAGACAAGTGAAGGGGAAGGCAAGACCCTTCAGCTTAGAAGACTGAATTCTGTGTGGCCTGATGAAATGTATTAAAGAGCATACATCAGACAGACACGTGAGCAACGCAAACAAAAAATTCACAGAGTCAAATGTTGGCAGTGTTCTTTCAGATGCTGTCTGGGTGGGGACGAAACTTTAGTAGATGGACTTACAACACTCTTGACTCACTGGCAAGTCCATCCCCGTTGTCGAGGTGGCTGTGTTTTGTTTTCTTAGGCTGAGTGCATGGAACATTCAGACCACTTGTTAACTATCCTTAGTAACAATATACGCTCGCCAGTCGGCCTGATGAATACTCTTGGCTAACTTTGTTAAACCTTGAACAAGGGTAGTTCACACTATTCATTCACAAGTAGGTAATTCAGTTTCTGAGACCGCTTCCTTCCTTTCTCCGTGTAAATTAATAAACCACAGTTCTGATCTTACACGTAAGATGGGTGGCTAGATGAGCTGCGTCAGCCTCAGGAGAAAGACCTGTGCCAGGGAGGCTGGCTTTAGGCCCTGGCACAATCACAGATGACGTGCCCCTCTCTGAGTGTCGTCTTGCTGGATATCAGGGCTCTGAGCATCCTGGGAGCAGCTTGGATGTTCAGTTTGTCCTCTTTCACATCTTAGTCCTTCTGTCTATATATATATTTATCTTTTCTGATCCCTAATTTAGATCATGTCATACAACACACTCCGAAGGCTCAAAATGGTAGAGTGACACAATTAGGCCCCAGCTTTCCTTGTTGGATGCAATTAGCTCACGGTTCATATAAAACTGTCTAGAAAGCACCATGTACTCATCATGACTTTCAAGCTCATTCTTTTAATACATTTTACCTTTTTTCGCCATGTGCTTGACACTGCCTTTGCTTGTTTCTGATGGGCATCTCCTAGTGGGTCACATTCTCAAATCTGCTCTTGCTTTGCAAGCTAGGTTTTGATGCCTGTCTTCTGAAGCTGATCTCAGCTCCTTGTGTACATTTTCAGCCTTTTCTGCCTCTGTTTCAGCAGTGAGTCCTTCTCATGACCGGATGCACCGAGTCTAAGACTCCTGTCCGCGGTCCAGCTCTCCCACCCTCCCTATTGCTCTAGTCTCTCCAAACTTAAAAAAAAAAAGCCTTTCAAAGCTGGATGAATCATCTCAGCCCCTTATACGGTGGAGTCCAACCAAAGAACAGCAAGAAGAGTTTTGAAAAACCAATGAAGTGGGGAAGTCTAAGCAGAATCCTGGCACAACGACCCACTAATCCCAGACAAGGTGATTTGCAGTTGCAGGTAGCTGTTGGGCAGAAGTGGGCAAGGTCCTGAGAGTCTGCAGAGGGCAGAGATTTCTGGAAGAAGTGGCAGGAAGGCGAAGGGGTCATGGCTCCGAGGGCACTGTTATGTGACGATCCTGCACTTCAGCAGCCCCGCGAAAGCCCTGGGGTTCCCAGTGGAAAATCACTGCACACCGGTTGGGAGTGACCTGCGTCTGGAGCGGGCTGTGGATAAGCCACCTGGGGATGGAGCGTGAAGATGCTCCAGTCAGGAAGCCTCACCCACACACCTGTCTGCCGTGCTCAGCATGTGGTGTCCACGTGGTAACAGTACTCCCTGCTCTGGAAAGTATAGGTCGATTTGCAGCATATTTTCTTGGTGTCAGATGAGGCGGAGCTTGGGAGTTAATTTCAAGGCCTGGGAATTCTCCAGGGTCACATGGGTAACAGTGAGTCTTTCTAAGGAAATTTCATATTTTCTGAAACTGGAAAATGGACCCCTGAAAGTGTAGGGCTTTGATTTTCCAAAAAAAAACCCCAAAAAACAAAAAAAATCCTTTTATAATTTTTCATCCACATTCTGTACTCTACCACCCCAACTCTGCTCCTCATTGATTAATTTTACTTTGGCTTTAGTGGAATGTAATTTTGCTGTGATTAGCTTTCTGTCAATCAGAATCCCATGGCGATAATAACGTCTATGTATTTTGTTAAAGAACGAAACGATTTTTGTAAATGACACGTATTTAAAGAAAAAGAATGTCACCTATAAGAAGGTAAAGCACGTTGACTAATGTTTCTTTAAGTGAAGCTAATGGTGTGGAATATTTTATGGCATTTCCGTGGAAAATGTTACAGGACATCCCTCGAGGATTTCAGGGGAACTTTTATAGCTATTTCCTGCTCCATCAGCATGTTATAGAACCCTGTGGAAAGCAGGGGTGCTGGCTGCTGCATTTGGTAAGTCACGGCCATCAGTTTCTGTTGGACAGTGGAGGGGCTTACCGCACAAGCACGTTTGTGCGGACCGGATTGGGCGGATATCAGGAACTACGGTGACTGTGGGTAACCCTGGGGTTCAAGCGTATCCTTCTTAGTTGCCATAGAAACTTCATTACCGTAGTCCTCAGATGAAAGACTATTGAAAATTCTCATTTATAGTAGAGACCGGCTACTTTAACGCTTTCGATTTGTTGAGAGGTGGTGGTTTAAAATTTTTATTGGAGTATAGTTGATTTACAATGTTGTGTTAGTTTCAGGTATACAGTAAAGTGAATCAGTTATACATAGAAACATATCCACTCTTTTATTTTTTAGATTCTTTTCCCATATAGACCATTGCAGAGTACTGAGTAGAGTTCCCTGTGCTATACAGCAGGTTCTTATTAGTTATCTGTTTTATATACAGTTATGTGTATATGTCAATCCCAGTCTCCCAATTTATCCCTCCCCCCGCCCTTCTCCCCTGGTAACCATGTTTGTTTTCTACATCTGTGACTCTATTTCTGTTTTGTAAATAAGTCCATTTATACCATTTTTTTAGATTCCACAGATAAGCGATATCATATATTTGTCTTTCTGTCTGACTTACTTCGCTCAGAGAGATTTTTAAATGTCATTAAATACAGAAAAACTTAGAACCTACTTTTTTTTTTTTTGGAACTCTACTCAGTGCTCTGTGGTGACCTGAATGAGAAGGAAATCCAAAAAAGAGGGGATATATGTATACATATAGCTGATTCGCTTTGCTGTACAGTAGAAACTAACACAATACTGTAAAGCAACTATACCCGAATAAAATTTTTTTTAAAAGTACCTACTGTTTTGATGACATTACTGTGTGTAAGAAATCCAAACAAGAGTAAGTGCAAAGCGCATGCTCCAGAAACCAATCAGTCATGTAGGGTGGCAGCTTTGTTTACGTTCGTCTACAGTATTGTACATTTAAGACGAAAGGCACACCGAGAAGCTACTCTGCTGTTTCTCTGTGCGACAGATTTTAACAGGTAGCTGGAAGGGCTCTCACATTATCCTCTCCTGAAGATTTAAAACAGCGCTTTAAAATATTCCACTGATTGCACATGGTGATGTCATAATTAGGTAATTCTTTTATTCATCCCATTCATATGTGCTGTGAACTCTTTAAACCAAATCTGTAATGGAGAATAATTGGCCGTATCAAGGGTGGGCATCTGACATGAAATTAACACTTGAATTGGCAGAGAATCTGCACACTGTAGTCAGGATGTACAATCTGGATGGAGACCCTTAGGTGACCGTAGTCCCGGGGTGTTGGTTTAAGCTCTGGCATTAACTAGACTGTGGTCTCAGCAAAACTCATATTCTTCTGATTCTTGTACTGTCTGCATACTTCACCCCTCTATCATCTCTTGAAGGGACATCATAATTGGCGGTATCAGTAATACCACTTTTCACTAACTTAGAAAGTGTCATTTTCTATACACTTTCCTACCTAGGCTTTCTTACGCTGAGAATAAATAGGACAGAAATCATTATCCCAGTTGTTGCAGAAAAGAAGGAGCATTGGAGGTACTTGTTTTACTTCTCAGATCTGTTTGTCGAAAGGATGCGTAACAGAACCCAGGGATCCAGATTCCTAAGTCTCAGATATTGTCCATTGACTGGAACATACTGATTCTCTGGAGACATTTTTAAAGGATGTCAGTGTCTCAAGATGAGGATACACCAGTGAGCTCTGGGTCTTGGTCTCCTTGACTCAGCCGACATCATTCCCCAGGGCCCGGGGCTCTCCCCAGTTGCTTGTGTGTTGTTTTCCTTGTTCACATGGTGGCGTGTCTCCATGATGCCAAAATAACTAATCAGTTCAAGATATTCTTTGAAGAAGTAAAACCAGTAGTGTTTAGTGTCATGGAGACAAAACAACCGGTTGATTTGACTTTCATCCATTTTTCAATCAGTGGTTTTAGAGCCATGAAGAAATAGCCTGTCTTTTTTCATTTTATGAGGTCTTTTTCCTCCCTCCCTCCCTTCTCTCTCCCCCTCCCACCTCTTCTCTTTTTCTCTCTCTCTCGTCCTCCCACCTTCCCTTCCTTTTTTTTAAACACATTTTTTTTCACCCCAGGTAGCAAATGACCTTACAGAAAATTCAAAATACAAAACGTTGAGTGAAGAAAAAATGAATATAACTGTAGTCACATTGCATAAGCAAACACCTTTTTTCCAACATGTTTAAAGCGAGTAATATTAAAATAAGTAATATTAACCTTTCTCCTTCCTACGGACAGCTTGCTGATTTTCACTACACGTTGGGGATTTCCTCTTTGTTTCTGATTTATTTATTATTTATTACCTGATCTGTGACTGCAGAGGTACCCAATTGATTTTCCATAAGATCTTAAGGAGGTTCTCTTAGATCTGGCACTAGTTAGCAATGAACAGTGGTATCAGCCGATTTTTACTCACTCATTTTTATGATTTTTTAGTTAATTAATTTACTCACTAATTTTTGATTTTTTAATTAATTTTTAAATTAATTTAATTAATTAATTTTTACTTACTGAATATGAACTGAATTGGGAAAACTGAGTCTTGTGTTTTGAGACCCCAGTCATGAGTGGAAGTAGAACGATTTTGCTACGTAATGTCCTATCATGTCACGCTGTGACATTTATTCATTCGTCCAGAAAGTGTTTTCTGACTACCTTCTGTGTTCCAGACACCATTCTAAGTATGGGGATACAGTCATCAGAAAGCCACATGGGCTGGTTCCTGTCTTCAGGGAACCCATCAAACACTAAGGAATACCTGCATCAAGTAAGTCATTACTGGGAAGGACAGGTAGGAAGGAGAAATGCACATATCGGGCTAAAAGCCAGATGCAGAGGCTTTCATGGTCATGTAGAAGTTTATGCCTAAATCCTGTGGATCTGAACGTCTCAGATACCCAGCTGCACAAACTGCTTCAGTTGCCTGGGTGTCATTGCACCGTGAACTCCTGCTGATGTGAATTAGGAAGAAGGGCAAGAAAGCATCAGCTTTAGGAGTTACCTGATACAGAAAGAGGAAGCATCGATGTACATTTACACACACACACATATACATTGATTTACATTCACACACACACACACATTGATTTACATGTACACACATATACATTGATTTACATTTACACACATATACATTGATTTACATGTACACACATACACACATCGATTTACATGTACACACATATACATTGATTTACATTTACACACACATGTACACATTGATCTACATTTCCACACATGTACACATCGATTTACATTTACACACATATACATTGATTTACATGTACACACATATACACATTGATTTACATGTACACACGTACACATCAATTTACATTTGCACACATACATCGATTTACATTTACACACATATACACATTGATTTACATTTACACACACATACACATTGATTTAGATTTACACACATACACATTGATTTAGATTTACACACACACATTGATTTACATTTACACACATAAACATTGATTTACATGTATACACACATACATTTATACACATCGATTTACATTTACACACACATACACGTTGATTTACACATTGATTTACATTTATACACACACATTGGTTTGCATTCACACACACATACATTGATTTGCAGTTACACACATTGATTCACACACATACACACTGATTTACATTAACACATACACACTGATTTACATTTACACACACTGATTTACATTTATACACACATGCTGATTTACATTTACATACACGTGCTGATTTACATTTACACACACACTGGTTTACATTTACACACACATACACACTGATTTATATTTACACACACATACACATTGATTTACATTTACACATACACATTGATTTGCATTTACACACACACACATTAATTTACATTTACACATATATACATATACACTCCCTGCAGGGGTTGAGGATTGAGTGGGAACTAGAAAGTGCTGAGAATTGTCTAGCCTCCCTCTCTCCCTCTCCCTCTCCCTCTCCCTCTCCCTCTCCCTCTCCCTCTCCCTCTCTCTCTCTCCCTCTCTCCCTCTCTCTCTCTCTCTCTCTCTCTCGCTCTCCCCCTCTCTCCCTCTCTCTCCCTCTCTTTCCCTCCTCTCTCCCTCCTCTCTTTCTCTCTTTCTCTCTCTCTCTCTCTCTCTCCCACTCTCTCCCTCTCTCTCTTCTTCTCTCTCATCTTCTGACTTCGAGTTTGAGACCTATAGAGTATAGGTATCACTCTGCAGGCTTCCCATTTTCTTGACCTCAGCAACCATTCACATAAAGTGGGCATGAGGTTTTTTTAAAAGGTTCTTTAACCTTAAAGCTAGAGGTTCCTAGGACTAACTTCTTGATAACTCTGGAGGCCTGGCCCGGGTGGGGAGCAGCTGCGTGGCAGGGTCCTTCAAGGGATGACAGATCTGTAGCAATTCTAGGTGGTTCCAACTGGAACAGATACCTGGAGACAGTCACGCAGCTTAACAGGCAGGAATTCAGGGGCGTATGTTTTAGGAGGTCCTGGGCTAGTTTCATGTTGTGCCTAGGATAACAACTTGGGGTAAGCTTTACATGGCCACATACGAAGTTTTGATATATTTTTCAAATGAACATGGTAACTTTTTGGAAAACACCACAGCGACAGAAACGTACTGACCTGCACATTAGAAGAGCTGGTTCTAGTCCTGTTTCTATCTGTCATCCCGTGACTTTCGGCGGGGCACGTTGCATGCCCGGGTCTCTGCTTCTTCATCTTAAATGTGAGGATATTAACTATATGATTTCTAACAGCCCTTTGAGCTCTGTGGTTTTGTGATGTGAGGAGAATCCAGCATATCTTCACAGAGAAGTGGATTCGAACCAGGCAACTCTCCCTCCCCCTCTTTGAATCCTTGGTGGTCCTCACAGCGCCAGAACCTTTGAGATGTGTAAGGGATGTGAAATAAAAACCGCTCTGAATTTGGCATCAGTTGACTCCATGTAGCAAAGGTGTGACCCTGGGAGAATTATGCTTCATCTTTGCATCTCAGTTTCTTCTTCTGTAAACCAGGGCAAAAGTACTCACTCTCACAGGTGAAGATCACAGGCAACGACGTGTGTGTAAATCCATGGCACGTACTGGGGGCCGATTGGCCAGTGCCCCCTCCTCCTTCCCTCTTGCCCTCCCACACGTGGCCGGCCGGGTCTCACTAGGAACGACCTTAGTGGAAGCTTCTCCTTAGGGTCTAGTTGTCCACAAGCCCGGTAGATGTTGGGCGTCCACCTACTGCCTGCCTGCTTTGGAATGCTGCTTTTGGTGAAAGCTGGACTGCTTTGAGACTGGTCTCTCGTCCTGGGAACCTTGGCTGTTGGGGGACCTCTGCTAGAGCTGCTGGCAGCATAATCCCATGGGTCAGCAGTTTGCATAACTTCCCAACTTTCACCTGAATTCAACTAGGGAGTAGTGACACACTGGAAAATGCAGTAGCAGCCACTGCAATCCATCCCAGGGCCTCCCAGAGGCTTTCCGGGGCCACGGATCTCTGTGCTCCCAAGAATGCATTTTCTTCTGGTAAGAATATGGACAGCAGTCAGCTCACTCTTTGACTGGCTAATATATCAGAAAAGTCTATCTGCCCTCATAGCTGAAGCATGAGAAATAAAGTAGAAATAATTTTTTAAAAAGGTAAGAGTAAAGAAGGAGTGCAAGAAGACGAACAAAAGTAGAGAGAAAGAAGAAGAAATGTAAAGGAAAAAAGAACTGCAAATAGGGAGGAAGGAGAGGTGTCAGCAGTTTTTCCAGGGGCTGTAGATTTTCTTGGTAGAATCAGCACATAATTAACGGGAGGTGTCTCCCAAACCGCAGACTTTCAGAAGTCCAGAACATTATATTTTCATAATAATCCAGTGGTTTGGGAGTGGTTCTACATGCTGATTCCCGAATGAGTCCATTATTGGCTGCACTAGAATCACCTGTGGTTGTTTCTGTTCCATGAAGGTTTCTGGGCTTCTGCTCCAGATTCACTGAGCCAGAATCTCGAGGTGGGACCGGGGATCTGTCTTTGGAAAGAAGTCACCCCAGATGATGCAGATCTGGTGCTAATGTCACTGTTTCAGGAATACAGCGTGATATTTTCTCCAGCAGTTAGAACCAAGGGCTCCATGTTGTATCAGTTCTTCACGGGGGAAAAGACCCTGGGACATAGCTGAGTCTTGTATCTATCTATCTATCTGTCATCTATCTATCTACTGTGTATATATCTATATGTCTACATAGATAGTTATATAGATATAGATATATAGATGGATGTCTATGAGATGCCCAAGATCATGGGCATGGGTGCCTCACATCGTTGTACTATGTGTAAATTACCAGTAATGGCCTCATAGGTGGCAACCTTCAAATTTGAGATTCTCCCCCTTCTCAGACTGTAAGAGACTACTTGTGTAGGAAGGAAAAAGCAGACATAGCTGTCTTTCCTCCCAACCTGCCGCCACTTGTGAGAGGCCACCCTCGTGGCGTCACGTGCGGGCGAGGAAGCTGGGGTAGGCGGGGTGGTGAGGCAAGCCAGGCCACTGGCGCACAGGAGGTGGGGACACTGGTGACTGCTACGTACCTCCTGGTGTGGATCCTGACCCGAGTCCCAAGCACCAGCTGGTCCCACTCTACCACGCCTCCTGTCCAGGGCCTGCCGGCTGCACCATATCAGAGTAGCTGAAATCAGACACAGGGTACTTGCAGAGCAGTTTTAAGCCATAGTTTGTCAAAGGTGTCCCACGTTCTTTCCTGTTTCTGCAAGCCAGAGAGAGACCTCTAGCAACTGCGTTTGTGTGTATTTGTCACCCAGTGCAAATGCCCTTTGGATTCATGGCACACTCAGATGTGACTGTTTCTTTCCATTGGCTGCATTACACTAGATGTGCACAAAAGACGGAACCGTAGCCAAGCCACAGCTGCTTATAGGGTGTGTACTGTCATTTTGGTAAAATTCCTGGACTGTCATCTACCATCTATCACAAGTGTCTTTCTTCAAAGGGAGAATAGGCAAATAAACTTTGACTTTTGCAAGCAGAAAGAGCAAAGAATTGGTTTGATGATATGAATGTTATTAATTATGCAACATTTTTGGAGAAGAGGTAGAAGTCTGCTCTGTGTTTGGAAACACCAGAGGATTTAGCAGTTTACCTCCTGCTTTAAGCAAAACGCACCCACATGCCAACGGCTGCCACCAAGTTCCGCTCAGGAGCAGCTTGAAAAACCCCATTGGAAAAGAATCTTTAAAAAAGGATGTGTCTATACGTGTGTAACGGAGTCATGTTGCTGGACAGCAGAGACAGGCACAACACTGTAAATCAGCTGCACCTCTAAAAAAAATAAAGGGACTGAAAAAAAAAAAGCATTTAGGCAAAAGCCCAAGGTCCCAAGCATTTCAGTTTTGCCTCCGCGCTGGTTACGTTTCCAAGATATCCCCTCATCTTCTGTTGATTGCAAAATAGACAGGCCTTTAGAGAAAGAGAAGAACTTTTCTCCCTTTATTTTATAAATAAAGACTTCTTTTGCAAAGTATTTTAGGCATCTAACCAAAATACGCACCAAGAAAAAACTGGTGATATGGGGGATTATTGGATGAGTTTTTGGTGTTTATGCCTAGGAAAATAAAGTTTTGGGTGAATGTTACAAACAAGTATTCTGATTGAAGCTGAACTGACCATACTGTGACTATTTCGCCATTTAGTAAGTTTTTTAAATAAGAAAATTTGCCTTGGGTGCTAATTTCATTTCAGGCATCTGTGAAGTCTGCTATAATATATAAATATATAAAAAGTTAGATTTTAGTTGCAAGATTAGGCAATTTGGATATTGATTATACAGTTTATTTAGTTTTATTTAGTTAGTTGGTTGCAAAGCTTAGATAATGTGAATATTGTTATTATTACTTACACTATTTCTTTCATCCATGGGGAAGAATTCTGAAGTCTCAGGGCAACTTTGATAATTATCCAGTTTTCAGCTTCTTTTCAAAAGAAAGAAAAGAGAAAACAGGGAGAGGACAAGTATGATGTGCTCAAGACACCGGTCATGGTCTCCTGGCCACTCTGCCTTTAACTGGTCATGGTCTCCTGGCCACTCTGCCTTTAAAAGAAGTCTACCTTCCACTATGGTCCTGATGACAGATGGGATGCAAACCTGGTAGCAGCAGGTGCCCATCTTCTAGAATGAATAACTTTCATCATAGCTGGCTAGTTGGATGCTCCTAGGAACTAGGACCTGAGATCCAGAGACCAGTGGGGTTGCCTCTGAGGAGCAGGTTGGGAGCTAGAGTCAGTGCCGTGGCCAGGTGCAGATTGCATTTTAGGTAAATATAAAAGCGAAAATCCCTGTAGAAAAGGTTCTTCTACAGAGTAGAACAGAACATGTATTAGTTATATATTGCCTTACAGCAAATTATCATCAAATTAGTGGCTTAAAACAATGTACATTGATTGATTGATTGACTGATTCTGGAGTTGAGCTCGGATTTTTATTTTATTTTTGATTTTTTTGAATTTTATTTATTTTTTTATACAGCAGGCTCTTATTAGTTACCCATTTTATACATATTAGTGTATATATGTCAATCCCAATCTCCCAATTCATCCCACCACCACCGCACCCTTCCACTTTCCCCCCTTGGTGTCCATACGTTTGTTCTCTATATCTGTGTCTCTGTTTCTGCCCTGCAGACTGGTTCATCTGTACCATTTTTCTAGGTTCCACATATATGCGCTAATATACGATATTTGTTTTTCTCTTTCTGACTTACTTCACAACGATGCACATTTATTATCTCAGATTTTCAATGGGTTAGGAATCTGGGCATGGGCTAAGTGGCTTCTTTGACTCACGGTCTCTCACAAGGCTGTATTCAAGTGTCAGCTGGCACTGAGGTCTGATCTGAGGACTCCTCTGGGAAGGGTCCACTCCCAAGCTTACTTACATAGCTGTTGACAGGATTCATTTCCTGGTTTGCCCTTGCCTTTGGGCCTCAGTTCCTTGTCATGTGGGTTTCTCCACAGGGCAGCTTACAACATGGCAGCTTGCTTCATCCAAGCCACCAAGGGGGAGTCCGCCAGCAAGACACAAGTTACAATATAATGTAATGTAATCACAGAAGTGACATACCATCACCTTTGCAATATTCCATTGGTTAGGAGTAAGTCATGGGTCCTGTCCACCACACTAAAGGGATTTGGTGATGGGGATGTTTGTTGCTCAGCATTACTGAGCAAAAGCTGGCTTGTGCAAGGATGTGAGTACCAGAAAACAGATTACTGGAGGCTTTCTTAGCATCTGTCTGCCACAGAGCAGAAACAGAGAAGATCCAAGGAGAGAATAGTGAGAGACATTGAAAAAGAGAGACGGACAGACAGACAGATATATGGAGGAGGAGCCACCTAATGATTTTTTGAACTCCCATGAGGGGTCTGGCTCTACTTCATAGAAAGTGGGTCATACAAAATACTCCCATTAGCATTATACTAATGACCTCTTCTAAAAATTAAAAGTTTAATTTTGGTTAAGCACACATAAAATTTACCTTCTTAGTCATTTTCAGTGTACGGTTGAGTAGTGCTGGATGCATTCACGTTGTTGTGTTACCACCACCAGCGCCACACATCTCCAGAACTCTGTCTTGCAAAACTGAAATTCCATACCCATTAAAAAACAACTCTCCATCCTCTCCTTCTACCAGCTCTTGGCAAACACCCTTCGACTTTCCATCTCTGTGAATTTGCTTACTTTACATGCTTCATATGAGTGGAATCATACAGTATTTGCCTTTTTGTGACTGGCTTATTTCACTTAGTATACTGTTCTCAAGATTCATCTATGTGATAGCATGGGATGAGAATGTTGTCTTTTTTAAGGCTGAATGGTATTCCATTGTATGTATATACCACACTTTCTTTATCCATTCATCCACCGATGGACACTAGGGTTGCTTCCACCTTTTGGAGTAATGATGCTGTGGGAATGGGTGTACAAATGTCCCTTTGAGGTCTTGCTTTCAGTTCTTTGGGGAATATAGCCAGAAGTGAAGTTACCAGACCACATGCTGATTCTATTTTCCATTTTTTTTAGGAACCACCATACTGTTTTCTACAAGGACAGCACCATCTTACATTCTCTCCGGTCAGTAATGCACAGGGGTTCTGATTTCTCTGCATCTTTGCCAACACTTGTTTTCTGTCTTTTTGTTTGTTTGGCACTAGCCATCTTAATCGGTATGAAGTGGGATCTCATTGTGGTTTTGATTTGCATTTCCCTAATGATTAGTCATGTTGAGTACCTTTCATGTGCTTGTTGGCCATTTGTGTATCTTCTTTGGAGAAATACCTGTTCAAGTCCTTTGCCCATTTTAAAATCAGATTGTTTGCTTTACTGTGGTTGTTTTGTAGGGTTTCTTTATATACTCTGGTTATTACCCCTTACAGAATATATGTTAGCAATGACTTCTTCTTTAGTTGAGCTTATTAAAATGGGTTTCTGTTCTTTGTAATCAAATATCTCTAATTAAGGCATGAAAACATCAAGAAATTCTTGCTTTTTATCTCAATTCTTCTTAGTGTTTTGTGTCATGTTTACTGTTTAAAAAAAGGGCCCACTCCATGAAATCAATCCCTACAGATTTTATTAGGGACTGGCTTGGTTTTTTGGGAGCTGCTAGTAACCAGCTTAGAATTTTAAGATTAAGTCCAAGTTCTCACACAATTTTAGATCAATAACTTTTACCCAAGTGCTTTGAAATATTCAGATCGTGATAAAAGAATGTTTTTTCCTTCACATGATACAAATTCTTCCCCTCACTTTATATAAATAGACCCCATCCAAGAACTGAACATAAACCCAATATGTTTCAAATATGTGCCAAATATGTTTCAGCGTAGACCTTTCCCTGGAGAGGATTGGGGAACGGAAGGGAACTTAAGAGACTCGGAAGGGACTCATATATCCCATGCTTCCAGACTTTGACTCTTTCCAAGTTTCCTCCTCCCACTAATACTTGTTTTTAGCTTCTAATAAATAAGAAGTTAGAGTGTTTTTTTTTTCTTTTCACAGATATGATTAACAGTTACTGCTAAATTAGGTAGCTTGTCCAAAGTATATATATACAGCTTAAAATTATGGGAGGGACAAAATCTTTGTTCTCAGATCAGTGAAGATTGTTGTGGAAGAGCCCACGAAGCAGGTTGCTTGCTAGAATAGCCAACATATGTGTATTTTTTTTTAGCAGGTGGATTTCAAATCCGTATGTAGAAAAGTTTTCTTTCCAGAGCTAGTGATATATATTGGGGAGGGTGGGAGAGTTATTTTCCCCTTCCTACGTAGTACAAAGCCCCTGATTGAGTGACTGGATCTATGCTTTGCAGTGAGAGAGAGTCAGAAGGCTTTTCTTTTCTCCTTCTTCCTCTCCCCACCTTTTTTTCCACCACTCTAATGAAATTTGCAGACATGGAAAGAAAACCAAGTTATTTATAGGAGCGGGAGGAATGTGGGCGCTAATTGTGCTTGGTCTATTCCTAAGTGTGTAATCTGTTTGCTATTAAATTTTACAGTCTTTCAGCAATATACACATTGTTTTTTAAAGGGGAGAACTTCATAAATCTGGCAAAGAAAAAACAAAGAAAATTGTTCTGAGGGTTCAAATCATCTAATCAAAGTCAGGTTTAATATAAAAATTTATTTGTAGGATTAATCTCTCTTGCAGCTCTGATCTCTCCCGTCCCCCCTTGACTAGTTTATTCATTTTCCCTTCCAGACTTGTAAGGTTAGATATAGCTGCTCATGAGTGATACAGATTTTTGGTAGTGAGTTACCATGCGTGCAATGCACACTCATGCACAAGGAAAATTGGATCAAATGGAAAGTTATTGGATCCAAGTGTCTGAAGAAGGCACTGGGCCCTTACACTTGAAATCCAGCATTTTGACAGTCTAATAATGAGGATAAGTCAAGTTATTGGGTCCAGCATAAAGTCATTCTGGGTAGAAAGCTGTCACGGGAAATGAAGTTTTCCCAGGCTTTTTCCCCTTTATTGCCCCCACCTAATAATCCTGGGAACCTGCTTATTGGAAATTAAACCCTCGTTGAAAGGAACTAGAAAAATCATAATCTTTCTTAGGTGAATTTTCCATAGTGGGAATTATTTCCTGTTTGAAATTTGTTTTAGTGTGATTGTCAAGGCTGCAGGGAATAGAAAATTACTCAGCTTACTTTAAGAAAAGATCAGTTTATTATAAGACCATAGCCTTTTAAAAATCACAACTGGAAAGCCGTCAGGAAACCAGGCAGTTCTTGGGAGCCGTGTGGAGATGCCAACACATAGCACGTTTTCCTGTTTCTGCTGCTTTGGACTGTTTCCTCTGCCCGCTTCTGCTTCTGAACGTCTACTAAGAAGTTATTTACCTGAACACTGTTATTTTTTCTGCTTTGTAGCTTCTGCTTGTTCATTTTATTTTATGTTTTCTCATAGCTTTGGTGTGTTATGATCTGTCTTATGCTAACTCGTGCTACCATGTTGGCTTCAGTTTCTACTCCTCAGCTGCCATAGTCATCCAGTATGTTTAGTTAGAACTCTTGAGAAAGGGAATCTGGTGGGTTCAGTATGACTTCTTATGCCGTTGCGAAGCCGTAGTGTAGGCTGTAGGTCAGTTGATGATTTGGCTGTTTTTGAGTTCGTTGCCAACTGCTTTCAATTGTCTATGGCTTTGGGGTGGAGGGAACCGGGTCAGATGGTCCGCACAGAGGCTCTTCTTTAGTAGGACCTGTTGACATATCGGCTGTTTTGAAGATTAACTTGCTTTCCTCCAGAGAAGGTGGTCAGTAAAGATTAGAATCACAATAGTGATGTGAGTTTGGTCACTTGCCACTTCTGACTCCTCTGGGCAAATGAGATGATATCTACTTTTCAGGGTGTTTCTGTTATCTGATTGCTGAGTAGCAAACCACCTCCAAATGTGGTGGCCTAAAACAACAATGAATTGTTATTTTTTTCTCCTGATTCTCTTGGTTGGTTGAGAGGCAGTTCTACTTCATGGGATGTGTGGAAGGTCGAAATGTCTTCACTCACGTGGTTAGTAAGTGGCGCTGGCTGCTGCCTGAGAGCTCTGCTAGGACCAGGGCCTGGATTCTCCACCAAGTGGGCCTCCTTGAGTCATGGTGTATGGGTTCCATGGAGGAGCAGCTCACGAGGACGAGCCCCAGGACGACCCCCGATGTGGGAGCTCCCCTGCATAATTCCTCCTAAAGTCTTATTGGCCAAAGCTGGTCCCGTGGCCAAGCTCAGCCTCAGTGTGTGTGGAGACTCACAGGGTATAAATACTGGAAAGCATGGTTCACTGGGATCCCTGCAATAACAGTCTGTCATGCAGGTTTTGTCATATTAAATGTGATAGCAGGTGGATAACGGTCTTTAATGCTCGTAATTGACAGTCAGTAAGCACCTGAATAATGTTTTTGTTGAAGGAAGTATGGGCAGTTTTCTACACATAGCATAGCTACATTGCATTGTACGTTTGTGTTTAAAACATGAATGCGTTCAATATAAGCATTAATATTTTATCATACTTTTTGTAAACATATTTAGGAATTTCTACCTTCTTTGAAGATATTTCAGGAGTCTCAAAAATTCCAGGTGACCCAGAATTCTCTCCTTTTCCAAGAACCATTGCTTCCTGTCTCCAAAGACCTTACAATAACCATAAAACAGCTGCAAAATAGTACTTCAGCGTAGGCATTCAGCGTCAGAATGAGATGGGTTAATTAGGGAAGGCGACTCAGAGAGGGAGGCTTGAGTAGTGGTCAGTGAATCAGAATAATTCTGGAGTCTCCTGATTTTGTTGAAGAGGAAACGGACACTTAGAAAGGAGAACAGCAGACATGAACACAACATTGTAAATCAACTATACTTCAGTAAAAGCCGTAAATTAAAATAAAAAATTTGAAAAAGGAAGAAAAGAAAGAAGTATTTTGCCCACAATGACTGTCAGTGATCAAGCCAGAATTTGAATCTTTATCTTCCAATACATTCGTCCACCCACAAACACTGATTGCGTGCCAGGCGCCGTATCAGGCCCCATCTGTATGGGCAAGAAGGAAGGAGACCTGTGTAACTCTGCAGAGCTCACAGCCCACCCGGGGTAAAGACGGCAGAGAAGTGAATAGGCCGACTCACCGACGATCCAAAATTGCGGTACGTGCTATGAGCACACCCCACGGAGCAGAGTGAGCCTGTTGTTGGACTGGCTGGTCAGGAAAGGCTTCTCTGATGAGGTAACATTTCAGCTGGATTCCGAAGCAGGAGTGGGAAGGCGCCAGCTGCGTGAAGAACCAGAGAACATTCCAGACAGGGAAGAGGACTTGTCAAGGGCCTGAGCCTGGCAGGATTGTGATGTGTTAGAGGGAATAAAGGAAAAGCCCGAGCACTGAGAAGGAAGAGGTGAGAGGCACCTGACTGACGTGGAGACAGAGGAGGCCTCGTTCCCTTTGGGCCTCTGAGCTCACGAAAGGAAATCTCGGTTTTATTTTAGATACAGTGGGAAGCCGCTGAAGTTTTTAAGTGAGGGAGTGACATAATCCCGTTTATATTTTTAAAAGGCTTACTCAACAAACATTGAAAGCCTATTTATTTGCCGGAGCCAAAGCCAAGGGATAACAAGGCAGGAAGTTAACGTGGTCCTGGGGGGGCCTGTGTAGCCTAATGGATTGGGGAGTGTGGGTGGGGGGCGGACACAGCCACTCGTGACCACGGAGGTGTGGCCAGTTACGTAACAGACCGTTTGGTTGCGTTGCTCACAAAACCTTCCATGAACCTGTCCGTGGCTTCACTGAAGTGGTAGGACTAGGTGTTCCTACCGTGGAACCCAGCCTTCCAGCCACCGCTGAGCATCCAGGGTGGGGCCCTTGACCCAAGGAGGGTCAGTCCACTATACATCAGCAGTGTATTAGAATCTCCCTTAAAGTATTTAAGCAACACAGAGAGTGTAATCACCAATGATGAGCCCTGGACCTTGAAGGTGTCACGGCCGTGGTGCTACTATTTACACTGGACACGGCAAGCAGAAGAAGCCAGTCATCTAAAGGAACAGCCGGAAAAGAGGCCGAGAGAAGCAGAGCTTATATGTGGAATCTAAAAAAAATGGTACAAATGAACTTATTTACAAAACAGAAATAGTCACAGACATAGAAAACAGACTTACAGTTACCAGGGGGAAAGTCAGGGGAAGGGCCAAACTGGGAGACTGGGATTGACATACACACACTGCTATATATAAAAGAGATAGCTAACGAGGACCTGCCGCATAGCGTAGAGCACAGGGGACTCTTCTCAGTACTCTGTAATGGCCCATATGGGAAAAGAAGCTAAAAAAGAGTGGATATATGTCTACATATAACTGGTTCACTTTGCTTGTACAGGGAAACTAACACAACATTGTAAATCAGCTGTACTCCAATAAAAATTTTTTTAAAAAAGAAGCAGAGGACGAACGGTAGCTTACGATACTGGAAAGACGTATTGAAAGTGTTGGTCCCTGTAGGCTTCCCGGTTCCCATCTTCACAACCCTGGGCTCGTTTTGGTCCTTTGCCTGTGAGGTTGTCTACTGTATCCTTCCAGGATGCTTGTGTCTCTCTCCACCTCCCACACTTGAGTTGGGTCGTCAGAGATTTGTGTGCTTTTCACACTCGGAGAAGCAGGAGAGAGAGGTTTTAGGCAGAAACAATAGTTTGTTCAAAGGCACAAAAGCACAGACCTTCTGAAGGTGAGCTACTTCAGAAGATGCTCTCGTCATACACCTTGTAAAACCCCGGTGAGACCTCCAGCCTTGATGATGAAAGCGTAAGGAAGAGAAGTTGAAAGGGTGTTTGGAGCAAAACCTGCACTTACAGGTTTAATAGTTGGCGGCAATGGAGAGAATGGATTTTACCCCCGTTCTGTGAATTCCTCTAAGAATATAGAACTCCCATGTACAATTGTCAGCATCCAACATGCCACCTGGCGTTTCACAGGTATTCAGTAAATGTTTGAGATACCATATTGTCTTCCCTTCCCTATGCCTTTGCCACTAGTCCACAGCCAGCAGTACACACGGGCTTATTACAAATTAAGGTCCAAGTTGTGTAGTTCAAAGGTAAACACCGAAGCATGTGGGGCATTTGCAATAAGAAGTTCAAGTTCTCTTCTGCCGTGAATAATAAACCGGCTTCCAGTTGGCCAGCCGCCATATTCCTTTCCAGAGGCCGACTGGCAGCCAGCTCACACCCACCCCTCTTGGAATTTACAGACGTGTGCTGGACAGTGTGGGAAAGGGTGTTTTACAGCAGCAATTAGTTTATTCCTGGGGTGAACAGTCGAAATTTAAGGATAATTGCAGCAAGAAATTTGTTTCCTATTGCAGTGTGAATAGCCTGCTGGCGGCCAGTTGGCTGGTTGCCCTACGAATCCCCAAAAGGACGATTGGCAACTGTTTTGCATTTGTGCCTAGGAGGGATTTGCAGATGCATATTGGGGAGGGCAGGAAAGCCAGGGAGCGGGGGCTGTGTTTTTTTTACATAGGTTTGCAAAGCCAAGGATGGTTTTCTAGGAGGGGTTAAACCAGCAGGAGAAATTCTGGTCTGAGTAAGGGGAGTGCTAGTTTCTCCTTAAGAAGGGAGTTTCGGCTTGAGTGCCAGTTGGCATCTTCTAGACCCAGCTATAGGGCCAACACACACGCAGGCGGCAGAGTCACTTAATCCTTCTGACTTTGCTGTTCAGTGCCTGTGCCCGGACCGAGCTTGGTGGAGCCTGAAACAAGCTGCCCCCCTGAGCCGGTGAGCAGCCCATCTTCCGTGGCCCTGGGTGAACTGGTTGCAGCACCCTCTCCACGTTGCTACCCCGCCAGTTTGGCTGTCTCCCCACATTGATTACTCAGATGTGGCAAGCGTTGTTATTGTTGTTTGTTTGCATTTCACGAGGACAGACGCAAGAGTTTGCAGGCTGCTTTCTTCACACGGTTTCCCTAATCTGTTACACTCCCTGGTGCAGGCTGCAATTTGAAAGGTCAGCTCCGGCAGCAGCAATATCACATGTATGTATAGCCTTGTCTTTTAGGATTATTGTGTAATTATGTTTTACTATTTCCGTAGGAATCTTTAGGAAGGCATTTTTGGTGAAAATCACCAGGGAAATATGCAAAAGAGCTAAACTTGGAGATCTTGATTCCAGTTACTAGAGGTTTAATCTTTCCAGGTAAGGGGAGAGGTGCAAAGTCTTGCTCGACTGATCGGTAACAGTTTCTCCCACTGACTCTGAGCTCCTTTAAGGAGTCACTGCCCTGGCGTCTCAGGCTTCTTAACTGGTTTTCCTGCACCTCCCCCAACGCAGGCCTCAGTGTGTTCTGCGTGCATGGCGGTTCTGGTCGTGTCAAGGTTAAAGTAATTGGAGATGTAGAAAATAAACTATGGTTACCAGGGGTTAAGGGGGGCGGGAGGGATAAATGGGAGACTGGGATTGACATATACACACACTACTACATATAGATAGGTAACTAATAGAGACCTACTGTATGTACATTACTCTGTGATGACCTGTACAGGAAAAGAATCTAAAAAAGAGTGGCTACAGGTCTATGTATGATTGAATCACTTGGCTGTACACCTGAAACCAACACAGCATTGTAAATCAACGATACTCCAGTAAAAATTTTAAAATAAGATTAAAGTAATTGAGTAATATCCTTTTATGGGGGGAAATAAAATAAATCAGTCTTCTCAGCATGGTTTGTAAAGCCCTACTTGATCTGACTCCAGCCTCACGTCTGCGGCCAAAGCTGTCTCTGCAGTCCGGTCATGCTGGCCTCTTCCTCTGACCGTCACATGCATCGTGACTCCTCTGGTTGCAGGGCGGCTGCCCATCCCAGGCTTGCCTCCTGGAAGGCTCTTCCCACTGGGCTCCGTTGGGGGTGGGCTGCTCCTTGCCCTCCGGGCCCCAGCCTGTGGACGCCCTCTCCCCTCAACCTCCGAGGTGGTCAGCTAGGCCTGTGACCCCCTCACGCTGCATGTGGAGCTCTCCTTCCTAACCCTGACCACAGTCTGTAAATTCTACGTAAGCTCAGCCTACCTTGCCCCTCAGCGAGAAGTAGGGCTCTGTTTCAGGCATCTTTTTGCCCCTGGGTGGTGGAATAAAGGTGAACTAGATTGGAAAGAGGCTGTGAGCGCTGTCACGTTAAGACGGAGGTGCCAAGTTTGATGTTAAGAAGTAGAAGAAGATGGGACCGAGGCCAACAATTTGGAAGGGGCTTTGAAGGAAACAAGTCGAGGTCCGCGTCGATTTTAGTCTGCAGAGTCTCAAGGACGGGAAGTGAATTTCACATCAACCAGGCTCTGAACTTCAATTTTGAAACCAAACATTGATTTGGGGGTTCAAAGAGGCAGCATTATAGAGGTGGGATCACTCATCTCCAAGCAAAAGGCATTTTATTTTTGTCAGGGTTTGCCCTGTCCTAAGTGTGGGCAGGTCAGGGTTTTAGCCCGGTGGCCAAAGCAAAGAGGGCTCCGCCAGTGCCCGGAGTGTTTGCAGCTGGGGATAAAAGTTCCCCTGGGGAGTTCTAAGTGGTTTTGCAGCAGAGGTGGTTGCTGGGTGTGTGTGTATAGAAACGGAAGACGAAGGAGGAGAAGGAGAAGGTTAACGCTTAGGGGGACAAGCACAGCTCAGCAGCGTCAGAGAAGGATAGCGTGCGGAGGAAAAGTTGGCAGGAAGGAGGCAACTCGAGACAAGAGCCCACACTTTGCAAGGGAAAACAGGAGAGACTTTCAAGAAAGAGGGTCTGGAGAAGGAGGATGAGAACAGAAAAATCGCCTTGAGATTTATTCAGAATGAGGCTGTGGATGGCCTTGGAAAGGGCAGTGTTATTGGAGTGCTGGGGGATGGAAACCAGAGATCAGGCTGTTGAGAAGGGGATTCCGAGAAAGTGGGGAAGTCAGAGCCGCGCACTCGGGTTGAAAAATCTTTAAATCTTTCAACCATCTAAAGAGGTTGCCAAAGGCAAAAACCCTTGCCTGCCATGGAGCTATTGGACAAATTGTTCCCTTCTCCTGATCGCTGTTCTCAGAAAGCTCAGGGCCGTCGGGTCCCAGCCAGATGTGTTGAGGGTCAGGACTGAGATGGACATCTTGGGAGATGAGGTGAGGGTGTGTTGTGCACCCTCAGCGTCTGGCAGCGCTCGTGGGCAGGAGTCCATCCCCACGGATGGCCCTTCCTTGGCGTGACCTGCTGTTACCATTAGCTTCTCTTCCAGTAGTCCTAAATCTATCATAAAGCATGAAAACTGGTGTTTGGAATATGATCTAATTAGTGCATTTTGCTTTATCTGAACTCAATGGCAGAAGAAATGTTGGCTTTGGACTCGCATCCCTCGGGCTGTGTGGTGGTGCCGGGACAGCAAAAACTGAGATGTAGGAGGGAGGAGCGTACTGCTCACCAGACGGAGGCCTGGTGGGAAGGGTGGAAATCAGCGTGAGTTAGGTTTACCGGCAGGAGTTAGGCCATTGGTGTAGTCAGCGCAGGTGTGGGTTACAGCTGGCACAGGTGCAAAGCAGGTGCTCTAGGGCAGGGATGCAAGATCGTCATTAGGAGTCAGCAACACAGAGAATGTTACTCGGGCTTTGCAAAGGTAGGAGCAGGCTAGCATCTTTAATAGGAACGCAGCCCAGGGTCCTACAGCTAATTCTGTCCCAGTGAAAAGGCCACCCTACTTCACTCTGTGGCGTTGTAATCATCCTGCGCCCAGGAGCACCGTCTGTGCTTGTTCTCTTGGTGGAGTTAGTGACCTTGGGGCTGTCACGTGACCTGCTGGATAAGTGAGGCGCATCTTCTGAGAGTCCTAAGCTTCTGTTTATTGGAAGCTTCTTTCTCTGGGAGACCACCAAATTGGGAAGAGTCATGACAGATAAACAGAGAGACCTCCCCCTTGGGTCTCATAGTATCCTGCTCTCAGCCTTGTTGGAATGGCAGTGCGGGAATTTCTGTGACTGTCATATGGGCCTTCCGGGCCTGTTCCCGTGCAGCCTAGGCCCCCTAGTGCGTTGTAACTGTTTCTGCATCCTCTGGGCCTCACACTCTTCTGCTTCGCTGGTGTGAGCCAGGTCTTGTTCTTGAGTGTAATGTTAGATGTAGCTCAGGATAAGAATTACACTTTGAAGCTCACCACGACTTACACTTTTAGGCTACAGGAAGCAAGCAGTTGACCCACACCTTCTCGGAAGTCTAAGGTAGGTAAGCCATCCTCAAGCCTCTCTGCAAGGTTTGTCCCTGTTTTGTAAATGCCCTTGTTCCCTTGAGGGACAATTTGCAAGTTGGGCTACAGCTTGCAGTTTGCAGATCTGGACTGTGCAGACAGTGCCGAGAATGGTGAATGCTGGAAACAGTGTGCCTGGAATTTAAGGTCACTTAAAAGGGGCCGTTCTGTATGCAGTGTCCTGCCGGTGAGTTGGGGCGGGGAGGAATTGTAAAACTCCAGGGTGCTGGTTGTGTACTCAGGTGCTGCTGGTTTGCAATTCGTAGGCAGAGGTCAGGTCTGTTGCTCTTCTAAGTGGACCAAGGGAGGATCTCCTAAAGTTGGAAATAAAATGATCACCTAAGATGGTTTATCTTAGAGTTTTTAGATACTAAAGATAGCCTAGAAGAAAAATAAGACTTCGCGTAGCAGGAGGGGAAGCTTGTAACTTTGGATACTTTGTCCACAACACTAATTATAATAAACTGTATTTATTTAGCACTTAACTACGTGTCTCATACTGCACCAAGGACGTTTTGTGCCATGTGTCATTTGTTTCCTACAATATTATTATCCCATTTTACAGACAAGGAAATGAAGCAGGGGGCTTAGATATCATACCCGTCGAAAATGGAGAGCAGGAGTGAAACGTACATCTTTCTATTTCCAGATCTTCTGTTCTTTCCAACACACCGCACATCTGGAACGGAGATTCGCTTTGTGTAGGAAAGAAAACTCTGCTTAAAACGGAGGTGGGGACGAAGCCTGGCAAACGGTGAAGTTTCAGAGCTAGGGAGAACTTCCGAAGCGGCCTGACTCCGCACCCTCGTGGTCTGAGTGGGAAAGCTGAGGCGCAGGGGCGGGGCTTGCGTGTATGCCTGCGGCTGTCGCTAGCAGTTGGGAAGGGATGACCCTAATCTGCTCGCCGGCAGCTGGCCTGGGCACAGTCTTCTCCAGCAACTTCAGGTCTCCAGGCAGCCTGTCCCTGAGGTCTCCCGAACTTTTGCACAGAATCAAAAACAATCTCAAACCACTTGAAGTGGCGTGAGGACAGGAATTCAAGGCACAACATTTTGGCAGCAAGAAGAAAGTGCTGGGCTAGATGTTTACCAAAGTCTTTTCCCACCAACGTCCTATGAGTCTGCGATCTTGGCCGAGGGTGTACACTCAGGAAGAGCCTGCAGTGGAGATCAGAACCACATAAGTCTGTATGATGGCAGTTCTCCCCCCAGAGTGAGGGTTTCTGATTTAAAGATTTTTATCTGTTCCTCTGCAAAGTCCTTCCACTGTGAGCCCCAACTAATAAGAAGATTTGGATCCAAGAACGTGTGGCTGAAGCCCTTTTTTTAAAAATAGATTTATTTCATTAATTTATTTATTTTTGGCTGCGTTGGGTCTTTGTTGCTGCACGCGGGCTTTCTCTAGTTGCGGTGAGCGGGGGCTACTCTTCCTTGCGGTGTGCGGGCTTCTCATTGCGGTGGCTTCTCTTGTTGCGGAGCACGGGCTCTAGGCCTGCGGGCTTCAGTAACTGTGGCACGTGGGCCTCAGTAGTTGTGGCTCATGGGCTCTAGAGCGCAGGCTTAGTAGTTGTGGCGTACGGGCTTAGTTGCTCCCTGGCGTGTGGGATCTTCCCGGACCAGGGCTTGAACCCATGTCTTCTGCACTGGCAGGCGGATTCTTAACCACTGCGCCACCAGGGAAACCCTCTTTGTTGTTTTAAATTAAATTTTTGCTTACTACTGTGGCAGGCTGATTCCTGCCCTACCCCCCCCCCCACCCCAGATTGTCCGTGTGCTAATCCCCGTGTCCTAAGCACCCCTGCGTTATATGGTAAATGAGACTTTGCAGATACAGCTCAGTTAACGATTCTGAGATGAGGAGGTTGTGCCGGATGGTCTGGTTGGCCTGATGCCAGTCAGATGTCCTTGGGAAGGAGGCAGGAGGGTCAAAGTCCTAGAAAGAAAATGTGAGGATGGAGCAGAGCTCAGCGGGGAGGGGCATCTGCTGGCTGTGACGATGGGGGAGGGTCCATGAGTAGGCGAGGAGGGCGGCCTCCAGAAGCTGCTGAAGGCGAGGACGGGGCCCCGGAGGCCTCCAGAAGCAGCACGGTCCCGTGGACCTGCTTCAGGGTTCTGACCTCCAGAACTTCCCCGTAACAGCAGAAACGTGTGCTTCTTTTAGGCCAGTAAGGTTGCAGGAAACTAATGCAATCACTATTTTTTCATGCTTGTTTCTTATTTTTGTGTTTTATTTTTCCTTGGCCCTTAGCTTATCTTTTATTTTGATGATTTTGTCTTTTCCTTATGGGTTTTTGAAGGCTATTTTTGTATTAAGGATATTAACTATATTTCAGTCACAAGTATTTTCAGTATTTTCTCCAACTGGTCTTATAACTTTATTTTTAGGGGTTTTTTTTTATTGCTTTTTCTTTCTTAATATATAGGAGTGAAGATTCTGGACTATACTGTCAGGAAGTCCTGGACTTGAGTCTCAGCTCTAATTTTGGACAAACTGTCTTACCTTTCTGAGCCTTAACTTTCCTATCTGTAAGTTTGGAAAATAATAGTATCTTTCCTATAAAAATCAATATAATGATTAAGTAAGATAATGCACATAAAGAATTATCATCACGTCTCGTTTCTAGTAAGTGAGCAGTGCATATTAGACCTTCTTCTTATCATTATCTTTCCTTTTATGGTTTCTTCTTTTGCTCAGTAGTTGACGGGGGAGATTTTGCTTTTTACCTTTAATCCATTCAGTGCCTCCAAATTTCAGGTAGCTAATAACTTGCTGTTTTCAACTTATTCCCACCACCAATTACAGCCATTTTCTCATGTCTCAGACGTTGGAGGAGACCAGCAGGTCACTCCCATCTTTCTTCTGACCCACGGCACGTTTGATGACTTGTCACTCTAGCCAGCTGGTTGCTGATGGCTGCCTTGTTCTTTTATTCGTGAAGCGATTGATAGGGAACCAGGAGTCAAAAAAAAGACTTCCCCCCTCATTCTCTCAGCTGAGTCTGCAGAAAATCATCTGCATTTCGGTCTGAGTAATGGCAGGTGGTGAAACCACCCATAAGTTCCAGGCTTATCTAACAGCTGGCTCACAGGTGATACGTATATAAAAGTGAGCTGGAATCCAAGATCTCTGCAAAATAAAACTTTCTAGAAGTCAAACATCTGTTAAAAGAACGCAGAATTCTATGCAGTATGTATCCAGGAGCAGTTTGAATAACCTGCCAGTTCTTTTTTGTTCTCATAATTTTTCAGATGAATTTGCTTTTGGAGGGGGTGGAGGTGGCTAGAAATAAGCAGAAATGTCTTCAAAAAATACTCCAGGTACACTGGGTCTCCTTCTTCTCTTTAATTTTGGATCAAGGTCTGTGGCAGGATTTGGAAGCTGTTTTTTTTTTTTTTTTTTTTTAAGAGGGAAAGAACTTCAGTCCAAAGTGTTTTACTCTCTTTATCAGCAGAGTTCTGAGGTGGTCAACACTACAGAAAATGGCGATTTGGGTCCTAACGCGGCGGACCATTTTGTTCAGAGATCGAAAGGTCAGTCTCGTTGGCCCTGTGATCTTAGGGGTGTTGCTTATCCTCTCTTCAAAGTGTCCGTCTTCTCGTAAACGACCAAACAGACAAACAACCCAGAGGATTATAAATGGGCTTCCTTATACTTGCTGTCCCTTTGATTTGAAGTGACAACAATTATTGCATGAATACTTCAACTGTGTGTCAACATTTAGGATCACCTGTTGAATGTCTAATATCCCAGGAATTGTGGAAGGAAAAGAAAGCAGGATTACTCATCAACGTTATAAAGCAAGGTTTGCGGTATGAATAGCACAGGAGAGCACCTCTGAGCATTTATACGCTCTTGTTTCATCTGGAATATTTTCTCTTCATTTGCTTAGAATGTGCTTGGTAATCCATCCTAGTGAAATAGCATGTCATTCCATTGGAGTGCTTTTCATTTGCCCAGAACCCCAACTGCCCACTGCTTTCTCCCTTCTCCCGCCCCCTGATGGAAACACCAAGCCTCCAGGAGATGCTTTTCCCTCCCCTGTCACCTCCTCTTTCCCTGAAGGGCTGCCTTCTGAGCGGGACTGTCTCTGACCCTGCCCTGCACACTTTCAAGCCCAGTACCAGAGGTCTGATTCCTCAGGTGTCAGACCTATTCTCTGTATTTTCCCGCTCAGGATGGGTCTCTCTCTTTCTGTTGGTGCCGTAATGTGGTTTCTCCCACGACCTGGAATCCCTTCACACTTTGTTCTTTATCACACACTCTTCCCCTGATTCTTTGCCCTGACGCAAGTTTTGGATCTTTCACTGCTGCTTTCAGTGGTTTTCTGCCTACTTATATATGAAAATCAGAGTGTGTAGTGTTTCTGTTTTCCAGTTGTGCAAGAGTCAGGAGCTGTGGCAGATTTTACTTGCTCTGCCTGTCGATCTGCATGGTGTTTGGTGGATGTGTAGACGTACTTGGATCGAAATGTCCACTGTTATCCTGGGGTATGGTTTTAATGATGAAAAGAAAAGAAAACAGAGTCTCTCTTTTGCTACCGTTAAATTAGAACGCTTCACCGTATGCCCTTTCTGCAAATCTTACAAAGGATCTTTGTCTGAACTGTATTCGGATGTTTAAGTCGTACCACCTGGTTGACCCATCTGAGATGCCTTTTGCCCAAACATTTACTAGAAAAACAAATCAGTCCTTAAGATGTGGGCATCCTCCTCTCTCTCATCCCCAAACCATCCTCAGTTGAATCACCTGTGGCTTTAAGAAGCATCTTGAACGCTGGGGTTCCAAGATCCTGTAACCAGTTACACCCTAAGACCCAGGCAGAAGGGCTCTTCTGGGCTTGTGCTTTAGAGGGCCGCACATAGCGCACACACGCGTACACACACACTAAATTTATTCAAGAACACACAGGCTTCTTTGTCATTAGGGACCTAGCACTCGGTGGTGTCTGCTCTTGTGACCAGTATTCTTCAGCCCTAGAGAAAAACTCCTCCATAATCCTTACAGTACATCCTCAAAACAAAAGAAACTGTATCCAGATGCCATGAAGGTTTCTGGATCGTGCCTGTGCTGACAGCAGAGGTAGCATCGGGACAGTAGAAGGGCTTAATTTAAAGGAAAGGCAAACTTACGTAACTCGTCAAATAATATGATATACAGTTATATAGTATGGATGCGCTAGACTTTTGCATAACCAGGTATAATTTCCCAAGAGTGCCAGGCACTCATTTTCTTACTCTCTTCCCGATCTAATTTGCGATTCCAGAGGAACTCAAGATTCGCGAGCTGAGGAATGTTTCACAGTATTGAACACTCCATATTACTCTTACACTTGTGTGTATGTAAATAACAGGCGTGATGTGTAATCTTGAGTCTTTACAGTGCCAGCTGGACAGATCCCAAATACCAGAATAGCAAATAATTTTATTTTTACAAAAATATATTGTAATTTTTAATTTTCTTTTTACATTTTAATAGAGAATTTCAAATCCCTAGAAGAAAAATAACTTCTTTGAAATCAATTCTTTTTTTATATTTTCTTTTTTAATGAAAATACACTCAAATTCATGTATTTTGAATACAGTTATGTTTTCTGTTTTAATCCTTTAGTCACTACTCTCAGGACATCATAAATTGTGGTGAAAATCATTATTATAATAATGTAATTAGTGAATTTGCTGAAATGAGAGCAAGAAAAATAAAGTCTATAGGCTAACTATAGAATAAGTTATACATTATGCCTGCTTTTAATTTGGTACTTACCCAGATAGTACCAGCTTATTAACAGAACACCCAGACATAATAAGAATGAGACTCAGTCCTCTTAGGTATTTGCTCAGTTCTCAGTGTCATGATAACCCTAACTTTATTCATGTCTTATCTTTCATTATGAAGGTTTGTTTTTCAGAGTGGGGGGAGAGAATATTGAAATCGAGCTTCATCCGTACTGTTGTTACAAGCTCTGCAAATATTTGGGGGTAGGTTTGCCTATCACCTTTCTTGGTGACTCATTCTAGAGATTTTTTTCATTCTGGTAGCCAAACAGTTTTCCTTGTGTCAAACAAAAGTCTTTTCTACTGTATCTTAAGTCATTTTTTTTCTTATATTTAAGAATACACACACACACTTACATACATATGGTGAGTATCACCAGATATGTTTTATAAGATGTGTCTTACTAACAGTCTTCCTCGAAAAGGCAGATTTGAGAATTTTGTTGGTGTTCCCACATTTTTGTGATTTATTTCTCGGGTCTGTCGCCCTACCACATACAAAGGTATCTCTCTGGTTTTGAGAGGTAAATGTAGAGTCCTTGATGTTATTATTAGAATACCATTGAAAACCTGTATATCTGGGAAGGGCACTTTATAGAAACATATGGGAAATACATTTTACAGCTAGATTGAGTACTCGTTTCTCTGCAGTTGACCTAAATCACATTTTATTCGGCCTGTACACTTCTGAGCGACAGCATGGAGAGCGGGTCAGCTGAGCTGGCCTGGCAGTTCCTGTTTCTGTCCCCTAAGGACTCTGTCATGCTGGCTCTAGGCTTAGCCGCTCACCCATAAAATATAGAGCTACTGGTTCCAACCTACGGCCTACCTCACAGACACGCTGTAATGTTTTAATGAAAAGTATTTTGAGCTTTTTTGGGGCGAAAAAAAAAAGATCCTCTCTATAAACAGAGAACTGTTACCACAATGTTCTTTTCATTAGTTCTTTGGATCCCCGTATGAAAGTCCCGGTCCGCCTAATGGACGGGGATTTATAGATAGCCATTTGTAAAAGCACATCCAAATGCACTCAAACATTAAACAAACACAGATGTGCAAATGAGATTGTGAAATTGCCCGACAACGGCACAGCCTGTACCTGGGAGTTGATGGGAGGGCCTGATTTTTCATAACTCTAATTATTCTCACACTCTACCATACATTTGAGGCTTAAATGGCCTGAGCTGGCCAGCATGGAAATGGCAGTCCTTTTTATAAAACTCTTAATAGTCCTCCGAGGGCAAAGCAGAATTAGGAACAGATTGTCTAAAGCTAGGGCTACACTGGCCTTTAGACTTTTTTAGAGATTTTAAGGTCTCATATAGATGGCTGTAGACACCCCGTAAGTAATGCTGCAGGACACACAGCTAGTGACTTGAGAGCCAAAGGTACTGAGCTTTGCAGTTTCCCATAGATTTCAGGCCCTGCTGTAGAAACAGTTAAGCTTTCGGAGCATCTGAGAGCTCCCAAGGGTTTTGTTTAGACACGTGTAGACACTCCCTGTATGGCACCCTAACGTTGCAGACCAGAGGGCACGGATCGGAAGTCCTGACGTTTAGGCTTTTATGACTTCCTCCCGCCTTGAGGCCACGAGTGATACAAACAAGAGGCGATTCTTACGATGACAGTAAAGCATCGACTTTGATGATCCACACTGGTGGCCTCCTCTCCCCGGATTCACTTAACTGTGGCCCTCCTCTCTGCTCGATGCTCGCTCAACGCTGGCCATCTTCTGTCACCATTTGGCAGGAAGCTTCTGCCCTAAATATTCCTGTCTTGCGCAATGGAAACGGTACCCATAAGGCCTCAGTCAAACTGTCACGTGAATGATTTTACATCTCATGAGGGAGATAAAACTAAACAGACCGGGATTGGAAAAACCATTGCACACCCTCACCCTCAAGCCGTCTTCGTCTGTCCTCTCTCCGGCATACGCTCTATCCACGTTCTGACCTATCGTTGCCTCCTCTCCTTGACGGTGACTCAGGCCGTCCTCCTATTGCCCAATCCTTGTTACGACTTGGGAGGTTGCTGTGGTGGTTTGTTTCTAATATCTTGCCCAATCTTTCCATTTTTAGTTCCAGACTATTGCTTTTAACCACTTTCAGCTCTCCCATTCTTTACAGAATGACATAGTACTGTATACAATCTAGCTCGGATACTTTTCTCACTCTCGTGCCAGGGTGGCTGCATCATACCCTGTGGACTCTACAGAAACGGCAAGTGGGAGATTGTCATACAGTCTTCTCTTTATTCTCTGAGGGGTCCAGTTCAAGGGACCCACAGTTATTACTGCATAGATGTGGTGTACGTTGCTCTTTGGGGAGGTGGGCGGCAGGAGAGCCCAGGTCATCCAGTCAGCAACTGATAGTGTTAGTAGCCTGCGTCCAAGTCTGACTGACTCCGGACTCCATTTTTGTCTGGTGTTCGCCTGTCTCCCCACTAGTCTGGTCTTTTTTTTTTTTGACCCTGGAGAGGAGCTTCAACTTATTACACCAACTGCACCAAAAACCATAACACATTTAAATTCCAAAGCAGCACCTGGCCCAGGAAGCTTATCAGCAGAAATGAGGGGAACGAGGGATTCGTAAGACAGGGACAGGGACACTGAGAAACTCCCACTCAGTGTTCCTGAGGGATGTGCCTGAAAGGAGGATCGAATCTGCTCCAGGAATCAGAAAAGGACCTGATTCCTGATTGCACTTCTGGGCTGATAAAACACAAAAACGTGTGGAGTTCCTAAGCAGAGGCCTGTGCCGTGTTGCCAGTGTCACTTACTGTTTGACCATCTGAACACGGTTTTGTTACGTTTTCATCAGAGTTATTCCTATTGTCAGTTTCCATTTTGCTTTAAGAGGAGTAAGCCCCTGCACTGTTCGTACACCACATCTGCCTCTGTCCTGCCCCTGGGAAGGCGCACATCTGAGGAAGGTGTGGTAGCCGTGCATCGTGGTACCTTTCCTTAGAAGCAGGGCAACCAAAGTATTACAGAAAGACGCGGTCGTCACCGAATCCTTAGGGAGTTCATTAAACCAAATAAACGTGCTTTATTCTGAGTTCCAAGGAAAAGGTCTTGATCATTTAGCTCCAATAGACAAGGTTTGTTAATATAGTCAGAGAGCGTTTCCCGTGGAGCCTTGTTACTATTTACAGCTTTCATAGACTCCTGCCTAAGTATTATTTATTCCCAGTCCAATGGCTCTTTATGAGGTGTGCATTTGACTTGGTCGTGAGCACTTGCTTAGTTGGTGGAAGCTCTTCTGTTTGTTGCAGACGTGGACGGGGAGTTCGCTCTTGTTCAAATTCTACTGCAATTTTTTGTTTCATAACCTACTGCCTAGGTAGGTAATAATAGAAACAAACACAGAAAATGACTGTAATTTTTTCCTGGTGAAATTTCCCTGTTAGTTTCAATCATGCAGAGTGACTAGTGTGAGGTAATGGCTATTACTTTCTTAGAATTATTTGTGTTCTGCAGTGTGTTTTGCTTTAATAAAACTCAGGATATCATTTTGAATATCTCGTTCTTCCGTATGAGCCTGGTTTTCATCTGGAAACTTCATGTGTTACATGCGTACTTAGCTCGGAGTAGGCTGGTACCATAGCCGAGGCTAACAGCAACAACAAAAAGTTGAAAAAGTGAACAGGATCTCGAAAATGCTTTTATCACCACCTCCAGATTGCTTTTTTTTTTTTTTTTTGCTTAACTCGTAATATTTCTCAAATTTATTTGTCTTATTCATTGAGCACCTGTGTAAATCCTTAGGAAATGGTCAGACACATAGAAATGTCCCCAAAGCCCTTCTTTGTTGTCTTGATTTTATTTTAATGTAATAGAACCGACATAGGTGTAGCCAGTGTTTCCACAGTGGTTGTCAGGTGGTCGAATTAATTTTCTCTCGAATCATTGAGCGTCGTGGGGCTTTAAACCAAGTACATGGAGCTGCAAGCTGCAGGTCTTCGGTCTCTCTAAGTTGATGGACTAATTTCTTTGCACTACAGCAGATGACTTTTCTGATATTTCGATTTTATATTATTGTTTTGTATAGGAGACCTAGACTTAAGACTTGTAGTAGATTACACAACTGAGAGAGAGAGACAGAGAGAGAGAGAGAGAGAAGGGAATGTGGTGAGTGAATCATTATAAAAAATTAAATTAGGGGCTTCCCTGGTGGCGCAGTGGTTGAGAGTCCGCCTGCCGATGCAGGGGACACGGGTTCGTGCCCCGGTCCGGGAGGATCCCACATGCCGCGGAGCAGCTGGGCCCGTGAGCCATGGCCGCTGAGCCTGCGCGTCCGGAGCCTGTGCTCCGCAACGGGAGAGGCCACAACAGTGAGAGCCCCGCGTACTGCAAAAAAAAAAAAAAAAAAAAAAAATTAAATTAAATTAAATAGTTTACATTACAAGCAGAGGTAAGAGACACTCAAAACTTGTCACTTCCTTGGGGACTTGGGGCAGTCCAGTGGTTAAGACTCTGTGCTTCCACTGCAGGGGGCTGGGGTTCGATCCCCGGTCGGTCGGGGATCCTGCATGCCGCGCTTCAGACAAAAACAAACAAACAAATAAAAAAACAAAAAAACTGGTCACTTCCTAGTGGCAGTTTTATGACCTTGTCTTACTATCTGTGCCCTCCAGGTTGTCCATGCCTGTGGCATCCGGGTGGTAGGAGTCCTCGATCACGGTGTACTGCCCTTCCCAGCGCTGCCTGCAGTGGGGCCACACTGGTAGCTAGACATGGGCCGTCGCGGAGTACCTACCCCACGGGGACTGGGACGCCCTTTAAAACATGGTCTGTACATTCAGTGGAAGAGTGTTCAGCCTTTAAAAAGAAGGAAATGCTGCCATATGTGACAACACGTATGAACCTAGAGGACAGTGTGCTAAGTGACCATATCCAGTCACAGAAGGACCAGTACGGGCCCTTCCACTTCAGTGAAGTGTCTCATGGAGTCAGAGTGAAACAGCGTTGTTGCTAGAGGTTGGTGACGGGGGAGGGGGAGATGGGGAGCTGCCCTTGGACAAGTATAAAGTTTCACTTATACCAGATGGATAAATTCCAGTGATTTGCTGTACGATACGGTGCCTATAACAAGCAACATGGCGTTGTGCACTTAATAATTTGTTAGGGGGATAGATCTCATGTCTAGTGTCCTTACAATAATAATAATAATACATAGTAAAAAGAAAGCTCCCTAGGGGATTCTGGTGTCCAGTGGTGGTTCAGCAGATTGGAACCCCCTTCAGGAGTTGTAATGAGGGAAGACTTTTTTTTTTAATTTAATTTTTTGTAAATTGAAGTATAATTGATTTATCAATACAGTGTTGTGCCCATCTCTGCTGTACAGCAAAGAGACTCGGTTATAAACATAGAGACATTCTTTTTTTAATATTCTTTTCCATTATGGTTTATCACAGGATATTGAATATAGCTCCCTGTGCTACACAGTAGGGCCTTGTTGTTTATCCATCCTGTGTATAATAGTTTACAACTGCTAACCCCAAACTCCCAGTCGGGGGAGTTTGGGGAAGATTTTCTAGAAAGGGTGACAGCTGAGCGGAGACTTGGAAAGTGCTTGTGAGTAATCCAGGGAAAGAAGGACGTCCGCTCTTGGAATTCTACATGGCTTCTGCCATGGTGCCTGCGGAAGCCTGGAGCCCTGTAGTTTCTCAGTCAACTCTTATAAAATGATAATGATGATAAAATCATGCTACTGTTAAGTGTTTACTAGCACACCCCGAGGCGGGACCGTGTATACCAAAAAGAGAAAAAAGAAATAGCAAAACCCCGTTTAGGGGTTAGTGTCCTTTGGCTGGGACAGAGAATTGGACTGGGGAGTAGAGATGAATAAGACTGGGGAGGTTCTCCACACATACAGAGGGCTCTAGAAATGAGAAAATCCTCGCTCAGAACCTGACCCAACAACGTCTTGTTTCATTGTCACAAATGAGAAATTGAGGCTCCATATGCTGGTGAATTTCCTGAGACCACGCAGCAGCTGAACGGCAGCCGGGGCTTGTAGGACCAGCCCAGGTCTCTTTCACGAGGCCACACACCGAGTTATCTTCTCTTGCATCCCTTTCCTATGAAATGCCTAAGAGCGATAATCAGCCTGATTGCGTACTTGGTGCGTGACAGGTACTGAGTGAATGTCTCCTAAATGACCCGCGGGGGACACCGTCAGAACCCATGTGAAGAGATGCACGTTTGTTTAAACAAACTGCTGGCTGAAAGCGCTTTGCTCCTTGAAGCCTGTTTCCCTCCTCCTTTCAGTTGGATGGCCCTTGCGTTCTCGGTGGGCAGGGAGGCACAGTGACACAGAAACTTCCCGACTGTGTTCCAGGAATGCCGAGGGAGCCTTGGAAGTGTCTCTGGGGGTGAGGACTGTGTGGGGAAGAAGCAAAGGAGCTGGAATCCCCCCCCCCCCCCACCGCTCACCCCTACTTCAGAAGAACAGCTCCGCTGCCTCATATTGGATTTCTGAGTAGCGTTTAGTGGGGGCAAAAGAAAAAGTGTTCTGTTAAAATAACAAAGCTTTGAGAAGGACTGGATTAGTGGGAACAGCAGTGTCGCTGAAATCAGGCAGTCCTGCAGCCAGATGGTCAGTATGGCTTTGGGCAAGCTGATTCACCTCTCCACTTGAAGAGCATATATAATAATACCTACACGCTGGGGCTTTCGTGAGGATTGAAAGAAATTGGGAGGTGAGGCTGCTAGCGCTCTGCCTGGTACATGGGAGGTATTATTTTGAACGGCGACTGTAGCTCTTCTGTGAATATAGCAAAAGTGTTCAACATGTTAACTTTGTCTCCAAACAGTAGCTCCGTGAACCTGATCATCCTTTTCAGTACCTTTCCTAACATTGTAGCTTAGCCTGGCTTACCTTAAACATGCTCAGAACACTCACATTAGCCCACAATTGGGCAAAATCATCTACCCCAAAGCCTATTTTCTAATAACGTGTTGAAAGGTGCGTGTAATTTTTTTGTTGCTTGCTTACTGGTACGTTGTACTTGACGTGTGGTGTCTTCCTTTTCAGTTGTTAAAGATAGTGTTCAGTAGTGCGTTAACTTCTAGACTGAGCTAATGGAAACTTTTGATCCCCAACAGAAAATAATAGCAACAATAATAATTTATCTTTTGGATTTTAGTGGCTCTTCACCTCCTCCTCATGTAAGACTCAAAAACAATCCAACTGGGCCAAAGGGCAAACACTGCATTCTCCATTTTCTAGATTAAGAAACTGAAGCCCAAGGAATAAAACGACCCGTTTTTTGAAGTTACTGTCAGTCTCTCTCTCATTTTTCCTCCCTCTGGGTTTCTTAGTTTCAAAGGTGGACTGACTTAAATCTTCTTATCTAGAGAGCCAGTCTCACTTGATCGCCCTGACTAATCCTGACCCAAGAAGTATTTAAATAAATGTCAGGTCCAATTCCATCACTCCAGCATAACCTACAAGGCTTCCTTACTCTGTTTTCCGTTTGAATGACCTGAATTTTCCTCAAGCTGTACTTCTCCCACTGCAGTTCCTCTGTTCCATCAATAGGGCTTCTACACCTGCTGCCACATAGGGCTTCCTCTGTGTTACAATGTCTTCGGCTTCATCTTGCAAACTGGGTACAGGTCACTTCCCTATAATGAGACTGAATGTTACGATAATTTTGGATTTAGTCATTTTCCCACCAAGCTGCTTTCCTTCTGTCCTCTTGCTTCTCTGTCCACCACCTTCCTTCTCTCCCACCCATGGACACCCGCCGGGCTAGAACTCCTTTCCCGGCTTTCCTGGGCTACTACACAGCCATGCCTCGCAATAAGATGTCAGATGCATTCGTCATGCGTTGATCTCGGCAGCAGGACCAAACCAGAACACACAGTCAGGGTTCGCATCATGCTTAACCCAAGGAAGGTTATTGTTAATACAGCTGGCAGCAGCGAGGACCAACATGAGTTACTCACTTATTGAATCAAGAGGTATGGGAAGACTCCCCATCCTAGGCAGTGTGTTGTGCACTAGGCAAATCACGTGTGAAAATGTAATAATTGAAGGCACTGCCTTCCTCTGGGAAGGAGTCCAGGTGAAACTCACAAGGGTTATTTATAGACCTGGAGGCCAGATACTGAAGGGGAGGAGAATGAGGCATTTTAGAGAAACATTTTTCTAGGAAAGAGGAGAGAAAGGACACGGAGAGGGTTACATGAGGTGGTGACGTGCAAGGGGAGGAACAGAGAATGGGGCAGGGTTATGAAGAACTTTGGAAGGGTGGAAACTTGGACTTTGCAAGATGGGGAGGGATTGGTAGAGAGATGTCATTAGAATTGAAGTTTGGAATCAACACTGGCAAAGACTCTCCTCCTGGCAAGGCGGGGAAGATGGATGAAAGAGTGAGAGAGATGAAAGCAAGGGAAATTGAGTCATAGCCCATCCAAGCACTCACCACTGAGGAGAAGGAACAAACAGCAAGGCTTAGAAAGAATCCAGGACTGGAGAGGCTCAATGAGAGTGAAACCCTTTTCTTTCCAGTTCCTGTTTGAAAATATAAACAACATGCAAATTCAAGTAAAAAAATTCTTCCTGTCTCACATTGAGAAACTCTCTGTTTCTTTTGTTGCCGTGACTCACTTGGGGACTGTTCTTACAAAATGCAACTGTAGGGATGGGCAGACCTGTTGGGGAAAAACAAGAGCCTGTCTGGAATGTTGATCCATTCTTTTTTTAAAAAAAAAAACTCTATTAGTTAGATTTGAAGGGAAAATGTCTCAGATAATCATAGCCTAACCGGGGTGAGGTACCCAGGACATCTTGAAATAACCCTTAAAGAAGCAATAGAGGATTGCTTGATGACTTAGACCACTTTTCTTAACTCAAATCTTACCCCGAAGGGTGCAGAGAACAGCTAAACTTGGAAAATGGGGTGGGATGAGGGATGGTCCCGGTCAGTGAATGCTCCAACAGGAATCATGAAGGACTGGATACTCAGGTTTGTTTTAGCGAGAGAGTGGGAAAGAAGGAGATGAGGAAAGCAAGTGGCCATAGCTCACGTCAAATCAAAGAATCAAATCCTGTGCTTCAAATAAAATACTTTCATGGCACAAAGTGTCTGCTTGAGAGGCTTACATGGATAAGTTTGGGGGGGGGTGTTGCCTCAAAAATAAGCTTTCTTTCACAAACCTAAAATCCACATTGAAAATTTTAGATGAGACAGATGAGAAAAATGTAAATTCTCTGATTCTCTGTAGGTTTACAGATGCTGTTGAAGGATTGGTGACCTTTTCTTTCTTTCTTTCTTTTTCTCCTTCCTTCCTTTCTTCCTTCCCTCTTTCTTCCTCTCTCTCTCTTTCTCCATTGTCTTGACTTTGGAACATTTAATCCTGAAATATGTTATAATGAGTTGCATTAAAAGTAAAAAGATTCAGTAAAGTATTTTGACATTCCTAAGGTGTCTATCTTCTGTCTCCTATCAGAAGAATCTGAGGTAATGGTGAGAATCTGAGGTGAGGTATTTCAAAAGAAAAAAATTAATTCAGCGGTAGAATGTGTGTGTGTGTGTGTGTGTGTGTGTGTGTGAGAGAGAGAGAGAGAGAGAGAGAGAGAGTGTAGAGAGAGAGGGAGGATGGTGGGGTTCAGCAGAGTCCTGGCTGTTCTAGGAAATACATCAGTACATTGGGGGCTGTGTGTGAGGTCCCTGAACCAAGGGGGTGGACACAAGGCAGATGGTATTTTGAAGAGCATCAAAGCAATACCATTTTATCTGTTCCTTTTTGACCTTGTGCTCATGACTTCTCTGGAAGCAGTCACTCTTAAAAAAAGAAGACATTATTGGAGGAGATAATACTCAGACTTCCCTAATTTTTTTGAAGCCAACGTGATTCAAATATACTTAGCCCTTCCTAAATGCTTTCTATATCTTAATAAGTGAAATTAAGCAGTAAAGTTGCATTTGTCAGTGCTTTATACGAGGATGGCTGTGAACTGTTCCGCCAGATTTGCACAGCATATCTGTGTTGCTCTGGCTTCAGATGCAGTTATGTGGCCCACAGATGATTAACTTTGGAGACCCCCTGGGAGCCCCATCAAAGAGATACTGAGTCATCCTCTTGAAGAGATGAAACCAGATAGACCAGAGGTCCTAATGACTGTTCAGAACAGACGTGAAATTTATGCTGAGGACCATGGACAGAGAACATGGTGGGTCCACATCTGAGCCCCATATCAAATGTCAAGAAGAAGGTCTGAAACGTTGCAATTTCTGTGCTGGCTGTTTCTCACATGGGCAACTCTATAATCCAGGGTAACAGCAGAGAGGCACTTGTTTCACACTAGTTCAGGATTCTTGTAAGCCTTGCAGGGAAGGTTAGATAGTATCCAGATAGAACACGGGGAGAATTCTCGTGGCATTCAGTGGATTAGAAGATTGTTATCTGCGTATATGATTTTCCTTGTCTGTTTATGGGTGAGTTATATTCCTGGAAGAAAGCAGATCTCTCTTATCATTGAGTTTGTCTGTATTCACAAGTTTTATTTTCCCAACTAGATTTCAAGATCCCGAGTATGAACAATGCCATATAATACTTTTGTGTTCCTTCATAAGCACCCAGTGTAAGGATAGGCACATAGTACTTGTTAAATAAAATTTTTGGCTAATTGATTAAATTGAAAAGTTGGGTACTTGAATCAAAGACTCAGTTAATTCCCAATTCTGGAAGATTAGACTCTTGTAAATTTGTAAAAGTCTTTCCAGTTGTTTTGATCATGCAGTGAAAGTGAGTTGCATATTTTTTTCAGCAGAGTTTGTTTTGCAATCTGAAACTTTTTGGACCTTGCTTTGAAAAAGGTTGAAATGAAAGGCATGGCAGTGAATCAGCAAGTTAAGTAGGTTAACAGTTAGTCATAACTTTAATAGATGAGACAATTACTCCATCTCTACCTTTTAAAAATAACCATATTTTTGATTAGATTTTAATCGTAAAGGTCAGAGGTAGGGTAAGTTTAGAAAATCAGAAACACAGACTGTGTTGGCAAAACTGCTTCATCTCACGTGTTAAGTTGGACAGATTAGCTAAAACAGGTTGTGAGAAACTTCCGTTTCTTAAATGAGTCGCTGATTGCATGATTTTAATGGTCTTTAACGTGTCGTGATTAGGTCTCAGAACTCAGGCTCCAAAGTATCGCTTCCATTTCTTTGTTCCTTAAAACGATCTGTGAAACTTGGTTTACTTGCTCTCCTGCTTTCGCAAAGCACAGTACGGCAAGTGAAAAAACTTGGTGTCTCAGCTTTGACTTGGCTTCTGTGGAACATGTGAATATTCTGCCTCCTGATGCAGATTTTAGAGCACGGTGAGCTGTTCGTTTTGAAAGTACTAATCCAGACCAGAAACATCGACTTACAGACGATCGTGGCCGTCCTGGCTACCTATTCCTGCATGACACGCTGCTTTAGCACTTAGGGACGCGGAACAGCGATCCTTTCGTCCTGCTCATGGCCTTGCAGGTCAGGAATTCGGCCAGGGCAGAGCTGGGTTGCTGATCTGCGTTCCCCGATGACTGGGGCCTCCGGTGGCTTGAGTTGGGTGGGATGGCGAGGCTGGGGCATTGGTGTGAGTTGCTGGTGGGGTTCACTTCCTTAGTTTGTCTCTATAACACCTTTGCTGGGATGGAACGTCCAGGGGGCCTTCTTCCTTCACCTGTGTGCAGTGTGGATTGGGATGGGTAGAATAGGGCCAGACAGGGATATATCCTTTCCCTCCCCTCCCTTCTCCTCCTTTCTCTTCCCCTCTCTCTCTTTCTCTCCTCTTCCTCCCTTCCTTCCTTTCTTTCTTTGGCTGCACTGCACAGCTTGCAGGATCCTAGTTCCCTGACCAGGGGTTGGACCCGGGGCCCTTGGCAGTGGAAGCATGGAGTCCTGACCACTGGGCTGCCAGTGGATTCCGCTCTCTCTCTTTCTTCCTAGGACTTTTCCACGTGCTCCCTTGCGTTTCCTCGCAGTATGGGGGCTCGAGAGGCTCAGATGTCTTACATAGTGCCTGGTGCCCCCAGAAGGAACTTTCCAAAGGAGATAGCACCAAAAGGCCCAAGTGGAATCTGAGAGACGTCTTAGGACCTGGCTTCTGGGATGTTCTTCTGCCTTATTCTACTGGTCAGTCAAGTCACTAAAGCCGGACTAGATTTGAGGGGAAGGAAGGAATAGCCTTGGTGGGGTTTGGTGTGCGTAGACAGGAAGGGAACAATTCGTGACAGCCGTCTTGGAGGTGATCTCCCACGTGCCTTTATTTTGTATTTCTTATAACAGGACATTTGTTCCCACTTGGAGGCTTTTTTTTTTCTTTCTTTTTAAACATTCTGTGTTCTAACTTCCAGTGGTTCTGTCTATGGGGGCTGTCTATTCAAAGCACCAGAAATCATGAGATTGATATTTATTGTCATTTCATTTTCTGTTTTGATACCAAGACACTACCTCGAATTGCTTACCTCAGGTTCAAATCCGCAAGTGTAAAGCCTATATACCCTTGACGTTTGGGGAGTTTTCATCTTTGAACTTCTTCCATATGCCTTTGTTCTCAATGACCCCCTTCAGCAGTTAATACTGTTCCTGTTAGGGTATCTCCAAGGTTAGTGCATCCGGTTGTTCTGTACTTAATTCCTTTAATTTTCCAAGTTCAGTGGTGTTCAGCTAAAGTAGATAGTGATGCAATTATTTGATTTATCTGGATTTTAAACCTATAGAACAGACGTGACCAGATCTTACAATGCCGCACAGCCCCAGTTCGATACTGAGAACTTCTGTGTGTGTTGTTTGTAATGATTTTTTTTTTTTTTTTTTTTTTTTTTTTTTTTTGCGGTACGCGGGCCTCTCACCCTTGTGGCCTCTCCGGTTGCGGAGCACAGGCTCCGGACGCGCAGGCTCAGCGGCCATGGCTCACGGGCCCAGCCGCTCCGCGGCATGTGGGATCTTCCCGGACCGGGGCACGAACCCGCGTCCCCTGCGTCGGCAGGCGGACTCCCAACCACTGCGCCACCAGGGAGGCCCCATGTGATGATTTCTTTTGGCAATTTGAATTAAAATATCACAGTCAGTTGGCTCCAGGGAAAACTCTGAGTCAGTCAGAATTGGTCTCTGGTGCTTTTATATTTCCTTTTAAGGATTTTTCATTTTTCAAGGCATCCCACTTTCAGGCTCTGCAGAGTCCCTAACAGCAGTTCCCACTCATTCCAGTGCAGGTCCCTGGAGGAGCTGCCTGTTCTCACTGTAACCATAGATACATGGCGATTCATTATCAGGGTGCTGATAATGAATGGTTTAAATTGGTCTCATCCTGGGGATTCTGAGGATATTGTCTCTTTCCCTTATGGGTGATAGAAAACTCAACTCAAATGAACTTAAACCAAAAGGGAGTATATGTACAGGGCTAGGACCAGCTTATTGCATCACTTGAATGAGGCTCAGAAGATGTCGCTAAGACCCATTGCTTGTGTCCAGTTTCTCTAGGTGTGTCTCCGTTGTCAGGCCCTTGTGGTGGCCACATTCTCAGCACGATACTCAGAGAACTATTGAAAGGAACGTCTTTTTCTCCAGTAATTCAAATGGAACCCCCCAGCTGAGCTTCCATGGCTCTGGTTGGTCTGATGTGGGGCTCATATGTGCACCGGTGGCCTGGGATGCAGAAGGCATGGATTGCCCTAGCCTGGTTGTGTTTCACTTCGGGACCTGAGGGCCGGTACTAGCTCTGCCAGAAGCACAAGGGCTCAGAGTAGGGGAGTGGCCTCCCCGCAGAGCAAACACCCTGTGGGCCTCTGCCACCAGAGGGGAGGAGACGGCGGGCTTCAGCACCGGCTACTGTCACAAAATACCCATACCCGCGTCTTTTCTTCCTCTGTCATAACTTTCCTCTTGGTAACGCCAACCCTGCTCCTTCTGCCTTCCCTCGGTGTTGGTGAATTGTCAAGGAAAAATAAAGCTACGGAGACGTGGCTGGTGTTCCCTCCACACCTTCATGTGTCACATTTTTGCACTGATGGAACACCTTGTGTGCCTCTCAAGCTCACAAAATACCCTTTCCCAAAGTAGCCCCCTTTTCTCCTGTGCCATCTGCCATTTCTCCTTCTCGGTGTAGCCAGAAGCCGGAAGCTCTCACACGTGTTCATTTACATGTGTAGACTCCTCAGGTTATTCACATTATTATACACTAAATTTTATTTATAATCTTTGGCCCCAAAAGTAGGATTAGGGGAAGGAAACATGGGGAGGAAGAGAAGAGCAAAAATGGTGTAAGTTTAGGGAGTCGAAAGCCATCGCTTGTGTGGGCTGTGGATCACGTGCCTCTATTTCATGGGACTCATATGTGATTCAAGTCCAAACTATTCAGATAATTGGATCAACTCCAGACTTCATTCATTATTTTTATAAATGACAAATAATGACTTTCTTTGGAGGAGGCCTAAGGTAAATATATTTTTAGAGAAAGAGGATGAGGCCATGAGCTGCCTAAATGAGCTCCTTTAATTTGATGTCATATCAGCTCTCATATTTGGAATTTGTACTTTTAATTAGAAGGAAGGCTATTAAGTCAGTATTTGCGTATGAAATTCCATTTTTTAATGTGAAGTCCATCTATTTGAGACAATCCTTAAGTTCACAGAAAGATAATATTATAATTGCTGATTATTTAGGGGGGATTATCACATTTTTTTTTTCTTGCTTGACTCCACATCTGGAAAACCAGTATTTCCAGGAAATATATTCTTGGACGAACTAGTAACCGTAGTTTTCTTGCATTCTTAATTAGGTAAAGTAGAAAAGAGACAGCTAGGAAAAATAAAAGCCCACAAACACTAGAAGTATATTGCAGTGAGGGGGTCGAGGCAAACAGACTCTCTGCAGCGCGAGTCACGGGATCCGGAGTCTGTGGCAACGCCGGCAGCTGGGAGGGAAGAGTGGACCTGCTGGAGTGGCAACGCCGGCTGCTGGGAGGGAAGAGTGGACCTGCTGGAGTGGCAGAGCCGCTGCTGGGAGGGAAGAGTGGACCTGCTGGAGTGGCGACGCCGGCAGCTGGGAGGGAAGAGTGGACCTGCTGGAGTGGCGACGCCGGCAGCTGGGAGGGAAGAGTGGACCTGCTGGAGTGGCAGTGCCGGCTGCTGGGAGGGAAGAGTGGACCTGCTGGAGTGGCAGTGCCGCTGCTGGGAGGGAAGAGTGGACCTGCTGGAGTGGCAGTGCCGGCTGCTGGGAGGGAAGAGTGGACCTGCTGGAGTGGCAGCGCCGGCAGCTGGGAGGGAAGAGTGGACCTGCTGGAGTCCGCGAGGTGTGTGCTTCCTCTGGCCTCCTGTCCTCGAGGCCCTGCAGTGTTGTCAGTTTTGGTCTGTGGCGCGCTTTGCTCTCTGAACATTCGGTGTAAGCTCGGGATGAGGAGTTACACAGGTGTGTTTGGTAAAGAGTGAAGTGTGAAGCAGAAGGGTACTTTCCTTTACTGAACATCTAGCGTGTTCTAGGTACTCTGCAGGTGCAGTCCCTAAATCTTTTCCTGTATTCATCATAACAGTCCTAAGAAATAGATAGCACTGTTATGATCATGTCACAGTTGGAAATCCACAGCTAAGATTAGTTAAAGACCTTGCCCAAGGCAAGTTAGTAGCAGAGCTGTGATGTGAAGTGTGGCCTCTAACTCTAAAACCCACATCTTCTACGCTCAGCTTTCTGGTTGCATGGGCAGCGTTACGCTTTTCAACCCAGACATCTTTTTCTGTTTCAGACATCACTAGTGGCTTTGCTTTCTGTGGCTCAGGCTGACTTAGTGTCTTCCCTTTCCAGGATCCAAAGCATGTCCAACTAGTTTCTTTTAGCAGCAGACACAGCTTTTGTCCTGTCTCTTCATGGATTCTTCAGATTGAACTCTTTTCTCGTTTTCTGTTTTTATATTACAGGAAGCCTAGTGATACCTTCTTCGTCCTCTGCCCAAAATTTGATAGCCACCATGTGATTGTATACCAGTGACGAAGCCATACAGGCTCAATAGCGTCACCTTTATGGGACAGATTATGTCTATATCTGTATCCGTATCTCTAGCTCTATCTCTGTCTGTACCTCTATCTGTGTCTGTATCTGTATCTCTGTCAGTATCTGTATCTCTATATGTGTCTGTATCTCTATCTTCCTACTTTGGTTACCAGCACTACCATAGTCCCGTAAGTAATGGAAGCTTGTTTATACTTGTTCTTTGTTTCTTGCATTAAAATCATCCCTACCCTTCTCGCATCCCTACCCGGTGACCCACATAAGTTCTGTGAGCCTCTCTTCCCTCACATAATTCAAGGACTATAATAGTATTCCTACAAATAACCTCTGTCTCACAGAATTATTGAGAGGATTAAACAAGACAGTCCATGTGAAGTGCATAGCAGAGTCTGGCATATGGTGAGAGTGGTAGCTGTGGTTGGTATTATCTCCATTGGGTTTTGATGTAGAGACTGAGTTGCTGAGAGTCCTTGCCTGGTGCTCCTTTCACTGTCGAGTCCAGCCTCCTTTATCACTCAGGGTAGCTCACGCATTTCCAGGCTGCCAAAGCTCACTTTGCAATTCCTGTTGTCACCCTTAGGATGAGAAACCCTTCCTTCCTGGATGCACATCTTATTCAGTTTGTAAAATGTATCAAGAGTATGTGTGTAAGAAACACAGTATACACCACAGTACCCAACAGGCTACCAGCAACATGGGAAATAAGGATGAACTAAGAGAGGAAACATCTCTCCTAGGACACAGTTATTCCCCGAAGTCACAGGATGTGAGCGCTCCCGTAGTACCTTGTGTAAACCGTGACTCTCTCCTTTCTCCCGTGATGTGCCACCTGCCTTTATGTCCCAGCAGATGTTCTGGTCACCGTATTGTGACTATATAATGACCTGAACAAAACTCTGTTTATTGGAACTTCCCTATTCTGTGCGGTAGGAAGGGACACCTGAGTGAGGCTTTCAACTAGCCCCCTCAAGTAACAGTAGCTGCCCCAGCTGTCTTCCAAAATGCGTGGCCCAGTTCCCTGCAGGATGTTTGCTTCTTCTGGTGGAATAGGCCCATTAAGGGCCAGCACTATATTTTCTCTTTTTGGAAAAATGGAAGAGAGAGAATACTTTCTGGGGGAAAGAGAGGAGAAAATAGGTATTCAGCTACAGGGTGGAGCAGCCTTGGAGAGGAACACCTATTTTGCAGCGATACAGGGAGCTTTTGCTAAGTTACAATGTATGGCCTGAACCTTCCTCTCCACTTTTCCTCTAAAATAGTAATTCGACTCTATATTACTTGGTAACGTGTGGTAGGAATGGATTCTTCTTTTTTTTTTTTTTTCAGTACGCGGGCCTCTCACTGTTGTGGGCTCTCCCGTTGCGGAGCACAGGCTCCGGACGCGCAGGCTCAGCGGCCATGGTTCACGGGCCCAGCCGCTCCGCGGCATGTGGGATCCTCCCGGACCGGGGCACGAACCTGCGTCCCCTGCATCGGCAGGCGGACTCTCAACCACTGCGCCACCAGGGAAGCCCGGAATGGATTCTTTATGGTGACTGTGAGGATGTACAAGTCCTGCTTCAAGGTAGGAGAGAGGTGGAAATCAGATTGTCCATTGGGAAGGCCAACTTGTGAGCAACACAAGTTTTCTGATGTAATGAACTTCGTAATCCAGGTAACTTGACGGCATCGATGCCCCAGGATGAAAAGAGAAACACATATTTACGGCCAGATCAATACGTTGTGATCTTTGTTCTCTAAGACGTTCTAGAAAATCCAATACAAACTGTGCTCACGTGTCAGATTGTCCTTTGAAAGCATCACCAGTGTTCCAGGCAGTCACACAATGAAAGTCAGGCCAAATATCTAGAAGTCATACTCACCTCCTGCTTTTTGCTCAGAGCCAACATCCAGTTAATCCGTAAATCCTACTGGCTCTACTTTCAACACTGATCCTGAGAATTCACCATTTCTGTCCTGGGTCCTGTATTTCCAGACTCTCCCAGTAATGTGTGGGATTTTCTAGTTTGTCTCCCATCAAATCTCCTGGTTTCTGCTCTTGTCCTCCTCCATTCTGTCTCCACTTGACTTAAAATATTTGAAATATTTAAATCAGATCACATGATTCTCTTGAAAACTTCCAGTGGTTTCCCAGCACTGAGGACCTATGTTGTCTGGTGTAATCTCACCACACCTGATTCTCTGCCTCGTTTGTGGTCAGTCTCCTACTTGTGCTCTTGACTCCACCACTCCGGCCTCTTCCTTCTCTTTCTTACAGCTGTAAAGCTCATCCTGCCTTGGGGGCTTTGCCCTTGCTGTTCCCTCTGTCTGGAGGACCCCTCTCCTCAATCTTTGTGGAGAGAAGCCTATTCCAATGTCACCTCCTCAAAGAAGTGGTCTCTGGCCATTCTATAGAAAATTGTCCCTTCTGGGCCCTGGTAACTACTCTCCTCTCTTGCTTTATTTTTGCTTAAACTTTTAATTTTGAACTAATTTTAGATTTAGAGAAAAGTTGTGAAAACAACGCAAAGGGTTCCCTTCTACCCCTTACCCTGCTTTCCTTAATATTAACGCATTACATAGCCCCAGTACAGTCATCACGAACAGACCAATTGACATTGTTGTATCACTTACTAAATTGCAGGTCTCCCTCAGATTTCACCAATTTTTCACTAACATTCTTTTGTTGTTTGAGGCCCCTGCTTTCTTTTTGTCATAGCACCTGTCACCATCTGACGTTATATTATTTGGTCATTTTTGTCTGTTTTCCATCTTCCCACCGGCATGTAAGCTCTGGAAGGGTATTGATGAATTTGTCTCTGGTTTACCACTGGGTCCTCAATGTTGAGGAAATTACCTAGTATGTAGAAGGTGCACAGTATTTGTTGAACAAGGGAATAGATAAGTGCTCCTGGAAGGCAGATCTGATATGACCTGTGTATGGTTTTATTACTTCATGCATCTTGATAAGAAACAAATGCCCGTGAAAGTGGAAAGGGAGTGATGTTAGAAAGGATAGTTCTGCTTTTGTTAGAAGCTGCGTACTTTTCACCATTTTTGTACGTTTTTACTGTCCATCAAATATTAGGACCTGTTGATGAAGGATGACAGTGGAGTAAATTCTGGATTCCCGGATTCCACCAATCGATGGTGTTCACTGTGACACTAATTACAATTTATAGCGTTTGCTAAACAATCCTGAAGAGATCGCCAACACAGTGGAAGAAAAAATTGCTTCTGGGGATAAATTGTTGTTTACCCGTCTTGAGCCATTCCTGTGATCAGTGTACACTTGGATGTCTGTATGTAGCAACACGAAACTATGATCCCTTAATAACTTTATATCACTGAGCATTGTCAGAAGATTCTTCAGCTTAAATTTGGCATTTGCTTATTGCGGAGTTCAAAAAGTCATCTGAAATTTGATCCTGACTTCTGGCAAATGGAATGGTTTCTTTTTCTTTCTTATTTTCTGTAAGTTAAGGAAAACAGAAGACTTTCTAGTATAAAGTTGAAAGATACCGTTCAATGTGACTTACATTCAGAAAGTCAGCTCTTGATGGTAAAAAAGAAAAAAAAATGCATTGGCTTTTGTACAGAAAGACACATGAGAACAAAACAAGACACAAATGCCTTTCTGTAAAGGAGACACACCAGAGTTATAGTGGAGAAGTTTACTTTTCTTCACTAGAACATGAATCACTTCACAAAATCTGCTCTTTAAATCGTATCAAATTTAAGATTTCTTTCTTTGGGGTTAGAAGAAGAATTTTAGACATTTCCTTATGAGAAGAAGAATTATTTGTGTAACCGGTCTCGGTTTGTTCACTCAGGCTTTGTTACATAAAGAAGGTTACCCTAAGGTAAACTGTGAAGCCACTTGTACTAATTATTGTTTAAACCTGTACTGATTCACAGGCAAAAAGGAGATTCAACAGTTTAAAGGAAACTGGTAAAAAATGTTCCTAATAAACATCTCTTAATTGGATACGTGTTGCTTTGCTTGAAGACTGTATAGTCGTGCTTGTAAATGATTGAACCTGCGATTTCTACCCCCTGGGACGAGCATCTCAGGCTTTCCCACTTCCCCAGGCTCCTAGCAGGGCTCAGCAGCAAGGGTGGGTGTGATGGAGGTGGTGGAGAAGGAAGCCATACAAATGACTGTGTCCAGGGGATTGGAAAGTTGCCTTGGCAAACCCTACGTAAGACTTGTAGCTGGACTGTCCTTGTTGGTGGGGGGTCCCCCAATATTTCCTCCGCCAGGAGAAAACCCGTTCTCGGTGCCCTGCTCTGTATTTGGTCCCAATTGTTGGACTTGACCTTGGCTTTGTTTCTAGTCCGACACCCAGCACCTACTCATGTCCGTCTCATCTTGAAAGCATCTTCCCAGAATCTGCCATCTTTTTCTTGCCTCCTTCATCCCCGCTCGCCTTGAATCTGTGCTTCCCAAATTTGCCTGTGAGAAGAATTGCTCCTGGCACTTATTAAATTTATGAATCGCTGAGTTCCACTCCAAGACTGTTGAATCGGAATTGTTAAAGGAAGGCTCTCAGGAATGAGTGTTTTCAAAAGGACCCAAGGTGACGCTTACCAGGCAAGTGGGAGAATTAGAGAAAAAAGCCACTGTGTGTGTTCTTGCCTGGGTCGTGGCAAGTCTTTTAGCCAGTTTCCAGCTCCAGCCAGTTCTCTAAACAGCAGCTGAAGCGGGGCTATTAAAATGGTAGGTCAGACCCCTCCACTACCTCATGGTTTCCTGTCTTCTGAGTTAGTCACATGCTTCTCAGAATAACGTCCAAAGCCAACTCCCAGTGTCTCTGATCTGTTCTCTTTTCCCTCTCCTCCTTGTACAGTCTGGACACACAGCACTTCTCCCACAAATCCAGTTTCAGGGCCTTTGCGTTTCCTCTTTCTGCTACTTGGAGTGTATCCTCGTGGATACCTGCTTGCCTCGTTCCTTTATTTCCATTCAGATTGGACTCAACTCTCCCCTCTTCAGAGAGGCCACTCTAAATGAAACAGCCGTGGCTCACCAGGATTCTATCCTGTGTCTAATTTATTTTTATTCATAGAATATAAGAACCCGATATTTTATTATAGTCGATATCAACGTTGTTGTTTTTGGTATTTTGTGTATTTCCCCTAATGGAAAGTAAGCTCTGTGAGGGCAGGAACTATCTTTTAAAATGTGTGTTGCCAGGATATAGTATGGTTCCTTGACTCTAGTTGGCTCTCAGGATGTGTTTGCCCCACTATTCGATGACTAAGAAGATCAGTGAATAAATGGATGAGTGAAGAAGAGATCTGGAGCATGTTCAAACTTTTCTCACTGGCTCATTAAGTAGAAGTGATAGACGTGGAAGAGAGGAGAGAAACAAGGGATGACAGAAAACCACCATAGTTCTGGTTGAATTGCCTTTTATGATTGAACAGAACAGAGTTTGGGGGACAGAAGAAACGATAGGCAGGAGGACTTACTCACTTACCCAGAGGAGCTTCCATGGTAGAAAAGTTCCACCTGCAGTTTGGAGTTTGGCAGGTTTGAAGTTTGAAGTCCCGTTGATCGTGAGCGTCCTTCCTGAAGCGGGCCGTCGGGTGAGGACGCTCAGAGGACGGTGCAGTACCACGAACTGCGTGGCTTAAACAGCAGAAATTTGTTTTCTCACAGTTTTGGAGGCTAGAAGCCCAAGATCAAGGTGTCAGCTGGGTTGGTTTCTTCTGAGGCCTCTCTCCTTGGCTTGTAGGTGACTGTCTTCTCCTTCTGTCTTTATGTGGTCTTTCCTCTGTGTCACTCTATTTAGACTATTCACATGCATACATGTAAGCGACATGTATAATAATGCCCGTAACATGTGAGAACTACCGGCACATTTTCCCCAATAAACAAGGTGCCGGTATAAAGTTGCTTGAATATTTACAAAATCGAAGACTGACTTTTCTCTTTGTTTTCTCCACATCCTGTTCCTGTTTGTATTTGCACGTACTGTTGTTATTTACCTCAGGTGAATTAGTTGAGATGCACCCATATGAATTTCTCTTAAATACGACTCAAGAAATTACGACGGGTACAGTGAGTTATTGTAAGACATGGGATGCAACTCTACAGTATTCTGAAATTTACTCTCGTATTTTTCATACTGGAAAACCAGTGATGCCCTTAATGAAGCCTGGGCAGGTGTAGGGCGGCGGCCCTCAAAGTATGCTTCATGCGGTACCGCAGGGGCAGCTGCAGTCCTTCTCAAGACATCTGCAGGGTATTTGTGAGGTCAAAACTATTTCCATAGTACTTAGATTATGTTTGGCTTTCTCAGTCTCTTGACATTTTTCCTGGTGGGTGCGAAAGCAATGGTGAGTCAGGGCAATGGCACCAAACTGATCCAGTAGTCACTGAAAACTCAACACTGTCCATTTGCAGTAAAAAAAAAAAAAAAGTAAAAAAATTCGCCGGTTTTACTGAAGAATGTCCTCGATAACACAGTGATAATTACTAAGTTTATTAACTCTCAATTTTGACTCCTTTTAAAAAATGCTTTGTTTGACTAAATGGGAAAGCATCTCTGCTACATTTCCAAGTATGATGGTTGTCTAAAGTAAAAGCACTTGAGTGAGTGATTGAGCTGTGAGCTAGATTAGTAACTTTTTTAACGGATCACAATTTTTACTTGAAATAACGGCTGAGAGATAGACTTCGGATATTCAGATTTGTGTATTTGAGAGTTGTTGTTTTTTTTTTTTTTTTTAATGAACAGAGTGATCCTGTCACTTCAAGGGAAACACCTGACAGTATGTGATATTAATGATAAAATTCGAGTTTTCAGATTTTGACCTTTGACACTTCCTCAGTATTTAACAGCTTAGCTGATGGGGTTGTTAATTACAGTTAAGAATGTAACTGTTGATATTGAAGGATAAAATATGTCAATATTTGGAAGATCTGTATGGCTCAATAGACCAACGTTTTCTAAATGGCCAGTGCATGGCGTTGCAAAGTCACGAGTGACTAAATGATACGTTCAGAGTGCAGGTAGGTAGACCAGTGCATTTTAAAGATCCGTAACAGAGTGCGAAAGCGCTTTAATACTGCTTCAGGTTCTGCATAGCGGCTAACCTTGAATAAACTACTGCTTGTTGAGTTTTGGTGAAGTATCAAATATGAGTATTCACAATGGTTTAGAAAAGCTGTTAAAATACTCCTCCCTTTTCCAGCCACTTATTTATGTGTGGATGGCTTTTCTTCATACACTTCAGCCAAAACAATATATCAGATTGAATGCAGAAGCAGATACGAGAATTTGGCTGTCTGTATTCTGCCAGGTATTAAGAACATTTGGAAAATTATAAGACAGTGTTACTCTTCTCACTAAATTATTTTGGGGGGAGCGTAGTTACATCTCATAAAACTATGTTATTTATACTAACATATAAGTGGTTTGTCGTTGTTATTTGAAAGTGAGTACAAAAACATACTTTAAAATTCTCAGTATCAACTTTCAGTAAGATAAATACTGATAAATGTAGCTCACATAATTTGGGACCCTCAGTGATTTTTAAAGGCACTAAACGTCTTAAGAGCAGCATGTTTAAGAACCCTTGATATAATCTAATGTCTTGCGTGCGCTGTAGGTCTGGGCGCTTTGGTTCTCTCATGGTCCTGATCCCTTGTCAAGCTGGCTCAGTACTGAGCTGGTCGTTCTGGCGTCTCTTCCTCACCCACATGTCAGACTGCTGTGAGTGTTCACGGCTAAAACCAAAACCAAAAACGACAGCCTGCTGGTTTCCCACCTCAACTATCTTATTTGATCAGTTATGCTGTTTTACACTATTTTTGTTTTTATATTGATCATCTCATTTATTCAACACATTCACTCTCGTTCAAACTACACATCAGACATAATGTTAAGTACTTAGGATATAAGGTGAGGAAGGCAGATACGTTACTAAGATCTTTACTTCTAATGGGGGAGATGGGTAATAAAGTAACAGTCAATGTACAGTATGATTCATACTGTTAGAAAAGACGTAGGATGCTAGGAGCCCAGAGGAGGGGAATCCATAGCAGGTGACAAGAGAAAGCGTTCCAGAAGCAGTAATGCCAGAGATGAGTCTTTAAGGGCAATGAGGAGTTGCTAGATGGAGACTTGCGCATTCACATCTCTGGAAGTTGATGGCAGCTGACACTTAGGTAGAGCAGTTGACTGAAACACCTTTATGTGGCCTCTGCATGTGTCCTGGGCCTCCTTAGAATGTGGTGGCTGGGTTGTAGTGCCCTGAGACAGAGAGTCAGGCAGAAGCTGTGTACCCTTTTATGACCCAGCCTTGGGCGTCCTGCAGCATTTGTCTCCCACCAAATTCCATTCTTTGAAATAGAATTTTGAAATTCACAAGGCCCTTTGGTTTCAAGGGATGGGAAAGTACACCCCACTTCTTTTTGGTGGAGTGTCTTCTGGACTAGAAGTACTGCTGTGGACAGTTTTCTGAAAATACAGTCTGTCCTTTGTCAACACAATTCCCACCCCTCTTACATGCAAAATAAACTCATACCCTCCTCGAGACGTCTGAGAACTCACCTCGTTATGGCATCAGGCTCAGGGTCGTGGTCCAGGATCCTATCGTTTAAGTCACATCCAAGTGCATGAGGTTCTGCAGTTGCAGTCCCATGAGTAAAATCCTCGAAGACAGTTTTTCTCATTCTGAAGACCTGTGAGCAGAGGGGGCAAGTTATCTGCTGCCCGCACGCTCAACCTACAAATGGTGTGACAGGCATAGGGTAAGTGCTACAGACACTCCCATTCAAAAAGGAAGACTTTCTTCAATCCCTGGTCAGTATCAGCTGTGAAATCCATCTGGGCACATTTATGATTTCCTTGATTAGGGCCTAGTCCTCCACTCCAGAACTCGTTCTCCATAGCTCTTAGCTCTGTCCTCTGAATAATCTTTCCCCTTCAGTGAGAATTGTCCTGTGTTTGCAGCTGAGGAATGTCCTCAGCCTGTTACCTGCACATAATATTCAAGGCTCAAATACCTTCTTTTAACATTTTTTGCAACGTCTCTGGCCCTTTTAGTCCAGAAGATGTTGATGCAGAGAGAAAAGCACAGGCAGGGGTGGATGAACTGAAGGGTGGAGGGGTGAATTGGTGGAAGAGAGCTTAAGAGCCTGCACATTTGCCCATGAGTAGTATACAGAAATGTCCATTTCTGCCACGTATTCTCTTTCGCTGTCACTTTCCTGAAAGTATAGTTACTGCTTTAAAATATCTGGGGCTGTGATCAGGGGAGGTATGTTTATAGTCTACAGTAGTTCTAAAGTTCATCTTAGTTGAATTTTGACTGCAAGATGCTATCACGTGGGTGCTCTCTTAGTATTTCTAAATTGTCCTCTGGACACAGAGGATTTTCCAGAGGATTTTAACTGCTTTATGCCCATTATATGTGTGTTTCACTTCCCAAATTGACATTGAATTTTATAGGAGGCCTGTTTAGAAGGGTACATAAATAGTATTTTCAAGTAAGATGATTTTGCAGTTTATTAGATTTGAATCCCAGTTGTCAAATACTGTTTCTGTCTGAGGATTACAACTCTTGAAATCTAGTACAACTTGTACTGACAACCTACGTTTTCCGGGGGAGTACAAATTCTGTAAATAGACTGTATAAGAGTAACAAGGACGATTTGACATTAGGCACCTGAAAATACATTTAAAAGTTTTTCTTTTATTCTAAAGTTTTATGGGTGTATAGCCTTAAGCTTGCAGACGTTTGTGAGTGTATCATTGTTTTTTTTAAATCAGTAACTTGACCTGGTTCAGAAAAGTTAGTTTTTTTTCAAAGCATTTTTTCTAAGATGTCTTAGATTGCAAGTTCATAAAGTATCATTGCCCTTAAGAGTCCTTCTGTTAATAGCTATCCAGTTTTTTTTAAGTCAAAATGTTGAGCAAAAGAAAAAGCTGAAAACCACCAGATATTTTATTCCCCCCAATTAGTCATCCCATGGAAAAGCTCTAGGTTATGACTAATGCATTGCAGTGCTGCAACAGATCACTTCATATAAGGTACACAAGGATGCGAATAAAAAAGAGGAAAAACGGGAGATGAAAGAACCGAATTAGAGACAAATGGTGATTTAATACTGAAGTATCTTTCATTCAGCTCGATTCAACCAACGTTTTTATTGAGCATTTGCTCTATTTGCTGAGCTTTTACAACTGAAAAGGATGTGGTCCTTGCCTTTTAGGAGGTTGTGAACTGTTGTGAGGATGTCGGGTGGGTGTTATCATTCTGTGTAATTAGTGCAGGAATCACGTATGCCATGAAAAGATCACTCCTAGTGATGGATTCAGGGAGGTTTTTGTTCTGTTTAATTTAATTAATTTATTTATATTTTGGCTGCCTTGGGTCTTCGTTGCTGCGCGCGGGCTTTCTCTAGTTGCGGCGAGCGGGGGCTGCTCTTTGTTGCAGTGTGCGGGCTTCTCATTGCGGTAGCTTCTCCTGTTGCGGAGCGTGGGCTCTAGGCACACGGGCTTCAGTAGTTGTGGCGCATGGGCTTCAGTAGTTGTGGCTCGCAGGCTCAGTAGTTGTGGCTCGCGGGCTCTAGAGCGCAGGCTCAGTAGTTGTGGCGGCACGGGCTTAGTTGCTCCGCGGCATGTGGGATCTTCCTGGACCAGGGCCTGAACCCGTGTCCCCTGCATTGGCAGGCGGATTCTTAACCACTGCGCCACCAGGGAAGCCCCCTGGGAGTTTTTTGAGAGGAGACAGAATTTAAGGTTGATGGCACATAATGCATCTGATTTGCGCAGGCATTCCATGCATATACAAGAGGTGAGAAGAAAAGGCAGGAGGACACAAAAATGTAGGATATCTGCTGGAAAAGGCTGAATACCTGATTTTGTTGAAAGGGAGCAATAGTAAGGAATGAACTAGAATGGCGTGTTGTAACTAGATCTTAGCATGATCTGGAATGATGAAGAAAATTACCTTTTTTTTTCTGTGGGACCTAGGATGTTATTGAAGAATTTGGGGAAGCTATGATGCATAATCTGATGGGAAGTTTTAAGAATACATATGTGACAGCTCTGTGAGTGATAGTTTTTTAGAATTGATAACGTGGAGTTAAGTTTTCTACAGTCAGAGATTTGATCTGATTTATGTGTATTTTTAGAATGCCAAGAGGATTGTTCTGTGCATAGTTTTGCAGAGTGTTGATAAATTTGCTTTGAATAAATAATAGAGAAAAAGGCTAAGCTCTATTTAGCTGCTCTATTTCAATACCTACTTACTTACGAATGTAATTATAAAGATTGTAGAATATCTAAAAGTTATGAAAGTTCAACGTCTTAAACTTGGGAAGTGTCACCATGTCACAACAGCATGGCTTTTGTCTGTCTTTAGCTATATCGGGATGGGCAAACTTTTTCTTAAGAGTCAGAGTATATATTTTAGAATTTGTAAGCCATATGGCCGTAACTACTCAGTTGTAGTGTCTTATTTAAGAAGAAGGATTTTGAAGCCAAACTAGCCCTGGGCTCTCTTAATTGCTTTGTACCTCAGTTTTCTTATCTATAAAGCAGGGATAGTCACTGCTCATGGGACAGCTGTGAGGTTTAAAATGAGTTAATGTATGTAAAGTGCTTACGTTATTATTATTGCTTTTGTTTTATTAACAATTCCTATTATATATAGTGGGGGTGTATGGATAAGACAACTTGTTTTTAAATTCACAAGATCAAGAAGAGCCACATTTAGGATTCCACGCAGGGACTACTGTGTGTCCCCTTTTGGTCTTGGACCAAGATTACTTTTATTCTGTTAGGAATACTAGTATGTAATTAAGAGAAAAATGCTCACTGAAATCGCAAAGTGCAAAATAATAATCCTAATCAATTCCCACAAGGAGAAATGCAGACTGTTACTAAATATATAAAATATTCAATTGTACTATTAATCACAGAAATAAAGATAAATATAGCAACGAGCTACCATGTCATTTTTAAAAAAGTGATACCGGGGCTTCCCTGGTGGCGCAGTGGTTGAGAGTCCGCCTGCCGATGCAGGGGACGCGGGTTCGTGCCCCGGTCCGGGAGGATCCCACATGCCGCGGAGCAGCTGGGCCCGTGAGCCATGGCCGCTGAGCCTGCGCGTCCGGAGCCTGTGCTCCGCAACGGGAGAGGCCACAACAGTGAGAGGCCCGCGTACTGCAAAAAAAAAAAAAAAAAAAAAAAAGAGTGATACCAGTATGTGGTTATAATTGGAGAAGTTATAGCTTGGTTTAGCTTTTAAGCCCAATCCTGACGGGAATGTAAATAAATGTATAACCTATCCAGAGGCAACTTGAAAATTGAAATTGAGAAAATTTGAAAATCTGTATCAACCTTAAAATATGAAAAAAAATCTTTGTAATATTTAATATTATATAACCATGAAAGTTTATAAAAGGAAAAATTTTATTTAAAATTGCTACCAAGAGAGACTCAATTTATCAAAAATAGTATGTATAATAAAATTCAATTATTATAAGAAATAATATAAAAGCATATGCCCAGAAAAAGCATAGAATGATTTAGAGTGTTTATCATTGAGGAGTGAAGTGTTTGTGTTTCTTTCCTTTCCTTTGCCTAACTGTCTATTTCTTCTTCTCTACTTAGTGTATAAGTAATGTAAACGGTTAGGAGGCTGTTGCTGTGGTCTAGACCAGGAGTTACAAAATTTTCTGTAAAGGGCCAGATAGTAAGTATTTTTGGCTTCGCGGACCATACAATGTCTGCTGTAACTACTCTGACTTTGTAGTCCAAAAGCAGCCTTAGACAATCCAATAAAACTTGACTTACAAAGACAGGCAGTGGGTGGGATTTAGTCTATGGCCCATAGTTTGCCAGTTCGAGGTCCAGACAAGAGATAACAGGTGCTTGACTGTAAAAGCGACACTTAGATTAGAAAGGTAGGAATATTACCAGAGGTGTTTCAGAGATGTGGCCCCTGTGGAATTCACAGGTCCTGAAGACAATCTGTAAAGCTGAAGAAAAGGGGAGAGTTAACTGTGACTTCTAAGTTTCAAATTTAGACGCCAGCTTGGAAGGATATTGAGTGATGCTATCAGTCAGCATAGGGAACTCAGGAAAAGGACCAGGTCTTCGAAGGACAGGATAGAATCAACTCGCAGCGTGGTGAATGACATGCTGAGTTTGCAGGAAGGCATTTACCCGTGTGGACCCGGTGTAGGGATGTAGTGAGGTATGGAGCTGAGGATTTAGAAGTATCAGCTCATCAGTGATAACTTGATCACGGACACCATGGAAACTGATGAGTTGCTGGCATTTAAAGAAATAAACTCACAGGGGCTTTAGGAAGCCCACACTCGATCTCTGAAGATTCACCAAAGTATGTAGAATGATTGGGATCATTCACCGTAATCTACACTCCCCCCTCCTCGCTCTGGAAACAGAGTTAGTTACCCGCCCACCTCCGCCTCCAAATTCAAGGCTAGCGTCCTCTTGAATTTCATTAGCAGAGAATGCAAAAGAACTCCCTGGGAAGTGCTGGTACTACCTTGCTAGTCCACAAAAGCTAAGTGCTACAACCAGATCAGACATAAAAGCTGCCTGTTTTTAGGATTTTGTCCTAGGAAGCCAACCTACTGCTGAACAATTGAAGCAGACAGAAGCTGTTTCCATTTCAAGAAATTTATGATAATATATCTTGCCCTATTAAGGAGTTAATTAAAGGTGGCATTTTTGTTTTCTTCCATAAAAAAAAAAATGTGTGTAACTCAGGTCTCTTGTTGACTCTCACTCAGGCAGTTGAATAGAAATGGGTATCCTGTTGGGTAGTCTAGTGGTTTTAAAAACAAAACTGAGCCAACAAACAAAGAAAAACTTGCACGGAATTTACGTCTCTTCTCTTTGGAGCTGCTTTCTCAGTTTTATTATTATTATTATTATGCAGAGATGTAGTTATTTAAATAAATAATTTTTGATGCCAAGTTTAAATGTTTCCATAGGAAAATTATCTTGATATTTTGGCCTCAGTGAAAAAATAGGAAATGGGAAAGAGATCTAGGGCAAATTTTTAATAATATGGATTGTTCCCCCTTTCACACAGTGCGAAAGTTGCAGTGGTTGCCAGCGGCACTAAAACAGTCAGACCACTTTCAGAAATTCAGTCACCTCTTAAACACTTAGAGGCTGAATTGAGTGAAAACCGGTTTTCAGAAGAGTTTCCAACGAAGTAGAAAGTTTCCACACCCTACATCTTGTACTAAAAGAAATGGAAACTGGGCTCCGTCTGCCAAAAAGTCTGAATTGTTGTGTCACACGCTGCTGAACATTATAATCAGTAATAAAAATGGGAACATGCTTGATGCTATATTAAAATGCACTTCGAAAAGCTTAGCCTAATAATATTTTCTGGATTTATTTTATTTCATTTTTTTGCAATGCTGACAATGTTTCCACACTCCCAATAACAATAAGAAAAACAAGAGAGGGGAAAAATAAATGAAATTGAAATAGAGAATCAGTGTATTGAATCAGCGTACTGAAAAAAACTGCTTTTTTTTTCCCCTCAGAAATCACTTGGAAAGATCCTAGTATTGTCTATCTAATAAGCCAAAGACTAGGAGTAGACATTTTAGTTTTTATTTTTTCTGATTATGAACATAATAAATGCTCATATAAAAATTCAAATGATTCAGAAAAGTATAGGCAGAAAGTAAAAATCACTCCAGATTTCTCAGAGATAACCACTGTTAATGTTTCCAGATATAATTCTAGACATCTAACTGCATGTATGTGTGTATAAATATTTAGTTTATATATAATATTGTGTATACATAATTTTACATAAATGGCTGTACACTTTAGGCTTTGTTTATCCAACATTTTTTTAAATTGAATGAATGATTCTTTAAATTCTGTAATGGTTTACAATTCTCAAAAATTTCACATACATGATTTCATATAATCCCATAATATTTCTCTACCCCTATCTTGCCCCTCCCACTTCCCCTCTCCCCACTGGCAGGCACTCTGTATCTGTGACTCTGTTTCTGTTTTGCTATATACATTTGTTTGTTTTATTTTTTAGACTCCACATATAAGTGATATCACACAGCATTTGTCTTTCTCTGTCTGACTCACTTCATTTAGCATGATATTCTCTAGGTCCATCCACGTTGCTGCAAATAGCAGAATTTCATTAGTTTTTTTATGGCTGAGTAATATTCCACTTTGTGTTTATACCACATCTTTTTGGTCCATTCGTCTGTTGATGGACACCTGGGTAGCTTCCACATATTGACTATTGTAAACAGTGCTGCTATGAACATTGGGGTGCATGCATCTTTTCCAATTAGTGTTTTCCTTTTTTCCGGGTATATACCTAGGAATAGAATTGCTGGATCATATGGCAGTTGTATGTTTAGTTTTTTTGAGGAACCTGCATACTGTTTTACAAAGGAGCTGCACCAACTTACATTCTCACCAACAGTGTTCAAGGGTTCCCTTTTCTCCACAACCTTGCCAACCTTTGTTACTTGTAGACATTTTGATGATAGTCATTCTGACAGGTGTGAGGTGATATGTCATTGTAGTTTTGATTTACATTTCTCTAGTAATTAGCAGTGTTGAACATCTTTTCATGTGCCTGTTAGTCATCTGTATGTCGTTTTTGGAAAAACGTCTATTCAGTTCTTCTGCCCATTTTTAAATCAGGTGGTTTGTTTTTTGATGTTGAGTTGTCTGAGTTGTTTATATACATTGGATATTAACCCCTTATCGGTCATATCATTTGCAAATATTTTCTCCCATTTAGTAGGTCTTTTTTGTTTTGTCACTGGTTTCCTTTGCTGTGCAAAAGCTTTTAAGTTTAATTAGGTCCCATTTGTTTATTTTTGCTTTTATTTTCTTTAGGAGATGGATCCAAAAAAAATGTTGCTGTGGTTTATGTGAAAGAGTATTCTGCCTATGTTTTCCTCTAGGAGTTATATAGTGTCCGGTCTTACATGTAGGTTTTTAATCCATTTTGAGTTTATTTATTTACTTATCTTTTAATTTACTTATTTATTTTTGGCTGCATTGGGTCTTCGTTGCAGTGTGCGGGCTTCTCACTGTGGTGGCTTCTCTTGTTGCAGAGCACGGGCTCTAGGCACGCGGGCTCAGTAGTTGCAGCTCGCGGGCTCTAGAGCGCAGGCTCAGTAGTTGTGGTGCGCGGGCTTAGTTGCTCCGCAGCATGTGGGATCTTCCCGGACCAGGGCTCAAACCCTTGTCCCCTGCATTGGCAGGCAGATTCTTAACCACTGTGCCACCAGGGAAGTCCCTTGAGTTTATTTTTGTATATGTTATTAGAGAATATTCTAATTTCATTCTTTTACATGTAGCTGTTCAGTTTTCCCAGCACCACTTATTGAAGAGACTGTCTTTTCTCCACTGTATCTTCTTACCTCCTTTGTCATAGATTAATTGATCATTGGTGTATAGGTTTATTTCTGGGCTCTCTATTCTGTTCCATTGATCTGTGTGTCTGTTTCTGTGCCAATACCCACTTTTTTATTCAACAATATCTAGTTGATACTTCTCCAAGTCCGTAAATATGGATGTACTCCTTGATTCTTGGTTTTATTATTTTATTTATTGTTACGTGGATGTGACACTGTTTATTTACTCTTGTGGTCCTTTTGATTGTTTCCAGTTCTTTGCTATTTGAAGAGCACTTGCATGAACACTTGTCGTCATCTTATTACCATAAATCCCCAGAATCAGAACTCATTCATTTATTCCTTTGTTCAGCGAGCATTTATAGAGTGCCTGCATTACTGGTGGGTATTGACTTAAGCACAGGGGATTTCAGGGGTAAAAACACAACTTTGTCTTGTAGAGTTTACGTTTTCAGGAGCAAGAAACAGATCATAAATAAGCAAACAAATGAATAATCAATTCAGATTATGTGTTATGGCAAAAATCATATGGAGTGATGCTCTAAAACATGGTGGTCTCATTTAGGTGGAGCGACCAGGAGGATATCAATGATGAGGAATATCTGAGCTGAGGTCTGAATGTCAAAATGTGTCCTGGTGTATAAAGATCTGGAGCAGCACGTTACAAGCAGAGAGAGACACGGGTGCAAAGCTCTTGAGGTAGAAAAGATCTTGTCATTTCAAAGGATGGAAGGAAAGCCAGAATGTCTGGAACTCTGTGGACTCATGGAGAGAGTGTCAGGTTAGTAAGAGTGAGATGCATGTCAGGGCCATTCATGTGAGACATTGCAGCCAGGATAAGGTGTTAAGACTAAAGTCTTACTGCATTGGGAAGCTGCTGGAGGGTTTTAGGCAAAAAAAAAAAAAAAAAAAAAAAAGTGGTATGGTAGGATTATGAGTTTAAAAAGATCATTCTGTGGGCTGTGGGAAGTTTGGGGACTGGTGAGAGCAGGGCAGTCAGTCAGAGTATATTTCAGTAATCCCAGGGAGAGGTAAGGAAGAAGGAGCTTTTTAGGGGTGGGGTTATATATACAGAATACTGTGTAAATCATGTTACACTTGAAGTGCCTCTTAGACACAATTGTAGATATACATTAAGCTGTTGGAGATCTGAAATTGGAGCTTAGGACAACTGTCAGTAGTAGAGAAATGAATTTGGAAGCCATCAGCATATGGAGAGTGTTAAAGGCCTGGAGCTGGAGATGTAACTTAGGCAGAAAGTACAGAACGAGAAAAGCAGCGGGATGGGGATTCATCTCTGGAGCACTCACAGGTCCGCCAGCTGCGCCGAGTCCGGGAGCCAGTCGGGGAGGCTCAGCTGCAGCAGCCGTGGGCGAGGAGGAAAGCCGGGAGAGTGGGGCCCCGAGCCAAGCGGAGACAGCGCCGCAACAGCTGCAGAGCCGTAAGCGGGCCTGAGTCCAGTGCACACTCAGCAAAGTGACCGCTGTATGTGGCCACACAGAGGCTACTGGTGACCTTTGGGAGGGCAGCTTGAATGGAGGGGTGGAGACAGAAGCCTGGTCAACGTGGGCTGGGGAGCAAATGGGTTCTGAGAATGTGGACAGTTTCCTCAGGAAGTTTACTTTGAAGGGGAGAGAAAATGTCGGTGGATGGATGTGGAAGTAAGATGAAGAACCTTTTTGTGTGTGTGTGGGGTACACGGGCCTCTCACTGCCGTGGCCTCTCCCGTGGCGGAGCACAGGCTCTGGACGCGCAGGCTCAGCGGCCATGGCTCACGGGCCTAGCCGCTCCGCGGCATGTGGGATCTTCCCGGACCGGAGCACGAACCCATGTCCCCTGCATCGGCAGGCGGACTCTCAACCACCGCGCCACCAGGGAAGCCCTGGAGAAACTTTTTAAAACACTATTCTGAGCATGTTTAAATTCTGTTGGGAATGATCCTGTAGAGAGAAAGAAATTAATAATGCAAGAGAGGTAAATTAAAATCAAGGAACCTCATTCTTTTTTTTAATCTTAATTTGTTATAGAGTAATTTTTATTTTTTATTATTCATTTTATTTTTTAATTGGAGTTGATTTACAATGTTGTGTTAGTTTCAGGTGTACAGCACAGTGAATCAGTTATACATACCCATATATCCAGTCTTTTTCAGATCCTTTTCCCATATAGGTTATTACAGAGTATCGAGTAGAGTTCCCTGTGCTATACAGTAGTTCCTTGTCGTTTATCTGTTTTATAAATAATAGTGTATATATGTCAGTCCCAACCTCCTAATTTATCCCTCCCCAACCCCTTTCCCCTTTGGCAACCGTAAGTTTGTTTTGTATGACTGTGAGTCTATTTCTGTTTTGTAAATAAGTTCATTTCTATCATTTTTTTAGGTTCCACATATAAGCGATACCATACGATATTTGTCTTTCTCTGTCTGACTGACTTCGCTTAGTATGATCATCTCTAGGTCCATCCATGCTGCTGCAAGTGGCATGATTGCATTCTTTCTGTAAGGAGCCTCATTCTCGATTAGACAAGAGAAAGTGGGATCCAGGGAGCAGTGGCAGGGTTGGCTGAAGGAGGCCTCTGTTATGCAGGAAGGATGGTAGGCAATGTCCATGCAGACACGAGTAGGTCATTAGCCTTGTGGTGGGTCTATGAGGGAGTCCTCAAAATATATCTATTTTCTCAATAGAGGAAAGATTACCAGTTAAGAGTATCGTGAGAGGAAAAAGTGGTGGAAGCTGAGGCAATAAGAGAAAGTATAAAACGGTTGTTTCAGAAAACCCTAGGCATGTGTAATAAGATTGCCAATCAGTGTTTAGTGCCCACACTGAGAGGTGGTTATTAATTTAAGGGAAGACTAGAAAGCATGGCTATACCTATTTTTTCTCCATCTCTGTGCAGCTGCATGGGCACAAGTCTGGGATAAAGAAATAACCTTAACAGGCTTAACTAGTCTGGGGTTTTCTTAGGTGAGTCCGGCAGAGAGAAAAAGACGCGAGGGGCTGAAGGTGTTGGCAAAGTAGTGGACCATGGAATCTAGGCTGGATAAGGTGGAAAATGTGGAGGTGAGAGAGTGATATGTAGGCTATCATATGATATATATGTGCCCCCCAAATTCATACACTGAAGCCCTAATGCCCAGCACCTCAGATTGTGACTGTATTTGGAGATCGGATCCTTAAAGTGGTAATTAAGTGAAAGTGAAGTTGTTAAAGTGGGCCCTAATCCAAAAGGACCGGTATCCTTATAAGTAGAGGGGATTCGGACACAGACACACACAGAGGGACGACCCCATGAAGACAGACAGAGAAGACGACCATCTACAAGCCAAGGAGAGAGGCCTCAGGTGAAACTGACCCCACTGACACCTTGATCTAGGACTTCTAGCCTCTAGAAACGTGAGAAAACAAAACTCTGTTGTTTCAGCCACCCAGTGGTACTCTGTAGTCATGGTAGCACTAACAAACTAATACAAAAAGGTATCATGAATATCATAGAAAAGAAGTTGGGTCAACAAATTATATGTTCAGCTGACCACAGAGAATAGTTGGCAAGAGAAGCTGAGTACAGCTAAGCTTGGAAAATGGGAGGTGGCAGTGAGGAAGCCGGATGCGTAAAGCAAGGTGATGCAGGTGGTGAGGTTGCTGGTGATGACAAAACCCAGGGTGCGACTCTGGCAGTGCTCAAGGTGGGCTGGGGAGAAGGTCACGGGAAGAAGGGAGCAGAGACGGAGAGGACAGGGTATACGGAAAGCCCTTCACGTGGATGCTGAAATCACCCACCAGGGTGGCAGGAGTAGGAACGAGGAGGGAAAGAGTGAATTAGTGAAGAAAATATCCCACATATGAGAGAGAGAGAGCACAGCCAGGATATCCTAGATGATAATATTAACGAAGGCAGGGGATACGGTCTGGCCGCCTTCACTTCAAAGGGGGGAGGAGGGCAAAGAGGAAGAGATGGTGGGGAGCAAAGAAAGAACGGGATGACTTCACCTCTAGACCCTGAGCAAAAACTGGCCTTCAGTGAGAAGACCGCCAAGGAGACAGTGTCCCTCTGGAGGGGGACCTCCAGGTTCACTCGCGAGAAGAAGGAGAAGGAACGGATGAGAATCAGAGTTGAGGAAACAGAGGAATTTGCTTATTCTGGGCCATGAGTTCCACGCGCAAGACAGAGTGATACTAAAATGGATTATGAGAACTACTAATTTATTTATTTTTATTAAAAAAATTTTTTTTCTCCCAGTTTTATTGAGATGTAATTGACATACAACACTGTAGAAGTGTAAGGCGTACGGCATAATGATCTGACTTACGTACGTCATGAAACGACGACCGCAGAAAGTTCAGTGAACATCCATCATCTCATATGGATGCAACATTAAGAAAGAAAGAGAATTTCTTCGTAATGAGCTCTTAGGAGTTGCTCTCTTAAACACTTTCATGTATAACATCCAGCCGTGTTCATTGTATTCATCGTGTTGTGCGTTAAAGCCACTCTCACTTGAATCTAGATACACTGAACTCACTTTTCCAATCTCCGTTCAGACGGAGAGTGACTCACCGAGGTGCTGCCTCTTTGGTTTTGAAGCCGCAGAGGGAAGTGCGTGTCTGGGTTGGTGCAGGATGCACCGCTCACCGTGGAAAAAGCAAACAAGCACAGATGGCTTCACGTGAACCAGACTCACGGGAGGTCATTCCCGAGGAAACAGCCAGCCTGCTGAACTGGAGAAGAGCCACTGTCAGGTCTGTTTCTCCTGACCAGGGGGACTTTCTGTCTCCCCCTATAAATCCCAGGCGGAAAAGCCCAACTGAAGAAGCTGATGTGTTTCATACACAAGCCACGTGGGACCGGCTTTATGATGACCGGGATATTCACCCAGTGAATACACTCATTTTCCAGGTCACGGTAAACACTGTGGTTAAGGGGGCTCCTTTCACACGGGCGCCCTGTGTACCTTATGGTTGCAAAACTGAAAAAGTCTGGGAAGCCTTATCCAGTTTGCTGTCTCAGCTTCCCTGTCGTGGGTCTTGCAGACGCTAATAAAAACAATAGGTTTATTAACAAGAGTTTAGGAGGAGGCAGAGGGGAGAGTCAAAGGACTCTTCCAACAAGGTAGCAATTTTAAAAGGGTTCTTCAGAAATAAGGTAAATAAAGTGAGTATTGATAGGAGTGAAACAAAGAGGAAACGGAGAGGGAAGTGTCATGGGACTCATCCCATGGGGGTGGACGTTTTTAGATGGTCATTAAGGAATGAGATGAATAAAATGAACATTGATGGGGTTAACACAAAATTTTATTATAGCACCAAAGGTTGGGTGGGCCAAAGCGACACCCTGCTGGTGCCCAAATGTAAAAGGGCTCCAGACAAGCTGGAAGGTAGAGATTGCTGTGAGAAACCTGACCAGCCATCGCTTGGGGCAAAGGGTCAGGCCATTAATCAAGTTAAAGGTGGACAAAAGTGCCAGGGTCCCTCGGCTCGGCCCCTCTCTGGGGACCCAGAGTCTTTGCACAAGATGGTTGAAATGGTCTGAGGATGGAGAAGAGAAGTTTCCGAGAGTCCTTAATACAGGAGTCCCAGGAACTGTGGTGCCAAAACCCATCGATGGAGGCTGGACTCTGCTACAGTTAGACTGAGAGAGTGTTAGAGTGTAAGCGTGGATAGGATTATGAAAGCTGGGAGGTTTAAGCAATATTACGTAAAGAAGTGGTGTCACGTTGTTTGCGAATCGATTTTACGTCTGCCTGGGGAACACTTCCTCAACCTAATATTGTAAAACCAAAATGTGTTGATGAAATCTTAAGCAAGGCCACAGTGAGGAACGTAAGGTTGGTGGAATTAAGAGTTTGTAGGAGAATTGGTATGTGTGAACAGGCTTTCTGTAATGTGGTTTCTTTACCTATTTGTGTGATGGGAATGGAGACTGTGTCTGGCTGGAGAACGTTTCCCCACCTAGTACTATAAAACAGAAGGCTATAAATCTGCCCTTCGACTGACATTAATTGGACATGCTTAATGGGAACCAGTAAGATTGCCTGAGCCCACACAGTATAGACTAGAAATTGGAGTGCTGGTGGAGACAGATCGCGTGTGATGGCCCTCTAGACTGGGGCTTATGGTAAGAACCTGTGATCACCTCCCATCGAGGACTTCCGGTCCTCTGCACCAGAGCATTTCATTTGAGGGACATTTACTACCTTGCTGTCTGACATTATTGCTGGAAGCTACTGCTGAGACTGACATAAAATGATCTTAAGACCTGAAACGCCCACACTGTCTTGGGTGATGTCAGAGACACGCTGTCAAATGAGGGTGGCAGTACCCAAAAGAGTTCCATAAGCAAATGGAAATGATTTATACAGGGTCGTGCTCCCTGGCGAGTGTGAGGAGGAATAATCCCTAGCAGGAAGCCTCTTGCTCTCCAGGACTGACTCTGGAACTGTGGGAGGAGCTGCTGGATTGGGAGAAGGCAGCCACAGAAGGGGGGAGCTGCTGGATTGGGAGAAGGCAAACACAGAAGGGAGGAGCTGCTGGACTGGGAGAAGGCAAACACAGAAGGGAGGAGCTGCTGGATTGGGAGAAGGCAAACGCAGAAGGGAGGAGCTGCTGGATTGGGAGAAGACAACCACAGAAGGGGGGAGCTGCTGGATTGGGAGAAGGCAAACACAGAAGGGAGGAGCTGCTGGATTGGGAGAAGGCAAACACAGAAGGGGGGAGCTGCCGGATTGGGAGAAGGCAGACACAGAAGGGGGGAGCTGCCGGATTGGGAGAAGGCAGACACAGAAGGGGGGAGCTGCCGGATTGGGAGAAGGCAGACACAGAAGGGGGGAGCTGCCGGATTGGGAGAAGGCAGACACAGAAGGGGGGAGCTGCTGGATTGGGAGAAGGCAGACACAGAAGGGGGGAGCTGCTGGACTGGGAGAAGGCAGACACAGAAGCGGGGAGTTGGGAGAAGGCAGACACAGAACACCCTGGAGGGCTGGACTGCACACTCTTTTCCTAGCACTGGTGGGAGGATTGAACAGTGGTAAGAGCCCCTCTGTCTGGGTTTTTACCAGCTCATGAGCAGCAGTAGCCAGTGGCCTGGCCATGAGGTCAGACAGACAGCAGTTGGAAACCTGGCCTATTGAAAGGATGCCTGTATGGGGCACGGCCCTGTGGGAATTTGAGGGGTGCCCTAAAGTAGAACATGACAATGCCCATCAGAAGAACCCCCGTCCAGTTTGGAAGGTGATTGGAAACGACGAGCGGCTATTGCCACGTGCTTGCTTAAGGTGGCTGCCCCCCGGATCCATGAATTAAGTGGACGTCAGAGTCTGGAGCAATGCAAAGACGGGCTGAAGCTAGACATGTTCCTCTTGTTCCTTCTGAGGCACAACATGCTAATAGGAGCTGTTCTGTCTGCCAGCAAAAGAGAGATTGCAGGCGGCTGTGCAGTACATTCCCGGGTGGGAATACCCTGAGCACAGCTGGCCAGCGAGACCAACGCAGGAAGCCCCGAGGGGCTCCAAGTGGGGCCTGAGAGGAAGAGGCACGGGCTCTAGACTGGACTTGGCTTCCCCGGCAGTGGATGCAGTGCTCCGTGTGCCACAAAACAACTGGAGCAGAACGTAGTGTATCCATGTGGATGGCTCAGCATCCCTTCTTCAGACCAAGGAACTCACTGTATAGCTGTCGACTGAAGAAAAATGCACAGTGTGAGAGATGTGAGTTCAGTTTTATTGGGGGCTAAAACGGGGACTGCAGCCCGGGAGACAGTGTTTCAGATAGTTCTAAGAAACTGCTCCAAAGAGGTAGGGGAGAAGGTCAGTGTTATATCTGATGTTAGTGAAGGGAGCGGGTAGGCTCAGTCGAGCACACGTGTTGGCAGAGCCTGGCTGCCGGTCACGGGGAGCAGACGTCACTGTGAAGGATATCAGTGCTTTTCTAGATACGAGGAGATGTGAGAATTGGGCTCCTAAAATCTTCTCCTGAAAATATCTAGCTCTCTGAAGGCCTGTTCTGCCAGTCTCTCCCAGAGCACAGAGCACCTCATTCCTGGTCTCCACGCTGAGCTCCTTTCAGGGGGATGTGGAAGGTCAGCGGCTGCAGCATCTCCTGATTTAATCCTCGTGGAGGCAGATGGCAAGTGCCAGTCTGTAGTTGACGCAGCCGATAATGTATGACCGTGGGCACAGTGGTACCCTCCTCAGACCTGGACCTGGCAGTTAAACGTTGTTGTCCAAACAAGGGGAGATACAAGCATGAAGAGCTGGCTTACATGCCTTCGTGAGTGTGAGCTCACACTCAGCACGAGCATGGGTGGGGCTCAAGGAGTGTCCGTCCCCAGTGGATAGATTCCTCCTTTTATTTCTGGTGGATCTGGGAAGAGCAGGTGAGGAAGGGGCTGCTCTACTTCCTTTCCCACGTCACCTCCGCTTTTCAGCATTCCGCCTGCTCGCTGCAGTGGCCACAGGATCAGCGCTGCAACTACAAGGGCTGGCAGGAGGGGGGACTCCGAAGCAAGGAATAGTAGCTGTTTTTAACCTTTATATCACACTTCCTGAGGGCCTGATTGGGTAGGATGTACCTTCATCCCATCTGCCAAATAGGGATCAGCAGTGAATTCACCTATATTGCCTGGGGTAAAAATCGCCCACCAGGTGAACCTCTGTAAGCTCTGTCACCCACTCTGTGTGGACAGGGGTGGACCGAGGGGGAGGGGCTTGCTAGGATAGTATCGCTGCCTGCTGTCTAGTCCAGCACAGGGTCTGAGCCCAGCGTCCCTCCCAAAGGTGGAAAAGATTGGGGATAAGTGGAGAGAAGGGGACATAGCAGCTGGGAGTAAGAGAATAAATAAGCGAGTTATGTTACGGAAGGAGGGAAATCCAATATTAAGTAACGTCTCAAAAGAGGTTCAGGGTAAGAGATGGTATTGTCTCTTAGCTCTATTATGTCAGACACCTGAAGGGCTGAAACCATATGTTACTGAAACCACTCCTGCTTTTGGAACCTGACAAGCTGGATAGGAACCTGTCTCCGCATCCTGGGAGACATTTCATATGATACGAGGAGGGACTGGATAGTTATTCATGACTGACTGGGATTCTAGTAGTGTGCCACTTTCCTGTGACTTTTATGATTGTTTTTCTGTAAGAGATCTGTGTTCGAAGACCGGGGGTAGATTTTGTGATTTTTGTATATATATATATATCTTGATCTTTGCCCCACTTCTGGCTCAGAGCTCTTATAACCCTTCGAATGTCCTAAGTGAGAAAGGCCCTAAAGGGAGTGAAATACTGGAGATTAAAATCTCAGAAGTGAAGAAATCGGGGATACCGATTACATGTAGAATATGGTCTTGGATAGTAGAGGCCAACATACGTAGGGAGGAGATGAAAAGAGTTTTCGAGTAGAGTGTTGATAGCTTGGGGTGTTAGTCGATTCTTGCTGTGGTAGCAAACAACCTCAATATCTCAGAGGTGTATAAAAATGCAAACCTCTTTTGCTCACGTCAGGATGAAGTTGGCTGTGACCTGGTTCTGCTGGGCTCGGCTGCATGTACAAGCCCACCAAGGAGCCCCATTTAGGATATGCTGTTCTGATGCTGGGGGACAAGAGCAAAGAGGCAGAATCACAGTAGAAGCTGATTAAAGGTTCAGCCTATATGCAGGGAACCCTAGTCACTAACATTTCAGTGGCCAAAGTGGCATGGCCTATCCCAAATCAGTGGTGTAGAAGTACATTTTGCCCATAGGGAATCACGGTGAATGAATAATGCATCTGCCATAGTTGCTAACTTGGATACTGGGGTTACCCCAAATGTTATAGGCTCTTGTTAAGAAGAGAAAGATCGTAAACCAGTTGCTAAAGCTCAAAGAGATAATCATTACAATAGCTAGAAATGTCTAGGTAATAGATCATGTTAATATAAAAAACTGAGAAGGACAGTGGCCAAACTTCGGCATTTTTATGCTTTGTATCCTCTTATGAGACTATATCCTTCAACTAAAGACCAGGTAAGTGGTTCAGCAAAGCAAAATAAATGTAGTGAACTAGATACAGATCTGTAAAAGCTCATTACATGGACTGTTTTCCTTTTTCAGCGATTTCTTTCTAAAAAAATCATCATAATCCCACTACCTTTTCCTGTTGATAAACTTGCAGGAGTGAAATGCCAGTCCATTGAGTGAGTCGGAAACTCTTCATGTCGACAATCAAAAGCTTGGCTAACTTCTTGCATTTCTTTTTGTATTTAATTAGACACTAAAGATATAGAGACATTATTTTCTTGGAAAGTCTGGCGAGTTGCATGACTAAGCCTTAATTAAAACAAGGACCTGATTCTGTTTCTGCTGTGTCCTGGGAGAAAGTACCCGTGGAACCTCTTGATAAGTCTCTCTTCAGAAACATATAACTCCAGTTTCTTACAGAGGAGTGAGAAGTAAAAACTTGTACCCACTCCTACATTTCGTTTTCTCTAGATTTATTGCAATCATAGGAAAGGGAATATTATTTGATGTGTTCTGCTTGATATTCATGAAAATAGCTCACGTTTATTGAGCTTAGAACCAGCCACTTCTCTGTACATAGATTACCTTAACTGAATACTCATAATGACAGCACTAGAAAGCAAGTGTTATTATCTGATTCATTTTATAATTGAGTAAAGCATGAAAAGGCTAAGTATAAATTGCACAAGTTGCATATGGAATAAAGTAACGGAATCAGGGTTCAATCTATGTAGTGTGGCTCAAAAATCTGAATGAACCAATAGAATATACCTGTGATTCTCAGACTGTGTGCTGACACACTCTGGGTTATTATAGATGACTGATGGGGTTATTTTAATTTTTCTAGAGAATCATCTCTTAGATATCATGTAGATTACTATATCCAAGTCATTTTAACTAACTACTCAATAAATTGAATTTTTAGGTATTTCTTTTGGCCTCAGCGCGTCATGAAACAGTTCCTGAGATGCTGAGAGTGTTGTGAACTGAGAATGTTTGGGAGCCTCTGTAGTATTCTGTCTAGATTCCGGACATCTCTCTCTGATTGGCCACTGACATCTTGTGCGTCTGAAGCTTTGTGGTTCTAATTATTGCTTTCTATTAAAATGGTTAGTGTTTTTTCATCTTTACTCTTTCTCTCATCATTACTATTAGCGTTATTATTTTGAGTAGTGGTTATCATATTTAGAAATATGCTTGGCTAAAAAATTATAAAGAGGTTTGTCGTCTTTGTTTTGCCCACTCCGGGGACCTGAATATTGAATCTAGTAGAAAGGGTCCACCAGATCTAGGTATTCAAATTTTCAGGTGTAAGAAATTTTAACTCAGGACTTTCTATCAAGATGAAAAAGAATGTGTTGAGATTAGCCAACCACAGTGATTGTAATGGGAACTATATATATAGTTTAGTATACACGTTTATATTTGAGAAATATTCTCGAATTCCTCAAGAAAGTTCTGGTACTAAAATCGGTTTTCTAATACGGGTCTTCAGTTCCTCCTCCCCCTGCCCCCAAATGTAGTGATAATTCTTAAGCTGTGTAGTTACAGAGATAGTTCAGGTTGGGACTGAAATTTTCCTCTAGATTTTTGGAATCTACTCTGATGGTCAACTTGGTCTCGTACAATACCCATTTCTTGCTTCAGGACATGTTTCTAGCCACTGAAACATTCTTCATCTTTGCTGATGCATTTATTCAAGGCATAAATTTATTATTGAATTCCTAGTATTGATTAACCATGTTCTTTGGGAGGTTTTCTTTTATATGATATTCTCTATTATAGAAAACGACAGGACAAAGCTCTGTTTTTCTGCTTCTCTCACCTGATCCCTCTGGGGTTTCCTTTTCTCTGAGGTAGTAATAATTAGCAAGCCAAGGCAACGAGAGTCATGTTTAAAGTCTTTTCAGTTGCGGTATATCGCTCTGCTTGGCACCTGCCAGTCAAATGGATGCTGCATTCCTCAGCAGCATGGCTTGACTTGTCAAGAGCCATGAAATACGAGCCTTTACCTGACTGTCCGCTGAGTAGTAGTAGCTAGAATCTTCCTGCCCAGGAACCTGTCTAGATTTGGGTGACTTCGCTGACGTACGGAAGTGTTATGCGCCGAACATATGCTGCCCCAAATTCATCTGTTGTAGCCCTAACCCCCAATATGATTGGCATTTGGAGATGAGGCCATTAGGATTAGATGAGGTCATAAAGGTGGGGCCCTAATGATGGGATTAGTGCCCTTACAAGAAAAGACACCAGAGCACCCTCCCCTGCAACTGCCCCTAGCAAGAAAGCAGCCATCTGCAAGCCAGGAAGAGAACTCTCATCAGAATCCGATTATACTGGCACTCAGATCTCAGACTTCCAGACTCCAGAACTGTGAGAAAATAAACTTCTGTTAAGTTACCCAGTCTGCCGTATTTCCTTATGGCAGATCTAGCTGAGCAGTAAAAACAGGCACTCAAAATTTTTGGTTGCTTGTTTGATTGATGGTCAGCATCTTAATATCTTGTCAATTAGTTTCTTTTAACTCAGCCTGACAAACTGTTGGGCACTATGAATTCAGTAAGATAAGGTCAGAAGAGTCTCCGCAAAGCATCAACTGATTTCTGTCTGAAACAGACAGATCCTGCAATCTCTTTTTCATTGGTCTAACGAAAGAGAAGAGAAACTCGGTCACCCATCGACATCTTAGAGTGAATTCGCAAAAGAAGTGTAGACAAGCAGTGTAGACCTCTGCTGCTCAGGAAATTGGCCACACTTGCTGCCAGAGCTCCTGACTCAGCCATGAGTGAACTGTAGCTGGTCTGTGACCGCCTAGGGACGTTTCAGACATTGCTCCGGATGTTAGAACATGCCTGAATCGTGTTAAGGACTGTAAACAAGCACAATCATATTAAGCCTAAAAAGCGGAACGTGCTGGCGTGTAGATGCTTCGTTGCATTTTATGCTGAAATGAATAGAATTTTGTTAATTTGGGGGAATGACTGTATGAGTGAAGTTTCCGTTTTTTAAAATTTTTTTTGACATGTTGAAAATTTTCTAAAAGATGAGCTTGTTTGTAGTAGGTTTGGTGAATATTAACTGAGAATGGAAAGCAAACTTTAGCATGCCAGTAATCCTGCTTCTTCTGTACAAAGTGGAAAAATAAGCCCTGTGGCTTATTTCATACTCTGCTGTGCTTGTGAGTTGAGACAAAGTATCATCCAGGTACTGATATAACTTCCTGTATGTTACAGCACTATTGAGCGCTCACTCCTGAGGTTCCTCTCTGCATTATATAAACAAGCTCTTCATTAACATGTGAAGGCTTATTTTTGGCCTTCCAAAATGTGTCAATTTATTAATTTCATATTTCCCATTGTTACCATTTTGACAGATCTTTCTGCCTTTGTTTCTTGTTCATGTTCTATTTTTCATGTTTAATACTTCAAGGTATTTTTTTTGGATGGGGGTTGTGTCTCAAAATCTGTTTCAGGTAGAAGAGAGCCACCCAGTACTGGTCCTGATGCTGACTTATGGTAACAGTATTATATAAGTATCCAAGCTCCTGAAATGTTGATCTCATAGGTCTGGGATATGGTCTAGGGATCTCCCCATATATGTATTTTTTAAAAGCTCCTCATTTCATCTTGATGTGCAGGCAAACATAAGGACCACCGAAATGGAGAAGTTACAGCTGATGACCAAGCCCACAGTTTGATACTGTAGAATGCTTGCCCTGTGAAGCAAAGTTGGATTCCTTTAAAAGGTATGTGGTTTTCAATAAGGCATATCTCCTCTTGGCCTGAGGGTCTTCATTTATGGAATCAAACATTTGCACTGTCTCTAAGAATTGATGAACTTGTCATGCAAACAGATTTCTTTTAGTTCTGAATTAGATAGGTTCTCCATTATGCCTTTATGAGCAGTTTTAGTCTTTGCTGTGTTTAGGATGACTCTGGTTAGCGTGATCATACAATTTACCCTTGGGGAAATTATATCATCTACTGTGTAGTCAAGAGGTTTATTCTTCTTCGCATGGTGCTATGTAGGGCTCTTTGAAGTATTTACGTTTGCATCGAGGCCACACTTACTTCTTCATTAGGCCGGCTGATTGCGTCTATAATTGGCTCGGACCAATGTTATCTCTGTCATTGAGACAGTGACCCAAAATATTCAGCCTACTGACCCTAGGCTGATTATCTTGCCTTCATATTAGAAATGTATAGGGATAGCACATGCTGTAATCTCTTGATTGAGAATTAATAAGCTGATGAATTCTGAGTACTTCTTACATGCTAGGCACTGAGAAGGCAAAAAGGTGATAAAAATCAGTCTAGTCATCATTTCACAGCAATGAAGAAGAAAGACTTGGTACTGACTACAGAAGAACAGAGGAAGGGTATTAAAATAGGTCTACAGAATTAAAGAAAGCCTCTGGTGGAAGTGACGCCTGGGCATTGTCTTGAAGTGATGAGTCAGAATTAGCCAGGGATGGGTGAGTGGAAGGGTGTTCCAGGCAAGGGAGGACAGCAGCAGAAGCAGAGTCACGGAGGTCACAGGTCACGGTGTGCTTCTTGAGGCTGAAGATACTTCAGTTTGTTTGAACATCAAATATGAACAGGGAGAAAATGCATTTTGTTTGCTTGAGGGTTTAGAATTAGACAGTGAAGTACAGTGGCATACAGATGGCTTCTTGTAAAGAAGATGCCTAGCCCGGCTAAAACGAAGGTGCAAAATCTGGATCCAAACGTAGTCTGTTTGACTTTAAACTTGGAATTTTGTCACTAGATGTTACATGGCATGAGATACAATAATTGGAGAACCTCTACTCACTTTGTGGGCAGATGGGACACGTGATGTCGGTGTGGGTTAAGACTGAGTTATCGTTTGACTCTGTCAGTCCTTCCGTAATAAACCGTTGTGTCTGATTATACATTAGGAGATACGTTGACACAGATGGAGGTAAACTAGTTACATTCCTTAAAGGTTTCTCTTGAATAGACATGCTTACAAATGACATCCATTGTAAGCTCTTGGAGGCCAGTGGTATCTTATTTCTGTTTCTGTCTCTCTGGTGACTTGCCCAGTGCTAGGATATAATGATGACTTAGTTCATGTTATTTGGATGAATGTGATGAACAGGATGAAAGAGCTAAATGAAGGTAAGGCGCCGATGTTACGTAAGATCTTCTTAAATATATGCCCATCACAAGAGTGCATTGATCTCGTATACAGTTAAGATTGAAATAGGGGGAAAAGGCACTTTAATAAGACATTTCAGACTCTGCTTTCTGAAAGGTGTGTTGGTACCTGGTAAGAAGGGATGGGGGCAGGAACAGAGACAGAGGGACACAAATAACATGAGCTGCCATTGATACTGGATAATTTTCAGTTATTTTATGCTAGAAACCAAAAACATCTCTGAAGTGGGCTGCTATAGTTTGAGAATCAGACCTCTCATCCTACAAGAATCATCGAGAGTGGCCCCACCGGGTAGAAGTGTAACGCTAGCTGGGAGGAGTGTAATTACAGAAAATCAGAAGTCCCCTAAGGGTCCCAGTGACTGCTGTGAGTTCCTTTACAGCAACTGATGAACATCTTGCTGTCAGATCACATTTACTGACCACTCAAACATGGCATCCTAGTTGCTCCTTTTCCTCTGACGCCTGCTTACCTCTCCCCATTCTTCATTTGTATTGGATTTTTTTTTTTTGGAGAATATATATTACAGGAGACATCTGTGAAAGCAAGAAGGTGACTAATAATGCGTACCAACTGAAATGAGGGTGTAGCACCATTCATGCTGATGTGGAGAGACCGGAAGTTTTCAGTGCCGATGGTCTTGCCTGCTTGTGCTGGAAAATTAAAACCAAACCTTAGATATTTGGAAATGGTTTGGTTAGAGACAGGTGAAAGTGTTTGGTTGTTCTAGATGCTCTGTGGCTTTCAGGTTGAGTCCCTGGTAGCCAATGCACGTTCAGACAGCATATTTCAGGACTCAGCAAGGGCCGAGCCTGTGCTTCATCTAAGCAGAGAGGTGGCTTCAGACTTTGGGAATGAAGAACTGTAAGGTCACGCAATGTGCTCTCCGAGTGCAAAGATGCTAATTTGATTATGGATTCCGGACAGTCCCATGGATTCACTTCATTTTGCTCGGCTGCAAGACAGAGACAGTTATAATGGTTAGTCTTTGAGTATGTTTGCATCATCCAGCTCTCCCTTTTTGCTGGTTTTAATGGGAGTGATCTTCATCTACATTCTCTGACTTTTATCCTACACCGTTTTCCTCAGTTTGTATTATACGTTTAAAGCATTTTACAGATTCTTTTCCCCCGTATAGGTTATTAGAGAGTATCGAGTAGAGTTCCCTGTGGTACACAGTAAGTGCTTATGGATTATCTATTTTATGTGTAGTGGTGCGCACGTATGTATATGTATAACTGAACCACTTTGCTGTACACCTGAGACTGACACATTGTAAATCAACTATACCCCACTATAAAATAAAGACTAAATTTTTAAAATGTTAGGATATAGTACGCTTTAAAATTGTATTTCGTTGCACAGCTTCTTAGACACAAGCTACCTACTCTGCAGTGTCCCGTTTCCATCGAAATAAAATGAAATCTGGAGTCCTCGGAGAGCAAATGAACTTGTTGCTGTGGCTGGGGGACTGAAGAAAGCCAGAGGGTCTCTGAAAGGGATGCAGACTTTTGCCGCAGACACAGGCAGACGTGGGAAACAGGGTCTGCAGGTTATGCACGCTCATGTCTCAGAACTTCCCTGAGATCTCCCGCGAAGTGTTTGGTTGTTACTTTTCTTGGATACAGTCAATTCTTTCATAATCATCCACATGCTTCTTTGGTTAGCTCCATGAAAACAGCAATAAGTGATTTCTTCCACTTTAGCAAAAATCATCCTGATACTCAATGAACTGGCATGCCCCCTCTTATTTTCATTCTGATTAACAACCAGTTTTCTTTGGAATAGAATAATTCAGTCAGCCATGGAAAGCCGGTACTCATTTTAGCACTGCACAGAAGAAAGCTGGTAAGAAGTTTGCTGAAAGGAAAATCATGGAAATTTAGGGTTGATCCATTTATATTTTGCTAGATTTCCACCACTCAGCCTATCAGTCTGTGACCTGAGACATTTTCTGAGGCTTTAGTGATCCACAGGCTTTTACTTTTGATGACCTGATGATCAAGTCAACTGATACTCAAAGAGTGCGTGAACTCCCTGAAGGAAGGTATCCACAGCCTCGCTTTCCATTCCCACCCGTTTTCCTTGATTTGTTTACACTCCTGTGATTGCTGTCATTTGATTGTCCAACTACATCCCACTGACAGCTATTCGTGTTGCAGTGATTATGAAGAGAACAGGAAAGGGAACACAGTGCACTCAGTTTTGTCAACAGTCAGAACTCTAATCTTGCGGCTGCCTTTGGAGACACTAGCAGAAGCGTAAGATGGGCTTTCTTCTGCGTTTGGATGGGAAAGTATGTTCACATTTAACTGAGATCCACATTCCACGTTTTTGTTAATATCAAGTAAGTTGGAGAATAGGTAGTTGGCAGATGCAGAAAAAAATTAACTTCACATTTAATCACTATTTTACAATAGTAAATCAGACTGAAACACTATAACAGCTTTTCAGAGGTAAGCATATATAAGAATTATCCATTGCTTTACTGGAAATTTGAAAATTACCTGATGAGTCAATGGAGGGGATTAACATTGCTATTGAATATTTAAGCAGAATTTTCATAATGATCTCTGAGTTTGGGGATTAAAAGAAATAAGGTGGAGGAAGATTGATTTCATAGCTGGAGAGCTGTCTTCACGTATGGTTTCGATGTGGTATTTCTAGGACACAGCCGGTAATATTATATTGCGATACCCTTTCTTCTCTTCTCCTGAGTCTCAGTCACTTTACTGCTGTTTCTGAGGCGCTAGGCTGACAGGGAGCAGTAAGGGACGGGTGCCATATGTCCCACCGGGAAAACCAGCGTTGGATACGTTCTCAGCCCTTCTCATGCCTTGAAGTGACATGAAAGTCTTTACTTAAGGGATCTTTTACAATGTTTAAAAACATGTCTATTGCTCATGATAAGATGTGCTCATTCATAGAAACATCCGGAGTCCCGGAGAGTCTTGATCCAATTAAGGCTGGTTGACATCAGGCTTCTGAAGTGAAAAATGGGTTGTCCTGCCTGTGACATTTCCTTCACGTACTCTTTATGAAGTCAGTGTTTCCAAGAAATATCTCTTCTTGTGATCCTAGTCTGCCTTCTCATCTGGCTCCCATAGATAGATGTTGCATAATGTACACGAGCAGTGCCTGTCCCAGTTACCCACTGCGCCCGAGCCGTCTCTTAGGTGTTGGTTCAAAGGAGTGATGCCTCGGCTCAGAGACACCTGGATCAGAAACGAGTTCATGGTATGTTTGCAATCATTTCCAGATGTACCCATTCAGAGTGGGCTGAAGGAGTGCAGAAGAGACATGCATGAGAATGTCTTATCTGCTTGGAAGCGCAGTGCCCACAGATGTTTCCACAAAGATATTGGGCGTCCCTCCAGGGATTTGTGGGATAACTTGCCCTTTCTGCACTTTCCCTGAAGTGGCAGGGAAAACAGTAGTCTGACTTTCCTGAGTTCTGCCTGCAGATACCTTATCAAGGGAGTGAACCCAATGGACTTTGGAAGGTCCTGCGGTCCTGGAGGAGGGGTCGTGGGTGGACCCCACAAGCCTCTTTCTAAACTATATCAAAGGAACTTCAGAAGCTAGCTTAGTGCACTCAGCCCTTTTGTGTTTTTCAGTACATGTGAAATTTCTTTACATTCTTTCTTTTCTTCAATTACATGTGATGGTTTAAATCCAACATTTTTACGGTAGCTGTCTTTTGCAAAGACCCCCATCCAGGTTCTGCCGTGTGAGGGTATGTGTAGCACAGGTTAATCCCCTTGTTAATGGCAGATAATTAAAGCGGCAAAATCATTCGTATGTCCTCCTCTATGCAGTATATCAATGCTCCTGAAATCTCCGTAAATTCAACTTAATACAGATTTTGGAGAGGAAAAAACAAGTCAATTTCTTCTTAACGTGGTGATTTTCTTAAGTTTACGGAGTGTATAGCCCCTTGTAATTCTTTGGATTTCACAGGCAGTCATGGTCCCTGGACACTTTAACAGAAAAAAAAAAAAAAATCTAGTAACTATTAGAAACACCACATTAAGCTTTCACAAGAGTTTTTTTTTTTTTTTTTTTTTTACACGAAACACTTTAAGAATTCCAAAACAGTGTCAATAGAGTTGGACGAGTTGGTGAAGACATTTTCTATTATTTATTTTAAAGTGGTTCAAGAACTGGACGGCTTTATGGTTCCAAAGCGTCCCTCAGCCGTGAACACCAACATAGACACACGGCTCCGTTGTATGATCTGCTGCTGCATAAAACCAAGCCCTGAGTCATCTGTGGGAGACTGAACTTGCTCTGGGAGTCCACCAACATCTAATTTCTGTATATGGATAAATTAAAAAGGATAATTAGATTTAGTTCTTATTTCATCTCATTTCCTTATTTTTCCACACTTCCTAAATTCCAGCAATCAAAATACCGTACTTCTGAATCTCTTTACGTTTTGTTTCTATCTTTTTCAATGGCTGGAGATGTATTTTTGCTTTAAGAGACTTTCACAACATTTTTTTCCATGCCCAGGACTTACTGATTTTTTTTTTATGGTGGCAGCCTGCCCACCCTGTGCCATGGCTGCTGCTTGGCACGGCTGAGCCTGAGCAGCCTGACTCACTGTCAGAGGACGGCCTCTCTGTTTTTCTCTTTTTCTCCTACTAACCTTTGAGCGTATGTGGAAAGGAACATGGGTGCATAACTTTCGCTCTGCCTCATTCATTAATTAACTTCCTGCCCCTCACACAGTATCAGCAGCTGGTCACAGGGAAATCTCACTCCTACCAAGGTCAAAGCTGTTTTATAGAAAATACTGATTTTTTTTTTTTTTGTATTTTTTTTTTTGGCTGCACTGTGCACCTTGTGGTATCTTAGTTCCCTGACCAGGGATTGAACATGGGCCACGACAGTGAAAGCGCCAAATCCTAACCACTGGGCCACCAGGGAACTCCCAGAAAATACCGATTTTTTTTTTTTTTTTTTTTTTTTTAAATAGAGACTTCACTTTATTTATCTGATTGCACCAGGTCTTAGTTGCGGCAAGCGGGCTCCTTAGTTGCGGCACACGGGCTCCGTAGTTGTGGCATGAGAACTCTTAGTTGCAGCATGCATGTGGGATCTAGTTCCCTGACCAGGGATCGAACCCAGGCCACCTGCATTGGCAGCACGGAGTCGTATCCACTGCGCCACCAGGGAAGTCCCAATACCGATTTTTATCAGCTGTATCCCCAAGCATATTCTCTTCCCCTATAAGGTAATTTATGAAATCACTTAGAATAGTAACTGGAACATAAATTTAGGCGTAATCAACATTGAATGTCTGTGGTCTTCTTGGGTGACTTTTTACTAAATAATCTATACTATGTGTTGGGTGAAGCCCTATTTTATTTACTTTTTATGACCAAATGTCACTTCTCCTTTGAAATTCTGAGGACTTGACTTACCAATTTCCACTATTTTTGGTTTCACGTCATTGAGACCTCTGTTGAATTACCTCTATTGGCCATTTACCGTGAAGTGGTGTAATTATTTGTATACATGTTTCATTTTCCTTAGTGAATTATAAGGATTCGGTCTTTATACCCTTCTTCTCTCCCCAGCGGTACTGGTAATAATAGCTAACATGTACTGAACATCCTCTATGGGGCAAGCCTCTGTTTATATTGGTGATCGCATTTAATCCTCACATAAACCCTAATGGGACATCATTAGTGTCCTTATTTCCTTGATGAGAAAATAAAAGCCTAGGAAAGTTTTCTGAGTTCACACTTCTAGCTGCTTGTGGAGCGAGGATTGGATTCAAGGAAATTCAGTTGCCGTGGCTTTACCGTGAACCCAGACGTCCTAATGCCCACAGTAGAATCCTTGGCACGCATTGGATGCATCTGGCTTCATATCTTTTCGGTTTTTCCCTCTTTCATTGCTCATTCATCTGTAGGTTTTGTGACGAGAAGTCTGGGTGCAAAGCATGCTTGGCGCTGCTTTGATACACGTGGCCGGAAGTGGGAAGGGTGGAAGGCCTGCTCATCTCTGGCTTTCTGAAGGGAACCTCAACTTCCCAGGGAACCCCTGCAGTGAAGCACAGCCTTGCAAGTTTTCTGACATCACAGAACACTCTAGTGTGGAGTTAGTCCTTGGACTTTGTTCTTTGAGTTGCCTTTTGTAGCCACCTTTTTTTCCTACATACATTTTAGTGTGTCCTTTCAGCAAATTTTGTTTCATTAAAAAATCTCTTTATCTCCTTCCTTTTATTTAAAAAATTTTTTTGGATGTGGACCATTTTTAAAGTCTTGGTTGAATTTGTTACAATATTGCTTCTGTTTTATGTTTTGGTGTTTTGGCCGCGAGGCACCTGGGATCATAGCTCCCCAACCAGGGATCGAACCTGTACTCCCTGCCTTGGAAGGCAAAGTCTTACCCACTGGACCGCCGGGGAGGTCCCTCTCCTTTCTTTTAAATGGGAAGGAGGGAATAGACATGAAAATGATAGCTGTGGGGAGAACCCATGCCTTCACTCTGTGTCCTCCCCTGGGTCACCCACCACACACACAGTGTAGATGACTGTGCGTCTCCTGTCCCCTTTATTTCCCGTGTCTGCCCCCAAACATGAGGGCAGGGATTGTGTTTGTTCCTGAAGTCCCTCTTAAGGCCATCCACAATAAGACTTCTCTGTTTCTTCCTGTGTGTTTCAAAAACTAGACTTTGCCCTTTAGCACCTAAAAATAATACTAATAAAAAAAAAATAAGGAATCGCATTTTATGCCAGGGCTTTTACCGATGTATCTTGCCTTTGCTGGTGGTCAGCATTAGGAAGTGAATCTCTTTTTCCTTAGGCCAGTCATCCTCAGAGGATATTGGCAACGAGCCACTGTAACATGGGGTAAATAAGACGTATGACAAAGCTAAAAGCTGAAAATAGAATTCATTTCCTATCAGCTTGTTCTATAGAATGTTTTCCATCTGGGGCCAGCTTTCACGTGATCACTCAGTCACATGGGCTAATCTGGTCTCACAGACATCAAGGGAATTTCTAAAACACTTTACAGCAAATGGAATTGTAATGTTTGAATATTAAAAAATTAACTATTCTTGAGAAGTTATATTAGATATTTTTTACTGCTCTTTGGGGCAACTGTAGGGCTACTTGTGTGTTTTCCTCTCAAGCCTTAGGAGTTATGTTCTCTTTTCTGAGTTCCTAGGCTCTCCTGAAGGTCTGACTTATAACCACTTCCTCATAATATGTTCATGAGCACATCTGCCCCCCATTTTGCATACAGTTTTAGGGAATTAACAGAACTCCCAAAGACGCTAGGAGTTTTTGGATATTGCCTTGGACGACATTTTTCCAGGCCATTTATCTAAGTGAAGTCTAAATCAGCAGCATTAATACAATGATCTGAGTATCGAAAACAAACTTGTGGTTACCGAAGGGGAAAGGGAGGGGGGAGGATTGAATTAGGGGTACAGGATTAACAGGTACAATCTACTATGTGTAAAGTCGATAAAGAACAAGGACATACCGTATAGCACAAGGAATTGTAACTATCATAATAACTTATAATGGCGTATAGTCTACAAAAATACTGAATCACTATGCTGTACACCTGAAACTAATTATAATATTGTAAATCAATTACACTTCAATAAAAAAAAACACAGTGATTAGAGAAAGAGTGTCCAGAGACTCACCGTAGCTATTGAGGCTGTGGAAGTGCTAGTTATAGATAGAAACGGTGTCCCCCGGAAAAGCTGCCATTGGGAGCTCTATATATATTTTATTACACTGAGCTGTTGAGCAATTCTTTTTTTTTTTTTTTTTTTTTTTACATCTTTATTGGACTTTTTTGGAGTATAGTTGCTTTACAATGTTGTGTTAGTTTCTGCTGTACAACGAAGTGAATCAGCTATATGCTATATGCATACATATATCCCCATATCCCCCTCCCTCTTGAGCCTCTCTCCCACCCTCCCTATCCCACCCCTCTAGGTGGTCACAGAGCACCGAGCTGATCTCCCTGTGCTGTGCAGCAGCTTCCCAGTATCCATCCATTTTACATTCGGTAGTGTATATATGTCAATGCCACTCTCCTACTTCGTCCCAGCTTCCCCTTCCCCTGCTGTGTCCTCAAGTCCGTTCTCTATGTCTGCGTCTTTATTCCTGCCCTGCCACTAGGTTCACCAGTACTGCTTTTTTAGATTCCATATATAGGCGTTAGCATATGGTATTTGTTTTCCTCACTTACTTCACTCTGTATGACACACTCTAGGTCCATCCACCTCACTACAGATGACTCAATTTCGTTCCTTTTTATGGCTGGGTAATATTCCGTTGTGTATATGTACCACATCTTCTTTATCCATTCATCCGTTGATGGACACTTAGGTTGCTTCTGTGTCCTGGCTATTGTAAATTGTGCTGCAGTGAACATTGTGGTACATGACTCTTTTTGAATTATGGTTTTTTTAGGGTATATGCCCAGCAGTGGGATTGCTGGGTCATATGGTAGTTCTATTTTTAGGTTTTTTTTTTTTTTTTTTTTTTTTTATCTATTTATTTTTGGCTGCATTGGGTCTTCGTTGCTGCCCACGGGCTTTCTCTCGTTGGGGCGAGCAGGGGCTACTCTTCGTTGCAGTGCGCAGGCTTCTCACTGCGGTGGCTTCTCTTGTTGCGGAGCACAGGCTCTAGGCGTGTGGGCTTCAGTAGTTGTGACTCGCGGGCTGTAGAGCACAGGCTCAGTAGTTGTGGCGCACGGGCTTAGTTGTTCCGCGGCATGCAGGATCCTCCCAGACCAGGGATTGAACCTGTGTCCCCTGCCTTGGCAGGTGGATTCTTAACCACTGCGCCACCAGGGAAGCCCTGTTTTTAGTTTTTTAGGGAACCTCCATACTGTTCTACATTCCCACCAACAGTGCAGGGGGTTCCCTTTTCTGTTGAGCAATTTTTATATGTTCGAGAATCAAAATCTGCGCTGCTCCTGCGTTAGGTGTAAGTTCAGTCGGCAGGTGAGTGACATTAATACTGCAAGCCACTCAGGCTTCTTGTTCTCCCCGTGGTTAGAGGGTCGAATCAGTATTTATTGTGTTACTTTGGCTTCATAAATAATACTTGATGTGTATGCTCATTCATAAATAAGCCCCTCCTGAAATTATGCTCCAGTGAAATTATTAATAATGATATTTGGCTAACAGGTGATGAGTACTTATTTTATGTAAGCTTGTGCTCCATGCTTTGCAGGCATTGTTTCAATGCTGTTTCACAATAATTTTTTGAGGAGGTTCTATTATCTACATTTTACAGATGAGAAAACAGGGGCTTAGGGAGAGAGGTAACTTGGCCAAAGCCCTGTGTCTAGGAAGAGGCAAGGCCGGGATTTCAGCTCAAGTTTTCCAACTCCCAAAGCCTTATATTTAATTGCTATAGGATGATGCCTCCCTAGTAGAGAAAAAAAGGTAAACTTAAAAGAATCTTGTTCACTACTTTATGTTTTTTTCTTTATTCACATGAAGGCTGTCTACATAAAGAGTTAAAATTGAATACTATTAAACTATAACATATATGCAATCGAATACAATATACAATATGCATAATCAAATGTACCCATTTTAGGTGTTTAGTTTAACTTGACAAGTGTAAACACCTGTGTAACCACCATCTAAATAAGACACAGAACATTTCTGTCACCCTCACATAGTTTTCTGATGCCCTTTGCAAAATCAGTCCCTCACCTTGTATCCTAGGCAACCACCAATTTGATTTATACAACCGTAGGTGAGTTTTGCCTGTTTTAGATAAGATCATAGATCTTTTGTATGGGACTTCTTTTGCTCAGCGTAAGGTTTTTGACGTTCATCCAAATACATGATACATTCATATATCAATAGCTTGTTGTTTTTTAAAATTGATGACTAGTATTCCATTATATGAATATCCACAATTTGCCATCTATTGAAGGGACATTTGAACTGATTCCAGAGTTTTGATTACTATGTTTAAACCTGCTGTAAACATTGACTACAAGTCTTTGTGTGGACGTATGTTTGTATTTCTCTAAGAGTAAAATTACCCTGTCATAGGATAAACGTCTAGCTATACGCCCTTATAAGAACTTGCCAGACTGTTTTCCAAAGTGGTTTTACCATTTTACACTTTTCCAGCAATATGTGAGAGTTTGGGTTTCTCCAAACCCTTGCCAACATTTCAGCAATTCTACGTGTATGAAGTATCACTCTTGCTTTGATTTGTATTTTCCTGTTGGCTAATGATATTGAACAAGTGCTTGCTGGCTTCTGTGAATTGTCTGTTCACATCTGACCTGTTGTTTTATTGGGTTATTTGTCCTTTTACTATAGAGTACTAATATATACATTCTGGATACAAATCCTTTGAAGACTGTCTCTATCTATCTACCTACCTACCTATCTATATCTGTCTGTCACCTATTGTCTTATCTATTCTATCTGTTGATGTGTTGAAAATGTTTCTACTCTTTAACTTATTTTATTGATGTTGTCTTCACAGTGTCTTTTGAAGAGTGAAACTTTTAAATTTTGATGACGTCCTAGTGACACATACATTTTTCTTTCATGGTTCGTGTATCTTGTGTCTTATCTGAGAAATCTTTGCCTTTACCCCGAGGCGCCAAAGATCTTTCTGCTGTGGCTTCTTCCAGAAGTTTGGTAATACTGCTCTATATACTTCATAGTACATCACTCCTTTATATACAGTTGAGTCTAATTTAGCCGACTCCTGTGCTACAGTCTTTCATAGATCTCCACTGAATGTCTTAAGTGATGAACAAGATTCCTTTACGTTGACTGCTCAGAACTAAAGCCCCTCCCACTGTGTGGGCTCCAGAAGTAGTTCTTCTGCTTCAAGTGCTTTTTCTTTACCTGATCTTACAGAGTCTCACCCTATTCACCCTGTTCAGGATGGCGATCAAAGACTCAAGGGGACTCCTGTGCAGATTTTGGGAGCGATTTCTCTGAAATCTCACGGTACTGAGCTCCACAAATTCTAGCTGCCTTTGCTTTCCTGAGCTCTGACAACTCTCTCTCTCTCTTTCTCTGTCTCCAACTCAGTGAGAACACCTGCAATGCTCTCCCTGGACGCCCTGCCCACGGGGCTTCAGTGCAGGCCCTCCAGAGCACAAATTCAGCTGCCTTTGCTTTCCTGAGCTCTGACAACTCTCTCTCTCTCTCTCTCTCTCTCTCTCTCTCTCTCTCTCTCTCTCTCTCTCTCTCCGTCTCCAACTCAATGAGAGTGCCACCTGCCATGCTCTTCCTGGACGTCTATATTTTTATTATTTTCTAGTTTTCTATGATGGAGGGCTAGTTCCAATGCCAGTTATTCCATTATGGATGAAAATAGAAGTCTAACATAGAATCTTATCATGGGCTTTTTACATATTTTGGCTTATTTCAATGATTTTTCTCCCTTCTTTCAAGGCAAATTTGAAGTGAAGGAAAACTATTTGTCTGAATTAAATATTTAAAAGAGAAAGTATCTTAAACATATGTGTTAGTTATTAAGTAGCTGATGCTGTCGTATAGCCAACAGCATTTTTTGGTACAACAATATGAAAATAAAATTATTTTTTTATAGACTTAGTAGCATTATTATTTTTTATTGAGGATATAGAATTCCAGAGAGTAGTGTTTTGGCAAAGATTGCACACTTAAATTTTTTTCCACAAAAGTGTTAATAGCAAACAGTCATTGTGTGCTTACTATCTGACTTATATGTATGTTTTTCTCATTTAATTTTCCCACAGCTCTATAAAGTAGACTCTATTACTTGCCCCATTTTATAGATGAACAAACTAAGACTTAGAGAAATTCTTTAAATGCCCCTGTTTACACAACCAGAAATAGACAAAGCCTGGAATTTTATTTGTCCAGCCTGATTCCAGAGACTGTTTTCTTTTCTTTGCTTTTTTAAAAAAATTTTATTGGAGTATAGTTGATTTACAATGTTGTATTAGTTTCAGGTGTACAGCAAAGTGAATCTGTTATATTTACAAACACATGTATCCACTCTGTTTTAGATTCTTTTCCCATATAGGCCATTACAGAGTATTGGGTAGAGTCCCCTGTGCTGTATTTTATACATAGTAGCGTGTATATGTCAATCCCAATCTCCCAATTTATCCCTCTCCCCGTTACTCCTTGGTAACCATAAGTTTGTTTTCTACATCTGTAACTCTTATTTCTGTTTTGTAGATAAGTTCGTTTGTACCCTTTGTAAAGATTCCACAAATAAGTGATATCGTATATTTGTCTTTCTCTGTCTGGCTTACTTCACTCAGGATGATAATCTCTAGGTCCATCCACGTTGCTGCAAGTCAGAGCCTGTTTTCTTAACCACTACAATAACCTCTTTTCTTCCTGAATGTCCAGTATGTACCTGGCCCTGGGTAAAGATGAGTAAGATTTGATGTAGTTTCTATCATCAGTGAGTTCATAAATTGGGAACAGGGAGACAGATATATGAACAAATTATGATAAACATGAAAAGTGGTAGAATAGCGTATGTGTTTGGCAGGGTGTAGGGTAGAGCGGGAGGGGTATCATCCAGAGAAAAGTAATGGATGTACAGAGATACCAAAATGAACAAGGAATAAAATGGGACATGGTGGGGAGGAAGGGGGTGATCCTGGAGAGATGGAGAGAGGGTCTAGGTGATCTACAGAACATCTTTACCTGGTGAATAACCTTTCCTAGGCCTTATTAGAGATGAACTGGGCAGGGTTTCAGCCATCAAAAGGTATTCAACCTACCCAAGTAGACATCCAAAAAGTATTTTTGCCATTGGGTACATGAATTGCTGTGGGCGCCTGATGGAGCAGGTATTCATTCAGTTTGGGGAATCACATAAAGATCCCTGGGGGACGCTGCCCTTCCGCCAGGCGCAGAATAAGCAGCTGGTGCATTTGCTCATTAAAGTATTAGAACCTCTTTGAGTTCCATCAGCTGTGTTGTATTATGATCTATGGAAAACAAAGTCCTCGCATTTATCATATTTGGTTTGAGGGGATCTGGCTTTTGGCCCTTGTTATGAATTGCCCAGAGCGAGATGTGTTGGATTTCCTAAACTATTTTAAAAGTGGTTGGTGTTATGTAAGTGGAGATTTTTGAATCACTTGAAAACTCTGCATATTTGTAAAAATCAGCCCATTCCTAGACATCATGTTTATTTCTCAAGTGGTGGCACTATTTTTAGAAATAAAGGACTTCAAAACCTTCATCCACATTTTTCAGCCATTACACAATGTGTTCCTCAAACATATGCAAAACAATGACACAGAGAAATCATTGAGATGGGGGGTGGGAAACAGCAGCTCAATTAAAAAAAATTTTTTAACACATATTATGATTTATTATTTAACAGTTAGCTCTGTCTGGCCTTTGGAGATTTTCTCAAATGCAAGAGTGTATAGTGTATTAAGATTTATTTGTACATTAAGCAAACATCTTTGGTTGAAATGTGGCTGGCGTATTTGACTGAATCAAAAATGAGATGACACATCCTAGTGACTGATAATATTTAGGGAAATATTTACAAACATACAAAATACTTTGTTGTTTCTCCAGAATTTTCTGTGACTATCCCCGTCTGTATTTTTTTTTAAACAAAGAAGATTCAAAATAATCACCCAGATATCTTTTCTTTTTTTCTTAGGATTCAGTATGGACCATATTTGTAATATTTCCATACATGGTCTAATGCTGAAACCTCATTGGGCCAGCGTTTACCTCTCTTTCCTCCCACCCGATTTTGATTAGTTAATTTGTCTGTGAACCTTTTTTTTTTTTTTCTCCACACGTATCATTTGTTCCCTCTCCTATCAAGTGAAGAGACTTCCAGAGTCTTGTCTCTTAAAAGGATGGGTTGCCAAATGCACGATCGTGATGGAGTAAATGTAGGATGTTTGTGTGGGTGAACTCAACAACTTCTGGATAAATTTGAAGCGTCTGCAGAATTTAAGATTAGTAGAGCTTCCGAAAATAATGAAGCGACTCGGACATGCTGAGGACCACGGTTGAATTTTCATTCCTTTATCATCCTTTACACATAGTGCATTTGTACACCTTCCTTAGGGATTTCTCCAATTATTTGTTTGTGATTGGATGAAATAAATTTATTGACATACGTTATGGCATAGGACAGCAAATAGTGAGAGGCATTAACTAGTCTCTTCTGAGACACGATCTTTGCTCTTTTGGAGTCACGGAGAATAAAGGGTTCCATGAGTGTTAGGAATGAAGGGTCACAGCCTGCTTGATTGGAGTTCAAGTGCAACTGAAGATGAATGCTTATCAGAGGCTTTTCTCTGAAAAAAACAGGAAACATTAATGTAGTATTATTCAAGAACTGAAAAGAGGACTGGGGGAGTATACACTCCACAGCTCTTCAGGAAAGAGACTACTTTTTGACGGTGCAAACGCTGGTTGCGTGAATAGGGCGATTTCTGCAGAGACTCTCCCAGCTCTGACTCACCAGGCAGCCTGATCTTCATTTGATTTCCTGAGCAAACTCCTCTCCTACAAAGAGAATGTGTTGAACAGCCAACATGAATATCAGTCTGCTTGGCGGTCAGAGCCTCATAAATTATCCTGTTGGTTCTTTGACACAAATCAGTCTCATGTGAGTTTGAGTTGCATAAGCTGGATTATCTTTCTCTGAGCCTGATTACCACTGGCAAAGCTGATTATTAAATATCTTCTCAGGATATGTAGAACCAGGAAGACAAAAACTCTGGAGTAAAGAAGGATAATTGGAATCGTTTTCCTAAGTACCCACCCATCCACTTCACCCCAGTTACTAAAGTAACATGGGCTCGTTGTATAAACACTTGTGGAAAGCTGTTAAATAAACAATAGTGGCTCATTGTATAAACCATTGTAGACAATCACTGCAGACACTGCAGAACATTATAAACAGGTTTAGGTGTCTTTTCTTCTAGTCTTTTTTTTTTTCTAAGCATAAGGTGGAGGGTTAAAATGAACATAAATATGGCTTTCACTTATTGAACACTTACGATATACAAAGCACTGTTTAAGTACGTGCTGTGCAGTAATTCATTTTCATCCCTGAAGCAATATCACGAAGTGGGTAGCATTATTATCCCACTTTGTAGATGAGGACACAGAGGCACTGAGATTTTAAATAACCTGTCCGGTGTCACAGGGTAAGTAGTGGAACTGTGACTTAAATTGAGATGGTCTGGTTTTATAGCATAAGTTCTTTTTTTAAAATAAATTTTTATTGGAGTGTAGTTGATTTACAATGTGGTGTTAGTTTCTGGTGTACATCACTGTGAATCAGTTATACATATACTGTACATATAACCGCTTTTTCTTAGATTCTTTTCCCATAATAGGTCATTACAGGGTATTGAGTAGAGTTTCCTGTGCTGTACAGTAGGTCCTTATTAGTTATTTATTTTATATCTAGTAGTGTGTATATGTCAATTCCAATCTCCCAATTTATCCCTCCCCCTACTTTCCCCCTGGGAGCCATAAGTTTCTTTTCTACACCTGTGACTCTGTTTCTGTTCTGTAAATATTTCTGTTTTGTAAAGACAGATATGCTATTTGTCTTTCTCTGTATAGTGTAAGTTCTTAACCATCATACTTTATTTATAATCTGTGCCCTGCCATTCTGAATTCACATAATGCACTCTCTATAGAATAGTAAAGTTTTGAAAGCCTTCCTGACCATCAACCAATGCTCATGACTACATAACCCTCAGTTTGATTTTGCCTTGAGAAGCCTCAAAGTTAAACTTGCTCATCTAAGTAATGAAATACTTTCCTCCTATTGGTAGCAAAACGAGGCTGCTTTAAGAATCAAATATAGGACATATCCGTGTGGTGTCAGACCTAAATGTTCTGTCCTGTGTCCCTTTAATATTCTTAAATTATAACATGTATTATATTAAATCTTAGAAATTTGACATGAGAAAGAAAGTTCCGAACGTTGTCTAACGTCATTGCCTGGGTTGAAGATGAGTTCAGGTTGTCCCAAGACGAAGAATGTCAAATGGAAGGCGTCTCATGAAAGGATGGATACTGTGACTGGTTCTCTTTCCAAAAGTGCTATTCAGAGTACAACTTAATGGGCTGCATGTAATGTGCAAATGTGTTCTTCATTCTGATCTATTTCTGACTGATGTGAATTTAGTCATTTCTTTGGTTCAACTCCATGGCCGGAAACGGTGGTCAAGGAAATGTTGGCACGAGGGCGTGGCTTTCTCTTTTAAGTGCTGATATAGGACATTTACATGCCTGTCTGTGATTTTTGCCTTTCTTTTGTCGGAAGGGCTATCCTTGACAAAGGGTATGGATCTGAAAACTTAACGCTGTGTAAAACATTCAAACTTTTTGTTTGTTTTCTTAAAAAAAAAAAAGCTGATTAATGAGCACTTAGAAAAAGAAAGCAGGGACTTTCAGGGGTTATCATGTGTTCACTACTATTTTTTTTCAAACTTGTTAACATTTTCGTTCCTCTTTTCCTTCTTCCCTCCCACTTTCTCTCCCTCCCTTCCTTCCCTCTCACCTTTCTTTCAAGGAATACTATACTCATGGATTGAGCAAATGCTCTAACTTAAAGTACTTTATTTACACAATTTTCTGGTAAAGACCCTCATGATATCGAGAGAATCATGCCAAAATAAGGTTGCCTAGTGAATTACTTATAGCTCTTTGGGGGAGGGCTGTGGAAGCAGTCAAAATCTTGAATAGCACTACAAACTGTTAACTTACACAGAAAGTTCGTTAGCTAACTAACTGACTTTATTAAGCTAACTAGCTAAAGTTAGTTAGCTTAATAAAAATTTATAATCATTTAGTAATAACGTGGGAGGTTTTAGATACCCACAGCAACATGTGAGCAGTATGAAAATATGGTCAATCAAAAAATAGCTAATGTAGAACTAAGCATCGTAGGTGGAAGGTTGCTGTCTGTAAGAAGAGAGGTGATATATCTTTGTACTCGCTATCAGAAAGATTGCACCTTTAGTTTTGTGTGTATTTCTAGGGACCGCCTTTTTAGAAGTACATTGATTTCTAGATTGGGGTACATTCGGAGAAAGCTATAAAGGCTAGCAAGTCGTGATGGCTGGACACTATCTTTAATGAAAACAAATGAAGAAGTTGATGATGGTTCGTTGAATATTTTGAAGGCCGAGGGATCTAATGTTAATTGCCTCAAAAATCTTAAAGCTATCTATGGAAGAAGAATTAGATTTAGTCTCTGTAACATTATAGACCACTAGAGTGAGGACTAACAAGTGGAAGTTATGTGGAGTCATATTTCGGCTGAATGAAAGGAAGAACTCGTTAAGAAATAAAGCTGCTCCTATATAGATTAGCTCATGCACACAGAATAGCCACCGTGTATGTATGTGTTGGAGAGGAGGCTGGGTGACCGTGTGTCAGAAGCGATTTTAAAGACAATCCTCAGAGAATTCGAGCTAGAGAGTCTCCAGCACTAAGATTTCTTAATTCCATGAATCTGTTAAGTTCTTTCTCCTGCATTCAGTTACATTTATTAAGGTTTTGGTTTCTTCACTTCTTAAGTAAAGTATTATGATGAATACATTATGCATTTGACCAGCCTTTTAAAAAATCTATAGGGATAACTGAAAAATACCTATTTGATGATTTTATAAACAGATCCAGGAAAGAAAATGTAGTTTGTTTGTTTACATTGAGAAGATAGATGGTAGGTTCCTGCCAGAAACAAGTAGTTTTTGGAAGAAATTTAGCTTTTATTTTCTGATGGGTAAGACCCAAGGGACTAGCGGTTGTTTTCTGAATGATTTTGAATGATTCAAATATAATGGATATATTTTTTCATTTTCATTTTGATTTAAATTATTTTTTAACCTGAAGTGCTCGGTTCGTAAATTCTTCACTGCTCATGGTAACAGGCGTCATTAACCTCATTGCATCAGTTTTTGTACTAAATGTTTTTTCAATGATGTTTGCATGCTTGCAAACCTCTAGATGAAAAAAAATAGGTAGGTATTTCTAGGCGTCCGTAAATTTAAAATATCAAGGTGATTTTTAAACCTTTAATTTGAAAGTTACAGCTTTTGTGACAAATCTCCAAGCCATTATCAGGTAAGCGGTGTATACAGACATACACAGTTGGACTGTTAAGTTTAGTTGAAGTAATGATTAGTCATTTATGGCAGCTGTGAACTTTCTAGAAAAATAGACTCATAGGAAAATAAGATCTTCTGATTTTTTTTTAAACCAAAGTAGTTTATTGTTATAGACAAAATTCTACACACATCACAAAAGTAGAGGAACTTCTGCGACAACGGGGTAAATGTATTCCTGAAAAATGCGAAAAAAAAAACTTCTTTGGCAAAATTGTGCCCTAAAAGTAATAAGGATTTGGAGGAAAATTGGGCTGGACAGGGCACACACAATCTGTGCAATTTTATAACCGAAGCACTGGTAAAAATAACTCTTGGTACTTGAGAAGTTACTTGGATGCCGGCAGGCAAGCGGCTCAATCTGCTTAGAGCTGCGTCAGAAGACATTAAACATGCAGAACAAAATAAGTAGAGTGAAGACGCTGAGTAATGGGCACTGAGGTGATGCAAATAGAGAGGAGCTCTGATCAGAGGGCTTCTTAAAGGTGAGAACAGGAGGAAGGGCAGCTGCCAGGAGCGGAAAGCACTGCAAGACCATCGCCTGCAGTTCTTTGGAAGGAAGCCCCGGGTGCAGGGGAGTTTATGATTCCAGTATCACTGGTTTTTCCCGACTGCCTAGAAGAAAATGCATATAAAGCAGCAAAGCTTCCACGTGTATGAACTAGTTGACGTTCTAGAAACGTTTATCCCACAGTGTTTTGTCTGAAACTTGTCTGCGTGTAGGAATCGCCTTGAAGAGTTTCTCAAAAGCAGGTTTCTAGGCTCCACCTCCTGACAAAGGCCCAGGTAAGGCGGATGTTGCTGGTTTCAGAGGCCACCTTCTGAGCAGCGAGGCTGTCACAGAGCGGAGGAGTAAGACGCTCTGCTCTTTCAACGTGAACTTCAAAGTGGACGGAAATCACACTGAATACTGGATCCTTTCCTTCAGAAAAGGCGACCAAATAAAAATATCTCACCAAAGCATTTTTAGTGACATCTCTACTGCCTTTCAAACGATTCAGTCTTTCTTCTCAGGTGGCTCAGGACAGGGCCATACACTGATTCACAATGATGCAGAATTATGTCAATGGTAAATTTTATTAATTATTAGGGGTTTGGGAAGACAACACTTTGCAGCAATCGGCATGTGTATTTGGGTGTGTCTACCACTTACAACCAAATTAAACCTGTTTCTGTAGAAAACCCAGAGTTTTCAGGGAAACCAGCATGGTTTTAGAAAGTCCAGTTCAGTCTATGTGTTGATTGTGGCTGCTTGGCTGGTTTTAGTTTCCTCAACTTTTGAAAGAGTTTTTTCTCACAGGGAAAAAATTTCGTCTTTGTTTTTGGAGATAAGCTTTTGGTAACGTGTAAACTCATACCGTGTTTTGTTACATACAGTTTACCTTATAGAATGTGCTCTATGCCCCAAATCACATCGTGTCTCTGGGCTTCCCGTGTCTAGTCTGGAAGTGAAGGGGTGGGTACATGATTGCTAGAATCTATTTCAATTGCAGTGTCTAGGGGTCTGAAATCTGTAAGCTAGCCTGGCAAGGAATCCTTCAAAAACACAGGCAAATGACTCTCATTTTTCAAACAATTTTCTAGATAGGTTAAGTGAATCACTTTTCTCATATTTTTAGTCTCTCTCTTCTTTGAATGTACCATCGATGCCGCTGATGAACAGGGGCGTCATTACCGACAGTGAAGGATTATTTTATTTAAGGAAGTTAAATAACGAGGATTCGTAACGCTCACAGCCCTACCCTTAAGGAGTTTAATGCCTAATTAGGAAGACGATAGATATAGCAGATTTATTATGCGAACCCAACAGTAGAGGGCTGTGTCTCAGATCGAGTAGTAGAGACATGTGCAGGAGTGCAGCAGATAGAAGGTTGGCCTCTGGGGCACCATAGACAGCCCTTCAATACCGATCCGTTTGTTATTGATTGATTGATTCATTCATTCAACACTTGTTATTGAGTGACTGTTTTGTGCCAGGCATTCTCCTAGCATGAGAATGCCTTGTTGAGCGAAAACAGAAAGAGGTCCCCTGCCGTCATGGAAATTATAATTGGTGTTTGGAATGGTTAGTTGGGGATAAACATTAAGGCAAGAATCACACAAATGCATATAGAAGTATAACTATGATAATCCAACAGAAGAGCAGTACACATACTCTTGAATACTAAATTAGGGGGATATGACCTAGCCTTGGACTTCAGGAAATGCTTTTATGAGAAAGCTGAGCTCTAGGAAGGTAGGCATAATTGGGTGAAGAGGTTTGGGGGAGGTGGTGTGGTGGGAAGTTTTCTAGGTGAAGAAACGCACCTGAAATACGTTGGTATGGAAGAGTCAAAGAATTGAAAATCTAAGTGTGGGTTGGACTTTGCCAATAGCCCAAATGCCTTACGATGGTTAGCGTTGGGTATGGTGATGGTAACCATGTCAATATAGATAGAAGTAAGTAGATTTGAAAGATATTTGATTTACAGTGGAATTACTCTGGGAGGTAAGCAAGAGGGTGATGTCAAAGGTTTCAGGGTTAGCTAGATAAACAGATAGTGGCATGATTTATGAAATAGGGCCCATGGAAAGAGAACCAGATATGAGCTTTGGCTTGGGCATGTCGACTTAAAGGTACATTTGAGGCACCAGGTGGAGGTGTCCAGTAGACGATTGTGTATACAGACATGGAAACTCAGGGTAATTAGAGATGTTCATCTGATAGTCGCCGGCGTATAAGCTGTGAGTGCAGCTCTATGGCTTGATAGAATACGTAGACAGGAGCATCTGGGCTGAGCCTTGAGGAACTCCATCACCAGTGGCAACGTCGGCGAGGCCTGCAAAAGAAACAGAGAAGGGTATATGACTAGGTTGGTAGAAAGAAAATCAACAGAGTGATTTGTCATAGGAGTCAGGGGAAGAGAGTTATCAAAGGAAAGAAAGGTTTAACAGTGTCAAAGTGCTGGTCAGATACAAGTAGGACAAGGACTAAAAAAGCATCCACTGGATTTTGTGACATGGAGGTCACCAGTAAACTTATCAGAGTTGTTTCCATGAAGTAATAGGAATGGAGCCAGACAGAAGTTTGCTTCAGAGGAGTGTTAGGGGAATAAACGTTGAGTAAGTTGTCCATAAATGAGAGAAGAGTGAAGGCCATAGTTGAAGGGAAATGTGTAGTTGCAGGCATTTTGGTGTTTTGCTGCTTTACTGAGAGAGATTGAGCATGATTGGCTTTCCATTCTTTCTCTGGAAAGAATCCACTCGAGATAAGATTTTGACTACATAGGAGTGAGGAATCACAGATGATATAGTGTAGTGCTTTCAGACTTTCGTGATGGCGTATGGATCAGCTGAGGACCTTACTTGGAATTTTAGTTATAATTCAGTAGGTCTGAGGTGGGACCCAAGATCCTTCATTTCTCTGAGCTCCTAGCGATGCTGACGCTATTGGTGTCTAGACAGCACTTTGAGTACCGAGGTTGTAGTAGAACGGCTGGACCATGCTGTGGTTTCTTTAAAACCGAATGATCATATATTGCTTATATGTGGAATCTAAAAAGTGGTACAAATGAACCTATTTACAAAAAAACAAATAAATTCACCGATGTAGAAAACAAACTTATGGTTACCACGGGGGAATGAGGGGGAGGGATAAATGGGAGATTGGATTGACATATACACAATACTATATAGAAAGCGATAGCTAATAAGAACCTGCTTATAGCACAGGGAATCTACTCAATAATCTGTAATGGCCTGCGTGGGAAATAATCTAAAAAAGAGTGAGATATATGTATACACACGTATACTGATCACCATGCTGTATAGCAGAAACTAACACAAACATTGTAAACCAACTATACTCAATAAAAATTAATTTAAAAAATAAAAAACAAGGGCTTCCCTGGTGGCGCAGTGGTTGAGAGTCCGCCTGCCGATGCAGGGGACACGGGTTCGTGCCCCGGTCCGGGAAGATCCCACATGCCGCGGAGCGGCTGGGCCCGTGAGCCATGGCCGCTGAGCCTGCGCGTCCGGAGCCTGTGCTCCGCAACGGGAGGGGCCCCAACAGTGAGAGGCCCGCGTACCGCAAAACATAAATAAATTAAATAAATAAATAAATAATAAAAAAATAAAAATGAATGATCGTATATTTATAATGGAATACATTTACCCCGTTGTGTGGCTTTTGTTCCTAGCCTTGCTTGTTTGCTTGGGAGTAAAAGGCAAGAAGAAAACAGTGAGTAGAAGTTTAAGTTGGAGGTAGAAAGAACTGAAGAAAGGGTTGGATGGATGGATATGGAAAAAAGTAGAAGGTCCAGAGTACTCAAGGTCCCCAAAAAGTTGAAAAGCTGTTATAGTAGAAGCAGCTGGCAAAGCAGGCTGGAACACAGGGAGCTTACGAGTGAGGATCTTGCAGGTGAAAGAAGCACAGATGGTGACAAGATCCAGAAGTAGCCCTGCAGTGTGGTGACCAGCCTGGCATACGGGGCGGCAATGGCCTCATTGTTGCTTCGCACCGAAGGACGACAAAGACAGCTGTGAGGCTGCTGGGCTCCAGCACACTCGTGGCCAAATGCTCGAGGCGGAGATTACAGTGAAGGAAGGTGTTTAATCTCGAAGCTCATGTGGGGACTGACCTTTTGGTCTCTTTGAGATTTCTCTTAGGATTAGTTCATTTGTGTGACAGATAGTTATTGAGTATTTACCAGGAGCGAGGCACTGTCTCTCAGTAACATGGTACATATCCTACTGAACGAGACAGTGCTTGTGTCCTGGTGGATTCATGCCCCTGGAGTCCTGGTTTCCATCTGGATGGTGTTTCAAAAAGGGTCATAGCATAGGCTATGTGAGAAAAGAATCTAAAAAAGAGTGGATATATGTCTATGTAGGAGTGATTCACTTTGCTGTACCCCTGAAACTAGCAAAACATTGTAAATCAACTATGCTCCAATAAAAATTAAAGAAAAAAACCCAAAAGGATCATAGACCTGCCCAACTCAGCCCTCCTCAGCAAATTGGAAAGTGATACCTGAGATGAGATTAGATCAGCTCTACTATAGCTCTTAAAAGAAACTTCTGTCCCCATCTTTTTCTCTGCATGAAACTTTGGGTTTAGTTTTTTTTTTTTTAAACTGGAGTGAACAAAATTCGTTTGTGGGAAAAACAGCAAAGAAAGTCACTTGATCAGCTTTGAAAAAGACTGCTTTTGCCAAAAGCAAAGGAACCCTTTTATCCCATGTTACTGAGAGTTTCCTGAACATGTAGGACAGGAACATGTATGAAACAGAAGACCTACACATCGCAAAAGGTAGCAATTTAAGATTAGAGACTATGTGAGATCTGAAAATGTAGAGCTAAGAGCATTTGCCTACCATTGAAAGGGAAACATAGAAAGAGAAGAGTCAAGCAGTTTACCATTACTGATTATGCCCACGCGCCATCAAGCTTTTCTCACTTCTAGTGACTATCCTAAGATAAACCAGTAATATGCATGAATTCATAATAAGTTCTTTTTGGGTTTTTTTTGCGGTGCACGGACCTCTCGCTGTTGTGGCCTCTCCCGTTGTGGAGCACAGGCTCCGGACGCGGAGGCCCAGCCGCTCTGCAGCATGTGGGATCCTCGTGGACCGGGGCACGAACCCGTGTCCCCTGCACTGGCAGGCAGACTCTCAACCACTGCGCCACCAGGGAAGCCCATAATAAGTATTTTGATTTAATTTTCAGTAGCCACATACAGGAAGGTCAGATATTCAGCATTTCATGACCTGAGTTTGCTGCCTGGTTGTGCCATTTGTTCCATTATTTTCTTTAATATTTCTATCTATAGAGTGATTTCTTTTCTGACTTTGTATTTCGCTAAAATCTGTCCTTGACATTTTGTGAGTAGAAGCTGTTCACCTCACAGATCAGGACTGCAGATCAGTTACATAAAACAAAGGGAAAGCTGCTTTTATTCTTCTGATAAATGTGGATTTGGTTTTGACATTCTGTCTGGGCCCTGAAGTGAAGTGAGAAGCCCAGCTATTTCTCTCAACTTTTGATGAATAGAAGACTGTACTCTTTACCTTTGGAATCTGGCTACAGAATCACACTACACTCCAAAACATTCATATTCCTCCAACATTTCTTGGAACTTTTTGCCTAAAGCCTACTCTGTACTTTCCTGGACTATTTCGGAGACTTTGATCCTTTTCTGTTTGGTTTGTTCCTATCAGTGAGAGCAGTGATACTAATGTGAATGGTGAAAATGAGATCAGCAGCGTACAGGTAGGACTGGAGTATTATGATAAATTACAAGAGAGAGGAAGCCAGTTTAGGAAGACAGACTCTCCAAGCTCGTAATTCACTCCAGCCTTAGAAGATAACAAATCTAGGAGTGTTCTTCGACCTTCGTTTGTGCAAGCTGATGATAAACTGCAGTTTTTCTGTTTCAAAGGAAAAGGACCACAAAGCATCTTGGGCCACCAAAAAGTTCAACTCTTACAAAATACTTTGATGAGCTAAATGTAGATGAATCAGAAAACATGCGGATTGAATTTCCACCATTGTACACATGGGTGGCCTTTTTTTTTTTTTTTTTTTTTAATGAGAAAAAGAATGCAGTTGACACACAGGGTTTAGGTTTTTCTGAATCAAATATTTAGAAACCAGCTCGAGAGATTTTCATGAATCTGAATGAACAAAGGTCCTTTGCCCATACCTCATTTTATCATTTATTTTGACTTCCTTGGCCTTTATGTGTTCAGGTGCCCAAAACAAAAAAATAAGTAAATATGAGCAAGCCGACTTTGAAGGTAAGCATCAATTTTAGACACTTCCTTAATACAATTCAGCTGTTGCGGAGTTAGCTGTATATTTCTCTCAGAAGGAAGTTTTTTTCTCTGAGAATGTCACTGGTGCTTCCATTTTAATGACCTTAGGTGGTCAGATAGGTTTGACAGAAGATCACCTGTAGGGCTGTCTTCGGGCCAAATTTATTGGGTTGGCCAAAAAGCTCGTTCAGGTTTTTTACCAGAAAAACCTGAACGAGCGTTTTGGCCAACCCAATAGCTGTAGGTGAACTCTTTCTTTATTGTCCATTCACTTCTAATTTGGGGCATTTCTTCATCCTCCTTTGATGCCCTCATCTACCTGATGACCAGGGCCTTGAGCTTTTACACTTTCCCCACCAGCCATCCCACTGACGTGGCCAAGGCCCTATTATCAAAGCTTATCCTTCTCAGTATCAGTTCCACACTGTCCAAATAGTACATGTTAACTTAATTATATAAATTGCTCTGAACTAAATCCAAATCTTTTTTTAGCTGCGGTACCCTTTAGTCAATTTAAATCTTATCAATATGTGCAAACCAATAAAACATATAAATGGTTACAGCAGGGGTGAGGGTTTCCAAAGATCTGGCCAGTCACCATGTTCTCCTACTATGATAAATTGCATTTATGACCTCAGTTCTCTTTTCTTTGAATCCCTGTACTTTGCCATGTTACTTTGAAGTTTCTCCTACTTAAGGAGGTAGAGTGTGTCTCCCTATAAACTTGACTTTGAGTTTGTCCACGTGACTGCTTTGATCAAGGAAGGATTAGTGGACATGAAATAACCAAAGGTTTAAAAAGCTCTGAAACAACCGGGCTTGCTTCCTTATGTGTCATCCATCCTCACGAGAAGAACATGCCTAGGCTTGCCCAGGAGAAACATGAGACACAGATGGAGCAGTGCCATTTACAACAGCTAAGACATGGAAGCAACCTAAATGTCCATCGACAGAGGAATGGATGAAGAAGATGCGGTACATGTATACGATGGAATACTACTCAGCCATAAAAAGAATGAAGTAATGCCATTTGCAGCGACATGGATGGACCTAGAGATGATCATACTAAGTGAAGTAAGTCAGAAAGAGAAAGACAAATACCATATGACATCACTTACATGTGGAGTCTAAAATATGACACAAGTGAACTTACCTTTGAAACAGAAACAGATTCACAGACGTAGAGAAGAGACTTGTGGTTGCCGTGGGGGAGGGATGCATTGAGAGTTTGGGGTGAGCAGACGCCCACTATTAACTATATATAGAAGGGATAAACAACACGGTCCTACTGTATAAGCACAGGGAACTGTTTTCAGTATCCTATAATCATAATGGAAAGGAATATGAAAAAGAATGTATGCGTATGTACAACTGAATCACTTTGCTGTATAGCAGAAACGAACACAACATTTTAAATCAACTGTACTTCAATAAAATAAAATTTAAAAACAGAAACAGGTGGAGCAGTGCCACCCCAGCCAAACTGCCCCAGATAAGCCCAGCTCAGAACATCTGCTCCCTAGGTAGCCCCCAGAAGCATGAGTGACTCTGTTCAAGATCCGTGGAGCCACCTACCTGATGAGCCCAGGTGAGATCAGCCAACCTCCAGTTCATCACAGATGCAAACGCTTATTGTCAGATGCCACTAAGTTTGCGTACTTGGTATGCATCATGACTGTGAATGTGGATAACTGACAGACCTCACTGTGTTCTCCTCCTGGGCAGCTCCTCTGTGTGCAGTAAAAGCGTCCATATCTGTAAATCCTCGCTGATAGCACTACTATGTAAAAGAGATTGAGTTGTCAAGAAAGACTTCCAAAAGTGATGGGGATATACGGCTTCTGGCAAGAGCCTCAAATGAACATTCCAGTTAGATGCTCTTTCTATGTTGCTCTTAATTTTCAAGGTAATATAAAGATATGTGTTACCTTGTGTTTCTCTTATACTGATCCTGTATTATCCCATTTACTGAGTACCTCCCATGCTCTTGGCACTGTTCTAAACGCTTTACATATGTTAACATGTTTATTTTCACAGCTGTGAAAATCCTCTGCAAAAAAAAAGTCAGTCTTTCCCTCCTGTTGTAGGAAAAACTTCAGTTCAGTGTGTTTTCTGTGTGTTTCTTTTACTACTCACACAACACATTTTACTTTTGGCACTTCTGGTCTCCAAATGTGCGGAGGTTTTTCCCCACATCAAGCAATTCTCTGCAGCACCAGCTGGGTGTCCTACAATTTAACTCAGTTCTAACACTGTCTACCTGGAGCCAGCATCAGATCCCACAGGCGAAGGGCTCAGTCCTACAGGAGGGCATCCCCACCCCCGTGCTTCAGACGCCAGTCACATGCCCATGTTGTCACCTGTGCTTCTGACCAACTGGCTAGAGATGGAAGGTTTCCACGACCCCCTCCTTGGGTTTGATTAATTTGCTAGAGCGGGTCGCAGAGCTCAGGGAAACGCTTACGTCTGCCTGTTGATTAAAGGGTATGATAAAGGATACCGATGGACAACCAGATGAAGAGATGCGTAGGGCCAGGTTTGGGAGGGTCTTGAGTGCAGGAGCCTCTGTCCCCCGAGGAGCTGGGGTGCGTCACCCTCCTGGTGTGGATGTAGTCTCACCAACCTAGAAGCTCTTTGAATCTCGTGCTTCTGAGATTTTTGTGAGGGCTTCAGCACATAGGCATGATCGATCATTAGCTCCATCTTCAGTCCTTCTCCTGTCTCGGGAGAATGGGGGGGCGGGGTGGACTCTTCCAGTCTTCTGACCATGGCTTGGTCTTTCCGACGACTGGTTCTCCTCCTGGAGCCGTCCCACCATCCACCGAACATCACCCCATTAGAACCAGAAACACTCCTGTTACAACGTTTTCAGGAGCTGTGTGTCAGGGACAGCGGACAGAGACCAGTACATACAGTTTCTATTATGTCACACTATGGGATAGAAAATTATTTGTTATTTCCTCATTTATGAATGCCAAAACTCATTCGAGCCTTATACCAACTCCGTTATATGGATAAGTCAAGTATTATTATGCCCATTACTAGGTACTTTCTGTGGGCTTTATTTTATTTTATTTTTTTTAACTTTTTATTTTATAGTGGAGTATAGTTGATTAGCAATGTTGTGTTAGTTTCAGGTGTGCAACACAGTGATTCATATACACGTATCTATTCGTTTTCAAATTCTTTTCCCAATTAGATTGTTACAGAATATTGAGCAGAGTTCCCTGTGTTATACGGTCTGTGGGCTTTACATATTTTCTTTCCTCATTTAATTTTCTCATCAATCATATGAGCTAAAACTCTGTATGATTATCCCCATTTTAAAGATGAGAAAACTGAGGGTCAAAAACGTCAAGTATTTTTCCGGAGTTCGCACAGCTAGTGTAGCTGTGCTGAGGAATCCATAGCTCAGACACTGCACGGACTGCCTTCTGTTAGCCAGCTGCAGGCTCAGAGGCCCACCAACAGTGACCTCATCTAATTCTGGGTCTCACTTGCTTCCTTTACCACGTCCAGGGAAACACATTCAAGAGTCAGTTCATTAGTCCAGAAAGGCCTTAAAGCTGACTGTCTGTGTCTCTGGCTCACCATTTCTGCAGCAGTTCCTAAAAAATGTGAGATTGGCTCCAGAATCCTATTCCCTAGCAGCTGTCGCATTCACAGTGGACCCCGGTGTCATCTCTGAAAGACCTTCACAACACCTAGTAATAATAATATACTTAATAATGAGCTTATCTCAAGTGTTTACTATAATTCACTGGGGGGGGGGGGCAACATTTTCCCACAAAGCCAGGGGACATAAGAGTAAAGAAAATTTACTTTCTTCTTTCTCCTTAGCTATTCTTCCAGAATATTCTTCTGCTGTTCCTTCCCAAGTTCATGTATTAAATTTTTCTTGCTTGTAGGACTGGTTATTGAGGTTAATAACATCCTACCTTTCCTTTCCTTTTTTCTTTTTTTCCAGTCCCCCAAGTAGATCTGTGAAGTAAACTCAGCAGTAGTTGTTGGAACGTGACACTGGCTTTCTGAAGTATTCTTGCTGGGGCTGAGGGCCTGAGTTGGGGTTTCCTATAAGTCAGGAATTTAAGAAATAATTTAGCTGCCCTTGATTCAAGGAGAAGGCATGACTTAGGCAGTCAGGGTTCTGAATTGAATGATGACACAGAGCCTGGAGGGCTGAAAAAGAGACAAGGCATCTTAGGAATTAAGAATGCAGAATTCATTGGTGCATTCCAATTAGTTTTGCTAAGATAATTGAGTGTGATAATTAAGTATATGTATGGGGAGATCTTCTCAAAAACATGTCAGCAAACTGTGCATTTTGACTGATTACGTAAGAATCTGGATAATTACCATATAACTTGTAAAAGTCATAATAACCTTTTAATTATCCAGTAAACAAGATACTGTGTAACTAAGGAAGCCACGTATTTTACTCGTTAGAGCAGGGCCTATATAACCTAGTAGATTTGAATAAACACTAGACTTAAGCCTCTGATGTTTGGAGAAATTAGGAACAGTAATCGTCCTTGTGAATGAATGAATGAATGCACGCACGATCCTGGGTGTATCTAAAGAAGAATTTGGGTGACAGCCAATACGGAGGAACATTTAGGACTCTTAAATCAGGGGTCTGCTCCTTTAGCCTTGATTTTAAAACTGAGATGGAAGACGTCCGGAGGCCCTTAAGCCTAAGTGAAATCTTTGCAGCTTATTTTTCAAAGTAAATCCCATATAAGAAGGAGGCATTGTGCAAAGAGATGTAGTGAATTTAAGGCATGTGTACAGAGTGACTTGCTCCGGAGGGGTGGGATCGAGGATGGACCCAAGAATGGCGTGGAATAGCTGAGGAGCAAAGACTGAGGAGTTGGACCAACTTTTGAATCCTGGCTCAGGTTTTTACCGGTTCTGTGACCTGGATTAATGACTTGACTTCCTGACCTTCAGTTTTCATAACCCAAAGGGTGTGGTAACATCCACCTCTCTGCAAGATGGCTCTGGGTACCGAATGAAATTGTGTATGTCATGTGGCCAGCAGTGAGCGTGACTCTGTTCCTGTTAATAACTTTCTTCGTTTCCTTTTCATTTTCTCTTGTGATTGGAGGTTGCGTCTTAATCAAAATTATATTCCATTTTTGCATCTAGCTCTGCTTCCGGTCCTTAATAAAGGGTTCATTGAATGCTGGCGTTTGAATGAATGACCCAGTGAAACCACGTAAAATGACCGATAGTGATCTCGGGAGTGACACTAGGTATTGGGAAAGCTGGCTAAGGGCAAACCTGCGCCACTTAGAACCTGGTTCCCTTTTTTAAAAAAAAGTATTTATTTATTTTTAATTGTGGTAAAATACCCATAACATGAAATTTACCACTTTACACATTTCTTTGGTCTTTTTTTCCCTTTTTTAAAAAGGGAAAATGTATAGTTGATTTATAATATTATTATGTTTCAGGTTTTCAACCTAGCGATTCCCAATTTTTAAAGGTTATACTCCATTTATAGTTATTATAAAATATTGACCCTGTTTCCTGTGCTGTACAGTATGTCCTTATAGCGTATTTATTTTATACACAGTAGTTTGTACCTCTTAATCGTTTTACCCATCTTTAAATGTACACTTCGGTGGCAATAAGTATGCTCACATTGTTGTGCAGTCATCACCACCGCTGTCTCCAGAGCGTTTTTCATCTTTTTGCAAAGCTGAAATTCTGCCCTCGTTAAGCAATAGCTTCTCATTGCCCTGGAAACCACCATCCTTTCTGTCTTTGCAGCTTTGATCAATCTAAGTATCTCCTGTGTGTGGAATCATATAGTGATTGTCTTTATGAGACCGTCTTATTTCACTCAGCGTAATAGCGGCAAGGTTCATCCACGTTGTAGCATGTCAAAATTTCCTTCCTTTTTAAGGCTGAGTATTATGCCGTTGTGTGAATACACCATGTTTGGCTTATCTATTCATCCACCATCCATCCACCGATGGACATTTGGGTTGTTTCCACCTTTTGGCTATTGTGAATAATGCTTCTGTGAACATGGGTGCACAAATACCTTTCAATTCTTGTAGACATGTGCCCAGCAGTAAAATCGCTGGATCACACGCAGTTTACTGAGGAGCCACCACACTGGTTTCCAAAGTGGCTGCAGCATTTTACATTCCCACCAGCAGTGCGCAAGGGTTCTCATTTCTTATCCTTACTGCCCCTTGTTGCTTTCTTTTTTTTTTCGCTTTCTTTTTTTTGAAGTGATACCCGTTCTAATGGATCTGAGGTGATATCTCACTGTGGTGATGATATCTATTTAAAACCTATTAAAATGTAGAATTTCTATTGCCCTCCGAACAATGGTCTCTAACAATTTTGATTCAGCACACCCACGTTTGAGTACGGGGCCCTATTGCAGAAAGCATAACGCTGCTATCTATTTGCCACCTCAGGAAACTGCAGATAATCAAAAATAATACAATGTAAATAATAAAAGAAAAATATAAACAATAAAAGAGAAAGATCCCATGCCTTAAATTTAAATTTGACAGTTATTTTAAATAAGGCTCAAAACAATGAGAAAGACTCTGTGTGATATAATATTTTAGAAGTATTTGCTGTAAAACTAAGCACATTGATGCCATCTGGTTGCGCTTTGTACATTTTGACTCCGATTTCTTTGCTGTGAATCGGTTTTAGGTGTCATGCTATCTTTGTAAATTTACTCTGGGATCTTTCATTCCGTTCAAAGCATCCTCTCCCTCAGTGTTTCCTTATGCAGTATTCTCTTAAGCTATTTTTAAATTTTGAGTCGTCATTATTGTTGAGAATATACTTTCTCAGTTACATCTTGCCTTTATTGGTTCAAAAAGTATATTTTATTATTGAAGTATAATTTATCAAGTACATGTCTAAGATATGTTAGTAGTGGAGTTTTTTTCCATTCAACCTGTAGTAAATTTCTCTAACAATAATCTAATAGTAATTTCTTCTAATCTTTAGCAAAGTTCTTCTGTGTATATCAAAAGAATTTTCTGATGAAAATGCCTCCCATGTATCATTTTAACTGTTTTTGCCCTGTTAGAAACAACACTTGTATTCCCGTGGAATATGAGTCTTTTATTATTTGCCATCAAATGAAAAGGCCCACATGGGGCCTCTGAACATTCATCAAGTTTAATGAGATTTTTGTAGCGTTTGGATTGTGCATTGTATGACTTTACAAACACTGAAAAATGCAGGTTTACCTTCTTATTCCAAATGCTTAGTGTTTTTCTCTCTCTCTCCCTTTTTCTCATACATATATATATATACACACATATATAAGAAACGAGAGTTTCTTATTACATCATATGTGACAGGGAGAGACTGATACACAGTGAGATTAAGTAACTTCCCCAAAGTCACCTACTTAGTACGTGGTAGTGTTAGGAGTCTGAGCTCAGGGAGTCTGGCTTCAGAACGCCATTCTTACCCTGTTGCTATCCTTTCCCACCGCTGCCATTGGTCGTCGTTCTGTTCTTGTGTTTGCATTAGCAATGCAAGTTGCTAATGCAACTTGGTTTCCAAACCATGATGGATTGTCTAACCCATCTGTCCATTTTGGGAAAGTTAGTTTAAACTAGGTAATAGAATCCATAATTCCAGTGCACGGGGTGCAAGTAAACAGTAATAAACTGCAGTGAGATAAAAGCACAGGAAGATGAGGGTACCCATCCCCCTCCCTCTGTCGCTGTAGAAAGCCTCCTCTTTCTCTGGGGATCCTTGCATTTCCTAGCTGAGGTAGCACTTTTTTTTTCCCCTGTAATTATTGATTGATTGATTGATTTTTGGCTGAGTTGAGTCTTCGTTGCTGCGCGCGGGCTTTCTCTAGTTGCGTCGAGCTGGAGCTACTCTTCGCTGCGGTGCGCGGGCTTCTCATTGCGGTGGCTTCTCTTGCTATGGAGCATGGGCTCTAGGTGCACGGGCTCAGTAGTTGTGGCACGCGGGCTTCATTAGTTGTGGCTCACGGGCTTAGTTGCTCCGCGGCACGTGGGATCTTCCCGGACCAGGGCTCGAACCCGTGTTCCCTGCACTGGCGGGCGGATTCTTAACCACTGTGCCACCAGGGAAGCCCCTGAGCTCCGCACTTTTTTGATATAAGGCATCACAGAGTTTACCGAAGTCTATTCTGTATTGTGAGTATTACTAAAACTTGTTTCCTTCTTATTCTTAGGTTGAAAATAAATATAAATACAGCTTCTAATATTTTCTTTCCATACTCACAATGAATTATCTTGGACACCTTCTGGACTGTAAGTAGCCCACTGGGGAGACCACTGCAGTACTGCAAGACGAAAATTTAAGTGGGATTAGAGAACAAATGATCACTGAACTCTGGACTGAATTTTTAGGGAAGAGTCAGAATTTTAAAACATGAAAGAGGTCAACTAAGATTAACACTTTAAAATCTCCTCCGGTCTCCATAGCAACAGCAAATTCAGGCAAGCAGTTCAGCTCTCCAAGAGCTTTGAAGGATATAATGTCTCTAAATGTCAAAAACTATTATCAGCCTCAACTGGAATTGGCTTTTGCGCCTCAGCCTGTGGTTCCACAACACTCGTCCTTCAAATACCCTTTCCGCAAGTGGTGGCTGACACTTGAACCTGTGAGAAATCCACTGCTCTGCTGGAAACTCAGAGAGTCAGTGGCTCTTTCAGAGGGTCAGTATTTGCTGGTAATGGAAGGCTTGTACGTGGAGTAACCTGAGGCCATATTGTGTATTAAAGAAAGCGCACGGTTAAAACTCTGCGTTTTTCCATTGTTGAACCTTTTCTGATTTTTGGATATGGAAATAGCTGATAATTTTATTGACCTGAACATTCACTCCCATATTAAACGGCTGAGAGATTTAAGGGGTGTTCAGAGAATTACAGTGTCTCAGCATAATGAATGTCTTCTGTTACTGGGTCTGAGCCAATATACCCAGTACCTTATAATTTTTTCCCCTGATTACTTTGCTTCAGGCCCTTTGTGTGTGGCTAACAACAACTGGATTTCACCGCTTGCTCCAGTGGGATGTTTCAAAAATTCCTGGAGGCCATTCTGGCTTACTCTTTCAAGTAAATCTCCCCTTTCATAATTTATAGCTGTCTGTAGAACTTCTGGTCTTACCGATGACCCACTAATCTGCCATACCAGGGAACCGGGTGCTAACAACCATCTAGAGACTAGCTGGAGAGACATTCAGTGATGTTTAGACACGCTTAGAGTAGGCCTTGGTAAGTCCAGTTGACTTCCCCATTCCATTTCCATTGCAACTTTTATTACTAATTAACTCCTTTTGGAATTGCGAAAACTTTTTTTCCCCTTTCTTCTCACTCTTGGTCATCCACAGCATAATCAGCCCATGGAACTCAGCTCTGTGAGTTTTTGTTTTTATTTTTTAAATATTTTTATTATTTTTTCATAGACTGGATATGTATCAGCGTCAGCAGAGTCATGGGAAAGTGATAGTGATCAAGAGACACCATTTTCACGAAGTCTAAAGTCACAAAGTAATGAGATTGATTTCCACGATTTCCACGAAACATCAGCTTTGATCCTAAGTATAGTCTAAGTATAGTTCATGAATCTCGGGGCAAATGAATGACATACTGCATTCTAAGGAGAGTTTGGTTTATACACACACATTTTGGGGGTCATATCTGATATTTAAAGTTGATACATTACTGGTGTTAATCAATGAAGAGCCTCAGATTTTTTCCAGTGAGCATTTTGATTGGATGGAGACTCGAGGGTCTGGGGTAAACTCAACCCCAAACTGAAAGAAGCAAAGTCTGTGAAGATGAAATAATAATGATGTGGTTTTGAATTGTTAAAATGCATTTTTGCTAGGTGTTTCAAAGCACTTCTATGTTGGGACTCATTTAAAAACAGTAATATAACAATGGTATAGTGCCTATTACTTTGCAAGTTCTTAAAATACTCAGTAAATAATTTGGATGCATTGTCTTGTTGAACACTCCTGCTTATCTTAGGATATTGATGCTGTCAGGTCCCCATTTTAAAGATGAGAAGAAGAATTAAACCACTCATTGTAGTGTTGCACGGCTGGAAAACAGGCAGGGGGGGAAGTTGTAAAGCAGGGTCACTAACCTCAAAGCCCCAGATCCTTATCACTCTGCCCCCTTCTGCCTCTTCTTCCTTTTGGGTTTCTGGCAGGAAATCAGCAAGCGCCCCTTGCTTTTTATCAATGGGAGAACAGGTGATTTGTTTCAAATCGCAGTTTATGGAAAGCTCAGGTTAGTGTGCGATTAACAACAAGCCAAAACCAATTCCGTTTAGAAGGTGAGAATTTTCTGTATAGTTTTTACATATGAGAAATAGTAAGTAATATTTTTACGGCACTAATCACCTATCAGGCACGATATTAAATACCTTACTCTTTAACTCTTAATCCCCACAACAACCCAATGAGATAGGTACTGTTATTAAACTCATTTTATAGGTAAAAAAACTGAGGCACAGGGAAATGAAGTTGCCCAAGATCACACTGCTTGGAAGTAAGGAGACTTTACATCCGGGCGGTCCTGCTCCAGAGTCTGTGCTTCATTGTACCTTACTCTTACCTTTCCCCTGACATCTAGGTAGGTGAATACCACACCTCGTGCTGAAACTCCAGGGCTTTAGTTGAAGTCCCTTATCTTTTGAGTAATACAGACCAAATAAATAATGCGTGAGATCAGCTAATAAGAGATCATGGAAATACTGAGTAGCAGACAGAATTGAAGACGAAATTAGTACTTTTATCATGAGAATATGACCTAATCTGGAGCTACATATGGTTCAGATTGAATCCAAACTCACAGAATTTCAACGGATTCCTTCCCCCCACCCCCTCTTTTTTTACTTTCACTGTGAAGTCTGTTGGTGAGACGAGTATTACTCGCTTTGTGTGTGTCTGTTTGATGCCATTCCCTTCCTCCTGTTCTTTCATGCCAGATTCGTAATAGAGAACTGCAGGTACTCAGGCAATTTCTTGGATCATTCTGGGTAGAATTTTGTGGTTGATGTGCTTCTATGTGGTCAGATTTGGAATTCGAGATTACGAGTATGGAAAAGACCACCATATGTTCATCCTGATACCAAAAAAAAAAAAAAAAAAAAGATTGTTTAACAACCTTGGACCATCTGAGCTGCAGATACTGGGTGGCTGAGACTATACAATAGACTTGCCTGGTGTAATACTAACAAGGCAGGTCAGAGCAGCCACAAGCTTTCCGACTTCTGGGCGACTCATTTTGTCCATATGGCTGTGCAACTGACCCAGCACTATTTGGTGATAGGCTGTTCTTCTCCCTCTGCACTGTGGCTTTGCCTGTGTTGTTAATCAGGGAGCATATATGTGTGGGTCTGTATCAGTACCACTCTGTACTGTTTAGTCATTTGGTCTGTTTTTATACCAGTACTATATTGTGTTAATTACTATGGCTTTATAATAGATCTTTCAGATCTTTCTTTTCTTTTATAGCTTTCTTGAAATGGACAAGACCACTCTTTCAATGCCGGATATAAATAGTGTAGTTATTGTCTCATTTTTGCTATTGGGGAAAATTCTCCATATTTACCATTAAACATAATGTTTGTTTCGTGGGTATTTTATCGGTTTAAACAAGCTTTCTACTTTTCCTAGTTTTCTGTGAGTCTTTAAAATCATAAATATTTGTGTTAAATTTTGTAAAAAAATTTTTCTGCATCTATTGATATGATTACATGATTTTTCTACTCTTAACGTAGTGAATTGCATTAAGTTTTTAATATTAATGTACTCTTGCCTGTCTGGAATGAACCTCACTTGGATTTAGCGTATTATTCATTTTCTGTATTACTGGATTCAGTTTGTTAGTATTTCCATAAGAATTTGGACATATAAGTTCATGAGAGAGATTAGCCCATAATCTTCCTTTTTTTGTAATTTTATTGTCAGGTTAGGGAATCAAAATTTTGCTGCTTCCTCCACCCCGCCACCCGCCCACCCCCACAAAAAAAAGAGGAAGTATTTCCTTTTTTGTCTAGTCTCTAAAAGAGTTTATGTAAGGTTGGTATTATTTTACCTACGAACGTTTGGATGAATTAACTAGTGAAATGCTCTGGGCCTGGATCCTTCTTGTGGGAGGGTTTTATAATTACACATTTAATTCAGATTTTCTGTTTCTTCTTTTTATAGTTTTGGTAGGTTGTGATTTTTAAGAATTTAAAAATTTTTACTTTATTGCTAATTTCATTGGCATAAAGCTGTTGACAGTTATCCTCTTTATTATTATTATTATTATTTCTAGTGTCTGTAAGACCTGTAGTGATGTCCTCTTTTTCATTCCTGATATTGGTAGCTTGTGTTTCTATTTTTTCCCCTTTGATCAATCTTGTCACTGTTTCGTCAATTTTATTAACCTTTTCAGAGGAAAAACTTTGGGCTTTGTTGATTTTCTCTATTGTATGATTGTTTTCTATTTAATCAATTTCTGCTTTTATTTTTGTTATTTCCTTCCTTCCACTTTCTTTGTATTTATTAGGCTATTCTTTTTCTAGCTTCATGGTGTCTTAGAGCACTGATTTCACTTTTTTTCTTTTCTAGTATATTTATTTGAAGCCACAAGTTTCTCTGTTAGAACTGCTTTTGCTGCACCTCATAAGTTTTGATACGTCATATTTTCATTATCATTTGGTTAAAATATTTTCTAATTTCCATTGTTACTTGTTCTTTGATCCACGAGTTGTTTAGAATTTTGCTGCTTATTTTCCAAATACTTGGGAGATTTTCAAACATTTCAAAACATTTCTCTGTTATTAATTCCTATCTTAATTTCACTGTTTTGAAATATTCTGCTTAATTGTTAACGTTTTGAAATTTGTTAAGACTTGCTTCTCTGCCTTTTATCTTGTTAAGTACTCTCTATGCACTCGAAAAAGAATTTGAAACTCTGCAGTTGCTAAATGCAGTGTTTTATACGTCAATTAAGTTAAATTGGTTAATTTTTAGTGATTATTCTAGAGGTTAAAATGTGCATCCTTGCCTTAAATGACATTCTTTCTTAATTTAATGCTCTCACCACTTCCCGAGCAGTGTAAGAGCTCCATTTATCCCGTTCTCTTGTCTTTTGAGCTGTTTTGTCATATTCTACTTCTGCGTATGTTGTGCACCTCACGAGGTACTATTGTGGTTTCAAGTGCTCAGTATTCTTTTATACTTAACCTGCACAGTCATGCTTTCTTGTGCTCTTCATTCTTTCTTGCTCTTCTGTGCTCTCACCTTGGATCATTTTCCTTGGTTTGAAGAACTTCTTTTAGAATGTCTCATACTGTGAGTTGTTTTTAATGCATTAGTTCAGCTGTTGTTTTTCTGAAAATGTATTTTGTATTTTCACTTTGTATAAAATTCTAGGCTGGCATTTTTGGTTTCGCTTATTTTTTTTCTTTCAACAATTTATAAATGTCTTACATTATCCTCTGGCTTTTATATCAATATTTTGTTGAACATAGTTTTTGCTCCTTTTTAATTAATGTTTCTTATTTCTCTGGATTTTTTTTAACTTCTTTTTGTTTTTGATTTTTAACCAAAGTTTTCCTTATTTGTGTGTGTGTGTGTGTGTGTGTGTGTGTGTGTGTGTGTGTGTGTGTTGCGGGGAGTGGAGAGAGAGAAAGAGGGAGATTGCTTACCTTGTTTGGGGTTTTCAGATCTTTCAAATGTATCATTTAATCCCTTTCATCAGTTTCAGGGTTTTTTGGCATTCGTTTTTCAAATTGGTCCCCATTCTGTCTCTACTCATATCCTGGAAGTTTAAATACAGTATGTTACAGTTTGAATGTTTCTATATGTATTTTCTTTTCCTTTTTGTTGCTTCCTTTTTTTTCCTCTTCTTCGGTTTGGGTAATTTTCCATTGTTTAGTCTTTGAGTGTACTTTTTTTTTTTGCATTGTCTAGATTGCTGTAATGAGTAATTCCAGTTATAGTATTTTTCATTTCTAGAAGGTATATTTAATTCTTTTTACAGATTCAAGTTATTACATTCTCCATCTTTTTATCCGTTCATTTATTTTGTCCATCTTTTTCCTCTATTTTATATAATATACTTACAATAGTTATCGTAATGTTCTTATGTACAAAGTCCAGTATCTGGATAATCTGAGCGTCTACTCTGTTGCTTAATTTTTTTCTTGATTATCAGATAAATTATCTATTTCTTTGTTTTTTAAATTTTAACTTTATGCCAGTCTTTTTGTAAGAAAAGAATTATAGATATTGAATATAATGTTATTTTTCCCCAAAGAAATGTTGCCCTTTCTTTTGCTAGGCAGGTGAGGGAAAGATCATCTAAGTCTAACAGTAATTGCACTTATGTAGTAAGGGCTTGGCTGTGCTTTTAGTTAAATTCAGCCCTTATCGCTGCTGCATCCTTTATCTTCTCACTGAGAACTTGGTGGATTTCTGTCTCCTTAGTCCTTCTACCAACTCACTCCATCTGAGGTGTAAGCTCCAGCCCCAGACAGCTTCAACATCTGGCACACGTATTGAGGAGGACATGGGCCATGCTTTGATGCAGGACCTTTTACCCTCAGAACCATGAAATTGAAGTACCATCCAGCCCCATCCCTCCCTTCTGGCTGTGGTCCTCCACGGGTTTCATGAAAAGTCTAATGAGTCTCTACCTTCTCAGGAATGAAATGTGTACCTCCCAGAGGCTTTAAATTACACTCTAACCTTCCACCCCAACAGGTTCAAAATATGGCGGGTATTTGTGTTTACTGAAGGATTTTGTCTTATTGGCGCTACCAGCAGGTGAACCCCACCACCTGCACGGCCTGGGCACTCAGCAGCCCTCCTGTGGGGTCGTGTTTTGGGGCTCCTTCAGATCCCCGTCTGTCATGCCAGCCTGTGTCACTCTTGGGGGCACCGTTAGTGCCAGTTTTCTGCAGTGGCATCCCAAGACTGCCAAGTCTGACCCTCAGAGTTTCCCGGGTGGCCGGTGCCCTCAGGGAGGAAACGACCATCGCTCGGTTGGCAGCTCTCTCAGGAAGTGCTCTTCTCTCTTTGGCATTTTAGTTGATCCAGTCCTCATCGTGTCCAAAGTTTTTTGATGAGTCTGAAAGTATAAATTTGTAATGTATCCTTTTCTTCCCTAGTTGTCACACCAGGAACAAAGACCTGCCACTATATACAACATCTTGTCTGGAAGTCAAAATTTCATTATTATTACTGATATTATTATGATGGATTATTTAGAAAAGCTTCCTCCAGTTTTCTAATTATTGGTAAAGCCCCACACCTTTTCAGACTTGTTATACTGAGACAAACTCTATCAAATTTCTTTCCTCTATGAGCTCTATGATTTGGAAGGTATTTCTACAGTCTACCTTCTGGCTCTATTCTATGCCATTTATCTTCGTGTGATAGCACCGTGCGGTCAGCAGATTGGACTGTAGGAATTGCTGTGGAAGCCATTCCTGTACCAGGCTGGATGCCATGCAGTAATTTAACCATCCATGACAACCCTGTGAGTCTCCTACGTACGCCCACTAGCCCACATTAATTATATTTTGATTTCAACTTCTCCTCACTTGGATTACCAAAATGCCTACAGACATTCCAATGGCAACTGACATGAGACGTCAGAGTGGAAAGGCAAACCTGTTTACAGTTAAGATATCTGAATCTTACAAATTTTAGGAAAGTATATGACCCAGTGACCGTATTACTAAAAATGTTCCCAGGACCACAGAAAAGCCCCATGTAAGTGAGGGGCCCTGAAATATAAGCTCTTTTAGCTTCACAGAAAGTCCACCTCCATCAGTAACATGTGTACATACAATTACCACCACAATAAATAAACAAATAAGCACAACAAATGAAAACCGAGAACAGAAACAAGGCTAGCTGATATCCACAAATGGGTTTCTGCTAGTTTGACTTGTCCCTATATTTGATAGAACCTCCTAGGAGGGTAAAACTTAAAAGGTATTATAGTTGATTAAGTATTCAAGAAAAATGGGCACTTCTAAGAAAAGAAAGGTGCCACGTTAGGGTGACTATAATGCCTGGGTTTAAACCCCAGCATCGCAATGTACTGGCCATATGACTGGGCAAGTTTGTTAGTCTTTGTACGCCTTAGTGTAGTATCTTTACCTATAAAACGGAGATGTGTGTGTATACACACACACACACACACACACACACACACACACACAAATATGTGTACTTAACTATATCCACATATATTGATATATCGATATGTATTATATCTCTCTCTATTATAACTCTTTCTCTATGTATCTGTGTCTATATATGAAAAGAGCACCGAGCATATCGTAAGTGTTCTTTAATGTTTGTGAGCATTATTGTTTGGATCTACTCTTAAGTAAATATTACACTGGTATTGCTTACCATGTTTAATAGGGAATTCATAAAGCTTAAAACTTTTTAGGTAAAAGGCATTAGTCACTAACCTTCAGTATACTCTGGAGTGCGTGGAAGTATGTATGGGGAGGAGTAAGGCCGGCCTTTAAAGACCCTCAACTGTATCTTGGAGAAAACTGCCTGGGAGGACAGCTCTCCAGGCCACCTGAGGTCGGGGGCCGTGTGTGTTTGAGGCGTCCACCTGCAGGACAGTGTGATTTCCTCCCAAGAGCGTAAGGCAGAAACTGAAGGGGGAGGGGCTTAGTGACGGAGACAATAAAGGTTGGATCTTCTGGAGAGAAGTTCAGGTAAAGAGGTGAGAGCGCTGAGAGTTTAGGAAGCTGGAGTGAGAGGAGGTAAGATGTTTACGTGTGGTGTCACGAGGGATACGTGTGACCATGGAACGAGCAGCAGGGGAAGGAGACCCGAGTTGAGGACTGAGGAACTCAGAGGACGAGGCACTGGAGGCGGCATCCGTGTGCCTACTGAGGCCTCCCAGAGTGACGGCAGGGCTGCTTGGAGAGGAAGGCTGCGAAGCCTGTGTCACTGTCCTCGATGGATGGAGGGGAGACTGGGAGGTTGACTGGGGAGACCCTCTCCGTAGGGTCGAGGAGAAACTTCACAGGGAAAAGAGGTCTTACTTGAGGCTGACAAGCAAACGGATTTAGGAGAACTCCGGATGCCAGGCAGTTGGCTGGCAGGGCCCCCTCCAGTCCTGCAGCAGAAGGACCCCATGCCTGCCCCATAGCGGGTAGTTACAGTAGGGGGGTTGGCCAGGTGCCATGTAATGTACATACTTGACAAAGGACACACATTGCGCCTGGAGCAGGGAAAGATGTTCCACCCAAGGTGAGAAGCTCAGCACCGGCTCTGTGGGCCTTTATCTCTTGGTAGGAAGTGGTCCAGGCCCAGAGCTCCCTCTTACGCGGCTGAGTGGTGGTCCAAAGACTGCATGCCCGAAGTTGCCTTTGCCAGCTTACACGCCAGGTAGGAATGGGGGCCCTGAATTATGGCTGTGGTCGTGGAAATGGGTAGTAGATAATGACATTGAAAGGAGGCGCTTTGGAAGCATGGCCTGGGGCACACTTCTTCCGAAGTGAGCATCAGAGGAGCGCCAGCTCTGCCTGAGGCTTAGAGCAGCTCACCTAGAGTTTCGGGAGCTCCGTGCCCCAGCGGGCGCCCAGAGCCCCCGTTGCAGCCACGTGTGGACGTCTCGTGGCGGCGCGTGGCCGCTCCCCCCAGCCCCGCGGGCCTGAGTGGAGCGCGCCTGGCTCCTGTGACTGATGCTGGGCCGCTGGCCCTCTGCTCCGAGCCGGGCTCCTGCTGGCGCTCTGTCCGGTCCTTGGAGGCAGGACTAGTAATTTCCTAGGACACAGTGCCAGGTGAAATGGGTCATTGTATCAACAAGAATGACACAGTAACTTAAGCCTGGGAATGCAGTGTATCCAAGCTTGTCGTTTCCTAGATGAGGTCAAATTACAACAGTCCCTTAAAGGACAGAGAGGTTGAGAAATGTTGCTTTTGGTTTTTTTGTTTTTTTTTAATTGTGAGGCACCTATGATGGTAGTGGCCATGGGAAGGAAGTGAAGGAGGGACCTTTCCACAGCTGTGGCTTAAAATGACTAAATCAGGAATTAGGACCAAGAAACAGAAATTTCCTTGAGAGCGGAATGCAAAGGGTTCTGTGTTTCGCAGACAAGTCCAAGCCTGCCCATTCTTTAGGCCCTTCCTTCCTTCCTTCCTTCCTTCCTTCCTTCCTCCCTCCTTCCTTCCTTCCTTCCTTCCTTCTTCCCTCCCTCCCTCCCTCCCTCCCTCCCTTTCTTTCCTTCCTTCCTTCCTTCCTTCCTTCCTTCTTTCCTTCTTCCCTCCCTCCCTCCCTCCCTCCCTCCCTCCCTCCCTCCCTCCCTCCCTCCCTCCCTTTCTTTCCTTCCTTTCTCTTCTTTCTTTCTCCCTAGGAGGCACTGCTTGTGAAATCCAGAACAATTCCCAGGCTCGCTTTGGGGTTCATTAACCATCTTGAACTATTTTCCAAATGTTTTAGGTTCGAAAAAACCCAAACCACACTGGGCCAGCCACTTTTTTCTTCTTCACTGTCAAACCTATGTGTATTTTAAGGGAAATGTGAGCCATATGTTTCTGATTCCTTTACACTTAACTCATCAAGCAGGATTTGTTAAAGCTATTTGATGTCCTGGATGCCTTTTGAGCCGTTTCCTTGTGACTTGCAAAGCCCTTTATTCTCTAGACATAGGAAGTTGCATTTTATGAAATGTAAATGAGCTGAACCCCCAAAGGTCTGATCTGGGTCAGAATTCTGAATAATTGGAATTACTTATAAGCATGCGCTACTCCACTCTTTCAGAAGAATTCCAGCGCAAGGAATAGCTCCCGTATTTTTCATTAAAATTTCATAAAGTTGGCTAAACCTTAATCAGAATATACTTGGGAGAAAAAAAAGGCAAAAAATACCTTATAGCAAGGACATATATAATTAATGAAAATGGATAAATATTTCTGATTAAATAAGAACTACCTCAGCTAAATTAACCTTAAAATGAAATAGAATAGAACAACCAAATGAATCTCCGACAGTCATTAAATTTGATCCCGTAGGTAAATGGCGGCTTTTATTTTATGGCCCCAAAGTGAACCTCAACTGAATATATTTTTTCCTCAGTACATCTCACTGGGACAGTCAAGAGAATTCTCTAGAATCAAAGCTATTCTCATTTCTTAGAAAAATATCCTTTTCTCTTAGGCCGTCTTTTCCAGCAGCAGAAATTTTAAATCGAAATAAAGAGATGCATAATCTAAGAGTACATCCTCTCCGCTATTTCTGGGAAGAAATTCCATGTTGAGTGTGACGGAATAAAACAGGTTCAGTTCTGAGCCTTTGCCTTCTGCCTGGAATAATCTTGCCCGAAATGATCATGAGTCTGGCTCATCTGTCCTCTCCTCCCGGAGGCTGGCTCGGACTCTCCTGGCTAAGGTAGCTCTCCCTTCCCCCTTCAGTAATTCTCTGCTCCATTTCTCTCTTTTATACTCTTTTGCAGGAATTAACACTATCTGCAGATTACTCATTTATGCCTTTTGTGCACTTCATGGTTCCTTTCACCACTGGAAATCCAAATGTATCCCTCTATCCCAATGCCTAGGATGTTGGTGGCAAAATAGCAAGTACTCAACCAGTGCTTACTGAATTTAATTGCAATCATTCGTTGAACCAACACTTGACAAACAACACCTATTGACATGCATTTTATCTCAGAAGAGGTCAATTTATATCTAGTGGCTTTGATGAATGTGTTCTTAAGCAAACTTTGTCTTACCACACACGTATGAATTTTAGGGTTAAGTTTCTACAAAAAATGGTGGCTGAGACTTTCATAGGGATTGTGCTTCATCTGTAGACTAATTTGGGGAGTATTGTCCTCTTAAAAATATTAAGTCTGCCTTTCCATTTATTTAGGTGTGATTTAATTTCTTTCAACAGTGTTTTGTAATTTCCACAAGAAATGGAAGGGACCCAGAATAGCCAAAGGATCTTGAAAAGAAGTCCAGAGTTTCAGGACTCACACTTTCCAATTTAAAAACTTACTAAAGACTACACTCAAGACAGTATAATACTAACATTGGATGGACATATAGGTCGGTGAAATAGAACTTAGGAATCGTAAATAATACCTTGCGTTCATGATCAACTGATTCTTGACAAGAGTGCCAAGGCAATTCAATGGGGGAAGAATAGTGTTTTAAAATGGTGCTAGAGCAATAGAATACCCCCATGAGGAAGCATGAGGTTGGATTCCAACCTCATGCCATCTATAAAAATTAACTCAAAGTGAATTAAAGTACTAATTATAAGGACTAAAACTATAAAACTCTTACAAAAAAAAAGCATAAATCATTCTGACTTTGGATCAAGCAATCATTCCTTAGATATGATACAAAAAAAACAGGCAAAAATGAATAAATAAATTGAACTTCATTAAATTAAAATCGTTATATTTTAAAATATACCATCAAAAAAAGTTTTAAAAAGGCAACCCACAAGGACAGGAGAAAAATACTTGCAAATCCTATATCTGATAAGGGGTATGTATCCAGAAGACGAATCCTAACAACTTAACAGTAAAAGAATAAAAAACTGAATTAAAAATGGACACATGGACAAAGGATTTGGATAGACATTTCTACAAAAAAGCTATACGAATAGCTAGTAAGTACGTGAAAAAAATGCTCAACATTATTAGTCATTAAGGAAATGCAAATCAAAACGAAAATGAGATACCACTTCACACCTACTAGGATGACTGTAATAACAATAATTAAAAAAACTAGAGAACAACAATCAATAAGTATGTGGAGAAATTGGAACACATGTATATTGCTGGTTGGAATGTAAAATGATACAACTGACGTGGAAAACACGTTGGGAGTTCCTCAAAAACTTAAACATGGAGTTACCCTATGACCCAGCGATGTCACACCTAGGTATATACCCAAGAGATGGACAACACATGTCTACACAAAAACTGGTACATGAATGGTTATAGCAGCCTTATCTGTAATAACCAAAAAAATGGAAACAACCCAAATGTCCATCAATGGATGAATGAATAAACAAAGCGCTACAGCCACCTGCTACGGCATAATGGTCCTTGAAAATGCCACGCAAAGTGAAAGAGACTAGACACAAAAAGCTACACATTGTATGCTTCCAGTAATATAAAATGTCCAGAATAATCCAATATTGAGACAGAAAGTAGATTAGTGTTTGCAAAGCACTGGGGATGGCAGGGAATGATAATTTACTGCTCGTGGGTACAGTGTTCCTTTTGCGAGCAACGAGAATGTTCTGGAATTAGGTATTGGTGATGGTGGCGCAACCTAGTGAATATGCTAAGACCCACTAAGCTGTATACTTAAACAGGTGGATTTTATGGCATGTGAATGAGGTCTAAAATTCTAACTGGTTTCACAATTACTCAACTCTTTTGTGAGTGTATCAATTCCCATGGGAGAAATGGGAAAGGAAAAGTGATGTGTTTGATTTGAGAATTAGTCCTACTCGTTGTTCATTGTCTTTCTTCTGGGCTTTCTCAGTGCTTAAGCATGAAAGGTGGAGAATTGAAGGAGCAAAGCTTCCTTACAGAGAAGAGGTGTTAGGGAAATGTGCTGCCATGGTCTGTGGATGGGGTTCTTTCCAGATTCGCCCTTGTCGTGCCCTGAAAGGGCTGGCTGATGTTTAGGAAAGGAAACATAAGAGAGAGCTTTTTGCCTTGCTTTTGTTACCTCACCAGCAATATTTATTTTTGGAACCGGAAATCTATAGATCGATGTGTAACACTCTCGTAGTTCAGGATCCTGATGAATGACGGGCTGCTGAGAATAGAACGTTTTCCTGTCAACTTACTGGCAGAGTAGGAAGCTCTCAGGCAGCAAAGGTGAAGGTTTAGAATTCTGAGAAGAGAATGGTGTAAGTATGACCTCATCAGAGACAACGACCTTTTTGATTTGTGTTTTCGAAGTACAGCTATGTAAAAATTATCCATGATAGTAAAAGATGGGTGGGAGGAGAATTGCCCATGGCACATGTAATCTGAAATAGCATTTTAAGTGCTACTGGGCTCTTTTTTAAAAAATGCTGTTGTGCTTTTAATGAAAAAGAGAAGAAAAAAGGAAAAATTATATTCGGCCTTAAAACGCATTCGCATGTGTAACAACTTAAGGGGCAAATCTTCCTTGTGAATTGTGTTTTCTCACAGTTACGTAGCATGAGGCCATACCTTCCAATGTTGGAAGACTGGTAGGATATTTGCGATATTATTCTGCTGAGTGGATGTTACATGGAGGTAATGGAAAGATGACCGCACTTAATTTCTGTCTGCTGGTGACTTAATGCTGAAGGTACATGATAATTAAAGGGAAAGTTAAATAACGATGACTTCCATTTTCACGTCAAGGTGGAACTTGTTTACATTTCGTGTGGTTATTCTGTTACTTCATCTGGTTTATACCTATCTATCTATCTACGTATCTGTCTCTGTAACCCCATTTTGACAAAATAGGATCATATTGCATGCACTTCTGTCTCTCACTTAACTGTCAGTGCATGTTTGCAAATAAGTATTTATTTCTGCTATGACTACAATATTTGAGGAACTAATATGTCCAGTGTACTGTGTCTTGAATAATTAGACATCATCTTTGCATTCAGATTTTAAACTCTGTGGCGTAAACAATTAACCAGTTTACTGTTACAGTAAATTGATAAGAGATGAGATGGATCATAGGGGGAATACCCTAGGAAGTAAGGCAAATGGGAGACTTACCCAAGACAAGGCTAGCAAGTAAGGCAGAACCCAGATTATGCTGGATTGCTTTAAACCAGGTCAAGTTAGTGAGACTATTGCGAGGGCTGGTGAAACCATTAAAGGGTTTTAGGCAGGACGTGGCATAATTGGATTTGTAGTTTTGAAAGGAAATTCTACTTATATGTGTAGTGATCAGGTAATTTATTATCCAAGTCAGGAAACTTTATGCTGGGACTACAGGTGTAAATTTTGGCTCTTCTGGACGAACTAGGACGTGTGGTTACCCTATTGACAGAAGACTACAATGGAATTAGAGCGGTACATGAAGCTGAGTTAGGAGAAAAAATGATGGTTTGGACCCCGATGAGGCAGTCCATAAAGAGGGAGAGAGGGAGTTAGATAAACATAAGAGTTATTTTGAACAAAGAACATGAGAAGGTGGTGACTGAATGTGAAAGGGGAGAGAGAGAGAAGCTGAGGTCTAGCAGGCATCCGGCTTGAAAAACCGAATGGATATTGGAGACATTTATTGAGATGAGGAAGGTTGGAGGAGCCTTAGAAGGAAGGTGATAGTTTTAGATAAGGACGTGAGTGGAAGGTAGCCGTTAGGCACTCAGAAGGCATCAAGATTTATGCCAGGGAATTCCCTGGTGGTCCAGTGGTTAGGACTTGGGGCTTTCACTGCCAAGGGCCCAGGTTCAATCCTTGGTCGGGGAACTAAGAATCCTGCAAGCCAAGCGGCGTGGCTAAAGAAAAAAAAACTAGTAAAAGAAATAAAAAGTAGAACATTTACATTAAACAAAAACAGACTTAATGCCAGCCACTTCTTCACATTTTCTGTATCATCCGAGGTGCTCATCTGGCCTGGAGGACATTGTGGACCTCAGAGCGCTAGCCATGGCCCAAGTCTTTCTGGCACATTAATGACTCCAGAAATATCAAATACTTATTATATTCTCACACTGTCAGCAATTTCTCCTGATCGTTTGGCTCAGAGGTTGGATCTAATTCTGTATTTTCATGCTGATTCATCGGGAGAAATGCCTTAAGAACCTCCTATTCCAGGCGAGCTGTTTGAAGATGCCTGGTGTGTTGAGTGGTTGAAAAAAAGTTTTAAAAGCTGCCCTTTGGGGATCTGACAGTCTTGATAAATTAAGGGACAGGGTGCTTGATGACCCGAAATGATAGGATCTGATGCCAGTGGAAGGTGTATTTTGCCTTGATTAAACTCAACTCTGCAATAAAACCTGTAAAGATTTCTGGTTTTTAGAGAAGTGATTAAAGTTCAATATAGGAGGCAAAATAAAATTTGAATAATGTGGGCTAAAAAATAGATGCCTCGGGCTTCCTGGTGGCGCAGTGGTTGAGAGTCCGCCTGCCGATGCAGGGGACACAGGTTCGTGCCCCGGTCCGGGAAGATCCCACATGCCGCGGAGCGGCTGGGCCCGTGAGCCGTGGCCGCTGAGCCTGCGCGTCCGGAGCCTGTGTTCCGCGATGGGAGAGGCCACAACAGTGAGAGGCCTGCGTACCGCAAAAAAAAAAAAAAAAAGGTGCCTCTGTGTGTTTGTGTGTGTGTGTGTGTGTGTGTGTGTGTGTGTGTGAAAGAGAGAGAGAGGGAGTATTGGATAGGAGTGGAAGTTCACAACTTATATACAGGTTGGCCGCCAAAGCTACATCACTATTTTTCTCACTTAGTCTAGGTAAACTTGGCTCCTGAATCTTTTAATTAAAGTCCATCTTGCATTTTTTAAATGAAAGGTGGACCCAACTCAATTACACACATACAGGTGATATACTTGGAGGATTATGTGAAATACACCAAGAAGAGCAAATGTGCCTTCCTGTGAGAGATATTCTGTTTTGTTTTGTTCTTCATTCCTCTTTTTGATGTTGGTTGACTCAACTTCCTTTAGTCCTGATCTCTGCATTGATGGATCATTAGAAACTTGAAAGGATCTACACAAATATGAAAGTGCGTCCCCATTTGTGTTCCTTCGAGTGGCAACAGTTTTATACGTACATCAAATGTTACTATCGCTCATGTTTTAAAAAATGAAAAAAAGTGAGATATGGAAGATTGCAACTTGAAGTCTCAATATTAACTGAGCAAAGGACACTCAGAAGGGGCAGCTATCCTGGGTCTTACATTTGAGACACGGTCTTGATGCCAGAGGTGTTGGCTGAGAGCCTTTCTGAAGCCCAAGTGTGGATCTTGTTAACATGGATTTAACAAACCTGAATGGCTAACCTTGGGAATTGTGAGGGTTTATTCCCCTGCACTGGAATGTACAAAATACAACTGCGCTTACCTTGTATGTGAAACCGATACAGAGCTGCTGAGTTGGAGAAGAATTCCCCTGCTTTCCAGAATCAGATCTGTCTTCTGTTACTTTGCTTAAAGTATGCAGCTGTTCGGGAGAATTAGTGTTGCTTCCTTTCACATTAATAGCAGAATAACTAACTTTCCACTGTATTTAATAACAATGTCAGTCTCCTTTAGAGTACTAGGAATCTTTGCCATCCCCTTTTTATGAAGAAAAAAAAAAAAAAAAACACGATTCCTTACTTCTAAGCTTCTCGAAGAAAATTTTCCTAATTTGTTTCACTGTGATTCAAATTTCACCGATCTAAAAGAGTACAGGGTAATTGACTCAGTGCTGTACTGAAATGTCCATATCTTCAGCAATTTCTGGAAGATGAGTATCTGTTGTATAATCTCTAACATGAAGATACTTTCCACATTCCTTCCAGCTCTGGAAAAATTCTATCAAAATTCAAAGTCTTATGCTAAACCTTCACTAGGGTTTCACCTTATAAGACTACCTGAAGCCTGTTAAGAAGTAAACTCCCCTTTCTCTCTTTTTTCAGATTAATTATTCTATTGCTAGTATTGCAGGCTAGGAAAAAAGTATTTTTAGTCTTGCAAAGTGGAAAGTTTTAAAATAGTGATGTTGATACCTCAAAAAGAGGAACTCTAAAGTGATATAGTCTTGGAAATTATCATTGGTTAATTGAACATTGGAAGGTACTGTGTTTGGTCACTTGTCCTTGTAGAGTCACAGCCAATGAAGCAGATGGGAAAAAAAAAAAAAATTATCTGGCTTCATAGTAATTGTACTTCATTCATAAAAAGAAATTGTGCCCTGAGATTTAACTGAGTGGTTCCAGGGCCATGCCAGCAGAAAATCAGCTGGTTGGGCTCCTATATAAACATGATGACATGTTGAGGGCAGTGTTTACTTTTTTCTAATTAAAGCAAATTAGAAATTCCGTTGTATTTCTGCAGCGCATTCCGACAGCAGCATGCCCTGGGGAATTGCTCATGGCCCCTCTAGAGTAAGGCTTTCCTTCATTCAACTTTCATTTGTTCCTTTAAGTCTTAAATTCATTCCAGGCACTAAGTGTTTATGCCGGCTCTGAGACCTCGGTTTTTCAGGATCATTTCAAAACAAGACTGGAGGATGCAGCGGAATTCAGACCAGCCGCTCATGATGACGTTACATGGTTTCGGCCTTGATGCTGGTTCGCTTTGGGCGGACACTCTGTTTTCGTCTCCTTTTTCGGTCCTGTCAGTTTCTATAACACTGAGGCAAACCTCCAGTTGACAGCAAGAGATCATTTGTAGGGACCCACACTGCTAAACAGAAACAACTAAGATGCCAATGAAAATATATCAACCGCACAGCAAACATGGGTACTTTTCGTACACAGTAATAGGCTCTTTTGAGTTTTAATTTGACACAGGGCTATAAAACCTATGAAGATTTTGTTTTCCATTAATGATACCCTTATCATATTTTCAAAGCAGGAAGCAGGTATGTCTGAGTTTTGATGTTTTAAGAAAAGGAAGGACCGTCATGCATTTATCTCACAGCTGTAAGTTTTCAGAACTCAGCGCCACTTCATTAAAATCCTGTTTAATGAGCAGCACATTGAAAACAAAATTGAGTATATGGAGCTCACTAAACCATTGTTCATTTCTGAAATCGTGGTCGCATTTTATCGTCTTGACATTTTTCTAACTTACAATTTCAAGGTTAAATTTTAAGTCCCAGAAACCTTCTTTCAAGGAAGGTTCTTCTTAGGGGATCGCCACCCCAGAGCTGCTGACAGAAGAGGTTCAGAGAAAGACACAAGGTTCAGGTAAAGTCACCATGAGGTTTAGAAAAGCATTTACATGTTTTCATATTCCTCTGAATTGATACTGAACTCTGGGTCTTAATGAGCTTGTTTCTGGAGTCACCGTCAAGTTCACGAGAGGGAATGAAGGACACCTCTAATGAATGAACACGGAGAAAACCACGATGCATTCTGAGGCTTTCTAAAGTAAAAAGAAAAGAAATGAGCAGGTCTGTGACTGTAGCAAGAACTTCATGTTTTTGGTAACCACGGTATACTAAGAAAGTGGAGGTCACGTGTTTCTCTGATATTTGTAATGGCCAGTATCTCCCAGACCATTTAAAGCACAAATCGTATATTAAAAACGAAAAATGGATGTCAACTCTAGCTCAATATGTGTAGGAGTGATTCTAAGACCCTTTCTCTCTTCTGGTAGGCCTTTTTTTTTTTTTTTTTTTTTTGTTTCTCAGCTCGTGCATTGGAGAGAGCAATAGGAATAATAAAAGGAGATAAAATTTTGCTCAATTAGATGTCTAAATGTTGTAACTTTTGAGTCGTCCTTGGAGAATACTGGCAGGGAGAGAGACTGAATGGGATTTTGAGGACTTCAGTTTCTTCGTTCTCGGTTTTGTCCGGCATGTCAAAGACAGTCAAGAATAGGCTGTAAATAAAATTCAGTCTCAAGGAAAGATAGCCCACCCCTCCCCCAAGTCCCCAGCCCACCTGTTCATGCAGTTGTGGAATTTCTCCTTTGCCTAAAACGAGCTATATATAATCAGATATCTCATAAAGTGGGGGAGGGGATTGTGACATGACAGGAGCACTTAGTTAAAGGGTCTGACTTAAAGGAAAGTGCCCAGATGAGTTTATCCAATTGGGGTCAGTTAAGCCTCCCCTGACACCATCCATTAGTAATATTTTCCATGCACTAAGTAAAGCAATGGAAACTCCATCACATCTGGTTGCGCCTCCAATACCTATGCAGGCTGTAATAGTTTTTGAAATCTTGATGTGAAACAGCACCGTGGCACTCCACGATAGATTGTTAGCAAGCAAAGAAGGCGCACTTGTTCCAAAACAATGAAGAGTTGCTTATTTCTGTTCCCCTTAGATGCCTCCCTCTGGTTCATATTGCTAGATTATTTCATCGTGATCCAGAGGGAATTGGGGGTTATTTTCCTCCCCTCTTTCTTCCCCTATCTTTAGAGCCATCGGCAGCAAGCCTCCAGGAAAACCGTCGTATGTGTCTTGTGGGCACCACATTTTCCCACTGAAAAGTTTTGGTTGGCTGGGTGCCTTTCTTTGAAGGTAGAAAAAAGAGCTTTGGAAGACTGATAATTCCAAGAAATATTTGCTGCCTTAAAATCCTGTTATCACCTTGCACTTTGTGTAAGTACTTCAGAGATTTACAAAGAGGACGTTGACTATACCTGAATATCCCTAAACCACTTCCGTGATGTTAACATTGAATAAAGATGTTATAAAAATCCCAAAGTACCCATTGGTCTCCGAAGAGAATCAATAAATAAACTTCTAATAGGCTCTTGGAGCTATAGCTCGAAGAGGGCAGGGTCCATGCCTACCTTGTTCACTTTCCGCATCTCCAGCACTCAGCAAGCCATGGCAAGACCTGAGTTTTCTGAAAACAACTACATTTGCAGGTTTCAGTGTTAATTGAGCCAATGTATATCGTATTTGCCAATAGGAAAGATACAGGAGTAGGCGTGATATTTAACGCTAATAACAACAGCAGGGCTTCCCTGGTGGCGCAGTGGTCGAGAGTCCGCCTGCCGATGCAGGGGACGCGGGTTCGTGCCCCGGTCCGGGAAGATCCCACGTGCCGCGGAGCGGCCCGGCCCGTGAGCCATGGCCGCTGAGCCTGCGCGTCCGGAGCCTGTGCTCCGCGACGGGAGAGGCCACAGCAGTGAGAGGCCCGCGTACCGCAAAAAACAAAATAAAATAAAAACAACGGCGGCAGTAGCAACAACAATAATAATAGACATTTACTGGGGAGATGCTCTGTACCAGGCTCTGTTCCAATCATTTTACATATATTAACTCATTTTGTACTCATAATATCATTGTAGAGTAGTTAATCTTACTGCCAATTCCAGTTTTGAAAAGAGGAAACTGAGGCATGCACAAGTTAACCATCTTGCCCTAGATCACATAGCTAGTACGTAATGAAGACAAGATTTGAACCCAGAGCCTTTTCTCTTAAATATTATGTCTTGCAACTAAAATAGTTGTGTTCTGCTAGACAGTCTCTTGGTACCTTTGTTGCCATTGTTATAAGATTAGCATAGTGATTCTTGCCTCAGAGGAGCAGCAGAGATGGGAACCCTCAGATGGGCACGTTTTGGGTATATATCTTCCATTGTGAACGTACATGAGATAGTTTACTGTTCTCATCAGATGCCCAAGGACTCAGGGGGTCAAGACAGACATGATTGAGATCTCTTTTTACCACAGTTCAAACTCCCAGAGCACTGGGGACAAACAATAATCTTCAAAGCAATTGAGGCCACTTTGTGGCATCAACTCTTGGAACAAAGTAACATATAGTGAGATGTTTCTGTTTGTAAAAAATATCCTTCCACGCTCAGTTTTTATTTTTAGGTTCCATCTAGGCCAGTGATTTTCCATCTCCTTCTTAGGAAGGTATTTTCTTAATGAACGCACAGTCCTGTGTACACGCGTGTACATTCACATGCACATACCCGCACTCACAGGCACCTACACCCACAGATTCCTTGACACTGTGACATGTGCCTGCCTGCTTATTGGTGGCAGACGGTGGTAGAACTTGTTACCTCGGAAGGCAGGCCCAAGGGTCCCAGGTGGTTAAGGAAAACTCCATAGTTTTATCTTCTGAGATCATCGGGTAGTTTTCTTTCTCCCCTCCCCCAACCCTTAGCAAAAGAGAGAAAGAAGAATGTTAACTAGTACAGTTGTAACGATCAACAGGGACAAACCCTGAAATCAGATACATTTGAGCACAATTGAGGTGATAGCATTTAAGGACAGTACTGACGTTCTTGCCACACTTGCGCTGATGAACTTTTATGCACATTTTGCTAGTGAATTATTTAGATGATGTAGTACCAGTTTGGAGATGTGTGTGTGTGTGTGTGTGTGTGTGTGTGTATGTGTGTGTTCTAACCCTCTTTGAACCCCTTAAATTGTGGGTGAGTCTGTAATACAGATAGGTTAAGTCACATAATTTACCAAAAGTATTAAATTAGCTTCACATCAAACATTAAGCATGCAACTAGGGACAGACCGATCCCAGAAGTTACTCTGTGACGTGGATTTTAAAGCACACTCACCAAAGTACAGGTATTGTGCCTGACTTCCTTCCCCCTGAAATTAGCAAGCAGGAACACAGGACTTTCTTCTCCACGGGGGCCAGAGACTTTCAGATTTCTGTGACCTTCATCATGTCTCCTGACTGCCTGTCCATCGGGTTTTCCTGGAATACCTGGCTTTTTTCTTCTCTGGACCGGCTGTCTCATACAGCATATCCTGAATCAGTTGTGTGTGTGTCAGTGAGTTGAACAGAACCTTCACTGTCAAATGATCACGTCTTCTTTCTTTGGTACTGAGATCAAAGTTTAGGATGACAGATTTTCCTTTACCAAATAAATTTGATTTCTAATCAAGGCCGCACCTTTCCAAAATCCAAGCTTGTGTGTGTGTGTTTGTGCATGTCTCTCTCTCTCTGTGTGTGTGTGTCTGTGTTGTGAATAGGAATCTGGAGATTAAGGTAAAGGTGACAATTAGTAATTCACTTCCATGGTGGGTGTCCTTTCATCCTGGTTGACCTTCAAGGCTTTTGCTTCTGCCTTCCAAAGACTTACTTTACCTTTGATGCCAACGAACAGGTCCTCCCAGAACTTACCTTTAACATCAGGTTCTCAGCTTCCCCCAGTATATTCTGACCACATACAAGCTTAATAAAAATGCAAACGGTGTTTCTTGGAGTTGGGAGGAACATGGAGTAGCAAAGAGAGAGTGAGCTCTGGGCTTCAAATCAAGGGTTCTGCCCTACTTTGCACACCTGTGTTCATATTTGCAAGTCTTACAATGATTATAATCCTCAGCAAAATCAGAGGATGGGAAACTATGCCCTGACGATCAATTCTAGTTTTACCAACTTGCGAGTCTAAGTTCTAACGCAGCATGTCCAGAGTGTGGGGTGTTTGGTGCGCCATCAGCTTTGCTGTGTACATCTGTGTGTGAGGCAGGTTGACATCTGTGAGATGGAGGTATATGCCCACACACGAGCAAATGCAGGGTCCGCTGAGATAAGCTAAATCAAGCACGCAGCTAGAAGCAGGCACATTGAGTGTGGTTAGCTTTCTGTAAATACACATAATTCAGCCACTTCTCAGTCTTACTTAGCCATTAATTTCATAATTTTGTTTCTCATGCCCCCAGAAATTTGTCATGAGGCTCAGGACGCTGGGAAACGTACGTCCTACTAGTTAGACTCACAAATATTTTTTTAATTTATTTTATTGACAATGAATTTACAGTATAGTGTTAGTTTGTGCTGTACGACACACTAATTCGGTTGCATCCATACGTTCTTTTTCATGTTCTTTTCCATTATGCTTTATCTCGGGGTATTGAATATGGTTCCCTGTGCTCTACGGTAGAACGTTGTTGTTCATCCATCCTGTATATAATAGCTCACGTCTGCTAACCCCAAACCTCCCACTCCATCCTTCCCCCACCCCCTCCCCCTCGGCAACCACAAGTCTGTTCTCGATGTCTGTGAGTCTGTTTCTGTTTCGTGGATAAGTTCATTTGTGTCATATTTTAGATTCCACATATAAGTGATATCATATGATGTTTGTCTTTCTCTGTCTGACTTCACTTAGCATGATCATCTCTAGGTCCATCCATGTTGCTGCAAATGGCATGATTTCATTCCTTTTTTAGGGCTGAGTAGTATTCCATTGTATATATGTACCACATCTTCTTTATCCATTCATCTGTCCATGGACATTGAGGTTGTTTCCATGTCTTGGCTATTGTAAATAGTGCTGCTGTGAACACAGGGGTGCATGTATCATTTCAAATTATTAGACTCACAAGTATTTACTTAGCACCAATTAAATGAATATCTAAAGCGTGAGAAGTTAAATGCTTAAGAAATAAGTGAATAATATAAATCCACGGTCCCTTTCATCTAGTAACAATTTCTTTGAGGTAGGAATATATGAATAGTAATACATGCTAATGATACATGAATACTTGGAGTACAAAATAATGCAAGAGGGGAGTGACAGTTGGCTACAAGAGCAGAAGAAAGGGACAAAGGAGGGTTATAAGCCGGTGCCATACAAACCAAAAACAGTGTCTTCAGAGAAGGGAGATTCATCTGGTTCACCGTGAACCAGAGTGACCTGGGAGGGGCAGCGTCTGATCTGGATCTAGACAGCTAGGGGGTTATTTTTTTTAAATTTTTATTGGGGTACAATTGATTTACAATGTTGTGTTAGTTTCAGGTGTACAGCAAAGTGAATCTGTTATATTTACAAACACATATATCCACTCTTTTTTAGATTCTTTTCCCATATAGGCCATTACAGAGTATTGAGAAGCGTTCCCTGTGCTGTACTGTAGGTCCCTGTTAGTTATCTGTTTTATATATAGTGGTGTGTATATGTCAGTCTCAATCTCCCAATTTATCCCTCCCCCCCTTACCCCCCAGTAACCGTAAGTTTATTTTCTACGTCTGTAACTCCGTTTTGGTTTTGTAGGTAAGTTCATTTGTAGCCTTTTTTAGATTCGATGGGGGTATATTTTTTATGTGGGAAGAGAGGAGAGATGGAATCCGTGAAGGGTGAACGGCATGAACAATGCATTTGCAGAATCGAATGTTTCAGGGAAGTGAGGAACGAAGGATAATGTCGGAAAGGCAGGCTGGCCCTGGGCTCTAGAGAGCTGTGCGTGGTGGGCTTAGTCCTGTGGGCAGCGTGGCACTGTCCACATCCGGGGTGCAGAGAGTGGCGCTGTACTCCAGGAAATGAAGGGACCGGAGGCCAGTGACCGCAGCAGAGTCTGGAGGAGGTGATAGTTACGGGAACTAGTGGCAGATGAGCAGGCAGAGAGGGATGTGAATATATTTTGAAATTCAGATACACATATGTTATGTCCTATCAGGCCATCAAAACCTAACACACTTTTGCCTTAAGTTTCCAAATACCTCTTCTTTTTTCTTCCTTGATCTTTCCTCCTTTAAAAAATGTAAGTGCATTAGAATAAGGTGAATATGGAAAAAAGTAGGTGCAGATGCCACAGGCTGAAATTAGGATCAAGAGGATTTCAGGTCACAGACACTTCGTCCTCACTAAGAACCAGGTCAGCTCAAGGGCAAGTTAAGACAAATAGGTGGGAACCTATGTGTCCAAGAGCAGAAGTGAAAAATAAACCTAGGAGGCAATGACCAAGCCACCTCAGTTTCATTTTTAACTCTTCTGCCCTGCCTCTTTTGTAAATATGCATTGTCTTTGTTAAAGGAGAATTGCTTCGCTCCTGCTTTAGAAAGTTCTAGAACATAAGCAGAAACTGAAGCTGTTAGACTAGAGGGCCGGATCCCAAGAAGCCAGACTCAGTGGATTCCACCTTTAAGCCATCCTCAAAAGACCAGAATTTCACATCGTAATAGGGAGCTAACTGCCCTCTGAGTCAGTGCTACCCAGATTGGCTTGAACCCCAAACTAAAAAGCTCCTAAACTCCCAATCCCAATTGCAAAGTGACCGGGAAGGATGAGTCCGGCCCCAGAGGTGCCTGGCTACCCCCGATAATAGGGTGACAATAGGAGAATGAGTTTTGAGCCTCCACAACGTACGGACCTTAGTAAATAGCCAATAAGATTTTCACCAGGGTTCGATTTTTTAGACAACTTTTACAGACTTCTATTTTGTGAAAGACACTGTGTTAATTATCTATCTGTTGTGTCACAGACTATCCCAGTATTCAGCTGCTTCGAACAACAAATATTTATTCTTTCACGTTCTGTCGGTCAGAAATCCGGGCAGGGCCTTGTTTGGTGCGTCTGGCTCAGAGTTTCTCGTGAAAATGGTGTCGGCAGGGGCTGCAGTCTTCTTCTGGCCTGGCTGGGGGATGATCTACTTTCAGACTCGCTTCCGTGGCTGTTGGGATGCTCAGGTCCTCTCCAGCTCTTGGCCAGAGATGTCCATTCCTTGCCACGTGGGCGGCTATCCGCCTGGCTGCTAGCTTCTCCCAGAGTCGAGAGGTTTCCAACAGAAAGAGGATGAGGGAGAGAGAGAGACAGCTAGACCGAGGCTACATTCGTTTTGTTACCTGGCCTTAGAAAAGATGTGCCACCATTTTTTTTGCCATATTCAGTTGTTAGATATGAGTCAGTAGGTCCAGCCCAGCCTCAGGGGAAGGGGATTACTCAAGGACCCAAATCCTGGGAGGAGAGTTGATGGGGATCCTTTGACCACAGACAGGATGAGATGGCTGAGGAGGAAACCCTCTGCACTCCTGCTGTCTCACCAGCGGTCCATCAACTAGCACCATCTGACCTCTCGAGGGCTTGATAGAAATGTAGAATCTCAGGTCCCATCCCGCCCAGACGTACTGAACTCGAATCTGCGTTTCACAGGGTCCAGAGTTTCCTTGTGTGCGTCTCAGGGTCGGAGGAGTTCTAGTCTCTACAGGATCTTCACACATCGAATCTAAACGGAAACCAGCTTTAAACTGAACATCCCACGTGAGCATCCTCGCCTCGCAGCAGACAGTGATAAGGTAATGAGATTCTGCTTTCTGTGTTCTTCAGAGAAAGGCCTGGGCAGCCTAATCCATGGTCTTAGAATGCACACACAGTCACTGTTTAATGGCTTAAAGATGAGGTCTGAGCGTTTGTTGGCTATCAGACATAACAATGACCACATGGACGTCTCTGATTCCTGCGTGGCATTTATAGGGAAAACCAGATCCTTTGAACTCAAGAGAAACCCCAAACCCATCATCCAAGCATCTTTCATTCCTGGAGATTATCAGACTTTTCATTACAGGTTAAATTCTTTGTAACTTTTTCATGTGGAAACTATCCCGTTACCTCCTGTTAGCTCTCCTCCTGCTGAGTACAAATGGAGTGTACGTTCTACTTCCTACAGCTGCTTTGGATTTTGTTACATTTTCCAGGTTTGAAAAAAAAAAAATGTGCTGACAGAACGTGGCTTCATCTACAACTCTCAACTGATTTTAGGAGTATAAACAGAAATATGTTTCCTGATTGTATGTACCAGTGAAATCAAAATATTATCCCTACATCCAAAGATTCACTAGCCACTTTATTTTTAGAAACTTGGCACTAAAGAGGAACAGAAAAATATGTTGGGGAAAGGTCATTATGACATAAAGACAGCAAATATGGCTAGACAAAAAGAAAAGAAGCACGCTTTTTGGTTTGCACTATTTTCAATGAAAGATATTTGCTTTTTAAATGGAAAAAAAAACTTTCCATTCGCATCTGGGCAGAAAGTCAGAATCAAATAGATATAATTGAAAAAGCTTACTAAATGATGGACTTATGTTACATTCTCCCCCCAAATGATCCTTTTTGTTTTATTTTACATAATGGAGAAAAATCCTCTTGGATAAATATATCTGAAAGCGCAGCGTTCAAAAGTCACATTTTATTGTAACAAGATGAAGCAAATAAAGACTTAAATCTGAGCCACCAAGAGGTAAACAGTTCTGCTCGGTCTGAGCAATTACACTCTGCAGGAACGGCATAGCTTCCATTTGGGTTTTCAGGTATGAGGTTGTGAGTCATAAAATCACGAGCAATTTTGGGCTCTCCCAATTGGTAAAAGTCCTCAAGGTGTATTTTGTCAGCCCAACTAGACTGAATACCTAAGGGTCCAGTAGAAAGGGGCTGGGGGACTGTATACACTGGGATTTTAGAGGCAGGGGGCTGGGTGGAGGCCAAGCTGTAAGGACCAGCTTAGGACCTGTTAACTGAGAAAGGGCAGATGAGCCAGTGAGAAGGAATTGCTGGATAGACTGATCCCGGCCACGGGAGCCCAAGGTCTGAGCTTCAAAGGACGGACAGAGCACCTGGGTTATAACCCAGCAAGTCACACCAGAAAGTCCACTCTGGATGGTGGAGCACAGCAGGGGGCTGTCTAGGTAGGTGGCAGGTGTTGCTGTGGGAAACGGGACCTTACGTGGAGACTTTTATCTCGTGTCAGGGAATTGACAAATCCAGGTCACGCAGGAGGCCCCGCTGTAAGATTCAAGGTTTGGACTGGGACCCTCAGTCACAAAAGGCAAGTGGAAGAGTTTGATTCAATTAGTACAGACCCAAGGCAGAAGCTCAGCACCATGGCACGAACTAGGAAAGGGGCAGGGAATTTTGTGAGTTGGCAGAACTTGTAGAGAGACCCAGCTTATCCCTTTGGCACACGGGGTAGGTATTTGATTGATAAAGAAAACTCAGGGTAGGGACTGGGGACTTGGAAAACATAGGAGTCTAGCCGGCTATCCGGTTCGGGGCCTGAGAACTTGATTTACCTTGATCCCCTCGCTCACCTCCCTAGAGAAGAGTGGGTGCCTCTGGCCGAGTTGATAAGGTGGTATGTGAGCCCGTCCGGATCCCTCCAGACTTGGGATAGATGAGATGAAGGAAAATGAAGATGACGCTGTCATCACATCCCTTCACTCTGGTCACTCTCCTTCCTTAGGTAACTTGCTTCCAGTCGTGCGTGTGTTGCCAGGCCAGGGCAATTAGCTGGAGACGTCCTTACAGGTTTCTGTTGTTTCATTTTATGTGGTTTCTTATGAGCAAGAGAGAAAGTGCTGATCTTGTGGCTCTGTAATCAAGATGACGCCCTTATTGGATCCCACTCTGGTAAACAGGAGCAGTATCTGATCTCCTTTGGAAGCAAGGCTTTCGCAGAGAAAGCGCATCCCCCCGTGAAAGGCAGTCTCGCCTGGAACCAATGTGTTTGAGTGTTGAACTCTGGGTCGCACTGAGTTTTTCGCAGCAATGATATTCGAATGCATAATTACTCTGCCCTTCATGTGGTGTTGGTAGTGCAAAGAGCAAGTGTGTGCTTTGTATTTGTTTCCCAGATTGCCCATTTATTGTTCCCCAAGCCAAACGACGGGGCAAGTTTTATTCCACCGCGTTGAAAGGTAGCTGCTCTTGGCTTCCGGAACTTTTTTATGCCTTTCCTTTTATTCCTGTCTGATCTTTCTTCTGATCCTTTGGTGGGTGACTAGGTACCTCCTGATGGATCATCTTAGTCCAACAGCACACCTGCCATCGGGTCATATCCCAATCTAGACATTTAACAGCTGGTGTGGCTTAGGTACTCACCCAGTGGAATGGACATTGGCCGTGTTTCTTGAGCGGAAAACTAAGGGCCCACTGTGGGATCATGGTAAGGTCAAGGCCCCAAAGAACAGAAGGTAGCAGGTGGGGCTCAGGGCAGCAGCTGAGTTACCAGCTGGTACGGAAGCATTTACACATTTCAGTTACTCATAGGCTCATACCAGTGCGTACTGTGGGGTTATCGCCATTGCTACCGAGTGAGCAAGATGGCGGAGCAGTAGGACATGAAACTCACCTCCTCCCGCAAATACATCGAAACGACATCTGCATGTGGCATGATTCTCACAGAACATCCGCTGAATGCTGGCAGAAGACCTCAGACTTCAGAAAAGGGATTGCTACTTATTTGGGAGAACACTGTTACAGAAACATTATGTTTTAAATTACAAGCTCTGGTAACTAACAGCTCCTTGGGAGAAGAAGGAAAGTAGGTAGGAGGTCAGCTCATATAAGTCATGATTGAGTTGGGATTTTAATTTGTGCATGATAGGAAGCCACTGGATAATTAGGATCTGAATTATGTTTGAAGACTATCACCGTGGCTTCATGTGGGAGACATAAGTAGAAACATGGAGGCCAGTTGGGTTTTTTTGGTTTATTATATATTTTTTGAGATCAGGTAAGAGGTGATTCGGTGAGGTTACTGGGGCCCAGAAAGCTTGCATGGCTGGTTCCGGTTCATGCTGTACAAGCTCGGTCCCAGTTTCCATGGGTCTCGATGCCTTGGTCAGCGTTGGCTGTGTTGTAAGTGTAGTGAATGCGGTGCCTTCTCGCCAAAGACCTGTTACCTCCCCAAGCCTTACTTCTGCTGTCCTCTCACAGTCGTCCCTTTGAACTGGGAGAATTTTAACATTGGCTGATTGGTCGCAGAATTGAAACGGCATGTAAATACCATGGTGCTTAAGAGAAACCCAGGTTTCATATCATTTAGGCTTCATCCATTTTTAAGAAAACTGTGAGTCATTGATGAGAAGATTTTAAAACAAAGTGTGGATGGAGCCACCCAGAGGAAACAGAGAATGGGGATGAAACAGTTTTTCTTCCAAAAGGCATGCAGATCAGACAGGCAAATGGCAGCTCCTGAGTTTACGCGGGCTGCAGATGGGTTCTGAAATCTGCTGCACCAGGAGGTCCCTCCTTTTGTTGTGTAAGGTTCGGTAATTACCACAATGTGCTGAATTGTGATATTTACCTTTCTCTAGGTATGCACCTTTTATCTGTTAATGCCTAATACCTAAGGTGATTTGTTGCATGTTGTGGGCCCTCCATCGTCACGTATCACACAGTGGCTGCCCATAAGCCACCTGTACCCCTCAGGTTGGTTTGGCCTACAGAGTGTTTCAGAAATTTTGAATAAGCCATTGTGTTCATTTTCTATCACCATCTGACAAATTACTGTACACTTAGAAGCTTAAAGCAATGCAGATTTGTCATCTCACAGTTTCCAGGGGTCAGGGGTCCAGGTGTGGCTTAGCGGAGTCCTCTGCCTGCAGTCTCATCAGGCTGCAGGCAAGGAGCCGGCCAGTCATTCAGAGGCTTCAGTGGGGAAGAAACCGTTTGCAAAAGCTCATTCAGGCTGCTGGTAGCGGTCCTTTCTGTACGACCTAGAACCCAGATTCCTGAGCTTCTGGCTCCATGGGCATCTCCAGCATGGCCACTTCCTTTGTTAAGCCCACAAGGAGCATCTCATCTCAGAGAGAGACCAGTCCATGTTTCAGGGCTTTTCGCCTGATTCAGCCAGGCCCACTCTCATCATCCACTTTTCAGTTAACTCACAATCAGCTGGTTTGGGACTTTGATTACATCTGAAAAGTAGCATCACCTTTGTTCTACTCTCCTGGGTAGAAGTGAGTCAGGGGTTCCATCCACAGGCGCGGAGGGGAATCACACAGAGCCGTGAACACAGGGCAGCGGGAATTGCGGAGGTTTACCAGCGGGGTCAGCTGTCCACATCTATACGTTGGCATAAGTGCACATAAGAATCTAGACTTTTGGTTTCTTTTGGGAAAAAAAACCCCAAAATATCTAGTAACACTGGAGCCACACTCCCACCTGGCAACGGCCAGCAGGAGTGGACGGTTCACAGCCTCTTTCACTCAAGACATGCCTGCCTGCGATTCTCTCGTTCCGTTTTCTACCCCTGTCTGTTTTCTTTACTCACCTGTGCTACCTGCTTCACCCTGTGACCATTGATGGTTACCGGTCCCACGGTAAACCTTTGCTAAAGTTATTTCAGTATAACTCTTTTATTTATATTTGTGTTGCTTCTGCCTGTGTTTTTGGGAAGTCATAATAGTATTCCAGATGAAAGAGATATTGGAGATTACTTAACTTCTTTTACAGAAAAGGGGTAAAAAATGTCTAAAAAGGCTCTTTGGGAGGGCAAAAATGAAGAAGGTAAAAAAGGACGAGAAACACCGTTTTAGGAGAAGAAGAACAGACTAGCTTCATAATTTGCTGGGCCCAGCGCAAGACGAAAACATGGACCCCTGTTCAAAAAGTATGAAGAATTTCGAGATAGTGACCGTGGAGCATTAAACCAAGGACAGGGGCCCTTCTCAGCAGCGGACCTGGTCCTGGTACAACGACCCAGCTCATGTGCTGCAGAAGCCAGCCCTGGACAGGAGCATTTGGTGGCAGCTCCTGTGGCTGTTCTGAGAGCTGTCACAGGAGATCTCATGCTTGTTCATCCCCTGCGCCCAATGCCACATAATCAGGGTGACGGTAATCCACAGACTGGGGGAGGTTTGCTGAGTGGAGCCTATGCTTCATAATTAGAAGCAAACTCTGCTAACGTCTGGCTAAAAAAAAAAAAAAAAAATGAAAGAGGTAGAGAAACTCAATGAGCGTGTCAGTAGTTTTGATTCCTCCATTTCGTCTATTAATTTGGCTTCATTGTTATCCTCCCCCAAAACATGCAAGTTTTTTTTTTTTTTTGAAATTTCATTTCAGATCCTTTGAGATGAGTGTGGGTAAAGTGAGGGGAAAAAAAAATTTCTGGAGGAAAATGAAGAAATCAGCTTCCTCTGTATCTGCCTGTGCCCCCGGCCCCCGAGCTTCTGGTGCTGCCTGAGCTGGGGATTTGGGAGAGGAAATGACCCCAGCATGCTCCAGGGCTGACGCAGAGGCCCGGTCCACACGGCCCAGTGGTGCAGATGGTGAACTCAGTGCCTTCCCCTCTCATGCCAGCTCCCAAAATAACCCGGTGGGAACAGCCCAGCCGCTTCTCCCTCAAGGCCTGCACCTCAAAGCCCTGATTAGGTCCAAGGCTGGGAAGCATGGCTGCAGAGCTGCCCGGGGCACTCCAGTGCCAAGGGCGTGGAAGCCTTCCTGCTGCCCCTGGGGCTGGGATGGAGCACGAGGCCAGCTTCACTCCAGGCCCCGCAACCCTCTCTCCGTGTCCTTGAACTTGCTGGGGAGCAGCGGCGGCCAGCCGGGTTTCCATAAGTCCAGCAATGAACACTGTCCAACCAACACATGCAAGACGTCCAACCAAGGAAAGCCCGGCCTTTGCTGGGGATGCCTCGCTCCTGGGGAAAGTCCCTCCCACCGGCCCTGCCCGACGTTCATTGAAATCAGGCCACGGAAGAAGCTGCTTCTGCGTTTCTGATGGGGCAATAGAGCAGCCACTAGTATCACTGCGGATGTCACCTTACAGGTTGGATTAAAAGAATATGAAGGGGCTTCCCTGGTGGCACAGCGGTTGGGAGTCCGCCTGCCAATGCAGGGGAAACGGGTTCGTGCCCCGGTCTGGGAAGATCCCACATACCGCGGAGCGGCTGGGCCCGTGAGCCATGGCCGCTGAGCCTGCGCGTCCGGAGCCTGTGCTCCGCAACGGGAGAGGCCACAGCAGTGAGAGGCCCGCATACTGCAAAAAAAAAAAAAAGAATATGAAGTAGTCTTTGCCCCAGAACTAGAGACTTTTTTATTTAGATGGCAGAGAGGGGATGAGATAGAGCAGAACGGGGAGGGGAAGTGCTGAAGTAAGACAGCCTGATGGCCGATCTGGCCTCCACCTGTGTTTATAAATACACCTTTACTGAGACTTTCTTTATGCCGCGTATTCATTTACGCATTCTCTAAGGCTGCTCTCATGCTACCATGGCAGAGCTGAGTAGCTGGGACAGAAACTGTGTGGCCTGCAAAGCCTGAAATATTAACCAGCCTGGCTCCTTACAGGAAAAGCATGCCAACACCCACCCTGTAGTCATGACTGCGTGTGCGGTGCTCACTGCTTGTGTACGTACGTCACGTGGAGGTCTCGCGGCAGTAGTTCAAAGTGGTCCCTGTTCTCCCCGCTTGACAGATGGAGAGAGAGAGGTAAAGTGGCTGGGCCCACGCGGATCACAAATGACAAGGCCGGGTGTGAGCCCACATCTGTCTGATTCCGTGGACTTCTTTCTAGCGCCCTGCGCTGCCCCGTGGCTAACTTCCCATCAGCGTGTCGGTTTGAATCGCTGGTAGAAAAGTCAAGCATCTTCAGGGGCCAAGCAGGTAAGATCTGAAGGCCGCAGCTTTCCGGAAGAGGGGGTGGTGTGTGTGTGGCCGAGCTGGAGAGGACCAACCCAGCCTCAAGGCACTCAGACATGACTTGTTCTTCCAGAGCTTCGAGGGCCAAGCAAAACAGGGCAGCGAGCCTTATTAGGCCAGCGGGTCCCTGGTTTGCGACCTTTGGACAGAGCCTCCGTCAGGCTGGGCAAGAGGACTCACGATGCACTCAGAGTGGAAACCAGAGGGGCTGTTTGTCTGTCCCTCTTCTACGTTTCACTCTCTTGGAAACATCCCAGACGGCTCTGTAGAGAATTATGGGCCTGTAGGCCAGGCGAACCTGCTTTTCCGTCCTGACTCTGTCAGCACATTGATGATGTCTGTGAGCTTCAGATCTTTTTTCTTTAAAACGGGGAAGGACTTCCCTGGCGGTCTGGCGGTTAAGACTCCGCGCTTCCAATGCAGGGGGCGGGCGCAGGTTCGATCCCTGGTCGGGGAACTGAGGTCCTGCATGCCACGCGGTGCGGCCAAAAAACCAGCCAACCAACCTGGGATTGATTTATTTCATGTTTATTGCTGCGTGGCACTTGCTGGGCCCTGTGTGAGTCTCGGCCTACCCCAGGGCGTGGCAACTGCATGCTTCCCCGGGCTCAGTCCCCTCTTTCTTACCCCCGTGCAGACGGCACCCTGCTGGCTCTGTAGTCAGTAACCATTCAGGAGCTGCTGACCTGCCGCCTCTATCAGGGCACCTCGTCCAAGCCTCCGCCCTTGCTTCCCTGTACTACGCCAGTAGCCTCCTGACCACTCTCTTGGGGCCTTAGAGTCCCGTCTCAACCCAGAGACTCGAGGGAGGCTATTAATATGTAAGTCAGATCATGACATTCTCCGTGGTTTCTCGTCTTAGAGTAGAAGCCAGAGTTCTCACAGCGACGCTCGAGCTGCCCGTGGTCTCCCTACCACCTTCTCCCGTAGCCCTGTGACTCCACCCTGTACCCTGGCCTGTTGACCCTCCTTTGGCCACAGCCGCCTCCCACCCCTTCCTCAAGCACATGGGGTGAGTTTCTGCCCCAGGACCTTTGCACGTGTTTCTTCTGCCTGGAACGCAGGTGACTCCCTCCTTTCTTCATGTCCTGCTGCATCTCCTCAGGGAGCCCGTCCCCGAGCACAGAATCCAAACGACAGCCCACCTCCACCGCTCTTCTTTCCTTCTTTATCTTTCTGCCTCGGATTTATCATCACCACATCTTATATAATGGACTTATTTGCATCGTTTATTGGTCACAGTTGCATCTCTAGCATGAAGTCCTCTACCCACAGCACAAATGCAGTACTTGTGAGTTCCTTTTCTTCTTTCTTCCCCCTTTCTCATCAGAAATAAACTTTCCTTATTCCCACAATTGTATTTAGTCTGGTACGATTAAAGCAGGATTATTTAAATTTCGGAGATCTGTGGCCATCGATAGGAAGTTAGCTCCCGACTGGAAGCCACTGATTATGGCAGTGGGGTCCTCCGGATCACAGCCTCAGCATCACGGCATCCCCTGGGACTCCTTAGAAATTCGAATTCTTTGTCCCTAGCCCAGATGGGCTGAGTCAGAAATCCTGGGGAAGGACCCAACAATGATTAGACAAGCCTATGAGGTGACTGTGATGTGAGAGCAAGCTTGAGCCACTGCCGTGCTAGGATTGGTTTATAAAACAGTTACATGACAAAAAGACAGAATGAGGTCATGGAAAACCCCCGTGGGATGAGATTCGGGACACTTCTGCCATTGGGGGATCCTGGAGGCATCACTTCTCAGACCCTGAGCTTGGGTTCCCTGGCTTCTGGGTCAGGACATGACGGTTTCTTTGGATATCCAGTGAGTCTGTTTTGACCTTGCTTCTTTCTTCGGACTCTAGTACCATCTCCCAACAACTTACATGTCAATGCCGCCTCCTTTACTTTTATGTTCCTAGATCCCAAAGACATGTGGCTATGATTTGGATGCCCCTTGTCGCCACACATTTCATTCCCAGCAAAAAAAAAAAAAGTACCCAATATCTGTTTTATTTATTTATATATTATATACATGTGATACTATGTGAAACATTTTTTAATACATTATAAATCACACACAGAATGGAAACTCAAGCTGAGATCAATAACAGAATAGCGGTTCTAACATTTTTTTCCCCATACCCCTTAAAGATCAACTTCCCCAACACACAGGTGGATTCACTGCACAGAAACCACTTGTCTGGAGAACTCAAGGCTGACTTCTCCCCAGCTCTGTCCTAAACAGTGACCTTTTTCCAGCAAAGTACTCATGTTCTTTGAGAGTTGAGCTTAGTTACTAAAAACCACTGCTCAAGTAAATTCGTAGGAAACCAGCGTCCTCCTTTTATCGAGCACTTTACGACCCGTCAGCCACAGTGCCAAATGCTTTTCAGATTCATACGTCTCATTTATTATTTACATTAAGTGGGGATAATTATTGCATTTGACAGGTGGGGAAACCGAAGCACAGCGTGGTTAAGTAACCTGCTCGTTTACTCTGAGGGAAAGCAGTGGAGCTCGGACACAAGGAGAAGTTCTGCTACAAGGTACAGGTGGATGTTTGCCCTTAAAGAGGAGTTCTTTAGCACAGTGGAAGTGTATTACTTTCTAGTTGTAGATTTCCAGTGAGATTTTTGTTGTTGTTGTTGTTCTTGTTTTTGCGGTACGCGGGCCTCTCACTGCTGTGGCCTCTCCCGTTGCGGAGCACAGGCTCCGGACGCGCAGGCTCAGCGGCCATGGCTCATGGGCCCAGCCGCTCCACGGCACGTGGGATCTTCCCGGACCGGGGCACGAACCCACGTCCCCCGCATCGGCAGGCGGACTCTCAACCACTGCGCCACCAGGGAAGCCCTCTAATGAGATTTTTGGTGAGGCGCCGACAGCGCCATCCAATGAATAAACCTGACTTGTTTCTATTCCACAGAGAAATAGGGCTGACACTGAGGAAGGGGGTATGGTTTTCTGTGTGGGCTTTGCCTGCCTCTGTGGCACTGCCCAGGCTAGCTTGTTGATGGGATGGATTTTCAGTGGAGAGTCAGACCCCGTGCTTCAGAATGGGCACAGGTAATTAGCTACCACGATGGTAGCTGGAAAGAGAGAGATGCGTCTGGAAACAGCTTCAAAGTGTTCACATCACATTTAACACTGTCACCGATGTCCCTTATGGAGCAGCTGCCGAGCTGAAAGCATGCTTGCTTTTCATCATAACTGATTTTCTCCACAGCGAGCGGGGTTCCCGAGTTTGCGTGCACTTTATCAGACACACGTGCAGTTGACATACGATATGGAAGCGCTCTCATTCGCGTCTGTTTATTTGCTGCATCAACTGACAGAATGTGGCTGCTTTTGAAGTCTCCGAGGAGCTGGAAAAAAATCTCGGAAATCTGACTTTGTGAAGCTAGGTTTTCCACCACCAAGACGTAGCTTCACGTTAGGTTTGTTTACAAGGAGTTGCTGTTTCCACTTGCTAGAGCAGCTCTTAAACATTAAAAAAAAAAAAGCTGTTTTTTCCAGCCGCGGAGTGGATCTAAACATTAAGTGTTTCTACGGTTGGTGTTTCAGCTCCTGGGCCGCCATTAACTTCTGCTGGGATGAGATGGAAGGGTGCCTTCCACTCAGCCACCCGTCACGTGGGAGTGTAATATTTGGAAGGTTTTTTTTAAATGGCTCGTTGTGCAATATTTATATTTCATTCACATCAGCGCGGGACACTGTTGACACAAAGTTCCGCTGTGCTGTTGGCTGCACCCTCGCTGCGCCACCCCTCCAAGCCCGGCTCCTACAGAGCGCGGCACACAGGGCCGCCCCCTCCAAGGGGAAGGGCAGGCACAGGAGAAGTGGAGGGATGCTTCCACGGCTCTGCTCGAAAGGAGAAAAGATCGGACACGGTATCCCAGCCTCAGAACTGAAGCGCTTGGAAAGTTAGATGGATCTTCCCTCTCCCCCTGAAGGCAGAAAACACGAAGTGCGCTGCGGTTCTGTATAAAATGTACATTTCACACTTTCTTAGGATTGCCTTTACCAGATAGTCTCAAAGACTTTCTCACATTTTGTTCCCTCCAAACCAGCTCCAGACCATGAATCAGGAATCCCAGGAAGCATCCTGAATAAAGGGACCTCTGCAGAACGGAACCCCCCTCTCCCTTAGGCTAAATACCTTCTGTTAGACTCTGTTATTCCAGGGAATGGTAAGGATGGATCCCCAGGGAGTGAGAAAAATTTTCTATCACTTCCTCCCTGTCCCTGCCCTGCACCACACACACACACTCACACACACACACACACACACGCACACACTCACCCACCTAAATACTCCTCCCTTTTGTCAGCTTTCAGCCATACTCTTTCCCAAATTCACAGCCAGCTCCTGCTGGCAAAAGTACAGTGAGAAATAGTCCCATATCATTGTCAACGAAAAAGAAATTTCCTCAAAATTCCATTGCCGTTCTGTCTTGAGTTTTAAATTCTGCTTAGCTCTGGGCATTTAGGAGAGAGAGAGAGAGAGAGAGAGAGAGAGGGAGGATAAATGAATCAATGACTTTATGAATATTTACTGTCGGATTCTCTGAAATCAAGGTTAGTATTCAAGCAATAAAGACAGAATAAAGTAAAAGTTAAGCCGTGTGTCTGCGTGAGACTAACCTGGATTTTCATGACTTCTTTTCCTGCCCAACCTTTTAAAAAGCTGGTGACAAAGCAATGAAAAAAAAGACCAAGTGCAGGGCAGATGCTATCAGGTGTTTTGATTGTTGGAATGTCACCTTGCCAGTAAGATACCGGCCCCACTCCAGGTAGGCATGTGGTTTTCTGGCTCAGCTGAACCATGACTTAGAAATGGAGAAACGGAGGTCCATGGATTTCCAAGTCCCCGTGAACCCACCTTCCTCCCCCGCATGCTGTTGTCAGCGTATTCCTTGTTCAGCCTTCATCCCACGAGGGATATAAATTTAGAAAAGAAACCTGTAGGTAATTAACAGTCTAGCGTGTCTGTCATTCCTTTGATAAAATGTGTTGGGTGTGGTTTCTCGACATGCAGTTGATAAAATGAACTGGTGGTGTTCCATTTCATTTGACTTTCCATTAGTTTTTTTTTTTTTTTTTCCAACGAGAATGTCTTAATGGCCAGCTTCTGTTTTCAATCATGGAGGCCATTTCTATGGATTTATTTATTTATTTATTTATTTATTTTACATTTTCCAATAAGAAACATATTCTGATCCTTTAAAGGTTGGGAGTAAAGTATGGAAGGGTGGGTGATACTCAGAAGACGAGCTTCTCTGCTGGCTTAAATCAGCAAGTGTATATGCATCTGGGTGGGCGGGCACGTGTGCATGTGAGGGCCTTTTTGAGGTCTTCATTGAGTCCTGACTCGGACAGAGATCCTGCCACATGCCTTATTTCTTCAGTGTCTTCACAGCTTTAGCAACTTGACGCCTGGAGGAACAGCACCTCACCTTCATTTATCTATTTGGCTCCAATGTCATACTAGTTAAAAGTGCAGAAAATGCTGGGGGCCTTTGAACGTGGAATTGCAACTTGCATAACCAAATAAGTAGTCTGTGTGATTAGGTTTTATATAGGACTGAGCTGGCGAGCATGCAGATGGAAGGAGCACGGGAGTGATTTCCAGCTCACAGCTTTGAAAAGCTGAGTCATCTGGATAAATCACCCAGCTTTTTAACTACAGAAGCCTCAGCAAGTAAGTATGTGCAATGGCCACTCTCTGTGAAGAGTCACCAGAGAGAGAAGGCTCTTCTCACAGCGCCCGTTTGCTCTCCAAAGGAGCCCACGCAGGCAGCCTCGGCAGGCTGGGGCAGGAGGACAGAGCTCCAGGTGTACGTTACTGTGTCGGTGTACCTGGATTTGAACTTGAGATGCTGTCCCTGCTCTGCATCGTCTTCTTCACTTTCCTCCTATCCAGTAAAGATCCCGAACTTTGGCCTGTGTCTCATGCGCTCTGGCCAGTTTTTAGATTTCTCCGCTTAAGGCTTTTGATTGTCATCCATGAGCTGTCTCCCTAAGTTCTGGTTCTTGGTTGCGTCTTGAGCCTTGCACACCATTTAAGGCCGGTTGCCTGAGTGGTGCCTTTAGCGCCCCACCTGTGATACCTGACCCGTGGGCTGCCGTAGCCCTGTGTGATGCGCCTCTTGGTCCGCCCTTTCCCAGGCTCTCCACACCCTGTGAGAATCCCGTTCCTTCACTCGGAGACGTTTACACACGCAGAAGGGAACTGGCTTATACTGAAAGGCGCATCTCACTTCCATCAGTCTTGAAAGTGGAAACAGAGCTCTGGTCTGTTCCTCTTGAACTGTTACTTCGATTAGAGACTCCCATCTACGTGTGGCATATCTCGGTCCACGGTTGCTGCCACTGTGGCCCGGGTCACAGACCTCTGCTCGCAGCTGCTGACACTGGGCACGTGGTCCTGGGCGGCACACCCCTTGAGCTGCTCACTCGACAGCTGTCGCTGCCACCCCTGCTTCTTGTTTGCAAACAGCACCCTGCATTTTACTGCCGCCCAGGTGGTGAGCCAAGTCCCAGGGGGTGAGTCATTGTTGTCAGCCAGTGAGAGTCATCTGAATCCTTTTTGCTCCCTGTTTATTTTCTAAGCCTCCCTTGCAGCCTTACAGCCATGGGGTGTTGTTATCATACAAGAGAAAGTCTGCCGGGAGTGTTTAGAAAGTGCTTCGCTGGCAATAAGAGAAGCAGATTTGTGTGGGGACCTTGGTCGTACAAAAGGATGTGGAGAGGACCCAAGTGCCACGATACCGAAGTGGATTCCAGAGCCCAGCTGCCTGGTCTGAATTCTGGCGTCCACTGCCAGCTCTCTTGCTGCTAGCTAAGTTAATATGTCTCTTCGTGCCTCAGTTTTCCCATCTATGAAATGGGAGTGATAGTAACAGCATCTATTTAATAAGGTTGTTAAGAGAGTTAAATTAATAGTTATTAACTACTTATAATAGTGCCTGGTACACAGTCAAGTTCTGAAAGTTAAACATATGAGCACAGGCGTTTTTCAAGGCGAATTCGATTTAATAAACACTAAACATAGCATTGTTCTTCCATGAAACTGACAGTGATGAAAAATGAACAGTGAGGTTCAACATAGGCTAGGCTATGAGGAGATGGCTACTCGCCTGCCATCCTTTGGAGTGGGTAAATTATATACCTTCTGAACCCGAAATGTCTCTTCCAGAAATAAGGATGGACAAGGAGACTAGTAACAGTAATGATGCATACCCGTATTTTTTGACATGAAAATTGTTCAGGGTTCGTGAGGAGATCAGGTAACAGAATATCTTCGATACAACCGTGCCATTTACAAAAGAAATTTGTATTCAGTGTATAAAAGTGCATCGAAAACATCAGGGGAAAGAGATATCAAGTATTGGAGAAGTAGATGACTTAAAACATTTTCCTTTTTGTTTACTTAAGTTTTCTAACTTTTCTACAATAGTCTTGGGCCGCTGGTGTAAGAAACAAAGTCCCTATATTATGATTCCATTTTTGTAAAACAAATACAGTGACCTATAGCAATAAACAGCAACACCTAGATATTGACGCTTATAAAACTATCTGGAAAGACATGCACCAAGATGTGAGTAGTTGGCATCTCTACGTTAATGGAATTCGTTTATTTTATTTTGTTTTCATTTTTAATATTTATACTTCTAGATTTTACTGCAATCATTATGTAACATTTGGTGTTTGCAAAATGAAAAAAAGAGCTAAGCAGCATGTTCTTTTTGTTCTAATGGTCCTACTGATTCGGTTCCTCTGTAGATGGCCAAGTTGGAAAATTCTGTATGTGCCAGATATTTGAGCTCATAAAGATTCTGTGAGAATCCTCCTTCCCCCTTCCCCCCCAACCCCACACGTTAGTCTGGAGACATTTATATTTTCTGCCCAGTACCTTTCCCAAGTCATTCTGTGTTAGATTAATAGCTAGAATTTTTTCGTTAGATTAATAGCTCCCAAGTGACGTGAATATGCTGATTTTGTGGCAGACCTCCAGAGAGGGCTTTTTACAGATAGAAATGGCTATGATGAATTACGTTTCTTGAGATCCCGATGGCTCTATTTAGAGGTTTCTGTAGGTGCTCAGGCCTTTATGAAAGGTGCCTCCAGATTACTCTAAAATCCTCGCGCTCCGTGTTTCTTTCCCGCTTTGAGAACAGAGTCAGGGTTAATCTGGGGGTAGGGACTTTTGCCCTGTCTTGCGGTTTGTGAATTCCTTGGCCCACCTGTGAACGTAAAGCATTCTCTTCTGATTCAAGTTCATCTGTCAGTCCAGGAAAATGCTTTTCCTTTTCAGAGGACCTGGACTGATTGGTTGGAAATATAATTTAGTTCCTGTGTTTGTACTGGATCAGAGATCAGAAAGCCGTTTCAGACTGCACTGGCTGGCGGGCTTTATCTTAGTGGTGAAGTTCAGAGGTGCAGCAACGGACAGGAAAATCAGGGCTGCTTACACAGTCGCTTTTCTTTCTCTTCCTGAAGTGTTTTAAAGAGGAAGACTGGTTCCCCCAAACTTCTGGAGTTGGCAGTAGTACTGTGGCATGCTGTCAATTCTTATTTGTTTCCCGATTCTTCTGTCAGTTGGAAGAGAAAAGACAGCTGGTGGGAGGGAGTGTAAGCGTAAAGGATCTTCCTCTGGGTGTCGACTTTGTAGCAGACACAGCTCTATACCTCGTACATGTATGATCTCACTCCTCTTATTTTTCAGAAAAAAAAAAAAAATGATGTCGTGAGAGACATGCAGATAAGCGGCAGAAGTGGGTTCAAATGCCACAGCTGCCTTCTTTGAACTGGGGGTGTTTGCACAACGCCGTGTGTAGAAATGAGCCTGTGGCTTCTGTGATCTAGGTGAATCATTCACCACCTCCAACTTTTCAGCGTCCTGTCTGTAGATCAAGGATGACGTGATGATAATGAGCGGGGGGGGGGGGGTTATGCTGGTGATGATGCTTCTTGCCACAGCGTTACCATGGTGACTGCAAGGCTGGCTGTGAGTGAATCCCTGTAGGCATTAGATTGCTAGCCGCACTAGCCCTTCTCTCCTTCCTCCTGGCCAGAGTTGCCCTGGGGAGGAGCAGAGTGTTCGCGTCAGCTGCATATTTCTGTGCAAACTGACATGAGAAGATGCTCTTCTCATTTCATCCCAGCGCATGTTACGATCTGTGTGTCCCCCAGTGCAAAGCACAGATACAGTTGTAAGTTTACATCTTTGTCCACAAACTTCATCATGACTCTGGTGACTATGAAACACGTCCTGATGACAATGGCATTGAGAACCCTTGCCAGATTCTGAAAGTATTTGCTTAAAACCGCTGCCGCCCAAGTGGCCCTTGGATCTGTTGGTTCAGAGAGTGCCCCTGTTCACATCATAACCAGACCAGGATCAAGAGGAAAGACACAGTTTGGTCACAGCACAAAGTCCTAGGCAGCAAAGGGGATCGTTCTCTTCCTGAAGTGGCCTTGTGTCATTCTTCCTCTTCTTCATTTTTCAGTGGTACGTGGAGCCTGAGCTTGAGAACAGTGGGGCCGCTTTATCGGGCCCTCCTCAATGCTTTTATTATTATTTTTCAGTTGTTATATGTTGGTCTTACATGCTATATGTCTAAAACTCTAAGACCCTTCTGAGTCTTCTGAAGTCTTTTCTAGAGAATTGGTTTGGGATGGGGAGAGGGGTGAGGGCTGGGGATTCAGAGAGGAAGGGGGAAGCAGGTGGGCATGGAATCAGATGGGCAGCGTCGTCTGCACTCATCTCCGCGGTCACTTCTTTTTAAAAAGATTTTTGGGGCTTCCCTGGTGGCGCAGTGGTTGAGAGTCCGCCTGCCGATGCAGGGGACACGGGTTCGTGCCCCGGTGTGGGAGGATCCCACATGCCGCGGAGTGGCTGGGCCCGTGAGCCATGGCCACTGAGCCTGCGCGTCCGGAGCCTGTTGCTCCGCAACGGGAGAGGCCACAACAGTGAGAGGCCCGCGTACCGCAAAAAAAAAAAAAAAAAAAAAAAAGATTTTTGGATGTGGACCGTTTCTTAAAGTCTTCATTGAATTTGTTACAGTGTTGCTTCTGTCTTCTGTTTTGGTTTTGCGGCCGGGAGGCATGTGGGATCTTAGCTCCCCGACCAGGGATCGAACCCGCACCCCCTACACTAGAAGGGGAAGTCTTTACCACTGGACCGCCAGGGAAGTCCCTCCTTGGTCACTTTTAAAACCACCTTTACTGCACATAGATGCCCAGGGTGGGTGGCAGGCGTGTAAGGAAAGGATGGAGGGAAGTAAACGCTCACATCACGCTGTTACTCTGGTGCCAGGCACAATGTTAGATGCTCCCCTTTGCTTTACATCATCTCCTCTTTCACTATCATATGTAAGTTGGGTATTTTATCTACTTTTACTGGAAATAGGTTCAGAAACAAAATCATTGGCCCCAAACTCCCAACTGTATCAAAGGCAGAGCCCTGATGAGTATCTTTGTCTCTCAGTCCAAAGCTCAGGTTAGAACAAATGAAAACAAGTAAAATTCGTAGAGCAATGTACAGCTTCTTCAAGGGCTACGGGCATGCCAACCCCAAAGGTATTCACAAAGCATGACTTAAAAAACAGCACATAAAACAAGTGAACTTGTAAAGCTATTTGAAAATAACTGGGGGAATGGACAGCTTGTACTATGATAGGTGGTCTCTTAAATTTTTACTTTTGTGAGTTCTTTTTTTTTTTAATTATTTATTTTGGCTGTGCTGGGTCTTACTTAGTCTCGGGCCCCCTGGATTGGGAGCACGGGGTCTTACCCACTGGACCACCAGGGAAGTCCCTTACTTTTGTAAGTTCTTTGAACCATGTAGGGTAACTTGAAATAATGTTTGAGTGCCGCCATGTTTTGTGGGCTGTCTTTGATCACTTCATAAGAGATAATTTGAAAACGAATCATTTATATGCAAATTGTCGCTGCTGGGTTCTGGAGAATTGCTATATTTCCTTAGGTAGATTAAACTCCAGGAAATCATTCTAATGGAATTCACTTTCTTCAAAAATCCGTTCTTCTTAGATAACAGAAAAGTTAATGTAAGCCCAGCCTCTCTCAGTCAAATTATCACAAATTCCAAGCAAGCCGGCTCTGAATTAATAAGATTTCATTGCCGTGCAGGATGGGTATATTTACACGAAGTGGAGACAGAATGAAGGAGCAATCAGGATCAGATGCAATTAAGATGGGAAATACCCTAAGTTAAAAAATCCTTTGATTTTTCATGGATAAAATGGAAATTCTGTCTCGTGACATTTGATACTTTGTCCTAATCTAAACAGGCTGCCAGTCTCTAAAAAGAGTAAGGATACATCAAGGTGATTGGAGTGTCTGCATCAAATTTCAGCTTCAGAGCAGGCTTTGGAATCACACCGACTGAGGGGCCAGTCCAGGCTTTGCAAATTATGTACGGAGTTGGGTCAGTTGCTTTAATAAGCTCTTTAAGACTCTGTTTAACCCTCTTTAAATTAGGGGGAGTATTGGAGAAACAGAGCAAATATATGTTGAGTAGGTTCACTTTCTGGGATGAAGTAGTACACAAAAAGGGAGTTATTGTTACTATATTATTATCTTAGTGTTTTTCAAGTAGGCTTTTTTTTTTTTTTTTCATTTGGTTTCGTTGTGGTTAAGAACACATGTGATCTACCCACTTGCCAAAACTTTAAGTGTAGAATACAGCATTATTAGCTCTAGGTGTGACGTCGTACCGGTGATCTCTAGAACTTATTCATCTTGCGTAATTGAAACGTTATGTCTGTTGATGAGCAACCTCGCATTTCCCACCCTCCCCCCCGTTATCCAAGTAATTAAAAAATGCAATGTGATGAAGACTTAGCTCCATGGAACAATTTAAAATAATGATATGTTCTCATTCCCCGGGTACTTTGGGAGGGATGATAACCAAATTCTGTTATTTTCTTTTTAAAATACCCAGGTAGGGGCAGGTGTGAAAAGATGGGAAGAGGTGGATTTGGTTGGTCATGCAAGGGCAGACACACGCTGAGGTGATGAGGGAATGCCAGTTCCATCACTGTTACTCTTGGTAACAGTGATGGAATTGACGTGACTGAGACGAAGAGAAATCCTGAAAAGCTTCATGGCTCAGTTACATCTGCTCTAACGCTGGAAAGAAAGGCCTTGCTGACATTAAAAGACACATCCACAGTACATCTTGGTTGTAGTACCAAAAACTGGACAAGGCCCTGGGCCATTCAGTCACCAAAACTGATTCTCCTCTTGCCAAAGTGGAACATTTTCCATGGGTTCTTGTTTGGTGCATAACGGGGACAGTAAGTAAGTGGAGCTTTCTGCGAACCCCTCAGCAGCACCGGGTGCGATTTTCACTTCCCCACAAGCACTTTAGACCTTCCTTCCTGAAGATCGTTTAATGCAGTAATACTCCTGCCTTAATAGGATATCCTTTTCTCTCATCTCCTCCTACCTCGTTTGGAAAGAAGTAATTTTGTACCAGAACAAAACAGAAAAACCACCAACAGCCCAACGTAATTTTCCAGGTTCAGTCAAATATCAAAGTACAGTAGTAACTAGATACAATATCTCTCACTGGCATCTTCAGAAATGTTGTGAAACGTTTTCTTGGTTGTACTCTATTATGGCTTGCAAAGGAAGTTGGGTGAAGAGCCAGGGAAAGAAATGCCCAACACATATGAAGGGATATCATTCGGAAGGGTACAGGCTACCTGTAGTTTATAATACTTCTTCCCGGTTGAGTTTCATGCCTCTGGCTGTTCTCTCTATCAGCAAAGTATTCCATTTCTGAAAGGAGAAAGCAAAGGAGGGAGTATCTAAGCTATAAAATGTCCAGTTGCTTTCCAAACTTGTTACAATTTCCAACCACATCAAGAAGGTTGTCTGAAAAGACAATCAGCTTTTGCACTAACCAAATACATACACAATTATTTACTTTTAAAAAATTTTCTTGGAGAATGTATCATCAAAGGAATTGTTCAGGGTTATTCTGAGGCTATTTGCCTCCAATCTTTTAAAAACTAGTTTTGTAACTACAGTATATTTGTCTTTTTTTTTCCTTTAAAAATTTTGTAAATCAAATAAGCCGCAATTCAATTTATTTTAGAAAAAAATACCAAGAGCTGGATATATTTTATTCATTTTTCTGGGAATGAGATGCTGATGACTTCCCAAAGAGCAACTTAAGGAGAAATAATCAAAACCTTACTTTTTCCCCCTAAAACTAGATGGGAGGAGGGTAAAATCTTGATGAGATATATTTCACTGAGATGTGTCAGTAATAGGTCTGTTGAAGGTTTGCTTGTTCATCTAGTCACTTTCATTTCCTAAGACATGAAGGATAAAGTTGGAGCTCTGCTTGCATCTTTCAGAACTTGGATTTCATAAAGAGATAGTAAAACGTTGTCTTTTGGACCTCAGAATATTCAAAGGGTTTTAAAGACGTCGTGGCTAACAAATTGCCAATCAATCAATATTTTTTGATGAGCCGAGTATAAATTTCACTTGCATGAAATATTTCTAATTCTAAGAACAGTTATAAGTGGAAGGGCTAGTGGTCTGTGTTTGGATTCAACACGTGTTTCTGGTCTTGCATTTTCTCTCCTCTGTTGGATCGTTAGCTCTACTATATTTGCTTTAAAATTTTGTAGCTCCTTTTCCCTCTTCTTTCTTTCTTTCTTTCTTTGTCGTCTTTTCTCTCTCTTCCTCCCTTCCTTCCTTCCTCCCTCCCTCTCTCTCTCTCTCTCTCTCTCTCTCTCTTTTTTTCCTCATGTTTGGTGTCAGAACCTCAGTGTGCATAATTAATTAATCCTGATCTCTTATGAATTATTACCACTTCACTGTGTATTGCCATTTACCTCACTTCTGTGCACTCAACTACTGTCATCATTAATTTGCTTCTTATTTACTTATTTACTTAATGGTTTTACTTTATTTACTATGGTATAAATCCCACAGTAGTATGCTACTCTTTTTGCTTTATAACAGTCAATTTTCTTTTAAAGAAATGAAGAAAAAAATAAAATATCTTTTTAATATTTGTCCACATATTTACTATTTCCAGTGCCCGATTTTCCGCAGGTATTATCCTCCTTGAGCCTGAATAAACTCATTTAAGTGTTTTTGTAGTGAGGTTGACTGGTGAGAAGTTTTCACAGGTTTTGTTTATGTGAGGATGACAGAGGTTTTTGTTGGTTTGTTTTCTACTCTTTTATTCTCCAGCACTTTAAAATTGCTGTATCATTAATCTTCTGCCCAGCTTTGTATCTGATGAGAAGCAGTGTCGTCGTTTTGTCAGTATTACCCTATATGTTTTGCGTAGATTTTCTCCCAGTCTGTGCCTTGTCTTTCTGTTTTCTTAACAATGTCTTTCAAACAGCTGACTTAAAAAAATTTTAATGATGTCCCTTTACCAATTTGTTCTATTATATATCATGCTTTTAGTGTTGTATCTAAGAAATCTTTGCATAACTATCTAAGGTGTCAAAGATTTCTTTTTTTGTCCTGTTTTCTTCCAGAAGTTGTATAGTTCTGTGTTTTACATTTAGGTCTAATGATTCATTTTGTGTTAAGCTCCCCAGCGTTTTAAAACAAAGATGTATGTGAGATTGCCGAGTCAAGCTAATGTTTTTCCCACTGTTTTGAGCTACCTTGGTGCATGACGTGAAAGCCCCTGCAATGAACATCACTCTCTACCTAGAACCTGTGATGTTCTTGGAAAAATTTCTCCCAAATTGCAGTCATAGCCAATATATGTGTCTGATTGGAAGATGTGTTCTCTCATTTAGCTCAAAGGTTCCAGAGGTCTGAGTGAGCTGATTTACATCATTTCACTCCAAGAATAATCTCACTCATTACCTGGTGAAGTTAGGATTTGAATACCCAACAGAATTTGATGGAGGGCGTGGCTTGGTTTTCTGTAAGAATTACGGTATTTTGCGTCTTCTCTTTGCTTTCAAAACAGTAGAGAAGACCTAAAATAAAATGTCAGATAATTAAAAGTTTAACACGCATCCAGAAACCTCGAAAGAAAAATAGGTGTGTCCTTATAATTTCATAATTTGCATTCCTCTGCACTGAACCTAGCTAGTTCCCAAAGATGGGCCTGCCTGAACATCTTGAAGGTCAAAATAACCTAATCCAAGAGACACAGCTGAATTTTATATGAGCTCATTTTACCAAATGTGAAATCTGCTATCTCTTATGTAGAAATATGGAAATGCTAAAACAGGCCTCTCTGATGGTGACTTCAAGGCTGGAAAAAACAAGGGGGGCCAGGGTGGGGAGGTGAGATTAGGCAGTTGCCGGCTCTAGCAGGCTGCATGCCTTCCAGAACTTGCCAGGATTCAAGACCATATGCAAGTCAGATGACGGAAGGAAAGTCAGGGGGGACTGTGATGTGTTACTAAAATAGCTGCTCAGCAAGAAACATTATTTCACTACGTGTTCTCACTCACACATGTATTCATTCATATTCATTCAATATTCGCTGAGTACTTAGGTTCATGTTAGCCCTTGAAAAAGATAACCGCGTACTGTCTCTGTTTTTAAGGAGCTTTACAGACTCATCTGAACATTGAAACTACATCCGAAAAAAAGAAAAAGTAAGGAAGAAAGAAAGGAAAGAAGAAGGAAGTGGAATTCAAAAGTTGGGAATACAATATATGGCCTCTCAAATGAGTCAAAGATTTTTTGAGTGAGAGAGTTCAAGTAGATATTAATGGAGAAGTGAGTATTTGAAGGGAACCTGAATGAGTGAATAAATGAATAATCTATCCAGAGCTGGTAGGGTAACGTGTTCAAAGCCTCGAGGAGAGAGTGAATGAAAATATACAGGTAGGAGAGCCCAGAGAGTGTATGGGGAACGCTGAATTATTCAAATTTTGTTTTATCTAAGATTAAGAAGAAAACCAACAAAGAACATGAAAAAAAATCTGAAAATGTCTATCTGTTCTATTTATAATGTTCTGTGCTGCCTAATGGAACGTAGATGGGCTAGCTCGTTTTCAAGCCTTGATATTTTCTAAATATCCAGAAAGATCGTTTAATGGTGTGAGTGGCTTCATAAACGCAGATTGGCTACAATGCAAAAATCAAAGTTTCATCAAAGGTCAACCAATTTGCGTTAGAGAACACTTTGCATTGGACCTAGAATATTTAATTGGCAGCTCGTTGGAATTAACCCTGTGACGGTTAATTGTATGTGTCAATTTCACTGGGCCACGGATGGAGTGCTCAGCTATTTGGTCCAATGTTATTTGGGGTGTTTTCTGGGAGGGTTTATTTTCTTTGGATGAGATTAACATTTACCTTTGTGGATGAAGTGAAGCAGATTGCCCTCCTCATGTGGGGGTGTGGGTGGGCCTCGTCCAATCAGCTGAAAGCCTGACTGGAACAGCAGTCTGACCTGCCTCCAAGTGAGATAGAATTCTCTGCCTGGAGGCTTTCAAACTATAGCTCTCCTGTCTGATGACCTTAGCGCGGGGACGTCAGCTCTTCCTGGGTCTATCCTGGCTGACCTGGGACATCAGCCCTGCAGAGTTTGGACTCACCAGCCTGCATAATTGTGTGAGCCAGTTCCTCGTCGTTCCTTGTAATATATCTCTTTATATGTACAACACACATACATGGGATACATATATCCTATATATGTATGTTGGAATATATATTGTTAATTGGGCTTAGAGTACTTAGAGCCTGTGTACAGGATGTGTATTGATGTGTGTAAAGCACAATCCTGTACACGTACAGGAATATATATATATACACACACACACATATACATTATACACATACCCTGCCCATAGGGTATTCTGTCATTCTGGAGAATCCTGAACTAATACAAACCCTGTGGGATTCCTGGTTAACCTATAGAAGCAAAAGTAGAATCTCCGTGAGTCCCTTGGTATGAAGAATAGTGTTTAAGAATCCCTGCCATTCTTGCGATCCAGGTAGGAGCTCAGATCCCTACTCCTGCTAGCGATGACCATTTCTTAGCATCAGACAGAGCGACCTGCCAGAGCAGCTGCTGGCTTTCCGAGGGCTGAGGAATGAGCCTGGTCCGCTCGCTCCCCCAGACCGTCTCCATCCCAAGGCCACGTCGTTGGTTGCTAAAACGTTCACTGCACTCGCACTGGCAGTGATTTTGTTTCCCTAAATAGGACCTAGAGTCACAAATACCTGCATGTAGCTCAGCTCTTAAAAATAAGCTAAGTAGCATCCCACAAAGAGTACATACTTCCTGTTGAAGCATATGGTGAAACCTGCCGTGCACCAAGCCAAGGTGGGGAGAGCCACAGCGGATCCTGGAACCCTGCCACTTATGCCAGAGGAGCTGGCAGAGGAATGAGCATAAAATGTAGTCTAGACCTGGTCAAGCCTTTTTAACTCCTCCAGGAAACGGAGCTTGAAGGGAGGAATTTGGGCTTTTATTTTTCCCTAGTGGGAAAATACTTAGAGATAATTCATATGATACCGGATGATTATGTGTAAAAAAATAATGTTTTTATTTCCCTTCTTTGAACTCCTAGCGTTGCTTTTCTCTTTGGAACCCCCAATTCAGCTTTATTTTTCTAAGCACATTCGTTCAACAAGCATTGAGCGCCGCTCGTGTGCCTGTACCGTATAAGGTCCTCTTGCATCACCGCTGAGTTCCTATTGATCCACGTCTTTGCCATCTCCTCCTGCTGCGGGTCCAGACTACATCCCTCTGGTCCCTTGACTATGATCTTCCTCATCTCCTTTTCTCTTCTCTGGCTTGATGGTTTGTCCCCTTTTCCCTCTGGTGGTCACTTGACTGTGATCTTCCTCATCTCCTTTTCTCTTCTCTGGCTTGATGATTGTCCCCTTTTCCCTCTGGTCCAAAGGAGCTTGACCTAGTGTGGCAGCTGTTGCCTTTGCATAATGATGGGTTGCGGCGGAACAGGTGGGTTAACTTTCCTGGCAGAGTCACGGCAACTGGAAGAAGTTACCTCCACCATGTAAATTGGCCCTTCCCCTCAATCTGGGTATTTTTTTAAGTATATGGCAACAGGGAAAGTCTGTGCCTTTCCTAACCTTTTTTTTTTTTTCAAGTAAATAAGTTAAGAAGGATTCTTAATGAATTCCTCAGGCTTTTCTCCATTTGTCTTGCAGATTTGATGGAGAACACCTGCTTTTCTTGGTCATCTGCTAGAGAAAAATCTGTTTCTCTTGCCCTTGGATTTGCAGCTCATCAGAAGGTAGGAAAAGGAGATAGTGTAATTTATTTAAGCACTCGTCTGGCAGGCGTGGCTCAAGACATCATGAGTGATACGTTTTTCATGAATAAAATACATTTTCATGCACTCATTGAATCCCAGAAGCTGAACAACTCAGACGATGTTAGATACAGAAAAGCATTTCTAAATTAATCCGTGGTCCACACTTTTGCCAAAGTCTGGCAGTAGAGTCATTTTAGGACAGGGGTTGGCAAACTTCAGCTGTAAAGGGCCAGACAGTAAATATTTTCTGCTTTGGTTGTGGCCACACGGGCTCTGTTGCAAACACTCGATTCTGCAGTCATGAAAGCAGACATAGATGATGCACAGGGGTGGCTGTGTGCTAATAAAACTTTATTTGCAAAAACAGGTGGCTGGTTTGTTTTGGCCCAGAGCCTCCTGTTTTAGGGCAATAGGTTTAAAGCAATAAAATAAAAGCCATAGATAACGTATAGAAACATAATTCTCAAAGGAAGCAAAACAGAAATAATGTGTATTAGAGAAACCTAGAATGAATGCTGAAAAGGCAGATTCGGGGCCCCACCGCAGACCTACAGTTTCTGAATCACTGGCAGGTAGGACCTGGAAGTCTGCGTATTAGTCTATATCCCAGAAGGTTGTCCTGCGTAAAGCTGACAGCTGATGCCTCTCTAGAGCCATAGATGTGTAAGTTGGCTCACCTAGGAAGTCGCCAACTTAGGAAGATGCAGATCCAACGGTAGTCGTGGGGCGCTTTCATCCTTTCCGTGTTGTGTTCTGTCTTCATTCCGGGCACAGTAAATTCACTGGTTAAGAGCAGGATTTTGCATCAAGTAAACATGGCTTCAGATGCAGGAAATGCCACTTACTAAGCGGGAGACTTTTGACACGCTGTTTTCTTTCGATTTCTTTGTTGGTGAAGTTGAGGTTATACCTCTGATATTGGGCCAAAGTGAGGTACAAATGCAATAAGGACTGCAAAGTGCTTAGCAGCCTTTCTGGATACTAGCAGTCACTTTGAATAGGTGTTTTGATGCAGTTGTTACCTACTTCTGATTCTGTGGCTAACAGAAGCCCGTTCTGTTCAGGATCCTAGCAAAACTCTGCATTCATGCTGGTGAGGGGTGCCCAGAGTTCCAGCCTCTGGCCCACAGATCACCTCGGTGCAATCAGAACCAGCAGCCTTCTCCTCTGTGCTCCAATAGCAAGTCACTTGATTTCAACCCAGATCATAGAAAGAAACAAAGATGAGTCGTTTCAGGGCCTCTGAGGACTGGTCAGTTTACCCATTTTAGAACTAAATCCTTTACTTCTAAGAGAATATGGACAGAGTGAATCTTAAGAGTAATAATGACATTGGCCCAGTGTTATGTGACAGATGTATCTTGCCTTCATCCTTAAGGCACCACGAAGTGGCAAAGACCACTTACGCTGCATCACAGGGGGAAAGGGCAAGTCAGAGAATTTATGGGTTTTCTCAGCGTGTGCAGTTGGTAATATCAGAGCTGAGGTTTGCACACAGAACCGCCTATCTCAAACCCTCTCTCCGCCATCATTTTCAGCACTTGCCGTCCGTAATAACCAACCCTGGAAGTTTGAAAACTTCAACTGCTCCCTCCATCCCCCAGGATTCTGACTCAGTTGGTCTGGAGTGGGACTCGGCATTTGCATTTTTCAAGGCTTCTCTTGTGTGTCAGGGTTGAGCACTACTGCTCTTTGTACTAGTTTGTTATTTAAATCTGCCTGTTTTCTTCTTGTAAGTGACCCCCTTCCTTTTATGTGTCAATATTATTAACTACAATTATCTCTAAACATCTCTAATGCTAAGTTGAGAGCTAGCCAAATACTAGGATATTTAAAAACCTTGTCTTGACGTCAAGCGTGGAAGATCAAATACACTAACTTTGTGGTTGCTAGTAAGCGTTCCCAGTGTTTGTCTAGCTCCAGAAAAATCATTGTTTTTTTGGCATCTAAAACCAGTCCATTCCACAAACCACGTTTGCTTCTGATCAAAGGCAATTTTAGGTCACTGACTAAGTGGAACTGGTCCAGCTAGTCATGCCCAGTCTGGTGGTGTCATCCACTCTAAAGAAGGTGAACAAAATTAAGCCGTGTTAGGTGAGTTGATATTACTGAACTAATTAGGGACTTGGCTCTGGTAAACTTTGATTTTCCTATGCTCCTTGAGCCCGCAGACTCTCAAGAGGGCATGGGCTATAGAAGAGCAACCTGAGGAGCTGAGGGCGGGTGAATAGATGAGTACCCTTCCGTGAAGTACTGATGCCAGGTGCCAAGACCACCTGCAGAGAGGGCCGTGGGAGAAACGGTATGGGACTTGGGTCTAAATCTACCTGGAGTCGATTTTCCTTCCGTGTGACCTGTGGCATGTTGTCTACCTGCTGGAGGCTTTTGAAAAAATCTTAACCTGGTGGCGCAGTGGTTGGGAGTCCACGTGCCGATGCAGGGGACGCGGGTTCGTGCCCCGGTCCGGGAGGATCCCACATGCCGCGGAGCAGCTGGGCCCGTGAGCCATGGCCACCGAGCCTGCGCGTCCGGAGCCTGTGCTCCGCGATGGGAGAGGCCACGGCGGTGAGAGGCCCGCGTACTGCAAAAGAAAAAGAAAGAAAGAAAGAAAAAATCTTAACCTGGAGAAAATAAGACCTGCCTTTCAAGGTTGTGAATCTCAGTTGTGCAGACCACGAAGAAGCACATGACGAGAATTCAGTAAGGAAGGTTACTTTTGCTTATGCACATCAGGCTTTTTTATTGTGTGAGCTGTGTATGTGATACATGATTGTTTACTGCCTTAGCAGTTGTGTTAAGAGAACTGATCTTTAGTCCTTGAATTCCCTTGGCATCAGCAATTCCATTTTTGTCAACTAGGGAATACAAGTTTTGAGTAGTTCAAGAGGTGAACTGATGATATTTATGATGATAGATAGACCTTAGTCTATCACATCTTGGATAGGTTTAGTTCAGAATTGGGGTTGGTAGTATTCTATTTTAAAACGGGATTACTGTATTTTTCACGATGTTGACATTTCTAGTTTCTTGTGCAGTCTCTTCCAGGTTTGTGGGGAAAGTATATCTTTCTTGTATTTTGATAGGCTTTTAAACCTATGATTTATTTATCATTAAGGGTAACAGAAAATGCAGCTAATGTTAATAGCAGTTTCATGTGGTTTTGAAGACTACCAGGAAATCCAGGGGTGGTGCGTACACCCTGTATTGGTGATTGAGATTCCTTCTTTTATATGAGCATTTATGTGTGTGGAATAACATCCTGTAGTTCTCATTAGGGACGAAACTGGACCAAGCGAGGTGATTTGGAATCTGCTAAAGGGTCTGGATTTGAGTCTACTTAAAGCAGTTATACTAATTTATCCTGAATGGATCTGAAGGGCCGTGGAGCTTCATGGGTTATGGTTACTTGTGTGTGAGGCGACCAGAGCTTTAGGTAAGAGTTTCTCAACCTGGACACAGTTGGCATTTGGGGTTGACATTTGGGGCTCTGTGTTGCTGGTGTTAGAGGAGGGCTGTGCTGTGCACTGCAGGGTGGTGAGCGGCAGCCCTGGCCTCTGCCCACTTGATGCCAGGAGCACCCCTTCCCAGTCGTCTCCAGACATGGCTACACGGTTCCTGGGAGGCAGAACTGCCCCCACTGAGAACCACCATGAAAATGGAGGTGCTTCTCCATCGCTGGAGAGGATGCTCTTATCTGTTTTCATGACTGTTTGTGCCTGGGGCAAGGTAGACCTTTTCCTGAATAAGTTCATAACCGGGTGTGAGGGTTCAAGGACTGCTGAGTAGTTTTACATGGTTTTCAGAGACTCTGTTAAAAGGGGGATTTGATCCAAGGTTAGAATCACAAGTGAGAGGAACTAAGTTTTAGAAGCTAAGTGTTCTGCAGTGGGGGCAGTGCGTATCAACGAGAGGCAGCAGTTCCAGGACTGGGTTCTCGTCCGTGGTCTCAGTGGCCCTAAGACTTCTCTGCTTCCTGGTCCCCCTGCATGTCCGTCGTGACTGACTGGAGAAACTGACACTGGGCATTTTGCTGAAGTCAGCAGGATGCACCGCCAGGAAGGCACAGGCTACACCTGTCTTGCTCTGCATTTCACATGAGTGGCTGGAAGAGGGCCCATCGTGAAGTAGCATTTAATAACTGTTTTTTTTAGAAATGAATAGACGTACAAATAGATTACAGGGGAGGTAAGTACGTCAAAGGATCTGGGAAGAGCTCTTGTTTTGCTTCCACTTTGTGAAGCAAGTCACTTGGTCTTCCTGAATATCCTGAGCTGAGAAATGGGCAACTGTGTCCTGGAGGCTGCTTCCCGCTGTGTCAGGTGACCCTGGAGGCTGCTCCCCGCTGTGTCAGGTGACCCTGGAGGCTGCTCCCCGCTGTGTCAGGTGACCCTGGAGGCTGCTCCCCGCTGTGTCAGGTGACCCTGGAGGCTGCTCCCCGCTGTGTCAGGTGACCCTGGAGGCTGCTCCCCGCTGTGTCAGGTGACCCTGGAGGCTGCTCCCCGCTGTGTCAGGTGACCCTGGAGGCTGCTCCCCGCTGTGTCAGGTGACCCTGGAGGCTGCTCCCCGCTGTGTCAGGTGACCCTGGAGGCTGCTCCCCGCTGTGTCAGGTGACCCTGGAGGCTGCTCCCCGCTGTGTCAGGTGACCCTGGAGGCTGCTCCCCGCTGTGTCAGGTGACCCTGGAGGCTGCTCCCCGCTGTGTCAGGTGACCCTGGAGGCTGCTCCCCGCTGTGTCAGGTGATCCTGGAGGCTGCTCCCCGCTGTGTCAGGTGACCCTGGAGGCTGCTCCCCGCTGTGTCAGGTGACCCTGGAGGCTGCTCCCCGCTGTGTCAGGTGACCCTGGAGGCTGCTCCCCGCTGTGTCAGGTGACCCTGGAGGCTGCTCCCCGCTGTGTCAGGTGACCCTGGAGGCTGCTCCCCGCTGTGTCAGGTGACCCTGGAGGCTGCTCCCCGCTGTGTCAGGTGATCCTGGAGGCTGCTCCCCGCTGTGTCAGGTGATCCTGGAGGCTGCTCCCCGCTGGGAACTCTCAGGGTTTCTGGCAAGGTCACAGGCAGTGTTACATAAGTGTTGCTGTGAAAGTCCTTCGGAGCTTGAGCTGTGAGTGCTTGTGTGTCGGGCAACCTGGCCACACAAGTCAGGGTCTGTTCCACCAAAGGTGATCAGAAAACTTCGGGGCAGAGTTACCCAAAAGAACACCTGCCACAGGTGGAGTTAAAATGAGGAGCAGACAGAGGCAAGCTGCAGGACTGCATGATCTTTTCATTCTTTTGTTTGGATATAAATTTATTTATTTATTTTTGGCTGCTTTGGGTCTTCGTTCCTGTGCACGGGCTTTCTCTAGTTGTAGTGAGCGGGGGCTCCTCTTGTTGCGGAGCACGGGCTCTAGGCACGCGGGCTTCAGTAGTTGTGGTTCACGGGCTCTAGAGCACAGGCTTGGTAGTTGTGGCACACGGGCTCTAGAGCGCAGGCTCAGTAGTTATGGCTCACGGGCTTAGTTGCCCCTTGGCATGTGGGATCTTCCCAGACCAGGGCTCGAACCCGTGCCCCCTGCATTGGCAGGCAGATTCTTAACCACCACGCCACCAGGGCAGTCCCAACCTTGGGACCACAAAAGGTGTTGGGCAAACTGAGGTCATGATTTGTCACAGACTCATCGGAGAGCTGAGGTTTCCGAGCAGTGAGCTAGCCCAGAATCTAGGGAGAGATGGACACCTGAAGAGAGAGCAGTGGTTCTGGCACTTGCCTACCTGGGGCAAATATAACCAGAGACACGGGTGAAAGACTTCAGCTAGAATTGTTTGTGCATTGGGAGGGGGCAGGTAGGGGCTGGAGAGAGTGTGGAGGCCTTGTGGGCTGCCAATATGGGAATAGTTTACACCTACTGGCAGGCTCTGGACTTCCCTGGATGCTCATAAAAAGATGGGTGAGGGTCCTGAGAAAGCATCCCTAACTGTTCAGGGCTGTGGAGGGTGGGACGGTAGTGGTCACTGTGGGAGAAGCATGAGCCCCCGTTTCACCTGCACAGTAAGAGCCTTACAGCCTGGGAGGCAGGATGGGTAAGGAGCTTTCTAGATGTTAGGTCACTGGTTAAAACTCATTACAGCTGGGGGACAGGAACGACAACAGCACATATCCTGTAAGCCTGCGAGAGGGACAGGAATATAGACTGGGAACAAGAGCTGGGGATGGGGCAGGAGCACAGCAGGCCAGATCCCCAAGGCCTAGGATCATGGTGCTTGTCTAAGCCTGAGGTTTATCCAGAATAACAAGGATGTTGCTTCCCACCCCAAACAGTCACATCAGCATTGAGTAACAATGCAGTGGAAAACTGCAGGAGAAAGACCCTCCTGACACACAGTGTACAGAGGAGACTTAAAGCTGGGAGTGGAACAGAAATTGAGGATGAGGAAAACCCTCTGGCAGACGAGTCACCACCCTAAACACTAGAGGAAGCTGAAGCTTGTGGTACACTCCGGGTAACCATGGCAACAGCAAACCCCAAACCCAGTTCGACTGACTCTTGCCCTAGACTGATTCCAACCCCAGACTAAAGACTCAGCAGAAGGGAACACGAGCCCATTTCCACGCATAAAAATCTATTTACCTCAGTCTTTGCTGCCCTACACAGAATGTGTGGCTTTCAGGAAAAAATTACAAGACATACTAGAAAACAAACAAACAAACAAAACCCACTGCCAAGACACAGCACAATTAACAGAACCAGACTCAGATATGACACAGATGTTGGAACTTATCAAGGCAATTTAATAGCACTGTGAAAGGTTATGAAAAAAGAGGATAAATGCCAGATCAGATGGATAATTTCAGCAAAGAGATGGAAACTAAAAGAATCAAACAGAAATACTAGATATAACACAGTGACAAAAATGACTCTTTAAAAATTTATCTTTGATTGAAGTATAGTTGAATTACAGTGTTGTGTTAATTCCTGCTGTACAGCAGAATGACTCAGTTATGCATCTATATACATTCTTTTTTATATTCTTTTCCACTGTGGTTTATTACAGAATATTGAATATAATTCCCTATGCTCTACAGTAGGACCTTGTTGTTTATCCATTCTGTATATACCAGTTTGCATCCGCTAACCCCAAACTCCCAATCCAACCCTCTCCCACCCCACTCCCCCTTGGCAACCGCAAGTCTGTTCTCGATGTACGGGATTCTGTTTCTGTTTCACAGATAGGTTCATTTGTGCCATATTTTAGATGCCACATATAAGAAAAATGTCTTTGACAGTGTATTAGTTTCGTAGAGCTATTGTAACAAAATACCAGAAATTGGGCGCTTAAAACATCGGAAATTTATTCTTTCCTAGTTTTATAGGCCGGAAGTCCAAAGTTAAGGTGTACACAGGGTTGGTCCCTTCCGAGGGTGCTCAGAGGGAAAATCTGTTCCATGGCTATCTCCTAGTTTCTGGTGGTTGCGGGTGTTCTTTGACATGTGGAAGGATAACTTCAATCTCTTCCTCTGTTGTCACATGGCATTCTTCCTGTGTGTCTTCTGTGTCTTCAGATGGCATTGTCTTCTCTTTGCGGGTCTGTCTCTTCACCTCTTATTTGTAAGTACACCAGTCATCCTGGATTAAAGGTCCAATTTACCTCAGTGTGACCTCATCTTAACTATTTCCAAATAAGTTTACCATCTGAAGTTCTGGGAAGGACATGAATATTGTGTGGTTGGGGGGTATCTATTCAACCCAATACAGGCAGGTTAACCGTTGGACCTGACCTAGTCAAGGAAAGAATTAGTGAGCCTGAAGATAGGTCAGTAGAAATTTCCAGTGCTGAAACACAAAGAGAAGAGATAGATTATATAAGATTACATAAATGAATAGGAGAAAGCGGAATAGAGTATGGAAGAGCCATTCAATGATACCAAGTGATGAAAAATACACATAATTGAAATCCCAGAAGGAAAGGACAGAGAAAGCGGGGATGAAAAATAAGTGAAGATGAAAAGGCTGAGAATTTTCCAAAATAACAAAAGGCAGCAAAACGTAGATCCATGAAACTCAGAGAACATCAAGCAGAATAAATTTAAAGAGAGAGAGACATAGACACATCTAGGCATATCATATCCAAACTGCAGAAAACTAAATATAAAGGGAAAAAAATTGAAGACATTCGGAGAAAATGAGGCATTGCAGAGAAAGAAACATAAGAATTAAAGTACACTTCTCGTCAGAAAGCATGAAAGGTAGAAGGTAATGAACTGACATCTTTAAAGTCCTGACATGCAAAGACAGACACACCTGTCAATCCAGAATTCTTCACCTAGAAAAAGTATCTTTCCCATATTACGCTTACTACTATGTTTGATGGTGAAAGCTGAGCTGTACACTCCAAATAATGAACTTTACTGCGTGACACTGGGATATAATTTTAAAAATTAAAGCTAAAAATAAAAATTAAAGCTACTTAAAAAGTGCAAAACATTTTCTTTAACAAAGTTCACAACATCAAGATGACTGGAATCTCAACTGCTCTCAATTCCCCTCTTCCCTTCCGAGGACTTTCCAGTGTGCGCCCGCGGTACGACCATCTTCCAGATTCTCTCAAGGGAACCCTTCCTCCGTCATCCTGTTCAGGACCAGCTTCACGGGTCACCGGTTTCTCCCCTTAAAAAAATCCTCCTGCTTGATTTAAGGCTCTGTTGTTGATGTCTGGAATTCTTCGTCATTTTTTTAAACAGTGATCCCTCCTTTTTATTGTGCACTAGAGCCTGAAACTTATTTATCCCATCCTGCCCTTGACCTTCAACAAGCTGGTCCCAGTATCAGTGTGCTGCAACTCCTGTTTGGTTTGAACTCTTGCACATGAACTTTGATTGACCACAACGAAATTTGGAAAAAGAACTTCTTATTTGTGTTCTGCTCTATTCCTAGGACCTAGAGTAGCATCATCTTCTTTTTTTAATTGAAATAGAGTTGGTTCACAATGTCGTGTTAATTTCTGCTGTACAACGAAGTGATTCAGTTATATATATATTGTTTTCTTCATATTCTTTTCTGTCATGGTTTATCACAGAACACTGCTAGTTCTCTGCTGTACAGTAGGTCCTTGTTGTTTATCCACCCTCTATAACAGCTTACATCTGTATAGTAGCATCATCTTGCCCTTTCACTCTCTTATGACATCCTAAGAGACCCAGGTCTTTCCTCAACTCTTTTAGTTCCTCATAGCTGCCCTCTCTATAGAAAACTGGTACCAGGTCCCTTGGGAAACTGGGAGATAATTTGTGGGATATCATTTTGTGTCTCATTCAAAATTATTCATCCCTTCTGGCTTTTGTTAAAATCCCTGTAGCAAGTGCGTCTCAGTCCTGGTTGCACCTGAGAGTCACCGGGGAGCTGTTAAAATTAACACTGGTAATAGAGCAACTGAACTGGAATTTCTGGAAACGGGCTGGTCATTTAACAAGCTCTTCCAAGTTATTCTAACATGCAGCTGGGATTAAGAACCGTTTTCCCTTACCTAGCTTTTACATGCCCATGTTCTCGTCCTTCTAGAAGACCTCTGCCTCGTCTGTTATTTGGCCGTGTATGTGTGTGAGTGTGTGTGGGGGGCGGGGGAGGGAATTTTGTCAGTTAAGATTTACACCCTCTGAGATATATCCAGTCATTTGGAAAACGCTTAACATTCAGATTGGGTGGCTCCTGTGGCCTGCAGGCACACTCGCTGTGAAGAAATACGTACAGTTTTTAAGGTTTCTTTTAGGATCGTAGTCTATGACCCTTTCACAGTTATTATAAAGTTTTAGCACAATTAAATACTGGAGACAATGTCAGTCCACCAGCTTCCTTCTATTCCTCATTTGGAAACTAATTTAGTCAACTTGGAGAAGTTAGTTTATATTTACTTTTTTCCTCTTCTGCAAAATGGCAATAAAAGCAAAATTCTTAACTTCTAGAATCCTCATAAAAAAATGACAGAAGTTGGGGCTTCCCTGGTGGTGCAGTGGTTGAGAGTCCGCCTGCTGTTGCAGGGGACACGGGTTCGTGCCCCGGTCCGGGAAGATCCCACATGCTGTGGAGCGGCTGCGCCTGTGAGCCATGGCCGCTGGCCGCTGAGCCTGCGCGTCCGGAGCCTGTGCTCCGCAATGGGAGAGACCACAACAGTGAGAGGCCCGCATACCGCACAAAAAAAAAAAAAAAAAAAAAAAGACAGAAGTTGACCAAAGAAACTGGAGGCATTCTGGAGAGAATATGTAATCATATCTATATGAATCATATAGAGATAGATAGATAGACATCCCGTATATCTGTATACCTACATCCATTTCTGTATATACATGTATATCTACACGTCTATCCATAAAACCGTTTTTCAGGATTCATTACAGTGTCAATGTAAACATTTGTAATCCAAAGTAGCAGAACTATTATCATAAAGAATTACAAGAGAGATATCCTGGTAAAAAGATCAGAGTTCAAATAAAATACTGCGATCTTCTCTGGCTAATATATATTAGAAAAGAAAATCTTATTTAAACCAACAGAATAAATTGGCGATCAGTGTGTTAGCTAGTGATTATTAGAAGCATATTTTTTGAGCTTACCAATTACATCAGAGATCTATTTATTAAGAATCAACTGCATTCCTGGCCAATGAGAAGGCAAAGAAAGTCACATCCTGCAGGTCCTACTTCTACTAGGTCTCCTTTTGCCAATTTGAGGTCATAGTCTACCTATAGTGAATAGGCTGCCAATTAGTATGTGTCTTTATTCTAAGGACATAGAAGTTAGAAGTTACTTGGTTTGGTTTAATTTAGGGAGAGACCTTGTTTCCCAGCTCACCTTCCTGTAGCTTCTTTGTACAAAGTATAGAGAAATAAAATGGACTTTGAAATTGTGTAGACTGGATCTATAACCCAAATCTACTATTCACTCTTTTAGAACAAGTACTTAAACTTTCTGATCTTTGGTTTCTCCTTGAGGTTAATATTTTACAGGGCTATTGTAAGTGTTGAATTATATTAAACAGAGTGTATAGGAAACCTAGCACGACGACTAAGAAGTCATAGTCACTTCGTAAGATACATTAATCCCATTACTTGTGCCTTATGTTTTTTTAATTGAAGTATATTTACTTATTTGTAAATTTAGATTTACAATACTGTGTTAGTTCCAGGTGTACAGCAAAGTGATTCAGTTACATATGTTCATATTATTATTTTTTCAGATTATTTTCCATTGTAGGTTATTACAAGATATTGAATATAGTTCCCTGTGCTATACAGTAAATTCTTGTTGCTTATCGATTTTATATATAGTACTGTGTATCTATTAATCCCATACTCTTAATTTACCCACCCCCCCCTTTCCCCTTTGATAACCATAAGTTTGTTTTCTAAGTCTGTTAGTCTGCTTCTGTTGTGTAAATAGATTCATTTATGTTATTTTTTAGATTCCACCTATAAGTTGTATAAAATCTGACTTACTTCACTTAGTATGATAATTTCTAAGTCCATCATGTAGCTGCAAATGGCAATATTCCATTCGTTTTTATGGCTAAATAATATTCCATTATTTATCCCATTATATAAATATATATTCCATTATATATGATACATATATATGTACTCTTTATCCGTTCATCTTTTGATGGACATTTAGGTTGCTTCCGTGTCTTGGCTATTGTAAATAGAGCTGCTATAAAGATTGGGATGCATGTATCTTTTGTTTTGTTTTGGTTTGGTTTGGTTTGTTTGTTTTGTGCATGTATCTTTTTGAATCAGAGTTTTCTCCAGATACATGCCCAGGAGTGGGATTGTGGTATCATATGGTAACTCTATGTTTGCTTTGCTGAAGGAATCTTCATACTGTTCTCCACAGCGTTTGCACCAATTCATGCCTTACTTCTTAAGCAGTATGCTTAGTTTATTATTCAAAGGTCCTTATGTGTGGACAAAGAGAACACAAATTGCAAGCATTTATTCTGGATTCTTGAAGAGACTTTGAACAGAAAATTCAAGCCCAGACCCTGGGAATGGAGAATTATGGTAAACTTGAGAAAGTCATAATGAGGAATATGTGGAATATAGCTTTGAACTGGTGCCTCTTAAAATGAGTATTTTCTTATAAGTATTCTGATAGATTTAAATAAATCTACATTTACAGATCTTTATAGTATTCAAATGTATTCATAACCATCATTTCACCTAATCCTCATAATACTTCATAAGATAAGAACTATTATTCTCACTTTACAAACGGAAGAGTTGATATTTAAGGATGTTAATTTACATGCCTAAATCACATATTCTGTAGGTTTGTGGGGAACAAAGATAAACATGTGAAAATGGACATCTGATTATTGGGTGTCCTTTCAATAAAATGTTGGGTTTCTTTTTAAAGGAATCTGAACCTTTTATTGATTGAGCCATTTTACAACTCTGTAAGTTGTAAAAGACAGAGTGGAACATAAATGATTCTTGTCTGATGGGATGCAAGCTAATGTTGTCTGGTGATTTTGCAATTGATTTCCACCCTATGGAAAAGATGATTCAAATACTACATTTTATTCCTGGTGGATTCTGACCCATTTGCATCTACTAGCAAATTTACTTCAGCAATCCTGAATGCCTGTATTTGTATCTGTATTCAGATTTTTCTTTTGAACTGATTTTATTTTATTTATTTTAATTTTTTATTTATTTTATGTATTTATTTTTGGCTGCATTAGGTCTCTGTTGCTGCACGCGGGCTTTCTCTAGTTGCAGCCAGCAGGGGCTACCGTTCGTTGTGGTGCGCGGGCTTCTCATTGCAGTGGTTTCTCTTGTTCCCTGTGCAGAGCACGGGCTCTAGGCACGCAGGCTTCAGCAGTTGTGGTTCGTGGGCTCAGTAGTTGTGGCTCACAGGCTCTAGAGCGCAGGCTCAGTAGTTGTGGCGCACGGACTTGGTTGCTCCGTGATGTGTGGGATCTTCTTGGACCAGGGCTCGAACCCGTGTCCCCTGCATTGGCAGGCAGATTCTTAACCACTGCGCCACCAGGGAAGCCCTTGAACTGATTTTAACATCTAACAGCTTTCCTAATTAATGACTTAAATCTTTTAAATGTACATGTATTTGTTGTATATTTGTATGAAAGTCATAATTCTACCCTTTTGAAAATTATAACAGACTTGAGTTCAGGTCTTCTGCTTCCAATCCCAGGACTAATTAGCTATTGGAATTCAAAGGAGTTAGATAAATCTTGCTTCTGTCAGCTGTCAGCTCCACAAAAGACCACCCAAAACACATAAACCAGATATATTGCAGTAAGGGAAAATGCTACTCTGCTAGCAAAAAGTATTTACACACATGCACAGTTTGGAAAGAAATAAAATGATCTTTATTCACAGATGACATGATTGCATAAGTAGATAATCCATAACAGATAAGCAATTTGCTTTAATGAGCCATTTTAGCAAGATCTCTGAATACAACAAACAGAAGATAGAGCAAAAAGATACCATTTGTAATTTAATCAAAACATGTAAAATACTTAGGAATAAATCTAATGATAGGTGTACAAAATACAAAGAAAACTGTAAAGCATTAGTGAGAGAAATAAAGACAAATATAAATATACATGCATTTATTAGATCCAGTAGTTTATAGATTACATTTATCCCAAACTGATCAATGGACTGAACAGATCCTTGGAAGTGTTTCTGGAGACTGTCAAACTGATTCCAGAACTTATTTGTAAATACAAAGGGCCAAAATTAGCCAAGAAAAGCTCAAAAGACAACCAAGTTTGGGGATGCAGAATCCTAGGTAATAAGACATTTTAAAGCTGTAGTATTTATGAAGGTGTGGTATTGGCATAAAGTAGACAAATAGAACAGACTAGAAAGCATGAAAAAAGAAAACACATGTATGGTTACTTGATTTTTAACAAAGGTGAGATGCAATAGCATACAGAAAAGGTGTTCTTTTCAGTAAATGGAGCTAAGTCAGTTTGGTATCTCTAAGGACCCAAACAACACCTTTCCTCTGTCTGCTGCCAACTCCTGAAAAGACCACCCCAAAACCTGTTGATTATGGAAACTAAATTTGTTAGGTCTACGTTTGACAAAAATCAAAGCAAGGTATTTGGAGCTTTGGGATTTGGACCAAAGTGGGTAAAGATAAAATCTTTCAAGGCTGGGAACTGAATGAGATTAGAAAATTCCGTGACATAATAGTTTAGGATTGGCGACAGAGAGAGCCTTAAAATGAGTCCAGGTTAAGTAAACTGATTCTTGTAAGTGAACCGCTTGGTCAGGTGAGAAATCTACTGTCCTGACAGGAGAGACATAACTTTCCTAGATAAATAAAATATTTGCCTGGAGAAGGTGGCTTGCAGGACTTCCCTGGAGCAAATAGTTGTCACGTCCCAGATAGCCCCTGTTCTCTGTCCTGCTAATTAACTGCGAGGTTGCTGTTTTTGCTAATTCCACCTCCTACCTCACACCATACACCAAAGTTGGTTCCAGATGGCATGTAGATCTGAATGTAAAACTAAACCAAGCTTCTAGAATAACACATAAGAAAAGATTTTCATGATTGTCGGGTAGGCAAGGATTTCTTAAATAAGATACAAAAAGCGAGTTATCCATATAGGGTTTAAAAAGCAGATAATTGAGCTATATTAAAATAAGAACTTCTGTTCATTCAAAATAAACCATTAAGAGAGTGGAAAGGCAGAAAATCAATAGAAAAATGGGGAAAAGGTTTGCACAGGAACTCGACAAAGAGGATATCGAATGGTTTTTAAAGCTGAGATAATCATATCTTATAAATCAGCAATTCCACTTCTCTGGCTATACACCCCAAAGAGGTATATACACATATTCACACCTATACACGTACAATATTGTATTCATGTACAATAATTTCTATTAATAGAAGAGTCTATACATAAAGTCGTGGTCTAGCCATACCATGGGGAATGAACATGAGTCATCTGTTGCTTCATGCGACACTGTGGGTGCGTCTTACAGACACAAGGAGCCAAATACAAAGGAGAATAGACTGTATGCATCTAATAATATAAATTTCAAACACAGGCAGATTTACTCTATGTTGTCATGAGTCATGACTCTGTTTACCTTTGGTAGCAACTTGAGGGAGATGTTCAGAGCTTCTGCAACGTTAGGAACTTTCTGCTTTGTGATCTCACGCACGTCATGCTTACAGGGTATGTTCATTTTGTGAAAATTCAATAGGCTGTACTTTTTTTGTACCCTCAGCTGAGTTGACAAGAAATCGTTAGGGAAAAGCAGGAGAAAGAGAGGAAAGGAGGAAGGAAAGACTGAAGGAAGAGTTACTTTCTAGGGATCTACAGTTGAACAGTCATCATAATGACATGAAAAGCAATGTGGGCAGAGAAGCATAAACGGATCACCCTTCACACCAACCAAAGCAAATTCAAGAATGTGAATGCCGAGTCTGGAGCTGGTGCAGCTTATTCCCCCGTCTTTCAAAGCTTCGAACTCTCTGCTGGAGTAGTTTTCTTGGTGTCAGGCTTGGTCCTTCATACTTCATTAAAGAAGCATTTACAGCTGGATGGGTGCTAGTTCCCTTCCCGTGGAGCCAACTTTAAACCTTAATTGACAGCCCAGCCCCTGTTCTCTTCATTTCCCATGTGCAGTTAGAAGGAAAGAGCCTATGTTCTGAAGTTGAAGCTCAGGGATGGGATGTTTGGAGTTCCTGAAGCCATTCTTCACTCCACGAACGCTAAATTCGTCCCGTTCCCTCCTGACGCCACATGTGCAGTGAAATATTTGTTACAAGGTGACTGTAACATGGCTTTCCACTGACATCCTTTCTGCTAGTTCCAGACATACAGATTAGTCTGTGCTGGCAGAAGACTAGGGACGGCTCTTTTAAGCAGTCTTTCATTCTGCAGTTTTATTTTCCATTCATCTTGCCAAGAGAGAGTATCTTTCTCCAGAAGTTTCTCCTCTGCTCTCTGTACCCTCCTCTTCTTTCATTTTAGTTTTGTTGTTTTTTTTCCCCTCCTGGATCCAACTATATCTCCACTGGAGCCTCTCGCTATTTCTTATCCTCATATGTTCTTACGCTGCCAGTTTCTTTCATCTCTTCGCTTTTATCTCTGGTTTTAAAATTTTTGGCCAGCAGTAGCAATGTTTATAAATTAAGTGCCACCCATGAAGTGGGTAAATCACCTGCTTTGCTCAATCAGACTTCACTTACCATTCAGATTTTCTTGAATCTCCTGAGTTGGAGATGTAGACTCTCAGATTAACTATCGTTCATTAGCTATTGATTGTTTAGACCCTCTTCCTAATGAGAGTTTTATGTTCCCTGATGTCAGAGACGTATCAGTAAGAGGATACAACCATCTTCCACAGTATCCTCTACCTTTAAATTGGGTCCCTCCAAGATTACGCTGTGTTATAATGCTTATATTCAGGAAGCCTCACTACGTGTACTAGTCCAATACCTCATGTGTCCACGGGTCTCGAAGAAGCTCTTTGGCTTTAGTAGCAGTATAATGAGGAAGAGTCAGGGCCAGTTAAGCTGTCCACTCCCATTCCCATTTTCTCCTGCTGGTTCTGCCATAGCAGCTCGTGATTTGTCGTGTTTACAACTTTCAAACTTTGGAAAGTCTCTTTACTATCAGCAGTCTTGCCACTTCCCGCAGGAAGGATGACTGCACAGCACTGGGGTCTGTGGTTACCCTGCACTGTTTGAACATCTCCAGGGAGGGAGGGAAGGACAGCGGTTTGACCCCTGTGGAAACCGTGCCTGGTGACCTGGAACCCAGGGATTAGTTGAGAGTTTTTGTGGCGTTCGTTCACGCCTCTTCAGTTTTTACACTTTTTAAAAAACAGTTCTTTTCTTTGGTTTTCTATGAGGTTGAAATATCCATGTCTTCCCACTTGGACATATTGTTGTTTGGTCCTTTCTTAATACAATGTCCAAAACGTAATGCTCTTCCTGAGCACAAAATAAGCATCTTTATGGAGTGATAGACAAGTTCAGTCACATCCCTCCCCCAAATCTTGCTTTTATTTCCACTCCGTTAGAAGAGAGCAGGGTTTCTAAGGAGAAAGTTCTCTCAAATGGCTAACATTTAACAACTTTATTTTCTTTTTCATGTTTTATTTCTACTACCACTTGAAGCTAATTCTCAATTATAAAATGAATAAAAGGAAGGACACCTCCGGGCCTTCCTGGCTGGAATTAGACATTCCAGGTTTCAAACATCTCTTAGTTATGAATATTTGTTTTTAATCTGGATGGATCAGTGGCCTAGAAATTTAGAGAACTGTTAAGAACTGACATTTCAAATCTTTATCTCTATTTGTCTGTTAAGGGGCTTCTATTCATTTTGGCGGCGGGGGGTTGGGGGAGACCTCAGCTGAGGCCATCACACTGAGCATAATAATATCATCTGGGTTCCAAGCCGTAAACATGCCTTGTAGGAAAGAGATGGTTGCAGTAAGTTTTTCTGTGTAGATCCTGTCCTTGGAATATAAAGAATAAAAAGAAGAAGGAGAAAGGGGAGGAGAATGTCATATTGCTGTGCTATAATGAAATGTCGCCGTAATAATCTAGGGTCCTACTCCGCTGCATTGCTTTGAGGAAACTCTGTTACAAGTAATCATAAAGCCTTTCTCCAGCAGGAAAAAGGATTCGAACCTTAAGTACAGTAACTAGATTAAGAATAATTAGTCCGCTTGAATGCCTCTGCTCAGAGGTGGGCTATGATCAGAGGAGCAAACAGATGAAAATAACTTCATGGATTCAAGAGTGGACGGTGTCATGATCATGTGTGTGACCTGTCTATTGATTTTCTAGTTTCTCTAACTTTCATCTTCTGAAGAGATAAAAATGTCCACTTAATGGAAGCCTAGGAACATATACATCCTTGTGATTTTGATTAAGCTTTTACTTCTTACTCTTTCAAAATTTTTGGCTGAGTTGGGTCTTCATTGCAGCACGCGGGCTCAGTAGTTGCGGCACGCAGGCTCAGTAGTTGTGCCTCGCGGGTTCCAGAGTGCAGGCTCAGTAGTTGTGGCGCATGGGCTTAGCTGCTCCGCAGCATGTGGGATCTTCCTGGACCAGGGCTCGAACCCGTGTCCCCTGCATTGGCAGGTGGATTCTTAACCACTGCGCCACCAGAGAAGTCCCAAGGTTTTACCTTTAACGTGCTGAAGTTTTCATGAGAGTTATAGTTTTATTATTGTGTTACGATAATATGTCATGCCTAGTGCTTTGACATCACCCAAACACATTGCCACATAGTACATCCTTTGAGCCTCAAAGCTCTCAGGAGAAGTAGGTAAAGCAAGTACAATTATCTGTATTTTACAAGTAGAAACTTGAAGTTTCAAGATATTGTGACTTCTTTATCTTCAAGGTAACACATGTATAAAGTGATGGGCTGTGCCTTAGAATTTTAGCGCCTTTTCCAATATAACTTTTGCTCCAGTATTACTAACTTTAAAAGTTTCAAGGATATTTTTTTTAATTCCACTTTCTTTTTTCAATTCCATTCCTCCCTCCCACACCAAATTTTTAAAAAATGGGATTCTCTTTAACAAGTTGCTCATCAAGTTCATTTTGTGGAACTAACCAAGAGAAAAAAAAACAACTGAAAGAAAAAAATAGCAAAATGTTACCCTCTTTAACTCAACTGATTTAAGACATAACAAGGGAAATGGAAAAAACTGGGCTATCCTGACAGATAATTTTGTTTGCCAAACTACAGGCAGATCAGGATTTAAGAAGCTTAGTCTTAAATGCCTGGAAAATAAGAGAATAATTCCAACTGGAAATTTTGTTTAAAAAAATGACTTTCAAAAGTAGGACACTGCAGATCGGTGATATGGTACAAATGCAAAAGTTAATAAAGAGAGTGTAATTAATCAGACTCTAGGTACACTTACTCCAGTGTCTAAAAGCAATCTATATGTGTTGGTAAACATCGTCATTGTCAAATGATGCAAAACATTATATACCCTCAACTGTTTCAAGTGGTCTTTTCCAAGTTATGACTATTAAAACCCACTGAAATCCATGGGGCTACAGTGTAAACAGAGATATATAAACACGCACGCATTAAATGTCTTCAACAGCGACCAGAATGTTAAATCGATTTTATGAGAAGTTGGTTTTCCAGCCACTGAGTGGCTATAAATGTTAAGTGTTTTTACAGGTTGCTGCTTTCCCAGCTGCTGAGCTGCCTTAAATGTTATCATACACACACACACACACACACACACACACACATCCTTGCTTTTCCAGCTGTTAAGCCTCTGTACATTTTTATGAAGTTTTTCCTCATTCTTTCACTTGCTTAATCTATTTATATTTTACTCACAAAAGCAAGTGCAAAATTGTCTTGGCATCATCCAATTTTTATTTTTATTGTATTTTTTTAACTACAAATAAAAATTCCATCCCCGTTTTGGTGCTTTCCAGAAAGTAGGGGCTCTAGTTATAATGAATCCAAGATGAACATTACGAGTTCAGCTCAGAATTTAGGTACCACAAAAGCACTCTCGTTGTGGTACGCTCAGTGGAAACACTGTTCTTGTGGTATTTCCATTGGAAATATCGTACTTGTGGTATTTTTCAATGGAAAAACTATTACTGTGGTATTACTGAGTGCAGCAGGAAATGCTGGCTGGAGTCTTGTAACAAATGGCCAAGAGATAGAGAGAGACGCCGAACAAAAGAGTTAAATTAAGGTGCAACAGATGGAAGCTAGGGATTAAAAAAGGGATGATGAGGATGGTGATATTTCATTGGAGAACCCAAAATTAAATCCTCGTTACATTATAAATGAGGAAAGAAGGAAATTCTTTCCTGTGTAGCAGAAGTTTTGTAAAAAAACACAAGATCAAATGGGAGTTAGAAATAAGACTTACATATGATAGTAGAATGAAAACAAAATAAAAGTGAAACCATGAGCCACAGGGGTGGGGTTGTGCTTTAGAGTTCTATCTTAGGATCTGTTCACAAGCTCCAGAAATATGTGCTCAAGAGAGGAGACAAGTAAGAGGTAGTGATTCAACGGGGAAGGCACAAGGGAGAATTTTCTGAAGAATTTTCCCAATCAAGTTTGAGTCGGGACTGCCGTATTGAAATAAACCAGCTTAAAATAATCACCTAGCTCCCTAGGCGTGTCTGAGTCTGGCTTGGGTGAAGTGCTTTCCTCTGTTAGCAGCGCTCCCCGGCAGGATTCTCTGCTTCTGTTGGGCAGAATTCTCACCATTTCTCACTTGTGCGTGGCTTCTTCTCACACTTGGTTTCCTGCGTGAGTATCCTCCTTCCTGGGATACCCTACACTGACCTGAATTCCTCCTGGGCTTCAAGCCAAGGTCAACGTCCAACTCATCAAATGAAGCCTTTCTGACGCCACCAGCCTCCATGGGTAAACCACTCTTTCAAACTTTAACTTGGTGGTATTTCTCTACAATTCAGCATTTAATGGTGTTCTTAGGATCCATTGCCTTCCCCGCAATGTGGAGGGCAGGCACTGTGCTTTTTATTTCTTTCGTGCCCTACAGCACCTGGCGTGAATCTAAGCCCCCAGTAGGTGCTTAATAACCGGCAGTTGCTTAACTGAAGCAAAGCAAACATGATCTGTCCATTTATCTGAATCTTCATGGGATGATTATTTCAGCTGTGATAGCACTGGCTGCTATAACAGATGAACCCCGAAATCGCAGAGCCTGACACCGTAACAGCTTGTCTCTTATTCACATCACATTTCTGTGTGAGCGTTTCTGGTGGAGTGGCTCTTCTTTAAGTGCTGACTTAGGGACCCGGGCTCCTTCCACCTTGTGGATCATTGGTTTTCGACATGTGGTTTTCAAGGTTGCCCAGAGGGTGGTCTCTATCCAGCCAGGTGGAAGGGGGGACAAAGGAATAGGGAGCTGTGTATGCAGGGTGTCTATAGCATTGACCTGAGGTGGCATCTCTAAGTGCTGTCCGTATTTTATTAGTCAACACTCCATCACATGGTGTTATGGGCTGAGCTATGTTCCCCCCAAATGTATATGTAGAAGTCTTAACCCCTGGTACTCAGAATGTGACTGTACTTGGAGATAGTGTCTTTAAAGAGGTAATTAAGTTCAGATGAGGTCATTAGAGTGACCTTTAATCTGGTATGACTGGTGTTCTTAAAAGAAGGGGAAGTTTGGACACAGACACAGAGGGAAGACCAGGTACAGGGAGATGATGGACAGGTACAAGCCAAAAAGACAGGCCTCAGAAGAAACCAGCTCTGTCGACACCTTGATCTCAGATTTCTAGCCTCCAGGATGGTGAGAAAAGAGATTCCTGTGGGCTAAGCTGCCCCGTCTGCGGTCCTTGGTTATGGCAGCCCGAGCAGACTCATATGCGTGGCCACACCCATTTGTGAGAGATGTTTGCACTTGAAGTCTTGCTGTGTGTGAAGTATGAACAGGAAGTAGGTTTTGCTGAACACAGGGAAGCTTTTGCCACGTGCCAGAACTGGATGTGATGCTAGGGACCACCTATTCCATCTTCCCTGTCCTTTTTTAAAGATCAAGATGAAGCCTACCAAGAGGACGGGCTTGTTCAAGACTCCTCTGGATGTGGAGTGACACCCTCCCTAACGACTTCATTTTCATCTAGTTAACTGGATCTAAAAACTAGCCAATGACTATTCTCCACCCACACTCCATAAAACTCCCTGCCCTTCAATGCATGCCACCCCAGACCAGCTACATAATTTGCTGGGCCAGTACAAAATAAAAAAGGAGATCCCTTTTTAAAAAAATTATTAAGAGTTTCAAGAAGGTGACAGCAGAGCATTAAATCAAACACAGAGCCCTTCTAACTATGGGCCTTATGTGACCGTACAGGTGTCATGCCCATGAAGTCGGCCCTGGCGCCGTCCACACCACCAACAGTACCACTACCCGGGATATTTATGGCTTGAAGTTGATACTAAAAAGTGGAGAGACATTTTGAGAGCTAGACCACCCCCAGCTCATGCTGAGTATGGCGATGCACGATGACCTAAAACATGAGTTTGTTAAAGCAGATTTACTCTCTCTTGCCAAGCTTCTTACGTTAGAATCACATGGGGAGAGTTTTTGCTCTTATTTTTTTAATCTGTAGAGAATTCAGGTGATTTACTAGGGTTGAGGCACAGGTAAGAAAAGTTTTCAATGCCCCCAGGAGATTCTGTAGCCCCACCAGGTTTGGGCATCGCAGGCTGCAACAACTTGAAATCTTACACACCCGTTAACTTTAATCTACTTAACCATCCCCAATTTATCACCCCCCCCCACTTCCTTTAGTCAAGGACAGATTTTATTTGTAAACGATATGTTAGATGGGGTTTGAGAATATTAATAGAGACCAGTCCAAAAAAGAAAGTTCCAAAGTCTATAAAATTAGTTTTCTAGTGTCTACCTCAGCTGTCCTTAACTTCCTTCAGAGGTTATCCCAGGCGACTTTATCAAGAAATTAGTATCGTGTTGTTCTATCTGTACTTTGCTCCATCAAAACAGTTCTCCTGGAAAGGGTCTGATGAATCTATTTATGTTAAAACATAAAAGACAGATACGAATTAACACATCAACTCTTTCCAGGCTCTCTTCAAGAGATGAATCACTAAGTGCAGATTTCTTTACATTGAAGAAATGTTAATGGAGGCCAAAGGTGTATGTTGTGGGGTTTTTCATTTGTTCATTCATTGATTCATTTATATTTTCAAGATATATTTAATCAAAGGAAAGTTACTTCATTATTAGATAATCCCTTCATTTAAGGAAATTGTATTTTAAAGGTAAATGTACATATTAAAAGATTATTAAAAGATTAAAATTACTATTTATTTCCATATATATGATATATATATCATATATCATATATATATATATATATATATATAGAGAGAGAGAGAGAGAGAGAGAGAGAGTGTGTGCTAGGAAGACCCAGGGGAAGGAATATCTAATTCTGTCTGAATCCGACAAAAAAGGTGCACACAGTAGGTGTGGTTTGGCCTGAATCCTAAGGCAGCGTGGTGTAAATTAAAGAGCATAGGCTTTGGTGTAGGACTTGAATGCCTGTCATTTGTTTAGCAGGATAAATTTGGGGAAATTACTTAGTTTAGCGGCTAAGGGTGCAAAGTCTAGAGTCAGATCGCTTGGGTTTGAATCCCGACCTCGTCACTAATTGTATAACCTGGGGAAATCTATGTAACTTCTCTGTCCCTTATTTCTTCAATTATAAAATGATGTCAAAAATCAACAGACCCCACTGCATCAGTTTTGTGGGAGGGCTCGTGAGTCAGTGCATGCAGAGTACTAAGACAAGTGCTCGTATTATTATTAATTAGCCTTGTTCCGCCTCTGTCTATTCTCAGTGAGATGGGGAGAATGGTACAAGCCTTTAGGGGGGACTTTCCTGGCGGTCCAGTGGTTAAGACTCTGCGCTTCCAGTGCCGGGGGCATGGGTTCCATCCCTGGTCAGGGAACTAAGATCCCGCATGCTGTGTGGTGAGACCAAAAAAAAAAAGCCTTTAGGACTGATTTGAGGACCAAATTCAAGACTACATGCAAAACATCTAGCCAGTGCACTTCAGCTCAGAAAATATCGTTTGCTTATTGATTCATTGACTCAACCAGCATGAATGTAGGTTACCTCTCTGTAGATTGCCTTTTCCTTTTATGCAGGTTACCTTTACCTTTATGTAGATTAATTTAACTCTACAGATTAGGGTCTGAGTGGTAAAGTGAACATAGACCACTTATTTACTGTTTTCAAATCCTGTAATGAGTTATTTTGCTTTTCCTTTACATAAATTTCTGTAATCCCACCGAACAATTCAAATTAGAGTGTGGGAATCAGTATGCGATGAATAAAAATATGTAAATATCTCCTCTCTAGTTAACATCGTTTGCAATTTTTAGCTAAATGGTATGATGACACTTAAAAAATACAGTTGCTCTGGGTGAACAGGTGCAAGGAATTCTGCAGTTCTCTTACTGTGCCTTCCCAGAATTATTTTTAACATCATTACTTATGTCCTGCTTCATTTAAAATATATTTATGCATGGCTTAAAAAGATACATAGAACAAAACTAAACTAAAAATAAAATAAAAAAATAAGACGAGCTGAAGGGAAAATAAAAGTGGTGAAATGAGAAAAACTCAGAGGTTCCATATACATACAAATTTGTACTGTAGGTGAAACTATGGACCACAAAAATTGGTTCTGACCATCGTGTAGATAGACCAGAAAGGGAAAAATGATCAGGTCTGATATTTATAAGGGCCATCAGATAAAAACAAGCAAGAATACTTTTTTTTTTTTTTTTTGCGGTACGTGGGCCTCTCACGTTGTGGCCTCTCCCGTTGCGGAGCACAGGCTCCGGACGCGCAGGCTCAGCGGCCGTGGCTCACGGGCCCAGCCGCTCCGCGGCACGTGGGCTCTTCCCGGACCGGGGCACGAACCCGTGTCCCCTGCATCGGCAGGCGGACTCTCAACCACTGTGCCACCAGGGAAGCCCCCCAAAACAAGCAAGAATACTTTTAACCAGTCTTTTGAGTACCTTACTATTCTCTGAACTCAGACACCTTCTCTAAACCTCTTTTGTGCATGCATCTTTTTAACTTATGTTTAGTTATCTTTATCCATTACTAAACCATAAGATACCTGAAGAGAGAGGCCTTAGTGTATTAATTTTTGTATAATACTGTACCTCACACATGATAGGACTATCATAAAATGTTTGCACAATGAATTAATTAAGGAAACTTTAAGAGGTATGTCAAAAGAAAGAAGCCTGTTTGAGTGGACTTCCCACTTTCAAAGAGAATTGGCTGGAAAGGCAGGCTAACTGGTGAACTGTGTTGGGAAAGATGAAAGTTATAAGTGAATTTCCCTGTACGCACAGAAATAATCACTGTGGTGATTTATTATCATTTTCACATGAGGGGATAAGACTGGCCATTTGAAGATAATCGTTTGCCAAGAAGGGAGAAATGATTGAATCCAAATTCTTTATTTCAAACACCAATCAACATCTAAATCTCAATAGGATAATAATCTAACTTAACTGGGCAAATGGTCTTCATGTGTTTTATTTAAAACCAATATTCAGAAACAACAAGGCCTGACTATACAGCATAGGGAACCATATTCAATATCTTGTAGTAAACCATAATACAAGAGAATATGAAAAAGTATATATACTAAGAGGCAGGAGACCATTGCTTCAGGGTGTGCGAGGGGAGGGGATTCAGAGCACCTCCTAAACGAGCTCCAGAGACGGGCGCGAGCTGCGGCTATCAGCGCAGACCCCAGACACGGGCATGAGACGCTAAGGCTGCTGCTGCCGCCACCAAGAAGCCTGTGTGCGAGCACAAGTCACTATCCACACCTCCCCTCCCGGGAGCCTGTGCAGCCCGCCACTGCCAGGGTCCCGGGATCCAGGGACAACTCCCCCGGGAGAACGCATGGCGCGCCTCAGGCCGGTGCAACGTCACGCCGGCCTCTGCCGCCGCAGGCTCGCCCCGCACTCCGTGACGCTCCCTCCCCCCGGCCTGAGTGAGCCAGAGCCCCCGAAACAGCGGCTCATTTAACCCCGTCCTGTCTGAGCGAAGAACAGACGCCCTCCGGAGACCTACACGCAGAGGCGGGGCCAAATCCAAAGCTGAACCCTGGGAACTGTGCGAACAAAGAAGAGAAAGGGAAATCTCTCCAACCAGCCTCGGGAGCAGCGGATTAAATCTCCACAATCAACTTGATGTACCTGCATCTGTGGAATACCTGAATAGACAACGAATCAACCCAAAACTGAGTGGTGGACTTAGGGAGCAACTGTAGACTTGGGGTTTTCTTTCTGCATCTAATTTGTTTCTGGTTTTATGTTTATCTTAGTTTAGTATTTAGATACTAAACTTAATACTTAGTTTAGTATTTAGTATCATTGGTAGATTTGTTTATGGATTTGGTTGCTGTCTTCCCTTTTATATATATTATTTTTTCTTTTTCTCTTTTTGTGAGTGTGTATGTGTATGCTTCTCTGTGTGATTTTGTCTATATAGCTTTGCTTTTTTAACCCATTTATCCTAGGGTCTGTCTGTCTTTTTTTTTTTTTTTTTTTTTAGTATAGTTTTTAGCGCTTGTTATCATTGGTGGATTTGTTTATTGGTTTGCTTGCTCTCTTCTTTCATTTTTAAAATTTTTTTATTTTTAATAATTTTTATTTTAATAGCTTTATTTTATTTTATTTATTTCCTTTCTTTCTTTCTTTCTTTTTTCTCCCTTTTCTTCTGAGCCATGTGGCTGACAGGGTCTTGGTGCTCCAGCCCGGTGTCAGGCCTGAGTCTCTGAGGCAGGAGAGCTGAGTTCAGGACATTGGTCCACCAGAGACCTCCTGGCTTCATGTAATATCAAACAGCAAAAGCTCTCCCAGAGATCTCCATCTCAATGCCAAGACCCAGCTCCAGTCAACAACCAGCAAGCTACAGTGCTGGACACCCTATGCCAAACAACTAGCAAGACAGGAACACAGCCCCACCCATTAGCAGAGAGGCTGCCTAAAATCATAATAAGTTCACAGACTCCCCAAAGCACACCACCAGATGTGGTCCTGCCCACCAGAAAGACAAGATCCAGACTCATCCACCAGAACACAGGCACCAGTCCCCTCCACCAGGAAGCCTACACAACCCACTGAACCAACCTTAGCCACTGGGGGCAGACACCAAAACCAACGGGAACTACGAACCTGCGGCCTGTGAAAAGGAGACCCCAAACACAGTAAGACAAGCAAAATAAGACAGAGACACACACAGCAGATGAAGGAGCAAGGTAAAAGCCCACCAGACCAAACAAATGAAGAGGAAATAGGCAGTCTACCTGAAAAAGAATTCAGAGTAATGATAGTAAAGATGATCGAAAATCCTGGAAATAGAGTGGAGAAAATACAAGAAATGTTTAACAAGGACCTAGAAGAACTAAAGAGCAAACAAACAATGATGAACAACCCAATAAATGAAATTAAAAATTCTCTAGAAGGAATCAATAGCAGAATAACTGAGGCAGAAGGACAGATAAGTGACCTGGAAGATGAAATAGTGGAAATAACTACCGTAGAGCAGAATAAAGAAAAAAGTATGAAAAGAATTGAGGACAGTCTCAGAGACCTCTGGGACATTAAACACACCAACATTCGAATTATAGGGGTCCCAGAAGAAGAAGAGAGAAAGAAAGGGACTGAGAAAGTATTTGAAGAGATTATAGTTGCAAACTTCCCTAATATGGGAAAGGAAATAGTCAATCAAGTCCAGGAAGTGCAGAGAGTCCCATGCAGGATAAATCCAAGGAGAAACACGCCAAGACACATATTAATCAAACTATCAAAAATAAAATACAAAGAAAAAATATTAAAAGCAGCAAGGGAAAAGCAAGAAATAACATACGAGGGAATCCCCATAAGGTTAACAGCTGATTTCTCAGTAGAAACTCTGCAAGCCAGAAGGGTGTGGCAGGACATATTTAAAGTGATGAAAGGGAAAAACCTACAACCAAGATTACTCTACTCAGCAAGGATCTCATTCAGATTCGATGGAGAAATTAAAACCTTTACAGACAAGCAAAAGCTAAGAGAATTCAGCACCACCAAACCAGCTTTACAACAAATGCTAAAGGAACTTCTCTATGCAGGAAACACAAGAGAAGGAGAAGACCTACAATAAGAAACCCAAAACAATTAAGAAAATGGTAATAGGAACATACATATCGATAACTACCTTAAATGTAAATAGATTAAATGCTCCAACCAGAAGACAGAGGCTGGCTGAATGGATACAAAAACAAGACCCATATATATGTTGTCTACAAGAGACCCACTTCAGACCTAGGGACACATACAGACTGAAAGTGAGGGGATGGAAAAAGATATTCCATGCAAATGGAAACCAAAAGAAAGCTGGAATAGCAATTCTCATATCAGACAAAATAGACTTTAAAATAAAGACTATTACAAGAGACAAAGAAGAACACTACATAATGATCAAGGAATCGACCCAAGAAGAAGATATAACAATTGTAAATATTTATGCACCCAACATAGGAGCACCTCAAATACATAAGGCAAATACTAACAGCCATAAAAGGGGAAATCGATAGTAACACAATCATAGTAGGGGACTTTAACACCCCACTTTCACCAATGGACAGATCATCCAAAATGAAAATAAATAAGGAAACACAAGCTTTAAATGATACATTGAACAAGATGGACTTAATTGATATTTATAGGACGTTCCATCCAAAAACAACAGAACACACATTTTTCTCAAGTGCTTATGGAACATTCTCCAGGATAGATCATATCTTGGGTCACAAATCAAGCCTTGGTAAATTTAAGAAAACTGATATTGTATCAAGTATCTTTTCTGACCACAACGCTATGAGAGTAGATATCAATTACAGGACAAGATCTGTAAAAAATACAAACACATGGAGGCTGAACAATACACTACTTAATAACGAAGTGATCACTGAAGAAATCAAAGAGGAAATCAAAAAACACCTAGAAACAAATGACAATGGAGAAACGGCGACCCAAAACCTATGGGATGCAGCAAAAGCAGTTCTAAGAGGGAAGTTTATAGCAATACAATCCTACCTTAAGAAACAGGAGACATCTGAAATAAACAACCTAACCTTGCACCTAAAGCAATTAGAGAAAGAAGAACAAAAAACCCCCAAAGTTAGCAGAAGGAAAGAAATCATAAAGATCAGATCAGAAATAAAAAGAAATGAAGGAAACGATAGCAAAGGTCAACAAAACTAAAAGCTGGTTCTTTGAGAAAGTAAACAAAATTGATAAACCATTAGCCAGACTCATCAAGAAAAAAAGGGAGAAGACTCAAATCAATAGAATTAGAAATGAAAAAGGAGAAGTAACAACTGACACTGCAGAAATACAAAGGATCATGAGAGATTACTACAAGCAACTCTATGCCAATAAAATGGACAACCTGGAAGAAATGGACAAATTCTTAGAAAAGCACAACCTTCTGAGACTGAACCAGAAAGAAATAGAAAATACAAACAGACCAGTCACAAGCACTGAAATTGAAAGTGTGATTAAAACTCTTCCAACAAACAAAAGCCCACCAGATGGCTTCACAGGTGAATTCTATCAAACACTTAGAGAAGAGCTAACACCTATCCTTCTCAAACTCTTCCAAAATATAGCTGAGGGAAGAACACGCCCAAACTCATTCTATGAGGCCACCATCACCTGGATACCAAAGCAAGACAAAGATGTCACAGAAAAAGAAAACTACAGGCCAATATCACTGATGAATATAGATGCAAAAATCCTCAACAAAGTACTAGCAAACAGAATCTAGCAGCACATTAAAAGGGTCATACACCATGATCAAGTGGGGTTTATCCCAGGAATGCAAGGATTCTTTAGTATATGCAAATCAATCAATGTAATAAAACATATTAACAAACTGAAGGAGAAAAACCATATGATCATCTCAATAGATGCAGAAAAAGCTTTCGACAAAATTCAACACCCATTTATGATAAAAACCCTCCAGAAAGTAGGCATAGAGGGAACTTACCTCAACATTATAAAGGCCATATATGACAAACCCACAGCCAACATTGTTCTCAATGGTGAAAAACTGAAACCATTTCCACTAAGATCAGGAACAAGACAAGGTTGCCCACTCTCACCACTGTTATTCAACATAGATTTGGAAATTTTAGGCACAGAGCAGTAAAAGAAATAAAAGGAATCTAAATTGGAAAAGAAGAATTAAAACTGTCACTGTTTGCAGGTGACATGATACTACACATAGAGAATCCTAAAGATCCCACCAGAAAACTACTAGAGCTAATCAATGAATTTGGTAAAGTAGCAGGATACAAAATTAATGCACAGAAATCTCTTGCATTCCTATACATTAATGATGAAAAATCTGAAAGAGAAATTAAGGAAACACTCGCATTTACCATTGCAACAAAAAGAATAAAATACCTAGGAATAAACCTACCTAAGGAGACAAAAGACCTGTATGCAGAAAACTGCAAGACATTGATTAAAGAAATTAAAGATGAAACAAACAGATGGAGAGATATACCATGTTCTTGGATTGGAAGAATCAACATTGTGAAAATGACTCTACTACCCAAAGCAATCTACAGATTCAATGCAATCCCTATCAAACTACCAGTGGCATTTTTCACAGAACTAGAACAAAAAATTTCACAATTTGTTTGGAAACACAAAACGCCCTGAATAACCAAAGCACTCTTGAGAAAGAAAAACAGAGCTGGAGGAATCAGGCTCCCTGACTTCAGACTATACTACAAAGCTACAGTAATCAAGACAGTATGGTATTGGCACAAAAACAGAAATATAGATCAATGGAACAGGATAGAAAGCCCAGGGATAAACCCGCACACATATGGTCACCTTATCTTTGATAAAGGAGGCAAGAATATACAATGGAGAAAAGACAGCCTCTTCAATAAGTGGTGCTGGGAAAACTGGACAGCTACATGTAAAAGAATGAAATTAGAACACTCCCTAACACCATACGTAGAAGTAAACTCAAAATGGATTAAAGACCTAAATGTAAGACCAGACACTATAAAGCTCTTAGAGGAAAACATAGGCAGAACATTCTATGACATAAATCACAGCAAGATCCTTTTTGACCCACCTCCTAGAGAAATGGAAATAAAAATAAAAATAAACAAATGGGACCTCATGAAACTTAAAGCCTTCTGCACAGCAAAGGAAACCATAAACAAGACGGAAAGACAGCCCTCAGAATGGGAGAAAATATTTGCAAACAAAGCAACTGACAAAGGATTAATCTCCAAAATATACAAGCAACTCATGCAGCTCAATATTAAAAAAACAAAGAACCCAATCCAAAAATGGGCAGAAGACCTAAATAGACATTCCTCCAAAGAAGATATACAGATTGCCAACAAACACATGAAAGGATGCTCGACATCACTAGTCATTAGAGATGTGCTTTGTCTTTACTTCTTGGGGACTCTTGCTTCCAAGCCAGTTCATAAATCATTGTCATCCATGAAAAGTGGGAATTAGTATCCTCATTTTATAAATAAGACTACTAGTAAACAATAGCTATTAAGTGATTTGCCTGAGGTCACACAGCTAATAAGTAATCGTGTCCTTATCCTTATTCTTGGATTGTGGTTTGGTATAAAGACAGAGCAAATCCTGTTCGTTCTGGATAGAAGCTGGGAGTTCACAGAGGGTGAGAAAATCTACAGAAGCAAAATGGAGGTGAGAATTAGAAATGCAGGCAATGAGGATGCCAGGAAAAGCAAGGTCAACTGAGGAAATCTCCTCAAAAATAAGGCAGATCAGGATAAGAGCAAGACCTATCTTTGGCGCTTTGAATTGGCAAGACTGAGCCCGGAAACCCGCCCAGCAAGGAGAAAGGGCAGAGCACCTTTGATGGATGCCGATGCCTTGGAGCTTGGATGGGAAAAGCTGAGAAGCTTTGAGAACCTACGCAACCAGGAAGAAGGGGGCCAAGTAGAGCAAACCTCACAGCAAAAGTATTTATGAAAATATGTTTTTTACCTGTTGCTGTTGTGAATTGTCTGGTAGCTTCATCAGGAGGCATGAAGAAGCAGAAAGATGACTTGGAGGCTAGCTCATTTGCAGGCTGAGGCCTCTAAATACTGAGAAATTCACTTTCCAAGAAGAAAAATAGCCTGCAGGTAGTGCTGGGTTCCCATAACCCTGATGAGGCCCAAACAGCCAGCAACTATTTTGTCCTAAAACCAATCTTCCCTTCTCCTAAATCCCAGTGTCACGTCCCAGTGTCCTCTGATTGTCGTCAGTTATTATGTAATATCACAGGTGATCTTTTCGCGTATTTATGCTCTCTCCCCTACTAGACTATAAACTCTTGCCAAGATGAGGGCAGATAGCATTCTTCTCTGATTTTCTTATGGATGCTGCTGAATCTAGTGGACCTGTTTATCGAATACTTGATTTACTCTCCTCTTGCAACAGCACAGAAATGATCCCTGCAGATGGGCCCTTTCTGAGCCTATGTGGCCGAGGGTGGGTTCCCTGGCAAGCAGAAACTGAGATGGAAATTACAGCTCAGGGTATTGATTAAGGTGCACTCTGGGGATCAATACCTGGGGAGGGGGAAGAAGGAAGCAGACAAGGAAGAGCAAGACATCGAGCTGCACTGGGGGCCCTACAACAGCCCTGGGTGGGGGGGGCCCGGAGCTACAGTGGCCCTTCAGAGTTGTCTCAAGTTGGGTGATGTGGACAGGACCTTACTTCCTCATCGGTCAGTTACTGGATGTGGGCCACCTGCGAAGGGATGGGGCCGTGAGGGAGACAGCTATTTACAGCCCTTGAAGGGGCTGGCAACTCTCTTAGCAGCCAAAGAGCAGCAATTCTTCAGTGAAGGGAGATCTGGACACAGTGCGTCCCGGTGCAGACTCACGCTAGGTAACTCCAGAGAAATGGAAGTCTTTCTTTAAAGGCAGGAGTTATCTGTATACTCTAGTTTGGAGTACTTCTCTGAGCCCAAAGACAAGGGTATCAGTGCCCACCGCTATGTTCATTATTTCCTGATTGAGTCCAAGTTGCATTTGTTCTGGTGGTTTGCGAATTTGCTGTCAGCACCTAGAAAAGAAACAGTTTTTTAAAAAGTCAAGCACTGCCTTCGCCACTGTGTCGAGACACTTTCAGACTAAGTCCCCAAGGTGATGCTATGTGGCCTAAGAAATACTGACTGAGGGCTTCTCTGGTGGCGCAGTGGTTGAGAGTCCGCCTGCCAATGCAGGGGACACGGGTTCGTGCCCCGGTCCGGGAAGATCCCACATGCCGTGGAGCGGCTGGGCCCGTGAGCCATGGTCACTGGGCCTGCGCATCCGGAGCCTGTGCTCCGCAACGGGAGAGGCCACAACACTGAGAGGCCCGAGTACCGCAAAAAAAAAAAAAAAAAAAGAAATACTGACTGAAATGGCACTTATGCTCAATTGCGATTCTTTGTTTCCTTTTTCTAAGAGGACTTCAACTACATTCTGGACTGAAAACACAAGTTTGGGATTGACGTGTACATGTACACACTGCTATATTTAAAATGGATAACCAACAAGGACCTCCTATATAGCACAGGGAACTCTGCTCAATATTATGTAACAACCTAAATGTGAAAAGAATTTGAAAAGGAATAGATACGTGTGTATGTATAACTGAATCACTTTGCTGTACACCTGAAACTAATGCAACATTGTTAACCAACTATACTCCAACATAAAATAAAAAGTTTAAAAAAAGGAAAAAAAAAACGGCAGATGGAGAGAAACAGTCTGCTGGTACCGTTTGCTGGGTTCTTCGCAGGAGTCACCTTCTCCTGCAGGTGCAACCAGCTAACGTTAGGAAGCGAGCAGAGCGACTTGGATGGGAAGAGCTAGTGGAAGATATGCAGCTGGCCAGAGCGTCCCTCCCTCCCTGTCTAGACGAATCAGCAGATCGCACACCTGCTACTGCATGGCCGCCTCTGCGCAGCCCGGCGGCACAGCTGCAGGACACTCTGCTTCTGGCCGGCTGCCCCAAGCTTCGCCTGTCCTCGGGGATGGGGCCCTCCCAAGGCAAGTTCAACTGGGTTCTTTGGCAGCCGAAGTCTACACGGACCCTGCAGGGAGTGGTTGAGAAAAGTGAGTTTGACATGCTTGGAAATATTTAGATCCGGGATGTAAACTGCAAAGAAAATATTTACTCTGTTTGTTTTAATACCACAGAGGGGTTTGGATCCAGGGAATCTTCAGAGAAGTATAAAAGGCTCCTGCCAAGACACCAGTTTAACAATTTGGTCGGTGACAAAAGGGCATCCTGTTTAACGAGTCTGAATTTAAGTAACATGTCTCCAGGGTATTAATGTGTCTGTCCCATCGGTTTACAGGGCTGTTTTCTTTAACCTGTGAATTTTGGGGTTTGGTATCTGAACTGGGACAGAATCAAAATACTCTCCTTTGGTAGAAAGCAAGCAAGCAGGTCCTACGAAGCTGAAGCGGCTGCTAGCTGAGCACAGACAAAAAACTCCCCATGACCACTCGACTCCTCCGAGTACCCAGCTCTTCCTAGGAGACACGTTTGCTCACGGCCCTCGGTGAAAATTCCCTTCCGTGTAGTAGCCTAGAGTTCAGATATACTGTCGAGTGCTACAGAACCATCTAACAGTATTCTTGGTCAGTGGGTTTTAACCAGGAATTATGATAAAAAAAAAAAGAAGCCTTTGTAAACTTGGAAAAGTTGCCTGTTTTGAGTTTTTGTCTTTCATGGAGAGATCTCACCTTGGGCAGAACTTTTAGGACCCACCCTGACTTCCCTCTGGTTTCCCTCTAGTTTTCTGTTGGCAGAATGGGAAAGTTACTTCTAAAGGGAGGTTTAAAAAAAAAGTCTCAGCTATGCACACATTTGTGGATCTGTTGGGAGAAGAAACACAAAAAATGAAGCTGGCACCAGAGTATTCCCCACAAGAGTCTGTAAGAGATGAACTGGGACCCTTTCCTGCCTTCAGATGGTACACCAGGCAGAGAAAATCGTAACCAGTTTTCAACTCTCAGGAAAGTGGATTCCGTGATCTCTTAGTTTCCTCTTCCACCATCTATTGCTTCCCTTCTCTGGCAATTTTTCTTTCAATGAAGCCCCTTTTGCTGTACTGCCAAGCCGATGCCTCCTGTATAATTGACATGGAGAACGAACAGCTGCTTCTCAATGGTTGGTCACAGTTGTATTTCAATTGTCTTTCAACACCTGTGAAACAGAATTCCTGTTCAGAATTTTGTAACAGTCGACCAGAAGCAGAGAGTCTCTTCCCCTCTCTCTGGTGGTGGAGATTCTTGTGTTCTACTTCCTTTTTAGAACCCTTACCCTTTCTGCATCCCCTTTGACTATTGTCACCATACATGTGATTCCAACTAAATCTGATGTCTGTTGCTGAAAGTTCGAATATTTAAGGTCCTCTAGTCCATTTCTTCCTGAGTCACAAGAGAAAGTTATCCCACTTCTAACCACTTAAGAATTAAGGGAAGAAAGCCTTTTAGTACCCAAGTTGTTATTCTGACATAACCCAGTTTTTTTCACATTTCTGCTTAGTTGCTAATTAATCATAGGAACAGCTACAACGGGGAAAATTCAGGCATGCAAAAAATTATATTTACTAATGAACTAATTTGCATGGAAACCATTAGAAAAATATAGACATACTTGATTTATAGCAGCTTAGAACAAAGAGGGATAGGAAAGATTAATTAGTCTAAATCTAGTTGCTCTCATTTTGGAGGAAAGAAACCAAGCTAGAGCAGTGGAGTAATTTTTTTGAGTCAGATAACTAGTCTCTGGGGTAGCTCAGATATCCTAGAGCTCAATTCTCCATTTTGGTAGTAGCTTTCTTGGTCTTTGACAAATGGTGGTCTGAAATCAGAACAAGGAAGGTTCTGGAACATTGGAAGGGAAGCTGAAATAACTATATCTTGTCGTTCTGCCGGCCAGAATATTTCTCCTGCTCTCTAGATCAGACTGAAGTTCCATCTGGGAGAGGTTTGTACATTAACTGTAGTATTTGTTCACCTCTAAAGTTCAAGTCTTTCTGGGAGCTATCCATTTTACACTGTTTAGGCTCTGATGCACAGAATGAATGAGGAGTCTGAGGGGAGGTTTGGATAGAGTGAGAAGAAGAGGCACAGTAACGAGGAATTTCTTAAATGCCATTTAACGTAAATGTAATGTGATGTTATGAGTGTGTATTAGTTTGCCACTGCCACTGTAGCAAACTGCCACAAACATGGTGGATTAAATAATATAAGTTGATTATCTTACAGTCTGTAGGCTAGAAGTCTGGAATGGGCTTCACTGGGCTAAAATCAAGATGTCGGCTGGGCTGCATCCCCTTCTAGAGGTTCTCGGGGAGAATCCACTTTCTTGTCTTTTCCAGATTCCAGGGGCTGTCTAGCATTGGATCGCCCTGACTTAAGGGCCCACCCATGTAATCCAGGACCATCTCCTTATTTAAGGTCAGCTGACAAGCAGCCTCAACTCCGTCTGCAGGCTTGATTCCCTCCGTCACATACCCTGAGCTATTCACAGGTCGCAGGGAGTTGGGGGCGGGTATCTTTGGAAAGCATCTTCGTTCTACCTACCACAGGCTGTAACAAACAAAACAAAAAGCTAATCTCAAAGGCTTACATAAATAAAAGTTTCTTCGTGCCCCTCATCGGGTGTCTTCGCCGGGACAGCCTTCCTGGGGACTGTGTTCAGGGACCCCGGGTTCCTTCCAGCATCTGGGTCCGCCTTCCAACGGGGCTTCACGGTTTTCTCCATTCAGTTACCATGTGCAGAAAGAGAGGAGGGCTCTCGTATGTGTCATTTTATGGATCAGGCCTGGAAATAGTGAAGGTTATTTCCTCCCATATTCCCTGGGCAGTACTCAATTATGTGGCTATGAGACAGCCTGGGGCCTGGGACCCGGGACCCTTTGCCACAGTGCTTGCACCTGGACAAACGTCTCTTTGAGCAACAAAATACAGAGAAACTATGAGGGACTAAAAATAGCTGCACACATGCACAATTGGGGCAAATTATGAACAATAAGATACAAAAAGACCAAAAACCCAACTGCCACTTCTGAGGAGCCGGGAGCGACAGCAGAGTCCTGCGCAGGCCCCGTGCACTCAACACCACCAAGGGGTGGGCAGCCCACTTCAGCCACCACTCCTGCCCGACCCCTGGACCCGCGCCTACCCTCACCCCATACAAGGAGCCCTCACCCCCACTTCGGGGAGCAAGCAAGGGACCTGTTACTTGTTTTCTCTCCCCCCCCTGCTGCAGCAGGGGCCCCAATAAAGCCTTGCCTGAATTTCTGGACTGTCCCCTGATCAATTGCCATCGATTAAGGAGGCCAAGAACCCCGGTTTGTAGTAGCCACACCTAAGAACAATGGAAGTCGGGAAATGGAGCCTATCCGTGTGCTTGGGAAAGAAAGGAAATGCACTCGATGAAGAGCTAGTCAGCCTCTGCCCAGTCTGTTCCTGGCCCCCAAACACCTGTTTCATCCTCCTACTACACCTGGAGCACACCTGTCCTTCCAGAAGGTAGAAAACCCAAGGTCACCCCCAGTCATTGCCTCAAGTTCAAATCCCAGATCTCTGAGTGATGTTCAGACCTCTAAATGAGGACTGAAGAAGGTTCCTTGAACCTACGAACCCTATGTACACACACACACACACACACACACACACGCGCGCACACACAGTATCCAATGGTGATGTATAGATAGGAAAATATGCTTTTAACCTCTTGTTTGGAAAAGGAAAGAATGAAAGACACAGCTGTTCCTGCTTCACAACAATTTTGAAATTCTTCTGGACAGATGTTACGGAGGACCCTACTCTTCGGGTAGGGCAAGTTTTTCATTTCATCCTGAATTATGCTCTCTAGAACCTCCCTCTCTAGTGCTCTCCATGGCTCCGGCCTCAGGCCTCTGGGAGGTGCTTCTGTGTCCACCACTCACCGTGGCCTTAATAAAGTGGGTACTGGGGACTATACTTGGCCCTGGTGAAGTCAGGGGACCCAGCAGTAACCTTAAAGCTTATGAAGTCAGTCTTTTAGACCAAAGCTCATGGTATCCTTAATGATATAATCGTCTCCCAAATTAGCATGCTTTATAATCTTTTTATTTCTAGGTAGTTCCATGTGCCAGTAACTGCGTTTGAAGTTTCTTTCACAGCAATGGTTCTCATCTGGTTTTCTCATTTGCTTCCTCCAAGCCAGTCTCATCCTCCTCAAAGCGTCAGAAGCTCCATGTTTGAAGACCGTCCCTTTCATCTGATCTTTATCTTATGGTTGTGTGCGCTTTTGTTCTGCTTTGAGTTTCGCTAAGAATCTTACTATATTTTGTCATTCAGAGCCCTTTGCAGTTTGTCTCTATTACCTGGGGTTCTGAAGGAGATTTTCGAAGCCTAAAAGTTACTGATCTCTGGATGCTATATACACCTTGATTTCTGCTTCAAAACAAGCTGGGTTTTGTCCGTGTCATCTCTTGTTGTATATTGCTAAGAGTAGCCAGTAGTAGCAAATAGACACTGTTAATCTCATTCTTACAGCATCTTGTGTAAGAGCTACAGGCTTAATTGTTACATGAGGTCTGGGCTGGCTTCCTATTTACCGTGCTCAACAGTTCTGTTATGTATTTTGATGTGGAAAACCATGGACTAGACCTCCACCCTTCTAGCCTCCTATGTCAGTTTCTCTACTACTTGCTGACTAAAAAGCCAGTGCCACAAATTTTAAGTTTGTGCTGTGTTAGCGCCCAGCTTCCAAATACCAGTTTCTAAATAAGTTAAGGTATTATAACAGAAGCTTTAGCGTACTAATGATTTAGTTCTAGCTCATATCATGGTCCATAGAGGCTAATTCCGATCAAGCAACTTTATATGTGGTCATTCAAGGACTCAAGTTCCTTCCGTATCTGTAGTTCTGTCTTCTTATAGGTTCACAGATCCTTCACCTTTCAGGAACAGAAAGAGCAAGGATCACTCGTACAATTTTGTTACAAACTGAGTCAGAAGTGGACATCACTTTTGCCCACATTCTGTTGTCCAGGATTAAGTCATATGGCTACATCTAGTTGCAAAGGGTGATAGGAGGCATATTGTCACTGTGTTTCCGGTGGGAAAAGGTAATGGAATTTGGTGCATATGTGCAGTCTCTGTCACACCAGAGGACGCAGAATTGAGTATACTGTGCTCCAAAAGCCAGCTGCACTTTGTTATACCGTGTTCATCAGGGTCCTGTGAACTATCGTTGATAGTTATTGAATATTTAGCGGCAGAAGCGCTGTTGATAGAATAATATTCATCTGCAAGTCATTTTGAAATCTCGAGGTGTTCAAAGCATTGTAGATCAGAAGTCATTTATTTACACGAATATATTATTATGTCATTATGTGTATTATTGATACATTTTCGATGATATCTGGTAATCGGACATCGTGTTAAGTGCTAGACGAATGGAGATCAAGAGGATACATTCTTGTCCTCAAAAAGCTCTCAGTATTCCAGAGGAGGCAAACGTGTACACAACTGACTTAAAATACAACTCGTTTTTTCTATAATAAAACCATATATGTTTGGGGTTAATATATACACCCTAGTATATATAAAATGGATAAACAACAAGGACCTACTGTATAGCTCAGGTCACTATATTCAATATCTTGTAGAAACGTGTAATGGAGAAGAATCTAAAAAAGAGTCTATCTATCTCTCTATAACTGAATCACTTTGCTGTACACCTGAAGCCAGCACAACATTGTAAATTAACTATATACTTCAATAAAAAATGGTTTAAAAAACTATATATGTGCTATAGAAGCACAAAAAAAGGAACTGTTACGTCCTGGTCTTATAGAGAAGTAAATAGGGATGGTGAGAAAAAAGTCAACAGTAATTAATGATGTCCTGTTTTTGTTTTTTGCTTTGCTATGTAAGTGTACTACCTCATTAAATAAGAAAGCTTGTGAGGAGGGGGTTATCAAAATACTAAACACGCCAAACTGAAAAAGTAAAAATGAAAAGTATTTTAAAAGGTCAGAGGTTTTTCTAGTTCAGTGTTTAGGAAAGAGGTATTGAAATCTTAAAATCTAGAATAATGTTCAAGCTAAGAAAATCAGCAAAGCCATTCCCGCCCCCCCCCCCCTTTCATGGTTGCCATTTGGACTGAATAGGTTAATGGTCCAAAGTTTGTTTCTGAGATGCCTCCAGTAGGGCACTCGGGCCACCTCCCATGATGGTAGGTCCCTGCTGGCTCTGATGAAGCCAGACTTTCATTAAGCCTCTCACCACCAGTGGCTGGAACCCATCCACTTCATGCGAATAGACAACCACAAGTATTCCGTTCCGTATATCAGTACCAGAAACTAGAAGCATGGAATGCACACAGTATGCTTTGAACCTCATAATTGTTCCTTGTAATAATAATTTTTTACATTTGAACCTATGAGTTATCAAGGAAAAAGAAATACAAAGCCACTCTGGTTGAAGGATAGACTTAAAATAACAGGAATTATGGAGATGGAAAAATACCACTTTTCTTTGTTGGCCCAAGGATTTATGTTTGGGGAAAAAATGATTCAGAGGTGATGGCCTTTCTTGGATATTAACAAACTGTAGAACAGTTTGCATCCCTGACAGTGGATGGTGTGTAAATTCTGATAGGGAGGGAGCTGTGGCAGAGAAAAAAAGAGAGCTAAGCTCAGGCAGCTTGATGTTTATAAAGGGAGAGACTCTGGATTCTTTTTGTAAGGAAAATTTATTATGAAAGTCTCTTCAGCCTTTACTGGAGAGTGAGAACATTTGTTGTGCTTTAAACTGGAATACGAATATTGCTGAAAGTGATATATCCATACAAACAACATGTTTTTCCCAGCCAACTTGTTATACTTAACTCACGCTTATCAGATTCTGAGCCGTATACAAATGAGCTCCAGATGGGAGAAACAGTCAAACATTTAAACATTAGAAATCCCGCAACAAAGAATAAAGAAAAGATAGACTTTTTTTCCCCCAGATTTCCAAAGAGGAGAAATTGAAAGGAAAACGTTGACAGTTGGAGTTTCACTACATTTTAAAAATTTCATACTTAAAAAAATATATTTTTTATTGAAAGGCAAACTACAGAGTACAAAACCAGGGGAAAGCGTTCGTCTCTCTTCTTAATGCCACATGCAAATTTATAACAAAATAATTAACTAATAGATATACTGTCCAGTGTTACAGCTAATTTATAAGTGAGCAAATATAAATAATAGATATGCAAATAAAAATGTTTATGCTAGTAATTTAAAAATTATCATTAAATTGAGATTAAATTTCACCTATTAAATTATAATAAACCTCAAAACAGAACTTTAAAGGGAGCAAAACATCATGGAACTGATTTTCCTTCATCCCTGATGATGTTTGTAAACCGGTAAAAACGTTTTGGAAAATGCAACTTGAAATTTCACGTACTTGTTGATTGAATGAGCTGGGTTCAGAGGTGTGAAACTGTGAAATAATTCTATTTTATCTTCCACAGTAGCCTGTCCAAATTGTGTGTTGGATCTTCCTTCTTTGCCTTTGGACGAAAACCTCTGGTAGACTCATTCTCAGGTACACAGAAGTCCAGTTTGAGACTAAGAAACAAAACACAGCACCAATCCTTCGTTGTATAACGCCGTTTCAGACCTCTTCTCTGGACTCCTAACTTGGAACTGGTAACCCTCTAGTGGGAAGGTGGATACTCTCGTCGTTTTTCCGCCTGGTTCTTTCCTTCCTCCTCCCTTACAGTGTTGCTTCTTGGCTCCCCCTCGGCGATAAGGAGTCCGAGAAGAGGAATCAGGGCTCAAAAATTATCTATCACTTGGTGCAGTGTGTAATCTGGGTCCAGAGTCCGATGACGGAGACAGGTACTTAAATGCCATCTTTCTGCCTCAGGGTATCTATGGATTCTTCGAAGATTACCGCCGCCGCTGTGCGCTGACCTGAGCGACACCCAACGTGTGCCTGTGCAGGACGTCCATCTACTTCCGCTTCTGCTGCTGAGCTCTGCGTCACCTTTTACTCCCGCGGGCCCTCAGCCCTTGTAGGAAACCACATGATGAGATCCTCTCCAGGTGGCACCTGCCTCCCTGCCCTCTGTAGAGTCCACCCTGATCCAGTTTTTTCTCTGTGTTCAGCCATGCGAATTCCTTCCATCCAACCTCTTGCCTTCAAAGTTTTTCAGGCGAGAGCCAGCCTCTTGGTTTTCCAAATTCCTCACATGTCAAGATCAAAGTTTTCTCCCTGGACCTGAGGTTGGTTAACAAAGCATAGTGGAGGGGAAGAAAAGCGTGGGGTTTACTGACAGTTGTTCTAAAACATTATTTATCCATCTTCCTAATGCACTCTTAGCTTTTGTTCTATAATGGAAGGTAGGCGATAGGCTAAGCGGGGCTGAACCTGGTTTTGGCAGCCTCCTTTGCAGGTCACATGTAAACGACCAGGCGTCTCTCTCTAGGAGGTAGGGGCATTTGTCACATAACTTTTCAGCTTTGAAATCCCAGCCAAAATTGAAACAATGAAACAAATCCCATTTAGACTTTACACATATAAAAAAAAATCTTCAAAATTTTCTAAACGTTGTAGACCATGGGGTGGAAAAGACCCCGTGAATTATGTAAGAGCATATTATGCATTAAGATAGTTATTGTAGTGTTAATGATAAAACTGTAGAATTCCAAAATGGTAATTTGGAAGTAATCCAGAGTCCTATGATAGGAGAATGGCTCAGGAAGTTAGGACATAGCTCTATTAAGGGAGACCATGCTACTAAAGTAACAGTAACAGACTACGCTGTCACGTGGGAAAATACAGTTCAACGTTAAGTGGGAAAAGCAAGATACAAAACTGTCTTCACGCTACGTTTACAACTCTGTAAGATACTTATCAAGAAGCTTGGGCTAGGAAGTCAAACAGTTAGTTTTCTACTCACTCCTCTGTGACTTGGTAGTTTGATAGCCTTGGGGAAGTTATTTAAAACCTCCAGCTCTTCTCTCTAAAAGAAGGATCATACTTGCTATTGTTGTCATGAGACTTACGTGAGCTGAGGCAGAGAAAGTCTTACTGGGAACTTAGTAATTACTCAAAAAGCTTGGGAAAGACATACAAAAATGAAAAATAGGAATGAGGTTAAAATAGTAATATTTCTTTTACCCTGTTTATAATCTTCCTTTAACAATGTTATATTACTTCCATGATTAAAAACAGACTCAAAGAAACCGAGTTATCAGGAGGTCAATATCCTGGCGATGCCACAGCCCACAGAGTCGGAGGACGACTCCTAAACGGGAGGCTGCACCAAGCTGAGGCTTCCTCACATTTCATGGACAAATCTGTTTCCCAACAGATTGTGTGAAACAGTCTAAAAAAAACACATCCCAGTCATTGGTGTTCTCTAGCCATCTTTGCATCCCCTGGGTATCACTCCCTTAGACTTCAGATATATGCTACAGTGGCTCACCTTGCTTCTTCCCAGTCCATTTATGTCACATGATACAACCCAAATAAAATATTTCAGAAATAAACCAAGGCTAATATCTTCTGATGGAAGAGGGAAAATTACAGTCTCCTAGAGTAGGTTTAATTCAAACAAGAGAATATATCTTGGCAAACCTTTCAGTGACTTTTATTACAGTTTACTGTATGCCCTCATTATCAGAACTATGATATGCACATACCTTGGGTATTAAAGTAAACCACTTCTGAAGGTTTGCAAATAAACTCCCTTCCTAATGCATTATCACTCTTTCATTTACTGCTATTTGCACTTGTAAAAACATTACATGCATTATTTCAAACTAAGAAGAGAGCCAACCATAGCGTTTAAAAAGGATGAAAAGGTTGAAAATTTTAAAGGTCTTTGTTGAATGCATTTATGACTAGGACCTTGACCGTTTCCCAGAAATATCTGATTAACCTAAACTAATCTCTCAAGTCTAAGTAAAATTAACTTTTGCATATTTACTTTTCACGTGGCCTTATGCTGTTGCTTCTAGTGAGAACTAGTCAACCTGCTCAATCAAAAATAAAAAAATCTATATTCTCATACTTGAGGGGAAAGTTAAATAATTACAACTGCATGTCCCGTTTCATGGTTGTACCCGGATAAATGATTAAAAATAGCCCCCCAAATAGAAACATATCCAACAGAACATTTAAGAATTATCTTCCTTTGACCTTTCATTATTTAAAGAAAAAATGGTAAAGTTTGGCTGGGACCTTGTAGTCAATTATTTTTAGAAGGAACTGGGGGACTTCCCTGGTGGCGCAGTGGTTAAGAATCTGCTTGTCAATGCAGGGGACACGGGTTCGAGCCCTGGTCCAGGAAGATCCCACATGCCGCAGAGCAGCTAAGCCCGTGTGCCACAACTACTGAGCCCGCGTGCCTAGAGCCCGTGCTCCGCAACAAGAGAAGCCACCGCAATGAGAAGCCCACGCACCGCAACGAAGAGTAGCCCCCGCTCGCCACAACTGGAGAAAACCCCGTGCACGGCAGCGAAGACCCAGCGCGGCGAAAAGTTTTTTAAAGGTCGTAAAAGGAACGTGGAGTTGAGGTTAGTAGCTCATTGAAATTTGAGTCCAGTGGTATATCAATCAACTTTGGCTAGAAAACAATAGGAACTCAGTGGCACACAGTGTCTCACTTATGCGTCTGCCTGGCAGAAGGGAGGCAGGACTTCTCTGGTCTTGGCTGGGATCAGCTGGACTCGGGCTCCAGCCACAGATTCAGATCAGCTTTGTTGCAGGTTTGTCCTCAGGGACCAGGAACCAGGAGACTAGATGGGGAATGTGCTCATGAAGGGGGGAGGGATGATCCCGAAGAGAATGAAGAAAAGCAAACGGTGCTTCTCAAGGCCCAGACCACGAACTTGCACACTGTCCTTTCCACGCCCCCATCATTGTAGGTCACACGTTCATGTGTTGGAGAGATATACTCCCTCCCACAGGAAGTGGGGAAGAAGAGACGGACTGTCCCTGACTAACAATCTAATCTAACACGAGCAATACATACATTGTATTTCGTGTTCCTATAACGATGCCGTAATCACATCAACCTCATTGCTAAATTGTCTCACTTTTTTTCTCTTCAGTGTTTCTCATACCTCTCCAGTGTTCTCCATTCCATGTGTGTAACATACTTTCCTTAAACTGTTACAGTGGATTCCCTCCCTGTGTTTCAGGCACCTTACCTGTACCTTCTACAGGACTGTCATTGTTAACTTTTTAACATAAAATGTGGACCTGTTATTCCTCCCCTTATAATTCAGTGAACTCTCCATCTTGACGGGGGGGCAGACTTTCTTAACGTGGAATAAATGACCCTGTCCATCTAATTTCTTCCTTTCCCCTCATCCCTTTCCTGAACCAATTCCCATACTACGTTTTAGACATGCATACTCTTCCTGCGATCTCTCACATGCTCCAGGCCCCTGCACCTGCCCTAGCGTCTATCCCCTCCCCCTGGTCCATGGGTCAGAATCCTCGTCATCCTTGAACTGCAGCACTTGTCTGAAGCTGTACCAGTCAGGCAAGGGTAATGTATAGAGCAGTAACAAACGACAGTGGCTTCTAACCACAAAGCTTGCTTTCTTGTTCAAATATATGTTAATTGCTGGCTGGCTTTGGATCGCTTCCTTCCAGGATTCAGTCTGATAGAGTAGCTCTTATAAAATGAGACATTTCACCATAGGATAAATAAAAATGTAGCATGCACTGGCTCTTAAAACTTCTGCTTGGGAGTGACCCATGCCGCTTCCACTCATTTTATTGGCTAAAGCAAGTCACATATCCACTTCAGAGTACAGTAGGATGGAGGTGAAAACCTGTTCTTCCGAGACAGACACCTGAATGTCAGCTAGTAAGTATTTTGAAGAATAAGGAGATACACCACAGAAGCTGTCCTTTTGTCTTCCTGTTAGACTTAAAGATTCCTTCCACAATGTAACAACAACAACAATTAATGTGTCTACTTTTTATTTAAAGGAATAGGGGTGTATATAATATATACATCTTTATGGATCACCCAGTTCACTGATACACACATTTTCTACTTTCCACTCAGTGGCGTTACTCAACTTTCTGCCACAGTGTAACAAAGATCCCTCTTCTTCCAGTTTGCAATAACGTTTACTTCATTGCCTGCCAGCCTTCACCTGGAGCTTCTATCGACCACAGGCTTCTATCGACAATTTCTTCCAGGCCCGCAGGCTGTTCCTAACACTCTTCTCAAAGCCCACTGCCTAGTTCCAAAGCCACCCCGAAATTTTGGGTTCGTATTTTGGCAATGTTCCACTCTTGATATTAATATATGTGTTAGTTATATATTGCTCTGTGATAAATTACTACAAAACTTAGCATCCTGGGCTTCCCTGGTGGCGCAGTGGTTGAGAGTCCACCTGCCGATGCAGGGGACACGGGTTCGTGCCCTGGTTCGGGAAGATCCCACATGCTGCGGAGTGGCTGGGCCCGTGAGCCATGGCCGCTGAGCCTGTGCTTCGCAATGGTAGAGGCCACAACAGTGAGAGGCCCGCGTACCGCAAAAAAAAAAAAAAAAAAAAAAAAAATAGCATCCTAAAAAAACAAACACTCACGATCTCAGTTTCTGGATGATCTCACCAAGAATGTTTCTAGCCCGGGTGTTGAGAGCGCCGCTTGGTTTCTTCCTTCTGCTTTCAGTAAGATGCAAGAAGGGAGAGATAAGCTAAAGAAAAGGCTGTTGATTTGTTTTAATGATTGTTTTGAAGATTCCCAGGGTCTAGCACAGGGTTCAAGGCATAGAGGAAAGAGACTCGAATAAAAATGACTAACTGAATGAATCAATAAAAATTTAACCAAGATAGTAGGACACGGAATGTACTCTATGATACTACAGTGGTGGATACACGTCACTACACGTTTGTCAAAACTAATAAAATGTACAACACCAAGAGTGAACCCTAATGCGAACTGTAGACTTCAAGTGATAATGGCGTGTCAGCATAGCTTCGCTGACTGTGACAAATACTCTGCTCTGGCGGGGGCTGGAGATACAGGGAAGCTGTGCCTCTGTGAGGAGGGGGTGTGGGAGCTTTCTGCGCTTTCCTCTCAATTTTGCTGAGAACCTAGAACTACTGTAAAAATTCAAGTCTATTATCATTTTTTTTTCTTTTTTTTTTTGCGGTACGCGGGCCTCTCACTGTCGTGGCCTCTCCCGTTGCGGAGCACAGGCTCCGGACGCGCAGGCCCAGCCACTCCGCGGCGTGTGGGATCCTCCCGGACCGGGGCACGAACCCGCGTCCCCTGCATCGGCAGGCGGACTCTCAACCACCGCGCCACCAGGGAAGCCCCCTATTATCTTTTTTAAAAATACCACTTGGGGGAAAGTCTTTTAGCCAAAATAGTCTCACTTAAGTCAGTATGTACTGAGCGTTCAGTTTTGACTGTTATCCCTGTGGCTCTGTTCCTGACCAAATTTAGGTGACTCTTGGAAGAGTCCACCAAGGACAAGTTTAATAATCAGAGGGACAGAAGTAAGAGGGTAGACAGGGCGACAAGTCGGAAGCCCACACCGAGTTTTTTCACTCCAGACCCTCTGGTCCTAGATTGAATCTTTGGGTCTGGGTACCAGGCGTGCGTGCGTCAGTTCCGGGACCCTTTAAATTAGTCTATAATAGCGTGGTACCATTTCAGCAGCCCCCTAGGCTGGAGTCAGTTGGTCAGTTGGCCCCTTCATGCCTCAAAAACAGATTGTTTGGGGTCACGGGTGTTTCTGTGACAGATTTGTTCCTTTATCAGTGCCTCTGAAGAGCAGCGGGACTCAGCCATTTGGGACATCTGACTACCTGTTGTACTCCTTCCTGCGCTGTGGATTTCTGCTAGGGACTGTCAGGTTCCTGCTTCTTCTCCCAACCAAGATGTGGGCGAGTGATGCGTCTGCACGAAGAACAGGACACCGTGGAGGCCTGGGCAAGCGGGCCCGTAGCCTGCAGCATGGATTGCCCACGGTGAGTCTAACGTTTTACTCGACTCTGGGAGCACACCCAAGTAAGGGGATTATAATCCTTCAGCTGTGTTTTCAGGCGGCCTGCGTTCCCTGGAAGGTCAAGGTACAGCCTATGAATTTGACCTGATGAAAGTTACTAAAAACAAGGCGTTAGAAAAGAGTCAGAGAAAGGGGTGAGCTTAGTAACACCTGGGATGACTGCCTTGAACCCCACAGTTATCTACCTTCCTGTGAAACCCCAGGAGTAATGTTCACCCTCAGTAATTGTAGCTAAACTGGAAACTGTACTAGACTGGGAATTATGGTGATTCCCCTGGTTGTAGAGGAAAGAGTCCTTCGGCTTCACCTCCGCCTGATACCCTGCTAGATGTGACAGCAGTGACATCGGTTGCATGTATGGGTGGAGGGGAGTGAGAGACAGTGTCAGAGGTAGGAAATTCCAGTATGCATTCGGAAGAGCATTTCTTCTTGCTTGTTTATTCCCCACAGAGAATCAACGAGAAGCATTTTTTCTCCTTGTAAAATCAATGCCTTTAATTCTCTAAAATGTATGGATGAGAAGGGAAATAGTTTACTGCTTGGGCATTGGTTCTTGTCAAGGTGACAGAGTGAGTGTAGATGTGATTGACAAATAACCATACAAAAATACTAGTCTTTTTTAATGACATTAGGCTGACTCTGGACAATTTTGTCATGAAAAGCTAGAGACACTGCATAGCCATTGTGCTCATGCTTTCTGGTGGACCATCTACTTGTATGACCTCAGAATAAGGTCATGAAATGTGCCAGAGTTGGTGGAGAAAAACTTGTGTCTTTGAAATTTAAGAGCATTTGTTATTCCCTCTGGTGGCCTTTCTGAAATTCTGTGAGTAGGACTTACCTAGTTTGATTCTTCAGTACTTGGAAGTACTGAATAGTTTTTCTTGGAAGTGACCAGATGGAAAAAATTAAACATGTTTTAGAAGAGCTATTAATGCTGGGTGGATTTTTTCTAGAAGCCTTTTTATTTTTATTTAGATTTCGATCAAGAATATTTATGAGATTAATATTAGCTTATCCAACGTGATAAAATGTGTTTTGGTTAGAATTTTAAGCCATGGCTATATGCATTGATGGGCTCGACCTTGTTTTTGATGATCATCTTTACCTCTTGAGCATTTGGAAGACAACAAAATGAAACATTTTCACAAGAAGTTTGGCTTCAAATGGCGTAAGCTATTGTCTTTAAAGATATGAACCTGAGGGAGCAGTGATATTGTCTCCAGAATCTTTTCATAGAGGACATTTAGTCCCATTTATATTGCCCTAATGGATATTTCTTGGTAAAGAACAAGCACCAAATGTATAATGGGGAGCCCTCAAAGAATGACCAGGTTTTTTTTTTTTTAACTAGACTTCTTTTCCTAAAAGAGCAATTTTACAGAAAAATAATGAGTAAACCCAAAGAAATTCGTTTTCTTCTTAATATTTTGTAATCCTATGCTGTCAACCCATCTACAATTAGATAAAGTTTAGGTGTTGAAATGCTCAAAATTTCCACAAAAAGGAGAACATTTTGTAATATTTTCATGGTGCAGACACAAATACTGTGGAGTGGACAAAGAAAGAGCAGGCTTCTAACATCCAAGGAGACGGCCAAATAATTGGATGCTCTGTGAGTGCAGGTGGGTGCCTTTGCCAGAACAGTGCATCCAGGAGTTAGTGTGTTCCCCTTACAGTTTTACGAGGCAGAGGTTGCGATGTAGAAAGAAGAGAAAAGACTTTGGAATAAAGCAAACCTGGGTACAAATCATTAACAGCTTCATCTTCCAGAGATTTCTGAATCTCTCCAAACATCTGTTTTCTCATTTCTTAATTTCTGAAAAATTTCTGTTAATAAATTTTTACCAGAAATGAAAGAGATGTTGGGAACCAGAGTATCTGGTGGGGTCACCAGGGTTGTCTTCCACTTGACCTTGGTATCTGTATGGGTTGGGTTTATATTTAATTTGTTAATGTCAGTCACCAGAAGGTACTCATTTGTGGGTCACAGTTTTCTCCATGCACTCATACGTTCAATAACTACTGTTAGCCTCCAGGAATCGTACAAAGGACTTGTCAAGGTAAGTGTTAACCTGTTTGAGAGTAGAAACAAAGTATCCCTTTTAATCATAAAACATAGGTAGAGAAAGAAGTGAGGATGTCAAAGAAATAAGCAATTATTTGTGTACTGTGTTTGTTTGTTTCATGACATTTCCTTCTAGCAGTTCGCTTGTTTAAAGAACGCAGAGAAGACATGATACCAGGCCTCCTCGCTTTGCATCCCTGCATTCCTCCAGTTTCCAGCCTCTCTTGGCAGTGAAATTTCTTGTCTCGTATTTACAATTGAATTCTTACTTCAACACTGCCCTTGTGACTGTAGTGGCTGGTGATGGAGCATTCATACTGTTTCTCTTGGTACAGAGCCAATCACATAAAAAGTGCAGTGAGATCATTAACATCAAGTACAAATTACGGATGGGTAGAGTACCAAAAGGAGCCGAGAGAACTGTCAGAAAGCATCAGCCCAGCAGAGGACTGTCCATTTACAAAGCATCGTACACAGCAGAATTTGGATTCTGATGAAAAGCTCCACCTCCCCAGCTAGAGTCAAGTAGCCCCAGTTTTCAGTGTTTTAGTGATAATTTATAGGGATTGGTACGTTCTGTTTATGTATTTTTTAATTATCCAAATTTTAATTTTGGAAAAGCAAATCAAATTGCATGAGTTCCTAGAACTGTTCTTTGTGGCGCCTCAGTGTTCAGTTACCCTGGAGGTGGTGAGGTTAACGCTGACCCTCAGGGCTGGAGACTAGCTCTTCTGGTCTGACCTTCCACATGGATGATCGTACCTGGAGGCAGTGAAGCTACAAAGGATACAAATGATCTGTTCCGAGGTTTCAAGAACATCTGGTAGTTTTTAGTTTTTCTTTCCTCATATTTCTCCAGTAATGTATCTTCTTTCAATGCAGAAACACCTTAGAATATAGACTGATGACAGTATGAAAGCTGTTTGGAACTGTAAATGCTGATTTTCCAAGCTGCTTTTTTTTTTAAAAGAAAAATCTACATATATGTGAAAATGCTGAGAGGAAACAATTAAAAGTAATGTCTATTTTATTGCAACTAAAATTTACAGCTTTTCAACACAGCAACTCCAGCAAGACTTGGAGAGACATCGAAAAGACTCATAAAATGCCCTTAAATATCCATTTGAAAGTGAATTTGTTTGTGGCCTTTCAGTTTTGCCAAAGAAGGGAAATTTCCTGAAACGTTTGCCGATTTTTCCTCAGACTCAGGGTATAATGTCCTAGTTACTGGGATCCTCTGGAAATTATTGAGGCAACTTGCTCATTTTCACTCATCCAGGAAATGAAATATGCAAGCATATCTTTTATGATGTGGCAATGAAAACACTGGAATGTGTTGACTGATTCCTTAGAAAGGTCAGGTGGGAAGAATGTCCTTTTTTAAGCTGCTGGTATCTGATATGTTCCCCCAGATAAACTCGGTCACAGACCTAAGACATCTTAAGAGTTCATTGGTATGCCTGCCCAATGTATAGGTTCTATCAGGTTTTCTGAACCTTGGCTCTGTTGATATTTGGGGTCAGATAATTCGTTCCTGGGAGAGGGAATGTCCTATACTAGTTGTGGGGTGTTTAGTAGCATCTTTGGCCTCTACCCACTAGATACCAGTAGCCCCCTCCCTGCTAATTATAGCAACCAAAACTGTTTCCAGACATTGCCAAATTGCCCTTGGTTGAGAACCACTGCTGTAAATCTTAAAAAATAAAAATAAAACAACTTTACTACTTCCAAGACTTAAGATGTTATCTAGGATATTAGATAGATAGATAGATAGATAGATAGAATGAAAGATAAAGATAAGTGTAGATAAATGTATACTATATATATACATACATATATACAGAGTACACACTATTTTACTTTAGTCTTCTGTGTATGTATATCTACGTAATGAGTATAAACACATATATATTTAGCCTTATACATCTATCCATATAACAAAAAGTTGTGTCTTTCATGTACAGTTTTCTACACCCTTTGATCTTTTAAAAGAAACAGGATAAGCTTAAAAATGATTTTCTTCTGTGTCTTAAAACTCTTGCAATATGCAGGACATGTGTGTTTTGAAAAGTGATTTTAATGTGTGGGCTGCCCGTTCCTTATTGATAGAAACCATTTCTTGCCTCCTACCCATCACTCTCAGATCTTAGATGGGAAGATTACGCTCCTGGGCTAGCTTCATGAGTGATCACGTCGCTGCTTTCAAATATGCTCGTTGGTGGTACAATCTTATGAGCAGCTGTCCCCAAGAGCTCCCCGACAAGTGCCCCCTTGGACTAGGTTTTCCATCTTTGCTCTCCCAACATTTCTTCTTCCTTTCCGTGCTATCGGTATATTGATTCGGATCAATATACTGATAGCATGGTGTATTGCACCATGGTGTGTGGTATAGCTCGCTCAAAGAAGCAGTCAGGAAAGCAGTGTATTGAAAACAAAGCCGTGAATCCGACCAGAAAGGTACTCAAGGCAAGTAAGAAGATGGGGTTGCATTTTTATGATGTGTGGGCAAAAGTCATCCTCGAAAAATCTGGCTCTGAGGCCAGCCATTATTCCCTTTGGGGGAAGGTGTCATGCAGAAATCTCACAGTGACGTCTGTTGTCCTCGGCGCTTCACTCGGGAGCACGGACCAAGTTTCAATCTGAGAAAGAATGTTGACTTAACGCAGCACCTTTCTCTGGGCCAAGTTGCCTTCTTTGTAATCTCTCGAGTGGTATATTTAATTTACATTTGCAATAAAAAAATATGTGAAGATAGAATTCAGCCCTCAGATTAATTATTTGGGTTTTCTAAATTCGGGAGAATTGACTTACTGAAGCATATGTTTCTGAATGTTATCTCTTTACTGAAATCTCCACAAATTGAAATTCCTCTTAGACTTGCATGATTCAGGAGTCTGATAACCTGAAAATAACCATCCGATAAAGTTACTACACCTTACCGCCATGTCTCTGATCACATATTTTCAAGAAAGCATTGAAATTTGTACCAAAGTGCTTGTGTAGGTGGTCTCTTAAAAGCTAGGCTCCATCATGGCAAGTGAGAAAAATAACTCTGTCATAGACCTAAGACCGTTTCTTGACGTCAACCTAAACGGAGTTCTGTGCTCTTCACAAGCCCCTGAATATTGGACAACTTTGAAATGTGCACATGTAAATTCCCTGTGAACCTCTAATGGAACAAAATTGAATGCCCATCTTTGTAACTTGGAGCTAATTTCATTCGTTAATAACTATACTGTCTGCAAAGGGAAGACAGATGTTAGGAGAGCACTAACAAGGCCAAGTATGTTGAAACGTGTGGGTTGTTAACCACAAAATTCACAGTAGGAGAGACTGTGTGTAGGTAAGAAATGCTATTTCTTTCTGGAAATCTAGGGTGCATGCTTATATCTCCCTTCTTTTCTTCTTTCACTGGTGCCATATAGACTGTATACATGGACACCAACATCCGTTGGCCACTTCCTGGGTGATAAGCTAGAAACGAAGCAGCAAACCTTTGTCTCATTTACACTCACAGCTGACCTGAGAGACTAGAGGGACTTTGGTGGTTACTATCGCTGTCTTTTTACCCTGGATTCTAGGGCATAAGAATCCAAGTGCTTAAATGTCTCCTTCATAATCATCAACTTATGAGGTGATTGTGGCCAGTTCTTTTGAAAATAGGAGGAAAAGACAGAGCTTCTTACCTACGGTTTATCTCTTGAAACTTGAAAAAAACCACCAGGCACACTAGGACTCCCCCATTGAATAGGTCCCATGCAGTCTGCCAGCACTGGCTAAACCAAATTCATTCCCTCAGCAGTCAACAAATATGATACTGCTTGTATGTGGAATTTGTTTTTAACATCTTTATTGGGGTATAATTGCTTTACAATGGTGTGTTAGTTTCTGCTTTATAACAAAGTGAATCAGCTATACATATACGTATGTTCCCGTATCTCTTCCCTCTTGCGTCTCCCCCCCTCCCACCCTCCCTATCCCACCCCTCTAGGTGGTCACAAAGCACCGAGCTGATCTCCCTGTGCTATGCGGCTGCTTCCCACTAGCTATCTACCTTACGTTTGGTAGTGTATATATGTCCATGCCTCTCTCTCGCTTTGTCGCAGCTCACCCTTCCCCCTCCCCATATCCTCAAGTCCGTTCTCTAGCAGGTCTGTGTCTTTATTCCTGTCTTGCCCCTAGGTTCTTCATGACATTTTTTTTTCTTAAATTCCATATATATGTGTTAGCATTGTATGTGGAATTTTAAAAAATGGTGCAAATGGACCTATTTGCAAAGGAGAAATAGAGTCACAGATGTAGAAAACAAACTTACGGTTACCAAAGGGAGAAAGGTTGGGGGAGGGATAAACTGGGAGATTGGGATTGACATATACACACTACTGTATATAAGATGGATAACTAATAAGAACCTACCCTATAGCACAGGGAACTCTATTCAATACTCTGTAATGACCTATATGGGAATAGAATCTAAAAAAGAGTGGATATACGTATATGTGTAAGTGATTCACTTTTCTGTACACCTGAAACTAACACAACATTGTAGATCAACTCTACTCCAATAAAAATTAATTTAAAAAAACAGCCAACAAATATTTTTAGTCATTTGCTATGTGCTGGGAAGTGTCCTGAGAACCAAAAATATAGCAGCAAACCATAGAAACAGTTCTCTGCCCTCAGGGAGCTTCTATTCTAGTGTCAGGTAAGGGGAGAGAGGCTGTGAGAAGATAAACCAGTAAATAGAAAAATATGACTTAGAGAGTGATAAGTTCTATAAAGAAAATTAAAGAGAAATGGGATGGAAAGTGGTGGCCAGGGTGCAGAGGAGACTTTAGATTGGGTTATTAGGACATGACTCTGAGGAGGTCACATCTGAGTTGAGACAGAAAAGACAAGAATCATCCACACATGTGGACTTAGGGGAAGACCGTTCCCGACGAAGGGAATTGCAGTAACGGCCTTAAGACCGACATGAGCCCGGTGTCCTTTACGTGTAGAAGAGAGCCTGTATACCTAGATTCTAGAGAGTGAGATTAGGTACTGCTATGGATGCAGTTATGTACTTCCGTCCCACTCCCCAACTAAAAAAAAAAAATGCCATGCGTTGAAGCCCTAACCCTCGATGTGACTGTATTTGGAGATAGTGCTTTTCAAGAGGAAATTAAAGTTAACTGAGGTCATAAGGCTGGGTCCCTAATCTGATAGGACTGTCTTCTAAGAAGAGAAATGACACCAGAGATCTCTCTCTCTCCATGTGGACACAGAAGAGGTTCCATGAGGACACAGTGAGAACGTAGCAGTCTGCACGGCAGGAAGAAACCCAACCTGCTGACACTTTGATCTTCGACTTCTAGCCTCCAAAACTGTGAGAAAATAAATTTCTGTTGTTTTAAGCCACCCAGTCCATGGTATTGTGTTAGGGGAGCTCTAACAGACGAATACAGGAGCCTTGGGTACTGCACCTGTGCATTCACCCAACTGCAGATCAGAAATAGTTTTTCCAGAAAAATTCCAGAACGTTCCAAAAGGCAAAACTTGAATTTGCCACGTTCCAGCAACCATTTATATAGCTTTTACTTCGCATTAGGTATTCTAAGTTATCTAGACACGATTTGAAGTATACGGGAAGAGGTGCGTAAGTTGTATGTAAATACTACTCCATTTTACATAATGAACTTGAGCATCACGGATTTTGGTATCTGTGGAGGCTTCTGGAGCCCATCCTCCACCAATACTGAAGGGCAATTGTTTATAAGTTTGGAGCTCAGTAGAGCAATCTTGAGTTGGAGATACAAATTTGGGATTTATTGGCAGGTGAAAGGTATTTTAAAAGGAACAAAAATTAAATTTCCTAAGAGCAGAATGTAGGTAGAAAGGAATCAAGGCTCTGTGACCCAGATCCAGGTCAGTCCCATATTTAGAGATCTCTCAAACAATTAAAGAAGAGTTAGCACAATTCTTTACAACCTCTTTCAGAAAATACAAGATGAAGAAGTACTTTCCAACTCATTGAATGAGGGCAAAACTACCTTGATATCACAACTAGACAAAGACATTACAAAAGAGAAAAGCTATAGACAATATCTCATATAAACTTAGCTGTAAAATTTCTAAACAAAGTATTAGCAACTTGAATCCAGCAAAATATATGTTAAGAGTATGCACTATGGCCCAGAGGGCTTTATTCCAGTTACACAATGCTAGTTAAATATTTGAAAATCAGTCAATGCAACCTACCATATCAACAGCTAAAGAAGAAAAATCACCTGATCGTATCAATTCATAGAGATAAAACACATGGCAAAAATTAACACTTATGTATATTGTGTACAAATTTATTTATTATGTATGTTATGTATGTTATGTATATTATGTAAAAATACTTAACGATATTTATATATTTTTAAAAGTATATGTAAGGGGGTTTCCCTGGTGGCGCAGTGGTTGAGAGTCCGCCTGCCGATGCAGGGGACGCGGGTTCGTGCCCCGGTCCGGGAAGATCCCACATGCCGCAGAGCGGCTGGGCCCGTGAGCCATGGCCGCTGAGCCTGCGCGTCCGGAGCCTGTGCTCCGCAACGGGAGAGGCCACAGCAGTGAAAGGCCCGCGTACCGCAAGAAAAAAAAAAAAGTATATGTAAGGGGACATGACAACTAAATGCAATATGGTATCCTGGATAAGATCCTGGAACAGAACAAGAACGTTGCTAATAAAAAAAAAAAGGAGCCTGCTGAAATCTGAATAAAGGCTGGAGTTCAGTCAATGGCGATGTTCCAGTGTTGGTTTCTTAGTTTTGACCAATGTACCACAGAAATGTAAGGTGATAGCATTAGGAGAAACATACCGGGTGAAGGGTGTATGGGAACTCTCTGTACTATCTTTGCAACTTTTTGGTAAGTCTAAAATTATTTCAGAATAAAAAATATATTTAACAAACAATATTTTACAGCTTAGGCAAAAAAATACCAAGTTCGCAAGAGTAAATAGAATAATGTGTAAGAGCAAAATTTTAAACGTGGTTGAAAGATAATAAAGAAGATCTGCATGAATGGGAAGGTACAAGAAGTGCATTCATTAGGAGACGCAGCGTGATACAGATGGCAACTTTCCCCAGATTTCAGCAGAAATAGCAGTAATGTCCTGGGAGTGACAATTTGTTGGTCTCTGAGTAATAAAATTAAAAACAAAAAGAAGGCTAGGGAATTGAAATGTAAATGATTAATTGCAGAATACTTTTAACGAAAGATTTAATGTACTGGTCACCGTAATTATTAATTAAGTGTCATCACTTCAGTTATTTACTCATTTCATGAGCAAACATGCGCTGAATGCTTTATGACCCATGTGCTTTGTAGAGCCACTCTTTAAGAAGGAACACAGTTGTCTACCAAATTGCTCCTCTACCCTGATAGCAATCCTCAGTACAATTTTGAAGGTAAATGTAGTGAGATCAGTACACGTAAACCTAAGTTCCAAAGCAAATTTATGACCGGAATAAACAAGTACTTCTTCAGCTCTTCACATCTTTGGTTCTGTGTAGGCAGAACTTGAACATGTTTGGTGTGGAGCTAATCAGACAAGACTGAGGGCAAGTCAAGCGGATGGAACAACTAACTAACTGCAAAAGGCAACCAGAGAAAACTATTCAGTGATGAGTCCTGAAATAATAGTGCTTTTAAATGACTCCCCATGTTCCAGATGGTGGGCTGGGGCCTTGCAGACAATCCATTCAACCCTTTCCATTGCCTCAAGAAGCCATGATCATTTATGACTCTGGTACAGACTAGGAAGTAGACTTCCAGAGGTTCCCTAATACACGGACACCTGTAGAGCTAGTATGTGGTGGAGTTAGGATTAGAATCCAAGTCTAGACCGTCCAACTCTCGCTTTGTCCTTCTGAACTGACACTGTGATAAGAGGCTTCTCTGTAGGACAAGCAGTAAGTCTCAAATACCTTGGCAGCCAATGAGCCTGTTTGTTTAGGTAAAGGTGAAAATGGAATCATTCTCATTTTCTCTTGATAATAGATCCTTGAGTCATGGAAACTCTGAATATAAATGCTTTGGAATTCAGTTGAACTGTGTTTTCTTCTTTTAAAAAAGGGGGGCGGGGATTGAATTTCAAGCCAAGCGATTTCTGGAAAGAGTCACGCTTGCAAGGCAGCGCTAGTACTCTGGAGGTCCCGCCATATTGGGACAGGTCCTAATTGGCGGAAAGAAAGGGAAAGATTCATAATGAATATAATAACAGGGCGAGATGGAACAAAAAGGACTCCTTTCTCTTTTCCTTCTAATCAAGGGCCCTGATAAAAGACACACAGACACATAGCAAGAGCCTTCCAAGGTTGGGTCACATTTATTTCCAAACCTGCTGTCATTTAAAATGTAGGTTCAGAAAAATAAGCAACCAACAATCAAACAAAATCCTCTCATCTTGGGCCAAATTCTGAGCTGAACTAAAACAGGATATTTTCTAGAAGCCTATTAAATGTTTGGCCAACATGAAACAATCCTTTATTTGTTATAAAATGATTCTTAAGCTCCCACAGCTTCAATGATACTGACAGGTTTAAGTAAAGAGACCAGCATGGGGGAGAGCGTCCATGACAGCTCTTCAAATTGAATCATGGGAAATGCAGGGTGGGACCACTTTAATCATCATTTATATTATTACAGGTGCCCACTCTGATGACTCGTTGCGCTACTGCCTTTGATCTCCACTATAGAAAATGCTCTGCTCCATCTCAAAAGGGATTGCCGTGTGCCCCATTAGCTGGCCTTTGGATCAAACGAGCAACAGACCTCACAGCTAGAATTCCACTGTTGGCCATTCACAGAGAGATAAATTGTAAGTCCTTTCCATCACTTCCAAATATTTCTTTCAACAGAGCACAATTTAAAAAAAAAAAATCTATTAGCTAATTTTGCCATCTGCTCTGGTTACTAATGAGGTTTAGAGTTTGGGCCTTAATCATAAAGTAAGTGTTCTGCCAAAGCCCTTCCCCACCACCCCCGCCCCAAGCTATTGAAGGAATAAAAAATTAAGCCTGGGTAGACCTTGTAAAAAATGTTTTTAATGTTGGCTTTATGTCTTTGCTGCTGGTGATAATAATACCCCTATCTGCAATTCAAAACCCGATTTTAGCTAAGGATGCTGCTACTGAGCCATGATCAGTAGGAGGGGGTCTTTTAATCCCTTGTCCATGAGGTTGCTTTCTACCAGCGTATGTATTATGAGCCTGGGGGCCAGTAACATACGCGTTTTTGAGGTAAAGGAAAGGTGTGTTGCCATCATAGGAGACAGAATAAATACACCTGGCCCGTGGAAGGGTAGAAAGTGTGGCTCATTTGCCACTATGTTTTAATTATCTAAGACTAAATTAAGGAAGGCACCTGTGGTAGAGCGGAATAACCTGGGATTTGTAGTCAAGGTCCTGAGACCAAAGCCACAGTGTGTCATCTACTAGTTGGTTATCCTTGGGTAAGTCCATTCAGACCTCGCGGATTCAGTGTCCTGTCTCTTACCTGAGACTAATCGCAACAGCTTATCTTAATGAACCGTTGACGTACTACTTATGAGACTAGTTTGTAAATGGTAAATCCTGCACAGATGTTGACTAAAATAATGACTGAGCCACGAGCCCCAAGCTGTAGGGAGTTTGGGAGAGTATTCTAAGGAGTTATTAAATAACACAGTACAGAAAAATGAAATACCTATTTGTATTTGTTTTCTACGACTGCGTAACAAATGACCACAAACTCTGTAGCTGAGAGCAACACACGTTTATTATCTCACAGGTTCTGTGGGGCAGGAATCTGGGCTTGGCTTAGTTGGGTTGTCTGGAAAGCTGCAATCGAGGTGTTGGTCAGAGCTGGATCCTCATCTGGAGGCTTGACTGGGATGGACCTGCCACCAAACCCAGTGCGTTGGCAGGATCATCTCTGTGGTTGTGGAACCCAGGTTCTTTGCTCCTTGCTGGCTGTTTGCCAGGGCTGCTCTCAGCTCCAGGAGATTGCCATGGTTCTTTGTCACGTGGCCCTCTCATCAGGCCTTCTCACAACAGCTTCTTCCTTCGAAGCCATCAAGAGAGAAAGTCTTTGGCATGAGACTCTAGAAGGGCAGTTTTATATCAAGTAATATAATCACGGCAGTGACATCATCACCTTTGTCACGTAACTATTTAGCATCATCACGGGAGAGACAGCGTCCTCTGCAGTTTCTGTGGATCGAAGTAGGTTACAGTTACCGTCACACTCTAGGAGCAGATTTCACAAAGGCATGGACACCTGAAAGCAAGGGTCATGAGGCTGCCTTAGAGTCTGTCCACCAAACGATTCATTTTCAGGTCTCTAGATGTTAAATGTACACATCAGAGCATTTGTTCAATTTCTAGACCACAGAATGTAGGCATCAACCTTCCTACCTTTTCGACAGACCTGACTACAGAAACTAGCAAATAGTCATACAGAAATAGAATATGTCACATTCCTGCGAAGTAGAAAATACACAGAATATTCTACTTAGCCAAAGCTGGGTGTCCGACCTCGCTTTTTCTCCTCTAAAACAAGATGAAGATCATCTTAACTTCAGTGAAGTTAGGTCGTTACAATGAGGGTTGCCACTGGGACCAGTGATGCAGTCATTCTCCATCACCATTCACCTCGCCCCGGGGCGCTGGGAGGTTGAGCATTGTGGATTCTGTCAAGCCCGTTGAGTGCCCGTTTGAGTTCAGCCAACGGGAGGCCGCAGCAGGACTGAGGAGGGAAGAACCAGGTCCCTTGCTCGATCATTTATTCCCCTCCCTGTAGGATCTGCTTGGGCTGCCTGGATCTCTCTGAGAGCTCCGTCCCCACACCCATGTTATCCTCACAGGGCAGTCTCTCTACAGGACCCTCCCATCAGGATTCAGTAACTGCTCTCTTCCCTCGTCCATTTAGGCACAGATAACAATTTGGATGTCCCTAGCCCTGGGGTGCTGCCTTGATTGTGTGTACGTGATTTCTCTGAATGCTTCCCACGCTTTGCTAATAATTCCTGTATTAAATCTTCCTCAAATTACCGTAAATCGAGCATGGCATTTTTTTTTTTTATTGCAGGACTCTGGCAGATATATCACTCAAAGTGTTTAAGTTTTATAAACACAGGGGTTTGTGCGTAAAGGGTAATAAAAAATTGTTGAATGAATGGGGAAAAAACTCTTCGCCAGTGAGTGTAGTCTTTTCCCCATTCAATAATTCAGTAATTGAGGGGCTTCCTGTTCCTTGTGGAGTTCTAATGAGAGTCAGTGTGATGGTTCATATTTCCTGGAAAATCTCCCTAAAGGCTCGAGATGATAAATACTGCTTATTCCAGAAGAGATAAGGGTGTTGATGTTTTAAAACTTTCTCCTTTACTCTTATCCAGCAAAGAGTTATGGGGGGGGGGGGGGGGAAGGCAAGATGTGTATGTTTACAACAGAACCTCAGTGCTGACTGACATCTGTCCTTAATGATGCCATGATCCACATCCATCTTTGGTGGAAGAAGCAACAGTGCAGTAGCAAAGGTTGTAATATTAAAGAATTGTTATAGCATGTTAAAAAAAAAAAGGACAAAATAAGTGAGAATATTGGATAAAGCTAAAATGTTAAAAAAAATAGGCATGCTATAAAGAAAGTCTAGGTAAAAGTATGTGAGGTGATAGAATAAACACTTGAGGACATGTGAAATGTTTGATTTTTAAAGATAATTAAAAGGGAATTTGGCCGCGTATTCAATATTGCCTTGTATGGATGAAAACTGGGTAGCTGAGCGATTAAATCAATACTTTTGAAGTCTTGTTATAGCTCTTACGGTTTATAGGACTGTGTCATCATGTTCTGCTGTTGATATTTGCTCAGTGGTGTCTGATCAGTGAGATCTCACTGAGATTTCTCAAACATTTGTTTTAATCACACAGATAGGAGTTATCATAGCTGCAAGTAGGAACCAAGCAGCGGCCGGATTCCTGGGCTTTGTCTACGTTCTTTTCTCATATGAGTTTTGACATTACAGACACAAGATATCCTGGATGGACAGAGGGCTTTGGAGTATGAAACCTGTTTCTAGACATAGAGGCATTTTGTTGGTTTGTTTGCCAGCTCAAGGGCCCCTTTTCTCTCAGTCTAATTCCTGTACTGCCATAAAAGTAGGACACAGCACGTCGAGGCTAAACATCTGCTCCTCTATAGACATGCAGTCTGACTTTTAAAAGAGTAAGGACCTGGCTCTGGGACTCTTCGCAGACATCCTTAGTTTTTAAGCTGTATTCTGTACGCTCAGCTTTATGTAATCTTCTAGGAAGGCGTTTTTATAGGGAATCCATAGCTTACCTATACCAGAACTCAGTTAGTTACTCAAAAATAGTAAACATGTACATCCTGTTCTATGAACGTCTTCAGAGAACTTTTACAAATTTTTCTTTTCTATTTTTGAAATCCTGGTTGGAAAGCTCTGGTAGCAATCGTGGCAGAGGTACACTTGATGTAGTTCTAGGACCAGAGTCTAGAGACCTGTGATCCAGTCCCAGCTCTGCCACGATTTGACTGTGGAAGACGGAGCACTTTCTCTCACAGAGCTTCATTGTCAGCTTCTGAAAAGTAATCATACGAGAGCAACAGGTTCACCTGCAGAATAACCACGATCCATACAGTTTAAGATTCTCTAATGTGTCTGATTTTAACTTGCTCACAATACACAGAAGTTTAAGCTCGTTTTCATGAAACTTTTTTTTCTTCATTTTATGGAAGTATAGTTGACTTACAGTGTTGTGTTAATTTCTGCTGTACAGCAAAGTGACTCAGTTATATATACATATATACATATATACAATGTATTCTTTTTCATATTCTTTTCCATTATGCTTTGTCACAGGTTAGTGAATGCAGTTCCCTGTGCTCTACAGTAGGACCCTGTTGTTCATCCATCCTGTATATACTAATTTTCATCTGCTAATCCCACACTCCCAGTCCTTCCCTTCCCCTCCCCTCTCCTCCCCTCTCCTCCCCTCCCCTCCCCTCCCTTCCCCTCCTCTTCCCCCTATGAAACTTCTGAATTCACCCATTCAAAATATTTATTGAACATTTGCTCTGTTCAGAGAATTAGATGAGGTCATATAAGCGGAAGAAAGTAGCATAGTTATTGAGCCTTTTTTTTTTAAATGTTCACTCTCTAAACATGGTCACCGCTTTTAAGGAACTGATGAGCTATTAAAGAGAAAGGCCATGTTTGCACATAAACCTGATGCTTGCCAGGGGGTGAAAAGAGAGGCTGGGACCAGCATCCAAAGACATAAAAAGTCACTGTGTGTCTAGGAACCATGGTAAGAAATACAGTAGTAGCGAATGTGTGATTATTTACTGTGAGCCAGAACCTGGGCCAAGTACTTCTCACAGGTGAAAACAAAATTATTACCTGGGTACCATTATATGCTCCATTCTGTGTTAGAAAGGGATATCGCAGAGAAGTGAAGTGATTTCCCAAGGTCATAGAACTAGGCAGTGCTAGGATCGGGTGCTAGTTCAGGCTGCTGTCTGCAGTAAACCCACTCCTTTTCAGGCATGATCAAGATGCTTGATGTAGTCCGATGAAAGTGAAATTATTTTCCACAAGTGACATCAGAGAAGTCTTTATAATATTCTATCTTTTGGGCCTTTTCAGTGTTTCTCAAAGTTAATTTTTTTAATCCCAAGACCATCTGTCTGAGAATCACTTGGGTGAACTTATTAAAAATATAGGCTCCTGGGCCCTATCCTAGACCTAATTAAATCACAATTCTGAGACTGGACAAGGAAATCCAAATTTTTAACAATCTCTTTGGTTTATTCTGATGTACACTAATGTTAACAAATTCTAAGGGAAAGATTAGATTTCAATACGTGAAAAAGTTAACAAAAGTTAAACAATAGTTCTAGGTAGAGAGAATATGAACAAAAATGTGGCATCCAAAGATACGCCATTCTGGGGGTTTGAAAGCAAACGTTTAGCAGGCATGTAGAGTGTATAGAAGGCAATAGCAAGATACAAATGTAGGTCTTGAAAAAGTACAAGTCATGCTGCTTTGAGCTTTGAGTAAAGTTCCTAAGGCAATGGACTTTATTGGGCAATCAAATAGAGACATTTGGGGGATTTTTTGGATAGAAAAATAGCCTATTAAAGTAGAATTTTAGGCAAGTTCGTCAGGTGGCCATTAGGATGGGTGGGGTGTGGATAGATCGGCAAAGACCTTACGTAATTGGGGCTCTTAAATGCCTGAATGGATGATATTGATGATACCGAGTACTCAGAAAGGAAGGGAGTGAAGTAAAATACATTTTGGGGAAAAAAAAATCACAGTGTGAAGGTGTTTCCTGGGTTAGATGTGAGAGAAGTCTGAAAGACAGGAGCTTGGGTATCTGGGTGTCAGGAATGAGGGGGCGGCATATGAACAGGAGGGGAGGCGGGGGCAAAAGCACGGGTTTGACGGCAGGTGGTGGAGAGTCCCCTTTGACACACATTCGTGGTGCCAGCCAAACACAGATCTTCATGTCCAGTCGGCAGTTTGTAATTCGAGACAGAATTCAAGGAAAATGTCAGCACCTGAGGCGCAGATTTAGATGTGCTGTGCGTGACTAACAGAAGTAAATGACAACGCGTAGAGGATTAGAGACGCCAACCCAGGACACAACGCGTAGAGGATTAGAGAAACCCAGGACACAACGCGCAGAGGATTAGAGACGCCAACCCAGGACACAACGCGTAGAGGATTAGAGACGCCAACCCAGGACACAACGCGTAGAGGATTAGAGACGCAAACCCAGGACACAACACGTAGAGGATTAGAGAAACCCAGGACACAACGCGTAGAGGATTAGAGAAGCCAACCCAGGACACAACGCGTAGAGGATTAGAGAAGCCAACCCAGGACACAACGCGTAGAGGATTAGAGAAGCCAACCCAGGACACAACGCGTAGAGGATTAGAGACGCCAACCCAGGACACAACGCGTAGAGGATTAGAGACGCCAACCCAGGACACAACGCGTAGAGGATTAGAGACGCCAACCCAGGACACAACGCGTAGAGGATTAGAGACGCCAACCCAGGACACAACGCGTAGAGGATTAGAGACGCCAACCCAGGACACAACGCGGAGAGGATTAGAGAAGCCAACCCAGGACACAACGCGTAGAGGATTAGAGACGCCAACCCAGGACACAACGCGTAGAGGATTAGAGACGCCAACCCAGGACACAACGCGTAGAGGATTAGAGACGCCATCCCAGGACACAACGCGTAGAGGATTAGAGACGCAAACCCAGGACACAACGCGTAGAGGATTAGAGACGCAAACCCAGGACACAACGCGTAGAGGATTAGAGACGCCAACCCAGGACACAACGCGTAGAGGATTAGAGACGCAAACCCAGGACACAACGCGTAGAGGATTAGAGAAGCCCACCCAGGACACAACGCGTAGAGGATTAGAGAAGCCAACCCAGGACACAACGCGTAGAGGATTAGAGAAGCCAACCCAGGACACAACGCGTAGAGGATTAGAGACGCAAACCCAGGACACAACGCGTAGAGGATTAGAGACGCCAACCCAGGACGCAACGCGTAGAGGATTAGAGACGCCAACCCAGGACACAACGCGTAGAGGATTAGAGACGCAAACCCAGGACACAACGCGTAGAGGATTAGAGACGCAAACACAGGACACAACGCGTAGAGGATTAGAGAAGCCCACCCAGGACACAACGCGTAGAGGATTAGAGAAGCCAACCCAGGACACAACGCGTAGAGGATTAGAGAAGCCAACCCAGGACACAACGCGTAGAGGATTAGAGACGCCAACCCAGGACGCAACGCGTAGAGGATTAGAGACGCCAACCCAGGACGCAACGCGTAGAGGATTAGAGACGCAAACCCAGGACGCAACGCGTAGAGGATTAGAGACGCCAACCCAGGACGCAACGCGTAGAGGATTAGAGACGCAAACCCAGGACGCAACGCGTAGAGGATTAGAGACGCCAACCCAGGACGCAACGCGTAGAGGATTAGAGACGCCAACCCAGGACACAACGCGTAGAGGATTAGAGACGCCAACCCAGGACACAACGCGTAGAGGATTAGAGAAGCCAACCCAGGACACAACGCGGAGAGGATTAGAGAAGCCAACCCAGGACACAACGCGTAGAGGATTAGAGAAGCCAACCCAGGACACAACGCGTAGAGGATTAGAGAAGCCAACCCAGGACACAACGCGTAGAGGATTAGAGACGCCAACCCAGGACACAACGCGTAGAGGATTAGAGACGCCAACCCAGGACACAACGCGTAGAGGATTAGAGACGCCAACCCAGGACACAACGCGTAGAGGATTAGAGAAGCCAACCCAGGACACAACGCGGAGAGGATTAGAGAAGCCAACCCAGGACGCAACGCGTAGAGGATTAGAGACGCCAACCCAGGACGCAACGCGTAGAGGATTAGAGACGCCAACCCAGGACGCAACGCGTAGAGGATTAGAGACGCCAACCCAGGACGCAACGCGTAGAGGATTAGAGACGCAAACCCAGGACGCAACGCGTAGAGGATTAGAGACGCAAACCCAGGACGCAACGCGTAGAGGATTAGAGACGCCAACCCAGGACGCAACGCGTAGAGGATTAGAGAAGCCAACCCAGGACAGCACCTGGGGAATCCTTTCGCTGCTACAGTGGAGACGAGATTGAGGAGGAAAAGATGCACTTTTCTGTCGTCAAGAAGAGTTAGACAAAAATATAGTCTGAGGTTAACCTTACGTACATTCTCGTCTTAAACAGGGGTGCGAGAAATACACATAAATGTCTCAAAATACTACCAGTCGCCCCTGCTACGAACGTGCATTTCCAGAGAACTTACAGTTAAAATTCAGATCCAGTAATTTCCTGCTCTGGTGACCATGAACACAGAAGTGGATTTTATCCCTCTTAACAATCACAATGATAAATTAAGTAGCATTTGAAAGCACCAAGAGAGGAAAGCACACGTCAGATCAAAACTGTTTTATTCCCAGAGCGCACTCTTGCCTTAAAACAAGGGTGCCTAAAGCAGCCCCATCCCTGCTGGAGATGCGCTCCCTCTGAATCAGCTACTACTTGGGGCCAACTGTGAAACATTCAAAAGGAAAGTCTCATCTTTCTGAGTCATGAGATTCTTCCTCTGAAAATACCTTATCATCAAGAACTTTAAAATTTATTTTCAAGTCCAACCTGGAAGCAGAACCAGTAACACAAGTCGATATCAAAAGCAAAAGGGAAGCCACATTGATAAAAACGTCAGAGCCGCCAAGTTCATAGGGTCCAGCTTTTGGAGAGGATTCAGGGAGGTCTTTTCCATCAGAACCAGTTTCCCCTTCTTCTTCGTTTCCCTTTCATGGACTCTGCCTCTGGGCACGTGAAAGTGTCCTTCCATGCAGTGGGGAGTTAGTTTATTTGTGCATGGGGGTGAGGCAGCCTTTGATAAATATAAAACCCCATCATTATCTCATTTTGGTGTTTCTGAGATTTTCCTAAACAGATGTCATGGAAAATTCATTGGGAAAGAACAACTTGTTGCAAAAGTAACCCACAGATTTTATCTTTCTCTTTTCCCTTAAAAGTTCAAAGCTGGGAGGAAACGACTTAATTGAGATAGGCCTTAAAGAAAAAGAACTTAAGGGTAATTCGTGTGTCATTGACTCAGTAGTATTAAGTGAATGGGGTTGGGTGGAAATTTAAATGCTCTCAGTGCCCTGTGATCACGTTTGGCACTTCAGACGTGTTCCATTTTCTTACAGTCTTCAAGCCTTCTCATTCTGAGTATTGCTACTCTTCCTATATTAAGAAGATGCCACCGTGGGCAGAAAGGCAACTTCGGGTTTAAATAATAGAAATAGACTGGTTTTCCCATGAACTACTGAGAGGCCTTCCTCATGCCTCTGATAACAGAAAGAATGCATTTGCAAAGAGAAGAGTGGGTTCGGGGATAGCCCAAAGGACAAAGAGATGGTATTGACCATTTGAGAATCAAATCCGTGACTTTGATCGTTAGTTAAGTGCTCTTTGAACTTGTCACTAGTCATTTGAGACATGTCTTTAAGATATGCTTTCTCTCAGAAGTCAAGCCCGGATGACCGTGCAAGGTGTCTGAGAATCAGCAAAATCATTTTTCTTTATAATTATCTAAAGAAATACCCTTACCCTTTCCTGACTGTTAGATGGGTTAAAATTTAAAAACCTGCACACAAACAAAACATGATACAATACCAAGGGATGTGACGGTGTGGAGCAACAGGAACGTTCCCACTTCGCTGATGGAAATGCGAGATGCTGCAGTCGTGTCGGGCGGTAATCTGACAACTTCTTTTAAAGTTTAACACATATTTACCATATGACCCAGCAATTTTAATCCTTGCTGTTTACCCAAGAAACATCAAAATTGGGGTTTACAGGAAAACCTATACACGAATGGTCTTCGCAGTTTTTTCATAATCGCCAAAACCTGGATGCAATCCAGATGTTTTCCATTCAGTGATTGGATAAACAAACCGGGTTACATCCACACAGTTAAATTGATGTGCTAATCAACAAGGATGAATCTCAAATACATCTTGCTATGTGAGAGAAGCCAGACCCCAAAGGCTGCATACGTCCCCTATGATTCAATTTCGAAGACGTTCTAAAAAGGGCCAAGTTATAAGGAGGAAGGACAGATCAATGGTTGCCTGGGAATTATGAGTGGATCAATTGACTGCAAAGGGCCAGTGTGAGGGAATTTGGGGACATGCTAAAACTTTGAGCATCAAATCTCACAGAACTATGTACCACAGAGAGTGACTTTTACTGTATGCAAAGTTAAAATATATATATATATATATATATATATATATATATACACAAATACTACGCTTATTCCACAGCTTATCTTTTTCAGACTGGAATTGAAATTCAGTAAAAGAGCTTCAACTTATGTGTACCCCAAAAAGAAGATGCTAAAAAGAGTAGAGAAACACTGGGTTTGCTTCTTCGTTAAAAATACCAGTCTGAGATAAAGTACTTTGGGGGGATTTTCTGTGTGATCACACTGGTGTCTGGCTCTCCTACCTGTGGCACATGTCTTAAGTACCTCCAATTGCTTTCTTACTCTGACTCTGTGATAATCAATGAATCATAGATCTCGGGAGAGACAGGGTCATATTTCGCCTAATTAATTTGGCAAATACTTCTTCAGTGTCTGTCATACTCCTGACACTCCTCCAGGGAATGGAGATCCATCAGCTTAAATGGATAGACTTCATCCTCTACCAGGCAGCCCTGAACTTTGTATTTTTAGTATTCAGTAGTCAAAAATCTTCACCTTCAACTTGTTTATTTTCCAGTTACTGCAAACTTCCTAATTCAGCCGAGCTTCAACTAGTAATTAAAGTCGATTTGAATGGGATAGGGAGGGTGGGAGGGAGATGCAAGAGGGAGGAGATATGGGGATATATGTATATGTATAGCTGATTCACTTCGCTATAAAGCAGAAACAAATACACCATTGTAAAGCAATTATACTCCAATAAAGATGTTTTTAAAAAGTTGATTTGAAAAGCACAAAAAGGTAACATCAAGAGAAAAAAACCCACTAGTATCCATTTGGGGGCCTCAGTCACTTCGGATACTATTTACTGATTCATAACTCAAAAGAACTTATGTCCTTTGCAAGTTGAGATTCTAGAAACTAATAGGCATTTTCACTTTCATTTTTAATTTCATAAAATTATAGGCAACCCACACTAATTTGTTTATTTGAAAGTAACACATAGAAATTAAAAGTGCTGCTTGTGAGATCCTGGGACACTAGGTGAGAACATTCTGTCTCTTAGGAAGGCTCCATGTATATGTGACATCAGTTATTTAGACAAAAATCTTCTGGATGTCCTAGAGTCAGGAGCTCTCTAAAACTCTGAGAAAGGAACTGTATGTAGTAACAAGAAGCAGTCTTTCCATCCAAAATGCGAGTGTGTCCAGGAATTGATAACACACCTAGGGGATTTATTAGTTTCCTCTGGCTGCTGTAACACATTACCACCAACTCCGTGACAATACGAATTCATCATATTGTAGTTCTGGAGGTCAAAGTCTGAAGTGGATTCCACTGGGTTAAAGTCGAGGGGTTGGCAGGGTTGCATTTTTTGTTTGTTTGTTTTTCTGGAGACCATAGGGGAAAACCTGGTTTCTTACTTAGCTTTTTAGCTTCTAGAGGCCACCCACATTCCTCCTTCCATTTTCAGAGCTGGCAGTGGCTGGTCAGGTCTTTCTCATGTCCTGTCACTGTGATGCTGACTCTTTTGCTTCTTCTTCCATATTTAAGGACATTGTGATTATGACCAGCACACCGGAATAACCCAGGATAATCAGCAGATGGGTAACCTTAATTCCATCCGCTGCCTTTATTCTCCTTTTCCACGTCATGTAATGGATTTACCAGTTTACCAGAGATAGATTTATCTCTGGATGCATGTTGACTGGCTTCGTTAGGGTCTTCCGTTTTCTTTAACGCTGCAGGAGGTATCATAAGACGCTTCCTGTGCAGATCATCTTTCAAAGAAGTAAACAAGCCAACAGAGGAATAGAGACAGCCTACAGCTAGTGATCTATCCCCTCGTCCTTCCCAGGCAGCTCATCCTAAGTAACATTACTACCGAAACAAAATCATTGGCCTCCAGTTCCATTTTGTTCTCATTTAAGGCCATGTTAATGTGTCTGTTCACATCTGGAACCACTGCAGGCAGACCTTGGAGAAGCTGCCTGTTCGGTTCCAGATCACTGCATGAATGTTGCATTGAACTGAGTGATTTTTTGGTTTCCCAGTGCATATAAAAGGCATACTTAGGGCTTCCCTGGTGGCGCAGCGGTTGAGAGTCCGCCTGCCTATGCAGGGGACGCGGGTTCGTGCCCCGGTCCGGGAAGATCCCACATGCCGCGGAGCGGCTGGGCCCGTGAGCCATGGCCGCTGAGCCTGCGCGTCCGGAGCATGGGAGGGGCCACGACAGTGAGAGGCCCGCGTACCGCAAAAAAAACCCAAAAAAGGCCTACTTTCACTATACTGTAGTCTGTTAAGTGTGGAAGAGCATTAGGTCTGAAAAACAGTGTACATACCTTAATTTAAAAATATTGCTAATTATCATCTGGGCCTTCAGCAAGTCCTAGTAGTAACATTAAAGATGACCACTCGCTGATCACTATAACAAATATAATAATAATGAAAAAGTTTGAAATACTGCACGAGTACCAAAAATGTGATACAGAGACACGACGTGAGCAAATGCTGTTGGGAAGATGGCGCCCGTAGGCTTGCTTGACGCAGGGTTACCACAGACTTTCAATTTGTAAAAAAATACAGTCTCTGCGATGTGCAGTAAAGCAGAGCACAATAAAACGAGGTATTACTGTACTTCTTCGTGTTGACACTTACAGACTTGTCTTTCTAATACCTTTCCTGCAAGAATTTGAAGAACCTCTAAGTCCAGGATAAAACATGGTTTTGCAGGGCTTATGTGTTTCACCCACGAAGAGAATTTCCTCATTTGGGGTAACTTTGACCAGCTTTAGCTTTTTCTTTAATCTTTCTTTTTCTAAATAGTGATTTAGAACAACACAGATGAAAACCATGAGCCTCTCACTGTTTCACTTTGCTGTAAGGAGTTCACAAAAGAATGAATGTTTCCTAATAAAATCCGAATTACTTAAGTTGAGTGTGGATTTCTTAGCCAATTACCAGTTTCTTTCATCCTAAGGGAGACCACTTGAGAACCTTAAAACTATGTTGGATTCTTTTAATTCTGTGACTAGAAATTTTTAACCAAGAGTAAGTTCATGCTTTAAAGAAGATGAAAAATGTTTATAAAATTAACTCAGGGTTTTTTTAGACATCAATCTGGGTTTTCCTCATCTCTGACCTCGTACGCATTTTTATGTGCCAAGTGTGCATGGGTCTGAAACATACAGATTGAAATAAATATTCACTGTTTAACAAAGAAGGAAAGGGCTTGGTAAAATGAGATGACTTAGAATAGAAGAGACAGGTCAGGACCACCAGATTGGGAGCATGTGTTTTGAAGTCTGACAGATATATGTTTGAATGCTGGTTTTATCAGGGCAGATACTCTAATTTAACCACCCAAAATCTGTTTTTATCCTTCGTCTATGGAAATAAAACCCCCATACATATGCCAGTTTTCATCTAGGCTCACGCACATCTAAAACTACTACCTTTCCCACTCCTGGGCACATATCTGGGTAAAACCATAATTCGAAAAGACACACGCACTCCAGTGTTTATTGCAGCACTGTTTACAATAGCCAAGACATGGAAGCAACCTAAGAGTCCATCGACAGAGGAATGGATAAAGAAGATGTAGTACGTATTTACAATGGAGTATTACTCAGCCATAAAAAAAGAAATTGAAATAGTGCCACTTGCAGTAACAGGGATGGACCTAGAGATTGTCATACTGCGTGAAGTTAAGTCAGACAGAGAAAGACAAATATCATATGATATCACTCATATTGTAGAATATTTTAAAAAGCTGATACAAATGAACTTATTTACAAAACAGAAACAGACTCGCAGACTTCGAAAACAAATTTATGGTTACCAAAGGGGAAAGGGCGGGGGGAGGGATAAATTAGGAGTTTGGGATTAACATATACACGCTACTAGATATAAAATAGCTAATCAACAAGGACCTGCTGTACAGCACAGGAAACTCTGCTCAAAACTCTTCAATAAGCCATATGGGAAAAGAACCTGAAAAAGAATGGATATATGTATATATATAACTGAATTACTTTGCTGTACACCTGAAACTAACTCAACATTGTAAATCAACTATACTCCACTATAAAATAAAAATTAAATAAAAACACTACCTTTCCAAGATTTCCTTGCAGTTAATGTGTCCCAATTAGTAAGTTCCAACCAGTGGTATATATAAGTGAAAACTGTGGTATAACTTCCTGAAAGGAGGAACCATGTACTTTTTCTTTTTTTCCTTCCTTCCAGGGCTAGAACGATCATCTTGGACCAAGATGTAGAAAATGGTAATGTAGCAAGGTTGAAGGGCCTTGAGTCCCTGATGATAGTTTAAACCACTATTACATTTTCTGTTAGTCTTGGCCAAACCTAATCTAATTCAGTCACTTCTTTGAAACTAATATCTTAAAGGGTTGCTGGGAGGATTAAATGAGATAACATATTTAAATCGTGGAGCACAATGGCTCGTCTGTAGAAGGTAAAATAAATGTTAATTCCCGTCTCCTTTCCAGGATAGCTAAAGTTCTAAAGACTTTCATCCATGAAAATATCTCAATAATTTTGATCTTCAGAGTTAATGGCAAAGGAACATTTTTGACTATGAGATAGAGATGCCTCTATAAGGACAATAAAAGAATTTGTGGGTTTTTTGGTTTTTTTTTTTTTTTTTGGCCACACCACGAGGCTTGCGGGATCTCAGTTCCCCAACTAGGGATTGAACCCGGGCCATGGCATTGAAAGCCCAGAATTCTAACTAGGCCACCAAGAAACCCCCAAGGATTTGTGTTTCTTAATTCATTCTTTTATATTAACTTATTCAGCATGTTCTGAGTACTGATTAAGCCCCAGGCCTGTATTCAGGGTTGTCATTGTAAGTAAGACCTAGGTTTTGCCAGTGGTAGGTTCAAATTCTATCAGAAAAGAGGCAGAGAAGCAGCCATTAAGGTACAGTGATAAGTACCACAGTTAGAAATATTCACAAAAATACTATGGGAATAGAGAAAAAAGTGGCTCAGTCTGTCTAAGGAAGCTAGGAAGATTTTATGAAGGAGAAATTTCAGCAGGGAACTGAAAGACAAATTGATATTTGATAGTGAGGGAAGGAAAGGTTTTAAAATATAGGGAGCCACATATCGGGGCATGAAACAGTGTATTTAGTGGATAACAGAGTAGTTTTGCAAGGCTGGAGTGTTAGGCATGAAGGTTTATGAAAAAGGACTGAATAGTAGGTTAGCATCAGTTTGTGACCAAAAAAATTTTTAAAATAGGTCTAATGGCAGAGTGGAGGACGTATTATAAACCTGTAAGTGTGGAAGACATGGCCTCAAAAGACCATTTAGGGCACATTTTCTAGGTTTGATAAAACAGAAACAAAAAACTAACTCTATTTCAGCAGAAACTGGAAGGTGAAAATATTTCATGAAACATTGGAAGATAAAATCATCATTACTTCATGACTCTTTGGATGTGGTGATAAGGGAAAATACTCAGTAGGAGTCTAGAGATCTCTCAAGCTTTAGATCAGCTCTGTGATGCAGTGCCTTTAAACAGACAAGAGGCACAGGTGGAAGAGGCGGTTATTCAGCTCTACTAGGATAAGGTGAATCTTATTTGTCCATGTGATGTCTGGGTGGAAACAGTTAATTGGCAATTGGCTAAATGAATCCGGAGTTCAGAGCTAATCATTCCTGAGTCGTATGGGTGGTTGTCACCATACGGGGAAAGAGTGACATCTAGTAAGAACTGTGAACTTTCAGCAAAAGTGCTTGAAACAAGGCAAAAAAGCTGAAGACAGAATCCCAGGGAATACTTTATTTAAGAGAGAAGTCAGCAAGACATGCCACAATTTGGCTCAGAAATTGAAGAAGATAAAAAAATTGTTAAAGTTAAATTATTAAATAGAATGCTTCACATATTCAGAGGAATACAGAAAATTATATCACACACCTCTGCGCTTGCCTCTGAGATTTAACAACTGTTCTAAAGGTTTTGGTTTTGGTTCTTAACATTTAGGTCTATGATCTATCTTGAGGTGTTTTGGTTTTTTTTTTTCCATATCATATGAGGGAAGTCCTGGGGTTCTTTCTCTCTCCCTCCCTCCTCCCACCCTCCCTCCCCCATCTCCCTTCCTTCCTTCTCTTCCTCCTTCCTTCCTTTCCTTCTTCCTTCCTCCCTCCCTCCCTCCCCCCTTCTTTCTTCCTTTCTCTCTTTCTCTCTCTCTTTCTCTTTCCATAGATAGCTGCTTGTTGGGAAAACCTTTTCCTCCAACCTTGCTTCTTTTGTAGAAAATCAAGCCACAGTATATATGGACCTACTTTTGGACCCTCTTCTGTTCTGTTGATCTATGTGTCTGTCCTTTATGCCAATACCACATTGTCTGAATTATTGTAGCTTTATAGTAAGACTTGAAATCAGGAAATTTAAATATTTGAATTCCCTTTTTAAGATTTTTTCTATTCTGCTTTGTCTTCATGACCATATAAATTTTAGAATCAGTTTTTCAGTTTCTCAGAAAAACCTACCTGGATTTATATTGGAATAGTTGAAATCTATGGATCAATTGGGTAGAAGATTTACGTCTTAACAATATTGAATCTTCCGACACATGAGCGTGGAGTAGTTAGCTATAGTATTCAGAATTGATCAGTAAATGACTTGAGCCTAGGGATTTCTTTATGGGAGTATTTCTGGTTAGGAACTCAAGTTTTTAATAGATATTTAGTTAACTAGAGGTTTATTAATTTTATGACATTTTTCAAAGAACCAACTTTTGGCTTTGCCAATTTTCTTTCTTTTTTTCTGCTTCATTGAATTTCATCCTTATATTTATTATTTCCTTTCTTCTACTTATCTTGTGTTATATTTTCCCCTGTTTTTCTAAATTCTTAAGTTGGAAGGTCAATGATTGATTTTCAACATTTTAATGTTTAGACGTTGACTTAAACTATTACAGTTTTAAACATTGATTTAAAATATTTAAAGGTGTACATTTCCTCCTAAGCGCTGCCTTAGCTGCATCTCTCAATCTTTGATATGTTTTCCTTATCATTCAGTTCAAGATATTTTCTAATTTCCCTTCTTATTTTTCATTTGATCTGTGTACTCTTTAGGATGTTGATTAATTACAAAATATTTTAATTTTCTAGACGTCTACATATTTTATTGTTATTGCTTTCCATTTGGTTTAATGGTAGTCTCAAAACAGGCAATGTATGATTTTAAACCTATGAAAGTTATTAAAACCTGTTTTATTTTCCTGCATATGATGTTTGGTCCATGTGGTCCAACATATAGTTTATCTTGGTAAACATTTCATGTGGGCTTGAAAAGATTATTGTGCAGTTGTTGGATGCAAAGGGAAATCACACAGGATAACTGTGGAATACCATGAACAGCTTTATGCCAAAAGACTCGACAATTTAGATGAAATGGGACAACTTCCTTGAAAGACACAAACCACCAAAACTCACATCAGATGTGATAGAAAAGTCTGTATAGATGCAAACAGTTCTTTATATATTCTTGATATAGTGATTTTCTTTCAGGTAAATTAATTGTAAATGTTTTCTGCTGGGCTGTGGTTCGCCTTTTCATTTTCTTACTGGTGTTGTCAGAAGAGATGTTTTCATTTTGATGACGTCCAATGTATCAATTACCTTTTTTTCATGGTTAGTGCATCCTGTCGTCTACTCTAAGGTGGAGAAGATGTCCTCCTATGTGTCTTTCTAGATTTAACTTTTACATTATTTTATAACTTTATACTTTATTTTTCTTGAATTAATTTTTGCATGTAGAGCGACAAGTCCCAACTACTTTGTACAATGGAAAATGCCCTCAGGGGAGCATGCTGTATAACATGACACTGGGGTCTCACCCAGTGTGGTTCCCTTCCTTCAGAGATCCAGTGTCCCCAGCTTCCTGCTCTTTTTCATCACTCTGCAATGCCTTCAAAGTTGCTTTTACATTTTACTTGATTATAATTGTTATCTGCAAGAATATTAGTATATTCTACTACTGGGCTCAGAACTCCTTTAATCTCCTTTTTAACCAGATATCAGACTGTGATTTTAAAATGTGAAGATGATCTGTTTCAGAAATTCTAGAAAATTTTCATCTACTCTCTTTAAATATTTCATTTATTCTCTATTCTCCCCATTTTTCTCCTTTTGTCATTCCTAGTAGCCATTTTTATACTTTCTTATTCTATCCTTCTTATTTCTCTTGATGTCTTATATTCTGAATTTCCCTTTCTCTTTGTGCTACATTCTGGATAATGTCCTCAGATCTGTCTTCCAGATTACTAATTCTCTTATCAACAGCAGCTTAGTTTTGTCCAATGATCTTTTTTCTTTCTTTGATTACATTTTTTAATTCTGGTCTCCCCCCTTCTCTAAATCAGCCTGTCTTTTTGTCCTCATGTTTCCATTGTTCATTTTATATCCTTCATTATTTGACACTTTCCTATGTTATATCTTTTTATATTTTTCTGTTACTTCAAGTCTTGTATACTCATCCTCTTGTTTGCTGGCCCTACCTCATGAAATGGTTTTTTGTGTGTGTGAGGTGCAACATTCATGATCTCAAGAAGATGTGGCAACGATCCTCAGAAGAGGTTGATCGTTTTCTCAGTGAAAATGTGTGCGTTTAGTTTGCTCTGCAGTTTGTTTCTAGGATTTCAAGGGCTAGTGACCTGCTTTTACACTGATTTCTCACCTTGGGGGATACAAGCACCATGTGGGTTGCATAAACTTTGCTCCACACCAGTGGTGTTGGTTTGAGACTCTTAACTTCCAATAGGATGCTTTATTTTGTCTTCCCATTAAGAGGAGCTCAGGCAGAGATATACATTCTCATTACCACACACACAAGCTGATGAACGGACTTAGCTAGCCCACCCCATATAGAAGATTTAAATCTAGCCCAGACCTAGCCAGATGTAAGGCTTAACTATAAATCTCAATCTAATGCAAGGTCAGTGCAGCCTCTGCTATTCATCTCCATGAGTTAAAATACCAGCCCCGGGCTTCCCTGGTGGCGCAGTGGTTGAGAGTCCGCCTGCCGATGCAGGGGACATGGGTTCGTGCCCCGGTCTGGGAAGATCCCACATGCCGCAGAGCGGCTGGGCCCGTGAGCCATGGCCGCTGAGCCTGCGCGTCTGGAGCCTGTGCTCCGCAACGGGAGAGGCCACGGCAGTGAGAGGCCCGCGTACCGCAAAAAAAAAAAAAAAAAAATTGAAAAAAAAAAAAATCCCAGTCCCAGTCTCCATGGCCTAGCTGTTCTGTTAGTTTCTGGGGTCCCTGTGGTAAGCGTTTGTAAGCTGCTCTCTCTAGCTGCAGTTGCCTCTTTATTTCTGGAACCTGGGAACTTCCCTTCCTTTCATTTGGATTCATTTGCATTCAGCAGTATCATTAACCAAATGTTTCTGTGGTAGCAGGAGAGAGTCCCTCACTACCTGAGAACTTAAAGTTGCCGTTAGCGTTTATTATTCTTGAAGGAATGTAGAGGGTGCATTTCATTTATATGTTTATCCTTTATAGTACTTAGCTCAGGGCTCTACAAGTCCATCAGTGCTTAATGAAAATCGGCAGAATGAATTCTAAAATGAATCGAAGGAGAGGACTTTAAATAATAAAAGCTAAAAGAAAGAAGGCTTTAGTCTTTTAAAAGATGAATTCTCTCTCCCCATCTCAAATGGTTGTAAGAGTGAGGTGGGGACGGGGCCTGGCAGAAGGTATTACCTTCCTTACTGATGTGTCAATACTCGCACGTACTGCTTCATTTCCAGAAAAAAGTCCCCTGCTGGTTGCTGTCCACAGAAATTCTGCCAACATCCTGGTGGTTGCTGGTTTGTAGTTTTATGGGTTTCCAGAGGATCAAACACTGTATTATTATGTTTGGCTACTAACTCGGGTCAGCAGTTCAAAAGGAGAAAAGAAGGGGAGTAAAGTAGCTAGGAGGGGAAATGGGGATTGTACGTAAGCTGGTGTATTTAAGACAATGAGTTGACTTTACTGAGCATGAAGCAGTCTTTACTGAATCTCAGTTAATTTCATTTCAACAGAATATGATTGTATAGGTTCAAAGCTCTGTTTTCTAAGAACTGAAGATATGGCAATTATGTACCAGTTTTAATTTGGACTAAGGAATAAATAGGTTGCTTGCTCCATGTGTATGCTTTTACAAAGTGTTGAAATGGAATGTTTTTTATCAACAATGACAGAAACAAATAGATTATTAAACATACCCCGAATCCCAAATCTCTCTTCCTTCAAAATATATTTATTTACCTAAATATAATTTGTAGGAATATTGATATGAAATATATATATAAGTATAATATTTGGCATTTAAAAATAACATTCAGTGGGCTTCCCTGGTGGCACAGTGGTTGGGAGTCCGCCTGCCGATGCAGGGGACATGGGTTCGAGCCCTGGTCCAGGAAGATATCACGTGCCACGGAGCAGATAAGCCCATACGCCACAACTACTGAGCCTGCGCTCTAGAGCCTACGAGCCACAACTGCTGAGCCCACGTGCCACAACTACTGAAGCCCGCGCGCCTAGAGCCCGTGCTCCGCAACAAGAGAAGCCACCGCAATGAGAAGCCCGCGGACCACAATGAAGGGTAGCCCCTGCTCGCCGCAACTAGAGAAGGCCCGTGTGCAGCAACGAAGACCCAACACAGCCAAAAATAGATAAATAAAATAAATTCATAAAAAAATAATAATTATGGAGTTACTGAAATACATAAACTATTTTAAGATCTGAGACAATGTGTATATTTTCTCAGGAAATGAGGTTCAAATTATTAATGTAGGAAACTCTGGACCTTGACCGTGTCATTATTGAATTCTGCATCCCCAGCACTTTCTTTAGTCTCAGAGGACAATCAGTGTATGTGTAACACTCGTAACAAGTGTAACATCCTTTTATAGGGCCAGAAAAATTCATGTTTCACTTTGCCTTAGATCCGAAAGGGACTGGGAGAGGGACGGGTAAAACTATTTTGTTTGCCATTTTGTTTAACATAAGACAAACTGTTTATTCCCATATCGGTTGCTTCTGTTTCCTGCTCCATTCTCAAAATAACTGTTTGGTGCTGTTAACTCTATAATGAGCTGGCTATCAAGTCCAAAAGGAATAAGAGAGGATTGTGTACTGACATTAAATAAAGCATCAGGGAGGGATAAATTGGGAGTTCGGGATTAACATACACACACTACTATATTTAAAATAGATAACCAACAAGGACCTACTGTGTAGCACAGGGAACTCTGCTCCATATTCTGTAATAAACCTAAGCGGAAAAAGAATTTGAAAAAGAATAGATATATGTATAGCTGAATCACTTTGCAGTATACCCGAAACTAACACAACATTTCAAATCAACTATAGTCCAATATAAAATAAAAATTATAAAAAAAGCATCAGACACAATACAGCTCTTTATTATTATTAAGACAAAAGTGTGGATATATACATATATTTTATTTATCAATTTATCCATTATTCTCTCATCAAATAGATATTTATGGAACACTTATTTTGGGTTTCTAGGCACTGGGAACTCAGCCATGAAGAAGTGAAACAAGATGTTCGCTTCCAAGGAGGAAACACGCTGGCCTGGAGGTACCATAAGCCACAAAGCGGATAATGCAAGGGCTGTGGATAAAACAGGAAAGAAGTAGAGAGGGACCGGCTTGTGTTGGGAGGGCTGTGCAGAGCAGGGTGGCCAGAGATGGCCTTTCTCAGAAGATACCATGTATGCAGGCACCTGAAGGGCGAAAAGGAGCCCGCTTGTTGAGGATAGAGGGAAGCCGTTAATAGCGATACCCAGGCCACGCCCTCCTCTCACTGGGGTCCGGGCCGTAGGCCCCCATCTAAATACTTTAAAGTTAAAAATCAAGCTTACAAACCATTAATACAATATTTTCTATAGTCCCACCTTGACAGATAAGCCTCCCTAACAACCTGGAAGGCTTGCTTGACATTTAGAATACCTTGAACTTTTGGGCGCTCTTCCTTGACACATGGCAGCATGGGGAGAGCTGGCAGCATGGGGAGGGCCAGCCCCACCCCTAAATAAGCCTGTTTTTCCTTCTCCTCTCACCTCTGGCTGCTTCCACCACCTGAGGAGGCCCCCAGGCTCGCGTGCGGACAGCCCAGTCCACGCTTCCAAGCTCTGTCCACACCCCCGCTGCCCGCCACTGCTTGACAACCTCTTGGGCCAAGAGAGGACATGTTACTACTTTCAACCAATTTGACTTTACTAAAAGTCTCCCCTACGACTAAAAGTTCCGACTCTAAAGTTCTCGAGGTGTGACTGTGATTGAGATGTGTCAGAAAAATCAGAAAGGCCAGGGTGGGCAGTGGACAGTCCCCCAGTGCAGTGGAAAGTTACTAAGTTGAGCATAACCCGCTGTGCTCCACGTCTGTCTCATAGCGACATTTTCATCTATTACAAAGATGACGTTCCAAAGTGCCAGTCTAGCTTGTGGGTTTCAAGGAAGAGTTTCCAACCCGATATATGGTATCATTCATCCTCTCTCCACCCTCCTTAAAGGAAAGACCCTGACTGCAGCAACACCTACACAGAGAAAGGAGGACCAGCTCTGTTTTATGGGTAAGCAAACTGAAGCTCAGTGTTCCATAAGGCGGCAGAATAGAAGAGGGTTAGGAGCATGGAGACTCATTTGGGTCCTGAGTATCCTACATGCTGGCTGTGTGACTTTGGATGAGTTAATCTCTCTACCTTTAGTTGTATTTAATAAATCATCTCATCAATGGTGACAATAACAGTATTCACCACCTAACGTTATTGAGGGAACTTACATGAGCTGACACATGTAATGCATTTAACAGAATGCCTGGCACATAATTTATGGTCAATAAGCATTCGTTGGTTTTAATTACTACTCCTTCTACCAGTACAACTATTTCTGCTATGACTGTTATTCAGAGCTACATTAAGTAATTGAGAGAACTTCAATGTAGGTTTTCTGATTCAAAGACTAGCGCCCTGGAAACCTTTAAACTAATGCTCATTTCAGAAACAAAATAAAAACGCAAAACAAAAAAGTAACAACAAAATCCAACAGCACCATTACTTGCAGACAACCACCGTCACCCCTGATCACAGTATTAAAGGAGGCAAAGTCGGGGCATTGACATCTCCTAGTTTTGTAAAGGCAAAGCTGTATCCTTCCCTGTACAGTCACACTCACTGTGAAGCTGGCTCGGAACCAGCATCTGAGGAAGCTCTTGACTGTTCACATAAATGGAGTGTGACAGTTTTGAGAATATGAAACAACGGACTACAAAACCTAATTACAATTTGGCCTTTGGCTTTAGGGCTGGAGGTTCAAAATCTCTCTCTCTCTCTGTCCTTCTCTACCTCCCTTCCTCCCTTTTTTTCTCTGTCTCTCCCTCACATACACACAGAAGTACAGACACAGACACAAAGACACACACATACACGCATTAGACGTGCACACACGGTTTTCCCTATATTGACCACCGTGCTCTTAGACTCACGTTGGCGCCCTATGACTATCGTAGATAATCGCTCCTACTCAGTAGTTAACTATATGTGAAATTCCAACATGACCTTAAATACCTTGCTGTGCTAGACATTGTATTGCAATCATGACAGGTTCAACGAGTTAAAATATGGTAGCAAGGTTGTTTTGCAGAAGAAGATATTTTGTTCTCAGGCTTTGTACCTGGACTTCATACTGCTTCTAGGAAAACTTCTAGCCCCTGTGTGGTAAGAACTTTGAGCTCAAGCAGACTGGGGTCAAATCCTGGCTTTCCACAAGGGATTTCTACAAAGTTCAATCTCTCTGAATCTAAGTTTCATTTTCTGTAAGGAAGACTACCATAAATAACTACTTTTGTTATTGCTAATATTTATTATTGTGATTATTCCTTGAAATTAGAGCTAAGAGACTCTATGAAACCCATAATAATCCTTATCTGCCACTCGGGAGGAAAATCTTGGACAGAAAAAATTCTTAAAGAGCATGTTGTTAGCCTAGGTTCCTTAGAAAGAGAGCCCTGAGGCAAGGGCTGTATGGGGTAGTTTCTTTGGGGAAGTAATCTCAGATATGAGGCGTGGTGGACTGGAGAAGGCGAAGCAGGATTGGTGGGGAAGTGGCATTGTTTTGTCCTTTTTTGTGGCTGAGTAATATTCTATTGTATTTACATACCACATCTTCTTTATCCATTCCTCTGTCGATGGACACTTAGGTTGCTTCCATGTCTTGGCTGTTGTGAATGGTGCCGCTGTGAACACTGGGGTGCATGTATCTTTTCAAATTATGGTTTTCTCTGGATATATGCTCAGGAGTGGGATTGCTGGATCCTCTGGTAGTTCTACCATACTGTTCCCATAGTGGCCGTACCGATTTACATTCCCACCAACAGTGTAGGAGGGCTCCCTTTTCTCCACACCCTCTCCAGCATTTATTGTTTGCAGCAACATGATTGGACCTAGAGATTGTTATACTGAGTGAAGTAAGTCAGACAAAGACAAATATATGATATCGCTTATATGGAGAATCTAAAAAAAAGGCTACAGATGAACTTATCTACAAAACAGAAATAGAGTCACAAATATGGAAAACAAACTTACGGTTACCGGAGGTAAGGGCGGGGGAGGGTTGACATATACACACGACTGTATATAAACTAGGTAACGAATAAGGACCTGCTGCACAGCACAGGGAGCTCTGCTCAGCACTCTGTAATGGCCTATGTGGGAAAAGAATCTGAAACGAGTGGATACGTGTGTACGTGTAACTAATTCACCTTGCTGTACACCTGACACTAGGACAATATTGTAAATCAACTGGACTCCAGTAAAAATGAAAACAGAAGAGAAAGACAGGTGGGCAAGCCCACTAACAGCAGCCTAGTCGAGTGGCCTCCCCTGAGCTTCAGTGGCGCCACTGCCATGCCCACAGGCGTAGAGATCTGGGCTCCGTGCGGTCTAGAGCTGCCGTCTGAAAGGAGGACGCAGAGGAGAGTTATGCATGAGTTCCCATCCTCCGAGGTTCAAATGCTGACCCCGGGGGCAGCAATTCCTTAGAGCTTCCGGGATGCACATGTGTGAGTGCCCGGAAGGTTCTGGTAACCGTCCCACCGTGTGGGTGTCAGAGACGCCCCAGGGCAGACAGTGCAGCTGAAGCAAGACGCGGTCAGATGACACTGCTGGCAGCCTCTGCCTGAGCAATGGTCTCAGTGGAGGAAGGGCCAAGACGACGTGAAGTGGGGCCTGAGAAGCGTCTTCCGCAAGTGTTTTCACTAACAATGGGTCAGTAATAATAAGGGGTTAGTAGTTGTCCTTTAGTAGAATTCAAAAGAATATACAAGTGCTTATAAGTCCAGATAATTGTTAGTTTCCTTGGGGGATAGGAAATAACGGAGGGAAACACATTTTTTTCCCTCTTCTATTTAATGCAGAGTTTTTCGGCCTTGGCATTATTCACATTTGGGGCTCAATATGAATTCTTTGCTGGGGGCCGCGGTGAGCTGCCCTCTGCTCTGTGGGGTTCTTAGCAGACGCTGTAGCCTGTCTCCACTAGATTCCAGTAGCAAGCCCTCCACCACCCTTTCCCTCGTCCCCAAGTTGTGAGGATAGAAACAGTCTCCGGACATTGCCAAATATCTCCAGGGGATGGTTGATCACTGCTAGCTGAGAATCACTAATCTAATAGCATCGCAGCATCTCTCCTGTCTCCCCTTTCTCTCTACCTGCCCGCGCCCATACTGATCCCCATAACTGTTCTCCCGGCCCGAGTACACAAGCAGTTCATACCTATGACTTACACCCCCATCCTAGCGACCGGTACCAACCAAGATTTTTCTCTGTAGCTCTGTTTACTAGAAGTGCTATTAAAAGCAACTTGATAGAGCCAGCGCAACTGGATGTAATTAAGAGCAGTTAAATAAGGGAATCTCATGAAAAAAGGATAAAGGGAGTGCTCAAGTAGTTTGCTGCGATGAGGGGTGTGTTTAAAAGTATTTGTTACGTGTTTTTCTCCATGTTAAAATGCTCCTCATTTCAAAAGGAACAGCTTAAGTACTACTTCAGAATGTTTCCTTTGGTAAAAAGCCTAAACCAGCCCAGCAAATTAATGAAGACGATATAGGTCTGTCCAGGAACAGTTTTTTCCCTTTCAACTCTTACGCATTTCTGTAAAATAAATATTTAATTTGAGAATAATTTTAGATTTACAGAAAAATTACCAAAGTAGTACAGATGGTCCCCTACACCACACACCCAGTCGTCCTGTTATTAACATCTTCCACTTGTATGGTCCATTTGTCACAATGAATAAAACAACATTGATACTTTATTATTAACTAAAGTCAATACTGTTTTCAGACATCTTTAGTTTTTCCCTAAAGTCCTTGTTTTGTTCCAGGATCCCATCAGGAGACCACATGACATTTTAGCTCATTTAGCTCACAATCCCCTGTGAGCTGCTTCGGCACAGGGATCCATTTCATTCACGTCTCCATTCACAAGGCCCTCAGTTCAATGCCTTATACATTGAAGGCATTCACTAAAAGCTTACTGAATTGGATTTCTTAAAAAAAAAAAAAAAAGTTATCCTGGCCTCGAAGCTTGAACCGAGCCCTGAAAGTGAGTTGGAAGAATGCTCATGGGAGGAGAAGAGCTAAAAATACCTTCTCATTCAAGTGACGATCAGAAATACCCGTGAACTCTGGGAAGGAAATGCTTCAGGTTTTCTGGCTGCACAGGGCTCTGGGGCTGAGTTCTGATTGAAAGAGACATGCCCGGTCCAGGGACCGTCTTTTGCCCACGCTGGAAGATGACAAGGTGTGGTGGACCGCACTGCGCTCTGGGACTCAGCAGACCAGCGATCCAGACTGCAGGGCACTAACTCCGTGACCTCCAGAAAGTTTCCTGACCTCTCTGGGCTCCAGTTTCCTCAACTGTAAAATGCCGGTGGAGGACCTTGGGCAGACCTTGAGGATCCCTCCAGCTCTAACATTCCGTGATTCTAGGTGCAGTTATATGAGTCCTGGAAGCATGGCTCCTCCGTGCAGCCTTTTGGAAAAAAAGGAAAGGAAAAGGGAAAAGAAAAACACTTCCATAAATCTATTTATAGCACAGCCAGTGGCTATGAATCATGGCATCATTAATCCTCTCTTATACACTTGCCTTGTTCCCTGACTTGGTGCAAGTCATTCCCAAGCCCTCCTCAACAGCAGCTTCGTTGACAGATACGGCATTTTCCTTGTCGCTTCCCACTGAATAAGTTCGAAGCCTCCAGACTAACCTCTGAGTTTCTGCCAGTCCCAGATTTCTGTAACCGCACGATTCTCATCTTATGTGACTGACTGACAGGCCCAGTTCCCGAAGGATGTGAGATAAATGTGATCTGTCTTGACTTCAGCGAAGCTTGGAGTTAACTTCCTCACGTCAATTTTGTCCATCAAGTTTTAGTGTTAAGTGCTTTACCATTTAATTGTGATTTGACTAGAAAACATTGTCCATCGGCTGGTTTGACACTGCCGTGTGCAGGTCCTGGGGTGAGTAGATAGCAAACACCCTCTTCTGCGGAAGGATTTGGTGCTCCATTTCTTAAATCTGATTCTTTCTGGCACAACCTTCTGATAACTTGTCTTCGTAATGACACCTCCGAGAAGAACGTTTTCTCACAAAATATTTTTCTCTAGTCTCAGATCCCATTCCTGGATTCTTAAAATGGCATTTAGGGAGCTACCTGCAAGTATTCGTGCTTGATATCGTCTTGATTATATTTCGCAAACTTTGTTTTTATTTACTACCCATCTACTTCCACTATCGAGTTGAGGAAGTATAATTTCAGTTCCTTTCCCCTTGATTTAGGGAATCGAGGGTTTAGTCTGAAGCTAAGAGCAGCTGCTTTTATGTTGACAAATTCTGCAGAATGGTCGAAGTGAGAAAAACAGCAGCAGAAACTCAGGAGCTCTCACTTCCCATTTATTCCCATCTCACGTCACGTTTGAATTTTACGAGTGGTGTGAATAAAACGTAATGCAACCACAGTTCAGATTTCCTCTTTGATCTTGAACAAGGCAGTTTACCTACCGGGTTTCGGTTTCCTCACATGTAGAATAAAGAAAGAACTTGGCTGGATGACTTCTGAGGCTTTCAAAAAATATACTGTTCAATGTAAAGATTCAGGGAGCAATCTGGATTCATCCGTTTTTATCTGTCCAAGCTGGCTTGTGTCCTAAAACAGTAAACATTTAGGAGTTATTTTAAAGTTTTCGTTTTTGAACTTAGAATCTTATTTTCCAATCGTATGCTTTTGATGTATCCCTTCAGGATAATACTATATAAAATGTATGGCCACAAGGGTGGTGAAGTTATCAGCTAGTAACAGCATCATCCTTTTATCACCTGAGGTAGTAATAGAACATTGTACGCTGCACTAAAAGTCTAAACATTTTGGAATCACTCAGAAAATAGTCAGCCTGCCATAAATGTTCTTGAGACAGATAGCAATGAGCCAGACAAGAAGTGCAATTTTTGGCAGAAATAACTACTTTTCTTAAAGCAAGGTCCTTACCATCCACTTGACCCCAAATGGGACAGGTTTAAAAACACTCAGGGATTTCCAGCGTGTTCTGCTGTGTCTGTCTTCAACCGGTTGGGAGTACGTAGCTTGCCCTTTGTAGAGCTGTGACTTTCCATCCTATCTTCAGTTTGTAAGCAGACAGAGGTCCCGCTGCAGAAAATGACAGAGGTACTCTTTTTTGTTTTATCGATGTTCTATTTTGTGAGAAAAAATATATATGTAATCTTTTTTACTTTACATCATATAAAATTCATCCTGTACATTTACAAAGAAACTTTGAGACTCCATATAAGACAGCAATTTAAGACTTGGGGTCTTCTGAGTTAACTGCAACATTAGTTGTTTTGTACCCTTGGGAGGGTATCTCCTCATCTGTAGCCAATCTGATTTCATAATGCAGCTCAACACTTAACACTTGGAGAATATTGGAGAAAAGGGTGAGGGATGCCCAGAGGTCTCGCACAGAATTACAAAGGAGATGTTGGTATGTAAACAACTCTATGTCCGTTCAGCAGCACAGGCCTCAGGGGCCTTCTGTCAGGACAAGTGATGGGAGAGGGTTGGCAGGTCTCTTGTCTAGTCGTGGCAGCTTTATTTTCTGAGCTTAGTATCTGATTCTTCCCCAGGCAGCCAAACGTCAGTGGACAGGCATGCTGATGTCTTACTTACCGTGCAGCTTCTCCCTCGTGATACCCGTCATGCAGTGAGGTAAGAAATCTGTCAGGGAAAACTGTGTGTCCAACATGGCAATTTTGGGTTTCTATTCACTACAAAAATGAACCTCAAGTAGGACTTGTTTTGCAACGAGATAAACATTAATTTCAAGATCGGGTTTGCCTCAGATGCTGGCTGATTCCAACTTTTAGTCTTGTGCGGTTGCCTTGGTCTGGAGACTATTTTTTTTTTATCTATAGGGCACGTTGCTGGTTTCTGTTGTCCTTTCTCTAATGTCTACTTTGTCTACCTGGTGCAGGAGAAAATGAGAACAATGACAGAGGAGAAATAGGGATGTATTTCCTTGTCTCAAAAACCACACCAAAACAAAAAACTACTAATTCCAAAACCAAACATGTCGAACCAAACAACTTCTTCCTTTGCTGGACAGACACATGTGATTGGAAGCAGAATGAGAATTGTTCTCACACTGTGGGCTGCCACTGAGAGGAAACATGGACTTTGCTCCATTTATATCCTGTCATTCTTTAAAGTAATGTTTTTAGGTCTGTTTTTAATTCTGTTAATGTCACGTTGCTTTAAATGGTCCTGATTTACAGTGGATTCCCTTTATTAAGTCAGGGCTCCGTGATGTGGCATTTTCTAGAGGAAAACAGTGCCAAATACTGCTGAAACCTGTGTATTATAAATGAGATCACATGACTCGCTTGCAAATACTCAGGGCACAAGAAAGTTCCCATTTTTTAATCTGCAGATGACTGCCCAGGTGAGTAATGAAATCATGGTAGGAGAGAAGGGTTAAGGTTTTTCTAATCCATCCCCTCATTCTAAGCAAGGTTACGTTCACCTAAACATTCTTTAGAGTGACTAAAATCTTCCCTATCTAAAGCTTCTAAGGAAGAAAATCCATCGAGCAGTATATTGTAATAGAAAGAATGTGGCTTTCGATTTTACCTATATTTTTATTCTAGCTTTTCTGCTTATAGACTGTATAACCTTGGACAATTACGTAACTTTTAAAAGCTTGACTATCTGTCCACCCCCGACTCTCACCCAAAAATGGCCCTGGGCTCTGCAGCACGGGAAGCGCGGGCATATTCATAAGTACATCCTACACTTAGTATTTCTCCAGTGTTGTCCCAAATGTACTGAGAACCAACCAATCCCGGTTCTTTGTCTAAAGAGAGCCAGCCTTTACAGATTCTCCACAAATGAAGTAAAATTCCATTTCTAATTCCCCAAAGCCTGTTCTCTCTTAGTAAAACAGACCGTGACTTATAAATCTTCCTGTCCGGCAGAATGTCCTCAGCTCCTGGACTATTTGCAGGCGGCTTCCAGCTTATTTGGAATGGTATGAAGAATTGAGGGGTTTCTCAAATCTGGTGTGGGAAATGAAAAGATTCAATTCTCGGTGGTCAAAAAAGAAGGGAAATGATTCTTTTCACATCACTGAGAAAAACACTGGCCTTGTTCTTTGGCCTTTGGTTTCATAAATAAGCTTGTTAAGGATCAAAACGGCACCAGGGCCACAAATTCCCTTAGCATATCATCTTTTACTTTATTCTCACCATTTTAAAATTGAAGGAGTTTGTGTTTAAGAGAAGAATTCCTAGACAAAGCTGTTCTTTTCTTTCCTCCCTGTTTACCTCTATCCCAGGTCACCCTTGAGTGCTATCTAGGAGGGGTACTTTTACTGGTCCAAACTTAACGTATTTCTCAACCAGTTAGATCCCGCTAGATAGAAGCTCTCCATCAATTCTTCACTGCTGTCCATCTTTTTTCAAACATGTTGACGTGTTGGTCACACCTTGTCCTACAGCCAACTAAAGAAGATGTGTTGATGTGAAAGATGGCAGACTCTTACCTCGCATGGTTAGCTTAGGGACGGTATTTATTTTCTCCCCATCATTCTTCTCTTAGATATGGAGAGCACTTTACACTTCTCAATATGCTTCGGTCAACGTTATCTAATTTGGTTCTTGTATAAACTTACAAAGTTCGTGGTATTATGCCCTTATTATATAGATTCATCGTTTAGTTCCCAAATATAAGTGAGCGATGCTAGGCCAGGTATTGAGGATACAGCTTTGAAGAAGCCATGTGCTCTGCCTTCAAGGAGATTACAGGCTAGTGAGGAATAAAGGTAAGTAAATGGGCAGGTGTATTATAGGGAAATAACTGCAATCACAGGGCTCCAGGGGAAGGCGTAAGAGAGAGAATAATGTTTTGAGACTAGAGTAGGCACTGTTGATGTACTTGGCCTTTACCATATCGGTACATGCTGGTCTGTCTTCCAGCTGCCAGCACCTTCATCTGTTTACCTGAGAGGGCTTCCTCTGGTCACCTAGGCTATTCATCCCTTGGCCAATGACCGGTCGGCATTGGTGCTTGAAAACCCCAGCTCCCTTGCTGCTTGGTGCATAGGCTCCATGCTGGTTTCTATCCTTCCCCAGCTGGGTCAAGCTCTCATTACCCCCAGTGAGAACTGTCTTGATAACTCTCTTAGCTTCTCTTCCCCTGTCTCACTTTGGCACTCTCTGTATTTCCCGGGATCACGTTCCAAACAAAATACTTGAATTCTCATCCATGTCTCAAAGTCTGGCAGACTTCTGGGAGAAGCCAAATGAGAGGAAAAGATCAATAAAATACCTTTTAATGATAGAGAAGAACATGTATGTTTATATTTAGAATATACTTCTCCATCCTTTAGTCCGTTCATTCATTTAATAACATTGGAGTGCTTCCTACGTACCAAGTGAGAATTGCTGAGTAGCTGGGATGAAAAAGTAGGCATAATTTATGACTCCAAGTAAACATAAACATATAGAAGGAATCTTAGAGACCTTCAATAAGGAAAACAAAGGAAACAAAGCAGGGCATGAGGAGTCGTTTGAGAAAAAGAAACCCCTCATTTTAGAAATGTGGACACAGGCTGAGAGGAGGCCACCTGGCTAGTCTAGGGCAGAGCAAGGACAGGCACGCAGGTCTCTCTATTCTAGTCCAGTATTCTTCCTACCGTACCACACGGAAAAATGGAAAAGAAGTGAACTCTTTAAGTTTTGTGACTGTTAATTATGTCCAGAAATGTATGTGATAAGGTGGTAACCGCTGACTTTTTGTTTCAAATGGACTTTAAGTTAACTAGAGGAAGAAGTAAGTGAGGAAATTATCTCTTCCACTCCTTAACCCACCCTCATCGGCCAAAATCAGCGCTCCTAACATCAGACTCTAAGAAATAGCAAAAAAGCAAACAAAAAGCCCCACTTCTATCGATGTGCCTGCAATGGATTGGGAAGAAATAAATGGTTCCAAATGCTTTTTCTGATTTTTATTTTATATTGGAATGTAGTTGATTAACAATGTCGTGTTAGTTTCAGGTGTGCAGCAAAGTGATTCAGTTCTACATATACATGTATCTATCCTTTTTCAAATTGTTTTCCCATTTAGGTTATTACAGAACAGTGAGCAGAGTTCCCTGTGCTCTACAGTAGGTCCTTGTTGGTTATCCATTTTAAGTATAGCTGTGTGTACGTGTCAATCTCAAATGCTTTTTATATCCTGTTTTTCCACCCTTGATCTCAGAGCGATACTGTACTGTATAGTTCAGGCTCTCTCTCTCGAGCTGGACATGACATGTGATGGAAGGAATGTTGGGGAATTTATCATGGACCACAGCGTGGTGCCCCACCTTCAATAGCTGCTCACAAGGCAGAAGCCAAGAAGGTGATTGGGGTCCTAAGTTGTCATTGGAACAGGCAGGACATGTCTGAAGGTGGTTCAAATCCGAGTCCAGGGCTCTTTAGTATTATTTGATTCAAAAACAGAAACTACTCGTACTGGTCCAGATCCCCTCCTGGATCCCCTCCCAGTGACTTACTTATTCATAAACCAAATTAGTGGAAGCAAGTTCTGACTCTTACTGGTCCAGTTAAGGCATTCTGGCCATTGCCTTCTGGAAAAGGTTGTGACTTTTGCCTTATTATGATGGTACCTGCAATTCATAGATGGGAACCATGGGCTATCCTTTCATGTTCTCCTAAATTACAAACACTCAACAAACGCCTTATACACATACAGCCTCACAGATATTTATCTTCCTTGGCATTCTAGCATCCTTTACATTTATCCCTTTCCCTAGGCTTCTAGCAATTACAAAATCCATTTACTGTAATTACAAAGCTCCATTATAATTTGATATATGCGACAATTAATATCCACCATCTGTAATCTTCCAAATGAATATCTGTTTATTCCAATACTTCAGCTGTGACATCTAAAAATGAAGGTAAATAATTTGACAAGGGCCTCAAAAGCCTTGAATATTTTCTTTCAACTGAGAAGTGTGTGACTTCTTAAAATATCTCAGGCTCTTTCTTTCATAGGACTTCTATGAATGGCCTTATGGATATTTTTGTGAGACTAGAAAGGGAAAAGATTTGGATTAAAAACTTGTTGGCTATTTTTAGAGAAGTCCTTAACAATCGAAAGATGTATTTAGAGATTTTTTTCTAAAGGGAATGCTATTCCGTAGTCAATGCAAAATCCCTAGTTAGTAACTGAGGCACTACAGTTCAAATGATCATCGCCACCATCATCAAGTAGAAGCATCCTCGTCATTATCTAAGGAATCTAATATTGTACTAGTTTTAGTTGGAGTTCTTGGTTGAAATAGAAACCAACAAACCACCTCTGGGTAACTTAGGTGGGAAAATGGTAGTTCGTGAGATCTGTAGGATCTCTCAGCTTTAAGCTGGAGAGCCAGCTCAAGCAGAAATCAAGGAAGGAAAGGTCCCTTGAAGGTGTCCCCAGTGGACTTCGGGACATCACTGTTCATCAGCTGACCTTTATTATTGCTGCCTCTGGGGTCCAGCAACCCTGGACACTGGCTGTTGCTCTGAAGAACTGAATTGCTTTTGGACGTTTCCTGCTATACCAAGGGAATCCCCATATTACACTGAAATTTTTCTGACTTTCTACATGCATCTCTTTGTTATTTTTTTTCCACTCCTGGGTCAAATGCCGGCCACAGCATCTGATTAACTAAGCTAGGCAATGTGTCCAGAGTTTTTTCTCCAAGAGGCAAAGACAGGGTATATCTGATGTTCCTTTTGATTCATAGTAAAAAAAAAAAAAAAAAAAAAAAATGGAATTCCACCTCCTACCTATCCCGTGTTCTGGTTTTCTGGAGTCATCAAGATTGAAGCCTGTTATTCAGATGTAAGGATTAATAGTGCTCCCTTCATTCTGAAATGTATCCAGGTTTGGATGATGCTATGGAATGAATGTGTGCGTCTGCCCATAATGCATGTGTTAAAAACCTGAACACCAAGGTGATAATGTTAGGAGGTGGGGCCTTTGAGGGGTGATGAGGTCACCGGGGTGGAGCCCCCATGAATGAAATTAGTGCCCTTATAAAAAAGACCTCAGAGAGTTTTCTAGCTCTTTCCACCATGTGAGACAACAGCCCTCTATGTACCAGGAAGCGAATTCTCACCAGACCCTGAATGTGCCTTGATCTTGGACTTCCTAGACTCCAGAACTGTGAGAACTGTTTGTTATTTAAGCCACCCAATCTGTGGTGTTTTGGGGATAGCAGTCTGAATGGAGTAAGACAGACGATAAATGATGTGCTTGCCCTACCTATCCTAGGATTCCTCCCGCCACAATATTAAAGGGGTAATTAGCTACTAGGAAATCAGATTTTACACTCCTTGTCTCTCACCAAGATACAAAGTGAAACTGATGCTCTCTTACCCTTTTTCTCCCAAAGAAATAGGTTTGGAAAGATGCTTTTCAGTATCGCTCCTCTTGAGGTACTTTCGATTTTAATCCCCTTGAGAAGAGCAAAACCTCAATGTAACTAAATAGAGAGACTGGCTCCCTGCACAGTCCAGAAATGCATCCCATTTATTAGCACTTTCGCTATTCATGGGCCACAAAAGTAGAGAACAGGTGGACCACTAAATCCTCCCATGCAAAACCTTATAAAGTCATCACACATATGTCTGACTGCTGAGTAGCATCATTTACTTATGTGCCCAAAGTAAGATGGGGCCAGATATGAAAAACTGCTAGAGACAGTAGCTGGAGGGATTTATGGTTTACACTAATGGGAGCCTAGTAGGATCAAAGGGTAAAAGGAATTTTTTTCCCACCACCTATAATTGGGATGATGACCAAGATAAACCACTTACTAACAGAGCCTGAAGTGACACCTCCTTCTCTTTTCCTATTTTTCTAGCCCTTCTGTCTGGGGTTTTCACTGACTTCTGTCACCCACCTGTCCTTTCTCCCTACCTAGATGACAGATTCTCTGATGGTCCAAACCACAACTTATGTTCGGTACCCTTTGATGTTGGAGACCATGCCTTGATCATATTTGTTTCTCCAGTTGCACTTGACATAGTGCTTTGTATGCAATAGACTCTCAAAAATCATTTCTAACACTATAATTAAAATTTAACAACATGCAGTGCCATGCATATAAAAAAGCTCACAATGTATGTTGAATGATTGAACATAATTCTGAGTAGAAAGAACCATTTGGAAATTACATGTTTCTGGATGTAGGGTCCTCAGCATCTTATAAGCTAAGTTCCACCAATAAATAGATTAGGAACCTTGGGAGATGTATTTATATTTTATGCTGCAAATATAACACAATAACGGGGGAAGAGAACAGTTTTCTTCCCAAAGGAAACCTTACTAGCTCCTTGGAAACTATTGTTCTGAGTTTATTTTAATGACATTATATCTTACGAGTTTTGATTGTCAAGGACTAAAATTGTGTTCGTTATGACTTATCCTGGTATTTTAGTTCCCTGAGATGAGTTTGTTCTTCATCATGGGGAAGTAATAGACTGAAAATAGATGTCTCCACAGAGATCATAATAGGTGAGCTCTTTCGAAGGGGAAGTTGCTTTTGCCTGGAGAAATGTTCTCACCATTTTACTTTTTTTGATTGTTCTTTGACACCTTATTTCACATAGGAAGAAGTTTTCTTTAATTACCGTAATCAAGTGAGCAGCTTATAGGAAGTGACTCAAAGGAAAAGGTGTAGACTCCTGTGAGCTGATAACATAGAAGCTGGTGGCCACGCCGGAAGGCTTTCAACGGGGAAACACAATGTTCGTTTTGTGCCAGTATTCTGTGGCCAAATAAGCCACTATATTCTCTTATATTTATATGACTTCATGAAATCACTTTCAAGTAAGGGTTTCAGTCTATATCACACGGGAATATGACATATTGAGCAGAGTTCCCTGTGCTATATGGTAGGTCCTTGCTGGTTATCCATTTTAAATATAGCAGTGTGTACATGTCAGTCCCAAACTCCCTAACTATCCTTCCCCCTACCCTTCCCCCTGGTAACCATAAGTTTGTTCTCGAAGTCTGTGAGTCTGTTTCTGTTTTGTAAATAAGTTCACTTGTATCGTTTTTTTTTAGATTCCTCGTATAAGCCGTATCAGTCAATATTTCTCTTTCTCTGTCTGACTTACTTCACTCAGTATGACAACCTCTAGGTCCATGCATGTTACTGCAAGTGACATTATTTCGTTCTTTTTCGTGGCTGAGTAGTATTCCATTGTATATATGGACCACATCTTTATCCATTCCTCTGTTGATGGACATTTAGGCTGTTTCCATGTCTTGGCTATTGTAAACAGTACTGCAGTGAACTTGTTGGTTATCTACTTTAAATATAGTAGTGTGTGTATGTGAATCCCATGGGTGATTGGGGAAGTTGGTCTGAGGAGATACTACACAATCCGTAGTACCGGTAGTGAGAGAGAGGCCCTGTGAATACGTGAGAGTAGAATTTTCCAGACAGAGAAGTCTTTGAATTTGCTGTCCTAAGGAATATCCTCTTTCAAGGGAAGGCAAGGAGCTCAGACAGTGAGGGTGAGAGGTAGAAAATGAGATAAGAAAAGTAGCAGGGACCAGACCCTGTGCTTCTGTTGGCTTGATAAGGTCTCTGGGTTGTGTTTCAAATGTTGACGGTATGTTTATAATGAGACACCAACTGCCACGTCTTGAAAATACCTCTGCTATCTCCTTTACCTTTCCTTTTCAAATGTACCATCCCTGAGGTTTTATTTTACACACAGTTTGGATACAGAAAGGAAAAGACCCAGCATTTACTATTGATAATGGGACAGCACCACATAAGGAATGTTCCCGTTTGATCTTTTACAACTCCTTTCTGGGACTGAGCTCAGGTTCCTGAACTAGTCACACAGCAGGTGGGAGAAGCAGGCTTCTGGGGTAGCACTGTGTTCAACCCCATATTCTGTGAGCATCCCACTCTGCCACTCGACGCCGGCAAGATGCTCCATGCCTCGGGGATGGAGCACAACTTCCATCCTCTTATCTGAAAATTGTGTGGGTGGGCTTTACCTTATAGTCCAAGCTCTAGGCAAGGATGAACTCAAACTCACGTCATAAAGCCAACAGGAGTATTTTCAGCTTGTTTCGAGTCCTTGCTGTGGGATCTTTGTTGACCACAAATGGGGGAACATCTAAAGTCATCGGCTAGAACTGCACCTTCTAGGTTATGATGAAAATAGCATCTGACCGAGAAAGTTAGCTTGTTCTGTGGTCCCTCGGTTCTTGTGGTTTTTACTCGCAGGTGAAAGTTCTTATGGCCAAGAATGGAATTGAAAAATCTGCCTCCACTAAGAGAAAAATAAATAAGCCATACTAGGGAATTTCAAGGCCTTCATGCTAGGTCGGAAGTTCAAAATTAAACGATTTACCTCTAGTTCCTGTATGTGCAGTAGTCACTTTCCATTTACGTGTTATTAGAAGAAAATAATATGTTGATATAAATAAAGGCGTTGCAGTAAGGCACATTGACATGGAAATATTAAATCTCACTCTGCCTTTCTCTCTTAGATTTTGATCTCAAAATACTCTGTTATCAGCTAAGGAATTTTAATGAAGAGAAGCATCTGTAAGAAATGTTTCTTCATTTGCTTCTCTTAGAGATATAATTATTTGTTTTCTGTGTTTCTCACAGCGTGACAAATGAATATTGATTGTTTAATCTAAAGCCTTTTCTAAGAACTCTTCTACCTGTGAACTAAAAGATATATCTCAAAAGTGTGTGGCATTTAGAATCAAATCAAGCAAGGTTTAACTCTTTGCGTTCTCACCTACTGGTGGTATTTCTTTGGCTAGTTAAGTAAGTCTCTCATAATTGTAATAACTCTCATAATTGTGAGGGATATATTATTATGGGAGATAATGTATATGAAAGTACATTGTGCATTGGAAAGCCCACAAAGGTAAGGTAATATTGATAATAACCATCGTTGTGAAGGTGCTCACACACGGCATGTGTAGTTATTCCACAAAACCTGTGATTATCTCAGTTGGTGATTAAAGGGCAGCTCTAAAATCCTAGACCAGTTTCTGTCACCCTTGTATTATATTTTAAAACTCTTTTTCTTTCTGATTATGTGCTCGTTCTTGACATTAGCCTAATTAAGTAATTAGGGAGCCTTGCCAGTTACAAAAGAAAAGTTTTGGTAGGAATTCAAGGTCAAATTGGCATTTAAAAAAATTATTTGCCTTTGGAATTAGAATTAGTCGCTACTTCTTCTCTTAATGCAATTAAATACTGATCCTTTATGAATGGATAGCCGATGTGTTTTGGCAGCTGACTAGATAATCAGAGCTTTAGAAATTCTACTTTAACAGGCTGTTGGGCATACTGTAATAAGCATTGGACTATTTAAATGATCAGTATACATCATAGCTAGCTATTATTTGACAGTGGGCCAAAGTAACCTATAAACTGTTATAACTGTCTTTTACTGCGTATACCAGTACGTAATTGCTTTGCAGGCAGGGATGGATTTGGGGAGAGAGGATACGATTCTTGGAAGACATAGAAAACTTGCATTTTGTCAGTCGCTTGTCCTTTGTGTGTTCTCCACTGCTCACTGCACATAGACTGTTACAAAGCACTGTGTTCTGTACTGTGTGTGCGGAGGAAAGGCCTGGGGCTGGCGGGGGGACGTGCAAGGCTTTTGCAAAACTGGCCTCTAATGGACAGTTGTCTCATAGCCTGAAGGGCCTTGAATGACAGCACAGAGACTGATTCCATTGAAGACATTTTCTAGGTCTGCTAGTTAAATGTTTCAAATTTGGGATATATATTTTTTTCTTTTTTCCCCCCAGTGATTTATTTATTTTTTAATATTAAACAGTGTCGTTCCAGTCAAACAAGACCTCATTTAAAATTTTCAAGAACAATTTGTGTTCATCTATCTCTCATGTGGTCACAGAGTCAGTCAACACATATTTACAGATTGCTGACTATCTACGAGACACTGTTGTGTATTAGAGTCACCGCTGTGAGCAAGTTTGACATGTGCTATGCTTCTTCCTGCCTCTTCTTCTACATTGTACTCTTTGTGAGGAATCACAAACCTCCACACGGAGCGGAGCGGGAGCCACTTTGAAGTTCTGCACAAAAACAACACGTGACCCTGAAGATTAAAAAAGTAACTTCCTTCTATCACAAAGAGCTCACATTTTCCTCTCTGTTCTATTTTGTGAAGAGGGGACGGGAGTTTGTGTAAATCTTTAAGTCTTTTTTTGTTTATTCACAATACGGATCATAAAGCAAAACAACAAACAAGCGACAAAGAACTAAAGCCACAGCAAGAGCAACAAAAAAGCCAGGAGGCTCCCAGCCCAGTCTAAGGCCAGACCTATGGGATAGGTAACAAGGACGATCATTCCATATCGTCTCTTCCTATTGATAGAAGAAACACAAAGAAGAAGAACAAGTAGCCATTTTCTGGCCTCCTTTTAACAACTGTGACCATACATTAAAAAAAAACAACAACCGGGGAAGAGAATAATTATCTCCTTCCCTGATTCACACAAGCAATCATTTTTGTTTTCATAAAGACAAAACAAAAGGCACTCCCCTATAAAATTTGGGATTGTTACTAAATTATCAGATAATCTCTTCTGCTCTGTTTTGCTATTGGTGACTAGTTTACCTATTGTCCCAAGTAATGGCGCATGGCCATGTTCCAAAGGTAAAGAAAAATAAAATTGGGCTTATGCATGCTTTTCAATAGCCATATTCCAAAAAAGGTCATTTTTTTCCAAAACAGGTTTGGTAGTCATGGTTTCTATTTTTAATTTGTACTTAACACGCCATTTCAGTTCTCACCATCCATGTGCTCTGTGTTTACTTACCTCACTTAAGACAGGTCTGTTTCCTTTTCTGCTTTATGGAAACCTTCACCATCTGCCCCCAATGCCATAGTAGGTTTACAGCGATACTGACAAATTTGGTTGGGGGGAGAGCTGGCAAAGAAAGTAAAGGAAAAAGAAACAAAAGAACTAAGCCAGTTGAAATTCAACTCAATTAATGGAAAACTTTCAGGTTAGCAAAGCATTGTTATTGCACCCTGGAAAACGGAGTTTAGATCTTCTAAAAGTGCGTTTATTGCTGTATCTACTTTTAATATTATTAAGTCCTTTTTATTTGCAAAGTGCTTGGTCTTTGAGAGGTTTATGTTGTCATCACATGCATAAGTGAGATCTGTTTAGAGGAAGAAGCATTAAGATCATTTTACATTAAAAATAAACCAACTAGGGCTTCCCTGGTGGCGCAGTGGTTGAGAGTCCGCCTGCCGATGCAGGGGACGCGGGTTCGTGCCCCGGTCCGGGAGGATTCCACGTGCCGCGGAGCGGCTGGGCCCGTGAGCCGTGGCCGCTGGGCCTGCGCATCCGGAGCCTGTGCTCAGCAACGGGAGAGGCCACAACGGTGAGAGGCCCGCGTACCGCAAAAAAAAAAATAATAAACCAACTCAATTGAAACATCTCACTCAGAAGATATATGGAAAGATTATCAATGTCATTAGTTATTGGGGAAAAGCAAATTTAAGCCACAGTGAGATACTATTTCACACTCATAGGACGGTGATAATAAAAAATATACAATATAGAGGATATGAAGAAACAAAAACTCTCTCACGTCGCGCGTGGAAATGTAAAGCGGTTTGGCACCTTAGAAAAGGTCGGCGGTTTCTTAATAAGTTAGACGTAAATCTACCATATGAAGCAGAAGTTCTACTTCTAGGTATCTACCCAGGAGGAGTGAAAACCTATGGCTACACCAAAGCACGTACCTGCATGTTCATAGCAGCATTGTTCGTAATAGGCCCAAACTGCAAACAATTCAAATTTTCATTAACTAAATAAAATACGATGTTTCCATGCAATGGAATACTATTTGGCAATAAGATAAAGGTGCTGACACAGGCTACAACACGGGTGAACCCTGAAAGCATTATGCTAAGTGAACTAAGCCAGGCACAAAAGACTACATATAGTATGATTCCACTCATAGGGAAATACAAGTATACAAATATAGAGAGACCAAAAAATAGTGGTTACTTTGGGCTGGGGCAGAAACAGGGATTAACCGTAAAGGGGGCCTGAGGGATCTTATTGGGGTGACGGAAACGTTCTAAATCAGGATTAGAGTGACAGATGCACAAGTAGGTACATTTACTAAAAATCATTGAATCGCACACATAATGGGGTGGAGCGCTGCAGTGGGTTTTCCGTATGGGTGTTCCAACACCGTTTCAAGATGGAAAGGGAGGTTAGCCCTCACGTAGGAAAGAGACTTGCTATAGAGGTAGTCGATTCTGTGTCTCTGTGCCACCTGTTCGCACCATGAAACCTTTATGGCCAGTAAAAACAGGAAGTAGACCATTCCTGGAGCTAAGGTTTTATATTTTCCTGCCCCAAAGGACAGCATAAAAACTACGTTAACCTTAGATTTTATACTTTTCAGGTGTTCAAAAGAGGGTGCAGTGTGATGCAGGGTACTTGAAAAGGAGAGCTGCTGACCTCAGCATCCTGAAGTCAGGTGTGGGCAGAAGGAAGCAGGACACCTGGTAATTCAAGCAAATCCAAGGCCAGATGAATAATAAATACAGCAGAGAAACAGGGGAAGCGTCACCAGAGAGGGTGAACAATGGCTCTCGATGTGTATCCTGCCATACTCAATAGAAACGGCATATGAAGTCTCAAAACTTAAAGTCATTCTTCCTTTCCATTCTGTTAGAGCAGCAGCTTTGGGACCCCTTTCTCTGTGATGCATCAGCGTTAAAGCAGCAGCATCATTCGTGTTCTTCCACGAATACACATGGCTTTGGGGTTGGGTCCCAGGACCGTCTGCCGGATGGAGGGATACAAAGGGTATTAAATAGCATTGTTTTTCAGTGATTTGCAGTTCAGTGAAAGACATAAGCCAGACACGTACGTACATAAATAACTGCGATAAAACAGGAGAGCAAATGCTAACAGCCAGAGGTGTCATGGTGAGTGGTAGTTCCTAAATGCCTTTCAATGTGCTGTTTCTAGACCGGTTGCCTTAAAATCAGAAAAGAAATAAAAACACAACTTCTCTAGTCCTACCCTAGCCCCTTGCTACTGAGTGTGGTCTCAGGGAGTCACCTGGAAACTTGATGGAAACAGAACCTCCATCCCCACCCTAGCCCCACTGAATCAGATTATGCATTTTTAATAAGGTCCCTGGGCTATTCCTGTGCGCATGGCAATTGAGGAAACACCAGTCTGGGCTATAAAATTAGATGCTCCCGGTGTGGGATCCTGAGCACGTGGATTTTTGACAGGTTCCCCAGCGGGCTCTGTGTTCTGATCATCCAGGGAAGGTGGTGATCCCTGGAGACTTGGGAAATTGCAGAGACCCCACGTGGTGGGTAGACTGGAGCTGCGTCTGCAGGGTGGGTGGAGGGTGGACAGGAAGAGCCATTCTGTGTAAGCAAAGGTGCCAAGGCAGCACCACTCATGCCCAGGAAGGTGAGCTCTCGTCCGGCCTGCCCGTCCCCTCTGTGGCCCTGTTTCTGATTTCCTAGAAATATTTAGACGCACACATGTGTCTTTGTTCCTAACAGAAGCGCTCCTGTTCTGGATCATGACAATCCCTCCATCTGTCCCTTTGATCTTTGATTCCAGGCCTTCTGCTTTCCTCTAAGACCCTACTCCAGCAGCGACCCCCTTCTCTCTGCATCTTCCCCCCTTTCTTCTCGAATGGGCTCCATCCCCCCAGGTACAAACAGGCGCGGGGTGTCTGCCATTCCCAAAACCCTCCTTGGACTCCACATCGCCCTCCAGCAACTGCCTATCACTCTCCTACCGTCCACAGCTTTGAGAAAATGGAAACTAGGTTTTAGTTGGTTTTTTTCTACAGAAGAGATACATATTCATTATACAAAATTAGAAAACAGTAAAAAGAGAGGAAGAGAGAAGCCATAACCATAATATCAATGGCTAGAGAACATCGTCATCAACCTGTATGTCTTCCTAGCATATTTCTATTCACCGAAGTATTGATACTTTCAAAACTTTAAAACGGATCTTCACTGTTCACACTGCTTTATAATCTGCCTGTTACACGTTTAATATTGTATGAAGATTGTTCGGTGACATGGCACTTTAATTTACAGTGTTATTCTTAGTGGTGGTGTAGCTGGATCATATTTTTTAAATTTAGTTTTTATTTTAAATTGGAGTACAGTTGATTTACGATGTTGTGTTAGTTTCAGGTGTAGAGCTAAGTGATTCAGTTGTACGTATACACATATCCACTCTTTTTCAGATTCTTTTCCCATGTAGGTCATTACAGAGCATTGGGCGGATACGTGAATGTGTGGAATGTGCTCTACAGCAGGTCCTTGTTGATGATCTGTTTATCCACCTGCCCCCCACCTTCCCCCTTTGGTAACCATATTTGGTAACTTAGAATCTGTTCTCTACATCTGTGAGTCTGTTTCTGTTTTGTAAATAAGTTCATTTCTATCATTTTTTTAGATTCCGCATATGTGATATCACATGGTATGTGTCTTTCTCTGTCTGACTTACTGAAATTTCACTTAGTGTGATCATTTCTAGGTCCATCCATGTTGCTGCAAATGGCATTATTTCATTCTTTTTTGTGGCTGAGTAATATCTCATTGTGTAAAATATACCACGTCTTCTTCATCCATCCCTTTGTTGATGGGCACGTAGGTGGCTTCCGTGTCCTGGCTATTGTAAATAGTGCTGCAGAGAACATTGAGGTGCACGTATCTTTCTGAATTATGGTTTTCTCCGGTATGTGCCCGGGAGTGGGATTGCTGGATCATAGGGTAGTTCTATTTTTAGTTTTTTAAGGGACCTCCATAATGTTCGCCATAGTGGCTGTACCAGTTCACGTTGAGTAGCCGTCCGTGGTGGACACCGTTTTGAAGGGTTAACGACGTGTCTCTCCCTATGTGGGCCCTCTTGCACCTGCTTATCACAGCTGCCTCCTCCCAGCACCTGCCCCACAAAAGGATGCCGTGAGTACCAGGCTAAGTATCTTAACCTGGGTTTTTTTCTGCAGAAATGAAGACAGAATTTTAAAAATAGACTTTAACGACACATGGTAGAGGGAGTGGAGGTAACAAAGAAAAGTTTTGCCTTCAGGAGTCTTTCAGGGATCCGGTTTTGAAAAGTTTACAACACAACTGTGGCCAGTGTCCAAGGTCACCGTGACTAGGGTTCCCATGGGCAAGGTTGAGAGGGGAGTTGGAAATGTTTGGGCTTGTGTTATGCTCCTTTCTAACTAAACCCAGGGAAAGACAGAGTCCCTAGATTCTAGTCCCTGAGGGTAGAAAGGAGTCGGGCTCTGTGCTCCCAGATTCCCAGCACTACCACCACCTGAAGAGTTGAGTGGAAATGGAAGAGAGGCAGAAAGGACCTGGTGTAGCCCACTAAGCTTCCTGTGACCCGAGACTGGTCTGGGGGAAGAGTCAGGTTCACCTATGCGTTTATAAAAGATATGGCATTGGATGAGCCAAGGGCACACCACACAGGAAGTCTGCATGGGTGGCAGCACCCAGACCAGACAGGCATGTGGGCATCTCAGTAGGTGCAGGGTGAAGGGGCAAGCGCAGGAGAGCAGTGAACTTGGGGATTATGATATGGTCAGATGCCAGCCAATGATCAGCCTTCCCCTGCGCTCTCACCCCGTTTTACGGAGGCACTGACTCAGAAGTGACAGCAAGGAGGGAGAGAGGAGAACTTGCTGGGTGGATTACGTTCTTCTTGAGAAAGGAAAGAACTGAGAAAATAAGGTGACTCCTTCGCACACCTGAGTAGTGGCTTAGAAGGGTTGTACCTACCTGCTGATCAAGGTCTACCATAATTTGATGGATCTCCTACTTCTAGAAGGTTTTTTTGCTCCTAGTAGGTCATCATCATAAGTCATGCATAACCACGCATCCCCATTCGTTCTCTCCACTGCGGGCCTTGCTGAGTTTGTCAACCTGGTTCCACCTATTTTTTGTTCTTCCTATGCTAACGAAACTACTCTTACGAAGGTAACCAGTGAACTAGGTCTTGCCAAACACAGTGAACTCACCGCGATCTCTATATGTCACATCACTTCCCTATTTGACATTGATACATATTCTTCTGAAATTCTCACCTCTCTTGAGTTGCTTAATGTAATTCTTTCATCTCCTCCACTTCTCTGACTTCTCTTTCTTAGCGTGCTTCTGCAGCTCCAACTCCTCCAAAACCCATTTAAATGTTGATTTTTTTCTGATTATCATTCCCCTTGGTTCCCTCTTCTCCTTTGCCACATGTTTCAAGTTGATTCTTGGTCAGTGTCACATATTTAACTATCTCCTAAATATGGTACCTCCTAGATCTTTATCTTCTATATCAGATTTTTACTAGACTGCCTCATTCGTGGCATCTTCTTATGGATCTTAATTCACCCATCCATCCATTCATTCATTTATTGATTTAATATTTATTGAGTGCCGGATATTGGTCCGGGCATTTGTGACATAGTAATAACAACAACAACAAAAAAAGCCAAAAGAAATCTGTGCCCTGAGACATTACAGTCTAGTTTGATGTGATGGACAGTAAACAAACAATAGAGGGAAAATGGCATTTTTTCAGTTAACCGCTCTAAAATCAGGCTATTTTCTTCCCCATACCTATGATTCTTCCTTCAGCTACCATAGCCAAGAATGCTATGATTATCCATCAGCTTCTTCACATTAGAATCATCAGAATCAACCTCAACTCCTCTTCTACTTTGCTTTGGGAAGCAACAGAGCCTAGTGGTTAGGAGTCTGGGCTATCCCATCCCACAGATCATGGTTCAAATTTTGTCACTTAAAATAGCTACGTGACTTTGGTCAGTTACCTAACCTATCTAAACTATCAAAAAATCCTACCTCGGGACCTCCCTCGTGGCACAGTGGTTAAGAATCCACCTGCCAATGCAGGGGACACGGGTTCGAGCTCTGGTCAGGGAAGATCCCACATGCCGCGGAGCAGCTAAGCCCATGCGCCACAACTACTGAGCCTGCGCTCTAGAGCCCGTGAGCCACAACTACTGAGCCCATGCGCCACAACTACTGAGCCTGTACTCTAGAGCCCACAAGCCACAACTACTGAGGCCCACACACCCAGAGCCCATGTTCCGCAACAAGAGAAGCCACCGCAATGAGAAGCCCGTGCACCGCAACAAAGAGTAGCCCCCGCTCGCTGCAACTAGAGAAGGCCCGCACACAGCAACGAAGACCCAACGCAGCCAAAAATTAATTAAGTAATTTATTAATTAAAAAAAAATCCTACCTCACAAGACTAAGTGTGAGTGAAATAATATACAGTCATTTTCCCTGCCTTATATTTGGTACTCACTAACTGGTAGCTATTCTTTTATTATTATTATTAATCCAGTTGGCAATTAAATCTTGCAGATTCTGTTTTCTAAAACTTCACTGGCTAAAATGGTAGCCCCCAATGCATGTGGTCATTGATCCCCTGAAATGCGGTTAGTCAAAACTGAGAGGTGCTGTAAATGTAAAATACACACTGGATACCAAAAACAGTACCTAAAAAGAATGTAAAATATCTCACAGATAATTTTATATTGATGACCTGTTAAGATAATAATATTTTTGATCTGTTGGGTTAAACGAAATATACTGTTTAAATTAATTTCACATGTTTTGTCTTACCCGTTTAATACAGCTACTAGAAGACTTAGGCTTACCTGTGTGGCTCTCATTATAAATACTTCCAGCGGAAGTGCTGTTGGAAACATTTCCAAGTATCGTTCCTCTGCGCATCATGGTTACTATCAGCTCTTTGCTGTCTTAGCTCAGTACTATCCTGCTGGCCTCTGTCTGTGATGCTTCGAAATCCATCCTCTACACAGTCGCCTGATTGATACTTCGGAAATGTGAGAAAAGCTTTTTCTGCTACCTGGAGGATAAATCCAGGCTCCTTGTCTTGGCATACAGAACTCTCTGTGATCATGCGTTTTTACCTCTCTGGACCATCCTTGCTTTTTTTTTTAACAGCTTTATTGGAGTATAATTGCTTTACAATGGTGTGTTAGTTTCTGCTTTATAACAAAGTGAATCACTTATACATATGTTCCCGTATCTCTTCCCTCTTGCGTCTCCCTCCCTCCCACCCTCCCTATCCCACCCCTCTAGGCGGTCACAAAGCACCGAGCTGATCTCCCTGTGCTATGAGGCTGCTTCCCACTAGCTATCTACCTTAGGTTTGGTAGTGTATATATGTCCATGCCACTCTCTCACCTTGTCACAGCTTACCCTTCCCCCTCCCCATATCCTCAAGTCCGTTCTCTAGTAGGTCTGTGTCTTTATTCCTGTCTTACCCCTAGGTTCTTCATGACATTTTTTTTTCTTAAATTCCATATATATGTGTTAGCATACGGTATTTGCCTTTCTCTTTCTGACTTACTTCACTCTGTACGACAGACTCTAGGTCCATCCACCTCATTACAAATAGCTCAATTTCGTTTCTTTTTATGGCTGAGTAATATTCCATTGTATATATGTGCCACATCTTCTTTATCCATTCATCCGATGATGGACACTTAGGTTGTTTCCATCTCCGGGCTATTGTAAATAGAGCTGCAGTGGACATTGGGGTGCATGTGTCTTTTTGAATTATGGTTTTCTCAGGGTATATGCCCAGGAGTGGGATTGCTGTGTCATATGTAGTCCTTGAATTCTTTCTCACAGTTTCCACAGAATGTGGCTGCTCAAAGCTATTCATGCTTCTTTGCTGTTGTACATGGTTTCCCTCTACCTGAAATGAACTCTCTCATCTGTCCACCCAAAGAATTCCTCCTTTATCCTTAAAAAACTACCTTGTTGCCGTGTGAAGTTTCCCCACATCTCCTTTTAGTTTTGTTTATACAACCAGGCTTTCACTTACATTCTTCATTGTTCTTCTCCATTACTTATTCTCTCTCTTTTGGGGCTTTGAGTTTCTTAAAAACTGGGTTTGTAATTTATTACTGTCTGTATTTACCATACATATCAGAGTATTTGTAACAGATTAAGTAAGCAAAAATATTTAAAGGAAAGAAGGATAAATTGAAGGCTTATTTAAAAACATAATAAACAAGCAAACAAGCAAGCCATAAAAACAATATAAACTAAATATTTGGTACTGCCCATCTTGAATTTGAAAAAATACTCATGTCTAAGACACACCAATTGCCTAAGTAAATATAACGTAACATCTGTTTCCAAATATGGTAGTTGCATTTTGCATCAGAAGTACTGTTGGGATCCACAGCCGATTCTGGTTTTTCCATTTGCTACTTCGGCCAGTGGGAGCAATTGGAAATAATACACACACCTCTTGAAACAGTCAATTCTTTAATATAAACTCTAGAACTTGATCAGTTCACTCTTTGATATAAGACTGTCTTCTCTAATTTAAACAAAACAAAATCTGTGGTTAGTTATCCTTATTGGAAGTTCTGTTCTTACATTATTTCTACCATGAAACTCACATAAGCAATTCTGAGAATAAGGCCCATAGTGCACTCTTTGAAAGTCTGCAAGCCTCTTTGTTTCCTGGGTATTGTCTCCATAGACTGTCCCTTATCTGACAGAAAGCTGGCCTGGGAATTGCCCTGCCCCACTGGGAGAACCCTAAAACCACCACCAGGGGCTAACGATTTCTGAACCAGACAAAAAACAACTGGGAGACGTGAGCACAGATTTCTGTGCTGTCATCTCATTCCTGGTGATTTATTCACTGGAAGGCACTGTTTGTTTTCCAAGGTGGAGCCGTTAAGGAAGGTCTACACTCATCTTTGCGATTTCTTAAGAACCTAAAAACAGATATAGTAGTGTACTGACCTAATTTTCCAGGCAAGGGTTACCCAATAGGTCAGTGGGCCAATTCCAGATTTTGATGTAGTGTGAAAAAGTATGGTCATTGGATCAAGAAGTCGGCTGGGGGCGAAAGTTGCCCTTTAAGGGTAACATAGATGACAGATGACATCACCATTGGCCCTGGGCTTGCTTGCCTTTGGGGACTAAAGTTTCATAAATTATCACAAACTAATGTTTGTACAGCATGGGCTGTGTAGAGGCAAAAAGATATGATGCACTTTGTAGGAATTACTTGTACTAGGAAAGAATTTACCAAAAAAAACAGATACTTAAGTTTAAATGAGTCTAAAATCTTCATATAGATGCATTCCATTTTAAAGTTCACTATTGCGATATACCAAGGTGCTGTTTTTGTAACATACCTTTTTATTATTCGCATCATTATTGGTAAGCAAATATTGTGTTAACAGAACAGAAAAATATATTTTTCATTTACAGTTACCAATTTCACATTTAAACTTGTCATTAAAAATTCTTTATTGGGCTTCCCTGGTGGCGCAGTGGTTGAGAGTCCGCCTGCCGATGCAGGCGACGCGCGGGTTCATGCCCCGGTCTGGGAAGATCCCACATGCCGCGGAGCGGCTGGGCCCGTGAGCCATGGCCGCTGGGCCTGCGTGTCCGGAGCCTGTGCTCCGCAATGGGAGAGGCCACAACAGTGAGAGGCCCGCGTACAGCCAAAAAAAAAAAAAAAAAAAAAAAAAAAAAATTCTTTATAAACATAACTTAATGGACAGGTTACAACAGGCATCAACAAACTTTCTGTGAAGAGCCAGATAACAAATATTTAACGCTCTGCAGGCCACGCAGTCTCTGTAGCAATCTCTCAACTCTGCCCTTGCATCATGAAAGCAACCAGTAAAACTTCATTGACAAAAGCAGGAAAAATAATAAGCAGTGGGCTGCTCTCAGCCCACAGCCAGTTTGTCGCCCTAAGCTATAGTACGATACAGCGTAGTATCTCAGAGAGATACCTTAATTTACTCAACCATTCTCTTATTGCTGGGCATTTAGATTATTCCAAAAATGTCCTATTCTAATAAAAAATTTTAAATAAACGGCTCTGCGATTAAAACTTTGTCTGCACTCCCAAAATTGCTCTTAGAATAGATTCCTAGAAGTAGAATTTCTAGGTCAAAAGCTATAAATATTTGTAAAGCTTCCTGTTCTTTTGCCCCTTGCGAGGAGTGTAAATTGGTGTGTCATTTCTGGAAAACAGAACTGATGCCTCCCCAAGGTCTTACTGGTTCTAAGTATGATCATTTGTAAAGGAGAACAAAGAAAGGATTTTATGTTAAGAAAAAGGTGTCTCAGTGTATTCGTTTTGTGTGTTTGCAACTGTATACAATTTGTATGTTACACAAATTTAATTTTTTCCAAGTTTATTATCCGTTTGTATGTCTTCTCTTTATGTTTTCATTTATATACATTGGACATTTTTTTCTTTTCTTTCCCTTCCCTTTTTTTTTTCCTTTACCATTTTGTCTTCTCCTCTCCAATTTTATTTCTGTTATCCGTATTTTAGTAGTAAAAAATCTAAGACTGCAGGTTTTTGAATCACACTGCCCAGGTCCGTACTCTGATTCTGCCACTTCCTAGCCGTGTGACCTAACTTTAACTTCCCATATTTCTCAACTTCCATATTTCTGAAAAGGAGTCAGTAAGAGTATCTGCATCATCTGTGGCTTTGAGAAAATTATGTAAAGCACTTTACACATTGCCTTACACACAGTAAATGCTCAGTAAATACCACCTATTGACAATGACAGTGAAGGCACAATTTCTGCGTTACTTAAATGTTCACTATCCATCTGGTGATCAAATATATCGTTACTTCTGTTTTCCTTTGAGTTTATTTTGATTTAATTAAAAACTCCCCGGATGCTGTTTTGGTGTAAAGTATGAAGACAGGCTTAAACTGATTTATTTTCCAAATAGCTGGCCAATTACTGCAGTATTTTTTGCTGAATAGTACATTCCTTCCTCATCAGTTTGTGCTGTGACCTTTATCAAATATTTTGCTTTTACACATCTTAGGATCTGCCTCTAGTGTCTTAAATTTATCTGCTGGTTCATTCTGACCTCTTCATCACTGATTTAATTATTGCAGCTTTATAACACCCAGTAATACTTGCATTACTCTAGTTTCCCATTTTTCCCCAGAATAAATTTATTCTCCTAGTTGTATTTTATAGTCATGTTTTCAGTTTCCAAAAAGAATTGCTGTCACTCGAATTTGGATCAGAAGTAAAAGATACTTGCCAAAAAAATTGAGACTTGACATAACTATAATAAGCATTCTTCCCATCCTGGAACATAATGTGTATCCTCATTTACTCAACTCTTCTTTTATGTTTCTCGATGGAATTTTACCATTTCCCATATCATGCAAAAATAGATGACGCTTACTGACATTTAATTCTGTGCGAGGGATTTCTCTAAGGACTTTGCATGTATGAATACATTTAACTCCTAAAACTATATAAGAGAAAGGTTTTTCATTATCCCCACTTGACAATGGTAAAACTGAGGAACATAGAGATTAGGTCATTCGTCCCTGATCACCCTAGGCCCAAAGTTAGAACCAGAGACTGCTTCCAAAAGCCCATGTTTTTAATTACTGTGATATACTCATCATATACTTTAGATGTTAAGACAATTCTTAAATGTATCATATCACTGTGGCTGTGGGAATGACATAGTTTTTTCCCCAAATTATTTTTATTTATTTATTTATTTTATTTTTGGCTGCGTTGGGTCTTCGTTGCTGCGCGCAGGCTTTCTCTAGTTGTGACGAGTGGGGGCTACTCTTCGCTGCGGTGCACAGGCTTCTCGTCGCAGTGGCTTCTCTTGTTGCGGGGCACGGGCTCTAGGCATGCGGGCTTCAGTAGTTGTGGCTCTCAGGCTCAGTAGTTGTGGCGCAGGGGCTTAGTTGCTCCGCGGCATGTGGGATCTTCCCGGACCAGGGCTCGAACCCGTGTCCCCTGCATTGGCAGACGGGTTCTTAATCACTGCGCCACCAGGGAAGTCCTCCCCAGATACATTTTTTTTAATTGGTAACTGCTAACAGAGAGAGGAAACATAATTGTCTTTATTGTTGATGAACTCATAATTTGTACATAAAAATCTACTTTGAGCGTTTACAAAAGAGAAAAAAAATTGGGTACAAATGATATTTCAAGAAAACAAAAGAAAACTAAAATGGACATGTTTCCACTAACAGACTTAGTTTTGTTGTTGCATATTTTTCTTGAAGACCAGTTTGAATGTTGCAGCACAATACCTTGGTTTAGCTTGAGGAAAGAAACTGTCTTCAGAGCAGAGTTGGAAAAATATGACCAGTGATAACTCTATGTCACGGAAAGGTCCATGGACACCCAGCAGAGGAAATCTACAATTTCCTGCATGTTAGCAGTCTCCGCGGCAGTTTCCTTAAGGTTTTCTGCTCTGTTACCTACAAGAGGAAATTGGCACGTATTTACCTATATCTATTAGAGTTCTTCCTCCCCTCAATACCTTGTTGTCTCTCCTGAATGTTATGATACGTTTGTGCCACTTTATGGACAAAATGTGCAGCTGTGTACACACATACACACATATGTACACACACACACAAACACAGCAGCACCAAAGTGAGACAGTGTTATCAACTGTTGTCAATCAAATAATAGGTTATTCAGAACAATTACAAATCATCCACTTGAGAGTAATCATGCTAGAAAATTTCCTGACAGTTCGCTATTGCTATGCTAATGTCACTATCAGGGGAGGGAGATCATTTCTCACTTGAGATTCGAGCTCCGCAGGATATAAATCCCTGCACAACCAAAGAAGCCATAAGAACATGTTTTCCAAAATGCAGGATAATCCCTTGACCCATCCGTCTCACTAATGGGGCAACATTTCCCTCTCCCTTCCTGGGGGCTACTCTTACAGGCTAAGAGTAAAGTAGATGATGTTATATCCAGGAGCTAACATGAGAAAGATCTGATGTGGGCATATCTGATAAATCACCTTCCTTGGACCCCAGAAACTTCATGTGTGATTGCTTCGTGAATTAGCGCAACAGACAAAGCGACTGGTGGTTGCTACTTGTTGTTTTTGCTTCTGCTCTCCCCCTTTATTATTATTATGAATTATTACTGTTTATACTACTACTGTTATTTTCAGAGCAGCCCACTTGATGACCCTGTATGAATTGGTCACCTTCCCCTTTACATCTGGTACTTTCCTCCCCTGCTTCCTTCATAAGATTCCGAATCTTTTAAGAAACTCTTACTTTTCTAGTGTCGCTTGTCCCTCCCTGCTAGAATGTAATCCTTCACAGAGTAGGATGTGGCATCTGTTTTCGGAGTGTACCCACAGAGCCTAAAAGAGCCTGGGACACATAGTAGGTGCTCAATAAATAGATGTTGGATAGATAACAAACGTTGCTGGTACGTAGAGGGCTAATTACCTCTGTCTTTGAAGGTTTTTCTAAGCAGAGGGACCTGTTGCTTAAATAGTATTTTGATGCATTTATTGACCCCAAAATATTTTTTATCTGGGCCTTCCATGTACCAGGCACTCTGTTAGGCTCTCTGAAAGATTTAGAGAAAGATTAAGCCATAGGTCTTATCATTGAGATTCTTCTAGTTTATGAGGAAAGAGAAACCTTTACACTATGGTGGGTTTTACAAAAAAAAAAAACAAAAACCTTAGGAACAAATAGCTGGTGTATGATTTGCAACTGTTTTATAGAGGCAGTCCTTCCGGAAGAGATGATGATTAAACCAAGCATAGAAAGATGGATAAGAGCTTTCTAGGACTGTAAAATGGCAAATGACATTGTGAGATTTGCACATGAGATCTGGATGTGGAGGTGTGGGGAAACACAGTCTGTTATTGTCATGAAGCTGGGGCTCTAGAAAGTCCCCCCACGTCAACTTGTAAGTCACCATGAGGCTCAGTGGCCGCTCGGAGTGGGCCACGGGCTCCCTACAAGTGGCACCTGGTCCCTAGCCTGGGTTGGCAAGAGGGATGTGAATCTCCAGAGGGAGCTGATGCTGGGGTGATAAGATGCACTCATGTTTTTCTCTAAGCTTCCATCTCACGTGAGTTTCTCCTCACATATTTGGTGATCATGTGGTTTGGCCGAAGGGAAGAGAGTTTATGAACACCGCGTCAGCAGAATATTGGCGTCAGAATTTCACAGTTATCTGGGTCCTAAGGGACTGACTGGGCTGGACCTCAGACCAAGATTCTGATAAAAAGAGATAACAGCGGTAGGGGGCGGCGGGGTGCGGGGGGGTCAAAGCAGGAACCGTGCTTCGTTTAGCCTGCGTCAGAGGTAACCAGAGAAATTTAAAGAAGGAGCTAACGCAAGAAGTTTTGAGCCTGCAAATAGGTAACTCAAAACTTTAAACTCCAATAATTTGTAATAATAATAAAGAAGTTTGTTTTCCCTACCTATCGTATTAAGTTAGTGTTGTCAGCTTTGGTCTAGATGCTTCTGTCGTAAGTATACTGTTTACAATATTGTCTTTACAATGTGTATCGAGGGTTATTTACGATCACTCATTGCACAGTAATTTATTTAATGTGGAGCTCTGTTGCAATTAAAATCACTCTGGCTCTTTTCATTTTACACTGGAGGAACCTGAGGCTTAGAGAGAGGGAGTGATTTATTCGGGTGACACAGCTGGGCCAGGTTTGGGGTGGGAACCAGTCTCCTGACCTCTCATTCAGTTTTCCTCCTAGAATATCTGTGAGTCAGGTTCAGATTTTGATCTTGTTCTTGTGGAGAGGGTATGGATTTTCCAGTCAGATGTATGGGAGCTTGAATTCCGGGTCTAGTGCTTCTTATATGTGTGACTTTAGATCAGTTAACGTTATTGTTAAAAATTTCATTTAATTTTATTTTTATTGAAGTATAGCTGATTTACAATGTTCTGTTAATTTCTGCTGTACATCAAAGTGATTCAGTTATATATACGCACATATACATTCTTTCTTAAACAGTCTTTTCCATTGTGGTTTATCCCAGGAGATTGAATGTAGTTCCCTGTGCTCTACAGTAGGGGCTTGTTGTTCATCCATCCTGTATATAATAGCTTATATCTGCTAACCCCAAACCTCCCACTCCATCCCTCCCCCTTGGCAACCACAAGTCTGTTCTTAGATCAGTTACCTTTAAATTTCTGAGCCTCAGTTTTCTCATCTGTGAAATGTGGCCAGTGAGATAAAAGAGATCATATTTGTAAGGTCTCCAGCCCAGGGCCTTCCTCAGGCTGGGCAGTAAGTAAATAAGAACTGATGCTGTCAGCACCTCAAATCACCGGTTGGGTTTTACTCTGAGAAGTAGCCTGGTGTGGCAGAGCTGCATTTTGGGTTCTATGACCACAAGTGGGAACTCTCTAAGTGAATTTCAGCTGAATTTCTTACTCTGTGGTTGTGACATTCATGTTCCCTTGTGATCGTGAATGGCATAGAAGACAGTATTTTTTTCCCAAAAACTAGTGAATGCTCCTTCCCCCTGTTGTAGATCCTCAAAGAATAATAACATGAGCTGAACTTTACGATCAGTAAGAGAGTAAGATACACCTTTGAAATCGTCACAAATCAAAATCACAAGGAGATATGACTTCACACTTGTTAGGATGGCCGTTATCAAAAAACAAAAAATAACAAGGTTTGGCAAGGATGTGGTGAGGATGTGAAGGATACAGGAGCCCTTGTGCACTGTTGATGGGAATGCAAATTGGTGCAGCCCCTATAAAAATCGGTATAGACATCAGCAATCCCCACTTCCAGGTATTTTGCGCAAAGGAACTGACATCAGAATCTCAGAGAGATATCTGTCCTCTCCTGGAGTTTTTAATCTCTCAGTCTCATCCACACTGAGCCTCCATCAGCCATCCATCACAGTTCTTGTTTCCCTCCCCGAGCCGGTTCCCGCAGAGGTTTCTGCTCTGGAAAGTCGTGATTCTCTGTATTCGCCTGTCCTGTCTCCAAGTCTGGGAACAGCGATTTGCCTTGTGACCTCACTTCTTTGAAGCATCTCAGAAGAGTTGTCGATTTTCAGCCTGTTCAGTTTTTCACTTGTTGTCAGGAGGCTGTGACAACTTGCAACCTTCTCACATGCCAGACGAGAACATTCTTTCTTTTAAATTAAAAATTTCACTGTTTTATTTTACTTTTTTTTTTTTTTTTTTTTTTTTTTTTTTTTTTTTTGCGGTACGCGGGCCTCTCACTGTTGTGGCCTCTCCCGCTGCGGAGCACAGGCTCCGGACGCGCAGGCTCAGCGGCCATGGCTCACGGGCACAGCCGCTCCGCGGCATGTGGGATCCTCCCGGACCGGGGCACGAACCCGCGTCCCCTGCACCGGCAGGCGGACTCTCAACCACTGCGCCACCAGGGAAGCCCTATTTTACTTTTTTTATTACTATTTTTTTTTGCGGTACGCGGGCCTCTCACTGTTGTGGCCTCTCCCGCTGCGGAGCACAGGCTCCGGACGCGCAGGCTCAGCGGCCATGGCTCATGGGCCCAGCCGCTCCGTGGCACGTGAGATCTTCCCGGACTGGGGCACGAACCCGCGTCCCCTGCATCGGCAGGCGGACTCGCAACCACTGCGCCTTCAGGGAAGCCCTAAAAATTTCACTATGTTTTAAAATGAGAGATACATCCTTCGAGAAATAAAGGATGAGGACATACAGTATACGTCTAATGGTATTTTAAAACGACTGGACTTTGGAACTCATTCCCTGATTCTAATTATTTCCATAATTATCATCCAGTAAAGAAATTAATTAATCCTGCCGAGCTAAATTCCTACGTACATTCACGCAGAGTACCTATTTAGAATGGTCAGCTCCTAAAGACAATGACTAAAAACCCAGAGGAAAAATGTATTTGGAAAATAAGAGAGAGAATTTCTTACGTCAACAGAAAACGGAGCCTGAATATTTCACCTGAAAACCCCAAACCAAATCCAAATCTTTCTCAGTTGACCACCTACGTTGATTTGAATGAAAGTTGCCATTCTATGTCATCGAGAGACCCTTTAGTAAATTTCTGATCATATATCAACCCAAGAACGTGGAGTGCTCACAATATTACATTTGAGTCTCCCGCAATTGCAGACGCGTTTTGTAAGAGGGATTAAAAGGAAATGAATGGAATAGCATTTAAAGAATCAGAGGATAACACACCCACCCAAGTGAGTGAGGTCCACGTGGAGCTTCCGTTCATTCGTTTTGGTCAATTTACCTTTAGTAGCCTCCAGGTGATGGGGTCTGTGATTCCTCCAAAGGCTCTCAGATGGTAATATCTTTTGTTCTGCTATTTTCAGCCTAATGTTGCAGACAACCAGCTGTTGTGCTGATAATGAACAGAGCTCAGGTAGTTCGCCTTTCTTCAACCTCTGAAGGTGTTTCTTACTTTGCAAAAGACCTTGGAGAGTCCTGGCTCTCTCTCAGCCAGTGAGACTCGCTGACCTGAGGCAAATAGTTGACACCTTTTCCTGACATGCATTACAGCAGTAGGGAAGCAGTGCCTCTGTCAGGTGTTGCCTTTACCTGGCTGGAAGTGTATTGCCTCAGCTATTAGGACATGTATTGATGCGTTCTAAGTTTTTACTGCCAGCATTGCCAGGCCACGCGTGCACAGAATCTAAATAAACCCTTTTTATATCACGCTGACCGCCTTTTGGCAGTACTATAGCCTTGACTTACAATTCAGCAATTAAATTTCCTTTTGCAATTGGAGAAATTTTGAAATGTGGCTCCATAATATCCCTGCATCCAGTGTTGTCAAAGGCTAAACACTCAGTGATTACTTAAACACTCAATGGTTATTTACTCAAAGGTGTAAAGACAGTTTCATGTTGGGCTTTTTGTTTCTCCTTTTCAGCTGCGTCTCTAGAATCTTATTTCTGCTTCGGAGGCAGACCTCTTGTTGTTGACGCGTACGTTCCTGGGGTGGGGATTTGAAACTGGGTCTGTGGACTTTTTCCTCTTATCATGAACCCTCTGACCTCTGCTGCAGTTTTTCTTTCCTGAGAATTCCTGCAAAAATGGGAATGACTGACTTTGAAAACTAGCCTATCCAATTAAATTATCTGAATCCTACCACAAATCATGGCTACAATGGGAAACGTTACTGAAGATATACCAGCCTAGGGCTTCCCTGGTGGTGCAGTGGTTGGGAATCTGCCTGCCGATGCGGGGGACACGGGTTCGAGCCCTGGTCCAGGAAGATCCCACATGCCACAGAGCAACTAAGCCCGTGTGCCGCAACTACTGAGCCTGCACTCTAGAGCCCGTGAGCCACAACTACTGAGCCCACGCACCACAACTACTGAAGCCCGCATTCCTAGAGCCCGTGCTCCGCAACAAGAGAAGCCACCGCAATGAGAAGCCCGCGTACCACAACGAAGAGTAGCCCCTGCTCGCCGCAACTAGAGAAAGCCTGCGCGCAGCAACAAAGACCCAATGCAGCCAAAAATAAATGAAATAAATAAACATATATATATATATATATATAAAGAAAGATATACCAGCCTAGTTGCTGAAGAGAATTTAATTATTTAATTTTAAAAAATTCTCGGAAGGTATCTACTCTCCATGACAACCATTGACTTCAGTGTCATTCTGTGTTTCTGTTTTGCGTCCCAAGACCAACTTCACATGTCTTCAGAGCTGAATATGGTTGATATTAATGTTGAATATGGTTGATAAAGAATAAAGGTCATTTTTAACATCTAGAAGACGTGGATTCCCTTATAGCAGTGCAACCAAGACAAGGTTGGAAGCTGCACTTCGGTGTGAAGGGCGTCATTGAGGAACTGAGGGCAGACCAGAAAGGGCAATCAAGGGCGAGCACATTTGCTTTTAGCAAACAGGAAGCCTGTAGCCTTTCCTTCATAGTACAGTACAAAGAGTCAATAAGATCAGACGGAGGAAGTAATTCAGATCTCGCGGTGCCTGCCTCCTTTCTGATAAAGGATAGTTGCAAAATAACGTACACCATATTTTTTCCTAGAGACGGGAGATTCATTCACGTGAAGGACAACCAAAGGTGATTTATTTATTCATTTGTATATGTACTTAAAAAGCCAGTACGGACTGCCCCATCTCTCAGTCACTGCGAAGCGTTAGAGAGACTGAAAAATGGGTGGTGGATACCACAGTGATGGAGACAGGGCCTTGAGCAGTTCACAGCCTGATGGGGAAGAGAGCTGTGCTTATAAATAATCATGCTTGGTAGTTACCAGCGTGACAGGAGAGCCCTGAATAGTGTGCTAAGGAAGGACACATTTTGCCTGGGAAGAAGGAAGGGAGGATTCCTTGAGGATGTATGGACCTCTTGTAAGTCAATGGTGTAGTATAGTAGATCTAGCTGTTCTAGACTTTAAAGTTTCTCAGCTAGACAAATAAATGAATCCATCTTCACGATACAGATGTGTTCTATCCCCTACGAATGGCCCTTCGATTGAGTCGGGAGTAGGATGGAGCAGCTAAGGCTTGATCGTGTAGAAACGGAGCAGTAGGTGGTGTGGGGCTGATGAGCTTCCATCTTCACGGGTCCCACGAGTTCTGGTCTCAGCTGGTCTAAGTTAATTCCGTGCTGTAACAGAAAGCAAGAAGCACCAAAAGCTTGCCCTTCGGAAATGGCCCCAGTTGAACAAACTTTCATTTGCATCCAAGACTCCCTCTTCTTGTTATAAATGTTTCTTGTGAAGCTAAGGTGTGGATATTCCCACCTCACTGGCCACTGTCCTCTGTGTGCCTGCGCGCGTACGTGTGCGTGTGTGTGTGTTACGATTCTATCTAGACATCAGCCAAGAGTTTGGGAAATTTAGAAGGGGGAACTGGGCAAGGGGGACCAGAAAGACAAGATGGAAAAGTTGATTTGAAAAGGGAGAAAGAGGACAGTTCTTCCAGCATGGCGTAGATTCTGCTTCCTTGTTCATCAACTCTCTTTCTCCCTCTCCTCTTTTTTATTGCCCCTGATGATTCGTGGAACCCATCCTCCTGGAATGCCATGGGTCAAAGTACTGTAAAGAAGTAGAAAACAAACCTGAAAGGCACCTGGAGTGAAACCAGATTCCGTCTACTCAATGGTTCTAAATTCTGCCTTTGCTTTTCTGGCATTCCACTTGGAAGATCTCAAGTAATAGATTATATAGACAGAGTTTGCAAAAAAATAATAATTTCTAAGTGGCTCTTATGTGCTTTAATGAGTTAATATATGAGAGTCCTTTGTATTTTTAAAACAGCCTTGATGTATGGATTTCAAAGTATTATAAGTAATAGCTAGTGATAGAAATGCTATCACATCTTACTGAACTCAGATAATTACTTTGACTTGTAAATGTTAAATGTGTTCCTTACTTTCAAGGTGACAAGTTACTCTTTTTTAACTGTTAGGATAATTGAGGTTGCTAAGTCTTTAGGGTTTTTTATAACAGTGACTGTTATTTTTGTTTAATGTTGGAGAACGACGCAAATAGGGTTTTCTATGGCAGTCTACCTATGAGTCTTCATGTGCTTTTCAATAAACAGAAATAGAGTCACAGATGTAGAAAACAAACTTATGGTTACAGGGGTGGGGGGAGGGCGTGCGGAGGGATAAATTGGGAGATTGGGATTAACATATACACACTACTATATATAACATAGATAATTAATAAGGACCTACTGTATAGCACAGGGAGCTCTACTCAATACTCTGTTGTAATGACCTACATGGGAAAAGAATCTAAAAAAGAGTAGATATCTCTATATGTATAACTGATCCACTTTGCTGTACGGCAGAAACTAACACATCCTTTTAAATCAGCTATACTCCAGTAAAAATGTTTAAAGAACATATGCTTTTCAATAAAGGCAGTTCATTAAAAGGATAATCACATTTTGTTTATTCAGAAATAAACTCATAAATCAGAAACATATTCTGCTGGACCATGTATCCTGATTTTATTTTCCACAAAATGTGGTCATTTTACCCATGATTACAATAACATAAGTGGCATAGCTTGGAAAATATACTGTTAAAGGAAACATTCTAGTGAGATTTAAAATGTGGAATGCATATTGTCTGAATGGAAGTGAACCTTTGGGGGAGGTACCAAAAAGGACTTGAAACCTTAAAACACAGTCAAGGAATGAATGAAGTGGGGTAACTCCTTCGGTAGATTTTGAAGTGAGGGTGATCATATTCTTTCCAGCTTTACAATTCTTTGTCTTTACGGAGATCTCGTCAAGTTCTTGAATTTCAACTTGCTCGTTGTAATGTCCAGTGAAAATCCCATTAATGTCAAATCCCACGGAAATAGCTTGTGACTTTCTCTTTCCACCAACCCAGTGTGGTTTGAGTGTTCAGAACGTCCAGGAACTTCCAGATCGGTATCAGTTTCGAGGGCTTAAAGTAATTTCAGGAAATAAGTGGAGTGCCCATCTGACGTCCAGTAAGTATGCCTGGTTCCAGAGAGCTAGCTGTTTTCTCACGATGACCTTGAAAATCACTTCTGTGATCAAGGAAGACTTCTTCTAACACTCAGAGGAAAAGAAATACTTTTCATGAAATGATGAGAATTCAAGGAAGAAAAGTGACTAGGACAACGCATTGGTCCACTCATGGTGAAGATGAGACCTGGAAAAATTTTGGCATTTGCGACTTCCTGTTTACTTCCAAGATGATTGCAAGATCCAGGGCAATTAACATCCAGTCGATAGCTGGGCTCCGCCAATGTGCATTCTTCTCCCTGCAGAATACCTACAAGACATCAGTTTTCATTCAAGAGGACCTTTCTCATTTAGATTAAAGAGACTAACAGGTTCACTCAGAACCCCCCCAAGAACTATAGGCAAAGCTTATGTACTAGCAAAGGTCATGATGAAGCGACCCTGAGCTCCTTACTGGCTGTGTGACATTGAGGGCAACTTCAAGGTTCCTAGTTTTATTTGTAAAACGGGAGCGATAATTTTACGTTGACTCATGAGGTTATAAGGATTAAGTAAGAGAACACACTTCAGGCTCTTAACATACTGCCAGACCTTTAGCAAATGCTGTGCGGATGACTGCTCTTGGTAGCTCAAGATGGTTGTTTCTGGTGGGTTTTTCCCCCTGCAGTGATTCTCTTTCAACTGGAAGGTAGTAATGGATTTTTATCTATTTAGGGGGGAAATAAGGACATACAGAGCAAACCTACTTTTTTTTCCTTTGTTATGATACAAGCTTTCCCTCAGGAAATACCTAGAACAAGAGCAGTTTAGATATAGTTTGAGAGGGTTCCTCATTTTCAAATGGTTATCTAACTAAAGACCAAAAGAACCGTGACCAGATGTGTTATTGTTTTCCTCGATTTACTAGGCTTAATGGTGAATTCTCATGGCTAGAATTGCATCATTAGCATAGAATTAGTATGTTGTTGGAATTAGCTCTGAAGAGGAGAACTCTGCTCCCTAGAACGTGGGTACCATGCCTTACCAATAAAATAGATAAAGATGACAGTTTCTGTACTCTGCAGTTTAAAGGGATTTTATCTGATTCATTTTAGATGCCCAAGGAGGCTGGCTTGAAGTAAAGACGAACTGATTTCTTCTGCACACAGAGCAGGCACTGCCTTTTGGAAGTTGGTTGGATGACGATTAATATGACGTAGTTTTTAACCCCCCTGTAGCACATAGAGGACACTTTTGTCACTTGGGGGATTTCAGCCTGCTGCTGGCACCATCACCTTGCTGCCTGTGGCGCTTCTTCAGAAATTCTCGGGTCTCACTGAGCTTACGATTTTCCATCTGGTTGTTTTGGAACAACTTTCCTTTGTCCACTGACCAACCCAACAAGTAGTAAATGGTCAGGAACAAAAGTAGCCAGGATCCGGGTGCCAGAATGGATGTGTTTCTCTGACAGAATTCTGCTTCTTCCATCGCCCATCATCCCATCCCAAGTTGGGACAAACTAAGGGAGCAGGTCCCTGCGTAGATTATTCTCTACTTAAAACCATTTGTACTCAAACCCAAATCATATCTAACTCACTGCATTAAGAGACCATATTATTTGCTGCAGAGAAAAATTCCATGCCTGAATTACAGTGTATAGATTTATAACTCTGTTTTCAGAGACAGGATTGATCGGCATGTCACAGGTCAGCAATACTACTGAATATCAGAACCACATGTTACACCTTTCAGGTGAAATAATTTGACTTGTTTTATTCAAATCCATTACATTAAAAACCATACGATAATTGGGTTGTATGTTGAAAAGAGAGCAAGAGAGAAGGAGGGGACTAAACTCCCAGCTTAATCTCATAGAATAATAAATTACAAACAAATTACCAGAACGTAGCAAAGACTGATCCAAGGATTATGGAATTTCTAGGCTGGAAGGGATGTTAGGCTTGACTTTAGCTGTCTTAATTTTAAAGATGAAAAACTGAGAGGAAGGAAAGTTAAATGACAGCTCAAGGTCACAGGTTAGTAAGTGGCAAAGTTGGGACCGCAAGCTGGAGCTCTCAATTTTAAGACCAGCGTTTCTCAAAATACGCAGTCGAAGTGTGTCTTCTCGTCAACATTTTACATTTCAATTGTATTTAATTTAATACACACCTGCTATTTTCCACACCAGTTTAGTTCCTACCATCTCATATGGATGCCCTCTTAAAGCACAGACGTTCATTGATGAAATTTAATAAAATGATCCAGAATGTACCTTTTATGCTATTTCAGAAATCACTTCCCCAACAGTTATATTTTTGTATTTTACCAAAAAATAACTGTGTGTGTGTGTGTGTGTGTGTGTGTGTGTGTATGGTTAAATGTTTTTCTAGGGCATCTGACTGCATGATGGGAAAGCTCAGTCCATGTATCAAGCAGAATGAATCATAACACATATCATAATCATGTCCCCCAGAGATGAAATGCCTGGGTCCCTCTATGCACTTCCTTCTTCACAGAGGCGAGCCAGGGAAATGGTTATAAGTAGAAGCTCTTGTCCATCCCTGAATAATCTGAGAGCAGTAGTAGCGGTTTGCTTCCTGTATATCACAGTGCCTGGAGTTTGGTCCTTGTCACAGCACAGGCTACATCTGCGTGTTTAGATGACTCAGCAGTTGGATCTTGCCAAGTCGGTTCATCAATACAATGTTTTACTGATATATTTAAAGTGCAGGCTGTGCGCCAGGCACCAAAGCTGCGTCCCACAGTGACACTGGGATTTCCCTTTGGTAGGTCCAAATGGACGTGCAGAAAACCAGTGATGGGCTGGGCTTGCAGTACGGAATTAGCATGGCTGGGAGACCAGCCTATTGCAAAGGGAGGCATGAACCCAGAGTATGGTAACCAAGAAAGAATAGAAAGTCCGCACTCTGTCTGGACACGTGTTAAAGTACCAGGAGACCAGCCAGGTGGTGGAACAACAGCAGGTTTCAGGTGGTGGCAACAAGCAAGTCATTCAAGATCACAGCATCCGCGGCAGGCAGAGCCCATAAGTATTGGTACCTGAGTGTGAGGGTGGAATTAGCAATTCACGACAGCACGCACGTCCAGTTAAACAAACAAACACATAAAAATCTCCTGAGGTAGAAATGAGAACTGGCCATGTGCACTGCCAACAGCGGGATGCTATTTCTTTTTCTTTTTCCTTTATACTCAAATAACTTACACTTGGGGATTTCAACTGGCTGTTCCCAGTTGGATGCTTCTGGATGCTTCTCATTTTTTACCCGCTCTGGATGCTTCTCTGGATGCTTCTCATTTTTTACCCGCTCTCTCCGCCTAGGACCTTTACAGCACATCACCTGTCACAAGCTGAGGGCTGATCAGACGGGAGCATTTTCGATTGATTACTATTCTCTGCTCTCCTCCAGTTACTGAGACCTGAACTGAACCAAATGGTGAACTTGAGACAGCACTGCCCAGTCAAATACACTGCACGATTCAGTCTCTGCCTTGAATCCCTATGATTCATTCATCTGTAGCTCCCTCTCTCCTCTCACTTTCTCTCTCTTTTTTTAAATAAATCACGCGAGGCACTATTATAGGCAGGGCACGGTGCTGCGTTCTAATAGCCTGGTTATGCTGAGAATTGAAGTCATATGAGAGAAATCTCCCATGTAGAATGACAACAGTAACCCAATGAGGGTAGGGCATTGGAAATATGAGTTCCCACTTTTAAAAGAATCTGATTTTTTTTGAACACGTTTCCCTTCTTTGCTTAAAACTTAGAAATCTAGTGGGCAGTGCTGGGAGAGCTGGGACAGTTAGACAACATTCAAGCTTCACACTTGATAATCTCCCATCTCTAGGGGAAAAAAAAAAAAGTGACTCACAGTCATCTATGATTTATGGAAGAATTGTACCGTGCAACTCTGAGAAAGCTGAATATGTTGGCTCCATAAAGGAAATGGAAACATTTGTCTTCAAAGAAATATAGGCAAAAGGGTTTAATACCTTCGATGAAATCATGTTCCCCGTACGAAACATCTGCTGATTTCCTTTTAACTCTAGAAAGCAAATATTGTTCTCACATGATATCCTCATTTGGTGATTCAAGGAAAGCTCCCCAGGAAGGGCCTGGGATTGACCGATTGGTAAATATTTACTTATTTATTTTCGAGAGAATTAAGAAACATATTTCCCTAAATATGAAGAAGTTTTTTAAAAATTCTCTTTTCTTTTTTTCAATGGCAAAGAAATCCTGCTTAGCAAGTTTATTAGTGTTGAGGATCTGTTTCCTCTGTTCTGTTTTGTTTTGTTAATTGTGATCCTAGACCTGGCTCTTTCCCTGCGGTCCATCTATCATCCTGTCCGGACCAATACATGGCCTCTGTCCCGGGATGGCACAGCTTTCTGTTAGCAGGCTTTGGGATAAAATATCAAGACATTGAGACTTTCACTAAGCTTTCCAAACGCAGCTTTCTTCTACTTCCAGAAGTCTGCATTCAGTTGATTCTTCTATAGAGGTGATGGGATTTTCCTCTTGTTTTAATCTTGTCTCTCTCTTTCTGGTTTGACCTAAAAGAGGTTTTCCTAAGTGGCTATAAAACTAATGCATATTATTAACACAAAATATTCTCAGGGGCACAGGAAGTTTTGAAAGTGATCTTTGGTACTGATTGTCCTAGCCAATTCTTCAGAGATCGTAGGAGGGATGTTCACAGCCAGATTTGCCCCTTACATATGCGTGTGCGTACTTTATAGGCTGTTTTCTGGGATTAGCATTAAAAACATGATGAAAAAGAGACCCAACATGGTGTGGGTGTTCCTGTTATTTTATATTTACATTGGGTCATTGTAAAATCCTCTCTAAAGTATAAGATTCCTAGACAGAGAAGATTGTCAAATCTGTACCTTGTTGAAAAAACAGATGAGATATATATTGAAAAACATTGCTTTGGATATTTTATGTAAGTAAGCTATGTCACAGAATTGGCGAAACACCCGCAATAACAACAGAATCCAACTTCAAATGAAACAAGAAAATAACATTTCAAGGGTATGAAATCGCTGGATACACTTTCAGGGTGTAACAGTAGCGATGCTTTATACAGTATGCTATAGAACACTTTGATTAAGATCTGAAACAAACAGAAGAATTAAGAAACAGAGCCGGGATTAAAAAATGGAAGGTGAGCAGGAAGGATAACGTAATCTAATCAACAAGGCACTCCATCATGTAAGAAGAGTAAAAGCTCTTGAACAATCTTGGCTTTACCATATTTATGGTCCTGTTGTATGAGGAGATAAATGATATTATTGGGGACAGGGAAAAAACACAGAGGTAGAAGGATTTAATACATCAGCACAACCCCAGGCAGCTATTTGGAAATCTTCACAGAGTTAAGAAAAAGTTTAACTCTTCATTTGACTGTTGGGTATTAAATAAATGTAACCTGAGAAGATACAGTCAGTTCTGCTATAATACTTGTTTTAAACATGCAAGTTAGTTCCAGTGTACTTGCTATACTAAGGAGCAGTTTGGACATAACCTGTTTGCTTGAGTATAACATGCCTTTTGAGCAAGCTTCCTGTTTCCCTGTATGTGATTTCATTCTCCAGAAACACTAGGTGAATGAGAAAAACTGCATCAAATTCAACGGAGCTGCATAGGAAGACATGAGCACACACGCACGCACACGCACACGCTCTCTCTCTCTCCCCCCCTCCCCCTCCCCCAGCCATCTCAGTTCACCCAATGTCTTATGAGCTCATCTACCTACACCTGGTGGTACAACTTTCCGTGAGATTTCAGAGAACGCTCCTTCCACCACTTCCCAATAACTCACAAGCTGAAACCTTTCTTCAGATCCCCACTTCCACAAGCAAACCTCAGGCCTTTCCCAAGGCAAAGTGCTATATTTATTGTGGCATTTTTGCATTCCTTAACCATATATAAAACACTGCCCCTGTTTTAATCAGGGTCCTGTCTTTTATTTTTTAATGTATTGGTGATGAAATTTTTGAGTATTGTACCCCAACCCTAGTTTCCCCAATAAGTCCTAGTTTTATTGCTTTGGTTTGGTTTTTTGCAGATTATGGTGATTTTTAAGGACACTTATATCGTGTTGTAGCAGAACTAATTGCTACACCACAGAGGACAGCTCATGGGTGATAGGCATGTGAAGCACCAGCATTGAAATGCACTAGGACCCTCTGCCCTGGAGGTGCTGTTTCCTATGAAATAGGGCCTGTTCAGGACCCTCACTCTATAAGCACGAAAATCTAAACATGTTAGTGCTTTGTCTTCAATTTTGAATTAGTCCCCTGGCCATGTGATTCCTGATGCCCCCATGGTTCCATTGACCTAGGATGAACCTAACCAGTTGGCAGTGCCTCATACTCTGAGATGGGTTTTCCAGAGGCCAAATGGACCCTTTTCTTGCCTTTTCAAAGAGAGCCACACAGGAAGGAAAACAAGAAATTCAACTTTTAAGCTGGCCTATTCATGGCCTTTGCTGAATCCTGGCAAAGAATTGTGGCTTTTCATTACAATTCATCTCACTGATTTCCAAGTGGAATGAACTGGCCTTTTCATTAAGGCCATAGGAAAGCCAAGTGGGGTGACCCAGGTCATTAAGTGTTGCTATCCAATGAGTGAAAAGTGGATGACTTTTCAATATGCATTTGGGGAGCCCTGTGTTTTCTTTCACTGGGTTCTGTTTTGTGAAAATCGGTTCAGGGGGCGGGAAAAGTCCTATCTTGCCTACTCTGTCCTGCTAGAACAATGCATGCCTTTCTGCTCTGTGGGGGGGTGAAGACAAATAGGCTTAGGAATCGGAAGTGGGGTGTTACCATTCTTATTTCCCACTTTCTGGAGAGCCCAGCCATGTCACTGGCTCAAGAACATTCTATTCCCCAAGTGGACCTATTTACAAAACAGAAACAGAGTCACAGAGGTAGAAAACAAATTTGGTTACCAAGGGGGCAAAGAGGTGGGGAGGGATAAATTGGGAGATTGGGGTCGACACATACACACTACTGTATATAAAATAGGTAACTAAGGACCTACTGTAGAGCACAGGGAACTTTACTCAATACTCTGTAATGACCTATATGGGAAAAGAATCTAAAAAAGAGTGGATAATGGCTGATTCAATTTGCTGTACAGCAGAAGCTAACACAACGTTGTAAGTCAAGTGTGCTCCAACAAAAATTAATTGTAAAATAATCACCCCCCCAGAAAAAACACAGAACATTCTATTCCTGTAACCAGTAGGAGTGTGTTTTCATTAGTTTCTTAGCTTTTCAACTAAAGCCAACACACACACACGTACACACACACACGTACACACACATGTATACACACGTACACACGTGTACGCACACACGGTGACACTTCTTCCTTCTACTAACCCCCCCTCCCTAGAGATTCAGTTTGCATAAGACGGGAAGATGGATTTTTAAACCCCATTCTAAATTCACTGTTAGGAAATATAATGATCTCGAACACTGAACCTATTGAAATACTTTGTGGATAAAGAATATAATTACAGCTTTGCTTTAATTTGAGCTAAATTTACTGTTAAAAAAAAACCTCTCTGTGATTTATAAATTATTGAAATGAATACATTGTATTTACTTATTTAGATATTATTAAATATCTTTGAAGGTATTATTTTACCTTATTTTATTAGTTTTAGACTATGCCATAGTCTTTTGGGTTTCAGGACCCAATTCCAACACTGTAGGGGACAGTTTTCCCCACCAATAAGGGGCAAGGGGTGTCTCCAGACACCAGTTGGATGTCCTGTCATTCACCTCAGTTCTGAAATGATGTATCCAGAGATAGCATCAGATTCTACAGGTTCAGTCCTACAGGACTGCCCCCTCTCGCTCTTCAGACACCAGTTGTAAGCCCAGGGTGTCAACTGACTGCCAGCTGTCTCCAAATTGGATGTTCCAACAACTCCCTCCAACTCAGAATGTCAGCTGCAGGTCCAGGTTATAACCTGTACTTCTGGCCATTTCGCCATCAGAGATTCCCATGACCTTCTCCTTGGGTTCGATTGATTTGCTACAGTGGCTCACAGAACTCAGAAACATGACTTACTACATCACCCATTTATTAGAAAAGGATGTAACTTAGGAACAACCAGATGGAAGAGAGGTGTGGGGGAAAGGTGTGAACTTGCCACGCCCCCTCCAGGTCAGCTGAACCTGCTGCACAGGTTCACCAACTGGGAAGCTCTCTGAACCCCATCCTTTTGGGTCCCTATGGAAGCTTCATTACGAGGTCACGGTTGATTAAATCATTGGCCAGTGGTGATTGATTCGACCTCTGGCCCCTCTTCCCTCCCCAGGGGTTAAAGCGGGTGGGACTGGTATTCCAACCTTCTAATCACCAAGTTGGTTCCCCGGGACAACCAGCCCTCACCCCTTAGGTTACCTGTGAGCTTTCCAAAAGTTAGTGCATTAGCATAACAGAAGACACCTTTATTGCCCTTATCACAGGAAATTCCAGGGGTTTTAGGAGCTCTGGGCCAGAAAGAGGTCCTACTGTATAAATCACAATGTCACGCTTAGAGTGAACTTTTTGCACATCTAATTCATTATATTATTTATTTTTAAAAAAGAAAAAATGGTAGTGGGTTAAGAATTGCGATGAGATATATATAACCCATTAGATATAATCGTTCAAATACCTTTATTAGAAATAATCTATCATCCAGGTATCTTGTTTACATAGTATTAAATATTCAGCTGTGTGTGTGTGTGTGTGTGTGTGTGTGTACGTGTGTGTGTGTGTGTGTGTGTGTGAGAGAGAGAGAGAGAGAGAGAGAGAGAGAGTGTACTGGTACTTAGCAATCTTTTTGAAATGCATAGATCAGGATAAGAGAAATCATTAATGCAAAATAAATTTCTTAGAATAATAGTATGCCGAGGTTTGTCTACACACTTTTGCTAAATTTTGGCTTCTTCGTTCTTTGCCCTTATGCATAAATCAAAGCAGAGAGTAGAAATGTGAACTATGTTGCTTCATAAGCTGGATTGTGGTTTATAAGGTATTGAAACAACTGGGCATTATAAATATAGTTAGTCAATTTACTGCAGAAAAAAACTTCGAGGTGTAGTTTGTCTTTAAACAGCAGAATAGGGGCTTCCCTGGTGGTGCAGTGGTTAAGAATCCGCCTGCCAATGCAAGGGGACACGGGTTCGAGCTCTGGTCCGGGAAGATCCCACATGCCAGGGAGCAACAAAGTCCATGTGCCACAACTACTGAGCCTGTGTTCTAGAGCCCGTGTGCCACAATGTCCTCATCTGATGATGAAGTTCTTCTAGGACCTGGTCCCGATCCCTTTCTTCAATCTTTGCTTTCTTAACAGGTGCCCCCAAACCACAGTCCACCTGCAACATTCCTGTCTCCCCAGTAGTTTCTCTCTTCTGACTTCTTGCATGCTTTCATTTAGGTTCACAATACATTCATAACCTTCTCTGCCTCTTGAAAGTTCATTGGTTCATTGTGAAATCACGACTTGCATGCAACTTTTGCTGATCTCCACCAGTGGGTGGGTTTATCTTTACTTTGCTTCCATAACAATTGGTTTGTGCTTTTTTAAGCATTCGCATCACCTAAAATTCAGCAGTTTTTTTAAAAGTATACTTACTGTATTGTCCGACTAAGAATTCCCTGATACTAGACGGGGGACCATATCTTATTCAAGTTTTTAACTGTAGTGTTTAGCACATCTCCCGGAATATATAGGTGCTCAGTCAATGTGTGTTAAATCAAATTCCAAAATTATATACATATGTGACTAAATTTTATAAAAGATGAGGATCCTTTCCTCCTTCCCCTCTGCCTAATCCTTTTTCCTCGCCTCTCTTACTCTCCATCCTTCGCTGCTTTTCTGTCTCTTCTAGAAAAACGTAAAACTTCTAATTATGTATCTGCTTTACTGTATAACAGGTATAAGATTAAGTGAAAAAATTCAGAATTGCTGTAATTTAGTGGTGTTCATGTTTTGCTGGGTGAGCGATCCAAAAGTCCAAGGGACTTGAGTTTATTTAAACAAGTAAATAAATAAAACAGGCAGAGGAGTTTGTAACAGGAATAAGATGTATAACGTGAAACAGGAATGAAATGCAGTCTGGACCTGAAATGACCTGGAAGAACACGGTGGTGGTCTTCACATCAGATCCATGGGAAAGTCTAGAAATCAGACAGAGACCCCATGGAGCTTTGAATATGTGAGGGAGGGTCGTGAGGGTTCTAAAAAATGGGCATCACTCTGAGTTGAACAAACACCTTCAACACATATTAAGTAGTCCCACAGAAAATTACACCAAGAAATAAATCTACCTGATATATTTGCTCTACATTGAGCTTTAAATCTGTCAAAAAAGAGACATAATCTAAACTTCAGATTTTGAGATTTTCATTATGATTTAGCTGTATCAAGCTCTCTCACTAGCTGGTATTATTTGGAACTAGAGATGCAAACATTGCTCTGTAGTTGTCATAATTTGAAATGGTTTTGCTTTCCTTTGGGGGCTGATGAAATTGTGTCTGGGACAACTTACTGGTATCTAATCAATATTTGTTAGACCAAGGAAAGATTTGCTCAGCCAATACTTAGGCAAAAACAAGTGGTTCACAGCTTTGGTTCTGTAGCCAGACTGCCTGGGTTCATATCCTGGGGTCTTCATTTGTGAGATTTGAGGGCTTGAGCAGGTAACATAAGATGCCTGTGTCTACCTCAGTTTCCCCATTGGTTAAATGAGAAAAATAAATGACATAATACATGAAAAGTGTCTAAAAGGGTACGTGTGACTAGTATCCACTCAATAAGTGTTTCTTGTTACTTTTATTTAGATTCTAATGATTATTGCCACAGTAAAAATATACAGTTGGAAAATTTAAGAAAAAAAAGTCATCTTCAGTTTTAGAGCAATGCTTTTAATTATACAGAATCCAACAGGCTGTAGTAGACATCATCTTCATGAAATTATTTCATCTGAAATGACACCCACTGACATAGATGCATTACATTCCCATTTTGTATAAATCACCACCTTTAGGAAATTTTAATTTCACCGTTTAAAAAAATCATTTATTGAAATATTATGCCTTAGGTTATAAAAAGGCTCAAATGGATGTTCCTTGAGGAAACAAATTCAAGTTGATTATTCTTTCCTTTTCCCCCCACTTCTTATCATATACTCTCTGGAAAACTTGGAACATAGCAGAATACACAGAATCCATTAGTATTTTTTTTTTTTTTTTTAAAGGAGGAAATGGAGGAAAGGAAGGAGGGAGGAGGAGAAAGGAAGGAAGGAATCAAGGAAGGCAGTCTGGCAGGTAAAAGATGGGTGAGCAGAAACTTACTTCAAGAGTCAGTTGTAGGGCTTCCCTGGTGGTGCAGTGGTTAAGAATCCGCCTGCCAGTGCAGGGGACACGGGTTCGAGCCCTGGTCTGGGAAGATCCCACATGCCGCAGAGCAACGAAGCCCATGAGCTGTAACTACTGAGCCTGCGCTCTAGAGCCCGCGAGCCACAACTACTGAGCCCGCGAGCCACAACTACTGAGCCGGCGTGCCACAACTACTGAAGCCCGTGTGCCTAGAGCCCGAGCTCCGCAACAAGAGGAGCCACCGCGGTGAGAAGCCCGCGCACATCAACGAAGAGTAGCTCCCGCTTGGCACAACCAGAGAAAGCCTGCGCGCAGCAACGAAGACCCAACGCGGCCAAAAATACGTAAGTAAATAAATAAAATAAATTTATTTTTAAAAAAGTCTTTTGTAGTTCTCTTCACAACATGAGGCATTTTGATTTGTGGTTTGTGGGACTAGCTGTGTGAACTTTACAACAGGAAAAATCCTGTTTGTATAAGCAAAGGCATCGCGTTTCAGTTATATTCCCTCTGGAGATTCAAAGGTTCTCAAGTTCTACCCCCTCCGAAGACAAACATCAGCTCCGTCAGGCTTCTCCGCAGCCGGCACAGAAGTTAAGAACATGTGACTCCAGTAGACAAAACAAGAAGATAGACAGACTCACGGGAAATGTCTAGATTTTGAAAAGTACCTGATGTGGAAAAAAATTAAAAGAGACATAGGAATGGAAAATTCCTTTGCTGGCTTCCTGTTCTCTGTCCTGCTAAGGTGGGATTAGTTACCAGCTGTCAAAAGAAATATCACTTTTAATTCTTATTGGGGGGTGGGGGGAGGAAAGCATTAGAAAAAAAAAAATGTCTTGGGAGAGAAGGAAGTAACAAGGACCTTCCTTTCTACAATCCATCCCTGCAGTTTGAAAGAGTACAAGAGGGGCATAAGGAGGGGAGGGAGGGTTTTGCTGCCATGTGAACACTGAAGACGAACTGAGGACATTATGTAGGTAAATGAATCTCCCTCACATGTTTCCTAATGAAATAATCCACGTGGTGATGAAGTTAGTTAGGGGGTTGGGGCTTGAAGTATTCAGGTAATTGTCTCACCGGCTTCCCTTGGAGAGGCAAAGAAAGAGTTCATAAAAGAAAAATAGTCTTTAAAATAAGGGCATCCTTTGAAATCCGATGAACCACCTCTGAGGCAATTCCCATTCCCATAAGGCTTCCTTGAGGAGAGTGACCGCTTCTCAGTGTATAAGCACTTCATCCAGAGAAATAGGATTCACACCGAGTTTGAGCACACCTTCACGTGGCATGCTGGACAGCTTACAGAGCTCTCTCAGGGCACGGTGTCAGTTAACGCACACGACTCAAGAGTAAATCCTATCAGTAAATGCGGGCATGACTGGGGAGCGCAAGGCAGCCAGCACGTGCTCCGAAGGGTCTGCTTCTCCTGGATGTCGGAAATGCCACGGCGACAAATGCGTCCTTTTGCGTTAAGCCAAGAGCGCCTTGACAAAGGTTAAAAAAGCAAGATTCAAAATTGTGACTATAATCGAATCTCGACTTTTTTCTTAAAAGGAAAAAAGACTGGAAATAACGTTTCCAAAGGAAATGGAGGCTGGTGATTAATTTTATTGCCTCCTTTGCACTTTTATTAATAGTATCTGCAATTAACATACATAACTTGAATATCCAAGAGAGATTCTTGAAGGTATTCTCCCAGTTTTTTCCCTGCTCTGGGAAGGATAACGCAGCTCCTATCCTATTAGCGTGATTCATTCAGTGTGTCACGCTCTTTTGAATGATACAGTAAATTGCATCATTCGTATTTAAATCTTTTGCTGGAATGCTGTGCGTCTGATCTAACAATGCTGAACTGGATTTCTCCTTGAGGAAGCAAATTCAAGTTAACTTCCCCCCCCCCCCCCCCCCCCCCCCCCCCGCTGTGTTGGGTCTTCGTTTCTGTGCGCGGGCTTTCTCTAGTTGCGGCAAGCGGGGGCCTCTCACTATCGTGGCCTCTCTTGTTGCGGAGCACAGGCTCCAGACGCGCAGGCTCAGTAGTTGTGGCTCACGGGCCTAGTTGCTCCGCGGCATGTGGGATCTTCCCAGACCAGGGCTCACACCCGTGTCCCCTGCATTGGCAGGCAGATTCTCAACCACTGCGCCACCAGGGAAGCCCTCAAGTTAACTTTTTTTCCCCTTTTCCTCTTATTGTGTATATTCTGAAGGGCTTGGAACATGGTAAAACACAGTCCTTCCCGTGGAAATGAGACACCAGGAAGGAAAATTGTGAGAGATGGGATGATAAAGAGAGAAAAAAACTCAGGCACAACCCAGCGATTATGATGTTGGGTGGAGCAGAAGGGCAGCAAAAGGGTCTCAGGCCTTCAGAGAGGTGGAAATGGACAAGGGATTGTAGGGAAGCTGGTTGAGACAGAGAACCGAAGAAAAGGGTCAAGGAGAGTAAAATCAGTCCATGTCAATAAGTCTGGTCTCCGAATATGGTATATGCTTACTTACTTAAAAAAAGCACTAATTCCTTAGTATCTATTGTGTTGCTGTTTTCTGCTAGACACTTTCTTGGATTTGGTGATGGATAAGATCCAGCCAATCCTTACCCACTAGAAGTGAAAATTTGGTGAAGGAAAAGATACGTGCAACCAAAACACCACGACATATAGACTGGAAGGGAGAGTGCCTTTAAAAAGTTTATTCTTTTTAAAAACTATTTTTTAAATAAACTGTGAATTGATATTTATAGTAGGCAAGGAAGGAGTTAGTAAAAGGAACCTTGAAGGAAAGATAGAATTTTTTTAAAGACTATTTTTTAGAGCAGTTTTAGGTTTACAGTCACATTGAGGGGAGGCAGAGAGATTTCCTGTATACCCTCTCCTGCTACATAGGCTTAGCCTCTACCACTACCAACATCACTCACCAGAAGGGTACATTTTTGTTTGTTTTTTACTAAGGATGAACTTCCATTGACATTTTGTAACTACCCAAGGAATCACCATAGTATACTTTAGGGTTCACCTTGGTGTTGTACATTCTATGGATCCAGACAGTTGTATGATGATATATATCCATCACTGTATTATCATACAGGGTGTTTTCACTGCTCTGAAAACCCTCTGTGCCCTGCCTATTCATCTCTCCCCTCCTCTACCCTCACCAACCCCTGATCTTTTTACTACCTCCATAATTTTCGCTTTTTCAGAAGGTCATATAGTTGGAATCACACATTTTGTAGGCTTTTCAGATCGCTTTCTTTCACTTAGTAACAGGCGTTTAAGGTTTCTCCATATATTTTCATGGCTTGATAGTTTGTTTCCTTTTAGCACCGCTTAATGTTCCATGGTCTGGATGTACCACTGTTTATTCACCTGCTGAAGAATGTCTTGGTTCCTTCTAGGTATTGACAATTATGAATAAAACTGCTATAAATATATGTGTACAGGTTTTTGTGTAGATGTAGGTTTTTAACTCTTTTGGGTAAATACCAAGGCGCACAACTGCTGAGTTGGATGTCAAAAAGATAGGATTTTAAATTGTAGAAATTCAGTTGGTTTGGAGTTAATTAACCCTGTGTTATTCATTAATCAGAAAAGAGGATCAGTGTCTTTGGAGAAGAGGGAATTGCATAGTTTAGCTTAGCTCAGGGATTTGCAAACATTTCTCTGTAAAGGGGGCAGAAACTAAATATTGGAGACTTTGAGGGGCACATGGTCTCTGTTGAGACTCTGAGGGTCATGGAATTCAACTGTTGTAGGCTGAATGCAGCCATGGATGAGAAGTGAATGAATGAGAGTGAGGCTGTGTTCTAATAAAACTGTTTATGGGTACTGAAGTTTATATTTCATATAAATTTCATATCACAAAATATTATTCCTCTTTTAATTTCCCCCACCACCACCATTTAAAAATGTAAAAGCTATTCTTAGTTCCCAGGTCTTACAAAAACAGGAGTAAGGCCAAACAAACAAAACATTTTGTCCATGACAGATCTAGAATAGTAATACCTCAATTCTAGACTCTAGAATTTTGTATAGTATATAGAATTGGTATAGTATATCTTCTTTTTAGAGTCTGTCTTCTTTTTAGACCACTACTAAAATCACCAGACAGCAGTGACGTACAGATGATTGAAAAAGAGATCATGTATCCAAGGTCTTATATTCAAGTAATGGATTCTTTCCTCATCTTGTCATTTGTCAAATCTTAAAACAAAACAGGCCCCTTCAGTTTCCCTCAGTTTCCCTCTGTGTTTCGGGGGGATTGCAGTTCTCCGAAGCTGAACGTCAATACATTGAATTTTCAGTTAAGGTAGATTTAGGAAGCATAGAATGCAACAGAAAAGCCAGTCCAGAGAATCATTTTATTTGGCTTTAGAAAGTGTTTTTCTACTTACATGTGAGTATGGGTGTGTCTGGTGTTCTGGGAATTTACTTCAAACAAAGGAATGAGGCAGGCAGTGATGAGCAGTGATGATCTGACTCGGACCTGGGATGCTGCCCAGTTTCCCCATCTCTCCTCCTGTTCTGCTCCTCTCTTTGGTCTTTTTTATTCCGTGTTTAGCGGCCTCATCTTCTCCTATCAGTCCGAACACTCACCTAAACAAAGCCATCTTCCCTGAGATTGTCCTTGCAGAGTAGAGAGCATTATGTGTGTGTTATGTTCTTTTAAGTCCTTGCAGATGGGCCACTGATAAAGGAACCTTAGCTTTCCAAAAGCCGGGAACCGAGCAGAGTAACTGATAATACCCACTAAGCAATCACATCGGCCTTTATTATGCGCACACCACCACGAAAGTGGCCTCAATCTGTATGGAAACGTAGACATTTCTCCAGTCTTCAGATTTCTTGGCAGAAAAGTTAACCTCTGGGTCCACTGCTTCCCTGACATTTATGGGTGATTTAAAAGCTATGTCCCTTGGAGGGTTCAAACTCTTCTACCGGTTACTGTGTAACAGGTTGCGAATCACGTGCTCCTATGAGAGTGTCAAAACCTGACTGATAGCTACCAGGCTTGGAACACTGAGTGTCAGCCTGAGTAGGAGCTGTTGTCGTTATGATTATTATTCCCATTTTACAGATGGCGAAACTGGGATACAGAGAGATTAAGCAGCTCCCAGTGTCACAAAGCCAGTAAGTGACAGCACCAACATTGAAATCCCCTGTTGCTTCCTCAAGTGTTCGTGCTTTTACAGCCGCACAGCACAGGGAGATCAGCTCCGGTGCTTTGTGACCTCCTAGAGGGGTGGGATAGGGAGGGTGGGAGGGCGCTGCAAGAGGGAGGGGATATGGGGATATATGTATACGTGTAGCTGATTCACTTTGTTATACAGCAGAAACTAACACACCATTGTAAAGCAATTATACTCCAGTAAAGATGTTAAAAAAAATAAAGAGTTCATGCTTTTAAAAATGCAAACAAAACCAAACAACCCCCAAACAGCAACTGTGGTCAGAACCTAGACATGGCCCCTTAGATTTGGAGGGTGAACCAGACGAGATGGGCCCTCCCAGATCCCCGTGCTACCAGTGCTCTTTTAGAGTAAAGAAAAATGCTAATTCCTCAGCCAGCACAGAACTCCTTTTGCAGTCTCCTGGTTACAGCTGCCCCAGGTTCTGAAGAGCTTGGGTTGTTACTTCTTTCGTTTCTTGTGGCCGCCCTTCACATGCTTGGGAACGTTCTCTAGACTCCGCCACCTCTTCACTTTTTAATCAATTTTGTGACTCCTGCCCGGCCAGCTTGACCCCATGAGCACGTCAACGTTTTGTTTCATCCCTGAGGACTAATTGCTGGGGCAGGGGAGCTGTCAGATTGTACGTTCTGGATCTGGACAACAGCCTGTGGTTTATTCATCATCTCTGTCTTAAACTCTGGTTCTTGAGGTTGGTGTGTGGGGCGGGGGGAAACCTTTAGCCTCCATCTCTGTCTTCTGTTTACCAAGGGTTATTCAAGTGTGGATGCCGGTTCTTTGGAACTGCACTGCACGGGGTAAATGATCATTAAAGGCATGTTGAATAAAGGGGTGAGTGGCTGCTTAGCTGTTTCTGGTTGCCTTGTCTCAGTTTTCATTGGCATCCCGTCTCAACTCTGACCTGCTAAGGTGTACACAGAGAACTCTGGTGAGAAGGGCTTCTGTGCATTGCTCAGACCAAGTCTGAAAACTTAGCTCCCAATAACCCTGTTGGTAAATATCTGAGTCACTTACAGGCATTGCTGAACATATTCCTGGCCCGGGAAATCTTCCTCCTTTGTATCCCAGCCCGAGTGAAAAGTGAGTCCGGGTGTGCCTGGGTGACCTTCTCCCCGTACTTTCTCCTGTGCTACAGAGGTGGAGCCATAAACTCAGGCTCAGCTGACCGGCCGTTGCCTGCTTTATAAGATGCCAAGGGCTGCCTATGTAGATTCCCAGGGTGGAACTGTAGGAACCAGCCAGTGTCAATGGTTAACCCAGGTTCTTGGTGTCTGGAGCTTTTCTTTCCTGTATTATTAACTAAAGAACATTTTTACCATTGCCCAGCTGTGAGCACCCAGCTCATAGATCCTCTATGGAGAGAGTGAACACAGGTAAGCATTGCTCTATTGTTGTCATTATTCAAAGTCATCCAGCCTGTGTTTTGCTCAAGCTGGCCTCTTTGATTAGGAAGCAGCAGTGCTTTGTATCCAGCAATGTAAACATCAGTGTTGAATGAAATGCAGTTAAGAGAATGTAATTTCCTATGCAAGGCCTTTAAGTAGGAGTCTGTGTGTCATATTCCTTGAGTTCTTTTGAAACTTTGGTCAAAAACAGTTTCAAATTGGTCTTGAGAGAGTTGACTGAAGAGATCTTACGTGCCGCTGTAGATGTAGATATCTAAAAGTGACTTCCTTCTATCCCATATTTAATACCAGATGGAGTATTCTATAACTTCTATCAAAAGCAAATCATGACATCTGTAGATATGCATACATTTATGAATATATGGCTTCAAGCTTTGGAATGTGTGTTTAAACATCCCCTAAAAAAACTTCAAGAAAAATAGGTTAATTTTTTCTAAGAATTGTATATACTTATATGAGAGAAAATAAAAACATCCATTTTTCTAGACTTATTTATTGATTTAATTTAATTTATTTTTATGCAGCAGGTTCTCACTAGTTATCTATTTTATACATACTAGTGTATCTGTGGGATGAATTGGGAGATTGGGACGGACATATATAGACTTATTTTAACATAGATTCGAAGTAGAGAATTTTCTCCTGTTGTGTTCATTGTAATTTCTCTAAGGCCTTTTTCTTGTCCATTAAACTCTTAGAACTGTTGTCTTTGAGTATCTATTCAGAAAATTATAGATTTATCAGTTCTTGCTCTCTGGACGCCGTGAATTCTTTAACATATAAAATCAAATTGTCGGGCTTCCCTGGTGGCACAGTGGTTGAGAATCCGCCTGCCAATGCAGGGCACTGGGTTCGAGCCCTGGTCCGGGAAGATCCCACACGCCACGGAGCAGCTAGGCCTGTGCGCCACAACTACTGAGCTCGTGTGCCTAGAGCCCATGCTCCGCAACAAGAGAAGCCACCGCGATGAGAAGCCCGCGCGGCGCAATGAAGAGTAGCCGTCACTCAGTGCAACTAGGGGAAGCCTGTGCACAGCAACAAAGACCCAACGCAGCTGAAAATAAATAAATTAATTAATTTTTTTTAAATCTTAAAAAAAAAATCAAATTGTCTCCCTTGTTGCTGGATATAGGTGGTAAACCAGAACTTTTCTTATGAAGCTGATGGGTTTTGGTCATTTGCATTATCCTCTTATACAGTCACAGGAACTGAAAGGTCATTAGGGAAATAAGACTGGAGTATTTGTGCTAAACACTAGCCTTACAGCTCCAAGAGACAGACCCTTAAGAAGAAAACAATATATTAATGTACCTTTGCCACTTTACTTTGGAAACTGTGGACCAACCACTCTCTAAGTCAGATTTTAACCAACAAAGTGACTCGAAATGCCTAAGCCACAGCTGTTTTGTGGAATGCCATTTAAGAGTTCCTGAAATTAAGCCAAGAATAAGTTTAAAGGTGAACAGAGTCCAGAGTTCAGTTCAATTCAAATCAGCAGAGAGAGAGAAACAGAGGCAGACAGTGAGAGAACCAGAGTAACTGATAAATGTAACTCCTGCTTAAGTTTATTTTTAGAACGTGAGCACTGTGATAAAATCAAGGCATTAATCCCACACAAAACAAGACCACGACAACATTGGAAACTGGAAGAAAAGACTGAAGTGGAAGGGGCCCTCACGATGCTATTCTAATGCATTTTCCTAAATAAGTGCGTTTTTATTTGCAAAAGAACAAGAGTTTTAGAGGACACTGGAAAATCTGTTTTTTCCATCGTGCATGTGAACGGTGAGTCCACGTCAAGACTTGGATGTAAAGGAGTTGAAAGTTAGAAAATAGCATAAGGTATAGTTTTGGGAAAAACAACAGATATATAAAGGGTATTTAGAATAAATATTTATAACCAAGACCACCCAAGGATTTGGTTGAATCATTTCTTTTTTGAATTTGTAAAACCCATCATTTAACCAACTGTTTAGATTTTGTCCCCTATGAATTTATCCTTGAGTTACTTCCTTGTTCTAGGAAAAGTGGCCTCAAATCTAACTTTAGGAATAGTGGATAGAAAATATCGTTATTTCAGGCATCACATAGGCTCTAAATATTTCTGTGGTAGCTTTTGGAGAAATAAGCATTATGTGCTTACTATGTTCTGGATGATTAAATACGATATTCACTGGATCTTCACTACAAGTTTGAAAGGAGCTGTTATATTCATTTTATAGATGAAGATTAGGTTTTGCACTTTCTGGCTGTGTTTTCTGGGAAAGTCACGTAACTTCTTCAGGTCTAAGCTTCAAACTCAGTCTGGTGTGAATTCCACAACGCACGTGCTTCTCATTACCAGATGATAGCCTACCTTTTCTAACATTGTGATGCTAAGAGTTATTAGGCTTGATACAAACAGCAAAAGGGAAATGTCCCTGGAAGGTCTCACACATACGATCTTTGTCTGAGGATGTGGCTGAGAACACAGACGGGTGACCAATACCCTCTCTCTTGAACCGATGAGTGATGTTTTCTCCACAGATATCGGTTTCAACAAACCGATGGGATACCTATCGTCACGGCTCCATCACTCTATGGTAGCGGAAGACTTAACCCTGAAGAATCTACCCTGATTCTTTTTATAAGGTGATGGCCGACACTGCTCTTCTTGCCTAGGCATTTATGTCACATGGATAAAAGCAGTTCTTCCAGCATGGAGGACATTTTGCTCGTTGTTTTTCCTGCTAGTACCATTGTTTTGAATAATGGGAGACAACTAAGTTAGTGTTCTTAAGAAGGCAATGACCTACATTTTGTCTGTGAAAAAAGAAACTCTGGAATTCTGATTCTTTTTTTTTTTTTTTTCCCCCGCCACCATAGTCTCAAGCCCTTGACCTCTATAAGACACTAACGTGGAGTTGACGGGTCATCTGGTCATTTCCCTGATTTGATTGTTATTGCACTTAGCGAAAAAATCCACTTTTCTCTAATTTATTCACTGATTGATCCTCTCAACAAATATTTATTAAATATAAAACAGTCCTAAAGAAGGAGGGTTCAGTGGGCGATGATTTATTGCAATGAAACCATTTTCCTTAGGGAACTTAACATTAATGAAGGAGGAAAAACAGATAATTTGTCATTGAGTTGATACAACACTTCATCTGTTTAACATATTTATTGATTGGCTACTGTGTGCCACGAAATAATTAGACATCAAAAATATATTGATGAAAAGAAAAAGACAAAAGTCCCTGCCTTCATGAATCTTGTATTTTGGTAGATGTTGACGGAGACTATCAATACGTAAAAGAAATTGCATGTCAAAGGTGATAAGTCTTTATGGAGGAAAACAGTAGGGGGAGAAATTAGGTGTGAGAGGTGGAGGAGTGAGAATATTGCATGAGTTATTTTAGAACAACAAACATCTGTTACCTCCGAGTTTGTGTTGGTCAGGAAGCCAGGCTTATCTGGGTCCTCTGGATCAGGGACAGTGGGACCGCAGGCATCTCAAGCCTCGCCCGGGGGAGGATTCTTTTCCAAGCTTAATCACATGGTACTTGGCAGGGTTTGGCTCTTCTGGGGCGGTTGGATGGGGGGCTCAGTCTCTACTAGCTGTTGGCTAGAGACCTCCTTCAGTTCCTTGCCACTTGGGCCTCTCCATAAAACAGCGCCCAACATGGCAGCTGGTTTCCATTAGCTCCAGTGAGCAAACAGGCAGGACAGAGGGCAGAGTCTTTCTCTAGCCTAATCTTGGACGTGACATCCCCTCAGTTTGGCCATATTCTGTTGATTAGAAATGAGTCACTTGTTCCAGCTGGCCCTCAAGGAGGGGGAATTTCACAAAAGTATGAACCCCAGGAGGCAAGGATCACTGGGGACCATTGCCAAAGCTGCTTGACACAGGTTTACATGTTTAAATAGGATGGTCAGAGAGCGCTTCACTAAGTAGGTGACATTTGGTCGAAGTCCTGGAGGTGGTGAGGAATTGGGCAAGGTGGATACCTTGGAACAGAGCAGTTCAGGCAGATAGAACAGCCAGTGCAAAGCTCTGACGTGCTGGGCATATTCGAGAAACCACAAGGAGACCAGTGTGGCTGAAGCAGAGTTACAGAGGGAAGAGTAGTAGTGGATGAGGTCATCCTTGTGCCAGGATCTTTTTCCAAGATGGAGAGGATTCTGCAAGCTAAATATGTCTGAGATGTTTTTTTGAGATGTTAGAAAAGACCAGGGTAGGTATAGATTTGAATAGTTAGGAAAAATATTGTGTATGGCAGGCAGGTGATGGTGACGAAACAAAATAACAGAAGTGGGAAATGAGGGTAAATGAAGACCTGGCTCCCCCAGCTTGACCAATGGAAAGATACAAAGGTATCTTAACACCAAGACTGTGCTGAGGTTAATGACCTGCTACTCAACCAAATGAGACTTGGAAGGAACACACCAATCTCATCAACACAGAAACTCATGCCAGCTGTTGCCAACAGACAGGGAACTACAAAGCAAATGTAGATTTCTTGGGTGAAACACCATTAGAAGGCTTTCTCCAGATGCCTCTGTTCTGATTAGGGTGTACCCCTCTCTCAGATTTTAGCAAGTAATGACCAACAAGTCGCCCACTGGTCTTAGCATCTTCAAATGGTCACTTTGTTGGAAACCATGGGAGTAAAAGGACTCTAAACAAACAGTCCTTCTGAGATGTGTATTGTTTTAGTCCATCAGGGCTGCTATGCAAAAATACTATAGAATGGGTGGTTTAATCACAAACATTGATTTCTCACAGTTCTGGAGGCTGGAAGTCTAAGATCGAGGCGCTGGAACATTTGGTATCTGGTGAGACCCATTTCCTGGTTCATATAGGGCTGTCTTCTCAGTGTGTCCTCATATGGCAGAAGAGGCGAGAGAGCTCTCTGGGGTCTCTGAGGGCTCCACCCTCACCTTCCAAAGGCCCCACCTCCTAAATCCATCACATTGGGGGGTTGGGATTTCAATAGATGAATTTGGGGAGGATACAAACATTCAGTATGTAGCATCGATGAATGTCGAAGTCAACTCAGATCGGTTGTTTTCGGTTACAGTTTCTAGACCCAAGAGCTCAGCTTCAGGAAGAAAGAATGGCTTGTCTACACCCTGTAATGATTGCACTGGAGGATCCCTCTGCAGGGACATTTGCATCCTGCTTTCTTAGCTGGCCAGCCTCAGCAGACTTGGAGGAGAATTCTTTTTCTCATCTTTTTTAGGCCATACGTACCCTGGACTTTGTAGTTATTTAAACATAAGCAGTGGATGACTTTATTTTTTCTTATAGCTGCTCTTCAGTGAAAAAGATGGGATCGATTTTTTTTTCTTCCTGTCCCTCCAGGGTTTCTACTCTAAAATCAAGGATTCCGATGTACAATGTGTATAGCATTTTAAAGAGGCTTTTACTTTTAAAACGTTTTCTAGTTACATTGGCTCCACATTCACTGTCTTTCAGAAGTAGACCTGAAGCTGTCCACAGGTGCAAAGGAAAACTGAAAAAAGTCAATCATCTAAGAAACAGCCCCAGAATAGATTTACCCAACAGTTCCACATAAAGAAGGTGATTTTTACCTTAACAATGTCCAGAAGTATCACCTCAAGTTCTGATTTTATGTAAGGTATGAGGATAGTTTTAAAGACTTCAAACGGTTACATGGCTTTAGATTATGTTCCATAAGATTTATTCTTTTAACTCAAAAAGAAGCATTCAGTTATTCTTTCTTTTTTTAAAGAAAAAAGTATGTTCCAGCACACATGACAAAAACATATTTCATCACAATGAATTTTCATTTTTCATTACACTCCATTTTAAATTAGAACCATGTTCCAATGCGATCAATAATCATTTATTGGGTCTGGTACCAAGATAACAAAGACCTGGTCCTTGCCCTCGGTCTGGCAGAAAAAGGCGGATCTGTAAATAATTAAGGGCAATTCAATGACCTAGTACCATGATAACATGAGATATGACGAACACACCAACGAATTGAGCTTTTTTTCACGAAGGCAATAAGGTGATAGATAAATCTGTGGCATGTTGCCCTTGTCCTGGGTATGCTTTTGGAATTCAGAACTTTCAGGCACTGAAATATTGTTTTTACTGTGAGCTCTTTTACGAGATTTTTTCTTGCCAGAAGCTTACTCTGACAGTTCCCTTAGAATTATTGTTTTCTTTCCCCTGTAGTTTGGTAACTGTATCAGGGTTATCCAGAGAAATAGAACCAATAGGATACATGTATATAGAGAGAAGGAGAGGTAGGAAGAGATTTAATATGAGGAATGGGTCATATGTTTGTGAGGGCTGGCAAGTCTGAAATCTGTAGGGTAGGCTGGCAATCTGGAAATTAAGAGTTAATATTGCAGTCTTGCGTCCAAAATGTGCAAAATTTGCAGGGTAGGCCAGTAGGCAGGAAACTCAGGTATGCTGCAGCCTTGAGGCAGAGCTGCTGCTTCTGGCTCCTTTGGGAAACCTCAGTCTTTGCTCATAATCCCTTCACCTGTTGGATGAGGCCCACACTCACTAGGGAGGGTCATCTATCAATACTTTACTTAAAATCTACAGATCTGGGGCTTCCCTGGTGGCGCAGTGGTTGGGAGTCCGCCTGCCGATGCAGGGGACGCGGGTTCGTGCCCCGGTCCGGGAAGATCCCATATGCCGCGGAGAGGCTGGGCCCGTGAGCCATGGCCGCTGAGCCTGCGCGTCCGGAGCCTGTGCTCCGCAACGGGAGAGGCCACAACAGTGAGAGGCCCGCGTACCGCAAAAAAAAAAAAAAAAAAAAGTCTACAGATCGTAAATGTTCATCACATCTAACAAACATCTTCACAACAACATCCAGAATGGTGTTTGACCAAACAACCGGGCACCACGGCCTGGCCAGACTGATACGTAAAATAACCCACCCCAGGAACACAGGGCGTCTTCACTATGATTGTATTTTGCCATACCATTATTAGACATTCTAAGCTTGAAGCTTCAGTTTCTGTAAAAGAAATTAACTATATTTTACTCATTATATACACTTAAGATTCCATAAGATGGAGATGCCTAAAAATACCGTCGTTTTTGTATAGACGCATCCAGTAATTTAATACAGCATTTTCAGTGCTACAATTGTTTAATAAGGCAAACTGGACAGAGAGAAAATGATTTCTTTTAATTCAGGCAAAGAAAAAGACACCACAGTCCAGCCTTCTAATGGCATTGTCTCTTAGCTTCACTTTCCATACCATGTATTTCAGCTACTATATATTCTCTCCTAGATTTTTGTGTAGTTTATATTTTTTCTTTTTTAAAAAATTTTATTGGCGTATAGTTGATTTACAACGTTGTGTTAGTTTCAGGCGTGCAGCAAGTTATTCAGTCATACATATACACGTATCCATTCTTTTTTAGATTCTTTTCTCATATAGGTCATCACAGTATATTGAGTGGAGTTCCCTGTGCTATACACGGGGTCCTTGTTGGTTATTTATAGTAGTGTGTGTATGTTAATCCCAGGCTCCTGACTTATGCCTCCCCCCTACATTTCCCCTTTGGTAACCATAAGTCTGTTTTTTATATCTATAAGTCTGTTTCTGTTTTGTAAATAAGTTCATTTATGTCATTTTTAAAATTAGATTCCACGTATAAGTGGTATCATATGGTATTTGTCTTTCTCTTTCTGACTTAACTTCACTTAGTACGATAATCTCTAGGCCCATTCATACTGCTGCGAGTGGCATGTTTTCTTTCTTACGGCTGAGTATGTGTAGTTTATTTTTCATATGTATGAGGCCTGCCCCCCAATGACTGTGTTCACAGTGGTAGCAACATGCCAGGAGCTTTGAGAAGCCACAAGGTAGACGTGGTGTATCTTTTTGAAGCGTTAATTTAACTCAACAGTTTGGATGGAGAATAGATGAACTAAATCATTTAAGTGATAAAGCAGGTTAAGTAATTATTTTTGTAATGCAGTATATATTTTAAAGAAAACTCATAAGACTGGAATATTTCGAGCTTGGGCCCAGTCCGATGTGTCATATTCTCAGATCTCCTAGGATTTGGGGTAGGGATAACGGTAATGTACTCACTTCTCTTTTTTTTCAGATTTTTTTAATGGACAGTTTTGAGAAGCGCTGTTAAAGAAGGATTTTTGTTAAATACATGGGATAGGTTAGTACTCGATTGGTTAAGGGGCTCTGCCCGCATCCACCCCTCCCAAAGAGCTACTCACCCACAGACTTGGCAATCTTCTCACAACTATGTACTTATCTCATGTGAGACCGTCCCCAACAATAGCCATTCAGGACATGCTGTGTCTCTACTGTGGGAAAATAAGCCAAAGCAGCCTCAGGAAACAAGGCGCCTGGCCTAAGGGCTGGACCACAGAAGTGTTAGTAGATCTCTGACCCAGGGCTCTTCTGTGTGGGAGCCACTGCCTTGAGTCTGCTGAGCGAGAGCTTCATAAGACTCACCAACTTGCACTTACCTGAAAGATGCACCCAGCCTTCCTGACGAACCATGAGGTTATTAACTGACCTTTTAGTGTTCTTGTCGTGTACTGTTGAGTTCTGTTTATAGATGGCATGATAAAATCCTTCCCTGGACTTGCAACTGACGTTTGAGAAGGTGCCAGAGTCTTAGAGGCTGTGAGCTATGTACCAGGATTGTCACATCCAGCAGCTTGCTCCTTTGCTTCAGGTCAGAATTGAGTCAACTTGTGGGTGGTTAGAGAACACTCAAGGAGAAAGCAGTGTGGCTGATTCGAGCAAGTTAAGACTTATGAGTTACGCGTATTTAAATTTAGACTTTGTGGGAATGGAAGGCGGTTTCATTTCCTTAAGACTAAATTTTTATTTAGCTGTACCAGATACAGTATTGAGTTGGAGATAAGATTACGCCATTTACACCAGGAGTTTAAAGAAACACTCAGAGAAACAAAACTGAACGAAGCGAAATCACGAACAAGCAGACCCAAACAAAACCTAACGGAAGTAAAATACACTGTGATTCATGCTCACAACAGGAGCCAGGACCGTGTTTCCATGCCTCATGTTACTGTAGGCAGAATATGTCGTGTGTGCTTTTCCTGAACACTTGCGTCACCTCGTTCCTGTTCTTTACCGGCATAAAGGAGGGACGCTGTTTCTCCAGTTGCGCATGGAGTTGTGTGTGGGAAGAAAGTGGCTGTATTCATCATGTACAGAGTAATACCATGATAACGATATCGTGGACCCGGTTATTTTTGGCATCAAAATACTAGCGTTCAGTAATCACATCGCCACTCAGGAGACAGCATGTCGTGTCATCTTTTACACTTTGGTTTCACGACTTGAACAAATGGCATCTCTGTTCTTCTAAGTGTGTGCACAGTACCCGTGGCACTGGGCACTAGGGTATATAAAGATAACTCCCTCAGTTCCTTGCCAACGGGAAAGATAAAGCCTATCCAAAAAGGACATGGGCAGAAAAGTCAACTTTGCTGGGAAGTTGAGGGAAGCTTTACCGTGGAGGTAACACTGTGTTTCAGCTTGAAGAGAAAAGGAAAGTCTGCCTGATCTGCAAAGAACCGAACGTGTTTGGGAAAATGTGAGAAGTTCAGTGTGGCTGGAGTCTAGGGTGCTGGTGTAAGGACTGAGTCAGGGCGGTGACACCTGGGCTAAAGAAGTGGTGTGACCTAGCAGTACGTCACCTGGGAAGGCTTTTTGTAGGGTTTACCCTTCTCCCCCAAATCACACGCAACGCTAGTTCTAGGACTGAACTGTTTGCCCATTCATGACCTGTGACTGATGCTGGGAAAGGAGAAGGATTTAATAGAAAGTGTAGAGAACAGAGAAGAGGCAGAAGAAGCTAATCCCTGGTGTTTTTCTGCTTTACAGAGGACTCCTTGATTCTCATGCAAGGTGGGCTTTTTCCAAGAACTCTTTCTAACGCAAATAACTTAATGATTGCTCATCGGGCTCTGTTTTCTTCCCAAGCTGTCCATTCGCCATGCTTTATTGTCCTAAACTGCGCGGATATTAACTTGGTGCCACTCTATTTAAGGAGCGCGTGGTCAGAATAGTTTTTTTCACACCTGAATGGAGCACTTGAGATGGGATCAGGGATTCACCTGCAAAGACGCAGCTCCTCTGTATACCAAGGGATGACTAGATAGACTAAACGGGGCATCATGGTGGTGGAAAGAACACTGGGCTCAAAGTCAGTTACCTTCAGTCTTAGGGTCGTTATATATTTATTCTTATTGGACAGTAAGTAGTTCTCCCTTGTCAGTTTCCTCATCTATAAAATAAAAATATTCCCATCATTTATTTCTACATTCCTTCAACAAACACTCAATAGTGTATGTATATATTGTGTGCATATTTGTATATATAAAGAAATACATATACTATCTATAAAAATAAACCTATATTATATATATAGGAGAAAAAAAAATATATATATATATATACACACATTCCTCTAGTGGCTCTGCTTTTCTAATCAAACCCTGGTAACCAACCCTATTAGGTATTTATATGTGTATATATATGACTTATGATACTATTTGACCTTATATAATGGGTGACACCTCTGGTGCTGCAGCCGGAAGCTGCAAGGCAGGCAGCGGGCAGCACAGGTGGACGTGAGGTAAAGGAGGACAGCAGGTGAGAACCGGCAAAGATTAGCCGGAAGCCACCAGGATGAAATGAAGCTCACGTTCATCTCTCACAGCCTTTGAGCTTCCAGTGAGATCATGGGGGTGTCCAGAGGGGAAGAGGCTGCCCCCCGCCATGTAACCCAGGAACCGCAGGAGCTGAAGGAAGAAACCCAGTGGGAACCACGGGCTCACCTGCTGCTCTGTGCCAACACGTTAGCCGTGCCAACCTGTGTGAAGTCCCACAGTGCCTCGTGCCCTGTGCCGACCTTCCGGTGTAAAGAGAATACAGCTGTTGGTTTACTTCCGCCTTACAGATGTCGTGCAGAATGTCTCCCATGGCCCAGGCTAACCTGGAACTATGAAGGAAATGGAATTCTGGAACGTGTAGTCCCAGTTTAGCTAAACTGATACGATCCAAACCTACCACCCCTGACGCCTGCCATTCAGAATATAAAACAAATGATTGAAACACAGTTCCTGTCTCCAAAGAGCTAACTGTATGGTGGGAGAGAGTCTTCATCCAGTCCGATGTGTGTTATAATAGAACTACTTGGTGTGGTGGGACACAAGCTCAGAGTGAGAACAATACACGTGAACAAGCTTTGGAAGCATTACGTTTTTAATGGCCTCGCAGAGTCTCATTTTGGCTTTTTGACATTAGATTACCTCTACTTAGAAAAAGTGAAAACTGGAGACGAAATGTGTTCTAGCTATTTTAATAAATGTGTATTCCCTGAGATACCCTCGTCTTTATCTTAGTTCACTTGGGCGAGTGGTGGTGCTGAACGGATAGCAACCAAATCTCTACACTAACCCAGATCTTTTGGTTTGCATAATTACGTATGCTTATTTAAGTCACCAACCGTTTTTTCCACAGAGACGATGTTTGTTTTGCTTAAGTATAACTTACCCGTCTTTTAACCTGAGGAAAGAAACCCAGAGATAGATGAAGAAATTTCTTGACCGGTAGCAAAATTCCTTGACAATGAAAAATGTAGAAAAAAGCAATGAAGATAGGAAATAGCTTCAAAATGCTATGCCAAGACGATATTACGAAAGCTGCTTCTTTATCAACACCATCTTGTATAAATTTTCTCTATTTCCTTATTAGATTATGTTTGACTGACAGCTTAATCTGCCTCAGTTTCTCTTTCTTTGCTGCTGTCTAACAGGGTAGATTTGGTATATTTCAAAGACATCATGTTTTCTCTGTATCACAAAGATGGTGTTACAAGGATAGGTGGCCTCATCCGTTCTGTGAAGGGTTTGTGTCCATATCCCAAACGTCCTGTTACCAAAGTCACGGAAAGAAGGTATTTCTGCTGAATCTTCCCTGAATGATACGAGACTACATGAAGAAACTTACGGGATGTTTCACTTACCAGTAAGAAAGGAGCATGTGTCATTTCACGGCAGAAATAACGTTTTCAATTTACTGCCTGGTTTTTATTTAACAAACACAGGGTGCTAACTACATGCTGTGCATTGTTCTAAGTGCATTACAAGTATTCCTCCTTCCACCCGCACGAGAAACTTTATTCTTACAGATAAGGAAACAGGAGCACAGAGAGGCCATGAAATGTTCCCAAGGTCACACAGCTAGTAAGTGGCATAGCTGATTTTGGACCAGGCAGCCTTTCTCTATAATAAGTGTTTTAAAGCATTAACCCACGCCCTCTAAAGAACCTCAGTTCCCCATAAATTCATATCTGTGTGACTGTTAGTAATGCTAAATTCTATTGACACATAATTTGGGTCATACACCTAACATTCAAGAAACCTTTGTACGCAACTCGGAGTGGAAGCCTGAGGAGTGCTCAGGCATTGAAATGATAAAATGGAATCAAACCCTTCCCCCGAACCCTGCTCTCTGCTCTCCGGTTACTGGTTTCTTTGAAGTATTCTGTTTTGCACGCCAAACATTAAGTTGTGCTTTCTCTATCAAAGGCATTTAAAGAATAAAAAACAAGCAAATCAGAAACAGAAAAGAAGGTATCTGTGCTCTATTTAACAGGCAGAACCCCAGCTGCACCAGCGCAAGCATCTGTCATTTCCATCAAGAGTTAATAAACACACAAAAAAGTTAATCGACACAAACAGAATTTTGACACCGTAAATCAATAAGGACTTCACTTCATAAAGCAAATATAATAGCCAATCTAAGGAACGTAATAATTCATTGATGGGGGAAAATACAGTCGTTCTTTATGGTCCTGGTGACGTATGGAAATCTGTCGGCTTCAATACCAAGTATTGAACTAATACCAAACAAGCCATTTGTTTGAGGGGAAAAGTATGATAAAAGTAGAGCCCAGTGGGCCTTGACAGAGTTCTTAGTTTACAGTAGAAAGTCTCCCTTTACTTAATTCAGTATAAAATAGACCCCTTCTTTGTGCCAGTGAATATTAACTTCATTAGTTAGAAGCTACTGCTCGTGGTATGCAAATATTTACAATGGAAGTTTTCATGGAGAAAGTAGAAGCAGCCTTAGTTTTCACTCTTGCATTAAAATTAATTAAGAATAACAGTGAGTGATATGAAGTCACCTGTGTTAACTGTTTATGGCATAGCAAATCCTGTATTTCATTGGTTCCGCCATTTATTACAAATGAAGTCAAATTTATATTTTGAGAAAGCATCCAACAAAGCCAGTGATCAGCATATAATGAAATTGTATTTTTAATAGTGAAATATTTTCAGTATTCTCTGAAAGAAAAAAAAAAAAAAAACTATACTTCCAAAGAAAGAAAGCTGTTAGCATTACATTTTTACTATTTAAAAATAATTACATGAAAATCATTATTTATTAATCGTTTTCCAGGATTCATCATAAAAATGTCTCTTGAAGAAATAGGATGTTTACTTCTTAAGTTGAAAACAAAAACTGTTGGAAAAATCTGGTAGTTGCCCTACCCTTAAGACTGTTAGTGCGTTCATGTTAAAGATCCCTGAATTCCCGAAGGTTCTAATAAACTTCTTTGTTGTGCTTGGCATTTCCTTTTGCGTAGTCTCAGCTTTTAAACGAAAGACCAGATCCTTCACTCACATATTTTTGTTTTTCTTGTTTTACTCTTTTTCTGATTTGATTCCTAATGGAAATAACAAACATTAGCGGGTAGCACTTCAAAGCTTAGAAAATGCTTTTACAACAGTGATCACATCTTATCTTCAAAAGGACTCTGTGAGGTGAGTGAGGGGTGAGAGTAAAGCAGTAGAATTCTCACTGTAGGGATGGGAATGCTTAGGCTCAGGTCAGTGAAGCCATACATGGCACCCAGGGGACCTCAAACTCCAGGGTTTCGACTCCAGATCCATTCCTCTTTCAAAAAGCGTGCAAATCCTACAGACCCTCCTTTTCTCTTCCATCTCTGCAGTAGAGGGTAACAAGTGATTTCTTAGCGTGCAGTCGGTTTGTATTGTAGAATCAGACAGACATGGGTTTTAATCTAGACTGTGCCCCTTATGCCCTATGTGATTTAGGCTAGAGGTTCTCAAAGTGTGTCCCGGCCCTAGAAGCATTAGAATCAACTGGGAACTTGTAAAAAATGCAAATTCTCAGGCTCCATCTCAGACCTATGGAATCGGCAGCTGTGGGGTTAGAGTCCAGTGTATCTGACAAACCTTCCAGGTGATTCGGATCCACATTCAAGTTTGCAAACCGGGGGAATGTATAGGCCAAGGCACTTCACCACTATCAAACTTCTGTTTCTCTTTAAATTGGGTCAGTGATAGAGTTTTGGGCGGCAAGAATGTGAAACAGCGAATACACAGCAGACAAACGCTTTAGAAATGTTGACCTTCCCAGAGGAGTGGATTTCATTAAAAGGGTTAATTCTAACTCACGTAATGAATTTGGTCCTCCATGAGAACAGAAGTGAAGTGACACTTCTTTTTTGGAGGCTGCATTTTTTCTAAACCTGGAAGAGAGGACAATATCTAACTTATAGGTAAATGGGATGGTCCTTTTTGGCTATATTCAAAGTAATTAGTGGCTGCCGTTGAAAAGAAATCAAATGAAGTCAGGTGTTGTTGTCTTTTTCTACTAGGAACTTCAATAAAAGTTCACGGAGGGGGCGTGACCTCTGTCTTCGTCACCAGCATTTTATTTGTTGTTTGTTCACGGGATTCTGGCATTTGAGTCATAATAGCTTTGCCCGATGGCCAATTTTAGTTCCATGTCTTGAATTACTTAAAATTTATAGGTCTTAATATGGCTTGGTAAGTTAAGTCTTCAGTTTAAAATAACCTATAAATTCAATTTGAAAACTCAATGAAGAAAATTTTTTAGCCTTGTGTCCGTCAAAACGTTTGAAAGTTGGTCTTCTGTGGCTCCATGGAGTGTAGAGATAGGAACAAGCAAATCAAGCCAATTTCTCCTTCTGATTCCTCTGCTTGCCCCCTTCTTGGACCTACAACAGTAGAGAACACTTGTTAAAGTCCTACTGTGTGCCAGGCACCGTGCTATAAGCTTGGAGTCCTACTATCCTTATTTATTTGGCTCTTTAGGGAGGGGGTGTGGGAAGCGTTCTATGACAGGAATTGGGTGATTTAAGCCACGTGAGTTGACCACCTAAGTTTTTGTTTTTAGATCAAATTAAGAGCCTTGCATAATTTGTACATGAATTTTAACTGCCAGGAACGAGAACCTTAGTATGCCAGCTTTCATTCAACACTCCGTCTGCCCAGATTCCTGAAGTCTGAAGAGAAACAGCCACGTAAGCCACGGGTTTTTTTTTGTTTATTTGCTCCAATAGTTCCCAGAGGTGGGATTCTTGACTTGGAGGAGACAATGAGGGAAAAAAAAAAAAAAAAAAAAACCACCTTATGTTACTAAATAAAACTGCAGGGTTTCCATAACTGTGGTAGTCTACAACCGGAGGGCATGCTAATAAATAAACTTACTTGGCTAGGAAGAAGGGAAAATACTGAGCTATAAACGAGACTTAGCACCATGTGTAACATTCTTTTTTCAGAAGGTTATCATATCTGTTTACCAAATCTATATGTAGGTAAAAAATTAAAAGCTAGTTACTTCAGTGTTTACAGAGAACACACAGCTCTGACTAACGCTGTTCAGAATCTCTAGTCACAAAAAAAAAAAAAAAAAAAGAATCTCTAGTCACATCACACTCACGATAAAGGCTAACACTCCATAACCCTCGCAATAACTGCGTCCATCGCCCGAGGTCTAGTCCTAATGTCCCGGGGCTTTAAGCAAAGAGATCTGACTGGGACTGGTGGTGTCTACTTCTGTCCAGCCTCAGCTGCCTCTTTGCACAGCAAGAAAGCTGTTCAATCATTTGCTCAAACATTTATTTTTTTAGGCTCCACCTTGAATTTAATCACATACTTATCTTCCTGCCAAAGTATTTGTGCTGGTAAAACAGGGCAACTCGATCTAGGCAGAACCTGCCGTTTCTGCTTCTGTCCAAAGGGTCAGTGGTAGAAAGGCTGATGGCAGTGATTTTATAATTGAATGGGGTGATTGTTCTGCGGTTTTTGTTTTTCCCTTGAAAGAAAATGCTACAGGCTTGAAAGCTCTAAGATAAGGGGGAAAGTCTACGCAAAACACTGTGTGCCTTCTCACAGACCTTTAGCTGGTAGAAAACAGATCATCTTTGTTACACTTTGGCTGGATAAAATCGACACATTATATGGGTAACTGAGGTCAGTAGAAACCCTTGGCGTTTATTTTCCCAGGTACTTTTCTTTTCTGGGCTAAACTATGGACCTAATTTAGGCTAATAGTGCTACTAACAGACTGAGTTGAATTCATTGGGTTCGTTTATCATATTCATGCGTTAAAGGTACTCAAAAGCCCAGACCTGCCGTTGTGAATGATCAGTCTGTAGTCTCTCGTCGACAGTCTGTGGTTTATCCGCCTAAGTGACCAGGAAGTGTAGAAAGGGCCGGGCAATCTTGCTAAATCTGTCAGAGAATCTGAAAAATGGAAGTGTGAGCCGTTTCGTTTGCCTCGATGGCCAAAAACGTAACCAAAGCCTTGTTCAGAAATATTGTTTAGCAGATTACGGCTACGGAAAAAAGACTCCAAGTCCTCAGCCAGGCAGGTCAAAGTTTTGCCATCTGGGGCTTGGCCCTCTCTGCCACCATTGCTCTCTCTCACTCTACACCAATGCTGCGTCCTCTCCTCCCTTCTGAAGTATGTAAGTCCTCTCCCACTTAAGTCACCTATCTAAGCAGGTGTCTCAATGTTAGAGCCAAATCCGCCTTTCACATGACGCTTTTCCAGATGAAATCAAGCAACAAGGAGCACACCCTCCTTTGAATTCATCCTGGTTTCCATTCCGTTTTCTGCTCATCAACCATCAGCCAGGACCGTTGCCCACTCATTTGACTGTTAGTCGAAACATAACTGAAGTAAAAATACAATAGCAGTGATTATCTCCTGTTTGCTATAGCTAGTCCTCTAAACAGCTTGCTAACTTCCTATGGACTGGCATTATGTCTTGTAAATCATAAATGTGCGAATAGCCTATTTGTTACCGACGTCTTGGACTCTTTTAATCAGTAGAAATTGGTAAGAGGCCCAATGAGGGATTCAGACAAGGCTTTACGGGAACTTGTGCTGCAGCAGGAGGGGGCGAAAGCAAGTAATGCGTAACCTTGCTCCAGCCCCCCGCGGGGGGTGGGGGGGTGAGCTTAACCGGGGTGAGGGTGGAGGCGGGGCAGTGTGCCGGGGCTGGAGTGGCTGGCCGAGGAGGTCTGCCCACCCCCTTCACGGTGCTGCGTGCAGGGGTCCCGCGTGGCACCGTGCTTCTGCTCCCGACACCTCACAAGGGGAGAGGTGACAGTTGCGTTTTTGGCCTTTTTGTATCTTACTGGCCATAATTTGCCCCGACTGCGCATGCACGCAGTTATTTTTAGTCCCTCATCGTTCCTTTGTAGCTTGTTGCTCAAGGAGACGTCTGTCCAGGTGCCAGCCCTGCAGCAGAGCGTCCCAGGTCCCAGCCTGTCTCATAGTAACCACCTTGAACGTAGTAAAAAGGCCGGGGGCGGGGACGCGTGGGCAGGGAACAGCACTTATGTCTTTGGGGCAAATAATCAAAAGTTAGGTTGAGGAATGATATATAATAAGATTTGCTCCCTGATGGGATAAATTGCAAACAAGTTCAAAACAGGCCGCATTTATTTTGGGTTTTCCTTCTACTCTGTCCCTCACCCTGTCTCCCAGTTCACACACACACACACACACACACACACACACACACACACACTCCTTCCGATGCTCTGATTTCCTCTCTTCTACTGGTTGCACGTCTAGTACTTTGCTTTGGCCCCGTGTAGGTCTTTACTTTCCTGCTATTCTCCAGGGAGGGCTGCTTTGCTTGATGTTTGCCTGTTCCCTTGAATCATCCTGGATCCCGTACTCTGTGAAGAGTCACTTTCCCCTTATTTTACCCTCTCATGTAATATTTAATTTGGGACTCTTGGGTGCATCGACGACACAGTGAATAACATAAATAAGTCAAGTACTATGATGGCCTGGGATGGGGGGAGGAGTTTTAATTTAGGCGAATTTAGGTTACTTATCCTGTTTAAGCAGAACCTCATTTATGGGCTAGGAAATCAGGTGTTATATAATACCAAAAGGTCTAAAATGTGGTCTGCATCACAAATAAATACTCAGTGTTGCATCTGTGAATTGGAGAAAGTTGCAGAAGTTGAAAGAACGTAAGCTTCTAATAATTAGTGGAAAGTATGTACTGTATACACAGACACCATCTAGATTGAAAGAAAGGGCTGGCAAAATATTTAACTGACTGCACGCATCCACATGGTGCTTTGAGTCAGAGAAATATAGCCAGCAGAAAAGGTAGGGAAAATGGTCAAATACTTCGACCCTCCTTTTTGTGACTAAAGCCAGTTTGAATTGGTAGGTCTGACAAGGCTGAAATTTATTACCCACTCTCCCCACCTAGTTTAAAATAATTTTTGACTGTTCAAAGAGTCACATTGGGCAAAAGGCCATATATCCAAGAACAGGATGCATCCAACTTGCTAGAGTTTGATCAGTCTCGAGAGATGGCAGGAACTGCTGTTTTCAACAATCTATAGTGCAAGGCCATGCAAATTGTTATTATTGAGTATTTGTTACAATCGTTTTCATCAAGATCAGATTCAATGATAATTAAATTAACCCAGCTTTAACATATTGGCTAATAGATAGAGTTCTAAGAAAGTCAACCTGCTTTGAAAAAAAAAAAAGAGTGATCGAATGCATTTTTTAGCTCATATAATAAGGGAGTCTGAATAATTTACTTGGGTTTTTTTCCCCACGAATGATTCAGTTTTAAGTATTGGATGGAGGCTATCGTTTCGAAAAGCACGTTTGTATAAAGTGGTTTTCCCACATGTCATTTACCACCACGTTCTACTGTTTTGAGAGGTTGAATATACGAACGGTGGCCACGATCATATATAACAGTACAACCGTGACCCCCCGCCCCGAGCTCTGTAGCAGATAGCCCTGGAAGACACATTTTTGTAACAATGGGCCCGAAATGATCAAGAATTGGTCCTTGACTTCCAACTTCCCTAATTTTTTCCCCCTGCTTCTCACTTCGAACCAACGAGGGAAGGCAAAATGTGCCTCCTTACCACAGAAGACGCCCACTTCTGGTACACCTGATTCCAGCTTCTCATGCCCCCAGCCTCGGATCAGACCATACCTGAAGCCTTCCTTTTTTCTTTTTAACTGTAATGCTTTCCCACTCGTCTGCCTCCTCTTTGAATCTCTGCCAGACACGAGTGATGGTGGTGGACTCCCCTGCTAGAGCGAACTCTGAATGATAGCCCCAGCTTGTTCTCATTTGGGCGGTCTTCATTTCTGCAACATTTATTTGATGTCTATATAGAAACTTTTAAAGAGCAAAATGAGCCCTGCCCGAGTTTAGACAGTCGTTTAGGGCCACTGGACCTTCAGTGGAGTGCCAATAATTTTGAAAGCCAGACGAACTGTTAGAAGTGGTTCAAACTTGGGTCAAGACCCCTTTGACCTGTTTCAGATTGATGACAATTCGGAATTTGTCATAGTCAGTCCTCTTTCCAGGTCATTGCAGAAAAGGTCTCACTGCTTGTGTCTCCTGCACACAGTCCGGTTCTGGGGGTTGTTTTCTTTGGAGAACGACATCATCTGTAATTAGTTCAAATTGGCTCTATTTCTTTGAGAAGTCTATTTTGCCTTTATTAACTGAGACGTATGTGGTATTTGGTTTTAGAAGGTTTCGATTCAAATCCTGCCGATACCTTCTTTCATAACAAGACTTTGAGATAGTCTATCAGTATATTTAAATCTTATTTAAAAATTGCTAGGGACGTAAGTACCTATTTTATGGGTGGCTTAAGAATGAAAACAAATAACTTCTGTACAACTGTTACCAAAGTCCTCCGTACTAATACGTATGTAGTATATATTCAGTAAGTAATGGCTGTGATTATAACATCAAAATAGCGGTTCATATTTCCGAAGGAACAATCCTTTTTGTCTGATGTGATAACAGAGAACATTTGGAGCAAAGATTTGGAAATTGCTGGCAACTTGCTAGTTTTTCAGATTACATTAGGTATCAGATAAACACGGCTATCTGACAGTATATGCATTACATCCTATGGAGAATCAAGGCAATTGTCTTCATAATTCAGTTGATGTACGCTTTCTGCTCTACCGAAAACCACGCCTCTCAGACCTGGAATGCTTTGGGATTAGGCAGGACTATGTTTTGGCCTCAGCGTTTTCAGTGGCCTCTACAGGTTGAGCAGTTTAGAGCTAGTAACTTGGTTCAGGTTTTTGGATATAAACTTGCCTGTTGAGAGTGTCGAGCAATCTCCATTTAAAATGTGTAATTCCAGAGGTGCGGTAAGGTACACGACCCAGCCAGCTGGAGAAAGTGACATGTTCTTTATTTTCTCTTACATCCTATTACAGTCAAAGAAAGCATCTGACATGGTGAAATGCTCGCTTTGCAGACATGACGTGTGCAAGTTTAATTTGTGAATCAAACAAAGGGAAAATTCCTGGGCCTTTTACATGCATTTTTCTTAATGTGATCACTGAATCCGAGTTAGCCATTTAATCCTGAACGAGACATGACTTCACTGGGGTTTGTTCCCTGAGTAAATCTCGGACTTCCACACCAGGACGTATCAATCGCTTACTCGCTCCTGTGCCTGTGCTGATGTCAGGGGCTTGTGTGAGGGCGGGGCCGGCGGAGCGGAACCCTCCAGCAAATGTTTTCGGAACAAGTCTTTGTGGGAAGTTCACTGTTTTTGTCATAAAGGCCCTTTAGTGGTCAATCTGGAAACCACGAATGGAATGAGTTACCCTGTTGAAATTCTTAAATCAAAACGCATTGGTTTTCTTTGGGGAGTTTCACTAAAAATTAGAGGCACAGATCATTACATGGAAGTGGGAAGACCTAAGAGGAGCACCTGGAACACATTTACAGAATACGCGTTTTCCGTCAGATTCTTGAGGAAACGTTCCTAAGGACGGGCCCTCAGTGCAGGCCCACGTAACATAGTTTTTAACTTCCCTACGGTTGACTATTTCAAATGTTTTCAACTCTCTTTCAATCTCTGATCCTGTCTCTGTACCCACCATCCCCTTATTGAACCAAGAAATAAAATCACCAGTTTCTCGCCATCTCACCTGTTGACCTGATTACAGCCGTACCCATCCTTCCCTTGGAATCATACTCGACTCTTCCCACCCTTCCCTTTGCTCTGCAACTCCTTTCCCTTTTCCCTCCCTCCCTCCCTGATGGATTTCTGCTTCTTGTGGATTCAGACTCCCAAGTACCTCTTGAATCTGTTCCCTTTGCTTTAGTCCCCCAGGTTATGCAGTATCGTCCTCACTTCCCTCCCTGTTAGTTGTCTGGCCAATCCATTCTCACCACCGCTGCCAGAACACATGCTCTTAAATTCTAATCAGATTGTCCTACTTCCTGATCAAAGCCCTTTAATCCTGCCTGAGAATAACTGGAATTCTTGAACCTGACTTACCAGATGTGGCTCTCACCACTCCAGCTCTCTCACACTTTGCCCCATCCTAGATCCCGCCTTCAAGCCAAATAAACACTCTGATTTTTCTTGTAACCCCTATTGGGCGCTAACATGGTTTGTCTCCACTAGTTGCATTCAGTATGAGTAGAAGAAGGGTGTAAATTACACTGTTGGGGAAAAATGACTCACAAGTAACAACTGCAGCGTGGAATCCCTAAAGAACAATCACAAACATACCCGTGGCTTTAAAGAAAGTAGAGTCTATCCAAGAGTGAAGAAGGCTACCCATGAAAAGAAGTTTATTCATTTGCAGAGTTTTAAGTTGAATTTTAATAGAGTTTCCTTAATGCACGAGAAGGACTTCACAAAGGCTTACTGAATTACAGGGAAACGTTTAAAACTTTAAATCATTTTTTGCACTATCCCTCTTAACAAGCCAGCCATTTGGAAGCCAGTTTCTTTTTCGTTCCATTAAAAAAATGACAACTTTAATTAAGACTTCGTGGTATATAAGAATTGCTTAGTGATATATATATATATATATATATATATAATTTAACATATATCAGCTTTGCCCAATTTTCTTTCCAGTACAGACACTAAAGACCAGCTTTCTTTTTCCTGACCTAAATGTTAGAAGCTAGAGGCCCTTTCGGTGACTTTGTCTCTCTTCACCTCCCTACTCTCATTCCCAGTAGTTGCGAAGTTGAATTTTGATGAAATTGGATCTTTGAAGTGCAATCTGGACAGATTCTGGGCTGGTCAAACAACACCTCAATAACTGTGAATTAAGATACGTCGCATTTTAAAGGGAGAATCAGAGAAGAATAATCAGGACATTGAGCAAATCCTGAAACATGGTTTGTGACGCAGGGGTGTGCTGGAGCAGACTTGTGTCAGCTCCCAGGAGCCAGCTGTTCACCCCTTACCACCTCCACGTTTTGGTACATCCCGTCAGCACCTGGACATCAGCCAGGGTTTCAGTTTATACCATAGAAATTGGCAAACTCTTTACAAAACAGAAATAGAGTCACAGATGTAGAAAACAAACTTATGGATGCCAAAGGCAAAAGTGGGGGGGGGGGATAAATTAGGAGTTTGGGATTGACATGTACACACCACTAGATATAAGATAGATAGCTAATAAGGACCTACTGCATAGCACAAGAAACTCTACTCAATATTCTGTAATAACCTATGTGGGAAGAGGATCTGAAAAAGAGTGGATATATGTATATGTATAACTGAATCACTTTGCTGCACACCCGAAACTAACATGACACTGTAAATCAACTATACTCTAATTAAAAATTAAGAAAAAAAAAGAAATTGGCAAACTCTGCAATCAGTCCTTTTTTTCCCTCAGAGAACCCGTGATGAAAATTTGCTAGCACGCAACTGCTTATGAATAAGCTAAGTGTCCCAGCAGTCCTGGTTTGACACCTGCTATCTTGGTGACTCATCGTTTTAGCATTTGTCCCGACACTCTGCACCCCTAAAAGTGACAAGTTAAATCATTACTCTGCATGTCAGGAACCGAGGAGGCTTCGAGGGTTTTCCCTGGAGGAAGTGAAGCCCAGGACTTGGAAGGTAAGAAGTAACTAGGAGATTCTGGTCTTCTTTTGTCTGAAGAACTGGCTGTTGGAAGTAAGACGTGACTTGTTTTGCAGAGGGACAGCAGGGGGACAGGAAAATCCTGCGAGAGCTACGGAAGACGCATTTTTATCTGAGTTTAAGGAAGGACTTCCTCATTGAGAGAGTTGAGTCATCATAAAATAGGAACAGAACACGTGAGGGTCACTGAGGTCCTTGTCAGTGAAAATGTCCCAGCAGAGACCGAGGGCCACCTGGAGGGGCTGTCATACCAGGGCTCAGGCAAGGACGTCTTGCTGTGCTTGTGCCCTTCTGAGCCTTTGAGGTGACAGACACGGCCACTGCGGCGATTCTCACAGGGTCTTTGCTCAGTACTGTGTGTATTCGGTAGATGGTACAACCACCAGCCGGAGAAGTGATTCATTCCAGTTCAGAAAATAATGATCCAAGCAGAAATGTTTATGATGCCTTTTTGATAAGCTTTAAAATGGAACAATGATCGCTCATTTGAGAGGAAGCCCACGCTAACCAATTGACCACTGATTGATTTCTGAGTCCGCATTTGGACATCCATTAAGATTGTCCACTCCACTTTGGCACAGTTTGGCCAAAGAGAGGAAAATAAGTCAGTAAGTTTCCCACAGCTTAGGAACATAGGTAGCGGAAGAGACTTTCTTAAGTGGCGGGAGAGGCCCTGTTTCGCAGTGAGAACTTCAGATACTTCCTCTGTCGCCTATGGTCACCGGGCAGTTGGAATAACAGGAAGCCCTCCGGCCGGCAGTAGTGGCTCCTCTGAAGTTTGTTTGGGTCTATCCAAAGGCACGGTTTCAGCAGGGGCTAAGGCTACACCAAACAACTTAGAATTTCCCCTTAAGTATGGAAAATTATGTTAACATAAACAATTCTGTCCATTACTAGTGTCTACAATGTACCATAGAAAGGTCTAACTTTTTTTTTCTATTTCAAATTACTCTATTAACTTAGTCAGTTTGATTATCTTATAGATCACCATAAGAATAGTTATATAGTTTTTCCCTAAGCTCATGCCTTCCATTTTACACACTTTTACTCTTACCTGACACTTTGCCCGTTCCTTCAGCCATGTAAGATCTTCCAGTGTTTTCCATTTTTCGTTTGACGTTTCACCACCCAGAAATCATCCTCCAGCCCACATGTGTGTCTCTTTGTGTTCTCCCATCAGACCGTTATTTAACGGCATTGAAAGGGCAAATATTATTGTCTGATACTTTTATAAGTGCTTTACGAATATTCACTTATTGCTTCTGCTGAGAGCTATACCGAATAGGTGTTTTTATTATCATTCTTTTACCGATGGGGGGATGGAGGCACCGCGAGAGTCAGCCTTCTAATCAGCAGAGTGTCTCGCACTGTAGTTCGTAATCACTATGTTGCCTCGCACTTTAAAGATAAGAAATTGAACCCGTCTTAACGCGATTCTCTGAAAAACCAATGCGGACACTTAATGCCTCAATGGAAATGTGCTTTCTCTCTACCTATTTTCCTGAAGTCCAGCCTTCTTATGAATGTATATTTTCCTAAGCACAGAGCTGTGTTAACATCGAGTTCCAAACACTGCATCCTTTTATACACATTTTACATATGTATCTTCTCCTTAAAGAATCCACCTTTATGGTGTTTTAGGAAAGAAATCATATTTACGTATTTTGTGAATCCATATTCTATTATGGATTCCACTAACCGAGAGTAAAACTCATCTACCTGGTTCTTTGAGGCTAGGAGAGCAGTTCTCAACCAGGGGTGATTTTGTCACCCGGGGGACATTTGACAGTGTCTGGACACATTGCTGGCTGTCAGTATGGGGGTTGGGGTCATGTGGCATCTCGTGGGAAGAGTTTAGGGTTGTTGCTAAACACCCTATAAGCCCAGAACATCCTCCCACAAAAAAGGATTATCTGGCCCCAAATACCAAGGCTGAAAATCCCAGGTCTAGGGTACCCTGTGCATTTAAAGTGATTCTGTTGAGGACAATGTATGCCCCTCGTCAACTGTACTATAAAAGCTGTAGAAAACTCTGTGCATATGCGACTACACCTATTAATGGGTCTCTCATTAACATATCAGTCTGTCATTAAGTAAGTAGATTCTCAACTGATATGTCTCATATTTTATTTGCTCTTCTCACAAATCTGAATGGTTTAGAAAGAACTCATTCATAATGTAGTCTGAAAACGAATGTAACTCTTAAGGAAAATGGTGATAATAGCAGATTTCTTTAGTACTTGTTATTCATTCATTCATTCTTTTTTTTTTCAAGAAATAACTATTAAGCATAAACTGTACACCAAACAATGTTATAGGTGAACAAGTAGTTTAGGATTAGGCTATGATTAATTTGTAGATTAAAGTTAGGATTATTTTAATGTGTACTGAGAAGTCATTAGTATGGGTTTTATATTTTCTATAGTTTATATTGTTCTACACAATTATAGAAACAGTGTTTTATTTACGATGAAATTAAGCCAAGTATTTTGCATAATGTAGGAAAAAAGTGGGAGAGAAAATGATTTTTAGAAAGTTGATTATTCGCTTTTCACCCAGTTAGTTAAATTGGTGGTTGGTAATATAACATGCACAAAACAGACACAGCTGTTGGTCCAATACAAGTATTCCACGCTCTCCTCACGATTTTGTAATGAAACCAGGAGACCAAACAGGACACCTTCTTCAGGTCTCCCAAAAGAAGTACTTATTTTTAATAAAAAGGACACACAAGAATCCTTGTAGGACATTTACTTAATTTAAAAGTGAAGAAGGGCTTCCCTGGTGGCACAGTGGTTGAGAGTCCGCCTGCCGATGCAGGGGACACGGGTTCGTGCCCCGGTCCAGGAAGATCCCACATGCCGCGGAGCGACTGGGCCCGTGAGCCATGGCCGCTGAGCCTGAGCGTCCAGAGCCTGTGCTCCGCAATGGGAGAGGCCACAACAGTGAGAGGCCCGCGTACCGCAAAAAATAAAATAAAATCAAGAAGTTGGCAAAATCTTCTGTGACAAACCGTACATCCCTCATATTAAAGCAAAACAAAAAACTGGCTCCCTGAAAAATAAACCCCCCTTGAGCCCCATATTCCTTCCCATCCATCAGCCCATTTTTCTACTCCATTTGACAGCAGGGCTCCTTACAAAGGGGATACATGTTTTCTCCACTTCCTCTCACCCTGTTCCCACTTGTTCCTGATCTAATCCGGCATTTGTCTCCAGAACTCTACTGAGACATCTCTCGTCAAGCCACCGGTGACGTCACATGGCCACATCCAACAGTTAGTTCTTAGTCCTCATCTTGACCTCTCCTTAATCTCCGACACAGAGGATCACTCCCTTTTTCTTGCCATCTTTTCTTCACCTCCTGCCACATCTCGTGGTTTTCTCTCTACTTGAAGAAATTCTCCTTTTCAGTCTCCTTCGTTGGCTCATCCAGTTAACCACAATAAAATCTCAACCACTGAGTTCCCCACTTCAAAATTCCTTCTCTCCTGGTTTCATCATCTTAGTAATTGGTACCAGCATCCAATCAATTTCTTGGAAATGTCCACATTTTCATGACCAGTTCATTCCAAATTATAAGACTTCCCAATAGGCGAAAAGTGGATATTGAGTAAGAGACTTATTCGCTCCCATATCCCAAACTTAGAACCAACAAGCCAGAAAATAAAACGAGCTTCTCGGAAAAATATCTAAACGTTGTCCTTGAAACCAGTACTGGGCTTGTCAGTGGTCTTCAAGGGGCACACATTTCCTTGGAGCCCAAGTGAAATGCTGTTCGCCTTAGGTGTACGATTACATAGACAGGGTGTGTTTGCAGAGAAAAATCTTTACAGCGACAGTCTAGGGCACCTACACTTAAGAAGAACACACTTGGAAGAAGTTGTTCAAGTCCTGGAGGTGTTAGTGAGAAAAAAAACCCAGCCTCTGGGACGGTGAGACGTTTAGGGGCAACTTTCGGCCATTTTGTGATTTGGGGAGGGCCTTGTTGAATAAGTTCAAAAAACAAAGGTATAGATGGGCAGGAAGGGAGGCTCTTTCTTCTTGATTCTTGTTTTCTGGAAGCCACCACTGGCAAGACTATCTACTACGGGTAGGCATGGGAACAAGTTAAAGAAAGTGTTGATTCACTAGAGGCAAGCAGAGATCTCAGTGGCCTTTGTATGTGGTGAATGTGTCCGGAAAGGCAAAGAAGAGCGAGATTCTCCCGTGGGTTTTCTCATCTCCATGGCGGTGGGTGCTGACAGCTTGAGAGAGAGCTCGGAGGAGCCGAGAGAAAGGAGCCCTGGACGTCCAGTTGCCGTGCTCTTACACGACGCAAAGGACACGGGGGTCTGAGCTGAACTTCATCATCCGTAACTACGGTAAGACCATCTAGTGGGTTACTAAGTGACCCAAGCCTGAAAGCGTTGCTCTCTTGCTCGATCTTTTTTGGGCGTATGCCTGCTAGTAGGCACCCTTATGATGCTTCCTTTGGCTACATAGTCATGATTGATTGCTGTATGGTCTATGGCTGGGAATAGTCTTTCTTTCCTTCATATAATCTCTGGGGAGCGCTGAATCGAACAGGTTAAGAATGCAAGTGCCTTTTATAGATCAGGGAAGTAACCATTAGAAACAGAGAGACAGACTTAAAAGCATGATGACTTATCCAACCGAACGTGACTTATTGATGCCGTGGGGCAATGTGGAAAAGGATGAGTCTTTAATTTCCTGTGGAAATAGTCATTCATCAAACCCTCCTTTTGTGTGTCTTCGTCACTCTTCCACTGTTCCAAAGTGGCAACAAAGTGGCACTGAAGATTTGAAACTGTGTGATAAGAAGTTGCTGTCATTGACCTGTCATTAATGACGTCTTGACAACTAAAAATATAGACAGAAATACTGTGAAGACGCATTAGAAAAAAAAAAACTGCTAAAAGGTAACTTCAATAAATAGTAAGCTCCTCAGGCTTTGACGTCTGATTAGGTGGAAAAGCACTGGGCTTTTTAACTTTTAATGTTTTTCTTCTACTCACTGTCTTTTGGTTTGCAATCTGGGGCGTTGCCAGGGAGTCATTAACATCGGTTAACACCCCATGGCTTGAGAGTTCATTTCTCTGGTGAAAGGAGCAGAGGTTGAGATAATCCAACTTGTCTACCTGGAAATTCCAACATTGCATAGATGCAGGGCCGTGGGTTTAACCATAAATATGTCTTATTTACGAAACTCTTTAAGCTTTTCTTTCTTTTATTTATTTTTTTTTTTGCAGTTTACAAGGCTAGTTTAATTGTAATGCCTAAAACAAACAAAGATTAAACACAAAACATTAAGATTATAGGCCAATTTAAATTTTGCTATATCATAAAAGAAACTTTAGAAATTGCAAATTAAATCTGCCAGCGGATACGTCTACCCAAGAATGTAAGGATAATATACATTAGAAAAATCTATCGATACAGGTAATATATGAACACATTCAAGGAAAAAAGTGATCTTCTCAGTATGATGTATCCAGTAGATGCAGAAAGCTCATTAAATAAAATTTGAAGCTTATTCATAATTTTAGAAAGTCATTAACAAAATAGACAAGAAAAGTATATACCAGAAACGCAGCAAATACCGTATTTGTTTAAGCTTTTCTTTTTAAAAGCCCTTCCCCCTCCTTCTTTGACTTCCCATGAGCCTTGAAATCATTTGGAGAATTCCCAGGGAGCTAGGGGAACATCCCTAGAGGTTCTGAAAGCCCGTAATCCTGAAGCTAGAGTTCACATGGGCTGCTTACATCAGCGTGACCTTCCCAAGTGATTTAGCTTCTCTCTGCCGTCTTGTCAAAAGCCTTTCATAATCTCGCTCTCTTAGATATCATTTAATCTCCTTGGATTTAATCTCCCTCGATGTGGTGCCTGGCACACAGTGAGCACACACTCAGTGGAGACAATCATTATTAGCTCCATTTTAGAGAGGAGGGAAACTCTGATATAGACGGTGATCGTCGGTTAATAACTAAGCTTAAAGTAATGTCTCAAATGGCTCGACTCCAGGGAACATACATCTTGTTCTCAGGTTTGAGAACATACGTGCCGGTTGCACTTTTGCAATTAGGATGACAGAAAACTCATGATATCAGAGGTACCTCTGGCAACTTACACCAGCCTTGACCCTCTTCTTCTTTTTTGTCTTTCTTATTAGCTGTATTAAGGTATAATTTACATACAATAAAACTCAGACATTTTGATGGACTTTGACAAGTGTATAAGGCATGTAGCCAACACCACAATAAAGATACACATCACTTCCATCACACCAGAAAAGTCCTCATGCCCTTTTGCTGTCAGCTTCTTTCCCTCACCTCTAGCCCCAAGAAACCACTGATCTGCTTTTTCATCACGTAGTATGGGCTTCTCTAGAATTTGACCCGCTTCTGACATGGTTTTCTGAGCAGCAGTCTTCCACTTTCAGCTTCCAGACACCCACATTCCATCCCTGGACCTCGCCTCTCTCATGAGGCCAATCTCCCCAGCGATGCAGCCGAGGTCCAGGAAGGTATGTGGGATGGGCTGGCATCAGGGTGATGAGGGTCAAGAAGCGAGTCCAGGCCGAGGGCGTGCTTTTGTGCGTACGTGGTCTAATAAAGACAAATCAGTCATTTCACATTCTGATCTTTTAAAAAATCAGAACATCTGCCCCATCACGTTCACCATGGCTGCTTCAAGTCAGCCAAGGCAAAGTTCCTGGTTTTGTCCAGGTGAAAACTACTGACATTTATGGGACACCTACCATTTTATAATGCTATCTGATTTCATTCTCTTAATTACCCTTTCAAAGGGACGGGGATCAAAAACGTAAAATAACTGGTTGGAATTCACATAGGTAAGTGGTAGACATGAGATTCCAACAGAAATCAGTCTGACTCCAAAAATCAAACATAAATGATGTAGGTAAAGGTGCTATTTTGTTTGCATTATGTAAATAATATAAATGGAATAACAGGTTGTGGAGAGAACCTGATAAGACCTTTCTGAGACCCAGACCATCAAAGCCTGAATTTGGCTCACCTGCAAGGAATAGTATGTCTGACCTCACAGCGGGATTCAGGGACAGCCTGGAACACAAGAGTAACTGATCCAGAAGCATCTCTGGCCCTTGGAAACTTCCCTGTCAGCCATTATTCTGGGCTTTCCCTAATTTTTCTCTTAAGAAAATCCATGATCCTGCCCGAGATTTTTTTTTTTCTTTTAATTTAGGACATACACAGAAATACAAAATGAAAATAAAAACAGATCAACTAAAATACAACGTTGATGCAATGAACAAAGGCACAAATAATACCAAAACATGGGTCAGTACGATCTTTTCTCTTGGCATGAAAATGTGGCTTATAATTATTAAAATTAAAAAGTAGACCCAAGTGTTTTTACTTTAACGAGAAGATGAGGTCTTTCTGACACTTTATTTTTAATCCTCTTGGACAATCTTTCACCATTGTTCATCTCATAAAATTGGAGGAAATGCTATTTAGTGGTTAATGAAAAATAACGTAAAACGTTTCAACCTTTCTATAAAAAGAAGCCTTCAGAATTACTTAGCTCAACCTCCTAACAAACTCAGGACATTCTTCTCTATATCCTTCAAGCTGGTCATCCAGATTCTGAGTCAATAGTCTTCATCTTCACCAGATCGTTAGAGACTAACAATAAAAACATTCTTCTCGATACAGAGATTAACTCTACTTCCCTGTAAACTCCATACACAGATCCTGGCTCAAACTTCTGTAGCATCACCCAGCAGGGTCCCTTTCTCTACTGCACAAATTTAGATGTCCCCTCTCTGCACATCTGGGTGTGAACTACTTGAGCAGGCTCATGTTTTCATTATCTCAGCACATCTAGTTCAAGTTCGGGGACTATCGTTGGTGCTCAGTAGGGTTTTGAATACACGAGTGGATACTTCCTTGAGTATCTCCTCCTTCAGTTCTTTCCTTAGTTTTCACTATTATAGTAACTTCTCCCGAAAAGCAAAAGACGCAGAACTGAACATTATCTTCAGATATGGAATCTCTCCAATTAAACAAACTTTTATTACTTTCATGTGGAGTTGTGTGTGGATGAAACACTAGTTTTTCAAGACTCTTGGCCTTGATTTTCTGGGAAAGTTAGATTTTTTTCAGCTCGGTGGCCACCGGCCCCCCCCCCCCAACCCACTGCTCCTCTCCGCTGGCCTTCTGAGCTTGACATTGATCCGCGTTTAGTGGAATCATCTGCCTAGATTTCCCTGCTGTGAATTTTCCCAGTCCCTCCCTAGGGCTTAGGGGACTGTACCGCACATGCACGCCCCCCTGCTGCCGGTTCTGAGATGGGTCAATCCCTAGGGCACCTGAGTGGCTCCAGAACACATCCCAAAGGACTCAGCCGGAACCTCCAGCCGTGACTGCTGCTCTGAACTCGTGCCCCAGTCCTGGTGACTGGGATTCCTCTTTTCTGTTTTTTTGGCTGAGATCAGGTCCAATTTTAATGAGGAGAAATACTTAGTTTTGGGGAAATCTGTCATGTTTTGTGTTTCATGGTTTTGATTCCTGTGTCCTAAGAACCCTTTGCTCACACCCAACTCACCAAGATTTTCTCCTATATTTTTCTCTTAAAGCTGTGTAGTTTTTCTATTTATATTTAAGTCTGTAATAGATCTCAAGTTAATATTTGTGTTGAGTGTAGGGTAGGGGACTAGGTATATCGTTTTCCCTAGGGATATCAAGTTTTTCCAACACCATTTGTTGACTGTTTTTTCTCCCATTGGATTGTTTTCATGTGTTTGTCGAAAAAAATAAAATAGACATATAAGTATATATCAATTTCTTAGCACTCTATTCTGTTAATTTAACCCATTTATTGATCTTTGTGCCAGTAAAGTAATTATTTGATCACCATATGTTACCGTTCATCTTGAAATTATGTAGCATAACATAAGACTTCCAAGTTTCTGTTTCTCAAGTTCGCTTTGGATATTCTAGGTCCTTAACAACAACAACAAAACCTTCCTACACACGGATTCTGCTTCCAGCAGGTCCTCTCCTCATTAAGGGTTAAAACTTTAGCTATGGGAGGAGATGAATTTCTTGTAGTCCTTTCCCCCCAACTCTTTACTATCTGTGTGACCCCAGATAAATCTACCAAACTAGTTAAGCTTTAATTCTTCATCCCTTGCAAACTATTACATATAGGATGGGTAAACAACAAGGTCCTACTGTATAGCACAGGGAACTATATTCAACATCTTGTGATAAACCATAATGGAAAAGAATATAAAAAAAGAATATATATATATCCCGATCTCTCAATTTATTCCTCCTGTATACACACTACTATATTTAAAATAGATGACTAATAAGGACCTACCGTATAGCACAGGAAACTCTACTCAGTACTCTGTAATGACCTATATGGGAAAAGAATCTAAAACAGAGTGGGTATGTGTATATGTACAACTGATTGACTTTGCTGTACACCTGAATCTAACACGACGTTGTAAATCAGCTACACCCCAATAAAATAAATTTTTTAAAATTCTTCACCCTTAAAACGATGATGATATTGATACCTTGTTCTCAGGATTTGGGAGAAAATCAAACAAATTCATGGATGTGAAGTGCTGGCACCTAAGAAATGTTTCTTTTCAGGCTGAGGGGTATAGGCAGCCCTTATCCTCCCTGTGTCTGGATTCCCGCTGACCCTACAGCCCAGCTCCACACACAGGCTCAGTTCTTTCTGGCCACACCTCTTCGGTGTGGTCGCTCTCCTGCCCGGTGTCTCCCTGCTGCCCTCACTCACCCCTCTTGAACTCCCCACCTCTGTGTTTCCCCTTCCTGCTCGGCCCTCGGCCTCTCACTACGTGGCTGTAACACTGATTCACAAAAGCCCTAGGAGCCTTTTCTCCCCATGCTGTCCTCTGTCAGCTCAACTGAATTCCCGTCCTTCCACAATCAGAGGTGGACCTGCTTCCAAGGCACAGCCAGCAGCCCTCTCCAGTGGGCAGCCCGAAATCCTTGGCCTTTGGCCTTAGGGGTCTGGCCGTTCTATTGCCTATCAGTCCACACACATCAGATTTGGCGCCTAGAAGGGCATTACCAGCTTCTCCCTGAATGCATGCTCCTAGCCATTGGGGTGATCCAGTCGGCTCCCCCGGCCCACAGGCTGCAGAGCAAGAAGCCGTGAGCACAGCCAGCCGCGTTCCGCAGCCAGCTGCCGGGTCAGCCTTAGCAATGATCTCCCGAGGCTGCAAGGCTCAGAATACGGCGGTCCTCCGGCTACGGTGTCCCAAGGTGTCCCTCCAAAGCGGAAGAAGGCCCTCCCTCCCTTGCATCTAAAAAACGCTGAATTGTAATGACAATATGTTCATCACCCTTGGGGCGTTTCTTTTGCAATGAAGATAGAAATGTGTTTTTTCTCATCCCAACCTTGGGTTGCTCTGTATTCTTTTATGAGATAGTCAGTCAGGTGTGGCCATGACAGCAGACAGCATCGAGGCTCAGAAAAAAATCCAGTGTTTTATACTCAAACGTCCTTGAGACAGGAGATGTGGCACAGGACCACGTGGGAAAGACACCGGGGTGGTCCAGAGGCAGAAGACAGCAGCAGAGGGGACGTCAAGTCACAGCTGGCTTCTATCAGGGCTTGCGTGAGAAACTCAAAGCAGGGCAGGATGAATAGCTTAGCTGTGGCTAGTTTGAATGATTCTGGAGAACTCTGGGTGATGAGGGTTGTTCCCAGTTGCTTGATGCCTGGCCCTGGGATGGTGGAGTCAGAAGAATATTGCCTTCTTGGGTGTACAGCCACCCGGAGGAGATGTGGCCCTGGATGAGTTAGTTTGTGTATCTAAAGCATGCCCTGGGCTGGGTCTTTTTCTATCTCTAAGGACTGGCTAGCCCTGAGGAGGGCAGTCTCTCTCCAGCCAGAATATGTCTTTGCTTTTGTTTTCCTTTTAGGATGTCAAAACATCATAATAGACAGAAAATTTTAAAACTTTTACAGTGCATAGGTATTCTTTCATCTATGGCTTGAGCTGACAGCCAGACCCTCCTTTGTCACCTAAGAAATTCAGTAAAATGAATCTCTCTTTACTTTACTGACACCAGCCTGCCACTGACCTAAAGCCCTTTCAGTTTTGGGTCCCTCTTCTCGACCCTGAATTTTTCTGGGTTTACTAACCACCGCTCTTGTATGACATGGCAGATTTCTGATCACGGTTTTAGTGTCCTTGAGGAGAGCACGCCAATGTCCTATGAACCTCAGGGAGAATGGCCTTTGCCTAGTTACAGGGATTCGTAAACTACCTAAAACATGTGGAGGAGGGCTGGGAAGGTTTGTTCTCTGATTTACTGATCAGGAACCACACACACACATACACACGTCCCCTTCAGTACTGGCCGTTTACGATTAGGGCTAATCCTTCCATAAGAATCCCACTTCTGGCTGCAGGAGAAGTTAATGCCACAATGAGTCTGTGTTCTTTGGATCCAAGCAGCAGGAAGCTTTATCCTTCTGCTGCTTTCCTCAGGACGCTCTGTGACATCATCCACACTGGATTGTTTTTCCCTTTGTATTCAAACACTTTGGCTTAATTCCAAAGGGCGTCCAAAGGCAACAGACCTTCCCTGCAACCCACCCATGGGCCGTGTAATCTCACAACTGGAAACATTCGGCTCCATGTAGAGGCATCGCCCAATTCGCTCTCTTTGATAGCATCACCCCACTCCCACCCCAGGCCTGGGCTTCCTCTGGCCTCTTTTCTTTGCTGACCTTCTTTAGGTTCTGAGAGGTTCAATCCAGTGGTTTTGCTGGTTGACAGTCACTGGGGCTTGTGGGTACTGGTGTGCGCGTCATGTGCCGATCTTATCAGTAGAGTGGGTAGACGTACCTCAGGAAAGCTTGAAAACAACCACAGATGCTGAGATATTTTCCCACAACCTGCACATTTAAAGTTAGGGAATAGCATACAATCTCCTTAATTCTAGAAAACCCGGTTCAAGCCTTTTCTACAAAAGATATGTACATCCAAGAGGATGACATTAACTTTTTTTTTTTTTTTTTTTGCGGTACGCGGGCCTCTCACTGCTGTGGCCTCTCCCGTTGCGGAGCACAGGCTCCGGACGCGCAGGCTCAGCGGCCATGGCTCACGGGCCCAGCCGCTCCGCGGCATGTGGGATCCTCCCGGACCGGGGCACGTACCCGTGTCCCCTGCATCGGCAGGCGGACTCTCAACCACTGCGCCACCGGGGAAGCCCGACATTAACTTTTCTGCACCATTTAGAATCTAGTTATAGAGACCTGGATCGCAATCCTGGTTCTTTCACTTTCCACCTCTGTGATAGATAGTGAACAACTTCTTTTCTCTAAGTTTTAGTCTGTTAATTTGCAAAGCAAAAAAAGGTAAAATAAAACAAGTATTTCAGGTTTGTTGCTAAAATTAGGGGAGAGTGACACAGAACTCAGGCACCGAGAGAAGAGACCCAGCTGGACGGAGGGGCAGGTGCCACTAGCAGTGTGGGCTGGGAGCACAGAGAGACGCCTTGATTAGCATCACAGGTCGCCTATGGGCTGGACCTCCCGGGCCGCGTCATTCTGAACTACTTGGAGGTACTTTCTGACCGCTGAGCCATCACTTTTTAGATAATCGAGATTTTGATTAGCGCTGCTCTGTTGAACTGACAGTAAAGTCTCCTTGGCAAAAGGAGCCGGCCGGGGAATACATCCTACAGATGGATAAGCTCAAAAATCCTTACGCGTTGCTTCATTACGGAGAGTGTTCTTTGATTCAAGTGACAAGGATGGAGGTCATGAACAGCCCTGCGGGGGACAGGAGGTGGACACCAGCTTTGCTTGAGGGCACAGGCATAGATATTGTGTTCCCATGCCAAGGCAACTGTGGACCGAGAACCCAAGAAGCAAATGGAAGCTCTTGGTTGATGGTGCTGGGGAGTGAAGTTCGCAAGATTTTGGTGTCATGTAATCAAGTCCGAATGATTAACAGAACAAATATCTCCTCGTACTGCTGTGTCTCCTCTGTTGACCGTCTGTGGTTGTGGAAGCTGGCATGGGTGTATTCACAAGCGTTTGAACATCTGTCTTTGAGGACTGGCTTCTAATTTTTTTCAATGAGGGCATCCAGTCCCTCTACAGGAAATTTGCATGAGATTTGGGAGTTCAAACTGTCAATGCTATTTACATTTCTCAGTTAAAAAGCCAACATTTCTTCCCCTGGCCCTAAGCTCTATGCGTGGAAGAAGCTGTTTTCGTTAATAGCATATTCTTTCTGTTAAGATAATTAAACTTCTGCAGGACTGCCAACGCTCATCAATAGAATGAAGTTTTCATAAATGTTATCTACCTTACGTGGGTGCACACTGGCATTTTGATTAAGTTGAAGCCAAAAGTTATTTTATTAGCAGAGAAAACCTTCCCCTACCTGCCCTCCTCCAAGCAGCCTCAAATAAAAGGAGGCCATGCTGGCTACAGTTACAATTGTTATAAATGATTTTTAATAAAGTAAGTAGCTAAAAATTGTTGAATTTTCAAAATACATTGGAAATTTTTCTCCATGCCGCTATGCTGTGTACATTCCTGGCTAAGAATGAGGTTTGATTTGGCCGTGGGACATCTGTTTGTTCAAGCCAAGCACCACTCAGATTTCCATAGGCAGTTTATCTGCTGGATGAATTAGCCCAAGGAATTAAAAATGAAAATTCCTAAACTGCCTTTTGCTCAACTACCCAGAATGTTCCCCTTGATTACATTCTGCCTGTCTGATAGCTTGACTTCAGGTCATTTTAAAAGCCAGCCACATACAGAAATGGGGCATTCTTTTCAGAGCCTGTGATTTATTCCAAGCCAAATGCAAATCGATTTCTCACTTCTTTCCTTCTGTGGCTTATCTATGCCACTGTTTTCCTTCCTTAGCCTAGAAAATCAAGAATTAACCACAAAAGCAGAATGCTGGGGAGGTACCCCTGCACCTTAAATGCTGGGAAAAGTCTCAAACAACTACCTTTCTTTGGGGTCTACTACGTGATGTCACTTTGATATTTCCACCGGGGAAGCCTCTACTCTCAGTGGCCTGTCTTGACAGAGCAGAATGCGGTGTACTTGGCAAGACTGAGCAGCTCAGGGGCGGTAACTGTCCTCATAATCCCCGGGAATAGTCCCCCAATGCCTCAGGCACAGTTAAAAGTCGACTGAATTGAAGAATACACAGAGGCTGTTTCCATGATCTTTTCCAGCTCATTACAGGCATTGGTATGATAGAGTCTCTTACAGCGCACATCTAAACATCTTAGCAGGAGAGGTAAGGGAAAAGTGCCCCCGTCTGCCTCAAACTCAACTCCCCAGTGTTCATCCCAATGCATATTCCAGCCTAAGAAATGCTGGGAACAGAACCACTTCTCTTCTTAAGAGAAGTCTTGCTAACCTGGGTCACCTCTGTCTGTATAGGCATTCACAGATAATGACATCTAACCTTCCAACTTAGGTAGGGTGATTTATTCTTCTTCTCTAGCACTCTAGTGGAAACTGAAGTACAGGCAGTGGAGAAGGTATAGAAAATGAAATGCATGGAAATCCAAGAGTCTATCTAATGCACTAATTTCTGTCAGCTACCTAAATCTTCTGTTATCTGTAGTAAGAGGCAATGCTTCTTTGCCAAGTACCCTTGAAAAGGCTCAGTCTAATAGAAAGGTAATCTCATGTAATAGGCAACCCACTGCTTAAGTATTGCATCAGTAGGCTGTCTATCTGGATCTTCCTAGGGACATCATTTGTCTTGTATTTTAAGACCTTCTCAATTTATCTGTATCAACGAGGGAAGACGGGAATGGAGATAATAGCCAATAACAGCAGCTTTATTTTCCTCCCCGATAAAGACGTCCTGGGTTTTCATTTTGACAGCTTAAAACAGAAATTCAATCATTTAAAGGTCAAAGAAGTAGTAGACATGATCCCAGGAGTTCCTGATCTATGAGCAAATTACATCTGTGAGATCAAAGACGCCCAGAAGATTGAACAGACTAATAAATAGACTGTCTGTGATTGCCAAAAGGACAGTTTGCAGGCGGTGCTCACAAAATGGGAAAATAACAACAGAGAGATAGGACTTGGTTTTCTGTTGGAATACTATATACATACCAAGCTTGGAGAAGGTCAAACATGACAGCCTATACACTTTCCATAAAATATATTTGCTCTATAATAAAGTTCAACCCAAGCAGCTCCCAAACCAAAGTACACAGGAGCCCTTCAAGGCCAGCCGTGGGTGACCTGGCACTTAGAAGACCTGTTCCTAGCGGTACTGTGCTTCTTCCGGCAGCTCTGCCCTGGCTCTCTGGAGGATGTATCAGGGCAGTTAGGTGCGAGAAGGGGCTTTAAAACAAGTCTGGAAATCGCCAGCCTCCTGATTCTTAGAGGAAAACCAACTGGTAAAAACTCTCCGCCTCTTTCCCTCACTCTTTCTGTCTCCTCATTGGGATCTGTACTTGAACGGACTGTAGTCACAGCTACAAGCACTGCGGTTTAACTACTCGTTAAATACCAAAGACTGTGGAAGGAACTTTAGGAGCATCGCTCATCGCTCATGTACTCGCCCTAGCAACCTATGACCTGCATTTTTTCCTAAGGGCAAGCAGAGGCTCAGAGACTAACACGCAGGGGGCACAGTCTTACTAGTGATCGAGCAAAAGCCTCTGGACTCAATTTCATGTCTGTTAGAACCCATCTTCTCCATTCTTGAGGCTTCAACGTGGTGGATCTCCATCTTGAGGATAATATGAGAATCAACAGGGGAGTTGGGCAGGGGAATAAATCAAAATGATTGGGGTGGGATCCAAAGATCTGGAGGTATAAACGTGTTCCCCTAGGATCTCAGAAGCAGGTTGTAGTAGACTGCACTTTCAAAAAACACTCTACTGGGGCTTCCCTGGTGGCGCAGTGTTTGAGAGTCCGCCTGCCGATGCAGGGGACGCAGGTTCGTGCCCCGGTCCGGGAGGATCCCACATGCCGCGGGGCGGCTGGGCCCGTGAGCCATGGCCGCTGAGCCTGCGCGTCCGGAGCCTGTGCTCCGCAACGGAAGAGGCCACAACAGTGAGAGGCCCGCGTACCGCAAAAAAAAAAAAAAAAAAAAAAAAAAAAACACTCTACTGCTTGCAGGGGTATCTGAATGAGGTTTCGGAGTTCATGAATAAGAATTATGAAGAACTGGCTAGGGCCAGCTCTTTAGGCAAATCTACATCATAGATATCTAATTGCCGCCTTCAAATGCATCCATTTCTAAAGATCGTTTCCTTGTGTCTTAAAAGGCCATCAACATAGACCTTAAAGTAGTTAAGTTGCAAAATAGCACAATTTTTAATATTTTCTTTCCAAAGTGATTGCAAATATTAGGATAAAAGAAAGATTCTTAAAACAGACTTCGGTATACCAAGCCAAGAAGCAAAGGCATTAGCAGTTTAATAGGTTTTGGAATGGGGAAGGGAGACGAGAGGGCACTGAGGGAGAAGAACCGCATTCGATGCTTGTTGAATTTGAACTCTGCTTTATGTAGCCCTGAATTGTGACCAGCTGCTTTCATGATTTCTCCAATTGGTCTCCAGCGGCCAACTCTGACCCAGCTCCCTCTTCCCCCACTTCCTTGTTTTAAATGAGATCTGGTTTTACTTAGATGAATTAAATGTCACTATATTTGTTTCTGTGAATTGTTCCAGCAAAAATTACAGCATCAGTGTCTGACTTTAAATGTCTCTAAGACTGTCTGCTTCTCTGGGCTATTTATAGTTGCCTTTTAAACACTCTGATAAATGCTTTTAGATAGCCATTGGTTTGCTCCCCCTTTATGGAGCCTCAGAATCGGTACACTTCAAAGAACCAGCTGAAAATACCTGTTTTTGTCTTCTTTGCAAAAGTAATGCACGTTCATTGTAAAATTTTTGAAATTGTAAATAGACAAATAGAAGAAAAGGGGGGGAGGAAAAAAAAAAAGATCATACCAGAGAGGGCCACATTTCACATTTTGTTTCTATCATTCTGTCTTTTCTCCATGTTTAAATGTATTTAAACTTAAAAAATTATATTGTACAAGCTGTTTTATAGGCCTCTTTCATTTTCTCCACCAAACAATATGTTTTCTATTTTTTCTGGCATTCTTCTACTCTATCACATTTAATGGCTACATTAAATATAATGAGTAATGATAGGTTGTACCATTACCTATGAAACAACCCCACATTTATTAGACGGCTAAGCCATAGCCAAAACTCGCTACTACAAACAGCCAAGTCTCTCTACTCAGTCACGATCGCTTCTTTAGGATAAATTTCCACACGTGGAATTGCGAGATCAGAAGCCGAACCAAATTCACAGACTTCTGCCACATGTACCCAACTCCCCTCCAGAAATAGTTCAAATTAAATATACGTATATATGATATAATGTAATATTATATCTTTGAAATGGCAGTATAACAACATGCATTCCTCTTAGGAGAACCACATTTCGAATAATTCAATCATCATTTTAACAAATTTTATTAAACACTTTTTAGTGCCAGGCATTTATTTTTTCAACGCCAGATTTCCAGAGAGTTCTGCAGCGTAGTTACACGTAGTTACCATGCTAAAAATTGTCAGTTCTAGGGAAGCCGCTAAGCGAAAGTGGACGGAAAGACTGTTTTGTTTTGTTTTTTAAACTATGTATGAACTGGCAGCTAGGACAGGGGAGAGGCAAGGTAAATGGAAGCAGTTGAGAGCTGGTGTTTGGAGAACTGGCAGGGTTGACGGTTTTATGGATCTGGGAATGATGATTCTCTTGCTAGGGCTGAAATCTCCTTGAGGATGTTGCATTGTTTAATTCGTCTTATTCGATTATTTGTTAGTTCACTCCTTCAAAGTCTAATTAGTGAGGGTCCACGTGCTGCTTATCTCTCTAGCTGCTGGGGAGACAGTGGTAAATAGGACGAGGAGAGCTTTTCTCAAGGAATTTACCATCTATTCCGTGGGGCAGCCCAGCCAACAAACAAACAAATCCATCAGTTAGAGGTAAGCGTTTTGAAATAAATGAATCACGTTAACGAGACAGAAAATAACAGTATGGGGGCGAGTTTTAGTTTATATCCTCATCAGACAATGCCTCTCTGGAAAGGTGGCCTTACGGATGAGACATCAGTGACGATAAGAAGCCACACAGGCAGAAAAGGAAGTGCAAAGGCCCTGGGGTAGGAACACCCTTACTTGTTAGAGTAGAGCTTAGCAAACTTTTTCTGTAGAACGCCAGATAGTAAATATTGTCCGCTTTGTGGAGCACATGGTCTCTGTTGCAACTACCCGGGTCTACAGGGGTAACGTGACAGTAAGTAGCCATAGACCATGAATAAACAATGGTCTGAATGTGTTTCAGGAGAAGTTTATTTATAAAACAACCAAAGAGCTGGACGTGCCTCTTGGACTGTAGTTTTCTGTCCCCTGCGTTAGTGAAAAAGGGAGATTTGATAAGGAGAGAGAGTGAATGGTGAGAAGACTGGGAGATAATTTTCAGAGATGGGCAGAGGTCAGATATATGCAATCTGTACACAACACTGATTATGCAAATTACTCTAATCGCAATGGGAAGACACTGGGTGGTTTTAAGTAGAGGAGTGACATGTTTTGATTTTATTTTTAAAAAGAGTAGATCCAAGTACAGTGAGGGCAGAAAGCGGAGATCTCTTAGGAAGCTGTTGCTGTGGGTCCATTGAAGACCTGGTCCATTAAAGACATGGTGGTTTTGACAATGATGAGAAGTGAGTAGTTTTGAGCCCTGCTTTGAAGGTGAGCCCACAGGACTTACTGCTCATGTCCATAATGGGAGTAAAGGAGAGCTGAGAGACCGCACTCTTGCATACAGGAGATACTTTTAAAATGTAAATTAAACTGAATTGTAACTGAGTGCTTTCTGTTTCAAGAAACAAAAGCGATCCCTTGTTAATACAAGCAGAAGAAAACATTATTGAAAAGATATCAGGTAGCTTACCGCATCAAGGGGAGTATGAAGAGAAAGACCCTGATCTGAGCAAAATCAAGAGGCCAAATGAAGATCTAACCTCAGGAACTGTCTCCCTGGAAGCCACGGCTTGTGTCTTCCTCTGGGTGACTGAGATGTGCTCCGTCACACCACTGGCCTCTTGACTCTTGGTAGTTGCCTGGAATCATAGGATTCAGCGTGCTTCTGTCACGTCCTCAGGAATCAAAGTCTTGTTCGTGAAGTTCTGATTGGTCGGTCCAAGTTCCCGTGACCCTCGTCCAGGTGTGGGGTGGGGAAAGGCTGTAGTGAGAAGTGGCTTCTGCCTTACCTTCCCATGTTTGCTCTGAAATTTCTCCAGCCAATTTTCCATGGCACAGCCAGAGCGATCTTTTAAAAATGCAAGCCTTATCGTGCTGTGCCCTTGGTTAGGACACTTCAATCGCTTCCACTGCTCTTGCGAGGAAGACCCAAATCTTTAATTCTACCTAGTAGGTCATTTATGCTCTGTCTCTATCTCTCTCTCCAGCTTCAAATCCCCGACCCTACCACCACTCCACCCCCTGCCTCGTATTCAGTTCTTTGGAAAGCACGCCCTACGCGACTCTGAGTCACGGAGCCTCTGCAAATGCTGTTCTTCTGCCTGGGAACCTCGTTTTCCCTTTCCTCTTAGACTTGTCCTCATTGTTCAGATTGTAACCCAGACATCCATCTCTCCCAGACTCCATAAGGACCCAGGATTATAAGCTATTGCGAGAAACAGAGGAGAAATGTTCGTTCAAGTTAAGGGTTAAAGGAAGATTATAAGGACAGCTTCCAAGGTGCTAGCCATTGTAGCCTTTTATATTATGCCATTCATTCCTTACAAAAACATTTTGAAATAAGTCAGCTATTGTCCTTATGTTTTAAATAAACACAATGCGGCTTAAAGATATTTGTTAAGATGCAGATATCATACAACTAAGATGTGGTAGAACCGTAACTAGAATCCAAATCTTTGATCTCCATTTTCCTGCCTTTTAACTGCGCTACTGGAGGACCATGTTGTGTAACTTGGACTGTGCCCCGTGGTAACAGGAGAAGGATATTTACATTTCAGAAATATCACGCGGGATGAAAGTGGCAAGAGATGGGTTAGCAGGCTGTTAGGTAAACCAGGTAAAACCAGGTTCTTAACTGATGAGGAAAGCTTGAATTCAGTGATAAAATGCAGATGAGTTCCTGTAATGATAGGTTCTTGTGAGAACCGGGCCTTAAGATTAGCTGGGCACAAAGGATGCAGCAGCCACACGGCCCCTGTCAATAGTGAGAGCCTTGACAATGAGAGCGCCGCAAACAAACGAAAATAGGGCAACAAGGCGTGAGCTGAGAGCATTTTTACCCACAGCGAGAGCCAGGAGAATTGAAGAGCATCTCTCGGCTCCAGTGTCGGGTCCCAGACCCAGCTTTCTCCCATCGCCCTCGTGAAATGGCACCATCGCCTCTGGCTCCAGACACTCTCCGACTTCGTACTTCATTTTGCTTTTCTCCTTGGTGTTTATGCCACGGTCTGGGTGATCATCTCCTTTTATTTATTGATGCCCAACTCTCAGATGCCAATCCCACAAGGGTGGGACTCTTCACTAATTCCTGAAGGTGGGTAGCTCTAGCACATATAGAAGCTCAATTTTTTAAAAATTAAAAAAAAAAAGAAGAAGAATGAAAACAGTCAGTCACTAATTCTCCACTGGAGGGTTTTAGAGACCACTGGGGAAGTGCTGTCCTTACGCAACCAGGGGAAATTGAACTGTGGTCTCTTAGAGAGATGTTAAGATCTCATGATATCCAGCCTCTGCATGAAGCCGGGTCCCACTCAAGGTAAACTCTGAGCGACGGGGGCCGATGTCCAACCAAGACAGGGACGGGCAGGCTGATTTGCAAGATAAGAACGAGAGAAACCTTAAGAGCTGTCTCAGTAAAGCAGGTACATACCATTTAAGACAGAATGAGTATGATAAGCGCCTTGTGAATTTCTTTAACCTGTTAACTTTGCCGAGCTTGTCACTCTTGTTTCCTTTAGGTTGGTTCCTCAGAGTAAATAGCAAAAAAATTCTTAACGTGAGCTGGAAGTGTATGTATCGTGCACCTAAGAGTGTCTGTGTGTGTTGAGAACAAGGACTAGGGGATTTTCCATTTGGTAACAGTTGTGAAAGAGAAAAGAAAATGACCGGGCCCCTGGGGTTTGGGGGAAGTGGTGAAAGGACAGAGAAGTGGCCCAGGTGGCTTAAGGGTAGGAAATAGTGGTGACATCCATATTTATTGGGAACCACGTGTTGTCTGCCCTGCTGTTATGCAGCCGGGAAGCTCTCTGAGAAAGTTAAAGCACGTGCTCTGGTATTTTACAGAAGGGGCAACAGTGCTTATGCGATCCAGATTCAGGAGGTAATTACTGAATAACTGCTGTGAGCCCAGCACGGTGCAAGACGGCTGCCCATCCCTATCTCGTTCAAACCTCGCGATAACTCAGTAGCCTCGGTAACCCCAGGTCACCCTTAAAGACACTGAGGTTCAGAGAAATGTTACGCACATCAGCCACTCGCGATGAAGAGGACAGATCTGGACCTGGAGTCTACCTCCCACGCATGATTTCTCTACAATACCAAAAACACATTTTATTTCAGGCTATTTCTTAATAATGAGATTATTCTCTTTCTAAACCAGAACAACCGGCTATTACAACTCATATTATTTTGGTACTGTCCTGACATCCAGAAAATGGAGAAACAGAATCCCAGACTTCATATTTCTTCTACTTCTTTATAAAACACAGCATCCTCTGGTGTGAGGCGGAATTTACATAGGTGATACATATTACTTAGCGGAAAACGGGGCTGCAACAAGGATCTCCAGATAAAGTTACGAGTAATATTGTCAGGCTGGATTTCTGCTTCTTCCCAGCATCTACTTCAGTTGGTTGATAACATAATATAAGTCCCTTTCCTATGATGAAACCCCTCTATTCCATAAACTGGCACAAATCTTTCTAAATTGATTCAGAAGGAGAAACTGCAAGGTTATGTCAGGGAAGAGGTAAAATCCATGGTCACTGAGAAGTTGGACCAGGGATGGAGGGTGGGGCTGGGAGGGAGGAAACGGAGAGGGAACAAAAGCTATAGGTGAAGCCAAGCCTGCTTGGGGGTGACAGCAGCTGAGAAGGAAACATGAGATACCGTGGATCTGTCAACAAAGGAGAGACTGTTTGAAATCGGGGAGTGTGCGGAAAAGGACAGGCAGTGTCCGGCAGGGACTGGGTGAAGCAGGTGCTCAGTGGCTGAACGTCGAGGTCCACCTAAGAGCGTCTGAATGTCTTATGAGGATTCCAGGCAAGATAAGGTTCAGGCTCAATTCTAAGGCAAGAAGCTGTGGGACAGGTTTTGAGCAAAATAACTTGTTTGGGTTCTCCCCTAACTCGTCAAACTCCTCTTTCTTTCCTCCTCACCGACCAGAGCCCACCCCACGTGTCGTCTGAGCACACCTCCCTGGACCTCCCTGTGGCCCCCTTCCCCCTTCCGTTACCACAGACTCTACCAAGAGGGTCTTCAAAGACAATGACCCGCATGTAGAATTCAGGCCACGCTCTTTACTCTCTACCCCGTCAACTCTCACGTTTCCACCAAAATTTATCTCATCTAACAGTTCTGCCAGGAAAGTAACTTGATTACTGATGACTTCATGAAACTCATTTACATGCTGAAGAAAGTCCTTGTTCACCTCAAAGGCCATGGGCATGAAAAAGTGAATTTTACCAAAGATATCTTAGACCTTTATTTGTGGAGCATCTCAGATTATACAGAGATGATAACTATTGGTGTTCATGTGTTTATATTAAGTAGATGCTAGGGACAGGTTCACATTTTATTATCAGAGTGACACACGAGTGTAAAGTCTTAGCCACTGTGTTATACCTCAACATGCTAATGGAGAGCTTAGGTTTGAAGAACTACCTGCTTGGTAAATGGCGGAATTTGAGAGGACGTGGCAAAACAGCAGAGGAATTGCTTCCAAATTGCTGAGTCTGACTGAGGCCCTTTTGTGCACTGAGCAAAGGGGACAGGTACACAGGCTGCCCCTTTGTTTTGTTGAAAATATTCCCTGTCGTTTCTATAGCCCGTTTGAAATGTGCTCTATTCATAAAGGTTTCTCCTTGAATTCATACAAAGATCTAAAAACCTGGGGACTGAAAGCAGATCTCACCAGCCAAAGTAGATTAAGGAACATTTTTTAATGTCCTGACTTAGTGCCATGAGCAAAGGTCTGAGAAAAGTCATTGTCAGGATTGGGTGTGCTCACCCCTCTGACTTCCTTTCTCACACGTGTCTGCAGTGCTTTCCTGAGAATCTGTGCAAATTGTAATGGACTCGGATGGCGTTCTCAGGAAGATCCACCATCCTCACTGTGCATTGCCTCTTAATCTAAGCCACATTTGTAAAAGGACCCCATGTCACGACAAAGAAATTGCATGTAATGACAAAGGTCCTTTCTTACCTCTGTCATTAATCGCCGGGCAAAATAGTTTGAAACTGGTGTAGAAGAGGGACCTTAGATTTAGCATTTACTTTTGAGTTTTATATCCCACGATTTTGTAATTGCAGTGATCATATTTCCATTTTTATTTTGAAAGAAAGGAATTTTGCAGTCAATGAAATAGCCACCATCAGTTTCAGGAGAGCAGGGAACACAGCATGTGAAAAGAAATACAGAAGTAGGAACACTGAAAATACTTTTTCATCATGGAATCGATGGGGACAAGATGATTATGAAAGCATTAAGGCAATTTTAAAGCCCGGCCTCAATTCTGAGAAAAACAGATGTTAAATATAGAATGTCCAGTCGATCAGTAAGCCTTATCCTCTGTTACTTAATGGCAAACAATTGAAAAAGTGCTCAAGTTAACACAGCATATGAAAGAAGAGATTAATAAATAAACGTCTTATGTTGTCTAGCCATTTTGACAAAAGGGCCGCTGTCACCTCCTTAGCTCATGGTGTAGGCTGAGAAATGGTTAATATTAAATAAGATTAGTTTGGTTATGATCTATCATTTAGCTTGAAAACAGTTGTCTTTTTGGAAATGCATCATTTACGTGGTGGGAGAATCAAAGGATAGATGAATAAAATTATGCATTTAAACAGAATCTGAAAGCTTTCCTCTGGATAAGCTGAAATGAATGATGGTGATGATAACCCACCGCAGAGGAGGTGATGGGTTGGGGGTAGAATTCTCGCAGCTGTTAACTTGGATCCCTGAAATTGTTACATTATTCAGAAATAATTTTTCTACATACTCACATTTGCTCACCTGTAGCTTGCGTTAAGTGAAGTTTCATTCACCAATTGGCATACTGTTGAAGGTATATTAAATATGGCTTGTTTGTAACAGTTGTTGGCACTACCGGAATTCACGGGATGCCGACCAAACGCCACTGCAAATGAAAACCTTTCTTTTCCCAGACTCCCACCCTGCGCACAGTTCCCTTTAAGGAACTGGGTTAGAAGGAAGCCTTCACCAAGAAATTAACCCTACCTCCAAATCTCCTTCTTAATTTGCAATCATGTGGGCCGTTGATTTTAACTGTCCCGTTCTCATGCCTGGAATGATCACGTGAGAGGGAGTGGAAACTGACGACCTTGAATAGCTTCTTGTTTGTAAAGTGTCCTTCAATGGCAAATCAGACAGGAACCTACAACGAATCACATATATTCTGGGCAAAATTTGCGGGAGTATTTTACCTTCAACATTCCAATAAGCATCCTGTCAGCCTTGGGTCCCATCCTGAAAGTATACAATGGTCTCCCGGAAACACGGCTGAAGTGTTGACCGAAGAGAGGCTGTAACTCTTCAAAGCAGATCTGGGGGACGGCTGGGTGAAGTGGCCAGGGCGGGCGGACGGACAGGGAGAAACGCGGACACGCCTTACGGGACATTTTGGCTGTAACCAGTGTCCATCCTCACTGTGGTCCACCAAGCAAAGTGTTTAGTGTAAAGAGGGCCCGATCCCTGGAGAAGCAGAAAAATGATTCCTGTTGACTAGAGGGAAATTAACTCATTCCTCCCTTTTCCTAGCAGAGAAGGCGCTGGATAAGTACTTGGTGATTAATTGCCTTGGTTGGTTTCAAGGGGTGTCTCCATGTCCGGAACAGTATTTACGCCCACGGAATGTTCTGTGCTGCCGAGTGGCAGGATCCTCTAATCCAGAGCCTCCCCTCCCCCTTCCACGCCCCTCCTGCACCTGGCACAGGTAGACGATGTGGAAAACATATTCTAGTAATTACTGAACTGTTAACATTGGGCCCCAGTGACTCCTTTTTTGGCTAAAAGTAACTAAGGACCATTTAATATTGAATGTTTAAAACTTACTTTGAGATTTGAGCTGGAAAGCTATTGGCCTATATCAAGGATGCTAAAAGCAATAATAACAGTATGTATCAATATAAGTTGATCTTTTAAAGACTGAATGGATTTGGAGGGAGGAAAATGATTTCGCCCAGTCATAGCTGTGAAACGGTCAGCAATACAGTGAAGAGCTGGTGAGAAGAGTCCAATTGCAGCATTCTCCCTTTAAGAGGGAAGCAAGATTAGCAGCAACCTTGGCAAATTTTCGGCTTCTTTTCAGAGGGAAAGAGAAAAGCTTCCAGTGTCCAAAAAAAAAAGAAAAAGAAAAGGAAAAGAAAGAAAGAAAAAAGGATGGATGTTTTGAAACAAAGGCAGAAGCAATCTTATACTTTACTGAAAGCTTACCTGGGAGTGGTTTTAACTCCTCTGGGGTTAAGAAAGATTTTTTTCCTCTCAAGACCGAAGGTGGAGCTAGGGTAAAGGAATTGAATCTGAAATAGCATCCCTGTCAGTTCTGTTCTGAAAAGTACACAGGGAAGAAAAATCTCCGTGGAAGAGAGAGGAGGCCACAGGTGCAGAAGGCGAGGGACCGTCTATGATACAACCTGTATGTAAGTTACATTGTAATAGGAGCGTAGAAACCTTTAACTGCCTCCTTTTTCTAAGGAAAACCATCTGACTTAGACAGAAAGCCTCTAAGACGGCTAGACAAATACCTGAGTTCTATTTTGCCTTTTTACGTTACAGATTATTTTGTTTTCTAAATGCCCTCAGGCCAGAAGAGTCTACAAAATGAAGACAAATTTTTTTTTTTTTTTTTTTTTTTTAATGTCGGGTCGGAAGAGGTAGTGAGGACTCATTTGGGATAATCATAGGGTTTACTGAAGCCTTATGCATGTATAAAAATGTTATTTTCTCTAATCGCATATTTTGTTCCTGTAATGACTGAGTTGAATTCTAAACTGGACTGAGTAATCAACACTTAATGCCTCTGTCGCGCAAATCAAGTCTTAGCTGTTTCAGATGGCATCAGATTGCTTCCAGTGGGGCACGTTGCTCTAGAGATGGAAATTAAAAGCAAGTGTGTCGAATTTTCTGTTTTTCAGGTTTGAAGTGAAAACTCACAAATAGCAGTACCCCTAGAACAGTCGCCTACCCGGGAGTCACCCGGATGCCCAAAGGGCATTAGAAAGCATGAGCTATTACGGCAGCAGCTACCCGATCGTGAACGTGGACCCCAAATACCCAGGCTACCCCCAGGAGCACGTTCTAGCCGAGAAGCGAAGAGCACGGAGGCGTCTCCTCCATAAGGACGGCAGCTGTAATGTGTACTTCAAGCACATTTTTGGAGAATGGGGCAGCTACGTGGTGGACATCTTCACCACCCTCGTGGACACCAAGTGGCGCCATATGTTTGTGATATTCTCGTTATCTTACATTCTCTCCTGGTTGATATTTGGCTCTATCTTTTGGCTGATAGCCTTTCATCACGGAGACCTGTTGAACGATCCCGACATCACGCCTTGTGTGGACAACGTCCATTCCTTCACGGGGGCGTTTTTATTCTCCCTGGAGACCCAGACCACCATCGGGTACGGCTCCCGCTGTGTCACCGAGGAATGTTCTGCGGCCGTGCTCATGGTGATCCTTCAGTCCATCTTAAGCAGCATTATAAACACCTTCATCATTGGGGCTGCTTTGGCCAAAATGGCAACCGCCAGGAAGAGAGCCCAGACCATTCGGTTCAGCTACTTCGCCCTCATCGGCATGAGAGATGGGAAACTTTGCCTCATGTGGCGCATCGGTGAATTCCGCCCCAACCACGTGGTAGAAGGCACGGTCAGGGCCCAGCTTCTCCGCTACACAGAAGACAGCGACGGGCGGATGACGATGGCATTTAAGGACCTAAAGTTAGTCAATGACCAGATCATCCTTGTCACACCAGTAACGATCGTTCATGAAATCGACCATGAGAGCCCTCTGTATGCCCTTGACCGAAAAGCCGTGGCCAAAGATAACTTCGAGATTTTGGTGACATTTATCTATACTGGCGACTCTACCGGGACTTCTCACCAATCCAGGAGTTCCTACGTTCCCCGAGAAATTCTCTGGGGCCATAGGTTTAATGATGTCTTGGAAGTGAAGAGAAAGTATTACAAAGTGAACTGCTTGCAGTTCGAGGGCAGCGTGGAAGTCTATGCTCCCTTTTGCAGCGCCAAGCAACTGGACTGGAAGGACCAGCAGATCCACAACATGGGAAAAGGCCCGCCAGCCCAAGGACCCGGCACATCAGACACCAATGTCAGAAGAAGGTCATTTAGCGCCGTTGCCATCGTCAGCAGCTGTGAAAACCCAGAGGAGGCCACCACCTCTGCCACGGATCAGTGTAAGGAAGCACCTTATCAGAAAGCTCTCCTGACTTTGAATAGGATCTCTGTAGAATCCCAAATGTAGTCCTGAGTTGTAAGTACGAGGGCTCCCAGTCAGTGTTCTTACCCCCTAGCCAATCGCCTTAAGGCAAGTAGTTACCAACAGAGCTTTTAAAGAAGGTGATAGCTGTCTTTGATGGTGAAGGAAGATAAATAGAGCAGGTTAAACTTGATAAAAGATATCGAAGCATTACATCATATCCAACTGTTTAACTTTTTTTTTTTTGGCTAGCAAATTTTGTGTTAGGGGTGCTAGTAAGGGGCCTAATTGATTAATTTAAATTTCATCTCCTTTTGTTATTCCGTGTACTTGTATTGTCAGTTGGAGGTATAATATTCAATAATGGGGAACAAAGGTAGGACACTGGGATAATAGAAAGTAGAAAGGAGAATAGCATGAATAATAAAAATTTTAAATGGATCCAAATCGGTAGTATGAGTTACCTATAAAGACATTATATCATATAGTCAAGATGTGCAAGGGATGCGTTCGGTAGATTGTAACGTTGAGCTGTTTAACTGTGAAATCAGTCCCTGTGTTTGCCCCGCAGAGTGTCTCGGTATCAGCTGGCAGAGGCAGTGGCCGTAGGAAGTAACAGTGCCACCGGTCCTGACAGTGAATCCCCTGCCACTTGCCGGGTAATGATCAAGCAGTGCTAGAAGCTACTTTTTCTCTCATCCGTGAGGCAGAAGAAAAGTTGGCGTTATTACTCAGAGAGGTATTTCTCTCTTAAATGCACTGTTTGACTCCAACAAATGGCTCGGGGGGGCGGGGGGGGCAGAAATAAGGCAAACAGGAGCTTTGTAAAGTGTGTGACAAGGGGACTGCTTATGTCCACCTCCCCACACCTTCTCTGAGGAAGGACAAGAAGAAGGATCAGGACCCTAGAGATGGGGTGAGGGAATGGAGAGCCATAAACATCCTCAGGCTCTTTGAGAGAAAACGTGTTCCTGGGTCCTGGAAGACTGGAGCTCTGGCTACACAAGGGATGGAACCCTGTTTTTTTGGGGTTTTTTTTAGCAGTTGCGGTGGGGTTAGGAGGTGGGGAGGCTGTGAGGGGAAAAGTATTTATTTGTGCCTAGAAGCAATTATGTCTGTTTCCCGTATGGGTCACTTTAGAAAACACAAATAACTTGAATTGTGAATTTTAAGAAACGCTTCCATTGAACTTGGAACGATCATTTAAATGCAGGATTTTGTGAATATAATTAAGGTGATTTTAATGCACGTTATGAAGTGGGTCAGCTAAGTGCTTTAGAATTGCTTAATTGTAGGACAGGAGATAAATGTGTATACTCTATTTCCACCTTAAAAGATGTTAATCATGACTGCTTTAAACACAAATCCCATCACCTGCGAGTGAAGAGGCACTCACTCTAAGCTTTATCAGTTGAAGACTTACGAGCTATATTCCGAATTATCTGTGTTATTTTTTACATTCTTGCTGAGCTGGTAATAAGTATATGCCACAAGTTTTCACGTGTTTATTTTATTTAAATATATATATATACACACATGTAGTTTTTGCTTTTTTCTGGAAAATCTCTCTCTCTCTCTCCCCATTTAAATTAAAGCACACAAGTAAATTTTACTGAATCGCAGAGTCCAAGATTACCAATAGAAGTAAAATGTATAGGTATGTAAAGTTTTTCTTTTGTTTTCCTTCTTTTTTCTCCTTTTTCCTTCTTCCCTCCCTGCTTTCCTTCTTTCCTTTTCCTCCTCCTTTCTTTTGCCTGGGAGCAGTAAAGTTATTTTATGATGCACGAGTGCAAAGCTTGTACTCCGGTTGTCGTATGGATAAGAGATCTGTTCAGGTCACAGGTTGCAAAATCGTCCTGAAACTTAACATCTGAGTGCTAAATAATGCATTTCTTTTTTCCAGTCTTGTTCCAGGAATGCAAAACCCATGTTTTTAAAATTGCACATGCCCGGTAGATTTGGATTTTGGAGCAGCAATTACTCAGCTAAATTAGAATATTACAATCCACCAAGTAGAACACAGCCAACACTACGACAAACAAACTTGCCCCCTTTTTTGGCATGTTTCACGCCCATCTAGTTTCATTCACTTTCCTTCCTGGACTCTGCTTGTTCACGATCTTGCTTTGTTAGTATCAGGATAGAGGTGTCAGCGTCCAGTAAATACACTCTGTTGGGCTTCGTGCCTCTTCCATCAAATTCTCTTACCCGGAATAGAATGGACAACCCCATGTAACATTTATCTCCCATTTTCTGTTTAGATTGATAACACACTTTGACACCCCAGTGAGTTACATAATAATAAAGATCTTAAAATTGTGCAAAAAGTGTGTGCCTACACTAGTGGAAATTCTGCGGCTGTGGTCAGCAGGGGGGACGGGGCACCCACACTGAGATTGCTGTTTCATAGAGCCAGGATATGGGCGGAATTAGAAACCATTTGTTACTCGTTTCTAACAGTTTGCAGAACAGGTCTGTTCAAACGAACAATTAAGTGCTCCTGTAAGCATGGCTAGAAACCCGCCTGCAAAATAGCACTTCTAGTTGGAAGTGCTCTGTCAATGGTGAGAATGTTCTTTCTTCTGGCATTCGTCTCCCCCTAAAAAAGACATTACTCAGTAGACCCAATTAGAAAATAAATCGTGGCATCAAGGCACTGCTCCACTGTGTTTTATAGCCTGGGAGGAGGGAACACAGGAAGAGAGAAGGAAACGCTGTTTCCGTGGACCACCAGCTCATCAAGTACCCTTAGGTGCTGTGCACGGATACACTTAATCCCCACACAGGAGACAAAGGGGTGGATATTGTTAATTCCCACGTCATCAGATATCTCATTCTTAGCTTTACCCTGACTTGACACATTCCAAACTGGGATAATAAAGTGCCCAGGTTAAAAAAACAATTCCAGCTGTGTTTCCCAGTCTCTCCTGCAGCCGAGGGTGGAGTGGAGGGTATGCTTCTGTGCCATAGTTCTGACCCACAAGATGCCAGCAGAACTGTCCGGATGTGACTTCTAAGAAGGCTCTTCGGCTGGGGCTGACTTAGCCCTCAAAGGCCCTCTTACCTTCATGCATTCGTCCTCTTCCTCACCTGGGCCTCAGACTTGGTGGCTGACGCGCCTGAAGCCCTTCCCTTAAGCGTGAGAATCAGGGATGCTCCTGACAAGGGAAATTGGACAAGTGAGAAAGAGCGCAGGGCTTCCCTGGTGGCGCTGTGGTTGAGAGTCCGCCTGCCGATGCAGGGGTTCGAGCCCCGGTCCGGGAGGATCCCACGTGCTGCAGAGCGGCTGGGCCCGTGAACCACGGCCGCTGAGCCTGCGCGTCCGGAGCCTGTGCTCCGCAGCGGGAGAGGCCACAACAGTGAGAGGCCCGCGTACCGCAAAAAAAGAAAAGAAGAAAGAGCGCCATCTCCAGACTTCTGCAGGGGTGGCGATAAATACAATTCCAAACTGATAGAGTGAGCCATAGATCTAGAGGGGATTAACCGGGAAAGAAAGGCTGGGAAGGAAAAAAAGGATGTACCAGTTATGTCCAACCTGAACTTGTAGATACCATTTCACGGAGCGGGCCTCTGTGGAAACCACATGTTTTCTGGGAGAGTCGAGGAAATACCGCTATGATTGTAAAACAAATACAAAAGAATTACTTTAGGCCTGGAAATCCCTCTGAGACAGTGAGGGCCGAGTGACCTTGATAAGATAACGGGCCAGGCCTGTTGTCGGGCTGCCCTTAACCTTCTTCCATCCCTCCTGCAGAATTACATTCTGTATTCCAATGGGACTTTCACTAGGGCTGGTGACCTGAAATCTCTGCAGACTCAGGCCAGCAAGCACCGTACAGCTTGGGCAGGAAAGCAGAGCTCTACCGAGGCTGTTTAAGAACCCCCGGCGAGATCACACTGCATGAATTCATCCACGTGGACTCTGAATACATAATACACCAAGAGCCCAGACCCTGACTTTAAATATTCGTACTTCGCTCCGTCTGAGTTGGCCAGGGTACGTGAGGCAGAGTCTCTGGACCACTCTCCTTTAAATGATTGGGCGCTCATTCTACTCAGTTTAAAATACTCTATTAGTTCCATCCATTATAAGCATTGATTCTTCCATTCTCAATATGCTGTAAGACACTACAAGCCCCTGGGTTGTTTTGGTTTGGTTTTTTTTAAGGTAAGCTTTGCCTTCGGACTTCTAGAAACATCCTTTACACCCTTGGCACTCTCTAAATCGCAAAGCCCTGCCCCACTTCTAAGTTTGCTGCAGCCAGTCTCTCACTCTCTAACTTTCACTTTTAAAAGCACTGTGACCCGTGCTCTGGAGAAAAAACTTGTGGCACCACACACAGAATGCAAGGAGGAATAACACAGACAAAGCAGCAGGGAGGCACTTGGCAAACTCTCTGCAAAGGCTGTCTTGGGTGGGAGGGCTTTAAAAATGAAAGCTAGTAACAGACGCAGTTTGAATCCATCTGTGGGCAGAGAGCAGGCAAGGCCTCCTACAGGGACGTTTTCCTGAAGAGGCAAAATCCTACTGTTGCCTGGACACCGCGATTCCTCCGCATTGCTTTGGAGCTTTTCTTCAGTAAGAAAAACCTTACGTCCAAGTGAATTCCCAAGTTCCTCTTTCACGGCTCTTAGTTTACTAAAGCAACTTCACACGAGCCTCTGACGACCGTGTGGTTGGGTCATGAGATTTGGCCAGGGGCAGGCAGCCTGTTGTTTCATCAGGTCACCCTGTGCTCCTTTTCTCGGGAAATATCCAGGCCTGTGGTTTGGGATCTTTTGTGCAGAGTTCGGAGACTTAGGTCAACGTGGCTGAACGGTTCAAAGTTCAGTAGACTCTGAGCTGCTGAGCACCTAGCAGGGAACATTTAAAATAAACTCTTGCCTTTTGCTGTTCGGTCTCATTGATTTCTTCTATTTTGTAAGTACTACGGAGTAAAAGAATACTGGATCTCACGTCTGTCTGTCATCCCAAGAAAAAGCTACTGGGCTGAGATCGAGAGTCTTCTAAATAATGAAGGTAACCTGAGCTGGGTCATCACTGATGTCGGGTTCTCCATGAAAACTCTGGAGACTCCACAGGCTGCCGAGAGAGACAGGTTAATCATTTTCAGTTTTCAGCAGGCCCGGTGGATGAAAACCCAAACAGATACTAAGTCTTGCTAAATTACGTGGCCAAAGAATGCTTTTTCTCTGTTTTGTCTTTTACCGCTGGGCTTATAAAACCTTCTTAATCACTATCTAAGTAACGTGAACTTGAGACAGAAAAGCCCCAAGAGGTTTAGACCCTGTGAAAACTTCTTTACAGCAAGTTATCAGAAACCTTCAAATTTCCACATAAAATACTTCTGTCACGTGCGCTGCACACTGCGGTTAAAGGCTCTTTATTTGAATTGGAAGCACATGTTGGAGATCAGTTATTTATCGTGCCTTGTGCTGTTGGTTCTATCTGATAGCAGCTTGCCTGGGGAGGGAGGCTGGCCGCGGGGCCGGATTTCAGGCGGAGAGGCAGCCTCTGCCAGCCGCTGACACTTCCAGATGCAAAGATTCTTAAGACACTGGGGGTCATCGGCGCATCTAGTCCGAATCCACTTTACATAGGAGGAAAAATGATCTGCCCAAAGAGACAAAGCCTCGGAGATGCAGCCGAGGAAGAAATCACTACTACGACCAATGACCGGGGCTCTCTGGAATCCCCAGAGGTGATCATTGGTCCTGATGTGCTGCCGGAGATCTGTAAAATTGGAAAAGTGACCCCTTGAAGACCCTCTGTTACATAGAAGCCCGTTACTTTCTAGAAGTGCTTCTGAACAGAACTGTTGGTTGGCCATTGATTTTTTTAGCGAGGCTGGAATGTGGGCAAGGGGAAAAAAGTGTGGGAAACAGCTGATAAGAGCAACGATGAATGCGGATAATCTTTTCTAGAATGTAAACAAAATGGTTGAATTTTAAAAGTCTCACCCGTTTCCGGGGCAATGCTAGTGCACAGTGGGGCACAGCCCCGAGCGTGGACCAGCCACCAAGCCTGTCACCTTGGAAGCAGGAGCACTGAGTCTTCCTGCAGGGCCAGCCTCAGGGCCCTAAAAGGAAGGGAGGCCAACCTGAGACAGACCCAGACACCTGGGCTGACAACGTTTGCCCTTTTTAGTAGTTGTACAACCTGGAGCAACTTAGCTGGAGTTTCTGATTCCTACTTTCCTTATCTAGAGTTTTTCTTGCTGATTTAAGCTGAGATTGAGTGCAGGCTGCCTAGGTTTGGATCCTCTGTTTTCTTCCCGCATGACTTTGGGCAATTTTCTTAACTTCTCTGTGCCCCAGTTTTCTCAGCTGTGAGGAGAGGAAACTCATCGTACCCACCTTACAGTTGCTGTAAGGATTAAGCGAGATAATGTTTGTAAAGAGCTTAGAACAGTAGCTGTCACAGAACGAATGCTAATAATTGTGAGCTATTATTATTATTGCCAGCAGCAAATTCTTAGGTTCTTTTAGTGTTTTGTCAATTAATATACATTCCTTAACTTTTTTTTTTTTTTTTTTTTTTTTTTGCGGTATACGGGCCTCTCACTGTTGTGGCCTCTCCCGTTGCGGAGCACAGGCTCCGGACGCGCAGGCTCAGCGGCCATGGCTCACGGGCCCAGCCGCTCCGCGGCACGTGGGATCTTCCCGGACCGGGGCACGAACCCGCGTCCCCTGCATCGGCAGGCGGACTCTCAACCACTGTGCCACCAGGGAAGCCCTATACGTTCCTTAACTTTTAATCTGGACTTACTGCTAAAGGACAAAAAATTAAAAGGAGCAATCATTTCGTAGAAGGAGTATAAATTATTGCCATCCAAATGTAAATGATTTGTATGCGATCTTACCCAAGCCACTTCGGATGAAGTAAATCAAACAACTTCTCCATTAAGTGAGGCATCAGGATTTAGTAAAATGGTGCTTTGAGAATAAAAATACTACTCTACTCAGATACAACGAAGACTTAGTGAATAGTACCAAACGAAGGGGAAACCAGACTGCATATCATACAGTGTACCCGCCCATTCCATGTAAACCACCTGCTGGGTATTAACTTCAAGCTGTTTCAAAAAGTGTTTAACTTTTATGTCACAATACCATACATTATACTCAAACTTCTCAGTGTTTTTCACTAAATTAGAGGGGTCCTGGGAGGAGCAATCTCAGTATCCAAAAACGATCCATTACAACCCAAATAAGCTGCCGCAACTTGAACTTGGAAAAACTTGGTCTGTGATGTGCTGGTGGCCCCAGGAATACGCGAACCACGCAGGAGACTGGCTGCCTCGCTTCAGGTGCCAGACAAGAGGTGTTGAAGTCATTTGGGATGAGGAAGTACAAGTCTTTTTCTCTAACGTGTGACACCCTCTTGTAGGAGGGTCATGGACTTTCGATCAGATGGAAGTGGGCTCGGATTCTAGATGCGCTCTGTGCCAGCTGTGTGAACTTGGGCAATTTCCCAATTGTCACGGAGCCTCAGTTTCTTCTTGAGTATAAATGGAGATAATAATACACACACGTATCCTGATATACTCTTCACAATCCATATATATGTGTGCACGTGTGTGTGTGTGTAGATATACACATAACTCCCTGGCACTTAGGAGTTGCTCAATCAACTAATATTTCCTGTTTCCCTCTATATGTATCAGTCCTAGTAGCATGTTTCAAAGGAATTTGAAAGCAAAAGCATTGTTAGCTATAGCATTAGAATGCTTTAGTAATGATCACAAAATTATTTTTTTCTAAATATTCATGCTTTCACTGTGATGTGTAGGTTGATGGCTGAGGTCAACTTTCTAAATGTATTGTCTTCCCACTCCCAAGAGTAATTGATTTTAGTCCCAGCACTGCCACTAACGAGCTGTGGGATTTGGGGAAGTTACTCAGTCTCTCTGGTCCACAGTTTCTGAACACTCCTGGTTTGCTTTATATTTTTTCGTGATTCTTTGAAGCCACAAAATGTGATGTCTTCCCCCTCACTTTACTTCTACCCATGACTTTTTTTTTGTTTCTTGATTTTTGTGTGTGCTTTTTTCATTAACATATGTAATTTACTACAACCTTTCCTATTCTTATGATTACGGGACTATCTAAATTTAACAGAACAATTCCTCTTTCATGTTATTTTCTGCTTCATTTCAAATCTTTCCTTAATGTATAACTAACTGTGATGTACACTGGATACTTCTCATGATAAATCAGTAGTTCATTTACAATAATAATATCTGTTGAACTTAGTTTTCAGATCTCATATTACTGTACTTTTAAAAAATTGGACCTACTTTAAATGGCAAAATTTAAGGCATTTAAAAATGACACAAGTCTGATTTCATAAAAAATGAAATATTGCTCTTGCAGTTACAGAGGTCGGAAGCAAGTAGTGGCATAAAAAACGTAGTCACTAAAGTACAACACTAAGATTCTGATGAGGGCAACCTGAATTTACGACCCATGAACAAAGGGCATCAAATATGCTATTAAACTGTTGAAATGCCAGAAGGCTTAATCTGTGGAAGTTGGGGGGAAATGCTCAGCCAAGGATGCTAGTAGCCCTTTGTGTTATTATTAACTGATGCATTTGCGGATTGGTGACTTGTGCAGTGAATGACTTAGGCAACTGTACCTGGCCAGCCTGTGTTTCATTTCCATTTAGGAAAAAGTGGCTGCTGTTTCATATCCTCCCGATAAGTACGTAACTGACTACGATCGCAGCACCTCAGTGCCCAGACCCCAGTGACCTCTGAGTTCCCTGAGCCCTGAGGAGAGGTGGTCTAATCTCAATGCCAAACAATCATAAAATAAATGGAGAGCACATTTGCAATATTCTGGGTTTTCTTTCCAGTATCACATCTGATGTGGACCTGAGAGAAATAGCAATTTGCAGATAACAAATCTGAACCAAAGTTTCCAAAATGGCTTTTTTTATTCTTACATTATAAATAAATATCAGAGTAGTCATGAAAGACTAACGCTTTGAGAGCAGCATCAGATTCATCAAACAATATAAAGTTTTGTTTATCCTGTTCCAGAAACGAACAATAACTTACTATTATCTAAGCTGTCATTTTAAAGCTTTGGACAATAAATAAAGGATCTGCACACCTCCTTGTGTAGCTTGGGGCTTCTGGGGGTTGGGGAATGGAAGGAAGCAAAATATTAACGATTTTGCAGGCAGAAGGAAGAACATAAAAACATAAATGAAGACACTTTCTCTTTCCACCAAAGGCTAGGGCGATGTGTTGGTCTTTTGGAATATCATAATGATAATAATGCTGTATTAATAACAGCAATTATGTAAAAGCCTCCAGTAATTGCAATTGTATTAGGAGGTTGAGTATTTTTGGTCACCATTGTGCCACCTTGTGGTCACAAGAGAACACATGTTTTTTTCCATGAAGTAAATCCATTAAGTTTTTTTTTTTTTTTTTAAAGCTAGTCAAATTTAGCAGTGGGGGGTTGTATACCAACTTTAGTGACACTAACGTTAATAAGTTCTGGTAACCCACTACCATCGGACCAGCCAATCCATTAAGTTTTTATTTTCCGCCCTCACTTCTAGGGGATGATATTTGGAAGAATAACTTGGGAAGCATGTTGCCAATAAATCCTAGAAACAAAATATAATGGGCACCATTCAAGTCAAAACTCGCATATGCTTAAAAGTGACAAATGGAAACGGCCTAAGGATGAAGTCCATGTGGCAGATTTTCCCTCTGCTACGTAGACGTGGATTATACATTTAGAAGATGAAGTTCAAGTTCATTAAGACTGCCACTCTCAGGGCTTCCCTGGTGGCGCAGTGGTTGAGAGTCCGCCTGCCGATGCAGGGCACACGGGTTCGTGCCCCCGGTCTGGGAAGATCCCACATGCCGCGGAGCGGCTGGACCCGTGAGCCATGGCCGCTGGGCCTGCGCGTCTGGAGCCTGTGCTCCGCAACGGGAGAGGCCACAACAGTGAGAGGCCCGCGTACAGCATAAAAAAAAAAAAAAAAAAAAAAAAAAATGCCACTCTCGATCTACAAATATAGGCGTCGAAGTCTGGGTCATGTCCATTGAGAACCTAATAAATAATTTAGCAATCTAATTATAGCATGAGAAAGCAGCCAGCATTTAGGGATCAATGGCCAATATACTGTATGAGTATAGTCATGTCAATATGCATATATAGAAGCAGTTTAATAAACATAATTTTAATAATATGAGTGAAGATTTGCTTTGTAAATAGGTATATTATTGTCTTATAATTTTTATGCATTTCAAAGAGTTTTGATATTCATTTAAAGGTGAGCTCCACGTATGTCAGCATCCAGATGTGAGGAACAGAAAAAAAGAGGACAAACCACCTTCCCACGTAGCACTGTCTGCTGGCAACTAAATAATATCTTAATATTTTGTAATCAATTCGGAAATGGCCACTGTTTTATATTATTAGTGCTTGTTTCATCAAGCATATAGCTTTTATCAAGGATGAAAGTATCAGAAAAAAAAAATAGAAGTTCCAGCAGTTCTCTCATTGTAAATAGTGTGTGTGTGGAGAATGAGAGAATGTAATACGTTCCCCTAGATGCGTAACCATGCTCGTATGGGCCTTAAGTCTCTTCATCCCTTGCTTGGCCTCTGTTTCTTCGCGTCTATGTCTGTGAACTCCTCCATCTCTCCTGTCCTCATTGTCTATATCTTATCTCCCCATCTTTCTGTGTCTCTCTCTGTCACACTCTCAAAATTAACCTCGACCAAAATCTAGGAGGTGAACGGCTCTAGATTTGAACCCTAGCTCTGTGGATTACTAGCAGTGTGCCTGTGGGCAAACTATAGTCATCCCTTGGCATCCGAGGGGGACTGGTGCCAGGAGTCCTGCGAATACCAAAATCCCCCGGTGCTCAAGTTCCTTACATAAAATAGCAGAGTACGGTTGGCCCTCGGTGTCTGCGGGTCCCACATCCCCACACATACCCCGCGGATGGGTTGAATCCCCAGACGAGGAACCCTCGGATACAGAGGGCAGACAGTACTCCACCTCCAACTCAGGTTCCTTATCTGTGGAATAGGCCTAAAAGTTCTTACCTCATAAAGTTGTTGTGACAATTCAATGACGAGTTGCCTGCAAAAGCACTTCAGACAATAGCAGCGCAGAGGAAATGTTCAGCGCTTGGAGACTGTCTCTATTTTTACAGTCTGAACAAAGATCTCAATATTCAAATCCCTGTCATCATAAGATGTTGCAGTACTGCCTCACTTAGAAATATAATGTCACCATAAATGAGGTATGGATCTCTTAGAACTTTAAAAGCCAAAAATCTCCCATGTACCTCTTCTAAGCACTTTATCAATGAAAATGATAAGAATCAGAGAGCATCTTGCCTAGCATCCCATAATTAAAAAGCAGAACCCATACCTGACCCATACCTTCTACCTCTATGTACTTCCTCAGTGCTGTGGCAATGAACAATGATTCTCATTCCAAGCCATCACTCTATTTTTTGACCTTCCTTCCTTCCTTTATCTATCTATCTATCTATCTACCTATCATCTGTCTATTTTCCAGGTCTAGGATTATTGCAGTCAGTGAGATAAGAGTTTTCGGTCACAGTACCTGGTTTTTCTAAAATTCATTAATTCATGTATTCACATATTGAGTGTCTACCTTGTGTCTGGTCACTCACAGACATTGTAAAGGCAATAATGAACTAACCAGAAAAATATTCTTGCCCTTTTGGAACTTACAGTTTAGTAGGAGAGACAGAAAGTAAAGAAACAAATACATCATTTAATGCCAGGCATAGTTAAGTGCTATGTAAAAAGAGTAAAGGTGTGCATCCCAGCCAAGAGGATGGATACCGTTTTAGGTAGGGCAGTCAGGGAAAGCCTCTCAGTTGAGATAACACTTTCTCAGAAACCTGGAATAGAGAAAGTAGCCCATGTGGATACCTGCAGAAATAGAATTCCAAACCAGTGCAAAGGCCCTACCGCGGAAACAAGTTTGAGAATCTGGGGAAGTAGCAAAATGGAGAGAGTTCAGTTTTGTGTTTCAGATGCCTATTTGACACTCCAGTGGGAACAAACAGTAGGAAGTTGTGTATCCATGCGTTTTGAGTGTGGGAGAAGGTCAGGGCTGAGGATGGACATTTGGAGGCTTTCTGCGTAGATCTGAAGTTAAAGGTATAGGCTTGCATGAGCTCTGCCAGGAACTGAATGGAGCCTGGGGAGTAGGGTACCAGAGCCAGGGATGCTGAAACATTGTGAGATAGAGACACAGAAGAAACTCATTCAGGGAGGATGAGAAGGAGCCATCCATGAGATTTGACAAAAGACAGAGAAGAGTGGTTACTTAACAGCCAAGTAAAGAACGGGATCCAATGATTGACTATGGATGCTGCTTATACACCACATGTGAGAGAACAGAGTTGAACATGGACTTGAGTGTCTGCCTGGAGTAAATGCCTGACTCGAGGAGATTCAGTGCAGAACAAGGGGTAAGACAGTAAGGACAACTTTAGAAAACTTTTGATAGACAAGGGAGAAGCTGAGTGCAATAATCATAGCTGGAGGGAAAGACAGAGTCAAGGCAAGCTTTGCATGTCTTCTTCCTTTCTTTGTATTTTTCTTTCTTGTGTTCGTGGGAGGTCATTGAGCATGTTGATGAGCAGATGGGAAGGATCCCGTAGAGAGGAAAAAATAGATGATGTAGGAGAGAGGAGATAAAGAAGTAGAGTCTTTGCATAGGTGAGGAGTGTGGCATCTCTCGTCTACAAGTGGAGGGAGGGTGACATCGGAGCCACAGGTACAGGAGGGAAAACAACATATCCAGGTAGAGATGGAGAAGTGGGTTTCAGGTGGGGTAGAGAGGGCTGATGGTTGAAGACATTATCTTCTCTCTGCTTCCTTTTTTCCCCCAGTGTGATGAGAAGCAAGGGAATCAGCTGAGAGTAAAAGGTATTAGAGATTTGAGTGGAGATGATAGAAAATGTTCAGACCCTCATCTCAGAGACCAGGGGTGTGAATGTACTAGGGAAATAGAACAGGATTGCCAGCCGTCCCAAAGTCCCCTCTGAGGTTTGTGGTCATACATTTAATGTGGCACATATATACAATGGAATATTACTCAGCCATAAAAAAGGAATAATGAAATAATGCCATTTGTAGCAACATGAATGGACATAGAGGTTGTCATACTGAGTGAAGTAAGTCAGACAGAGAAAGAGAAATATCGAGTGATATCACTTATATGCGGAGTCTTAAAAGAAGTAATGATACAAGTGAACTTATTTGCAAAACAGAAACAGACTCACAGACTTAGAGGAGGAACTTATGGTTACTGGAGGGAAGGGTGGGGCAGAGGCATAGTTATGGAATTTGGGATTGACATGCACACACTGCTATATTTAAAATGGATAGGGACTTCCCTGGTAGTCCAGTGGGTAAGACTCCACACTCGCAGTGTAGGGGGCCCGGGTTCAATCCCTGGTCGGGGAACTAGGGATTGAATTAAGGATGCTGCAACTAAGAGCCCACACGCCGCAACTAAAGATCCCATGTGCCACAACTAAGACCCGGTGCAGCCAAAATAAATAAATTTGAAAAATAGATAATCAATAAGGACCTACTGTATAGCACAGGGAACTCTGCTCAATATTATGTAGCAACCTAAAGGGGAAAAGAATTTGGAAAACAATAGACATATGTGTATGTATAACTGAATCACTTCGCTATACACCTGAAAGTAACACAACATTCTTTTTTTTTTTTTTTGTGGTACGCGGGCCTCTCACTGTCGTGGCCTCTCCCGTCGCGGAGCACAGGCTCCAGACGCGCGGGCTCAGCGGCCATGGCTCACGGGCCCAGCTGCTCCGCGGCATGTGGGATCCTCCCAGACCGGGGCACGAACCCGCGTCCCCTGCATCGGCAGGCGGACTCTCAACCACTGCGCCACCAGGGAAGCCCTAACACAACATTCTTAATCGACTACACTTCAATATATAATAAAAAGTTTTTAAAAAATGAAGTAACATCAGCCAGCATGACTGTGTGTTTTTCTTCATCTAGAACATTTATTATAAAGCTTAGTTCCCAAGAATTTATCCGTTTAAAAAAGTCCAGCTTTCCAAATTAACATGCTTTATTTTTGTGAGTGGCACATGCACTCACACGATTCAGTAACAGAGATAACGAATCTCATCTGCTATTAAAACAGGAATTGCGACGATCTAGCAATTAGCGGCTAGATTACCATTTTGGCTCAAGAAGGACGTACTACCACATCAATATACCAAAGGGAAGGTAACTCTGACGCTTTGCAATCTGCCAGGTCTCCATCTCTCTCTCTCTCTCTGTTTGGTCATACAATACAACCAGCTGTGGAAGGGGATTGTGTAAAGTGTGTTGGGACTCTCTTCTAGCCCAGGGGTCTGGTTAGTAACAAAGCCTAGTGAAAGGGGCTGAGGGCTGAGTGCGTGAGCTGGAGAACCATGAGTCTGTTTGTTCTGCAACCGTGGCCACCTGGCTACTTTGGGTCAATGCTGGGGTCGAATAACAACTGAGAAACGAAACTTTCAAACATTTATTTGTCCTCACGATAGTTTAACTTACTGCTTTTCCATTTAGATTTGATGTTTTGCTTCCACATTTGTGTATAATATCAAAACTGGGCCTTTCAGTTAAAGCCAACTGCATACCCAGCTGTATACCCTTGCTGTAGACTCCTCCACCGTGGACCTTTTCCATGTCCACTTTTTTGGAGTCAGGGAGGCGAGAGAGTCCTTAATGAATTTGGTGCTGCCTTCATTTGGGATCTATTCTTTGATATCCTTTTAGAAAAAAAGTCTTTTTAAATTCGACTTCTAAGTTTATTTTTCATGCTTTTAAAATTCCCTCTTATAGAACACACAGTTAAGGAAGCTTAATATCTAATAGGGTTATTTGCAATCAATTTATCAGAACATAAAAACTAAATAAGTTCATTTTTCATTCAAAGTGTTCTAAAGAGAGTGATGGAGTCACATCTGAGAACAGGTGTCTCTGTTAATAAATGAAGTAGTTGTAAAGCTGTGTTTGGGTTTATATCAGGACACTCATGACCGTTGATTCAAGGGCATGTGCAAAGTGTATTCTTGGAAGTATTGAAAAGTAGCCATTTGTGATGTAAACTACACTCTATTTTAATGGCTATTTTGTGGCTACTTAAATTCAATATTTGAATGAGGGGCATGTTCATATTTAGTTTACGTAAAATGCTTTGTCAGGTCACTAGAATAAATCGTTGATTTTTGTTCATGATCGTAACCTGTAAACAAGAGGGAGGCCTCCAAAAACTTGCTGGTATGGTTATTTACAAAGGAAACACTCTTGAAAATATCCACTGCACTACCTTCTTGTGTTCTGATTATTTGCAAGGATGGCTGCCAGTCTGTTTAGTCTTTCCAGGAGCCTCTGTGAAGGAACTCCATATTCCTGGAAGAACATTGTGTTGAAAAGACACAACATTATTGTTTTTAAATGCACATACAGTTATTCGCGATGAAGAAAGAAGGCAGTGGTCTCTAAGTTAGCATTTTCTGTACTGAAAACTACAATGATGGTGATCATAATAATGTCATAGGAGTAACAACACCTTTAGGTCAGCCTTCAGAGGTCATCAGATTAAAGTAACAGTGCAAAAACAAAGAAAAGAAATAAGATAATCAAGCCATGTTGAATGTCATAGAACTGAAACCCCCCCCAAGGCATGGAGAACCAAGGGAATGACGCTCATTGAACTGTTTTTATATTATAATCATTTAAATGATATGACTGCCAGAGGACTGAAGTTCATGCAGGAGTTTTAAAAATTGACTATAACAGTTTTATTTCTAGTAGATCAAATTGGTAAGAAAGCCAATAAAATAAAGTACAATTTATGCCATTTTAGTGTGGCCAAAGATACCACACAAAAATAACTCTAGAGAGAACCTTGTTCAACTCCCTCTTCAGGGTAAAAAAAGACAATTAATTTGTCCATGAATTTTTGATGAGTATTTAACCCCGAAGATCACTCAACTCCCTTTTTCAAATAAAAAATCTTGGTATTAAATTTAATGGATTTGGGGGAATCCTCTATTGTTTGAGGTAATTCATATCATCATTTTCATTTCATTAGAGTAGATTCTGAAACTGAAAATTCCATTGCAATGGAATGAGCTGGCTTTATTTCTTTTTAATATTTGATGAATTTTCTTTGTGGAATTCCTCATGAAATACAGTCATTTATTATATTTAAAATACCATCATCTTCCTATTCGATCCCTCCCCGTTCGGTTTCTCTTTAATTGACTCTTAGAGGCAAACTCTAAAAATGTGTCCACCTATGCCACGTAATCTGAACGGCTAATTGTTCTCTCTGGAAGTACAGCCATTGATGACTATGTAATTTTCTTAAGGAAAAAACAATGTCCCGTGACAAACCTATCAGAAGCAAGCTCGCTGAAAATCAAGATTTTTAGGAAGATTTTTCTTTCACATGTTAGAATCTGGTTTTCAGGGTCTGTCTGTGGGTTTAGCATTTCATCTTGTTCATAGTGCAATGACAAAACAGGGGCAGGGGAATTCATAATGGAATGGGCTGCACTTTCTCTTCCTTTTAAAGAAAACTTTCAAATGAGCAGAAGTCCAAAAGCCCTATATCTATCTTTAATCTGAGCTTTTGATATTAAAGGGAATTTAACTCTTATAGAATAGGATTAAATTAGACTTACAGGCACATTTAATGGGCCTCAGGGAGAAAAGACCAAACTTCTATGAATTCTTAGAAATGTCTAGGAGGAATGTTTTAGGTGACTTTGTACTTCAGTTCCTAGAGGAAATTTACCAGGATTTGCAAAATAATCCAATTTGTTCAATTATTTGTTGTTTTGATGTTGTTTTTTAATCAATACACGCTATTAAGTGCGACACAATGATAGCTGATGAGATCAAATTAAAGACTGGTTGAACTGAAGCAACACAAAGGTAAATAATTACCTGGTGGTTTCACAGACTCTCAGATCCCTTTACAGACCAGCAAGCTTGAAACAGTCTAGCTCTAAATTTACCAAAATCAAGAAAACAAGCAAGGTTGAAAAATAGGTCCAAATGTACTCAATCTCTTTGGAATCAGTTTTGACATTCACTGATTTTAAGGCTTGATATTAATAGTAACCTTAACTCTATTTTATGAAGCCACTTAATTTTAATGTGGAAGTAAATTTGATCAAAATATATCAATGATGATGAGTTTCAACAGAAAGTCTGTGGTGGTTGAATACATAGCTTACAATCATTATGTAGTTAATCTGAAAATAAATCTCCAAGCATCTATCACCACTTTAACAAGGAGGCCTCAACGGTTAAACAGCCCCTTCAATGAAATGTGTTCAGCCTGCTAGAATCACAGTATCAGGAATGTAGCATTCCCATCCTTTCAACTCCGCTTGGTCTTACACTCCATGGCATCATCCTGGTCCAACAGTCAGCAGACCTTTCTCAGTGAAGGGCCAAATAGTAAATATTTTCTGTTTTGTGGGCCACACATGGTCTCTGCCTTATCCTCTCACCTCTGCATTACAGCAGAAAAACAATCAGAGACATTGTGTAAGCAAATAAGTATGACTGTGTTCCAATAAAACATTATTTATAAATCCAGAATTTGAATTTTATAAAATATGCAACTGTCACAAAGTAGTCTTCTTCTTTTGTTTTTTTTTTTTCCTACCATTTAAAAACATAAAAACTTTCTTAGCTCACAGGCTGTGTACATGAGGAGCCAGGTCTGGCCTGGGGGCTGTAGTTTGCAGACCCCTGTTCTATGACCATGGGAAGGATCGTATTTAGATTGAAAATATTAGAAAAACCCAGGTTTCACAGAAAGGCTTTATTTCCTATGGGTCTTATAATACAGAGATATTCCCCTACCAAGTAGTGTGTATCTCTGCTCTGGGTCTTTTTCTTGCTGCAGATAATCTCCCAGAAAAAAGGGTCAATCTTATATTGTTTTTCATGAACAAAAGAAGGAGGATATGCTTGGGAGAACTCATTTAGGAGTTGGCCATATCTGGTGCCAGGGTAATCCCTGCACTCAAAGAATTTTTGGAAGAACTGATTTTTAAAAAACCTTCCAACGAAGGATCTCTGTCTCTGAATGTTTCCTTATTTTTCCCTGGGTTGCTACTTTTTCCGTTTTAATTCAGTTCTTCATCAGGACTTCTAAGACTGAACACTATTTAGAATCAATCGTATTCAAAAGTCCCCAAGACCAGCTCTAGATCTCTGCAGATCTAGGTATCTAGATATCTAGGTATCTACAGAAAAACACTGTAGCGTTTTTCCTGGAGGAATTTGTGTGCAGACAGCAAGGAAGGAGGAGGAGGGGGGGGAGAGAACAGGGCTGCATTGGCAGGGTGTCCCCTGCGTCGCTGCTGCACAAACACAGGCCCCCAGATGCACCCACGGCCAAGGGCAAAAGTGCAACTTCTCTCATCACTGTGACAACCGATGTCCTTGCTCTCCAGCTGATGGAAAATTCCTAAAGGAAAAAGGAAAAGGAAAGCGGGCTGGTGGACGGTTAAGAGATCTGAGTTGAGAGAGGGAGAGGCTGCCCCTACCTTCCCAATCCGGCTCTGCCCACTTTCTACTGGTCCAAGTAAATCCCCCCCCCCCCACCGCCCCCCGAAAGCTCAATTTGCAGCAATGCGCTCGCTCATCTAGGGAAGCCTCCACTGCAGGGTGAAGACAGGGCAGACTTTGGCATCTGTCTCATTCACTCTTTGAAGCATTTGATCTCATCAATAAAGGAAGATGAACTGGGGTCCTCTATTTTTCCCCAAACACTCTTCCCCTGTTAGACAATCCTCTTCCCATATTTCGCAGAAAGAAAGCAGAGCGTGGTGCTTGATGAAAAGCAGTATTATCAGAGCCAGGTTTTTTTATTGTTTTTTTTTAACTTAAACCACTGCAGTGACGCTTATCTGCCCATAATTCTTTCTGAAGCCAAGTCCTCTGGCTACTCAAGCCATTTCCCTTCCTAGCAAGTTAGGTTTGGGGCAAAGCAGTTGTAATTCTAGTACCTTTCAGTCAGAATCAAACCGTCACAAACCAATCACATGAGGCTACTCCCTACAGCCCAATAGTGGAGATGATTTTCCCATGATGTAATGAATCTTTTAGATCCTTTGGAAAGAAAACTCACCAGCAAGTCCATCTCTCTGTCTAGAGATCCTTTCTAACGAGGAGGCTGTTGAGATCATCTAACGTGGGTAAAAACAGTTCCTTTAGGGAGAAGGCTTTTAGACCAGAAGCATTAGTTATGGGGGTTGCCATTGTTACTCCCTTGCAAGGAAGAGAAGAAACGTGTAATCACACTAGGTCATGTGTAAATTTATGCTGTTTTTACTGGCGCTTAACCCTTTTCCTTCCAGGAATTGTTAAGTTCCTTTGCAGTCATAGATCAGTCCTTGGGTACGTTCTCACCAAGGGTGACTGTTTGACGGTAAGGTCCCTCGGTGGACCAACAGAATAGAAGTCAGGTCATGTAACTGACTCCCTGGAAATTACGTAAGATAAATAAATACCTTGGTATTTGCACAGAAAGGAAATTATGAAATTTGCTTCAAGCATGAACTCAGACACTCTCAAAATCAATGCTGTGAGAAAACTTTTTCTTGGTCTGAGGGGGTCTGCAAAGGAGTTAGGGGTGAAATCTTTTGTAGGAAAGACCTCCAGTTCCTATGTGGCTTGAAACGGGCTGCAGGTCAGGCTGCCTTCAGATGGAGACTTGGAAGAGGGTTCAGGAGACGAGAGAAAGAACAGAGCATCTGTCAAGGCCTAGGGTTCTTTCTTGTTTGCTTGTCTTTTCTTTCTTTTTTGGTTTGATGTCCCTGCCTGTAAGTCAATTCGCAAAGAATGCTTTCCCTAACGGAGGAATAATTTTAAAAATGAATTGTTTGCGGACTGGACTGTCTCACCTGCAGGATATGGGTTGGTGTTTTAGATTCTCAAGTGTGCATGGTACTTTCTCCAGCATGTTGCTTTGTAGGTTATGCTTTTCAAGGCGTCCTGTGGAGCTGGAATCCCACCGATCCTGAGCTGTATTTCTAGAGATGAACCAAATACTCAGTTACGATAATCATACAGTGTTGAGCACCCTGCCTTGATTACCGGCTAGATTGGGGTCCTAGCCCCTGCCTTTTGGGTAGGATTTGAAATAATGTACAGACCGTGGAGAAAAGAAACGAATGAAGACGAGCAATGCATGAGGAAGGAACACAGCAAGGGGTAAACTAATTTCTGTGCTTAATTCACTTAGGGAAGAGCGCTGACGCATTTTGAGCCCAGTATTAAAGAGCCTTGCATAAATTCCCATGTTACTGCTTGGGTTTTGAAACGATGGGTATGGCATCGGTGACTAACTCTCTCGTGCTAAATGATGCTTTGACCAGGCAGACGTTCAGATAACTTCTGCAAGAAAATACAAATAACCTTCTTCATTATTGTCTGCTCTTCTAAGGAAACTCCTTATGATACATGTACTTAGCTAGTGTCGTACGGAAATATTGAAGCTGTTTAGCCTCAGAGCTTTATAGTTATTCTACTGTCGAAAAACATTGAGAGAGCTGCTGCTATCTACTTTGAAGTTTTGGTATTTTAACACATAAGAAATATGGGTGCAATGGCTGAGTAGATGATTTTTTAAAAATTGTAAATTGTAAGATACAACTGAACTCTGGACACCATAAAATCAGAATCGTGACAGCAATTTGCTGAGAAATGTAGTCTCAATGCTGACTACAGCTCTTCTGTCAGACTGAAGCAACTGCAAGTCAAAATTCAGCTGTCTTCAAGCTCTTAGGAGGTTTTTAGGTGTGTCATCATTATGTCAACAGCTATAACTGTGTGTGTGTGTGTGTGTGTGTGTGTGTGTGTGTCTGAATGTTTAGATAAACTCTGAATTTGCTTTCTGCCAATTAATTATTAACTACATTCCTTCCTTTACTTAAACCTGTACTGAGGAGGCACTACATTTTATATAAAAATAATAGACATTAAGAGCAAGAGCTTTGGGATTTGTCCTTTGCCCAAGTGGGAATATATCATTATTTTTCAAGGATTTTTTTTGGGAAGCACTATAGCTTGTGTTAACACATATGAGAGGTTCAATCTCCTAACTGACTTCTTTTTCCCCAAGTTGACTTAACAGGTACAGTGTGAGTCTACACATATTTCAGTTTACACGCAGGGAAATGACAATCAGGTTACAAAAAGCATTACTTGTAATGTCAGTTTCCTGCCTGGATAACTTGGTGGCTCAGTTATGCAAACCCTGTAAAAGAATAGATTCTGGTATAAATACAAGTTTTGAAATGAGATCTTCCTTAGTGATAAGAAGATCTGAAGCTGAAACACTAGGAACAGAATTTAAGTCTGTGTTGTAAATTCAGAGTTTCTCTATTGCTAACCATGGAAACAATTTTCTAAAATGCTTGTTAGTGATAGTTATAAAATAGTGATAATTCATTTGAATTTCCGTAACATTTGAAGTAGCTGGAGGTAGCTCAAATCCACATGCAGGAGAAGAAATATCTGGATTTGGTCCTAATCAGCACATTAAAATATTAAGCACCTATAAGGTGAGTAGTGACATAACTTGGGTTTTCTTTTAATAGTCATATAATGCTATTAATGTTATCTGTTCTGTTATCATTTGTCATTCATGTTATTGTTAATAGTAGGATACAAGCATTTTATTTTTGCATAGTTATGATACATGTTTTATTTATTTGCAACTATACACGAGGGGTTTGAATACTAAAACATACCTTTATCAAAAGCCTGGAATTAAGTATCATTTGAGGTTCTATGCCTGCAGTGCAGAAACTGGTCAATGAAGGAGGATCAAATTTATTTTTAACATGGAAGAAATCCTCCCACAGCATGAAAAGTGAGCCAAACATTGGGAATTAGGCTCTGTATAAGGAGTAAAAGGCCAAACGTTATATACTGTAATCAGGGTAAAAATAATTTGAGGGAATTACTAAGTGTCTGTGAAAAATATAAGTCCTATTCTATGATTTCTAGATTTGTCTGAGCGGAGAGGCTATGAAATGTTATATTCTTCAGAAAGTAGAGGAGGAAACTCTGGATGTGAAATCAGCAGGCTTTGAAACCGTATCTGCAGCTTCCATTCGGACGAGGAGCTCTCTTGGAACGTAATTTCTATATCTCTGTTTCTTAATAAATTAAAATTGGGACTTGGGAAATCATATAAAAAACAAAACAAAACAGAACAGAAGATCACATGGTAGGGCTGCAGCCAGAGGCAATGGCGGAAGAAATGACAGATGAATGTTGCAACGGTCCTGCTTACATCTCTTATCTTCCTACTCACTCATCTGTAGATCCCTCTCTGTCGAAAGTGTCGGCTTCTCATGCTTGTCTTAAGGGTCTAAAATCTGGCCCAAATTTACTGTTCAATCCTAATATCCCTTTACTTGTGAATTTATACAAATGCTGACCATCAACTGGAAAATTCACTTTACTTTCCTCCCTTATCTAACACCAGTTTATACGTCCAGCTGTAGCTATAATGTGCTCCTGAATGCCTCAGTTACTTACCTCTTCATTTATGATTTTAGCACATAATCAGGCACTGCCATAGACGGCTATGTTATTTAAAGATTTACTGTGTAAAAATATCTCTTTAAAATATCTCGGGACTTCCCTGGTGGTGCAGTGGTTAAGAATCCGCCTACCAGTGCAGGGGACACGGGTTTGAGCCCTGGTCCGGGAAGATCCCACATGCCACGGAGCGACTAAGCCCGTGCGCTGCAACTACTGAGCCTGCGCTCTAGAGTCTGCGAGCCACAACTACTGAGCCCGCATGCCGCAACTACTGAGCCTGCGTGCCTAGAGCCCGCGCTCCACAACAAGAGAAGCCACCGCAACGAGAAGCCCGCGCACCGCAAGAAAGTGTAGCCCCTGCTCGCCGCAACTAGAGAAAGCCCGCGCACAGCAATGAAGACCCAACGCAGCCAAAAATAAATAAATGAATAAATAAATAAAACATTTTATTCTTCCAGCTAAGTTATTGACTCATCTTGTCATTTTCATCATCCTTAGTAGCGGTAGCCGCGGTCGTAGTGTAAACAACTACTTGGTCTAAGTGACTGCTATGGGTCAGGGATTTCATGTACATTATTTCTAATCTCTATAACAGTCTTTCACAACTAGCTAGATCAATGTTGCAAATCATATCAGGCTGACCGGAAGCCCAAATTCTCCCCACTGTGCAGTGCTATCACCATTGTCAAGGTCAGAATTTAGAACATCCTTGAAAATCAATGCACTGGATATCATTTGAAAGAACTGCAATTTTAAAAAAAGTTGTAAGAGATCATACCCATATACACTAATATGTATAAAATACATAACTAATAAGAACCTGTTGTATAAAAAATAAATTAAGAAAAACACACACACACACACACAAAGAAACAAACTGTCAGTCGAAAGGAAAGCTTCACTAGTGTCAGCTGAGTCCGAGTGAACAGAAGACAAGAACCCAAAGTTGAGGTGAGGGTTCTTTTGCTCCTCGAGAGATTTGTCTTGGCAAAGGGGAGCTCCAGGCAGAGCTCTGGCCCTCGAGGCTTCTGAGGAGGAGTTGCTACCATCATGACAAGCATGGATTTCTGTACATGAGCCCCTTTGGCAAACTGGTGACACCTACAGACCTCTTCTCAGAGTAGTATTTTTAAATGCATCAAATGAAACATGTCAGATTGCAAGGGAGGCCGATTATATTAAAATAAAGCTTTTAGAATATTTTTTAAACCTGCAATATGGTAATATACATGCCTCTTTTAGTAATACATTAAATAACAAGATCTAGCAGCAGGTCTTATAAGTACCATAATTTTGAAGTAGTTTTGAACTTGAAAGATATTTCGAAATGTCTACAACGACTCCAGCATGATGTGAAAAATCCATGATTTGTATTGGTGACAAAGTCAAGGTCATACTAATATTACTGTGATTTGTTGCTTACATTACAATTGGAAAACATGCCAAATTTCAGTTAGAGATGAGTGAAAATAAAGACGTAATTTATTCCCATGCAAGTTCACAAACCCTAGATTAGGTTTTCAATCAATTCTGATAGTACCTGGGAAAAAAAAAAAAGAGAGATCATACCCTTTGACCTGGTAATTCCAAATTCGGAAACCTCCTCTAAGAAAACAGTAAGAGATGAAGATAAACATTAATCTACAAGGACAGTTAATACATCCTTGTGAGCATAGAGAAAAAGAATATAAATGCATAAGAATAGGTGATGATTAATTACAGTATGGTTCATACATATTATGGAAATAAAATATATGCAAACATTAAAATATATGCCTACAAATGGTTTTTGATTACATGACAAATGCTTAAATATAAAAAGTTTGGTACTCATTTTTCAAGAAGTATGACACGATTTAAAATTATGAAAAATAACGATATAAAAATAGAAACAGAACTATAGGACAAAGGGAAAGAGATAACCAAAGTATTTATAATGGTGGGAATATGAATTTATTTTATTTTCTGTATGTTCCTACATTCTCCTATATTTGTAATGTTTATCTTGTACGTATCTCACAACGGGCATATATTGTTTGACAATTAAAAAAAAGACTTAAATACACTTTACACTTAGAAACCCACATACGTAAACTGTGAAAGCCCATACCCCCAAACTTAGATATTCAGGTATGTATGTAAACTTTCTTTCAAAACTATCATCACACTATTGTTGACATTACTCAAAATATGCTTTGCATTTTCTTTGTAGCTTGTGGCACCTTCCTGAAACGTCTACGACAGTGAGGAGCATTGATCGTGCCAAGTTGTTTGTTTTGTCGTTGTTATTGTTAGTTGTGGAAAAAGCCAAGTTGCATGCATCTTATGGCAGGGCTATCAGGTCAAAGGGACCACCATCTGTGTTAAAAGGGAAGGAACCGAAGCTGTAGAATATTACCTCTGAGTGCTAACCGGCCACAGGTGACACAAATGAAATGATCATCGCGATCGTTGTGTTAAGGTCTGGCCCTAAGATGAATACGGCATTTTCAGAGTGGAATTGTCTCACCCACGTGAGATAAATAAAGGCCTCCAGAGCATAACAGAGAGAATTTGCTAAATAATAACTCAGCTGCTCTGGAAGTGCGAGCTTCTTAAAGAACCATCCCACTTAACTGTTGTTGGTTTTAACGTATTTGATGGAAAACAAAGATATATTTAATGGACAGAGTAAGCATTTCTCACAAATGAGTGTATGATTTTCTTGTACAGAAATGTATAAACATATGCATATCTGCAAACACACAGGTATCTTACTTTTCCAGAGCTCTTTCTCAACTATTCCTAACACAGCAAATACAAGGTCTGAAGCATTTAAGTGCTCTGAGAAGCTAAAATAGATGTCATAAGTCCATATCCTGCAGCTTTTTTATCCAAAAAGGAAACTGACCAAAACAAGGTAACTCCAAATTTAGCATATGCTCATACTATTTCAAAAATATGCATCCACTTTAAGCCCTTTAGATCATATTTACTTTTACTTTGCATATATTTTTAAACAACCTTGGTTACATAATTTCTCAGCCCAGTGCATATTAGAATCAACAAATTAGACAGAACACAGTGACAGCCTGGTAAATTCAAGGCACGCTGGCAGAAGCAAAAATGAGAAGTGAAGGCTCATTGATGGAGAAGAAGGAAAAACAAGCAGAAAGGCTTAAATAAGCTAGTCTGGGGTCATTTAATGCAGAAGACACTGTTCTTATGGTATCCTGATAGGCCCACGCGATTGCAGGTAAAAATGAAATAGCTTATGTTTATTATAATGAGTTATTACTGAGTCATTATTCAAAAGTCATCTTATACTCAAAAATATTGTTACTTTCATCCTTTTCATCATTCAACTGCCATTTACTGAGCCTGATTTATTTACTTGGCCACGTGCAGGGCAATAAGGATATAAAGATTAAAAAAAAAAAGACCTGGCAGCAGACTTTGAAAAGCTCCCCATTGGTAGGTGGAGACAAATACAGGGAAAAATATATCTGTAACAGCATGAGAGGAACAAAATATGCTATACTAGAACTATGTACAGAGTGCCACAGGGGCAACCAGTTAGAGTCTGAGGATACATACATTACATGAGGGAAAATAACTCCCAATCAAACAAATTTCAATTTAGAAAAGCCATTATGTCAGGGGTCCCCAGCCCCTGGCCACAGACTGGTACTGGTCCGTGGCCCGTTAGAAACTGGACCGCACAGCAGCAGGTGAGCGGTGGGTGAGTGAGCGAAGCTTGGTCTGTATTTACAGCCGCTCCCCATTGCTCGCACTACCGCCTGCACATCCGCCCCTCCCCTCCACAGTCTGTGGAAAAATTGTCTTCCACAAAACTGGTCCCTGGTGCCGAAAAGGCTGGGGACCACTGCATTATGTGATATGCTGCGTTCCCAGGTCTGCCAGATCAGCTAGGCATCATCGCTGTGTGTGACAAATGGCAAATAAGTCTTGTGGACTAAATCCCACTGCTTTAGAGGAAACTGTGCAGGCAGTGGCATACAGGAAGGACATGCCACTCTTAGAAGCAGCTTATAATTTATAAACACAATTACACGCATATAGTCAGAGCCGGGGGCATACCGTTATGGACAAAATCTGAGTGAGGGGCAACCGTGTCTTCTGGTATGCTCTCAGCATCCTTAACACAACTATGCAAGCTATTATGTCACACGTGTTGTCTTCCATTCTAAAGACTTCCCCATAAATTCTAATCCATTTCATTCTACACTCCTCAGACATTCTCCAGATTTTCCTTTTTTCACAAATCCACTGTAGCACTTAATCAGAGGCTGCCTTATCTTGTCATTTAGTCATTTCACTTGCGCATTGTCTGTCTTCTCAGTTAGAGATTGTGAATTCTTAAAGAGAAGGAACTGGTCCTCCTAGGGCTCTTCTGTCTCCTATCTCACCTGGCGCACAGCTAAAGTACAAAGTAGCTACTCAACAAGTAGCTACTACCCTTTATTGAATTTATTATGGAGATGAAATCTTACCAGTGCAGTCAGTGAGATTGCCAAAGCCGTTTCCCGACAGATTACATTCAGTGGCTTAAAATACCCTAGTGGACGGCTTGTCCTCATAGCAGCAGACTGCAAACTCATCCTGTCTACATTTCAAGTCAACATAACATTTATTTATTTATGATTATTAATTATTACTGCAAAGACTAGTAAGTGGTTCTTACTACCTAGTAGATGCAAATAACAGGAGTTTTTCATCTTTATCATTATGAAATTGGGCTGCATGGATGGTTAACAGACACCTGAAAATATACCTAATTGCTGGTGATCTTTACATAAATGCAAAGGAGAGATTTATGTTCCTCGTGAAACAATCTCCTCCCGCGTCACACGACCATTCATAATCTCACTGCAGATCTAGACTGTGACTAATATTTGGCTTTAATATTATAGGTGGTTACCATGGAGGGAATCAGTAAGAGCATAACTGTCACTTCCTTGGAAAAATTTAATCCACAGATGGACCCCAACACTCAGCTGCATTGGTGTCCAAAACTAATGGGGACTTTTTTGCTAAATAAGGACTGATTCAGCCAAAAAGATATACTCTGACTAGAGAAATCTGTATGACGCATTGCTCCAAAAAAGTATGTTTACCCAAGCACTGAATGTTTTGGAACACTAGAATTTTCCTACTAGGGACATAGTGAAAAGTCTCTCTCATTAATTAAAATGCACATTTATATTTTTTCTTTATAAGATGAAGCAATAGAGTTAATCAATGCTATCCTGAATTTACAAAGTTTCAGTTACTAACAAAATTTAATCCTTCATGTTTCCTTATTTAGCTAAATAATTAAGGTGAAAATTCTATTCAGACTGGGAAGCTGCTTATTAAAATAATCAACTTTTCTCTAATATTCTACTGCAACAAATAAGCCTCGCTACATAGCATTACATGGGAGGTGAAAGTGACACTGATGAGAAAGACGACTCTTTGCCCAGATAAATACATATATTTATTTGCCCCCCTCCCATCAGCAAATTTATACAAACAACCATAACCTTGTAACTTTGCATTCATTTCTTTAAAGATTTTTCCTATCATATGAAACTTTCCTGGCCTGGGGTGTATTCAGTCTACTTAGAGTGGCATATTAAAGCAGAACAATTTCAATCCTAATTGCAGAGAAATGGCATCCCTTTCTGGGTGACTGGTTTTGAACTACAGCTCATTACCTGGAAATAAGAGTGTTGCCTCTCTGAATTCCTGTGGTTTGGAAAATTCTTAGCCATCTACAGATACATAGATTGAATCATAGTAGAGAAGAGAACATCTATAGATGATGAATTTCTCCCTCTTTCCATTTAGGTTTAATATGCTTTGAAGGATTAATTGGACCTCTCCCGCCTGTTCCTTAGAAGAAATCCATGAGGAAACCCATTTCAGAGGAAGCTTATTGCAGTGCAGTGAGCTGTACCTAATCCTCTGTCCTCTGGTTATGCAGTTAGCCCCTCTGTCTCCAGGCTCTTTTAGCTTTAGGCTACAGCCTGGCTTTCTATACATCCATCTCTTTTGCAGAGTTGATCCAAACGGTCTATAAATAACACTTGGCTTAACACAAGTTAAATTAGACCTCCCTGGTGTGAAGCATTATTCCCACGGACAGGACTTTAAAAGGCAAGACAGTTGGTACCAGGGCTCGGACTACTGTACTACCTCAGCAAATGGAATGAAACAGCAATGCGCTTGGCTATCAGAGAGACACCGCGCGCGCAACCTGTTCCAGACCCTTTGAATCTCAGCGTCTTCCTCGGTGCTAGGAAAAGTGGCCCACTTGCTAAGGCAGGATTAAGAGCGATCTGCAAAACCCAAGCGTATTTCACCAGCACCTCCTAGGGGCCGCGTGCGGGTATGAGGCTCGGAGGTGGGTCCAGGCGCAGACCCTTTCCTTGAAGTGTCAGTTTCACTCTCCCATACGCACAAATCCAGCCGGGCTGTGCAGCCCAGAATACGAGCTAGTTTGTTGAAGTAGTTTGGCGTCTCTAGGAGGCCTTTCAGAGGTTTAAATAAACTGCGCGGAAGACACATTTGATCGCTTGAGGAAATACACATTCAACACACACACACACACACACGGATTTCAAACTTGGGGACTCCTAAATATCCTTTAAGAGCAAAGCTGCGTTATGACACCAAAGTACTCAGACACACACACACACACACACACACACACACACACACACGGTTTAATCTGTAACGTTCCAGGGTCCACACCCGGTTCGCGCTGAAGCTGACGGAGCTTCTGAAAGGGTCTCTGGAAAGGGTCTACATGCTCTTGCCTGGCTGCTGGGAAGGAGGGCTGGGAGGCGCTGATGCGCGGCAGCGCTGAGTGTCTGTAGGAGTCGCCGTTCCAGAGAGTTCATTACTCTTTAATTGCTCTGATTTTAGATCAGCAGAGCGTGCCGGGCGCTGGTGCAGACAGAGATTGAGGGCGGGCCCTGCGAGAGCGAGCGAGCGAGCGGTTCACCCTTCCGAGCAGTCTAGGCGCTTCGTAAGTAATTGACCCAGAGCCGGGAGGAGGGATAGCTTCTTCTCCCAGGCAGCTGCAACCCTCGCGCGCGTCTGAATCCCGCTGGGTTCTGCGAGCCGGTCGCGGTCCCCGTTTAATTCGCGGCTCTTCAGCGCACCGCTGGTCCTGGGGGGGTGGGGGGTGGGGGGGGGCGGGCGGATTCAGAGGGTGGGAGGGGGGTGAAGGGAGAAGAAGACGCGCCCCGGCTGAAAGGCTGAAATGCAAGCCTCCCCGGCTGCCACCGCTTCTCCCGGACCCTGGCACCTCGCGAGCCTCTGGGGGCGCACGCCCCGCCCCGCAGCCACAGACGACAGAAGAGGGCAAGTGTAGGGCTGGCGAAGGGGTTGGAAGCTTTGCCCAAGGGCCAGGCTGCCACGAGGCAGCCGCAAGAGCCCGGCCGCGGAGCTTCCCACCTGCTGCCGGCCGGGCCGGGGCGCAGCTTCCCCCTCCCTTGCGCGGCCGGACCGGCGGCTGGGGCGCGGTGGAGGGGGGCGGGGGCCGGACGGGAAGGAAGCTGCGGCAGGTTCTCCCCGGCGGCAGCCCCGCGGCCGCGGGCGCAGCATCCTCCCTCCCCGCGCGGTCCCCGGGGCCAGGCGCGCTGCGATTGGCCGGCGCGGCCGGGGGCGGGGCCAGGCGGGCCGGTGGCTCGCGACGCCTCAAAAGAGCCCAGGAAAGCTCAGAGCGCCCTGGAGCCCCGGCCAGCGCGCAGCCCGCCCGGCGCCGGCAAGCTGGGTCTTGGGAATGCTGGTTCGCCCTGGCTCGCTCGCTTGTACAAACTCCTGGATCTTACATGCCTCTGTAACCCCCCACTTCCACGCCATGTCCCCATGCTCCTGCGCCGGCAACAGGTAAGGGCTGCTGTGTGTTTTCTTCCCTCCTTTCCTCTCGTTGCCTGTGCGTCCCGGGGAGTGGACTCGGGCTGCCGTCTCCGACCCTCCCCTGCCCCGCCGCCCCAGAGGTGCCCAGCTGTCACTCTGCCTTAGCGCTCACCCACGCTCCGGAGTCCCAGACCATGCCTATAGAGTTTGTGCGCGCACCAGAACACCCCCAGAGCTAAAAATACTGAGACATGCTTGGAACAGTTGAGCAATAGAAACAGATTTCTCTGCAGCATCTGTTTGTGCTCATAACTTCCAATGCACCAGCTGTAGCGAGATACTGAGTTTGGAGACAAGGGCGAGGGAGCCTCTGTTCGCTCTCGCTCTAAGGGGAAAAAAGGGGGGGAGCGGGTGCGTCTAGAGTACTGGTCTCAGACTTTGGCAAACCTGGGGACGCAGCGCTAGATCTGGATCCTTGGTGTCTTCCCCCCCACCCCCGCCCCTTTGTCATTGCTTCAAGTGTAGCTTCGAGTACCAAACCCAGCGAGCGTCTCAAAGTTGCTTTGCTGGGGAAGAGAGCGGGAGCTCGCGTTGGATTTCAGCCGGAAGACAGCAAAACTTTCACATCCTATGTCACTCTCCCCTGAGCAACTTGTTATTCTTTGTAATAATAATATTAACACCGAAATTGGAAGACAGTGTGGTTTCAGGGAAGCATAGTGGTCAAACGACTTGATTCTGCAAAAGATTGCATCATAACATAGAGTCATCATGACAGTTGGAAAAAAAATCGAGATAGGAAACGGGTAGTTTATCGTCTGTGTCTGGGTAATCCTATCAGTAGGATGGTAACTGGAATACCTGTGAAACCTGGGGATTTTCATAAACTCAGAATTTACCTTTTAGGAAACAAGGCATTATTTGAAAACGTGTTTTGGGTATGCGAGGAGTGCATATTGCTTTGTACCACTTGTTTTCTTTTCGCGTTAATAATCGGTAGGCTGTCAGATTTCCTCTCGCTAACCGCTGTTGTGTGTCTGCTGTATGTTACCTGTACACTTGCTAGCTTTTTCCTGCTCGCTTCCAACCCTGCGCCAAGTGTTTTGTTTATATTTGCCATTATCCGGAAAAATCCCCGGCTCAGGAGTAAGAGATGTTACTTTAAGGATGGTGGGAGGGGTGAGAGTTGGGGTCAAGGTCATGTCACTTTACTTTCAGCCCCTCCCCCTCCCCATTTGCTGGCACTTCCTTTTGTATTATTGCTCTCCATAGGGATATTTGTTCCGAGCTCTTGTGAATGTGGCGTTAAAACCACACACACACGCACACACACACACACACACACTCGCTATTTCTACTTCCTTCAGACTTTCTGGTTGTAGAATCCTGGTTAAGCTGTAGAGTCCTTGTATGACTTTTGCGTAGCATGGGAGACTGACCATGTCTTTACCTGAGCAGCCGGACTGTTTCAAGCTTTTTCTTTTTAGTGTATATTTTTTTGTTGGCCAAAGAGGTATATTTTTCAGCATGTGCACATGTTGAGTGAGGCTACCTGCATTGTTGGGTGTAAAAGTTATAGGGCTCACGTAGACGAGTGGGGTATCCCGCCTCCCTTACCGCCCCTCCCCCTCCCTTCTGTTGACTGAGCCTCTGAGAGGTTGCTTTGCTAGGCCTAGAGCTCTAATAGCAACAGTGTGCCCAGAGCACACTCAGGCCGGTCTGTATGGCGTCAGCAGGGGAATAGCTTCTCTAGACACATCAGCCGACCTCTCTTTCATCCCAGGGCACTTTCTTTCACCATCCTTATTTCCTACCCTTCCTTAGAAACTTTCTTATTTGCTCCACGCCCACGAACCCTATGAGGGGACACCACTTATTCTCATTTATTCTTCATGGTTTACATGTTTCTCTTCTTTTATACTCCGTACTGGGAATATTTCCTTTTATGGTAAAAATGCTTTGGATGCATTCATTTTACACCGTGTTGTCTCCTCGACCGTGTATGTGGATCCACAGCTCTCTTTCCTTTAACATCTACCTTGAGAGTGAAGCCCTGAACTATTTTTTGCCATTGCTCAGGCTTCATTTTGGCTCGGCCTATAAATAGTCTTAACATGAAGAGCACCACATGTAGCCTCTCAGTTTCCCAGGAATACTTTCTACCTCATTGGTTATAGCCTGGGTAAAAATGATGATCTGTGTCTGTTACATTTACATCGGGCCCCTAAATACTTTAGCTGAAAACGGGGGAATTGACACATTGTTCATCAACCGAGTATCAATTCTCCCGAGTTGTGCCCCATCGAGGACTCCAATCACGTGACGTTTTCATCTATTCTTAATTAAGAACGTATCAAGAACAGAGCCCTAAAATGAAGTTACACGAAAGCCCTATTCCTAATTAAAGTACTTTCCCCAGATGCTCATGAATCGGTGATTTTCAGTGTGAGAAGCGCGGGCGAGGAAGTTTTCTGGTTGCTTGCGGCCGCTCAGGCATGCGGGCAGGTTAATAGGAAAGACATTCTTCAGAGCGGAGTATTAAGACAATTACCCTCTCACACGTTGGCAGGTGCGAGAGGGTAATCAGCAGCTCACCAGAGTCTGAATGCACATCATGTGTGTGCGCACATATACACACGTAAATCTGTTTCGGAGCATACCTGCTGGAAGTGACAAAAGTTTCCATTTTTGCCAAAAAAAATCCTTTTTTCCCCCTCTCCAGGCAGAAATGGTAGAATTTCTAAATGATGCTCCACATATGGAAACAAATCCTGTCATTAGCAATGGAAATAAGACAATAATAGTTGCTCGATACAGGCTCTTTTCAAGATTCTAAATGTGGAAAGCTATTCGTAGGAAGCTGGTAGTGTGTGTTTTGTGGAATTCAAGCTAATGTCCTGGGGTCAAGATTTTTGGAAAGTCGTAATTCAGTCTTTAGATTTCATATGGTTGTTATGCTTTAATCTGGAAAGAGTGCAGAAATAAGTCAGAAGAAATTTGAGACTGTCTACTCATGGGCCCTGATGGTAACTCAGATGGAAGGATTGTTTTGAATCATGAAAAGGGAATTTCTTGGTGTCAGCTTATAAGATTCTGAAGTCACACAGAGCTCAGGGATACAAGCACTATTTAAATGAGGCCTCACTCGCCCCCCCTTCTTGGAAAATGCACCTGCATTCAGTGTCATGTCGTGATCTCTGTTTTTGTGTAGAAATGCTTGGCAACTTCATACGGGCCGAGTGAGCTGAAATCACTGTTTAAAAAAATTCTTTCCGTGTCCAGGATCTAGAACCCTGAGGAATAGGAGTCTTGTTTCTTTTGTCCAAGTACAAACTTCATGGGGAAGCAGACAAAACATTGAAGCAGGTGGAAGGCTGGGAAGGCACAGCAACTTCTTTTTATAAAGTAATTCAAAGGCACTTTCAAATCAGGCACACTTAGGTGTCAAAAGCTGCCAAAGTGTAACACACATTGCAATTTTCACAGATGACTAATCTCAGGAAAAATATGTTGGGGCGCATTCTTGCATAATAACTTGGATAAAAAGGGAGAAGTGAAAAGACTGTAACAAGACATTTTCAAAGACAATGCACCTTGCCTCTCTTTAAGGGGGTGCCCGAAACAGATCAATGATTTGCTCTCTTTGTTTGCAGTTGGCTTGGCTGAACAGTGGTTCTGTTAAGTGCTTAATCTGAATGTGGCTTGGGGGGAGAAAGAAAAAGTGGAGTCTTCGTCATCAGGGCTTCGACAGATTTCTGATCCTGTCCATCTGTTGTTCATTGACCCCTTTAATACAGGAGAGAGATTTGGTGGTTTGAAAGTCGAGCATCACTTTTATTCTCAGATCTGTGCTATATTCATTTTTTTAATTTGTATTTGGTCAACAAGACACCTAGACTTTCTCCTAGGCTTTTGTGAGTCCAGGAAAAACGAGTTTCTTGGAGCAAAATTGGAAAGTCAAAGTCAATGGGTGGGTTTTACCTGGGCCGGGGTGGGGAGAGATGGAGCAGGAGGAGAAAGCTGAAAACTACTATTTGTTCTCATTAAGTAAAGGTGAGTGCGTTCTCCATAGGAACAGAGAGCAAGCAGCGGCACTGGAAGTGAAAAGTCAGCTGAGGGACCCTTATGATTTACTACTGCAAAGTCGTCTCTGTTTGGGAAAACATAGACTTGGACTTCCACGAAATGAGTTCCAGCCTTATGTCAATCCGCTAAAGACCTGGTCCTTGGGCACAAAGGTGCTTACTTCCTAGCCTGTCATCACACATGACAATCCCATCTCCAGAGACTTTCAGGACTCTCATTGCTAGGCAACAGGATCTCTCTGTATCCTCCAGAGTAAACCTGTGTCTTCAAGTCAGAATCACTTGCGCTAACAGAGATGTTATCAGGCGTTTCTGCCTAGTGGCCGCTTTCAGTGTGTGAAGTGACGGAATAAGCCCAAACAGTCTCCAGAAACTGGGATCCCTTTCAGATGATTAGAAGGGCTGTCTGCTCAGTTTTATCCTTTAAACAAAATAGTCGGTGCTTTTGGATTTCAACTTGTCATCAAGGGCTCTCATATTCTCTCAACATGCACCTGCTGTTCAATTAATATTAACGTTCTGCGTTCATGCGAAATGCTCTCCCGACATGTCCGCGTTCTTAAAGCTTCATGGCAAACCTTGGAGTTAGAAAGTCTTTCTTCTGCCTAATCACCTGGGACCCCCAGCAAGTAGCGAAGGCAAAGGAAGAGAATAAGAGGAGAGAGGTAGCTCTGTAAAGTAGAATATTCCAGATCACTGGCAAAAAATAGGGGAAGGGAGACCTGAGATTTCAGCTGAAAGACTGTCACGAACAACTATCTCTTCTGTGTTTAATGACTTCATGCTTCTAAATAATATAAGAAAACATTTTCTTTTCTGTCTATTTCTCTGGGGCTACAAGGAAACGAAAAACCCAGTAATTCAACGTAGAGGACATTTATCTATATCTGACCCTGTGTCTGGCTAGGAAATGTTGCCTTAGGGAGTAGACTTCATTTTTCCATGACTTCTTTTGTAACGAACGATCTCTCTCTCTCTCTCTCTCTCTTTTTTTTTGGTAGGACCTGTTCTCTGGATGTCAGCTGAGTTACTAGGGTGACTCTGCACGCCAGGAGAGAGACCTTGGTAGAAAGAACCTTAAGGCTCTTGGAGACCCCCATCTCTCCTTCTTTTCTGTGTGTGTGGGTCTTCACTGAACATTCAAACCTGTTTCTCCAAAGGGTTTTGCAAAAACTCAGACTGTTTTCCAAAGCAGAAGCGCTGGCGTCCACAGCAGAAGTGATGGGCAGCGTCCGCACCAACCGCTACAGCATCGTCTCTTCGGAGGAGGACGGCATGAAGCTGGCCACCCTGGCGGTGGCCAATGGCTTTGGGAACGGAAAGAGTAAAGTCCACACTCGACAGCAGTGCCGGAGCCGCTTTGTGAAGAAGGACGGCCACTGCAACGTGCAGTTCATCAACGTGGGCGAGAAGGGCCAACGGTACCTGGCGGACATCTTCACCACGTGTGTGGACATCCGCTGGCGGTGGATGTTGGTTATCTTCTGCCTGGCTTTCGTTCTCTCCTGGCTGTTTTTCGGCTGCGTGTTTTGGTTGATAGCGCTGCTCCACGGGGACCTGGACGCATCCAAGGAGAGCAAAGCATGCGTGTCCGAGGTCAACAGCTTCACGGCCGCTTTCCTCTTCTCCATCGAGACGCAGACCACCATAGGCTACGGCTTCCGCTGCGTCACAGACGAGTGCCCCGTGGCTGTTTTCATGGTGGTCTTCCAGTCCATCGTGGGCTGCATCATCGACGCCTTTATCATTGGCGCGGTCATGGCCAAGATGGCCAAGCCCAAGAAGAGAAACGAAACCCTGGTCTTCAGCCACAATGCCGTGATCGCCATGAGGGATGGCAAGCTCTGTCTGATGTGGCGGGTGGGCAACCTTCGGAAAAGCCACCTGGTGGAAGCTCACGTGCGAGCACAGCTCCTCAAATCCAGGATTACTTCCGAAGGGGAGTACATCCCCCTGGATCAAATAGACATCAACGTCGGCTTTGACAGCGGCATTGACCGCATATTTCTGGTGTCCCCCATCACCATCGTCCACGAGATAGACGAGGACAGCCCTTTATACGATTTGAGCAAACAGGACATCGACAACGCGGACTTTGAGATCGTGGTGATACTCGAAGGCATGGTGGAAGCCACGGCCATGACCACGCAGTGCCGGAGCTCGTACCTGGCCAACGAAATCCTCTGGGGCCACCGCTACGAGCCCGTCCTCTTCGAGGAGAAACATTACTACAAAGTAGACTATTCGAGGTTCCACAAGACTTACGAAGTACCCAACACTCCCCTTTGTAGCGCCAGGGACTTAGCCGAGAAGAAATACATCCTCTCCAGCGCTAATTCCTTTTGCTATGAAAATGAGGTTGCCCTCACAAGCAAAGAGGAAGAAGACAGTGAAAACGGGGGTCCCAGAGAGCACGAGTACGGACACACCCCCTGACATAGACCTTCACAACCAGGCAAGTGTACCCCTAGAGCCCAGGCCCTTACGGCGAGAGTCGGAGATATGACTAATTCCTCCTCGGGAATAGTTACTTTGAAACGCAGTCTGTTGGTCAAAGGCCCAAAGCAGTTACGCAGACGACGGTACTGGTGAAGAGGTGGTTTGAGACAAGTGACCACGAGGGACTGAGGCTAGCACGATGCTTTCAAAGAAAGACTGTAGGCTCAGAGATGAACCTAAAGCACTAAACATGCCTGCCCCCCCGTGACCCGATGGCACATAACACGTTGTAGAATAAGTTATGGGATGTTTATGTCTTGTCTTGTGTTTTCATACCAAACTTGAACTTGCAGGCAAGCCTTGGTTGGTTGGGTATTTGACGTCTCCAGAATGCTTCTCTTTAGGGAACAAGAATGTTTTTAAATGGCATCACATTTTTAAATGTTTTCAAGGCAAGACTCTGCCTTAACTTTTGAAAAGCTGCTAACTACACGAACACACGTTGTACTGTTGCAGTGTAGTTTTTCTTGTGTGTAATTTAAAAAGTCAGTGTTGAACTTTCTTGAGAGCTCATGGTATGCGCTTCAAAGTGGCAGGTATTTGGCTGTTAGTTGCCAAAACGGGAGCCTGATTTTTTGAGGCCAGTAATTTGTTTGCTAGAATTGATTTCTCTCTCTCTCTGTCTCTCTCTGTCTCTCTCTGTCAATCTCTTTCCGGTTACATAAGGGCATTATGTAACACTAGCCAAATGGTAGCCTCTGGGTTGTTGTTATTGGGTTTTTTTTTTCTCCATGATGTTAATGGGTGATCTCAAATTTTAAGTTAGACTACCTGAAATAAATACCAAAGAGAATGCACATTTTTGCACAGTGGAGCTTATACTAAAAAGGAAAGAAAGCCCCACGGCTGCCTTGAAATCAAGAGACAATAACTTTGAACCTCAGCAAGACCATGAACTGCCCTCTCCTTTTGCACCTTATTCAGAAAACAGAACATCACACACACAGTCGAGTAAGTGCCGTGCTTTACGTCTCTGTTCCTTCATGTAACTTTCACGTTATAGGAGGAAGAAGACAGGGGAAGAAAAGTTCACACGCACGCGATATAAACATCTTTTCTTTCCTTCGAGGTGGTGCTAGCCAGGTGAACGCATACGACGTTGAGAGACGGTGATGTGCCCTTAGATTTTTTTCTGGGTTTTTCCATTTTTTGCACATTCCAAAATTTATTCCAGAAGACAAGACCTAGGTTGAAATGAGTTGGCATCCTTGACGCTGAGCCATCCAGCTTGAAAGATCAATAGGTTTTATACCCCTGTGGCTGAATTCCTTGCCCTGACACAATGTATTCATTGCCCTGGTACATCTCCAGCTTAACTGCATCTTCCAAAAGATGCCACGCCTGGCCTCTAGGCTGGCTCTTACGATCAGGCTGTCTGGACTGAGTCCTACAGCATACGAGGGGGCTGTGAATGCCGAAGTGGGAAGGTGGGAAGATGCCGAAGAGCCATTTTGACATAGCTCATCAGCTCAAGTATTCAGGAGGGAGGGGAACATTCCTTTTTTTTTTTTTTTTTTTTTTTTTCCTAATGGTACAGAGTAGGAATGAAAATGTCTCAGTAATTTAGGGTCAACAAGAGCCATAAAAATTCTAAGAGACTCACAAGTAAAGGAGATAATGATCTAAAAGGGTCCTTTCCCCTTGATGGATGCGCGCTCATGACTGAATCCGAGCTGACCCCTTTTGCCCGTGGAGCCCTAGAGCAGGCTACTTAGGGCGCATTGTTTTCCAGAAGCCTCTCCCGCCTGGCTGCCTGACTTGCTAGAAACATTTTGTTTTGTCTTGTTTTCCGCTCTAGCTCAACGTAATGGAACTCTCTTTTGGTTTAAAGTTCCTTATTTGTGAATTCTGGGGTTGCTGACTTTTCTTTTTAATTGGCGTCTCAAAATCAACTCTCTTACGGTATTATATCCCTGTATGCCATTAAAAAACAGCTTGTTCTAGAATCCTGTATTTTGTAAACTGTTGTCTGTGATGGTCTCTGGTTCTTGAACAGCCATATCTGAATGCGGTGCCTGCAATAATCGGACAGTCTCTGCTGTTCTCAGCCTTCAGAGTTGATGGGTTTGAACACTGTGGAGTTATTTTCACTGAAACCAAGTTAGAGATATCAAGCAAGTGGATGTTATTTTAAGTCCAAACTTAAAGGCAGATTAGGGAAGTTGTTTAGAGAGTTGGAGGGATTGCGTGGATACAGAATTTACATTCTTCTGTAAATGGCAAATGTTCGGCCATTGACAGAGGATGCTGACGGTTTCAGCTGCTGCTACTTCGATATTTTTGCAAAGGAAAATAATCAAACCAAAGAGTATTCAGTGGTCTGTAAATTAAATGATGATTCAGTGGAGAATGGGGGTGACCACAGAAAAGGCGCCTTCCCATCACACAGCTCTGCCACTTAAAAAGACTTGAGATATTTGAAAGGGGGTGGGTAGGGGGCAAGAATGAGGGAGGGAACTCTTGCAACTCCTTTCTGAAAAAGAGAAAAAAAAATCTAAAATTTCTGGTGCACAGGTTTGTTTTTTTTTTTCAAGAAAATTTTGCAGAAGCTATGTTTTTAAATTGTACATTTTATAAAGTTTATCAGATATTTTCATATTTAAAGCCACATGTAAATAGAAATGTAAAGGGAAAAAAGTTGCCATAGAAAGCATGATTTCACTGCAGCCATTTCTGAGAGCTAGTACCTATATGCTACCGGTTAGCATGGTTTTAGCAAATATTTACCAGCCTTATAAGGTTCGTATTGCTATGTTCTTCTGTTATTTATTTCAGCATGGACTGTTGATTTGAAAGCTTTTTCTAGTTATTAGTATTTTCACAGTGACAAGCTTTAAATGGCAATTTTTTTTTTTTTTTTTTGTCAAGAGCCAAGACACAGGTAATGCACAACGGTTTTTGTTTTTGCTGCATTTTACCTTCAAAACATTTGTCATTGACTGGGTTTCCTTAATTAGTGCACACATGTCATTAGAATGCAGGTTGAAGAGACTCACTGTGAATATCTGGGGTCTGTTCCGGGATCTGTGTTGGCTTCTCCGTGACAAGCAAACCCCCACTGAATTTGCTTAGGAATTATTCCCTTTTAAAGAATTTTTGCCCATATCTAGATGGGCATTATATTTTTGGGAGGGGGACTAGATTCCTGGTTATCCTATTTTTAAAGAAAAGGTAGACAAAGTAAATTCTATTTTGATTATTGAGAAAGGAATAGTTTTCTATCCCTCTAAGAGTATACTTGAATCAGACATTTTAAGGATGTCACCCATAACTCTGAAACCATTTACAAATTCCTGGCGAAAGTTTGTTTTATCTTTTTTTTTTTTCAATTCTATCAATGCGTTATTTCTTCCCTTCACTTCCTTTCTTCCCTGTCAACTCCCACCTCAAACCTTGATGTTTATTCTATGAGTTCTGTCCCCTAAATCACGTCACTCTTACAAAAAACGAATGTCGGTTCATATTGGATGATAAGCCACTCAGTAAAGGTAAAAAGCTTGTTCTGAGAAACAGAGTGAGTGTTTTTTCACTCTGTGTCCAATAATGTTAAGGTGAAAAAAAAAAAGAAGAAGAAAACAGTGTTGCATAGTCACTCACTCCCAACTAGAATCCCTTTTCTACTTAGGTTGGGTTTCAGCTCTGGGGCTGCGGTGAATTGAACAATCCCGGCCTTTGACAATCGTGAGAGTTATTATTTTCCCGTTTGCTGTCTTTTTGTATCTAAAGTCTTCCTAATGTACTGCACAAACCATGGATTGTACATATTTTTATATATTGTCTTATTTTATTATTTCTAAATAAAAAATTAAAAATTGAAAACAAATCAGTGCAAGAATCTTTGGGCTCCCTGTATGGTTACCGTAGCATCCCTGAGATAGAAAGCAAAGGTTCCCAAACAAGAGGGCATAAACCCTGATAGTTTGGATAAATAGAACCAATCACCGAAACAGGTGTGGGGGGCAGATTACTTTAATCCAAGTAAGAGGAAGTCAAGCTTGTATTTTGTTTCTGGACAGAATGGCTAGATAGAAAAGACCGAGAAACAAGCAAACAAAACTAACAAAACGTGTAAGGTTTAGATTTTGAGTCTCTGTGCTGACAACAGGAGTTACTCTTTATTGAGCCTAACTGGGTAGGGTTCTGGCTTTCTATTATTTCATTCCCCCGAAACCAAATCAGGTTATTATATTCTCGTGTAATAGATCAGAGTTGGCAAATATGTTCCCTAAAAGGCCAGATAGTAAATATTTCTGGCTTTGTGGAACAGTCTTTGTCAGAACTATGCAGCTCTGCCCTGGTACTACAAAATCAACCACGGAGAATACAACAGCAAATGGTGCGGCTGTCTGTCAATAAAACTTTACTTATACAAACGGCTGGAGGGCCAGATTTGGCACATGGTCTGTAATTTATTGACCTCTGTTATACAGGAAGAAACTGAGGCTGGATTTGAAAGCTAATAAATCATCGAGCGGGTATTCAAATTCAGGTTTTATGTGCTTCTAAATTTAGTTTAATCCACTAAGCTATAGAGCGTTTCAGGGTACCAAGGTACCAAGGATCTGTGGTCTCAGAGAAAATGTCAGCTCCTCTGGCAAATTTCAAATAGCTTAACTGTTTTCCACCATTGGAAACACTGAGGAAAATCCCCATCCTGAAATATGGGTTGCTCCTTATTATTTTTCCTTTAACAAATATTTTTCTTTTAACAAAGCCCTTACTAGGTTTTGAAGATGGTTCTACATTCTTTATGAGTATTGAATAATTTAATCTTAAGAGCAGCCCTGTGGAGTGTGCGTGATTATTATCCCTATTTAAGAAATGAGGGGACTTCCCTGGCAGTCCAGGGGTTAGGACTCTGTGCTACCACTGCAGAGGGCCCGGGTTTGATCCCTGGTTGGGAAACTAAGATCCCACAAGCCATGCGGTGCAGCCAAAAAAAAAAAAAAGGAAATGAGGTCACTGAGGCCCAGAGAGGTTGAGTATCTTGTGTAAGCACACACAGCTAGTAAGTATTAGAGCTGAGCTTTAAACTGAGGCCATTTAATTTGCAGCAACATGGATGGATCTAGAGATTATCACACTGAGTCAAGTAAGTCAGAGAAAGACAAATACCATATGATATCATTTATACGTGGAATCTAAAATATGACACAAATGAACTTAACTATGAAACACAAACAGACTCACAGACATAGAGAACAGACTTGTGGTTGCCAAGTGGGGAGGTGGGGGAGGGATGGATTGGGAGTTTGGGGTGAGCAGATGCAAACTATTACTATATATAGAAGGGATAAACAGCACGGTCCTACTGTATAAGCACAGGGAACTGTATTCAAGCTCCTGGGATAAACCATAATGTAAAAGAATATGAGAAAGAATGTACATATGTGTATAACTGAATCACCTTGCTGTACAGCAGAAATTAACACAACGTTGTAAATCACCTAGATTTCGATTAAAAAAATAAACGGAGGCCATTTAGCGCTGGGCTGAGCTTTTTATCATTATACTACGCTTTCCATTTGGAGGCATTCTTGGGAAAAGTTTCATCATTTCGTTTCAGGCCTCTCTGCTTCTCAGTTTTTATTCTCCTTGGTGATGAAAATGCATTCTTTTTCTCGGCGTAGGAGACTATACATGAGCACCCACCTCCTTCATAACCTGCTCTACAATTGCTCCCTTGGTTCCTGAGGAGAGAGGACAACTCACAAAGGTAGATTAATTACAAATAAGCATCAGTTGTGGGATTTAGGTAAATTTCAAACTTCAGATTAATTTCAGTTAACTAGGAATCGCTGAGGTCTGTCCCGAGGTGAAACCACAAAGCTCTGTTACTAACCAAACGGCAGGCACCTCACCACATCACACACTTCTGCTTTCCTCCAGCTGTGGGCCGCCAAAGGTGTAACATGATCCGCTTGGTGATTGGTCCCATTAAACAAGATACAGGATGGTAACTCCAGACAACAGGTTGAGTGCTATATGAGTCCCACCTCTACTTTAAAAAAAAGAAAATTAAATTGTACAAAAAGAAAAGGCGAGGGTAGAATTTCAGAGGTTTTCTGCTTAGGCCTTTTCAGTGAAAGCCAAGCAAGGCCTCCCAACTCCAGCCTCTTTAAGCAACAACCTCTAGATAATACTCACAAAGAAGAAAACATGTTTCTCTCTAGAAATTTCCATATTAAAGCTCGAAACACTGACTACATCAATCAGATTTGCTTTCCCCAACTAAAAGAAACGAAATAAAAAGAGAAACCTAGCTTTTTGCATTTTGAGTGAGCAAAGGAGCCTAGTGACCTGATGATTTGAGCCACTATATGAGGTTTGTTATAATGACTTAAACATTTTTATATAATTATAAGGTGATACCTGCAAGGCATGGGTGAATAAAACCATCATAGTACCTGGCTCTGGAATAGGTTGACCAGCTGTCCTGGTCTGTTTGGGACACAGGGTTTCCCCAGGATGCAAGACGGGCAGTCCTAGAACTGGAAAAGTCAGTCATCTGCTTTGGAGGCTAGAGGAGTACAAGTGTTGGGAAAGTGAAGAGAGAAAAGGTGAGCCAGACTCAGCACAAGTGTTACTAAATAGTAAGAATAATAATGATGGATAATTACACATAAGTGGTTCTCTTGGAATAACTGAAATTGCCTCGAGGGCATTCATTGTTTTGGAGGAATGGTTTGCTAAAATATTATACAATTCTCTGCCTCATTCAAAAAATAGTGGGTATTATTTAACGTTTCCTTATGTGGTTCAAGCTACTAGGTGCATCTCTTCCTGGTGGGGTGTGCTTTGAAGTCTGTCCATTAAACAATCAGCTACTATTTTGTCCTTAGCACCATTTAGGTTCTTTTTTTTTTTCCGTACGCGGGCCTCTCACTGTTGCGGCCCCTCCCGTTGCGGAGCACAGGCTCCGGACGCGCAGGCTCAGCGGCCATGGCTCACGGGCCCAGCCGCTCCGTGGCATGTGGGATCCTCCCGGACCGGGGCACGAACCCGCGTCCCCTGCATCGGCAGGCGGACTCTCAACCACTGCGCCACCAGGGAAGACCCCATTTAGGTTCTTGCTTCTCTCTGCTGTTTTGAGGAAATCAGATAATCCATTATAAAGACTATATGACTAATAATAGCCAGAAAGGTACAGGTGAGACACAAAAGACCTGGCTTGAGCGTAGAGTTTTTGTGGTGATGGTACTAATTTTCAGAGACCTTTTTTATTTCAAGTGTGAAATTACATTCTGAATGGTTGACTCTGTTAATGGGTTTGACTTCTAGAAAATTCTATTCAGTTTGACCAAAAATTTATTGAGGAATTATTATATGGTACTGGTTACTCAAAACTTTCTGTATGGATTTTGTCTTCAATAGGACACAGTTTGGAAAAAGGGTGGTACCATTGTATATTCATTTTGTCTTAAAACTGAGTTTTATATACAGAAAGTCTCTGTATAATTATAAGTGCCAATTGTTGAATACTTATGACTTATTAGGCACTGCACAGAGATCTTCACTTGATTAAATATTTTTACAGGGTTGTGACCATGGATTCAAATATTTCTGCAACACCTTATTGGGAATCATTTGAGGTAGTTTTGTAAAAACTTTGCCCCCTAAGATGCTGTTCCTTTACTTCTTCCCGCTAAATGACCGCTCTGACCCCAGACACTGCTTAGATTAGGTCTGTGAAATTATCCTCGCCTTTGGGCAAGTATCTGGGTTCCCTGCTGTATAACGAACAAATGAATCAAATCTCACACTGTGTCGTTCTATTTGGCTTTTGTTTTTCAAATTTTTGCTAAAACACTTGTATGTCTAAAGTCCCAGTTAAGCAACGTTTTATTTGATCCTGCAAACAAAGAGAGCATGTTTCACTAAATAGCATCTAGGAGTTTCCTTTAAAATATATGAACAGCTGCATTAGGCACTTAGACCCATGAAAACAGATTATTTACCAATAGAGACATTTCAAAGGCAAGTGTGGACACATCCCTGACAACACTTGGCAAAGCACCCTCAGATGGCAACCATTCATACAAGAACTCAGGAGAGAGGCTTCCCTGGTGGCACAGTGGTTAAGAATCTGCCTGCCAAGGCAGGGGACACGGGTTTGATCTCTGGTCCGGGAAGATTCCACATGCCGCGGAGCAATGAAGCCTGTGCACCACAACTACTGGGCCTGCGCTCTAGAGCCTATGATCCACAACTACTGAGCCTGCGTTCTAGAGCCCACGAGCCACAACTACTGAGACCGCGAGCCACGACTACTGAAGCCCGCGCTCCTAGAGCCCATGCTCCGCAACAAGAGAAGCCACCGCCATGAGAAGCCCTCGCACTGCAACGAAGAGTAGCCCCCACTCGCTGCAACCAGAGAAAGCCCGCACGCAGCAACAAAGACCCAACACAGCCAAAAAATAAAAATAAAAAATAAATAAGTTTATTAAAAAAAAACAGAACTAAGGAAAGTGGATCCTCCGTGCTGAGGTTTTCTTCAGTCCTGCCATGAGCTCTTGGTGGTCAGAGGTGTCCTCCCTTCCTTTGCAGGCTCCGCTGAAAGTTACAGCCTGCATCACTTGGGCACATCCAGTCAATGAGGCAGCTGAAGAAGATGCCCCAGGGTTGCCATGGAAACGGAAAGAAGCATCGAAGCACCTTCTCCTGCATACTCCTTAATTTAATCTGAGTGACTTTATTCAAGAACCAAAAATAAAACGTGCACCAGGATGTAATTATATAAAGAGCTGTGTTGGATGATAAATACCGTATGTACTTTTGCCTTGGTGTACAGCTCTCTTCTCCCTTCTATTCTGAAACATTTGAACTTTTCCAGCAGGAGTCTTCCTGTAAGGTTTAATTGAAGCGAGGCACAGATTTACCAAGATAAGGCAGTGAGCCTTGCTTGGGAAATTCTACCTCGCCCTGGCTCATACGTGTTATATGAATGTAGAGTCTCCGAAAACAAGGTCCACTTCCAGGGTCTGCTCATATTGGGCCATCTAACAAGCTCACTGGCACCAACTGAAATTGCTCTGCCTTCAGGCGTTCACCAGTCTTAAACATTCTATAGGTTTATGATCATTTTCTAGGATAATAAAAAGAAGTGGATAGGAGAATGCCAAAACAGCAATTAGTGAAGGGCAACAAAAAAAATTTTTTTTAAAAATCCTGTTGCTACTTGCAATAAACAAGCTGTTTCACAACAGAGAGATGGGGGACGGAGATGCAAAGACCTCAGCAGTGGTCCTATTGCAATACTCACCTGGGAGAAAGGGGTCAGGATGTAAAGAGTCTGCCCCCATTAGAAGTTTACACCTTCTAATGGACTGATGAATTACGTTGGCTAGAAGAAAAAGTGACCTCTTCTTCCCACCATCCTTAAGTGAAATAAGGCAGTCCTGAACCTGCACATTGGCATGATTTTAAAAGGGCTTAGGGGGATTCCCTGGTGGCGCAGTGGTTGAGAGTCCGCCTGCCGATGCAGCGGACATGGGTTCGTGCCCCATTCCGGAAAGATCCCACGTGCCGCAGAGCGGCTGGGCCCGTGAGTCATGGCCGCTGAGCCTGCGCGTCCGGAGCCTGTGCTCCGCAACGGGAGAGGCCACAGCAGTGAGAGGCCCGCGTACCGCAAAAAAAATAAATAAATAAAAAGGGCTTAGGTTGCTCTTTCCTGTTAGTGATTTGCACGAAGCTCTGTGCCATATAGGATTTACTTAAAAAGGAAAATGCAAAGGTACAAGGTGTGTCTGGTGAGCTAGAATACGATCCTATCTTTTGTTAAAAAAAAAAATGTGCGGGTCCAGATAGTGCCATTTGTAAAACTAGACTGGCCGTATTGTTTAAATGCCTATGAAAACCAGCTACATGCTTGCAAAAGAAAAAAAAAGAAAGAAAGAAAGAGAAAGAAAAAAAAAGGAACTGAAGAATTTCCTTGAATACCTACCTAAGCTTGGAAATTTTTACTTTAATGAATCTAGTATTTCCGGACCTTTGTAACCAGATGTACAGAACAACCACTCTGAGGAGGTTATTACTCTGTCCATATTAGTGGCACAGAGGAGTTGAGTTCTTGTAGGTTGATGTGGAGAAAACAAAAACAAATCAACAACATCAACAGCAAAAACCCCCAGAAACAATCCATCTGAACTCAAAGCCATGCAGATATTTAAAGCTGTGTTTGAGGAACTTCAAACGTATGTTCACATATATATATATATATATATATATATATATATATATATATATAGTTCACATATCTATTTTCCTTAAAGAAACTTGCCATTCTAAGAAATTCTTTAAGGAACCACCTATAAGTTTTGTGCAACAGATTTGATTTCTCCCTTTTCTTTTTATTTCTGTGTAAGATGCATTTAACCCCACTTAGTGAAATGTGATTTGCAGCCTGAGTCATCTCCTGCAGAGAAATGGCTGCAAAAAGTTGCCTTTTTCTAAGGACTTGAGACTTCTGAGCCTTAGTTTGCTCACCGGAAAATAAGAATAAAAACAGAATTTTGTGAGATGTAAAGGGAGAGAGTTTTTATAAAAGTGCTTCATAAGTTATAAAGTACTATACATATATTAGTTTTCTACTTGTAGTAGCAGTTTTTCATTTTCTCATATAGATAGTTTTTACTCCAAATTCAAGACATTTAAGTGCACCCAGAAAGAAGGGAGCTTGTCGCATTTGGGAAACGTTCACCAAGCATCAAGCACCTAGAACTATGATGGGTATCGAGCTTACAAAGAGCTTACAGTGGCATGAAGGAAATGAGAACAACAGTTACAGTAATCTAATTTTATATTTCTATATTTGTGCTCTGACTTTGGCAGTCAAAGCAGAAGACCTCCAGTACAATGTCTGTGCAAGAAATGCAAGCATACTCTTTTCCACTCTTGCTGAGAAAATCCCTCCCATTACCTGTCATGTTATATTATATGCATTAAATGCCAAGGTGGTTTTCTTTTTTTCTTGCGCTGGAGTTTGTAAGGTGGCACTTATGCACCTGGAGCCTGCTGCTACGTGAAGGGAAGTTGTTGTTCTTGACAAAATGCCAAACCTATCAGGTTACAGAATCGATTTCCTTTATCTTGGGGTGCTGGACTCTTTTCAGGACGCAAGAGGGATAGGATTTCACAGCTTGTTTGGACACACTGGTCGTTTCTTATTCTCATTTATTCCGGGAGAAGTGTGTAGTCTCCTGGCACACCTCCTAGTCGGGTCAATGCCTGAACAAGAAATGCATTAGGTGCCCCAGATGCCTTCAGCTGAACAAAATGGCTTTATTGCCCCAAAACACAACGGCTTTCCAAGTGCCAAAGGTTGGCTCTTCCTGGACCTTCTAGCCAAACAAAAGCAGCCTTGCTCTTTGAGAGAAGTTTGGTAATATTTCTATCCGGCTTGGTTGTGTAAGAAAACCTCCTCTGTTAACCTTGGAGCCCAAACTGATTTCCCCTCATTGGACTCCGAAGGATTCCTTCCCTATCACTTCCTAGCAGATATATGTATATTTTTTTTCTTCACCATCTTCATCACTTCATTTTGCAGGTCAGATCTTTACCAAATTTTCAAGTCACCGAAAGCTTTCTGGAAAATGTGCTAAAATGAACCATCTATTTTCTTTTCGACAAATTTTTTTTAAAAAGAAAGCCAAATTCCTGACAAAGAATTATGAGGAGGTTCCTTTTGCCCATCACCCCACCCTAACACATACACACACGCACATGAAACTAAATGCACTCACGATGATGCCCAGGGGCCTCATTTTTAAGGAGTCTTGCTTGTGACATTGGTAAGATGAAAGGGGAAATTCAACCCAGAAACTGTACAAACATCACATAATTGGAGGCATTTGACCTGAATTATTTATTATTTACTATATGTGTTATGGTTACAGGAAAGGAAATAATAATAATGATGGGACTGTTGGTGATTCTCGTTTTTTTCTTTATAATCTATTTATAGTTTTCATATTTTTTACCATGAAAATATACCTGTTTTTCAGGTCTTATTAAGATTTTTGAGTTGAACTTGTAGTTCATTTCTCCTATTCTTGTTTTCTTTGTTTTATACTAATGATAAGTCCATAAAATGTCATCTGAGTACCACTTCTGCCAAAATCCGTACGTTTTTGGACCTGCCGCATTCTCATGTTTATTTATTTATTAAAAGTGTCTGAGTCCTTTGTAATAACCCAAAGGTTATCAAAAAGAGTCTTTAAAAATGTCCAGCTGGATAGTTGTTTTTTTGTGTGTGCTTTCGCGTGTGTGTGTGTGTGTGTGTAAGGAGCCTATCTCATTCCTTTTGTTTTTAATATATAATTTTATTGAACTGTGGTCAGAAAACATAATATATTATTTTCTTTACAACATAATGGCCATTTTCTTGGGAATATGCCATGACTGAAATAAAAGTACATTTGCCCTTTGTTAGGTACAAAGTCTATATGTTTATATAACATATGATGATAACATATAAGTCTATATGTTATCATTATGTAATTCAAAGATTCAATACCCTTAAATATTTTCTATCTGTTGAATCTCTTGACTGCCGATCTAAGTCTGTTTAAATCTCTGCCGTAACGGTGGAATAGTCCATTTCTACTTGTCTTGACGGGCACTTGCGTCCTGTATATCTCAGATATATTAAGTTATGATATATTAATATATTGATATAAGATATATTGTTATGTGATATATCACTATGATATACTGATATATTGCTCATGCTAATGGTTGTTAAATCTTATCGGCAAATTGTAACTTTATCAAATACAATAATTATCTTTTTGCCTTGAATTATTTATTTTTTTGTCAGACATTAATGTGGTAATGCTGTGGTTTGGTTTTGTTTTGTTTTGGTATTTACCCAGTATATCTTTATTTTTCACCCTTTATTCTCTATCTTTTTATGTCTGATTATTTTTACATGTCTGATTTTTAGAACAAATTTGAGGAGGACATCTATGACTATTATGTTATGAATAATCACGTTTTCTATTTTCCTTTGCCCCTTCTCTTTCTTCTCCGTCCATTAATATATTAATGTATTTGTCTTTGTTTCTTCTTCTATTGGCTTTTATATGTATGTTCTATTTCTTAATTTTAGTGGATGTCATTATATGTTTAAGCGCTGTATTTAAACAAATCATTCTGAAAATGCCTAGAACTTGTTTGCATTTTCATCTATTTCTTTTTCGCTAAGACAGATATGCCTATGCTTAGCATTTCTGCACCCTACAGTACATGATAAAAATCAGAGCTGAATGAATTTTAGTGGGTTTTTATTTTAAATGTGATGCAGATTCATTATGCTCCTAAATTAAGATGAAACAGACACTACGGTGATTCAAGTGGAATGAAGGTTTTTACTAGTCAACAAAGGAATCTGCGTTAAGTTGTAAATTCCAGGAAGTAGGTCAGGTTGTTCATTTGATATTGAGCACAGCCGTCTTTTGCTCTAGCGAATCCGTATCAGCTTCCCTCTCGCCCAACACTGCCCGCGGTAAAGGACCACTCGGAATGTAAGCGGGTCCTCTGAGTCATTCTGATGCACTGGAGCTTGAGATTTCCTGCACGAGACAAGCATAGAGAGAAGGCCCTCACCCCAGAATGTCCCAGAATTTGCATTACTAATAAGTTCCCAAGTGGTGCACAAGACACCGACCCATGCAACCCATATGAGGAACAAATGGTCTAGCACAGTAGTTCTGAACAGGAGCCCTGGAAACTTATTTTGACTGTAACAGGCTAGATCTACCACCTTGGGAAAGCCATTTTCTCCTCCCAGATTCCAGGTTCCTCAAGTAAAAAGGAAGAGGAAGAGATGGTTCTGAGGGTCCAGCTCACTCTGGTTTGTTTGTTTTTTCTCTCTGTAAAGAGGCTGTGGTTTATTTTCTATCACATCTCATTATTGTATTCATCAGTGAGTCTGAGATAATTACATGAAGACTTTTTTCTTTTAGTATTTAGACACCAGTAAAAAATTCATACAAAAAGATACAATAGATTTGCTAGAGGCAAAAAAGAAGGGAAGTAAAATTCGAACAGAATAGAGAGTAGCTTATATAAGGCATGCCGTTAATATTTATATGTTTGTATAATGGGCCCAAAATTTGCCTCTGTGAATTTTTTTAGTCAGGTTGAAGGAGAATGGTCAAAATAAGGTAAATGGTTTAGGAAATACAGCAAGTGCTGTGGTGATCCAAAGGCAAAGGAAAATATTTCTATTCAGGAAGGCTGGTTAAAACAGAGAGGACGATGGTACCGGGGAGCTTTGGAGATAAACCTGAAATGATGGGTATGGTTTAAAGGGATAAAGGTGGCAGGCAGGACATTGCAAGCAGAGCACCCACTGCAAACACACATATAAACGTGGGAGACCTAAGGCATATCTTAAGAAACATAAGACACCCATCTTGTCTAAGGCAGGAATTTTGCTACCCCAGAACTTTTGACAATGTCGAGAGGCCTTTTGGGTTGCTGCAATTGTGGGGCTGGGTGCTATCAGCATCTAGACAGATATGCTGCTAAACCTACAGTGCACAGGACAGGCCCCCGCGAAGAGCAAGTATTCAGTCCAATACGTCAATGGAGCTGCTGTTGAGAAGCCCTCGTCTAGGGGGCAGCTACTGTGTGACATTAATGAGGAATATGATTGAAAAGGAGCTTAAGGACTTTAAATGATTTTTCTTGAAATAGAAGATTGTGAGCAACCACTGAAGTCTTGTGAATAAGGGAATGATGTCACTCTTTAAGAAGCTAAAACGATGGGCTTTTTAGGAAGATGACGGGCCCAGTGCACACAGGTGACTGGAGGGATAGGAGATGAAGATGGAGTTTGTAGACTAATTAAGCGCCTATGGCTCAATATTTCAGGTGAGAGGCCATAAGTACTTGGACTTGAGAATGGAAAGGAAGGGATTGTCTGCAGAGATGATTCAGAAAAGGGATGTACATGACTTGGCAACTGTTTAAATCACGGTGGAGGAGAAGGTGGCTGGAAGCATCAAAGCTGGTCTCGGCATAGCTGAATTAAGAAACAGAGGAATCAGAAGACTTCCCTGGTGGTCCAGTGACTGAGACTTCGCCTTCCGATGCAGGAGACGTGGGTTCGATCCCTGGTCAGGGAGTGAAGATCCCATATGCCTCACAACCAAAAAACCAAAACGTGAAACAGAAGCAATACTGTAACAAATTCAATCCAGATTTTTAAAATGGTCCCCATCAAAAAAAAAAAAAATTCTAGAAAGAAAAAAAAAGAAACTGGAGTCAGGAGAGAGGGCTGAATGGAAGGTTAAAGAATACACATTGATTTTGAGGGTGGGAAGGGTATTTATAGGTAGACACATCAGAAGGCTTCTGGAAGGCAGATAGATTCAAAGTAGCACTTCTGTTCACATTCCTAAACTCTTCCAGTCGAGCTGAATCCCGGTTACCACACTCAACTTGCAACAATGTAACCTTTTCATTCTTAGGCGGGAGGGGGCCCAGGCTTGGCCCTTCAGCAGTTCAAGGAGCCACCAGTCTCATCCTAGCTGTGTCCTATTGGAGTTCACTAAATACTTAACAGTAGTCAAGGGCTGTCATGGGTTTTGTTTACTACAGGTTGTGTCTACCTCTGTGTACATCTTCCATGATTTCAGGGTTGTAAATTTCCAAGTCACATTGGTTCTGTGGGCACCAGTTCACAATTATGTAAATCACCTTCGCATGCTGCTACATATCCACTCAAGCCGGACAATTCAGCACATCCCAACATGTACATTTGAGACGGTTCCATGAATTACATTCTTTGTTCTAATCCTGCGTTGACTCATTCCCGTGTATTTGCCATCACTCCTGCTGCAACTTGACCCACGGTGCTCTGTTAGCCTTGTTATACAGTCTTAGTTTGCAGTGGACAAAGCTGCTGCCCCTTCTCTGATGGCAGGAATGGAAGCAGAGGCGGCCAGGAATCTATCAGTGCGCACAGCTGATGTACACAACAGCCAGAAATTGGCATCTTCACAGGTTCATTAGACGGCTGCATGGACAGTTTAATTCCTTCTGACTTATATGCAAGGCACATTTTCTTCCATCTCAGGATTTCCTCGTGCTTCCAGCTCCAGAGAATCATGCAATTCTGGAATCCACATACACTGTGTTTTCCAACCGTACTTTCACCACGCAATTTGCGTTTGTGCCACAAAGAGGAAGCATGATCTAAGGAAACTGAACTGTGTTTAGTTACGAAAATTCTACCGATGTCTCATGACCTTTCTGTTAGTTGATTTGTCAAAGTGCTATCCCAGTTGCAGGAGCACAGGTGTTCCACGAATCTTGTTGACTGGGCTGGATTCGGTGCCTAAGGTCTTGAAGGTACTTGTCTCCGTGTCCAAAAGTCAAACTCACCCAAGAAGATGAACATACACCAGGGTGATCCACTGTGAGACCTGTTGAAAGATTAACGTTATGGAAAGCCCTTCACAGGAGGGGGAAGGATAGGAGAAGGTTATGGAAAACCCTTCACAGGAGGGGGAAGGATAGGAGAAGGTATCTTCTTCTTATCTACCAGCTTCCACATGCCACGAAAGAAACAATTTCCAGGCAGACAAACTGGTCAGTGCCATGCTTGGTGTGGATGATTTTTCCAATGGATACATCAATCCTTCACTGACTCAGGACCCTGAGAAACTTCCATCTTACTAGGCTACAACACTTCCTCATCGATGGAGGATCTGTCTCCTGGCTTCCAGGCCATCATTCCCTTCCTTGCTGCTTCCATTTTTCTTACGAACTGCATTCTTCATATTCCCAGAGGTTTATGGTAATCCTCAGCAAATACTTTTGCAGCAGAAGGTGTCATGGTGGGTGGCTTAAAAGTAAGAGAGACAAAGAAAAGCTTCATCAACCTCATAATTCTCTAGAACTTGTCCTGCTTCCCTGGCCCATTTGAAGGTGAAGTTTGAAAATGTTGTGTTTGAAGAAGATAAGGAATAAGGAGTGGGATGACAAAACAAACAAACCAACCAACCCTGAAAAATACGGTTTCTTGAAAAACTATGGAAAGGATCGACACTCCGTGTATAAAGGGATTACGATGGCTGAATGAATGTTTTATTGAATCGTTTGGACTTAGAGGCAGATAAGCTGCTCCCTGAGGCTCTGGAAGGGCCTTCCAGAAAGTTACAGGTAACAAATTAATTCCTTAGGGCCCTTAACAGGAGAACACACCCTTAGAAATTCTCCTTTCTTCCAAGTAAGACCTAGTCAGTCTTAATCTTTCTTCCCTCTGGTTTTCCTAATCTGGAACATCTTTTAGAAAATGTCACTCAGCTGTAATAAAAAAAGAACAAAATAATGCCATTTGCAGCAACATGGATGGACCTAGAGATGATCGTACTGAGTGAGGTAAGTCAGACAGAGAAGGACAAACACCGTATGACATCACTTATATGTGGAATCTAAATAAAACGATACAAATGGGCTTATTTACAAAACAGAAATAGACTCACAGATGTAGAAAACAAACTTATGGTTACGGGGGAGAAGGGGGTGAGGGATAAATGGGGAGTGGAGCACAGGGAGCTCTACTCAATACTCTGCAATAACCTACATGGAAAAGAATCTGAAAAAGAGTGGATATGTTTCTATGTATAACCGATTCACTTTGCTGTACACCTGAAACTAACACAACATTGTAAACCAACTCTACTCCAATAAAAATTTTAGAAAATGTCACCTTCAGCCTCTAAAATTCAGCAGCAGTGATATGATTTTACAGAGATACAATTAAAAGTATGCCATTAGAGCTTCCCTGGTGGTGCAGTGGTTGAGAATCTGCCTGCCAATGCAGGGGACACGGGTTCGTGCCCCGGTCTGGGAAGATCCCACATGCCGCGGAGCAACTGGGCCCGTGGGCCACGACTGAGCCTGCGTGTCTGGAGCCTGTGCTCCGCAACAAGAGAGGCCGCGACAGTGAGAGGCCCGCGCACCGCAATGAAGAGTGGCCCCCGCTCGCCACAACTAGAGAAAGCCCTCGCACAGAAACGAAGACCCAACACAGCCAAAAAAAAAAAAAAAAAAAAAAAAAAGTATGCCATTAATAATATCTTAGATTTATGGCAAGTGTTTCCAGTGGTCTTTCTGACCCAGAGAATGCTTCTGTTCAGACTTTGTCAAAGATGGCCACCAGGGCTGAGTTGGGAACCGATGCCCGTCAGTACTTGAAAATCACTTTAGTCTGACTGCTCCCGGGAATTACCACTTAGGCTTCCCAACTTTTCACACACGTTTTATGCATTCACAGATACAGACACACACCGACATCAGCTCTAGGTAGCCCTGTATCATTTTCGACCGTGTCTTTACCGGCTTCCTCCGCTCTGCTCTTCGCTCTGACAATCTGAGATGAAAAAGCTCCACTCATGTTCTCACCTATTCTTTCCTCCATGCATGGAAAAGAGATTGAAGTCTACAGATTAAATGAAGTGACCTCAGGTTCCTGCTAAACCTTCCTTTAGTGTCACTTAGGATCCATAATTAGTAAACAATTTACGCTGAGAACTTCAAAGTAATTCATAAGCTACCTGTATTAATCTAGAAATTACTGGGGAAAAAAATCTGAGTTTATTTCCCTGTGTATAAGCGGGCTGAGTAACGGTTACCTTGCATGACATTTAAGTGTCTTGACAAATTCCATTTAATCTGCCTATGTCAGGACCTCTAAAGAAGACGACTGAGTAAAAGCACTTTTATTTGGCAGTCCTCCACAAAATACAGCCAAAACAACAAAATTAACAAAGAAAAAGGAAAGAAAAGAGAGAAGAAGTCTTTTCTTCAATGGAATGAGGACGCGGTCAGCTGGAACCCTGATGAATGTCTGCCAAGCACGGTGAAAGTTGGATCATTCTGAAGAAGGCCATGAAGAGAAACTAGATCTTCAGGTCTTAAGCCATGTGGCTGATTTTTTTCCTTAAAAGTGAAAAAATCAAAGGTCCAACCAAAGACCATTTTTCTTGGAAAACCAAAATGTAGGAGTATGAGCTGGCCCAGGAAAAAAATCACACCACCATCTAATTCTGTAGAGGCTCAGTTCCAGCCGCAGGGCATCAGGGAGATAGGCAGAGGGTAGATGTAATAAGTCACCACCATTTTCCAAGATTTAACATTCCAACTAGAGAAATGTGAAAACGTTCTGAGTAAGAAGCCTCTGAGAGATGGGGCAGATGGACACGAGCGCAGAGCCCGGCATTTATTAGGCACTTAGTAAATATTCTCTGGGAGATGGAAAGAAGGAAAGAAAGGAAAGGAGGGAAGGAAGGAGAAGGGCAGTGAGAAGCAAGCAAGTGGCAGGTGCCTACCCATCCTTGTTTCCAGGGTTACACCCTTGTTTCCAGGGTTACACCCTTGCCACATATAGATGAAGCCTTTGTTTCTTTTTTGGTTTTCTACCAAACATCTCAAGGCCATGTGACATTCTGGGTGTATCTACATCTGGGCCAGAAGGGTACATTGTGTTCTATCTTTAACTCTCAGGGCATACAGGAATAGTCTAGGTCTCCTGAAAAGTCCTGGGATGATCAACAGATACCATTTCTCTTTCACACTTCTTTGAGCAAATCATTGAAAATAACAGAAATACATTTAGTTTCAACAAAGGGGCTATCTTTGGATTCCATGAGGATGAAGGTGAAGAATACGTATTTACATTTTAATTGGTGTCAAAATATTTGTATTGGTGTCAAAGTTAGAAACACGTTAACTTTTGGGCTTCCCTGGTGGCGCAGTGGCTGGGAGTCCGCCTGCCGATGCAGGGGACACGGGTTCGTGCCCGGTCCGGGAGGATCCCACATGCCACGGAGTGGCTGGGCCCGTGAGCCATGGTCGCTGGGCCTGCGCGTCCGGAGCCTGTGCTCCGCAACGGGAGAGGCCACAACAGTGAGAGGCCCGCGTACCGCAAAAAAAAAGAAACAAAAAAACAAACACGTTAACTTTTAAACTCATGCATTCTAAAAGTGAGATATGTCTTAGTACTTTTCAGAGTTTCTTAAACTTTCTTTGGCTCAGTTTTCTCACGTATAAAATGGTGGTAACAGTATCTACCACGCATGGTGTGAGGATATAAACGAAAGGAATTTACAAAACATCTACCACAGTGTCTGATACATTGTAAGCATCTGATTTCCCCATTTTAGACAGGACCGTCATTTGATAACATTTTCTGTGTCTATCTTTCCCAAAGTACTTTGGAACCACTTCTTTTTTAAACCACATCAGAGTATTTGAACACGGTAAGATAGAGAAAGTAAAATCTAACACTTCTAAAATGTTTGAAATAATTCATTAAACTGAAAAAGAAATACCAGAAAATGAAGGGTCATCTATGTAGACTGAAGGTATAGTATATGTTTGTTCTTTACAGTTTGAACACAATCCAAAGTTGATTTTTTTCCTCTGACTTCCTGCATTTGCTTCCTTTCACTTATATCAATGTCAGCAAATCAAAGAGGGTAGATCAGCGTCAGGCACTGGTGAAAGCAAACAGTCTAAGTGGGGAAGCTGGAAGAAGTCTCCCTGCCAAGCTCGGTCTTGATGGTGGATGGGGCTCCCTGCAAAAAGCCCTTGGCTGAGGTGCGGTGCTGAAATCAGCAAAGCTGGCCTCCGGTTGCCGGAACCTCAAGAGGCAATAATCCCTGTCTTGCCTGTCAGCCTGTTCACGAAGTAATTCCCAACCAGGGCAGGAGCGCTCTCCAGGGTGTGTTCGGGGATATGTGTGGGTATTTTGGGATTTCACTGTGACTGGAGGATAATTCTAATATTTAACATCAGGGATCCAGGGATGCTCGACTCCTGCAACGTGCTGGGGAGCCTGCAGTTGAAAAAGTATCCCATCCAATTTGCAGTCACATGCATTAAAAATACTGCGACACACACACACGCATGCGCACGTACATATACGTCTGTATAATAAATAAATAATATATACGTATGAAGAACAAAAATGAATTCCATCTCAAGATGTCGATACCGACCAGGGTTCTTGGCCTTCTTTAATAAATAGAAATTGATTAGAGACCAGACAAGAAATTCAGGCAAGGCTTTATTGGGGCCCCTGCTGCAGCAGGTGGGGGAGTGAGAACAAGTAACAAGTTCCTCCGAGGGGGGGCGAACTGGTTCCTAATATGGGGTGAGGGAAGGGGTGTGTCCGGGGGTCGGGCGGGAGTGGTGGCTCAGGCGTTCTGCCCACCCCTTTGGTGGTGTCGAGTGCAGGGGGCCTGCTGAGCACCCGGCTGTCGCTCCCGGCTCTTCAGAAGTCGCAGCTGGTCTTTTTGGCCTTTTCCTATCTTGTTGTTACTTTTAGTTCCTCATAGTTTCTTTGTGTTTTGTTGCTCAAGGAGACATGTGTCCAGGTGCAAGCCCTGCAGCAGACGGTCCCAGGTCCCAGGTCCCAGCCTGTCTCAGTGTTAACATAAGTAAAGGCATAGAATGACTGATTGATGCGCTTCTTAACAGTGGAGCTGCTTAGGGATTCATTCCTCTGTCCCTGAATGTTGATTCTCAGATCACTCTCCAATCCATTGGACCCAAGATGCAACTCTTGGGAATCAAATTGCATGTCCCCACCACACCCAACTTCTGTTAAATATTTAGAATGGCAACAGATATCTGAGAGTCATAACTTGCTATTTGTTTTTTTTCTTTTAACCTCAAGGTTTAAAGGTTCTCCCTTAAGCCTTTGTGAGAAGACCACTCTGGGTAGCTAGTAAATCTGTGTGTGAGCCCTCAGGCAATGCATCCTCTTCAGGAATGGGTGCTTTTTCAGGAAAGATTTTTGTAGGTGGTTCTGTTTTGTTCTGACATTGTGTTTATATTGGGCTCCATCCCCACATTTTTTTTTCATGTAGTTGCATTTACAGAAAGCCAACTCATAACAAGATATGTATTTTTCTTTGTCCTATACCGGGGTGGGGCCTCTTCTTATTTATATACACTGTCCAAAACAGATACTATAGAAACACAAACTCTTATTTTTGGTGGCAACTTGTCTCCCTTAACTTCATGCAGACCTGAAGGAAATTATATCCTAAGAAAATGGAAGATGGCAACACACTGGTGAAAACTCCGTTTGGAGAATGTATTACTTAAGAGCTGTATTGTCCAGGTGAAGTACTTTTAGGCCTTTTTAAATGGCTTTCTTGGGTTTGGTTACTATGGATGTATTCTCTCTCCCCGGAAGTGTCAGGGCCATTTCCTGATTCTTGCCAGCCAAAAGTTGCAACATCAAAGAAAAAAGAGCAGAGTTTTATGAAAGTACTTTCCTTGGAGTTTTCATTTTAAATTCGGAGGGGGAAGAGAGAAATTTTAATGTGGATCAAACTCTTGCTTGTTGTCAGAATAACTGTTGCAACAATTGAGTAGCTCGTGTGTTGCCCAATTTGACGGCAGGCTCCAATAGTCAAAGAGTGTCCTTAGATTGTATGTATTTTAACATGCATCTTCATAGCATTATTTTATTCGTGAACGATGCAAGTAAAAATGCTTGCATACGGGGGCTTCCCTGGTGGTGCAGTGACTGAGAGTCCGCCTGCCGATGCAGGGGACACGGGTTCGTGCCCCGGTCTGGGAAGATCCCACGTGCCGCGGAGCGGCTGGGCCCGTGAGCCATGGCCGCTGAGCCTGCACATCCAGAGCCTGTGCTCCACAATGGGAGAGGCCACAACAGTGAGAGGCCCACGTACCGAAAAAAAAAAAAAAGTTTGCATGCAGTTCTAGCTGTATCTACCTTATAAGTGCTTTATTTCTTGGAAGAGGAATTCTCTTTCAATCTAATATGAGCATATCTTCATCAAAGTCTCCATTAGAAACATTGTTGTTGGGTTTTTTTTAACTTCATCTTTTTTAGAGCAGTTTTAAGTTCACAGCAAAATTGAGAGGTAGGTAGGTACAGAAGTTTCCCACACATGCAAAGCCTCCCCCTTTATAAACATCCCCCATCAGGGTGGGATGAACCTACATTGACACATTGTAATCACTTGAGGTCCACAGTTTGCATTACAGTCACTCTTGGTGTTGACGTTTGATGGGTGTCACAGTATTTTAATACTCACATTTTAAGGCAGATATTGAGTTCCTGAGATCACATAAAATCAGAATTTTCTCAAGCATCCACCTAGTCCCCTGGAAGAAGTTATGTCAATGACCAGAAGTTCTATTTTCCTCGTCGCGCTCTTTCTATCTTACCCTGGCTTTCACATTCAATTCCACTTCCCGATTCTCTCTCGGCCTGGAAGTGCCAAAATGTAGCAAGGAAGTCCAGCTCTCCTCTTCCTAGAAACAAGAAGGTTTATGAAAACGTAAAACTCATTGTGAAATTTCTAACCCAGTTGCACAAAGGCAATGGTTTCTAATTCAGAATTTTCCAAGGAGGGGTCTCCTGTGGGAGAAACCCTGTGCATGCTTTATGTTGAACTTAATGAAGCTATGCTAAGAAGTTGCAGAAGAGCTTGGGATATCCACCAAAGGGTAACAGAGGACGCCTCTAACCTGCACCATCATGCGTCATCCTAGTCACACCTGTCAGGATGCCGCTGGTGTTCTGGGCCCCACAATGTGACTCCCATGACTTACTTCTGAGATGTCAAATAAGGATACTATCTGTTTGTGTAAACAAATATACTTTACAGTGTCAACTCTTTCCCTTTGGCCATACATACCCTATTTTAAATACTGTAACTGATAAACTACAGAAGTCATCGTGATTATTATGGTATCTAATTTGGTAGCAAACAGACCCTCCTTGAACTCTGAGCACAAAAGTCTATTTATTGAGATAAAAAATTAACGTGTTGACATCCTATGTGGCCTGTAAATATGTGAACATAAAAGAAAGAGAAAGTGCTATTTTCTAGAGTCAACAGTTTTTCACTCTAAAACGGAATCATCACATTCAACCTTCTTACTCAACCCAGACCAGATGCAGACCCTGTGGATTAAAATGACCAGCATATCAGTACTGTGCATTCTAAAAGTCTGTTACCTTCCTCTTGATTTCCATAAAATGCTGTCCTACTCAGGCATGTGACGTTTGCATTGTAATTGACTTTTATGTTTTATATCCTCTGGGCATCTCAAGTTCTAAGGACTAAAATCCTGACGGTGTTTTAAATAAGTTCTTCAATAGTTAATAGAATAAGACATTAGCGCATCTACACATTGAAAACTGGATTGACTGAATTAGATTTTTGTAATAAATCACATACAATGAAAACACTGTGTCTTCACAGCTAAGACAAAAAACAAGGAATTTTTCACTTTGCAAAATGTGGCTGTGTAGATACAGCACTCATACCCCATCTTCCAAGTCATTGTTCTTCCTTAGATGACATCAGTATCGGCAGTTTATCTAGTACTTTGACCTCTTTTACTATTTAAAACCATAGGGCTTGGCTTCCAAGAAGATTTATAGGGCAGAGCTACAATTCAGTACCTATTCTAGCTCTCTTCATTGCCTCTTACAAAATAACTATATTTAGAGGATTTCACTAGTCTTAGACTCTAGAGTTTGGTGTATAAACACAATTCAGATGTCCTCACAGTTTTTCAAATAAGCAAAAAGAGAACACAGATCTGAGTTAGTGCTATAATTACAGTATCAAACACTGTGTGTGTGTGTGTGTGTGTGTGTGTGTGTGTGTTCGCACGCGCGCGTAGGAAATTCTTTCAAAACCATACCAAAATGTTTACGGTACTCATCTCTGGGTGACGGAGCTATGAATCATTTTTTGTTCAGCATGGAAATTTTATGGATTTGCAGTACTTTGTAACAACTAACAAGTTAACATTATCGGAGGGATACAAAGGCTTAGAATGTCATCAGTGAAATGCAATTAACGTCTACTTTCTGTCGGAAGCCCTTAATTTCATAATCAGCATACCAAATTATTTGTCAGAGGTGGGGGCTGCTAGTCAACCAGCAAGAGCCCATAGTAATATATGGTTTGTAACAAGGAAGAAAACCATAGCACAGTGTAATAGAGCAATGCCAGGGGAAGTTATAAACATGGAGCAAATTTTGAAAAGAGCTGCAGCTACTGAGTGAAACGTGGTTTTGGTCTGGTGAAAAGGGTGTTAGTTAATCTACAGTCAGCCTTTTATTTAAAATTTATTTTTACTTGAGATAACATTGACTTATAACATTACCTAAGTTTCATGTGTAGAACGTTAATATTTCTAGTTCTAACCATAGCGTGCTCACCACAAAAAGTTTAGTTTCCATTCACCTGGATCAACTGTACGGTAACAGTTAAGAGTGGTACCTCGAAGTATGAACATGACCTTGAAGGCAAATTGCTCTTTTAATAGAAAATCTGAGCGTCTGTAGAAAAGGATTGAGGTGGTTTGTAGAGATGAACTTAGCCAACCTCTGCAAGGGTTAATTACATACTCAGCATTTCATTTACTGAGATAGTATTCATTTGTGTTCCTTTTGATCTTTAGTGTTTGTTGTTCTGTAGTCTTTGAATTCTTCTTCAAAACAAGACTCCTTAGACTTTTTCCAAAGGCTGGTATTGACGAGATGAGCGTAAAATCCATAGAGGGCTTGCAATGATTACCGTGCTAGAGTTTGTGGAGCGGGAATTTTGTCATATGTATGTTGTATGTCATCTGTAATTTTATTTTTCTAATTCTGTACTCCAGACTTTTATTTATTCCACTTGAAAAAGCAGGTTGCTTAATTTTATTTTTCTAATTCTCTGTTTCGGACTTTTACTTATTCTACTTCAAAGAGCAGCTTGCTTATTCATTTCTCTTGCAAAACAAAGAATCTTTGGGATATGGAAAAAGAACCTTGATTTTAAGAGGCACATAAGGGCACATCTATTGGAAAGCTTCTCCTGACCATCACGTGAGTGCAAAGTGCTCCCAGCTTGCAAAGTCTATGGCTGTCTCTTCCTGAAGACCCGTGTGACAAAGCCGGCAGGCAGAGGCAGTGATCTCCCGCCACCACACTGGGCAAGAGTCTGAACCCTGGTCTCCTCTGCGTATAAGTGCCTCTGTTGCTGCTCCAAGCAAGGCTGCTACCCTTTGGCTGTTAGTAACCAGAGACACAGGATCCCAGTGCTGGGCTTTATAACGAAGAATACTGATTTCAAGGACTTTCCTTCAGAACTGACTCTGTGAGGTGGGGGCATAACCTGCGCGCAACCTAGACACTGTCCTTTATAATGACCGATCTGATTAGGAATTTTCCTTTTCTTAGCATCGACTGTACTGTCATGTACTACAATATAGACCTCTAGTTACATACAACCCAGAAACGGGAGGGGGGCATGAGAAGTAAAGGACATCCCATACTTATTTCCCATTTTCTGGCGTATCTTTGCAGTCGTAAGAAAGAGTCTAGAGCTTCACATACACTGTCCACCCTGTCCGGCACGTAGCATCACCCCAGCAACCTGACCTGGTTGACTACTAGTCACATCTCAATCCAATCTCCACTTCCTCAGGAAACCTCCTCTGATCCCAACCTGTGTGTCCATAGGACTGGTATTGTTCCTTCATAGGAAAAATTTTAAATTTGCAAATACACATCTGCTCACATGACTTTTTTTTTTTTTTTTGGTGATGGTCTTAAATCATCTTCTGCGAAAGATGTAAAGCCCCATGATAGTAAGAAGTTGGTCTGTTTCCCTGACGTGGTATCTCCCCTCCGTGGAGTCCCATGACTTGGAACATAGTAGGTGCTCAATAAATATTTATGGGATGGATGAATGAATTGAGTGAATCAAAGTAAACAGACGGGAACCTTCTTTATTCGGACTCTCCTGCCAACCTCCAGCTTTTCTTTTCATTTTCTTTAGCCACTTCTCTTGCCCGTCTCCTTAAATGTTATTTTTCCTCAAAGTTCCTTCATCTCTCTTATCATTCTATCCATTTCCCCTGGTTAATTTCATTCATCCTTAAGGCTTCCGTCAACCCTATGTACGGTGACTCCTGAATCTGTGTTTCCTAACTTGACCTTTTCCTGGAGTTTAAAATGACCTTTCTCCCTTCCTTTTCAACAGCTAGATAAGACTGTCTAGACAACTCCAGATCCACATCTGAAGTGAAGTCAGTTCTTGCCTCCCTCCATCCTCCTCCTATCCTGCTCCCTCGTAGAAACTTCCCTTTCCAAACTGCCCAAACCAGAAAATTGAATATTATCCTTGATTCTTCCCTCTATTTCAACATCCATCGGTCACGCCATTTCATTAATTTCACCTCCAGATTATCTCAAGAAACTTTTCCCTTCATTCGCTCCCACTGTCTCTGTCTTAGTAGAGACTTTCACAGCTCACCTGAACAACTTCCGCCATGTTTTTCCCACCTCCCATCCCACGCCAACTAATCCATTTTCCTTCCTGTTCTGCCAGGTTTATTTTTCTTTAACACAAATCTGCTTCTGCCTTCTACTTAAGAATGCCTTCAATGACTGCTCACAGAATGAATTTCCACAGTTATCACTGAAGGGATCATCAAATCAACAGCTTCAGTCTCTTTCATTCTGCCTATGCTCCGAAGTTTTCTATGTTTTTTTTATGCCTGGTGGATATTTTCACAGGTCTCTGCATGTATATGTTGTTTGTATGTGTTAGTATATGTTTATTGTTCTGACTGGAAAGCCCCACCTTTACTTTCCTAGATCAGACAGTCTCTCACTCATGCCGGGAATCCCAGTGCTATCTCTGCGGAAATGATTTTCCTTTTTTCCTTGAGTAGAATTCATTGTTCCCTTATTTGTCCCCCTATAGAAATTTATCTGAATTTTTAAGCTAGCACTTCTTCAAAACTGAGGAACGAATCCAGTTCTCAGGGTCCAGAGCTATCCCTGAAACAGTTATGATAGGTAATTTTTAATTTAACAAACACTATACCATTCCAGGCTTTCTTGTGTTTACAAAGATTAACTCACTGAATCTTCCTAGCAACAGATGACATAGGTACTATTACTATTCCCACTTACCAGGTGAGAAAACTTAGATGCACAGAGTTTAAGTAACTTGCTCAAGGTCACACACAGGCCAGAATTTGAACCTAGACCGTCCAGCTCCTGAGTCGATGAGCTTGCCAACTCCGGGGCTATGCCGTGTCTTTCAGATGAATGCTTGTCTACAGGGCACGTGTGTCAGCAGGATTTCAGGCGGATGGAATCGTTTCAAAGCCGCTAGTAGGGGATCAGTCTCCTTGTTGTTCATGAAGCCATGTAGCCATGGAGGGGAGTAGCTAGACGTTTCCTTTGAACTGCGGTGCTTGATTCAGGCAGCCGCTCAGACTCACATGCGATCTCTTCATTCACACAGGGCAAAACCCAGAACGGCATGCTCCCACCTGGACCTAGTGTCTCCCCGAGGGGAGGAGATGGCCGGGTCTCATTACGCTTTATGAAGCTACACGCTAACTGGAGCCCGAGTTGCTCGGAGACTAGGTGATATCTTATATCTTATGGTTGTCCCGGGATATTTCCTGGAGCAGAGCTCAGCAGTTGAAAGTCCACGGCTTGAGCATGGCTTTTTCCTTCCTGGACGAGTTGGCTTTGAGATGGTTGAACAAGTTCCGAAATGTGTAGGCTACACGTAACCCACGACCTTCTGAGGTTTTTTTTTTTTTTCTTTTTCTTTTTTTTCTGATGGAATAGCACCACTTCATGGTCAGCTACCTTTAGTGAGTATATATCGCCTAATGGTTATGTAATATGTTTGGACCGTAGGTATAGGTAATGATATATTTCAGCCTTTAGGCTACTATTCCTTTGATGAATAATTCGTTAGGTGAAAAGAAGAATCATCGCTCTACAAATAGACTGATCATGCGTGTCATGTTTTAGCTTTGTACTTTTCTTCTAATTAGAAAAGTAATCATTTCAAAAGCAATACATTCACTACATACTCTTCAAACATTACAGAAAGCAGATTAAAAAGGCTTCTATAAGTACCTTTTCAAAGACACCTGTAGCTAATAGTTTGGTATACTCCTCTCATTTTTAATGCATACACATATATACTTATCATATTATTATTGATAACAATTTTAAACAAAATTAGATTAGATTATAAATACCATTTTAAACTTTGCTTTTTAACTGAGCAATAATTATTGAGTACAAAAGAACTCAGGAAGTGTTACATCATATAATTTCTCTTGTACATGGGAATCTGATAGATTAATACTGCCTGTTTCATATCTCTCAAATGTTCCGTATGGTAATAAATTAAAACAACGTTTGACATGGAAAAAAAATTGTCACCTTAAGTAACAAAAATTAAAGTTTCTCTAAACTTCCTCCACTTCATTCTTGGAATGTTCTTGACCACTGAACTGAACCAATAAATTACACGGGAACTTTGCTATCCATCTTTAATTTAAACACATTCACAAATCTGTCAATCAACTTTGATTCATCCTCACTACCCATTTGTTTATTTGCATATGCATTTCAAGGCCTTTCCATCTTGAGAGCTCGAACCTCTAACACTAACCTCCCCTCAAACAAACAAACAGAAAACAAAATGCTTGCATACGTTCTTATTAAACTTTCATGGCAAATAATTTTAATAATTTGAATTAAACTCACACACAAAACTCACACACACAAATAGATGGAAAAACCCACTTCTATGGATAGGATAACAATGACTAGGGTTTACAATGGGTTTACTAGGGTTTACAATGATTTACACTTTTAGGCCCTTGCCACCTTCTATAATTAATTTTTAAACACTTCAGAACACCTGGAAATATTGTTTCTATAAAGGGTAACTTTCCCTTAAAGAGATGCAGAAAAATTGTAGCACCGTCAGAAGACAGTGATCAGAACAGTGAAGAGATCATACCAATTAAAAATATTTGAAGAATATGGGCATATAGCCAGGATAACAGAATAATAGAATGGGTCTCTTTTCCCCTCCCCCGACCCCTCCCTTCCTGTCTCCCCTTCTCTGTCTCTTTCTCCCTCCCTGCCTTCCCCTCTCCCTCCTGCTGTATGTAAGTTTGAAGGTTGGCTGGCAGCAGAGCCGACACAGAAAAGCTGTACTAGGGACAATTGAATAATAACTGTATTTAACCATGTAAAAATTAGCTTCCTTTCTCTCTCTCTCTTCCTTCCTTCCTTTCTTCCTTCCTTCCTTCCTTCCTTCCTTCCTTCCTTCCTTCCTTCCTTCCTTTCTTTCTCCTTCCTTCCTTCCTTCCTTCCTTCCTTCCTTCCTTCCTTCCTTCCTTCCTTCCTTCCTTCCTTCCTTCCTTCCTTCCTTCCTTTCTTTCTTTCTTTCTTTCTTTCTTTCTTTCTTTCTTTCTTTCTTTCTTTTCTTTCCTTTTTTCTGCCTGCCATGAGGGGCTAAATTAGAATTAATGAAAGAAAACTCAAGGAACCAGATCTCAATGTAAGGAGATTTATTTGCAGTCAGATATGAATAAAACTGGTTGTTTGCATTGAATGGTAATAAGGATGACCACGTTGGTATTATAAACAACATAAAAAATAATGGTTCACCTGTATCGACCTTTGTCAAGTACATTACATGCATTATCACATTTAATCCTTACAATAATGTCATGAACTAGCTATTTTTGTTATCCCCACTTTACAGATAGGGAAATCGTGATATTAAAAGTTAGTCCATGTCTCACATGTGATCGGCTTGAATGTAGAGATAAACCGCATTACAGGGGAGTATCTCACTCTAGAGACTAAACTCATAAGTACTTTGCTATGCTGAATGGTAGTGAATCATCTATTACTGAATTAGCCTTTGAATCATCTGTATAAATATTTAGTAATCTCTTCAGCAAATGCTGAAAGCCATTGTGATAATAAGAATGCAGTGGGATTCAAACAGATGTTGAATTGTTGGGTTAGACTTCATTGCTTTCATATTTTATGACCAATAAAGCACAAAGGTCACAATTTCTGGGTTGGTAACTTTAGAAGCCTTCTTCAGATGTCTTCATAATAATCATGAATCCTCCCTCCCCATACACACACATACACACACACACACACACACACACACACACACACACACTCGTTTCAGAGCCTGCTTCCCACTCCTGGTACATGGAGCACAGCTTAAAAATCAGTAGACTTTGCACAGATGTAGAAAACAAACTTACACTTACCAAGGGAGAAGGGAGGGAGGTGTAAATTGCGAGATTGGGATTAACAAACACACAATACTATATATAGAATACGTAACTAATAAGGACCTATGGTAGAGCACAGGGAGCTCTACTCAATACACTGTAATGACCTATATGGGAAAAGAATCTGGAAAAGGACAGATATATGTATGTGTATAATTGAATCACTTTGCTGTACAGCACAAACTAACACAACATTGTAAATCAACTCTACTCCAATATAAAATTAATCTAAAACAAAAGAACTTAAAAAAAAATTGGTAGACTTTGGAAGATGCCCTCACTGTTGCAGACTTGATACAGGGAACCTTTGCTTGTCTTCCGAGCTGCCTCTTTACAAGTCTTTCTTGTCATAGTGATTATGTAGAGCAAACTGCCCATCTTTGATGCTCCCCCATTCTGTTCATTTGAAATAAGGAAGTCCAAGGACCAGAGGTGGGAAGCAACTCTGTGGGACGAAGCCTCTGCTTTAAACGTCCTCACGACCCAACCTATAGGGCTCTCAGAAGAGTTTGCTGGCGACATGAGTTGCTAAGTGGCGATGTGAGTCGCTAAGTGGCGATATTTCATTATTAAAATAATAAATGTAATAAATGCTATGTAATGTCAAGTTTCCCAAGGATCTAATAGCTTCTCAACACGCATAATATACTTCTCTTCAAAAATATCTATTGGAATGCTCTGTATTTTCTTTTGTCTATGTTCTAGGGTGTGTATGGCTGTGGCTGTGTGTGTGTGTGTGTGTGTGTGTGTGTGTATTAAATGGTATATTTCCTATACTTCTTTTTTTTTTTTTACTGGAGCCTAAAATTTCCGAGTGGAAATCATTGCTTGAATGTGTCACAATTGTTAGGACAAAGTTCTTTCTAAACAGGTTCTCAGAACCTGCAGAAATAGGACAAGAATAATTCGAATTAATCATTAAAAGTAAAAAAAAAAAAAAGAAAAGTATTTAAACTCCTGAATCTCAGACAACTGCCAATTTAAAATTCTGAAAAATCTCACCACTCTATTGGAACTAGTTTACAGTAGCATCTCTTCTCCAAGATAAATTTGTATGTGTTTCTTTTGCACGGATTTGTTTTCAATCCCCCCTGCCCTCCCAAGGAGCTGACCTTAAAAGAAACATGATAAGAAACCCTTTTGATTATTTTTATGCGTGGCACATTTCTATTTCCATAAGATGATTTATGCTAATTCCTGAATGTGTTTCCAAAGGTAGTTCATGAGAGTTAAAGTCGGCTGGGAGCCCTCGATTTTAGATAAGTTGACAGTGAGGCCATTCTGATATCATGTGATTACCCTGGCTCTTCCCTGGCAGCCCCCAGGCCTTTTTCCATGCCATTCAATTAAAGCAGTTTCCATTATGACTAACATTATGTGCTCTGAAGATCTTTCATCATATGGTGCTGTGAGGCATTATTTTAAAATAGAAATGCCTGTAAGCAAGCTCTTTTATTTTGTCCTATTGTAAGATGTTCCTTTTAAGTGTGTGTATATCACCCAGACACCCTCCACGTTCCTCCTTGATTCCTGATGGTGTCTTTGATTCTCCACCTCTGCAAGGTCAATCTTTAAAGTTCAGATGAGAAAAGGAACAGGAGTATTTGTGGATATTTCAGAGTCCATTTGAGGAAAAAAATAAAGAGCTTTGGCCTGGCCACTGCATTCTCTCTCTCTCTCTCTCTCTCAGCGCATCTAAATTTCCACAATGAAGAAGACACTTAAAGTGCAACGTTATTTCAGTAATTGCAAAAGGGTAAAATAGCTTACTCAGCTCCCAAACTTTCCTATTGACTTGACAGGACATAAATAAATTCATCCATTAATTATGGTAAATGACTAATAACATAGTAAATATTTTACCTGTGTAAGGTTCAAATTTACTTTAGAGGATATATTAAAATCTATAAATTATGAAGAATGACAGCTGAGTTCCCAATATACATAAAGGACTGAGTTTTTTAAAAAGTTAGAACCTAAACTGAGATACAGTTCTCAGATTTATAAGACATGTTGAGATTTGACATGGTGAGTTAAATCAAAATATTCCTTTGGGTAAAGATGGATCTCTCTCTCATACTGGAAGATATTTACTTGGAAGATATGTAGTTATATGTAAAAAGCCTGAGAGACATAAGAAATAATTTGAAAACATTTTTAATGTGATAAGCACCCTTGTTCTGAATTACACGGATTTAAGTTTTGCTCCAGAAGTGACAGCATAATTCACCCAGATTCACGATCTTGCTTTGAAGCCAATGCCATTGCCAACTGGTTACCTGTCCAACCTTCTTCATTATCAAACTTCCTTTGAAACTGCAGAACTTCTCCATTTCTTAAGCACACAGCACTCAAATGTTCTTTGACCTCCAATTATTCTCAACTAGAATTTCTTTAGCAAAGCTATTTTATCCAAAGCTAAAGAAGCCCATTCGTTCGTTCGTAGGTACCTAAGAAAGGAAATGGAATTTCCTATTGATGTTCTCCCTTTCAAGTTCAAAAAGGGATAAAACAAATTTCTATATGAAAAGCTCTTTGTGTTTCTTCAGCAAATAGTTGTAGTCTGGAATGACACACAGATCTCTTCAATCCTGGAGATCACAAGTCATTTCAGATGACAATTGTTCTAAATAAACGTATGATTCACAGGGAAATTTTTATAGTTGTTCAGTTAAGTTCACCTTTCAGCAATTAGCAGTGTTCTTCTGATGTATTAAACCCTTGAATAACGTGTGCTCAGTTACTGTCTCAATATTTTTGAACAGTGTGTTCTAACCTCAGAACTGCACAGTGTTTTTTTTAAAATAAAATATCTCCTTTACACCAGTATCACTCCTGTGTTGCTCCATGTAATAACCCCATTACCATGAATCACATGGCGTTGATGATACTAATATCATATATGAAAAAGTTGTTCCACTGTGGCATTTGTTGCAAATAACTCTAGTCCACTACACCAATACTTTTTCTTTTGTAATACAACTTTCTAAAAAATGGTTTATGTATGAAGAGCTACTTATCTAAACCCTCTTTATCTCCCCAAACACACTTTTATGTCCAAAAACACACTCAGGAGAGAAATAAATTTACAACAAGATAGATTTTGCGGATAGGTTTTTCATCTTTCTTCCTTCCTTTCCCCTCCCCCTCCCTCCCCCACCCTCCCTCCATCCCTTCCTTCCTTCCTTCCTTCATTCCTTCCTTTCTTCCTTCCTTCTTCCTCCTTCCTTCCTCACCCCCGACACCCCCCTTCCCTCCTTCCTTCCTTCCTTCCATCTTTTTGGATGAATAGTTGAGTAAAAGATTCTTTTTATGACAGTAAATATCTGGACTGGAAATTTCACTTTGTCTTTAACTTCTCCTTTGCACTATGTTATGAAATAGATAGATACAGTGATGTAATAAAACAGGGCATTTTATTTGCACCAGACTTTGTCCATTTTCAGATGGAGTTCTTTTGGAAAGAGATAAAAGAGTCAAACCAATCACAGATGTTCAGTGGGGCACTCACCTCCTGCTGTCAGGGTATACCATTCACTAGTAAACCCACTCCATGGTATTCTGTTTGGCTTTATCACAAAGCTTGGGAAGTTCTTAGCACCGAGCCTAGAATTGGGTACACATTCATTAGAATGAACATTCGATAGAAAAAAAGACTATCCAAAAATATCCTTTTGGACTATGTATTTTAGATGTAATCCATTGGAAAACATGTTTGTTTCCTTAAGAGAAATTTTCTTAAGTGGCCATTGTTGAGCATGATCTATATCTCAGGATACTCTTCTAAAAAACTTTTGATCAAATGTATGAGGGTGAGATTGTCAAGGACCCCGAAGTATTTATCCTTCCAATTTTATGTATGTATAGATCACGGATCTGTAAACTATGGTCTGCCGGCCAAACAGCCTGTTTTTGTAAATAACATTTTATGGAAACACTGCCATATTTATTTGTTTACATACCATCCATGCTGCTTTTGAGCTACTATTACAGAGTAGAATCGTTGTGACAGAGAACATATGAGGCCCCCTAAACCTAAAACACCATCTGACCCTTTAAGGAAAATGTTTGCCAACACCTGGTATGGACGATCAGCTTCTACTGACTTGGCTGAAAATTAAATGATTTATTGAAATATTTACAAAGTTTCAGACACAGAAGACAAGCACATACTTTCCTTATAGAGCTGAAAGTTAGTCTCGTTGAGACAGAAAAGGAGTAGAATACATTAATCTATACTCTGCTTATGTTTTTTTAAAAGCCCTGAGGTATTTCAATCATGCTCCTTAATAGGACTTCTAAGAATTTTCCAACTCATCTCACAGATGGGACTGAATTTTGGCAGAACCTGTATTTATCCAAACTCAGCTGTCTTTGGGGGGCAAACAGAAGACTCGAGATAAGAACTTCTCTTAACTTTGGCAAGGGAGAAGAGAATAATCCCACTTCTGACAAATCAACAAGCACACAATTCACATTTCGTTCCACGAGGCAAGAAATGAACCTGAGGTGTTCGCCTTATTATTTCTGTTGCTGGAAAGTTACTTACATCACTCTGTCATTGAATCTTGGAGTTAGATGAGGCAGGACACGCATGAGTTGTGATTTCATCAACAACCAGATTATCTGCTCAATCCAGCGCAAGCCACGTGACGGGACTATTTCCAGCGCTAGTATTGATTCTGTTCTTTACGCTGCAAAATGAATGCTGACTGTTCTAAGGGGCTGCGCAAAAGCGGGGCAGGTCACATGTCTCATGCACGACATCAGTCTGGAGTGTACTGTGCGTTGACAACGCGATACAAAGCAAGGATGGAGAGCCTGTGTTTTGAACATATTAATAGACATGCAGGCAAGTTCACGGGCTACTCCTTTCCCTTGCAAACTAAAATCACTCCCAGGGAATTGAGCTGGCCCGTTAAATCGTTCTCTGCCAGAGCAAACAGGAAGATGAGAGAAGAGAAACCAATGGAGAAACCATCAATCAGTACTGTTATAACATGTCTCTGGACTCCATTGCTTCATTTCATAAGGTGACATCAAGAATAATTATCATCACACATGCGGATTTCAGGACTCTTATAGGAGAAAGGTATGTTAATGAATAACCTCAAAGATAAAGAGCACTTTGAAATGTTTACAAATGATGTTCAAAATCAGAGAAAACATCCCCCAAATTCTTTAAGACACTTTCAGCCACACCTGCAATAGACGCTAGCTCTCGTGAATTTTGGCGCTAGATTAGAGAAGGCTATACTAACACAAAATCAATCTCTGGTTTTCAGGAATGAGATGAAAAAATACCATTGGGAATATGTAAATTTGTTTTGAATTCCTACCATCAATAGGTATTCTTATTATCTATAGACACTGAGTTGGAGACACAGGACCAGACAATATGGCTGCCCCAGTACCTAGAAGCCAAGCTATCCTTTCTCTTGTATTTTATTTGGGAGATATAGATAGGGACCACTAGTCTTCGTGAAATGTGGGCATTTGGCCGATTCCAGCCCCTCTAAGCCTTCGGGTTGGTCTAGCATCCCTCTGAATGCACCAGCAACTCCCTTGGATCAAAGACAAATACAGATAAGAAGAAAGCAGTTTCCTAACATTTGTGGGATCCAGGGTAAGAGTTAAAATCAAGAGCCATGTACCATATGTCTAACTATTTAAATCATAAACTGCGCTAAAAAACCATTCAATAAGACATTTTGTATTCTACTCTCTTGACAAATACAGCTGCTTTATGACTTGGAGAGCTGAGTTTGAATTTAGAATTTTCAGAATCTTTGGAGTTTCTCACTGGCATTTGAGAGTGAGAAAACACCAGTCCCCAGGACCTGGTCCAAAGCCTGTACCCCCATCTCTTAACTACTCCTGCTTCTGACCTGAGCCATGGAGGGGCTTCCAGGTGTATATGTAGATACCCACCTATGAGGTCTAAGATCCTTCCACACTCCCCAACATCTTCTGCTCGGGCAAATAGCTACCTTTGTCTACCCCTTGGACCTAGGATTATACGTCTGGGGGATGACCTCATGAGGACTGGTCTGGAAGCAGGCCAAGCCTATCTTGGGCAGGAAATTCCATGGTTCTGGATACTCAGAATATAGTCTAGAAGGGAAGCATAGTTACTAGGGAGCCTATCCTCTTCCTTACTCCTTGCTCCATGGAGAGGGATACGTACAGACCAGGGACAGAATGGCATCTTCTAAAGTATGACCTTGGCACAGGGGCTGGCTGATCTCACCCAAATCTAAGGGCAGTGCCGTTCACGAGTTCCTATGACAGAGGTGTCTACCTTTGTAATTTCCCATCATAGATTTTCTACTTGCCTTTAAAATATCCTTTAGAAAATATTTAACCCTCAGCTTGAGTAGAAAGGATGACTGTGGTGATATGTTATTGAACAGCATTTCATAAAAATAGAGATCAAAGTTCCAAATTGATAACAACAAATCAGATCGCCTGGGTCTTCTGTAATTGTTTTGTGAAGGATTTATTGAATTTAGCATGGTTCCCTGTATAGAGGCCACTGCCAAACCAGCACGGACTCATCTTCATCCCAAATAAGAGTTTCATTGTATCTGGGGAGATGCTCTGTAGGTGTGATGCACCACATCCTTACATGAACATGTTCTGGTTTAGACTCTTTCCGTTCATACTGATGTCTTGATGTTTCCTGAGAAAATCTTCTCCAGCTCTTCTTTTTCCTAGTAAAATTACATGGATGATATAGAAATGCTTTGGGCCTGAAAAGACGTCAATTCACCAAGAATATTCAAGTTTCACAGAAAATTGCATTGTTGATCTCAGTCATTCTATTTCCCCTAAAGGCCTTTGACTGAGGCCCTTTTCTTCAGAACAGGAATCTCTAGAAGACACGATCATCTGTACAACGCATGCTTCATTTCACAGTGCTTAGAGTCAGGGGTGGGAAAGGGAGTGAAGGATAAGAAATTACTTCAGTACCCCCTTTCCACAAAAACCCAGAGGAGTGTAAAACTCAGGGCTTGTTTGTTATGCAAATGCAGGCCTTGAGACAGCTCAAAAGCCTGCCTCTCCTTTCTAAATCAGCTGGCCCCCTCAGCACTCACTTTGCAAATAATTCCAATGCTCTACCTGTTCCCACAAACTCCTGGACTTTTCTTGGTTGTAATCACTCACGTGTTTTAACCGAGCAGAGTCAAAAAGTAAATAAATAAGTGAAGGATGAATAACAACACCAAATAAACTTAAGCTAAGTCAGTCAGATTTCCCCTGGGTTCGCAAGTAAATGACAGTACTGAAAACCCCTAACACATTATATGAATGACGTTAAAAATGATGAGGGTAATGCCCACACAGTAAACGCTTTTATTTGGGGCTACATGTTTATGTTTACAGCTGGCATTTAAACGGTAAAGTAGACTGTTAAACAGATCTGCTTACTCAGGTTTATCTTAAATAGAGTAAAAACTCTCTACCCAGAGGGACAGAATTTTTCCTTTTGCATCAGCTTAGCCTAACAGCAATTTGTTGGGGGGAGAGGACAGACATACTTCTCATTGCTAACATACAGATAAGTTGTAAATGGCTCCCTGGTGGTCAGTGAGTCATAAGGAACTAAAATTTCATTTTTTTCCATTCCCCAGGACTAGACCTTTCCTCTCACTTCTTTTTTTTAAACAAGCCACATTCCATCCCAGGAATCTTGGGAGCAAGAGTCATAATAGCTGCACGTTGAGTGCACAGCGCTCAGTGCTTTACGCCTCTCATTCAATCCACAGTAACTCTTTTTTTTAATTGAAGTATCGTTGATTTACAATACTGCATTAGTTTCAGATGTACAACAAAGTGATTCAATCCTATACACACATACACACACACACAGACACACACACACACATATTCTTTTTCTGATCCTTTTCCATTAGAGGTTATCACAAGAGATTGACTATAGTGCCCTGTGCTATACAGTAGGTCCTTGTTGCTTATCTATTTTATATATAATAGTGTGTATATGTTAATCCCAAACTCCTACTTTATCCCTCCCCCGCTCCTTCCCCCTTTGATAACTGTTAGTTTATTTTCTGCGTCTGTGAGTCTGTTTCTGTTTTGTAAACAAGTTCATTTGTATCACACAACAACGTGTAGCAGTATTCCTGCTGAATCCTTGAGTGCCAATCACAGTTATTCAATAAGACCCCAAATCTGAGGACCCTGTCCCTGAATTGTCTAGACCTGCTTGTTGAAGTCATTGCAGTTTACATAACACAGTGTTATTGTTTGTTCTCTTCTGTGCTTCACCAAACAGGGCACACATTTATCAACACTTTCCTAAACCAGCATTGGTTATCATATGCCCTCTGGGAATATCCTCGGTGTGTGGGGCTATCGTGTGTTTCTTTCTCCCTCTCTCTGTCTGTCTCTCTTCTGGCCGTTTCCGAACTCATGTACCTGAACAACCTAGCAAGAACTCAAGTATTCAATACAATGTATAAAGCCAAGTCAAGATATATTTGTAACTATGACACCCAACCTCAATTGCTAATTGGGTCTCACTTAATCAACCATAGAAAAATTTCATGGGACTAAACTAGTGGTTTTCGAATTTCTGTTAGCATTGACTCTGATGACAATCTTACATAATTTAAGCTCAGCCTTGGTAAAATCATTAGACTCCTATATTTCTGAAACCCACTGGTTTCCTACTTTTCCCTAAATCTAAATTAGATTACACGAGCTGCTCTCTTGCTAGTGGTTTTGAAGCCCGGACTTTTTAAACCAGTAGCAGCCAATGATAACTAATCCAAATGCAACTGGAGTACATCTATCTACCTGCCTCACATTGAATCTGACATTTTTTTTTCCAATTTCTTAAAATCACAAAGAATAAAGGCACATAATTTTCCAGGAAGAAAAGGAAACAGTCTGTTCTTCTGACTATCTGGTCAAACAACTGTAATTATTTAATTATTTAATATATATTTAATTAATATGCTTATTATAATGAATGATTTTTATGCATATGTTTTTAAGCCAGGGAATAAATATGTAAGATCTGGAATTATATTATTATATTATTCACCTCCTCACATAAAACTCTACCACTTAAGACAGGTTTGTAGATAGTGATTTGTTTTTTTCAAATGTGAAGACAATTTATTTTGAGCCATTAACATGCTTTCACTCAGTCTCTGCTTATTTTCGTATAAAGTTCCAAAGTGCTTAAAGTTTAATCACCTATATCCCTCTACAAAAGCCCCATTGGGTAAAGTTAGACCAGGCTGGATGGTAAGAATTTGTCTCCTAACGTTAGTCTTTAATCAGGGATTAGTTTATTTTTTGTGGCCATTCTGCCGTTGAGGTTGGTGGCATCATATTTCACTACAAAATTAGCACTTGATCATGGCATTACTTGAGGAGGTCAGCTGTGATTATACATGGATCAATGTGGAAAAATAGGGTCATTTCCCTTGAGTGATTTTGAAGTTCATCTTCCATACTGTCTTATACATTGTATACACCATGCATGGACATACCATTCTTCCTCTCCCTGAAATTGTAGCATCTGAAAATCAGCAACAAGATAAAGAGCTCTTTATTGCCTGCATCCAAAGGGAGCTTCCAAAACATACTCTACGTGTTAGGAATATAAAGTATGTGACAAAAGCAATAACAGAAATCATCTATTATTTAGTTATCCAAACAGGGCTGTGGGCAATTCAGTTGGGTTCAATTTTGGAGCACCCTTGGTCTCATTTTCATACAAATACACAAGCTATATCCAGCTTCTTCTTTTATACAATGTCAGCACAGGTACCCCTCACCACACTGCCTGAATTTTAACTATTTATTTTAAGCACTTGAGGAGTGATGACACAGCATCAGTCTCCTTAAATCAGTATCTTTTTGTTTTAAAGGAACTAAGAAGGCAGTTTAGCCTCAGACAAAAAAATGATCCAACCCACATCAAGGCCGGGGCTCTGCTCAACCAGTTCTGGGCTTATATGGAATTGATTCTGGGAGAGTCTTCCAGCAACCTCCGTCCTCAGCAACAAGTTATTTATCAGAAACCAATGGCATTAAAACATCATGACATTTAATCTTTAAGACAACAATTGCTTATTTCCTTCCCAGAATTAAAAAGAGAGAAAAGTAAAATAAACAGAATTGAAGTAAAACAAGCCTGCCTCCAGTAACCTCTACGAAAAGCAGTTTTCTTCTTTTTGCTTATTTTATGTTTTGTTTTGTTTTTTATATCCTTTGTATTTTGTTATTGAAGTATAGTTGATTTACCATGTTGTGTTAGTTTTGGGTGTACAGCAAAGTGACTCAGTTTTATATATATATATATATAGGTATGTAAAACTATATACCTATATATATATATTCTTTTTCAGATTCTTTTCCATTATAGGTTATGACACAATATTGACTATGGTTCCCTGTGCTATGCAGTGGGTCCTTGTTGGTTATCTATTTTAGATATAGCAGAGTGTATATGTTAATCCCAAACTCCTAATTTATCCCTGCCCCCCTTTCCCCTTTGGCGACCATAAGTTTGTTTTCTATGCCTGTGGGTCTATTTCTCTTTTGTATATGAGTTCATTTGTATCATTTCTTTTTTAGATTCCACATATAAGCGATATCATATATTTGTCTTTCTCTGTCTGGTTTACTTCACTTAGTATGATCATCTCTAAGTTCATCCATGTTGCCTTAAATGGCAAATGGCATTATTTCGTTCCTTTTTATGGCTGAGTAATATCGATTGTATATATATATATCCTACCTTGAAAGGCGTTTTCTTTTTCTGCAAACCCTTCCCCCTCCTTGGCCAAGAATATCAAAAGTTCAACTCATGAAACAAAGAGGAAATGATTCTTCTCATTTTATACTTCTATTTCAACAATGATTGTGACATTGAGAAATATTCTACATAGTAAAATGAGCATCTTAATCTTTTGCAAAGAGTGTGGTTATTTCCTTCCTGGGAGTGGAAATACTAAGGGATGCAGGAGGGAGAGGGATACTGGTAATTCTGCAAGCCGGTCAGGACAAATCCTGCCTGGGCTGGCTGATCCTGAATGGGGCAATCTGCAACAAACGGGAAGGCCAGCTTCTTTCTTGGTAACTTCCCCTTTGGCAAGTACAATGCGTATTGATTTATATAGCTGACACTGCAGAGGAGTAGGCAGAAGAAAACAAAACGAAACAAAATAAAAGCAGAACCACAGGCAGCTGAGCTCAAAATCATGTCTCAATCAGAATGTCGATACCTATTTTCTGAGAATTTCACCATCAGTGTTCTAGAATTATAAGATTAGACACTGCAGGCTCTCAGGTGGTTTAGTTGCTCAACTCAGAGCTGAGTGATGCCTTGATAGGGATATGGAAGAATCAGAGGAAACACAAACTCCGGGTGAGTCTGGTGTGCACACGCACCTTTGTCTCTTAACCTAAGGCTCCATGCGCTGGGGGTTTAATTAGATTTGCAGTGTTACTTGACTATATTGGAATAAGTATATTGTATTTAGCGTAAGTCTGTGTTCTTCAATTTCCCATTTCTATCAGATTTTTGCATGTGTTCGAAGAAAGCTTCACAATTCATCACCTTCCTCCCTTCAGTTAATGGGAGGAAACTTAATAGGTTTGTTTCCTTCCAGAACAGAGGGGATATATGTATACGTATAGCTGATTCACTTTGCTGTGTAGTAGAAACTAATGCAATATTGGAAAGCAACTATACTCCAATAAAAATTAATTATAAAAAATAGGTTGGTTTCCTTTGCTTAGTTTCCATATCCTAAGCAGCAAGAACAAATCCAGTTGCCTACAAACTTGCCTCACAGATCTCACTTCTGGGTATTAGTTTCTGTAGCAAAAGTCTTGTAGGTAGGCGTACTCTTGATGGTACACAGTCATCAGCTGCTACAGAATTCATTCATTCAATCATTCACCCATTCAATCATTCATTCAACAGTATCTTTGGGGCACCTTTTTTTTTTTTTTTTTTTTTTTTTCATTACGCAGGCCTCTCACTGTTGTGGCTTCTCCCGTTGCGGAGCACAGGCTTCGGACGCGCAGGCTCAGCGGCCATGGCTCACGGGCCCAGCCGCTCTGCGGCATGTGGGATCTTCCCGGACCGGGGCACGAGCCCGTGTCCCCTGCATCGGCAGGCAGACTCAACCACTGCGCCACCAGGGAAGCCCTGGGGCACCTTTTATGTGGAACAGTTGCGAAAAGAGGAAAAATTCCCTTGGAGGAGTAATTTCCCCTGTCCTTTCTTCACATATGGTTTTAAATGCTTAGTATTAAATGTGTACTTTTCCGGTACTGAACTCCTGGACAGTGTAATCCATCTTCACGCGCACACTGGCACAGGCACACACCCTTATCTACACTGATTTTTATTCACCTGTATAAGTGGAGAGGAACGTTGATGGAGAAAATGACGAACAGAAGACAATTCAAAAGTTGTTTATGCCTGCAAAGCATACATTTTTGGATACTCGATTTCCCTTCCAACTTATGTTAATGTTAAAATGAATTTCATTCACTAAGCATATACCAGCTGTATATTGGGATAGGGGCGGCTGGGTGGGAAAGGCAGGCAAGGAAGAAGTGGCCTCCCGTGGCCAGGGAAACTGACAGAAGGCAAAGTAGCGTTTATAAATGTGCTCTGAGTTACCCATGGAATAAATAAAGCACGTGCAGAACTAGGGGCCCACTGTTGATTATTTTTAATGATTATATTTTATCTTTAGGCTTCTTTTCAAGTGTGTCTTCTTATACAATAATTTTCCAAATAAATTCTTTAAAAATGCTGTACTGCAAATATCTAGACGAAAGTTAGGCGCTCTACACCCACACAAACATAATGCAAAATGATCTTCTGGCTGAAGTTTGTCCACTGTGTGAATAATATCCCATATATAAACACTCATGGATCTTTAGGCACCAAATCACTTCTAGCTCATTCACCAGCTTGACTCAGGAGTGAACCACGGAATAAAATAAATTATGTCGGTAATCTCTTCCAACCAGGCACTTGACCCTTGGGAGGAGAGGTGTGGTTGTTAAAACAACAGACTATAAATCAGCCCAGTGGACTAGGAAACATCACTTCAGAGACTGAAGGGGAAAATGATTGAAATCTCGGCACTGCTTTAGCCTCTACCTCAGCGAGGAGAACTTCCTCCCAGCCTCTTCTCCAGCGACTTCAGAATTCTCCTTTGAACCAAGTGGTTCCATTTGATCGTCAAAAGGCCAGGCCCGAACAAAGCTGCTGTAACTGGCTTTGGAGAGTGCGGACGGTTTCCTGGGGAAAACACCACTTTCTTTCTGCTTTCCCTGAATCTGTTAAAAACATGTTTGTTTTGGCATTTTTCAGGCTTCGTGTGATTTTTAGTACTCCACAGTTTGAGAGGATTACATTACACCTTGTGACCAAAATGAGGGCTGGGAGTAAGTTGACTCCACAGCATTAGAATCCTATAATTACGGGTTCAAATAGAAAGAGGAAGGTGAATCTAGATAAACTTGGCTTTTAAGGATTTAATACAACATAACTGAGTATGACTTAAGACAGTCTATGTTTAGATTATATGATACAGGCCTTACCTGTGCCATAAACATATCACAACTTTTGACAAACTCTGAAGGGCTATGTATAAAAGAACTTGGGAACTGGAAGGGAAGTAGGAGTCCAACCCCTTCACTTTACAGAAAAGACATTGCATTAAATGAAATTTAAGGAATTTTCTCAGAGTCACACAAATAAAGTAACAGGGCCGCCACTAGAACTCTTGTCTTCTGAATTTCAGCCCCAAACATGTATATATATATACGTGGGGCATATCTGATCCTGCGCAAAAACTCCTGCATTTGACAAATACACACACACCATTAATTATAATATTGTACATATAAATCATGGAATTCGCATTTGTTTGCTTTCAGAATTGCTGACCAAAAGTAGCTCCGAAAATAAAATGTGAATGCACTGAAAAAAAAGGGGCAGTAGGTAAGAGCCAATTCTTTCTCTTTGGAACAGATAAGAGACAGTCCTGAGCAATTTGCTACGGATGAAGCCAGCTTCCACTGTGCCCGGAGAAGCCCTTTAGTAGGGCAATAAAGGGTGAAATTCCTTTGCTATGACCACTGTCTCTTTATTAAAGCTAGTAAGTATATTCTCTGAGATAATCAGTATACTCAAACTATCACAAGAGACATACCTACTCATCTTGTGGAATAACTACCTGCCCAGTGTCCGAAACAAGAGCATATTTTCACACACTTGTATTGACTCCTTAGGTTCTCTCTATAAACCCAAAAGGCCATAACATATTTTTACTCCAAAGGCAGCGATAGCATCTTTACAGTCAATACAAGTTGTGTTTATGGAACCATAACACAGAGGGATAGTAAAGGGTCACTCTTGGTTCTACAGTGCTGGACAAGGTTTGTGATGATTATTTAAAGTTTCATATCTGTGATCATCTCAGTATCACACACACGCTTAAGAGAGGAGGGAAATGTACAAAAGTCCAGCACACTGCCGAACACTGAAACTGCATATTGTGGAGGGAAAGAGAAGGAGACAGTGCCTAGTGTGTGTGTGCGTGTGTGCGCGTGTGTACAGGAGACAGAGTGAGCACCAGAGACAGAGAGAAGATGCGAAGGTTGGATTCAATCGAGCTTATATGAGAAATCACGGCAATATGACTTGGTATCTCCCACTTGACTTTCATTAAGAAATGTAGAAAGAGATGGATGCTGGGCTTCCCTGGTGGCGCAGTGGTTAAGAATCCGCCTGCCAATTCAGGGGACACGGGTTCGAGCCCTGGTCCCGGCAGATCCCACGTGCCGCGGAGCAACTAAGCCCGTGCGCCACAACTACTGAGCCCGCGTGCCACAACTACTGAGCCCGTGTGCCTAGAGCCCGTGCTCCACAACAAGAGAAGCCACTGCAATGAGAAGCCCGCGCACCCCAATGAAGAAGAGCCCCCGCTCACTGCAGCTAGAGAAAGCCCGCACGCAGCAACGAAGACCCAACGCAGCCAAAAATAAATAAATAAATAAACTGGTAAAAAAAAAAACCAGCTTTGTTTGGGGGAAAAAAAAGAAAGAAAGAAAGAGACGGATGCAGTGTCGGATGCTGATTGAACTTAGAGCCATTTGTCTTGATTTGCTACCAGCCCAACCTTTTTTCTTTTTTTTTTTTCAGAGAAATAATTGTTTGAAGCCGCTCTCATGAGCGTTGACCTTTGCTCTCTCTGATTTTATATTTCCACAAGTCCAAAAAACATGGGCAAGAGTAAAAGCCAATGCATAGAAGAGGACAAGAGACAAGATGTTAGCAAAGACTCCTTTATGTCTAGTGAGTGGAGATAGAGCAGAGATCACCACGATTTTCAGGAGAAACCAGCTTTGTCAATACGTCGCACTGAACTACAGGATTTCAGAAACCAAATCCATTTACCTTCCCTAGACAGTTGGTGTCACAGCCTGGAGATCCCAATATTAGTATCAATAACAAATTGTTATAAACGGTAAGAAATTGTTGGGAATGGATATCACTGTGAAAAAAAAAGGATTCATCAGGGCAATTTCCTAGCACATATATTTATAATGTGTGAGGAGAGGTAAGCAGAGGAAAATTTATTTTTTTGTTACCCACTGGCTGAATTTCCCTTGTAGGAACATTATGTCTAAATAGAAGTTACAGACCTGAATCCTATTTCATCTCCTAGAGAAACACTTTTTTTTTTAATTAAAAACTTTAAATTTACATATTCTTTGGCCAGATGAATTCCTGAGCTTTTCTAGATGACGTGGATATGGACAGAGAACGGAAATGCTATACTTCCAGGGTCAAAGTGGTAAAGAAGCAGGAAAAAGTAGGGGCGGGAGAAGGAGCAAGTTGTGTAAACCACACTGACTTAAATTTTACCTAAGGCTGGATTTCAGACCGTGACTTAGAATTGTACACCAGGGTTTTAGCACTTTTTAGACAGATATAGATGGACAATGTACCTGTTACTAGAAATACTTTGGTGGTTGCTTCCCAAACCTTTCTGTATATGAGGAGAAATCACCATGACCTCTTGTCATCTCCTCCTCCATTTTTAAAGATGATTTGCTACTAGAAAACCTAATTTTACTCTTAAGTATTCTGTCACTACAAATGCTTCTCTGTGAAGAATTAATGATATAATGTCATTCAAATATCCCGAAGGTCAAGAGGCTGGCATTTTGAAATCTAAAAGCAATTCATCTGAGGGTGATTCATTGTTCTCATGGAAAGGGATCTCTATTCACTGTTTCTAGCACTTCAATTAGTGGTAACATCAAGGCTTCATAGAGGTTTGAGTTAGGATGAACGTACCTGGGTTTACACATTTTTGTATTCATTCAGTCATTCATTCAAGTATTTAATGGACACTTAGAATGTGTCAAATACTGTTCCCAATGTGCTAACATTGGGAGCAGAATGCAGAAGAGACAGCTCAGGATCTAGCAGATGATTGAAATAGTGAGATAAATAATCAGATATCAATAAACTTACCTCTTAAGGGAACACGAAGCCTGAGTTTGAAACCTAGACATGGGTAAGAGAAAAGGTGTGAAGAAATATTTCCCCAAGAGTGGACACGTAAGCAGTGATTTTATAATGAAAAGAGCTTAACTATATCAAAGAAAAATGGATAGGAAGGGAGGACTTTCTTGTTCTTGGTTGAATAGAGTACACAGAGAATTTAGTGTTTAGATTTTACCTTGAAGATGAAAATATACTGAAAGATTTTAAGTAGAGGAAAGAAATGATCAAATTCACACTTAACAAAAGTCAGTGTGAGTTTCTTATAGATTTGTGATACAGAGGTAAAAAAATCAGTTTGAGAAGCAGTATAGACTCGTGGTTAAGACCAAAGATTCTGGAGGATAGAATCTAAATCCTAGATCTAAACTCTAACTCTTCCGAGTAATAACAGTGCAACCCTTGAAGAAATTCTCTCTTTGATCCAGTTTTTTTTTTCATCTGTAATAATAATAGTACTTACCTATACAGTAATATAGTGCCTGGCATATAGTAAATGCTCTATAAGAGTTCTTAGGAGAATTCTGCAGTGATGTATGGGAGAAATTAGGAGTATCTGCATAGCGTACTGAGGATAGAGAGAAAGATGGTGGGGGGTTTTTGAATTTTTATTGGAGTAGAGTTGATTTCCAATGTTGTGTTAGTTTCAGGTATACAGCAAAGTGATTCCATTATACATATACATATATCCACTTTTTTTTAGATTCTTTTCCCATACAAGCCATTACAGAGTATTGAGAAGAGTTCCCTGTGCTATACCGTAGGTCCTTATTACTTATCTATTTTATATAGTGTAGTGTGTATATGTCAATCCCAATCTCCCAATTTATCCCTCCTCCCACGTATCCCCTGGTAACCATAAGTTTGTTTTCTACATCTGTGACTCTACTTCTGTTTTGTAAATAAATTCATTTGTACCCTTCTTTTTAGATTCCACATATAAGTGATATATGACATTTGTCTTTCTGTGTCTGACTTACTTCACTCAGTATGACAATTTCTAGGTCCATCCATGTTGCTGCCAATGGCATTATTTTGTTCTTTTTTTGTGGCTGAGTAATATTCCTTCGCATATATGTACCACATCTTCTTTATCCATTCCTCTGTTGATGGACATTTAGGCTGCTTTCATGTCTTGGCTATTGTAAATAGTGCTGCAGTGAACATTGGGGTGCAGTTATGTTTTCGAATTATGGCTTTCTCTGGGTATATGCCCAGGAGTGAGATTGCTGGGTCATATGGTAGTTCTATTTTTAGTTTTCTAAGGAAACAAGGATGTGGTTTTGAGAAATATTCAAGAAGTAGAATGCGTGAGGCTTGTTAACCGACTAGATGTCAGGACTCAGAAAGAAGTAGGAGGCTGGGATAAACCCCAGATTTCCGGTTTGCGTGTCCAGTGGGTGGTGTAACTCTGATCGTTGCAATAAGGAAAACAGGAAGAAAGGCCATTGTGGAAAGAGATGATGAATTCAGTTTTGGACATTGACTTGAAGATACTGATTGGTAAAGTCCAATAGACAATTGGCTATCATATTCAGAATCATAGGAAAGAGAAGCTTGGGAAGAAGATGTAGGTTTAAGGTGTCCTTAGCATATTCATACTTGAAGCCACAGAGCAGATGAGGTCATCCTAGAGAATGAATCAAATGAGAAGGCCAAAGGTAACACCCTGAAGAACTTGTAAGAAGAGGGTGGAATTATAAAGCTGACAACAGAAACTGAAAATGAAAAAACAAAGGAGAGAGTCCAGCTTCTGGCCATGATGGAGTGATGGCACTGCATTAATCCTCCCGCTAGAAACAACCATAAAACCTGGCAAAATATATGAAATAGCTGTTTCTAGATGTTGGATCATGTGGTGCAGTTCTGCGATGCCTGAGAGAAGGAGGTGGATGAGGTGAGAGCCTCGGGTGCTCCAGCTTTCGGTCTAGAGACATTTTTCTGCACCGCAGCGCAGGAAGGAGACGCTCCATCAGAAAACAGGGGTCTGGCTGAGTTGCAGAGAGAGATGGAGTGCAGGGCTACTGATGCCCAGCGGGAATTTGTGGGGCAGAGCAATAGTGGGAAAGAACTGTGCCGGGAAGGAGCTCCTGAAATCTGCCTAGGATCCTATTGAGTATTTGAAGAATACTAAGTTGTACACGTGTGAGCTGATGCTCCGGGAACCTGGGCTAAGAACAACTACTGAGCAAGGAAAACTTTCTGTGGAGCTGAGGTAAGCAATGATTAGAGCTTGAACGGGGCTGCAAAACCTTTAATTTCCTGCCAACTAGAGAAAGAGATTTTGTTGAACATCATGGACATTCAGTAGATTTGAGTCCACACAGTAGAAGGGCATAGCAAGACACACTCCCAGCCAAGCCCAAAGACACACCTTAAAATTATCAAGATGATATGAAAGTAAATTAACTCCTTCCAGAACAAAACTCAATAACGAGGAAACAAAATCCAAATACTCAAGAACTTAGTATCTATACGTCCAGTATACATTCGTGGTAAACTTTTTTCCAAATTCGCTGAAAAATATAAATGAATCCAAGAAGTTCGATAAGCATCAGACAGAATAACCAGTAAGAAGATCACAGCAAGGAAGACATCATAATAAAAATAATGAGACCTGCAAAGAAGCAGGGAAGTGTGGCCCTGACCCAGAGAAAAATCAATAAATATAAATATGTTCAGAAATTAGATAACAGAATTAGAAAACAAAGGCTTTAAAAGAACAATTATAAGCATGCTAAAGGATTTAAAAGTAAATATGAAAACAATAAAGGAAAAAAATTAGACTTTCAACAGCAAAATGGAAATTATATAAAAAAAGAAACAAATTTTAGAAGTGCAAAATATATTGGAATGAAAAACCACTGGGTAGATTGCACAGCTGGTTAGACACTGCAGAATAAAGTCGGGGAGATTTGTCATTATTTGAGGGAGGAAAGATTTTGGATAGCAGATCGGAAGTTCAACAAGGGACAGACTTGGTTTGAGATTTCTACTCTCTGTGCCAGAGTAGACTTCGTTTAAGCAGCTGGAAGTATGAGTCTAGATTTCTGGGGAGAAATCTTGGCTGAGATAGAAATTTCTGCATTGTCAGTTTTTCTGAGAGAGTGAGTGTAGACTGAAAGGAAAAGAAGTCCCCCAAAGGGACCCTTGAGCACACCTATATCTAGAGGTGGGGGAGATGAGAAGAACAAGCAAAGACATTGGAAAATCCCAGAAAGACAGGAGGAAATCTAGGTGAATATAATGTTCTGGCAGCACAGGAGAAGGGAATGGTTAACTTTATCAGATGAATAATTGGCTATGGTTTATCGAGCAGGTCAGTGATGATTATGATGAAAGCAGTTTTGACAGAGTGGTGAAGGCAAAACCCTGATTGGAGTAGATTTAAAGACAAATGGGAGTGGAGGAATTTGAAGCAGGGAGGAACACAGGCAAGACTTTGGTGCCAATCTTCAATCCTGGAGTGAACCTGATAGCATCGTTGGTCCCGAGCTGGCCTCCATTCTCTTTTACTTAAGGCAATTGGTTATCAAACGGAAAGCATGGATTTGGCCTTGAGAAGCCTTCCAAAGCTCTCATTAGAATGCTCCTTCTGTTTAATCTCAAACATTTGCCTGGCTCTCTTCACTTAAATGCAAGCGTCACAAACCAGAAAGGAAAAGAACGCACTGACCTGAAATTTCTCTGTGCTCAATGTCGGAATATCAACTAGGATACGAAAATCATCTTCCGTTTATCAGCTGGAAGGGTTGTGTATGTAACATCCCTTTTTTTTTTTTTTCGGCCATAATCATTAATGACAGAACCACATTGTAATTATTAGGCTATTATTTCTCTAAGTCTTCATCTTTGACCCACTATTTTGATCTATGTGGAGACCATTTTACTTTAATAGGCCTTGTGTACTTGCTCCCACGTACAGCATTTATAGTTTTTCAGCACTTGAATTATACGCTTTTCTCACCTATAGTTTATTAGTCACCCACCCTAGAATTGAAGCAGCCCCATCCTTCTCCTTCGTCACTGAACTTTGAAGCTTGGGAGTATTACAAATGGAGATTTGGGGGGATTCTCAGACACCCAGTTTGGGCTGAAAGGAAGGCAGTGTCAGTGTGAAGAATGTATTTCACGTTCGGTAATATTTGACCCCAGATGAAGTAAAACGTGGCTTCACCTCCAATGTAAATATTGGTCGGTTCCTACCCCATTAAGTGTTCCTGAAGACAAAGACTCTGGTCCATCAATCATAATAATACTCCCATTAGCTCTTAAGCAACATGTTTGAATAGGAAACTGCCTCTCCCTGTCTCTCGCTCTTTTTGTCCGTTGATGATTTAGAGACAGTAAGATCTCCAGGCTTATCTTAAAAATATTTACTCAGCTTCTTTCAGTGATCATGTCAGAGCTTGGTCATAAAAACATACGTTTCTCTAAAGCAGAAGATGAGGAACACAGAGAGCCTCTGTCTGGCCTAATATTTTGGTGGAAGGTGACAGAGGAGATTAGAAAAGTAACAGTGAGGAAATGTTTTTGATTATCTGTCTGCTCCACTCAGTGAAACAAAAATACAGGTATAAAATCTCCATCTGGTTTCATTTTATCTTCTCCCGTTAGGTCCAGGTCTACCTATTCTTCAGACTTTTTTTGTTTTCGTCTTCCTGTGTTTTGTCTACTTATTCTCTTTGTGTTTCTGACTTGTGTTTATCATTGGAGAAGCTAAGCTGAATATGTGAGTTTTAAAATGTGTAAAGATAAGAGTACAACAGTATTAGAGGTGTGTTCCTTCTTTGCGGAGGAATAAACCGTAAACAGTCATGGTTGATCTAAGTGATTTTAAAGGATAATTACAGGGATTATACTAGTGGGAGGATCATATTAGTTCTATTAAAAATGATACTTTCCATGAGTTAATTATTTTCCAATATTTTACGAAAAGGATGCACTTACATGAGAAAATTAGTATTATTATCATAATAACTTTGTCCCAGGTGTGATGTGAAGGCCTTTGCATGTACCATCTCATGTGACTGTCAGTTCAAAATTCTATCTTGTCTATAGCATGACTCTCATCTCTTACTGGAAGACCATGAGCTGAGAAACCAAGAGATTTTTATAGAGGACTCGAGGGCCCTCACTGAACGGAAGACTTTTCATGTGCTGTCTGCCCGGGCCATGGATCACTGTGAGACCACCGACTCAGCTGAGCATGCAAAAGTGGCCTGACAGCACCACTTGACAGGAAGGATTTCCAGATAGAGGAACAATGTCCTCAAGATTCTTGAGGTGTACCTAGGACTTTGACACAAAGACGTATTTTTCCAACCCCTTGCACATGGTGTTCCTCTTGTTGCATGAAATCATACTCTTGATGGGGAAAACCAGTATGAATTTGGATCCATTAGTCCAGTCTTGTAGCCTCACATAAACATCTATCATTAAAACATGGGCGTTGGGGCTTCCCTGGTGGCTCAGTGGTTAAGAAGCCGCCTGCCAAGTCAGGGGACACGGGTTCGAGCCCTGGTCTGGGAAGATCCCACATGCCACGGAGCAACTAAGCCCGTGCGCTACAACGACTGAGCCTGCGCTCTAGAGCCCACGAGCCACAACTACTGAGCCCGCATGCCACAACTACTGAGCCTGCACTCTAGAGCCCGTGAGCCACAACTACTGAGCTCACGTGCCATGACTACTGAAGCCCGCGCGCCTAGAGCCCGTGCTCCATAACAAGAGAAGCCATGGCAATGAGAAGGCTGTGCACCACAATAAAGAGTAGCCCCCCCTCGCCGCAACTAGAGAAAGCCCGCCTGCAGCAACGAAGACCCAATGCGGCCAAAAAATAAAAAAACAAACAAACAAAAATTAAAAAAAAAACCATAGGCGTTAATGTACCTGAACATGTGTGTTTCTCATTATTTTCTCCTGATATTATGCTAATCTCAATGATCCCTATTGTAAGTGACCTGTGTATCTAATTGGATTTTATTTCAACATCATAGGCTTATTCAAGACTATTTGAAAACTGTGCAGTTATTCTATTTAAAGTACTTACAGACAAGATAGCTTAGGTTTTCTGATAGTAATTCTTTGAAAAAGGAAGAGAGCGATATTCCCATTTTAGTTATGAATATGTTAAAAGACAGAGAAGGTAAATGATATCCCCCAGGATAGAGGGTTCATTGGTAGGAATAACAATGTTAAAACTCAAGACTCCGAAATTACAAATCACTTTGCCATGCAACCATGATATTGCAAACCACACCAAATTAAATAAAAGATATGAAAATGTGTATTTGTGGAATAGTGCAAAGACAAAAGCTAAGGGCTTGGAATCTTTGACAAAAATATCAGAAAAAAAATTTTTTTTTTTTTGGGTGGCAAAGAGTTTTGAATTCGATGTTTGGAAGAAATAATCCATAAAGCAGATCTTGAAAAATGAAAACTTGTCATCATAGGAAACTGGTTAATCTTTTCACCTTATGCTTTTAGTTTTCCACTAGTGCAGAAAAAGCGATCTTCAATTCTAGGTCCAATATGTTGAACCTTCGGTGGCCACAGAATGTTTTACTGAAATACATTCAACAACAGATAATACATTTTAAAACCCCACTGTTTCCCATTCTTAGAAGTTACCTTGCCTCGAAAAATGGATGAACCGTAACGCAGGCGAGCACTTAGTGCATGGCTGAGATGGCCTCGTGGTCAAACCACATTGCTCAGTAGGGAGCTCTTTGTGTTCTGGATACAATTGGAATGAGTTAAAAAAAAAAAAAAAAAAACCAGAAACTGGAAAAACCAGAAAATAAGATGAGCCAACTGACTGCTACCTTAGGGATGTGGGGAGGTAGCAACTACCCGTAGTTAGAGAGCAAAATATGGCGAGAGGTCCTCTGATGGTAGTTATGAACTTTGTTAAATAAATACAGGTCATGTGGGGTGTAGGAGGAGATAAATACTCTGATATCACTCTCCTCCCAGCCACCCAGTGCTTCCTGTTAGTCAAATTCAACCAACCTCAGAAGCAAGGGAGACCTTTGATGCAGTGTGTCCATATTGTTTGGGTGAAACATGACAGAGAGAGGCTCTGGAAATGCTCAACACATCTACTATTATCTACTATACAGTGTACTTTCCCATTAGCTAGTTAATTTTACAATCCTGAATATGATGAGGAAATGACCCAATCAAAAAATGAGCAGAAGACCTAAATAGACATTTCTCCAAAGAAGACATCCAGATGGCCAAAAGGTACATGAAAAGATGCTCAACATCACTACTTATTAGAGAAATGCAAATCAAAACTACAATGAGGTGTCACATCACACCAGTCAGAATGGCCATCATCAAAAAGTCTAGGGCTTCCCTGGTGGTGCAGTGGTTGAGAGTCCGCCTGCCGATGCAGGGGACACGGGTTCGTGCCCCGGTCCGGTAAGATCCCACATGCCGCGGAGCGGCTGGGCCCGTGAACCATGGCCGCTGAGCCTGCGCGTCCGGAGCCTGTGCTCCGCAACGGGAGAGGCCACAGCAGTGAGAGGCCCGTGTACCGCAAAAAAAAAAAAAAAAAAAGGTCTACAGATAATAAATGCTGGTGAGGGTGTGGAGAAAAGAGAACCCTCCTACACTGTTGGTGAGGATGTAAATTGGTGCAGCCACTGTGGAGAACAGCATGGAGGTTCCTTAAAAAACTAAAAACAGAGCCACCATATGATCCTGCAATCCCACTCCTGGGCGTACATCTGGAGAAAACTCTAAGTTGAAAAGATGTATGTACCCCAATGTTCATAGCAGCACTATTTACAGTAGCCAAGATATGGAAGCAACCTAAACGTCCATCGACAGATGAATGGATAATGAAGATGTGGTATATTTATACAATGGAATACTACTCAGCCATAAAAAATAATGAAATCATGCCATTTGCAGCAACATGGATGGACCTAGAGATTATGAAACTAAGTGAAGTAAGTCAGACAGAGAAAGACAAATATCATATGATATCACTTATATGTGGAATCTAAAAAATGATTTAAATGAACTTATTTACAAAGCAGAAACAGACTCACAGACATAGGAAACAATGTTACCATCATAACATGGTTACCAAAGGGGAAAGGCAGGGGAGGAATAAATTAGGAGTTTATGATTAGCAGATAAAAACTACTATATATAAAATAGATAAACCACGAGGTCCTACTGTATAGCACAGGGAACTATTTTCAATATCTTGTAATAAGCTGTAATGGAAAAGAATCTGAGAAAGAATATCTATATAGATATAGACATAGATATCTGAGTCACTTCGCTCTACACCAGAAACTAACAAAACATTGTAAACCAATTATACTTCATTAAAAAAAAAGAAACTGAAGATGAGAAAGGAGAATTCATATGCTAAGGTTTCTACAACTAGGGTGTGGCCAAATCAACACTCAGACATGAGCATCAGACTCCAAGACATTTTGGGGCACCTTCTATTGAACCAGAATAACCCTTAGGAAGAGTCAAGCTCCTGGCAGAAGAGTGAGTGATTCAGAATTAACTATAGTCTATCACATTTCAGTAATACTTCTTATTGCCATATATGGCTACCATCACTGCCAGCTTTTCCTTCATAACCAGCCAAGTCAGTAGTGACAGGTGAGGAGACACATCAGTGGATTCAGTCTTAACACCTGGTATCATCCAGAAGTGGTCTTATTGTTGGCGGATTACATAGGTTATGCCAGTGATGAGCTGTGGTTTTTTATGGAGCCTCTCATTTGTAGTATGTTCTTTTTTTTTTTTTTTGTGGTATGGGGGCCTCTCACTGCTGTGGCCTCTCCCGTTGCGGAGCACAGGCTCCAGACGCGCAGGCTCAGCGGCCATGGCTCACGGGCCCAGCCGCTCTGCGGCACGTGGGATCTTCCCGGACTGGGGCACGAACCCGCGTCCCCTGCATCGGCAGGCGGACTCTCAACCACTGCGCCACCAGGGAAGCCCTGTAGTATGTTCTTAGCTTTGGTCAGTCTGTGCATTAGTCTTTGTTCCCTGCTTAACATTCCAGCCTGGAATTCCAGATACCTTGAATGATATCTGGTGTGTACAGAATGTCTGATGCATAATTAAGTGGATGAATGAACAATCAGACGAGCAGGCTTTATTGGATCCTCAGCCTTCTGGTCCAGACCCTATAGCTAAATCTAATGCCACCACCATTGTCATCATCCTCTGATGAGGATGCCTCTTTGGGGGCACACAGCAGATGCCAGGTACTATATGCTAAGCACTTTACATTATGGTTCAACGTGATGATTTCAACAACCTTGTGAGGTTTGGTACTTTTCTTTTATAGATGAGGAAACTGAGGCTTAGCAAAGTTAAATAAATTGTGCAAAGATCCCACACTTAGTAAGTGGTAAAGGTGGAATGTGACGCTAGTTACACTGTCTCTAGAGCGTGCATATTGAACGACTTCTCTATATTATCTCGTTTCCCACCTGCTCATCACTGGAATACACGATTCCTTGACTCTATATTACTGCTTGCTACAATAAAGATGATCACTCATAGTTTGGCTCTCCTCCCATTATTTTTCCCTACTAGAGAGTAGCTTCCTATACTTCTCTATGCTGTTTTCTTACCAAGGATTGCTTGAATCATCCTTGGGTTCTAAAGCCTCTTTTGAGCAGAACACTAGATATTCTGGAAGCAACCCGAGGGATGGAGTTCTGGAGCCTCTTTATTCTCCCAAGACTCTAAGCCACTTGGGTCCACTATTCTCTCTTTTCTATGGTCCTTGGATATCAGCATATTATACACTCATGATCGCCCCAAATAGTTCAAGTTCGGGGGGGGGGGGAGGGGCACTTGGCTGCTTAGATTGTGTTTTATTTTATTTTTTATAGAACCAGGTAAAGAATTAAAGAATCTGAGAGATAAAGTGTCTACATTACTATTTTCTTAGCCAGTTCATTGTCAAGAAACGGGAACAAAGCACTGGTGGAATAATCTCTTCAACAGTGTCTTAGTTATCAGAGCCAGACACATTTGCCAATGCCCCCAGTTGACATACCTGTACTTGGGTTTAGTCATCTGAAATTACACTTGCTTATAACTTTGGTTCTGAATCTTTCCCTGGGAGAGAGAGAAAAAAGCCATCGGTCTCCATGGCATCACATCTTATTTTTTTTAAGCTTTTTATAGATTCAAACCCCATTTCTAACCCTCATGATGATTCAGGCTGTTTCTATACTACACCAACACATACGGTAAAAAAGGGAAAAAGTCAGGGTAATGATGGTGGAGTTAATTGACAAAAATTCTCAATAAAGTAAAATTCCACCTGTTTGGAAGTCTTTTAGAATTCAGACCTTCCAGATTCTTAGGATTTTAACTATTAACATTAGGTATTAAAAAAAAACCCCTCTAACCATCTTGTTTAGAAATCCTCCTAAATGTTTAGCAGATTTATACTCCAATAACACTGTATACTAGATAACTTGAAATATACTCCAATGTGAAACATCTAGAAATACTAGATAAAATATAAGAAACACGCCAAGAGGTTAAAAAATGAAGAGAAGGCTGGAACCATAGAGTGAGCTGTCACTTACCGCTTGGCTGTCGTGAGGACTTGAGTTTAATGAATAAGCTGGAAGAGAAGAGAAAGTCTTTGGCTCATACTAGGTGGGAAGTTGGACCTGACACCGTCACATAAAATCAAGATTTTTGAAGGATTACACCTTTAATGATGGAGTAAAATAGAAAATGTCCACCCACCAGCAAAGAGATATGACACAGAATGTTGGCTTTCTTATTCTGGCTCTGGATTAGAGGGGAAGGGAGGGAGAAAAACTCTCCTCTGAGAGCTCATAACAATCTAGCCCTAAAGCACATTTGGCATACAAAGTCATACCACTTGAAAGATCCTGAAAAGCACAAGTGAAAAAAACAATCAGTATGCACACATGCATACACATAAAATAGTCCCAGCTTACTGTTCCTGACAGAAATTAAAACAATTTCCAGAGGGATTTTCAACCGGTTCACATAAAATTCCTCCACATACATCCCCCTCAAACATAAGTGAATAATGGAAAATAATAAAATACTCTAGGACTTGCTACTCAGAGACTGGCACGTGGCCCAACAGCATCAGAATCCCTGGGAGCTTGTTAGGAATGAAGAACCTCAAGCCTTGCCCTAGACTGAGTGAATTGAAACATATAATTTTACAAGATGCACATATGATTCAAGTATGTGTTGAAGTCTGAGAAGTACTACTCAAGAAACAAGCCACCATAAGCAATACCCTGCACAAAGAACATAGTAGACTTCCAAAAATATTGGATAGAGGAATTTTTGGATGCAAACTTAATGCATTTGGATTGATTTAGTAGAGAAACGATGGAGCCAAGCATATGAAACAAAATATTATAGTTTTGAAAGAAAACTAGGAAGAGATATATCAGTGGAAAATATCGTCATATAGTCATTGGAATGAAACTCAATGTAAATGTTAAACAGAAGATAAAGAAAGCACAGCTGTAGAGAGAATTAATGAATTGGATGGTAGAGCTCAAGAAATTATACGTAATGCAATACAGACAAGCAAAAATCTATAACATAAAAACGAGAGGTTAAGAAAAATGGAGAAGATCCACCAAATGTTTTTAAAAACATTCCAGAGGTATGAATAGGGAAAACGTGGGGTAGGTAATATTCACAGAGAAAATAACTAAGAACACTCTAAAATTTTTAAAGACTCAAACCCTTAGATTCTGGAATCACAGTAGACTCGAAGCAGTATTTCAAAGAAAAAAGAATTTTACAATTAAATCATTAGTAAATGAACTACAGAAAGACAAAGAGAACATTTTTAAAACATCAAGAGAGAAAAAAACAGGTTACCTATAGAGGAAGGAAAATGATACGAGTAGAAAATTTCTCCAAAAGAAACAATTAAAATGAGAAAACAGAGGATTATCTCTCAAAGGAAAGAAAAAATAAATCTCGATGTCAAATTTCATGTCATCCTCAACAATAACTCCAAGATAAGCAAAAATAAAGACGTTTTCAAACATCAAAACCTAAGATTATTACCAGTAAATGATACTAAATGAACCTCAAGCTTTGCTGCAAAGTGTATGTCTTGGACCAGAAACAGCAGCGTGAGCATTACCTGGAAGGTCCCAGAAATGTAGCATTGCAGGTCCCACTTAGAACTTCTCAAGCTTTAATGTGCCTGTAAGTCACCTAGGGACCTTGTAGAGATTCTGCTTCATTACATCTGGGTTCTGAGGGTCTCCATTTCTACTAAGCTCCCAAGTGACACCCATGCTGTTGATCCAATTACATTTTGAGTAGCAAGACCACTCAGGAAGAACAACACTTACTGCACCTGCATGGTAAGAATTTAATTATCAAGAAGGCATGGTGAATGTTGCAATGATTCTGTGTGAAATAAATTTGGTATTGTTATGCTTTCTTTGCTTGGGGAAAAAAAAAGAAGGCATGGTGAGAAATAATATGGGTAAACATGGGGGTAAATCTAGACAAGTGTTCACATAAAACAACAGAAACAATAGCAACTAATTTAATAAGTAAAGAAAGCAGTGTGGAAATAAAATACTGGAAAACAATGATATGTAAGATGGGAATAAGATACAGATAGTTAAATATTTTAAGGTCTTCCTAATACGGGGGCAGTGCTATCGATTGACTTTTTAGTTCGTTAAGGAAAGTAATATTGGATCTATATCTTCCTAAGCAGTAGATGGTAAGTGTATAATATATTTTATTTACTTTTTTTTTTGTTTTTTTGGTACGCGGGCCTCTCACTGCTGTGGCCTCTCCCGTTGCGGAGCACAGGCTCCGGACGCGCAGGCTCGGCGGCCATGGCTCACGGGCCCAGCCGCTCCACAGCATGTGGGATCTTCCCGGACCGGGGCACGAACCCGTGTCCCCCGCATCGGCAGGCAGACTCTCAACCACTGCGCCATCAGGGAAGCCCATATATTTTATTTACTTTTTGTCAGCAAGTCCTACTTTATCTCAGCCCACCGTGTTCTTTAAATTAAATAATTTTCCAGTTCAGAACCCTGCTATCCTTGTCTGCTTTTTGCTTCTCTTCTCTGTAGCCTCAATTTTCAAATGTAGTCCAAAATAAATGCCTCTGTTTCATTATTACCCACACACTCCTTAAATCCATGCCAGCTGGCTTTCTTCTTTACCATCTTAAAAACCTCTCTGTTAAAAGTCACCATTGACATCCTAGTTAAAGAATCCAATGGCTCATTCTTTATTAAGCTGTATCAATTTCTCTAAAGTCTCGCTACTTAAAGTGTGGTCTGTGTGTCTGTGCCATCAGCGCCACCTGGGTGCCTGACAGAAGTGCAGAAGCTCTGGTCTCCCTTCAGAACTACTGCATTAGAATCTATAGTTTAACAAGGTAATTCTTGTGATTCGTTTATGCATTAAAGTTTAAGAAGCACTGCTGTAAAATATTTGGCACTGTGGACCACCCACAAGTGCTTGAAATGTTCTCTTGTTTTGTCTTCCACTTTCCTTATTGCTTTCTTTTACATTGTTTTACATTGTCTTTAGCACATTTTTCTCCTTTCATGGCATAAATGAAGGTTTTCTCCAAGTTCTTTATCTTGACCCTTAACCCCCATCCCCACCCCTACTTTCTCCCTCCCTCTGTCTTGACAATTTACTCCAGTTAATGACTTCCATTATTTTCCTAGACAGGTGGTTGGTTCACTTCAGAATCACCTAGGCTGCTTGTTAAAAATAACATTTCAGGGGCTTTTCACCAGAGCATGCAAACCAGCAGGTCTAGTTCAGGACCAGGAATATTTTTTTTTTTTTGCGGTACGCAGGCCCCTCACCGTTGTGGCCTCTCCCACCGCGGAGCACAGGCTCCGGAGGCGCAGGCTCAGCGGCCATGGCTCACAGGCCCAAGCCGCTCCGCGGCACGTGGGATCTTCCCGGACCGGGGCACGAACCCGTGTCCCCCGCATCGGCAGGCGGACTCTCAACCACTGCGCCACCAGGGAAGCCCATAATTATCTGTTTTATGTATAGTAGTGTGTATATGTCAATCCCAATCTCCCAGTTTATCCCTCCCCCACCCTTCCCCCCTGGTAACCATACGTTTGTTCTCCACATCCACCAGGTCACTCTATTTTAAACAAAAGGAATCCCTGGATCTCCGTACCCCTTTCCCAGATTGAACTTCTTAAATTTCTTACTTTTGTCAATGGAATCACCATTCTAATCACAGAGGCTCACAGCCTGGATATCTTCCTTCATCCCCTCTCTCTCCCATAACTACCTGCAACTATTTACTGGGTCCTATTGCTTCTGTCGCCAAAATATTTCTTCCAACCTCCCACTTGACCACATTCTCCCTGGCATGGCTCAATTCTGGCCCATGTTATCTGTTTCTTAAAGTATCCCTCCATCCCACAATGCAGAACACTTCATCCACCAATTCCCTTTTATGTTCTTTCCCCAACTTGGCTCTACATTTCTCACTGGCTACTTGGCCCACTACCGATCTCTTCTGCAGCATATAAATACCACCTAACAATTCCAAAGGACTAATTACATGTCAAGAACTGGCTAAGCATTTAACATGGAGTGAAGGTTATTATCATCCCTTTTTTTCTTGAATAGATAAACAAGGCTCAGGGGTAAAATAATTGTCACTGGCTGGCAAGTGAAGAGAAAGATTTAAACCATGTAATTTGTAGGACCACCTAAACTCTAAAGCCCTTGTTTCATTATAAAGAAACTACTTCATAATATCTACTCCTTTACAAGCTGCTCCATGCTCTTTTCAAATCTAATTAAATCCTGGGTGTCTCTTGTGAACCCCCGTTTTTATTGGGTCCCATCCAGTGCTTGGTTTTTAAACATTCATGCAACATGTGACAGACATGGACCAAAGTTAGGGTAAGTTTTCTCTTATTCTGCAACTCTCAATCTATTCTTACATATTTTTGGAAACAAACAAACAAAAGCAAAACAAAAAACCCTCTTTTCTTTTATAGGTTGAATTATTCATCTGTACTTCTCTCCACCCCTCATGAATATTTATCAATTTCTTTACTAATAAGGTCACTCGCTTTTATATCACCGATGACTTATAATCACCACCCAACTTTAGTAGATGATGTCTATATCAATGTAAATGTCATATCCAACATGGCTGTTTTGCATTTCCTTATAACTTAGAATTTTAACTTTACTCTTCCAGCAACTTTCTCACTCCAGTGCATGACCTCGAGATTTGCCATACTACGGTATCAAACACTAACATTTCAGTTCCTAGCTCTTCAACTTTGCATTCTCTCATTCTCCCTTCATCTGATCTTTAAATTCAGTGTGACCTCTGGCCCCATGAGGTCCTATAAAATTTTCCAGTTTATCAGTGCAAAGAAACAATGCTTCATTTTATTGTTTTTCAACTTGAGTGGTATTTGGGCTACAGGAGAAAATCTACCATCAAACTGATTGCCGCAATTTCATTTTCTCAGTATTACCACCCTTCATGATTCCTTTTGCATATTATACATCAGTTTTCCTGTATACCTTTTCCATGCAATTTCAGTCTCCCATTCAAATCTTATCCCAAAGCTTTTTACCCTATCTTACTTCTATACATGTCTACAACAATTTTTTTCTCTCACTCTTTTCTTCAGATCTTCACTAGCTCTTTCAGCCTGGTCAACCAATGTGTCAATCAACACACCCACTCTCTTTAAAAAACAAACAAACAAAACTCTTCAATTTGTATTGAATTTGAATTAGTATGCGCTTGTTTCCTGTGACTAGTAATCGACGCTATCTTCACGCCCTCATCAATGTCATAAAGCTTTTATTCTATAGGCAACAAAAAGTCAAGCTCATGTATAAAAAAAGTGAGCTAATCCTGTAGATAGGCAATCATTCCTCATTCACCAAACAAGGGCCAAATACAAACACATATCAAAGATTTTACTTAACATCAACTCATTATTAAAGAATTTATTCATGATTAACTAATGGGTAACATAAACGGATGTTATGACCAATTTAAAGCACAGACACACATGTGCCTGTGCCTATATAGACATATAAAATTTAAGAAAAGAAAATTAAAATTGCTGAATCAGATATAAAATTGGCTAATACTACACAGGGCAATATACCTTTGGTGTTACTGTTTCACTGGTCAGAAACCATTTCCATCTTTGCTGGACAAAAATCTACCCCTCTGCCCCTTGTAAAACTGTAAAATAGGAAGACAACAGAAATTTAAGGCCAGCTCTTTGCTCAAAGAACTCCCAGTAATCTCTTCTCCCTATTTTGAAGTTTTGGATTATTTTCGATTATTGGGATTATTTTTCTAGCATCCCGCCATTGCCCACTTAGTTCCTGTGATCATAAACAATTTTCAAAGCCTGTTCTTCTGATCAAGAAAGGTTGGTCTTGTGACATTTGACCTGTGGCAACAGTGTACACTAATCATATAATCCTCCTTGAATTTACTCTGGAAAAACTAGAACCTTATAGCACTGAGTAAACAGTATTGCGAAAGAATTGACTTCTGTTTGGAAATGTCACAAGGAATCTCAACTGGACTTTAAAAAAGCCTCTCTCGTTTACTTTTCTGCCCTGAGGCTAGAAAGCCAAGTCCAAGGCATAGCCTCCACCAGATTTCACTCACAGTATTTATGAATTTGGGTGAATTTCTCTCTTCTGGAAGTTTACAAATTCTTGTAAAGTCTCTGACCTTCCAGGAAGTGGCTCCAATACTACCTGTGAGCCAAGCCCAGGTTCAAGTTCTTTGGAAGAATGTTATAGGCATTGGTTCCACGCATAAATTCAATCCTTATCCCTTACTACTGGGCTTGTCATTCCCAATTAAATGAGAGTCATTCTCAAACATGACACTCCCGTGCAGATCTTGGTTGCAGAATTCATTTGTCTAATTGCGTCCTGGCACAAAGGGGGACAGTGTCTTATCCTGCCCAGGAGAAGTAATTGTTTCTGAATTCTGAGAGACAGGAAGATGTTAACACCACTTTAAAATGTTTCATTTTAGTTTGCAAGTGCATAGCCTACTAAATTGATACTTGTCGGAGGAGAGAGCTCTTCCTGTATCCCCGAACAGTAAAACAACAGTGCTAGCTTTATTTTGTTAAAGCAAGTAACCATAGTAGTAGTTCATTATGTTCTATGTAATATATTCACGTTCTGCTGGGTGTTGAGGGTGAGTGGTCTGCTTTCATGAAGTATGTCTGCCTCTGGGCTCAAAAGAGTCCTGGAAACCCCGACTCAGCTCACTCAAGCAGTCTGAAATTGTCTAAGCAATGTTAGCTCAGAATCCTGTACCCAGAGCCTGTTCTTGGACGGATCAAAAGTTCACATAATCTTTTCACAGGACTCAGAGACTCTTCTGTGTTAAAGACGCAAGTTCCAGCCTGTAGCTTGTAGTAGAAACACCATCAGCTTGCAATAGCTTGCTTTGTAGGTAAGTGTCACAGGAAAATGGAGACTCGTTGGATAATAAGAATGACAGTCTGTGGTTAATTTATTATAGTAACCATAACTATAAGGGTGGGAGTAAAATTCTATTGGAATTTCGTACAAACCATTTCATAGAGAGAAATCACTATTTCCCTTGGGGATAAGAATATATTATGAACAGAGAAAGCATTGCAAAATCTCTAGGGCTTTCCCATAAAGTGTACAATATCTGAAAAAAAAACAACCCATAATAATCACATTTTACCTACACTGACTTAATCTAGAAAGGGCTGAACATTCTTTCTGATCTGACAGTTTTTCCCATGCAGATTTTATAATAAAGTTGAGCTAATTAAGAAGCATGGCACATATGAAACCATCAAAATTACTTCTAGCATCTCTCTTTTTGTACGGTGAAAGAATAGATCACCGTGAGTTGCCAGGGGCCCTCTAAGAAATCCTTTAGTTTTAGTGTGTCCTGATTTTATCCCCCAAGTTTAAGGCTTGATCTTGGGAAGACAAAATTAAATGTGGTAACACAGGATGTTTTGACACTTGATTACAATAGGCTCATGGGTGCCTGAGAAACAATCATTGGGTACCTATTTAATCCAAATAAAGTGATATTAAACTATTTTAAAATTAACATAGTAAGGAAACACGATTGTAAGGAACTTTATCACAAGTAAGGTTTTTCTTTTTCTTTTTTTTATAATCAGAGGTATGATAAAGTGAACACAAACCACGGACAATTATATGATAAGATATGGAAACTTTGCTACCTGGACAGATTACACAGACAATTTTAAAAAAACTTATTACAACCCCTTGTAAGAGCTCTAAGAATAATTTATCATCTTAACTGAGTCAGTTCGAATTTCGCTTTAGTATAATACTTGGCAGTAAATGATTCATCAGTTTTTTTTTTTTCCTTTTAAATAAACCAATTAACTTGAGACAATTTTGGCAAAATTTTAACACATTTTATTACTTCTTTTCAGGCTCATGTATTTGAAGGTATTATAAACCAAAGCAAAGAAAAATCCCTTTTCTGCAAACCTTTTACAACTTCCCATATCCATTCATGCTTTGTCTCTCACTGTCATTATTTTTTTTATTTTATTTTTATTTTTTGCAGTACGCGGGTCTCTCACTGCTGTGGGCTCTCCCGTTGCGGAGCACAGGCTCCGGACACGCAGGCCCAGCGGTCATGGCTCACGGGCCCAGCCGCTCCGCGGCATGTGGGATCCTCCCGGACCGGGGCACGAACCCGTGTCCCCTGCATCGGCAGGCGGACTCCCAACCACTGTGCCACCAGGGAAGCCCGACTCACTATTATTTTTCACATTCTGGAACAACCAGGCATTTAAAGAGAAAACTACCTTTTTTTTTTTTTTTCAACTCTGATCAACTAAAACTCATTTAATTACTTTGCTTAGGTAGTCACACTTACCTGATACCATTGTCCCAGTGTAATTTCATGTTCTGAAACTCATGTTAATTCTAACTTCAAACCTAAGTAATTTCCACTTCACAGAGAAGACTAAGGGGTAAATAATTACTAGGCTAAGGATGATTGATGGTTTGTGATGATGGGATATTTCCAGCAATAGGAACATTACAAATAATGTGTCCAAGGTCAGGACATGTTTGGTGTCTTCGGGGAATGGCAAAAGCATGTTTTACATAAAGCATAGGGTAGGTATGAGGGAGGTTTGAGAGAAGGCATGAAATTCATGAGGGAGGGTCACTGACACCAGGAACCTCATTCACACACCTGCTGGGGATGTATGGACACCAGGGAAGAATACGGGGTCCATTCCACTTCAAAACCCAGTTCTCTTACTGAAGACTAAGTTAGTGGGTTGGATTGAAATGGACAAAAAGAAGGACCAGAGATGTTAGTTATGTGGAAAGAACATTAAACTGAGCGCAGAGACCTGAGTTTAAACACCAAACCCTCAGTTTATCAGCTGTGTGATTTTGAGCAAACACTTAAACGTTTTTCAAACTGTAGGGTGCAACCCATCAATTTACTTGGTTGTGATCAGCATTTTAAAAAATGGAATAGAATATCGTTAATATAGAATACATACAGAATAGGAGAGTGCTTTGTATATAATAAGGTTAAGTCTTGTGTCATGCAATTTTATTTTGGATGTACTGTACAATATGTAGGTATAAATGCGCTTACCATGTTAAAAGCAAAAGACAATTCTTACCTTGGGTTGTCATTTAAAAAGGTTGAAAGTCCCTGACATAACTCCTTTTACTGTTTGTTTTTTCAGCAGTGAAATAGAGAAGGTAAAATGTCAGTTTTTATTATTCCACCACGAGGTATTGAGAACAAGAAGGGTAACAAAAGATACGTCTAAAACATTGTACGGACTACACAGTACAATACAAATGAACGAGAGACCCATGTTATTACTGTCACTATTACTACTTCTGCTTCTCTTGCTACTATTGATGCAACGATTCCAGAAAAGAGTAATGAATTCTTCAACTTCCATGCTTACACTTCAGAGGGAAGAAAAAAGAGTGAATGAATGTGAGACCTTCATTTCTCCTTTTTTTTATCTCCCCCCCAACCCCGACCAAATCCCAACCAAGGTTCTGGCGTGGAGTATTTGTTAAAGTAAAGGAGATTCTCATGTTAGGGACATGGGTGACACGCATGTAAATCACTGAAGAAGGGATTTATTTGGGGGGGTAATTATTTACATGCTTTAAAAAGTCCTTATCATCCTAAATTGTAGTTATGTGATCATATATCTGCTTTGCCCCTTCGGTTCTGAGACTGTTACTTCATCTTTGTATTGCAAGCCCCTAACACGACGTCTGACATAAAGTAGGTACTCAATTAATGAAAATTGAATAAAAATAGAAATATAATCCACTTGTATTCCGACAGTGTCAGCGTGAGCTTTTCAACATCTGATCATTTCAATTTTTGCCTTCAAATAGTCCAGATGTTCCCCAGTGAGAATTGGAATAAAATCTTGAATTTACAAAGTCCTGCCTGACCCAGTTCCTGCCTACATCTCTGACCCCATTTATTTTAATTTTATTTTTTTATTGACATATAGCTGAATTACAATGTTGTGTTAATTTCTGCTGTACAGCAAAGTGACTCAGTTATACACATATGTACATCCATTTTCATATTCTTTTCCATTGTGGCTTATCTCAGGATATAGAATATACAGTTCCCTGTGCTACATAGTAGGACCTTGTTGTTTATCCATCCTATATGTAATAGTTTGCATCTGCTAATTCCAAACTCCCACTCCATTGCTTCCCCAACCCCCTCCCCCTTGGCAACCACAAATCTGTTCTCTATGTCTGTGAGTCTGTTTCTGTTTCATAGATCTATGTTCATTTGTGCCACATATAAGCGATATCATACGGTATTTGTCTTTCTCTTTCTGACTTATTTCACTTAGTATGATCATCTCTAGTTGCATCCACGTGGCTGCAAATGGCATTAATTCATTCTTTTTCATGGCTGAGTAGTATTCCGCTGTGCATATGTACCACATCTTCTTTATCCATTCATCTGTCTCTGACCCCATTTTATATGAATTTTCACACTGCCCACCATGACCAGTCACATGACCTTCCTTCTCTCTCAAACCTGACACATCTGTTCCCTTCTTGGGCCATTGATCTAGTTGTCCTCTTCCTGTGGATTGTTTGACAACTCCCACAATTCCATTCACTCTTATTTTCTGTGCTTGCACCTAGAATATTTAGCAGATGTGATCATTTCAACAGTTTTACTTACTCTTCACTCATTAGCCAAAAAAAAAAAAAAAAATTAGGTATCTGTGGAAATACTCTCTTGTCTGTGGCTGAGTCACTTATAAACTAAACCATGCTTTGCAGGATCTTTCTGCAAAACCATCTTAAATAAACCAAAACGAGTTCTCAGAAGAAGATATTTTACAACCTTCACATGATATTTTTCCTTTTTGCATCCCTCTTGGCTTTTTCTTTTCCTACAGTCTTATTCCTTAGGTGCATTTTTATCAATAATATTCTGCCCTAATTCTTGTTTTTGGATGACTTTGTGAAATCATCTATTTTTCGTCTTAGATAGACTCACATAGTAATGGATGTTAAGCTGGTTAGTCATTTTAGTGGTTATCAACCACTGATAGTCACAGACACTCACATACCCAGGAATATCAGCAGTTCACTAATAGAAATCCACACATAAATCCACTCGGAATCCATTAGCCAAACACTAGGGAATGCTGTTCGAATCCAACACCCTGGATCTACAAATGAGTAAGATAAATCCCAGAGAAATGAAATAACATGACCAAGGACATACAACTAAACGAGGTATCTGACTCCTAAATCTTCAGACTCTCCAGAACACGGTGCTACTTTGTAACCAGGTTGTTATAGATTTAGAATGAATTCTGGGGTTCTTTTAAGCCAAGTGAGAATTCTACTTCTAATATATCTATGGTATATAGTTTTTTTTCTTATCAACATATTATTTGAAGATATAATAGCTGAAAACTCCCTAATTTGGCAAAAGAATGTTTGCGGCTTCAAGAAACTGAGTGACTCTCTGAAAGAATAAATTTAAAGAAACTTGTACCCAGAGCCAGCATAATCCAGCTGCTGCAAACTAAAGGCTAAAACAAAATACTGAAAGAATCTAGAGCAAAACAATGCATTGTCAATAGGGAATTATGATCACATTCTTGCAGATTTCTCATCAGATACCGTAAAGGTCAAAAAGAAATAGCATCACATTTTTTAAATGCTGAAAGAAAATAATTGTCAACCAGGAATCCATATTTAGTAAAAATATTCTTCAATAGTGAAGGCAAAACAAAGACATTCTCAGGTGAAGGATAACTAACAGATTTTTTTGCCAACAGATCTGAAATAAAATAATTGCTAAATTAAATTTTTTAGACAGAAGGGAAATGATACCAGACAGAAATTTGAAACATGGAGAACCAAGGAAGAGCAAAGGAAATAGCAAATATTTAGGTAGAAATAATGAGTTTTATCTTCTTGAATTCTTTAAACCAGTTGAAAGCAAAATTGTAACACTACCTGATGGGGTTTTTCAAGTATAGGGAGGGTTAATATATGACAACTGTAGCACAAAGGGTGGAGGGTAAAAAGAACTTAGTAAAGACAAGAGTAAAGTTTCTATTTTCAATGTGAAGTGGCAACATTTTGATTATAAGTAGACCGAGAAAAGTTAAGTATGTATATTGTAATTCCCAAGAATAATCACTAAAATAACTCTACAAAAAGGCATAATCAAAATCTCAATAGCTGCATTAAAAAGGAATACAAAACAAGGGGATGGTTCAAATAAACTAATAGAAAATAAGAAAAAGCAAACTAGAGGAGATAAGGAAACAGGGGAAAAACAAACAAGCAAAAATTTAAATGGTAGACCTAATTCTGAGGATATCAACAATTGCATTGAATATAAATATCTAAATACACCAATTAAAGACAGAAATTGTCAGAACGAGTTTTAAATGTGACTCAACTCTGTGCTGTCCATAAAAAAAACTACGTCGTCAATAAAATGTTAATTATGATCGTATTATCAAACCCATGTTACACAAGGCCCCGTAATGAATTCTCCTTATCTCTTCCTCCCATACATATTCTCCTTGCTCCACGTTCTACTTCCTCAAGTATTACTTTCGTTATACAGTTTCTGTTGCCTACATAGGACCGGGCACAAAATAAGTTCTCAGTATATTCCTATTAACGTAAAATTTAATCTCCCCAAATCTCATTGACTACAAAGTACCTGCAGGGTATTTGCTGATTTTCTTAAATCAAAATGGCTTATTTCAGGAAGAACTCTGGGTCAGAATAGCTTCATAAAACCATCTCATACTTTTCCATAATGGTCTATCCTACTCTGAAAATTTAAAAATGAAATTATATCATAACTAATAAATATAATAAAATACAAATTATGCATATCATATTGTACATTTTAATAAAATAGACTAATGCATTTTCGATGATTTTTATCAAGAATGTCTAACAAAAGACATATTTGATTAAGATCCCTCATTAAGTAATAAATGAACTAAAACTGATCAACCCTTCACACGTATTTTGCTTCTTTTTGAGGTTTTTCCTACAGTAACAACATCAGTTTCATCTAACATTGCTGACCATTTTCTATGTAAAAGACATATGCTACGTTCCTTTTTTCATTTCCTCATTGAATGTAGGAATCTACAGGGTCAGTGTGGAGGGATAGAGAATGGATAGACTTTCAGATCTGAAGACCTGAGTTTGAGGCTTGAAGACTTAATTTACAACTCTCTTAAATTCTTTGAGTCTTTGCCTCCTGATCTGAAAAATGGCAATGATACTACAGCGCCCCACTTACATCCCAAGGTTATTCTAAAGATCAGACTGCACTTGTCTAGCACTTCAAAGTCTTTAAGGAATTTCACTATCTACTTCTGGTTTAATGCTGTTTCTACTATATCAAGTAGCCATCTTTAAAATTTTTATTTATTTATTTATTTTTGGCTGCGATGGGTCTTCGTTGCTGCGGGCGAGCTTTCTCTAGATGCGGCGAGCAGGGGCTACTCTTCGTTGAGGTGCGCGGACTTCTCATCGCGGTGGCTTCTCTTATTGCCGAGCACCGGGCGCGGGCTTCAGTGGCTGTGGCTCACGGGCTCTAGAGCGCAGGCTCAGTAGTTGTGGCGCACGGGCTTAGTTGCTCCGCAGCATGTGGGATCTTCCCGGACCAGAGCTGGAACCCGTGTCCCCTGCACTGGCAGGCGGATTCTTAATCACTGCACCACCAGGGAAGGGAAGCCCCTCGAGTAGCCATCTTTAAAGGGCTCTTAGGTAATGTGATTTAACTCTGTCCACGTAGGTACCAAAACAATGGTTGTTTTACACCCCAATTATTCTTATTTTCATCAATATAATCTCTTCAAAGAAAATTGTCCCCTAGATCTTCTGTGAAATGCTTCCTTACACCCATGGAGAAGTCAGCATATAGGCCCAACGCCAGGATAAACAACACAAAGTCAAGGGAAAGCCTGTGGGTTAACATGACAAGTCACTTGCACAAATAAGTCATGCAACAGGAGAAATGAAGCCACATCTACGTGGCGTCTAACTTGAATTCCAGAAAGAGTCATTTTGCCTGAAAAGGGCACCCTCGCTAGAAGGCTGACGCCTCATATTAGTTTGCCAGTATTGCCACAACAAATCACTACAGACTGGGTGGTTTAAAGAATAGAAATTCACTTCCTCACAATTCTGGAGGCTAGAGGTCTGAGATCAAGGTGTCAGCAGGGTTGGTTTCTTCTGAGGTTTGTCTTCTTGGCTTGCAGATCCCTTGGTCTGTGGTTTCTATGTCCTAACCCCTTCTTCTTATGAGGACACCAGTCACATTGGAATACCACCCACCCCACCCCGCGATGATCATATTGAACTTTAATTACGTCTTTAAAGACCCTACAACCAAATACAGTCACATTCAGAGACACTGAGGGGTAGGACTTCAGCATATGGACGTGGGGGGTGGGGGACACAGTTCGGCCCAAAATTGGGTAAGACCCCTAATGGCGCCTTACCCAATTTTCATGGGTTAATAGCTTTAAATTCCGTTTCCACCAACATTAGGAGGTTCCTGACTCACTCACTCAACATGTGCTGTTGAACATGAGCTAAGACGCTGGATTATAAATACAGCTCAAGTTGTGCTGACGCAAAGCAAAGACATGTGCAGCTGAACAGCCATCTCAGGAAACCAGAGTGAACAGGAGATGCTCCTTTCAAAATGTATCAGTTTGAAAACAAGTGGAAATTATGTTTGATGAGAATTTGGAGCAAACTCACTCTGTGCTGAACTGGATTCTATTCTTGGCAACGTCCAGAGAGAGGCAGTTGCTGGAGAAATTACTGGGACGTTGACCCAGCAAGCATTCGTGTCAATTACACTCAATGGGATTCAAACCACATCTGAAGTCTGTCCGCAGAGGGTGAACCGCAATGCAGAGGCCAGGCACAGTGACCCTGGTCACAGCGCCTTCCACTTAAAAGCATCAGTGCCTCTCAACACCTTCCTCTGCTATTTACAGTTACCAAAGAGGAGCGTATTTACTTTCACAGATTGTTCTGTTGGGTTCCCCTTTTCTGCCTAGTTACTGACATCTTATTGGGGAAAAAAAAAATCCAGCTTCCAGGGCTTCCTCTCTCAGGCCATTCCAAGTAACAATTTCTATCATTTTGCAGTTTCCAAACAACAGCAGATCAGAGAGCTTTTTTCCGATACCCTGAGGAACAGAATAAGTCACGCTGTGTCTCATTAATATACATACATTTTTTTAATTTCAAAGAAGAAATGGAGGAAAAGAGAAGGCTCGGGCTTTAGGCAATGCAAAAATCATTCAACACGGTAAATAAATCAGCTTGAATTCTGATAAACAAACCTCTTTTTGGCTGCAACTAAACAAGTTTGCAAACTGATGGTCGTGTCTCAGAATTTAGTGAGGAATTGCATAACACAGCAGGTAGGCCAAAAAAGCACCAATAAATCAATCTTTACTAAACATAAAGTGAGACTTGGCAAAGCTGAAGAAGAAAAGGAAGAAGCCGAAACGTGCACATGAAATTTCCACATTAAAAACTCATCGCTCTTGCCTGGGTCCTGATGCAATTTGAAAGGAAACAGACAATTCTATAATTTTAGCAAAAATATTTATGGTACGGTATACAAGTTCACCCAAACATTCTCTCCCAAGTTCTTTCAAAAATCAGCCTTCCCCAGCAAAGGGGCTGCAAAAAGACATTTATTTTTAGTACATTTCAGAACATTCTGGATCCTAATCATAATAAAACACAAGTGCGTCTATCCTTCCCACCTCCATCAAAGAGCTTTTTGACCAGATGCCCTTGGTTCCCCCCTCCTTTACACCACACTTTAGAGGGGAGCACATGTCTTAGAATCAAGGTCCTTGGAATCAAGGTCAGTTGGTCAACATTTCAAAGACAAGGTCAAACATCACGTTGCAGCTCTAGGGGAAAAAAATGAGGAATTTAAATCAAAAACACTGGTTTTAAATTCTGGCCCTGAGCAACCTCTGTAAGCTCTAGGTTTTAAGGATGCACTATTTGGGGGAAAATGTATATGAGTTTGTATGAAGAATTTATAAAAGCAATATAAAAGTAAATTATCTTTACATCTTACTGCGTTATAGTAAGGGTTGGATCAAAGGAGGAAAGGTGAGCAGAAAAATCTTTTATTTGTTCATTCATTTACACACTCAGCAGATATTTATTGAGAGTCTATTTTGTGTCAGGCAGGTTTGCAACAATCCAACTGAAGTCTCCGACCTCAAGGAATTCAGGCTCTAGTGAGGGAACAAGATGCGCCAGCTGGTGTTGGCCAGTGAGCATGAAAGCTGGGATAGAAGGATGCACGATGGGGTAATGAGAGAATGAAAGAACAGAATTAGTCAGCCAGGGAAAAGTTAAAACTATTAAAAAAAAAGTATTTTATTTTTAATTATTAAAAATTAAAAAATGATTTTAATCAAACAAAGGAGAACAAAGAATGAATAGTTCTTGGGACTTCCCTGGTGGTCCAGTGGTTGAGACTTCACCTTCCAATGCAGGGGGTGCAGGTTCGACCCCTGGTCGGGGAACTGAGATCCCACTTGCCTCAGGACCAAAAAACCAAAACATAAAACGGAAGCAGTACTGAACCAATTTCCATAAAGGCTTTAAAAATGGTCCACACCAAAAAAAAAAAAAAATCTTAAGAAAATAAATAAAATAAAAATGAATAGTTCTCTTTGGACCTTCTTTACAAGTCTCACATTTCTGTACTCATCATTGAGGACATCCCTGGTTAATCCACAGAAATGAAAAATGATACTTTTATGTTGTGTCTGTTTTCTAAGATCGTCCCCCAGTCATCCCCTTTCCTGGTACTTGCACCCTCAGGGTCCTCCTCTCCCCTTGAACGTGAGTGAAAGTTTTGACTGCTTCTAATTAGCAGAACATGGAAAAGGTGATGGGTTATGACTTCCATAATTACGTTTCATGAGATTATAAGCTGTCTTGCTAGATGATGCTCCCCGTGGCTGGCTTTGATAAAGCAAAGTGCTGTGTTGTAAGCTGCTCTACAGAAAGGCCCACATGACATGGAAGGGATTGCAGCCTCTGGTCAATAGCCTGCGAGAAACTGAGGCTCCAATTCAGGAGGCTGGGATTAACAGACACACAGGACTCTATATAAAATAGACAACCAACAAGGACCTGCTGTAGAACACAGGGAACTCTACTCAATATTTTCTAATAACCTATAAGGGCAAAGAATCTGAAAAAGGAGGTATATATACATTATATAGATAAATAACTGAATCACTTTTCTGTACACCTGAAACTAACACAACATGGTAAATCAACTCTACTCCAATAAGAAAATTAAATTAAATAAAGACTTAAAGATGACAGGGGAAAAAAAAGAAACTGAGGCTCCAAGTCCAACAGGCCACATATAGCTAATTCTGCAGCAGCCATGTGTGCGTGGAAGTGGATCCTTCCCCAGTTGAACCTTTTGTTTACGCTGCAGCCTCAGCCAACGCTTGGGTGGCAGCCTTTTGCGAGCCTGAAGCAGAGGATCCAGCTAAGCTATGCGTGAACTCCCATCACGGAAACAGTGACATCATAAATACACGTTGTTTTAAGTTGCTAAGTTTGCGATAATTCATTATGTGACCCGAGATAAATAATACCGTATATAATATGAAGAAAAGGGAATTTAAATACATAGATTCTCTCCCGTGTGGACATTATTCAATTTACTAAAAAAAAAGAAAAACAAAAGATTTTAAGTGTAACTCTTTTAAGTGCAACTCTTTCAGGGAAATGCATATCCCATAAGGAGATACACATGTTCCTACCCATAGTGTCTTCAAATTTTCAGAGCAAGCACATTCTGACCTCAGAGTATACCTATTACCCCTCTCTAGCTGACGCCCAGGCATCTGCAGATGGTAAAATATGTCTCTCAACGACCTATATCTCCTTAGTCACAATACATTTCTGCAGGCAAAGCTCAGCTTTTCCCCAGAGAGCCCTGCGGCTGAAGCAAGTTGCGACTTTAAATTCTGTGAATCCTACAGGTTCTTAACTCCCTTGTTTTTGAGAGATATAAAGCTCAGAGGGTTAAATAAAGGTGAAACTCTAAACGAGTGACTGGCAAACCTGTTCTGTAAAGGGCAAGACAGTAAATATTTTAGGCTTTGTAGACCATAGGGTCTCTGTTGCAACTTCTCAACTCTGTTGTTGCAGAAAAGAAGCCCTAGACGATCCATAAATACATGAACAGGACTGTGTTCCGATAAATTTTAGTCATGTACACTGATGTTTGAATTTTACATAATTTTCACATATTAGGCAGTGTCAGTCTTTTGATTTTAAAAAATCATTTAAAAGTGTAAACACATTCTTTGCTTATGAAACAAAGAAAAACAGCAGGTGGACCGGATTTGGCCTGACCCCTGCTCAAAACCATTAATTCCCAGGTGTGCTGTGTAGCAATCCCAGTGACTTCTAATGATCCTCATATTTTCCAAATTCAATTCATGTAATTCACATTTATTAAAAAATTAGCACGGAAGGAATAAGAGGTGCTGGGAGTTTCAAGAAGGAGGTAAGGGAAGAAAGAGTCGGGGGGGATCTCAGGGGTAGGTGGCATCCTATAGGAAACAAACACTCATGGGGCATTGCACTCGAAAAAGGAACGAACTTAATACTTTACGTTGTCCTGGCAATTGAAAGGCAACATTAGGTTCTATGTAAAATCTAGGGACTGGTTTGCCGGGGTAGGGACTGACTGATTTCCATTTCATGATATTAGCTCTCAGTGGTACAGAGAGTTCTCGTAACTCCCCTAAGGATTAACACGGGCTTTGGGGATAAAGTGATGCACACATATGAGCAGATCACGCAAACGAGCTGTACTCCTTGTGCCCAAGAATTTGGGTTCTCAGCCACGCTCTTCTCCCAGCATGCTCCGTCCTGGCGGCCAGTTAATCAGACTGATCAGGGGACAAGTGTAGGCACAGCCTTGAACGGGCAGTGTTGTTCTAAGGCTCGAAAGGGTGCTTCTGCCTTTTAGAAAGGTGAAACTTGTTCTAAAATGCATGAAAAGACCTGTTCGACTTGGAAAAAATATCACCAGCTCCTGAGCAAACATTTCCTTTATGATGTAGATGCTTTCATGCCTCTTTCAAAGTCTTAGGTCACTCCTTTAGCTTTAGGCTTTGTCTTACATAAGAAAAGGGAAATGGTGGGAGGGAGGGAGGAGAAGGATGAGGTAGCTCTTCGTAAAGGCCTTAAGCAAAGGATCTCTCTGGTCCTAAGGCTCCCTCCAGTTGCGAGAATGGAGCTGCTTCCCTTTTGCTACTAGAGTCACTCACCTGCAGTGCTCTCTTCCCATGTTTAACATGCCTAAGCACTCAGTGAGTGCTTTCTGAGTGTTCCTGACGAGAGATGTGCCTTGTCCTTTTCTGAAGAATCATCTATATTGTCTCTTCTACTCTGGGCGCCCATCCAATATGAAGCTCAGATCTTGAATTCCCCTCCCAAAGAGCGAAAGATTTTAAAAAGCTGTCAAACAGACTCAGAAGACAGTGTCTGAGAGCATGTCCTAAGTTTGTCTTATAGCAATTATGATGAAGTGAAACAGTAGCAATGTTTTATTTTTCCATGATAAGGGGAAAAATAAAAAAGCATTATGGGAGGAAAAATAAGCTACAAGGATGCAAGAGCTCTTGAGACCATCATTTCATGTCTTTGATTCTGTGCAGACCTGTGCTCAGAAAAAAAATCTCCTGAAAGATAGTGAGTGAGTTTAAAAAAGCCCAGACTCTCAGTGGGAAACAAATAAAATCAGGAAGCCGTTCCTAAGGCTTATTTTGAATTTCTCCCACTGTCATGTTTAACAGGGAATGTACGTTGAGATATTAGCAATGACGCTTAGCCTCAAATGGGAAGAACCTTTGTCCTTCCTGAGCTGAATGTTGCATGTGGCATACTCTCTACAGAAATTATTTTTGTCCTTCATCTACGAGAGCTAAAGTTCTGGCTTAGAGGCAGGATACTGGATAAAATTACAGATTCTTAAATAGACCTGGAAGGAACTTGAGAGCTTAACTGGAGGATCACTAATCTTGGAAACAACAATCTAGAATGTCCTGGTGACTTGAAGCAGTTTGCTCAGCTAGCTAGGGGATGCGCTAATTGGATCAAACAGTATTGGTGTAGGGTGTTTTGTGTTTTTTATTCCCGATTTCAAAAATAGATCAGTTAGGTTCCCTTTATTCAACATCGATGGGCCTTTGTACACAGACAACAGACTCTTGCAGGAATGAAAAAAAAGACAGGATTAATGCTGCATCCCTTTTTCCATTGACCCAGGAAAGAGATGTATCCGAGTTCAGAGGGAATGGGATGTCCTTGTCTCACCTCTTTAAGCAGATGGGGTAGGCCAGTAGTGAGGAAGGAGGAGAGACATTGTTCTCCAAGACCACGGGTCCCCTACAAACTGGGTCGTGATTTGCCTTGTTAACAGAGGGATAGTGATTCCCAGGGCAGGTCTCCGTAGGTGCAACATCCATGGCAAGAAACAGGTGTGGGTCTTATCATTGGGGGCTGCTCCAGGAAGACAGGGTCATATGACAGGTGTAGACCTAGCACCTACGGAGAGAGGTAGGGGATCCCATCTGGGCTTCTGAGGACCAGGTGGGCCACACATACTTAAAAAACTCAGTCAAATATCACACTTTGTTAAAGATAACATTCACACACCACTTCAAGCTTAACATTGTCCTGCAAATTAAACTGTTTTGTTACAGTGTATTTGCAAGCACCCTTTTATACTTACATTCTGTAAATTGTAACTAATTTTATAGACTGTTGAACAAAGAGAGGGATTCTCCTAACAAATAGGCAGATGGAAGATAAAATGCCATGAATCAGAACCCCCTAACTTTAAATTAATGAAGACAGGCAATACCCTACCTTGACTCCCAGGGAAGTGGTCTTTCTGGGACACCAGGAGTTAAGTGCCATCCGACCAACTGTGTAGGTTAAAGCTTTATCTTCATGCTCGCTCTTCATTTATTCATTCTCTCTTATTCCATAGGACTTGAGAAGCTTACCAAATTATGCCTAACAAAGAAAGACGATAAATATTAGGGCGATCCAGGTCAAAAAATAAAGTATGAAGATAAGGCCAAGGGTAGTATCAACTCACATGAAAATGAACACCAAACCATTTTATATTAATGCTAGACATGGATCATAGATTTGATTCTAAATTTTCTAGTAGCTTGTGGATAATCAACATATAATGACTGTATGAATGTGAGTGTGTGTGATTCCACGCGTGCGTGTGCACATGTATGAATGCACACGTGTGGATACACGCGTGAGTACATATAAGTGTGTGTGTGTGTGTGTGTGCCAAAGAAACATGCCTTTTTTTGCTACTGATAACTAAGGCATACGGTAACTGGTAGTCTTTGAATGAGTTCACAAAAGATTTGCTATTTCAATATTGCCCTATCTATACAGATTTCTCAACGAAAAGAAAACTTGCCCGTGCTATACAAAACAATAAATGATTTAAAACTTCAATCGAAAATAATTTAAATTTTAAAATCTGAGATTTGTGTTACTTTTTTTCTATAGATCGCGATTTGCCTTATTGAAATATGGCTCGTTCTAGCTAAAATGAATATGAACTTAACTCTTTGAGCTCACATTGGCCTGGGCCGGGTGGCCATGAGAAGGTCTGACAGAGAAGTTTCAAAAGGAGACAAGGATGTCTATTCAGAATATAACATTTCTTACAGATCATCCCAATAACTGTTAAAACACAGCGGGTCATTTTGGCTAGGCGGTAGCTGAAGGATTACAGAAATCAGAATCACTATTCATTTTATCTAGGGCCTCAATTCCCTCATCTCAAAAATGGAAGAATTCGTATCTACATGACTTTTGAAGTTGGCCTCTGAATTCTTTGCCTCTTTTTACCGAGAAGCTAAGTGGGCGACGGAATATCAGTCGTCATCCTTTCTGTTGTTGTCGCTGTTTTCAGGACAATAACAATAGTACTAGATACTGTTATTGAGTATTTGCATTATGTTAGACTCTACGCCTCAAATAATTTTATTTCATCCTCACGTTAACTCTGAAAAATAGTTCTATCATACTGTTCCAAAGGAAGAAATAGGTTCTATAACTTGCCAAGGTCACCCAAGTAGTATACAATTTGAATTCAAGGTTAACATCAAGAGCTAAAAGAACTTGGAGTGTGTTAATCCCATATGCTTTTGAAGCAATTCTTGACCACGTACTGTCAGCAGAAGGTTAGAAGGTGACGGAGTTAAAGAGTTCTGTGTGCATGTGACTGTGAGGGTGTTGAGGGATTATGGGTTAGATCTGATGTCACAGAAACGACCGGTCAGCTTAAGAAAGCAGAAGACACGAATCACTTCAAAACGATAGTTTCTACCACACCTAGCAGAGACACAGAGAACCAAAACTTAGAAGTGCAAAGTTGCATGCTTTGTAAGAGGGGAAAGTATGCCACGTCCTGGTGGGAGCAGAGCCGGCGTTCAAATCTGTGTTTTATGTACTTCTGTCTTCGTCTTGATAAAGTAGCTTAGTTCCTTTATTTCACTCTTCTTGTAAAAGGGAGTGGGGTAGAGATGGAAGCTGATGAGTGAGAGGTAATAAAAATTACCCATTATAAATGATATTTACAGCTGAGACTTAGAGATGAAAATTATTGTAAGTAAATAGTCATGTGGGCTCAGGAATGCGCTTGAAATTCGGAACCGTTGTTTTTCCCTGTATGAGAGACATAACAAGTTTGCCGAAAACCATAGTTTATATGCATTTGTTTCCACTGCTCTTTCCTAACCTCAGCAAACATACATGGACCCTAACCCTATGCTGTGTGTTTGCAGGAACGTACAAACACATAGCAATAGACTTTCCTGAAATCTCCACAAGTCCTAGCGGCAAGATGGTTAGAGGTGGTTAGAAATGTTTGCTCCGTTCCACCAACTTGCCTTTCTCCTCCACAAGTTCTCTGGGAATATTTCTCTTTTATGAGTTACAAGAAAGATTCCTGGCCTTAGAGGAAAGACAGATGAACAAATTAACCTCTACCGCATTACACTGGCTGCTCTGGTCAGGCCACCAACCGAGACTAATCTTTCCTTCTCTTCCTCATATCCCTACATGAGGGAGGTGGTTTAATGAGGAAAACCATCATCAGTTGAATATTTATTGAGAAATTCAGGCGTCGATGCTACTCTTCCCTTTCCCCTTGGCTCTGGATTAAAAGAAATACAGATTGGGAAACCTGATTGTGTGGTATTTGGTACCCATGGTGGGCTGCTCATCCATGGTTGCTGGCCTTGTTTCTGTTGCCTTTATCCATCAGATTATTTCCCATACTTTTCAAATGACAGTTGTAATAGTTCAGAATTTCGGTTAGTGGGTTCTTTTGGGCTTCATAGAGCAGTCTGATATGTGACTCTATTATCCTAAAGTTTAGGATTCCTCAGATTAGGATCAAAATGCTGACTCTTCTTCCTAGGCATGCTGATAGAAACAGAAAGGAGACCAAATGATGATGCAAAACCCTGTTGTTTACAAAATAACTTCTCTGGCTTGAATGCAGCACCTGATGGAGATTCAGACTTATAAAACCCCCTACTAAGTAACAGGAGGTAATGCTTACGGAGGTGAAGGGGACCTTGAGAGGGAACGTGATACAGCTTTTTGCCTGAATATCTAAGGTCAGACAGTTACGCACAGGAATTACATTCAAAATTATAATAACTGGTATGTTACAGGCATCAACCAATCTGAATGGACGGTGGTGGTCTGAAGAAGGATTCCAGAGGATCCACGTTGTTCCAGATGCTATAACCATTTTTTGCTGGGTACCAGAGATTGGCCAGGGATACAGCCAGGGTGACTGCGGTATTGCAAGGTAGTCAGGGGACCCAGGATAATAGCTGCGTATGAAGCAGTCTGGCTGAATTTCAATATTTTCACAAGGAATATGAGTCTTCCGGAGCAATCCATACTGACATTAGCCCTAGTGACACACACCCTCTTAGATTGAGACTCCTCTCCCTAAAGTATTTTTCATCTAGCGCAAAGTTCTTCAGTACATTTATGTGAAATCTCCCTAGATTAACTAACCATCCATTCTATGGTCCTCTTATAAGAACTCTTCGCTTGTAAGAAAAGAGTAATTGCTTTTCATTTTTCTTCTCTTCTCTAAACAAAGTGCTGGAGCTAAGAAACCTTTGAGCTTCGGAGTAAGGCGTATGTGTTGGGGTCAGAGATACTCGTGCCCTGTGTGTCTGAGTGCACAATTTCATAAGTCAGAGGAAAACGTCTGAGTCCCTGGACAGTGTCTGCACACAGTGGGTGACCCACAAATGCATCGTGTCCCTCATTCATTTCGTCTGTGTCACACCGCAAGGATTGGTCCCCAGGATTGGTCCCCAGGATTGGTCTCCACTGTAATTCAACAAGCAAATTCTTCGAGGGGCCGTGTTTAGAGAGCTTCCTCTTCATTGCGACCCCTGCACCTAGAAGAGGACTGCGCACCCAGTTAACAATAAACAGCCACTGAACGGCTCTCCTTGGCTTTTATTCTTAGGATTTACTTTCTACCCTTTTTATCAGTTTTTCCTTTTTCCCGGATACAGTCCAGATTCTCAACATCCTTACAGTTCTCAACAACCTTCCAGGGACACATGTGTGAAGAATACAACTGTGTCACTGGAATCTATCTGAATATTTTCAAGAGTCTGATTTCCTTAGCTACTCTCTGTAAATCTTGTTCATCTAGGCTGACCGAGCCTTCATGTCCCTTTCCGATTTATGCTTCTTAGACATTTCAGATGTCACCACAGGAATCCACACACCCTCTCCCCATCCAAAAGCAGCTGTAGACGCTGAAGTTACCCAAGAACTCTCTTTAATTACTTTACTGATTCCTTATATAGTCATGCTGAGAGGCAGTGCAGGATAATGGTTAGAGGTACAGGCGCCAGGTCTCTGGGTTCAAATCTCTTCTTCCATTTACTAGTTTTATGACTTTTAGCAATGTCATTGATCCCCCAAGGCCCGTTTCCCCATATGTAAAATAAGGCTAGTAATAGCAGCTACCGTGTAGGGTCATTTTAAAGGTCATTTAGTTAATGCATGTAAGGAACTTAAATAGTACCTGGTAAATAGTTAGTACTCAACAAAAGTTAGCTGGTTATTGCATGTTACCACTCTTCCCTGTCCTTCAGTTTAAATTAATAAGGTACACATTCTATAGTTAAAGTTGAATAGTCAGATTATCTTGGAATCTCTGACACAAAAAAACATCCACAGGGCTAGCACAAGGGTATTTATGGTGGCACGGTTAGTATTGTAGCAGATATTTCCACAACCTAAATGTCTATTCATTACTAGGGGGGGATCGGAAAATAAACGTAAAGATAAAAATATATAGACTATATACCTACGCTGGAGATTATCATACAACCATTTAAAATAATTCAATTTTTCTGAGATATGTTGTTAAACATAGGAAAGCAAATTATAGAATAACATGTCACATAGGTAAAGATATTCAAAGTACGAGCCATGTAGAATACTTGTAAACAAATACATAGGAAGCAGTCTAGAAAGATCCACACGAACGAAATAGTGATCACTTCTTTGGAAGGCAGAGGAGTGGGGTCGAATAAAATATTTTTGTGTGTTTTCTTTATTTCTGTATTTTAAAAATGTTAGGTAAATATACTTCTTGTATAGTGAAACATCAAAATAAGAATAAGTGAAGTTAAAAACAGAAAGTTACTTTGAGCAATTTGGTTCAGTGGCATTGGAAGCTATTGACTTAAAAAAAAAAAGAAAATGCCGAACTCTCTTTCTTTCCAGGATTGAGAGAAACATCATGAGAGAAAGTCAGTTCATTGACTGAGTAGACACAGGTAATGAGCTCAAGGAGGTTGAACCAACGGCATCCTTTCTTAAGCATGTGCCTATAAACAAGTCAATTACATGTTTTCAGATCAATACTAGGAAGGCTAAGCTGGGCTTCCCCGTGTGCTTTTACAATCAAGCCCCTGCCTGTACTTTAAGGAATTAAAATAAAATCCAGAGTTAAATCAATCTAAGGAGATAATCTGTCACTTCTCTATGTCTGTGGAAGACCTTACTCCTTTCTATGGTTATGGGGTTTTACTGTACTTAGATTCCATTCCTTTCTTTAGTATCTGGGACCTCATTTCTCAATGGGGAGCTTTTCCAAATTGAAAGCAAAAATATCACAGAGTTTTTCTGAGTTTGGGAAATGGTGATATTCTGACTTTACTGAGTTTTTTCCTTCAATTTTATTTTTGGAAGGAGCTGTGAAAACATGCCCTGCTGTCGGTCACAAGCGCTTCTAAGGCCAACAAAGTGTTTATGAACAAGGACTGAGTCTGTGTTGCACCAGCTGTATTGTCCTGGTCACACTGAGAGATTGTAATCTATTTCGCGGACAGGAACTCTGGCCTTTGTTGTACTGAAAATTCTCATAAACTCAGACAAGGAAATGTGAGTAACAGCAATTTGCAAGCATTCTCCAGTGAAAACACCAGGTTTCCTGGGATCTTACTGAGGGTGGAGTGAAGCACTGCTCCACAGAGACAGGAGAGAGAAAGCATAGTCATCCCACCGCCCCCCCGCCATTCCCCATCCGAAGTCTGGTATTGCTGTGGTGGCGGTATTGTTCCCTAAGCAGGGGCAGGCGTGCTCGCGGTGTTAATTGCAGGATGGTGAGTTCTGTTGCTTTGGTGTTGGGATTAGGGCTTGGCCACTGGTGGACCTTAAGTGTATCTTTTCTTCTCTGGGAGATGACTTGGAAGGGTGTGAATATAATTTAAACGCACCAAGATATTCTTAAATTAAAAGAACCAACAGCCAGATTGGAAGAAATCAAAGCCTGCCAATTCCAAATACTGGGGGAAAATATAGAACAATGGAAACTCTCATTACACGACTAAAAGAGGGTGCAATTGGCACTATCATTAGAAATTAATTTCATTAGAAAGTTGAAAATGTGCACATCCTTCCTAGGTATACACCAAGAATATGAAACACATATACAGAGAAACATGCGTTTGTCTGTTTCTACAATGTAATCCCATGTAGATGGTAAAAGGATACACGTGATAACATAGAAAATAAACAAAATGCTAAGCTGAAAAACAACACACACACACATAGGTTCAAATCCCAGCTTTATCATTTACCAGGCATATAATTTGGGGGCAGATTTTAATCTCTCTGAGTTTTAGTCATCTTACCTGTAAACTAGAATTAAGAGTAACTTCCTCAAAGATATTGTAAGACTTTAAAATAACTTGTCTAAGCAAATATTATATGATATCACTTACACGTGGAACCTAAAAAACAGTACAAATGAACTTATTTACAAAACAGAAACAGACTCACAGACACAGAAAACAAATTTATGGTTACCAAAGGGGAAGGGGTTGGGGAGGGATACGTTGGGAGTATGGGATTAACTGATATATACTACTGTTATATAACATAGGAAAACAACAAGCATTTACTGTATAGCACAGGGAACTATAGTCAATCTCTTGTAATGGAAAAGAATCGAAGAAAAGAATATAGATCTATACAAACACATACATACCTGTATGTGTAACTGAACCAGTCTGCACCTGAAACTAACACAATGTTGTAAATCAGCTGTATGTCAATGAAAAAAGACCTAGCACATCTAAGAAGGACCTGGCATAGGTAGAGACAGAGGGCTCTCATTTTTTCATTTGTAAAACAGTGACAATGGAAGTGTGGCTAAATTAAGAATGTGGAAACAATGTGGTAACATTTTGATAAGGTAAGGCTACTATGTATGTGAAAAAACTGGTGGCATTTAACACGGCAGTTGTGATACTACGTTTCAGCACCCACAGATCTCCTTATTTCATATCTGAGAGCCCGTTAAAATGAAAGCAGTACAGCTGATTCACTTCGTTATAAAGCAGAAACTAACACACCGTTGTTAAGCCATTATACTCCAATAAAGATGTTAAAAAAAAATAAAAGCTGATTGCTCTCATTGGAATATTTATTCCAATTTATTTACTGTGTGACCATTGCTTTTGTGCAAATGGTGCCGCTGATATATCTAAATCCATCTCCAAAATAGACTGACCTCATCACCTAGCCTTTGTTTGATTTATCCCTTAAACCAAGTATTGAGTACTGATTACACACCAGGCATGTTAACGAGGTACTGGGAAGACAAAGCGAAAGAAGATATGTTACCTGATACCTAGTATAGTTCGCAACCTAGCCGCAGAGTTGAGAAATGGAGGGACAACCAGAGAGGCAAAAAGTAATAGGGCAGGTGCTCAAGAGGCAAAGAGCTCTGGGAACAGAGTTAAAAGCAGCTGATTTATCACCTGGTTCCCTGACCTGACGTGATTTACATCTATCATAAGAATCTTCCGCTTGGGATCCGGGAATTCCGCATGCTCTTCTCACACTAGCTAGCTTATCATATTCCCCACCTTCTGCCAATCCATTACTCTTCCTTCAGTCTTTGCAAAAGATGTTAAAGACACCTGGCTTCATAATGATAACAGTAGCAGCAATCCCAGTACATTATTTAATGATATGAACTTGACTCTTGTATCCATTCAAAGCATATTCACCCTACTAGAACAAGGTCATGTCTCCAGTCTACACTCATCTCAATTTTCTACGACCATCAACAGCATCTAGGTTAAAAACAAAAACAAAAACCAAACAACCCCAAAAAAAGCCAAAACTTTTATTTTATTGTCCCCCAAATATTTCATATCTTTTCTTAATTTAATAGTTTTTAATTTTAAAGTATCTGGAACTTTTATTATAAGTTGCCTCCAGTTCACGTTTGCAACAGGCTAGTTTCTTAGACGTGTAAGAGCAGAGAGTAACATGTTTCCGCCACCAACCCTACTCCCACCCCAAATCCCACAATGCTACGCCCAAGGTAGATGTAATGTTGGAAAATAGGCAATCGAATTTGCTTATTTTGTTGTCAGAGCTTGCAGGGTTATTGAAATGGACTGAATGAAGCATCTTCCCTATTTGTCTCATTGAACAAAATGTAATAGCAGGGAGAGTTTCTGCTAATATCCATGTTTAAAAAAATGAGCATTAATAAAATGTTTCTTACTTCCTGAGCCCCTTCATACATCCCAACTAGCGATACTTTGAACTGCAAAAGAAAAAAGGAAGAAGAAACAAAAAGATACTAAAGCTCCGGGTGAAATATCCAGTGCACAGCAACAGATCTATGCTGGTTTTTAAGTTTTCTGTTTATTAACCCTCTTCGTCTGTCTCTGCCAGCTTGTGGAGCTATTCTATCCTCATTCCTCACTGTCGTGTGGGAGAAGAGCCGACTGTATTGAGCATGAATCAGCTACTAAAATAAGTGGCAGGGTAACTGGGATATGTCATTTGACCTTCAAATTTATTTCCTCTTGTCCTTATTTCATCCCTCTTTCTCTGCAATCTCTGCCTCCTTCTTTTCAGTGTACGTTTGCTAAACAAATAAGAAACACATGTGACACCAAAATGCCCTTAAACCTATCCCTCTGAGATTTCTAGAAACACTCATCTGCGAAAAGCATGATAATTTCTTCATTTTTGTTGTAGCATAAACACAACCTGCAACATAAACATGCTTTGTATTTTTCCCTCTCCATTTTCGGCAGAAGCTCTGTCTGTCACTGGTCTTGTCAGAATATTGCTTCAATTTCAATCAAGGTGGAGATTGAGGAACAATATGTAAGTTTTATTTAGTCTCTTTGTAATATGTTAAAATACACAAATTGTTTAAATTGGCCAAAGCAGGCAATACACGTTTTGAGGTATGATTGCATCCTTTCGTGTAAGCCATTTGAAATCCTTTTGGTGAACAGGCAGCACAAAGATACTCAAGATCTTCCTTTGAAAACCTCTAACGGTAGAGATGCTACGTATGTAGGTCTTGGCTTCAGGGTCTATTCACCCCTGTTGGAAAGACGATCCTGTTTGGAGTCACCAATTTTGGAGTGAGGAGACCAATCCGAGCGAGGGCTTTGCTGCTGCTCTATCATTTAGGGGTGAGGACAGCAGACAGAGCTGAGAGTGACAGATATTACAGGACATGACGGAGGTGGGCAGGTGTCCAAAGCAAGCACAGAGGAGGCACCTGTGAGTCTAATGCTTCTTGATTTGCAGATTCAGCCTCAGTTGTAATAATCCTGCACGAATAGCTAGAGTGAGTAAGAAAGAAAGAAAATGAAAAGGACAGAGGAAAGGAGGGAGGGAGGAAGGAAGGAAGGCAAGAAGGAAGGAAGGAAGGAAGGAAAGGAAGGAAGAAAGGAAGGAAGGAAGAAATAGAATGCCTCTCAGCTGGTGTAAAAATGCCCAGTATTTAGGAAAGGATGCCAAGTTTTGTCCTTTCATCCATAAACTATGAGTTTCTTTGGAGACACTATTCCTGATATCTGACAGGGGTGAATTTGACCACTGGGACACATGGGTGTTTATAATTCAGTTTCTCCCTAATCTGTTGAATTAAAAGGCAAAGACTAGCATTTATCAAACATAGGAAAGGAAAGGAAAGGAAGTATTCTTTCCAGTTGACCTTTTATTTGCTTATATAAATAAAGGATTGGTGAAATCCTCGCATACAGAGGTAGAGAAGAATGAATGTTTCAGAGAGACAGCAGAATCCAGAGGATGACGAGTTTGACTTCGTCCTGAAAAGAGGCTGGGGATATATTTAAAACATATCACAGCAAAATCGCCACATTGATGCAACCAGGATAATGCCCTGGAAGTCATGATCCATTCTCTAATTATTATATGACCTCCATATTTTTGGCCGGGGCTGTCAGTTTGCCAAAGCGTTGGTCGGGGACTGGACTCCAATAAGTGTTTTATTTTCAGTTGTGCACTCGCCAATGAAACTGCAGCTGCAACCTAGTTCAACCTGATCCGGTCAGAGAAGCGTAGGAAAAGTCAATTCGTTTTTCCACTCTCTGGGGCCAAATGGACATTTAGAGTAGAGAACATGTTTGTATTGGGGGGCGGGTGGGTGTCTGCGACTACTTGGTGGACAAGGTAAGACTCTGAAGGCTGAAACACCAAGTTAACAGGAATCAATCCAACTAAAGTGTTGGAAAAGAAAGACATTTTTCTTCTATTAGGGTATAAAATTCAGGAGGGTAAGGTTTCTATAGTGATCACCAGAGTACCTCACGACATACGTTTGGTACAGCGGGTACCAAATATTTGTTGAATGGGTGTCTGAGTGATGGACTGAAACAGAATCCTCGGTGAAAACATGCATCTAGGTAATCACATTCGTTTTACCACTCACTTGCCCAGTCCCTCCCAACTTTGAGTTGTCAGATCACACTGTCCTATATTTGGAATAATAGAGGGCTGTCAATGCCGCAGATGTCTGGGTTAGCAATCCAATTGCCTCACTCTTCTGTAAATGCTGCCATCAAACAGTGGGTGAGTTCAAAATTAGATGAATCATCACCTCTTTTGTCACTTGGTTTACCCACCTGCTGACAGGGAGAGATTCGCTCTTAATAAGAATCATCTCTAGGGAAGATAACACACTTCTATCTTTATTAGAAGCAGCTTAAGCTTGACCCTGGGGCAAGTTGTAAGGGAATTGAATGTTTTTTGCACCCTCATTTGCGACAAACAAAAATAACCTGTGTTTGAAAATGATGGATGGAAATGGAAATTTAGCTGTGCCCCTTGAAATATTTTTTACCAGTGAGTAACATAACCACCACAAAATTCTATGGGTTTTTGTTCCTGGGAAATTATCTCCCTACTATTTCCTAAAACTTTTAGGGAGTAATCATTAATCATAGAATAAAGTCCTAACTCAGCAAGGCCTTCAGGATTGGATATAATTCCTTGGCCCGCAATCTCAGTAAACTTTATATAATTCAGCCACGGTGGGCAGCCACACTTTCTTGTACATAACCCCCATTTCCCACTGTTAATAGAGAATGGTACAGAGGTTCCTTAAAAAACTAAAAATAGAACTACCATATGACCCAGTAATCCCAGTCCTGGGCATATACCTGGAGAAAACCATAATTTGAAAAGATACCTGCACCCCAATGTTCACGGCAGCACTGTTTACAATAGCCAAGACATGGAAGCAACCTAAATGTCCATCGACAGATGAATGGATAAAGAAGATGTGGTACATATATACAATGGAATATTACTCAGCCATAAAAAAGAATGAAATAATGCCATTTGCAGCAACATGGATGGACCTAGAGATTACTGTACTAAGTGAAGTAACTCAGACAAGGACAAATATCATATGCTATTACTCATATGTTGAATCTAATTTGAAAAATGATACAAATGAACTGACTTACAAAACAGACTTACAGATATCAAGAACAAACTTATGGTTACCAAAGGGGAAATGCTGTTGGGGGGAGGGATAAATCAGGAGCTTGGGACTAACATACACACACTACTATATATAAGATAGATAACCAACAAGGACCTACTGTACAGCACAGGGAACTCTATTCAGTATTATGTAACAACCTAAATGGGAAAAGAATTTGAAAAAGAATAGATACATGTGTATCTAGAACTGAATCGCTTTGCTGTACACCTGAAACTAATACAACATTATAAATCAACTCTACTCCAATCAAATTAAAAAAAAAAAAAAAAAATAGCGTTGTCTCCACACCTGTGTCCACTTTTCCTACTGATTCATCAAACCTTCACTCCACTCATGTGATCCATAAGTATTTCCTAGGTCTCTCTGGCCATTACTAAAGTCTCCTTTTCCTGAGCTCCATTACATTAGTTTTCAACTTCATTTTATCATTTATTACTTACCACTGTTATTTCTTATTTTGTAATGGAGGAAGTGAAAGGTTTGCCTCTGCCATTGCTAATTGTGCCAGTTTTGTCTTTCTCTGAGGGCAAAGATCATGCATTTTGGTTTTTCTCATGCTCAGTGCTTTGCATTACTCCTTTTACAAAGTAGGAATTCAATAATTATTAGTTGAATTGAATTGTACTGAACTGTCCTTATGCGACTTTTAATCTAATTGGGAAAAAAGCTAAGCCCATTGAACAACAATTAAGAGAATGGCAAAGCATCAGAATTAAAACCACAAAAGGATGTGGTAGAGAATGAATATTTGTATCGTGGAAGAATATAATGTGTAGCAGTTGTTGCAGCTGAGTACAGGTAACCAGGGAAGACTTTGAATGTACCTTTTTTGTTAAATCTTAAAGGGTTTCACCCATTGACTAACACACTAAATGAATTCATTTTTTTAAAAAAATGGAATACTTAAAATTTCGGAAGATAAAAGGAGAGAGACCATTTCATATATATTTTACAGAAAAGTAAATTGGTAGAATTCGGTTTTATCAGGACACTTTGGAAAGTCCATAACTTTACTCCAATTATTTCACTTGATAAACAAAAATGGGAACAAAGGTTTCCATACAATGATACTAATCACTCTTTTTTTTATCCATACCATGATCATACTAGCCATCTTTGAATTCTTCTTATTCGCTGCATTCTGGGCTGCCTCAGGGTCTTTGACCTTGGTTGCTTCCAAGTTTTGGCAATTACGAATAAGGCTACTACAAACATCTGTATGCAGGTTTTTATGTGGACATAAATTTCCCATGTCTTTAGGTTAATACCAGGGAGACAGATTGTATGGTATAAGTATGTTTAGTTTTATAAGGCACTGCCACACTATCTTCCAGAGTGGCCGCACCATTTTGCATCCCGACCAGCAATGAATGAGAGTTCCTGTTGCTCCACATCCTTGCCAGCATTTGATGTTGTCAGTGTTTCAGATTTTGGCCATTCTCATAGGCGTGAGGTAGTACCTTGTTGCCTTAATTTGCATTTCTCTGGTGACATAGGATAGGGAGTAAATTTTCACACGCTTATTTGCCATCTGTATGTCTTCTTTGGTGAGGTGCCTTAAGATCTTCAGTCATTTTTAATCGAGTTGATTTCTTATTGAGGTTTAAGAGTTTTTCGTGTATTTTTGATAACAGACATTAATGAGATACGTCTTTTGCAAATATTTCCCCCTGGTCTGTGGCTTGTCTTTTCATTCTCTTGATTGTGTCTTTTGCAGAGCAGAAGTTTTTAAATTTTAATGAAGTCCAGTTTATTAAGCCTTTTTCTAGGGTCATGCCTTTTGGAGTTGTATCAAAAAGCCATCACCAAGCCCAAGGTCTTCTAGATTTTCTCCTATGTCATATTCTAGGTGTTTTATATTTTTGAGTTTTACATGTAGGTCTATGACCTATTTGAGTTAATTTCGTGAAGAATGTAAGGTCTATGGCTAGATTCACTTTTTTTTTTTTTGCATGTTGATGTTTAGTTGTCCCAGATTCCTGTATTTTAAGCATTATATGTGTGTGCGTGTGTGCGTGCCTGTGTATATCTACACACATAGAGATATCATAAGCATTATTTCTGATTCTCACTACCATCATATTTAAAGGCATGTAACATTTTCGTCATTAGTATTGTGCAATGGAGATGCTTTCATTTCTTAGCAAAAGAAACAACATTTTCGCACATAAAGTGTTTGTATTTCAGATCATTTTCATAAGGCATATTTGCAGAAGTCCAATTATCTGGTCAAAAGGTGTGATCACTCTAACGTCTTTGATATATTTTGCTGTTCTCACTAAAATGGCTTTTAGTAATTTCAAGCACCAATAGTGGATTATGACATCTAAAAGACTAAAAAAAATGCCTTCCTTATGTTTTATTTTGCTTGTATTTATATTGAATCTTTCTATCATGTTGGTTTACTATTTGTAGATTCTCTCTTATAAATGACTTTTCATATTTTTGTCCAGATTTTTTCCTGGTCAGACATGCTTATATTTTTAATAAAGTTATATATAGCTCCTTTCTTATCCTATTTTGTAAAAACAGTTTCCCATTCTGCTTTTTACCTTTTCATTTTTGTTATACTTTTAACATGTATATATTTGAAATCTTTATGTAGCGAATATTGATTTGTTTTTCTTTCTGTGACTTTATCACTTACTTGTCCATTGAGGAACATTTCCCTTCCAGGTCATTAACAAATATTCATTTGTATTTTCACCTAGTTTTTCTTGTAAAATATTTAGCTTTATATATATATCTGGATTTAATTTACTATAGGGAGAGATTTGAGAGACTGAATTTTTCATTTTTCAATTTGCTAACCATCTATTCTAATATGTACTTCATTGTGAATTCAATGACATTTTAAAATAACACAATTGGAGTTCACATTTATGCCTTATTGACTACTGTTGAGCTATGTTTTAAGCTAAATTAATGAATCAATGGCTACTCTGATCAAAAGAAGCGATTTTATAAATATTATTTGAATAGTTTATGTATATATTTGGCTTACATACATAACAAAGGTTTGAAAAGGAATCTGTCCTCAAACCCAGGAGCATTTGCAAATGGCTGTTATGAGCTTTTAGATTGTTCTATCTCATTTTCATTGGCCCTTACTGCTTTTTTCTGATTCACTCATTAAAAGATGTCAATTTTAGTATATTTTGTAAACTCGGTAAACAAACAAAAAGCATATATCGTTCCTTGCAGGGGTGGGGTGGATATTAATGACAAGTAAGATATATGGCTTTCTTATGAATAAGACAGGAGAAATACACAGAGATTTTTTTTTTTAAATAATGGACCAAGGGACCATGATGTGAAAAATGAAGATGTGGGGGTGGTGAATGAATCTTGGAGCACATCTGGCTCAACTAGCTCATCAGATTGATAATAAAAAGTAGCAGTGAGTACTAGTTCGACATTATTGGCACAGGACTGTACTGAGTGCTTTATCTCTCATTTATTTCTCAAAATCGTCTCCTGCGTACTCCCAATTCACAAGTGAGGAAATGTAGCTGTGCTGCCATTGTTTCCACATGCTCATGAGGCAACTGATCACCAACGAAGAGAAATGACTGGTCAGAAATTACAGAGTTGTCAAGACTCTCAAAAACTCTGATAGGGTTATCCCCAGTGCAATTTCTATTTTGTGCGGCTGGTGCGCACAAAATACAGACACACATACACACGTCCCTATTTCCTGATAAAGTCATTTATTTAGTTTGTATAGAATCTTTGCCGAATCTAATTTTAGGTACCCAAAGTATACAATGCACCGATACAGAAGTGTAGGAATACATTTATACTCCTTTAAAGATCCCATACCGTATACTGGTAACTCGCACAGTTGTGACAGATAGAAGTATAATAATTAATCCTGATTAATGGTCACGCTCATTCTTGCCCTCTCTTGCCAAATCTGTTCAATGGAATTAGATGATTCCTTGTGCCCCATGTTGCTGTGATGGGCTCAAGTTCTGGCTGAGTTTCATGTGGTGTCGTTATATCTTGCAGTTATCACTGTCGTCTTCTCCATGAGCGATCGTAGCTCCCTGTGGGAGTGACTTATTATGCCAGGCACAACATTTCATCTTTCTACTCTGTTAATGATCTCAAGGAGTGCATCACTATCACCTTTCCTCTTCACCAAAATCCATGTGATTTACATGGAGGGAGTATGTTATCCTAGGGTGCAGAGCTCTGTGGTAATCAAACTGAGAGTTAATCTTTTGTATCTCCTGCAACTTTCTAATTCTCAGTTTACGAATCTGCAAAATGGGGCTAAGGATCCACAAAGTCTTCAGGACCTTATAGATTTACATTTATGGCACACAATTGTTTCTCGGGAAAAGTCAATTCTTTTCCAAAGGCAGATTTCCTTCCACAGAAACTAGATATCCCCTGAGATCTTGCCTGCATTGTCTTTGTGGCCAACTTCTGACAGAATCAGTTCTCTCAACGTAATTCCTCCTACCATATTAGTATGATGTTCCTAATTAGGTCTTGATCTGTTGGGAAAGGCCCACAACAAGTACTGAGCATTTATATAACCCAATCTAAGCTTGCTTATTAGTCCAGGGAAAGACAGCTATAATTTTCCATTCTTGTCTCGTAGGTTTTTTTTCCCCTATTAACATTATTTGTTGAAGATGGAATTTCATAGGAGGAACAGGGTTGGAAGGGAAAGAAGTATTCAGCTTATCACAGTCACAGAGCCATCTCTGAAGGCCTTGGAGCTACACATGTTGGGGGCCAAAATTTGGTCTTCATTCTAAACTTTCTTACATCTTCTCTTGGATACGCAGAGCAAAAAAGTCAGAGAGACTAGAGCAGATAGATTTTTACAATGGCAAAATCTGATGGAAAAGACTCTAGGCTCATCATTCAGAGAAGCCATCTGTGCCAGAGTAACTGTCTGTGACAGAGGGAAAAAATAAATCATTTTCAAAAACCCCATTGCTCCAAAACCTGGTCCAACACCACTGTCTTGAGTGCCAAGTATTCTATCTGGCAAAAGCAAGTCATGGAAAAGCACAAAGGCAATTTACCCAATTGGCCTGGGCAGAAGGTTTATTCTTCAATTATTTTTTGTGAGTCTTCCCTCCGAGTGTGGTTCAGACAGTTCTGCACAAGGATCGGTGGCTGGGCAGGGCTCAAGTAAGCAAAAACACAACTCAGGATGGGTAGCAGTGTAGTTTGTAGCAGTTTAGTCTCCCTCCGGTTTAGAATTCCTCCTCCCTAACAGGTTAACCCTATTTAAAACCATGGTTTTCAAAGAAGAAATTCCTGATACAATCATCAAACAGGACCCAGAGTAAGTTGAGGCTCAAACTCACCATTAGAAAATATCAGGGACCTCTGAAAACTCATCATCTCACAGCCTCAGTTTCTAAATGGACTGCTGTGGTGAATGCAATTAATCGGTGACTTCCCCGTCTCTATAATTTTCTCTTATTTTTAGGCAAAGCCTCCATTTTACAATGTGTCTACCTTCCCTTCAGTATCCTTGGAAACCAACCAATCCAGTGGTATTGCCATGTTGGTGAGGTGACCTATTTCTTGGGAGATTGCCATTTAGAGGATTAAAATGCTAAGGCCCCCAAAGAAGGCATTTTTCCAACAGCAGATGGATGTATCAATACGTACCGTTTGGAGAATTTTCTAGAAATTTTCTTAAGAACAACTGGGTACACGTCATGTCATTTCAGGACTTGGGACACCCAGCTCTGATAGAGTTGCTGACCAGCATACTTTCTGAGCTATCGTCAGCTGGTGATTTGCACCGCGTGGAATGTGTGTTCTGTACTCAAGAGATGTGAATCACTTGCTCAATTAAAAATAGTATTTCCCTAGCAATTATTGGCTCAAGAATGGGAGTAAGTCGTGGTGAAATTGTGGCCATTTGCTTTCCTATCCTGGAAATGTGCCTGCAGTTTTGTGACAGTCTGTACACATATTGATCGATTGGTTTCTCTGAAACATCAGCCCCAAAGTTAATGGCTACAGAGTCTTCTAGGATTTCCTTAAAATTAGGCCAAGGCTTTCCAACGTGGGAGATAAATGCATGCTTCTTATTGTAGAATTTAGGGAGAAAGTCACATGCCAAGAGAAAAGCATACTAAGGACCTAGGCATAAGCATTCGTCCCCAAATTATACCTGAGTCTTGTTTTATTTACTCGAAACAAAGGAATGTCATTACTTTACAGGATTATAGCATGGAAATTATCTAATCAATGACGACCTCCAAATTTCACAATTCAGCTTGAAGAATCACTTCATGCTAATTATCTGCTATGCCCATTCCTTCAAATAATGCATTCATTTTTCAAATCTTTATATCACCAGTGTGTCAGTTAGTCTACAGAAGCTGGGGGTACACCACTGTGATATAAAACTTTAAGATGTTCATCATTGCTTGAGAAAAAGGCATATACATGAACACGTATGAGACAAAGCATATACATTGAGAAGGGAACAGAGGATAAATCAGCTAATTTTCCCATACAGGTTTGATTTCTGCCTTTAGATTTGAAGCATGAAAATATAAGAAGTAGGAAATGAGGGTAATTCTAGACAAAGATAGGAACATGCAAAAGACACTGACTTGTGAAAGCTTGGGATATTGAGGGAAGTAGCTCAAGGGTTCAGCATGATTGAACACAGAAATACATGGCTACCAAGGGGGTTGAAAGGGGGCTTCTATGCTCAGGAAAAGCATGTTGACTTGATTTCTAGGTTATAGGTATTTATGGAAGAATTTTAAGCAGAGAAATGCTAGGATCCCGTGTGCATTTCAGAAGGATGAAGCATAACAAAGAGACCCTACAGAGGAGAAAGTGGAGACAGAAATAACAGGTTGGGCAGTAGGAGCCCCCAAAAGAATAAGAATTGGGGTCAAAATTAAGATGAAAAGCTGGGCAGATAGAACCAAGAAGAGGAAACTGTTCGCTAACTATTTGTAACAGAAAGGGTCACAAAGTTTCTAAGTTGGGTGATGGTGGGTGTGTGTTTAAATGTTGACCTCATTAAAAATAGAGAATACAGGAGTCAGAAAGGATATTTGCTTTAGCTCCACTCCGTGTTTTGGATTACTTCAACTACTTGGTGATTTACGCATTAATATGCATTGATTTATTTAGATGGATGCGTTCCTGTATGCAGTTGGGAAGGAGGAAGGGACGTGACGATGCACTGTTTGGTGGGGAGACAGATGCCTTATCCTCTTGGACAACTGTAGTATTTCCTGGATCTCTCTTTGTGAAACGACTTCAATTGATTCCTCCCATCTTGTATCTTTTCAGTGACTATTTTTGAATCGGAATGTTAGAATTTACATTTGTTCTCTTAAATGTCGCTGCTCCCGTCTGGTGAGATCATTTGGAATGTTGATTCTGTTGTGTCTTATGTTGGATTTATCTTCCACTTTATGCCATGCAAAGTTGTGGGGCGATATTTGTGTGTATAAGATTTTATCCAAGTGACAGATACAGTTTTTGCTGAATGACACCAGGAACATGGTGCTGTTTGTACAAAACTAATAACCTCACTCCAGTGAGACATCAAGAAACAATCACTTCTTCCAGTGGAGTTATTCTTCAGAGGCCATAAATCCACGACAAAATGCTGTAATTTAGACCGAGGCTATAAAGAAGCCTATATTGAGTGTGTTTTGCTTAAATCAATACCTTGTAATTTCACACGCCTGATCTATCAAAATCCAGGGCTGGTGGCTGTAAATCTACTTCCCATTCTTGTTGATTAATTATAGCTTGATGTCCTTACATAAAGTTCAAAATGATATTTCTGCTTTCACTATTTATCTGGGTACAGTAGATTAACAGAAGGGCGAATCAAGTATATTATTTCAAAAAATGATTACGAATGAAGAGATCCTTGTCCTGTAATCTTGATTCAACTATGATCTAGTAATGTTATATTTTATTAATGAACTAAAATTAGCTGTAATCCTCATCACCGAGTGCTTACTACATGTCACTCATTAATCACCCAAATTGCTAATTTCAGCTTTTTCTCACAACAATCGTATGATTTTGGTACCATATGGAGGCCTATCATCTGGACGAGGAAACTCACACTTAGAAGGGTAGTTTCTCAAAAATTTTGGGTAGCTCAGTCTATTTGAACCCAGATTTACATATCTTCGGAACCTAAACCTTTCACCGGAGAGTATAATGACATCTGTTAACAATCCATGGCAATAACAAACAAATAACATTTATTTTTCAGAGCTTTTGAGCTTCAGGAGCTTGCAAACGCTCTCAAAATCCAAAGTCTTATAAACACAGGATGAATTCACAGATGAGCAGATAATGGGCTAAAACACACTCTCGTATTTACATTTTCAAAAATAGTGGACAAATAATGGGGCGATAAAGTTCAGAGATAGACATTTTCCAACAGACGGAAGAAAATGGTGGGTTTTCTGTAGGCATGTCTTTCTGGTTGGTCTTTTCCAACACGCTTCCAATTGTTGGAGACACTTGAAGTATTGATAGTGTGCTAAATCGGACGGTCTTGTGAAAGCTTGTTCTGTATTCGGTCTAAATTTAGATTCAATATCCATCCCGGTAAGGATTTGAAACTCTAATACTTAACTGATTACTACTCCTCCCCCTAAATGACACTGTAGGTCTTGCTTCCTTCAGGCTAAGACATTGGGGATGTTTTCCTCATCCCTCTTGTTGAAGGGGGGTTGGGGTGGATGGTTAGACAGCTTTGTGGCTACTCATGGGCCGAGTGATCAGAAGCTATCTTCAATATCTAATTATAAGCTATCTCCCCCAGCACAAGGACCACAGGTACATTCCCATTTAAGTGCAAAAACAGTTTCCAAACCCCACATGCTAGAAATTTTAGGCATGTCCATTTTCACTCCCTCCCTCCTTTTTGTCTCTCAATTAGGGCAACTAGACAAGACCATATTGGTATTCCTTACTTTCAATCAGTGTCTGTGGAATTCTAGCACATATAAAGAAGACAACAGATCAACACCTATCTCTCTGGGAACATGTTTACTTCAGTTGAAGAAAAAACAATACCACAGGACATGTTACTATTTCCAGGTTTTTTTGTAACCAGAGAACTTAAAAGAAACAGTCTTAACCACGGTGAACCAAAGAGGAAATGATGGTGAGAAGTCAGAGTTTTGAGGCATTAAGCAATGACCTCTCAGAAAAAGAAAGAAAGAGTCTTACAAGGAGGGGGAAACTTGGGAATTGAAATATATTAGACAAGGCATCCTACGGGGTAAAAGAAAAAAGAAAGGTGGGTAGTTTACCATGAGATTCAGAGAAAGTCCTGAACGGCCCACTTCTCATAATAATAGAGGAGGTGACACAGAGCTTCATATTCAAAGGACTTAATGAGGACAAACAGAGGAGTATAAAAAACAGAACAAAACAAACACCTCAGTCGCACGGCTCCCTTTCCATCGTCTCCCGTTGCTCCCACCTGCTATAATTTATCACTCACTCAAGCGTCATGCGAGGGGCACCCTCGCAGATTTGGCTTGGCTCGGGCAGAGCCATGTGACATGCTGGAGACACTTCAAACTTTTCTCAGCTTCCCCGTGCTTTGGAGCTACATGTCTATCAACTAAGATAGCTGTTCAACCAGAAAGTTTTCCCCGGCTCTTTGCTTTTTAAAGGAGGATGGACTTAAACAGTTCTTCCTATCTGGGCTTTTCACACATCCAGAATTTGCTTTGGTAAAGACAGGCTGGCAAGTCGGGGAGGGGACCCCTCAACACCTAAAGAACGTCACGCACGGTTATCTTCCTCCCGGTAGGTATCACGTCTCTAAGGGTCTCAGAAATGGGGACAGTTCAACCAGCTCATTCCGAAAGAGGACAGAGCTTATTCTTCAGAGGCAGCTGGGAATGAATGAAACTTTCTGACCAGGAGTCGGGGTCAGGCTTCCTTAAATTGGGTGACCCGGACCAAGCTACCTCACCCCTCATGACTTATAAGTTCTGCATCCAAAAATGAAAATATCAATGCTTTTCAACCTTAGGTGCTCTTCAGACACATACATACTTGTCGAAATAGCTATCCAGACAGTAAGACCCTGTGGTATTAACAGCGCAATGGACATAGAGATTAATAAAACACAATGTATAGTTTGTTAGTTCTTTTTAAAGTTTATTACCATTTCATCAAAAAATAATCCACTTTTGGTTCAACCGTTCCCCTCAGCTCCCTGCTATATTCCGTTACTCAGCCGATTTTACACAATTGCCTTCCTTCACCTTCCTTCTTGTGAGTTGCCTCTTTCCCCTCTACAGAAACCGTGACTCTTTCCAGGAGTTTCTGAAGCTTTCCTTTTGCTAAATCCCAATGACTGCATTTTGTCTAAACATATTTCCCCTGACTCTCTGAGAAGTAAACAGAATTTACCCCCTCTTCCTGTTGAAACTCTCCCCTTCCGCCTCTCATTCTGCATTTTTCAGTTTCTGTTCTTAATTGCTGACTTCTCTTTTCCTGTTTCATCTGGGGAGTCTTCTTGCTTCTGGCAGCCCTAGCTTTGGTCATTTCCCAAGGGTGCTTCGCCCCTACTCATCTTTCTCTAAGTTCTTCCTTTCAGTTAGGTTTCAGTATCTTTAGCCATCACTCGTGGGTTCACAGCTCTCAAATTCCCAAGTTCAGCCTTAACTTCTTTTGCAAAATTCAGTCCCTGTTTTCACCTCTCAGGTGTCTGCAAAACGTTTGTTTTTATATGGACAGCCTGTCCTCTCTTTATATGCGCCAAACAAACATATCATGCATGTCTTACAAACCTTCACACATTCTTCAGTCTTCAAAACTGTTTTGATAACTCTCGGTATTTTGCTTTTCTGTATAAAATTTTGAATCAGTTTGTCAAATTTTACACACACACACAAACATAGAAGGATTTTGATTCGGGTTGTGTTCAATGTATAGACTGATTTGTGGAGAAATAACATTTTGATAATATTGGGTCTTCCTTCTAATCGATAAATATAGTATATTTTTCCATTTATGTAACTTATTTTTCAAATTGGACTTCTCACATCAATGTTCTATAGTTTTTAGTCTTCAGATATTGTGTATATTTTGTCAAAATTATTTCTAAGTATTTCCACATATTAATCATAGTTCTAAAAATTCCCTATGTGATATTTCTCCCATCAGTCTCGTCTCTGAATCTGGCTCTGTTTACTGCTTTATCTCTGCTTTTTCTTCCTTCCTTCCTTCCTTCCTTCCTTCCTTCCTTCCTTCCTTCCTTCCTTCCTTCCTCCCTCCCTCCCTCCCTCCCTTCTTTCTTTCCCCCCTCATTCTCTCCCTTCCTCTATCTATCATTCTTGTTTGAAGACTGGACATCAGTTACATACAACAGGAGAGATTGAGGTAAATACCAGCATGTATGCCCTTAAACGAGCACACCTGTCTTTCTTCCAGATTGTTCGTGCGGGTGCTTGAGTCAATCTAGTTGGTAATCAAGCAGATTGGGCTTTGCTGTTGCTAATTGCCTTAGGTGAACAGAGACTTTAAATTCCTTCTGTGCCGGGCCGCCATGCCGTAGTGCCGTGCGCAGAGGCTGCGTGGCCCGAGGCTTCTTCTCAGCGTGCCTGCTCCAACCTAAGCGTTCTGCGGCTGCCGCACGATATCAACAGGTAAGAGTTCTCTTTACGTGCTTATTCATCGCCCAGTGATAAATTGCTGTTACTTGTGACCTGCTGCAGGGCTTGTGGTGGGCAGGGGAGTCCTCTGTTCTCCTGTTCCAGCTTCAGGTAGGCATGGCGTGCCGGCCGCTTGGGGACGGGGCACTGTTAGTGTTCCCAGCCCTCCACTGGGACATGCAAACTCTACCTTGTCTCTGAGGGAGAGGAGGGTGTTCTCAGGTAGGAGGAGTCTTCCTCCCCAGAAGCAGAAGGGTTTTGCTTCTCTTTCTTCCCCAGCTGCCCGGTTCCACTGTCTAAGATTGGCAGCAGAAGGGCGTCTCTGCCCCTCCCCCAGCCAGGGATGGCGCTGCCCCTACCTGGGGGCAAACGTCTTCGCTTCTGCGCAGAGGTTTACCTTTGCTTGTGACTGTGGGCGGGACGGAAGTCTGTCCATCCTCGGTCCTTCAGTAGCTGGTGTCTTTTGTTTTGTTTCTCTATGAGGCAGTGAATTTTTGACCCTTTGGGACAGAAAGGTCGCCTGCCCGTTCCCTAGTGACTTAAGATGTTTATTCCGTACGAGAGAAGGTTCCAAGAAAGTGGGTGTGGTTTCACGCTGAGTGCCACTGGAAGGGGCTCTCTTGGGTCTCAAGCCCTGTCCCCAGTGTCTGATGAACACCGTGGAGGTCCATGAAAAAGAGATTGTGAACGATGTGTACTTCCTTCAGGTCTGGGGCTCCCAGGTATTCTAGGTTGTCATGCTGGCCTGTAATTGGATTTTGGAAACTTGCTAAAATGTTGGCTGCTTTCTCACCTGCTATTACGGTGGCTGACGCGTCATTCCTTATTCTGCCCCAGGTGAAAATGTTATGATTTGATAAACTATCTGGCTTTCCCCTCATTCTTAGGGTGGGAGCAACATTCTCTTGTATTTTAAGTAGAGGCAGAACCTGAGAGCTTTTGCTACTACCTATAAAGTTTGTATGTGGTAAGATTTGTCAGGCCAGACGGAATTTACTTTAATGTCTTTGTTTGTTTAATCTCTCTTCCACATTCTGATAAAAAGTGTTTCTTGTGGCTCCGTGTATTTTTATTCATCCCATTGCATTCTTCCAGCTAGCTGGGTTTCTTTCTCTTAATGGTTCGCTAATGGCTTCAACACAATTTATTAACTAGATCAGTTTCCCCAATTATTTGCATCATACAATTTAAGGTGTACTAAATTCCTACATGTATTCCTTCCTGTCCCCTGCCACCCTGGCCCCCGTGTTTTTATTTCTAGAACTCATGCTATGATATATGTGGTCAGTTGTCTGCAGAGATGAGATGCCAGTGACCCCTCCCACCCTTATATGTGGATTTTGTTCTTCAAGACTGTTTCCTCTTCCCTTCAGTATTCCCTGGCCTGAGAATTGCTTTGGTTGCTAGAAGGTGGTGGAAGTTATATACACCGTTTCTGGGCCTCGGGCTTAAGTGGTTTGGCAGATTCGGCCTTTTCTTGCTTGGGGTCTTGATTTACCATATAAATAAATATGGTTACCCTGCTAGAGAGACCAGATGGAGCGAATAATGTCCCGAAGGGTGAAAGCCCATAGGAAGAGGAAGGACCTAGAAGATGAAAGAGGAGGAGAGGTCTCAGCATCCCAGCTATAGCTCAGCTGAGGGACCAGGTATGTGAAGGAAGCCATTCTGGTTCTTCCAGACCAAACTGCATCCACCGGATGAAGGAGAGGCTTTCCTAGCTAAGACTTGGCAAACCAACTCACAGAATCGGGAGCCAATTAAATGATGTTTTTCAGTTGTTGTTATGCCACTAAATTTCCGGGGTGTGGTTATACCACAATAAATAACTGATGTGACCTGGATGTTTTCCAGCAAAGAACCAAAAATGTATTGAAAGTGCGAGATGATCAGTCAATGGTAGGAAACAGAAGACAACTGGAAATATTTGCTAGTAATTGTGGGGAGTTTGCTAGAGGAATTCAAAAGGAGTACTCGTGAAAGCCCTCAGTACTAGTGAAAGCTCAGAAAAGATGGATAAAATTCATTTGTAAAAGCAGATCGATGCAAATTCTGGTCTATAGTTACACCAAAATAATCGCACGACGTTTTAGAACATCTTGAAAGCAAATACGTTTGAGCTTGGTTTCAATTAGCAGAAAATGGCATTGATGTTTTTATGTTCTGTTCTGTTGTCAGAGGTTTCCTCACAATTTGAGGTCTTGACTAGCACCCACTTGTCTTTAGGTAGCTGATTACAGGCATGGGTATTTTCTTCGGATAAGACTACCCTCTGGCCGAGTCAGGCCTTGTTCTCACAGTCGTGGTGCGGGGCTGGGGGTAGTCAATTACTTCCACTCAACCCACCATTGTTTAAACCAACTGACTTTTTGTGTTTGTAGAGCATCAGGCAAGATGTGAAGGGAGGCAATTAGAACCGTCTGCATCCCCAGTTAGAAACTCAGCAGCTCTCCAGGATGCAGAAGCAAAGACAAGTTGTAGAAGGCAGGTTTAGGCGTGTCCCCTGCTCTTTCCCCCTGAGGTTTCTCTTGAAACTAGACAGCAGCCCTTACGAGGCAAACCCCAGGCAGCAGCTGTCCATCCTGGACCTCTGACAGCTGAGCTGTGCGTTGGCACTGAAGCACCTTCTCCACCCCTAGCACAGCCCAGAACTCTCTGGAGGCTGAGTATCCCAAATGCCTGTATCCCATGCATCTGTCTCATTGCAAAGCAACCCTAGAGTCGTGAAGGGAAGTGTTCCCAGGGCCTGTGGGAAGTGTTCCCGGGGCCTACAGAGACATGCGGATGGGGGTGGGTAGCTGTGACGTTTGCCATCACTCAGGAGTTATTTCCCATTTACAAGACTGCGATCAGATCCTGACCATTTATTCTACCCACGATGACACGACAGGAAAGGAGACGTGTAATGGAAAATTTTTTCTACCTGGGTCTTTTTACGATTTCAGCAAAGAAATAAACATCCTCATTTTTCACAGGAGAAGAGAACTTGTGAAACATACATCCAGCGAGGCTTTGCAGCCTTTCGAGTGGACGGGGATTACAAAAGCTGCTGCTTCAGACTCTAAGTCTTTTCAACCTAAAAGCTGCCACTCTGAGGTCATTTACTTTCATGTTACCGAAAGCATGGGTGAATCTTTAAAAAGTAATAAAATTCGAATAGCACCCACTGGGGACTAAAAAACAGGCTTTCAGAACAGGCGGATTCAGTTTAAAGAGAGAGAAAGAGAGGGAAGCCAGACAGAAGCTGAATGGAGAAAGCTGGGCTGTTTACAGAGAAATGACCTTCAAGTGTCCTCCCCTTAGGTACGTGTCTCACAAACCCACGAAAGTAGACAAAAAAGCAGTGGCACTTAGGAAGAAAAGCTTTCTGCTAGGGCGCACACCCATAACAAGCGTCTCCCAACCATCACAACGGTGCATCTTAATATTTCCTCTTTTCTGCAAAAGGAGGAGAGTTTTGTACACGACTAAGACATATCACATTGGGCCTCTTTTCTGAATGCATTATGTGAAAAAGAGAAAAACAAAACACAGAGCCTGAAGCTTCCTAATTCTCGAAGAAAATGAAAGCCCAAAGCAGTTTGAGATTATAATCCGTGTATTTTCAGGTTGGTTTTCAGTCATTTTTTAGCTACGGACTATGATATTTGCAAACATAACTTTCCAGGACAGGGAAGATAATAAAATAAAGCCAAATGTGTTTTCTACTCAGCCCCGTCCCTGGATGTGAACGGCCACACATGAGCTACATCTCCAAGCTCAGCAGGGAAGCGGTGGACAAGGGGGGCTAATGTCACATACCCCCCTTGAAGCACACAGCCAGCTCCCTCCAAGGTTTTCACTCTACATCTACTTCCTTGATGACTGCATGCTGGGAAAGAGTCAGAATATTATTTGGAGACTTGGGATTAGTACCTAAAACAGCAAGAGAGGAGCCGGAAACATTTGATTTAACCCAGTTGGTGAAAGGAATCTCAAAGAAGGAACTGTGAGTTGCTAGGGGTTATAGGCTCTTTCTACTCCTAGCTCTTCCTAACATGAATATAAACAGATCCCTAGCTCTAATTCCCTCAGGCTTATTTCCTTCTTGAGGGAGAAGTGTTTACGTTCAAAGACATGGAGAAAATATAGACGACTGGCCCTTAAAATCTCTCTACTGCCTTCCTGGTTCTGCCAGAGTTGGCTACGCTCTCTCTCCCTTCCATAAAGTTTCTGCCCACATAGAACCCAGAGTATATACGGTAGATACCTTCCATATGAACACAGAATTAAAGCAATCAAGAGGGACGCAAGACAGCTAGAAAAAGTATCGCTAATATATATGGAGTATACGATAGGTGTCTGGCCTTACGCTGTGAACTTTATAAACACGAGTTTTCTTTAAGCTTCACATGTGCTCAACAGAGCATTTAGTAGTATTGCCATCCCGTAAGCAGAGAGAGATCATCGGATTTAGTGCTGAACTGTTAACTACTGCGGTACACTGAGTGTAGCTAACCCATATGTATAATTTGGGATTTTGTCCTGGGTAGAATTTTTCATTTTGGTATCATTAAATTTTGTAAAGGCAAAAGTGACCCCCAAGTAACCATTTTATCCTTCTGCAAAGCAGACAACACCCCTCTCAAATAGAAGGAATTCATTGTTGAACCTGTGTTACACTGGGCCCGGGAATTTAGAGTTTCAGACTGGCAGGGGCAAGCACTGATTTTTCTAGGAATGACACCACGGCTCAAAGTCATGTCACTACATACTTGTCTAATCGCTTCCAAGCAAGGCCCTGATTCACTTGCTACAGGTTCAACCAAATTTTTTTTTTTTTTTTGCGGTACGCGGGCCTCTCACTGTCGTGGCCTCTCCCGTTGCGGAGGACAGGCTCCGGACGCGCAGGCTCAGCGGCCATGGCTCACGGGCCCAGCCGCTCCGCGGCACGTGGGATCTTCCCGGACCGGGGCACGAACCCGTGTCTCCTGCATCGGCAGGCGGACTCCCAACCACTGCGCCACCAGGGAAGCCCCTCAACCAAATTTTTAACGTGGAGACCATAATCCTGTAATCAGAAGTCTTTTCGTTGTCATGTGTCCCCCAAAGATCCTATAACCCCGGAGTCATGTTTGCTTATAAACAGAACATGTGTTTCATAGGGTGTGAAAATGCTAACAGAAATGGCTTTCTTCATTTTGTCAACCTACTTTTTTAGAGGGTGCTGATAACGCTGCAGGGCAAGACAAACAGCTTGGGCTGGAAGCCTGTATTCTGTGGCTTTTCATTAAATGATAGAGCAGGAGATTCACTTAGCCTGAGTTTTGCATTTGTGTTCCCTACCAATGCCGAGAGGTCTTAGGAGCAAAAGCACATTTGACATCTATTTATCCTTGTCAGGGGGTTGTCAGGGGAGCGAAGGTGATACTGACTAGAGTGAGGTCCTTTGAGGAGAGGTGGTGGGGAACTGGATATAGCTGCTTTCTTCTGTTTTCAAGTCTCTCTACTGTTTGCCAACAGGTTAAGTTTCTCCTGTCTCTGTCATTACTTCCCAACCTCTCCCCTCCTGCAAGGCATTTGGTGATACCAGAGGAATTGGGGCTTAACTGGTGGTGGTGACGACAGTGGATATGGCAGAGATGCACGTTTTGGTGTCCACTTGGCTGTAGTTGCAAATATTTTTTCCTTGGCCTTTTAAAATTTATGTTGGTGCATGGTGGTTGAGAAGGAGAAGGCTGGGTCTTTTAAAAGAATATCCTCTGTTATATTCCTCAAATGTGAGAGAGCAGATAAAGAAAGGTAACAGATGACAAAGAAGTATGGAAGCTGAAGATGTCCAATGGAATCATAAGGGATAAAGACTCAGTAAGGCAAAAGTTGGAATCAGAGGACACCAGTAGTTTATGAACCTATCACTTAGATTCTAAGTCTTTGAGATTTGAAAACTCTGATATGGCTTTATCAATTACTATAATCCATTGTTGGGCAGAAGTGAGAAATGTATTTAAATCAAGTTTTCAGTCTCAAGTTCCAAATTTGTAAATGAGTTCTCCAGGGCCATGTTTCCCAAGCTTAAAAAGGAATAAATACCCTCATTTTCTGAAAGCAAATACCCAAGATACTTCTAAAGACAGAGGTTATTTGGAGTTACTCTGGGCTTGAGTACCTGCAAGTGTGCACACATTTTCACACCCATAACTGCTTTCTTCCTTCTTCCCCATCAGTTTTTCAGTCCTACTTCTACAGTTTGAGTTCTTAATACGTGCCAAGCACTGTGCGAAACGGGTTACCTGGATTGTCCTGGTAATCCTCCAGGGTATACACTGTCTGCATCCCCATTTTACAGATGAGACACCCAAGGCACAGAGTGGTGACCCAGGTAGTAGCTGAAGTCTGTTTCTTGAGCCTATGCTTTCACTACCATCCAGCTGTCCTTCCCAGCTAACGAGACTTACAATCTACACTCCCTTTGTTGCATTTATTTTCATTCATAGCCACATTTTAAAAAAAATTAATGTTTTAAGAAGTTGTTTTAAAATGCTTTCCATCTATTTACCTGTGGAAAAGTGGATTTTTATCCATCATCGTCCAGTGATGACTTTTATAGTAAGAAACTCCCTGTGTGAAGGGTGAGGTATGTAGATAGGTCTATATATATAGGTGTACAGCTTTATAGATCCATAGCGATCTAAAAGTAACTGATTTGCCTGTAAAGGAATAAAAATTAAGTAAAAAAAATTTCCTATGTATACTTATATTCCCTAATGAAAAATTTCCTATGTATACTTATATTCCCTAATCAAAAATTTCCTATGTATACTTATATTCCCTAATCAAAAATTTCCTATGTATACTTATATTCCCTAATCAAAAATTTCCTGGGCTTCCCTGGTGGCACTGTGGTTGGGAGTCCGCCTGCCGATGCAGGGGACACGGGTTCGTGCCCCGGTCTGGGGGGATCCCACGTGCCGTGGAGCGGCTGGGCCCGTGGGCCGTGGCCGCTGAGCCTGCGTGTCCGGAGCCAGTGCTCCGCAGCGGGAGAGGCCACAGCTGTGAGAGGCCCGCATACCGCAAAAAAAAAAAAAAAAAAAAAAAAAAAAAATTTCCTATGTATACTTATATTCCCTAATCAAAAATTTCCTGTGTATACTTATATACCCTAATCAAAAATTTCCTATGTATACTTATATTCCCTAATCAAAAATTTCCTATGTATACCTATATTCCCTAATCAAAAATTTCCTATGTATACTTATATTCCCTAATCAAAAATTTCCTATGTATACTTATATTCCCTAATCAAAAATTTCCTATGTATACTTATATTCCCTAATCAAAAATTTCATATGTATACTTATATTCCCTACTCAAAAGCAATTTTAAATCTAATCAAACGATAAGAACAAAACAGAAATTTATTCTCCTGGAAGAATGTTGGCTCTCAAGTAGGTAAGAAATGACTTGGGATCATTTTTAGGTACCATCAATAAAACATTATTAGGAACATGTTTTCTATTTTTTGCGACTTAATTGCCATTAACAGTGAATTCAATTCCAATGATCAGTTTATCACGTTTTAATTCTTCTAACATGTGTCATCTTTCTTACCCTTAACCAAAATTAGATGAGTTTTGTTTAGGTGCCTTGGCATTTACCATTCTACAAACTAATGCACGCTTTACTAATTCTCACTCGAAAGTGCAAGCTTCTGACTTCTAAAGCTCAACTTGACACAGCGCTACCTGGCAGGCTGCCTGTCGTAGGACAGAAAGGCATGACTGAGTTTCTTGGAGAGCTTTAGCTAACATCACGACGCTGCCCTTCGGTTCTCTGAGTGTGTATTCACTCACGAGTTCTCTCATTCTTTCAGCTTTATGCAGGGTTGTTAGGTTCTTTTCAGACGTCCAGTTACCTTCAGGTCAGGACAGTGTACGAAGAGTTATGGGAGCAAAGGAAGGCATTTCAGCAGACAGACACAAAAGCAATTCTATTAACCTATTAAATTCCAGAAGCCCCAGCTGCTCCATCCCTCTGGATCAAACAGTGGGCATGGCAGGCTCTACCGTGGCATAAAATACCAGGCATTCTTTTAGACTCGGATGCAGCTTAGTTGAGGTTTCTATTTGATCGCTGAATCATCCTTTTTTGTAGCCAGCTGGAGTTTTTGGCGATAATACATAAACAATTTTTGGATGAATCATGCTTGGGCCATTCTAGACATCTCACCTGACTGAATAACTCGATCTGTTTTTCAGTTTCACTTTTAAAAGAATTGATTACATAGCCCTTAGCACGCATAACCTGTGTTGTGCCTATAGGGGCCTAATAAAATATACATTCATAAAATATTCTCCAGGCAGGAAAATCAAATTGCATGTCTGATCATCACGGGTGGCACCATATAAAATGGCTAAGACTCTGGGCTCTAGGATTTCACTGTCTGGATTTGAATACTGGATTTGCCCCTAGTTAGCGCTGTGTCCTGGTACATGATCATTAAATTTCTCTAATCCTCAACTGACTCGTTTATAAAGAGGGTTTGTTGTGAGGATTAAAGCATACAAAGTGAATAGAGCTCTTAGTACAGAGCACGGCATCTGGTAATCACTGAATAAATGTTCCCTCTTATCTTTGTGGTTGATGCTCTTATTATTTTTCCTCCAGTTTTAGTGAGCAAGAATTGACCATCCATCGTTGTATCGATATAAGTTTAAGGCATATAGTATGATGGTTTGATTTCCATATATTGTGAAATGATGATCCCAGTAGGCTCAGCTAACATCCGTCACCTCATATAGACATAAAAAAAAAAAATTCTCCTTCCGATGAGAGCTCTTAGGATTTATTCTCTTAAGAGCTTTCCGATATATAATACAGCAGTGTCCACCATAGCCATCCTGTTGTACGTTACATCCCCAGAATCACTTATCTTATAATGAAATCTGTACCTCCCCAACCACTTCCCTCCAAGTCGCTCTCCCCCTTCTGTCTGACACCCCGCGTCTGATCTCTTTTTCTATGAGTTTTGTTTGCTTCAATTCTGTATACAAATGAGACCGGTATCTACCTTTCTCTGTCTGACTTATTTCACTTAGCATAATGCCTTCAAGGTCCATCCTTGCTGTCACAAATGGTAGGGTTTCCTCACTCTTTATGGGTCAATTATATTCCATGATATATCACGACTTCTTTATCCATTCATCCATCAATGGACACTTGGGTTATTTCCATGTCTTGGCTCTTGTGTGGTTGATGCCCTTGATGGTGTGGAGGAGGCAGGAGGGCAGTGGGATGCCACAAGGTCAGCCTCTGCGAGGATAACAGAGAAACTCAAGCAGCTGCTCTGTAAGGGTGGATTGAAACAAGAATTTCCTCTGATACCTCTCATTTCTCATCCCGCATGCAGAGTCCTCAAGAATACACTTCTAACCTAGACTTAATTCCAACTCCTCCCCCACCCAAGCCTTCAGCTTTAATCAGAGGCCTCCGGTCAGACTTATCTCTGAACTCGCCTTGGGGAGAAATGCTATCCCCTCTTAAACCTGGGTCATTCAAATTCCTTCATCCTAAAAAAGCCTGCTCAAATTTCATGTCAGTGAAGCTCTTCCCCAAAATTGTATCCTTCCCTCTCCTTTCCCAAATGCCAATTGAATAATTAAATTATTTTTGCCACTCATTTTGGTGGTGTATTGGCTGTCTAGGCTACTGTGACGCATGCCCACACATTTTGTGGCTTAAAACAATATAGCCTTATTATCTTACAATCTTGTTGGTCAGGAGTCTGACGTGGGTCACCTTGGCCAAGACCAAGGTGTCAGCAGGGCTTTGTTCCTTCTTCTTAGGAATCCCTTTTCTTGTTCATTCAAGTGTTGGCAGGATTAACTTCCCTGTGGTTGTAGGGCTGAGGTCCCTGCTTCCTTCCTGATTGTTGGATGGAGTCTGCTCTTAGTTTCCAGAAAATTCTCTCAGGTCCCTGGACCTGGCCTGTTCATCTCAGATCACGAATAGGACTACTCATCTCCTCATGCTGCCATCTTTAGGTTCACTGTTCTGCCTTTTCCAAATTTTAGAACTCATGATTAGATGGGGCCTACCAGGGTAACCCAGGATAATCTTCCCAACTCAAGACCTGTCATCTAAGTCAGATTTGAGAAGTCTTTTTGCCCTGTTAGGGCATAGACATTTTTTGAGGCGCTGTTATTCTGTCCACCCAGGTGGTTTGTTAAAGTCCATTTAGGATTTTAATTACACATAGTCAAGTCTGAATTACACGTGCTTTTTCAGTTGTGTAAGCGTCTTGCCTCCCTGTCAAGATCCTGGATTATAGGGAGGGGTGAGGGGTGTTTCACAGTTATTCTGTAGCATTAACCTGAACTATCTTAGGGCTCTCAGTGATGGAGAAGACACTTGAGCAGGTTGCTGAGCCATAGGTCCAAGAGAGTCTTCAAGCTCTTTTTTGAAATTTTATTGAAGTATAGTTGATTTACAGTGTTGTGTTAATTCCTTCTGTATAGCAGAGTGACTCAGTTATATATGCATAACTTTTCATATTCTTTTCCATTAGGGTTTGTCAGAGGATCTTGCTGTTTATCCATTCTATAAATAATAGTTTGCCTCTGTTAATCCCAAACTCCCAATCCTTCAATCTCCCACCCCTACCTCCCCTCCCCATTGGAAACCACAAGTCTGTTCTCTATGAATCTGTTTCCATTTCATAGATATGTTCATTTGTGTCGTATGTTAGATTACACGTATAAGTGACATCGTATGGTATTTGTCTTTCTGACTCACTTCGCTTAGTATGATCATCTCTAGGTCCATCCATGTTGTTACAAATGGCATTACTTCATTCTTTTTATGGCTAAGTAATATTCCACTGTGTGTATATGTGTGTGTCTTTGTATATACACGCAATATAAAACATCTTCTTTATCCGTTCATCTGTCGATGGACATTTAGGTTGTTTCCACGTCTTGGCTGTTGTGAACAGCACTGCGGTGATCAGAGGGGAGTCTTCAGGCTCTTAATTTGAGATCTTAAATAGTCAAGTTTATAAAGGATTATTTTGTAATTGGGAGAAGAATCTGAGGTGCCTTCTGCTACAGACTTTTCCTTAGGCAAGTGCCATGAACTTGACCATGCTTGCACTGACTTAAGTAACAGGTGTCATGATCTTGAAGCTGAACTTCAAGGTTGAGTTTATTGGCTTAGAAGAAATGTTTGCTGTAGCAGCATGTATTAAAATCATTGCAACAGTGGCAAAGGAGTAGAGTACTCATTGCATGACAGACGTTTCTTGTCCAGGAAACTGTGTCTAAATGTCCCTCATGTCTACATAATTTATGAAATTTATGAGTGGGGCAATTACTTTATCTCACCCTGAGTAATTTATTAAAATACTAGAGCTGCCCTTCTTATCTTTTCCTTCTGCCACTCCCTCATAATTCTCCCTACTATCCTGGGACTCTAAATATGAAAACAGTTAAAAACAATTTTTCAGGCCTTGTTTCGTTTTTCTAGAATTTTATTTCTTCCTATTTCTCACCAGAAAAGCTTCTAATTATCTGCTGAAACCTCACTGAAATTCTTCTACAGGGAAGCCTTTCTTTATCCCTTCTCACCTACATAAAATACAAAGCATGTCAGAGTTATTTTGTATTCCTAGAAACCAGTGCCATATTTGACACCATAAGTCCCAAATATGTGTGTCCATCAATGGACGGATACCTACCATTGAACAAATGCATTGTCAAGGTTACACCTTTGGACTTTTGCTATAGAATATTATCCTAATCAATTGTTGGCTTTTCCCCAGTGTGATTAACGTTATTTGATTTTGCTTGTTTGCTCACTGTTTACAATGATTCTCGAGATGATGAGATCTAATTGACAACTTTGAATTTAGCGAAGTCTTTCTTCTGTTGAAGACCTAGTAAAAACATTGTTCTGAAACACTTTCTTCTGGCACAAATGTATATTAGATCTATTCAAGGAAACAGTAGAATGGAAGCATTTATCTCAAAGCTAATAAAGAGCTCTAACGTTCAGCTGAGTGTCTATAACATGCTGAATCCCACCTTCTACATAAAGTAGGAATGGCCTGAGTCATTACAGACTAGTATTTATCACTCCGTGACCAGTGGTAGACCATGTTTAACCGTGACATTATCCGCCTCTATCCTAGTTTAAATTTTTAAAGTGGCTTTGACCTCTCACTCAGATAACGTTTTGCATCTTCCCAATGCAAAACAGATCCACTGTTTGACTTTCTGACGACATTTTAAATTCCCTCTTTCGGAGTTAGTAAACTGTACATAAACGCTGAAGGTGGAATGGGGTAAAAGGTCACCAAATAAAAATATATATTATTAGTTTCTGTAGCACATTTTGTTCCGAGGCAAATCCTCAATATAATAAAATCATTTAGGAAAAAACAACGACTGCTAGCTTGCACTTGGCAAGTGACCACGGATCGCAATAATGTTTTCTCCCGGAAACCAAAAAAAAAAAAGATCTCAGAGAGGCCTGTTACTTTGACAAGCGGTAAAATGCAATCTCATTTCTACATGTTGAGTAGCAGTTGGTACATTATAAATGGTTAATGGGGGTATGATCCCAAGAGGTATTAGAAATATTAGTTGGTAACGCACTACAGCTCAGCAATTCTGCACATAACCAAGACTTGGGTAGCATCCACAGAGAGTGTTTATTACGTAGCCAGGCACTTGAGAATATGTTTCTGGAAGCAAAATGAGATGATGCTGAGAGAAATTATGTGATGAACAGTGCCAAAACAGGTATAAAGGAGAACTATTCACTGGGAAAAACAAATGCACTTGGGCATGGCAGGTATTTCTAACGATCTGTATACCTATAGGAAGTGGCCCATTCAGATTTTAAGAAAAACAAAATGGTATTAGCAACAGCCATAAAAGTACAAAAGTCTAGTTCATATTTGACTATGTGTTTCTTCAAATCCCTCACTTTGGCTATACATACATAGGGCATGTATGTACCATTCTATAGTTTTAGATTAATTGTTTCAATGAGGACCTGTTTTAGCTTCCTGGCAAATATCCTTTCTCCAATCCCCCAAATACAGAGACACACGGAACTGAACACCATGCCTCATTCACCCTTGGATTGGCTTGGAATCTCAGCTGTTCTCATGGCTTCCTTGTCAAGTGTACCAAAACCTGGATGGCTTCACGTTATTTGGGACCCAAGTGCTCTCCGCCACTTTTGTTCCCCATATGCAGCTGCCTGTCGCCATCTCCACCAGAGTTTCCCACCATCGTCTTTCCTCTTCATGGAGATCTCTACTCTGGGCTTCCCCACTTATCCTCTTTCTCCTAGGCACTCAGGATCAAAATCCAGCAGTCTTCTTTATCCCTTCCTTTCTTACTTACAATAGCTGCTCAGCCTTTAGAACCTGCATAGAGACCCCGTCCTCTCCCTTCCATCCGTCCAGTCTCTTTCATTGACATGTCTCTAGCTTATCACTTCAGACCTCAGCTAGTAAGCATTGTGATTCCTGGTCTGCCTGACCTGACCACTTCTCGCTCGTACTTGATCCTAGGCATTACCACCGAAAAACAGACACTCGCATGGAACACCACCGCCAAGTTAAAAAGGAAATCTTCGGTGTTTTCACTTTGCTTGCAGGAGAAATCTAAACAGCTTTGCCTGACATTTATCAAGTATACACACTGAACTCTATCCTTATTCAATATTCTTGGGGAGGGGCTTCAACATCATTCTGTACCATCGCTCACATCATTCATCTTTTCTGGAATGTTCTTCCCAATGCATCTTTATTTACCAAAGCCATACTATTTTCCATAAAATGCAATTCTAGTCTGATCATGTTGGAAGACCAAAAAAATTCAATTTGGTTTAAGTTGAAAAATATTTTTGAGAGTCTGTCATTATTAATCAGACCCTTCACGTAGGGAAGTTTTTCATTCAATGGAAGGAAAATGTGAGAGAAGCAGGGCAGTGGTTGTCTGCATTTTGATATGGGAGGTGAGTAGCATGTATGGCACTTCCTGAACGGTGGGTGGCAGGTGACCAATGGTGGGTGGCTTTGAGACCAAAGCCTACATCCTTGGACTCCCAGTTACTGTCTTTACCCTGTAACGTAAGTGGAGACATCATGGTATGCTCATTTAGTATAGACACGTCAGGAGGTCTGGAATTCAAACCTGGCCCTGCCACTTATTAGAAATGTAACGTTGAACACGTCATTTCATAGATCTTCCATTTCCCAATCTGAAATGAACCCAACAGGTCTGTCATGAGGTTGAAACAAGGTAATGCAGGTAAAGTATTGAGCACAACACCTGCCGTGAAGAAAGCCCTCAGTACTGAAAGCAGCTGTTACTGCAACACCATGGATAAAACTGACTTCTCCGAAGATTAGAAGAATGGCATCCCCAAACGCCAGTGGCTTAAAGGTGGAGTTCTTTTCAACTTCATGGTTAAGATTAGGTTTATGTCTTAACTGAGACCAAAGGTGCTTCCCCCTCCCGCTCTAAATGAGATGGGTGAATTACACCTCCTGCAATCAAATACAATTACACGAGTCCAAAAGTTCATTTCATATTTGGCATGTATTCCTTGGGCAAACATAATTTCAGCCAACTGTTGGTGGTTAACAGTGGTTTACTCCTAGAACTAAAATTCTTCCTTTGCTCTCTCTGTCTCTCGCCAGTCCAGGCCGTGCAAACTGGAGCTACAGTGCACATACACTTTCAAAAAAAATTCTGTTTCATACCACCGACGACTGCTTAGCCCGGAACGCCCACAATTTAATTATTGGATTAACCACACTTTTCATCTCCTTGAACCAGCTGTCCAATTGCCAAATTATACCAACAGAGAGAAGTGACATTCAGCTTCTGAAGAAATTCTAAGTCATTACAAGCAGTTAGCAGTAAGCAGTGTAGCAATGCCTTAAAGACTCATTTTGGACTTAGACTCCCTGGGCTGAAATCCCGGCTGTCCACTGCTGTGGGATTTTGAGCATGTCACACTGTACCTTTCTGTACTGGCTTCTATTTCATTTTTTTATCTTGTACAATTACTGAGGTGTGCATGTGAAATGTATATAAATCACTCGGCAGAGTTTCTGTAATTGAAGCACGTGAAGCCTAAATGATACTATCATTATGGTTTATCCAAAGATATGTCATCTCTGATAGCAGCTACTGAATTCTGTTCTCTCTCCTGCAGACTCATGAGTTTCTCCCTTTTCCTTATATTTTCCTCAAGTAAGCTAAAAGGAATTTGGCGAAGTTCCAAGTGGGTCATCCCCAATCTATCAGAAGGCAGTGGAGGGGCAGGATGTATAGCAGTGGGTTGAAGGTCTTACCAAAAAATGTCCACCCTTAGGAATATTGGATGTGGCCTAAATGACTTAAATCTGAGGCAGTGCATACAATACCAAGTGCAACACCTGTTACTGATGGTTATTTGAACAAATATCTACTAATAATGAATCGAATGTGCTTTGCCTTTCCACAAAGGGGATCTTGTTAAGTGGATCTTATTACTCTTGGACGTGTAATAAGACTTGGAGAATCAAGGCCCTTCTGGAGAACATCCCGATGAAATCCCCATCATGCTTTCTGGAGCTGGACCACAGACAATTATTTAGAGAGACTCTTGGGCATAGTAGCCCATCAGCTCTTGGATGGCGCTTCAGAAGTCGTGGGGGCCGCTGACCTGAACTGCTAAGAAGGGGAATATTCTACGTCAGGCTTTAAAATGTGTAGCACATAATGTCCTGTAGTCTCTCCAACCATATTCTGGTCTAGCCTTTGCCTTGATTATGCAGAGATCCATAGAAAGCACGGTAAATTGTGTAGTTCTCTACCATGTGAAATTTCTCCTAATTCACATGTGACTCTTTGGTCAAATATATTTCTGTAGGGCTATATCTGTTGTACTAAAGAAATGTGTTCAGAAAGATGACATTACAGGGAAAATAATCGTTATCACTTTACGTATTTTTGACCCACACAACCCTTGTATAATGAGTTCACGTGATCCTGAAAATCATCTTTGGTACCCGACAGGTGTCTTGCCAAAGCCACACAGCCAATAAATGGCAAAGCAGGCCTTGAATCCAGGACTTGTGACTTGAAATTCACTACGCTTCATCATACCTCATTCTCCCTAAGCCATAGACTATATCACTCATGGAACTGTAAGCTTAAAAAGGACCCTCAAACACCTCTCTTTCTCCCAAATACCCATGCTCCCTGCTATCTGCCCACCCCATCCCGCCATTCACTTCTCCAGCCCCTTTTCAGCAGGCTAAGATACCTGAAACCTCCCCGTATAGGAAGGAGCCTTGCAGTGTTTAATAAAACGCAGACGTCTAGGACTCTGTGATCCAGACAGGATAGTATCACATCCTGAGAAAGCTGGCGCCGAATGCCAATGCTGACAACTACTATTCTAGACCTTTGCCTCCGTGTAGACTCTTGAGCGCACTGTTTCAACACTTCCACCCTCTTGTTCTCCGGGCTTCTGACCTGCAACAACACAAACGTGTACTCCTAGGTCCTTCTCTTCCTCTTTGTCCCACCTCCTGCCCTCTTCACTGCTATTCTAACAGAAAATGAAACACTTCCCGAGAAAGAAACCCCACCTATTGCTAGCAAAACTCTATCAGGTCAGTGTAGTAGCTTTTTAATTATAGTTGATTTATTATTGGCTTCAGAGGATCTTCCCCCAGGAGCTGGTCCCCTCTTCCCCTGGGCCTTCACCAGTTCCCTCGAGGGTAATGACATCCTAGGGCTTCCTTTCAGGTTCTTTTGGGAGGTCCAGGGACTATGTAACCTTTCATGGGCATTGCGCCCTACTCAGAGATGCATGAAATCGTCAGCCTGGATTCTTGGACCGCGCCCCCCAACCCTGGTTACAGAGTGTCCCAAACCAGAGACCTGCCATGTACGAGAAAGTGTAAGATGTTAATTTTTTCAAAGGGGGCCAAGGTGTCCTTCCAGATCTCCTGCACGACTATTCATTAGTCATTCAGCTTCAGACCATTGTCCTTTTTCTGTGTATTCTGCCAGGTCCTAATTAAGCACATTGGCTGTGCATCCGATGAGCTGAACTCACTGGTGCCCCGTGTGTGTTTACGTCTCCTGGAACTGCCAAGCTGTGTCTGTCAGAGGAGGAGTCCTCAGCAGTAGCAGCTTTATCTTAACCAGCTGGAGGGATTTAGAGTCATGACTATATCCCTGATAATAGGACACCCCGATATGGGCTGTGGGCATCTCCCTGCCCACTGAATCACAACCAGGTCCTAGCCTGACATCCTGACTTGGTGATTTGACTAGGTTTCTGCTTTCATACTCCAGCCAGATACCCCCCTGGAATTATTCCAGACCTTACTAATGATACCTGGTGACGGGGACGTGAGATGCTGTACTTCTGACTTGGGCTCTAACCTCCAGACTAGAACCTCACTTTTAATGTCCCGCTAATCAGAAGTGACATCACAGACCAACCTGTACCAGGCCAGAGGCCTCCATGTTTCTCCTCTAGATACACCATACCTTAGAGAGTCTGGCTGTCTTTGTAGGGGTCACGCTTTAGACCTAAAGTCTTAGAATCATTTTCATCTAGTTATACTGAATTTTGAGAGAAAATACCTGTCTTTCACCTACGTCACCAGTAGATACCATCAATTTTTTTTTTTTAAACTAAAGATAGTTGTGTAACTGGGGTCTGATCTCTTGCCTAGAGCAACAGTGGGTTGAGAGCTTGGCCCCATCTCGTGTTCCAAGAGCTGGAGTGGGAATGGCTGACCATGGCTAAGAAGTAGGGAGCAAAGGGCAAGTTAACTTATGGCCCAAGAGTATGGGTGAACTGAAAGGTAGGGCAAGTCTAAATCATCCAGATAGGCAGAGGAGTTAATGTAATCCCAGAATGGCACCTAAAACTTACGTTGGCTAATACAAAAATTGAATTGCAACCTGTGGGTGAATGGGTGGGTTTAAAATAGTTAATTTTGAAGGCAGAACAAAAAAGATCCAGGAAGCTACAAAGCACAGGGTGGGGGGGTCTCAGCCTTTTAGGGAATATTCGTGGCTGAGCCCTTGATCTGTAAGGTAGAATCCAAACACATGGACCAGCCTGAAGAAGTCTAGATTCAAGCTGGATGCTTCCCAAAGAAGCACCCAGTCATTCTAGAGCTTTTTGATTACTTGCTCAGGCCAATTTATTTCAGCTGAGCCAACCACACCACTGGCCAGGGTACTTGGAAAAGGTCACTAAAGTGACACAGTCTGGACTGCTTGAGGAGAGAGTTTCAATGATTGGTTAAGCTCTGACCCTACAATCTTCTGGTACTTTAGTTATGACTTACTTAGTCATTTGCAACATAACCTCACTGTGATCACCAGATATTTCCACTTTTCTCCTGCATTTAAGTCCAATATGTTTTGCACATTTGAACAAGTTATTCTCTCTAAGAGTATTGAGTCCCTGTCATCTTGAAAAACACACCAACAGCTAGCAAACAATTAAAATGTAGGAGCCATTAATCTCAAGAGAGACTATGAATGGGCAATTCCCCAAAGGGATTTCTGCATGAAAAATTAGGAAGTAGTTGCTGGTCTGTGTATGGTTCAGTTGCTTTGTTTTGACACCTTCTACCTACACTGTGTTAATTTCTTCACAGTTGTGTAACCATTATAATTTTACTAGTGAAAGTTACTTAGGGCTCTGTAGCCTCAATGGTTCTTTATTCTGTTCAAAGAGCTTTATTATTGATCACTGTCATTTTGGGGGGGGATTTTTTAATAGATGTATCTCACTTCGCTAAAGTGAAAACCCAAGGGAAAAGACATCAACGGTATTACGTTGGTGTATTTTCGGGTCTCTTAATTGTTCTAAGAAAAACACCGATGGCAAAAGCAACAGTAAGATCAACAAAATGGAGAACCACAGTGATATCCGGGACAATGCATATGTTAACTTCCTGTTGCTCTCACAAACTACCATACATTTAATGGCTTAAAACAACAGAACGGACTAACGGTTCTGGAGTTCAGAGGTCTAAAATGGATCTTTTGGGTTAAAAGCAAACATGGTGGAGCTGCATTTCTTCTGGAGATCTTAGGGGAGAATCTGGTTCCTTGCCTTATCCAGCTTCTGGTGGTTCCCCACCTTCTTTAACTTATACCCCGCTTCCTTCCCCTTCAAAGCACTTTGGTACATACAACCTCTGCTACCACCTTCACATCTCCTCTCTGCTTCTGACGTTCCTGCCTCCCTCTTATTCTTATAAAATAAGGGTAAGATCCTCCTGTGATTGCACTGGACCTACCCAGATATCCCAGGATCATTTCAAGAGCCCCGTATCCTTAATTTAATCACATCTGCAAAGGCTTTTACTATGTCAGGTAACATATTCACACATTCCTGGGATCAGAACGTGGATACCTTTGAGGGGCTACTTTTCAGTCTACTGCAGTGAGATTTTATACTGTAAACTGGATGGTAGAGTTGACTTTTATAAGATTCACTATTCTACTTTTCACTTGATTCCTTTGAAACCCAGACCACTTAGAAAGTTGATCTGCCAGAAATAATGTCATCTGGACCTTGATGGGGCTCAACGTTCAATTTATCCTAAACCATTCTTTTTCCATTAAAAGGTGACTCCTTCGTATATTAGGGTCTTTGTACAGGAACGTTGCCTTTGCATAGAATGTTCTTCCTGCTTCCCAGATTTGTTAAATTTCTAAATAGTCCTCAAATTGCAGACTAACAGTTACTCCTTTCTGTAGCCCCCTCTATCTCTCCTCTTCTCCCCCAGAAAGAGCAATTCAGTGCTTCTCAGAGCACTTTGGCAACGTCCCCATATAATACTCAGATGTGAAAACCCAATTACAATTATACATCACTCCCTGTACCCAGTTAAAGCAAGAGTCATTATAATGTCCCCATCAAGGTGCAAAAATTCTTTTATTACAAGGTGAGGTACATAAAATATATTTAATTTTCACTATCCTTAACCCCATCCCAGTTTTAGATAATTTTCAATGACTTTTTTTCTGGATTGTTAGAATTTTTATTCGAATACGTTACTTTTGCAAATGACAAGTAACAGAAATATATTTCAAAAATCCCATTCAAACTGAGTTAGCGTCTGAGAAGGTTTCCATTCTTTTCACAAAGTTTATTGCATAAGACTTTAATGATATTAAATATTGTGCATGTCTAGTATTGAAATCAGAGGGGACTCACTAATATTACTGTTTGGATTGAAAGATAATAAATCATTGTAGAAATATCCTTCACTCTGGAATCTATAAGGAAAAACCTAAAGAACTTGGAGGGCAGATGACTCTATCAATATATACAAGTGATTCTTGGAGGATGAACAGATAACCTTTCGAATTAACTGATGTCCTTTAGGAACAATGGTAAACATGTGTCAGACGCATTCAGATGTGCATTTGCACTCCACCCCTTAGCGTCTCCCATCCCTTGTGTCAATCTTTCCCTCTACCTTGGGTGGTGGCGAGAGTGAAGATACAAATCCCTAGAACGTATTGAGGGAAACTCTTCTACATGCACCCATGTAGAATTTTGAAAAATTAAGAATCCAAAAATGTATGTCTTGGGCCATGTCAGAATGTTCCCATAGAAGCATGGGGACCTCATAACAGTCAAGGGTCCCTTCTCATATTTTCTTGTTTATTTAGCTCAGGTCCGCCACAGAGCAAGACGTACAGGGAGTACTCAACATATATGGCAAGAGTTGATAAATGGCATGTTTGAATTGCTGCAAATTATCTGGTATTTCTGTCCACAAGAGACACAAGATTGGTGGATGAGCAGGGTTTGTGGCTAGGCGTGGGCCTAAAGAGAGAGCAGAGTCTGTTTGCAAAAATGCCTTGGATTCCATGTTTTAGGATTTGGTGTTTAATTTTGAATGCAGTTAAGAACTAGAAGGAATTCGTAAGCAAGGAATCTCATTAACCAAATCCTGCGTTTATGAAGACCACTCCGATGGCAGTGCAGTGACTAAATCTGAGGATGGAAAGAATGACCATGAAGCCCTCATTTGGTAAGCCATTGCAATAACCCCCCAAACTGCAAACATGCAGTGTTCAAATCTAATTTTTAGAATATGTGCCATAGTGACGAATTAGAGATACTCTTTGTAGTCCTACAGCTTAGCTGCGTTTCACTGAAATATATCTATGATTAGGTTCTCGAGGTAGTGGGGTCAGGTCAATTCATTATCTGATTATTCTCAAGGTCTACTGACTATGCAGAGCCTTGCTAACATGAATAGCTAGTAGGGTTTGAACCTATGGAGAGCTGTTCAAAGCGTCAGAAACTGTGTGTGTATGTGTTGGGTGTGTGGGGGGGTGGTGTATGTGCATGCTTGTGTGTGTGTATTTCTGGGTGGGAAAGGTCCACCTGAGGCTGAAGAAGGATATGGTACAGTGTTAACTTCTTCCCATTTTAATGCTCATTGAAAACGGATGCAACTACCTACAAGTAGAGTCTAAATACAACCTGATTTTAACTAATTTTTATAGAAAACAGATTATTTTTCCGAGTAGCTTTAAACCTGATTATACTTTGCTCTTCAAAATCAAGGTGTTTAATCCATTAGGGATAATAAATTCTGTTGACAATAAAATCTATTGGACCTGTTAAATACATGTGCTATTCATTACCTATTACAAAGGAGGTAAGCCATTTCAGTAGGCATCATATAAAACAAATTGAGTGGGTACAAAAATCCAAATATTTAACCATCACGGGGAAGAAATAAGAACTAACTTAAGTCTTTTCTGAATATCTGGTGGAGGACGGGATCCTACAGAGGTGCTCTGGTCCGAGGAAAATATTGATGTGTTTAAATGTGTCCCTTACATAGAAAGCGATGCTAGTTTGTAGAAATGTAGATTTCAGCACATCCAAGTTTGATCAGGAAATTCTTCACACAGCCATTCCTGCTCATTGTTTGTGGTTCAGTTGTAGTTCTCATTATTCCAGAGAATGGACAGACTCGTGGTGTATCATCCATGATGATCTTGCTTTTTAAAACACATCTGCATGATGTAGAGAATAAATGTATGGACACCAAGGGGGAAATCGGGGGGTGGGGAGGTGGTGGTGGGATGAATTGGGAGATTGGGATTATACACTGATATGTATAAATTAGACTACTGATAAGAACCTGCTGTATAAAAAAATTAAAATTCAAAAAAACCCACCAAAACATCTGCATGTACCAGAGACACGTTAATAAAGACTCTGACGTCAGACAAGTCTTCCATCTGCTGGGGGATAATGCCTGTCTGCAGTTAAGCAGGAGTGGAGTGAGGTACAGGTGATGCCAGATGCAGTGCCCGGGGCTCTTTTAAAGGAAACCCTGGTGGCCTCATAGACCATGTTAGCCTAAAACAGGAGATAACCAAGTAAGTTGTTTTTAATAACAGTCATCTTTGTGATGCTTCCAGTTAAAGGAGCAGCATGGGAAATATATCTTTGCAGTTTTATACATTTCATTTTGCACTTAGTCCAAGTCACTGACCTTAGAACGTGATACAGTCCACTTGCTTGGAACATTTGGAGAACCATCTGCCTCTTTCTCTACTCATGATTTGCCATTGAGACGTCCACTCGTCTTCCCGTTACCTACATTGCCCAGTCAGAGGCAAAAACACCTCTTCCTATCAACGTGGGTTTCCCCAGTTGGATGAAAATGGATCTGGTGGGTGAAGAAAATTAGATTTTCATGGCAGTCATGCAAAGAGTTTTTGAAGGTTGAATGATCAGAGTACAACAGAATTAAATCCATGTATTTGTTGAAATTGCTTAATACCAAGAGTGGAGTTAAATGGACAGAAAATGCTTTGATTTATTTAAAAAACTCATAATTTCCAAGATCAAGTCCCGCCCAGCAGTTTCTCCTGCTCACCTGTAACTTCCTGGTTGTGTAGCTGCCTATGACGGCCAATGCGTTTATTTCGTGACAACGTGGCAACTGATAGTAGTTGAAAATATTAACTGATTCCGTGACTTTCTCCTGCCACTGTTTGGGAAAACCAAGGAACAGAAGAGGCTGCTCTAGACACCTGATGACCCACAACACAAAGATAGTATTAGGTCAGCTGCGGTAGCAGCCCAAATGTTTAACTGAGAAATGTGACCTGCCTTCCAAGGGGCACATGCCGGGAGGGGATCAGAGCCCTGAATCAAACCCAGGTCTGTCTCTCTCCGAGGAAGTTCATGTTCTCACCCTTAACTGGGAAAGAGTTTATAAAGAAGAGGGAGGGGGAGACTTCTATCTGAAGGTCCTCAAGGTCCTTATTTTTCCTGCCCACACCCCTTTAGTAGACATCAGTGAATTGGTTACCTTCAGATGTTTGGTTTTACTCCCGGAAAGGGGGATTGTTTTTGTGATTCTTTTCTAAGTTCTGTAAAATTGCTTACATAGCTACCATGAAGTTAACCAGGTTTGCCTTGAGTTGGGTTTCGGATCCAGGTCAAAGAGCGATGGCTCTTGGAGAATGGGGAAAGAACTACCAACATCTTAGGATGTAACACCTAGGAGTTCAGCTCCTGATGTAGATCCTTTCTGCTGATTGGAGCTTAAGGGGCACCGAAGTTCTTAATCAGGGTCAGGTGTTAGTCTAAAGCTACAGCTGCTCTGATCCCAGGCAGCGTCAGAGAACCTGCATCCCCACTTATGTGTATCAGGTTACAGCTCAAGAAGAATTAAGATCATGTACTAGATTCCCTGAAATAATGGAAAGGGGCCAGCTCGCTCACGACTGACCTGTCTACAAAACAGAGAGAATTAGCCTTCCTGTAGTCATTCTCCAGTTTCCTGAAAGAGGAAAATCCTCTTGCCGTGGACACTTGAAGGACTGAATCGTATTAGAAATGATCCCAATAATATGTCCTAAGAACCTTTGGCACTAGGCACTCCGTAGACCCAGCCTCTTTGCAGTTCTTCTTTCCTTCTGTTTAACTTCCTTTTCTTGTCCATTCACATGGCTACCTTTTATGTTTCTAGTTCTCTCAAAGGGTAGAACAATGAAAGTGATGACAAGAACGAAAAACGAAAATAAATGAGCAGAAAGGCAAGTCTGTATTTTCCATCTATATCCCTATTGACAGTATCCCGGTGCTTCATGTAACAAGTTGAAGGCTCTGGGTGGTATTCCAGATCATTTCTAGTGCTTTGGGTTAGAGACTCTAAATCAGTCATTTCCTTCCAGTAATGATAATTGAATAACTTTACAAAAAGGAGATTTCTAATATGGCGGAAGATGGTAGAAATGAATCTTCTGTCTGTCTCAGTGGCTAAGATGGCAATGATGTTTGCGTGCCCTTAGAAGTGAGATGCTGATATAATTGTTAAAGACTTTAAATGATGATTCAGGTTTAAATCTTCTAAACGAATTGACAAGTTGCTTATTAGGAAGGCAAACAATAAAGGGAAAGCGAACAGGTACAGAGATTTTTACTTGGTTAATTATCTACCGTGACTGACCTATTCAATTGAATAGTAAACATTTAAAAAACTCTCCTTGACTTCCCTTTCAAACAAGTTCATCAAATTCAATATGCCACTCTGTGACCAATTATAAAATGAAAATCGGGACACAAGTTTAACCAACAAGTGCTACTTTTGAGTAAAAGAAGTTGGCTAGGAAATATAACTTTGATGCTGAAATTTGGGCCTGCTCCTGAGTTATTTAAAAACCTCTCAGTCCACTCGAAAATGTTATACCCTGAAGCATCCTGTATCCATGGATATCCACAGTTATAAGAATTATATTCTATGTAAAATGTGTAACAGTCCATGGGCCAAATCTGGCCTGCCACCTGTTTTTCTCAAGTTTTATTGGAAAAAAGCTATACTCGTTTGTTTAGATATTGCCTATGGCTGCTTTTGCACTACAGTGGCAGACAAATATATAGTTGTGACAAAGAAACTGTGGCCTGCAAAACCTACAATATTCGTTCTCTATCACTTTACAGAAAAGGTTTTCTGGTCGACCCCTGTATAGAGTGCCTGAGCTTACAGCACAAGGTTCCTTCCCAATCCCTCTTCCCTTGGGCATGGAGGGTGCCTCACGTTTGCACACATGAGGCAGACAGATGTATTGGTTAGCGTGTGCCACTTAGAAGTGAGTTGGCATCACTTTGATCACAGGTGAAAGGAGTTCACTGTCACAGATCTCCTTTCCTCCCGTGGTCAGTATTTCACATATTCATGCTGTTGCCCGCAGGGAATTCACAACTGAGAACATAATTAGCTGCCTATAGAGTCATCAGCCTTACTTTAGATAAGCGACTCAAGTGACACACGTATACTGAGCTAGGGTCAGTGTGGATGTATGCCAGCAGTATGTTGTTGTTTGCCAACAAGCAGAGCATCCTGGGAAACACTAGATCGCGACAAAGAATCGGGTTCTGATCCAAAACAGGTCACGTATTCCTAAAGTCACGGCCTCTTCCCACTGTGTTACTGACACAGCATGGCACCCCAGAGCCAACACAACTGGGTAATTGTTGACACTGCCTTAGACTTTTAGATCTACCCAGGGGGACTTCTCTTTCTCCACGATTTATCATGACTATTACTGAAACTGCCAAGCCTTATTATACACATACAGTTAAACAATTACTGATTCCACCTGCTCCCCTCCAAGTCTGAGAATGGCTGTTTAAACAACAGAGTATGAAACTGTCATTAAAGCTGAACCAACCATAAACAGAGATGAGAGATGACTTCGGGTGCTACTAGGGAGATCGCTCTGCAATAGCTGAGCTTTGTTTTTAATAACTTCTAAGCACGCTGACGGACACTACCTCATGCAGTCCTCACCGGAGCTCTGGGGGGGAGGGGGCGTGCGGAAGGTAGAGCAAAGATCACCGCCTATGGGGTCAGTTCATGGGGGATTCACTTATTCACCAACGCTTCAGAGGAAAATTATAAAGAGTCAAAATCCTACGGAGAAAATTCCCAACTCCTAGGTAGAGTCAGATCTTCAGTTCTGCTTGCAGAATTACCTGGTTAAATGATTGTCTGAAATTATATAGCTAGGAAGTGGCTCAGTTGGAATGGGAACCCAGGCAATATGGCTTCAGAGTGTTTGCAGTTAAAGTCTCTATTGCCTCAAAATAACACATGTTTATTGAGCAGTTATTGGTTATTCACACGAAACACACAAGCCCCGTTTGAGTTTCTGCTCCGTGCCAGATGCTACAGGGCAGGCACTGAAGGTACAGCAAGGAGCAAGGTGTAACCAGGTATGTAGGTATTTAGTTATCTCTAACCTACTGCAATTCTGATGGCTCTTTGGAGGAAAGGAACAGCGTGCTAACAGAACTATAGCCTGAGGTCCTAACATATGTCAGAGGAAGCAGATTTTCAGGATGAGTTGGAATTTCCCGGCAGACCTGGAGGAGGGAGATGCAGAGGCAGAAAGAACATTCCAGGCAGAGAAATCAGTAAGTGTGAACACACTTGACATAAATAATCATGGAAAATAGTCACACATTCTCCCTGAATTCAAACTCTACCAAGTACTCTCTCCCTGGTTCTCGATACACATTCTTCCTCTGGCTTCTCTCATTTATTTCCTTCCTTTCTACTTCTGATTCTTTTACAAGTTCCTTTTCCTATGCTCATTTCTTAATGTTGCTTATCGTCAGGGCCCAGTCCTTGGACCTACTTGTTCCTCATTTTAATTCTTAGAAGGTGTCATACACTCCACAGATTTTAGTTACTATCTATACGCCAACAAGAACCAGCTCTTTATATCTGACTCAACCCTGTTTTCATAGCCGGTCCTATATATTTGGCTGACTACTGCTGGATATGTCTCCTGCAGTCTTTCAAGTATCTTAACCTCCACCTGCCCCAGAAAAAGTCCTTATTATTCCCCTCCAAAACTATTCTTCCTCATTGTTCTGTATAAATCAACTAGGCCAGAGACATGAGCATAACTCTTTACAACTCCTATTAACATATTCCCCCTCCATGCAGTTCTATTAATTCTGCTTCCCAGCCTTCTCTCACACGTGACACTTTCTACCCCCCTTGCCATTACCTTGTAGGACTACCTGTGGCAGCTGTGTCACTAACTGTGTTCTCCTTTGCTAACCTTGCAGGACATGTGGTCCTATCCCAAACATCCATAAGACACTTGATCCATTCCAAAAGGTCCTTGAAATTTGACTCCATCCAAAATGGTCATCAGTATATTTGGTCCATGCCAAATGGGTTTGGACAGGACCAAATGTCCTATGGTCTTTTTGGACAGAACCAAATATTAGGGACCTTTTGACATGGACCAGACGTCTTACGGCCAGGACCAAATGTCTGCTAACTCTTGCCAATCCATTTCCCACACCCGTCAGAATAATCTACCAAGAATGCAAATCCAATTACGTCATTCCATGTTAATGCTTACATTGCCCTTGGGATAAGATGGGGAACCCAGCCCTCTGTTCTTGAACTCCCACCTACTACCACTTCAGCCCCATTTCTTGTCACTCCTACATTTCATATATTCTCAACTATTGATCATTCCATACTCTTTGTTACTTTCAAGTCTATTCTTCTCTCCATTCCACTTTGCTTGATTATCTCCTACCCATCCTCCACGTCTTGGATTTGATCACAGGATGCCTTCTATTACACTCTCTGTACCATTTAGGAGGTCAGATGATTCTATGATGGCTTCATGTCCCTTTATTCACCCCAACATTGCATTCATCACATTTTATGATGTTGGTTATTTGCAAATACAGGGCAACTCTCTCTAGTTTACTACAACTACATCTAGCATAGTACCTAGCATATAGTAACTGTATAATAAAAGCTTGTTGATTTACATGAATAATGCTATAACTTCAAGTGGTAATTGTCATATCACAGAATTACAGCTTTTGGATGAGAGAGTCAGGTTTGGAACTTGGATTTGTCAATTCTTTTTTGTACTGGTTTTGATGAATTAACTTCTCTGAAGCTCAAATTGAATCTGTAAAATAAAGGTAATAGCCAACTCATAAGGTTGTTAATAGAAGTTAGACGTCTATAAAGAACTGGGCATATTTAAGTGATCAAAAAAGGGAGCTCGTAGCTGACTAGTGTCTTATAAAGTGGAACTTACATCCACTGCTTATGAGTCTGGAGAATACTGCTGTGCTCTGGCTGGCATACTTCTCCCCCTTGCTACTTAGTTCCTTCAAGTCTCTTCATTTTAAATTTGATTTTCTATAATATCCTGTACAACCTTCCAAAGATAACCCACTCACAAGGAGTCCCATTGGACGCCGCTTGTCATTCTTACACAGAACTGACTTTGTTCACAATCAGTGCGTCCCGTTCGCTGCTTGGCCACTGTCTTCGTTTCCCTATTGCCACTTAAATCGTTTGAAATCATCAAGTTTATGGCAAACTTAGTATCTTATAGGTCTGGAGTCAGTCTCCCTGGGCTCATACACGGTGTCAGCGGGGCCATGTTCCTTCTGGAGGCTTTGGGGGAAAGTTTCTTTGCCTTCTCCAGCTTCTAGAGGCTGCCCGCATTCCTTGGCTTGGGGTTCCGACTTCAAAGTCAGCGATGGCCGAGCAAGACATTCTCATCCAACAGCCCTCTGACATGGACTCTTCTGCTTCCTTCTTCCACATTTAAGGGCCTTCGTGATTCCATGAGGCTCGTCTGGATGACCCACGATAGCTCCCCTTTCGTATAGTCATTTCACTGGTAAACTTCATTCCGTCTGCAACCTTGCTTCCCCTTTGCCACGTAAGGAGACATAAAACGTTCCCAGCATTAGGACGCAGACATCTTTGGGAGGGCATCATTCTGCCCCCTGCAGTCGCTGTGTCAAGTACTGTACTAAGTGCTTTGGCCCAGTTAATGCTCCCAGATGTCCTAGGAGCTCAGTATTTACTAATCCATTTCATGGCTAAGAAGAAAAGCAATCCTGAAAGAATTGCTTTCTCACTGGTGATGACTGGTCATTGACAGAACAGGATTTGGGCCTCTTTCTGCCGCCTGCCACAGAGTTTTTGTTCTTTGCATGAGCCAGAAGACACTTCTGTGGGACCCTTCTGTTTCTGCCCTTGCCCGTCCTTACCAAGCACTGACCCCAGGGTTTGTCCCGTTCACTGTGAGATAGATGTATCCGTGTTACATTCAGCATGTCACCTGAGACACGTTTTACTCTGCTCTAGGGCAACAGCCCTAGGAAACTCAGAGACTCAAGCCAACTCCTGTTTTCAAATAAGAAACAGGAGTATCCTTTGGGCAGAAATACAAAAAAACTCCCTAATTTGTGAAGCAGTTTTAAAGATTGTAAATGGAATGATTGTTTTGAATACACACATGGATACCCTGAAAGACTATTTCTTTTGCTTCTTTTTTTCTCAGCATTTTTCTATATTTTTTTATTGTTTATTTTCTTTTGCTTCTTTTTTTTTTCTTTTTTTTCTTTTGCTTCTTAATGTAAGCATGATATTGGATGATTTCTTGTACGAGTGAAATCACTCTTTCCTTTTATACTGAATTCTGTTTGTAAATGTCATTGGTATGCATTTCAATGTATTTGACTCATTTATGGAGGTGTTTAAAGCCCATGTTTCATGAATCAGATGTTACTATGTTCATAAGATATATGCCAGTAAAATTCTAGCTCTGGAAAAAAAAATGCAGAAAGAGAAGTATAAATCTGTTTGACTGAGTGACATCTTACAAGCAGTCTAAATTCAGTTTAATAACCCCTGCATGTTTTTGAAGTGAAATCATATTCCTCCACCTACAAGGTGATTCTGCAGATGAAATGAAGTTTGCACAGTTCACGGTGACCTTGGGAAGTAACCAGGCAGAATTGAAACTTCCTTCTCCCACCAATCCATTAAGATTTTTGTTCTAATTCCTTTATCAAATGTTTCCTTTCCCAGGGTGCAGATACCGTGCTAAAAGCTTTGAAGATAGACTTTGTTTTAGTCCATATTTCCTGTTACCCTTGGGATTTGGGGCTGTGCTAAGGTACAGAGTAGAAAGGGAATCAAGTTCACAATTATTCTAAAGGATCTTAGAGACAGGTTTAATCTTTATTTCAATCAGGTTAATCGAGTAAAATTATATTAAACTTCTTTTCATTCTGTCTTTTTTTTTTTTCTTTTTTACTTGAGGAAAAGAGAAAGAAATAATGTCCCACTGCAATGGAAAACATACAAGTCCTCTTGGGATAACAAACATAATTCATTCTCACTGGGGCAACCGGTGAGATCACTTCCTGGTAGCTGAGCTTATAGGTTATTGAAACCACTGGGATTTTGTTAAAAACAGCCATCTAATAAATCTGGCCCTTCTTTTAATTAGGATCATGGTGACCACTTTCTTATGGGTTGTTTTCTCCCTTTCAGGACAACTTAGAAAATAATCCCCAATAATGCATATGTCACGTAGAGTTGAGTGGAATTAAAAAAGCCTGCTGTATTGATTTTTGTGGATTGCTGAGGGAAGGTTCTGAGTAGTTTAAGTGGAGTGACGGGCTAAGTCAAGACAATGCACTGTTTCCCTTGAGTGGGTTTAAACTTTTCTAAAAGGCTGGGCAATCTTGAACTCAACCCATCTCTTTAAAACTTATCTGAAAGGGGAGGAGCCATTTTCTCATATTTTCAGGCCACATGTAGGTGTTTCCTTCATTGAACGTGTCAGGAATATTCTAAATTGTGTTACAGCAGAAGTCAATCCAAGTCTCCTCCAAGAGCATCAGGGTACGTTCTTGGTGAAAGGGGGCAGGTGTTGAAACTGAAAGTTGATTTCTTAACGTGAGATCACTAGACTCCCTCTTGGTAAGGAAGTGTGGCAGCTACAGCCTAGTCATAAGGCACTGAACCTGACCTTGCGGTTCATAATCCAGCTCTTTACAATGCGTCTCCCACATCTGGGACTTGGTAACGGCTAGCCCTCGTGACCTGAAGTTGCTTCACCTGTGAAAGGTGACTAATGGTACCAACCTCAGTCTTTGTGTGGTGTACATCCCTCTGTTCATTTAACACTGAGCAACCAGTTTAAAAAAATAAAAAAGAGTAGTGGAAACTAGGCTTTATCGGCCTCTTTCTGTGCAGGAGCAAAGCCATGGCCTAGAATGAGTACACATATGCTTAGATAGCGACCTTCACTGGCCTCCGGGAAGCCAGATGGCCCAGACGACCTGCCTCTGGCCACAAACAGCAGCTCTTCAATCCAGTGATTGGAATAAATATCACCTTTCTCTCCATTTCCCAAAGCACAGGAAAGATTGGGAAGCATCACTGCCAGTTAAGTTGATTACAATGCATTTTAGAGTTAAGGACTTGGAGGCACAGAGAAGGCAGCTGAATTGGCCAAAGTTGCACAGCAGGTTAGAGGTGAAACTGTCATCCGACTCTGGGTTTATCTGATTGTGATGGTTGATTTCATGGGTCAACTTGACTGGGCTAAGAATGCCCAGACGGCTGGTCAAACACTCGCATAGACACACTCAGGAGACGTTCGCAGTTGAATCAGTAAACTGAGTAAAGAAAATCCCCCTCACTAGCAGAGGTGGACATCATCCAGTTCACCGAGGGCCTGATCAGAACAAAAAAGGCGAAGCAACGGCAAACTCTTGCTTCCTCGTGTTGAGCCGGCGTGTCGTCTTCTCCAGGCCTCAAACAGCGCAGCTCCTGGTTCTAGGGCCTTTGGACTCCAGAACTTATACCAGCAGCCTTCCGATTCTCAGGACTTCAGCCTCAGGCTGAACTAAACACTGATTTTCCTGGTTCTCCAGCTTTGCAGATGGCAGGTCGGAGGCTTCTTGGCCGGTTCTTGTAACAAATCTTCTTATACATGTAGATAAGTATATATCTACATCTGTCTCTTATTGGGTCCGTTTTTCTGAAGGACCCTGATACACTGATCAAGACTGCGCTCTTATTTATCAAACCCTATTGGAATTATCCTTAATAATATCCACCAAATAATTCTAGTTCACCGTTGGTTTGCAAATGGGCCCTGTACACAGAGGGCAGGGAGAGACCCAAGAAATCGGCAGCCACTCCGGACTGGTAGGTGGCAGGTTTAAGAAGGAAAGGAACTTACATACAAGGTTTGTCTTGGGTGCTACAAGACGGGTAGATCTCTGCACCTACCCACTAAACGGTAGAAGTTTATACAGAGGCCTGAACTGGGTTTGGTCATGTATACCGTCCAGATGGTCTCGACAACCCCTTACTCTTTCAAGGCTGTGTCCTGGGAACAGCTTCCACGATGGAAACAGTAGGCAGAATGGACATTCCAAGGACAGGGGAGGGGGTGAGGACCCTCTGATTGCCGGGGTCCAGCTTGTGGGTCAACCGGCAGTCACGTGGTCTTGACCTGCTCCCACACTCACCCCACTTTAAGGAACACGATAGGATTTCACTTCCTTTTGCCCTCCTGAGGTTGATGTAGCCCATGACCTTCTTTGGCCAATTAAGAGAAGTGACATGACTTCTGGGTCATGTCACTTCTAGGTAGAGGCTTCCAGACCTCCCTTCTCATTGTGGTGGGGATGACAGAAGGTCATGTCCAGCTGATTCCTCTGTGAACCCAGGTGTTACCGGAACAGACTGCACTAAGCAAAGCCATCTTATGTGGTGCACGAAATGTGACCTAAAAATACACTTGGGTGGCTGAGACGATAAGATCTGGAGAATGTCTGGAACCACAGCACAAGCCAGTCTCTCCCCTGAGTGTGTGCCGGTAACTCACCTCTGGCAGGGAGGAGGAATCCTTCCTTTGTAACGTTGGGCGGTTGTTATGGTGTAAATACACTGGGGCTGATTTCAAGCTGCTGACATGGCGGCCGTGAACATAGAGTTGGGACAATAGGGACAGAATCAGCTCCGACAAGCCAGTAGGAGGCCAGCTCCAGTATGCCACTGCCTCGGGGTGTACAGTCGTGAGGGAAATATATGACTCACTGGTTTCTTTGAGCTTGCAGACTGGAAAAGCAACATTAACGGGATAATAGAGATGTCTATGTACCCCCACTTTATCAAGACTGTAGTGACTAAAATTAGGATCTCTTCTGTCCTTAAGTACGATCTTTCTTAACGTGGCACCCACCAAGAGGAAGATGTCAAGCCTGCTGGCGCATGACCTATACCAACAACTACATCAATTCCAAACCCTACGATTCGCTCCTTTTGAAATAAGCACCGATCCCAAATTTAGCTAGTTCCACTAGAAATAGTGCCCCGAAGCAGACTGAAGCAGTCATGTTTTTATGACACCAAATTCTCTTTTGGATTCAGCTAACCTCCCCCTAACACTCTCTTCCAAATAATATTTTGAAATGACAGTTTTAGGACAGGCTGGGAATAAGTAAACACTCAGGCACATATGATGACTGTTTAATCCTCTGTAGTAGAGACTGGATAAATAAATGCTTATCCGTTTTATTCTATTTTTCTGGACACACTAGAAGACTACACTTTCCAACCTCCCTTGTGCTAAGCTTGAGGCTAGGAAAGAAGAAATGCACACCAGGGCTATACGTGTGCTGAACGCACACCGGGGCTATACGCGTGCTAAGTGCACACCGGGGCTATACGTGTGCTAAGTGCACACCGGGGCTAAAGCCATACGTGACCTTCCTTGCTCTCTGTCTGCTAGTTGTCTGGCTGAAGGTAGAGGATCCAGGAAAGGACTCCAAGGGGTCCCTGGAAAGGAATGGCACCTCCAGAAGAGAAAAGCCAGGATTCCTACATCATTGATCCAAGCCCAGCAGCTAAGTTCCAGCTGAGCTTTCCTTTGAGTTATTTTGCATTATTGTAGTGATAGCAGCTAGTGGTTGTTACCCTGACTGATACATCTCTTTTCTGGGAATCTATTTGCCTGGAACTAAAAGGTTAGCATGTCATTTTGGATTTTTATATGGATGAAGAAACTAGAACACAGACTATTACAATAAAACATTTGGGTAAGTCATGACACTATTTAGATTATCTAAACAGAAACAGAGGTAACTCAGAAAGCATTAAGAATCTAACCTGGCTTCATTCAGAGAATTCATCATTACCAAGGGTAGAAGTGAATACTTGTTCCGTGCATTTTCCAAGTGGAAGAGTTGAGGTATTTCCTCCCTCTTCCGTAACTTTTAAAAGATAGCTGTGGAGTTTTATAGTGTGAAGTTATTTTTAGAAGCATTTCTTTTGTCCATGGTTAGAAGAACATTATGGCCTATTGTTGAGACCAGCAAATGTTTAGATTAATCAAAATGCTCCGGGGACTTCCCAGGTGGTCCAGTGGTTAAGACTCCGTGCTTCCACTGCATAGGTTTGATAGGTTTGATCCCTGGTCAGGGAACTAAGGTCCCACATGGCCTCGCGGCGGCGTGGCCAAAAAACTAAAAACAAACAAACAAAAACATCCCCAAATGCTCCAATTCTTAATGTAGTGACTGCTTAAAGGCTCTGGTTCAGTCCCTTACATGCTCACAAGAAAAAGCAAATGCTTGCTAAAACTTAGTGATAAAAAGGATTCTTGTGAATCAAATCAGTAATAGCCTGTGGCCGAAGGCATTGCACCACCCAGACGGCCCTTCAAGGGAGGACTTGCAGCCCAGCTGAAGGTAACGCGATCAGCAAAGCCCTCCAGCCACGGGCTCCTGCAGAGAGCTGCCTTGCCCGGGGCTCGGCAATGCCTGAAGGTCATTCATCCAATGACCCATCTGGCCGGAGTGGCCAGCTCCCTGGGGCCTTGGCTGAGATTGTGTCGGGACACATCCCACCTGCCTTCTCCCTCTGCCCAAGCCTGCCCCCTGCCCCTTTTGCAAAGAGGTGGATCCCTAAAATACATCACTCATCCCAAATTCCGTCCCAGCGTCACCTTCTGGAGAACCCAACCTTTGACACAGACAATTGAGGGCCTAGAGAGCGGACCAGAAGATGTATATTTAAAAATGCAAATTTGAATATAACTCCTGCCCCACCAGAGGACACACAGATCAGCCATAGAGGCTATTACTGCTTTGCTCTGGGATGGAAGCTGGAGAGTCTTAGTCCTGTTTCAAAATTTGACGGCTTTTTTTTTTTCCCCTACACTTCACAAACTAAGGCACTGGAACATATTTTTAAGTAATTTCTAGCAAAGGATACTATTTTCTTCCCCTATTCCACTGGAGGAAAGGAAAGTAGGTGACTAATTCAATGCAGCCCATGGCTGTCAGAAATTATGAGTCTTTAGCTATAAATGGTGTCTCTGCATCTCATTTATTTATTTTTTTATTAAAAAAAAAACCTTGAGCCCATAGATGTTGATGAGAATCATTTTTACTTAGATCTATGCTTTGGTTTAATTCTTTCTCTCTCCCTGTAATGATCGTATATTAAATTATAAGGCAGAAGTGATCTAATATATCTTTAAGTATTTGCCTTTACCGCGATTTTAAAACTCTATTCATACAATCGTATATGATAGCTGCTCTTGGAATTACAGCCACTGAAGCCTGGTTTGGTTCTTTGTTAAAATAATCTAGTTTATCCCAGTTTGTTACTACTATATATTTCTGAAGATTACAGCTGAGGCCATTCTTACACAGAGCTGAGAAAGTTATCGTAAGCATGTTGTGAAATGGGGAATAAACTCTCCCCTTTGCAAAAATATCTCTGAATTGTCAGCCCTAGAGACTGGAATGTACTGTTAATGACCTAGTTCTTCAGATTATAAGGAATAATTAGTGTTTAGTATGTTTTAGTTATCAGGTATATTGTTTAGTGTATATTTTATTTTAGCTATGATGTATACTTAGTGTATATTAATGGTCCCTTGCTGTTATAAATACCTTAGATGAATTATCTCAATGAAATAACCCTATAAGATGGGCATTCTTAGTGTCATCTCATTTCACTGATGAGGAAACTGAAATCCAGAGAGACCCAGTAATGAATCCAAAATCGTGGGGTTAACACAGATAAAACCAGGATTCATCCCAAGCAGCCTCTTACTCACTAGATTGTACAGCTAATACATAAGGTCTTGGTTACCAGGAGTCCTCAAGCAAGAGTAAATACCAGGGCTTCCCTGGTGGCGCAGTGGTTGAGAATCTGCCTGCCGATGCAGGGGACACGGATTCATGTCCCGGTCCGGGAGGATCCCACATGCCGCGGAGCGGCTGGGCCCGTGAGCCATGGCCGCTGAACCTGCGCGTCCGGAGCCTGTGCTCCGCAACGGGAGAGGCCACAACAGCGAGAGGCCCGCGTAAAGCAAAAAAAAAAAAAAAAAAAGAGTAAATACCAATAAAAAAGACAACTCACTAAATTATTAGTTGAACATAATAAATGTTTGCTAATTATTTTCATGCTAAGACATTGATACCCAGGTTAGAATTATCAAATTACCTAGCATTGCCTTGGGAGACAAAAGCATAGCAAAATAGGATTTAATTGGGACGGGGAGAGGCGAAGAGAGGGCAGAACGGGTTAGAATATGAACAGCTCTCTGAAAAGGGGAGCTTGAATGGGGAGGCAAACTGAATGGGTTCCTTGGAGCCAAGAGAGAAAAAGCATAAAAAATAGTGAATGTCTTCTGATGTGGAGGTGGGATTCATTCCATGCATAGGAGTAAAAAGCCCTGCACCAAGAAATGATTTTCCTCCGGGCTGGTCTTTTCCAGCACGGTTTTCATTTCTTTCCATGACACTGAAGCACAGCGACAGTATGACGGTCCACTTCGAATTTTCAGCTGGATTCAAATATATGTGAAACTCTAAAACCATAAAGCGATGTTGATCTTAAAACAACTAAATGTAAAAGTATTTACTTTGCCTGCGAGACGGTAGAACTTGGGCCCGCGAGTGACTTTTGTTAGATAACTGGAGTTCATTTAAGTGAGTGTAGTCTCTAACCAAAATTCAAAACGCAAGTTCTATGGGTTTTGGTGTTTCCTTATTCGACACACACTGCTTTATGAGCCATTTCCGTAATTCTCTGAGTTCCAATACTAGGTGAGTCACATTTTACTGAGATAATGTGTTAATTTTTCAACACACTAGATCCTTGGAAATTGAAAGTATGATTTTTTTCCTTTGTTCTCAAAGAGAACCAAATCGCAAGACTCTTCCAGAGTGGGTTTTTATATCTCAGATCATCACTTACCTAACCTATTCAGTTTCGCTTTCCTCAAAACACTTTTATGACTGAGCAAGTCCTTCAGCTTTGCACAGGGGTTGGGGAGCCTTTTGTATGGGCTGATCACACTGTTGATGTAAATTACTTTGAAGTTTGGCAGGGACTCTTCCTGTTATTATTTTGCCCAAATCTGCCTGATTCTCTGATCTTTGTATTATAAAAACAAAATGCCTATACGGAATCCTGACATGTCAGAAGCTTGACAGCGCTAGATTACCTTTCCAAAGCAGCAAATGTTTCAGCCTGTCTTCTTAAAAAAAAAAAAAAAAATTCTGTTCTAATTTCTTAACTGCTGAAAAAGAGCAGAGCTCACATCACGTGTGACTCATGATAACACATCGGATGCCTTTCTTCTCCCTGCCCCTTGAAAAATCGATCCTGTACTCAGTCACTTTCTGACTAGCTGAAAATTGTATGAAATTCTTGAGCAGGAGGGGAAGGAGTGTTTGGCTCAGTAATTCAGCCAACCATTCCAAGAATGGGGGGAATAGCGTGCATAATCATTACGTGTAATGATATTACAAGGTATATTCTGGTCATCTGCTGTCCATTAATTTCTATACAACCAATTAGCTCTGAAATGGGTGACTGTAAAGCCCATCATGTGTTAGGTTTAGTTTACCACAGTTACTGCTCTCAACTCAGGTCTCCAGGATAGAAATGCACACATGTAGCAGATAAACCGACTTCTCTCCCTCCCCTTCAGCTCTTCTGTCCAGAAGTACTGACAGCTGTTCAAATGGACAGCTGCTTTTCTCCTCCTAATCGTGGGAAGCGGTATGATGGTTTAGGGATAAAATTACATGGATGCTTCCCACAATTCTGGGGTGGGTCTATGGTAATCCTGATAGGAAACCAAAGAGGTCTGAACCTCTTGCAAACAGGAATCAATGGGTTTTATCTGACCTTTGATCAGAAAGCTGGGTATGGTACATAAATATGCTCTTTCCATTTTAATGTCAACATAGCCACACTTCTATTCTGACGTATAATTAATACAACTTCAATATTTAAAATTTAACCGGTACTTAGTGTTTACTATATTCCAGTCATTGGGCTGGATGCTACTGACAAATACGCAGGTGAGTCTGACGTGTCCTCAACTTGAAAAGTATCCATGGATGAATATATTCATATATGAATATAGAAATATATTCATATGTAGATATGAGTATATTTCATATATTTGGAATATGAAAATATTCCAAAACCTACTGGATCCATCTAAGGGACGGTAAACAAGGAAAGGACTTCGTCTGTGGTGTGGAGGGGGGGCATTTATCAATGTCTAGACGCTTTTTGGGTTGTCACAACTGGGGAGGGGATGGTACCACTGACATCTAGCAGGTGGAGGCCGGGGATGCTGCAGTGCCCAGGACAACCCTCCATAAGAAACAATGATCTGGTCCCAAATGTCTGTAATAAGGAGGTAGAGGAAACCTGGCATAGAACAACTCCACAAACAATGGGGGTGGTGTAGAAAAGAACATCTGGCATTTCTCTAAATCAGGTTGTTTTTTGAAAGAAGAAAGTATTGATCTTTGACAGAGGAGGTGATAAGTGTGCCGGGATAGCCCTGAGTATAATCGAGTGATTTTTTGTCCGTGTGTAAGAACATCCCTAAAGCGTCTCACCCTCTGCTTTTAGGGACCACAGTTGTTGCAGATAAAACATACTCACAATGGGCCCTTCAAATAACAATAGCTACAACAACAACACCAACAGCTAATCCCAAACAGCGTGCTGCTTAGGAGGTGACCACTGCTGTAAACACTTCTCACACGAACTCCACGACTACACGATGAAAGTGCTTCCTCGCCCTATGGATGTGTTCTAGATGAGGAAACCGCCTTATTTCCTTATGCGTCACGGTACCATCTATAAGATGGATCTGCTTGATTCTGGTTATGGGTAGGTTTTATTTTAATTTTTGGCTGCTTTGGGTGTTTGTTGCTGCGCACGGGCTTTCTCTAGTTGCCGCGAGCGGGGGCTACTCTTTGTTGCGGTGCGCAGGCTCTAGGCACACGGGCTTCAGTAGTTGCAGCGCATGGGTTCAGTAGCTGTGGCGCACGGGCTTAGTTGCTCTATGGCATGTGGGATCTTCCTGGACCAGGGCTCGAACCTGTGTCCCCTGCATTGGCAGGTGGATTCTTGACCACTGTGCCACCAGGGAAGTCACTATAGGTAGGTTTTAAATGAATTAGTGCACGGGAGGCATTTAGACCTGAAAAGTCATAAATTCTCAATAAGTTTTACCCCTAATGATAATGATGATTTTCCCCTGTGGCATGTGCATTGTAGGGTAACCTGATGCAGTGGGCAGAGTAGGCAAAGCTTTTGGAGTCAAGTAGAATTGCCCTGCATCCTTTCACTGGCTGTAATTAGCTAGGTAACTGTGACCAAGTTGAGAAGTTCTTTGGGGCCGTTACTTTCCTTCTTTAAAAAAATTGCTAAATGGAAGTAATCATTTGGAAAATAGTAAATGTACATTTTTATGTGGAAATGTATAGTATAGTATCTGAAATAAAGAGGAATAAATCAACAGAAATGGAATCTTAAACATTGTGAGCCATTGGGGAATTCGAATTTCATATTAGCTTTTTACTGTCACCTGATCTGTGCTATTTAAGTGTATTTCACCCTTTTGTAAATCATCTGTTTTGAGAATATTGTCTTCTGTATTTAGATTGCCTGTATGGTCACTAAAAAGCTTTGCATGCTAACAGTAAATCCAGTGTGTGTGTATGCATGCACATGCACATATAAAGAAACACACGCAGGGCTTCCCTGGTGGCGCAGTGGTTGAGAATCCGCCTGCCGATGCAGGGGACGCGGGTTCGAGCCCCGGTCCGGGAAGATCCCACGTACCGCGGAGCGGCTGGGCCCGTGAGCCGTGGCCGCTGAGCCTGCGCGTCCGGAGCCTGTGCTCCGCGACGGGAGAGGCCACGGCAGTGGGAGGCCCGCGTACCGCAAAAAAAAAAAAAACAAGAAACATATGCATATAGAAAATCAAAGAATAAGGCAAAGACTTGACATACTTTGTCTACTAGAACCTATAGGCATAACCCCTTTAAACAGGCCCTCTCAAAGCTCGTGCTGGTGGATGGTTTGAATGCATATTAGCTGCCATAGGACACTCCTGGCATGGTTGGAAACCAGGTGTATATAAACATTAATCTCAGTTTTTATTGTTAAAATGTCCGTTACCCAGCGTTCATCCTGTCTTAGATTATTGATATTTTTCTACAGTTTGTTCCTCTTAAACACTATAGCTTTTTTCTCTTTAAAGATGTTTAAATAGAACTGTCTCTCATTCTGAATGTTTCAAGCAAAGTCCTTTTTAGGAAATCAAACTACAGCTGACCCTTGAAAAATGCAGGGATTGGGGCGTGGACCCCCTGCACGGCAAAAATCTACATATAACTTTTGACTCCCCCCAAAACTTAACTACTAATAGCCTACCCGCTCACTGAAAGACTTACTGATAACATAAACTATTGACCGACACATATTTTGTATTTTCATGTGTTATATACTGTTTTCTTAAAGTAAGCCAGGGAAAAGAAAATGTTATTAAAAATCATAAGGAAGAGAAAATACATTTACAGTAATACACATGTTTATTGGGGAAATTTGCTTATGAATGGGCCCGTGCAGTCAAAACCTGTTTTGTTCAAGGGTCAACTCTATATCATTAATTAGGATGAAAGTGTGTGACTTAGAGTCATCATGATACACAATTAAAAGACACCTGGGAAGTCATTGACTGACAGTGCTAGCCACTTTATGAATCGGTATTACAGCAGTGAAAAGTAAATGATACGACAAAGGTTCACGTTCTTTTGGGTCATTAAGCGCTGCTTTGATGCACTGCCTGTTTTCAAAGAAATTACGTTTTTACTCAGATAACAAATTAGTTACTGAGTTATCATAGGACCCATCTGTTATAGTTTTATTACTGTTGATATGTGCATTCTGTTTTTGATTAAGGGCTGGGATTCCTAAGTCTGAACTTTGAAAATCATTTTTCCCCTTTTCTGGAAGAAGAAACATGATTGATTTACTCTAATGCCCAAGGTTTAGAGAAACTCCGTGAAGCAGCTTTGTCATATATTTTGTGAATGTTTGGGTAAAGTAGCCACATTATCGTGCAGATAAAGGTTAGGTCAATGAGTGGATCGGTACAATGCAAAAGAGGTCATTGAACTTCGAAGTCTTGGTTTTCTTCATCGATGCTTTCTTCGTTTTGCTATCCCATCCTCTAACTGATTCTCCTGAGTTGCAGAAGACGTCAGACTCAAGGGAGGGAACAGAGCATCACATCTCCCTTATAAGCTGAGTTCTTGCTTCTCCTAAAACTCTAATTAGAATCAATTTCCTGTCTTCCTCTAAGAGTCTATCAGGATGAACTGCATCCATGCCAATCCCCAGTAGACATCCAAGTCCCCCAGACACCCATACGTGCCTCGTCTTCCTTGGTTCTGTTACCCTTCAAATGCTCCAAGTCACTCCGACCTCTGGAAGCGCATGCTGCCATAAGTAAAACTCGCTGTATGTTAACCTGCTCTCTAAAAATCCCCCCGCCCTTTTTTGTTTTAACACAAGTGCTTCCCAGATTTAAGTGTACCCAGAATCATGCAGAATATTCAACCACAGGTCAAGGGCTCCTAACCCCAGAATCTGATTCAAGGGACCCAGAATTTGCCTTTCCATCAAGTTCGCAGATGTTTCTGATACCACTGGTTTGGTGACCACACGCTTAACTTCTTACCAAGGCAGACTCATCTTTGGAACTTGTTAAAGTACTCATTAATTAAGATCCTTCCTTATTTCTAGTTTTGCAATACCGATTCCCATAAATGGTGTCTGAGTGAATGTGTATGTGTGTTGTCACAGCACAGATAGAACTGGCTAAACAGAAGGATTGACTTGAATGTTCTGTAGACGTGTAATAAACTCTACAACTTGATTTCAGGAGAGTCAGTCTATCAGCACATCTATGAATGTTTTTCCTGGAATAGCTAAATAAATATTTCCCAAGCCCAGCCACGCCTCTCCCGCACCTTCTAACAGAGTGAAATGGAAGCAGTAATGCCCAATGTCTTTCTTTATGTGGTAGTAAATTCTGGTTTCCTTAACAACCATGAAGTGCTCCATTCATGAAATGTAATCAGATCATTAAGGAAAGAGCTGACAACAGGTGCAAAACTTTGTTTCCAGAATTCAGTTCATCATAGACACAATCAGATGATTTAAGTACATTAATAAATGACACAGGAAAAAGGGGAAGGGAGGGATTTAAAGACAGCTAAGAGTGGCCACAGGTCTGGCAAGAATACTTTTAAAAGAGTATCAGGGAAAAAAACACGGAAGGACAAAGCACAGGTAAAAATCACAAAGGGTCACCATTGGGAAATTCCCATTAGTGGTGACAAGGGAAACAGGAGGAGCTAATGATTAGTGACAACGGCTGTGAATTTACTAATCGCTTTTCTCCCATCTGTCCCCAGCGCCAGGGAGCCACAGCCACCTAATTATACGAACTTTAATGTCTTGATAAAAAGCCCTTGTTTATTCCTTTGTACTTTCAGAGAGCAAATATTTTACTTGAGCAAAGGTTATTATAAAAGTGATCACTATGAATAGCTTTGTTAAGCAGTAGGTTTTCTCAACAGATCCTGGGCATGGGGCTGGGGAGAGAAGCCAGCTGACAGTGAGGTTTAGAGCATCACCTATTATCATCTATAACTACAATGTCAAAAACTCCTGCAATGTGTAAATGCCTTCTCTAGTCCCAAAACAAAATAACATACCCAAGAAGAAATAAATGGGCTAACAAGAGAAAAGCCAATGAAGGAACTCTTATATTCAGAGCAAAGCATTTTTGAAGCTACTGCAGGATAAGAGAAATGGTTACCAGAAATTCCCTGGCAGTCCAGTGGTTAGGACTCTGCGCTTTCACTGCCGCACTGGGTGGCCAAAAATAATGAAGATAACAAGTAAATTTTAAAAATCTACTTTCTAAGAAAAGGAAATGGTTACTAAGAAATGGAAAGAAGTTTCAGAAAACAATTTTCATAATGGTAAAATCACTTTGTACATAGAAATATATTTCTTACTTAGGGATGTACATCATGTTTTAAGTGCCCTAAATACATTAAATCAATACAAAACTAGCAAGGAGCAGGGCCACTGATATCTTCTGAAGCATGTTCACATATCATAGGATGGTTGCAAGGATAACAAGTTAATATATGTAAGTGATTAGAACAATGTGGGTATACATTAAGTGCTCAATAAATGTTATTTTAAAAAGTAGCCATCGTGATCTTCGTGATCATCATCATTCACTGTGAACAATAAAATATGTCCTGGCTTATCAGATAAACCAAACAGTTACCAGCTTTTAAAAGAGATGTAAATGTATTTTCCCTTACTGATGACATTTTTGAAAATTAAAGAGATTTAGGAAGGGACTGGTCTGCCAGACAGTAGACCATATCATAGAACCTGTATGAGTGATAAGATAAATAAGCAGAAAAAAAGAACAGATTATGCTGTTGAGAGATGCTATCTACAACACTGATTCTTAGTATTTTGAGCAATACTTTGAAGGAATGTGAAGTATTTAGAGATACACCACCAATTTCTTTTGTGTAAAATTTCTTGTTTTTAACTGTAGTATAGAGTTGTTTCAGAAAATTGTACAAATCACAAGTTCAGTCTGATAAAATTTTATAAGATAAGGCCACGAAACCATGACCCAGATCAAAATATAGAACACATTGGTGCCTCAGAAACTTCCTGATTGCCTCTGTATAATTACTTCTGCACAAAGATTATCACTATTTTAATTAGTAGCTCACATATTAATTTTACTTGTTTCAGAACATCTTAGGCAAATGGGATCTTTTAGGTCAGGCAAGTTTTCTCAAAATTATAATTTATTATTATCATTTTTCATTTCCATTGTTGCATAATCTATTCTATGAATATACCTAATCTAATTATCCATTATATTACTGATATTTGAATTACTTCCAGTTTTTCAATGTTATATTCCCAGTTTGGAGGAGTATTTTATATATTTATTATGTTACTGTTAATATATATTTCCCACGTTTTACTTTTTTCTTTTAGTGATCGAACACTTCTTTATCTTCCCCCTCTATTAGCAGAGAATAACATCTATAACTATGGATTAGTGCTTTTATCATTTTTGGGGCAATGCAAGGTCTCCAGAATCCTAACTTCATTGTTTCTCTTCCGTATTCAATTCTACTTCATCATATGCTTTTTTTTTTAACTTTATAAATTTATTTAATTATTTATTTATTTTTGGCTGCGTTGGGTCTTTGTTGCTGCGTGCGGGCTTTCTCTAGTTGTGGCAAGCGGGGGCTACTCTTCGTTGCGGTGCGCAGGCTTCTCATTGTGGTGGCTTGTCGCGGAGCACGGGCTCTAGGCACGCAGGGCTCAGTAGTTGTGGCGCAGGGGCTTAGTTGCTTCGCGGCACGTGGGATCTTCCAGGACCAGGGATCGAACCCGTGTCCCTTGCATTGGCAGGTGGATTCTTAACCACTGTGCCATCAGGGAAGCCCCATCATATGTTTTTATTTTAATTACATTTTATCTCCTATGTGACATTATTAAAGTCAATTTTTATTTAAACTTATCCATATAATTACTCTTTTGTGCTTTATTTCTTAAGCTTAGTGCTTGCAACTGGGATCCTTTTCCTTCAAAGAACTCCTGTTCAGGGCTTCCCTGGTGGCGCAGTGATTGAGGGTCTGCCTGCCGATGCAGGGAACACGAGTTCGTGCCCCGGTCCGGGAAGATCCCACATGCCGCGGAGAGGCTGGGCCCGTGAGCCATGGCCACTGAGCCTGCGCGTCCAGAGCCTGTGCTCCGCAACGGGAGAGGCCACAGCAGTGAGAGGCCCGCATACCGCAAAAAAAAAAAAAAAAAAAAAAAAAAAGGAACTCCTGTTCAAAGAAGACTTCTGATGTTTACTTTAATGTCGATGGTGACACATTATCTTGGCATTTGTTTTTCTGAAAATAGCTTCATTTTACCGTCATTTGTGAAAAAGTTTGCTCAATACAGATTTATAGGTGAACTTCTGGGGTAGGGTCTTGTGGATGTCATCTTTTCTGTTGAAAAGTCAAATATCTAACTTACTGTGTTTCCATTGAAAGGAACTTGTCCATTTCTCTAGGTGACTTTAAAAATGTATCTTGGGACTTCTGTGGCGGTCCAGGGGTTAAGACTTTGCCTTCCAATGCAGGGGGTGTGGGTTCAACCCCTGGTCGGGGAGCTAGGATCATCCCACATGCCTTGCAGCCAAAAAACCAAAACATAAAACAGAAGCAATATTGTAACAAATTCAATAAAGACTTTAAAAATGGTCCACACCAAAAAAAATCTTAAAAAAAACTGAATCATTCTCTTTTGTCCTATCTAATCTACTGCAATCTATTGGATTCAATTACATTTTCTTTTCAGTTTGGGGACTTCTATTTGATTTTTAAAATAAGTCCCAGCTCTTTTTTGAAATTGTCTAGCCTGACATCTAGCTTACTAAATATATTAATTATCATTAACTTAAAATTTCTATTTGGAGATTCCAGTGACTGGATCATCTCTTTTCTGTGACTGTTTTATGATCCTGTTTTATGGCATGCCTCTTGATTTTTTTAATTGGATATCAGCTGTTGTGTATGAGCAATTATTGAAGATTTGGAAGATATTCTCCTTCTACAGAAAATATTTACTTTTCTTATGGCAGCCCAAGTTTTTAACATTTATGAGAGTTGGTCTATTTCCAGAATGCCTGTTTTCCTGATGTGTAGACCTTAATGGGGTCTCCACTGAAAGCCTGGCTGAACCGGTTTGCGAGGCAGAAGTAGAGACACAGATGTAGAGAACAAACGTATGGACACCAAGTGGGGAAGGTGTTGGGGGGCGGGGTTGAATTGGGAGACTGGGACTGACATATATACACTGATGTGCATAAAATAGATAACTAATAAGAACCTGCTGTTTAAAAATAAATTTAAAAACAAATTAAACCCAAATTTTATTTCACATGGTAATGTGACTACCAATAGCTGTGCTCTTTAGCCTGAAACTGCTACTTTATGCTTGGTTTCTTAGGCTCTCCCCCTGCACATATTTGGTGTAAGCGAATGCCAAAAAGGGATATCAGTGCAGAATGTTAGATTTAGATCTCTCTGCCCCTTTTCTCTGGAATCTTGGTCCCTCAAGTCCTTGCTGTCTTGGTAGCCCTGCACCCCAGTCTTTGGTTCCTATTATAATACTTCTGAAAGTTCTAAGCCTCTAAGTTCTATTTTCCCTCTTAGCCACCCCACTGCTTATGCATGAGCGTCAGATGGAAAAGAGGCAATGTCTGACTCACCTCAATGTCTGTTCTTTCTCAGCATCTTGAATCCTCAAGTCCTTTCTGCACTGCTTACTTCCTGAATACCTCCAAGAGCTTTGCTCTTGTTGTTAAATGTTATATAGCTTTTGTAGGTGATCTAGATTTTGATCAGTGGGTAAGAATAATTTTGCTGTATCAGAATATACATACTCCCAGGACAATGCCTATTATATCTGTCAGGCCAAAGGAAAAGCACATATTTACTGAACCATATAAGAATTTTCAGTCCTGAGCTATTACTATGAATAATAGTTTTACTCAGAGGGCATAGGGCCCTAGGAAAGCTACGTGAAGTGAATTAACTACGTGAAGTATAGTGTAAAGACCCTACAAAAATTTCAGTGTTACAGCAGCAACTGCTGTAAATCTGGCAAAGTGTTGACTCCACTTTTTCAATGCCTTTAATTGTGCCACAACATAAATTCAACTCTTCAAGAAAGTACCATGAAAAAATAAGTAGGCATGAGTGAGTATCTGTTTTAAATCAGTGTCATAATGTAAAAGAGTGTATATGATAAAGCAAATGTCAGATAACAGGAAAGGATTTTTTTATACAGCATTCTAGGGCAATTAGTATAGTGTTGGTAGGGGCAAAAATAAGCATAAATATCATACTGTATACCAAGATAAAGTTGAAATAAAGAATAAGCTATCTAAACTTAGATGTGGATGTTTAAAGAATTATTTATCAAATTACTGCAGCAAGGCTTACATTCTGTACTTAAAGGAAAGGATGGACCACCTGAAATGGTAAACAAATGGGAACCTTTTTTTTGGGCCATATGTAGGGCAATGAGAAATATTACAATATTTATAGAGTTCATACAAACTAATAATAAAAACATTCAGTGGATAATAAGATATCACTGCAGAGAAATCTAGTTACATGGATATCGTCGTTCCATAATTTGTTGCTTGCCATCAAAATCAACACGTCTTAACTGTTGTCAAGCTCATAGTGGCCAATATGAGGTTTCCAAAATACTAGTTTTCTCACAGAAGCTCAAATTTTATCACTAGTGGCAAATACTGTCAGTTTAGTTACTTAAACTGACAGGCTTACTTTTATCACTTTCAAGAAAATTTCTTCCAAATACCAAACTCTGAATAACCATAGTTGTCAATTGTTCTTTCAAGTAACAATAGTGTTCTTTAAAAAGAAGGAGCTAGTTCAGCTCGTCGCTCAAAGAATTGCATAAGCCTAAGACAACCACTGTAGTTCAGTAGGCAGCTGAGGTGTTTTAGAAATGTTTCCAATTGCATTACACACAATAATTAAAAATATGTATACTGAGTGGTGGGAATTTAATAAAATTAATAAATGATACTGCTTCCTCAAGGATGTTCCTAAGTGAAACTGGCTTTTTTTTTTTTTTTTTTTAACTGTGTGTGCATGCATGGTCATGGAAATGCAATGACTCCAAATACAATTTAGTGCCCCTGCCTTACCTCATGCTCAGGCATCAGCCGTTTTACCCCTCATGGCTTTTCCGCCATCAGTGAAAGACAAATAACATCTTAGTATTGTTATAAAAGTATTTTGATCTCTTGGACTCCATGAAAGGGTCTTGGGGATGCCCAGGAGTCTGCAAACCAAACTTTGACAACTGTTAAGATAGCTCACTGAGTTCTATAATAATAATATCCCTATTTAATAGATGTGGAAAGGACCATACAGGGAGGTTAATACACGCCGAAGGTCACAGCGTAGTGCCCCATGGTTAACAATACAGTACCATGCACCTCAGAATCTAAAAGGGTTGATCTCACGTTGTGTTTATCTCTCACTCTCACACACACACACACACACACACAAAGGGACACAAGGAATCTCTGGGAGATGTTGGATGTGTCTGTTACCTTGATTGTAGTGATGGCATCACGGGTATTTTTTGCACATGTCCAAACTCATCAAATCGTACACATTAGATATCAATTGTATCTGAGTCTAAAGGAAAAACAAGATTTAAACCAGGAAATCTGGCCCCAGTGTCTGTGCTATTAACTACTGTACCGTGTAAGCACCCAGAATAGAACTAGAGGTCCCAAAACTGAGTTAAGGAACTGAGTTTTGGGTGTAGCTCGTGGCCGTGACTCTCAAAGATAATGCAGATGATGACTAGAGGACTTGGCATAGAAGGAAAACACGAGCTAAATGCGGAAACAATGGAGGAAAATGAAAATGGGTCTTGGAGCCCGGCTTTTCCTGATCATCAAAAGTTTGAAGGATATTTTAGCAGAAATTGTAGACTTCATAAGAAGAAATATGATTGGGTTGGGGCCGGGGAACAGTTATTCACAAGTGGGAATAGGACCTGGGCAGACCTCGTCTCTCCCAAGGAGATCAGAGGGGAGATAAAAAATAACTTCATTGGAGAGAATTGTACAGGAGATTTTCTTTGGAGATGGATGTTGCAGATATCGTTTAAAGCACAAAGGGTTGTGAAAAAGATCCTGGGCAAAGGATGTACACATATCAGAACAGGCTGTGAATTACAGTGGCACCTATATCGTTTATCAAAATATACATGACAGGAATGCATATTGTATATTACAGAAATACAATATATTACAGGAATCTTATGTGTGTGTGTGTGTGTGTGTGTGTGTGTGTGTATTAGAATTTTCCCTCCACCAGACATATTTCTTCTTGGAGCATTGAGTAGCACTCCACATCCTCTACCCTCCAACATTTGATGGAAAATTTTGGTTTAGGAGTAAATATGCAAAAAATACTTAGCCTCAAGGAAGAGAATTTACATAAGATTTTCCGTATCTTGAAACACATGCTTATTGGGACTAACCAGGTGGTAAACCAGTTCTCTTAATTACATACAAACTAGCTCATAATTACACACCAACCTAATCCCTGGTAATCTTAGTAGACGTTTCTGCTTATGCAAGGTATGCTACACAAAGGTACTGCCTTTTTTTTTTTTTTTTTAAGAAAAGACAAAAAAAAGTTTGGAAATTCTCAGTGATCTCCTTGTTCCCTCATTTATTTTTCCACAAACTCTCTTTAAACTCAAAGTTATCAATTTACCGTTTAATGATATGGTCAGTTAAATGTATCACAATCCTAACAAATAGTCCTACATTTCAAGCTTGTGTTACACATAGTTTCCGACAACTTTTTTCCATGCCCCGATGTTTCCAATATTGAGATTTTGCACACTTTAGACTCCAGCTCAGTGTTACAGGACTATCTACACTATTATGACACTTTTCCCCAGATTTATTTTCTTTAAATTCTATTTGCATTGTCTAATTCCAGTTCAAAACTTAGAACAAGTTCTGTTCATTAACCTGTAAGATTTTAAGTTTTCCATTGGGCTTTTAATATCTGCCATACTTCTCCTTTATAGAAATAAAAACGTCAGCTATGTCTTCAGTGAACCTTTTGTACTTAATTCACGCTAACATCCTCCCTTTAGCTTTCTCACGGTCCCTCCCATGAACGCTCATTGCATCTCTGTGTGCATATTTTTTTCCCGTCATGCCCTGAGAGCAGTATCTTCATTTTACTTCTCTCTTTAATCAAATTCTCATATTCTCCTTCACTCTTGGAAACGTTTCACACAGCAATGTCTGTAACAATTTCGAGACCTCACAGTTTGTATGGTGTGCTCATTTTTATTTCCTACATTTTATTTTTTAAAATTTTACTGAAGTTGATTTACAATGTTGTGTTAATTTCTGCTGTACAGCAAAGTGATTCAATTATACATATACTTTTTCATTACGGTAGTTCCCTGTTGTTATACATTAGGACCTTGTTGTTTATTTCATACATTTTAAAACTTGTCTTTTCAGCTCTGCCCCATGTTGTCACCTACTGGAGTGTCTATCCATCTTTCATCCTTTTTCTCTTCTGATGCTTGCTCCTGTAGGGCTTGGATCCCTATTAGTCATGATACACGATGCCTTCTACTCTCCAACTACAGTTGCCTGGATTGAAGTCGACCCTTGAGCGAGACAAGGCCACTTAGATTCTCTCCCTGGAAAATCTGAATTTTTACTGCGATAAGCTAGTTGGTCAGTGATGGTTGCTAGAATGCAGAAGGTGCAAACCCCAAATCTTAAAGAGTGGCCATGTTTAATCATGGGAGTACTAAAAAAGAAAAAGCTGGTTTCCAAAGGAAAAAAAGGAATGCATAGATGATCAGGCATGAGAGATGGATACCACCGCCGAGACACTGGATGGTTTTCTAAGTTTTGTCTGAGGCCTTCCTGAGTCAAACTACTACTTTCCCTAGCCAGTGCTTCCATGGTGCGTCATGGAACACAAAGTATTTTTAAAGAGGTTCTGTGACTTGTCAGCATGTTTTTTTTAAGATGAAAAGAGATGGTGCCCTTTGGGGTGTACATCGTATGTGTCCTATTAAGTAGTCATTTTGTTTGTTAATCAGAATAGATGCTCCTTACTGATACTTAAAGTCTGGAAAGAAAAAGATGGTACTTCTGTTACAAAGATGTCAGGCTGAATATGGAACATACGTGAGTTTTGGAGTAAGGAAAACTTGGGTTTGAACTTCTGATTGGCTCTTTACCAGCTGTGAGTCCTTAGAGAAATCACTTTATTTCTCTGAACCACACATTACCTTACTTATGAAGTATCCTTAATCTTCAGCACATTGTCCATCACAGAGCACAGCAGGCTCGCTAATACGAGGACTCTTGATTTGCCAAGGACATTTGGGGCAGAAGTAAGCAAATCTTAATTTCCTTGCATATTTTGTCTCTTGGGAAAAAATGAACAGAAATCTGAGGCATTCTCACAGGTTTCTGTGGATGACAGCTTAGCAAATGGTCACAGAAATGGACAAAATGACATGGAAGCCCCTAAACCCCCAAATAGAATACGTGTTAATGTAAACTTAAAGTAAGCTCTTCTTTTTGGCATTATCTTATTATCAAAAGAAAATTACCAGTACATGGGAGTGGAGTCTCCTACCTGGGAAATGATATCCTCAATGACCATCTATCTATAGATTTGCAAGATTTTTTTTTAATATGGAAGTAGAGCTGATTTACTACGTTGTGTTAATTACTGCCGTACCGCAAAGTGATTGAGTTATACATTCATTTTTTTAATATATTCTTTTCCATTATGGTTTATCATAGGATACTGAATATGGTAGAGATTTTAAATATATTTGTCACTTTCAGCTTCTTAAATATTTATAAATTAAACTTAACAACCAAGTTCTTAGATAAGAACAGACACAAAGATTTACCTCGTTTTATTTTCTGTGAAATTCATTCTCCCAGAACGGTGGCTTTTTTTTTTTCCCCAGCTGAAAGTATTTTCCTCCACTTTTAATGACACGTTCATTAGTGGTGTGATTATTTTCTTAACGGCCACCCGGTCACCTCCAGTAGACTTGAAGCCCCATGAAAGCAGGAATTATTCCTGTGTTTGTCCCACATTTTGTTGTTGGTGCTGCCAGAGTACTTGAAATGTAATAGGCATTCAACAAATAATTGTTGGGTGGATGAATGAAATTAACTTGAATTTAGGGGTAACATTACATCTCCCACTCTACCCCTGCCCCGGCAAATGCATTAAGTTCAGAGCTATGGATATAATTTATTGAGATTTATTAAACTGGTAATACCTGCCTAGAACAAAGTCCTTGCTTTTTAAATTTGGCCACAAATAACTCTTCCCAGAATGGAAATTTTAATAGCTTCATTTCATATGTCTGTTAACTATATTTGTATAAAATGATGTATGCATTTCAATTCTTTTTTTTTTTTTTTGTAATCAGGGCTACTTTTTTTTTAACATCTTTATTGGAGTATAAATGCTTTACAATGGTGTGTTAGTTTCTGCTTTATAACAAAGTGAATCAGTTATACATATGTTCCCATATGTCTTCCCTCTTGCGTCTCCCTCCCTCCCACCCTCCCTATCCCACCCCTCTAGGTGGGCACAAACCACGGAGCTGATCTCCCTGTGTTAATGCATTTCAATTCTTAAAATCCACCTTAAAGTCACAGTTTAGCCTATGTTAGCTGGTATTAACGATTTGCATGTTTCACCTTATCTAGGCCAAAAGTTATGGCTAAAATGAGTTTTTAGACAGCATGTCTTTTTTTTTTAAAGTAAAGGAAAGATAGGGATGAATGAATTAAAATAGTTTGAGGCTGTAGTTGAGAAAAGAACGATGAAAAAGCAAATTGTGTATAGGAAGGGATGGAAACAGTAATAAATTAGTGTAAACAGATACAGAAAAATGTAGTTGATGCCAAAAATATGGATGGGAGTGAAACCATTATTTTTCAATGGTCTAGAGCCAAAATACCATATAAAACAGACTCCCAGACTGGCAGATTTATGAGCGAGTCATAAAAACTAGTGATCATAAAGGTGTTAGAGGGAAAAAAAAAAAAAATCTAAACACGATTTACCTTGATTAGATTCAGGATTGAACTGAACTAAGTCTCAGAGGGAAAGAGGAATTTTGCAGTCCAGTAAATGTCTCCATATTACAGACAGTACCAGCCTTTCTGGGAAAGACAATGAATGGGAGATGTCATTTCATCACCCACTTCCTTAAAATGATAGTAACTAAGAGCTGATACTTATGAAGTGTGAATTTCAGGCCAGGCTCTCTGGTGTCAGTTCTGTCTGTATATCACCACCTTGGACTGGTTGCCTATCACCTCTTGCTTGAATTACTACACCAGTTTTCAACATGTTCCCTGCTTCTGCCCAGCCTATTGCATTATGGTGTATTATCAACAAAACAATCAGAGGAATCGTGGCTTTGCTCTGCTAAAATCTTCTGATTGCTTTCTGTTTCACTTAGAGTAAAATCAAAGTCCTTTCACTGGTCAAGGGGAGCAGAATACATGATCCCAAAATATGCCGCTTTGTTTTTTGTTTTTTTTTTTGCAGTACGCGGGCCTCTCACTGTTGTGGCCTCTCCCGTTGCGGAGCACAGGCTCCGGATGCGCAGGGGCGGCCATGGCTCACGGGCCCAGCCGCTCCGTGGCATGTGGGATCTTCCCGGACCGGGGCACGAACCCGCGTCCCCTGCATTGGCAGGCGGACTCTCAACCACTGTGCCACCAGGGAAGCATATGCCGCTTTGGCATGTGGATTATTTTGAGCTGAAGGCAAGCAAGACCCAGCTGACTCAGGAAAAAGCTTTTACCTCTCCCTTCACTACCCCAAAGAATTTGGACTGGGGGCCTGGCTCAGAGAGAGAGCTATTACCAGAGATAACTTTTACCCGAATGACCTACCTGTGTGGCAGGGCAAACATCTAATCACCGAACATCTGCTCTGATTGCCCTGAGAGTTACTCTCCTCCACTTTGAGGTCCCAGGCCCCTATCCCATTCCTTAGCTCAGATGGCGTGTAAGCCTCATTATCCAATTTGCCCTTGGGTCTCATATTTTATGGGGCTCCATGTGTATAAAATTTGTTTTCCTCTTGTTAACCTGTTTTACGTCAATTATCAGACCAGCCAAAGAACCTAGATGGAGAGAAGGATAATTTTTCCTCCCCGGCGAATGGCCTTCAGGTCTGTATGATCTGACCCTGCATTCATTCTTCTTCGATTCTATCTCCTGCTTCTCTCCCTTGGGTCCCAATACCTTGGCTTCCATGATGTTCCTCAAACAATGGGAGCCTGTTTTCACCTTGGATCCTTAGCGTTCCTGGTCTTCTTCACCTGGAATGTGCTTCCTACAGATACCTTTACTGCTGCCTCTCTGCCCTTCAATTTGTTTTGTTCAAATGTCGCCTTTTTAAAGAGGACCGCTGCTATTAAAAACTAATATGCCAAGTAATTTACTTATGTAACCGAGCAAGTTTACCTGAAAACCGGGTTCGCCTCTTGGTGGGTGTCAAGCCAACAGACACAAGCAAGCCGAAGATCAGGCGAACAAAGGGTTTATTATGACTAGGATTTATTATTATTACTTGCAGCAATTAAGGAGAGCACTGGGGGATCCTTCCCAAAGCAGTGTCTTCCCAACTGCAAGATCGGGGGAGTTTTAAGCTAAGGGTGCGTGCATATTCATGAAGGGGCTTGAGCAGAGGAGAACTCAGCATAGAATTGAGGCAGAGGTCCACAGAGTCCAAGCTCTAATTGATTGAAGTCAGGCGGGTCAACATTGGGCCTTGGTTCCTGCAGAACTCAAAGGTCTATTATTACGTATCTCCCTTGAGGAGGAACTAGGACCCTGCTGCATCACTGCACTGCTGTCTGACTGCCTTTTCTCTGTTCCTACTTTCCTTTGTTCCCTTGAAATCATGGATTACTGAGACCCGTTCAAAGGCAAGCACTGTGGCCAGGCTTAGGTCACAAAATGGCCAAGATGGGTTCTCATGTCAAGAAAGCCATGCCTGGTTCTGTTTCTCCGGGGACCCCCTATCCTGTCTGCTTACGCAAGGGCTCCTGTGTGTGAGGTGCAGAAAGCCAAACTCCGACAAGGGCTGTTTGCAGCAAAGTGAGGATTTATTTGTAGGGCGCCAAGCAAGGAGAACGGACAGCTCATACTCAAAAGACCTGAACTCCCTGATGGCTCTTTAGGAAGGAGTGTTTAAAGACAGTGTTAGGGAAGAGCATCAGTGGATGCCTGGTCAGCTGTGGACCTTCTTCTGATTGGCTGGTGGTGAGGTAACAATGTTTCAGGAATCTCAGTCACCAGCCTCTGGTTCCAACCAGTCTGGGGTCTATGTGATCAGCTTGTAGTCACCATCCTCCACCAGTTGTTGGGGTGGGGGGGGGTCTTAGTTTTTGCAGAACAGGTCAAAGATATATGCATCAGATTGCTATCTACATCCCTTTGGGAGGATCCAGGAGTCCTGTGACTCTATTGTTCTAATCATTAAACGCTTGAGTCTGCTCTTTGGAACTCAGGGAAAGCATAGGAGACCAAAGCCTTTTTTCTACAAGCAAGAAATGGGGGACGCAGAGGGACTGTTTTACCCTGGAGGGCCCCCCAGGTTCTTTGCTTGGCTTCAGTCCTCCCTTTTCTTTGGGAGGTTCTAGTATCATTATATCACACATGGTTAAACACCTGTAACCCTGTAGGTAGGGTTCTTGACTTCTCAATGGTTTTAAAATAAACATTACGTAAAATCCACATACACTACTCCAAACTATTTCTATAGCGTAGTTTTTATGAGAATAATTGGATGAGTTGAGGGAAGCTTTTGACACAGGAGATAGCTTGATTACTTAATTGTTTCCATAAACAGATTTAAACTTTCTGAAGCTGGTATACAGCCTTTTTTTTTTTTTTTTTTTTTTTTTTTTTTTTTTTTTTATGCGTTACGCGGGCCTCTCACTGCTGTGGCCTCCCCCGTCGCGGAGGACAGGCTCCGGACGCGCAGGCCCAGCGGCCATGGCCCACGGGCCCAGCCGCTCCGCGGCACGTGGGATCCCCCCAGACCGGGGCACGAACCCGCGCCCCCCGCATCGGCAGGCGGACTCCCAACCACCGCGCCACCAGGGAAGCCCTATACAGCCTTTTTATTGGCATTTTTGCTTTGAAAATTGTAATACCATGATGAAAATTCCTTTCAAAAGATGATAATCCATCTTCCGTTTCTGTTTACGTTGGAGAATTCCAATTCATCACCTCCACTAAAGACTGCAGTCATTTGCTCCTAAGCGGTCTTCCTGTGCACTCTGTCCCAACTGCAGGGCAAAGCTGCACGAAACATCTCATTACAGAGGCAGAAGGCTGGCAATAAACATCTTCTACAGCCTACGTTTCTGCCAGGAAAGGGCTTTGCTCCTTTGTCTAGCTAATGGTGTTCTAGGCTCTTAATTGCCTTACATCAAATACCTCCAAATACTTTAGTGTCCTCATCAGAAAAACAAAACCAACCACGATTTCAGGGCTGAAGCTCCATCACTTGTTCTGGAATAAGGAAATCTGCCTGGCTCAGCAGTCCGACCGAGGGAGATTAAGAGGAAGCATCTTAGAGCTTGCATCGCTCTAGGGAGACTTTACCCAAGCAGAAGACCTGGTTCCCCTCCCCTCCCCTTCTCTTTTGGTTATATTTAAAGGTTTTGCGGCTGGGCTAGAAAGCCAGGGAAGGCCAAGGAATTTTCACACCCTGCTGCCACAAACGACAAAATCTCTATAAAATGTGGGTATTTTTTTTTTTTTCCCAAAGAAAAGGAAATTTTCAGGAAAACTCCAGGAACAGCTTCCCCACAGCCCAGCTAGAGAGAGACCCTTAAGAGATTTGAATGTTGGTATAATGGTTTAGAGGAAAAGGTTTAGTCCAGACAATTTTATTTATTAAATATAGTGATGGGGCTTCCCTGGTGGCGCAGCGGTTGAGAGTCCGCCTGCCGATGTAGGGGACGCGGGTTCGTGCCCCGGTCCGGGAAGATCCCACATGCCGTGGAGTGGCTGGGCCCGTGAGCCATGGCCGCTGAGCCTGTACATCCAGAGCCTGTGTTCCACAACGGGAGAGGCCGCAGAAGTGAGAGGCCCGCGTACCGCAAAACAAAAACAAAAACAAACTATATATATATATATATATATATATATATATATAGTGTTAAGGAGTCTGAGTTCTTAACCTGGGAACACAAATGTGTTCAATTTAAATACATTAATACAGTCGTCCCTTGGTATCTACAGGACACTGGGACTTTGGGACCTCTGTGGCTGCCAACATCTGCAAATACTCAAGCCCCCTATATAAAACGGCACAGTATTTGCATATAAGCTATACACAGCCTTCCGTATACTTTAATTCATCTCTTGATTATTTACAGTATCTAATACAATGTAAATGCTATGTAAACATTTGCCGCTGTGCAGAAAATTCAAGTTTTGCTCTTTGGAACTTTCTGGAATTAAAAACAATTTTTTTTCCACCTGCAGTTGGTTGAATCTGCAGATGCAGAATCCGTGGATATGGAGGACTGACTGTAGTCACACTATTACTATTATTAAACACCAACTGTGTGCCAGGAGTTAAATTAAGTCTTAGTTCACCCTTCCAACAACCCTGTACAGGCAGACCTTGTTTCATCGCACGTCACTTTATTGTACTTTACAGATACTACGTTTTTCTTTTTTTTTTTTTTTAACAAACTGAGGGTTTGTGGCAACCCTGCATCGAGCAAGTCTTATCAGTGCTGCTTTTCCAACAGCTTTGGCTCACTTCAGGTCTCTGTTGTAATGTTTTGGTGTTTCTCTCTATATTTCGAACTTCTATTATATTCTGGTAATTTGCGATCAGTAACTTTTGTTACTACTATGACTTGCTGAAGGCTCAGATGATGGTTAGCATTTTGAGGCAATCAAGTGTTTTTAAATTAAGGTATGTACACTGTTTTTTAAGACATAATGATATTGCATGCTTAATAGACTACCGTATAGTGTAAACATAACTTTTATACGTACTGGGAAACCAAAAAAATTCACGTGACTTGCTTTACTGCAATCTTTGCCTTATTGTGGGTATCTGGAACTGAACCCACAATATCTCTGAGGAACGCCTATAATGTAGGTACATTTTTTTCCAGTTTTACAGCTGAGAGAATTGAGGTGTACAGCATTATGTAGCTTGCCCATGGTCATTCCACACGAGGGTACTGGTCCCACTGCTGTAGAGTCACATTTCTGTAAACGACATGTCTGGTTCACGGATGCATCTTGTTTGGTTCACAAATAAAAATATTTCTGAGTCACATCGACGTCACTTAATTCTCCCACCAGTGATGTGTGCAAACATGTGCATGTTTTAGTGGAAATAGTCCCAACCCCAGCTCCACTGTGGTTGCATAAACAAAACTAGTTAAAAAGAGTACATGCTTTTATTGGTTCTTTGGAATCCTAACTCTATTAATATAGTTGCTATATAGTAACTAGAAAAAAAAAATTCCTGTTTCAACACTGAGTCAGAGTATGCAATCTTCATTTGTATGCCCTCATGGTCACTTCTTCTTATTATATACCCTGCTGCCTTTCATCATCCTTGTTTTACTTATCCTGCCTCTGTTTTCAACAAATATTTATCGAGGGCCTCCTGTGTGCCAGGCACTGTTGTAAGGATGGAGGTTAGCGTTTTTAACACAATAGGAAAAAAAAAATACATGATTTTAAGGAGTTTGCAGAACTCTGATGTAGTGCATTCATCATTTCACAGTGGGGATATATCCTGGCAGATATTTAACAAAAAAAAGACAACACTAAATATGTTACCTTTCCAATTTAAAATTAGAGGCTGGTATATCTGAGTTTCTCAGCAGCTCCTGTGAAACTAAAAGCACAGTTGGCTGCCTGAGGTCTAATTTGGGAAGCATCTGATCATTTTTGTCCTTAAATAGCTTCTGCACTTACTTGTCCAGCTCTAAAAACCACCACCTCAAAAACGCTTCTTTGGGTTAATGCAGTGTTTCTGGTAATGTAATGCTAAAATGAGCATTTTTGAAAAATATTAATATTGACGTAGTCCCCGTGTTATCTGTGCATAGTTAATATACATGGATAGATATAGTGAGTCCAGGGATTTAACTGTTGCACAGTAATCATGGTCCATTTATGATGATGGGGTTTATATTTGCAAAATACATGTTGATGGCAGAATGAGATGGGAGATTCACGGGCTGAAATTGGGGAAGGAGAGCAGGTGAGAACATTTGATGGAGTTATCGCTGTGGCACCCATGACCAGCTGTAGAAGTGAGAATTGTAGCAGGTATGGCTTCGTGTTTCTTTCCTCTTTTCTGTGAATAAAACTGGTGGTGATTAAAGTTTGGGATTTAAATGGTATTACGCCCAAATGAACATCACCAGTGGCGACCGCGGAGTGGATTTTGTGCGTTCCTTTTATTGCCGCCACGTGGTTTTTGTTGGGAAAATGGTAAGAGTGGATGCTGAGGATGAAGCGGGTAGATGGGCTGGATGGCTTCCTTTGGCTGCCGAGGTCCACTCTTGTCCAGGATACACCTTGCTCTGAGCCTCGGAGGGTGTAGCCTTCATCTACAAGTCTCTTCCGTCCCCCAAGATCCCGTTGGGTTCAGCCTATGGGGTCGTCAGCTGGTGCTCAGAGGCTGGAGGAGAATGAGGTCGGCTCTTCCCTTGGCTGGCTTATTGCTGAGCTGTGCATGGAGTAGCTGGTTTCCTCTTCTAAGGGCCTTAGCTCTTGTCGGCTCCACCCCACAGTTCCATCTGATTTCCTGCACCCAGTCCTTCATCTTGGGATGGTCACGATTTCATGCTGTAGTCAGCCCCAGGGTGCTTCACCATCCCTGGGGCTTTCTCTTAACCTCATATATTTTCATAAATACTCCACCCCCCCTTTTTTTAAACTTTCCCCCATTTCCCCATTTGTTTTCAGCCTTGTCCCCGATTGATTCATACCCTATTAATATAATAATACTAGCATACTCCTGATACTCGCTAATACCAATGGAGCAAATGCAGTTTCATACTTCTGCGTTATCTTTCCCTGAACATTGCTAGTGATATGTTGTCTCATTTCTCACTCTCAGAACAGCTAATGAAAACAAATTTTGTTTAGTTTCCCCACGTTCCATTTGAATAAACAGAGGCAAATTAAATAATCTATCCAAAATTAACTAGACTGTTAGGCGCAAAGGGTTGAATCCAAGTTTTATTCCAAATCCACAATGATTTGTAGAGGACCTCATAATGGGGGGAGTGAATAGCTCTAAAAACAAGACAGAAAATGAAGGAACCAGGGCCAGCAAATGGTGACCAGAAAGAACTAGAAAGGAACAAGTGTCTAAATTTATAAGACAAATGAAGAGTACTCAACACCCTGCATAAAAAGGAAAATCCATAAATGAATTAGAATGAATAACTAAAAGGCACTCAAGTGCCAAGTGGTTCTGGAGCAAAGTCATCCCTGGGTTGAAACGACTGGTTGTAAAGTGCACCATTTCCAGGGCTTCCCTGGTGGCGCAGTGGTTGAGAGTCCGCCTGCCGATGCAGGGGACGCGGGTTCGTGCCCCGGTCCGGGAAGATCCCACATGCCGCGGAGCGGCTGGGCCCGTGAGCCATGGCCGCTGAGCCTGCGTGTCCGGTGTCTGTGCTCCACAACGGAAGAGGCCACAACAGTGAGAGGCCCGCGTACGGCAAAAAAAAAAAAAAAAAAAAAAAAAGTGCACCATTTCCAAAAAGAAATCTGAGTTATCCCAGGATTAAAATCTTATTTGAGTGGCATCTTCACATTCTTGCACTCTTTAAAAATGTCCCCTTAAATTCTCTACTTATCCCGAAGCATCTTCTCTCTACCTGATGGGACTAACAGAAAGTTGAAAAGGAAATAGGAATGTTTCCAGATTTAATGCAAATTTAAATAATTTTCATTCTTCTCCTATTTATAGTGATCTAACATAAAACACATTTTACTCAATTTTCCATTAAAAAAATGGAATTATTCTGATGCAATATCTGGGCCTTCAGAATAAGATATGATAAAATCAGAATGCCCACAGAAATGACACTTTCTGTTTCATAAGAATTAAGAAACAGTTTGGCTTCCTTCTTGTGAAAATATTTTAAATTATTTACAAATGATCATACCTCTATTTCAGTACAGTAAACATAATGAAATCCTGTTTAATTTCTGAAAAAAATGTTTAGTGCTTTAGGGAAATGGCAGTTTGGATTCTCACTGTTATAAGCAAAGCAACAGATGCAATGCTATAAGAGACAGAAACAAGCTCTAAAAATACCTGCTGAATATCATTGGAGAGTTTTGGTTTGTTTTGTTGTGTGCATATTGAAATGATCATTGAAACCCAGAATCCCATTTATGAAAGTTTACATTATAAATGTATTATATTAGCTAATAAATACAATAACAACCCATAGCTTTATTTATAGTTTAATATTATATTAAATTTAATTTGTATGTTCCCTCATATGAGGTGAGAAATACTTTCATGTCTTTTTTTCTCTTTTGTAAAAGCTGCCAGTTAAGCCAGCATCATATAGAACTTTGTTTTTCTCTAGTTTCTAATACAATTTTTTCTCTCTCTTCCCCCTGACCCCCTCCCTGGGCCCCAGGTTTATTTTTCGCTTCTTGTGTTCTCTACATGTGATAATTCCAGCTAAATGGACATCTTCTCAGTCTCAATTCCAAATTCTATACAGAGAAATGGACTGACCCAGTTTGGGTCAAGAAGTTGCATGTGGTCCCCTCAGTTATGGTCAGGTCACATAATAAAGCAGCACCAATGAAGGGTCACCTCTTATGAAAAAGGGACATAACAGAAAAAGGAGTTTTGGGAAGACACACAAATCTTTATACCCGCCTAGTCATTAATGGTTTCTGAACTCAACCATCGACTGTTTATTTTAAGTGTCCTGCTTTAAATATGTTTTACTGCCTGTCATTTAAAATTGCCTTTGAAAATAAGTGGACCATAAACCTTTTGAAAGCAAAGGTTAAATGGGATCATCTTAGATTTGGAGCTGAGATATTTAAGGAACGAGATCTTAAATGGTGGACAGTCGGGAAGGTGAACATATTTCAATGGCTGATTAATATTAATCACGCTGATTTATTATTAAGTTTACTTAAATGCTTTATTACCTTACATTTAAGATTTTTTTTTCCACTGCCCTGATTAACATTGAAGTAACATTTTATATAACACTTTCTCTGTAGCTTTTTTTTGGTCTTGATTATCAAAAATGTACATATGGGATCAAAACTATGAATGCTTTTAGTGAAAAATATTTCCCTTAATATCAGCCACACATGAGCATCTATTTTACTACACCGAGTGACATATGGGTATTATGACTTTTTCCTGAAGGCTGTTAAACAATAAATGAAAATGTCTGATTTTAATTTGCACATTTATTTTTAACAGGTCATACTGGATAATGGTTTACTAATTTTATTTCTGTATTTGCAAATTGTATAACTTTACATTTGTGTTTTGACTAAGTCACGAGGGATTGGGTCATGCTGTGGATGTACTAACCCCAAAATATCAGTGGCTTCACATGTAAATTTTTTTTTTTTTTTTTTTGCGGTACGCGGGCCTCTCACTGTTGCGGCCCCTCCCGTTGCGGAGCACAGGCTCCGGACGCGCAGGCTCAGCGGCCATGGCTCACGGGCCCAGCCGCTCCGCGGCACGTGGGATCTTCCCGGACCGGGGCACGAACCCGTGTCTCCTGCATCGGCAGGCGGACTCTCAACTACTGCGCCACCAGGGAAGCCCCACATGTAAATATTTATTTCTCATTTATAGAAAACCATTTTGTATCCAGCCAGTTTCTTGGGCACTTCCTTACAAGCGGGCCATGGAGCAGGCCACTCCCAGCTTGCAGGTCTAATATTTGGAACCCCTGAGTGCGAGGGTTGTACTTCTGGGGAAGAGAGGGTCCCCTGCGGGCTCTACTGCCTCGGTCGGGAAGAAACAGCCTTCTCTTCCTCTCACAATCTATTGGGCAGAGTTAGTCACGTGGCTCCACCCAGGTGCAAAGCAGAACAAGGGGCTGGGTGTCTCTGAGCACCAACAATCTCTGACATATTCTAGCCTCCATCCTTTCCTAATAGGCAATTCAGATGCACAAGCCTCTGAACACATAAGCCACGGGCTCTCCTTTGCCGCAGATTTGAAGTCTGCTGTTTTGCCTTTTTAATTTGTATTCTGTTCTGAATCTGCCAAGAGAGCTTTTTGTCACAAGGATGGAAACTGCTTAGGGAGAATCAAGAAGAGTCTTTATATTATTTGTAAGAAAATGTCAAAGAGAAGCACGTCAGGATGCTTTCAGTGAGGGTTTCTTTAAAGGACTCCATCGGTGAAGTCCTGAAGGAGGTGGAGGGCCTAACCAGAAAGAGCTGGTGGAGGGATCGTGCAGAAAAGGAGAAAAGTGCATAAAAACCACTTAGGAGCTCGACCTTTTTATATTAGGGTATATGATTTGGAAACGAGCAGCTCAAGTGCTTCATTGTTCTGGTTGGTTCTAGAACGTGCTTTGCTTCCATTCTGGCTGAAGTTTTCCCCGGAGATCATTTGGATTCTGTCTTGGAAAAAGAGCACCCACACAACTGAATTAAAATATCAGCCAAATCCAGCTCTGTTCAAATGGGCTCCACTTCCATCGCCTCTCCTCTACCCCTCATCCGCCACCACACGCACACCCCCAGGAAGAAAGGATTCACGCTTAAAAGTAAAATGAGCTACGAAGTCCGTTTACTTCCTGGCTACCTTTACGGACTGCTACTACTAATGGTTGCATTTCAACATGAACGCGGATTAAAAGTCTTCAATAGCCATGGCTCTATGACACAAGGGATTTGATGCAAACATTATTATTTCTGTATCCTACAGATTAGCTTTGCTAAGATACTTCCCCATGCTTTGCTTCCATTCCTTTTTTCCTAGTTCCTCGCAACAAACGTGAAATGTAACGTGTCATCTTCCTGCAAGATGTATCATGCAGTTCAAAAATCACATGCCAGGGCTTCCCTGGTGGCGCAGTGGTTAGCGATCCGTCTACCAATGCAGGGGACATGGGTTCGATCCCTGGTCCGGGAAGATCCCACATGCCACGGAGCAACGAAGCCCGTGCGCCACAACTACTGAGCCTGCCCTCTAGAGCCTGCGAGCCACAACTACTGAGCCCACGTGTCAAAACTACGGAAGCCCGTGCACCTACAGCCCGTGCTCCACAACAAAGAGAAGCCACCGCAATGAGAAGCCCGCGCACCGCAACGAAGAGTAGCCCCCGCTCGCCGCAACTAGAGAAAGCCCACACGCAGCAGCGAAGACCCAATGCAGCCAAAAATAAATAAATATATCAAGAAAAGACGCTTAAAAAAAAAAAAGTCTTATAAAGTAAATCATGCTATTTTTTAAGGAAAACAGCAAGCTCAGCTGAAATAGCCCTATGCATTTATCCTGGGTTATTTCATTGCAGATTTTTGACCTAGAACATTTTTAATTAATTTGAATTTAGATTGAAAGCTTTGTTTCTGAAATCGCTTCCTTGTACTTTTCAGTGTCAGCCTTCCCTTGATTTCTGTCACCTCTTTGGTTTCATTTGCTGCTGATTCCAGAGAATCAGAGTAACCAAGGATCAAAAGTCTCTACCCTGTTTCCAAATGCAGCTCATCACTGACTCCCTTTTGCTAAAGAAATGATTGTTAGGCAGGAAAAAAAGGGAATAAAATCTCAACAAGGTAATGACTCACACCAGTTAGTACAAACTTTTACCCAGCAGAGCGAGCTGATTAAAATGAGACTTGTTATCTCCTAGTAGGAGGTGTAGGTAGAAAGATGGCAGTTGCCCTAATAAAATAGAATGTATTAAGTAGCTGAGTCTTGTAGAATCTGTTCTCCTGAAATATGCTCTCTGCATTCACAATATTAAAGGGAAGGTGCCCAGTGACATCCTAACTGAAGAAAATCAAAGCTAAATTTCAGATGCCTAAAGACAGTGAAGAGGAGGAATCTGGGTATATTCCGTTTTCAGAAAGGAGACCCTTTCCCTGTGAAGTGAGTCATGGGTGACTATGGGTGATTTTCTTATAAGTTAATATTAGGTCATCCTCACCGTCAGGAATACAGTAGTACTAGGTAGACTGTTTAATATGGATGAAACCCTCAGAAGGGCAAGCATATGCAACCTTCTGTGTAAATCGGGTAACCATTCTGGAAAGACAGGTCATAGACTTGCAATTCGCATAGATTAGGCTGAGGAAGCTGGTTCGGATCTAGGCTCGTAGTCGGAAGAGTAAGAATACGGAAGTTTGTAAACTTGCCAAATTCCTAAGTGTTTTTAGCTCTTTGGTGGCGGAGGGGAAGAGAGTTTTGTTCACAAACATATGGCCAAAGTTGATAAGATCTAATTATATGTTTGCAGCTGTTTTGAATCTGTAAATATCTGAAGTTGGTCAACATTATCGACGCATGACAAAGGCAGTATAAATAAAGGAAATTAGCTAAAAATTGAAACAACAACAACAATCCCTTTTGAAGGGAGGAAATTGGGGGCTGAGCTTTCTAAGTGTGACTTAAACAGGATAAAGATCGGAACAACACAGCTCTACACGCATAAAATAGTTTACACCTCGTGGACGGTTCTGGAACCAATTTTTGTGTACTGGAAACACTGACAAGAATCTCACCAGTTTGGATATAGTTTTAGCAAACATATTTTACCTGTGTTATTAAAGGATTACTTTGGTCACTTAGATCATTGAGATAAATCCATTCGTTACTGCATAATTCAACGCTTTACTCTCCAAATGTACTTCAGGTCAATCTACTTGTGGGAGACAGAGTAATGTCTCCCCATAGATGTGTACAACCAAAAAAAGAGAGACTTTGCAGATGTGATTAAAGTTAGAAACCTTTAGATGAAGAGACTATCTGGTTTATACAAGTGGGCCCAATTTCATCCCAAGCGTCTTTAAGGTGGAGAACCTTTGCATGTGTGGTCAGAGAGACGTGATGATGGAAGAAGGGTCAGAGAGGTGACATGGAAGGACTTGACTTGATTGGACTTGACCCATCAAACTAGTTAATGGTTTTGACAATGGAGGAAGGAAGCCATTTCTGGAATCTAGGAATGGCCCTAAGTTTAGAGCCATCAAGAAAATGGGACCCAATTTATCCCTCCCCCACCCCCAACTCTACTCAATATTCTGATGGCCTATATGGGAAAAGAATCTAAAAAAGAGGGGATATATGTGTATGTATAACTGATTCAGTTTGCTGTACACCTGAAACTAACACAACATTGTAAATCAAATATACGCCAAGAGAAATTTTTAAAAAAAGAAAGAAAATGGGACGTTGATCCTATAACCACACGAAACAGAAGTATGTGATCTACCATTAGCAAATGGGAGAGAGATGGTACATGCAAATTGGGTAAATAGGTGATATACACACATATGTATGTGTGTGTATATATATACAATATACATATATATGTGTATGTATGCATACGTGTATGTTTTAGGGAGAAGAGAAATGAATCTGAATAACATTTTTAAACCTCGATTATATACATATTAGCTTTATCATGTCTGCAGTATTTTATCAATTGAACACATTAAAGGCCCAAAGAAATGTCAATATGTTCTATGAAACACGTAACCAGGGTTCTCTAACTAAACGTACTATACCTAGAAGTTAATAAACTGGTAACAACTTCACCCCGAGTTTTTAGAAATGAGAAGATACTCGTAAATAACTCTCAGATCCCTGAGAAAATTAAAGCTCTGATGATCCGTTTAGTAACTAGCACCAGTTGGACCACTGTAGACTTCAGCCAAAGTTCAACCTCACAGCATTAAGTTGCTTCCATGATTATTGTCAATCACAGAGTGAAAACAAATCCATAGGCATTTATCTGCAGACACTAGGAAGAAGATAAGAAGGTGAAGGGTATAGAAAGAAACTCATGAATGTAAAATCCGAAATGAATGGTTTAGGTAGTATAAAAAATGGACTTGCTAAGGAAATCCCCCTTCTTTCACTTTTAGTGCACCAAAAAATATAAAATTTTAGGAACAAGAATGATGGTAAAACTACTGGTGAAGTACATCTTTAAGAAGTACAGGGAACAATGTGTAACTTCATTGGAAAATGCAGTTGGGCAGGATTATGGCCCAGAAAAAATAAGTTATATGAATTACATACCTCTCACATTAAAAATATGAAATGATATTAAACTTGGAAAATAAGAAACAGGAAAAAACATCGATAGAGGAAAAAGCAGCAGATACCAGATCAATTTTCCTCTAAAGGCACGAGCCTCAGTTTAATTTATAATGAAGTTGTACTAAGACCAGGGAGTGTATAACTTGTATACTACTTAAAACTTCCGTGCTTTGGAAAACAGTATTCAAGTCCTAGCCTCTCAAAGACAGAGGGCTTCACAAATACTGGGTTGGCCAAAAGGTTCGTTCTGAGTTTTCTGTAACAGCTTAAACCCAAACGAGCCTTTTGGCCAGCCCGATATTTTGACGTTACACATTTGAAAGACTGCTAAAATCCCTTTCAATTAATTTCATCTCCCTTCCACTAGTTTTTTTCCCTTCCAGATACCATAACCGCCCAAGCCCAGGTAAATACAGAAGGTGATATAGAGATACTCAGATACATGAAGGAAACCAACTCAGGAAAGCAAGCAACTTTTTTAGCCTTGACTCTGAGAGGTCATATCTTGTCCTTTACTATTGAATCAACATTCATTTATTGAATAACTACCAAAGTGTCTATAATGAACCGACACTGTTTTCAGTGCTAGAGGTAGGGTACTCCCCAAAGAGAACTAACTGGAAGAGTCTTTACATTGGATACACTTCCAGGAAAGAGTTGATTCTCTATTCTTAAATGAAGTTTCTGCAGAACCCTTATGTTCTATGATTGGGAACATGGAATTGCGGCTCAAAAACTGAACGATAAACATCAAAGTCATACTTATGCTAGTAGAATGTATAGTAATGAGAAGCACTGTGATCTCCCGTCAGCAAATGGGAGAGTCGGCACATGCAAATTAGGTCATTGGAAGCGTATAAAATGGGGGAAGGGAGCTATTTGCAAAGATGTGCATAGAGATGAGATGAAGGAACTAGGGATGCTCCTAGGGTATTAGGGGTCCATACACATACCGGAACAGGAAATCCAGCACCAGCACCTGAGTCCAGAGGAGTTAAGGTGAAGCTCCTGAAAGAAGCTTTGGTCTGCAGTGGATGGAGGTAGCCCACCTGTGGGAACAGGCCAGACAGAGAGCAATGGACCTCACTCCCTTCCCGCTCTCACATCCAATACTGTCAAACCCAACCGGAAGCCAGACAGCAACATAACCCATCAATGCGCAGTCTACCTGGCTCTGCCTCCCAGGGTATAAAACAAGTTGGTCAAAGGGGTAGAGAGTACATCTAGAGGAAAAGTCTATCCACAACAAAGAATTACTGGAATTGTATGTTTTTCCTAAAATGGGGAACCAGTGACTGTATATAGTATATTAAAGTACTGTAGAATGCTTCTAGTAACATAGTTAATATTTAATGATGTTTTTTGGAAAGACTACTATGCTCTCCCATTGCTTGGCCGCATGATAAGGAACTGGCTCATACATTTCTAAGTATTGGTCCTCAGACATAATCTCTAGAGCATGTCTTTCATACCAAGCTCATTTCTGACATCTGCAAGGCCTGGAGTAAGAGTAAAAAGGGAGGCCCACATTCCATGTGTCAAATATTTAAAAGTTATATATCAAGCTAACAAACTATTAAATATAACCTGTTATATTCTTGGCAAATATATCTTCATAATTATAAAATTGAAAGCTGTGTTTAAAGGTTTAGCTTTTATATGACTGAAGGTTGGCAAATTACCAAAGATAAGTAAATGCACTTATTACCGTGCCTGCTTTGTGTTCTCATAAGCCAGCAGCCTTCGGACGAATGATGAAGTGAAGGCATACACAATTCATAATTGATTGTATATTTTAATAACATTTATTTTCATTGTCTTGATTCTAGTAGAATCAGTTATTTATATAATCAATATTTTCACCAAATTGCTGTACTGTTGATAGATATGCTTTAAAGTTTCAAAATTAAAGTATACTAAATTATATTTTAGATGTGTGTTTAATTATTTAACAACTATTTTAGTAATGATAACTTTATATTAACATAATCAAAATACATTTTAAATAAAATTATTACACATTTCCAAAGGTTATTTTTCTCCTAAAATATTTATTAAAATTACAAAGTGAAAGACGATTTATAATTAGTAAATATCACTATTTAAATCAGAATCATTTAAACAAAGATGAAATTCAAATTTATATTTTGAAAATTTAAATCATGTGAATTTAATATTCAATGTCTATTTGGTAAAGAATCAGTTTTTGAGGTTCATAATTGCATCTAAGCTGTAGATATCTAGAGGTTCAAAGGTATTAATAGCGCCTAGAATTATGCAACTGTTATGACTATCTCCAACATCATGAATTGGAAAACACGAGAAGCAAGAAAATGGACGGCACTACTGAGAAAAAGATGTTTTAACCAATAATTTTTGCTCTCGTGCTGTCTCAAAAGGGAGATTGGATGAATTAAGTTGCCTTCTTAGTTTGTGAAGCGTTTCTGCCATTCACATCCTCTCCGTACCCTTAAGCAGCATCTGTCCCCTACGTCGGTCGTGGCCCAAACCAAAAGATCGAGACATTTGGACTCAGCGGACTTTTGCTATAAGAACAGAGTGCAGGAGGTGGGGGGGGCTCTGTCATGGAGGGCCTGAAACGTGCTAGTCGTGAGCATAGATGTTTCAGACTGGAAAGATTGCTGCACCTGCTGAGTACCAGCCCCTGAGTGAGGCCCCAGGTGTTCTCGAGTGAATTCTTGTGTGTCCCTGTACAGAGCCATTGGAAGCAGAGACTTAGCATGGGCCACACTTGCTCAGATCTAAGAGTGGTTCTGCTTGACCCTTAGGAAGAAAAGAAATAGGAACAGAGGTGAAAAGATGTGCATGCAAATACACATGACTGTATCCATCCATGCTTCCTAGAGGTGTTGACACTCTTTTTATTAGCACGTGCATGCAGGTGTACCTGACAAATATGCATAACTCTGCAGATATAAATCCTATTAGATAATTCTTGCAATATAAGAAAGATGGTAACTATGCAATGAGTTTCCATCTCAAGCACGTTCCTGATTCAGTTCAATTAGTGAAGGTCTTAAAGGGATGTTAGAAGTAGTAATGCATGTAAACAGTAATTCCTAATTTGCGCCTGGAGCGTAAGGTTCGTTTCCTGCCTATGAAGTTATAAGTGATCTTATTTGAGAAGGAAAATCGATTCATTAAGCACTGAAGGAAAGATTTTGCCACTGCAAAGCTTTTTTCTTTCTTTCTTTCTTTTTTTTTTAAACTAGAATTGCATTCTCCAAATTTAGAACTTAAAATTCTTATGTTTAGAGTTACAAGTGAAAATCTGTGTCTCACAGTGTTCAAATTAGTTTACTCTAAGCCAAGTGAGTTTCTTGTTTTTGTTTTTTAGGAAAAAAGCTACAAATGTTGGCAGGAGAATCTTAGTCGTCTCTCTTCCTCTCAGAGAGAACTCTTCTAAATTACTTAAAAATAAATGAGCTCAGGTATATATGTTTCAATTTTTAAAAAATTATAGGTTATAAATACAAACATTTTAGTCTTAGTAAGTCTCCAACTCTGAAAAAAATTGGTAATTTCCTGAAATTGAAGTAAAACCATAGTCTTTCATCTTTTCTATAAACTACAGAAAAGAATACAGGGTAATTTCTTCTCTTGAAAAAAAAAAGAAATTACAAGATGTACCACTAAACAATGATTTTATGTATATATAAAATAATCAGTTCCTTAGCTGTGGCAAGGAATTCACTTAATCTGGAATCCCACATATGAGTAGTTAAAAAATGTACTTTTGGTTTAGAAGGTCATTTAGGGATCTGAGGGTGACCCACATGTCCTATTAAAACTCTTTCCCTGGTTTTACTCCTTTTTTTATGAGAAAAATTAAGCTAAAGGAAAATAGAACCAATATGATGTAAATTGTAATCTATAAATCTCAGTCTTTTTGGTGATGGTGGCACAAAGCATAAATTACACTCACGAATGAAGACAGTTGGAACAAAAGTTCAGAGTTGTTTTACTACACAGAGTTCATGACCAGGAGCTGTTCACAATCCCTCGATTATGTAATAGAGGTGGGGTACAGAAAAGAGAGGAGAGAAAGAGAAGTCTTACGGTGGGTTTCCCTTCTGACAAATCAACCGTCCTACACTTCTGGGCATTTATATGTAGAGAGCATTGCTGCTAATAACACAGACTCCTGTTGATAGAAACAGATCCCTAGGGTTTCAAAATGAACCCAGTGGTACTTGACAGTGTAGAACAAGGCTCCCTGTCAGCAGCTGGGCATATGTGTGATTCCAATAGACACTGGCATTTAGAGTAAATCAAGTTTGAATTTAAGAATTATAACTGTGCTAATTATGGTAGGGTTTTTTGGTAGGGCTTGTATGGTTTCTTTTCCACGTTAATTCTTTATAAGTGGTATTTACTATCAGTTTTGAAAACTGGCAATCTACCGGCCAAATTTGTCCAGTATTCCAATTTTGTCTTGCTGTTACTCAGCTTTAAAAAAAAAAAAAAAAAAAGAATCGAAATGCCTTTAGATAGTGCTACAGTCCTTATTTTACAATACTATTCTCATTGGTTATTTCTAGAATTTAAAAAAAAATTGGTGAGTTTTTTTCTCTACCATTTCCTCTATTCTCTTTATCTATCTATCTATGATTCTCTCTCTCATGTTCTGAATGGCTATTTTTTAATCCTTTTTTTAGGGTTAAATAATTGTTGATTTAAAATTTTTTATTAAAGTATAGTTGATTTACAATGTTGTGTCAGTTTCAGGTGTACAGCGAAGTGATTCAGTTATACATTTTATATATATATATATATTCGTTTTCAGATTCTTTTCCCTTATGAGTTGTTATAAAACATCGAGTTTAGTTCCCTGTTCTATATAGTAGGTCCTTGTTGGTCATCTACTTTATATACAGTAGTGTATACCGGTTAATCCCTAACTCCTAATTTATCCTTTCCCCACTTCCCCTTTGGAAACTGTAAGTCTGTTTACTATGCCTGTAAGTCTGTTTCTGTTTTGTAAGTAAGTTCATTTGTATCAGGGTTTTTGTTTTGTTCTGTTTTGTCTTTCTCTGTCTGGCTTACTTCACTTAGCATGATAACCTCTAGGTCCATCCATGTTGCTGCAAATGGCATTATTTCATTCTTTTTTATGGCTGAGTAATATTCCATTGTATATATGTACCACATCTTCTTTATCCAGTCATCTGTCGATGGACATTTAGGTTGCTTCCATGTCTTGGCTATTGTAAATAGTGCTCCAGTGAACACTGGGGTGCATGTATCTTTTCAGATTGTAGTTTTCTCCAGATATATGCCCAGGAGTGGGATTACAGCTTCACATGGTAGCTCTGTTTTTGGTTAAAAACATCCTTTGTACCTGTCCTGCATTATGGATGAAATTAGCAGTACTGTCCTTCAATTCTCTGATTTTCTCTTTGAAAATATCTATTTCAGAGTACACCATCCATTGAATCTTCTGTTTAATGACCACAGTTTTTATTTTCCTGATTTCAAATTGCTTATTTTTTATAGAGATCTCTTCTTGTTTTATTGATGCCCTATTTTTTTTTTCAAAAAATGTTTGTGCTTATTATTTTACTTCATCTCTACAGGAATCCTGTTTTATTTGGGTTGGACTCATCCAGGTCCTGGATTTATACTGGAGGTTGAGCTACTTTACTACAGTGATAGTGGACCTATTACAGATTGTGGGGATAAACCAGTAGGGAATTAGGCCCAGTGTATGGACCCTGAGGCAATCCCAGCTTTCCTCCGAAATATACTGAGCCATGTATACTATAACTCTTACGTTGACTGCTTTTAGGTCATGGTTACACTCTAGGCGTCAAAGGTCCCATCTTCCTTTGTCCTGATGCTCACTTCCTTCCCTTTTGTACATGTTGTTTTTTTTTTTTTCTTTTTTTTTTTGCGGTACGCGGGCCTCTCACTATTGCGGCCTCTCCCGTTGTGGAGCACAGGCTCCGGACGCTCAGGCTCAGCAGCCATGGCTCACGGGCCCAGCCGCTCTGTGGCGTGTGCGATATTCCCGGACCGGGGCACGAACCCGTGTCCCCTGCATCGGCAGGCGGACTCTCAACCACTGTGCCACCAGGGAAGCCCCTGTACGTGTTAACTCGTCAAATATTTGAAGGTTACATCTCTTCTACTTCACCTTTTCTTTAAGCCCTTGCTAGTTTTTTCCTCATTCTCCATGTGGTAATTTCTGGTCCAACTGCTCTCCTTTGGAACCATTTTAGTATGTTTGTATATTGTAGGTTCCAGAGACATTACACATGAACCCCGAAAAAAAATCCTATTGGCAAACATGTGGAGTTATTATAAATACTATATTTGTAAAATGTGAAAGAACATACAGTACGTTAATAAAATATTCCAGATGTGATTTAATTGATAAAAGTGTTGGATGTTGATTAGAAGGAGGCTTAGAGCAGGCTAAACTTAGTACCTGTGACCTCAGGCTTCATGATATGTGGGCAGAACCCGCTTATCAGAAATGTCAGCACCTTCAGGGTTTCATTCTACAAATGAACAAACCTGAAGTCCAAGCCAGTTCATTAGTGACAAAGCCAGAACCAGATCGAACGCCTGCTGGATCTGAATCATTGTTTAAGAGCAGATAAATTAGGTTTAATGCTCTATATTCAGATAAGATGTCCATTTTGCATAGATTTCAAAGGACATTATGACAAAACGTGCTGTTTGGTGTTGGACCTTCTAAATTTTCACATCTTTATCACGACCCCCAAAATATGATTTAGATTTTCTTCTGTTAGCAAATAATGTTTGAAACCAGTATCTTCATTCCATGTCTGATATTCACCCTGGAGTCATCAGAAATGAGAGATGGATTAGAGGTTGGAGATGGCTTGAAAGGCTAACTTATACATTTTTGTTGGTGTTAACCATTCACACATACATAAAAAGCTTAAACGCTAAAGGTCTTGGAGTAGGATGTCAAAAATAGGGTCGATATAAAAAGTGTCATCAAATGCCACGTCTGTGACATATAAAATATGTCAAAATAATTTTAATAATTAAAATATTGATAATTCACCAAATAAGTTTTTAAAATAATGAAACCTATTTAGTGTGGAAATACAAATTAAAATCACCATGGGATTCCACTACGCATACCTTCCAGAATGGCTAAAATGAAAAAAAATAAATTAGAAGTTTAGATAAAATTCCCTTGTGGAAGAAGAATGAAAGTATGACTCAAAGGAGAAAACGTCCTCTCATATTTCTGGGCATTGAAAACCTGGTTCATGTACTGAGTAGACAACGATGCTTACCAAATACCTTTGGAGTTTAGATTCTGTAGATAAAATTGAAAGAATGGGGTTAGGGTATTAAAATATCAATATTTACAATACACTAAAAATACAGTCTATAGCACTACTTAAACTTTAGATGAAAACTTCCACATATCAACATGTCTACTTAAAAATGTGAGAGAGAATTCATAGTTCTTGAAAATTGTTTAAAATGATACTTGAGCAAATAATTCTAGTTGAGGTTAGAGTGTCGGTGATGTAGCTAGTGAAACCTTTGCCTTTTACTCTGAAACGTTGGCCTCCTTCTTAATCATGTCTGCATCAGCAATTACAGCCTATCAGCTGCCTGTTTGAACCATGCGGGCAGATGTCCTTGAATGCCGGAAGAGACCTCCTTGGTATTTTATTGGCAATAACTCAAAACTTATTAAAATCCAGATGGAGAGGGACCTGAACATATTTAAGCCCATATACCCAACTGGGTACTGCGCTATTTAATTGCTTGCATTTAAACCGTAATTCCCTTTTCTTGTTCTACTCTGATTTTTTCCAAAGTGTTTATATAATCTTTCAGTTGATGCCTCCCATATTATCTTTTTTTTTTTTTTGCGGTATGCGGGCCTCTCACTGTCGTGGCCTCTCCCGTTGCGGAGCACAGGCTCCGGACGCACAGGCTCAGCGGCCATGGCTCACGGGCCCAGCCGCTCCGCGGCATGTGGGATATTCCCGGACCGGGGCACGAACCCGTGTCCCCTGCATCGGCAGGTGGACTCTCAACCACACTGGGCCACCAGGGAAACTCTGTATTTGCCTTTCACCGGTTGCTCTACATCCTGGCCGAGAGTGGGTATTGAGAGTCTTTTCCAGAAAAATATGCATGTTCTGGCGGGCCATTAGTGGTATCTCAGTTGGGATTTAATGTATCTTTCCCCCATGAATAAGAAAGTTAACGGTATCTTCATATATGTAATTTAACATCCTCTTTTGTGCCGTGACTGTTCCAAGCTCTTACCCATTTTGCTTTGGATTTTTCTGTCTTTTCCTTATTGATTTCTAGGAGTGGTTTATAATTTGTCTCACATTCCACATTCTGCCCAGGCGTGTTGTCGAGCACTCAAGGGAGATTACGGGGAATAAAATTAAATGGTGGAATAAGGGTGATACAATATAATACATCCACATGGAGATTTCCAAAATTTCAATACAAATTTCCATTCATTTCAAAATTCATAAGGAGATGTGAAAGCCCAAATATTGCATAAAGTCCATAACTGGTGGGTCAGTGTCCAAATACATTAATATGAAACTAAAGATCATCTTATGGCCGGAAAGTTTTCTTTTACTAGGAAGATAAAGAAGGGGTCCCCTAGATGCTGCAGCAGGGGATTTCTTCATCTCAAATGAGTAGAGTTTTTTCAGTGCTCCAGAGGTTTGCTTAGTTTAATTCAGCGTTCTCTGAGTCCATAGATGAGTTCACAGCCCCAAATGAAAGCTCACAGAATATAGTAAACAAGCTGACTTGCAGTCCTAGAGCAGTCGGCATCCTGATAAACCAAATGAAATTATTTTATCAGACGCCTGTGGTCCAGCACCATAGAAAAGACTCGCATTTGAGGGACATGGAAAAAAAAATCTAAGTTTCCGGTTCTTCAGGGTGACCCAAGACACAGACGATAACAGTTGTCGCGTTTTCATGAGTTGGAATTAAATCGCACTGGGAGACATCTATTCTTCTGTTAATTAGTACACGTGTGTACTAATTAGTCCATGCACACTGTTTTCTTGCTTAGAAGAGCAGTTATATAAAATAACATAGCTCAAATATAATAGGTGGCAGACAGTAAGTTTCTTATATATGTGTTCACTAATGACTCTATAAGGAAGGTGGGTGTACTCATCAAGGTTCTCCAGAGAAGCAGACCAAGAGGATACATATAAATATAGATAGATAAGAGGAGATTTATGATGGGAATTGCCTCATGAAATGACGAAGGTGAGAAGAGCCAAGAGATGTTGTCTACAAGCTAGAGAACCAGGAAAGCCGAGAGTGTAATTCAGTTTGATGGCCTGTGAACTGGGGGATGGGGTAGGGGGTCGGGGTGGGGTGCTGGTGTAAGTCCTGATCCTGGAGTCCAAAGGCCCAAGAACCACGACCTCTGATGTCTGAGGGCAGGAGAGATGGATGATCCCGCTCCAGAAGAGAGAGTGAGGATTCACCCTTCCTCTGCCTTCGCCTCTGACCACCTGCTTTGTTCAGTTCATCAATTCAGATGCTAATCTCCTCTGGAAATACTCTCACCAACACACCCGGAAATCATGTTTTACCAATGATCTGGGCATCCTTCAGTCCACTTGAAATCATCACAGGGGTACCATTATTATCAGCCCTATTTTATGAATATGGAAACTGCAGTGTAGGTTGGTTAAGATATTCACCCAAGTCTACGAAGCTGATGGGCAGTTCTGGCCGCCCCAGGAGACGGGTTTTAACTGAGGTGGCCTTTTTCCACTTTCCCTCGAAGCCGCCTTCCTGACGCCGTGATGCTGTGCTGTGTTTGTTTCTCTAGGGACACAGAGCTTGTTTCCTCCCTGGAGCAGGCGTTTTTAGATCTGTGCCACAATACCCAGGGTCCTATATTTTCTGTGTATCTTCAAGCCCAGGAAACATACTTGAAGCAAGTTGAAGCAAAAGCTTTCTCTCATTGCCACAGTCCGTTTGGCCAGAGAAAAACTACCCTCATGGATTCCTGAAGCCAGGCGGCTGGCCAGCAGCTTTCATCCCTAGAGCCTTTTGGGAGCCAGTAGTTCTGGCGTATGTGTTATAAAACACTGGCTGTCCTCACCTTTTGAATATTCTGGGCCTTGAAAGCATGTCTCCCTGCTATGTCTTTCTCTGTGGAGGTGGTTTATGTTCTTTTCTATTTAGTGATAAGCCAAGCAGGCTAGGTTCCTTCTTTCAAATTCATCCTTTCTCTCTTGAGCTCTCAGGAGGGAATAGAGAGTGGGCCAAGATATTTCATATAAATGTCTCTTGTTAAAAAAACAAAACAAAAACGAAGACTGTAGGTCTGTATGTATAGAGATACACATTGGTTAAGATGCCTAATTCCAAATGCCAGAAGGAGACAGGGTGGGTGGCTGCAAGGTGGTGCTAGGTTGAAGGTTTTTGTTTTAATACTAGAAAAATGACAATGCATAAGAGCAAATGGAAATGAATCAGTGGACAGAGAAAGGTTGATCATACAACTGAGAGAAGAGAAAATTGGTCAAGTAAGTGTCCTACAAGGGTGAGAGGTGAGGAGGGAACGACAGATAAGTGGATCCAGCTCTTGCACTTGTCAGAAGGGAAGGAGGAGATGGGGATGGCCCAGGGAAGGTTCACACGTATGTGGATTTTTGTAGCAGGTGGAGGCAAGAGGAGAGGTTTTCCATTTTAGGGCTTCTGATTTGTCTGTAAAGCAGCAGGTGAAATCGTCCTCCTCGGGGAAAAGGGCAGGGCTGGCAGAATTGGGAAGTATCACAAAGTTAAAAAAGAAATCCATTCCAACCGCAAAGAGCGAGTTAACCTGAGAAACCCAAACAGAACTTAGCATGAAAAATGTTAGAAAATTGTAGGCTGCTTGCAGAGTATGTACGCCGTTATGTAACCTGTACCCACTATTTGACTGAGTTTTAATTAACTTCATTGCAAGTTTTCAATGCGTCACCTATCAATTCTTTATCTTTTAATGCCGTCTTCTGTTTCTTTGATAGCAGATGCTGGGAGATCTATTAGATCATTCTGGAATATAAAATTCTGTGTGTACAATAGAACTAATTATCTTAGAAAAAAGAAAGCATACCCAGTGATGGATGCCAGTGGCTGGTGAAGCCATCTGTCTAAGGCAATAAGAAAGTATTCTTTTCTTTGGCTGAAAAATCTTCCCCTACCCTTCTTTCTCTCCTAGAGTCAATTTCAGATGAAGAGAATCTGCCCTTTATAGTTGGGATCTGATTCAAAAATGTGTTTCACTGGTCTCAACCTGAGGTGTCATATCTATACCTAATTGGGCAAGCTTGAGCTAAGTTCTGAGAAACCGTTTTTAAAGAGCAAAAATACAGAGAAACAACCAGCGGCGTGGAGGGGGGAGGTTCTGCCTTTCCGCCGCTTGCCTTGTCCCCCTGAGAAGTGGGCCCACTGGACCACGAGCTGGAACTAACTTCAGTCTGCCAGCTCCCCGGGGGGTGTCTTCCTTTCCATCTACAACAGATACATGGTGGATGTCACCCTGAGCTGTGCTTTCTAAGAGTTCAGGCTGCTCTCCTTTTAAGGGGAAGTTGGGGAGGGGGTGAGGCTAGGGGCGGGGAGGGAAGAAAAAAAATCCCATCATGTCATCCAACAGGTGAAGCCTAAAAATTTCATTGGAAAAAGTTATGGAAGAGGTAACAGCTGCAGGGCTGTTTGGAGAAAGTCACCAGAGTAGTTTCCATTTGGCATCTGTTTCATCTGCAAAAGACTTTTCTTTTTAAATAAGGCTTGAGCTGAAAGCCCACTTTATTTAGGAGATGTTAAGTCCCGGGATACCAAGGGCTTTGCAAGCTGCCAACATACCCAGCCCCTTTCTCACTCCCTTCCCCTCACACCAGCCCATCACTGTTTTGCTTGGTGGAAAAAAAAAAAAAAAAAAAAAAAAAAAAAAGAACATCCAGAGATTTAAATAGCTCTAATGCAAGGTGAAAATCTTCAAGCCATACATGCCCTCTGTCCTCCTCAATGAGAAGTGTCAACCAGAAATACATTGGACTGGATGGGAAAGGTGAAATAATGTACCTTTGTAGTCAACACACAGGGCCGTGTACACAGTAGATATTCAATCAGCTTCCGTGTTTTGGAATACATACATAAAAAACAACTAAGCAACCCCTTATCTTGTATGACTAGGAGGAAAGAACCAAGCCAGTTTGCAAAAGTAAGATAATGTTCTGGGGCCTCAGGGTAATATTGACCTGAATGTGAAAGGTGATGGAACAGCATATTGGATGATCTCTTCCGAAAGAGGATGTTACGAAAGAAGGACCTGGCTTCAAAATTCAATATACAGAAACAAACTCAAGCTTGATGCAGTAGGAGGTCATCAGCACAAAACTAGGCCACAAAAGAACAAGAACGTACTTAAAGAGCTCGGGCCCATCTGAGAAACATTTACTACCCTATAATTTTCAGAATCCACGAAAGGCAAAATACATCTCACTAACTTAGGTAACATAGAGAAATGTAGATATCTTTTTTACAGAAGTGAACTAGTTTGATGATTATCTTCAATCAACTTTAAAATTTCTTTTTCACTTGATATCTGAGGTAGCACAATGATAAATGCCTTACTGGATCTTGGTTAGACACACGTAATCTTTTATTATTGCTAAAACCGTGGGGAGATACAACAGCGAGAGGGTAAGGTTAATCAGAGAGAAAACTCCATCAGATAGGATATGATATGTACATTGACTTAGAATCCTCAGAGTCATTATTTCTTCTTGAAACACGAGTTGATTTACAGGTATCCTGAACAGGATTCGCTACCCTAGGGATATTAGAAATATTCACATTCTTCCTCCTCCAATAATTTCAAGTTTCTTCCTCCTCCAATAATTTCAAGTTTCAGCACAGCTGAAACTTGAGTTAGGGTCATCGAGATGCTTCGTCACTTTAGCCAGCAGAACGAAATAAACTCACTCCTCTGGTCTGCTTCTAAACCTAACAGATGTCCTCCTTGCCTTGCTAGGATCATAACTCTGGGTCAGTGAGACCCAGAAAGTAAGACCGAGAAAGAAGAAAAATGAATGGCTAGTAATTCTTCCTTTATTCAGTACTTACGGGCCTACAGCCAGCTTATTGAAAAATAATGATCAATATCAGATAGAAAGCTATTTTTCAGAATTCCTCCTGGGAAGAATATTCTATTTGTTTAGAAAATGTGTTTTGATAAGTTGTCTAGAGCTGTCAGACTGCAATTGCATGCTAAAGTAAAAAGAAAACCGGCAGCTGAGAAATATTCAGAGGAGAGCAATGGTCCTTCCTCTGTGTGGCCACCCTATTCTGGGGCGCAGAGCCCTGCTTCTCAAACCTCACAGGGCATAGGAAACACCTGGGCATCTGTTAAGCATATTCTGATTCAGCGCGGCTGTGGTAGACCCAGCAATCTTAATTTCTAGAAAGCTCTTGGGTGATGTGGATGGTCACTGGATAGCCACTTTGTAGAAAGCATTGATTTAATTTTTCTCTGTGCATTTTGGAGTAGACACTGGAAGAGAGTTGTTGTCCTGTGTAACAGAGAACCTATCCTGTGTACCAGAAAAGATCGAAGTCAGAGTCATTTAGGTGATGCCCACCATAGCAGAAGGATTGAAGAGGCACCACGGGGCCACAGAGGCCACTAACATTGTTAGAAGCTGCTGCTCTGAGGGATGCAATGGAAAATCCTCCATCGCTCATAAAATACATTCAATAACGTGATGCCGGCAAAACTAAGAGGTTCTCAGTTTTGCATCCAGGTAGGCCTGGGAGAAACCAAGGATGCGAAAGTAGGAAGCTAAAAAGCCAATGACATCTGAGTGACAAAAACAAAAAAGCTGATATTTATTGAGCATTTATCTGTGTCAGTCATCTTCTACCATTATAATTGCTATTCTACATACAAGAAAACCTAAGGCATGCAGAGGGTGAGCCGACACTCAGGGTTTCTCTTACCTACAAAGCCCAGTGACTCCATTCAGTCACTCAAGAGTTGAAGTATATTTTTTCATTTTCAACCTGAATGAGAGAAAATCAATCTCTCCTCCCCTCCCTTCCCCCTCCCTCCTTCCCACCCTTTCTCGGTCTATCTCTGTCTCCCTCCCAATAATTTAAGAGGAAAGTAAGAATCCTGAGAGCTGCTTTTTAATTCCTATTCCATCTCCTTATATAATGTCTTGATTTTCTTCCTTTTTTAAAAAATTATTTATGTTTGCCTTGGGTCTTCGTTGCTGCGCGTGGGTTTTTCTCTAGTTGCGGCGAGCGGGGACTACTCTTCATTGTGGTGCAAGGGCTTCTCATTGTGGTGGCTTCTCTTGTTGCGGAGTACGGGCTCTAGGCACGTGGGCTTCAGTACTTGTGGCTCACAGGCTCTAGAACGCCGGCTCAGTAGTTGTGGCGCACAGGCTTAGTTGCTCCGCGGCGCGTGGGATCTTCCCGGGCCAGGGCTCGAACCCGTGTGCCTGCATCGGCAGGTGGATTCTTAACCACTGCACCACCAGGGAAGCCCTGTTCCTCTTTTTTATAGTCACAGCTTCAAACTGTATTAGCACACCTTCATTCTGAGTTAACTCATACTTTAACTCACAAGAGTCACAAGGCTCTTAAAGTGAAATAAATCAAAGTGATCATAAAGGAATTATAGCATGTTTTATAGATGAATTTCCTTTTTAAAAATTATAGCTACCTCTCAGCAGAAGAAATAGAATATTACCAAGAGCTTTGAAGCTCCCGAATACCCTTCTCTGAAAGGGGACCGCTACCCTGAATCTTGTATGCATCAGTCTCTTGCTTTTCTTTGTAACTTGAAAATAAATGTGTGTGTCCCTAAAATAGGGGTTTTGCATTTTTGAATTGTATATAAATGCTGCATTAGATATTTTCTCCTGCAGTTTTTTTTTTCCCAATCTATGTTATGTTTGTAAGATTCACTGATATCAACTTGTGTCGGTTGGAGTCCATTTTTTCCACCACTGAATAACAAGGCATTGTATGACTATAATAATTGATTGGTCCACTTGCTATCAGAGGTCATGAACTGGTTTCCCTGTTATTCTGCTTTTGTTATTACAAAAATTTTTTTTTAATCCGTGAGTTCTACAACCTTATCTTGTCTATACTTTCCATGTTATATCTACACCCACCTGACTTTAGTTTGAGTTCTCTTTTTTGGCTGCATCACCTGGGGCGTATTTTTAAAACCCCATGCCCACATCACTCTCTGGACCACTTGTGTCGGCATCTCTGAGGGTGGGCCTCAGGCATCAGTAGAGTGTAAGATTTTCCAGGTGCTGACAATGGGCAGACAAGGTTGCGTAACATTGTGTTAATTCCACCTCATTTGAATGGAAGAATTGCTTTCCTGGTCCCAGCTGCATTCAATATAATTTCCCAACAACCTTTCCTCAAATCAGGAGCTAAAATGTTCCCAAACAGGGAACTTTATCCTCATTAGCTGATTTTCTTTTCCCAAGTTCCATGGTTTGAGAGCCATCTATTTGCTTATGTCAGATGTGCCCAGGGGTGACATAATTGCCTAATAAACCTCTAAGCAGTGGCTTCTTGAGGAAGCCTTGTTGATTCATGGCATGATCTGGGTAACTTTGCAAAACAGCGCTCTTGTTTACCCAGAGCCCAAAGGTTAAAATCCAAAATTCGATCCAATCCTTTAAAAATCTGCTTTGGGAGAAAAAAAAATCCACAGCATTTTGCTCTGAAGTCAAGAACGATTAAACCCAGAGTCATGTGATCTGCACTGATCCTTTGCAAACCACAGCTATACCATCCTTTTCCAGGAAATATGTTCTTTTGGCCACTAGCCATTTCTTAAAGCAGAACCCTTGGTGGAGGATGAGTCAATAGGGTAAATGGTGACTCGGGCTCCAAAGAAAACAGAGAATGAGTTGATTTAATGCCTCGAGAAGTAGCTTGTTACCCAATTATGCAAAATGTAGCTTGATATCCGAGAAAACCATTATCCGGCATGATCCGTGAGTTGGAGCTAAACTGCTCATTACCCCAGTGGGACAGCATTAAATAAAGAGCTGTTATTCATTCTTTAGAGAGTTGATAATAACAACACAGAGGTAATTTGGAGCAGTAAGCAACCAATATACTCTAACAGCACTGCAAGTCAGCTGGCTAGGCCCTCTATCCTGTGGCATGAGGGTTTCATTAATGCTTCTTGTCAGCCATGGCATATGTTTTCCCAGAAGGCTGCATGTCCAGGAATCACTGGTATTGAGAGTTGCACTCATCCCTTCTATCTATCTAAACTCTTTCTTCTTGACTTCCAAGCCAATCTTTTTAAAGTCATTTTTTGTACTCTCTTATTTTTCCAAGAATAAAAATTATGGGAAAACAACCTGCTTAAAAATATAATTAAGACCTAAATGATATCTACATTGATATCTATTATTTGTATGTGAAGTTTACAGAATATTTAGCCCATAATGAACCTCATACCCAGACAAGGAGCTTAGTCAGGCAACAGATTTTATGTTGATTATTATTTAGTATTAATGAAACAGTAATTAGACTTCTTGGTCAAGTGACTATGTTTTTATTCTTTAAATTCTCTCAGATATGGAGGTTTGCAGAGACTAGATAAAGGATGCTTAGTAAAGTTTTCTAATTTCTGCAGTCAGAATGGAATATTGCCTTTGCCTATGTTCTCTGTGGACCTATTTGTAACATCAGAAACTTAGATAAACCTATAAATGAATATTATCCCCAGTACCTGCCACCCCAGTCTTAATCAGTGGTGTGGTGAAAGAACCACTCAGAACTGTTTATCTCAACTGGCCATTTAAGTTTAATAGTAAAAGACTGGTTAATGATAACAATGTACTGTAAATCCTTCAGAAGGAAAAGAGAATGTTTTGTGGACCATTTGTTTTGTGTGTGGCAGTTTTAAGTTATTAGTTTTTAAAAGCAGTACTTTTTAATGGAAACCACTTGACCAAAAATCTGTCACAGAATTTGAGACCCATTAAAAACAAAGTTTAATGAGGGAAAAAAAAAAAAAAAAAGAAACTTAGATGAGCCTAGATTAAAGGCACACTTACGGGCCTAAATCTATTCTTGGGCAGAGGAATTTTGAACCATTTCTATACACTCCAAAATATTAAGTCCTTGATGGTTGTATACTGACAGAGAAGAAGAAAAATAAAAATAACTTAGAAGAGGTAAGACTGAGAGGTTTTGTTTGCTTATTTGTTTTTCCATGATGAAAATTAAACAGGTTGATTATAAACATTCTGGTGTTATAAGAAACATTGGTAGGCATCACAGTTTTTCTTCCTTCTTACATATCTGAATGCCTCAGAACTTTCAAGAAAGATTCAGCATAATCGCCTGTGTGTTCCCTATACTTGGGTGAAGGATAATAAGAAAAAGCCGTGTATTAGATGTATAATATTCATATAATTTAATTATCCAAGAGACGGTTACATAGAGATATATAAGCTGTAATATTTGTTGAGGTCATTTATCCACATAGGAGGTAGACAATTGAAATATATATATATGAATATATATATAAATGTATATATATGTGTGTGTGTGTGTGTGTGTATACGTATATTTATACATGGCGGTAGAAGGAAAACAGTCAAATAAAGAAATCAAAGAAAGAGGGGCAATACCTATGCACTAATTTTTCTTTCCTCCTTTTTCTTTATATATTTCTTTATTAATTTTCTTTGTAAGTATTTTCTGCTTTAAACTGTTGGTAGAGAACCATAACAGATATTCCAGCCCCCAGCAGTTTATTTATAGGCATTAAGACTAAAGGAATGCCTACCCACATTTTTATCTGGAGGCTTTAGAATTTAAACTTCTACTCCTGGACATAATTTCTATGTAAAATGAGCACAACAGCAAATCACGTTTGTGTTCAGGGTTTTTCCATTCAGTTTTTCTGGATATCTGCCTCTCTGTTGCCATTCAGTAAGAGCTGTATGAACACATCATTTTAATAATATTTTATTTACTCCATGTATACCATGTGATCTAAATTCTTCTGGGAAGATGAATAATAAGTACAGGCTATTATTACAGATTTAGCTTCATATTTTGAGATTAGCTATTGTTAAATTATGTTTACTGATGTAGTCAAATGGCAGAAGTTATAAATTATAGCAAGTCAGATTACTGTCTTATTGCTTGCATCCAGCTAGCTTCACTGAATAGGAGAACATACATGGCGCATAAGGTCGCCAGGTTCAATCCATGTATATGCCCCAAATTTTGTTCTCTCTGGCTGGTGGCTTACCCCTCACCCCTGCTGGCTGCCTCTCAGATGCAGCCTTTGTTTTCTAAGAGGGTCTAAGAGAGTGAATGTAGATGAAGCAACACACACACGCACACAAACTCCCCTTAAATTAGGTATATTATCTGATGGCTGATCAGAGTTATGATCCATTTATTGATATACAGGACAGCATTATTAGTATGTGTCATGCACCATTGCTTTAATAAACACACTCCATTAAGAACAGAATCCAGCAGACCCTTTTAATTTGCCATCCTTGGGCGTTCAAAGACACCTTATGGAAACCTGTACGTATTCTTTTAAAGCAAAATAATATGGAAAACTGAGAGTGATTCCAACAAAGTACATCGATCCTGGCACCAGCACGTGTGAGTGTTGCTCTGGCTCTTACTGATATCATGACCCAGAGCCATGCTGTTTTCTCTTTCCTTCTTTTCTTCCTTCCCATCTCTCTCTTACTCTCTCATTTTCTCTTTTCCCCTAGTGCTTACTACTAGCAGTTAATAACAATAGCAAACACTTACATATTACGTTTCGGGCATTGTTCTGAGGCTGTCCACACATTGTGATGACAGAGCCTCAAGATACTACCTCTGAGTAGGTATTGGTATTATCTTTACAGCCGAGGAAGGCAAGGTCCTGGCAAAGTGACATTCTTACTGTTTGATTGCTAGCTAGTGTCAGAGCTTGAATTTGAACTCACGCCAGCTGATTTTGTCTGCAGCCCGTGCTCTTCACCCTTACACTTTCCTGGATGAGAGATTAGGCAGAAGCACAAAATTAAAGTATACTTCTAATTAATTTAAAAGAAGATTTGGAATAAAAATCCTGCTTGAATTGCTGACAGATATGTTTTAAATTATGTGTCTTATACTGTTATTTCAAAAACGTGCAGTAATTTCTAACTCTACCATATTAAATATAGATAGTAATTGCTAAGAGTGTTTCCTGCTAGACCTACTTTAGATAATAATTTTAAGACTATGTTCCCTGTTGACATGTCCATAAATGTTCTTAACACAGACTTTAAACGTTAAGAAGTCTTTGTGGTGGAGATCAAACATCTCACTGCTATGTGTCCTAACTTGAAAAATGTTCCCTCCGCATAGAGTACCAAGGTAAATATGAACCTCGCCTTTCTGAATTTTCGCAATTTCTTAATTAGCAAGATCCAAATAAGTGAGACTTACTTTGTCATTTTGCTATTAACGCTTTGGGGAGATCAAAATGCATCAGATAAATTACTTATAAAATTCAACAGTCTCCAGTTATCTGGAGAAGCAAACAAACATTGAGCTTTAATGATGAGTTCTAGGTAGACTTCGTAATGTTTGAGTGGTGTTTTGTACTGCTGTGTATCACTTGTCACGCATGTGATAAAGCAGTATGCTTTATATGTGGCGGACGGCCAACAGCTGTCAGAGGATCTCTTACTGCATCTGTATAATGAAATGTGATGGCCATGTGAAACAGCATTCCGTTTTTTTTATCCATAAGTTAATAGTATCACGTGTAATGAAAATTTATTTATTCCTTTTCTGTCCCATGTATCTTGGAATCACAAAACCACTTATTATCCGGGAGGTATTGGTCTTTGAAGTCCATATAATTACAGGAGAAGTTTCACTCACTCAACTTTGGTCAGTTGTATGCATGATAGCAGATTATTATAATTTTCTTTAATGAGCAGAGTGAAAAAAGTAGCTTGGAGAATAGTTTCTGGTCTTAGGGACCATTGTCAATGTTCCAGCATGGTAATTGAATGTCTCTTGAAATGTTATATGCCAAAATGATTAAGTATCATTACGCGGGGAAAGTTTTATACAAAGGCAAATGCCACAACCGATCGTGCTCACTTGATTACAATGAAAGCGAATACGCTTTAAAAGCACTCAATAGTATTTGTTTCTTAGGCACAATGAGGCAGGTGTGCTACTCTAGAATAATTCATCTCATTTATACCTGAGACATGTAATTGAAATCACCCTGCCATCCATATTCTTTATTGGGGTTTCTTTTATTTTGTAAAGCTTTGGAGGGAAACAAAAATAGGCCTACCACATACACAGCAATACCAGCCTCTTTCTGCAGAGCCTTGAACTGCCAAAGCACCTCCATGAGTGCCAACTCTATTCCCTGGGCAACATTTCCCCTTGAGTCTAATTAGAGTCCATTCTGTGTATTTACAACCAGGAAGCAACAAGGCTGTGCCCTCAGGAGCGTCACTCAGAGGCCTCCACACTTAGCAGGAGGCGTTGGTGATGCTTGGGAATGGACACTGGGGTGATCGGAAGTTCATATGTCACAAAGGGCAGATGGCCTAATTTTTTCTACCTTAAAGATGACAGTCATTGTGCTGTTTTTGTATTATTAACTTGACAGATAGAGACACTTTTCAGAAATTTTAATGACCTAACGTCAATACTCTTGAAAAATGGGCAGCTAATACTTGGGAATCATAATTCAGAGATTAAATATCTGAAGTAAACTTGAATAAGAAACTGACAAATAATAGTAGAGCAAAGGTCCCATTACACCAGGATGGATATGGACCCAGGTAATATGTCATAAAAGCATGCACCTTTTAAAAGGTTGAAGAAAGCAGTGCCCACCTAAAATGGATATCACTTCACATTTTTAAAAAAATCTTTATATGTGTAAATATCTCCATGAAAAACAGACAAGAATTCTGAGATGATTCCAGAGAACAGAAAAGATTTTCCCATTGTTTAATGCAGACTAGCTCTATTTTAATAGGGCCAACTTCCATTCTCCATAACCTAAAATATTATTAGAATAACTCTGATTTAACTGTGAGAAATTTTATCTAAACTTTAAAAATTTTTTTCTTTTAGGCCATAGCATATCTGGATATTGTTTTGGAGAATATGTTTTTATCGGTGGGTGGGGGGAAACATCAACAAGAATATATACTACTGATGCGCAGGAAAGTCTGAGTCAGCACTACTGATAATGATCGGTTATAACTTGAAATAGCCATCTAAATATCAGTAATATTTATTCTGTGTTACTAATTGATCCCTAATAAAGGACTGCAAGTTGCCTTAGAAGGGTCTTCTTTCTGTTCCACCCAAGTAGAGCCAATAGTGACAAACCCTTTCCAACTCTTAAACATTAAGTTAGCAGTGGTTAGTTTGCTTCTCATTGAAATAACCTAAATACCTCTCTAGATTGGATTTGGTTACTGCAGGCGATACTGTAGATACAATGTTCTTCAAAAATACTGTTGAAAATTAGCAAGCTTAAACACTTTTTAAATGCAACCTGTGGGCTTCCCTAGTGGCACGGTGGATAAGAATCCGCCTGCCAATGCAGGGGAAACGGGTTCAATCCCTGGTTCGGGAAGATCCTACACGTCTCAGGGCAACTAAGCCCGTGCACCACAACTACTGAGCCTGTGCTCTACAGCCCGCGAGCCACAACTACTGAGTCTGCACGCCACAACTACAGAAGCCCACACGGCACAACTACTGAGCCCACGTGCCACAACTACTGAAGCCCGCACACCTAGAGCCCATGCTCCACAGCAAGAGAAGCCACTGCAATGAGAAGCCCGTGTACTGCATCAAAGAGTAGCCCCCGCTCACCACAACTAGAGAAAGCCCGCGTGCAGCCATGGAGACCCAACACAGCCAAAATTAAATAAATAACTATATTAAAAAAAAAAAAAAAAAAAAAGTCGTTCTTTTCCCAGTAGTGTTTGTTGAGATTCCATGATCCCTGAGAAGGTCAGCTCATGAACTTTTTGTTAGGGAATCAGCTGAATATTCAAACACAAAACGATATATGTTTCCTGCTCTTACTTGTAGCGGCTTTAGGTACGTGTGACACAGAAAAGAAATCGTGAATTAATTATCAATTTATCTTCTGTTGCGGGAAAACTACTATGGCCAACACATGGACCAAATCTACGTATTTTCTTCATACAAGTGATTGGTACAGAGAGATGCTTAATATATTTTAAGTTGAAGTTGCTGATGTAGATAAATTTCCCATTTCCCATTATTTCTATGAATTTTAAATACTACATATTTAGTAAAACCAATAAGGGTGGATTATATGCCCGAAACTATGCTAAATTCTCCACAGGAATCTTCTTTCTCTCACCATTAATCTTCAAGATGCTTGCCACAATCACCCTTGCTTTAGCCGCGAAGAAGCTGAATTCTACAGAGAATAAATAACATTCTCAAGGTCATATAGCTAGGAAGAGGCGGAGCCACACCTGAACCGAAACATGCCAGTCTCATTTTCTTGATCACTCTGCTGTAGTGACTGCTATTTTAATTGATTTGTTGCCAATTCAATTGGTCCTGTGTACACTTGAGTATTACCTAACATGCTATGAGGTTTACAGAATGATCTCTCCAAAAGGCCAAAAGATTCAGGCAGTACAGAATGAGAAAAGGAAGAGCGAGTTCCCATTGTAGGCAGGCTTTAAACAGATGCAAGGACATTTGATGTTGCACGGAAGAGGTGGGCATAGAAAACTGCAAATCCAAAGAAGAAAGGTAGGTGCTTTGGAAATTCAGCAGTGCTGCAGATAACCAGGCATTCATATACCTATAGATGAAATAGACACTCAAAACTTTAGAAGCTCAGAAAGGAATTTTAATGGTGGTGTTGAATCCAGGGAAATGTGATGAAGGATTTGGGATGATGTGGATTGTCCCCTGGAGTGACAGGGAAAGGGAGAGCGGTCAAAGCAACACAGTTACTACATTCACAGAAATGAGCTTGTCTCAGTATTTTCCTAAATCATTGAAAGATGGGCAAAGAGATACATAGCATCTAATCTGCTTAGCATCATCAGAACTGTTCCTCACAGCTCCCACTAGAATTGAGCCTAACTGGATATAAAAGTTATAAGATGATTATTTGAGATACACCTCTATAATCATCACAGTTTTGACACTGTCCATTTTAGGGTATTATTAGTAAAAAAAAAAAAAAAGATTTAAACTCCATTTTTAAAATTCAGAGTCTCTGAAGCAAAGTCTTGGTAGAAACATTGTTCACCCTGTGATGGGTGAGTTAAAATATAAATTAGATCGAGTGACATTTCTGGAAAGTATATATTCCAGAGAACTGCTTCATGAAAATTACTCGCTGATCCTATTTTCTGTTTATTTTGGATTATCTTTTAGGATTTGGAGCACTTTGTGCTATATTAAGACTAGTGCCATTCCCCTGAAAGGGCTGGAGAAATTTTCCTCTGTTTTTGTTTTGGGTGGTTTTACTGGTCTGCTCACCTGTTACCTACTCACAACTCACTCTTCACGTTATGAAGTATATAATTACATAATATTTAGAGTGGTGCATTTAGCTGTTTCCTAAGAGTTGTAGAGTGGACTCCAATGAGTGACATGGCCATCTGTAGGAAGGGAAGGGGTTATGGCATCCCTCATCCCTAAGTCAGGCACCTCTAGACCCCCAGAGATGAGCAGTTTTAACACTGTAAGGATTAACTGGCCTAAGTGAGATTTCCAAATGTTTAGAATATCGTGTTGACTCTTAAGGCAGTGTCCAAGTAAGGCTTTGGAAAGTGACATTAACATTGAAAGTCTAGAGAAGGTTCTTTTTCCAGCCAATTTCCCAGGTAAGCCTGATGTAATACATGAGATCACAACTGAAGGAGGATGGTGAGATTTAAATCTAAACAGTTCTTACAGATGTCAGAAGGGGGGAAACGTGATGAGGAAATAACTCATAAAAGTTGGAGAAACCATCCACATTGTTTTTTTATATACAAAGAAAATTCTATGTCAGTAACTGAGGAAAGTTATAGGCAACATTTTAAGAGGAAACAGGAAAAAAAAATTGGAAGAGTAAAGGAAATGTGGTAGCATGATTTGTGAAAGGATTTATGGACACTTGATGTTGAGATAATGTTTGATTTTATTTATACTTTGTTTGGGAACCCTAGCCTTATTGGCTCCTATGGCCTTCCCCCTGGTTAGGAAAAAATCATTTCAAAATACTCCATTTTAACCCCTAAGGTTAACACTATGATTAATAGCAGTTTTTTTAGTATAAAAAATAACATCAACAACAACTAACCTTTCCCAGGCTTATTTTGAAAGAATCGAAGCAGTCAGTGAAAGAGAACACAGAAAAATAGAGAGATAAGCCATGTGTATGACCTGGTGGGTATTTCCATTTGAAAATTCCCTTATAACATTGAATGTAATCTATCAGTCATTTACAATAGGGTATGCTTTATAGAAAGAACTAACCCCCCTTTTCCATTCTTTACCCTGGAAAATAATGATTTAAGTAAAATATTCTTACACCTTTTGCTTACCTACTGTTATGCCCTAATTGAGTATAGCCTTATGGTTTGAGGTGAAAAGGGAAATTTTGAAAGTGGCTGTTAAGAACCTGATTCTGAAACCTAGTGGAGAGACCTAGAAAAGAGATCTGTCAGCAAAATTATAGTGACTAGTCGGTAAGTGTGCTAAATTGAAGCTTAAAAACCCAGACTGGAGTCTGAATGGCAGTTCTTCAGTTTACGAGTTGTGTGTCCCTTTAGGCAAATTAACTTCTTTAAGCTGCAGGTTAAAATTGCATATACGGGGCTTCCCTGGTGGCGCAGTGGTTGAGAGTCCGCCTGCCGATGCAGGGGACGCGGGTTCATGCCCCGGTCCGGGAAGATCCCACATGCTGCGGAGCAACTAAGCCCCTGTGCCACAGCTACTGAGCCTGTGCTCTAGAGCCCGTGAGCCACAACTACTGAGTCTGCGTGCCACAACTACTGAAGCCCGTGCACTTAGAGCCCGTGCTCTACAACAACAGAAACCACTGCAATGAGAAGCCCGCGCACCGCAACGAAGAGTAGCCCCCGCTCGCCGCAACTAGAGAAAGCCCACGCACAGCAACGAAGACCCAAAGCAGCCAGAAATAAATTAATTTTTTAAAAATTATAAAAAAAAGGAAAAGAGACGAAATGGTTATCTGCCTATTGTCACATCTCCTTGACCCTAAGGTGGGTTACTCTGATCAGAAATAATGAATTACTCAGCCTTTAAAAAGAATGAACTAATGCCATTTGCAGCAATATGGATGGACCTAGAGGTTGTCATACTGAGTGAAGTAAGTCAGAGAAAGAGAAATATCGTATGATACCACTTCTATGCGGAATCTGAAGAGAAATGATAGAAATGAACTTATTTACAAAACAGAAACAGACTCACAGACTTAGAGAACGAACTTCTGGTTACCAGGGGGGAAGGGTTGGGGGAAGGGATAGTTAGGGAGTTTGGGATTGACATGTACACACTGCTGTATTTAAAATGGATAACCAACAAGGACCTACTGTAAAACACAGGGAACTCTACTCAATATTATGTAACAACTTAAGTGTTAAGGGAAAGAATTTGAAAAAGAATAGATACATGTATATACATAACTGAATCACTTTCCTGTACACCTGAAATTATCACAACATTGTTAATCAACTAGACTTCAATATAAAATGTTAAAAAAAAAGAAGTGAAAGGTGCAATGACAGTAAATCAGGCATTATCTGTGAGCCCTGGATAATAGTGCTGGCTAAAGAATTGTGAACACAAAAGGTAAACCCATATTTAGAATACGCACCTATCCTAGTAACTGTTTACCAGGGGTAATGCCATATTGCCGCTGCTAAATGCCAGACATTTAGGGTGGTAATAATATCAGACTTAGTAAAAAGTAAACTGCACCATCTCCATCCTGTTTTCAGAACGATTTCATTCATAAGCCATTGTGCCAGTATCAAAAGGGTCAAGGTCAGAGATCTGCTGCCCTCCCTGGATGAGTCATTATAGCTACCTAATTGCAGTGGCTTCTCTGTGGCTGGATGCTCAAAGATTCATACACCCTGTGCCCATTCCTTGAGGTCCACCCATAGGCCTCTACCCCAGATGTTTCTGTATCTGATTTCCAGCATTGTTTCCGGAGCCCTGCCCAACCAGCTAAGCCATTCAGTGCTCAGAAGTCCTGGTATAGCCACTTCTTTCTCCATCCAAAATTCATCGCCAACTGTGCAGCTCAAACACCTTTCTGGAGGATTTCCCTTCACCGTTGTCTTTCCGGGAGTTCTCAGGGTGGGGTATCCCCAGTGCATTTTTGGCTTGTGCCAATATATCAAGTCAGACCCGAGTTTTTCCTTATCAAGAAAAGCATAGGAGTGAACTGAGAGTAAGATATCAGTGTCTTAGGTGACAAGGGGGCCTGGGAAGATTGTTCACTTGTGCTTTCTGGATCGGCTTAGGACCACTTCTGAATGCGCCTCTTCATCTTTCAACATAGTTCTCTTGTGCCTCAACGACCTTGTGGACTCCTCCTCAGCTCACAATGGGAAGCTCTCTTACTATAGTCCTTTGCTGTTTCATGATTAGGTGTTCAGATCCTAACGCGGCCTGGTACAAGCTATGGGGCTGCTGCTTAGTGAATAATTCCCTGTTGACTATGGCATGGCCTTGCTCCAAAAATCTAGAGGTCTTCCCAATGCCGTGCTGGAGGCCGGCTGGTACCTGCTCATGAGAGCTAACTGTAATCAACCCTTTCCAACTCCACTTTCAATGACATCACATGGATGGCTTGACATTGGCCACGGCAGGAGTATTTACACCGTGTACACCGTCCAATGCTACAACTGAGGAATTTTTTTCAGTGCCAGTTTACTAGCACACCAATATGTTTTCCCAGTGAGTCTCTTACAGGAGCTTCCCAGAAACCAAACATCATTGTTCAGGACCATTCATCTAGCTACACTCTAGTGAGTGATTCGGACCCAGAAGCCCATCCCCAGGGGCTACTTCCTTGGGCCACTTCTAATACCAACTGCTTAGGTTTGGGTTTTCCAAGAATCTCATCCTGAGACAGAGATTCTTTTGTTTGATCGGTAATCCCAGGAACCACAGATGGAGGAGTGAGAAATGGAAATGGAAAAAAAGACAATCAACTGTGTTATCAAGCCTGTTCCCACTCTGGGCGGGTAGAGTTCAGTCCTGCTGGGAGCATTGATAAACCGCGCAAAACTTTCCTTATAGGTAACCCACCTGCAGTGAGGAACCTGGCATATAGTAAACCAATTCTCTGATTAAGAGCTGCTTTAGGGAACTTTCAGCTTGCATTGTGCAAAGGTAGATTGTGTTTCCTGGGCCAGAAATAAAACCTCAGACAGTGATTCACTGTTGTTTACAGTAAACGGCCTTTGATGAATAAAGGTAAATTCTGAGAGTATATGAAGGTACTGACAGTTTTTATGACAGGAAGTAACACATGCGTTTTCCACTTATTTTACCTACTTGGCAAATAATTTTCATTCGATTCCTATAAACTCTAAATTAAGCCCTTGGGATCCGCAAAGGGAAATCGACCTAACACCAAAAGAACAATGTATCAAACAATGACACTCTCAGGGAGAAAATCACAGTTGTACAAAATAAAGAAACAACAGTGGCAAGAAAAGTTGCCTTGTACAGAGTCTATAGCCAAAGAGTAACTTCCTTTGAAGAATAAAAACTAGCCTGTGTCAAAGGAACCATAGAAAAAGTGTTAACATCTAACACTTCCCAGGAAAAGGGTTAGAATCTGGACCAGAGGACTTCCTTCCAAACATGTGACACACACTGACAATAAAAAGCAAAGTCTTGGGATATTTATTTGGATTTTAGAAGCTTTGACATAGAGCAGCACTGAATGGAAAAGCAGATTTTGGATGAAGTAACTTTACAGTAAATGCTGACTGACAGACTGCCTAGAAGATCGGAAGTAGCCTTTGAATTTTTTCTACTAATAAAGTTAATACAAGAGGATTTAAAAATTGCCAAATACAGATATGCAAAAAGTTAAAAAAAATTCCCCAAGCCGCATCACCAGTATATAGGGTTTTTTGTTTGTTTGTAACATTTTGGTATCTATTCCCCGTAACATTCTTCTCTTTCTCTCGCCCCCTCCCCGTTTCTTCCCCTCCCCATCTCTCCCCGCTCCACCCCCCTCTTCCTCTCTCTCCCCCTTTCCAAAATAGGGAACATTTTTTTCATATTCTAAGTTTAATTCTGTTCCACTTTTTTTCACCCTTTCCTGTCCGAGTTACCTGTATGTTGGATCTGTCTTGTCAGTTCTCTGCATCTACCATGCTTTTCTAATAGTCATTTTCTCTAATTTCAAGTATTGGTTGAAGTTGTCCTCCACGTGGTTTCTTTACGTTTTTAGAAAGTTACTTCTGATCTTTAGTGCTTTCCACGGCATCATCTACATCACTTCTGTAATCCGCTCAGCTTCCTTTAGTTTCCTCCTGGTTCCGTAACTACTCACCTACGATGAAGATTAACCTAGAGAAAGCACATGAGCACAAACAGCTTCAAGTAGGAGGGGCCCAACTAATTCTAGACATCTTGACATAAAGATAAAGGTAGCAGATGAAGAGAGAAAGAGTTTCAGGCAGAAAGAATGAGCAAAGACACACAGATAAAAGCCTCCATTTGTGAATTAAGGTGAGTCTAATTTTTCCTATAATTTTCAGTGTATAAAGAAATGAAACGGGATGACAAAGATAATGTAATATACATCTTTAATACAAGGTGTGGTGGAAACTACGACCACAGATCCAAACTTAAGATAGACCCTGCCGGTCATCCGTACGGAGGAAAGAAAGGAAGAGGGACCCCACTGACCACAAGTTGGGTGATTCTATCTCCCAGGTCCTCAAAATAACAAAACATAGGCTTCCTCATATACACAGTTACAATCCAGGATCTGTTTAGGAAGCCTTCAAGTCATAAGGTGCCAAACGTCAAAAGGTCCTTTTAAGCTGTGCTGATAACATGTATTTCTTACAGATAACAGTATTTATCCCCTTTTAAAAGAAAAGGCTTTAGCAGTTTTCTGAGACCTCAGTATTCTTTCTCCAACCAGTAGGCTACACTTCCTATTGCTCTGTTCTGATGGCGCCGACTTTTTCACCAAGACTAAGAAATATACTTCTTCTGTGAAGCTTAATTAGAAGCCATCATTTATGCATATCTAATATTACCTTTCGAAGATTTCAAATGTCCCTGATGTGAGACACCTTAATCAAAACCGTACCACAGGTACATGCATTCAACGTGATCATAGGTATTTCTCATTATGAATTTATTACTTTTGTGAAATTCACATTTAAGCCTTTAGAGCCATTAAACATATCAGATAAACCCGAGTTCAGACTCCAACAAGCAGAAATAGGTATAAACTTTAAAAGAAAGTTATCCCTGAGCCCAACCCCTTTCCCAGAAACTTTCTAAGGCATAAAAATAAAGCAAGCCAATAGCATGATAGAAAATGTGATATCCAAGTGGAATTGTTTATAAATAGAACGTTTTACAAAGTTTCCACGAGGCATCAGGTGTCCTCTAAACCCCCTGCATGCTGACATTTTCCAGCCCACTAGCTAAATTAAGGCTGAGGAAAAAATTACCTACGCATTGTATTTTTATGTGACCGTTAATCTATTTTTATATACTGCAGATATATAACAACACTTCATATCAAAAGACATCCCACGCCCACACAGACACCACAACACAGCTATATGGGCGAAGATAAGCAAGAAGATGAAATATTCATTCACCTTCATGTTGCCAAAGACACTGTAACCAAAAACGGTCTGGAATGAGTGGGGTGAGCCACTGTGCTTGATTTTCTGGGACTGTCTCTGTTGAAGCCTGTTGCCCTGATTTAGTTACCGAAAGCACTCCCTTGTACTCTCAGAAGTGTCCCATTTTAGATAATAAATTCTGTGATCATCCCAAGGGTGGGACAATTCATCAGTTATTTCTGAGTTTCTGTAGTATTTGGAGGAAGCAAAATTAGAAACATTCGAATAAATTAATTGTCCAGCAGAGAGAACACCATTCGGTTAAAAACAGATTTCAGGACAAGTAGAAATATAAAGATAATGAAAATGGTAAAGAAAATGAAGACGTACAGATGACTGCTCTGTGACAGTTTGAGGATTTTTACCTTTGCAGTCAGGAGGATGAAGCAGATGACGTGCCCAGATAAAATCAATTTACTCCAAAGATATTCAGGAAAAAAAAAACACCAAAAAAATCCAAAACATGAAATCAAAAGATATGAATGGAAATATTAAACATTTATCTTTGTTCTGCCCAGAGAATATTATCACTATCTCAAAATTGGCTATGTTATATTCATTTTCTGTGCTTCTATTTCTTTCTGTCTTTGGCACACGTGTACACATACGCTCCAGCTAGGGTACAGTCTGCTACACAACAATGATTTGGCTTGTGTAATTACACTTGGGTAAATATAGTAAGCCAAGATACAGGGAAAACAAAGCTTCCTTCTTTATATAAGAATACAAAATCTGTTGCCAGGATCCTGGCACTAACACTTTTCTTACTTTCACATCACAATAGACATCCAAACACTGAACAAGTAACAGTAGTTCTAGTGAGATTTACTTTTCTGGCCCTGGATGTCCAAAATAGAAAATGAACAGAAGAGTATGTTTGTTTTAAAGGCTAGTTTTTTCCCTTACATTAATTTTAAATGATCATATATATTTTTATATGAGGATATGTTGACACATATACCACACTCAAAATGCATGAATATTTCAAATACTTTTAATTATCGTAATTTTTCACAGGTATGTGATTTGTTTACATAGGATTCATTATCTGGACTTTGTGTCTTGTTCTTTACACTTGTATAGCCCTGAGAAAATGAAAACATACAGATGACTGCAATGACGATGACCTTTGCGGTCTGGGCTGAAGCAAATGATGTGTGTCCAGATAAAATCAATTTACTCTGAAGATATTCAGGAAAACATGATTCCAAAGTCTGGAAATCAAGAGATATTAAGGGAAATATTAAAAATTTAAAAATTTTAATTGGTGGTGGTGGACTGGAGACATCCTGTTTTGTGTATGTGAATTAGTGAGTGGAAAATGTTACACACAGGTGCTCACAACTGGACCAAGCAATGCTGGAAAATTCAAACTTGGGTATCAGAAACATAAACTGAAAATTTGACAGCACAGAATGTGTAGAACCTTTGACATTTCCCTCAATTCCAGAAATGATTTTAATTTGAAAGTGAGCCTACAATGAGCATTTTATATGACACATGCATGCAGAGAGCACAGACGTTGGCTTAAACAGTCGTAAGGTCAAATCCTACAGCTCCAAACTTACTAGCCATGTGCCTTTGAACCCATTTTTCATCTTCTTTCAGTGTCACCTATAATGTGGTTTGAATGAGTTATTGATATATAAAGCATTTAGTACAGCACCTGACATATACTCAGGAGTCAAGAAATGATGAATATTCTTTCTTTGTAGAACGTCTCCGAATAGAGCAAACTCTGCCACTCCTACTCCGACAGACCTCCTAACTTTGGTTGCTGAAGGAGTTTGTAAAACAAAGAATAACTAGTGTCTCACCCATTCAAGATTCTTTTTCAAAGCCAAATAGGTCAAATACTTATTGATCTTCTCACTTCCACCTGCCAACTGTATTAAAGTGGCAGGCATATTCCTCCCTTGCCCGCTTAGTGGACAAACTGATAGGTCCCTGAAACGTTGTTTTTATTTTCTCAGACATCTGCTTTTCTTATAGTCATTATAATTATGTTTGCTGGGCAGATTTGGATGTGACCTTGGCTTTGGGAAAGCAGATTTCAAACTACTCATAGAGAAAAAACAAGTATGATCCCATGTCAGAGAGATTCCTTAAAAAAAAAAAAAAAGATATAATCCGGATTTTTAAGTCACAAATAATTCCAATGAGAATAAATTAGGGGTAGAAGGATTAGTCATTGTAGCAGCCAGATAAATGCTAAAAAACTTTTCAGAAAATATGCCAAACACAGACTGATCCCATGCACGAAGAAAGAGGAATTTAAAAGGACAGAGGTGGAATCCAGTTAGAGAAAAGTTCAAAACGGTCCTAAAAGGTTCTTTAGGAGAGTAATAGGACCTTAAAAGCATGGACTAGAATAAGAACAAACTCGGGAGAGGACCGATGTTGGAAGGGGCTGGTGTCAACATCACACGTGACAAAAGGCAGGCAGAGGACCTGAAGCTGGATTTTATTTCTGGCACGTTTAGCAAAGGAACAAAGAAAGAAAATGAAAGAGACAGTGAGGAATTTGAAAGGAGGACATAGTCATAGTAGCTGATCAGATTCAATTGAAGTAATTTCCTACACATCACATAATAACGCTAATAGTATTAATAGCAATCATGTTGGACTTGGTATCTGCTAGGCATGTGATAAGTGCTTTACGTTTTTAATCCTCATTGCAACCTCATGAGGTAGGTTTTACAAGTATTTTCCCAGCTTACCCATAAGGGAACTAAAATACACTGAAGTTAAACAACCCCAGCTTACCCAAGATGACAGGGTTAGAAAGTATCACAGCTAAGTCAGCATCAGGCTACACGTTCGAGAAGCAGACGATAGACTTTCCTCCCTTTTGCTCATTTTTAAGTGTAAAGAAAGCTCTCTTAGAGTCTCCCCAGCAGACTTTTTCAGATTCGGGTCTTGCTTGGCACTTGGCAAGAAAATGAGACTACCATGATTGGCTTATATCAGGCAAGATTTACCTTGGCTTTCCTCGAAAGCAGAGCCTATGATAAAGGCTTACACATAGGTAACTTATTTGGGATTTATCCCGAATCAGGAGTGAAGGACAGAAGGGGAGAAGCTGGGAAGGAGAGAAATTAATACAAGGGGGTGTTATTGGCCTTTGCTAATAGAGATGATGCTTGATTCTCGAGACAAGGCAAAGACATAAAGTGAGCCCCATATTCTTGTGTGCTTTCTCTTCCAAGTCATTTTCTAAACCACGAGGAGAAACTAGCATTCTTTCTTTTTTTTTTTTTTAATTAATTAATTTATTTTTGGCTGTGTTGGGTCTTCGTTTCTGCGCGAGGGCTTTCTCTAGTTGCGGAAAGCGGGGGCTGCTCTTCATCGCGGTGCGCGGGCCTCTCACCGTCGCGGCCTCTCTTGTTGCGGAGCACAGGCTCCAGACGCGCGGGCTCAGTAGTGTGGCTCACGGGCCTAGTTGCTCTGCGGCATGTGGGACACGGCTCGAACCCGTGTCCCCTGCATTGGCAGGCAGATTCTCAACCACCGCGCCACCAAGGAAGCCCGAAACTAGCATTATTTCTGAGCAAAGGAAATAGTGGAGGCACAAGTTAGGGTTTGGGGGGCAGAGGACCAGACAGGAGGTAGCTACAGAGAAGAACCCCCTAATAAACTACCAAAATATCACCGAATGTACTCTACCACATCCAAATACATGCGTGCTTAGGGAAACACCCAGCGGGGCCTTGCAGAGAGTACCGCTAAGAGGACAGAGTGGGGCAAGGACATCACTGCTGCACAGTCTACAGAGAAATGAAATTCAGTCAGAGCTGTTATACAGCCGTGTCGGTGAACCCCCTGGGAATTTGGCTGTGGTCCCAGAAAAGCCAGGTGCTTTAGGAGGAAGAAAAATTTTCCAGATGTAAATCTAAAAACAAAATGTATCATCCTTATTAAAGTCCATAACCAAGACATGACAGGTCAAAGCGAGCCATCAGCAATGTAACTGACAGTCAAAACTCAACAGCATTTATAGGAAGGTGATATAATCCAGCGCATCTCTAATGTAGCACCTATAATATCCAGCAAGCATTCAGACAATTATCTATATGCAAAGGAGCAGCTAACAGTGATTGGTAATCAAAAGATTAAAAGTCAAAAGATAAAAAGGTCAATAGAAGCAGATTCAGAAACGATCCAATTACTAGCAACGTGACTTTGTGAAACAGCTTCAATTCTAACCCATAAACCATGATTTAACAAAAACCAATCCCATAGATTTGCTGTAAGAATTAAATTCATTAATTATATTTGGAAGTGAATTATCATGATAAAATTACATATTGTATGATTGTCATTATGTCAAAAAATTAAGACAAGCAAACAAAAGTCAGAAGAAGTCCTGGCCTACATATACACACTAACAAACGTAGTAAGGTAGATAGCTAGGGGGAAGCAGCCGCAAGGCACAGGGATATTAGCTCGGGGCTTTGGGACAGCCTGGAGGGGTGGGATGGGGAGAGTGGGAGGGAGGGAGACACAAGAGGGAAGACACATGGGAGCATATGTATATGTATAGCTGATTCACTTTGTTATAAAGCAGAAACTAACACACCATTGTAAAGCAATTATACCCCAATAAAGATGTTAAAAAAAAAAAAAAAAAAAAAAAAGTCCTGGCCTGACAGCAACTTTTTTTTTTTTTTTACTATAACATATTAGTTTTAGGTGTACAACATAATGATTCAATATTTGTACATATTGCAAAATGATCACTATAGTAAGTCTAGTTATTGTTATATTGATGGTAGCTTATTTTTCAAATAACTCTGTGTTTAAGTTGGCATTTATTTCAAGTGAGACAAGGTAGTTTATGAATTAAGGGCTTTGCCGTCAGAAAGTACTAGCTTTGTGTCACTGAACAGGTTTCTTAATCTCTCTGACCTTCAGTTTTCTCAAATATAATTGGGAGTTATAATAACAGCTGTCTTGAGGGCATCAAAAGAGAGACATCAAGAATATACCGGGCTTAACACAGTTCCTGATTAATTGGGAGCCAACAGTGTGGTGAAGCTGTTTAAAAAGTCTAAATGATCAAGGTCGATGTTGGCAAAATTGTAATGTTCTGATAATGAGCCGTAGTGAACCCCAGTGGATCGTTTCCAAGGAAGATTACTTTTTTTTTTTGATGACATCTTTTTTTTTTTTGATTGATTTTTTTCATGTGGGCCATTTTTATATTCTTTATTGAATTTGTTACAATATTGCTTCTATGTTTTGGTTTTTTTGGCCACGAGGCATGTGGGATCTTAGTTCCCTGACCAGGGATCGAACCTGCACCCCCTGCATTGGAAGGCGAAGTCTTAACCATCGGACCACGAGGGAAGTCCCGATTACATCTTTGAAGATGTACATTGACAGGCTTTTCTGACTAGAGGATTGGAATGGTTGACACAACTGAAGAAGTTAACATTAAAAATGAAAGACTTAGGCTTCCCTGGTGGCGCAGTGGTTGGGAGTCCGCCTGCCGATTAAGGGGACACGGGTTCGTGCCCCGGTCCGGGAAGATCCTACATGCCGCGGTGCGGCTGGGCCCGTGAGCCATGGCCGCTGAGCCTGCGCGTCCGGAGCCTGTGCTCCGCAACGGGAGAGGCCACAATGGTGAGAGGCCCGCGTACCACAAAAAAAAAAAAAAAAAAAAAAAAAAAAGAAAGACTTAAAAAGTGAGGAACCTTGGACAGGCTACCATGTTGCTGAGTGATAAACTGTTTTCTGTGCTGCTCCAAAGGCAGGGCTGTGACTGGTATTAAAACCTGTGGGAAGGTGGATCTTATTTCAGTATTAGGAAGGACTTTTAAACAATTAGAGCGATCCAGTGATAAAGTGGCCTGATTTAAGAAGTAGTAATCACCCTGTCACCCAAAGCTGTTAAGCAGATGGTGACTGACTTCTGCTCAGAGTTGTGATGGAGGAAGTTCCTGCAAGGGGTAGGAAGTTGGAGATGGTGGCTGTCATGTCACTTCCAGCATTAAGATTTAATTGTGTGGAAATTCCATATATGGGCTTTTTTTTTTTTTTTAAACCACTTCCATGTGGTTTAAGTGGATATAAATTCCTCGTAATTTAAAAGGTGAGTCAAAAGGAAAATAGCATGTACGACAGCTCAGCAGCCCAAACAGTTAATCATGCATCTTCAAAACACAAGTCAGAGCAACAGACAACTTCAAAGGGGACCACACCATTGCCAGAAGTTCTCGCCAAGAAGCCAGCTGCTCCTGGAAAAATACATTTCCTAGCTTGGCATCCGAACCTCGTGATTGGTGTCCAGGGAGGTGGAAGAAGAATGGGTTTATGGGCAGCCATAAATAACCAGGGCACTGAAATTCTGAAGATAGGCGTTTCTTCATGACGATTCAAGACCCAAATAGGGATGAGCTACTCTTCCAGCCCGGAGGTAAGAGAGCTTGAACTCCCCACTTGCAGAAAACCTAATAAAAATACTTCAAAACCCTGTATCAGTCCATCAAGTGCTCTGCAAAATTCTGCACACTAAATCTTGAGGTGATATTCTCTCTGAAGATATGAGGAGGAGAGAATGGAGATTATTAGTATGGGGTCTCCAGGGAATGCCAGCAAGGAGGGCTATATTGCTCTATCTATATTACCTGATTTTAGGTTTACGCTCCTCAAAGGACAAAGCAACGTATGTCTGAAACTCGTTAGGAAACCTGTACTTCTGACAAAGGGGTACTCATGACTCAGTCCCTAGACACTTCCAGAATCCTGGCATCCAAAAAAATTCATCTTGTCCTCTACATGGAATTCTTTCTCCCTATGTTCATTCATTCAATAATCTTTTGAGTACGTCCACTATGTTAACAGGCACTTTTCTAGGTACTTAGCATTCAAAAATGAATAAGACCTGGTCCTTGGTCTTTACAAATGCAAAAGCTGTGCTTGTTCTGAGTTGCTTTGCTATCTGCTTGGTAGTTATACAGTTTGTGTGAGTGAAGGGAAGTTGGTAAAAAGGAAAGAAAAGTGAATGGAGAATCATTTGCCTTCTCCTTATTCTATAATATCATTTTGCAGATGGAATAAAGCCCTATGACTAAATGTTTATTAACTATGAGAGGTACCCACAATACAAAGTTTGTTGTTATTAACACAGAGAAAGACCAATATGTTTGTTTGTTTGTTTGTTTTTGCGGTACGCGGGCCTCTCACTGTTGTGGCCTCTCCCGTTGTGGAGCACAGGCTCCGGACGCGCAGGCTCAGTCGCCATGGCTCGTGGGCCCAGCCGCTCCGCGGCATGTGGGATCCTCCCGGCCCGGGGCACGAACCCGTGTACCCTGCATCGGCAGGTGGACTCTCAACCACTGTGCCACCAGGGAAGCCCTGGTAGTTCAATTTTTAATTCCTTGAGGAACCTCTATACTGTTTCCCATAGTGGCTGTACCAGTTTACATTCCTATCAACAGTGCACAAGGGTTCCTTTTTCTCCACATCCTTGCCAACACTTGTAATCTCTTGTATTTTTGATAATACACATCCTAACGGGTATGTGTGATATCTCGCTGTGGTTTTGATGTGCATTTCCTTAAAGATTAAATGACAGGGAGCACCTTTTCATGTACTTGTTGACCATTTGTATATCTTCTTTGGAAAAATGTCTATTTAGGTCCTCTGCCCGTTTTCTAACTAGGTTTTTTTGTTTGCTTTGGGGTGTTTTGGTGGCTTTTGTTTGTTTTGCTATTGAGTTGTATGAGTTCTTTGTGTATTTTGGATATTAACCCCTTGTTGGATATGTGGTTTGTAAATATTTTCTCCCAATTCATAGGTTGCCTTTTCATTTTGTTGACGGTTTCCTTCACTAAACTAAACTAAACTAAAGCAAAAGCTTCTTAGTTTAATGCAGTCCTGCTTGTTTGCTTTTGCTTTCGTTGCCTTTGCTTTTGGTGTTAAATCAAAAAAAAAAAAAAATCATTGCCAAGTGTCAAGAAGCTTACACCGTATGTCTTCTTCTAGGGGTTTTACAGTTTTAGATCTTGCATTTGAGTCTTTAATCCACTTTGAGTCAATTTTTGTGTAAGATAGGGGTCCAGTTTCATGCATTTGCACGTGGCTAGTCAGTTTTCCCAAGAGCATTTAACGAAGAGACTATCTTTTCTCCATTATATATTCCAGTACATAATCATTCCACTGTAGCACATTACCTCTTAACTTTTACAGGTAATATTGAAATATATATAATCAAAGGGACATAAACAATTAGAAAACTTAAGGTACATAGTTTAGCAGCAATCTCAGGTTAATACTGAATCTCTCTCTCTGTCCCCATCTTTCTCACTCTTTCTCCCTCCTTCCTTCCTTCTCAAGTTTCCTATTCTTAATAGGAATAATTGATACGCTGAAGAAATGCTTCTCTGCTTCATTTTTTCCCCTTATATCATTAACAACCTTGCAAAACATAGTCTCTCTATTACTGACTATATTTCTCCTATCTAGATGGGTAAACTTTGTGAGAGTTTTAGACATTTTAGTAATAGTAAAAGAACCAACAACCTAAAGGGACCAAATAACGTTTTTATGTGTGATCCTCCTGAGAGGATGTGGTAGCCAAATAAATGCAGGAATGTGGATCTCTGGGTAGAACGTGTCAAAACGATTGCCTCACTTTTCAATGATCACATTTTTTGGTCTCATCTAGGCTGGTTTCCCCACATGACTGCTCTGTTACATTTTGACACCTACCAGAAATAGCCCAGAATTTCTTCTCACATCTCAGAGTATCTGGGCTCTACCAACCACTACGTCTAGTAAACAGGACTGAATTTTCTAGCTGACCTCTTTTCCCAAATTCCATTCCAACCAGACATTATAAACTAGACCAACGTTTGGCAAACTAACTTGTGGACCAAATCTAGTTTTATTAAAGTGCAGCCACACCCATTTTTGCGTGTATATTGAATACAGCTGTCTTCATGCTACAATGAGGACAATTGAGTAGTCGTGACAGACATGTCTCGCAAAGCCGAAGATATTATCTGGCCCTTTACAGAATGAATTTGCTGACCACTGACCTAGAAACCACTACAGTAAATCGATTAGACATTCCTACTTCTAAACCTAATGCGAATAGTTTCCTAAAACTACACACCTACCTATAATTTACCAAATCACATGCTCCACAGTTTACGACTTATAGTGGGCAACTGGGGGAAAAAAAGGTGCTGATTTCACCGATCTCTAGGAGAAATCATTATCAGTTCCCCTTCCACCTTTTACAAATCAGTAACTTGCAAAGGAATTGAGACATGGTAAGGTTTTATGAGGTCCAACACGACTCTTTTTTTGAAAGCATATAAGGTGAGAACTAAACAGGCCTAGCAGTAATGAGTATTTGGAATAATCTTTTGGCCGTCCATCAGTGTCACTCTCTGAAGCTTTTTTCTTTGTGTTTGGAATGTGTTGAGCTCTTTTTATACATTGAATTGTAGAATATTATTTTAAGGGACGTATTTTTGAGAAGGTATTAAAACTTGAAACTCTTCCCATAATTACAAGAGAAAAAAAAAAAAATCCACAGCAGCAAAATACCCAAAGTCCTTGCCTGTTAATTAAATGTAGGTTAATGGTGTTTAGGAAAAAAGAAAATGTCACCGGGGGGGGGGGGGGGGGGGGGGGGGGGGAGGGGGTGACATTAGAAATTTTAATTATCTTCAAAGAACTGTAAAGTCACAGATTCCTGCATGAGTTTTCTATTGTTGCTGTAACAAATAACCACAACTTAGTGGCTTCAAACCATATAAAATGTATCACCTTAGACAGTTCAGTAAATCAGAAGTCTGACATGGGTCTTTTGGGCTAAAATCAAGGTGTCAGCCAGGCCACGTTTCCAGCTGCAGGCTCTGGGGAAGAATCTGTTTCCTCGCCTTTTTCAGCTTCTAGAGGCACCTGCATCGTTGAGTCACGGGCCCTTCTCTCCAACTTCAGAGCCCACTGGTCAAGTCCTTCTCTTATAGCATCACTCTGACCTTCCCTTCTGCCTTTCCTCTTCCACTTCTAAGGACGCTTGCGATCACCTGATCAGCTGGCCCAGAGAATCCAGGATAATCTCCCTATTTTAAGATCAGCTGGTTAGCAACCTTAATTTCATTTGCAACTTTAATTTCCCTTTGCGGTGTAATGTAACACAGCGTATTCACGGGTTCCAGGGATTAGGACCTGGCATTTTCGGGAGTCATACTCTGTCTACCACAACTTCAATTGTGATATTTGTTTGGGGCGTGGGGGTGGGGTGTGGTGGGCAATGAGTGGAGCTGCCCATCTGAAAACGATTCTTGATTTTCTGTGTTGTTTTAAGGAATTCCCCATTATCTGAAAATCTAGGTTAAAGGCAGGACCCTGACTCTCACCATGGAAACAACATCTCCCATTCTTTTTTTTATTTTTTTTTTTCTTGCGGTACGCGGGCCTCTCACTGTTGTGGCCTCTCCCGTTGCGGAGCACAGGCTCCGGACGCGCAGGCTCAGCGGCTATGGCTCACGGGCCCAGCCGCTCCGCGGCACGTGGGATCTTCCCGGACCGGGGCACGAACCCGCGTCCCCTGCATCGGCAGGCGGACTCTCAACCACTGCGCCACCAGGGAAGCCCCATCTCCCATTCTTGACTGCTAAACTGTAGATCAACTAGACGTACGCACACCTGACTCTACATCTTAGGCGGTCATTTTAGCTTTACGGGGATTGTTAAACATTATTCATAGTGGCAGTTAGAAGTATGGCAGGTGTGATGAATGTAGCGGCACCAGAAAATCCAGATGTGCTAGAGCTGAGTGTCTGATGGTGGCAGTACCAGAGGTGTGGTCCTGATAAAAGTCACCTTAGGAGAATGTTCTTGCAGGGTGATCTTGCCCATGTTCCTTTCCACCTTGAGTAATACTCATTTTTCTTTCCTACATTGGCTATTAACTCTTTATGTACCAGGTTTCCTAGGCTATAAGCTGCCCTGTGTTCCTGTAATCCATTTCCTTTCTTCTTAAGTCAGCCACAGTCAGATTCTGTGTCTTGTAACTAAGCATCTTCACTGATGAAGATTCTTTGGGGTAAGATCCTTCATTTTCAAAGAAAATCTAATTTTCCATGTCTTTCAGTCTGTAACACAGCCTGACTTATAAGTTAGGGGACTCTGGGAACACAAAACAAGTTGTCAGAATGATGAGATGGTTTCATTGGCCAAGTAGAAGCCAAGAGGGCTGGTAACCCGGTAGGACTGCCCCTCATGGGGTAGAGGAGAGACCCACATGCAGGTTTTGAGACAACAGTAGAGCTAAGATTAGATTGGACCAATCCTCATAACTAAAGAGCTGAATTTAGGATGCAAGAAGTAGCAGCAGGAGCCTGGAGGAGAAGGATTCCTCGAGGTTATGATCTCTTTCTTGATAGCTGAGTAGTTCACAGAAGGAAAGCTGCATTTGGAAGCACGATGAACAGAATCTAGCTACTTTAGAGGAAGTGGGAGGCAAACGTGAGATCAGGACATTGCTATAGAGTCCGCGGTGATCCAGACAGTTTCAAGAAAACCAGAGGAGAATACTCATCTCACGGCATAAGCCAGCAAGTCGGGAATGTTGTAGGCATGTGGGTTCGCAGGGATCAGTCACAATCAAATGGACGCTGCGCAGACAGATGCCAGGTAGACTGACTACAGTCAGTTGGTACTCTGAGACTTTTGATGTATTTTTTGCTGTGACTTTGCAATTGGGCCACGTTGAGCACCAGGGGCAAGGAGTTTATCATTTGGCCAAGGTCTGAAAAGATAGTGACTAATTAATCACCTGAGTAACCAGTATCTTGGTGCATTCTCAAAGGAAGACAATGGAAGCTGGGCAGGATGTTCTCAGCAGACTAGGAAACAGATTTCTAGAACATTCAGGGGCCTGCATAAACCTTTCAGAACACCATGCTATCCTGGTCTTTATATTAAGTACTTTTGGATGCAGGCAGGTCAAAGGATGCCCTGAAAGATGTTCTGAAACCTCACACGCGGAGTTGTTATCAGATTTAAAAACAACAACAACAAAATACAGATATTAGGAAGGGAAGAGAAAACGAAAGCTCAGACAACTGCGGAGCAGAGAAACTATGAATTAAGCCAACAAACTTATTTTGAGTCATAATAACACAAATCAACTCCAGTGTGAGGTATGATTTTGCCGCATTGGATGACAACACACCGTAGCAGAAGATGGATGTAGCACTGGGTACACAACCAACCAGAACTTGACAATCAGCAGAAACCTATAAAAACAAGATCTGGACAAACGACCAGAGACCCGTGAAGTTCTTAACTCTTGATCAGACCTTGTTCCTCTTTTCTTGGTCACGTTTTACTTCTCAAGCTCTACAAAGCAATGTTATTATTAATTTTTTTTTTCTGAGTCCAGGGGATTCTCTGCCTTCTTTGGCATGGATTTTCCCTGGTTATGTTTTCAGGATACTCTGAAGGACACAAACAATCACAGAACAGAAAAGGACACAATCCTCATTCACGTTCCCATTAGGTTAAATGCATCCCGATTATGTTTCTTGTTCTGTTGTTTGTTGTTATTACCCTTCCTGTATTTGTTCCCAGACACCTTAAAAACATGAGTCAAAATTACTTTTTTAGGTGTTGGAAAGGTGGAAGATGGGGGAGGGAGAGTAGGTAAGAGTGCACGGAGAATTTTCCCTTATTTGTGCTAAATTTATTAAACTTAAATTTTATCCCAGGGCTTGTGCTTTACATCTGTTGCATCTGTGCTTTTATCCATGTATTTAAGTTTTGAACCCAAATGCACGCTCTCTCAGTACTCAGGCAACATTATTTTTATCATGATAACTCATTTACTATTTTCAGTGTCAAAGAACTTCCCTTTATATGCCCCCAGCACCCCATCTTTCATGGGCTTTGAATGATTCCTTGGAAGTAAATCTGTTATTTCTACAACGAGGGGAAGATCCATAAGATAATTATTTACTAGGAATGTGCATCTCTCTCCCCCTGGTGTGTGGGTGTGTATACACGTGCACAGGTACATATATTGTTAATAATAGATCACAAAACCATGCGATTGTTGCCCCTGATCACATGGAATTTTATAAGGGAAGGTGTTGAATCTAGATTTTTGCCATCACCTTGACCAGGGGCAGCAACCTTTTCCTGTGAAGGCCAGATAGTAAATATCATCAGCTTTTCAGACTATAAGATCGCTGTAACAGCTACGCAAATCTGCTACTCTAGTGTGAAAGCAGCCAAGGACGATACCTAAATGAACAGGGGTGTTTATGTTACACAAACAGGTGGCAGGTCAGATTCGGACTGCAATCTATAGTTTCCCAACGGCTGAGATTGAGTTTGACACTTACACTCACGTAGGGTATGACTCTCCAAATATATGTATATATGTTGATTGATACCTAGAGGTTTTCTTTAAACTGGAGTTTTATGAAGATACAAAAATAAGATTGGGAAAAGGTAAAATGAATAGACTGTTTGAAATGTGCCGAGCCCATCTCCTCTAGTGAGAATTACACACATTCATTGAAAACAAGTGACAGGTACATTGAGTTGACTTCAGAATCAGTTTCCTTCTCTAAGCAGCTGGAGCCAACTGTTAAGCTGGGTGGCAAATGGAAGGGCTCTGGGACATTCAGGTTGTGTGCACCACGTGCCTGGAAGAGCAGTTTCTGGTCTCAGGATTGTTCTCATCCATCACAAATAATTCTTGATCTTTGCCTATTTATCTCTGAAAAAAGTACAGCAGGTGAGCACTGCAGGACTATGAGTTCTCTGTTGGATCATTGATCATCTCTATTCTGAAGATGATATGAATAGGTGTAGCATCTTTAGTTGAGAAAGTCCACTTTCCCTCTATCAACTACCCGCTGTGAGAGTAGTAAACACTTCCCAAGCCCTACTCCCTCAGATGTAAATGGGAGCTTGGGAAGCTACTCTGAATTACTCAATGTTCAATATGTATTAAATCTCCTTACCAAAGTCTCCTCAAGAAGACGGAAGGCCATCTGGGCCTTGCTAATCAGAATGAGGTCAGAGAGGTCATGTGGCACTGGCCGCACCTGCTTGTTAGAAATGCCAGATCTTGGGTCCCATCCAGAACTATTTGAACATCACTTTTATTTACAATTCCCCAGGTTATTCAGACGTACATTAAAGTTGAAGAGATGTTAGTCTAAATAATCCGTATTTCCGGCTATCTTAATCGTAGGTAAGGCAAAATGATGTAAACAAATAAGTGAATTAACTGAAGAATGGACACATGAATGGTGTCATGATGAAATGGACAGATGCTTCCATGAATATATAAATGCGTGAATGAATAACTCATTTTCCCTGAAATAGATAATCAAGTTTATAGAGGGACTGGGTAGTTTTATTAAGATGAAGTGAAGTCAGTTATGTGAAACTCATTACTAAACTGTAAAGAGCTATACAAACGGACAGTGTCGCTTTAATAGTACAAGCCATCTGGTGACACGTTAGTGACAATACATAGAATCCAGTAATGCGTTCTCAGAGAGATGCTCTGACACTCGTGCTCATTTACTTGGTACAGAGCTTAAAATTCTCAGCCTGCATTGGTAAAATGTACAGGAAAGTGTCCTTTAAGGACATTGGTTGGTGACGACACAAGTTACTGTATTATATGAGAATTTCCAAGAATTGTTTCTTCTGTGTGAATTGAAGAATATTTTCCTGTGAGCATACTGTCTTTCTCACTCACACACACACACATTTACACACGTTCCAACAAATACAGTCTCTCCTCCATCCCGGTGAGCATAACCCAGTATCCCCATCTTGGTGGACAACAGAAAAATCTGGGCTTAAGAGTGTGGTTGATTGAAAAATGTCAGTTTGAGGAGGTGACATTTTCAGTCCCTTGGGATAAAATGTACATACTGGTCAGTTCAGAAATACCATGATCTTCAAAAACAAATCATTTCTCCTGATGTGATGTGCATCAGGGATTCATTTGGCAAAATTTAGTCCAGGTATAGATAAAACTGCAGTAACTCTTTTTAGAGATACACAGCTTATGTTGATAGATTTGAGGACCACTGGACTAAGAATGGACAAAGTAGCAAAAAACAGTGTGATATGCCCAGCAGTAAAGATGAAGAAACAGGGCATTTCAAAACTGACCTTGATTACATTAAGTAGTCAGGTGCGTATTAAAGAGCATATATTCAGGGCGTTTACACTTGAGCTATGGTTTAGATTTCATTCAGTCTGATAAATGGTTGAGCACTGTTTATCTCTCATACATTGACAGTTGGCTGAGGAAGGAACCCAACTTCACAATACACTGAAATAATTCATGTTAGCAAATTCTCCAGGATATTTGTAAGCACAAGAGAATCCTGTAGGGGTCGGAAAGCAGTAACCCAAAGACACGGCTGGACATTTGCAGTCGATAAGGGTTAAGAATGGAGACTGTATTTCAGTTTGAAACTAGAATCACATATTTAAAATACAAATATGTCGTGCACCTAAGAGCACATATTTTAAATGAAGGTACTGCTTTTATAGCTATGGAAAATATCAGATTTTTAGCACAAAAACATTAGGTAAATTGAACACATTTACTAGTCATTCGAAATTATACTGAGTACAATAAAACACTTATAAAGAGACAGAGTTAATCATTCATACTGCGACAGGTAAAATCCACAAATATGAGAAGCAATTTGAAATATCAGAACTGTTCAAAATTAAATGACATTTTGCCCCTCTCAATTTAACCACATTTAAAATTTACCTTTGACAGTGCTAATAAAGCTGGCCAAGTTATTTAATACTGTTAACACTTCAAGTTGATTCAACCATTTAAGAATGCATTTTGAACTGCATTTAAAGAAATAATAACCCCTTTCTGGGGAATCATCTTAAAGAAAGGAAAAAATATATGAATTGAATGAAAAAATAAATATCATAGAAAGGACAGTTCTCTCTTACAGAAGAATTCTATTAATATATATAAAAAGATGGACATGGAGTATCACCATTGAGCAAACACCACAATAATTAAGGTTGCAGACAAGATCTACAATGAATACTAAAATTAGCATATTTTGGAGGAGAACAGGATATTTGCATAGCCTCAAAGTATCTTCCCCAGGATATCTGTTATATGATCTTCCCTAGTATACAAGGTATACTGGGAAAGTATATAATAATTGTATATAATAATTGTACAGTGGAAAAACACAGCAGAAGCCACCATAATTCAGAGATCAAGGCTAACATTACCAGTAGTAACACAAAACTTCATATTATAATGCCTAAGAAGGACACAACTTTACTTCTGTGGTGCCTTTGCCAAAGATGCATAACATCTTTCTGAGCAAAAATCAAACAAACAAACAAAATTTCAGACTACCCCAAATTGAGAGACTCTCTACAAAATTACTGACCCCTAAGCATCAAAAATGTCAAAGTCTGAAAGACAAGGACTGAGACTTTGTTACAGATTAGAGCCAACCAAGGAGACATAAAAACTAACTATGATACGAGGTCCTCAATTAGCTAGTGGAATACAAATAGGACACATGAAGAACTGGTAAAATTCAAAGAAAATCTGAAACAACTGATGTTATTTCCTGGTTTTGATCATTTTTATATGCTATCTAAGATGCTACCATTAGTAGATGCTGAGCGAAGTGAGATGGGAATCCTCTGTATTCGTTTTGCAACTTTTCTGTAAGTTGAACATTAGACCAAAAATAAACGTTAAAAAATCAAGCTACACTATGATTTCTCAGATTTATGTCTCGCTAAAAATTGGTCTTCAAAATTGGGATAAAAAACTCTAAAAGAATGCAGAAGGGTCAAAACGAGTGTTAGAATGATGGCTCTTCAGGATATCCAAGATAATGAATGTAATTTTATATTGTCTCTAACTTTGGATGTGATTTGCATGGGGCCAGATCATGTCTGATTGTGGCTACTGGTACTTCTTTGATGAAAGCTAGGAACATCTACTGGTAAAATCTAGTGAGAATTTTTGGAAAGGCATATATATCATTCACAGAATCACAGTCTCAAAGACTTTAAGTTGGGCAGGGACCTTGGAAAAGCTTTGGCCAATAAAATATTTCACACGAATAATTGGCCAATAATTACCTAGTCATACTCTATACCCATACATGCCCTCAGTTTAAGCGTTATCTGACTTCACTCTACCTTCATTTCCTGAAATGTGTCACATGCAACTCTCCATCTAAACCATGCCTCTGAGATGCTTTTCATTCATCTTTAAACTTCTTCAAAACCTGTTGTTAATTGTTATATTGTCATCAGGGACTAGCTCATTAAAATTAAAAAAAAAAAAACACCTGAAAATAGAATGTAGGTGTTAACCTAGCCTTATGTACATTTCCATGGAGAATCCAGCGTTAGGCAATTAATTGCTAATAGTCGAACGGCAGGCTGCCGTAGTATTTGGTTGATATAGATTATTGAGGGGAGGAGTAATTATTTCAGGTTAACCTCAAGAACACATAAATACATAATGAAAAAGCTCACATTGCTCTCTTTTTACTGAAAATCTTCCCTTCCCCACCCCCAGCCCAGGCCAGCAAGAATGCAGCCATAGAATGACATTTTCTGTAGGAAAAGTCAATCCTGGGACATTACAGTTTATAAAATCAGAAATATTTCTAGGAAAGCACAGCCCAAAATCAATTTATTTCTGTTCCCTCAAAAGTAGCCAGTGCTTATTTCGTCTGGTAAAAGAAAGTAAGACGTATATAAGTGAGAGAGAAGAATGGGTTCTCACAGCTCCATCCATTCTCCTCCCTAAATGCATGGGTGATGCTGCTTGGGTACATTTTCATTAGTTACCTCTGCTTCTATGGCTGTGTTCTGGGGCATTTTCTAGTAGATTTTGCTGACACTTGGCCACACAGCATCAATGAAAGTCATTTCACTGTCTAGGAGAGATCAAGAGAAAACCTGACCTTGTGTTGCTTAGGTTTATATCATTAAATGGTGACGCTTCTGTTGGTTGACAAACCATATCCCTCCAGCTGCCATGGTGTTCTTTTCTTTGGTCAACACTCTAACCTTACCAACTTCCTTTCCATTCCTCTGCTCCAACAAAATTACTCTTGCCCCAGGCCTTTTACACTTGCCATTTCCTCTCTCCAGAATGATCTGCTTGCTCTTCCCCTGGCTGGCTCTTTTCTCAACCTTCAAGTTCAGCCCAAATATTATTTCTTCAGACTGGTTCTCTCTGCATGCTTCTCTATAACGTAGCCCCCAATCCCATCTTTAGAAGTAGTCTTCTATCACCAAACACGATATTGTCAAAGGGCTTGTCAATTCCAAAATCATCTATTTAGTTTTTATATTTTTGGTTTAGTCCCCCCATGAGAAAATAAGCTTCATAAAAATAGAGGCCATGTCCCATTACTCTGTTTCAGACACCGTCCTACCAGCAGCTCTGTGGAGTTGAAACTCTTACCCTTTTATGGTTGAGAAAACATTTCAGAGGTTAAAGAATATGCCAAGGGTCGTACAGCTAGTGAATGGCAGAGCCAGAATTCAAACTCAGGCAGAGAGAATAGAGCTCTTAGTCACTTTATTAAACTCTCAGGATTCAGTAAAATCAAGTACATAAAACACTTAGCACAGGTTCTGACTCATAGCACTTAATAAATATTTGATCTCATAAAATCTTCAAAATCATCCCAGGGGAAAAATAGTATACTCTATCTCCATGTAATAAATAAGAGAATAGTTGCTATTCAAAGGGGAGGAATCATTTGCCCAGGAAAGCAGTACAGGTAGTGTCCAACTCACCCTGGTGGCTCAGGTCTTTCCCGGGACACTTAATATCTTGTAAACCAGGACGGGTGGTCAGCCAAGCAGAGTCCGTATTGAAATCAGCTATACTGAATTCCAAAACTCATTCCCTCTTCCTCCCAATATTATAGTAGACAGGCTTGTGCTTCAGGATCTATACTGAAGTTATTGAACTGAATTGCTTCCCTTTATTAAGACGATGGGCAGCAGCTCCTTGGAAATACTGGAAAATTTGAGATTGTCGTTTTAAGACAGATAAGTGAAAGCAGTCTGGGATGAAATCAATTCTCAGAACCCTGAAAGGTGTAATTTTGCAAGTACAGCATTAGGTACCAGCGAACAGCTGGCCGCACCCCACAGCCATAAGAGCTTCCATGCCGAAGGAACCCGGGTGATTGCTTTTATTTATTACTTTTTAAAAAATAAATGTATTTATTTTTGGCTGCATGGGGTCTTTGTTGGGGTGCGCGGTCTTCTCATTGCTGGTGGCTTCTCTTGTTGTGGAGCACAGGCTCTAGGCATGTGGGCCCAGTAGTTGTGGCTCACGGGCTCTAGAGAGCAGGCTCAGTAGTTGTGGTGTACGGGCTTAGTTGTTCCGCGGCATGTGGGATCTTCCCGGATCAGGGCTCGAACCCGTGTCTCCTGCACTGGCAGGCGGATTCTTAACCACTGTGCCACTAGGGAAGCCCCTGGGTGATTGCTTTTACATCCCCAACATTTAACCGATACCTTTTCCAAAAGAACAAGAGGTCCTGTGAGCTCTGTCCAAGCCTACCCCAGGACATCACATAAACGAGCACAGTAACTCCAGACAGAGAAAGACAGCCTCATCACACTCCCTCACGGCTGAGTCTCACCGTCACCGTCAAAGGGACATTACGGATGAGGAAGGTTTTCTTGGACAAGGGATTGAGATCTTCCACTGCTCTTTGAAAGATCGAAGAACAGAGAAGGAGGAAGCAGGAAATTATTTTTAAAAAATGGTGTCTGGATATTAGCAGTCCGTGCCACTTAAGTTATTTGTTAATATCCCGGCAAGATGCATTAAACACTTCGAATCATCCTGTTTGGAATTCTGCACCATGACTAAACTCTGAGGATCAAGAATCTAGTCCAAGAGCACTGAACGTCCAGATCAATTTTCCTCACTATTTATAAGCACAGGATAATCTCCAAATCTCGGATTTGCTTACTTAGGAGCTATCAAAACACTCACTTTCTGAAGGATAATCAGTACAGTCAGGTTCTGGAAGCTGATCTGTAAGCGGCTCTGCCTCGGTGGTTTATCCCCAGCACGTGGACCTTGATGTTAACATGCTGCCCCATCATCCTCCTTCTGACCCTTCTAACATTTTTGACCCCAGGCTTTTTTATGCAGATAACAAGCTCTTCATATTTGAAATCTACTGAAGAGTTCGGAATTCCAAGATTCCCAAGGTGGTTAGGTTCTTAGGAAAAGATATTTAGAATAATTATATAATTACCAATCACTCAGCCAATCTTGGCTGAACACGTTTTAACTTGTTCCAGCACTTTTTAAGACTCTTTGCTTGGGGCTATTAGTTGTAGATTATCCCATAAAGAAATGCATCATATACTTCTATGGTTATTTCTGAGAAAACTGTATGGTATAAGGTGTTCAAGAATACCACCTACAGTTAAATTAATATGTAAATAAATATTCAACAGTTGGGGGCAACAAAATCATGTTGTATATATAGATTATGTGAAATAGGTTATGTGTAATATTTGTTATTTTTGATGCAAATGTATTAAAATGTACTATATAGTATAGTATATGAAAATAGAGTACAACTGCTTTTTACCAGTATATGTGAGTCGGAGAAAAATTCTAAAATTATTATGTAAAATGGAATAAAATATCAAACATTTTCCTTGAAAATCATTTATATCAGCCAATGTATAATATATTATGATTAGCATTCTTAAAATGTTAACTAAGGCCCCTAAAGTAGAGATTAGAGTTAACTTGTATATATACACATATCACTGTTTATATTGAAGTATTTTGAACATATAGTAGTGTACATATAAATTAAAAATTGTTGGGAATAAATATCAGAGAGATTCCTCTTTTCAGCAAACTTTAACAGGTTTACTTTCACTTTAGTTCTGTCCTGATCTGTATGCAGACCACTACAAATCTGTCTGGAGATTTCAAAACATTATATATTATTCCTTCAATCTTAATTTCATCAGCACCTACTGGTATTTCTCAAATCAGGACTGACTTCTAAGAGACAAGCCTATTTCTGCACGTGGTTTCTCAGTTCAATCACTCATAGCCTGTGACTTGCAATGGGATCTGGTACCTAAGGATGTTTTGCAATTCATGAGCTCCTGTATAGACCAAGTTGAAATTCGCCACCATCACTCTTGATCAACGGAAGAATCTAAATACAATTAAACCTTACCTTGAATGGGTGATGTGAAATTCAACCTTAATCGCTTTCAGGGCTACCACACTCCACCAGAATAAAACTGAGGAAAGATTCTCTTACACAGTCCAGGATGTTGAAGAAGGCTCTCCAGTCTTAGGTGCAAATGCAGTGAATGGAAGTATGGTCAGTCTCCAAGCGGGTCCTTTCTGTCATAGCCAGTGTTGCCAGCATTTTCCATGCGCAAGAGGATCTATGTCATAAATAAAAATATCAATCAGGGCTTCCCTGGTGGCGCAGTGGTTGAGAGTCCGCCTGCCGATGCAGGGGATGCGGGTTCGTGCCCCGGTCCGGGAAGATCCCACATGCCGTGGAGCGGCTGGACCCGTGAGCCATGGCCGCTGAGCCTGCGCGTCCGGAGCCTGTGCTGAGCCTGTCTCTGCCACAACAGTGAGAGGCCCGCGTACCGCAAAAAAAAAAAAAAAAAAAAAAAAAAAAATCAATCAAATATCCATCAAATGGGAACAATCTACATAATTGAAAAATATTTAAATATCATATGAATGCTTGGCCTCCTGTAACATACCATTGAACTCTTAACCCAAGTAACTACTAGATCATTAGAACTACTTGCTTCTTTCTCCCAACCCCAAAATGAAACCTGTTGATAGTTCCCTGAGAAGGTCGGCTAACCAGAGGGGCCAAAAATCAGATTATTTATACGTACCATGTATGGACATTGAAATGAAAAGTTTTTCTATACTTTGTAAAAGATGATATCAATGTAAGTGTATTTAAAATTATTTTTCTGTTAACCTTGAATGGTTACCCAGAAACAGGTATATTTTTTAAAAGGGAATTCTGAAAAATAAAACGTTTTGCAGACATTCTTACAATGGGTATCCAAAGCAAATTAGGAATACACTTTGAAGGAAAGTAAAATCATCCTCTTCTGGTTGAGGAAACAACAGGGCAGGTTCAACATTAAAAAATACAGCATAATGAACTTCATGAATGAGGGAAGACAAGGCTTCCCTTTGACTTTCAAATTTAAAGAATGTATTCTGAGGGCTATAAATACAAAGGAATCTCTGAAATGAGCAGAAAGCCAGACACGTGAATGTCACAGTCAGCGGGCAGAGACAGATTTGAAGAGATGCAGAAAATATCAAGACTAGCCCTTCAGTTTGAGTCAGCAGGGATTAAATACTACAGAATCTACTACACTGAAGAGCAGCACCTCGTACACTTTTTTTTTTTTTTTTTTTTTGGTGGTAGGCGGGCCTCTCACTGTTGCGGCCTCTCCCGTTGCGGAGCACAGGCTCCGGACGCGCAGGCTCAGCGGCCATGGCTCATGGGCCCAGCCGCTCTGCGGCATGTGGGATCCTCCTGGACCGGGGCACGAACCCGCGTCCTCTGCATCGGCAGGCGGACTCTCAACCACTGCGCCACCAGGGAAGCCCCACCTTGTACACTTTTGATGCAGACTTGCAGGAAGAGCACAATTTGGGAGGTACAAAGTGTTGGTTCTTTTTATATTTTCCATTTGCACAGTGATGAGTAATAAAAAAACGGCATTTTTTCTTGGATTAGACATTACATGCATTGAGTCTACAGCTATGAGTTTATTGGCCCTCACAGCAAGTTTGTTGCAGGGTGAGTTTTATTATCTCCATTTTACAATAAAAGAAGTTGAAATTGAGGTGAAACGACTTACCTCACGTCCTGTCCTCCAGGCCCCTCATCCAAGGAAAAAAAAAAAAAAAAAAGAAAGAAAGAAAGAAAGAAGGAAATACGTCGAGGAGAGGAGATCAAGGAAGTGATATTTTCAGACTTGAAAAGCTTAGGACATTATTCTATACTTGTCAGAATCTTGTGCTATGGGTTTGTTTGTCTTTTTAACTTCCAAGGCTCAATAAATAAAAACTGTGTCGTTGAGCAGCTATGTACTTCTTTCAGTATCTCAGCTATGCCTATAGAAAGACTCTTTTTTTTCACTCAAATTAACGCTATCATTCTAATAGTAAGTGACCTGGCTCACAGGTAAAACAACTGGCAGGAAATATATTCCCTTGGTAAGCAAACCCTTTATAAAAAGTTAGAGAAGTGACAGCAGATAGCATGAAAACTATGATAACTGGAGGAAAAAGTAGCAAATTTTAACTTACTCTGTAGAGTTTTCAAATCAGAAGTTTTTGGAAGAAAACAAGAATGAAGTTATTAACCCCCAAAATATGTATTTTTCGTGGCTGAACACATGCATTTCTAAATTGCCTTTTAAAAGGGCTTTACTAATTTACACTATTCCTGAAATATATGCCCTGATTTCACTAAATTTACACCTAAACTTAGTATACCTTCTTTAGTGAGGTGTCTGTTCAGATCTTTTGCCCATGTTTTAATTGGGTGGTTCATTTGTTGTTGTTATTGAGTTTTAAGAATTCTTTGTGTGTTTTGGAGTGAAAATTTTTGACATAATTCTCAAGGCTGTGGTCTGTGGGGTTGATTAACATTATTTAGAGGCTAGGAGTTACCATTCTATTCATAGCTGATGTAAATCTAATAACAGAAGTAATTCCTATTTACATAGATCTTGCATGTCCTGTTGGTACTATAGAAGGACCCCCTAAATTCATGACCAAGCTCTTTCTTGGGGAAGCGATCAAAATATGGTTGTGGGTACCCTGGATGGAAAATTTCCCTAAAGCTAGTTTCTGATGGCTTTGTAGTACATTTTCAAGAACATACTTTTTTTTGCAAAAAATTAAATAGATTTTCCTATATCATTCACTTTTTAAATTTTTGATTGGTATTGATTTTATATTACTCTTCTACAGTTTGGAGGATGAGTTATTCATGATGAGGAAAATAAGAGCCTGAGACATTTAGCGAATTGCAAACTGAGTTAGAACAGCCATTGTTATGTTCATTAATACTATTTTTTAAATCATTTATGGAAGTAGTTTCTTTTAGGTTAAGCTGCTGTTCCTCATGTAAAACGTTTTAGAAGTTGAAGGTTTTTAGTCAATTCTCACCAAGGATACAAAGCAAACTGGGTTCAAATTCTAATAGCCAAACCAATATAACCTGGATTTCTGAGTCTGGGAGGAAGAAGTAATACACTCTCTATGGTGCTGTACCTATTGATCTGTGATCATCAATTAATTTTATGTAAGTATGGATTGAGGATTGAGAACCGGGCAATTCTATAATTGAACACACTCTCTGGTAAGAAAAATAAGAAAAAAAAGTAGAAAAGAGGCAGTATTTGGCAGCTTTTAGCATTCATTTTTGATACCTCATGCGTGATCAAACCCAAGCAAATGACCATTTCCCAAAACTTATTCCAAAAATATTTCACTTGGCAAAGCAAAGTCATTAGCATACCAGTGGTAGTTTCCCCCCTGGAAGGAATTAATGGCTCATGTAATTGTGGGGAGTCCCCTCACCAAAATCATCATCCATGACACTTCTGCCTTTCCTTCATCTATAGGACACACTCTTGAGAATTATCTCAAAAACGGTCACTCCAAAATATACAAAGAATTCTTCAAGCTCAACAAAAAGAAAATGAACAGCTCAATTTAAAAAATGGGCAAAAGATCTGAACAGACACCTCACTAGAAAAGATATGCAGATGGCAAATAAGCATATGAAAAGATGCTCTACATCATCTGTCATTAGAAGAATGCAAATTCAAACAATGAAATGCCACTATACACGCCTATGGCCAAAATCCAGAACAGTGACAACGCCAAATCCTCGCAAGGATATGAGACGACAGCAACTCTCATTCATTGCTGGTGAGAATGAAAATGGTACAGCCACTTCGGAAAACAGTTTAGCAGTTTATTACAAAACTAAACATACCAAACAATCCAGCAGTCGTGCTCCTTGGTATTTACCCAAAGAATTGAAAACTTATGTCCACAGAAAAAAAAACTGCACGACTGTTTATAGCAGTTTTATTCTTAATTGCCAAAATTAAGCAACCAACGATATCCTTAAGTGAGTGGGTAAATAAACTGTGGTACATCCAGACAATGGAATACTATTTAGGGCTAAAAAAATGAACTATCGAGCCGTGAAAAGACACGGAGAAAACTTATTGCTCAGTGAAAGAAGCCAATTTGAAAAGACTACATACTGTAAGGTTCCAAGTCTATGAAATTCTGAAAAATGCAAAGCTACAGCGACAGTAAAAGGATCAGTGGTTGCCAGGCAGAGAGGGGAGAGAGGGATGAATAGGCAAAGCAGAAAGGGTTTTTAGGGCAGTGAAGCTATTCTGTACGATAGTGTAACGGAGTGAACCCTAAAGTAAACTATGGACTTTGAGTGATAATGTTAATAATGTGATCATGTGAATGTAGGTTCATCAACTGTAACAAATGTACCATCTGGTTGGGGACGTGGATAGTCAGAGAGGCTGTATATGGGAGCTCTCTGTACTTTCCACTCGATTTTGCTGTGAACCTAAAACTGCTTTAAAAAATAAGTTCTACTGAAAAAGAGAGGGGGGAAAACCACCTTCACAATATGTTCATACAAGATAGAAGTGCAAGAGGATGTTACTGGGTTCTCCATCAATATGAGTCTTAAGAGGAAATGACCAGATTCTCTAAGGCCAAGTGCTTTAAGCAGATGTATCCTTCTCTATTATGCTTGAGTCATTTAAAAATTCCTTTTATTTCCTCAATCTGTGCCCTATTGTGTCGAAGAACTAAAGGACTAGTCAATAATTCAGAATCATTATAAACCATTAATCATTCAAATTTATTAAACAGCAAAGATACAATAGTAGCATTTCTAATAAGAGGACCAGGCAATGAGCTATAAGCATGTTGGAGCCTTTATTCTGGTGATCGCTTATCCATTTCTCTGGAACAGATGCAGTCAGCTTCTGCCTTCTCCTCATTTACATGCTAATAAAGAGTTGGCAATGAGAAGGAGTCTGTAGATAGAGGATGTTAGAGATTCAAATGTATTTTCACATTCTCCTGAAAAGGAATTTTGATACTCAACCTACAGGTTTTTGTTCTAAAACCTGGGCCTTTGGTGCAACTAAATTTTTTGCATTTGCTACTGTTGCTATCACACTCCATCCATTTCCAGAATTAGCAACTCTGAGCAAATTCAATTTTTTTTTTTTAAACTCCTCTGGTCAAAATTTACATGGTGAGTTAGAGTGAAATGAAGAATTAGAACAGTTATTTGTAGTTATATCTACATTTTAGAAAAACAAACTTTCCTAGAGGGAAAAATAGTGACTTAAGTTGCCTCATTTTAGGGATGGCCTCTGTTATAAGATACGGAGATCATCTTCACTAAAACGGAATTTTCCAGTCCTGCTTGTGGAGAGTATGGTGATGGTTATTCTCCTAATGCTGATGTAAAGACATTCCAAGGACTCGAAGGGCCTTTTGAGTCAGGCCCATGTAAAATAAAAGTTAGCATCGTTTTCATAGTGAAGCATAATTGTATTTTTCTCAAATTATTAATATACAAAATTACAGGCTTAAGTGCTTCTAGTGGAAGGATAGGGAAGTGAAAGTCAGTAAACCCTCACCCAAAGTCTTAGCCTCAGCACCAAAGCAGGCGATTCTCAGGAGCTTGCCCGAGAGTGTCTGTAGGGCTCAAGAACTCCCAGGAATCCCCTAGTGACTTTTCTCAGTCTGAGATTCCAAGGTGGAGGATTATCAGAAGTTCAGCTGGAACACACATTCTGCTTCAAACATTCTGTCTAGCTGTGCATCCCCTTACCCCTCCTTCTTTCCAGACTTACCGACTGGACTCCAGCGCCTGCCTTTCATACACTCCAACCTGGAACCTTATGTGTGGGCAAATTCTGGGAAATGTAGCTCTCTGCACTTTAGAGGAAACCTTAGAAGGAACTGGTGGTGATGCCCAGTGAAAACAGAAAGTCAAGGTCATGTACCACGATAGTACCTCTCCAACAGCTATTTCTTTCCCTTTGAGCATCTCAGTCCAATCTATTTCATACATATTTTCAAAAGCAGTTGCAAGTCTTAATTACTTATTTTACTAATGCTTATAAGAATTTGGAATTTAAATTGAAAGAAAGAAAGACAGGAAGAAAGAGAGGAAGAAATTTAGAAAGGAAGGGAGGAAGGAAGGAAGGAAGAAAGAAAGAAAGAAAAAAAAAGAAAGAAAGGAAAGAGAAAGAAAGAAGAAGGAAGGAAAGAAAGAAAGAAAGAGAAGTTTGGGTTTACTAAGCTTCTTGGATGTACAGATTATTGGCCTTTCATTAAAGTTGGGAACTTTTTCAGCATTATTTCTTCAAATATTTTTCCTCTTCCACTCCCTCCTCTCCTTGTGGGACTCCCATTACACATATGTATGCCTGACAATGTTCTATAAATCTCTATATATGTCTGTCTCTGTTCATTCTCTTACTGATTTACCTTCAAGTTCACTGATCCTTTTTTTTTTTCCCTGCCTACATGAATCTATTGTTGAACCTCTCTAGTAAATTTCTCATTTTCATTATTTTACTTTTCAAGTACAAAAATCATTGTTTCTTTTTTATAATTGCGATCTCTTTAATAAGAGACTCTGTTTATTGAATCATCGTCTTCATACTTTCCTTTAATTCTCTAAACATGGTCATCTTTAGCTATTTGGACTCCTTTGAAGTTGTTGTTTGCTAAATTCAAAATCTAGGGCACTCAGACACAGTTTATGTGGATTGCCATTTTTTTCCATTGGGTACGAGTCACATTTTCTTGTTTCTTGGCACGACCTTTTGTTGAATATTGCATATCTTAGATAATATTGGCTTTTTCCCTCCTGAGGATTGACTTTTGTTTTCTTTATAAAATCTGTGACATCTGTCTCCCCCCAAAGGTGTAGCTGCTGATGTTTTTACTGTTTTGTATTTGTTTCGTTGTTATTATTATTTTGTTTTTATGTTAGAGCCTGCTTTCCTAGGGGTAGTCCACTGTCTGCATAGTTTACTATTCAGCCAAAGCTAAGTTAGAGGTTATGCTCAAATACCTCAAGCCAGTAAGGTTTTCCACTCTCTGATGATAGGTCTGTGTACGAGCTGAAGAGTGTATTCAAAAAGACTATATTAAGTTTGCCCACTTTTTACTTTTTTCTGTCTCATTTGAGCATGTGCGCTGGTACTATGGACCAGGTACGTGTAAGTGGCTTTGGTCTGCTCTGATATCTGCTGCACACACACAGCCTCTGGCCACCCCTGGATATGTAGAAAGCTTACCAAGCCCCCTATGTGTGCCTCCCTTTACCAGAATTCCTTGTTCAATCACTAGCTATTCACATTCAACCTAATAGAGCAACTGGCCCTCTCTTTTCACTTGCTATCAAGATAGCCACTTGAATTAGTCAGGGTTCTCCAGAGAAACAGAACCAACAGGATACACACATACACATATAAACACACACGCATATACTTGTATATATATTTGTGTGTGTGTGTATAGATATGTAAAAAGACCGTTATTATAAAGAATTGGCTCACATAATTATGGAGGCCAAGAAGTTTCACCAGCCGCCATTTGCAAGACACCTGAGACCCAAGAAAACTGTGGTTAGCCCAGTCTGAGTTCAAAGATCTGAAAACCAGGAGTGCCAATGGTGTAAGTCCTATTCTGAGGGCAGGAAAAGACGAATGTCCAGCTCAAGCAGCCAGACAGAGAGAGAATTCTCCTTTCCTGCACCTTTTTGTCCTATTCAGGCCTCCCTTCAACAGTTTAGAAGATGCTCATTGACACTGGGAAGGGCAGCCTGCTTGACTCAGTCTATGGATTCAAATGCTAAATATCTTCCTGAAACATCTTCACAGACACACCCCAAAATAAAGTATAACCAATTATCTGGGCACCTGTGACCTAGTCAACTGGACGTATGAAATTAACCATCACACCACTTTATAATAATGTTCTAAGTCCCGTGCGCCCTCACGGGCAGTGACAGTGAAGCTGCTGGTGTTCCGAGCCTGTCCATCCCTGGCTGAATTATCATGGACAGAATGAGTGGGGTCATGGGAGCAGTCCTGGGCAAGGACACCATAGACTCGTGCTGTCCTTACCCAACGTTTAGTAGTTATCGCATAAATGCTACTCATATTGATGTACAGTATTGTTTGATCTCTAGATTTTTTTTTTTTTTAGCAATCTGAAATGATTGTTTTTGACAGTTTTGCCCAGTTTTATGGTTGCATTTTGTCAGAGAGAGGATTAGTTGGCTTCCTAATCCCTCCACGCTGGGAAGGAAATCTTATAAACTACAAATTTATCTAAAGTATATAAAATAGCTCTTTTTCAAAACATTCCCTCAACATTCCAAGCCTGCAAGGAAAGATGGAGAAAGAGAAAGAGAGCTCTATCTGGGGTCCCGAAGGTCTATGACTTCACAACAGAGTGTAGTGAAAAGCCTTGTACTTTGGACTCAAATGAACCTAGGTTTGAATACTGGCATTACAACTTCCTGTTATTATATGAACTCTGGAAAAAAAAAAAAAAAACACGTAACCTCTCTGAGCCTCCTCTGTAAAATAGAAATCATAGCCAGACTTTGTGAAGACTAAATGCCTTGGCTGTACTATGTACCTAATGGACTCTAGTCTTCGGCATTATACCCCTTCCTTTCCTTGCTTTCCATAAGCATGTACTATGTGCAACTGCCTGGTTTCATTTTCGGTGTTTAAAAATTGCATTAAAATGTGTATTTAGTTATTGGTGTTTAAACAGCGCATAGCTGGGGTTATTGGTAATTCAAGAGACACAATGTAGAAATGGTTTCTAAAGCAACCAACACCCCTCTGGTTTGATGCCCAAGAATGCAGCCCTACTCTTATGTTTTTAACAAGCCTTATGCTGATTTATGTTTGCAAATGTACTTTTGGTAGTTTTCTTAGGCTCTGTTCCCAGTGTCTTTCTTTAGATAACTATTGTATATATATTTTTTGCAGGATTTTCAAAGTAACAAGGAAGAAAGAATGAAGAGGATAAAAATGCATGTTAGTTTTGATGGGATAAATTCCAAACCAACTTATTCTAGTAGAAATTCTTTTTATTTTTTTCCATTTCTCTTTCAGTCAAGTTATCTGCGTTGATATCATTACACTACTCTTGCCATTTCTACTCTGAATTAACTCATCAACCACAACTAGTTACTATATTAGTATTCCATTTTTCTAAGTGCCGATCATGGCTAAAAAGTGAAACTCGATAATGTTAAAAAACTCAGGCAAGGTATTCATTTAGCTGGATCTTGCTAATATATTTATTACATATATATTTTTGTTTGTTTGGGTGCCCAAACATATCGTAAGTTTGAGAATTGAGTCAGCATTTTCCCTTGCCTATTAAATCTTAATAGTGAGACAATTTAATTTCTCCTTGATTACCTTTGAGTACTAGACATCAAATATCAACCTGGTTTTGTAGAAACAATGTTGGAATTGGAGTGGAAACAGGACACAAATTTGCCCTTTTCTTCAATAGCTGTATGATCTCAAGTAAATCAACTCTGAATCTGGGTTCCCTTATTTTCAGTAAGGCAGTGGTTTACTCTCCAATTTTCTAATGCTACTAAATGCTATGACTCTGCAGTCAGCTTACATCAGTCTGAATTTCACTCATGTCTTCTCTAAATACTTTATTAGTTAAATGCTGTTACTGGCCATCTACCTAATTATACCAAGGGCTGTCTGGTGTATTTGTTCCATTAGGTGTTGGATAGTGTTTTCAGAGATACGATTTAAGATTCCAAGCAGCTGAACTTGTCCCTATTGAGATTGGGACCTTACTTTTCTATAGTCTCATACTAATAGTCATTTTGTAGTGATGTGAACTTCTTTATTGATCCATTATGTATCTCTATCTATCTGTGAGATAGATAGATAAGGATATATATCCACATATATGATCCATTCTGTATACATATATATATGTACAGTGATAGATATACTCTAGCTCTATCCTCTGATCCTTTTCTTAAACCTAGAGCACCTTGAGATCTATTGCTTTATTTAGAACAATTTGTCCTCTTAGTGTATTAAATTATTGTACCCCCCTACCTAAAGACATTGAAAATATCTTGAACGTGTTCAGTGTACATCCAGTGATATGGATGGTCATAGAGAAAATAAGCTATTGACCAGAGCTTTTATGGGATGCTTCTATTTCTGTACCTCAGTGATGACTTCAGCCAAGGGTTAAGCTAAAAACTCAAATCCTTAACTCACTCACCTTCAGTGTTCTGTGGGAGTGATGATAAAGAAAAACGACGTATTATAGGTCTCACCTCAAAAAGGAGTTCGGGTTTGCACAAAGTCACGTGGGCGCTGTCTTATTAATGGTTTCATTTTGGCATTTATGAAATACATAAAATCCACACACTTACAACAGCTCTTTCCTCCTTCCTTCACAAATGTATTTAAACACCTCATGACCTGAGGGGTTAGGAGTGAGTAGATGACTTTCCAAAGGAGTTATCTCCTGTCTGCTATGTCATTTCAGAAGTACTTACTAATTCACAGAGTGATATTTCACAGTTATCTTTCACGATACGGATATTTTAAAACTATACTCACTCTCCATTTTTATGTTTTCATTTGTAAAACCTCAGTGTACGTAGAATCAGAATTCCTGCAAGAAATGTGGAATCATGCTTCGTTTTAGAGACACAGAGGATTTCCTACATACTCTCAAATCCTTTTGAAAACCCTGTCTTCAGTAGAGGGCTTCAGGATTACATCTTCAGGATTTGGAAATTTTAATTGTGCTGTCAAAGAGTTTTCTTTTTCTTTATTAGAAGTAGTTAAGTCCCCAAACTTATATTTTGAAATACCATGTTGAGGATAGAAAGTCCACATTTATATTAAAATCTAAAGGAAATTGAATTATATGGTTGTAATAAGACCACCCCCTAGCTGGTTACCCGCTAATACTTCCAGGGCAAATATTATTTCAGTGATCAATCTTTGTCAGTACAGCCACATCCCGCCTCTCCAACCATATGACACACACACGAAGGAGTGAGAAAGAGAGGAGAAAAGCGCCAAAACTTTCTGACATCGTAAGTCAATTTGTACAATATTAAAAAATCAATCCTTTGGACAAAGGAAATCGAGAGCAAATCATTGATCTTAGGTCCAGTATAACCTTGAATATTTCTACTATTGATAGAGTGGGATCTTGAAGTTGAAGGTATTTTAGAAAAAAACATTAGCTTAGAATTAACTCCATTACCAACTATGAGGGTCTTGATCAATCATGTAGATGCTTGTATCTTTTTTTTTTTTTTTTTTTTTTTTAACTTGTGATGCTGAGAGGCACTCTTGGTGAAGTTTGCTTAGTTCCAAGTGACTTTTTTTCCTGCCCATGCCACCTAGTGGAATGTGTCCCCTGCAGCCAAATTTGAAAATAGTTGATGGAACAAAGGTAAGGATTTGAGAGAAGTGGAAACAGTCCGATCCTCAACCCTTGACCCTTGAAATCATGGCTAAGAGGTCCTCATCAGCCTGAGCTGCTTTCAGGAACAGAGGTGGAAGTTTTCCAAAGTTGGCAAGACCATGTTGCCGCCATTCGCTATCAGCCAAGAATGCCAATTCCTGGAGAGAAGGTTGTGTCTAGAGAGATATCAAACACTTCCCCGGGCTCCTTAAACTTTCCATTTTGGTTCCATTATTGTCTACATTCTAGCCCTGGATTCTCTCAGACAATATTGTATTCTTAATAAATTCCCCCTCTTAAACTAAATAAAGTCAATTGGATACTTACCCCCAAACATTCCTGCCTAGCAGGTATAGTAGAAAATAATAACTGTCTTAATGTAACTAAATTTGATTTTATAAATGAAAATGAAATGTAATGATATGATGGCAATTCTGAGAAATGAAAGTTCTAAAAAGCATATGATTTTCATCAACACTGTACAAAGATAGAGATTACTGAATAATTCTGGAATCATATTAACCCACTTTAGAGTAACAATTTAAAATACTAGGGGTTCCCTGGTGGCACAGTGGTTAAGAATCCGCCTGCCAATGCAGGGGACACGGGTTCGAGCCCTGGTCCGGGAAGATCCCACATGCTGCGGAGCAACTAAGCCCGTGCGCCACAACTACTGAGCCTGCGCTCTAGAGCCCGCGAGCCACAACTACTGAAGCCTGCGTGCCTAGAGCCCGTGCTCTGCAACAAGAGAAGTCACTGCAATGAGAAGCCCGTGCACAGCAACGAAGAGCAGCCCCCGCTCGCTGTAACTAGAGAAAGCCCGCACGCAGCAACAAAGACCCAACGCAGCCAAAAATCAATAAAATTTAAAAATAAATTAAAAAATAAAATAAAATACTATATTTGTGTAGGATACCTTGAAAAAGTTACAATTTAATTGTGTCAAACTGCAAACTGCTTTGGGGAAATATTAATATTAATCTGGTTTATGCCTAATTAATGTGAAGAGTTCTTTCACATTAAAGGAACTTTTTTCCTCTCAACCAATATCCCCTGAAATTTCCTGCTCTCAGAATTTGTAGAAAGACAACATATGATCCTTCTCTCCAACTGGAATCACCATAATGTTAGTTAAGCTTTTATGTCTTTTGTAAAATGGCTTTTATTTTATAGAATCTATTTCCCAGGTGTTAAATTTTCCAAAAGAGTAATTTCCCTTGTTTTAAGTCCTGGTTTGTCTGGTACTGGTCTCTCTTGACCAGTTACTTGCATATAAAAAGAGTTCATTTAAATTCAAGTCCATAACCTATTTTCCACGGTTTACAGATGACGCTATGTAGTGCAAACTAATATAGGTCTTGGTTAAAAATTTTTTCCTCTTCAAAAGTGATGTTACTTTGAATTCAGTTTCTTAGTTATTAATGATAACATCTAATTCAAAGATGCTGTGTCTTAATAGATAACAAAGTTAAGTCAATTTAATTGGGACAGATTTCTCTTCCAGAGGACTGGAGTGGAAGATTTTTACATGGGTAGAGTTCTATTGTCATTTTAATAGTAACTCATGTGGTGTCATAAAATTTAGATTGGTATAAACATTAATCACTAAGCCACACACTTCCTTTTTCATTTTGCGCAGGCATCAAAGGCCTGCAGAACATGCTAGACCAGGAGGTACCTGTTTATACTTCTGGGTCACCATTCATTGGAAGAGAGAACACTGGGATAAATCTTTTATCCTAAGTCATAAGGAAACAAGATTTCTTTATTCCTTATAAAAAAAAATATTGGCTACAAGTATGAAAGTTTAGCCAGGAGGGAATTGAAAATATCTTCCTGCTATATTTTTCCACATCTGCAAAGTCTAGGCTTAGAAGATTTAATTTTAAAAAGATTTCCTCTTATCGTGAACAGGTTATGACATAAGCCAATTCTAATTTAATATCTTCTTAAATAGAACAGAGTTTTCCTGGAATTCCTATGCATTTCTCTGCTGTTTTATTCTCTTCTTTCCTTCTTGCCTGCCACTTTCCAAGACTTCCTGTCACCTTTGCTCTACTGTTTGCAATCTCCATAATCCTTCAAGGTCCATACAAACTCCACAGAACTTTTCTTAAAAATTCAAGCCAACAGCTATGTCTTCCCATACTTGATGTACCAGGATAGGGTTTCTGCTTTGCATTTGTAAGTATTAGGACAGATAAAGATTTATTAACAAATGGTTCCTATGTGGTAGATATGTTTAATCTATTATAATTTCTAACTCAGTTCTGGCTTCTCCAACTTACTAAAACATAAAATGTTTCCTAAAATACTAACATTAAAATAATAAAATGCGTCTTAGAATGCTAATATTACACTAACAGTACCTTCTATCCCCTGCCATCACCCAATTAAGCTCTTCTTTGTTGTCTGATAGACAGATTTTGATGAGGTCGTAAAATTCTCCTATCTTACTGAACGTAGATTAAATCTATAAGATTTCTCTTTTCTTCTTCTCTCCCTTAATTAGATCCTACCTTCTTTTCTTCATACATAATTCATTACCATTCCTTGAATTAAAAAAAAGAGATAAGGTAAAAATAAAGCATGCCGAAGGAGAGGGGAATCTTCCTTTTTGCGATTATTTGCGATGAGAAGTTTATTCCTCTCTGACGGACAGTTCACGTGTTAGATCTATGTGCCCCTTTCAACTGCTAGGACTTTCAATCATTTGAAAGCATTTGAATCATTTCAAGACCATCTGAATCACACTCTTGACTTTAGAATCATTCTTTTGCTGTTGTACGTATCAGCACGGCTCCCAATACTGCGATGCTAAAATGTGTTGAATGCATAGCACACCACAATGTGAGAGAATATTCTTTATCATTCGGGGATAGCTTTCTTAAAAATATATACATATATTTTAAATGTATTCAATTCCCATACTTATAAATGTGATCCAGACTTTCCTCTGGTTCCCCGACCTCTGACCTTCCCTCAGCCACACACACACACACACACACGCACACACGCGCGCACACACACACACACTCACACCCCCCTTAAGTAGTTATTCAGGTTGTTGCAAGACCCACTTTGTCTGATCCAGGAAGTTGTGAATAAGGAATGAGCACTTAGAGTATAGATATGTTTTCCTTACCTGAACTTAATAAACCTCTTAGATGCTTCTCTAGAGGGGCATCTGCCCCTCACTGCAAGTTGGGGGTCCCTAGTGTCAATCTATAAACAGAAACAGTGGTAGCAAGAAAAAAAATTACCATAAAAATCCTATATTTTAAGAAAAAGATATTTCTTAACCATGACTGTTTATAAACTGAGATAATGCAAAAGTGTATTCTATGCAATCTTAGGAAAGTTCGGTTCATATTTAAACGCATCATATGTAAGGCTGCAAGTACTTTTTTTTTTTTTCTTTCTTTTTATTGTTTGCAAGTACTTTTAAGAGAAAAACCGATGCTCTTAATTTTTCATGAAGGAGTGAACAATTAATAGATCTATTAATGCATACCCTTTATCCTTTAATCTGCGAATTTAATATTGAAAAACAGTATAAATAATAAAAAGCATTGAGAGGGGAATATAGGCTATTGAACTCAATTGTGCGTGCGTGTGTGTTTGTGTGCGCGCGTGCCTGCAGGTGAAAGTTTGAAATGCCCTTAAAATTATTTTTAGAAATAGAATATTATCAGGAATTTAAAAAAGTAGCCAGAAAATTTAACTTCTTAACCTTCCCAGGTGGCAAGTTAGGAAGGTGATGAAGACAAACTGAAAAAAACAAAAACTTATTAAGAATGCTGTTCTATTAAATCAATGGCGTGGACACCTCTCCTCTCTGGGTACATCGAGTTGGCTGCTATGGCGACAGCAGAGACTGTAAGATGAATCAATTCTTATTTACAAAGAGCTGAGGGCAAACATGTGTGGTCATAGGAATAAAAGGGTAAAGTATTTTCTCCGCCACTCTGTTCATTCCGTTGGTAAACCACAGGTAAGCTTTCCAGTGTGGAGTCTCAGAAGACCTTAGTGATTAAACACAAGAGTGAAAATTGTCCTAAAGTACCTCCTCTCGGGTTAAAATAATCTGGATTCGGATAGTTAATGGAGAAACAGAAATGAACTGGAGAAACAGCAACTGGGAATTTCTCTTAGTTGCATGTATGCATTTCAGGGAGCCTGACAATCTATGTCTTTATTACAGTGAAAGGTTATCTCTAATTTGCCCTGATAGGAAGCCACGAGCACTGTTCTGAGTAATTTGCTAAATATAAGCTGCTGACACGCACTTTTGTGATCTAAAAGAGGGCTTCCTCTACTCCAAAAGTTCTGATGGCGTCGTCATCGGCTTGTTGCTCCAGGTGCTTGGCTCTGCTCATCTGGGATCTGCTACCTTCGTACACACTGGGCCGGTTCAGGGGAAACTGGTCTGACAGTTCCTCCACTGAGGAAGCAGAACCATAGTGGTTTAACGAATTCAACGTTTCAATTGGTTCACATACAAATCAGAATGTAATATAATCTGTGATGGTTTTATTGCATGCTATTGTTTCAAAAGAAAAAAAAAAACAAACTTCCACCCCTTGGAAACTTTCCCTAATTAATTTGAAGAAAGGTAGTAAATCTGTTCATTGAATCCTGCCCTAATTAAATAAATAAGAATAATAAAAAATAAATAAGTAAAATAAAAATCCTCTGATTCTTGCTTTTCCTATCATCCCACAGTACATGTTGACATCGTATTTAGGAGAATAATGTTAGTATGTTAATATGCAACGACTGTTGATGTATAATGTTAATCTATGCAAAACTGGTTTAAGCTGCGGGAGAATCCAACAGGGCAACTGCTAGCTTATTGTTATTCTAACAGGAGAATAAAAAGCACTACACATTTTAGCATCCTATACCGAAGTGATTCTCCAAAGGGGTGTTTTTCTTGGCCCTCAGGACATTTGGCAAGGTCTGGAGAGTGTTCCGATCAGCGTGGCTGGAGGGGGGTTGCTAGTGACATTTAGTGGTAGAGGTCAGGTATGGTGGTAAATATCCTGCGTTGCTCAGGGCTGCTAATGCCTGCCCCCAGCCCCCATCAAAGAATCAAAGAATTGCCTGGTCAAATGTAAATAGGGCCAAGGTTTGAAATTCTAAACTACAGGCAAGCAAACTTTTCTTCCCCTGATATAATGAAGGTGTTGCTTTCTATTTCAGAGTGTTTTGGGGGTGTGTGTGTGTGTGTGTGTGTGTGTGTGTGTGTGTGTGTGTGTGAGAGAGAGAGAGAGAGAGAGAGAGAGAGAGAGAGAGAGTGAGACTTTTGAGGATGAGAAATGTATGGGCTGAATATGAAAAATACATTCTCTGGTAAATTGGTGCAGCCAGTATGGTAAACAGTGGGGAGGTTCCTTAAAAAACTAAAAATAGAGTTGCCATATGATCCAGCAATCTCACTCTTGGGCATATATCCAGAGAAAACTCTAATTCAAAAAGATACATGCACCCCAATGTTCCTAGCAGCACTATTTACAATAGCCAAGACATAGAAACAACCTAAATGTCCATCAGCTGAGGAGGAGAGAAAGAAGATGTGGTACATATATACAATGGAATATTACTCAGCCATAAAAAAGGATGAAATAATGCCATTTGCAGCAACATGGATGGACATAGAGGTTATCATACTAAGGGAAGTAACTCAGACAGAGAAAGACAAATATCATATATCACTTATATGTGGAATCTAAAATATAACACAGGGACTTCCCTGGCAGTCCAGTGGTTAAGACTTTGCAGTCCCAATGCAGGGGGCACGGGATCGATCCCTGGTCGGGGAACTAAGATCCTGCATGCTGCATGGCGCAAAATAAATGAATCAATAGATAACAAAAATATGACACAAATGAACTTATTTACAAAATAGGAACTGACTCATAGACATAGAAAACAAGCTTATGGTTACCGAAGGGGAAAGGGGGTGGGGAAGGGATAAATTAGCAGCTTGGAATTAGCAGATACACACTACTATATAAATAAAATAGATAAACAGCAAGGTCCTGCTGTATAGCACAGGGAACTCTACTCAGTATCCTGTAGTAAACCAAAATGCAAAAGAACATGAAAAAATCTATGTATATATTTATAACTGAATCAGTGTGCTGTACACCAGAAACTAAGACAACATTGTAAATCGACTATACTTCAATTAAAAAGATATATACATTCTCTGGACTTAGACAAACCGGAGGCAAAACATATCTCCCTACCAATGCCTAATGTAATAACTGAAATTACTAAATTGAATTTCAAAATACAACTTAAAGAGAAGAAACAAAGATTATATGTTATCTCCAGAGTATTGTAATAATTAAGTATTAAATGAGACTACATATAAGATAAAGGCAAAAGTTAAAAAATCTTTATATTCTTGTCTATTACGTGTATAACAGTGTTTTTCTGTAATGGATAATATCTGATGTTGGGAAGACCAATAAGAAATTTGCTGTTCCTCTTTATATTTATAATTTGATTCCCATAGTGATCTCTTGGTATAACTGAAATTCTTTCTTGGCTAGAGGTCCATCCATTACTTATAAAATTAACTATTTTACAAGTCCTTTGCAAAACGAATCTACAGTGACAAAAAGTAGCCCAGAATTGCCTTTGGCTAACTCTGGGTGGAAACTGACTGCAATTACTGTATGTCTCTACATTGAAATATTACAGACATTCTTTCTTTTTAACACAAGTACAAATCAAGATGCACCAGAAAAAGAACCCCTGAAGTTAATTTCTTTTGAACTTCCTTTGTTGCTGAAAAGAGAGATGAGACTGTGTGTCAGTGAGGAAACAAATGGTTTAATCAAGTAAAGAAAATATGGGAGGATTTGTTTACAAAGGACCCACTTATAACATGCGGGTGTGGTAGGGAAATCACAAAGATAACCCGCAAGACAGAGCAACTAACTACTCTATCACTCCTAAATAAAATAGAAGATGCCCAGTTAGATCTGTGGTTCATTTAAATAACAAATAAATGTTAGACGTTTTAGTGTCAGTATGCTTTTTCCCCTTTTATCTTTTCTGCTAAATCTTGCAACCGTAAAAAACGATTCCAGATATATCATTGTATAATGATACTGCTTACGATTAACCATTGCTTGTGACCAAAGCATTCCGCAAGCTTTACCTGCACCCGTGATTTTGGATACCTTGAAAGTATCCATTAAAAGTGAAAACCTAAATATCAATTTATACAATATGATCACATATTTATGGTGAAGAAACACACAAAAGCTAAGACACAAAGGATATATGTGCATACATACATATCTGGAAATAAATGCACAAAAATGATGACATTGCTTCCAATTCTGGATATAAGAACTACAGGTTTTTCTTTCTCAAGATTGCTTTGGCTATTCGGGATCTTTTGCATTTCCATACAAATTGTGAAATATTTCGTTCTAGTTCTGTGAAAAATGCCAGTGGCAGTTTGATAGGGATTGTGTTGAATCTGTATATTGCTTTGTGTAGTAGAGTCATTTTCACAATGTTGATTCTTCCAATCCAAGAACATGGTGTATCTCTCCATCTATTTGTATCATCTTTAATTTCTTTCATCAGTGTCTTATAATTTTCTGCATACAGGTCTTTTGTCTCCTTAGGTAGGTTTATTCCTAGATATTTTATTCTTTTTGTTGCAATGGTAAATGGGAGTTTTCTTAATTTCACTTTCATATATTTCATCATTAGTGTATAGGAATGCAAGAGATTTCTGTGCATTAGTTTTGTATCCTGCTACTTTACCAAATTCCTTGATTAGCTCTAGTAGTTTTCCGGTAGCATCTTTAGGATTGTCTATGTATAGTATTATGTCATCTGCAAACAGTGACAGCTTTACTTCTTTTCCGATTTGGATTCCTTTTATTTCTTTTTCTTCTCCGATTGCTGTGGCTAAAACTTCCAAAACTATGTTGAATAATAGTGGTGAGAGTGGGCAACCTTGTCTTGTTCCTGATCTTAGTAGAAATGGTTTTAGTTTTTCACCATTGGAGACGATGTTGGCTGTGGGTCTGTCATATATGGCCTTTATTATGTTGAGGAAAGTTCCCTCTACACCTACTTTCTGGAGGGTTTTTATTATAAATGGGTGTTGAATTTTGTCGAAAGCTTTCTCTGCATCGAGAACATCATATGGTTTTTCTCCTTCAATTTGTTAATATGGTTATCACATTGATTGATTTGCATATATTGAAGAAACCTTGCATTCATGGGATAAACCCCATTGGATCATGGTGTATGATCCTTTTAATGTGCCGTTGGATTCTGTTTGCTAGTATTGTGTTGAGGATTTTTGCATCTATGTTCATCAGTGATATTGGCCTGTAGTTTTCTTTCTTTGTGACATCTTTGTCTGGTTTTGGTATCAGGGTGATGGTGGCCTCGTAGAATGAGTTTGGGAATGTTCCTCCCTCTGCTATATTTTGGAAGAGTTTGAGAAGGATAGGTGTTAGCTCTTCTCTAAATGTTTGAGAGAATTCACCTGTGAAGCCATCTGGTCCTGGGCTTTTCTTTTTTGGAAGATTTTTAATCACAGTTTCAATTTCAGTGCTTGTGATTGGTCTGTTCATATTTTCTATTTCTTCCTGGTTCAGTCTCAGAAGGTTGTACATTTCTAAGAATTTGTCCATTTCTAAGAATTTGTCCATTTCTTCCAGGCTGTCCATTTTATTGGCATAGAGTTGCTTGTAGTAATCTCTTATGATCCTTTGTATTTCTGCAGTGTCAGAGCTGGAGGAATCAGGCTCCCTGACTTCAGGCTATATTACAAAGCTACAGTAATCAAGACAGTATGGTACTGGCACAAAAACAGAAATATAGATCAATGGAACAAGATAGAAAGCCCAGAAATAAACCCACACACACATGGTCACCTTATCTTTGATAAAGGAGGCAAGAATATACAGTGGAGAAAAGACAGCCTCTTCAATAAGTGGTGCTGGGAAAACTAGACAAGTACATGTAAAAGTATGAAATTAGAACACTCCGTAACACCATACACAAAAATAAACTCAAAATGGATTAAAGACCTAAATGTAAGGCCAGACACTATGAAACTCTTAGAGGAAAACATAGGCAGAACACTCTGTGACATAAATCACAGCAAGGTCCTTTTTGACCCACCTCCTAGAGAAATGGAAATAAAAACAAAAATAAACAAATGGGACCTAATGAAACTTAAAGCCTTTTGCACAGCAAAGGAAACCATAAACAACACGAAAAGACAACCCTCAGAATGGGAGAAAATATTTGCAAACAAAGCAACTGACAAAGGATTAATCTCCAAAATTTACAAGCAGCTCATGCAGCTCAATATCAAAAAAACAACCCAATCCAAAAATGGGCAGAAGACCTAAATAGACATTTCTCCAAAGAAGATATACAGATTGCCAACAAACACATGAAAGAATGCTCATCATAATTAATCATTAGAGAAATGCAAATCAAAACTACAATGCGATATCATCTCACACCGGTCAGAATGGCCATCATCAAAAAATCTGCAAACAATAAATGCTGGAGAGGGTGTGGAGAAAGGGGACCCTCTTGCACTGTTGGTGGGAATGTAAGTTGATACAGCCACTATGGAGAACAGTATGGAGGTTCCTTAAAAAACTAAAAATAGAGCTACCATACAACCCAGCAATCCCACTACTGGTCATATACCCTGAGAAAACCATAATTCAAAAAGAGTCATGTACCGAAATATTCATTGCAGCTCTACTTACAATAGCTAGGACATGGAAGCAACCTAAGTGCCCATCAACAGATGAATGGATAAAGAAGATGTGGCACATATATATATATAATGGAATATTACTCAGCCATAAAAAGAAATGAAATTGAGTTAGTTGTAGTGAGGTGGATGGACCTAGAGTCTGTCATACAGAGTGAAGTAAGTCAGAAAGAGAAAAACAAATACTGTATGCTAACACATATATATGGAGTCTAAGAAAGAAAGAAAAGAAAATGTCATGAAGAACCTAGGGGCAAGACAGGAATAAAGACACAGACCTACTAGAGAATGGACTTGAGGATATGGGGAGGGGGAAGGGTAAGCTGTGACAAGGTGAGAGAGTGGCATGGACATATATACACTACCAAACGTAAAATAGATAGCTAGTGGGAAGCAACCGCATAGCACAGGGAGATCAGCTCGGTGCTTTGTGACCACCTAGAGGGGTGGGATAGCGAGGGTGGGAGGGAGGGAGACGCAAGAGGGAAGAGATATGGGAACATATGTATACATATAACTGATTCACTTCGTTATAAAGCAGAAACTAACACAGCATTGTAAAGCAATTATACTCCAATAAAGATGTTAAAAAAACAAAAGCAAAAAAAAAGAACTACAGGTAACATTTTATTATTACAATTTTACTTTACCTTCTAAATTTCCCATACTAAGTGACTATAATCAGTCAAAATAAATAGTTTAATATTCTCTTTTATGAGGATTTCACAGTCCAAAATAATATGTTTAATTTTCCTTTTACATTATTTGTGCTTCTGATATAAAAAGTAACTCAGTAGAAGAACATATTTACTCATGGATAACACATTGTATTTATCCATTGCAAACACCCCAGGGAAGAAGCCTGAAACTTTGTGTGTTCCCTTCGTTTTCATAGTAAAATGGAAATTGTTTGTAGTCATGGCCAAGAATAAGGCTTTGTAACTTTGAGTTTGGCACAGACTATATACTATGTATCACTATCCAAATGTTGCTGGAAAATCTGAGATGTTTTTAGATGCTTTTACAAGAGTGAGTGAAGGATTATCTTATCACGATGAACAATTATATGTTGGTTCCCTTGAATGAGTGAGTACAGGAGGGACATCAAGGGACATTTCTAGTCTGGCATCTCAACTTCACATAGTTGGCAAAGGAATGATTATCGGTCTGTAACTTTCTGTCCAGGGAACGGAGAAATGGCTCACGGTAGGGGACATGCACTTGGCACCGTTTAAGCCATTTCTCAACATTTCAGTAACTGGAATGCCGCATTTCTCTGTGTCGACAGTCCTGAGTAACATAGTAGTACCCAGGAGATCATTTAAAGTCTCATTTTTTTTTTTAAATAGGTAGCTTTTCCAGGCAAGCGTAGCATTTTGCATTTTAAGTCCTGTCATCACCCATAGGAAAAAAAATATATGATGTATTTCCTTTCCTGCATTTAAGTTCAAATTTTTGAGGTCATTCTTTTTTCCAAATAATCACTGGGTGCAGTGCTTTTTTTACCCCTGAGTTTCAACAGCTTACCCTTAAAAGACATAATGGATTAAAGAAATGCTAAGATTTGCATTTTTTTTTCTGAAACTAAGATTAGCACGCGCTGTATGAAGCTGATATCCTTCCATAGGAAAAAAATAATAATAATTTGAGAATTTCTTAGTTGCTGAATAAGGACGTTTTTTAAAAAGCGCATTGTAAAGTCTCGTGACGTAGTTTACAAAAAATCAAAAACAAAACATTGTCAACATTGCTTGCTTCTGTTTGAGTTTTGCCACAGGTGTAGAAAGAGGGTCAGCTGGAAGCATCTGATACCATTTACTCACTGGACTGTTAAGAGAATAATATATGGTTCCTAAGTCTCTATGTTAATTACAAAAAAAAAAAGGAGAGAGTTCTTTGTAGCTCTGTCTCTTACTGAGATAAGCCACGAATACGGAGTGAAAGGTCCTTAGAGTAGAATCGACTTGATGGGATCATGTTGTTAAGTTCTTTCATTTATCCTCATCTGAAACATGTGGATAACTGTCGTGAGTCACGCAATCAGCAATTAAAATATAATTTTAAACTATTTTTTAAATTTGCCTGCTCACACGTACACACACACGCACAGCTCTGCACGTTACGTCTATTAGAATAACTCAAGACAAAGAATGTGAATGAGCTCCAATATATCAGATAATTCTTAAGACTAAGAACTAAAAAATACGGCCACGTTAAACCTGTCAGCAGCATTTCCATCCCAAGCAATGGCGACGTGAATTCATCTCGGGGCAGCTTGCTTCTTTATTATGGAACAAGTACCTAAACAAATGTTAGTTATGAAATTCAAGTGCAAAACCTGCCATTTGATTCGGTGTGTGTGGGGAGGATGTTCAGGACCCCTGATGCAGCCTTTCTGGTACTTTCAGTTAGTTGCACTTACGGGATCTAAGTCTGCAGAACCTTCTTGTTTGCTCTTGTTGGCTTTTGCGTTCCCTTTATGGAACTAGAGTGCCTTTTTCAGGGCAGGTGTACGACCGTGAGCGAATGCATTTTCTCCCTGGTGATTTGGAGTAAAGACACTGGGATGCCCTGAAAAGTGCTGAAATCCTGCTGTTTCTCTCCTACTGGGTGACAGACTTAGAAATGGACTCAGATGGCCACAACTCCATATTGTTGCTGTCCCATGTACAGTGAGTGTAATGACTGTATAGCCTATCCTTGTGAAATATGCCCAGGTACTTCCTCAAGTGTACTGATTAATGAGTACCTTACAGCAGGCCAAGGGCAAGGCTACCTCTCTGGCTAAGAGGTGAGTTTTCTGGGAGGGACATGGGTATTGCAACCTTTGAGTGTCCCCATCAGACCTCTTCTGAGGATGATACCTGCTCTGGCCATGACTGTTCCCGGCCCTAAGTGTTGCTGCATCTAACGACAGTTATTAGTTAATCCTTGTTTTTTCTTTTCCTTCTATATGTGGTAAGGCAAGAAACCTTTAAAAGTGCTTCCTGTGATGTGGGAAAACAGAGAAACTGTCCAGGTGTCAACCTTCCATGGGATAACGTGGTACAAGGGAGAGCAGGGGCTACATGAGAAAAGGCAAAATCCAGCATCTTAAGGAGAAATGACTAGTTAAATAAGGCAGCAGGCCCAGACACCTTTATTTTTTCTCCCTCTTCGTGCCTCATGAAAGTCACAATAAAACAACATAAAAGGAAAGAAAAACCCACAAAGACAAAAAAAAAAAAAAAAAAAAAAAACTGGAGAGAACTCAACTGAAATTGAGATATTTCAACAGGCTGGAGAAGTGTCATATGCCACAGAGGAAGGAACTCAGCAGATGGTAAGAATTTGCAACCGTAGAGTCGGATGGGAATTTGATAAAGAAGTGTATTAACTGACCCGAAAATCCTCAGGAGGGGTTAACCCCTAGAGACAGTAGGCACCACCCAGGGGTAGGATGAGGTAGCACTGAGTATGGCAAAATGGGTGAACTTAATACAAAGGGTTTGAAGTCTCAGAGCCTGTGGCCCTCTCCCTCTTCATTTCCTCCTCCCCTCCCCTTTCCCCTCCTCCATCTATCACTGACCAAGGAGATGGAGATGTTTATTGGAAGGAATTCAACCTGAGAGGCTCTAGAGATACAAAAACAGAGAAACAACAGATAGTGACCCATGGTCTCCACTATCTATTGGGTGGACAGACCCTAAGCCCACCCTCTGACCTCTGCCCTGCAGTGATTCTTGTCTTCTAGTATTAATACCTTTATAGTGTGAGTGGGGTCTCGGACTTGCTTCAGCTAATAGAATATGGCAATGGGATGGGCAGCTGCTCCTGTGATTATGTCACATTACGTAAGACTCGGTCTTAATTCCATCGGAGCCGTAGAGACTCCCCCTCACTCGTCTGGGAGAAGTAAACTGTCCGCAGGCAACCTGCCAGGTGGAAGGGGCCCACATGGCCTGGAACTGGGGGTGGTCTCCCTATAAACAAGAGGCAGCCTTGAGCAGGTGCCAGGAGGGCTTCAGCCAATCCCACGGGAAGCTCTGCAGCTGGGGTGGTCCTTCAAAGAGGCCCCAAGTCCAGGCAAAGGGGCCAGACCTGATGTACAGACAAATCATTGGACACAGGTGCCTCCAGGGAGGGGGCGTAATCTCTTGTCAGACGAGGGCGTCCCTGGGGAAAGAGTCAGCTGTGTCAGCAGGCATTACTTCTAACACCTAGAATGAGAACCTGGGTCCTCAAGTGGGAATTCTGGGGAGCCGGGTCAGGGCAATTTGCAAGCACAACCTCACGGAACAATGAGCCTCTTATCCAAGGTCTAGTTCTTTAAATTATTAATAGTCTATCTCAGTCTTTTTGAATCAGAACAGATCATAATCGACTCTTAGTCATTAGCAGTCTGTTTGGAAAGGAACAGATTGTCTACATATAATTCTTTTTTTTAAACTATTTTCTTATGGAGTATCATTCCTTATCCTAAGATGTTTAAGCCAGTGGATGCAAATACATCATCAACACAGCATCTAAATGGCTATTGTGTTAGAAGAATCTTTCCCTTTTTGTGTTTTTTAAGAAATGAATCAGAGTGTGATTTTTAAGACAGACCATCAAAAATGGTGAGAGCAAGATAAAGCCCTTTAATGTTTCTCGATCAGGTAAATTCAAGCCATGTAGGGTCTAGCTCAGTTACAGAGTAACATCAGTGGGGTCATACGTATTGGGTTGTATTTCACAGGAGCTAATAATAATCTCTTAAAGTCAGGATGTCCCAAGGATACATCTTGTGAACGAGCTACGAAACTTTCATGGTAACAAGATATGGAACAGGTATTAGCTGGATAGGGCAGCCAACCTGGATGACAGTTTATATTCTTAGAGTTTTCAAGGTGAATGTCTTGCAAACATTTCCATTTTTATACATGTCGAAGGAGACACAGCTCAGGGATTTACGTCTCCAAAGTGCCTGTGTCGTAATGTCTTTTCTTCAAGTGTGTGTGTACTTGACAATTCTGGCTTCAGTTTTCTCTGTCAGCAAAGCTAAATAAATGAATATAAATCTGTAGTGTCCTGTTACATAACAGCATGCGATGTTCAAACTGGGGAAAATAAAATAACTGTTTAGCTTAATGTGGTTCAAGAATTTTAGGTCTAAAGTTAGGTCTTAATTATTCTTTTCTACTTCTTCCTTTGCACACTGTCTTCACTTTTAACCTCACTGCTTTTTTCTAGATTAAGTCTTTGAAACATACAAAATTACAGCTCCTGACACATATAAGCGTGATAGTTACTGGGGCTATTCTTTCAAAGGCAATTTACTAGTATCGTAATTGACATTTTAGATCATCACAAATAGCCCAGGAATCTGAATTCTGCCCGAAACTGCATTTGTTCCCAGGTAAATTACTTGGCATAATAATCTATTCATGACATTCTTTCTGAATATTTATAGAATTTTTATTTTCATTGATTGGGAGAAATTTTTCATATTTTTCTCAAATATTCTGAAAGCATCAATAGAAATATTGTCAACAGCTGATGGAAAACTCCCACCAGAAATTAGTTCCATAATGAAACATTACATTTGACTATTTCCAAGAATCGACAACCTTTATCTTCCTGATAACAGGCAATTGGACACGCAGGATATTGAGGCCAAATAATTTCCTAGGCGTTACACTAGGGAGGAAAACAGATTTCCATCAGGCCCACTGTGGGAAAGGAAACAAAGAATAAAATTTCCTAGTGTATTCTCACTTTTTTTTTTTTTTAAAGGGAACGCTATTTATTTATTTATTTATTTTGGCTGCGTTGGGTCTTCGTTTCTGTGCGAGGGCTTTCTCTAGTTGCGGCGAGCGGGGGCCACTCTTCATCGCAGCGCGCGGGCCTCTCACTCTTGTGGCCTCTCCCGTTGCAGAGCACAGGCTCCGGACGCACAGGCTCAGCGGCCATGGCTCACGGGCCTAGCTGCTCCGCGGCATGTGGAATCTTCCCAGACCGGGGCTCGAACCCGTGTCCCCTGCATTGGCAGGCAGATTCTCAGCCACTGCGCCACCAGGGAAGCCCTATTCTCACTTTTAAAGTGTTAAAAACCACAACAATTCTCCATCACCTTACAAAGTTTTATTTTGATTCAAAATACATTATCTACATACTTCTATATGCCTACTGATTTTTCTCTCTTCTTGTTTTAGAAATTATTGAGAAAGGAATATTTAAGATTCTCTATAAATGGTGTTGGAACAGTTGGATGACCATGTGGGGAAAAAAAAAAGAAAAAAAGGAGATTTGATCCATGCTTGTACCACATACAAAATTCAAAAGAAAATGGATCACAGACCTAAATGTCAAATGTAAAACTATAACATTTCTTAACTATACCTTGGAGAAAATCTTTGTTAGCTTTGGCTGTGTAAAAATTTATTAGACTCTAATACGAAAGGCATGAACCATTAAAAAACCATTTGATAAGCTGTATTTCACCAAAATTAAACATCTCTGTTCTTCATAAGACATTGTTAAGGAAATGAAGTCACCAAAGACTTAGAGAAGAGATCTGCAAATCATATAACTGATAAAGGGCTTATATCCATACTATATAAGAATGTTTGAAACTCAAAAATGAAAAAGCAAATGATCAATTTTAAAAAGATGAGGAAATTATTTAACAGACACTTTACCAAACAGTATATACACAGATAGCAAATAAGCACATGGAAATTTCCTTAACACTATTGGTCATTTGGAAAATGAAATTTAAAAACAATGAGATATGACTCCACACCTAATAGAATTGCTGAAATTCAAAGACTGACCATATGAAGTTTTGACAAGGATGTAGAGTAACTGAAATTCTCATACAGTGTTGGTAGGAATGTAAACAGATACAAGCACCTTGGAAAAATCCTTTGGCAGTTATCTAAACCTTTAAAATAATACAGTATAGCCCAGCTCTTCTACTCAGTATTTACCTAAGGGAAAGCATGTGTCCATATAAAAACATGTACAGAAATGTTCACAGTGAGTTTATATGTGTAATGATCCCAATCTGGCAAAGATGCATTTGTGCATTAACAGGTAAATGGATAAAAAAAAATGTTTATCCATTTGTAATAGAATACTCTTCAGCAATGTAAAACAATGATTTATGAATAAATACCACAACAAGGTCAAATCTCAAAACCATTGTGCTCAGTGAAAGCAGAAAGACAAGAAAATAGTACAACTGCATGCTTCCATGTATGGAAGATCCTAGAAAATTCAAACTAAAATATAGAGACAGAAAGGAGATGATTGGGTACCTGGGGATGGGGCTAGAAATGCAGAAAGAGGAATTATAAAGTTATAAAGGGGCACAAGGAGACTCTGGGGGCTAATGTACATGTTCATTGTCCTGATGATGATTTTTTTTTTTTTTTTTTTTTTTTTTTTTGCTGTACGCGGGCCTCTCACTGTTGCGGCCCCTCCCGTTGCGGAGCACAGGCTCTGGACGCTCAGGCTCAGCGGCCATGGCTCATGGGCCCAGCCGCTCCGCGGCATGTGGGATCCTCCCGGACCGGGGCACGAACCCGTGTCCCCTGCATCGGCAGGCGGACTCTCAACCACTGCGCCACCAGGGAAGCCCATGATCATTGTTTTATCAGCATTGAAATATGGCAAAGTGTATCACACTGCAGACTTTAAATATGTTTAGTCAGTTATGGCTCAAGAAAGCTATTAAAACATCGGGAAAGTGGTTGCCACCAGCGGTGAGGGAGCAGTTTATGATAGAGAAGAGACACGAGGAAGCTTCTGGGATGCAGGAACATCCTCTTTTTTGACTCAGGTGCAACACAGGTGTCCTTTTTCTTACAATTCATTCAGCTGGATAGGAAACTATTCTATATTTTATTCACCATTTATATTTCACAATTTTAAAACCTTAAAAATTTATATATACATATTTGGAAACCATAATTTCTTTAAAAGAAGGTAATTACCCCTGACTCATGAATTTGATTATTATTTCTTAATAAAAGCCTTAATAATTCCTTGATAATAATGTATTATTGTTCCTTAATAATTGTATAATTCCTTAACAGTAGCCAATTTGAGTCTTAGTAGTAGTATACATACCCCCTTACTGACTTTATAAATGAAGTGTAGTTTAAGTTGCTTTTGGAAACTGAAGTGAGTTCCTACTTCATTCACAATCACATTTCTAGGCAAACTGCTTTGAAAAGATAAGCCAGAAAACTACAATTAAATCATGTCTCTCTGAGCCCCACTGGTGGTCCATGCATCATGGAAATTTGTCTGCTCATCTGTTTCTGTGGCGCTGCTAGGTTTATAGCGACATTTGGGTGGCTGCCTATTGGGAATAGTACACTCTTCTATTTTATGTCATTTTTATGGCTCTCCTATGGTCTGTAGCCATTAGGTGCAGTGCCTCTGTCATCCCCTGAGGTACAATGGTATATTTACTGTACATATTTATCTCATCGCTGGTGGTTCATTTCCTTTCCCATCCACGGTGAACTTCCTTCTTGCCTTCCACATCACATTGCTGAGTCTTTCCATTCAATTGCTCAAAATGTATTATCGTGGAATGCAATCTACATGAAGAAACTAGGGGAAGCATTTGTATCTATAAATGTCTCTAAGAAAATGTCCTCAGCAGTCAAAGAGAACGATTGTAATTTGTATCTCATAGAAAGAGAGGACTGGGACAGAGCTTAGAAGGGGGAAAAAAAATCTGATATCACAAAACAGTGAAGTCCATGGGGAAAAATGAGAAGCATGTCTCAACATTAGGAAGGAAAAAATAAAATGAATGAAAGAAAGACAGGTTTTGAAGCAGTGATGGGAGACGGGCTCTTTCTCAGTGACAGCTGTAGCCTAGGAAACTAAAAAGTATCTTTTTTTTCCTTTGAATAATCCCTGAGAGAATCAGGTTCAAAGCGGGGGTGTAGATTTTTTTCCTATGTATTTTGTACACACAATAAAAGCACTAATCCTAATAAAACACAACCTATCCTGGCCTAATGGGGGAGAACACATAAATCTATATATGAGAGAGAGGTCTCATAAGGAATGGGCCCTTCAGACTGAGAATCAGCAGGGTTGACTCAAATGATAACATTTCCCATTGGTGCCATTCATAAAAGCATAAACTCCAAAAGACACGTTCAAATAAGTGTTATGCTGTAGCAAACTTACTGATCTCCTTCACTACCTTTCTTTCACGCATGTCTTTTATTTATTTATCCATTGTACAATCATCCTTTGATTTCTCTTTCTCTGGCCCACATTTGAAAGAAAATTAAATAGAATGTTTGCATCAGGCTTTCAAATTACTCATCATCTAAAATATATATGTTAAGCAAAATGATTAGGAAACCAATTTATGGGTTTTTCTGCAACATGGGCTACAGGGGAAAGTTTTCATTTACCCAATGGAATCATTCAACTCCTTTGTTTATGGGCGAACACATTTCACTTAAAGGATGCTCAGACAGCTCCCTATCGTGAGGCTGCTTCTCATCTTCTTCAGCTGTAATACCTCAGCTTGGGGGGTGATTTGAGACGCAACATCAGTTCTAAGAACTCTCAAGAACTGTATCTTAGGTATGAATTAATTTCTTTAAAACAGCAACATATGTGACTATGGAAATTTCAGAGCAACGTGAATTAGGGTGGCAAATGTCTGCAGTAGTTCATTCTTAATCTCAAGCATTAAAAGAAATTAAGTATGTTTGATAAGGGCGACATCTGATATGATTAACTTCTTATTATCAAATTGAGGAAAAAGAAGGTGATGTTTGTGATAATCCTACAGGTATTTGTAGTTGCTGGACAGATTTCAATAGTTTCATTTGTTAAGAACCATGCAATGTATGCTTTATAATGCATTAAATTACATGATTTCAGATATACAGTCATCCCGTGGTTCCAGGACCGCCTCAGATACCAAAATCTGTGGATGCTCAAGTTCTTTATATAAAGCGACGTAGCACAGTTGGTGCTCTGTATCCATGGGTTCCACAACCGTGGATACAGAGGGCAAACTATATGTAGCAAAACTTTGCAAAAGTTTGTTAACGGGCATTGAAGGTTTGGATATCAACTACTCCTTTGTCTCATTTTCTACTTAAAAGTTCGGGCACACAAGATAAGTTTTCATTCATTTATCATGCAAAAGCCCAAGTATCCATTCAGTGAGTGGTTTAAGTATTGCTCTCCAAAAGTTTTGCTGAAATAATGCAGCTCTTCTGTGTCATTTTGTAAATAAGAAAAGTAATTCCACCATTTGGAAAATGTCTGCTGGAGAGCGTTGCGTTTCCTCTGGCCCCATGATTTGTTAGCAATGCCACCAGTCTGTTAACAGTTTTCAACTTTTCTGGGGAATCTGGGAATGCAGAAGACAGAAATGATTCCTCGATTACATTCTGTTTATTATTTTAATAAAATGAGACTGACCTGTTTCTGCCGGCAGTTGAAAATGACAGTGTGTAGGGGAGGTATATCCATAAGTCTCCAGAGGGAAGACATCTGTAAGAAAAGAAGATATGATGACCTCATGTATTGTTTTGTCTGGAAGGCCCTAGATAGGTCATGATCATGATAGATTCCTATGGGACAGGAATTTCTACCTAATCGGTCAATTGTGACAAAAGGAATGAAATACTGTTTAATACTAGCTAATACTTACTAAAGACCTACCTACATTATTTCAAACCCTGGAAACATCACAGGCAGAGTCCGTCTTAATATCTCAATTTCATGGATGAACAAAATAAGGTTCAGAGAAGTTACATAGCTGTTAAAAGACAGAGCTGGGCTTTGCTTCCAGGTCTGTCTGACCCCCTTAGCACATCCTTTTCCCATTATAAATATTATTCCTACTGCTTCTCACTTTGAAAGCAACATAAAGAGGCTCTCTTAAGAGTGGTGGAAGAGGTCACCAGCTCTGAGGCTCCCTGTACATTAGTGTGGGTACAGGAGAAGTAAACAGATTAGTAATATAAACAAAGAATACACCTTTAGAGGCAGCATGTCATGGAAGAAACATCCTAAGTGGGACCCAAAGGAGTAACTCCAACATTCTCAGAGCTTTTTTTTTTTTTTTAACATCTTTATTGGGGTATAATTGCTTTACAATGGTGTGTTAGTTTCTGCTTTATAACGAAGTGAATCAGTTATACATATACATATGTTCCCACATCTCTTCCCTCTTGCATCTTCCTCCCTCCCAGCCTCCCTATTTTCATGTATGTTCATTATATCATGATGGTGACGATGTGGAAACTTTACATTTCTATCCAAATTCAGGCCATTAAAGCCTTTGAAGTCGGCACTGATGCATCAGAAATCTTATAGTGGTTGGATGGAATGTGTGTCCAAAAGTCTACTTCAATTAAGTAAAAATAGAACCAATGGGTACTAAGTGATAAATACACTGAAACGTGAAATAAGGGGTAAAACTCGAAAGACTTGCATGGTATCGTTTATGCCAAAAAAAAGCGTCAAAACATTGAACAACTTCATTTTTAACTTATTTCTCAAAAATCATAGATTGTGGCAAGGCTGACGTGGTTTTATATTTATCGTCACTTTGTGGGCACAACGCAAGAAAATGATGAACGGTAGGGCAGTCAAATCTATGAAATTGTTTATCTGTGAGAAATTGTGGCTCAGTCCTAGGCTAGGCATTGTTTGAATGTTGGCATTTTTTTTAAGGGTCTTGTGGTTTTCTGAAATCATGCTTTATCCTCTGCCAGACAGCAGGCCTGTTGTTATTTCATTCAGTTCTCCTTTCACAATTTTAGAGAAACTTGAAAATAAAACGGGTAATTCGTTTCTGGTGTCTTACAAATGATTGACACAGTACAAGAAAAAAAGAAAATACATTTTTCCAAGTTTATAGACCTGAGATGGGATTTCAGAATCAAACGTGCCTGTGCATGGCTTTTCAATGGTGGGGCTTGCTCTTAGATTGTCCTTTTTCCATTCACCATTCCAGGATTTTTTTCCAAAAATATCCTGTGAGGTCCCACTGGTAGCCAGCATTCTGTCTTTGGTTGATGAGCCTGTACATTTCCTAATCCAACACTTCTTTTGAAAAAGAAATACAGAAGGTGTATTGCAATTAATAGTAACGGGGGTATCCTGCAACTTTCCAAAAATTGAAAACATGCCTGCTATTCTCTTTCATCTCCTGGTTGACAGAAAAAACAATCAAAACCCAAGGAAGGAAAAGAGGCCCAGGAACCAGAACGTGGAACTACGTACTGCCAGACTGGTTCACAGCCTTCAGCCCTGTGTGTCATTTTGTTTTTATGCCATTTAAGTATATTTGTTACTAACAACCAAAGACTTTCAAAAGTGTGGCACTCCTGCAGAACAAATGCCCCTACAGCCAAAGCATAACTTTGTCTTTTCATTCAGTAAGGTTCTTTCTCATCGGCTTCTAATCACCTCTCCTTTAGCAGAGTTCTAATGCACTGAGTCTGCTGTCTGTGTTTTCATCTGTACCCGACGCCCGTCTGCCCTGACTTTCCCTACTGCTGCATTGTTTTCCTGTTCCTTTTCCTCTGTCTTTTCTAAAAATTGAGTTGTTGATAGTTAGCGTGGCTCACAACTTAGAAACTGAAAGTGACAAAATCGGCAACTCATTTGCCTGCTCTGAAGCCAGGTTAGGTTAAATCGACCACAAACTCCTTGGAGGTTTCTCAGGTACTTGCCTTGGGAAATTCACGGAGGCTTCTTGCCCCTTGATGAATTGATGGGAAAAGTGACAACCTTGGGCTTCCCTGGTGGCGCAGTGGTTGGGAGTCTGCCTGCCGATGCAGGGGACTCGGGTTCGTGCCCCGGTCCGGGAGGATCCCACATGCCGCGGAGCGGCTGGGCCCGTGAGCCATGGCCGCTGAGCCTGCGCATCCGGAGCCCGTGCTCCGCAACGGGAGAGGCCACAATGGTGAGAGGCCTGCGTACTGCAAAAAAAAAAAAAAAAAAAAAAAAAAAAAAAAAAAAAGGGACAACCTTCACTAAGTTAAAATTTACTCAGTACCTAACATGAATCTGACACTGTGTGAGCAGCTGAAGACGGTACCAAACCATACCACGTTGTCCTTACCCTCAAGACGTATCAGCCTTCAAAGCAAATAATTTAGTAATAATAATAAAGAAGAAAGGGGGGAGGGAAAGAAATTGTATTCTAATCCTGGAGTAATTTTTTGAAAAGAACATCTCTGAGGTCTCAGATGATCAAAGAGGTCTTCATTCACTCCGTGAAACTCCAAGACATCAAAGAAAGGGTGGAATTTTCAAATGTGATAAAGAATAGAAATCTCATTGGTCTTATGGTTCATGCATCCACTTTTTCTTCTATGCATTCAATCTGCAAACAGTTACTGAGTGTGTACTACCTGCCGGATAGTATATAAGCCCTGAGACAGACAAGAAGATGAGAAAATAGAGTCCTCACCCGAGGGAACAACAGCAACCAAACTTATTGAGACTGCAGTGAAAAATCATAATAAATCTAATATATGGCAGATTCAAGGAAGAGGAAGGTTTCGGAGAGCACAGTGAAAGAGGTGGAGAAAAGAGCAAAGTAGTTGCAGAAGAGTTAATGTTGAACATTTGAAGTGGGAGAGAGAAAGCGACTGAATCTATGTTGATTTTACCTATTTATTTATTTTTTCTGGCCACGCCGTGCGCCACGTGGGGATCTTAGTTCCCCGACCAGGGATTGAACCCGCGCCCCCTGCAGTGGAAGCACAGAGTCAGCCACTGCACGGCCAGCGAAGTCCCTGAAACTATGTTGATATTAAATGCAAATGAAAGAACCGAAGCCATAATGCAGAACTCATGGAGAGCTAACAGTAAAGAGCAAATCCTCCAAACGTTTATTCTGGAGGCAGTAATAATGTCCTGATGAAGGTGTAAGATGCCGCTTAGATTCATATAGTCAGAGATTTAACGTGAGAAGATACTTTACAGAAAATCCATTCCTGTCTGCTCTCATTAGTGGAAGGCGGAAGCCACAGCTCCCCTTCATCCAGGTTCCAGACATCAAGTACTTACTATTCAAAGTGCACCTACATTTACCAGCCAATGAAATCATCCCGACAGTATAATTATTATCGTCTCCTTTTATGAATGAGGACATTGGGGCAGAGGGTGGTTAAGCATCTCCCTTAAGGATACACAGCTACTAGTCTGAGAGCCAGACCAAGGATGCAGGGACGCTGGATCCTCAGTTCTAAGCTGTTCTGCTCTAGTTCCTCAGACTTGAACCCAGAGAAGAGATGGCGGGTGGGGGAAGGCGAGAAGATAGAGTGTTGGTTCCAAAACGGGCCCCGGTGCACGGAGGTCAGGCAGACACGGAAGAAAAAAGAGGCAGCACCTCCAGACCGGGAGGTGGCAGGTTTCAGAAACAGGGAACTTACATCCGAGGCTTGTCCTGGGCACAGAGAGAAGAGCAGGTCTTCACATCCACGGCCAGAATCTTAAAAGTTTGTCTAGGGCTTCCCTGGTGGCGCAGTGGTTGAGAGTCCGCCTGCCGATGCAGGGAACACGGGTTCGTGCCCCGGTCCGGGAAGATCCCACGTGCCGCGGAGAGGCTGGGCCCGTGAGCCATGGCCGCTGGGCCTGCACGTCCGGAGCCTGTGCTCCGCAACGGGAGAGGCCGCAACAGTGAGAGGCCCGCGTACCGCAAAAAAGAAAACAACAACAAAAGTTTGACTAGAAGCCTTAACGGGGTTCAGTCACTTATTCCATCCACACGGGTGTATAACACACCGCTTGCTCAAGGCTGCATTGCGTCGTTGAAAACGGCTCCTACTTTGGAGAAGGTGGGCGGAATGTACATTTCAAGGCCGGGGAGAGGTGAGGCGCCTCGGATCACTGGGTTCAGCTCCACGGTCAGCCGGCGGTCGCGTCCTCTCGATGACCCCCTCCAACACAGAGCTCTGGCCCTCGTGGCGGACCCAGGAAAAAAAAAAAAAGACATTTAAAGGTTTCGCTGTGCATTAAGAAGGCACTCTTCTCCCCCTTTTGCGTTTTCTCTGGAGACCTGAAGTTGAGATTTGCCCCGCTTCCAAATATAACTTGTTAGATTTACTGTTTCCTTGAAAGACAAGAAATGCTGTGTCCACATGACGGATGAGAAATTCATCTTTGTAGGATTTACACACGTCTGGAAATCGACTGCTTCTGAAATAACTTTTAACCTTCAAGAGATTCACAGCCTCCATGAATGACAGCTGTTAAGGTATGTGTTTTCAAAACTCAAAAATATGACTTACATACAGGGAACGCAGAACAAATATTTTATTTGACTCATTAATTAACGAGGAGACCAGTAAGGTGTTAAACGTGGTTCAAGTGAGAATATGACTTACAGAAATGTATGTTCTCTAATAGGCAAAAGTGATTTGCATTGCCACGAACAGGAAACATTTGCATCACTCCCCGTTTTTCACAATTTAACTCCTTCAAAGTTGTCAGATAGCCTCATCGATGGCAAATCAATCAAAGAAAGATGCACACTCCTGTAGAATCACACAGTCCCTGGGAAGCTTCTAGAGAATTCCCAATGCTTCACTCAATAGGAATCTAGTAGCCTCTCTTACCTATTTCCAAGACCTGAATAATTTTTCTTGATGTGAAATTCTTAACAATAAGATTAAATTATAGGAAGAAACTAAGACAAAGAACGTTGCTGTATAATAGCAAATATGTTATTAAGGAAGAAAAATATAATGGGAAAGCTTTCTTTAAATTACTGATTTTAAGCCCTATTGTTCTGTGAACAGCTTCCACTGAGGTGTCAGTGAAAAAAGGAGGAAGATCTAGAAATTTTGAGTAATTCAGTTGCCTAAATTCCCTGAGCATAGTGGGAACCTTTGTTTCTGTCATCACGATACAAAGAAAATCCCGGTGACCAAGAGAAATTCTGAATCTCACAGACATTTCAACATGTGTAAACCCTTGGTTACTGGAAATGACTCCAATCATGCATTGGAAGACCCTCACTTTATACATTGTCAAAATGTCAGAACAATTTCAGATGAAAGATTTCTGTTTTCCTCCTGGTGTATATAAAACAAAATTAAAGACTTTTTTCCCCTCTTTTTTCATTTCAGCCAGATTAGGTTTAAAGCTTGGGGAAAAAAAAAAGCAATTACATTTATACTTTGCCATGTTTGGCCGAAAGTTTCAACTTGAAATAGAGTTGAGATTGATAGCACTTACATCCTGCCACAGTGTAATTGTTATCTGGGTTCTAGAAGCCAAACAATCTGAGAACGGCATTTATATCAAGTTTTTAAAAAAACTTGATTCTGTTTCCTCTCATTCACATGAACCCGACACATAAGCCCCACTAGAAAGTTTATAAACAATATTTAATGTATAATTCACAGCTTATCCTTACTTTTAACTGCCTGGGTGGTTAAAAATAGAGCTGATTCGTTTCTGCACTAGAAAAGTACCTTTCAAAAAAGGATTTCATCTCATTTGAAATGGTGATGTATAGTTTATTTTGTCTGGAATTAGCATCTTCTCTCCAGTGGAATTGGGTTTTCTTTATCTTGCCATTTAGAATCATTTAGTAAATTAGCCCAACACTGGCTAATTAAAATTCCACAAAGTCATGCAATAAAGGTATATCAGCTAAAGTCATAGCCTAACCACCAAGAGATTAAATTTTAAAAAAGCAGAACAAGAATCTAAATCCGTGGTTGCTTTTGTAAAGAAAAATGGGAGAATGAAGCAACGATTAGGAAGGAGGTGGGAGAGTAGGAAAATTTTGCTCATCTGCTACAAGCCCTCACTTTTATTATTTTTAACCATATATACACATTGCTTCTATACAATACTAATAAAATAAATGTAATAATCACTACACAAAAGTAAAGATTACGGTACTTCTATAAAACTAAGAGAATCTTGCAGATGCTCGTGAACTGTCACAGCAAAATTGTCATGATATTTGAATGAGAAGTTCAAGGTGCAAAAATAATACGTGTGGGCTTCCCTGGTGGCGCAGTGGTTGAGAGTCCGCCTGCCGATGCAGGGGACACGGGTTCGTGCCCCGGTCCGGGAAGATCCCACATGCCGCGGAGCGGCTGGGCCCGTGAGCCATGGCCGCTGAGCCTGCGCGTCCGGAGCCTGTGCTCTGCCACGGGAGAGGCCACAACAGTGAGAGGCCCGCGTACCGCAAAATAATAATAATATGTGTATTTTAAGTAACCCAACTATGCAAAAACAAAAAGTGTATTTCTCCATGTATATATGCATAAAAAATTCTAGGAGGATGTACCTCAAACTATGAACACTTTATTTGCCAGGAGTGGGCAGAGACAGAGGAGAACTTGAAGGATTTATTTCATCATCTGCTATGTTGTGTGGAGGTTTTCATAATGACAGTGAACACAGAATGTTTGCTATGTGCCAGGCCCTCTTCTTAGCACTTTGCACCTGTTCACTCATTTAGTAATTGTCTTAGCCCGCTTGAGCTGCTATAACAGAATAAATAGACCATGGCCAGGGAAGCTTAAACAACAGACATTTATTTCTCACAGTTCTGAAGGCTGGAAGTCCAAGATCAAGGTGCAGGTCGATGCTGTTCCTGTTGAGAGCTCTCTTCGTGGTTTGCAGAGGATGCTGTCCCTGTACCCTCACATTGGGAGAAAGAGATATAGTCTCTACCTTTCCTTATAAGGACACTAACCCCATCACGGCAGCTCTACCCTCACAACCTCATCTAAACCTAATTACTTCTTAAAGACCCCAATTCCTAAAGCCATCCCACTGGGGAATGGAGTTTCAACATATGAAATATTGGAGGACTCAAATATGTAGCTCGCAACACAAATTCAATAATGAGTTAATATACATGTAATACAGTGCAAAAATATTAGATATGTACCCTTTAAAGAAACATAAAGAGCATAAAAATATGGAAGCTCTATGATATTTTTCCCTCTTTTTCCTCCATATGAGAATCCTTGTCTACTGCCCTTCTCCAGCTCTTGAGTTGCATTAATATTAAGTATTAGCATATGCAGTGTAAAGCTTTTTACCCCTGGAATTAAAGGGAGAAAATCTTTTAAAATATTCTCATAAATGGTTGGAATTAATTTGTATTTTGTGACTACTTCATTCCACTTGATTTGATCTTTGATTCCTCTAGACCAGTGGTTCCCAAAGTGTGTTCCTAGCCCACCAACATCAGTATCTCTTTAAGAACATTGTAGAGGCAAGTAATTCTGGAACTACACTCCAGACCTACTGAGACCCTCTCAGTAGGGTCTACTCCAGACCCTCTCCCTGTCTCTATCTACCTCTCTGTACTTTTCAAAAAAAATTTTTTTGGAAGTATAGTTGATTTACAATGTTGTGTTAATTTCTGCTGTACAGCAAAGTGATGCAGTTATATATATATATATATATATATATATATATATATATATATATATACACACATTCTTTTTCATATTCTCTTCCATTATGGTTTATCACAGGATATTGTATATAGTTCCCTGTGCTATACAGTAGGAGATTGTTGTTTATCCATTCTGTATATAATAGTTTGCATCTGCTAATCCCAAATTCCCAATCCATCCCTTCCCCCCAACCCCCACCCCCCACCTTGGCAACCACAAGTCTGTTCTCTGTGTCTGTGAGTCTGTTTCTGTTTTGTACATAAGTTCACTTGTGTCATATTTTAGATTCCACATATAAGTGATATCACATGGTATTTGTCTTTCTCTTTCTGACTTAACTTCACTTAGTATGATCATCTCTAGGTCCATCCATGTTGCTGCAAATGGCATTATTTCATTCTTTTTTATGGCTGAGTAATATTCCATTGTGTATATGTACCACATCTTTTTTATCTGTTCATCTGTCCATGGACATTTAGGTTGTTTCCATGTCTTGGCTATTGTGAATAGTGCTGCTATGGACATAGGGGTGCATGCGTCTTTTTGAATTGTAGTTTTAAGACCTAGCAATCTTTGTTTGAACAAGCCCCCCAGATGAGTCTGATGCAGGTTCAAGTTTGCAAACCACTCACCTGGACTAAGAAACAAAAATTACTTGTACCCTCTTATTTTCTCTATGAAATCTTGACAAAGAAATAAAGGGAAACAAATCAGTTTCTCGCCAACAGCATTTCCCAGTATTTTGTGAGTTATGCTTTTCTGTTTCTATGTAGATAAACCCCACTCCTAAGATTTCTGTAGTGCTTCTCAAGGTGGTTTTTCTGTATCCTTAATAACTGTCTCACAATACCCTCTTCCATTATCTCTACCTACATGTGGAGTTCAACGACGTTCTTCTGATAAATGTTCTGGATTAGTGAATTATTTTTACTGAGATGACTAATAACATGATGACGGATGGAATGGTATCTACAGACAATCCTCAACCTTTACGCAATGTGAGAAACACAAAATCACTGTCAATTTGCCATCAGTGGAAAATCTTATGGAAACACACTGTGAGTCATAGTATGCACTTACATTTCTCTCTATGCTTTTATGCAATACGTTATATTCAACCGTGTCCCTTCCATTTCTTTATGCAGTTAGGAATCCTGCTTGCTTTTACTTTGCTGCATGATCCTATAAGACATTACCAATTCTCCTTTTTCTAAACCTAAAACCTCAGACATTAATTTTAGTAGCTTCACCTTTCCTTCCGATAGAAAGCTTTTTTGGAAGCTGTGGTGGGTTAAACAGTGTTCCCCCCAAATTCCTGCCCATCAGGAACTTTAGAACATGATCTTGTTTGAAAATAGGGCCTTTGCAGTTGTAAGGAGGTTATGATGAGTTTACACTTGATGAAAGTCGGTCTTAAATCCAGTGACTGGTGTTCTTAGAAGATGAAGAGAGGGTGCAAAGAGCAGAAGGCCACGTGGTGATGGTGGCAGAGAATAAGTAATGCAGCTACAAGCCCAGGAATGCCAGGGGTTACTAAGAGCTACCAGGAGCAAGGCAGATGCAAGAAACAATTCTTTCTTAGAACCTTCAGAGGAAGCATGGACCTGCGGACATCTTGATTTCAGAATTCTAAACTCCTGAACTACGAGTGAATAAATTTCTGTTGTTTTAGGCCACCATGTTGATGGTAACTTGGTGTGGCTTCCCTGGGAAACTAACACAGGAATGAAATCATCACCATCATGGTCGTCGTTATCATCAACTCTGCAAAGAGAGGAGCTGCTCTCGACTATGGAGTTAGGTCTAACGGGCTGAAGGTATTTCCAAGGGACCTTCAGGATTTTTCAGAAAACGATTGCCCAGGAATGAGTGGGAACCGTGCTCTTGGGGCTTCATTCTTTGGTTTCAGCACATCAGGTACTACTTTTCCAAAACTTTAACAAAATACTCTAAAGGAAAAGCAGTTTCTATTTTTACTTACAAAGGTAGAGTGCAACGTTTCCCACATTGTATTTTGCTAAACAGTGGTTCCAGAAGATTTTAATAGGGGGATAATAACAAGAAGAAAAGGAAACAAAGAAAGATTTCAGGATCCAAAAACTTTGAAAACATTTCATGATGAGTACTTCTCTTGGAGATTCTTAAGCACATTGAGAATCTGGAAGATCCTGAGGAAAAAGCCACTTTTCCTTTGGTTAAGACAGATTCTGCACTTTTAGAGAAATAGGGAATGGAATTTGGGTAAACCCTGGGAGAATGGAAATTAGGTGGCCCTTTACATGTGGCTCAAACCAGGCTTGGTCACATTCTTCCATGCAACCTGATTCTACCAACAACCTCAGTTTTCTTCTCTGAAGATAAGAGATAATACCTCCCCTGTCAATGTCACAGGGTTGTTGGAAGGATCAGCAACCATAGTTACATTGGTTTACTTTATGCTTTTACCAACTTACAATATTTCACATCTGGGATGTTAATAATACCTATATTACTTACCTAGAAGGCTGATCTCAAATAACTGATATATGTGAAAGCACCTAGGAAAGTAAATATTGTATAGATAGAAGATTGAATTTACTATTTTTTTTCCCTAATTTATCAGTACTATGTTAGGAGATTAAAAGGTTTTTTTTTTCTACTTATGGACAATACAAACTAAAAACCAGTCTATACCTCCATTCCAATTCTGTAAAAACTCAATGCCACTTCTGAGATTAACACTTTTACCCCACCACTAATGTTTATAGAAGTGGGGACAGGTACAGTGTTCTTTTTTAGTGTCATGCATCCTTCGGAGCATAAAAAAGGGAACTATTTCTATTGTACCTCCATTTGCGTCCCTCTATATTTCTTTTGTACTTTGTACTTCATCAAGGATGTGTAACAGACTACTTACTTCAGACTGGGAATAATAGTTACATGCCTATTCCTTAGGCATATTAAAGTATAAAATGTAAACATTATTGTTATTTCACTAGAAAATGAAATTTTATATATATATATATATATATATATATATATATATATATATATGAATAAGATACTTATATATATATATAAGTATCTGGGCTACTTGGAGCTCTGTGACCTTAGTAAGTTACCATATTTCTCTCAGGCTCCACGTTCTCATTGGAAAACCTGTTAGGATTACGTGCTAGGACACAATTTGCCAAATGTGCTTTAAAGAATGTTCCATTTTATTGGATCATTTGATGGTTCTGTTTCTTATCATAAATGAATAGTTTGCCTAGATTGGTGTGATGGATTGGACAGTATTGTTGTTTTAATTAGCTAAACTTTAGATTCACTTTCATCCCTTTGTAAACCGGAAGAATGGATATAAAATAATGAGACCAGCCAATAGGAAAATTATAGATAAGATAAAATTTGTCAATATTGCTCTTCTCATGGATTTTATTGGTTCTTTTCAGTGGCGCACCTTCCCAGGTATCCAGTACCATCAAGTAAAACACTTGATGACTCAAATCTACCAGTGTTTTTTCTAACTAGGACTTGGGCATTATCCTTTACTCAACACGAGTGCTTCCTTGAGAATAAAACTGAAAGCTTCTAAATAATACAAATTCCTAGACCACACTTTCCCTTCTGGGTCTTATGAATCAGAATCTCCCAGGATTACTCCTTTTAACAAGTTACCAGTTTAAATAGTATGTAAATAAGACAGCAGAGACATAGGAATTGACATTTGGGAGGCATTGCGTCATATATATTACAGACTGAACGTTTGCATCCCCCCGAAATTCATATGTTGGAATCCTAACCTCCAGTGTGATGGTATTAGGAGCTGATGCTTTGGGAGGTGATTAGGTCATGAAGGTGGAGCTCTCATGAATGAGATTAGTGCCCTTATAAAAGAGACCCCAGAGAGCTCTCTTCATCTTGGGAGAACACAGTAAGAAGACAGCCCACTGTAAACCAGGAAGCAGGACCTCTCCAGACACTCAATCTGCCAGTGCCTTGATCTTGGACTTCTTAGCCTCCAGAACTGTGAGAAATAAGTGTTTGATACTTAAACCATCTAGCCAATGGTATCTTTGTAATAGCAGCCTGAACCTAGACATGATATTTCCCTAACTTTTCCAGATTTATCACATCTTATCTGGACTCTATCCTATTGTATGTTCTGCTTTCTGCCAGTTTTTATGCTTGTTAAGAGTAATTATATCAAATAATATAGTAGGTAGCTAATACACAATACACCTCCTTCAGGTACTTAACAATCAAATCAAAGTAAAATGGACAGAACCCACAGAGAAGGTGGTTCTTTGAATTAGAGTGATTAGGGACCCATTAGTTTATGGCCCCACCTGTCAAACCTAACTGTGTCCTAAAATTCACACTGGGAAACTTGTCTGGCTGTTAAAACGATAATTGTTACTCTTTTACTGTATGTATTCATTGTCTGTGGATAAAAAAGGTCTTGCAGTGGATAAAGTGAAGCATTGGCAGGAATGAGTCTAGTCCTGCCTTGAAGTCCATAAGCCAAGGGATGCATTTCCAAAGCAGAAAGGAAAAGCTGCAGACACAGAAACTGGGTATAGAATCAAGGATTGAAGGACCAAATTGATAAGATCAATGAATTTGGGGAGGTAATGGGGAGAGTAGTCCATTTAAAAAATGTATTATTTTCACTGTTTGCCTTTCTTTGCCATGATCAGTCCCTGCTGTATTTCACTGGTGAAAAGCTTTGATAATTATGGAACATTGATGAGATAGAAGTAGGATCCTGCAGCCGTCAAATTCTCAGAGACCCTGATAGTGAATTTAAATACAAGCTTACTAGTGGTCTCATTCTTTTCAAATAATGTACTCAAGTTTATTATCTTAGGTCGTCTAATCTACACGGTAGGGGATAGAGGTGGAAAGCCCAACAAAAGCTAGTAGACCCAGCGTGGAAACAGATAGAAAAGTGTTGTTGAACCAGCAAACCATGCACTTAATCGTTATAACCGTTAAAGGAGCCATGGAATAATTCTTTTGTTTCTCGGCACAGTCAGTTGTTGTATTTGTAGAATGTAGACCAAATGAGTCGCCCACCCTGCATCCCCCAGAAATCTTCAGGATGGAGCAGAGGCTGCTTCTCCCTCACTCTGGCGTGTCATTTACAAAGACACCCTCAGTAGCGCCCCCAACCCTTTTGAAATAGGTGCTGAGTCAGAAAACTCAGGCCACTTAGTCATCAAACCCTGCTGCTATGTCCCAGGATTTAATATGACCCCCTCTTTTATTCATTTTTCCCCAAAGTCTGTCAGATTAAGGACCTCGGGAAGCTTATTCAGCAGAGATGGTAACTAAATCCCTGTCTCTCTCTCACAGTCTGAGACTGAGATATTGAATTCAGAAAATGGAAACGTGTGAAAATATCCTAAGTGAAAGGGGATGTAAAAATGAGAGAATCTAGGAGACAAAGGCATGGGAGGATTAGACAGATAGATAAGCAGGGGAATATAGGGGAAATCTGGGCAGCAAGGCTTTGTTTTTAGTAGCTGAATTTCACACATCCTTCTTTTTAGACGCACAGGACTGTTACATACTCAGTGCGAGGAGAAGTCTAAGATCACTTCCCCAAACCAAAGTTATGGCTTCCTATTAAGCATTCACTCTCCTCTCAGTCTTCCAAATCTAATTTTCCAAAGGAGTTAGGAAAATGATTGTTTGAAGGATGGGTGGCAACAGAATTCATTCTCTTATGTATCTTGTAATTCTTGGAATGATGACTCTCCTCAGATATTGATTGTCTGTGTTTTGAGACTACTGTTTACATATGATAAACAAATGTATTGCACCCACTTTCTCTAACTCCAATTGTTTAAACTAGCCTCTCAGTTCATTTTCTCAGTTGGGTGTCGTTAGCTAGTCCTGTAGTAAACTTCCTGACTCACAGAAAGTAATAATATGACTCCTGCCAGAGAGAGTATATTTTATGGAAGTGTTGGGAAATTTTTAAGTTAGAAAAATCATTGATTGTTGAAATGAAATGACATGTTGATAAAAACTAGGGCATGACTTGTGTTTGTTTTTAAAAGGCTCTGGAAGTAACAGACTGCACATTACCATGTATAAAATATCATTCCATCTTTTTAAATCGAAAATGAGGGAAGCCTAATACGATTTTGGAAATAATTCTGGAAGCGTATGTACAGTTTAAAAGTAAATCTAAACACATTTTATTTCCTTGGGCTATTTTGAACGTCATCTAATACAGACAAGAAAAATAGACTCCCCTCAGGCCAAGTAATATAAAATCTTTTAGAATTCTTTAGGGTTTGAATGGAATGGACTAAAATGAAGCTATCCGGGTAAGACATAAAAATCAAAGTTTGGTTAAAGTTTCTTTAGGTTTATTTTTCACTTTAATCAGCTTCTATATTTCCTGCTTCCAGAAAAAGGATCCAAACTCTAAGATTTCAGGGAATGGCTATTAGCTGAGTATTTTGCCTCTTCAAGAAGTGAAGAGACAGGAAATATCATAAACTAACACTTATACAAAATTTCCACCCTAGATTTCCAGCTCAGAGAAGCTTAGATGAGTGTCCATTGGTCTGTATTGCCCACATTTTTCGACATGAGGGTGGGTGAGGAAGGGGTGTGCCCTGGAAATATTTGAGACAGGGACCCCCTTTTCCTTTCCTCTTCATTAGCTGCCAACTGTTTCTTTCCCTCAAAATTCTATAATCATCTAAAAATCTCTTGTATCCCCTGTGACCCAGTGTCGTGGAATTTCACCAGCCTTTTGCCCCTCAAACATGGTTAAAGAATGTCTTCATTTCTTCAAAGAATAAAGTAAGAAAAACTTACATATGATCTCTGTCAGCATTTTCTCTACATTCATTTTCATTGTATTGAAGTAAAATAATGAATTCTGTTGCTTTGGTGAATAGAAAAAAAGGGACAGACCGTGGTGCGCAAAATCAAGCCTGATCTTTTGAAGTAAACCAGCTCAGATCTTTGCAGTATAGACAGTTTCCACAAAATCAAGAATGATTTCCACATAATGGAAAGACCAGAAATATAGCATTCCATCAAGGATTTTTAAATGAGTTTTTTTTTTTTTTTAGAGCAGTTTTAGGTTCAGAGCAAAATAGAGAGGAAGCTGTGGAGATTTCACATATCCCTCACAACACGCATAGCTTTTCTCCTTGTCAGTATACCCACCAGCGTGGTACATTTGTTACAACTGATGAAACTACATTGACTTTAAGAAAAGAATAAAACGTTTTACACTTTGATTTTTCCAATTAAAATGTATATATTGAAGGTGTACAACATGATGTTTTGATTTACTTAATAAAAATGATTGCTATTGTCAAGCTAATTAACATACCCAGTATTATTAACTGTCGTCAACATGCTGTATTTTAGATCTCTAGACTTTTTCATCATACATAACTGCCACTTTGTACTCTTGGACCAACATCTCCCCGTTTCCCCCACCTCCCTGCCCCTCATAACCACAGTTCTACTCTCTGCTTCTATATATTTGACTTTATTTGATTCTACGTATAAGTGAGATTACGCGGTATTTGTCTTTCTGTGTCTGGCTTATCTCCCTTAGCCTAATGTCCTCCAGGTTCACCCGTGTTGTATGTTGTCTCAAATGGCAGGATTTCCTTCTTTATCAAATCTAAATTTTATATATATATATATATATATATATATATATATATTATATTTCTTATTTTTCCATTGATGGACACTTGGGTTTTTTTTTCCATATCTTAGATATTGTAAATATCTAAGTTGGTGACATGTCTTACAATTATCAGCAGTGTTTGCCTTTCAAAGGGACTGAGAGATGGCTTAACTGGAAAGAACAGATGCCTCACTGTTTTCTAACTATCTAGGCAGCTCTTTGTTTTTTCATCTAATAATAAAAGTAGACAAAGAAATCGCTAACTGTCTAATATTTATTTTAAAGGGAAGTACTGTTTGAGGGATGATGCCTGTTTACATCAGATGGAAATCGTATTCATAGAGACACTTTTCTTTTCCGAACTCTAAATACAACTCTTGTCCAAGGAGGACAAAAGCCTCGTCCTAAAAGCTTAGTTCGAAGTGGACAGTCGTAAGTTTTGCTTTTGTCTGACTGCATTGTAATCTGTTGACTTTTAAAATTGAATGAGAAACATTGTTTCCTGAGAAGAGAGGGGAGCATGAAAGGCTGGGAGCACAATGGGGGATATTGTTACTCACCTGGGGGCACATCGTCCAGGTGTCTCTGCCTGATGAGAATTCTGGCAGGTGAACATTTCAACAGCTAGGCGGCCCCGATTCCTGAAAATGTCAAGCTATCTGATGGAGTTCAGAGGAGGAAAATTTGAAAGAGGAGAGAATAAATGAATTAGTGGAAGAAAAAAATAGAAAATAACTAAAAATCGGAAGAATAAAGTGAAATCTTAAAGTTACCTTAAAAATAGAGAGTTGTAAGGCACCCTTTAAAAAGATGATCCTAATATAGCCCAAGTAGTGGATCATTTTGGTTAGACCATCTAAGACTCTTAGGCTGAAAACTCTTTGGATGATCATTTGAACCTCACAGGGACATTACTCTAGGGAATTTATGGCTTGGGCAATAAATTTTGTTAAACTTCCAAATACCATTGTGAATGATACTGGGGAAAATAACATGGACACTTAAATGAAAAAGCCAGGCCTTAGTCAAACACGTGAAACAGGAGATGTGTATCTTCAGAACCAAGCTGTCAAACTCTGAGGAGGTGATATTAATGGAACCTCTCTTGGTCCATCCTCCCTTTCCCCACTACTTCTCTACAACGATTTGGGAATCTTTAATGACATTTCCCAAGTTTGGGTCTTCTGCTGACACCAGTGTTTATGTGAGAGATACTCATTCTGTGTGGCGTCTTCTCTGTCCATAGTACATATGTCCAGACTTTACACCAGTCACTCTGTGCTTCCAAGTTACTAACTACCAACGGATGCCATGTCTCATGAATGGTCCAGTTGCTTCTTCCTTCAACTGTAGCATTTTGGATATAATAATAGTGTTGTCATTGAGCTATAGATTTTTCAAACTGGGAATCTCAGACTCAGTTAAGGACAAGAGAATATTTGGATATTTTAAGACAAAAAAACTTATTTTTTCTTTTTTTAATTTAGTATTTATTTTATATTGGAGTATAGTTGATTTACAATGTTGTGTTAGGTTCAGCTGTACAGCAAAGACATACACATAGATCCGTTCTTTTTCAGGTCCTTTTCCCATTTAGGTCATTACAGAGTATTGAGTATAGTTTCCTGTGCTATACAGTAGGTCCTTATTAGTTATCTGTTTTATATATAGTAATGTGTATATGTCAGTCCCAATCTCCCAATTTATCCCTCCCCGCCTTTCCTGCTTTGGTAACCATAAGTTTGTTTTTGAAGTCTGTGAGTCTGCTCCTGTTTTGTGAATAAGTTCATTTGTATCATCTATTTTAGATTCCACATATAAGTGATATCATATGATATTTGTCTTTCTCTGTGTGACTTACTTCCCTTAGTATGACAATCTCTAGGGCCATCCACGTCGCTGCAAATGGCATTTTTCATTCCTTTTTTATGGCTGAGTAATATTCCATTGTATATAGGTACCACATCTTTATCCATTCCTCTGTCGATGAACAAAAACTTCTTGTTTTGTCACTCATGTCAGCTCTGCGACAATGAGAATTGTCCCAGGTGAACATTTCAACAGCTAGGCAGCCCTGATTCTTGAAAACGTCGTAATATCTGATGGAGTTCTGGAGGTAGCAGCTACCTACATGGAAAAGAAAGAAAGTCAAGTCATTAAAGGTAGGGTTTCCGTAGCGAGTTGTCCTGGATTGAAGCGCTGCTTGACAGCTTACTGAGAGACTTCATCTAAGTTACTTACTTCACCTGTAAAATGGAAATAATAAGTGTAGCCACTTCCTAGGGTTGTGGCGAGTCTATAATTGAGATAACGCAGACAAACTACCTGGCGGATTTTCTAGCACGTGATGAGCATTCACTCTGGCACGTAGTATGCCGTTATGTTTTTCTGGTGTGTTGTTCCTACACTACATAAGAAGAAATGGCTCTGAGCAGAGTGACCACTTTAAATGGTTGTGGCAAGGGGGAAAGCCAGAACCAAGTGTATCAGACAGAGTTGTGGCAGGAAACAGGTAAAACACTCAGTTAATTCGAAGGGTTAATTGAAGAGAGTTCAAAGAGAAGGAACGTTTGCTGATGTATGGGCAGGATTAACGGAATCATAAAGAAATGGTGAAGTGCCCAGAAGTTCCTGAGTATAGGAAGCTCAGCCCGAAACCCTCTAAGCCTACAGAGGAGAGAAGAGAAGGTTGTGATATAGAACCCGGAGAGAGTTGTAGATGTTGAAAAGGGTCACCCGGCAAAAGCCACAGGTGAAGAGTGACAGCCCAGCAAGAAAGGGGCAGAGGGCTGTAGGACCGCTCTGTTCTCCTGCTGGCAACTCTCACTGAGATAGCAGAGCCCGAAGCCAGAGGAAAAGACCCTGGGCTTTGTAGTTCCTGTCGTTAAGCTCCCTGGGCAGAAAACAAGGCAGAGAAAGATACTGGTGGACAAGTGCACCAGAGTTTCAGTTCATTTCTCATAAGCTGCAATTCTTGCCTTTTTCTGGAAGCAGGATTTAACACTCGTTATTTTGCGGGGCCCTGGGGCTTTGTGGATTGGAGCTTGGAACTTTGACTTGAACTATATTGTAGGACTGATATCTCAGACTCCCTGGCAGCGTAACCTCTAAGTACTTAGATGTTACTTTTGAACAGTAAAATGCCCAGTTTTCTGTCAAACAGAGCATGACTGATTTAGATATAGTTCCTAAAAAGCAGGGTTTCTGTCGCAGTATTAATTTAATTAAATTATATTTGGAAGTGTATATCAAAGTTAAAACCAGATGATATACAGAAATCCAATTTGCTTCTTGGACGTGTGTCCATTGTTTGAATCAAGGTAACTGGAAGAAATCACCCTACAGTCTCAGGATTGTTGGAGATTCCCTGATGGTCCAGGGGTTAGGACTCCACACTTTCACTGCTGAGGGTGCAGGTTTGATCCCTGGTCAGGGAACTAAGATCCTGCAAGCTGTGTGGTCAAAAAAAAAAAAAAAAAAGATTGTATCCTCTTTCAAGTAAAACTCTCAGTTTTGCTTATTGTATTATTTCAAACTAAAGGTGATGTTTCAGAGTAAATTTGGGAGTTTTGCTATTAATTATATTATGCTGAATATTTTACAAGTATTTTTCATTCACTTTGGCCGCATGGCCTTTTATGTTGGGGTCTCATGGTAACACTGATTTCGGGCAAATGGTCTCTCCCTGCGTCATCAGAAATCATTGCAAACTGACTTTTAAAAAGTTAAAGCTAGATTAGTCATGGCACTGAAAAATTGATTGAGAAGATTTTAAGGTCCTAAAAGACATTTTTCTCCAAAAATCGAACTTAAAATTTCTTGGAATGAGATACCTTGTCTGAATGATGCAACCGGAAGTAGCAGTCTTCTTTGTCTGGTGCAAACCTTTACACGTAGTGCCTATAAAATCATTCCTTATCAGCTCAATAGACCTTAAGGAAGATACAGAGTGAAAATGAAATTCACCGCTATTGATACAAGGAAGTATTTGCCATATTTTAGAAATAACGGACTATACTGCAACTTGCAGAAAAAAAAAATAGGGCAACGTATGAGTAAACTCACGTATAAAATATTCCAGATAGCATGGCTAATGTCAACCTCCAAAAATGTCATTTATTCCACACACTGTGACCAAACCACGTCCTATTAAAAAACAAAAAAATGAACAGTTCAGGAAGATCAAGAGATCAGGAAGCACTTGACATAACGATTGGGCCACAATAAAATATTTATGAGTCTCTCTTTCATTCAGGAAACGATTTGATACCATCATGGAGTGAATAAAATTGGAAGCAAGGAAAGAGTATTGACGTCAACACGTATTATATTAGTGAAATAAATAATGAGAGAAGGTTTAGAGAATCCTGTGACAATGAAACATGTGTGTGTACGCTTCCAACTAACACGCCAGGAAAATTTGACAGGTGTTATCTGATAGTTGATGCATTTTTTAAAAATGTAGTTGATATTAGGAAATCAGAGGATTAGCTTTATGTTTTTATTAGAAAAGTAATCTTAAATGTAATTGCTTAATTAAAAAAAAATCTGTGAATTCCATAATCTCTAAGCAGCCCAGGTACAGTCCTGCCTTTCCTAGAAACACCACAGATATTAGTCCAATATTATTAGAGGTTCTGTTTCATTTATCTACTTATCACTGGGTGATGGAGGCCAACACAGCTATAGACATTATCAGAAAGAATAGTAAAGACATACTAGGAGTCAAAGAAAACTTTGTCCCCTCTATTTTTGAGCTGGCAAAGGCAAAGAAAAATATTAACTAAATTGAATTAAAAACTGTGAGAGAGAACAGAAAATGAATTTAGCAATATGTAACTCTGGGCAGATATCATCAATATCAAGATTATGTCATTTAATTTCAATCAGTACACCAATTCTTTTTTTTTTTTTAGTTTTATATATTTAATTTTTTTGGCCTCACGGCTTGTGGGATCTTAGTTCCCCGACCTGGGATCAAACCCGGGCCCTCGGCAATGACAGTGCAGAGCCCTAACCACTGGACCACCAGGGAATTCCCAATCAGTACACGAATTCTTATGACACGTCTCTTCCTGTGAAATTGCAGTTATCTCTGTACCTCACAGTGTTTTTACTCTCTGGTTTCTTGCTTTCAGGGACTAGATGAAAAAGTAAGTACTCCAAAAGAGCTAAGGGGTGGCTGGAAAGTCATTTTTGTCATTGACCTTTCATATCTAGATGTAGTGTGTTCTTTAAGTGATAAAATTTATACTTGAGGAATCATGATAGATTTTAAATTGCTTTGAATTCCCCTAGACTTCAAGGAAAGAAGAAATATTCTCTAAGACTGAAGGTACAGAACACATTTTAGAGGAAGCAGGAAAAATGCTTACTTTGGTGTCTGAATCCTCCCATTTGAAATGTAATCCTTTGGCTTCTTAAGGAAATAGATGGGTTTTTCAGCTTTTCCTCCCAATGAATCTGTCTTTTGGAAAAGTTCCCACAAAAACAAATAAATTTTGATAAAGAGCGTAGACTAACGCATGGTCCAGAAAGAGCCAGGCTAGAGAGAGGCAGGCCGTTAGGGGCTTCTGGGCAGCAAAACTGACAACCTGAGAATCCCAGTCGTGAGGGGAGAGGGTGGAAAGATCTCCCAAGTGGAAGATTCAATGATCGAATGCAAGGTTAAAAAGAATTTGAAAGGGTATACTGTGAGAACATAAGTTATACTAGCATAACTCCTACCCATTTGTTGAGCTAAAGGCAAACACGCAGTAGATTTCTGGGGAGGACACTACAGCAGTGGTACCGGTTTGGTATCTCCCTGAATCCCTATATAGGAAACAGGCAGAGCAACAGGGTGAGAAAACCGAAGAGTTATTGAGAAAATTATATCTGAACAAAGACATAGAGAAGATGACAGAATGAGTCGCATGAATATCAGAGAAAAGAGTAGTCCAAGCAGAGAGCACAGACGGGTCCAGGAGCCTCAGGGCTGGAGGGAGATGTTGGGGAGCCGTGACGGAGGGAGAGAGGCAGGAGATGAGGGCAGAGTGGGAGGGAGGAGGGTAGAGCATCCCTGGACTTGGCCTTCACCTCTGTGTAAAGTGGGACCCACTGAAAGATTTTAAACACTGGAGTGGTGAACAATATTTAACGTGATCCCTCTAACTGCCATAATACGATGTATTTATATGAACTACTCGCAAAGAGCTAAGAAAAAGGACATAGAAAAAGGATAGGATGAAACACCCAAAATTATTTCCACTGGGATTTCGGGGGACAGGAAAAAAGAAACTTGTGTATTCTTTTCCTTCTTTCTTCACCTCTGATTTACTTATTACAATGAGAATGAGTTATTTTTTTTTAAATACATGTAATCATATCTATGTCTATATCTTCCTGGATTCTAACTCATAGAATATGCCTCTCACTGCATAAACCATTGTCAGCCACCCTTATTATAAGTCACCCCCCCACACCAGGAACTGTTTTGTATCCTCCCCCAAGTCAGTCTTATTCTTGGGCAGCCTTTGTTAGAAAACGAGTTTTCCTCATTCTGATTTAAATTCTCTTTTCCCATAACTTCTCTCCGACCTGCCTTAGTTTTAATTATTAGGAGATGCAGAGAATGGGCTTCATAATTCTTTCACGAGACTTCTCAGCAGCTTGCTGTAGAAAGGTGCCTGAACCTGGAGAAGTCTAAGGAACATTTTATCAATTTCACAGCTTAACAAAGGGCTGGTCCTGCCCAGTGGACACAAGTAAACAAAGACTTAAGAGGAAGAAGTAAGCAAGGAAGGAGGTGTAGTGGGAACACCTACTTCTCTAGGATATAAAAAGAAACTTGCATCGTGTGTTGGGCAATCTTATAAAATCGTAGGTAAGGGACACAGGAAAGTTACTGGGAAATGTAAGGTGCTAGTTGGCTACTAAGGGCAGCACCAAAGAAGAATAATTGAGAAATCCAGCCTGGAGAGGACTTAACACCCTCTTATGGGTTTCCAAGTGGACTGCTTCTCCTACAAGAATTATTTTTAGAAATGTTATCTCATATTTTCCCTGCTTGTGTTATTTTTTTCCCTTCTAATTTTATACCTGACTGCCCCGAGTGGGTGTGTGTGTAGGAGGGGTGGGCAGTTAAAGGAGGAAGTGGTAGTTTCAAAACACAAAGGAATACACATCTCTTAGATTCCAAGTGTAAGACACCAGCGATCTCTCTTCCCACTAAATCAAGCTGCTGCCGCTGAGTGGACTTACACAATGCCTTTCACAACGGAAAAGCACTTAATTCACTGCAAACTGTTATAAGAGTGTGCATTCAATGAAAATAAGGGACTATAACTTTTATAAATAAATAAATACAGGGTGTGTTGATCATGCTTGGTGAGAAGAACCGAGAAGATTTGAGAGATAGAGAGGAAAATACGAGAACGCCTTTTTTAAAGCCTTGTTTCTTGTAAGTGAGAAGGTGTGCCTCTCACTGAACCAGCAGTATCCCATCATCTTGGGGAATGCTCTTGATAATACAAAATTTGAGTAAGAAAGCATTTCATGTTTCAGTTTATGTAAGGGGCAGGACTGAAGTTATAAAGAACGGAAAATGTTTCTGTTCTCCAGAAGTCTCTCACGGAAAAACACATACAAACACAAACCATACATCAAACCTACACGTGCAAACTCATAGGAAAATCACAAATGCTGGTGCAAGGCAGAGTGATCAGAATGAGGTCAACAGAGTAGGTGGAGAGAGGTTGTGAAAATTAAAAATACATTCATTTCCCAAGAATGATGACTGTTATCCAGAAAGTCAATTTTTTCCCCAAACATGGCCAAAACCCAGAAGAAGCACCAGCAAAAAGTCTAACATGTTTTTAAGGCAAATATTATAGTAATAGCCTCAAGTACCACCTTAATGTTGGTTAAACTCTTTCTAATTTCCGGGAACAGTGCTAATTATTGTGATGTGCTTTAAGTAAATTAATTCACTCAATCAACCAATCCAATTTGTCAGAGATCACAGTGGATAGTAGAAGAGGAGTTGACCCCCAAATGCGTCTGCTTGTCTCTACTATCCAAGCTTTACAACCAGCAGCCTCCAGATTGGCTGGGCATGTCTCTGCAGGTGTATAAAATGACCTACTGAGGTGTGAGAAGAAAATAAGAAAGTTCATTTCAATTTTTGTGTTTCTTTCTTTAAAAATTGTTTTTGTATATGATATAACATATGCGTAATATAGTAAGTTTATAAAGTGTATAAATACAAAAATTTACATCCTGTAGGTTGTGCTTAAAATATGTGATGATAAGAATGTGCAATCAGAAAGTCTTAAAAAGAATGCTTAGGGCTTCCCTGGTGGTGCAGTGGTTGAGAGTCCGCCTGCCGATGCAGGGGACGCGGGTTCGTGCCCCCATCTGGGAAGATCCCAAATGCTGCGGAGCGGCTGGGCCCGTGAGCCATGGCCGCTGAGCCTGTGCGTCCGGAGCCTGTGCTCCGCAACGGGAGAGGCCACGACAGTGAGAGGCCCCCGTACCGCAAAAAAAAAAAAAAAAAAAAAAGAATGCTTAAAGTATTAAGCCATATGGCTCCAAAATTCAGACCAACCCAAAAAGCCATGCACACATTTCTTTCAAAAGTTCATTTTTAGTACATTTCTCTCGATTTTGCTAAGCCAAATAGAAAGCTCCTTGTAAAATTCAGTTTCCATTTCACATTTTAGAAACATTGGTAGCAACTCTGCTATTGTAGTTACCCAAATCCTTATAGATTACAGTTGCAAATTACAAGCGTAAAAGGGATTACTGGAAGCAAAATGATATTATCTAGATGTTTGAACTGATGTAGATCAAAAATTTTTTTAAATGTTATAAATAGCAAATATTAAATCTTTAAAATAGTCCTTTTTTAAATGCATATTTAATGTATATTTCACTTTATTGTAACATAACACATCAGGCAGTAAACAAAATGAGGACCCTTCTTCATGACGAAGTGTTCCCCTTCTGCTCAATATTTTCTGTTTAAGAAAATAATCAGGACACTGTATTTAAGAACGATACCTATCACAATGGCTAAGTGTAAACATTAAAGGGCATAATAATAAGTTATTATTATTATATTGTGTTAGTTTCCTATTACTGCTGTAATAACCCGCCACAATTTATCATCATATATTTCTGGAGGTCAGAAGTTATAAATGCGTTTTATAAAATCAAGGTATCTGCAGAGTTGTGTTCTTTCTGGAGGCTTTAGGGGAGAATATGTTTCCTTAACTCTTCCTTAACTCTTCCAGCTCCTCAAGGTCAACTGCATTCTTTGGTTTGTGATCATATTCAAAGCAAGTCACTCCAGCCTCTGCTTCTGTCATCAACACCTCCTTCCATTCTGACTCCACAGCCTAGCTCTTGCATTGGGGTCCTCTGGCCAATCCAGGATATCTCCCCATCTCAAGCTCCTAACTTAACCCCACCTGCAAAATCCTTTTTAACTTGAAAGGTAACATATTCACCGATTCCAGGGATATTAGGGTATAATATATTTGGGGAGCCATTATCCAGCCTACTGCATAGTTTGAACTCTGGTCCCCAAAGATTCATGTCCATCTCACACACAAACTGTGTTCATCTCCCCACGGTGTTCCCCAAAGTCTCGACCAATTACAGCATCCAATCAAATCCAAAATCTCAGTTGACTCTTACCAGTTCAAAAGGCCCAAATCTCATCATCTCAGTCATCTAAATTAGGTATGGTTGAGGCTCTGGGTATAATCCATCATGGGGCAAAATTCCTCTCCATCTGTGGGCCTGTGAAAATGGAAAAAAAAAAAAAAGTCATCTCCTTCCCAAATACCATGGTGAGGTAGACATAGGATAACAGTTAATAGTTGTAGATATTCCTGATCCAAAGGAATAAAATGGAAGGGAAAATGTAGTCACCAGTCCCAAGCAATTTCACAAATCCAGCTGGGCAAACTCTATTAGGGTTCAAGTCCTGGAAATCATCCTCTGTGGCTTGCCATCTGTCCTCTGGACCTGTGGCTTTGCCCTCAGAGTCCTTGCTTTATTTTGAAAGATAGAATATGCTTGGAGCCAAGTGGTTTCATCAGCCTGTTTCCTGCCTTAAAAACGTTGGGGGTTTCAGATAGCCTTCCTTCTTTTAACCTTCTCTTTGTCCCTTTCAGTCCAAACTGGTGGTGTTTCCAACGATATAACATTCTAAACATCCTTGTGGGTCTCCCATTTGTGTCTGGGGGATTCAGTTCATTAGACAAGAGGCTCCTTCACAAATCATCCCTGGGTAAACACATCTTTATTCCTGGCCTCTACTGAGATGGATGTTGGGATTCACCATTCATACACCTAAGCTCTTCAAAGAGTCCTCTATGTGACTGAACATTCCAACATTTTGGTCCTTTTGAGGCACTAGTAGAATGTTGTCCAGCTACATCCTTGGCTTTCTCTCTAGAGCATACTTTTCTGGCCAGGAATCTCCTAATTTAAACACATTTTGAAAACTGGATAGGCTGAGAATTTCCCAAATCACCAAGTCCTGGTTCCTTTTTGCTTCACACTTCTTTCTTCAACTTATCTCTTTCCTCTCATATTTTCTATAAGGAGCAAGAAGAAACCAGGTTGCACCTTCAACACTTTGCTTGGAAATTTCCCTAGATAAATATCCATATTCATCATTTGCAAGTTCTGCTTTCTGCCTAACCTCAGGACAAAATACAGCTAAAGTTTCTGTCACTCTATAGCAAGACTCTTTTTTCCTCCAGTTTCCAATAACACTGCCCTCATTTCCTTCTGATGCCTCAACGGCAATGATTTCACACTCATATTTCTGCCCAAATTCTATTTATGATGATGTAGTTATTGTCTAAGATGATATAGATTTTCTCTGTTGTTCTCCTTATTTCCTCCTGTGTCTTCAGCTGCAGTATATTGAATGCCCATATTTTTACCAATAGTCTGTTTATAATGACCTCAGAGTTTTCTAAGATGATACAGGTTTTTTTCCTACCATACACTTCCCTACTCTTCCAGGCTCTGCCCCTTATCCAATTTGAAATCCAGTTCTACATTTTTAGGTTTTTGGTACACGCAGAAGCACCCCACTTTTGGGTACGAAACTCTGTGTACCATTGACTGAATGGCTACTGTCTTCAAGCATTGATGAGCTTGAACTCAGCGCTTTATAAACACCTTAACCCAAGAGAAACATTATTATAATTATTTTACAGATGTGAAATACAGTGTAGTATGATATCATAATAATAGGCTTTGGAGTTAGGCAGATATATTATAGATTCAAATTCTGGTTTCATCACTTTTTAACTGCATATTTCTGGAAAAATAATTTCATCTTTTAAAACTTTCTGAGCTTTAATTGCCTCAAAAAAAAAAAAAAAAAAAAAGCAAGGCTTCCCTGGTGGCGCAGTGGTTGAGGGTCCACCTGCTGATACAGGGGACACGGGTTCGTGCCCCGGTCCGGGAAGATTCCACATGCTGTGGAGCGGCTGGGCCCATGAGCCATGGCCGCTGAGCCTGCGCGTCCGGAGCCTGTGCTCCGCAACGGGAGAGGCCACAGCAGTGAGAGGCCCACGCACCGCAAAAAAAAAAAAAAAAAAAAAAAAAAGCAGTGGGAAAAAAACCTCCCTTTTTTTCTTTCCTTTCTTTTCTTTTCTTTTCTTTCCTTCCTTCCTTCCTTCCTTTTCTTTCTTTCTTTCTTTTTCTTTCTTTCTTTCTTTCTTTCTTTCTTTCTTTCTTTCTTTCTTTCTTTCTTTCTTTCTTTTTCTTTCTTTCTTTCTTTCTTTCTTTCTTTCTCTCTCATGAGGCTTACCCAAGATAATATATGTAATATGCTTGCTTAGTGAACACGTAATAAAAGTTGTTATTCTTGTATTTTTGTATTCTGCTGCCACATATGAAATTAATTCACACAGAATAGAATATTACCAGAGGAGAGTAGGTATATTGTATAAGGATTGCTGGTAATGCAGAATGAAATAGACAGATTTAGAGAGACTGGTTATTACAGCTGCTAAAGGCTTCTGAAAGAGCTATGGTGGTTGAAATAACTTTAACTCTCCAAACATTTCCATTGCTTTTCTTAAGGATACTTAATAGTTAAGATATCAGACCTCATGAATTAGTTAGAGAAAAGATAATGGGTTCGGGAAAGTTTGTGTCTGATGAAGATTCAAACATGGAGGAGCTCTGTATTTGTGTCGGAATTTAGTGATACGTAAAGTGCCAATATCAGCTTGAATAAAAAGAAAGTGTTATTATAATCTTCAGTTAAAATATACATTCTAATTATATTCCATGCCTCTAAAGTACTTTATAATTGTTGGTTTGTCAATCCTGGGGGTTTGAAAAGCTCAATACAAATATGATACGTTAAGTAAAAGGAGAAAAAGGAATCCTCCCAAGACTATACTTATTATTTATGGAAAGAATTGTTTGGTAAAGAAAGGATCATTTAAAACAATGAACTTTAACATAAACCAACCAGGAGCCATCTCAGAACTATCCCCTGGGATCCTGGCTGAAAATAGAAGTTTTAGCACTTGTCTTTTGAAAAGGGCACCCTTTAGTCTACAGTTAAGAATCCTTATGACATAATTTGTTGACTATTTTTTTCAACCAGATATTTAAACTGTCAGAAAGTGAGGCACTTAATTTATATATGTACGTATAAATACATAATGTGCTGGAGACCTCAAATAATTATCATTTTTGTACATCTAAGGTAAGAATTACTAATGAAAATGTTTGCTCTTTTCTTTTAAAAAGCAGCTCTAGGTCTGAGGGGAAAGCAGCTCTAGGTTTGAGGGGAAAGCACAGAGATTTCTCATGTACCCCTGCCCCCCCACACACACACTCTCCCCCATTATGAACATCACTCACCAAAGCGGTACATTTTTTATGAAGGGTGCACCTATATGATATATCATAATCACCCAAAGTCTATAGTTTAACTTAGGGTTCACTCTTCATGTTGTACATTTTGTGGGTTTGGACAAAAGTATAATTACACATATCCGTCATTATAATGTTATGTAGAGTATTTTCACTGCCCTAATATTCTCTGTGCTCCACCTGGTCTTCACCCCACCCCACCCGAAACCCTGGCAATCAGTGATTTTTTTTGAATTGTCGCCATAGTTTTGCCTTTTTCAGAATATCATAGAGTTGAAATCCTACAGTATGTAGCTTTTTCAGATTGGCTTCTTTCACTTGTACTGATAATATGCATTTAAAGTTCCTCTGTGTCTCTTCATGGCTTCATAGCTCATTTGCTTTTAGCTCTGAATAATATACCATTATATTTACTCACCCACTGCAGGACATCTTGGTTTTAACAATAATGAATAAAGCTGCTATAAATATCCATATGCAGGTTTTTGTGTGCACATAAGTTTTCATCTTCTTTGGATGAATGCCAAGAAGTGTGATTGTTGGACTGTAGGGTAAGAGCATGGTTGTTTCATAAGAAATCGATAAACTTTTTCCAAAGCGGCTGAACGATTTTGCATTCCCACTGACAGTGTATGAGAGTTCCAGTTGCTCCACATCCTCATGAGCATTTGATGTTGTCAGTATTCGACCGTTCTAATAGATACGCAGTGGTACGTCATTGTTGTTTTATTTAGCATCTCCCTGATAACATATGATGTGGAGCATGTTTTCGTGTGCTTATCTGCCCTCTGAATAGCTTCTTTGGTGATTGGTCTCTTCAGCTCTTTGGCCCATTTTTTAATCAAGTTTTTTTTGTTTCCTTATTGTTGAGTTTTAAGAGTTCTGTGTGTATTTTGGATAACAGTCCCTTATCAGATGTGTCTTCTGTGAATATTTTCTCTGTAGCTTGTCTTCTAATTCCCTTGACAGTGTCTTTTGCAGAGCAGAAGTTTTAATAAAGTTCAACTTATTGATTATTTCTTTCATGGATTGTGTCTTTGGTGTTGTATCTAGAAAGGCATCACCGTACCCAAAGTCATCCAGGTTTTCTCCTGTGTTATCTTCTAGGAGCTTTGTAGTTTTTCATTTCACATTTAGATGTATGACCCATTTTGAGTTAATTTTTGTGAAGGGTGTAAGGTCTGTGTCTAAATTTCTTTGTTTGCATGTGGAGTCAAAGTGTGCTCTCTCCACACATTCTTTTCACCTCCACCTCCACTTCTCCTTAATAAGAACCCTCTGCTCTGAGTTGGGTATCTTCTCCCATTGGGTACCACAGGCTCTGAAGGAAACGCTGCTTTGCCTGAGGTTCTTGATTCTCTATATTTTTTCCTTCTGCGTGACTGGATGAAGACCTCACCCCTGGGTGACAGTCAGGGTAACTACATCTACACGCTATTTCCTATAACATCATTTTTTTCGGCAACTTGCAATTCCAGACACAGGGAAAACATGGCCTTCTCTTTTCCCAGAAAGCATGAGGTCCATCTCAGCCAATTACGCTTGACCCCTGTCTCCTTCTTCAGGTCACCTTCCATTTCTTTCAGCAAAGTTAGATTTCCATGGTGCTTTTTGAGTCTTCTTAAATTGCTATTATATTATAGTATGTCATTGCTATTATATGTATAGTATGTCTCATTATGAGACATGTTGAGACATGAGAACATCTCCACCATTGAAAGAAGAGTCTCTTATGTTTTCTCTTTTTTAAGATGCCTAAAGTATTATCAGTGTCATAATTTTTGGAAGAATAGGATCTCATGCCTCAGAGACATCTCAGGGTCCTTTCTACCCAAAGAGTGGTTAAAAGATTATTTCTTTCCACTGTACACTATTTTGGGTGTACATAATATTCAGCCTTAGAAAACTGATATTGCCTTTCTGAGCTGATATGTGTATAGTCAGTTATAGAATGTTTCATATTCAGCTCAAGAAGACATGCACTGCATTTGTGAGCTAAATGACACACATTACTAATTGTTTATTTTCACTTATTTTTATCTGCCTCTTGTGGGTTGAGTTGCCGCCAACATATTTAGCTCAATAAATGTTCCTGTTCTACTCTTCCTGGCTTCATAATCAACTTGTAGCTTCTAGTCACATCTCAAATAAATATTGGCAGAGCAATTCAGATCCTTAAACTGTTTCAGCATATTGATATATCCTCAGCTAGAGAAAAAATAAAAACAGAATCCTCAACATGCATGTTTGTCAGCCTTTACCACAGGGTTCTCCGACTCAACTCGACTCAGTGAGTCAAACAGCCTTTCCATGTTCCTCTCAGACTCTCAAATCTTGGGCTAAGTAAAAGTGATGTTTAATATCCTGCAAGTATATTTGTATTTGATGGTAGTTTCCTGTGAAATGAAAGAGAACAGGGGAAAAGTGACCTATATATTGGCTCTGACAGAATGCATTATGGTAAATTCAAAAGAAGCTGGATGGCAAACATCGCTGTTGAACTGGCAAATTGCCACGGTCAAGAAAGTGTGCTGGGAGTTGCACTCAAGGAAAAAATGTTAAGTTAATAAGCCACTCCCAGCCCAGATTTTCCTCTTTAAAGGACTTGGCTGCCAGCGTCATCTGTTGACATCAAACCAAGGAACCTCTTCCACCTCTGTCTTTATCAGAATCTTTATTTCCCAAACAGTCAAGGTCAGGTAAATCATCTTCTTTTCTCAACAGTTAAGTAAAATCAGAAAGACATGAAGATAGCACCAAAGGGAAGCCAGAACCGTGGTGTCTGGCATAAGCTGGAATGTTTATTGCCTCACCCTAGTAGTAGCTGATGTAGATGTATTTAGTTAATATCCTTAAGACTCTTGTTGACACCCCACACCCCTTTTGTTAAAAGCACTCATTTCCAAATCCAGCTTCTCAGTGAGAATAAAGGATATTCCTTTCGAGACCAAAGACACAGGCTCCACTCCCGTTCCCTTCCCATGCCTGTATTGCTCTTCCTTCCGTAAGCGGTACTTTCTGTATCTCTCAATCCGAAATACAAATGCTTCAAAATCCATTGAAAATGTCAGATGTATAGGGCATGGTTCAATTACCCCAGAGGATATTGTGGAAGTCGCTTTGTGTGTTTGCGTGTGTGTGTGTGTGTGTGTGTAGGGCAATCGAAAATAATATGCAAAGCTGATGTACATTCTGCCATTTCAGCAAACTCTGCCATGTAACTGGGCAGTTTGAGAATTCAGCTGAGTTCTCTTAGGGAGGTCATTCTATCCCAGTATTTCGTATATATTGTGCTTGAAAGTGGGCTAGTATTCATTAACTATTTTCATTTCATTTTGCTTATTTAACATAAAGGTCTCCGAATTTTGCACGCAAAGAGAAATCCAAATACAGTTTTTAAAACGCAGGTATTTTCTACTTCTACTCTAAGGCTGGCTTAGGTGACAATTCAATAGGAGGAAGTGAAATATCTTGAACTAATACATAAAAGAAAACCCTGAGGGTTTACTGCCTTTCCGTGCATAACATTTTTTAGGGCTAATTCCCTCCTCATTAAGGACCTTTCTTGCAAAATAACTGTCTTTGAAGAGAGGAGTCAAAATAACGTCTTTATTTTGAAACCGAGCAATAACATACTTATTCCTTCCTTGAACTATTTTGCATTTAGAAAGCAAACTGCTACCATTGCCTCTTGGACAACAAATAAGCCCCTAAGAATTAAAATATTGCAATATTTCTTAATAAAATTCTCCTTAAACCAGGGAAAGAAGAGGATATGGGCCATAATTCATGCTGATCAAAATGGCAGGTGGAATGCAATGGGTCCAACGACCAACTTTTATTTGATCTGTGGCAGAGAATTATAATCTCTTATTAGAGATTCCTTGAGGTTGACATTTCACTCTTGACTTTTTTTGGTGGTGAATTCCTGGGAGGTCTTACCTGGCAAAGTATGTGATCCATTGAGAAAGGAACATGACCACCTTTTGTGGACTGAAAACAATCAAAACCAAATAGAGACCTATATTCATAGTGGACACAAGCATGCCTTGAAAGTCTGTAAGCCTTTGGGTTCATTTCGCCTATTTCTGATGTGAGTGACCCAAAATATCGAGCTCGATTTATTCACGTATGCGCATAGCACTTCAACTCCTTGGGAAAGGAAAAGATGGGATTGCACTTCAGATGTAAAGAAGCAGGGAAAATAAAAAGAGAAGTCTCTATTTGTGTTTTTTAAATGTCTTTATTTCTTGGAGCTGCCTAGTTTTGGCAAGAAGAGAACGGAGAGGACTGAAGTAACTATTCTTATCCACCGTGGGAGTTACTCCTGTTTGCTTCCTCTACAAAACCAGCACATCCAGGCTCCTCTTGAGACGTTCTCCTTTACAAAATATGCTTGATCTGAACAGCTACCCGCAAAGGCACAGGAGAATCTGAGCTCGATCTCAAAAACACTGGCATCCTTTTCCTTCACCTCAGAACTCTTCTTCGAAGACATTTAAGTCTCCCCAAACAGGAGACCCGAATGTTTTCCTTGAAGAATTTGCAGAACACGAGGGTCCCCAAGGTCATTTGTATAATAATGGATACAGAGTTCTGTCGGTTAAAAACATTAGGAATCTTCTCAGGCATTCAGATGTTTGAGAAAGTATTTCTCTCCATCTCTGTGCCCCGAATGAGCACAAATGGTTGCATGATTTATGTAGATAAATGCAAAAGCTCTGTCAACAGGTATGTGTGGGAGAATCAAAGACTTGCTGTCTCCAAGCATTTCTTTCACCTCCACCTCCACTCCTCCTTAACAAGTCCCCGGGTGCTCCGAGTTGGTTATTTTCTCCCATTGGCCTCACTTTTGCTTTCATACCTCTGCTCTTGTCATTGCTCCCGTTTGGATCGCCTGTCCCCTTCTCCTTGTAACCAAAGCATATACCATCTGTAACTTCCAAATAAAGTCCAAGGCTTATCCCTGGAGCCTAGGATACATCATGAGCTCTGTTTGTGTTGTGTGTGCGTGTGCTTCTTTGTTGCCCTTTTTGTTTTAGTTTCTCTCAGCGCAAGTATTTCAAGCTTCTGGAACAAAAAGGACCATAGTTCAATAGTAGTTACCACTTACTGAGTGCTCACTAGATGAAAATAGCAAAAAAAGGTCGGAGCAAATGTTGAAAATGAAGTGATGAAAGAATCAAATTAAGCTTTCTTATCTGATAATTTTTGTGTGATGTTGAATAGACATCTGGTCCATTTGCGTATATAATTCTAAATGTCACGGTGGCAGAAAACGTTAGTTTCCACCGATATCACCTTTCTTTTTTTTATAGCCAAAGAATCCCTCCCTTATATCTAGACGTGATATTGTAACTAGTTCTGGCAAACTTGCATTGTGCGATTCCTGTGATACGATTTTAAAGGGAAAAGGCAACATGTCTTTATTCTTTCCAACACAAACCCGATGGCTGGAGCACAAGCAACCATTTTGGACCAGGGAGGAGCCTGGGACCTACTATCATGTGTCCACATTATCAGCCACGGACAGCAAATTTTCAAGGAGGGGGTTTAAAAATTAATTGATAAAGAAAAGCAGATGAAATTTTCTCCTATTTTTAAAGCTACCGTTGGGTGGGTTTTTAATATTCATAGCTGAATATTATTCTGAGACCTCCATTTAAACCTAGAAGGTCCACATTCTTAGTTTATGTGGGACAGTCCTGGGTTATAGTAATGTCTCATTGTAATTTTTCTACTACTTATCGTCCTTAAAAGTATCTGGATTAGAGATGATGTGTTATATGGTGATGCTACATAATCCTCTAGATTCTAAATGTTTCTAGTTGCAGAAACGTTTATGGAAATGACATTTTTCTTAGGAGTTTAAAACAGCTAAAAATGGAGTTACTCTGGGTTAAATAGGGTTGGCATGGTTACAGGTTTGCTTAACAATAACAAATCCCAGACTAGGCCTGAATTATTATGTATGTGTGTGTTTGGGGGCGGGGGTGGTGGTGGCAGGTGTTTATATGTTCGTTCATTCATTTGCTTTTGTTTCACACTGGATGGGAATTTCTAACAACTACAAATATAATACTGTTCTTCGAGATAAATGTCATAATACATATAAGGAAGAAATAAGGAAGATCCCCTGGATAATGTTAAAGGCTCTTTCCTAATTGCATTTTATCGGGTTCAGCCAATTTACTGAACTTACATAATCCTCACCCACTCATGAGATAAGTACTTGGATTATCCAAATTTTACAAGAAAGAACATTGAAGCTCAAAGAAGGTTAGTGACTTTTTGTGATTTCATAGCATCTCTAAGGTGCCATGAGGTAGCAGCCAGTAGAGCCTCAATTTACCACCTCCTCCAGAGCACTGATGTACTAAGGAATAGAAGAAAGCACTAGAGGCAGAAACCATCACATCTCGAAACAGAATATGAACACAGTGAGCCTTGATGGTGGTGACAGGAGAGGCAGGGGCCGATGTCTGCCACCGCCTGGATAGTGTCATGATCATGTGACAGGAAATCAGAAATATAGATTCAAGGGCGAGTACCCTCAAAAAGGAGACAGGAAGAAGCTTTTCAGGTCCCTCAGCCTTGCTGTTTGCCTGAAGACAATTGCCATAAATACAGGACCGAAAGGGTTTCGAGTGAGGTGGGCCACCGATAACAACGTGCATGCCACATTCAAGTTTGTAAAGAGTCCAGTGCCTGGTAAGGGCGATATCCTACATTAGATAAGGTACGGATCCCCTAGACACAGGTGTTCAAGGCTCTAGAGGAGGTTCTTGAACCTGGGAATGTGAGTCCGTTTGGAGCAGCCGGGCAACGTAGATAAGGATTTCCAAGCTGGTTGCCATGTGGGCTGGGCCACTGAGTCCCAAAAATTAATACAACTATGGTGGGCCAGTTAAAGCAAAAAAAAAAAAAAAAAAAAAAGTGAAGTCATAGAAACTGAGGTGAGGATGTTCATAAATAAAGGAACCAGGAAAGGGAGACAGGGAGGCATTCAGTTAGCTGTGAGCAGGCACAAATGTCTTTTCAAACGCTTGCTCCTGTACTTTAGGTAGAGAAACGCCCTGAAGGTATAGGGATACAGCCTAAAGACCTTTAGAATAATTCACTCTTTCTTTGAACTCCAGGTGACCCAAGCCAAGAGATAAGGAATAGCTTAATTTGATGAAAGTAGAAGGTAAAGAATGGTGTAATATCTATTTGGCAAGGAACCCTATCTGGCAAGCAGCAGAGGTAATACTGCTGATGGAGACTCAGAGATATTCTAAAAGGTTCCACGTGGAAGGGCACAGAGAGGCACCAAAAGGCTGTACTGCATAGCCACGCACTTCCACCTTGGACGTTTGCTTGGGGTGATTACGCTTTGAAATGTAATATCTTCTGCCCTCTGGTGGTTACATTTTTTTTTTCAATTTTAAGTAAGAAAATGGAATGAGGAAATCACAGAATGCCAAGTACAGGAATAACTGGGATCACAAGTGGCACTAACCCTTAGTTAAAAGTGTTAGCCCTGAAACGAAAAAGGAAAACAGTCCATTCGTTTTGCAGATTGCCAGGAAGTCTACTCTCTCCCAGTTTTTCTCTCCCTCTCCCCAGGAACTTTTCCACCACTTCAGAGATTCCTAAAATTCTCACTTCACGGGAGGCAGCACCCGCTGCTTCTCACTATTTGGATAGAAAGGCCTTTTGGGACTTGAAGGGAAATTTCTAAAAGAAACTTTAAGCCACACAATGACTTTAAAATGGGAAAAGAATTTGAAAAAGAATAGATACATGTATATGTATAACTGAATCACTTTTCTGTACACCTGAAACTAACACAACATTGTTTATCAACTATGCTCCAGTGTAAAACAAAATTTTAAAAAATAAAATGAAATAAAGGGGTGATAATACGGTAAGACATTGAATGATGCCTGGCTAGGATTGAACCATCTTGTTTTTTTCCCTTTGGTGTGTCTCGGAGACAGAAAAAGAGCCTGGCTATTATCATGACAAACTGTCATTAAATTATGTCAAGTGCAAATAGTTGTGACTAACACTCACAAACAAAGAATGGGAGTCCAGGAATAAACACTTTAATGAAGATTAGATGTTCTTTTAGCAACAGATTTTAAGGACCTAGATTCCACTGAATTAAAATTCCCTATGTGTGTATATATATATAAAATTTTATCAGAACCCTAATATGTATATATTATATATAACCATGAAAGGTGTATTACTGAAAAGATAAGACATTGGCTAATATATTTCTCTTTGGCAAATAACCTTAAAATTCTTATATCTAATCTTGATACATAAGGGATCTGTTCAAGAAAACCACTTACCGTTTTACAAGAATATGTTTTGTGGGAGTATTTATTATAGAGAGCTATATATTTTCATACAATACCAACAGTATATGTTTAATACATATTGATGAATGAATTCAAGAATGAGGAATCTGAAAAAACCTTATAATTTGTGCCTGGATTTTTCTAAAAAGGAACTTCTGACAAACCACACAGCATTCCTGATTTTGTTTATAATATTGTTGAATGGGACGACATTCAGATTCAGAGCAGCATAAACGGTATTTCAAAACCTTTTAATAAGAAAATTTATATTATGCAAATCTCAATAGCTATATTCATTTTTTTTTTTTTTTTTTTTTTTTTTTTTTGCGGTACGCGGGCCTCTCACTGTTGTGGCCTCTCCCGTTGCGGAGCACAGGCTCCGGACGCGCAGGCTCAGCGGCCGTGGCTCACGGGCCCAGCTGCTCTGCGGCATGTGGGATCTTCCCGGACCGGGGCACGAACCCGTGTCCCCTGCATCGGCAGGCGGACTCTCAACCACTGTGCCACCAGGGAAGCCCAGCTATATTGATTTTGGTGGTCACTGTAGAGGTGAAAGCTACTGTAAAATAGTCATTGGAACCTTGCTAGAACAGCCCTAATATTCTAAAATGACTGCAAAATGTGACTTGAAAGCCCTGCCATTTTCCAGTCTAAAATGTGGAAATGCTAAAACCAAATTCTAAGGGAGACCATCTTTCATGTGAGTGTAATTTTGTGTGTTGTTGGGAGGCTCTTCTATTTCTCTTGTGGGAATGGGTGTGCAAGTGATTTCTCATTCATGAGGAAAACCCATTGCAACCTTGTGGGGTTGTTGCACTTCGGTTAAGTTAGACCTCCATTTAACTGGTCATTCTATTTGGCTTCCAGGAATGAAAGAATCTCTAGTTTTAGAAATGCTAATGATGGCTTCCTAGCAACTTTAGCCCCAGGAGCCCAAAATGTACTCACTGGGGCAACAATCTTCCCTTTAAATTAAAATAAAGAAAGAAAAGAAAGAGGAAAGAAAAAGAAATAAAGAACGGAAGGAAAGAAGGGAGGGAGGGAGGAAGGAATGATCTCACAGATCCAGAGGGTATTGGTAAAAAGCAAACATTTTCAGCATATACTTCCATACATTGACCCCCCTCAGATCCTGACATAATAGTTTCACAGTTAATGATTTTGAGTTAAACTCTTGCTCCCGGTGCAGAAAGTAAATATGCCCAGGAAATAAAAACATAAACGCCTCATGTACTGGAGTTAGTATTTCCAGCATCAAAATTTGATTGAAAAACTCTCATCCCTTGTTAGGACAAGTGTATGCCAAAGATTGAAAACTTAAAAAATTAAATTTCACAACTTGTTTCATTTTTCTTAAGTAATTATAAACTCTCTCTCACTGTACCTATAGATCATTTTGTGTAGAATCCTATATAATTTATTTAGAATTGATTCGGTCCACAGTAATTATGTTGAAGAATGTGTTATTTGATTCAGTAATATTAACAATGGTTTTACTAGGCACCTGGGTTGTATTTCAATATCACTTTTATTATAAATGAGGATACAAGAATATTTAAGTTTAATTTTAATTAAGCTTTATGGTTCAATCGAAACCAGAAATATTATGCTATCTCATTCGGATGAAATAGGATTATACACTTGACTAGTTCCAAATCTAACATGATAAATTCAGGAAACTTTTGAATTTATACACATTATGAAATTCAAGGTTGATTTTGTTTTTAATTAAAAGAACCAAAATGAATAGTATTGAAAAGCAACTGTGAAGTGAAAACTACCCAGTCATCAACAGTATAATTGTGGTCTCTAGACACACTAGAATAAAAGGAACTAAGTGATTTAAAAACATATGCAACAGTACAGATGAATCTCAAAACATAATTTTGAGTGAAAGAAGTGAAGCCCAAAAGTGTACATGCTGTATGATACTCCTTATAAGTAAAAATCATGCAAAACTACCCTTTGCTGTAAAAGGGGGAAAGGTAATGACACGGGTCATGAGGAGTCTTCTCTGATGCTGGTGAAGTTTCTTGATTTGAGATATTTTTAAAGATGACATGTAGAGTGCTCTTTCACAGACATTCTCATAAAACTCTCATGCTTAAATCTTCTATCCTGAGGGCTTCCCACTTCTGACAGAATGACATCCTCGAAGAATGGGTAACATCGCTAACCCCACCTTGCATTATCAACTCTTCTGATTTCTCTGGCCTCCACTCTTAACCTCTTCCTCCCTTCCTTTCCCACCTTCCCTATATCCTTGCACACTCAGCTGATTTTGATTCCTCAGGACATCCACGGTTTCCTTATTTTTCGCTCAATTCTCCCCTCGGTCTCCTCCTAAGAGGTCAGACTTCTCCCCACAGGAGTTAGGGACCTCTCCTTGTTGTTCTCAAAGCACTAAGTATTTCCTTCAACCTAGAGGTACCACAGTACTTTGTAAATGCTTGTCAGCTTGCATGTATCTTCCACCCGAACCCAAATGCAGAGGACAAGGACCTTGTTTATCTGCACTGTGAAGTCTTATGCCTGGAAAACAACAGGCTCTGAGTGTTGTATAACTAGTTAAATTAGTTTGTATTATGAGTAAAATTTTTTGAAATTATGAATGGGATCTTTTTCCTCTTTTGTCTTGCTATTTATAAGGTTTTTCATTCAGTTCACTTAGAATATCTATTCGTGTGAGGAAATAGAGATATAGAATGTAGGCACACAAAAAGACTGACATAATTCTTCTGACATGCAATATGTGTGTGTATAAAATTTATAACATTCTTTATATAGATATTTAAAATAAGCTCTTACTATCTCCTCTTGTTTTTGTCCTTATGAGGTCTTGTGAGAAATCAAGCATTTTTGAAAGAGAAACTAAGAACCACTGTAAGATTTACTTTGAGTCATCCAATTATACATTAGTTCTATTTTTTTTTCTTCCTAACTATGAGATGAAGTGAAGGAAGAAGGCCAGATTAGTGATGCACACAATTAAGAGAGAGATTTTCTCTATATATCTAAGTTGTAGTGTGAGTTTAAATTTGTGAGCTAGTCACTAATCACCACATGGAGAAGAACAATGGGATTATTTTTAAAGATGACATAGTGAAGATATTTCATGAGTAGGCATGATTTGATAAGACATATGTTTAAGGCATTAGCTAGATATTCCTGACCATTAATGTAAACCAGATGAGATCTCTGCATTAGAAGGAGTGGTAGATATATTGCCACAAGAACTGGATACAGAAAGCAACATCAGTGACTTTTGAGATGCTTCTGAGCAAATCATTGAGGGCTTGAGTTTCCCCATCTCTAAAGGAAGAGGATTGGACTAGTTGCTTCATAGTCTAGGCTAATACTCATAGTCTGGGCTAATTTTTCTGAGCTGAAAAACCTCTCTGAAGATTTTTTTTTTAATGTAATAATTTAGCTATCAGACTGCCTAGATAAAAAGGACTGACCAAGGAAACACTTGGCTTTCCACCTGGTCTTATATGCCTTTTTTTTTTTGCTAAAGCAGAGTGTTTGGAAAATCAATAAACATGTCTTTGGAAAGTTAATGCATACTTTTAAGGGCAACATGTTGCTTTTGTAGCTCTTTAAATACTTTTCCACGACAACTTCATATATGTGTGTTACCACCACCCTGGTCAAGATGTAGAATGTTCCCATCTTCCCAGAACAATTTTCTCTTGCTACCTTTTGGTCAATCCTTCACTGAGGCAGCATTGCTCTGACCTCTGTCACCACAGATTAATTCTGTCTATTCCAGAATTTTACGTAAATGGATCCATATATGTTCTCTTTTGTCTCATACTTCCCTCATCAACATAATGTTTTTGAGACTCCTCCATGTTATTTTGCCTATCAGTTGCATGTACATTTCTTTTTCATTTTAATTTTTTGGCTTAGCAGTCTTCCACTGTGTCCAGATACCACAATTTATGTCCCCATTCACCTGCTGATAGACATTTCGGTTATTTCCAGTGTTTTGTTATTATAAGTAAAATTGCTGAAAACATTCTTGTGCAAGTCTTTTGGGGGATACATGTTTTTATTTCCCTAGGATCAATACCAGTTGCTGGGTCACAGACATAGTGAATATTTAAAGATAAAATGTTGTATGTGAAAACAAAAAGTCCAAAAAAGGAAGAGATTCTTCTTGAATTCCTTGACGTTTAGTGTATTTCTGAGTGTAATCTACTGCATTATTTAGACTTTTTTTCCCTTGGCTTGAGATTTCTCTGGCTTATGGGAATTTGGAATTGCCCTTGGCATTGCATGTGGCAGCACAATTGTATAGAAGCTTCTGTGAAAGGTTTTGTTTCCACAGATATTGGGAACTGCCAAAATTAAGAATTATATACTCTGAGTGAACTCTTACGTAGCTGAAGTCGGTATCTCTAGGTGACAAGCCCAGGGCTTAAACAAGCTAAGTAAAGAAAGTTTTTCTTTTTTTTCCCCAAAACGTGACCCAAGGACCACCTGAATGCAAATCACCTGGGTAATTGATTAGACACACTTCTTAACAAGCTTCTTGGGGACGCTTCTGACCAGAGAAGTTTAAGAATCACTGGATCAATCTAGACCAGTGACTCTTTTTTTTTTTTAATTGTAATATATAATCATATGATATATCTTATTATTATCTTCTATATTCTTATATATATAGTATTTTAAAAACATTTTTATTGGAGTATAATTGCTTTACAATGGTGTGTTAGTTTCTGCCTTATAACAAAGTGAATCAGTTATACATATACATATATCCCCATATCTCTTCCCTCTTGCATCTCCCTCCCTCCCACCCTCCCTATCCCACCCTTCTAGCTGGTCACAAAGCACGGAACTGATATCCCTGTGCTGTGCAACTGCTTCCCACTAGCTATTTATTTTACATTTGGTAGTGTATATATGTTGTTATATACACTACCACTCTCTCACTTTGTCCCAGTTTACACTTCCCCCTCCCCGTGTCCTCAAGTCCATTCTCTAGTAGGTCTGCATCTTTATTCCCATTTTGCCCCTAAGTTCTTCAAGACCACTTTTTTTTTTCTTAGATTCCATATATATGTGTTAGCATACTGTATTTGTTTTTCTCTTTCTGACTTACTTTACTCTGTATGACAGACTCTAGGTCCATCCACCTCTCTACAAATAACTCAGTTTCATTTCTTTTTATGGCTGAGTAATATTCCATTGTATATATGTGCCACAGCTTCTTTATCCATTCGTCTGTCCATAGACACTCAGGTTGCTTCCATGTCCTGGCTATTGTAAATAGAGCTGCGATGAACATCGTGGTTCATGACTCTTTTTGAATTATGGTTTTCTCAGGGTATATGCCCAGTAGTGGGATTGCTGGGTCGTATGGTAGTTCTATTTTTAGTTTTTTAAGGAACCTCCATATTGTTCTCCATAGTGGCTGTATCAATTTACATTCCCACCAACAGTGTATGAGGGTTCCCTTTTCTCCACACCCTCTCCATCTCCAGCATTTATTCTTTGTAGATTTTTTGATGATGGCCATTCTGACCGGTGTGAGATGATATCGCATTGTAGTTTTGATTTGCATTTCTCTAATGATTAATGATGTTGAGCATTCTTTCATGTGTTTGTTGGCAATCTGTATATCTTCCTTGGAGAAATGTCTATTTAGGTCTTCTGCCCATTTTTGGATTGGGTTGTTTGTTTTTTTGATATTGAGCTGCATGAGCTGCTTGTAAATTTTAGAGATTAGTCCTTTCTCAGTTGCTTCATTTGCAAATATTTTCTCCCATTCTGAGGGTTTCTTTTCATCCTGTTTATGGTTTCCTTTGCTGTGCAAAAGCTTTTAAGTTTCATTAGGCCCCATTTGTTTATTTTTGTTTTTATTTCCATTTCTTTAGGAGGTGGGACAAAGAGGATCTTGCTGTGATTTATGTCATAGAATGTTCTGCCTATGTTTTCCTCTAAGAGTTTCATAGTGTCTGGTCTTACATTTAGGTCTTTAATCCATTATGAGTTTACTTTTGTGCATGGTGTTAGGGAGTGTTCTAATTTCATTCTTTTGCATGTAGCTATCCAGTTTTCCCAGCACCACTTATTGAAGAGGCTGTCTTTTCTCCATTGTATATTCTTGTTTCCTTTATCAAAGATAAGGTGACCATATGTGTGTGGGTTTATCTCTGGGCTTTCTATCCTGTTCCATTGATCTATATTTCTGTTTTTGTGCCAGTACCATACTGTCTTGATTACTGTAGCTTTGTAGTATAGTCTGAAGTCAGGGAGCCTGATTCCTCCAGCTCTGTTTTTCTTTCTCAAGATTGCTTTGGCTATTCAGGGCCTTTTGTGTTTCTATACAAATTGTGAAATTTTTTGTTCTAGTTCTCTGAAAAATGCCATTGGTAGTTTTATAGGGATTGCATTGAATCTGTAGATTGCTTTGGGTAGTAGAGTCATTTTCACAATGTTGATTCTTCCAATCCAAAAACATGGTATATCTCTCCATCTATTTGTATCATCTTTAATTTCTTTCATCAGTGTCTTATAATTTTCTGCATACAGGTCTTTTGTCTCCTTAGGTAGGTTTATTCCTAGATATTTTATTCTTTTTGTTGCAATGGTAAATGGGAGTGTTTTCTTAATTTCACTTTCAGATGTTTCATCATTAGTGTATAGGAATGCAAGAGATTTCTGTGCATTAATTTTGTATCCTGCTACTTTACCAAATTCATTGATTAACTCTAGTAGTTTTCCGGTAGCAACTTTAGGATTCCCTATGTATAATATCATGTCATCTGCAAACAGTGACAGCTTTACTTCTTCTTTTCCAATTTGGATTCCTTTTATTTCTTTTTCTTCTCTGCTTGTTGTGGCTAAAACTTCCAAAACTATGTTGAATAATAGTGGTGAGAGTGGGCAACCTTGTCTCGTTCCTGATCTTAGTGGAAATGGTTTCAGTTTTTCACCATTGAGGACGATGTTGGTTGTGGGTTTGTCATATATGGCCTTTATTATGTTGAGGTGAGTTCCTTCTATGCCTACTTTCTGGAGGGTTTTTATCATAAATGGGTGTTGAATTTTGTCGATAGCTTTCTCTGCATCAGTTGAGATGATCATATGGTTTTTCTCCTTCAATTTGTTAATATGGTTTATCACATTGATTGATTTGAGTATATTGAAGAATCCTTGCATCCCTGGGAAAAACCCCACTCGATCATGGTGTATGATCCTTTTAATGTGCTTTTGGACTCTGTTTGCTAGTATTTTGTTGAGGATTTTTACATCTATGTTCATCAGTGATATTGGTCCGTAGTTTTCTTTTTTTGTGACATCTTTGTCTTAGACCAGTGATTCTCATTGGTGATTGCACTTTGGAATCACCTGGAGAGCTTTCAAAAGTGCCCGCCCATGACACACTTAAGATCAATTAAGTCAGAATCTCTGTACTTGGGCACCAGACATCAATACTGTTTAAATCTCCCCAGATGGTTGTGATGAGTGGCCAAGGATGAGAACTCCTGGTCTATTCTGTGCCATGTCTAGCACAGTTGAGAGCCCCGTGACTTGTATCTCTGACCTTTTGTGTATCCACATCATTCTGACTATATTGAGGAGGATTAAAGAGGAAGCTTTTATTTCCTTGTACAAAAATACCTTGAGCAAGCAGAATTCTCTCAGTTACATGGTCATGATTGCTTGCTTTTATCTTATTTCTTGTGAAACATCACATATCTTAATCTATGAAAATTTATTTTATATTCAAATTTCAGAAGTGCATATATTTCTGAAAATGAAATTCACTTATTTGGAGAACTTATTCGTATATTCCATTGGAATTTACTTAATAATATGGACTCAGTAAAGTACATTTCTGTACACATGATTAGATTTCTACTTTGAGGCTAAGCTTCCATTTTAAAATTTTGCTAGCATTGGCAATATAATAATTCACCCAAAAAGCAATTTAAAGAATTTTTCGATTTCATATTTCTAGATGCAACATTCTCTTCCTGTCATGCCTACATTACAACTGCCTCCCCACCAAGTAAGGGGAGTTTATTCTCTAATGAAATATGATCACTTGATAGAATACATCTAGGTGAATGCATGAGTCAGTTTAAACCATCTAATTCCAAAATGCTGGCTGAAAAAGAGCAGAATTCTTCACCCCAAAATATGCCTCTTATTATTTGTAAAGAACAGCAGACACCAGAGGAGCTCTGAAAACCAAGTTGAAGTTACCCTTGTGTAAGGGTGATTTACATTTATAAGGGAAATCTCCATTTGTAAGGGTATCTCCTTCTCTGTACCAGGAAGAGGATGACTAAATCTGTAGAAACTCTTATCAGTGGAAAAGGCAACAACCTAATCTACAAAACAACCAGACCTTTGTTTATTGTGCTTTGCCTTAAAAACGTGGCTCTTCCCAGCCCAACATCTTCCTTTGTCTTTAGCTGGAGATGGTATTTAAGATGATGGCATGGACCATTTCTGAGAGCTACTAAATTTTCCTGTACCTATTATTAAACATTTATCTGTTTTTCTCCTGTTTATCTTTTATTACAGGGGGATCTCAGTCAAGAATCTAGGAGGGTAGAGGAAAAATTGTTTTTCTTCCCCTACATAACCAAATAACCTTACATTCTCTTTAATGAAGAAAAGTCAACATCCAGGTAAGACCCTTTGGATGTCTACTACTTCATGTAACACAATTACTTGAGTCTACTTGCAGGCAACCAGATACAGGTTGCTTTTTGAAGTAAGCAGTAACTTCAGTTTACTCTGATCCAGAGAATTGATCACACTGGAGGAAACTCTTATTCTTTCTTGACTTCTGCAAGTATGGTTTGGATTGCCCATTGACAAAGCACATGGTGACTCTCCTGATTAAAATCATGTTAAGACTCTGAATAAATCATTCTCCATGTCCCACAATTCCCATCATACGGAGAGGCTTTGAACCACAAATCAAAGAGCAGTTTGGTTGGCACAGCGTTGAAGTCATCTTTGAGAAATCGCGGCCACCCCCTCCATCTGTGTCACCATGCCAATCACGTCTCTTTGGAATTTCACAGGCCATAGCCTTTGCTATGTGCCCTTTAAGCAACCCTTGTCCATCCCCCATGCCGCTGGCCTCCGGCCATCCTTCCTAGCGCACTTAAAACAAACTATAATTGGCATTTGCTTGGCTGGGAGTCAGTTTATTTTCTTGCTGCCTTTCCCAGTTGCCTTAACCATCGGATGTCTTGACAGTTGGCAAGTGGAGACTGTGGTTCTGATATGTCACATAAAATCTGTTGGATGAATATTTTCCTCTAGGAAAGAGTGAAAGTGAAATCCCATCCTGACCCACCCTCTTTCCAAAACAATAAACATTTCCTGGCTGCCGCAATTTTCCTAATCATTTAAAGCACCACAGTTGCTATGGAATGGGCAGCTGAACTTTATACTTGCCTGGGCCATCTGTTCTAGAATTTAGTCTGTAAGAAGATTACTTCAGTGACTGCAGTTCATGGCGAGGAGGGCAGGTTTCATCAGGGAAAGTGTGGGCACTGTGTCACAGAAAAACATAATCCAGAGACTCTGGAGGGACCATGTTTTGCTTCGTAATACTGAATATCAGTGGAAGAGATAAGGTTTTCTCCTAAATACATAGGTAATCCAGAGACAAACTTATCTCCAAATTTATGGCCTGTGTTATGTTGTTGATACAAATGAGAAATGGTGGTAGAGGGAAGCCAAAGTGTATGATTCCTCTATTTTCCTGAGACATATTTTCCATTGTTACGTAGCATCTTAAGTCGAGAAGTTCAGATAAAGGGAAAAATTGACACATAATAAATGTCGTGGAGTAGGTAGGCCTGAAATATGGAGAGAGTCGAGATGAAGATAGTTTATTAAGGAAAAATACACTCACAGGGCTTTTAATTCCTACTTTCCACTGTTTTTCTGGGCCTGAGATATTACAAATAATGATGTTTCAACATCGTGTTCTTTGCCACAAGAACAAAGACTTATAGCTTTTTCTTAAGGTTGGTAAAGGACCAGTTAAAACTCTGTGCAGGATGTACAACCCTTAAACTTGAGGATATATAAACAATATAGACATTTAGGCAACAGTCCTCACTCAGAGAAGGTAATTCTCTACGTGATCTCCTATCATGTGAATATGTGGATGTAGTTCATTTAAATGCCCGGTATATAAATAGAAGCAAGGCAAGTGGTTAAATGTTATAGAGCAACAGTTGTTTATAATAGAGGACGAACGTCCATTACGAAGCATCTCAACCGTCATTCTCTGCCTCTTCAAGTATCAAGCACATCAAATGGGGAAATATTAGAGAAGGAGGCTGGGATTCTCTAAATGATATGTACTTTGGATGAGGGGTTGACTAGATGGCCTTTGTGATTCTGAAGTGTTGTGCACTTTGTACCTTAAAATTATATAAATGTGGACCCCTGTGTTATGTGGACAAAACAGGTTAATGAAAGGCTAGCAGAATCTCTGTGTCATTGAGAAAATCTGTTTTTTAACTTGCTCTTTTGACCTTCAGCAAATAGATGGCCAGTTATGTCTCCAGCCAAAAAAGGGGTTTATTCAGGATCAACAAGGAATTGCAGTTTGGGGTCTGGCACCATGGCCTGCCATGAGCAAGGAGAGGAGAACACTTTTAAAGAGGATGAAAGGGAGTTGGGAAGGTTTTAGTAAACAAAGAATCCATTGGAGGAACTAAGAGTTCGAAGTAGTGGCTTTTCATTGACTGATTGCGAGAGTCTCTCATTGGCTGAACGCTTGCCAGGCAAGAAGAGGAGTCTTTCTTCTTCCTTTTGGGCATGAGAGCTTCCCCCTTCTGGCATCCCAACTCTATTTTAATTGAGGTTTCTGTTTATTGATTTTTACAACCTCCACATATATTTATTAATTGAAAAACTGTTTTCACATAGAGTTGACATTTTAATGATTAACCAGGAGCAGAAAGAAAGAGATTGCAGAAGGTGAGCAATATATCATGGAATAATCTTACATGTGAGTGGCTTTTATTTTGTGATTTAAATGTTTGTGAAATGACAAGTGCTTTACCGTGTACTTCTTTAAAAAAGAATATTTGGGGCTTCCCTGGTGGCACAGCGGTTGGGAGTCCGCCTGCCGATTCAGGGGACACGGGTTCGTGCCCCGGTCCGGGAGGATCCCACGTGCCGCTGAGCGGCTGGGCCCGTGAGCCATGGCTGCTGAGCCTGCGCGTCCGGAGCTTGTGCTCCGCCGCGGGAGGGGCCGCAACAGTGAGAGGCCCGCGTACCGCAAAAAAGAATATTTGACAGTCCTTTGAAGCTCAGTACCCAGTAGCAGATCAACCTCTAGGGCTAAGTAGATTGAAAAGTAGATTCCGCAATTGCTCTCATGCTCAAGAAAAGGGCAGTCTCTGTAGCAGTTTCTAGGAAAATTAAAGGGTCTTATTAATGTAAATATGGAAGAAAGGTAATAGGTAAGAGATACATCTTCTCTCCCATTGTCCCCTGACATTTTATTAACATTACCTCATTTAGGTGGAGGTGATATAGGTGTACCTTAAAAACTACATTTCCCAGCTTCACTTGGAGCTGGAGATGATCACATGATTAAGCTTTAGTCGATGAAATAAAAGTAGAAGTCCCTTGAATTAGGGCTTGCAGAATGCTCTCTTGTAAGGGGGCTGACTCAGCTGAAGATTTCTTTTTGCTTTTCCCCTTGGATCGGAAAACCAGTTGGAAAGGGCAAGAGGTGGTGCAGTGGAAGCTAGAAGAAGGCTGCATCTTCAGTGGCATTGCGTGCTTGCTGTATGAGAGAAAAATAACCTCCCAATTTATTTAAGCCACTGTTTTTCAGTTTCCTGTTAAGTGATTTCTGACGGACATCAGAAGACCTGTTGTCATGATCTCCATGACCTGTGTTTTGTTAATATTTCTGTTTGTGAGGATTAGCATTTATATTTGTTCTGTTCAGTAAATGCAAGCCCTTCTCTCTGTTACAGAGGAAAAAAAATCCCTTGATAAATTCAGTTTACTCCAGAGAATGGATTAAATAATAAATTCATGAAAAAGACAGTAAGAAAAGAATTTTGAAGGCATATAGGGAAATCAAAGAGGAGAATGTCCTGAACGCTTTTACTCTGATTTTAATAGAATTGAAAATTTTTTCCTGTATCTTGAAAAAAATCTGTTTCTAAAATGTGGCCATCTCAGTTTCTTATACTGTAAGTCTCTGCTCAGGAAAATTTTATCCAGGATTCTGAGAATCTGTTATTTATCTGAAGGACTTCATGGTAGGGAATTCTCTTCACTCTCTTGGTTCATTTTTCAAGGTCTCCTTCTATAACTCCCCCACTATTTCCATGCTCATAAAAGCTGTTAAGCATACGATATAACTTATCAGACTTATGCTTAGTATTATGGAGGAATCCATAAGAAAACACACACACAAAATGCCTCTTCACTTGGAAGATTCATGAATTAATGCTGTAAAGCTTATGTGGTACTTTATAAAATCAAGATAGTAAGTAATTTTAAACATTTGGATTGCTAGGTCTATATTTCCAAGTTAGGAAAGATGAATAAGAAATCCTGCCCTTTGTGTCCAAAGAATCAACTGTGAAATACAGATTTTAGGGAAAGAGTGAATTGAGAGTAGTTCGAGAAGACAAATAATCCTCCCCTCACACCACCAAACAAGCAAACAAAATAAATAAGCGAACGAAAATAAAGCTAGAAGCTCAAAGTAGAGGTTTTATTTGACAGTGCGCATCATGTTTAAAAGGTTGATTCAACAGCTAAGCAACAGCCGTGGGGAGCGCAATGATGATAATAATGACTAACGCTTATTGACTGCTTAGTAAAGACTTGACCTATTCTGTACTAATTATATATAATATGCGATCCATTAAATAATAGACAGTAATAATGTCACTGTTTCCTGTGCTTGTCAATCAACATCCAGAGAACAATATGCAATTGTAAGTGACAGTTTTAAAAGGACAAACAACCTATTTCCCGGGGAAGAATGACTGGGTTGGGGAGAGGTCAGAAATCATGGGATGTTAGATCATGGGAAAGAAATGAGTGCATTCCGAACATCCACAATCTGTGTGCCCAGATCACAGCCCAGTTCTTTCTTAATCCAATAAGAGCAGCTGATCTTTAAGTAACCACAGACTCCGTCAACTTCAAATATCTTTGAGACGTGCAAATCTTCCTGGTCGTTGTATTTTGGAAAGTGTTACCTTGACACTGGCCCAAGTAACCACAGTTATTTTCTAAAAATGGCATTCGTAGTTCTCTATAAGTAGTTCCAGGCAAAATATATAACCTAGACTTTTGAAATATACCATAGAAGATCCCCTTCGACTTTCTGGCTTATAGGCTGGGACTCTGAAGGACTGAACACAGAAACGCATATGAATTTTCTTGATTCATTGGAACAATTGTCTCCTGGTGGTTAATGTATTTACAAAGGCACAGATTAGGGCCATTTGTCCTGGCTCCACCTGTTGACGTTGATCAATAAGCTGTTTCAGCACTCAACGACGTAAAAGATTTACACTTTCTTTCCATTGGAAAACATTCTTTGAAGTCCACACAGTCATTTTAGGATCTGCCATAAAGACTCTTTTTCTTTTTGTGCCACTTATAGAAACAGAAACCCAAGCACCGAATATTTCAGGCATGAAATAATAATAATAGAAAAAAAATTATTCTAATCCTGTCATTAACACTTTTAATTGTTCAGTCTGTTGGATTAGCATCCCATTAGCATTGGCTGTTTTTAGAGTCTCAGAATTGATCTATGAATAACAATGAGGATAGCAATGATCTCCTAAAGTCAAATTTATATAGATTGAATTTCAAGGTTTTGGCCGAAGACTTCAGAATAGTTTAGTCAAGAATGTTTTAGAGTCTACGTTTTTAGTTATGGTTTTGCACAAAAAGTACATCTATTATGCCTATATTTTGTCAATAAATATATTATCATTTCAACAATGGAACAGATATTATCCTAAATATTGTGGGGATATAATATACTTTTCCCCAAGGAGGTCACAGTACAGCCAAGGTTAATGAGTAAGTAGGGGGTAAAGTGCGTGCGTGCGTGTGTGTGTGTGTGTGTGTGTGTGTGTGCGCGCGCGCGCGTGCCTGTTTTGATGCTAACACAAGCCTTATCAAAGCAAGACGATAATTGACTTCTTTCACTTCAACTCCAACTTTCCACTAGGGAATAGTTCCATGGTAACGATTCAGAGGAAGAAGAATTTTAAAACTATGTGTACCTTACTGTGGGTAGGATAGCTAGTCCATTAAAGTAGAAAATATGTTTAAAGGGCTTGGAATGGTATGAAAAGAAACAATAAAAGCATCTGTGATTCCTACGTCATTAATCACCACTAAGCCCATCTTTATAATCTATGTTTTAATCATATGCACTGTCAACAAGTTAAGAAACTAACAAAGCATGTGAAATTGGCTAAGTTCCATACAGATCTTTTCAGAGATCTTGCACTATTACCAAAAGTACTTTGTCCACTTAGGGTACAAGAGTGAATGGTGCAAAAGAGAGAGACGGATATATATTGTTAGTTAAACTTTATGGAGGAAATATTTTCCAGGGCAGCAGCTCAGACTCTGCAGTAAACACCATAAATCAAAGACACTATAATGCCGTTGATAAACTGTCCTTAAGCCCTGTTGATAGGTTGAATATTATAGGGAGGATTAATTTCTTGGATTGGTGCTACGTTTTAGTCATCCCCTCTCTGTGTTTAAATAGACAGGCTCGTGTAGTTCAAACAGGAGCAGGGGGTTGGGGAGGGGAATATATTGTAGATTCAGTTCATGAGAAGGTAGAAAGTAGGCAGCAGACTTTTCTTTTCAGTGGAATGGCTTTTCTTGGACCCGTATAGGTCCAATATACGAGCACCCAATTAAATGCGTGCTCATTTGATTAAATATAAAATTTCTGGGAAATGGTTTTTCAATGAATATAATTTTAAGTTAACTGATATTTTAAAGATGAGGAGGGTATCTAGTCCATGGAAAAATAGGGACACTTGATTAAACCTCTATCAAATTAATATGAAAGACAAGAACTGCTCGTTTTATTAAACAAATATTAATTTTCCCATTTGAAATGGGTGTGCATTTTCTGATTTCTTCATCTATCCTGACGTTATTTTAGTTTTATTAAGTTTTTGAAGCACTACAGCGCCTTTCCCATGACTCAGATTGATACCATGTGTGCCCCTTCTTGGAAAATGATGAACACAGCTCACACTTCAGGTTTAAGTTACAAGAGAAGGAAAATAGAACATTTTGAAATTCTTTTTCAATTCATTTCCTATAATGGGATATTTAAGTCCAGTAAAAGACATGATTGGGAAAAACAAGTTTTAAAAAAAATTTTTAGTAGTCCTTGGTCCTGAAAACACACGTGTCCAAAGATTTTACCCCATTTTGGACAAACATGTACAAATGGCTGGGCTGTCAATAAAAATCCAGCTGCTGTCATACATGTCTAAGAAGAGAATGTTAATTGGCATTATTTTTCATACTTTGAAAACACTGAAGATACATCACTCTTAATGTCCCACCCAGTTGCTTGGAGGGAGACATTTCTTTATCTTTTTTCCAAATTAACATTTTTCCACTGGTGAAACATATTCATGCATAAACTCTTCTGACTTTTTTTATTGCTTTTACTCAATCCGTATTCTCCGTGACGACTCTCCTTGACCTTTGAAGAATGTAATGGAACCTGTTGCCATTGAAGCTCACTGTAGATGTTATAGTATTCTGTGTACTATTTTCGTTTTTCTTGCATCTGTTCCTACTATACAGACATGTATCTGTCCTCAAAAGAAAATGCAAAGAACAATGCCATCTTCCAGATGATTTTTATTGCAAAGTTTCTATGTAATTTAACATGTACTTAATGTGGTTTTCTCTACCACAATCGTGCATTGTTATTAGGATATCTAAGAGGAGTATCATAAAATCAATTTAAAAGAAGAGTCTAATTCAGGGCATGATGTCGGCAAATATAGAATTCTGTAAATGTCTCCTTCCTTACAGATCACATTTTATTTTCAGTACACAGATTTAGAATGTAACTGGCCAGCAAGCGTGTATGGGAGTGAATAGGAAGAAAGACATTTAGACCTCTGTGTCTGACATCTCTTTCAAGTCTGATGTGATACTATTTCTGCTTAGGCAAATCCCTAAGAGTTTTATTCCCTAAAGAAGGATTTTTTTTCAGTTCAGATATGCAAAATTGTAAAACAAGTCTATAGTTTCTTTTAGTACCGTTTCAGTGTTTTCTGAGATTTACGATGATGAAAGTATAATTTATTGTCTTACACAGATTTCACGAGAACGTTCAACTTGTTTTCAAAGACTTGTAAAATAGTGTCTTGCAATTATCCTGGCTACTAAAAATGATGTCCAATTCAGTTTCATCAATATTGAATGAGAACATAATAGACAGCTCACAGGTGAGAATGTGTTCTTATAGTGAGAATTTATATATACAGTCGATCCTTGAATAAGGTGGGGTTTAATGGAGCCAACCTTCCATGCAGTCAAAGTCCAGGGATGATACAGTCAGCCCTCGGTACCACGGTTCCCCCAGATCTGCAGTTCTGCATCCGCAGATTCAACCAACTTTGGATGGTGTAATTCCGTAGTATTTACTTTTGGAAAAAATGTGTGTATAAGTGGACCTGCACAGTTCAAACCCATATTGTCCAAGGGTCAACTGTATATTCTAATAAATACTAGGAATATTTTCTTCCTGACTTCTAGGAATACATAGTTTCCTGGAGACTGAAAACGTTATACACCTTCAATTATAATGCAATGAATGTCATATTACAGGTATAAAAGCAAAATACCTTGAAAGAAGAATAGTGTGTGACTAATATTTAACAGGAGTGTTAGGGAGAACCTCAGAAGAAGGGAGGTATGGATGGAATCATCCAACATCGATGGGAATTCAAACTATATCAGCAGGCATTTCAAGAAAAAGGAGAGCTTGAAACACCATGGCATGTTCCTGGAATAAAAAATAGTTTGACGTTGTTAAAATAATAGGGAATGTATGTAGGTATGTATCATACATTAGGGAATGTTAATGCCACGTTAAGTGGCATGTAACTAGGGGGTCATGCCAGCTGTGGTGGGTCCTGAAAGTACATCACATTTGTACCTAATCTTGTTGACTATGGAAGGTGTCTACTTTTTGGAAAACATTATTTACAATGACACGCTTTACGTGGAAAATTGAATGCCATCTATTTGACATAACAAAGTTCTTTTTTCACTATGTCAGGTTATGTTACCTCAAATTACGCTATTTAGTGGCAAAGCCACAATTCAGATTCAGATCTTTTGATTTCTTTTAAAAATGAGTGACTTCAATGACACCATAATAGCATAACGTGGATGGCACGTGACATGTGTGTTGCACGCATATGGGCTTTTGTGTGCCTGTAGGTGGTAATAAGGCAGTTAAGACAATAAGCTCTCTTTTCATTTATTCTAGAGAGGTTCTTAAACTTCACGGTGCAGAATGACCCTATTAAAGACCACATTCCACATCTCAAGTCCAGGGATTTCTACCCGGTAGATCTGGGACGGGTTCTGTGACTCTCCATTTTAATCAATCATGCCAATCTCATCCATGAACCGGAGGTTCTATGGCCCACATTTTGAGAAACAATTTTCAAAGTATTTAAAATATTTGAAATAATTTTCAAACTTCAACAATATGATGATACAAATAAGATATTTGTATTAATTGAGATAAATCCCATAAGGACTTTTCTGAGACTGCTGTCTAGTGTTTGAATTAGCATATGCCTCGAAAGCGACGTAACTCTTAAAAAATTCTGAGGATGAAGAAATATTTCTTCCTCTTTTTTTAAAGACCTCCTGCTTCCATGCCGCCTTCCCTAACCCAAACTAATCTCACTTTGTAAACTTTATTCCTTCGGGGTTGTAGAATATGGATCAGCCCCCCCCTATAATAGTAATCTTATTGATTGAAGGATTATAGATGATTATAATTTACTTTTCTTTCAAAGTTAAAGATATCCTAAACCTGGTTTCAGTTTGCCTAGATTTTATTTTCTCATAATAGGTTTCTTTGTTCGTTTGTTTGTTTTAACAAAACTTAGATTTGCCATGGTAAGTTATAGGTATATTTGAATCTAAGATTGTCTAGAAGAACCCAGTTCCTGTGGTTACTTTGGCCAGAGAGCTATACACATTTGTCTAAAGTTTCAGAGTCATTAGAGAAGCAGTTCTAAAGATATACTTGCTAAATCTTGGAATTACGCATGTATTCCTTGCATGTTGATGTTGCAGGTGACATTTTGGTTCTTCCTATTATTAGCTTGTAAAACTGAGAAAATAAAATCATAAAAATACAAAATGACGGTGCACGTACATTTGCTTTCTAACAATATTTCTGGCATTTTTAGAGAAGTTAATAACTACCGTTAGGTTGCAGACAACCTCAATTATGTGATAATGGATTTATCAAATTAGTGACTGCCCCTGTAATTCTTGAGTTTGAAAACTGGCAGACTGAGTGTCACGGTCAAGTAGAATTACTCGAAGTAAAAAATGGATGGAAATTAAAAAGTGGGTATTTTTAACAAACAAATAAATGAGCTATGTGGTTTCACTCTGCATATTCTAACAGTCAAATAGACAGAGTTGTTTAAACAAGCTCACTTGTTTTTAAGTTTCTTCCGAGTCAAATACAATTTCATATGAAATATTACGAAAAAGATAGCAAGGCAATATTTGGAATTGCATATTTCTGCCAGTTGCACAGTAAACTATGTGACACGTATAAAGGCAGTGAAATTATTTATGCAGAAAAGCTAAGGCCAGGAGCCGTTCATTTATTTGTTCATTCAGCCAAGGTTAAGCAAGTGTTTTCTATGTGTAAGACACTGTTCTCAGCAGGGGATGGTGCAAACGAATAAAACATGATCCCAGGCTGTGGTGGAGATATGCACTTGGGAATAACTAGAATAAAGGCATCAAATCTAGCCCTGGTGTGAGGGGGCAGTCAGTTCAGGAAATCCTGTACAGAGGGTCTATATTGAGTGCTTCATAGAATGTGCTAGGAGCTGTCCAGCCTCAGGGCAAGGAGAGGTTGCCCCGGGCACTCCTGGCATAGAGGATGATGCAAGAAATTGCACCCAGATACGTCAGATGCTTTCAAAGAAATGCAAGAAATTCTCTGCTTCTAACTTCTTTATCTTGATCTCTTGGATGAATGTATGGATATAAACATCAAGAAACATACATATGTATAAATTATATATATATACTTTTTTATGCAATATTTATATATTACATAAATTTGTAAGGGCTAATATTTCATTTTGCTATTTTGTACTGGATGAAACTTTGCTTGTTTAGAATATTCTCGCTCACACCTTATTCTCTTGTGTACTTTGTAGACAATAATCTAATGACTTGTGGCATTGCAAGTTGTAACGGAATTCAAAACCAAACATACTGATCCCTTGTGGGTGGCTTGCTCTATTTGTACTGGTACCTAAACTATTCTTTCTTTATCATCGATGTTCAAAAACTTAATCAGAATATGTTCTCAAGACCATTGTTTTCTATGATTTTCCTTTTCTAATACATTCAGTGAAATGTGTCCTTCCTATCTGGGGTTCAGTTTCTCATTGATTTCAGAGACGGTTGCCTGTTTTATATCCAGAATAGTTTCTTCTGCCGCATCTGTTGAATACTTTAGATTAAGGATGCCAAGTATTCTTACAGTGTACTGTTTTCACCCATTCTGCATAACATTCGCAACTTACCTCCAACTTCTTGGAGGTAAGGTAGACTTCTTACCTCCATGCTGTCTTCTGAGGACGTGGGCGTGGGTGTAGAGGGAGACCCTCGGAAACCCTCTGAAGCTTTGAGATTTTGCTCACAGACACTTGTTCTAGTGTTCCTTCTGAAGTCTCTACCTCTTTCCAAGCAGTCAAGATCATATTTCATCCTCTTGGGCTACAGTTCATTCTCCCAAGACAGAACAATTCCATGGTAGCGTGGAAAGTCCTGGTAGCCATTCCAAAGGGTGTCATCACCCTGGTGGGTAGAACGTAGGGTGAGTCTACTCTGAGAATTTTTTTTCTTGGTTTTCCTCCAAGCTGCCTGTCTGCCCCTTTCTCTCCCACATCTGTCCTCCTTCCTCTAAACTAAAATTCTAAACAAAAAATTTCAGTATTTTCTGTCCTCTCTACTGTTTCTGGACTTGCGGAAGCTATTTATAAGGAGTATCAGGCTCTTGGATTTCTTTCCTCAGCCCCTCCCCTTACAAGATTTGTTTGGTCGTGAACTTTTTCTTCTCTGCTGCTGGCGTGTCCGTGCCCTTCTTCCCCATCTTTCACGTCCTCGGATTCATTGCACAGGGTCTTGGAGCCTGTTGTGTTCTGCCATCTTCAATGGTTCATTTTCACAATACACTCGTCACTTTCAAAATTCTCTGAAAACCCTTGCTGGAATAAAGGGAACCCCGGCTAATCTTTGATATCACTTCTTGCTAGACAACCAAGGGAGGCCTCATCTGAGGCCATGGTGCTTGTCTATTTGTGCTCACTGTATTTCAGTTCTTAATTCTTTTACCATCTTATCCAAGCCCCTTTCCACACACTAGACTATGAATGTCCTCCCTACAACAAGCTCCATTAAGGCGAGGGATAAGTAGCTTTCTCTTCACTTAGCACCAAGTCTAGTCCAGAATAGGTAACTAATAAGTATGGGCTGAAGGAATAAATGCATCTCTTGTGAATCCTTGTCATCAAAAATAAATACGATACTTCAAAACAACAGATTCAAGAGTAATCATTTTCACTGTTAGTCTTATATAAGAAATTGTATAAACATTGCATTTTCTCGTACTAAATGAATTGTGAAGGTACTACTAAGTTGTTTCTTTTTGGAACTTGACCGATCAGCTCTGATGCTAATTCACGTTATCTCTTCCAGACACCTGACAATAATTACCTTAGTGATAAATTTGACCACAGAAAATTGTTCTGTTATCTAGAATTTAAGCAACAGATAAAGAATTAAATGCATTTAAATAGAGGATTTATTCTTTAACATCCTGACACTTTGACCGCTGAAGTGCTCAAGCCATGTGACAAACAAGTGGCCTCAGAACAGGGGAGCCCTTATTAGTGATTCTTTAACCAAGGCAAGGTTTTTAAAACATATACTTTTTTTTTTACTAATATAAGTAATAGAGGACTGAATTGCTCAGCTAACGGCTGATGACATTTATATTTATTTAAAATGTTTATTTATTTATGTATTTATTTAATAGGTATATGTCAAGTACCTATCACTATAAGGAAACGTGCTGAACACAGAGAGAATCTGAAAAGATGAGTAACGCATAGCCCCTTCCTCCAAGATATGCAGCTAAGAAGGAGGCATAAGATGAGTTTCAAATAACTCAAAGTAGAATGAAATAAACACCGTAAGAGAGTTCGAGGTTGTATGAGGATTCTGAAGGTGAAAAGATCACATCAGGCAGGCACTCTGGTCCATTAAAAAGGAGCACAGACTGTGGGGTCAGAGAAGCCCAATTCTTCTGCCTATGCTTTTCCCATTTATGACCTTGGTAAGTCTCTGTTGTCTCATGTGTAACACGAGAATCCTACTAGAAGAATGTTCACAAATGGCTTTACAGCCAACATAACCTGTGGATGTGACCCTTCTTACTTAAGGAATGGTAAAGATAAAGAGGTTATTTCTGGGATATTAGTCCACACTTCTGTGAGTGAGTGCTCTAAACTCAAAGCTGAGAATGCCGTTACTCTGAATTCTTCCACAGGTGGCTGTCTGTTTCAGATAAAGCTCGCACAAGTTAGGAGAGTGAACAAGTCTCTCCGTCATTTGGTTCCTGGCTGTCTCTTGAACTTCATCTCTAGCTATTCTCAATTGAGTATGTCCTCTAGATGAAAGATGGTCTAGCCTGTCGGAAAGAAGTTCTTCAAACACATCACGAACCTTCGACATTTGCACTTGCTCTGCCTTCTGTTGAGAAATCTTTCCCCACCTAAGAACCAGGCAAAAACCATGTCCTCCATAGAATAATTTAGAAGACATTTTTTTTATTCTGAGCTTCCCTCTCCCCACATCAGAGAATCCACTCTTTACTTCTCCCTCCATCACTCCCATTTACCTGTATGGACTTTCATTTTAGCATGTATAGTGTCACTTATATTCATTAATTCTAGTGTGTCTTTTTCATGAGAATCAGAATGGTCATATACGAAATATTTATCAGTATGTTTTCTCTCCTAAGAGGCTGTAAGATATTCCAGGTAATGTGTCATTCCTTACTTAACTTTGAATTCCCAGAGAGCCTAATTGCTTATTGAAAAATGAAAGAAACCAATAACCACCCAATCAATTCACGTAGTTAAAAGGTGGCACATTGATGGTGTTTCTGTTCCCTTAGAGTATATAATGCACTTCCAGAAAATTCATGAGCCCAAAGAGGGACAAATGGACAAATATATCATAGCGACCCCATTGACCATCGCCTTGAATTACAGATGAGGGCCCATAAGGATGCTCGCTAGCCAGTGGACAGAAAGAGCCATCAGGAGTGCTACTTAAAGAGCCACCTGACAATTTGCAAAAACTCCCTTACACCTCAAAATTCTCCTTCACTTTCCATCCAAGGCTTCCATCTTGGGAGCAAATACAGCAACAACCAAACGTGTACTTGCACACTTGTGTCTGTCTGGGTGGAGGACAGAGGGAAAGACAGCTTGAGATGAAGTTAGAATCAGAATACAGAACTCGTATCCAGGGTTATAGTTTATAAATGCTTTAAGGTGCATCTATGCTGGCGATAATTCCTCTTCCCCCTATTGTCTCTCCTAAAAAAAAAAAAAAAGGTTAAATCTGGAAGAACTGGGCAAGAATACCAACATATATAAGTGTAACTGGGGGTTCCATTAGAAGCATGTGCACAGGTTCATACCTGGATGTCATAACCAGGCATTAATTAGTAGTTATTCAAAGGGAGTTTTTCAAATCAAAGCCCTTCACTTGTTTCCATAAGCATTTATTCAGTTTAGCTTGACCACAGAACATGAAGTTGGCCATGAATGTCATTTGGAATTTGGATGAAAGAATATTATAAAAATTCAAGCAAAGAGAAGGGTCAATAAACCTTTACCAAATTTACACGTCCCCTCTTTTTTTTTTTTCCCTCCCTCTCCCTATTCCTTGCCCCTCTCCACCACCAATTTTTCTCTCTCTTTCTTTCTCTCTTTCAACTACTTATGGTGAGAGTTTAACATTGCCATGATGACACTCCCAACAAACATTGATCTGAGGAATGCGTTTGTTGCCTACACTATGGTGATAAGCACAAGGGACCATTGATGGATAGATAAACAGCTGTTAACCCCCAGAGCCAAATCTCCTTCTGAATGTTCACTAACGCCAGGAATCATAAAAGTGTGGGTCTTGAGATAAGAATGCTGAACACACAGAAAGGATTTAGCAAGTGCTTACACTTTTTTTTCCATTCTAGAAAAATCTTATCAGATAACAGGTTTTGGAAGAATTTAATATTAAAGCTTTCTCTCTGTAGGAAATGACATAAACTTTAGGGATGGAAGTGTTTCCTAGTTTCACGTACCAATTATTTCATTTTGGATGATTTTGTAATATTACATAATATTCATTTTATCAACATAAGGTGTTGAGATCTCAAAAACAATGTCTTAGAGTTTCTCAAACAAGGTGACAAATACTGCTCCCAAATATAAATTTTTGGTTTTGAAATATAATATATTTCTAAAATACGGAGCATACATTTTGTCTCTTATCTCCAAGTTTACATTAAAAAATTATTATTATAAATTACCACTTTGAACCATATAAATGGTTAATAAATATCATTTTTAGTGTGTAAGGATTTTTATTTTCTCACATATAAATCATTAGTTCATCCAGATTTTGTGGATGTCTGGCAGGGAGCCTCAGCTAACTGGAAAGGTTAGTGCACAATCCAAAATCATGAAACAGTTGCAGAATTCTAACATGTTGAGTACCAAATTCAAAAACTGGGGGTAGGAGAGTAAGAAGGGAAACTTTCAGCAGAAGAAACATAGCTAATAGAAGGGTAGTTATATATATGGCTTTAAAATGTGTATCGTCTTTGGCTTAAAGTCTGTTTTGTCAGATACAAGTATAGCTACTCCTGTTTTCTTTTGATTTCCACTTGCATGAAACATCCTTTTCCTTCCCTGCACTTTCAGTCTATGTGTGCTTAGAGCTGAAGTGAGTCTCTTTTCAGCAGTGTATAGTTGGTCTTGTTTGTTTGTTTGTTTGTTTGTTTTCCCCATTCAGCCACCCTATGTCCTTTGATTGGAGAATTTAGTCCATTAATATTTAAAGTAATTACTGATAGGAATGGTCTTACACTTGCTGTTTTGTTTATTGTTTTCTGGTTGTTCTGGTTGTTGTTAGTTTCTTTGTTCCTCTCTTGTTCTTCCTTTGTGATTTTCTGTAATGGTGAGCTTTCATTCTTTTCTCATCTTTTGTGTGTCTACTATAGGTTTTTGCTTTGTGATTACCACGAAACTCACATAAAACATATTTATAGGTGCTTATATTTAACAAATACCATCCTCTGCTTTTACCAAACATACAGATGAACACTCCAAAAGTTTAAACAGCTAAATGGAACAGAGTATTTGACATTATTTTTCCTTTCCATACTATTAGAACTTATAAGAAATAGTGTAGTTATTGATTTTTCTTGTGTTCTTGTATTATTTTCTCAATTTTTTGGCATGTTACATTTTTACGGTCTCATGTAACTGATGGTATCTGGGAGCCAGTCATAGTTTCAAATTCCAAAATTTGCCACTTCCTTGCTCTATCCTTTTGAACAAATTATGTAATTAAGACTCGATTTTTTCACCTATAAATGTCCCTTTCTCCTATGGTTACAGTGAGAAATAAATGTGTTAATATATGTAGAAGGTACCAGGCACAAGATAAGGGTTATATAAACATTAACTAGTATTATTATAACAAGAAAACTGTATAAACACTTTTTTTTCCATGCCTTTTTCTGAATTCCCATGAGTTTCATGGGAGCAGAGCAGAGTTCACGCAGCACATCTGCAACAAAAGCTGTTGGGTATATCTGGCAGAGCACGAAATAGTCCACGTTAAGACGTATACTTGAAGAAAAAAAAAAAACCGTATATTTGCCTTTTGAGTCTCATTGGGTCTCCATGGAAACCATAAATGTTATTTGAAAACCTAGAAGGGTGGACACCATTCCAAAAGATGAGAAATGTACTTTCACCTACAGATAAATGAAAAACTATTAAACATGTATATGTTAGCTAAATTGGGATAAGGACTTTGTAAGAACAGTAAAAGCTTTGCAACCAATCAGGCTCATTTAAGATCCATTACTTTGCTTTTAATTAGGCAAAAAGAGAAGGGAGAGTGAGACTTCATTGTTATTTAACTAAGATGGAATTTTGAAACTGGCAGTTCCAGAAAAGCTTCATCTCCCAGAATGTTATATTCATCACTTTAAAACCAATTATTTTCTAAGTCAGATGTTGAGAAGCGTAGTAAAATCAAATGTGATGTTTGTCTTGACTAAGAAAAAAACTTCTTTCTTATAAAAGTGAACCAAAATCACTAACGGGCATTGTGGAGCTAGTGAACGTTCATCATTAATATAGTTATTGTTACTATGGTGATGATGAAATTGCACAGTTGCTTGCTTTTGTAGGAAAACAATGAATATCAAGATCCCTGCTAATGTCACATACCATCATTTTTTCTGCATTAACTTAAGAATATTTTAGTCTTGTGCTCTATTTGCCATCTTCAGGTTACATTTATGGCAGAAGAGCACAAAGAAAGAAAGTTATCGTGTACTTGCTTGCTGTCAGGTAACATTTGTAGAATCGTTCATGTGATTTCTTTTATATGTATCTATTCCTGAGTTGATTTGAGTCAAGTGAAGCTGAGTGACTTCTGCTAATGTCAAAATGAGGGCTGAGCCTGTGAATTCTACTTCATTACACCTTGCGTCTGTGATATCTGGACAAAGCTTACTCTTTCTGGCTCATTTGGTAGTAAATCTTTGTTATTGAATTAAAACAGACATAAATAAAATGCACAGATTTAAAAGTACAGCTTGATGGATTTTACAAAGTAAACAAACTGTATAAAATCAGAAGATCATTATCAACACCACAAAGTACTCCCTTGGGTCCCCTCCCTCACCAAAGGAAAGTGACCATTATTTTGACTTCTGTCGTTAGGTATTAGTTCGTTCTGTTTTTGAACTGTATGTAAATGGAATCATACAGTAGACACACTCCTGTGTCTGGCTTCTTTTTCTCAGCATGCTGTCTCTGAAATAATGTTGCTGTGTATAGTTCATAATTCTCATCTTTGTGTAGTATCCTACTGTATGAGTAGAATACATTTTCCCCTCACTACATAGAATGACACCTTTTTGTGTGTGTGTGTGTGGTACGCGGGCCTCTCACTGTTGTGGCCTCTCCCGTTGCGGAGCACAGGCTCCGGACGCGCAGGCTCAGCCGCTCCGCGGCATGTGGGATCTTCCCGGACCGGGGCACGAACCCGCGTCCCCTGCATCGGCAGGCGGACTCTCAACCACTGCACCACCAGGGAAGCCGAATGACACCTTTTTGTAAATCATTTGACCCTACATTTGTGGGTATGTTTTTGGACTCTCTATTCTGTTCCATTGGCTTACGTTTCCTTTTCTGGTGCTAATACTGCAGTGTGTTAACTCTTCATATGTATTGGTGTCTTGTGGGATGAGCTCCAACTCTCTTCTTTCTCAGGTTTTTCCTCAAAGTTCTTGACTCTGTATTTCTTTGTTAGAATCAAGCTTGTCCGTTTCTATACAGGTAATGCAAACAAAGCCCTGCCAAGACTTTGGGTGGGATTGTATTGAATCTACAGATCAGGGTGGGGTAAAGTACGTCCTTAGGATATTGACTCTTCCAAGAATAAGCATCATCCCTCTGTTTACTTAGTTCTCCTTTCATTTCTCTGAGATTTGTTCATAGTTCTCTGTGTGGAGCTCTTCAGTATCTTTTAAGAGAGATTTTCAAGTTCTGTGATGATTTTTAATCTATTATAAATGATGTCTCTTTTTCTGACATTTCATTTGTTAATTGTTTGTATTATATAGGAGTGCACTTGGTTTATGTTAACTTGTGATTCTGAGAAGTTTCTAAACTCGTGTGTTAATTTGAGTAATGTACCTACAGGTTAGTTTGAATTTTCTTTGTGCAGTAGTATGTCCTCAGCACATAAGGGCTCTTTTTTGCTTCCCGGTTCTTATATATTTTAATGTGTGTCCTGTGTATGTATGCTTGTATGCTTTGTCTTATTGTACTTTCAACATCCTCCGGTATCATCTTGAATAGATGTAGTTACAAAGGACATTCTTGTCTAGTTTTTGATCTTAGGAGGTAACTTTCTGAAAATTTAGCACTAAGCATAATGTATGGTTTTAGTGTTTTTGTAGATAACTAACAACAACAAAAGACTTCTGCTTCTAAGTAGACCAATACTTCTACTGAACTCAAAAAGAACAACTGGATAAATTATAAAACTTGTGTTTCTAAAGGAATCAGAGTGTAGAAGAAACAATGAGGGTTAAAGGGACTAAAATTCCAGAGAAAATAGAACTCTTCAGAGATGAGTGAGGATCTGTAGTTGTGGCATTTGACAATTCAGAACTGGTAAAACATTGAGCATACTGGCTAGGCCCATGCAGCAGACTTATTTTGAAGAATAAGAGGTCATCAGAACCTTTAGTAGCTGTGTACGATGAGATTGACAACATCAGGGCCTTGTGTAGCCTAAAACACGGCGTCGGTCTTCCCCTGAAGAAGACATGTCCTACTTTCTGAAGCTTCCTGAGGCAGGAGGCTAAGTAACTAAACCAGAACATTCTGAAAAACACAGTGAAAAATCTCCCTATTTCTTAGTGCTGGGGATACAAACACACCTTCCCCAGGCTCTCAGTTAAAAGGCTCAATGGGGCATGTCTTAGGGATAAGAGTGAACCAGAGGGAAATGGAACCCTACTTACCACAATAGCCTCTTATTGGATTAAGGTGATCAGCTTCCCAATATATTCATTTACAGAGGACTGGTGACAGTTACATCATCAGATGCCTCTTTTTTACAGTAAAGGAGCAGGCCACAGTTGGAAATCGTTAGGTATAACAGGAGTATGTGACCAATATCAAAGACAGAAAACAAGAAAGGGTTGAACAGAGCACCCGTTGATTCAGATTTTCGGGCTAACAGAGAAGAATTAAGAATACCTATGATTAATATACTCAAGAGGGAAAAAATAGAGAATTTCAACAGAAAATTTGAATCTATAAATAGAACTAGAGCAACTTTCTAGAACAAAAAATAGGAAATGTGAGGTTAAGAACTCAACTGATGGGTTAACACTGGATTGGGCAGAGAAGATGCCCAAAGTATACAGCTCAAAGCACAGAGAAAATGTGGGAGAAAAAAACATTAATGCACTCTAAGAGGTGTAGGACATAGTTAGAATGTGTTAACATATTTGTAACTGGAGTCACAGAACGAGATAAGGGAGAAAAGGAAGAGATAAATAGTATTTGAGAAAAAAAATGTCTAAAATATTATTATTACTTTACATTGTTTCTTAAAGCTCAATAACAAAACAGTGTGAAGTATTGAATGATGACATTGTTCAGTAACGTAAGGAAGGCTCTTATCTGGAACTGTCTTATGTCAATAATTCTTTTAAATGTGAGGTAAATCTGAGTTCAGTGCCATTAAAATTTATAATCAGAAAAATTTTCAACTGAATGGGATACCAAAGATGATTCAGCCCAAGCTCCTTCACTTCATTTATGAGGTCTGAAGGGATTAAAAGGCTTGCCCAGGGTGGTTATAGAGCAGATAATGCTTTAATTTTCCCATCTCATTCTATTTATGGACCAATTTATGGCCCGATCGTCAATGGGTCTGCTTACCAATATGACCCGATTAGTTGGGGGAAGGGGGAGTGAGTATTTTCTTTTCTTCTCTGTAGAGTATGCAGTAAAGAGGGTACTTTGCCAGACAATTTCCTGGTTGTTCTGATTTATCTAAACTGAACTAAATTATCATGATTCCAATATTATCCATTGGCTCTTCAAATCTCCAGCTCTGTTCTTGTTCTCTTTGCTATGTACCATCTTATCAAGTTTCCTGATCCTGTCGACCCTCTCCTAAGTACCACCTCATTTCCCGTGCTGTCTGTGTGTTAAGTCACAGTCTTAGATTCCCAAGCCTTTATCTGACATTATGTCATCAGCTGTCACCTCTTCCTAAAGTCAGAATGCAAATTCTAGCCCTCTACCCCTTTACAAGCCATACAAACTTGGGTAAATGACCTAACTTCTCTGAACCTCAGTTTCTTCATGTGTAAACTAAGGGTAATAAATAGTACCTACCTAGTGAAATTTCACTTTACTTATACTATTCTGTGTTCCTCAAATATTTTACCATAAGTATTTGTCACTTTTTTAGTCACAAAAATTTAATTTATGAATAAGTAAATAGTTCTCACCTTAGGCAGGTGTTAAGGCAATTAAATCAAAATTATAGGAGCAAAACACTTAGAACAGGGAAGAGTAAATATAGCCCGTGAGCCAGAACTAGTCTGCCATCTATTTTGGTAAGTAGTTTATTGGAATACAGCCACGTCCATTTGTTTACATATTAAATAAGGCCAATTTCCTACTACAAAAGCAACGACAGTTGAGCAGTTGCAAACAAGACTGTATAATCCACAAAACCAAAAATATTTACTGTTTAGACCTTTACAGAAACAGTTTGCTGTCCTGACTTAGAGCATTGCCTGGCATAACAATACATGTTAATTATTCCTGTAAAGGAGCTCTTTTTCTAAAACAACCCCCGCATCCAGAGTTTATTATTTCTCTTAAATCCTTACTGACAGCTTTGTTATTCAGGAAACTCACTATGTACATGCAAATTTTTATGAATTCCACATTAGAAGAGCATTTCTGCAAAATGCCAAACTTGCTGGTACACTTCTTTTGCTGTGGGTGAAAACAGATTTCTGGTGTATTATTTTGTAATTAAAGAGTAGTAATTTTGCACAGCTGGAATAAATATATTTTACATTTGAGTTCTTGGTTCATTGAGTCGACTGAGAGCTACCTAGGCTAGTTTGAGCTATTGGATGTAATGTGGGCTTCTTTTTGACCAGTCTTCTAAACTCAAGATTTATTCGTATTAAATAAGGTATTAAAAAGAGAAACTGTCCACTTTCTTGGTGTTGCTATATACAAGACCATTAAGCACAGCACTTTTTTTTTTCATTTTTAATAGTTAATGTAAGGGATTGAAGAGGGAATGGAATATATATTTATATTTATATTTTAACATTAACTGTTAAATATATATATATATATATTTGCAAAGGCATAGGCAGTTGCTGTCCATGGCAAAAAAAAAAAAAAAAGCATATTTCTTTCTACTTGAAAGTAATATTATTTATAAAGGAGGAATTAGTTAGGAGATGACTGAACAAAGCTTGTCTAACCAGAGAACTCCAGAAATCTGTGGCTTCTTCCTCATGCTATTCCTGGAAACAACCTTCTAAAATTGTTCCCATGAAATGTTGGATCAGAACCACTATGGAACCATCAGAAGGGTTATTGTCGTAACAGTGAACACCAACATGAGTGGCAGAATGAGTCATCAGACATCTGTATTTACATGCTAAGGGAGCACGTCTTAGTTTTTTTTATATCCAAATTCAAGGTTTAATTATTATATATGAGTTACCATTATAGCCAGGCAGAACATTTTGTACGTAATAAATAATTCCCTATTGAATAACAATTAAATAATTTACACTGTGTTATAGGAAATCTGTCTACATGAGGAGGAATTTCAATACCTGTAGAAATCCATAATGATTCTAACACGATAAAATGTCAGCATAATGGAAAGCATGAAAGTTATAACAGAAGTCTTATTGCCTGACAATATATAATTACACAGATTAAGAAGCAAACAATAACAGTGGAGAAAAAAGCTCTGAGAAATAATACATGGAGAAAAACATTAACTTGGTGATTAACTCAAAGTGGAGTGATGATTAAAAAAGAATGCAAGAAATCCCTCATTACCAGTGTGTATGGGAAGAAATATTTAATATTATCTAATACACGATTATTGATCATTTGAAAATTATGGTGCTCTCCAAGATAAGTTCAGGTTTAATGAAGAAAAAAGAGTGTGCATATAATCTTAGAATTTGGAAGGAGGTTATTAACAAGAGGCAGCATATAGAAACAACTTAATGTCCATTGATGGGTGAGTGAACAAAGAAAATATGATATATACAGTGAAATATTATTCAGCCATGAAAAAGAAGGATTTTTTTTTTTTTCCATTTTTGACAATATGGATGAACCAGGAGAATGTTACACCATACGAAATGAGCCAAACGCAGAGAAATACTGCGCGATCTCACGTATATGTGAAAGCTAAAATAGTTAAACTCATAGAAGCAGAGAGCAGAACAGTAGTTGTCTGGGGCTCGAGGATGGGAGAAATGAAGGTATGTTTGTCACAAGGTACAAGTTTTCAATTGTAAGATGAGTAAGTTCCAGGGATCTAACTTACCATGTAGGGATTATAAATAGTTACGTGAGATGATGAATGTGTTAATGAACTGGCCTGAATATGAGACAGAACCCAGTTAAAGCCTCTATAAGCCTTTTCAGGTTCTGGTGGTAGGATGCAGAGATCTGCTTGTCTTGTGGCACCTACCACAAGCCTCCTGTGTAAGCTCCCTGCTTCTTAAACCCACCACCTGCCAATCTGGACTGCCTGCCTCTTTTTTCTGTCTCTCCTTGCCCTCTGCATCCGGGGCTAGTTTCAGGTTTTGCTCGGGAAGCCTGGGGTTTGGGTTCCAACATGAAGTAAACTCCAAGTTTTATGTTTATATACTACCCTTTTTAGTTATTGAATCCAACCCTTTTTCATCTTGAAGATGAATCTGGGACTGTTATCTGCCTCAGATTTTGAAAAGACCACAGAGGCTGTTGAGAATAGATTGTTTGGGCTCCTGGGCAGATACAGGGCAACCTATAAGGGGACCTTGGGCATGATGGGTGTGATATACCATGGTGGCTGGACCAGGGTAGGAGCCACGAGGTAGTCGTATACCTAAAATATACTGACTGTTGAGGCTTACGTATTACATTAATTGCACATCTTCTTCTTCTTGGAGCTGATAGTGTATATATTTCATTGATTTTTCTAAATCCTTCAACATGTCCTTTAACAACTTTGAAAATCACTTTTATATCCTGTCAGATAACCCTTCTGGTCCATTATTTTTTCCTGAAGACCCCCTTCTGGAACCCTCTGTCCTACTCCTGCAATTTGGGCTGGTTGTGCTCCAAGCCTGCTGCCCCGTTCTTGTCCGGTCTTCACCCCAGGAATTCCCTTTGCCTCACTCCTGAGTAGGATCTCCTGATTTTTGGATCCCGTTTCTTCATTTTCCTTGATTTGTCTCTTTGTTACGGTGGAGCATATTTTCCAGGAGTCTTCTAAAAAACGGTGAAAGACCAGTACAATTTTATTTTTTAATTTTTTGGCCATGCTACATGGCATGTGGGATCGTAGTTCCCCGAGCAGGGATCGAACCCGCACACCCTGCGGTAGAAGGGCAGAGTCTTAACCACTGGACCGCCAGGGAAGTCCCAAGACCAGTACAGGTTTTGAGAGTTTGCATGTTTGAAAACTTAATTTTACCCAAGACAATGGTAACTGTGGTTGGATATAGAATTCTATGATGGACATGAATTCCCCTTTATAGTTTTGAAGGCATCAATGCTTTGTCTTCTGAGAATCTTAATGTTACTGCTCATAGGTTCGAAGCCATTATTCTTTCTGGTTTTTTGCATGTGCTCTGTCTATATTTCACTTTAATCTTCAAGAGCTTACATTTATGTTGAACATCCTGACACTTCATGACTTTATTATCTTTTCTCTCCTGTTGCCATGTCTTAGCCTGTTTTTACTTGCTACTTTTCAGGTCATTCTCTTGATTTTAATTTCTAAAATTGATATTTGAGTTTACTTTTAGAATTTTAAGTATAATATACATAGGATAAAGTACATAATAGAGGCCATACCTATATGACAAGCCCACAGCTATCATTATACTCAGTGGTGAAAAGCTGAAAACTTTTCCTCTAACATCAGGAAGAAGACAAGAATGCCCATTCTTGATTTCATAAGATTACAGGCGATGAATTTTTACAACTGAATGCACAGATCACGCAAACCACATCCAAGGAACAGAATAGTATCAGTGTTCTAAGAAGCCCTCATTCACCTGCTGTCTTCTGATTCCACATCTCATACTTCTCACCACCCAACTAAGGTCCTGACTTCCAACAGCACAGATTCATTTTGCCCCTTTTGATCATTTGTCTCTTTATATAAATGGAATTGTACGGTGTGCATACTTTTGTTTATGATTTGTTTCAATTTGCTAACGTTTTGGTTATGAGGTGCAAAAATATTCAGGTACAGTTGTAGATTGCTTATTGTTTATGCTATTGCAGATCTGTGTGCCTGTGTGTATGTACACAAGCGTAAGAGGGAAAAATCATAGCTTATATTGGGACGGAGGTAGAGAAATTGGATCCAACAGGGAGAAACCCAAGGTATTGATGATATCAATACTATTCCAGTTATTCAACTGACTGGTCGATTTGCCATGTTCGCTTTTTCTGTTGCTTCACAACACACATATATGTTGCATATACTATTTTAAGTATAAAATAAAACAGAATTTTAAAAAATAGAATTGGGTGTGCTGTCTCATAGTCTTCCATTTCTCGTCCAAAACTTCAATGCCATGCATTCCTGAGATCTTCTGATAATAGCATATTCACAAGTGAATCAGCAAAACTGGATCACCTTCAACAATGTGAAAATTCTTGAGAAGCTGGCCTCTTAGTCTTGAATATTCATGTCCTAATCTATTCTGCATGTTGTGGAAACGTCTTGTTATTGTCTCCTTTGGTGACTGGTAATTGACTTGTTCCCATCAGTTAAATGCCAGAGGCTTCTTCGCTGAACTGCCCGTCACACTATCTGGAAAAACACACTAAGGAAAAACAAAAATACACGGCATTTATTCTCCTCCATGTGCCTGGACACTTTGTAATGTCTCTGGAATGAAAGTACTCTCTTCTTCCCTGTTGATTTAAGCAAATTCTTGCTAGAAGAAAAGCCAGACTTGAAAAGGAGGGCAGCAAAGTGGATTTGCAAGTCCTGGTAAACTTTGGATCAAACCAACCTTGAAGCCTACACTATCGTTAGATTATTCAGCTTTAAGTAAAATTTTCTCTGATTTTTAAAGTTAGTTTGGGAGAAGAATACTAACACCTGCAATATGAAGAACTCTGATGCAGCATCCAAGAACAATTGTCTCTGACAAGCAAAGGCATAAAAAAAAAAAAAATTCTCAAGGAATTTCACTTCCTTTAGCAAGAAAACTAGCTTCAACTTGCAGGAAGTTAATTGAAAATCCCCACGGAAAGAACTGAACTGAAGTGAATGCCCTTGAGAACATCAAAGCATTTCTTAGTTCCTTAGGTCTTTTGATGAACTTGTAGTCCATTTAGTTCCATCTGGTATTTTTCATTAATAACTTCTGAAGCTGAAAGCGGATTTCTTAAGCGTATCCTATCTTTTTTTCATTCTACTTTTATTACTCACTAACCTTAGTCATTTTGCTCCCATCATGTACGTGTGTTTACTTTCTAATAAGATGATTTTATTTTCCAAATGTTTCCTTTCTTAACTTTTAAAATGAAGATAGAAAATTCTAATATATAATTTCAATGCACTTAAATTATAATGGATTATAATGTGGAAGTAACCGTAGTCATTACTGAAAGTAATTTTGAAAGCTCTAAATGAACCCTTATTTTCTTTTAAAGACTTGAACTACCATGGTTGGATATGCCTCATGAGTTTCCCCCTCACCCTTTCAAATATTTGCCTTGGATATAAGTATGCTTTTATATCTCAGTTAATTTACATACAAATTCCATTTCCACCCGATCCAAACCCTTGCCACTTTTCTGTCTGCACCCCACGTCCGGTAACACTGTCAGCTTCTGATTTTCAAGCTTAATTTCTGTACCCCAAAGCAGCGTAAGCATTTTTGTACTTGAGCAACTAGAGACCCAGGTTAAAATTTCTCTCTCTCTCTTTTCTCATTTGCACATTTCCGCTTTTCTTTTGATCTCATTCTCCCACCCACATCTCGAGAAGAAGTAAAGGATCTCAACAGATTCAACTCTAGGTTGTGCATTTGCCAATAAGACTTTGAAAACAAAATACTCTCAAACTGCAGGATATTTTATAATCATAAATTTGCTCATTCCCATCATCCCCAAGGGGATAGAGCACATATTATTATTCCATTAAGGAAATGAGGACTCTCTGAGCCAAGCAATTCTCTCTTTAGCTCCCTCCTCCCATTTTTGTGTTCTAAAACTTTCTCTGCATATATGGTTCTCAGAGCTCGTTAGCCATAACCTTGTGAGTGGCAGAAGATTCTTAAGGCTCATGCACTGCAGAAACCGGGGTAAGCCCGGCAGATAGGGGTCTAGGTCTCATGAAACAAAGCAGCTCAGCCTTTGAGTACATGGTATGTAGTTCTGTCTCATAATTTACCTGGAAGAAAAGGACTCAGTGTTAAAAATGGCAGAAAGTAACTTTTCTACTAAAAGTTTCCCCACGAGTACAGGACTCTAGATTTTTCCTAGAAAACTACCCAATTCAACAGAAAACAACAGGTAAAACCAGCCAAAGCCACATTTTTGTTAACATATAAACATTTTCAAGTGAATAGGATGTGGAAGGGAAAACTTTTTGGAGGATTTGACTTTTTATTCCGTGTTTTGGCTGCTTCAAATGCTCCCGTTCTTTTTTGAGCCCTTCTTTACTCTCCAGCTCCACGAAATAGTCCATATTCATCTTGTATTGATATTTTTCCCTGTCTCAGTCCTGAAGTCTTAAAAAGAACCTGGTTCCTTTTAGGGGAGAATGGAATTTAGAAAACAATATCTTGGTGCTAGGTGTGTTCATTACTCCTGAGGTTTCATTAGTATTTCTAGGTCCTCTGAGCAGACGGAACCAGGAATATATATACATACATATATATATATATATATATATGTACTAACCCATGTATATCCCATTGTCTCTACATCAAGAGTACCATCCTACAGATAATCTGTGACTAAAAAGCAGTGGCCATTTTCTCATTTACATTTCCCTAGTTGTTCTAAACTATGAGAATGTTATTTTATCATGGATTAAATCAAACTATTTTAATGTCTTTTTAAAAATAAAGCTAATTAATAAGCACAGTGTTTTTTTTTCTTTTCTTTTTTCCTGAACTAGACTCTTGGAAAAGAATGCGCTATGCTATTGACTAGTGGAATGAAATCTCTTATTTGGGTTTCTTATTATGAGCTTAAGTTCCTGCCTTGCTATTTATCAAGTAGGAAGAGCCAAGCCTTTCCAGCTATTAGTAAAAAAAAAAAAAAACTTGAAGATGTCAGCGCTCCTTATTTTTTCAGGGTGTCACAATTCCAGATTAAAGTCAGATATTACATAACCAAGTTTTTGGGAAAAATAAAATTATTGAGGCAACTATATGGCATTCCAGTTTCTAGAGGGTAGATTTGAAAAATGTATCAAGGACTTATTCTTTAATTCAGTTTTAATTCTGTCATTTTTTGTAATAGTAAAAAACTCGAAACAAACTAGATGGCAAACCCTGGTAATTACTTAAACCTGCTATAGTGCCTCTATACGATGGGCTCTATGTAACCAGTAAAACACTGTGGTCTCAAAAAGCTTATTTACAGTGAATCTTACAGAGATATATTTTAAGCTAAATAAATACCAAGTGTGAAATATTATTTCAATAATTTGATATATGTGTACATAAGTGTGCATGTATAATTTCATGTAAACATGCTTATGTATATATATATATATACACACTCTACATAATTTCTATATGCCTATAACTATATCAGATATATGTCTATATAAGCAAAGTATTAACAAATAGATGGTGGAATTTGTGGTAATATTTTATTTATATTTTTTCACTATAAATGATGAGATTTCTATCATAAAATATTTGATTTTTGGAAAATAAATTGATTGTATTTAATATCCAACTTCATTCTCTCATTTGATAAAATAATATAATTATGTAGTCATTTTAACCTACAATATAATAGTCACCAATACCTGGGTACCACTCAAAGTTAATCTGTCTAAGCATATATGGTTTATTTATGGAAGTTCCCTTCTATTTCGACTTTGTTGCAAGTTTTTGTGTGAGTGAATGTTGAATTTTGTCAAATGCTTTCTCTGTATCTATTCACATATTTATATATTTTTTCTTTACCTTTTAACATGGAAAATTACAGTGATTAATTTCTAAATCCTTGGTTGTCTGATGTAATGAGGCGTGACTTTTCTTCTTAGAGGAGTGCCCAGTGCAAGCGAGTTTTATGATCTGATGTTACCCTTTTGAGATTAATTTAAATCTATCATTCCCTGATGATCACAAGTGGTGTTCTAATTCTTTAGAATCAACTCAAGGAAGAGGTTATATTTTTGATGTGTTAGATGATGTTTAAATTAGAGACCGAGAGTCTTTTCCAGAGTGTGTTCTGGAGAGCACTAACTCCGTGGAAGGCTCAGTCAGTCCAAGTTACTTTCATTATCAAAGAAGTTTAGGAAACACCACATACTGTATCTGATACTTAGAGAATCACAATGTATATTAGCAGATTAAAGTTTCTTTTAAGTCCTGAAAATACATTTATTCATCTAAGTCAAGTATTTCCCAAAGTTATTAGACCGTGGAATCTCTTCCTTACCAAACATTTATTAATAGCTTTAGAAACCATTAGAACACTTGGGAAAATCTTGCCTATTATAAAATGAGCATTTTTGAAGATCTTTATCCAATGAGAGTTTATTAATTTGTGATAATATAGAGGTTTAACAAACTGATGGTTTGTTTTACACTTTAAATGAAATATTATTTCTTATCCTATCAAGAACATAAAAATATCCCAGTAAGCTGAAAAGACATCATTAAAATTCATTACAATCTAAATAACAGTTAAACTTCACAGTGGACACATTTGTCTCCTTTAACTATCTTGTATTTTTTTTGTAGGAACAAATACTCAGTTGCTGACCTTTTCAGTGTCAGTTAAACTAATGCCAGAAACAACCCCTCACTGCAGGGAAGAAAGAGACAAATCGTGATGGAAAAGAACAAATTTTAAGTTTGCAAGTGCCAAGTGCATTTTTTTATACATGTGCCAGAAAGCCTGATTTTAAACTCAAGGTACCAAAACTTCATTTACTTGAAGTGCAAGAATTCTGACTTTTGAATAGTTTAACATGCTGAAAGAATGTGGTGACGTTTTAATTAACTTCTGTAATATCTGTGAAAAAGAGAACATATAAAGAAAATTAAAGTCATTTTCAACAGAAGTTCCGTGAATGCCATATTTCCGCCCCCCCCTTCTCTATTTAATATCCTCATTAAAAATCTCTCTTCACCACTTGCAGAAGCATTTACAAATTCTGTACCACACTGAGGCCGAGTAACCTTCCCCCATGCCAGTCAGCTGGCAGGATTTGGAAGATGCTGTGTATATAGATGCTTTTAAAATTGCTTCTTTATTAACTACAATAATACAGTGTTTATTGCCCGTCTTTAAAATACCGGCTCACTTGGAGTTCTTTCTGAGTCTTCAGCTTCTTTGTCACTTCTCTTCTGAGGTCACGGAAAATGTGTAAGCTATTCCAGAAGCCTCTAGCAATGAGAAGAATGCGTGACTAAGCAAATCTTTCATTCATAATTTTTTTTCTTCCCCTTGTAACGTAATGGGAGAAGAGGTTGAAGACCAGTATTTATGGAACCACTGACATGTATTAGCATTCTGTTAGGAACTTCATATGCCTTGCTTACAGCAAACCTACAAACATCTCCATTTTTCAGTTGAACAAAAGCCTGGACAGGTCACTCAGCCAATCAGTGGTTGGCTTGGACGTGAATTCAAACTTATCTTGCTCTAAACACCCTGCTGTCTTCCGCCCCATCATGTACCTTAGTGGCTGCAAATTTCTCCTGATTTGTAAGTACACTTTAACATCTCCAGAACTACAGGTTTTCAAAGAATCCTTGAAATGTTCTGTTCTCTTTACAGAGGAGAAAAAGGAGGTCCCTTGGGACAGCAAGGGGTCTCTCCATTTTTTTTAAGCTCCATCCCTCCAGTATTCCGTAGAATCAGTTCCACTGGAGCCTGAATAGTCAGGGAAACAGGATCTTCCAGTCGGCACCTGGAATGTGTTCGACTCACACTTATGAGCCTCGTGCTATCTTTTGAAGAAGCTCTTTGTTATCATTGGAGCCACTGGTACCACAAGAAAAAGAGCCTGGGTTCTACTGTTCAGAGTCACTTATTGTTTATGAAAATTAAACCCAATGTAAAGCAGGATGCTTAACATAAAAATAGGACCAAAATAGTTTAAAGTGACAAATAATAAGATACTACGGGGCATCTGAGATGAGTTAATGAATGCACTTGTTAACCTAACAGTCTGTAATAACAATGTAGATATAAAAAAGGAACTCTTCGACTTTTCGTTTCCTGAACTTCCACAGTCGGCATGTTTATGCATTTTCCTGATGTGAGCCCATTTTATATTTTAATCTTCCTGAGCCTGCAAAATATTATGATAAATTTAGACGTCTACTCAACTTTTGCTAGGATAGCCTGAACATTTTTTCAAACTTCATTAAAAAGGCAACAAACCAACAGCTGAGAGCAATGCTCGATCGTACTGTCCTTTCTGTTAGGAAGGGAATAGGAAGCAATGTTTTGTAACGAATAGATCAGTGATAACGTGCTCCTCAATGAGGTACTGTTTCAAAATCTATTTTATCTCTGGGACTGGGATTTCATTTGTGCCCCCAATCAGCTGTTTGATTAGCAGTACGTGCCAGGGCAAGGACCAGGCTTGCCTAAGAACGAAGTTTGGAACTATTACATACCACTTGGCATAGATGAAAGCAGAGAGATGGAACGAAAATGAATCATCGTCTACCTCTTTAAAAATATCCAAAGAAAAAGAATTTTCTCCATTCATTCAAATGTTCAGAGTTTCAAAGTCCTGATTATATTGAAAAAGTCTTATATTTATTTTCTCTATAGTATATGTTTGCAAGTTAATGTTTATTTTTCTACCAAAAACAGTAAACGCACCCTGAGCACATGTTTTATCCTAGGTACTTTTGGAACTGCCTTGGACCTATGTCTCATTTAATTCCCCAATCAAACGTATGAATAAGTTATTATTGTAATTAAGATTTTTGAATGGGAAAACCAAGCATTGACAGGGTCCCTTGTCTATGGTAATAATGAGTCTGAGATTAGAAGCCAGTAAATTTGGTATTAGAGCCCACACATTGAGCAATTAAAATGTGTTTGTGACTTCCAACACTGCCCCTTGTTCTAGTCTGACTAAATCCAGTTCTCTGGAAGACCCCTTTCCTCTTACAAAAGCGTTGGTGCTATTGAGCAAGAACCTTTTCTTCCAAAGTAGGATTAAGCTAGGAAAAAAAGGGCTGCAGGAATACATTTATCTAAGGAACGCCTTTTTCCTCCAAACATGGGTTGAGCATCCCCGTAAACACAAGAAGAAACAACAGGGCGAGAATGGCTCGCTCTCAGAGTTCCCTTTCTTGGAGCCGGGACCAGCAAAATCTTACAGTTTAATCATGGCTGAGGGCTCTTGTAATAAGTAGCAGTGGACAAATACGAAACATACTTGTAACACATTCTCCCTGTGAGATGCTTAAATAATTCAAATGACAAATAATTGGGGCCAGAGTTATTCTTTAGCACAAAGGAGATTTGCTAGCTGTGAATATGGGTTATCTTCTAAGAGCTGGGACAAAGACACTAGAAATAAATAAAATCCTTGGTATTCCTGTATATCAAGGATTTTATTTATTTTTAGTGTCTATTTTTAGTATTTCTATTTTAATATTTATTTTACAAATACATACTTTTATATGTTTATATATCTAGATAGATATATAATCTAGATACAAATATAGATAGAGGTAGATGTGTTATGATAGATCAACCAAGAAAATTCAGAGAAACTTTTGACCAAATTTTCTATTTTTCAATAAACACATTGTAGACAAAAGCAATAGATGGATACTATTCCTGGCTTAGATTGGTTTTATTGTGCTCTTTTGGACTGTCTCATCACTTATTGGCTGTGGATGTTCAAAAACCCTTAAGAAATTTTCAAATAGAGCATCTCACTGAAACCCTCTTGCACTCCCTATAATGTTTCTTAAAAACCCACACATGTTTAAACCAGAGAGATACAGAATTTTAGAAAGTAAGTATACACACAAGGAACTTGGTATCTTACAGGGCAGTTTCATTCCGACCTTTCTGTCTTCCACAGACCTCCTTTCTAAGTCCCTTTATGGAGGCTATAATTCTGGCTTTTTCTCTCTCCCTTCAATGTCAGTCCTAAGGCCGCAGGAATGCTTAACTACTATACTAATTATTCTGGAAGGATGGTTCTTGGCGTTTCTCTCTAGTTAAATCACTCTGCTGTGTCGAGAGTAAAGAAAAATCCCTATCCAATTCCTGGTGGTTTTTAGTTAATTGACTTCTAATGAGGTATCTGGTGCCAGCAGCTCCATGAGGCTGAAAATGTTTTTCCTTTTCTTTGATTTAGGTCAATCTTGCGTTGAGTTTGAACATTTTTGCGCAGGCTATTCAATGCATGATGGCATATATGTGCCATAAAGAAATGCCCTTTAAAAAGGCTGTAAGTACCAGAGATACCATAGATTATTTCTTAATTGATGGCTATACGTAAATATAAATAAATATTACTAACATGTGTACCTACGTAAGCAAGCACCTTATTTTGCCCACCTCTACCATGGGATTATTTGGGGCAGATTCTCACATTTCTCACTGTCACTTCTTCACCGTGGAGAGTTAGGAGCATGGATCCACATTGGCAATAAGACCTCCCAAATATCCTCTCCCACTCACCCCCAGCTTTTTCTCTTGTTCTTCTCTCCTTTTCCCCACCCTCCCTTTCTCATTCTCTTTTTGGGTTAATATTATCTCAAAAGGGCAAAGGATTCTGAAATTCCTGCTCTTCCTATTTCTGTCTGTTACCAAATAAATGTTGAATCAATTGAAAGAGAACGATTTCATTAAGCACAGGAAATAGAGTATGTATTCAAGCTAGGAGCAAACGAATAACAAATCAATCAGCAAGTAGCTAAATTTCAGGTGATAGAACCAGCCAGACATTGCCTCAAGTATTGGCTTCCTTCCTTTGTCAATGACCTGAACTTGGTTAGCGTGTCTCTCTCACAAAGACCCAGTCTTCTTATCTGCAAATCAGAATTCATGTTAGTTGCCAGGGAATTTGACAGGCTTGATACCTAGCACCCCTCTTCCTGACCCAAGTTCTGAGAAAATATTGCAAAGACGTGGCAGATGGAGTCCAAATGATCACTTGCATTAATGATAAAGCTTAAGGGTGTCAGAGTCAAATAGACCTACTAAGTGAATCTCAGAATGAAACATATAACCACCCTGTCCGTGCCAGACTGGACCTGTGAGGCCAAGACCACCCAGATTAGACCTGACGCACGGAGGAACTTCACTTCCTGGGGGCGAGGGAAGAGAAAGAATGAAGGAAAAGAAGACCTGACGTCAGTATGACCAATTCTCCTCGATGTTACTGATCTGATAAATCATTTCATCTCTTCTGATGGAATAGTGATTAAAGGTTAGAAAGGATCAGAAGTGTTCACATTAGGGGAAACTTCTAAAGCTGGAAAGAACAGTTCCTCCAGGTTTCTGAGGTCATAACCCATTGTGCTCAGACATTAAGCTTATTGTCAATCAGGGAAGTAACCACTACCTCAATTTTGGAGAACCGTCTTGTCTTCAATTTTATGGGCTCGTCCGGTACCAGCCACACCTCCTTTGGATCTCCTCCTAGACCCACACGTGAGCCGTTCACATTTTCCTCACAGGAGGCTCTGAAATAGGTCAGAATAGATTACTAAGTAAATGGACTCTAAGACTACATTCTACCCAAGGCTGGAAATTCGCACCCTGTTCTGTTTCTCCACTTGCACTATGTCCAGCCATATGACCCAATGGAGTTTATCAGGGTGCTGCAAAAAGATTAAATGACAACCTTATGACTCAATAATAAAATTCCTCCAAACTGCAGACTCCAGGAGGGAATCAATTCAAATAGTGTACACCTTGTGAGTTCAAGTTTGTAGCTATGTACAATATATTAGCATCCAAAAAAACTAACCCTCCAGCACGTTCTCTTCCCTTCGCAAATCAAAGATCAAAGAAAAAATCATATATTCTAAAATGCATCCAACCCTGCCTTTTATTTCACTTAGACTTAGTTAAAGGGTACCTGATGCCAACCTAGAGTTACTTTTCAGTCGGCAGCTGCAGCCTGGATGTTCTTTTTCTCAGGAATGGGGGTAGTTTCTTTAGAATTTTAGAAGTTAAATTAGTTCAACACGTAGACTCTGATGCCCGTGACCTTTCTGGAGAGATTCCAATAGAAATAACCCCCCGTGGTTATCACCAACAAATTTAGAAAACAAGATCGTTCTCAACTACTAGAGATTTATCCCAGGAAATAGTATAGTTTCAGGACTTAGTATTGCTAAGAAGCTGTGGAAGATACCCATTCTTACCTGAGCAAATGGAGAGCATCTTGGTCTTCCCGTCGCTGGAACGGCTTTCAGTTCAGACCACTTGTCTACAGTCTGTAATCTGCAAACTTGCTCAGTTGAGAGTAAACTCCTGGCGTTCCAGATGATTACTTTGGGCACTACTCACCTGCTATACCTGGGAGGAAAAACTTACTCTTTAGTCTCTTAGGAGTCACTGCTTTCTTGCCAAATTAAACTTTCACTCTCAGCTCTTTTGTGTCTTTTCCTCTTTTGTATCCGTGTATTCAAAACCTGTTCATTTCCATTTACCCCTTGAGGCTCATGGCTCTGCAGCTCCGGGTTTACCTCTGTAGCCATATCCTTCTGAGCGCAGGCGTTGCGTTTTCAGTTCTGTATCAAAGTGCCTCTTTGCACTGCTTCCTGTTCCTGAGTTGCTTGGGTCCAAGGTACCTGCCTTCTAGGGAACATTTCTTCCCTAAATCAGACCCCACTTAAGGACCCATGTTGGAGGTGATTATGGAGCCAGTGGAAAAAATCCACAGGAATGCAAGGCTGGTTCTTTCTCATTTTCTTTTTTGGCTGATCTAGAACTGCCTACTTAGACCTAGCATTTACACTTGAAAGAGTTCAATCTTACTGATGCACACAGAACTCAGAGTGGCACAAAAATCGTGGCTCAACCTCCTCATATTTCAAAAGCTTGTACACAGAATGCTCGCTTTTTCCTTATGGCTGATATTCGCTCAGAACAAGCTATACTCCTAGGTAAGCTCCAGGAGTTTGATGCTGAGGCTTCCTGCACCTGCCGAGTGCATGTGGATGTCTCAGCTGAGGCCCACACACAACCTGCATCTCTCCTTGGAGACCACCTGTGTGGCCGGCATCTGCTGAGGCCACTGATGAGGCTGCCATGACTTTACCGACATCATCTACGTGGCCTGCCTGCCCTGCCTGGGGCCCAAGCGGCCTGGATGTTCTCAGAAGCCATCTTGCTCCAGGCTCAAGGTCAGGGCCTGAGCTGAAGGTTATTCCCATTTAGCAGGTAGAACCTGAGCCCCATTCACTTGAAGCCATCCCTGCACGTGTCCCTGTTTCTATGGAAACAGTCACTTTACTGCGGACAGAGCCACCAAGCAGCACCAAACACTTAGCACATCAAATTAAAAGCCTATGGCCTTTCCGCAGCAGCTACGAGCCAAAGGCACAAGGGCACAAACATGCCTGGTTAATATAAGCCTTTACAAAAACCCCGAGTTAAGAAGTAGTTCTTTCCACACATTAAGCTCGCATCCCCAAACGGTATTTTTTAGCTACGTCAAACACCTCGTAGTGGGAATATGCAGCTTATGTAATTCTTCTCTTCCTTTTTTTTTTTTTTTACTTCTCAATAACTCTGCTTGAGTTTCTGAGGAAACCTGGGTGTCAGCACCCTCATTCTCCCTACATTCCTGGTCTGAAAAGATTGCAAGATAGGAGTTACAGGGAAGTCCCAGTCTACCGTGTGTGCAGGTTTTCAATGGAAATGTCAAATCTGTTCTGCCACAATTGATTCCCTTTGCCTACTTTGAGAATAAAAGGACCAAGAGGGATGAAGGGATTTTGTGAGAGTGTGTTTTTGGAAAATAGTGCATCCATCTCATTCTGTTCCTTCCCAGTCATGAGAGGTCTGCCCACACACTTCGTCTCAAACCTCCCAAAGGGCTATTTGGAGAGTGTATACTGTTGTTCCAGCAGGTGATCGGGATAGCTGATTGGGATCTGCCTTGTACCTGGGAAACCTAGGCAATGAGGGATCTTCTGAGTAGTCTATGTGGTAAGAGAGACAGGAGATGATTCTCCGTGGGGATTTCCCTGTGCTTGCAGCTGTTTCCAGGAACAATGAAGCATGAGTGCTTTCCCATGGACTAGGTGTGGGTCCATGGGAGAGCTGATGAGAACTGTCTGGTCCAATAAAGCACACCAGATGGGGGTGATGGGGAAGGAATGATGGGTGGGCAGGAGCTGGAAGTGAGTTCCTCGGAGCTCAAGAGAGAGCACAAGCGGCCAGCACCCTGAGTGGTGATAATTGGGAAGCTGTCCTCTCATGCCGTGTCCTTCACATGGATGGAAATGTCAAGACGGAGCAAAAAGCTATTCTCCTGACACAGCAATGCTTACTTAATAAATTTGCCATGAGGAGTGACTTGGCAATACATACACAAGGCTTAGGACAATGTTCTTACTGTCTATGATTAATAACCAGCATTATTAAGAGTATCCAGCAAACTTTAGGTGAGCGTCTTAATGACGTTCTTTCTTTTTTTCAATTGAAGTGTAGCTGATTTTCAATGTTGTGTTAATTTCTGCTGTAGAACAAAGAGAGAGAGTGGCATGGACATATATACACTACCAAACGTAAGGTACGCAGCTAGTGGGAAGCAGCCGCATAGCACAGGGAGATCAGCCCGGTGCTTTGTGACCGCCTGGAGGGGTGGGATAGGGAGGGTGGGAGGGGGGAGGACCTTGTTTATCCATCCTGTATATGATAGCTTACATCTGCTAACCCCAAACTCCCAGTCCCTCCCTCCCCCACCTCCCCTCCCCCTTGGCAACCACAAGTCTGTTCTGTATGTCTGTGAGTCTGTTTCCCTTTCATAGATAGGTTAATTTGTGCCATTCTTTCTTTTATTGAATGCATACACCCTGTCCCACTCTTTACCATTCAGTTTGCATATACAGTCATTTCTACTATAATGTGATATATGTGTTCCTCCAAATCACCAGTATATGCAAAATCATGCAATAGAACCCACATGTCATTGGGTTAGGGGCACACCATTCTTAAATTTAATCAGGGACTTATTTACAAAAAAGGATAGGCACCCAACCAAAATGGTAGCACATGTTAAATGGTTAAGAAATACTTAAATCCTACAACAAATATGGCTTCTGACATTTGCTTGTGGAAGTGGGATGGTTTCAGCAGCTGTGAGTTATTGGAAAGTGGTAGAAAGAGGTTTCTTTGAGATCGGAAAGTTGTAACAGCAGATGTGGGCAGGTGTGGCTCAGGGTCCTTGTGAAGTGTGTGTGTTGATGTGCTTTGTGTATTCCCAGCTGGCTCTGTTCATCTGAGTGCAGTTCTGTGTTTACCTAGTACTCCTCTTTTTTTTTTTTTTTTAAATTAACACATAGCTAGCACTTACTTTATTATTATTATTATTTTAATTTTTTTTTTTTTTTTTTGCGTCTCCCTCCCTCCCACCCTCCCTATCCCACCCCTCTAGGCGGTCACAAAGCACCGAGCTGATCTCCCTGTGCTATGAGGCTGCTTCCCACTAGCTATCTATTTTACGTTTGGTAGTGTATATATGTCCATGCCACTCTCTCGCTTTGTCACAGCTTACCCTTCCCCCTCCCCATATCCTCAAGTCCATTCTCTAGTAGGTCTGTGTCTTTATTCCTGTCTAACCCCTACGTTCTTCATGACATTTTTGTTTTTCCTTAAATTCCATATATATGTGTTAGCATACGGTATTTGTCTTTCTCTTTCTGACTTACTTCACTCTGTATGACAGACTCTAGGTCCCTCCACCTCATTACAAATAGCTCGATTTTGTTTCTTTTTACGGCTGAGTAATATTCCATTGTATATATGTGCCACATCTTCTTTATCCATTCATCCGATGATGGACACTTAGGTTGTTTCCATCTCCAGGCTATTGTACGTAGAGCTGCAATGAACATTGTGGTACGTGACTCTTTTTGAATTATGGTTTTCTCAGGGTATATGCCCAGTAGTGGGATTGCTGGGTCATATGGTAGTTCTATTTGTAGTTTTTTAAGGAACCTCCATACTGTTCTCCATAGTGGCTGTACCAATTCACTAAGGAAAAGCCCACAAGCAAATGCAAAATTTGTTATCCTCAAATTGGTCCTTAATATACCAGCCACGTTGGAACAAATTCACGTTTTTCAAAACAAGCAGAACTGACTGTATATATTTACAAATCAGAAGCCACACAGATCTCCTGACCTGCTTGGAAACAGTATAATTTATGAGAATATGATCTCCCAAGTGCAATGGCTACAACCATTGGATTTGGGCCACAGGTGTTGGCCAAAATAATTAGATAATAGGGAAGAGAATTCTGAAGGTCCTTGTTAGGACCTCACAAAGTTACCCAACTCTCTGGCTAGATTATTTGTGAGAATACAGACAATACCTAAAGGATTGTTGTGAGGTTTATACGCAGGAAGAGGAAAAGAAAGAGAGGAAAAACAAATGGCTCTGACCAATTCTTAGAAGTGACAAAGGAAATAGGAGTCACCCCACAATATCATGTGATAGATTTGAATGGTAACTTTTTTTTTTTTGCTAAAAACTAAGACATAGAATCATAAGGGAAAAAATTCCATATATTTACTAAATCTAACAATGAACAGCATCAAACCCTAATTCCTCTTATTCCGAGTTTGATTAAAAAGATATTTCTGGGCTTCCCTGGTGGCGCAGTGGTTGAGAGTCCGCCTGCCGATGCAGGGGACGCGGGTTCGTGCCCCGGTCCGGGAAGATCCCACATGCCGCGGAGCGGCTGGGCCCGTGAGCCATGGCCGCTGAGCCTGCGCGTCCGGAGCCTGTGCTCCGCAACGGGAGAGGCCACAACAGTGAGAGGCCCGCGTACCACAAAAAAAAAAAAAAAAAAAAAAAAAAGATATTTCTACCTCTTTGGTCTTCAACTGAGAAATAACAAATCCCATCTACCGAGAAGTAAAGGCTTATTTTCTAATGATTAAAATATTAGGAAAAAAAAAACATGTAAGTTATAGAGGAAATCAAATTGTCAGTCACTGAAAGCCCACTAAACAGAATCTCCTCGTCAGTGGAATAAAAACACTGTAAAAAGGGTTGAAATATCGTACACGTAATACAATAACAGGAAATTCATAAATTCTCACACCTTTGTAAAAATGTTGCGTTTCTGTAATCTTTGGAACTTCCTTTTTTAAAATCAATATTTCTTTAGCTCAGAGGCTCTAAAGTGAAGATCCTTAGATCAATTCAAGGATCGGAGCTGCCTCATTAGTTATGTTCACATCCTTCCAAGACATTTGGTTCATTCCATCTGCAGTATATTTTAGACAATGAGTTATTGGGGATAAGGTAGCAAAGCAACTGGTTGTTTGACATTTTTTTGTTTGGTATCATGTGGATAGTCCTTTTTAGAACCTACCCTAAATAACTGTTCTCCAGTATTTAGCAAGTGTCATGCTATAGTAGGCATTCCAGAAATATCCGGTGAGAATCAGTGAGCCCTTAGTAGAATCCCTCGCTGGCCCTCATATGCTCCTAAGTTGTCGATTCTATTACATCAAGGTTTCAGTGTCTACTATTTTCTTTCTTAACCTGTGGGCTCTAGCAAGGAATACTCTGATCTTCCTCTCTGTTTTCTCAAGTTGCAACACTGAGTACTGAGTGTACTGAGTACAAAGTAAGGGCTCTCTCTACCAGTTGAATGGAATGAGTGCCTTGCAAGAAGATTTGGGCTGAATCGCCCCTATTTGGCTTTTTATATATTGAAATAATCAGATGGTAACTGGAACCTCTACTCAATTTAGCTTTTTAAGTTCAGAAGGGGAGACATTCTGGATTCTATTTCTACCTCATTTTTAATGGACTAAATCAGTTGAGGTCACTGTGGATGTGAGGATGAGGTCGGGACCTGCAATCCAGTGTTGCTACTTTCATTCTTTGGACTATTACATCCCCTTTAAGCTGAATAGACATACTTGAAAAATAAAAAGGAAGCCAGCTCCTATGAATGTAATCTCCAGTTTCCTGTCCCTCACCCCCCCCGACCCCTCCAAAGTTCGACTTCATCTTCTTGTTTCCAGGTCCAGTTCCAACAGGAGCAGCATCTCTAGTTTCCAAGGAAACCCTGAAGAAACCGAAATTTACATAATTCGCTTTGCCCACTATTGGAATGCAGCCACTTCTGGAGAAAGCAGAGCAGCTGTTCAGCTGCCTCATGGCAACACTTCACAACAGTGTGGGAAGAAAACAAAGAAGAGCAACGCACTTACGTTAAACCACCCGGGGAGGGTAAGGTAGCAGGGCAGAAGGTCATCATTTAGAATCGAGAGTATCTAATCAGTCGACAGACCTGCTCTGAAGGACAAGGCAGTGAATTTTTAATGAAATCAAGAGAACCAGTCTTTGGATTCACGTTCTCATTGAAAAGCAATGATACACATTTAAATGCTATAATTTAAGGACTCCTTCTCTTTGGAACATACTGCCGAAGAAGCAACTTTTTAAGAGTTTCATGATTTTTATTTCAAAAAAATCCAGTAAAAAGAACGCCCACAGCAAAGAATAAAACCCAACTGGGTTATATGTTTGGACAATTCCTGCTATTTTCTCAAAAGTTCATAACATTGTACTCTACCACCACTTGTCTAGAATTGCCAAAACCTAGATGCCAAAGCGACGACGCAAGAAGCATCGTTCTAGTCTCCTCTTAGCACAGAAACGAGATACATGTTAATAGCAGCCATTCTTTGAATCATGGTTCATAACTATGGGTTCGAAAATGAGAAGGTCAACTCAAATTTTCAAATGGTAAGAGGAAAACGTTTGAGTGGATAGAATCAATACTGCTGTGTAATGCTGTGTAGTTTGTTCTGTATAAAGGCACCCAGCCAAGGGGGTAAATGGAAGCTTAAAATTCAGGTAAAAGGTCCTAGCTATGAGCTCAGGATCCAGGCCACTACTGCCCAAAGAAGGGGTACCTTTCTCTCAGCGCAAAGGCGCCATCTTTTGGCCAAGCCTGCAGAGGGCAGCTATGTACTATATTCTGTATAGTATGTACTATATAGGGACAGCAGTAGGCTCACAGATGTCGAAAACAAACGTATGGTTACTGGGGATGGGGGCGGGGGAGGGATAAATTGGGAGACTGGGATTGACATATACACACTACGATATATAAAATAGATAACTAATAAGGACCCACTGCACAGCACAGGGAACTCTACTCAGTACTCTGTAATGGCCTATATGGGAAAAGACTCTAAAAAAAGAGTGGATATGTGTACATGTATAACTGATTCACTTTACTGTACACCCGAAACTAATACAACGTAGTAAATCAACCATACTCCAATAAAAATTAAAAAAAAAAAAAAAGAGACAGCCTATTTTTCTAGTAGAAGCCCTAAGTAGAATGTTAGAACCGCGGGGCCCTAAGAGATCTTCTTGTAGAAATACTTCATTTTCTAGACAAAAGAATGACTACCAGCACCAGCTACGTAATTTGCAGGGCCCAGTACGGAATGAAAATAGAGCCCCTCGTTCAGAAAGCAGGGGAAAGGGTTATTAAATTCACTAAAATCTAAACCTTTTGCCTTTGTACTGAGATCGCTCTCAACTTGTCATGGTGTTTTTTATTTGCTTGGTGCTATTTGTTTCATGTTGTCCTAAGCAAGGAAGTTGAAAGATGTAATTACTAGCATACGTTTCCCATTTATCTTTGTGCTGTGCAATGCCAGTTTTAAACCCCAATATAAGAGCATTTCATTGGTATATGCAGAATCACTGAAATTATACAATTTGTAGGTCAAACATGCGTCTGTGTTTCCTTCTCATCAGAAGAGTGGAAATGCTACATAAAACGACCTATTCTGTTCTTTCACTTCTTGATACACACGTCCTATCAACACTTTCTACCTGGGGCTTCCCGATGAGTAAAGAAAAGCTGGAAAGGAAGGGAATGATGGATACAACTGTCTTTTTATCTTTGTCATCATTTTCAGCATAAATGTTTGGCTGATACAGGAAAATAACCCAAGTAAGAAAGGATATGATAGGTTCCTTGGTCGTGTGTGTTTCCTGAAATGCCTGCTTTGTGCATTGAAAAGCAATTGGATTTGAATGGAAAATGTAGCCTCTCAGGGATGTCAGAGCCCAGGTCACTCACTTGGAGATGAAACACGCTTACCTTGCACATTTGACTCACCTTTTATTCCCCTGCATCCTCCAAGGTCCGTTAGACTTTTGTGTCATGGGGCATTGCAGATGCTATAGGTAAACGTGGCAGTGAGAAGCCACAGTGGACATATGTAATGTAGACATCTCCTCCATGTATACGTATACACCGTTGTCCCATTGGACTTCACCTACAAAACACAAATTCAAAGATTACATTATTAAAAGTTTCAAGACGAGTGAAAGCAGAGCATTAAACCATGCCCAGGGCCCTTCTCTGACTGCACAGGTGTCGTGCCCATGAATCCAGCAAATACCATGGCCCAAGGAGATGTTATGTGATTTTCCTAATAACCAGAGACAAATGTCTCCCGACTTCAGCTCATTTCTAAGCATTAACTTCTTCGGTTTAGTGAACTGACCTTGCTAATGATTCTTCAATATTACTCTGAGATCAAAGAATGACAGCATGGAAACATGTGAGGAAGGAAAGATACTAATAGTGATTGAGTGCCTGCCATTCACGTGGCAGTTCGCTAGGTGCTTTTGCCTACGTGATTCTAATGAGATAAGGTATATTTAATTCATTTTTAAAGCTTGATAATCAAAAATCCAGGGAGATTAAGTAACTCATCCAAAGTCACATAACCTACATGTTGAGTAAGCATGGTCAGTGGCATGTAAACACATGGAACGTTATTTCCTACTGCTCCTTTAGAATGAAAGGAAGTACAATCACGGAATAACTATGGCATGGACGTACAGTTACTTCTGAATGAAGCAATTCAACTCTGCTCCGTCAGCCAAAGCAACTTTCATGCCCTCCAGATTTCCTTGGGTAGAAGTTAGACCTCAACCTACCATGTCTTCAAATCATGGGATGCTTGGGATCTGATCCTCCAAGTAGCTGAAGCCCATTTTGTCTCGGCTGGGGGCAAATAAACAATCCCTCACCTTCACGACAATAGTTCTCTCCAGAGAATTCTCACAAGTCCCCACATTTTACATCCCCTGCAAGAGGAATGGGATAGACAGCTGTAACCCCTCTGAGAATTCCTCCAGAGTGGCCTCTGTCACGCTCACGTGGGTCTGTTTTCTCTTGGCGTCTCAGTGGGAACTTCAGTTTTAGCAATGTGATATAGTCACACAAGTAGTGGATGAATAAGCATTCACAGTTGAGTCCATCTCACTCTAAAGCCTCTGTTCTTTTCAGTAAAAATCACTTTGTTTGGTGATTGACTTCATGGTAATAAACGTACCTGAATCTGATGCCAAAAAATGAAATGTACCTTTTCTCAAATATAGGTTTAAGAGCTTGTTCTACAGGACAATGAAATCTTCAAAACACTACAGTTCCTTGCCTCCTATATGTTGGTTAATATTACTGTCCTTTCAGACAGAATTAGTCTTCTCATACTCCTTGGAGTATATTCCAACCTTTGCAGATTTCAGAAAGTAATTGCAGGACTTCCCTGGTGACGCAGTGGTTAAGAATCCGCCCGCCAATGAAGGGCACATGGGTTCGATCCCTGGTCCAGGAAGATCCCACGTGCCGCAGAGCAACTAAGCCCGTGCGCCACAACTACTGAGCCTGCACTCTAGAGCCCGCGAGCCACAACTACTGAGCCCGCGAGCCACAACTACTGAAGCTCACGTGCCTAGAGCCTGTGCTCCACAACAAGAGAAGCCACTGCGATGAGAAGCCCTCACACCGCAGAGAAGAGTAGCCCCTGCTTGTCGCAACTAGAGAAAGCCTGTGCACGGCAACGAAGACCCAACACAGCCAAAAAATAAATACTTAGAAAAAGAAAGTAATTGCAGACTACTAGAAAGTGCCCATACATTTTAAAAATTAATTTTTATTGGAGTATAGTTGCTTTGCAATGTTGTGTTAGTTTCTTGCTGTATAGCAAAGCGAATCAGTCATACGTATACATATATATCCCCTCTTTTTTAGATTTTCTTCCCATTTAGGCCACCACAGAGCACTGAGTAGAGTTCCCAGTGCTATACAGTAGGTTCTCGTCAGTCCTATGTTTTAATTTATGTAAAGAATATATTTTAAAAATTCTTAAATAGGAAACAATTTAAAACTCCATTCATTTTAGTAATATAGTATGCAAGAGAGAGTTGAGGGTTTTGTTTTGGTTCTTACTGTGGTCTCTAGCAAAATTGTATAACATTTTATTGTAGTGGTTATGTGAAAAAAAAAAAATTGGAGGTAGCCGAATCGTTTCTCTGGTTTTACCTTGATTAGAAAATGTTGAAAGTCATATTAAAAATTGAAGTACCTCTGAAGACTTCAGCAGAGTTATTGCTGTCTGGATTAGGGGAAACATAAATTCCAAGAAACAACAAAATGCAAAGTAGCAAAACATAGCGATCTCAGTTAAGAATGTTGTAGGATCAGTTGGAAAGAAATGGCAAGGAGAAAGGAAGAGAAAATCTGGAACAGTATTCCAACATGAGAACGGAGATGTTTGCGTGGTCCTCTGGTGACTTATTTATTTATTTTATACCGTTGGAAACTTGACTTCATGAGGCCAACAGTTTTATGTACAAATAGGAATAGTGCTAAATGATGGTATTTTTACTGCAAAAAGACTCAGGTAGAGTTTAGAACATGCGGTTCTGGGTAACAGTGAAGCTGGGTAAACTCGTCAGGAACTATTGTGTTTCTATGTAATGGAATCATTGAAGGAATGTGGCTTTGCCCAAAGTTAACTCCTTCCAGATCGTTTCGGGGGCTACTAATATGAAAACTAAAAGTAGTTAGTGGGCCAGCTTTGCCTAAAATCTTACTGGGTCAATCCCAGCTGCTCTGTTGTTATTTCACGAGAAAGCTATCAAAATTATTTATTTTAACCATGACGAGGGATTCCCTAAACAATACCTTTGGCCCGTGATCGCATTCACCTCTGTGTCTACAAATTAGGTGTGCTGTTTTCCCAGAAATCATGTTTTCATGACTATGAATGAGTAGCTGCTTGTATTAATCCCAGACAAAAGATAGTTAAAGAGACATCAGCAGAGGACATTTTGGATGGGGTTTTGCCTTGTTTTATTTATTTGCTCCAGTGCTACTGATCTGCAAGAAAACGGCACTTCATTAGTTTTCTCTGTCCACAGCGTGATATTATTTAAGCCACCACGACAGCAGAGTCCTCATGTTTGGGAAGAGGCCCAGGATCCCGGGCACTCAACAGAGGTCTGGAAAATGAATAACCAAGGCAGAGGAGTCCAGCTTCTGAAAACCATTAGCATCCCTTTCCTATTTGTACTTTTTCAAATGATGATTTTACATTTTAAAAGTCGTGCCCCATGTCTTTGGACACCACATCCACGGAATCTTCTCACGTTACACTGTGTCAACCAGAAACGGTTTCTGTTGCTGGAGGGTGTTCAGTGAACTTTTGGTTCCCATGTAGACGACCCCCATTCCTTTGGACCATTCATTCTCCCTTGAAGTTTCTGCTAACGTGTCTCCTCCTCACCAGAGGGTGATAAAGCTTCAGCCAGCCTGCACGCTGGTTGCACAGCAATGCAGAAAGTGACACAGTGAGGCTCTTAGTGACGTGCTCTGTGTCATCCTTTTTTTTGAAGGGGGGATGAGGTGTGGGGCTTCCTCATTGTACCTGTCTCCACCGCACACCTTGAACGACTGTGGCCCCGTGGTGGACAGTTGGAGGCTTAATTTCACCTACCAACATGGAACAGAAAATTCCAGGCTGCAGGGAGTCAGCTGCTTTTCATGCTACCTGCTATCTTCCCTCTTTATGAAGGGAAGAATATAGCTTAATTTGCTACTTGGAAAATTACAAAATTATATCATTGCAGGGTTCAGGGAATTTAGGGGCTAACGTGGTTTTTTACTGGAGTAGAGTTGATTTACAGTGTTGTGTTAGTTTCAGGTGTACAGCAAAGTGATTCAGTTATACATACATATATATATTCTTTAAAGTGTTTTTTTTTTAAACATTACCTTTTTATTATCTTCTAGAATATTCAACATCTTGTTGTGATTATAATTAATATCTTAATCACCTCGCTTATGATGAAATCTAAAACTTACATATTTAAAGAAATGTTATTAGACACCCATTAACATTTAAAAATGCAAGTTTCCATTATTCAGCAAATACATTTCTCGGTGAGTAGGTGGACTCCTCCCCTGACCGATGAAGCGACATGATACGGTCGTTTAATTGTATTAGTTGTTAACACATTACTGCAAATATTAATTCTCTAGCCCAGCCTGGGATTCCTCTGTGTGCATGTCTGAGTTGGTTCGATGCACCGACAATTGCTTGAACCATCGACAGCGTGATGAGCTGAACTTGTGCTTTCAATGAAGACAGTCTGTCTGTATCGAGGTATCTGACTTACCCTTGATAACAAGACCTCTTCCGACCTCTTCCTAAAAGCCGATGCACCGTGCGTGGCATCTTTTCACTTGTTTCAAGTAAGGACAGCTGTTGTGAGTGCACCAGACATGGGATTCTTCTTACGCTCGAGGTGCACGTATGTCAGTTTTATTAGCCAGAATCACCAAAGTGAAGCTCTCGGATTCGTAGCCATCTGCCTAATCCATGAACGCTTCCTTCCAGTTATTCAATTCCTGGAGACTTGGAGAGTCACCTGCACAGAAGTTAGATGGCAACATCAGCATCTCTGTCAGAGGATGCCCTGGGGTTTCTAAATCACTCCCGAATGACGGTGTTCCAAGCCTGTATAGTTAAAACCAGCCATTTACCCCCAAATCTTTCTTTAAAAATCCTACACCCATTGTATGGGATGCCTGGGTATCAGATGTTTGAGTTATATGTCTGTTTGTGAGAGAACTCTTCCCAAGGTGACCGTGTTCAAGGAGAATTGCTTTAGAGAGTGATCATTCCCTGCCTTTGCTGATCACAAGCCCTTTAATGGCAGAGAGCTCTTAACGGTTCAGCTTAAGTACCATCGTCCGCTAACTACCTTCCACTCAGAGGAGGCCACAGAGAGCCCCTTGGCTTGGCCCATCCTGGAGAGGCTGCGGGGTCAGGAGTGGCCCAGAGGGAAGAAGTTTGAGTTACAGTTTTGATTGGATGGAAATCTATTGGTTAGACCATAATTTTGTCCTTCAAAAACAGACAATATTGGGAAGAGAGGACCGCATGGGAGAAAACACACATGCAGACACACACACACACACACACACACACACACACACACACACACAGCTATGGAGGCAGAATAGTCTAGTACAAAAACAGGTAATTTTGCGTCTAAAGACCTGAGTTTACATTTTAGCTCAGTTGTTTTTCGATGAGGTAGTCAACATTTCCCAGCTTTAGTTTCTCCTTAGAGACATAGAAATGTTATCCATCTATGGGATCGACCCCTTGCTCATAGCAGCCATGCACCAAATTTTAGCTACTGAAGTGCTAGGAAGGAAAAAGAAAGTATGAGGCTAGTGATTAGATCTTAGATTTTTAACTGACTCAGGAGCAGGAATAGATATTTAGCCAGAAATTTTCTTTGTATAATGTGTTTTGAACGGGGTCCACTGATTAGTGATTTATTCTACTATCATAGATGTCAACTATTCAGAAAGAAGATGGACTATTATATACATATATATAATATATATATATATATAAAAGCACTTACGGCGCTTATATATGTGGCAGGCACAATACGAACCCGCCATCTTGTGGTAGCATGGAATTTGACAGCGATATTATTTTCTCAAGTGTAATGAGCTTTATTCTAAGGTCATGGCTCCATGGCACCCTTCCCTCAAAATAAAGAAAGCAAAATAGCAAGCAAGTAAGTAAATAAATAAATAAGAGGAGAGTTTTTTTCGTGTACACATTCTTCAGCAACTTTAGTGCTTTTATTTTTTTTGACTGATGTAATTTCTTTTCTTAAGAAGCAATCCATTGATCCCTTCAACAGCATTGATTGAGTGCTTTCTATATATCAGGCACTGTGTTAGACCCTGGAGAGATGTGGCTTCATAAGAATACATGTCTGGGGAATTCCCTGGTAGTCCAGTGGTTAAGTCCAGTGATTAAGACTCTGCACTCCCAATGCAGGGGGTGTGGGTTAAATCCCTGGTCAGGGAACTACAATCCTACATGCTGTGCAGTATGGCCAAAACAAAAAAAGAATATATGTCTGTCCTCAAATAGCTCTAAGATCTAAGGGAGGGTGAATATTATCACAATGTAAGGGTCATGACCAAGTGGTACCTCAGAGGAGACTTAGAGAACAAAATAGAGCTGAATCCTAAAAATTGGAAATGAATCTGGATTAATCTAAATCCATTAATCTGGAAATTAGCCAAGCAGAGGAAAACTAGGAGAAGTAAGGTAGAAGAATAGAATAGAATCAAGGCAGAGGGAATATCAGAGATAAAGACTAAACATTTTAGTTCAGTTCCTAATGTAGTCACCACTCATTTGCCAGGTACCCTGCTAGGTGCTGGGATACCATAGGAGACAAGGCAAACATTGTCCCTGCTAACATGAAAATTACATTTCACAGGGAAACTGATAAAGTGGGGGGGGGAATAGATTGTGCTAAAACAAAGGGATTTGCCCTGACTTTGACGGTTAGAAAGGTCAGAAGAGATCACCACGGTGAAGTGAATTTTAATTTAAAGAATGAAGGGAAGGGTGAGCATTAACCAGATAAAGAGGGGAGGTGGACGGCTATGGGGAAGAACTGGAGTTGACTGCTCTCATCGCTACCCTGTCCCCCAAGAAACAGAAGGAAATTCTATGAAATAGACCATGGGGTACAATAGTAATGAAATACGGCTAGATGTGACAGGCAGAATAATAATGCCCGCTGCCCCAGTTGTTCACATCCTAATCCTGGAAACCTGTGAACACTTATGTGGTAAAAGATAATTAAGGTTGTGGATGGAATGAAGATTGCTAATCCACTGACGTTTAAATAAGGACACGATCCCAATCTAATTGTGTGAACTCTTAAATGTGGGAGGCGAGGGAGAAGAGCATTGGAGAGATAAGGGAGAAGGAGAAGGAGAAGTACAATACACGACAGGGGATCCGTCCATCCCTGCCAGCCTTAGTGTTGGATGGTGGACGTCATAAGCCCAGGACCAAAGTGGGTGGCATCTAGAGGCTAGTAAAGGCGAGGCGGTGGGTTTTCCTATAAAGCCTACAGAAAGGGATGCAGCCCTCTTGACACCTTGATTTAAGCACCGTGAGACCTGAGTTGGACTTCTGACTTGAAAAACTATAAAACAATCCATCTTTGCTGTTTTAGATCGCTATGTTTGTAGTCATCTGTTTTGACATCAGTAGAAAATTAATACGCTGGACGCGTTGTCCACGGATAGATCAGGGAAGCCCCATAAGCCATGTTAAGGATTTTATTCTTTATGGTCACGGGAGAGCTCTCGTCTAGTTCAAGAAGGAAAATCTTTTTTTTTTTTTTTTTTTTTTTTTTGCATAGGCAAAGCTCACACCAACTGGTTTTGCTAGAATTGATGCATGGGAGCAGTAGTGGACCCAGGGAAACCTGTGAGAGACATTGTTGCAGTTGTCACTAATAGGTGACTAGAGTAGAGGGTCACTGTGAAAAAAAGAAATCACTTTATTTAGGAGGCTTTTAGGTGGGAGAACTGACAAGGTTTGCCACTTGATTACGTTTGAGACTTAATGCCCATGCTAAGATTTCTCATTGGACATCCTATGCTATTATTATTATTTCTACTGTTTGGCCATACTGCCTGGCATGCCGGACCTTAGTTCCCCGACCAGGGATCGAACCCTCGCTCCCTGCAGTGGAAGCATGGAGTCTTAACCACTGGACCGCCAGGGAAGTCCCTTATGTTATTATTTATAGGAAAAATGCTTTAAATACTGGCAGAGGAGCAGATTGGGGGTGATATCCAAGTTCAAATTTAGCAATACTGATTTTGAGATGTTTGAGAGCTATCCATGTGGAGAAGGCCACCAGATGGTTGGATTATACTGGTGTGTAGCTCAGCCAAAAAAATACAGCCTGGAGATATATATTGTGGGTTGCATATACACAGTAAAGAAAACCATGTCATTGGTTAGATTGCTTGGGAATGGTATTAAAATAAGGACCTAGAGAGAACTCTGAGGTATAGCAGAACTTATGGGACAAGCAGATGAGGAAAAGAAACGATTAAAAAATGAAAAGAAGGGCTTCCCTGGTGGCGCAGTGGTTGAGAGTCCGCCTGCCGGTGCAGGGGACACGGGTTCGTGCCCCCGTCCGGGAAGATCCCACATGCCGCGGAGCGGCTGGGCCCGGTGAGCCATGGCCGCTGAGCCTGCGCTCTGCAACGGGAGAAGCCACAGCAGTGAGAGGCCCGCGTACCGCAAAATAAATAGATAAATAAATAAAAAGAAGGAAGAGCACCTGGAAGAACAGGGAAAATCGACGTGTGTATATAAGACAATATAATTCTCCAGAAGGAGGGAGAGGTCAATTGCGTTATAATTTGCAGAGAGATCCATAATTATATATAAGGAGCAACAAATTTCTATGACATATATTGAAATAGATATTATTTGCGATATCGGCAAAAGTATAATTTATGGAGTGGAAGAGGAGAATCATAATTGGGGTTTGTTAAGGAACGAGTGGCACCTTGATCACTGAGCACTTGACTTCTCCCACTCTCTGCCCGATATCTCCGTGGTAGAACCCATCGCAAGTTACAGATGCTCAAAGGCCAACCAGAAAAGAACAAAGAAAATGTTGTTCCCAGATTTCTGTTTTTAAATGGACGCAGCATATTTTCATATGGTTCTTCCAAACGTTGTCATTTTCTCAATGTTCTTAAAATCTTTCAAACCTCGACAATAACCTCATAAGAATAGGATAGTCAATTGCCTAAGAGATACATTGCACTCCCTTTTCTTGCTGTTCTTGTTGTTTCTATGGTTATTATAATAATAATTCTGGTAGAGTATAATAATGGAGCGCGTTAAAAAGAAAAAACCAGAAGAGATTAAGGAGATACGGTATGAAGTGTAATGTGGTATCCTGAATTGGATCCGAGAACAGAAAAGGAGCTGAAAAGGAAAACTTACTGAAAACCAAATGTGGTCTGAACTTCGTTAATAGTAATAGTTAATAGGAAAGCATCAGTACCAAAGTTAATGTCTTGGTTCTGACAAATGCACCATGGAACAGTAAGATGTTGACATAAGAGGAGACTGGGTGAGGTGTATACAGGAACTCTTGTATCACCTTTGCAAATGTAAAATTGTTCCAAAAATACAATGCTTATTAATGATTAAATATATAACCATATATTTCAGTAAGTATATTAGAGTGATTTTACAATGAATTGCCTTAATACTTCTAAAAGGAGACTATTGTATTCATTATGTTTTGTTCACTGTGTGTAGCTCATTGAAAGTACTCAAGAAATATTTGCCAAGCCATTGAATGATAAAAGAGCTAGGTTTAGTTTTCAACATGAAAAGAGAACAACTGTATTCTCCACTCTAGCCACTAGGTGGAAGTATCGGCACATCAGTTAAAATTCGTTCATCATCCGTAGGAAAACGACCACTTGAAAACAAATGACATTTGGAAAATGTTATGATATACTGTAAGAGGAAGAATTCCTAGTACGGTGATGAAGATCAATAAAGATATGAACTGGCTGTGGACAGGAATCCAGGATTCTGAGATATACCGAAAGGAGTGGGGGGAAAAAAATCAGCCATTTATTTAAACATTTCCAGACACAGATATAAGTGCAGTTGGAGAGTGGAGGATAGCACATCTGGAGAATTAACGGACATCTATCTTTCCCCAGACATTAGCGTAGCATGCAAAGTCTGAAACTACCAAGACATGGAAGACTCAAATGGCCAGTATGACGCTGTCAGTGCTTCAATACGGGTGACAGGTCTAAGTGCCGGAGAACGATTTAGTTGCGATGCTACCACTGAAAGGACCAAACTGCGTTTATTCTTCCTGCCACTTTCTTTATCACACTTTCTGTCAATCAGGACATAAAAGCATTTTCTAACATCAGCCAAGGCAATGTGTAACTCAGAAGGCAAATTCTAAAACCAAAAAGGAATTAGAATGAATTTCTGTGTTTCAAAAACAGCTTGCTTTGTAGTTTCCGATTCATCAATTTCATTTATTGGTTTGAGTCATCAGACATTTGTTATATTTTGGGTACTATGCCAGTCAAATTCTCTGCTTTCTGTATAAACTCTCTCAATAAAGATTGATACAGAGAGGAGAGGAATCCAGAATTTTTCCAGAAAGATTATATTAGACTTACACAAAGTGAGATCTAGTGATTCAGCCATAATTTGACAAATATTTATTGACTCACTGCCGTATACCCCATGCCTTAGAGGCTGGCACACTGAGATACACAAATAATGATTCTCTCTGGTCCATTTTCTGAGTTATCCGTTTCTGAGTTTCAAGTTAAAAGATGCCAGAGGTCTGGGACATTATTCCTGTCCCAATTGTCAGGAAAACTCCTACACCAGGAAAGGCGTAATTGTCAATACTCACTCTTTGTAAACAGAGAAAAACTACCAGCAATATTTGAGAAAGAAGCATCTTGACACTGAAACTTTTACTGCTGACGAATTATTAACATGCAACACGATGTGTTCCTAACAATAGGGGCTACTTGTTTTTATTTATTTGTACTCAATATTCTCTGCCATTAAAATTTAGACAATGTTTGAGCAATGTTTTCGCTGCTGACTGCCAACCACATCCATGGCAATGCTACAAATCTCAAAAAGATTCATTTGGCTTTCTCCTTTGTGATCTCCAATTACCACATTCCCTTATATACTTTCCTTTTCTTTATGTCCATATCCACCTATTTAATCTTAATCCAGGATATTTGGAGCAAAAATTCCAATAAGTGGCATTTCCAAGGCTTCTGCTTAATAGATCAAGACCTGAGGCTTGGGTGTGTAGTTAAAAAGCATTGGGTTGGCCATAAAGTTCGTTCAGGTTTTTCCGTAGGATCTTATGGAATATTTTACCAGTAATATAGACCACTCTGGGGATCAGTCCTTCCTGCTCAGGGGGAAATCGCCTCTGCTTATCAATTTCCCTGTAAAAATTAATCAACACATACAGTTTTAAGCAAATTCCCTGCCAACTTGTTGGACACTTGCAAGACAGCATCTTTGGTTAGACACCCGGATAAATGACTGGTGGATACTTATGAACCAGAAAGACAAAGAACAATAGGGCCGTTGGAAAATTTCAGCCAGGTACAGCTCTCTGGGTCGGAGGCAGTGTAGCGGAGTTCTGTGGATCCACCACCTGAGTGAGGGAGAAGAGGGACAACCTCACTGACCTCATCAGCAGGAAAGAAGTAGATGCGGGAGTGTGGGTAGCAGCACCGTGGCGGCGTGATTCCTCAACGTAACGCAGATTCCTCCTGTTCTTTTGCACATAGTTTACAGATAAAAGGAAGAAAGCATACATCTAGATTGCTTTTGTTGCTGTTCTGGTTTTGTTTTGCTTCTCTTTATACAACAAAAAATTTTAGATGCTTGATGATATGCTTCAAGGCTTGTATAAAAAATATATGGGAGGGCTTCCCTGGCGGCGCAGTGGTTGAGAGTCCGCCTGCCGATGCAGGGGACACGGGTTCGTGCCCTGGTCCGGGAAGATCCCACATGCCGCGGAGCGGCTGAGCCCGTCAGCCATGGCCGCTGAGCCTGCGCGTCCGGAGCCTGTGCTCCGCAATGGGAGAGGCCACAACAGTAAGAGGCCTGCGTACCGAGAAAAAAAAAAAAAAAAAAAAAAAAAAAAAAAATATATATATATATATATATATATATATATATATATATATAGGAAAATAACATTTCATTCTGTCATTTATATTTAGAAAGGCATCCAGTTTGTTTGGAGATAGGCAGAGTACTCCAATAAATTAAAATTTCACTTTTTTACTAGTTTTATTTATTTTTTTGATGTTGTGTGTCTAGAATTACAGAGTCTCTTTCCCCTCCAAAATCATATTTTTTTTTTGAAGAAAAGAAAAGGAAAAAGGTGGAAATGGAATTGCTTTATTTATTTTTTAAGGAGCATTTCTCGATTACTCTCTTTTCAGTTCTGTATATATGCTATTAAAAAAAAAAAACTAAACTAAAGCTAATGGATTTCTGGAATGACAACAATCCCCCCCAAATTAATGATTTTCTGAAAAACTAACAGAGCTCATGATTTCAACTATTAACTACCCCATCATTGTAATGCACGTTTGTCCCATCCTCATATATTGATTTTTAAGTGCAACTCATTGTGCTGAATCGTCGTCTAAGATTCTTTGAGAGTCTGCTCTTCAACTTTTTTCTCCTAGAGAGAAGATAAGTTTTTAGATGAGAAACCATCTGAACTGTCACAGAGCGCAACAAAATCTGTGCCAAGTCAATTGTTATTGGAGGTATCTCACCCAGAAGTTTCTGTTCGGTACGGGTATGTGTTCGGAGGCCTCGCTACGGAGCACAGACTTTTCTTTTGCCGGGACATAGTTTATAGCTGATGGGGAAGGAGTAAGCAAAGGAGAAATGATGATGAATGTGTGCTCGTTGCCACAGAAACCTCTTTCCAAAGGGCTGACACTAACAGAAACAAAGGCCAGTTGAAAAGGCTGTGGACTTCACCCTGGACCAGGTGAGCTTGCAGAATCCCCACCTCCCCTGGCCGTGCATACAGAAGGCCGGGCCATCCCTGAATTCACAGCCAGGGTGGTCGTCTGTGTGCAGAACTGAAAGCAAACAAGGGCAAGCTGTAGCCAGATGTGAGGGCTTTCAGGTTCACTGACGATTCCTGGGGTCCTTGGAGTCAAAGCGGCTCACGCACGTTCCTGTTTTTCACCAGGAAACACGGAGACTGGAGCCCGAAGGAATCTGATCAGCCCCCGGTCCCCAAGACGGTCTTTTTAAGTCGCAAAAGATACCAGGCTCGCTCTTCTCCAAGACTCCTAAGAAAATGCAAATGCCTTCCATACATCAGCATCTGTTGCTGGATCTCAGATTACCGTAGTGAAGCTGATAAATCAATGACTCCACCTTATGGCCTAAGATCCAGTAATACATTTCCCATGAGATTATTTCTAGGCCTTTATCCGGACATGAATTTCTGGAGATGTGGCATTAACCCTTTCTACTCAGTGGAGAGAAGTTTTCTTATTACATCTTTAGAAAAGTGGAAAGAAAATTCTTCTTTTCCGAAGCATCTAATTTGATCTCCTCCTCTTCTCCACATATCCACCTCCAAAATCAATACTTTTATCCGTTCTCCAAATTTCTGACCTGTTCTTTTGTTTTGACTTTCTTTCTCGCTACCCTCAAATCTCACCTGATAAGCAAAACCCAGGTATTTTAGAAAGCACATTCATGAACGTGGTTGGTTTTGTCATGTTAAATCAACCTTGTATATGGATTGAGGCAGAAAGATGTCATGTCTTTCCTTGCATATGAATTTAGGGGAGACGTGCGATTCAGTTCTCTTAGTTTCAGAGACTTCAGCCTAACACTGGTTCAGGGGTCAAGAGTCACTTGCCTCTTCTGCCTTCCTTTGCTTTTTTGTTTGTTTGGTTTTAAATTTGCCTGAATAACTCCATCTCTATGTCCTCGTGTCTAAAATTACATCCCAGGTTGGGTGAAATTAAAAAGTGTAATGTAACAGCGAATTGATTTTTACAAGTAGTTCACTTTCCAAGTGGGCATGGATCTTACCTTTGAGCCTTGAAAACTTTATCGATGTTCTCTATGTCCTGGTCAAAATGAAACCAAATTTCATTTTACCTCTTTGAGAGTCTGTTTACTAAAGTCACTAAATCACCGTGTTTCTGACCTCAGCTTGAAGTTCAAACCCTTTTTCACAGCCATTAACTTTTTCCGCATCCCACCAAGCAGATGTGCTCTCTGTGGCTTAATCTCTTCCATACTGGATCGTCGAGCAGGCTTCCATCTGATGGCGGCTTTGCTGCAGTATGAAGACCTCATCCATTAAATCCAGTTTGCTCTTCCCCCACAGGAAAGTCTTAAGTTTGCTCAGTAATTAAAATAAGAGATACCAGGACTGGAATGGTGAATCAACAGGAGTATCCTTTTGAGTAAGTCTCATGCATACCCCTCCATCCCATATTTCTTCATGCACTTGTTAAATTCACGTGGAGGTCAAATTCACATATTAGAGTCACAAACGGTCAATGGTATCAAATGTTTTTTTTTTTTTTTTTTTTATGCGTTACGCGGGCCTCTCACTGCTGTGGCCTCTCCCGTTGCGGAGCACAGGCTCCGGACGCGCAGGCTCAGCGGCCATGGCTCACGGGCCCAGCCGCTCCGCGGCACGTGGGATCCTCCCGGACCGGGGCACGAACCCGTGTCCCCTGCATCGGCAGGCGGACTCCCAACCGCTGCGCCACCAGGGAAGCCCTCAAATGTTTTTTAAGTAGCACAAATCTTCACCGTTCTGAATCATTGCACTGTGTCAACGGCTATGCTTTGCAAATATAAAATGGAAGGAGCAAAGTAAAGCAATAAACTAAGAAGTTGGAGGCGTAAGCTAACTGCTTTTTGCCTTACAGAGGCAAGTGGCCTTTAGTTGTTCTGACTGGCAATCGCGATTCACATCTTTTTAAAAGTAATATTAAAGGCTAACATGTATATTGCTTATTGCCCAGACCCCAAGTGCTAAGATATTCATCGACCTTGCCTGAATTGCTTCTCACAAACATTATGAGAGGCAAGAATTATTTTCCCATTCACCATATGAGCAAATGGAAGGACAGATGTCTTAGGAAAATAAATTAGCCTCCTCTTCTATGCTGTTGGATCCCTATATTATATTTCTTAGTCTTTGTGCTGATATGGAGGTACAGAATATCTATTTTGTATATTTTTTGGGAAAATAAAACCTTACTTTAACCTTGATTCTTTTAGGTCAAAAATGCTTTCTTTCAGTCAGACTCTTAATGGTTTCGTTATCCCCATACAAAGGGTTGCTCCATTTGTCCTGAGAGTCTAAAAATGGACTGCTTATAACTTCTCTGACTCCTTCCCTCAACACTGTAATATGTAAAGAAATATATGAAAAATGTGTGAATATGCAGATGACTTTTGGAACTGCCTTGGCTCTGTTGTTCTTTAGAAAAAAACCCATAATTGTTATTGATTCTCAGCTGATCATTCAGAAATTAAATTCCTCCAAATTAATCCTCTTTCTTATTGGAGGTTCCAGCTGCCATCCGATTGAATTTTCCTGTTGTTTACTTGTCCCAAAGTCTCTGTAAAAGATTTTATTTCTCTAGGCAACCAGCTGGTTTTTCACATAGATAAGGTCAATTAATTTGACCTTTGTTTCAATATGAAACGCATAATAAAAGCTGGTGCCCCGTAGACCGGATGTGGCCTTTCAAAAAAGCTACTTGCCAGGACAGGGAACAATAATTTATGACCTCATAAACCCCAGTTGCAGTGCTCGTTGCTGAGCGTGGCAATGACAAGGGGCCTGTGTGTCTTTATTTATTTATTTTTATTCTATGCAACAGAGAGATGGGGAAACGAACCAAGCACCTGCAGTCTTGAAGGAGGGGAAATAGCAGAGGCCCAAAATAGGACTGTTTGTTTCCTTAAGGATCCAAGGACACTATCTGAATTTGCATTTTTCTGCAGCTTGTTTTCTCCTGACAAAAATTCCTGAAGATAGGCTCAGAGAGTTTACTGTTGACTTTTTTTTTAAAAAAAACATCTTTATTACTATTAACTTCTGACTGTAATATCTCATTATCAAAACATAGTTCATAACTCAGGTTTTGAGAGCTGTGTAAACTCATTATGAAGCAAAGTCTAAGACAGAACATTTAAGTTGATATTTACAATCGAGAACAAAGTGATCAGTGCTTGCAGTTTGATGGATGGATCTCTCTAAGAATCCAATTTCAACAAGCTTAGGAGGACGTGAACGTTCCCATTTTAGTCTTTCTGTAACTGTGTCAGCCGCTATTCTGTATGCGTTAGCATCCTTCCTATGGGATATGTCGAGAGCGTTTGTTACTTCACGGGAGTCTGTTATAACTAGCATCTATGCCTATTTTTATTCTATGTTTTAAACAACCCTTGTTGCACCCCTTTTACCTAAATATGTGATCACATCTCTGATTAAGTCCTAGAAATAGGCTAAGTCAAGGCATAAGTCATTTTAAATCTATCAATTAACGATTTTCGCATTGTGATTCATTACCTGCAGCCACCAAATATTTAGGGATCCATTATTATTTTTTTTTTTAATTTTAATTTATTTTTATTTTTTGGCCGCATGGGGTCTTCCTTGTGGCGCGCGGGTTTCTCTCTAGGTGTGGCATGCGGGTTTTTCTCTATTTGTGGTCTGTGGACTCTGTAGTTGCGGCCGCATGAGCTCAGTAGTTGTGGTGCACAGGCTCAGTAGTTGTGGCTCGCGGGCTCTAGAGCGCAGGCTCAGTAGTTGTGGTGCGCGGGCTTAGTTGCTCCACAGCACGTGGGATCTTAGTTCCCCCACCAGGGCTCGAACCCGTGTCCCCTGTATTGGAAGGCGGATTCTTTACCACTGGACCACCGGGGAAGTCCCGGGATCCATACTTTTAACTGTTCTTTTGAAATAAGCCCTTTTGTGTACCTTGAATTTGGGGTAAAGGATACTGTAACAAAACATTCTCTCCTCAAGATGTGTACTTATTCCTAAAAAAAAAAAAAATCTTTTCTCGGCTCTGGGGGTGCACTTCTTGGAAGCAGTTTTACAGATGTGGAGATGCAATTTTTGGGAACCCAGTGGTCATTTTGGATGAAGAGCACTTTCTAAGTAACAATGCAATAGGATGAGTGATGGGGTGTAGTGGAGGCGTTTACAATCTACAAGGCACCAGGGCCTTTTGGGTGGGAGAAAAGAAATACAGCCATTGGGGGAAGGGTAGCTTTAGAAAGAGCGTGGAAAGGAAAATGAAGTGGTGCTGAAAACAAGCAAACCTATTTCAAAATTTTTGCACGGTGATTCTCATGGACTTCTGGGGAGAACATAAATTAGGACCACCTTTGCTCAAGAGCCATTGGCCATACCCATCAGAAGGCTTAAATAGCAGATATCCTGTCCCAGCAAGTATAATTTGAAGCATTTATCCTAAGAAAAGCATCATAGATATCGCAAACAACTATTTTAGCGGAAAATAACTTATACACATAAAAATGTATTTATATTTTCCAGAGTTTTTCATATACAGATAGACAAATAATTGGTACCATGCATTTTGTTTGCAACCAGCTTTCAAATTTTTTCACCCACATACTAATAAATGGTGATCCCTGGTCTATGATTTTATGTGATGCTAAATTTTCTTCTTTTTCAAAATTTCAAACACAAAAACTTGTTCTGTTTCTAAAAGTCATCAACAAACGCTATTTTGCAGTATCTAGAATGGTTCAGTATTTCATCATTAAAGAGGAAGAAATCATCTTTTCCATATTTCTTCATACAGGGTTCCCCATGGCCCCTTGCCACCAAGACCTGGATCTAGGGTTAATGTCGCTAGTACTATAGTCCGAATACATCACTAGTTAAATAGACTTGTTGACTGTCTTAAGAACCTAACCGCAATTTATATCATTGTTTCCGTGGGGAAAACCATGTTCCAAGATTCAAACAGCTGACATAAAAACAAATCCAAAACAGCTTGTTTGTACCTTGAAGATTGTCTATATTTTTTTGTTTTAAGTTTTACTACTGAAAACTAGCTGTTACCCTGAAGTGAGAATGCAATATACCCGCAGCCAGAAATTGTGGTCTCGACTGTTTTTGACCTCTAGTTAAGAAAGGCTTTTTCTGGATCTTTGTCCTTTGTACAGCATTCTTTCTATGGGGGTTTCTTTATTAATTTACTTTTAAGGTTGTCAGTCACAACCACAAATTTACTGATGTAGGTTTGAACTATGCCCGATGGAAATCAGGGAAATCGTATTTAAGACTACTAAATTATCTTTCTCATGACTTTCTTTGTTGGATTTCAGGAAAACCTCAGAATAGCTGTCTCTCTCCAAAACTCCTATTATATTGATCTCCAGAGATCTAGCTAGCTCAAAATAAAAGACTGCTTGAATAGATCCTGTTGCAGCAAAAACCCACCAAAATATTGTCAAATGTGTTCCAGCCATAAAACTCAGGTAATAAGCTGAGTTTCTAGCTGTCTGTGTCCAGACTTCCCTCTCTGATTCTCAACAATAGTTGGGGCAGGTCGAGAAGAAGAGGTTAAGATACATGGTGCTGAAGAGAGAGAATGAAGCTCATAAAAGCTTTGTGAGTTTCAGGAACATGAGACTGTCGGTTGCATGCAGCAAAATTCTCACGACCCCAAAGCTGAACTTTGTAAATAGGCTTGGCATCAAACTCTTGCCTGGAGAAAATAAAGAGGAAAAGAAAGGGGGGGGGGGGAAAAAAGACCCTTGCCCTGCTCTGATACACACACAAATGCACACACATATGACGTGCATGCACTGCTTCACTTGATAAGGACGTGTGTAACTGGCCTTTTGCACGATGAATTACAGAACCTCTTGCTACTGACCACAGGATGAAAGCAGTGTTCTTCCTCTGAATTGTGCTTCTCAACAGGGCTTTTAATATCCTGACTAGACTGTATTAGGTTGAATGATGGAACTTTTTGTATTGGTGAACCATCTCCAGTTCTGTTTCTTGGAGAGGCTATTTCTAATGTCAGCGCTAGAAACTCCCTAATGTACGAGGAAGAAATCAAACGTATGATGAAAATCATGGGCTTATGTATTGGTTGATTGGAGCCTCAGTTCAACTAACTTACTCCTTTGAAATCTAATTTATTCTGTTTGTTTTGTTTTGGGTTTCTTTCCCTTAAAACTGTCAAAATAGTAGTATGTGCCTCTTTCAATTATTGTGAGCATTGAAAGACGTGCGCGCCAAGTGACCACACACATTTGGAAAGCTTAGCTCAATACCCGGCTCCCAGTAAGTATACAAGCTCCATGATGTATAGGTCTAATAATTATCGTTGTTGTTATTATTATTATTAAGAGGGTATTGCTAATTGAAGTCATAGACCTGGTAAGGATGAATCTCTAGGTATAGAAATCTAAAGCTGAGCTATTTCTATTTTTGTAAAATAGAAATATTTTAAAGGGGGCTCTTTTTTTAACTTTTATTTTATTTGTAAATTTATTATTTTACTTTTAAATTTATTTTAAAAACTTTTAAATTTTTATTGGAGTCTAGTTGATTTACAATGTTGTGTTAGTTTCTGCTGTACGGCAAAGTGAATCAGTTATACATATACATAGATCAACTCTTTTTTTAGCGTCTTTCCCCATATTTTTAAGGCACACCTGCCCTCATCTATTCCATAGTTAGAGATTTTAACCTATGACTTTGTTTATTACAAGAATGTAAGTTTTCATGAAATGGTTTGGGACTCATTTTCAACTATGATTGTTATGACGTCTTCCATAGTTTTTATCATACTGCACTTAAACGCATTTTACTGCTGGTCAGCAAACTGCATGGTACAATGGTGATGGCAGCCAATGCAGACGAGTAGCTGAGAAATTCAACACAGGAATATGAGTCAGTATCTCTTTGACAGTTTATGTGAAGGGTCTCATGTACTTTAAATATCAATTGAAATATTTCTGTTTCATGATGAATGTGTCTTTCTGTTTTTCATAAGTGAAGTGGTTAAATCCCACCGGTAAACAGCTTGGAAATATCCATTTAATACAATTAATATGCCATAGCCAGTAACACAGTTGTTAATAATACAGTCTCTTCGGTTAGTATTCTATAGTCCCTTGACATTTATTAAGGTTATTTTCAATAATTTCAAGGTAATAGATTCAAACCTCAATCAGCCTCTTACTTTCTCAGATAAGTCAATAAACCTCTTAGCCTACCATTTTCTTGTATTTTCTATACTGCAAAATGGCTCTCTTCTTGTCTTCGTCTTTTTCAATACTGATTTATAGTACATGTTGCTTAGTGCTTTCTCTCCTCTCTTGGGACTTACTTCTAGTCTTTGCTTTTCTTGACTTGATTTTGTTTCAGCCATCTAAATGCCTCTTAAAATGTTCCGTGAAGTAGACTCATCTCATGTTAGATTTTCAAAATTAGGCCACAAGATTCATGTGCCCATTTTTTCCCATGGCCTGTCATTTGACCATCAGAAAACTGTCCCTTACACCCCAGCCCAACTTTGACCTTGTGACAAGATATTGTTCTGTCTTTCTGTCCACATGGCTCTGCTAATTCCTTACCAAGTTTCTGTATGGTAGACTTCTGCGTTGCTGGTTTCCAGAATCATGCCTAATAAAAGTATGCAAATATGCATATTTACCTCCCCTGTTTTTTCTCATCACGTGTATTTGCCATTCAGTAGGTAACAATTTTTCCACTTCTCTGGTGTAAAGCCATTGTCTCCTCTGTTTCATTTCATCCCAAATTCTCAAGGACATTTATTCACTTCAGGTTTGTAAGAATTTTCTACTAGAATTTATTGCTCTTTTTATTTTCATATTATTGTATTTTTATCTACTGGTTTCTCGTTTCTCTTTAAATACAAACAAACAAGCATAATAGGTGGTTATTGAATAAATGAATGAGCATTGGTGGCTTCCACCAGTCACCTTGTTACAGAAATCAATTAAAGAGTGTGACATGGTTAAGAAATTTTAAGAGGAATTCTTTGGTTTTAAATTTTATTGAAGTATGGTTGATTTACACTGTTGTGTTAATTTGTGCTATATAGCACAGTGACTCAGTTATACATATATATATCCTTTTTCATATTCTTTTCCATATGATTTATCACAGGATATTGACTATAGTTCCCTGTACTATACAGTAGGACCTTGTTGTTTATCCATCCTGTATATAATAGTTTGCATCTGCTAATCCCAAACTCCCAATCCTCCTCTCCCCCACCCCCTTCCTTCTTGGCAACCACAAGTCTGTTCTATGTCTGTGAGTCTGTTTCTGTCTCATAGATAAGTTCATTTGTGTCTTATTTTAGATTCCACATATAAGTGATATATGGTATTTGTCTTTCCATGTTTGACTTACTTCACTTAGTGTGATAATCTCTAGTTACATCCATGTTGCTGCAGATGGCATTATTTCATTCTTTTTTATGGCTGAGTAATATTCCAGTGTGTATATTTCTTTATACTACCTCTTCTTTATCCATTCATCTGTCAATGGACGTTTAGGTGGTTTCCATGTCTTGGCTATTGTAAATAGTGCTGCTATGAATATAGGGGTACATGTATCTTTTCGAATTATAGTTTTGTCTGGATATATGCCCAGGATTGGGATTGCTGGATCACGTGGCAACTCTATTTTTAACTTTTCGAGGAACCTCCATGCTGTTCTCCATAGTGGCTGCACCAATTTACATTCCCACCAACAGTGCAGGAGGGTTCCCTTTTCTCCACACCATCTCCAGCATTTATTATTGTATGAGCATCCTTTTGCAGACACAAATACAAAGAGTTTACTCATAAGTTTTCAATACTAAACCTGCTCATAAACACTCAGCAAACTCTTTGTAAAGATTGGAAGTTTTGCTTATTTGTTTCTTTTACTACTGGTAAGCTCTTTCATTTCACCACAATTACTTTTTAATTTATATTTGTTCATTTAAATATCTGACCACTTATTAGCCATAGAAGCAACTGTCCTTGGATGAACATTAATTTAAAGTTTGATGCTACATTTCCATCCATTTTTGTCCATGAATTGTCCACCCACAGTAAACAAGTATAAAAAGAGATAAAATATATGAGCCAACTCTTTCCAAGCATTGGACAACAGGTAGTTCAGGGCTATGATCCTTAAGGGAAGGTAAACACATTCCCTGGTTTTCTTCTTGGGGACTGTTTAGACTTATGGCAGAGCAAGTTGGAGCCCAAATAAAGAATAAATATCTCTGAGCTGATGAGGTAGGAATACAAATTCCATGCTGCTGAAGCAACGGGAATTTGCAGAACAGAATCCAGAAACTAGGAAGTTGCATAGAGAGGAGGACTCAGAAGTTTGCCGGAGAATTTGCCACGAGTTCTTGGCTGAGAGAAATTGTGTACGCACAGGGTGAGCAAATATGAGGTACAGCAGAAATTGTTTCCTGTAGAGATTAAAGAGAAACGGTGATACCAAAGGCCTTTCAATGATGGAAAGCAGCATTCTGGTCTAGCATAAGTGGAGAAACCTCTATTAGAAACTCATGCTTTCAGGTGAGACCCCAGAAAAGCCACAGTTTAATAATAAAGGCTACATTCTAGATAGAACAAAGACCACACCCCAGGTCTCACTTCAAAACTGAGATTATTATGTCCTGAGAAATAATAAAACTAAGCCTCACAAGAACGATAGTATCTGCCAGTAATTTAAATGTCTGTCAGGAAAACAAAAATTAACACCATTTTAAGAAAGATGGCATAATCCAGACCCCTTATAACACATCACCATGATGTGCAGATTATAATAAAAATTACTAGATGTGGTAATTAACTGATGGAATTTTTCAAGCTCAATGACTTAAAGGAAAAGCAATAATAGTGAATGCACAGATGAAAAAAATCTCAAGGCAAATTAAAAGAAGAAAATGGGGAATTTGGAACCAAAAAATCCAACACCTAAAATGAAAAACAATCACGGAGCTGCTTAAGAGTATTTGGGAGACTGACTACAAGTGGGTTAGTAAACCTAAATATAGATCAATAGAAAATGTCTATTTTAAAAATCAGAGAAAAAATTGAAAGAAAATTAACAGAGCCTCAGTGACCTGTGCAAAATTATGAAGCGGTTTCGCACACAGGTTATTGGAGTCCAATACAGGAAGGGAAGATAAAAGGGGGCAGAAAATGTGTTTAAAGAAATTTCCCACCCTTTGGGGTTAAAAAAAAAGTTGTATATCCAAGGAGTTCAATGTACAGTGTACACTGAGTAGGGTAACCACAAAAAGAACTATGTCTAGGTATATCAAAATCCTAGTCCTGAAAAGTTAAGACAATGAGAAAGTTTAGAATCTTCCAAAGCAAAACAGAGATTTCATTTGGGGATTTGGTATTATTATGTAGAAGCAACTGATTTCTCATCAGTGTGCTGGAAAACAATCAAACCACATCTTTAAAGTGATGGGAAAAAAAGTTGACCTAGAATTCTATATTCATTGAAAGTACCCTTCAAAACTGATGGAGAAATAAAGACAATTCCATTCAAACAAAGGCAGAGAGAATTAATTGTCATCAACATTTTAAAACTGTTGAAAGGATTTCTTCAGGCTGAAGGAAAATATCACTGGATAGAAACAATGACCCGGGAAATACACTGTCCTCAGAAACTCACAATCTGGTACAGCAAGGATCATCAAACGATGTCCTGGGAGCCAAATCCAGCCCCGCTGACTATTTGTGTAGTTTTGTTGGAACAGCGCCACGCCTACTCATTTGCATACTGTCTATGGCTGCTTTTGTGCTAGAATTGCAGAGTTGAGTTGTGACAGAGATCGTATCTGGCACTTTTCAGAAAAAAAAAAAAAAAGGCAAGTCTTATCATAGAGAATGAAAAGCAGAGACTATGAGAAAACATAGCATGGGCAAAGTACAATATAATATAGCACACACTTCTACAATGAGGAAACCCAGGGTTTAAAAAAAAAAAAAAAAAAGAGCTACTTGGAGATTTTCAGTGGTAAAGTGAGAGATTGAAAAAGTATGAATGTTAAGGAAAAGGCCACTGCCCAGCGTCTACACATCCACCAGGACAGAAAAATTGCAAATGGTTCTTTGATGCCATCCAGGGTTAGACTCGAGAGATGGTATAAAAAGTAAGATTCTATTGATTTTATTGGTTTTTTGAATTTACTTCAAGGCAAATTGAATTTTGAATTTATGTTTTCCCTGTCCGCACAAACTAAGTAAAGAAATGAAGCATTTGTGGGTGGTTTATCTCGCATTCAGCTTTCATAACGCTTATTTCCATAAGGCATTAATTCCTAAAATTTCTTTCACAGAGTGGAGATTTGTAGCCAAATTTGTCTGGCTATTAGACTTATAATGGCACAGGTGGGAATTCAGGGAAATAAACAGTCCCCATAAGGACCTGTTGATAAATTTGAGCTCCGACTTCTCCATCCTATAAAATCTTTTTCCTTTCTGTCTCTTTGCACATCTGTGACACTGGAGTTTGGCCCAGAGGAAGAACACACAGTTGAGATAAAGAGTTGTGTGCCAAGGATGCTGAATATTCGGATCAGATGGGATGCAGATGAACATCTGTGCTGAGAAAAGAAAGCCAAGGACGATATTCTTCAACATTGAAATAACTATACAGAATCCTACCCCTATAAAAGCCCCCTCTTTTTTGCCCTGAGTTCTTCACTGAAAGAAAGAGTGTTTCTTTCTGTCCTTCATTTCAGAGTTATGGGTCCACTCCTCCCGGCAGGTGTGTGTTTGTTTCAGCTTACCAATTCGAAGGCACAAGCACACCTCCTAGGATTTGTAGCCATATTTAAAGTGGGCTTGACGGTCCGATTTTTTGCACTGACAGGCACACAATAAAAATCATGTACTGTTACTAGTTTTCTAGGCAGAATCATTTCATCACAATTATCTTCAAATCTCCAATGTTCTGTGTGCTCAAAACCAATTGTCTTTCTTTTCATAATTAAGTTGAAGTGACAGTGGATGACAGCTGCAATTGGCTTCATTTGTGAGGCAAGCGCCCCTTTCACTGTCACCATGGAATCATGCTGGCTGTGTTTCAGAATATTTAAGCCATTGAATGTAACCAAATTTGTAGTCAGACAAGGTGCACGTTTATAGGCAAACACACATTTTGTGTGTGAGTGTGTGTGTCTGTAACATTATACACTTTTCCACCAAATTCCAATAGCTTTAGCAAGATTTGTAAAGTACACATCTTCAAAATATTTGATAGATGCAAAGGGTGTTTCCTATGAAACAGCTTTGTTCCCACGTTGGCCACAATTTTCTGTAAAAGGCTAGATAATATGTATTTTTGGCTTTGCGAGCCATATGGTCTCTGTTGCGGCTATTCAACCCTGCCCTTACAGTGTGAAAGCAGAGACAATACAGAAATGAATAGGCGTAGATCTGGTCCAATGAAACTGTATTGATAAAAACAGGCAGCAGGGAAAATCTGGTCCGTGGGCTGCTCTAAACATCATTCAACATTATTTTATTTACAGTAGAGTACACACCATTTTAATATAAGTTCTTATTCCCCTTTTGACTATTACAATTACAAAATATTACTAGAAATAGAGAATGAATGTGGTTTAAAAATAAAAGTTTGGGGGTTATTTATGATACCAATATTTACAAGGAATGTAACAAATGACCTCCTTGTAATTTATCTCAATTGATACCTGTAACAACCTCATGAGTTAGAAAGGACAGGTCTCCACTGAAGGCCCAGAAACCGTGAAAAGTTTAAGCGGCTCACCCAGTGTCAGAAATGCGAAGTGTAGAATCAGGATTTGAAACTTTCTGTTTGGGTAGCAAAGCTTTTCTTTTGGGCAGCAGGCCATTTGGGGAGCTGATTTTTGGTGATAATTTTGATTGCATAGAAGTGGTCCTAATTCAGCTCTTGATATGCGATTACTGTTAGAAGTGAAAAAGAAAGTAAATATTTTCTATATTATCAAACTAATGGAGACAGCAAGAATGAATAATTTAAGAAAAAAAATAGAAACAAGCCTCAAAGACTCATGTTTTCCTTAATAACAGTATTTCTTTGCCTGAATTGTAGAGGTAATTGCCTCAGTGATCCACTTGGCTTCTTCTTGGAGACAACAACTTAATAGTCTTTTAATGCAGGGCTCTGAAACTTCAAAAAGAGTCTAAAATGATTCACTCCTAGCCAACTGACATTAGAGCAATCTGTTATGTATGCTTTTGGCTTCTGTACAATTTAACTGTTATAACTTTTATAACATAAAAAGCTGAAAGAAGAGATAAACTACTGCATTAGGATTTTCGATACAGACATTGAGCCATCGACACAGGAAACCGTGTTTGTGGATTATGTCCATAGCTCTCCTGTCTGCCTAAGAAATAATCACCTTATAATATTACCATCTAACTTTCATTTATATTGATGGTTTTTCTCCAACAAGAGCAAAATGTTTTGGAGAAACTGTCTGAATATCTTTACCACATTGGTCTAAGATCACAGGGTTTACAATTTCCATTCTTTAATTTTTTTTTTCCTAAATGGCTCTTTTAGAGAACACTAAGTTAAACTATTTCACAGTTCTATGTGTATATAAAATCTGAGAATCTTGGCCATTTAGAAAGGCTTTGGTGGTACTAAAACTACTTAAATAGTAAGATTAAAGCTCTTCGTTAATATAAAGTTAGGTGAAAATGACCTGTATGGGAAATTGTAGGCAGCTGGGGGCACAGTTCTTCACACTGCAGAGATGGCATCGCTGAAGTGTAAAATGGAAAAGCAGTCTGACAGATGAAGTCATCTGTTTTCCTCTGCAAACCAGTGTCCAGGGTGAGAAGTGGAGCTGAGGGAAGGGTAGGATCTCAGAGTGACCATCTTTCCTCAAATATCCAGTTTGAGGCAAAATCACTATCTTCTCAGATGTAAAGGAAGTAATATTATTCAAGGAAGCAATCTTCATTTCTTAACCTATTTAAGAATAGATGATAGTTCCTTAATTTGAATCACTGGCATTCCCATCTATTGGGATTTATAAAAGTGGCTAGGATGAAATGGTTGCCTTATCTTAAAAGGGTGTGTATTATGTTTTGCACCATTTTATTTCTATCAAAAGTTAATGGAAATAGTGCCTGGAAAGCAGTGCCATTCAAATTTTATCTGCCTTCATTTATCTCTAATCAGCAAGATACCAAAAATAATTACACAGTATCGTCACTTCAGAGCCCGGTTTTTTAAAAAGGACCTCTGAGCCTCTCTAAATTATTTTTAAAAAGTGCAGTCTCTAGCTAGGCTAGCCAGTACTAGATTAAGTCAGTGCTGGCAAGCACCATAAAATCATCACGTGTAAAAATCAACACAGGTTCCAACAGTGATGGGTATGGCGTGGGGCGTTATATACTCGGGCCAATACAGGGGGACACAGTGTGAGTTGAGAAAGTCCTTTAACAAAGGGCTGTCAGATATGATTTACTGAGCTGGCCTCTGTTGGGCAAGCCTCACTGAACACTCTGAATTCAAGCTTTCTACACTGGCAGACTTTTCCATAACCCTACAAAGATGTAGAATTATAGGCAGTTCATAAAAGTGATGTCTTTTGTTAAATCCTAACAGGGTCTCTCAAGAGGGGGGACAAAACCAATGAAGTGCAGAATATAATATGAAATCAATGTCCTTTCTCACACAGTCCTGAGAATAAGAAAGGATTCTTGTTTCCCTGGGACTGCTAAAAATCCGAATGTCTTCCGGGTGGTTGGAGGAGAAGATCAAGAGAATGTAAGAATATTTTTAGCTTAATTATTTTAGGCATTTCATTTTGAAGCAGATTTAGTGTGTGTTTCATCTGTTTAAAGGATCACAGAAGCCTGAGTAAGATCATTTTTCCAGATACAGGGGGAAGTAGTTTGAGAGAGGGGTTATGCTTAATGAGATCCACTTTCAAAAAAAAATTATATTAGTGGCTGAAGAAAAGGACCAACTCTAACCACTTAGAGTAATTTCGGAACACAATGATGTAAGGACTGTGTTGGGTGAATCTGTTTCACAGCAGAGATGGGTGGTGAACACTTTTAACTGAACTTAATTGTTTATAAACCATGGTACGTCTGACTATGTGGCTTTATTTCACATACAGCTGTAACTCTGGTGATGTTAGAAAACATAGATAACATTAAAAATCTGATTATTCTCATTAAGAGAATATATTACACAGACAAGGAAGAATTACTTGTTCAGAGACTGCTATATCTTATTTTGCTATATGATAGGGAACATTTGACTTTAACTGTATACTCTAGATCTCTCTATAACGTTATGTCCAGCCCTGCAACTCCAAATAGATATTCCTCTATGTTTCTTCTAGAAATTTTCTTTACAAGTTGCAAATTAGCTTGCACCAGCCCCTTTGAGCTTATTTGTGACGTTAGATTTTTTTTCAGTTTTTTTTAATATGACAGTTCATTCAATAGTATAGGTAATATCTATTTTTACCTATGCTGCAGACGGATAATTCTTAAAATTATGAAACAGAGTACCTGAGCATCAGAGTATCGCTTTGAGCCCTCCAAGAAACAGACATCAAGATGGAACTAGATAAGAAAAAAAATTATTGGAGAAATACCTTTGAAGGATAAAATGGAGAGAGGCTAGGAGTAAGCAGATACAGGTCTGACACCTATGAAAGGAGAGAGGGGAGGGGGAAGTTAGGGTAAGGAGAGCCTCAGACCGCAGTGCAACTTGGGGACAGTGTCAGCCACGCTGATGGGGGCTTCAGAAGGCAGATAACCTGTAAGAAGAGTCCTGCGTTCAACGGGAATGGCTGAGCTCTGATCCCTGGGCTGTGCTGAGCCATTGTCCGTGATAAGCCCAAAAAGAGTGTGGCCCGTATCCCCACGGTGTGGCAGCGAGGCTACCAGCCACCTAGATGCCTCTGAATAGGCTCTCTCGAAGGACAGTCTGAGCCTTATACTCTTATGGTTGCCACAACCTAGAAATCTCCTTTGTGGAATATTGTGGCATATTGCTATGGTCAACCTGAGGAAGAATTAACACATGTAATCATACTGCAAGTGTGATTCCAACACATTTGATTCTCACAGAGATAAGATAGGTATATATGATGCGAGACATATTCATAAAAAAATCTAAAATTGAAATAATTTCATCCATTGATTGTTTTTCTTAACACGGGGAAAGAATGTTAAATTCAGCTTGACCAGCAAGGATCCTTGCTGATCTCCAAGCAGGTCAGAGTTCAGCGGGGTCACACTTTCGTAAATACTTAGCATAGGTTACAAGTGTCATTTTTCTTAAAAGTATCATTGAAAAAAATTACATTCATGATTTTTAAAAAATGGTATGTATTATGTGCCAATGGTGCCCTGCTGGTGTGCTCTTCAGGGGGAGTAACCCAGAACAAAAGTACAAAGAGATGTGTCTTCACCATCTCTTTATTCCTCTTCGACATGCTAATATTCTTTTAGTCGTCCCAGTTTCCCAGAGTTGCTTTTCATTTTGTGCTGCTTCCAATTGCTAAGGGTTCACTAGAGCAACAAGTATCAATAAGACTTCCTCCAAATGTTTCCCCCTCTTCCAGATTCTACAATCCCATCTTACGTTTCATTTATTAAGAGCCTCCTTTTCTTCTAAGACCCAGATGAATGTGTTGAAAACATAAGGTGCAGTAGGTAGACCCAAAAGCAAAGAGCTCTCCAGCTTACCTCCAAGATTAGGACTTTATGACATGGGTGCGTGAAAAGACAGGAGGGTATCATGTACTCTGGGTGCCAGCACTTCCAAGCCCAGGATGTATCTGGTGCTTCATGGAGAACCAGACCCAGAGCGCAGATTTTATGTAGAGTATTATCTGAGGCCAGGGAGGTTCCCCTCCTGGGTATACCTCTCAGCCTCACTTCTCAGAGGAGAGACTTTGTTCAGGTCAGTTTGTCCAATGCCAGGCAGAGTTTTGGACTGAGTCACTGCAGGGGTGGTTGTCCACACACCCCACATCTCCATCGTGAGCGTGATTTGTGCATCATCCCCTGGACCCGTCAGTGGCAGCTGTGTCAGCAGGGTTATTTGCTCATTGCACTCATGGCATGAGTCAGAGCTGCTTTGTACATAAAGAACCTCTTGGGGCTGCTTTCCTCAGAAGAGGGCAATTCGAATTTTATGAACTCTCCAGTACAAGTGCTAATGTTGATAAAACCTAACTCTGTCACTCCTTGTGCTTAACTGCATTTAACCATTGTTTCAATGCCTGTGACTCAAAGAGCTAGGCTTGCATTCCCGCCACGGAGCTCTCCTTTGCCTCCAACCATGCTGCTGCGTGTTCCTCTTCTGCAAAGGTCCAGACTCGCTCATCAACCACTGGCTACGTGCCCTGGACTAATCATTGCCCTTTTTTTGTAACCTAAATGAACTTCATCATCTCATCTTGTCATGGATTTTAACTTCTGTTTCTAGTGCATGATCATGATTTTTTAAATGACAACCTGGCTCTCAATTCAGGTTACTGTGTGATTACTGAGGATACCACATTCTTTGCAGCTCCTATGTGGCTCAGAACCGCGAACCAGTGAGGGTGTAAGGCTGTGTCTGCCAATAACAGGAGCCCAATAAAGTTAATTGTTTCTCCGTTAGGCACTTTGCTAGTGCCCTGAACACATGGAACCGATTATCTGGCACTGCAATGTTGTTAAATAAAATGTGCAAAAAAGAAAATACAATTACTACTAAAGTAAAAACATACCACCAGGGGTTATTAAAAAAAAGCAAGATGTTTTACATTTTGAGGATGTTTCGCTGCTACATGTGTGTGTTTGGTGAAAAACAATTCACTGCAAGACACTGCAGGGCCAGCATTAAACTTTTCTTTCCATTATCTTCCAGTTGCTTAAAATCAATGGAAGCAGACTTTTTCATTCTGAAGGAAACATTTTTTTTTAAATTAAAGGCATATTTTTTGCAACATTGGAATAAGAACTACTCACTTAAAACATTCATCTTATACGATAAGTAGGATGATTCTTTCATTTAAGAACCTGTTTACTTCTGTCAGTTCTCTGGGCAGGTCTGAATTGCTTTTGAACTCTGCAATGCACAAATGGATAACATCACCTGAGGTAACTGCGTTCTGGTATAGACAAGAAATTACTTGGGTAGCATGGAAAAACATAACTATAATCCTGTTTAGGTTAGGCTTAAGCGAACCGTGGGGACTTAATAAATACAATGTGTTTGTAAGATGAAGAGTCATAATCAGCTTCCATTTACCTTCAAGGTTTTCCCATTTCTCACCAACAGTTTACAATAGTATTATATTGCCTAAATGGAATGCAGTAACAGTTACATTGGCCATTTTTTATTTTAAATTGTTTTTCCCATATTGCAAATAACTGTGATCATAGATATTTAGCCGATGTCCACTAGAGATTAGTAACAAAACAAGAATGTTTTGTTACGTTTGAATTTTGTATGAATGGCCTTTAAATAATCAACCTGTATACATTTCAGTAAAACACTATGTTAACCCATTCGACATTACAGACCGATTCATATATTAGGCTAAAAAACCTGAGGACCAGAAAATGTTTTTTTTAAGTTTCGGATTTTATTATCTATGTCTTCAACTAAACAAAATGGTTTTTTAAAAAGTTTCTCTAAAGTGCCCCAAATCAAGTAAAGTGCCATTAAAGCCGATCTGAATAAACCGATCTGGGACCTGGCTATCAATTGTCCTGATACAAATGTGGATATGTCTTTTTTGCTAACTGAAGACCTACAGATTAGGACTTAATGTCAATACAGTAATTGATTTTGCTTAGTTTTCTTCCTGTTATGTTGTGAAGAACTAGAATCATCAATACTGAGAGTGACTGGAATTTCCGAATAGAACATATGTCGTTCGAAATTGTCATGGTACTTTTCATTACAAGTGGGCTCTTTTTACAATCTTTCTAAATGTAACACTTTTCAACTAATTATTAGTTCCGCACTTTGGTTGCTCTGTAGCTTCCTAACATACTAAAAGAACGCTCAGGCAGACAAGAATCTTAAAATGAACAGAAACAGATCACTTTTCTCCAATGGGCAGGAACAGTGGGTTAAATCTTCGTAGATCTCTAAAGACAATCTTCTTTGAGGCAGAACTACAAAGTACTCCGGCCACATTTAACTAGAAAAGCGTTAAGCCATCCTGTTTTTTCTTTTTTTCTTTTTCATATTTTAGTGGAATTTGGTCCTCTCTTCTCCACACTCTGATCACAAATTTAATAAGGACTTGTGAGATCCGAGCTTTTTTTTTTTTTTTTTTCCCTGTACGCTTCTTTCGCTCTAGTTCTCAGGGAATATTTGATACGAGAAGGTCAGGATTGGCTAGGTCAGCAGGAAGCAAATGGCACATTTGAGAAACCGGATGAGCCTGGTCCGAATTTACCATGGAAACACGGCCTTCACGTCTCTATTAAAGCTCAGAGAGAGCATGAATGAGAAAATCAAGTGTATAGCCTTGCTGTGACTTCAAATTGTTAAATATAATATGCTTACAGCTGTATAGCGTGATTTAAATGATATAAAATACAAGGCTGTAGCATTTCCAAGAGGAAGTAATTTAGGGTAATGGCTTTAAACCGCGCCCCCCCCCCCCCCCCCCCCGACTAAAAATGCAGCTAGTTGCCAACAATTTAAAAGAGACTTTGTTACCACTGAGAGGCAAGTCCATCAATTTCAATGAGATGATGATTCACTACTGATAACCCTGATTTCTTTGAGATTTTGATGGGTAGACAAAAAAGATGATTTGGCTATTATTAATAGGCATTTGTACAAAATAGAAACAGTCATCTAAAGCATGAAGCCAGAGGCTATTTGAAAGGGGATCTGGAAGATAATTATAGGATTCCATAAATGACATAACTAGGTTTTGGCAGCTTTTTAGAAAACTTTGCAGACAGATATTGGATATTTAGTAGGTTAACTGAATCATCCAAATGACTCTTTTCATTCGTGTTACAAGTAATGTAATATAACTACCCTATATTTTATAGATTTGACATAATCAACATGATTTAATATACTTACATTCACTGTATACCCAACTTTTCTATTCATTTCGAGTACATTTAAAAGAAGTTAAATTTTGAAGTTTAATATGTAAACGTATTTTTTAAATTTAATTTTTCTTTTAGAGTATAGTTGATTTACAATGTTGTATAACATATAAACATATTATGTGACTACTACATTAAAGGGAAGAATATTTTCTCTTAAAAAGTAGAGTTAATCTTTTAGAGTTGTTCAACATTAAAATCCTTTTTATCAAGGAAAAAATGAATAAATGTTTATTTAAGGCTTATTTTCCCAAGTTGGCACCATGATTTTCAAATTTTTCACAGGGAAAAGTATATTCTACAGCCAATCTTACTTGAAATCCTAATATATGAAACAAGTATTTTATTAATATGTTTATTTAATAAATTTAATGTTTATAACTTCTGATTATTACTGAATCATTCAATGGGAGTTATGAGATCACTTTGCTTAACGGGGACATCTCTGAAATCATGACTTCCAGATGACGGTGGTAATTTTACTTATAAACCAATCTACTATCTATTCCTGTATTTTTATTTGGTTTTACAATATGCAGGACAGCTTGACTTATTAAACCAAATAATAAAGGGTAGCGAATCTAAATCACTACTCTGCAATTTCAGGAAAAGCATCACATAATAGAGATATTTTCCTATGAGATTTGGACCTCGATACGTTCAGTTTACAGCACCAATAAACATGTTGTCTCCAAAGTGCGAACATTTTGTACATAACCCATTTGCATTTGTCGCAGTGTTAAAGGCAGTTCGCGTGTAAATCATATATATTCTAAAAATGCTGACTCGTGTTTGTAGAATCACTGAAGCATCTTCTGTAAAACTGCAGGGTTCTCTGGAACACAGCATTTTCATAACCACCATGTCCTTTGGAGAAAAATATTATCAATTATAACAATGATAATGCTAATTTTGTCCTTAGCGTTTATGATGGATTTAATGAAAGCACACATGGAAATAACTTAATAAACGAAGGCATCAGAAGTTCTATTTGTGAGCAGCAGAGAAGCCCTAGTAAGAGTGAAATAACAAATAGAAGTGTATTTCTCTTACATAAACAAAATCCAGAGGTAGGTGGACCCATTCCTGCTCAAATATGGCAGCTTGTATTACTTTCCATCCAGTAAGATGGAGACAGGGGTTCAGAGGGGTACATGGCTGTTACTTTTTAAGGACACTTTCTGACATTGTCATGCTGTTCCTACTCACACCCCATTAATCAGAAATAAGTAGCATGACCGCACACAATTGCAGGGGATCTGGGAACTGCGATCTTTACCCGGCCACTCAGAATTTTTTATCCTTCCACGAGAAGAGGGAAACAGCATACTCCAAGTACTAAGAACAACTTAGTTATCTTTTGTTTTGTATTTCACCTGTTACTCTAAATCATGGCACATTTAGTTAACATTTGGGTTCTATATTTCTTATAAAACACCCCACCTCTGTCCTTTGGTTCTTCAAACCATATTTGTTATGGGTTTTCTATGGAAGTTTTAGCTGCACCCACCCCCCTTCCCCGGACCCAGAAAGATGCACGAGTTAGGCTACAAGCAATGACTATAGAAAACTTTTGATATCATTTCTTTCTTTCAAACGTCAGCCCTCACTCATTTCTGTCTTGTTTTGGTCATTCTCCAGTGTCTCCTGATAATTATTTTTTGCATTTTGTCCAGAGTTTATAGTTGTTATCTGTAGGCTGTTAGTCCCAGAGAAGCTTATCAGCCATAACTAGGAGTAAAAGCTCATGGAAGTGTTTTTCCTGATATGTGCACGTCTGGTTTCTTCCTGTCATTCAGATTCAAAACAAATGTCACCCCTTTAGGCAGAGTTTTTCTGACCTTAATTTAAAGTAGCCTTCAATCTCTCTTATAGAATAGCAGCCTGTTTTAAGACGGCACATAGCACGGCATTTTCCTTAGTTGTTTACAAGGGCTCTCCCCCACTCTTCCTTCAGACGTCTGAAGTTCAAAGGTCTGTGAATCAGTGAGACCTTCTCCGACTGTGATATATCAAAACACTCTGCTATCTTAGTACACACACATGCACACACACATCCAGAGTGAATATACGTCCCATTTTGCCTGGGATAATCTCCGACTGTTCTTCTTGTCATGACATCATGATTAATAACATTTCCTATTGCTGTCAGAGTCTTCTAGATTGGCCTGATAACTCATATAGTAAGGTTAACAATTCCTATTATACTGCTTTATTTTTCTTCATATCACTGATCACCACCTGATATATTAGAATTTCTGCCTATACATATACAGAAATATGTTTAACATATTATTTAAAATATATGTCTATATATTAAAGTATATGTCTGTCTCCCCATACTTGGATGTAATCATACGAGGGTAGGAACTTTTCTGTTTCTTTCACTGATATATACAGGACAGCTACTGGCACAAAGAAGATACTCAGTAAGGCTTGTGGAAGGGACAAATAAATACGTCAATTTCTTTTCTTTGTCTACTCTACCAGAATGTAAGTTACATGATACTGAGACTTGATATCTATATTTCTCCAATTTATCCCCTCCTCCTGGTATATAGTAGGCCTTCAATACATTAATCCATTAGTCTTACAGCATAGAGCTAACTCTCTTCTTTTTAAGTTGTTAATAATATTTGAGTGACGAGCTACGATGTCTGTATAGGCAACTTGATTGAGTTTCTTTTGCTGCTGGGTAGATCTTGTTTATCTCAGAGACCCTGAGTCTTATCCACACTCGGATTTGCATTTCCATTGTGTGGACAGAGAGAACTAAGGCAGTTTCTAAACTGCCACGGTAAGGATGGCTTTACTCAGTGTGATCAGCAGAACAATGCCCCTCTGCTCCCAAAGATGTCTACGTCTATGTCTATGTCTATGTCTATGTCCTAATCCTCGGAACCTGTGAATATGTTACCTAACATGGCAAAATGCACTTTGAAGGTGTGATTAAGTAAGATTTTGAGATGGGCAAATTATCCTGGATAATCTGGGCAGGATGCAACATAATCACAAGAGTCCTTGTAAATCAGAGAGAGGCTGGAAGGTTAGCGTGAGAGAGAGATGTAAGATGCTCTGCTTCTGGCTTTGAGGAAGAAGGAAGGGGCAGGAACCAAAGACTGTAGTCAGCCTCCAGAAACTAGAAAAGGCAAGGCAGCCCAATCTCCCCTGGAACCTCCAGAGGGGGCGCAGCCGGCTGACACCTTGGTTGCAACCTAATGAAACCCGTTTAAGACATCTGACCTCCAGAGCGGTAAGATAATAAATTGGTGTTGTTTTAAGCCACTATGTGTGTAGTAATTTGTTACAGCTGCAATGGGAAACTAATACGCTCTGTGTTAGGCTTCTTTGGTGCACTTCACTCCTGGATGGAGAAATATTCCTACTGATCTACTGGGAAGGAGGGAGTAGCTCAGCCTTGGCTCTGACCTTCTTCCAGGCCCAAATCCACGCAATAAGCGGTGGCTTTCAGGGCTCCAGCTGGGAACAAAAGCAGCAGCCATCTGCTTAGGGTTCCTGGAGGAGAGGAAGGCACTGGCCCGTGTAGCTGTCCTCCGATAACCCTAATGCTTCCTGCTCTACAGCCCCGTCATGCCCCGTTGTCTTCTCCGTGTTCACCAGGTCTGACCTTGCACCCAGCTGCTGCAGTGCCTAGAAGAAAGGAGCATCAACTCAACTTCTGATTTGGCTTTTGCATCTAAATTACACACTGAGGGGTGGGATAGGAAGGGTGGGAGGGAGATGCCAGAGGGAGGAGATATGGGGATATACGTATATGTATAGCTGATTCACTTTGTTGTACAGCGGAAATTAACACGCCATTGTAAAGCAATTATACCCCAATAGGATGTTAGAAGAAAAAAAGAAAAAGAAATTACATCCCGTGTCAAAAAGAGAAAAACAAATAATTGTATAATATCGCTTATATGTGGAATCTAGAAAAGTGGTACAGATGAACTTATTGGCAAAGCAGAAATAGAGTCACAGATGTAGAGAACAAACATGTGTTTACCAAGGGGGGAAGGGAGGGATGATTTGGGAGATTGGAATTGATATATATACACTACTATGTATAACATAGATAACTAATGAGAACCTACTGTTTAGCCCAGAGACTCTAGTCAATGATCGGTGGTGACCTAAATGAGAAGGAAATCTAAAAAAGAGGGCATATATGTATATGTGTAGCTGATTCACTTTGCTGTACAGCAGAAACTAACACGAGACTGTAAAGCAACTATACTCCAAAAAAAATTAAGAAAAAAAAGTTCTCAGTTTTTAAAATCTCTGACAGCACCGTTTATCCTTTATTCCTTTTTTATTTTTTAATTTTTTAAAATGGTGCAACCACTTTATTTATTTTTAATTAATTAATTAAGGCTGCTTTGGGTCTTCGTTTGGACTTCCCTGGTGGCGCAGTAGTTGAGAATCTGCCTGCCACTGCAGGGGACACGGGTTTGAGCCCTGGTCCGGGAAGATCCCACATGCCACGGAGCAACTAAGCCCGTGAGCCACAACTACTGAGCCTGCGCGCCACAACTACTGAAGCCTGCACACCTAGAGCCCGTGCTCCACAGCAAGAGAAGCCACCACAATGAGAAGCCCGGGCACGGCAACGAAGAATAGCCCCCGCTCGCGCCAACTATCCTTTATTCTTACTACTACCATGGAATCCCCATTTTTAAATAGTTTTATTGTCATTTCAGCGGGATTTGGGGAAGAAAATTAGGCAAATACATGTGTTCAATCTGTCAGCCTGACTTAAAAATTTGTGTTTTATACTGCTTTTTCTACACTTTCGGTTACTTTTTGCTCTACTCATCCCCATGTGTCTCTACTTGTGAAGTATTGGGAAATTATATGAGTTTTTTTTTGTTTGTAGCAGTGGTGAAAGATTCTTGGGGCAGTGCCCTCATTATCTGTCAGGCCAGGCATCTATGATTAAGAACAGGTGCAGCCAACTCCTTGCTTGACCTGTCAGTTCTGCCTGCATCAAATGAAAAGCAGGATTAAGTTTTCTGGGGGATCTTGCCCTCCCTCTCAATTCTCTTATGCTGGAGAACTTTCCAAAATATTGGCAAGGGTCTGGATTTGTGGCTGACCAATGGTCCCACATCCTGCCGTGGCCCCCGCAGACTTTGCAGCTTTGAGGGAGGAGATTTTGATGTGGTTCTACTGGAGTCCTATCCTTCATGTAATTTCAATGTAATCAGCTGCCTTACAGTCAGTGAATTATGGGTTCGTTGATCTATCTTTTATTAGTCTTCTATGATCAAGTAATTCTTTGAAATTGCTATACATGGATGGCAGCATTGCCTTATCACTAAATCAGACACTGATGCTCCCTTCTCAATTCTTTGCCTGTTCCTTTAGTTAATATACAATTGTAGGTGGGGAAGTGAAAGATGGAGTTTCAACATTTGTACCCAAATCGCCACCTCACAGAGAAGTTCACATATGTTAATATGATCAATAAGCTTACAAACTCTATTCTGTCTTTTTATAATCAGTTAGCTTAGATATCAGTTTATCCATTACGACTTCATTTTATAGTTTAATCCTCAATTGCAGTGGAGGGTGTAGGGGACTCAAGGTCTGCCTGCATGATGCTTTTGTGAGCTCTGGGATATCTTGATGATAGAAGGAAGTCTAGTCTAGTAGACAAAATATGGTTTCTCATGCTTAAGGTGAAAGACGGTAAGTGATGCTTAGATTTTGCTGTCTGCACCAGAGCCTCAGCTCCAAAATGTGCCCAAAAGGAGAAAGGGTAACCCTGAAGGAGACAGAACTCCAGAAATGTTATGTTACTTGGAGAAGGAGATACACAAGTAGTTTCACGATGCTGTCAACAGACAGGAAGGCCCAAGTTTCTGAGCTGAATTATAGGAAAGAGAATTGGTTCAGAAAGAAGGAGGTGTAGGTACCAGGCCTTATAGGCAGGGTTAGAAACGAAGAAGAATAGCTAGAAAATGACACCGGTTTATCTGACACACTATCATTTGCTTATAAAGTCAATAAACTAAAAGTAAAATTGTGAAACCACCAGCCTTATGGAAAGCATCGTTACAAATTTTATGGCTTTATTGGTAAAATATTTAATTGAAGTTTTTTAACTGGCTGGGCTCAGATATGTTTACACAAAACATGTTTTGACTTCTTTAAGCCTAGGCTAATAATGTCATCTTAATCTGGTTGGCCTTTATTATAAAAACTCAGAGTCCATTATCGTATCAATAAAAATTTTTTAAATGTATTTAGGCACTATAAATAATTATTTCTTATGAAATGACGTAGAGAGTCCCTCAATGGACAAACAGGCAACTGTTCCCAATTGTATGACTTTTTTAAATAAAGGATTCCCAGCAAACATTCGGAAGAAATCTTATGCCTTCCAGGGACAAGCAGCTGGGAAGAGGGAAGAGATTAATACAGAAAAAACTGTGGACCATCCCGGTCGGTCCTATTCTTCAGTTCCTCGATTGAAGGCATTAAGTTTTATTTTATTAACTTCTCTCCTGCCCTTCAAAAGTTGAGGGTGCTCACTCCAGGGCTTGTGTAGAACTGCCCCAGGGAACCTCAGTGCAAAGGTTTGAAATCACAGCTGGCTGTGATTAGACGGATTGTGCGAGATCAGTGCTTGATTAACTTTCAGCTGCTATTGGTTTGCCTCAGTTCCTGCAGGAGAATTAATCCGTAGGTTCAAGCAAATTTTGGATCTTAATGGATACCAGATACATTGAGCCCACCCAGACCACCAAGATCTAGCAATCCCTTTCCTCACATTTAAACTGTACAAATGAATTCATTCCTCCTTTACCCAGTGGCCAAAGTAACCCCACCTCACTGTTTTTCTCCTACGGCATTCACTTTATTATGACTCCTAGTCTAAGAAAGTATGGGTTCTTTAAGGTAAAGTGCAGGTCTTAGCTTTTGTAGTTTTAGAAGATGAATTTAATTCCTTTCAGAGGAATTTAGTTCCTTCCACTCAGAAGAGTTTGTTGGATGAATAACGATCATTCTGCTTCCTATCTCTTAATTTGCTTTCGGGGGCACATGAAACTATTCTAGCTCTATAATTAATAACCTTCGCTCTCCAGTTCTAGTGTACATACGAATTTATGCCATCCGGGTTACGGATTCTTGAAGTAGAGGTGTATACTTATGATCTTAAATCATCATTATCTTGATAACGTTGAAAGGTATTAGGTCATTAACTATTTTGACAAGAACGCATGTTTTGGGATCCTTACAACCTTTACTTTATTGATAAATTTCATAGTGAGGGGAGGGTCTTCATTTAATCCCTTCCTTGCTAACTGAATATCCTTATACTTGTGTGAATCAAGGAACTCACTCAAAAGGGAAAACTTGGCCCAAAAGTAACACACACATTTCTGTTTAAACTTCAAGAGACTTATATTTTTCTGATAGATTATTATGATAGCATTGACCAATGAGACCCACACTGTTAAGATCAGAGACATGTAAATAAAAATATTCATCAACGTAAATAAATCAAACAGAAATTTTCCTAACCAGCGTGTAACTCATTTCCTTTTGGAGAGTCTATTTGCAGGAAGTAGTAGGAAAAAAAGCTGAGAGAATCCAAAGCTTTTTGTCATGCTCATGTGTTTCTCGGAAATTGTAATGTAACTAAATCAAAGAGGTAAATTTTCAATTGGTGACTTCTCGAATTGCTATGATCAACTGGCTTTCAGATTCATATGGTCGGTTTATTCTCTTCCAACAATTTTTTTTGCCCTATACTAACATAAATTTGCAGGGCTAAATATTTCTCAGAAACCACATGAGAGTTACATGCTGCAAGCCTCATCCCGTATGTCTGAGCTTCTCCTCTCCCGATATCAGACCAATTTACTGCATGTATCTATACATCTCTATTTATATCATGCTTATTTTCTTCTCTCAGAAGACTTGCTTCAGTTCAATTGACCTATTCATTTTTCTCTATTAATGTGGTATTTATTCCACATTTTGCCCTTGCTCAAATCACCTCTCCCACCTGCCATGCCCTACCCCTTGCTACTTGCTACATCCTAAGAGATACCCCCGGCTCCAACTTAAGAACCATCTTATCCACAGGATTTTTCTTGATTTTCCCAGGGCTTATTCCCTCTTCTTCACGTCAATAGAACTTTTTGTTTGAATCACACATTCAGCACTTCATGGATTCTTGGGTTCTTATTTATTATTTTGTGAAATTATCTAGTCTTATTGTAACCTCTCGAGGCAGGTGGTATACTTCTTTAAAAAAAATCACATTTTGTTCATGCAAGTAGTATTTTTACAAATATTTGCAAAGTACGATGCTTGCGGTGCTAACAAAAGAAATAGTATAATGCCACTTACATTTTCTATGACTCAGAATAATAACTTGCAAAATCTTACAGGAAAAATATCATTTGTCCGTATCTCCAGATACTGCTGCATGGAGTTCTGGAAATGAGACGACAGATAAGTGGAGATTATATGCTTCCTGTTAGATCGCAGGTACCGTGAAAATGGTAATCATAACTGTCCTGCTTACTACTGTATTCCAGTGTATAGTGTAATACGTAGTACATAGGTGGTGGTCAGTAAATAATTTTGAATGAACCAAATGATTGAACGAGTAAGTAAGATAATCTAGATAAAACACAAGTGTAAAAGGCAACTTGCCTATCTTTCTTATGATTACTTATGATGGATAAAAACAGTGTTAGCAATAATGGAATGGCTACCAATATTCTGATACCGGGAATCATCTAGATAAATGTCCAGAGGTAATTTAACCTTGCTTTTCTCAAGAAAATGAATGTGTTAATATCCTTTAAATACATTGAGAATTAGACAAAAATGAAAATAAATCTCTGGGTATCAATGTCTTTGCAGCTTAACTTGGCTGACCTTTCACCTTTGCTAAGGGAATTAGGATTTTGAACATGTTAGAAAATTCATATTTCCAAGGTCATTAAATCCATCTTACTTACTCAGGAGTTGAATTTGATCACTAGAGTCAGCAAGGGAAATTCTCTCTAGGGTGAGCAATGGTTTCCCTGTTTTTTCTGATTCCCTTTCCAATCTACGGCCTTTAACAAATTGAGTGAATCACTGACAGTGCATGAAAGACTAAAGCCCAGAAGCCGTTGAGTGTGTAAGAAGCTAAGGATTCAGGGGGATTAAAAGGGACGATGGATGCTTCTTCCTGCATTCAGCTTTGCTGGATGACCCTTAGCACAGATGTACCTGCTCTCAGTACTTACCTCTAGGACCTAGGCGTAGCTGATTCGGGGAACTTGACCTCTATTTCTCTCTCTCATTTAATGAATTAAATTTAATTCATTCTTACTAAAGCATGGGCATCTGGGTCATAGCTTCTAGAAGACAGTTTTTAAAAGTTGTGCTAATTCAAATATACATCTATATATTGGACCTTCTTCAAGATTTTCCCAAAAATTAGATTAAAAGCAAAGCAACAAGTTTCTTCTAAAAATATTTTATAACAGGCTGGTATTTTTTAAGAAGCTGGGTCACAGGAATCGCTTAAGTAGGCGTTACTTACAAAACAGCTTTTCTATTTTAATTCCTTAACTTTCTCCATGGGGGTCACATTTTCTACAACTTCTCCCATTCTGTGTGACTTGAAGCCAGCAAGCCAAACATTATCCCCGTAGTCAAATATGCATGGTCCTGGTCTCATTAAGACAAGGGGGATGTGAGGAAGGGGACTCTATCAACAGAAATAATAACTCCAGTAGCTTTACGTCTATGAGTTGGGGGAGTAGAGTGTCAGTGTGTGAGCTTGCTGGGGCAAAGGACAGACAGGAAGGACAGAGTGATTTTGAAATACACTATGGATCTTTACTATGTTGGGAGCTTCCAGAATACAGGTCCTACACAATTCTCCTGTGGTTACAATCCATCATTAGTCATTAAATGAATAAGTTATGACAGAATGAATGTAAATAACATAAACCACAGCCTTCTAGAAAAGCAGTCAGGATTTTTGAAATCTATCGTATGTGTCACATCAGAAGTCAAGAAATAATGGACAGTACATAGAATTGTTAGAAAATTAAGTCTAAAGAAAAGACACTTTAAGAAGAGAGACACTGAAAAGAAGATACTCTAAAAGTCAGGAAATGATGTTGAGAACCCAAGTTTCCAGCTTGGAGGAGAGCAAAGACCTGCAAATGAAGCCTTTGCTATGTATAGCTCAAAGTATTTTTTAGAAGCCTTCGCAGTAAAAACCATTTATCAATAAGCCATTGTTGAGAAGAGATGGCATCCATCATTACTTTTCTAAAGAACTGCAGTCTGCTAACAAGATTATCTAAGAAAAGATTTGTGGGATTATTTGAGCCCAATAGGAAGTTGTCAGCGTTTAAAATGACGAAGGACCTCTTTGTCTTGCTGGAAACACTGTATTTACATCCACTGTTGCATTGGCCTCGCAGCTCCCGTTTTGCTTGTTTCTCCAGGTATGAGACGTCCTGCTACCCTTTTACCTGTTCTTCATTAGACGCCTTAAGGGTTACTGGCAAGCAGTGGTCTTTTTATAGGAATAAGGGTCTGGCATGAACGTGTCATGGAGCTTGAATAACTTTCTCTTCCCCTAGGATCCAGCAAATCAAGGTCGGGGTCCATTGCCAAAGACTCTGGTTCACTGGAGGCAGCGCCTGGAAAAAAGGGGGGTTATCTTTGCACTGGAGTGTGTCCTTGCTGTGTCTTCCCCGCTGTTAAGCTCCAGTTTTCAGAGGCTACTGACCTGGGAGCTTTCATCAGCCTTAAATCCACTTTTAATAACAACAAACTCAGGGAATCTGGGGAGTTGTTCGCCCACATCTGGAACTCTGACAAACATCTCCCCATCGTTCTGCCTGGTGAGGTCCACCACCGCTTCATGGGGCATATCTCCTCCCCGGCACCAGTCCTGGAGGTAAAACCAAACATCACCTTTTGGAATGAAACCCGCAAATAAAAACAAATTAACCCACCTCGCCACCAGCTGCACCCTCCCTCCCCACCCCTGGAGGTCTGTTTGGAGCCCGGCACTTACTTTAATGTTGTGTTTTATCGCTTTCTGTGCTGAATTCTTTGGATAGCCACCATCCTCCCTCTGATTCAACACCTTCACTCATCACGATGGAGCATTCTGCTCGTAGGAGCCCAGCCCATGGACTCCCTTCTCCACTTGCAGCACTGCTCAGTGCAACAAACAGGCTGCAAAATGTGTTGACCTCGCATGTCAGGTACCGTTAGCCTCGAACTGGGGGCCTATCGGGTGAACGACTCAGCAAGTCCAGCGCCATCCGTCTCAGGTTTCCCTTCTGTGATGGATGGGACATCAGATCTTCCAGCGCTGTGACAGTGATTTGGATTGAACTGCTTGCAGGTTCTGTCTGGAGACTGGCTCTGCAAGATTGATGGGTGAGCTTCAGGGGAAGCAGTCCATGTCCTGAATGCAGTGTTTGCTTCAGGGATTTTCTGAGTCAAGATCAAGGGGACACAGTGCTGGGGAGGTGTGTTGATGACCTCACCTGCTCACTTTCTGAGGATTCACAAAGCTCCTATTTCTACAGTTATTCTTATCCTCCAGAGTGTGTATTTCTGTAGTCCCCCCTCCTTATCACCGTGCAGGCGATCACACGGCTCTTCTTGAATCGGATTCTTTTCCTACACTCTTCCTTTCCAATGACCTAAGTCATTTCTCACTTTTCTGGAAGCTCTGCTTCCTACAGAGTCAACACCCAAAAGTTCAGCTTTCCATGTTCTCTGCTTATTTCAAGTGTTATTTTCCTCTCACTGGTCAGACAATATGCTGACACCATGCACTGCAGAAATTTCCCAGTGCAAGGTGAGCTGGAGAGAATCGCTAAATGTTGTACGTGCTTTATCTGGCAAAACCTTAGGAGTAACTACTGAGGATCTCAGAGTCAAAGAATTTTCCTGTTTGGATCAGGTAACTTTCTGGATATGATGTGAGCCCAGAACTACACATGAGTATCAGTATTAAAGAGTTCCAAAGGTCAGGTTCTCGTAGACTGTGAAGACTGGTACAGGGAGAGTATTTTCAATTCCTTCAGTTCAGTGGCTCCCAACGGGGGAGATTTTGCCCCCAGGGGACATATAACAACATCCAGAGATACTTGGGGCAGCGGGGTTGCTAATGACATCTAGCGGGTAGTGGCCAGGGATGCTGCCAAACATCCTATAGGATGGATTAGAACTTCCTCACCCCCAAACAAGAGGTATCTGGCCCCAAATGTCAATGGTGCCGAGGCTGAGAAGCTCTGCCCTAGTCTATGCCAATACTTAGCTATACTTAGCTTTAATAATAATACGATAGAATAAATAATAAATAAATTGCAGTATGTAATAAAGGCTTGAGGAGTAAAGACACGACTGAATTCCAAGTTCTGAACTCGAATTGGTGTTCCGTTCTGCTCACTACTGCTGCCTTGTTAATCTAGTTGATGCTAGATCACCCCTGTCTCCCTGGGCTCATGTCACTTACCATTTCTTCCTACCATCCCTCACTTCCTGGGACTGGCCTGCTCCAGTCTGGCTCTGTCAACTCCTCTCGCCCATGGCCCCAGGCCTGCTTAACCCTTAGACTCCACCTTGACAGCTTGCAGACCCAGAAGCCCAGAGAAGCAGGATCCTTAGAAGATCTGGAATCAGGAATAGCGACGGTCGCCACCACCTATTCTAAACATCTAAGTCACTTGATGGATTTCGGCAACTTTCCCATTTTATGCCAGGCCCTGTTGATACAAGTGCTGTAGCTGTAATGAAGTTAAACTCAATATATTTTTTTCCTCTCGTTATAACTGGCAATAATTTTGCAAGTTCCCAGCTACCGTGGAATCCATTTGGGGCAGGCAAAGAAAGCAAACAAGCTCCAGTCTGAAATGTAATTGTGGTTTTGCCACATGTGAAAAAGGTTAGCTACTAACTTTTCTTGTGAGCTTTACTCTGGTTAACAGACACTCGCTTTTGCTTCAACCAAGTACATTTCCCTAATAGGAAATGGAGACAATTATCTGGGCATTTTATTTAAAGAAAAATGGCTTTTCCTGGAAACATTCAGATTACAGAGACAAAATGATTCTTAAAATATGTTGCCAGAGGGTGTAACAACATTTTCAGATTATTTATCAGAGAGATGTGGAAATCCACTCTATGCCCAGGTCCGGAAATGTGACTAGACACAGTTAATTAGCACATGCATACTATATGCTGATAGTATTTTTTTTTTTTTTTTTTTTTTGTCCATAAAAGCTTTAGGAGCATAGGCACATATACATTTACATTCAAGTTTGATAACACTGGTAGTTTCATTTCAATACAAATTATGTTAGAGAACTCAGTTTTCAGATATGGGCATATAAATGGGCTATTTGAAATTCTTTCTTTAAGTTTTATCGAAGTGTAGTTGATTTACTATGTTGTGTTAAATTCTGCTGTACAGCAAAGTGATTCAGTTATACATATATATATTCTTTTTCATATTCTTTTCCATTCTGGTTTATCATATCGAATACAGCATATTGAATACAGTTCCCTGTGCTCTACAGTAGGACCTTGTTGTTCATCCATCCTGTATATTATTAGTTTGCATCTGTTAACCCCAAACTCCCAATCCTTCCTCCCCCTCCACACCTTAGCAATCACTTGCGAAATTCTTTTTTTTAAATCTAGCTACAGAGTTTGGTAGTGAATCTCTTGATGAAAGATGCGCAGTTAGTTTGTCCCGGAACTCATGGGGATAATTATACTGGTTTATGATCTGACTGCTCCAGGGCCTCTTTATACCCCTCAGGCTGCATATGGCTTGCCACGCTGATGCTGCATTAGATGGGTCTAGTAGCAGACATGTGGCTACAAGACAAGATCTCCCAAGTCCTCCTTAACAGTGGATTAAGGTTTTTCAGTCATTTTAAAGCAGATTGCAAGCTCCTCCATTATTTCATGTCAGGAGTCCGTCCATCTGGGGTTGGACGATAACTTCATGCTGATGGTAGAGCTCCAAAAGATTTGGAATTTTTTTTTTTCTTTGCGGTGCGCGGGCCTCTCACTGCTGTGGCCTCTCCCGTTGCAGAGCACAGGCTCCGGATGCACAGGCTCAGCGGCCATGGCTCACGGGCCCAGCTGCTCTGCGGCATGTGGGATCTTCCCGGACCAGGGCACGAACCCGCGTCCCCTGCATCGGCAGGCGGACTCTCAACCACTGCGCCACCAGGGAAGCCCTGGAAATATTTTTTAAGCTTTTTAAAAATTGAAGTATAGTTAGTTTACAATGTTGTGTTAGTTTCAGGTATACAGCAAATTGATTCAGTTTTATATATATATATATATATATATATATATATATTCTTTTTCGGATTCTTTCCCATTATAGTTTATTATGATACATTGAATATAGTTCCCTCTCCTATACAGTAGGTCCTTGTTGTTTATCTATTTTATATACATAGTAGTGTGTATATGTTAATCCCACACTCCTAATTTATCTCCCCGTCACTCCCCACTATTCCCTCTGGTAACCATACGTTTGTTTTCTATGTCTGTGAGTCTATTTCTGTTTTGTAAATAACTTCATTTATATAAATTTTTTTGATTCCACATATAAGTGACAGCATATGGTATTTGTCTTTCTCTGTCTGACTCACTTCACTTAGTATGATCATCTCTAGGTCCATCCATCTTGCCGCAAATGGCATTCTTTTTTCATTTTCATTATTTCATTCTTTTTTATGGCTGAGTAATATTCCATTGTGCATATGTACATCTTCTTTATCCATTCCTCTGTCGATGGACACTCAGGTTGCTTCTGTCTGGAAATATTTCGATGGTTTCCCTCTGGTGTAGAAAACAGACTTGTTGCAGGCCTCACCCATTCAACCAACTCCATGACCCTCTAAGATGCATAGTGATATTTTCATTTTTATAGTTGAGGACACTGAGACTCAGAGAGGTTGAATAATTCCCAAGATCACACAGATAGGGAAAGAGGCTTCACTTAATATTAGAAAGAACATGGAATAAAACCTTGAGTTCACTAAGATTATAGAAAAATCTTAAACAGCTATTAGAAAGTTTGAATGCATTTGACATTGTGAGATATCCCTAAATCTTTAGCGATAAATGCGGTCTTCTACTTTCACCAGTGTCAAGTTCCCACCAGTTTAAAATTCTGTGTCTGTTCCCTCTGTTATCCATTCAGTTAACCAACTTCATGAAAGTATAATTTATCTCTGAAATTTATAGTTCTCCCTCAGCCTAACAAACGCGAATCATCGACTGTTTTAAGTTCCTTTCAAGGTAGATTATTTTGCCTCTAAAAATCATATGTCAGTAACTGAGCCATGTTCTAGCATCTCATTTAAGTTTAGATTTGTCATGATAAATGCTTCATTGTGTCATTAGATGGAATTCTTTGGCCACTTTAAAACAAATATTTAAAACGCCACTTCCTGAGGATAATGTTCCCGTGGGTAGAGAAGATACTCTGTACCAAAAGAATAAGGTACAAAAAAAAAAAAACTCAAGGTACTTATAGCCCCTGCAAGTTTCTTAATCGTACTTAATTCATCTTGTAAGACAACTATATTTGTACAAGCGAAAGCACACATTTTATTTAAGTAGACCAATTTGCAGAGAGCCCTGTACATACATTTGTAACCTACTATAAACATGAACACAGAGAGTCCTTTTATACTTTTTTTTATATTTTTATTTCATATCAAGGATTTCTACTGACGTCAGTGGCAGTCTCAGAATTGGAAGGAGCAGTAAAGATGTAACAGGCAGTAGCTGAGAGGATTTTTAGCTCATTGGCTGAAAAAAAAATCTTGCATAAGTGATCTAACCAGTGAATCCTAATCTAAGAAATTTCATCCATTTCCATTTTTATGAGTGGAGTAAACAACATCAATAATAAGAATAATTGAACGAGGCTTACGGTTTTGGACCCTTGCATGTTTTAGTTGGGTGGAAGCTTGTAATAAATGACTTTCTATCACAACCCAAGACAGCGCATTGCCACTTCCAAGTACTCTTTACTAGAATTTCCACAATTAAATAGGGAAACAAAGGATTACGATACGCATAAAATTCAGTTGTAAATTCACATTTTTACTGACACTTGAACATTAGTCTCCATTGACATAGTCTTCCCATTTTAAAACTAGCATCTATTCCGGTCCACTTTGCCAACATGCTTTTCAGAAAGTTTCTCAGAGATGTTAAAAGTATCCACAAGATGGGTTGGACCGTGAAATCCTGCATCTTATATAGGGTTTGTACTTTCATAACGGGGAGGGGATTATGACTTGCTAATTAGTCATATCAGTCTCTTCTGGTTTAAAAATAGCCTTTTTCATGTAATTCAGTCTCTGGCAGGAAAATGTAGGCTTCATATTTCCTCTCCCAATGTCTTCAAATTGTGTCTGGGTATACACACTGGGGCCAGAGATCACCTTATTGACCTACGGACATCAGAGAAAGGGCTTCCGTTTATATGGTACCAAAAGAAAACCTAAAACTGTTGTATAACATCGTGAGGGGGCGATGTACAGCCCTTGGAATAGTTAATCTAACTTATTTGAAAACCCTGCCTCCTTTCTGATAAGGAAAGCAATCAAATATCTTTCATACTCAACCATCATGCAGGTCATTTTTGAGTCTTCAGAGAGGAAATCAGCATTACTTAGAACCCAGAGCTTTCCAGTCATTTTAATAATACACAGAAGTTGAATGTGCATGGAGGGGAGATGGGAGGGTGGGCGGATCAAGTAAAATCAATTTTGTGCATTTTTTACTCCTAACTCCACTCGTCACTGGCTATTCCAGAAGTGGCTGTGAATTTATGCTTCTAGAAGCAGATATTGATAATTCATACATCCACACTATCAGTTATCTTGGGAGGAGAAGAAAAATGTCTGGCTTTGAAATTGATAGGGGTCTTGGGGTAAAAGGGGGATGGGTTTCCTTTTGCGGAATCCCTAGTGCATGATGCTGCTTAAGAGGAAGCTTACATTTCTCTTTTTCACTTTGTATGAAAAACACTATTCTCCCTCGAGCCCTGTGGTGAGGTTGAGGCAGCCAATGTCCCAGGTCTGCATTCCCAAACTCGTCCCCCTTTTTGCCTCGGAACGCCGTTCCCTTGCTCCCAGTGAATCGCACATCCGTTGTTTTACCACCCAGCTTATTTGATCCCCGTGGAAGATGAATGGCTTTGACTAAAAAAATTAAACAATGGCAGAACTAAAGTGCAGCACAGACTAAACCTTACTGCCCCGCAGAGTTTCCTTTCTTTCTTCCCATTTCTGAGATCAGGTCTGGGTTTCTTTGCTATCCATGCGTATTTGCTGGAATTCTTTAAAATCACTGGTGTTTCTTTTTAGAAATTCGAAATTATGGTCATTTGTCTTTCATAGTTTTCTTTTTGGTAGGAAGCAGCGCCACGTGTGAACGGTCCACCAGATACAGAATGTGGAGATCGGGGATGGTGCCTTGATTCTGTCACGTGACTCTTTGAACCTAGCTCCCAGATCTGTCACTTCAGAATACTCGTTTTCTCACTTGCAAAGTGGAAGCAATATAGTTGCCTTGCTTTGACCTTTAGGGTAGTTGGGAAGATACAAAAATATGATGTATATAGAAGCAATTTGAAAACTTTAAAATGCACTAAATACGAAAGGAATTAGCTTGATAAAACTTAGAGCAAACTTACAAAATACATGTGAGTAGAAAACAAGCAGGGAAATATAACCTAAGTCTGTTCCAGTGTTTTATGGAATATGAATTAATCGGTGCAGAGATACCTAATTTTTAACTGGAAAATAGCATTTCTGAGCGACTGCTGCTACAATGACATTTCAGATTTCTATCTTGAGAGACAACCTGAATGAGGACCAGATCCTCATCACATACAAAATATTCTGTCACCGATTTCCATCATCCTGAAAATGCAATCATTAATGTACTACATTGCTCAACAGCTAATAAAGTTTCTGGAAAGCCATTGTGCATTCTCCATTTCTTGCTCTCAGAGCCTGGAGGTTAAATTATCGGTATATTCAGTTTGGATGCCAGGATAAATCACAGGCAGCACTTCTCAGGGACTGGGACTGGTGAGTCTTTATGATGGTGGTCGGGGTAGCACAGCTTCCACAGTGGGCACTCTAGCATAATGCCAAGTTGACCTGAATGACCAGGGGAAGGCTGCAAGGCTGCTAATCTGTGAATTCCCCAGACATTTGGAGCCCTAGAGCATCCTGTTTCAAAGGCTAACATACCTGAAAATGCAAACTTGAGATCAGATGATCCTCGTTCCTTCCCACGTCCTCTGGACATAGGCAAGGAGGCAGGGATTTAGGATCCACACTCAACGACCCATGGTGAGTCTAGACACATCCAGTCTAGACAAACATCTCATGGAATGAGGAGGGTCTAGAAGACAGCATTCACCCTACTTGCCCAGTGTCTGTAAATTTCTGCTTTTAGCCTCACCTTGTGTTGGGAGTATTTGCACTTTTCCTTTGCTTGGCAGCGGGACAACAAGAAAGATAAATGCCATTCACCCTGGGGCCACAGCCTTCAGGAAGCAGCCAGAGGGTTTGACCCACCCCAGGAGTGAGAGAAAAACACACTTATGAATGTCAGTGGGTCACGCGGCCTAACTTAGATGAGACTTACTTTTGTATACATGGATCACTGAAACACCAGGCCAGCCTGGGGAGTGTGAGCTATCCCCAGGGATGTGTGGCAGTAGCCTGACCACACGAGCACAACTGGTTTCCAGGTGCTCAATGTCATGTTCACGTACTGCTGAAGACCTGGAGAGATGAATATACTGTGAAAGAGAACCCCGGGCAATGAGGCCATTGGAAAATTTCAAGTGGAGCAGATTTCTCCTCCCTGGGCTAGGATGGGGATGGGATAGTACTTGCAGGCCTGTTGCCCCTTTGGAAGAGGAAGCACGGGGCTGAAGAAGCCTAGAAGGTAGTCCAAGTCTCCATATGAGGTGGAGAGATGGGGGGGGCCGGGCAGGCAAAGACAGAGATGATTGGTAAAGTTCCTCTCGATGCTCTTTTATAAAAATGTATGTGCCTATGCTTCTTAGAAGAAGGGATTGAAGAAGAGGGAATTGAAGAGATTAAGAAAACAAACAGAACTATTGGGCAAATGTAGAAACCAATGGTATTTAAGGAGATGTAGAGGAAAAGGACAGCAGGAAGAGAGAGAACAGAAGACAGATTAATCTACAAATTACATCAGTTTTTAGGAGATTGGAATCAAGAGTTTCTTGAGGGATGTTTCTGGAAGGAAAAGATTAATTGCTAGATGCCTCAGAATATGACCCGTGATTAAACCCTCCTTGCCACATTGACTCGAGCTTCCAAGATTAAGGAGCCGAGATGAAGCTCTTCTACTTCCTTGTCAAGATTGTTTATCAAGTAATAAGTGGCAGGTATTGATGGGATGCAGCTGCACCAGAGAATGGACACTAGTTAGGTACCCCCGAGGCTGAGGGAGAGACATGACTTAAAAGGTTTGAAGTTAAAGGAACCTAGAGCTTATGAATTCCCTGAACAAAGGTGATCCATGACCCTCAGCATGGTCTCTTCAATCACACGTGTTCTTGGCATAGGGTGACTGAGACCATGGGATGCACAGTAATGGTTGTTGCTTGTCTCTATCTTTGCTTAAAATGAAATGAACCTGGCACTGAGTGGAACCTATTATGTCTAATGAATCTGACTGTCAGTTTGAACTCTGAATGGCTGCTGATGGTCTGATGGCTCTGAACAGGGGAATAGTGACAAGAAAAGAAAAGAAAAGAAAAACTTCTGCAAACTTCTAGAGTCAGGCCAGGGGTGATGGGGAAACAGAACAATAATGAAAATATCTTGGAGGCATTATCATAGAATTTGGATGGTTCAGATAGGTACACAGGTGGAAAGTCCAGAGAAAGATGACTATGTGCTTAGCATGAAATGAATGGTTCAAAGCTTCTGGGAAGAAGAACATTTAACATGTGAATTCCCAGAAATAATATAAAATAATTTATGTCTGTGTACCCTACAGAGGGGAAAGGAAGTGAGAAGAAGAGCTGCCAACATGAAAATGTCCCACCTAAATACTGGTGACATGGTGTATGTTTTCCTAGTACCCCAAAGAATCTATTTGAATAGAAACATAATAGAAGTTCACGACTTACTTAAACACCTGTGGTTTGGTGGTTTTGGGGTTGGATAAAACATCACTTTCCATACAAGTAATTTAGGTTAAAAGGAATTTAAATGGCTGAGAGCTGCACACTGGTTTCCGTTGCTTTGGGGTTCACTTGCTAGTCATTCATTTACAGCGCATCTCCTATGTATATTCTCCCATAAGTCCCTTTTTGAAAGCAGTCTCCTCTGACCGTAGTTTTGAGGGAAATAAAACATAGTAGTGATTCAGGAGGCTCTTTAACAGATGTCATTAGTAAGAATTATAAAGCCAAAGACAAGCAACATCGGCAAAATCCAACATTTCAATATTGACAAGAACGTGGACCAGATGACAAGAAGGCTGTGAAAATAATTTAGACAAATCAGGCAGTGCATAGAGTAGTAGCATTCAATCAGACACTTAACTAACTTGGGTAGATTCAAATTTTAAAAATGTAGTGAAGTTGGTTAGTGTTTTAACTTTAATTCTTGGACTTCGTGTCACGAGATCAACTCATGTGGAGGAGATGCACTTGGAATCTAATGTCCATGATGGCTAATAATGACCTCAAGTTTCCAGGGAGTGCCAGGTGAATGATTACCTTGCACGTCAAAAATCTCCCATCAGTAAGGAGCTTCAGACTAGTAAGAAGAATCTCCAACATTCCTGAAATGATATCCTTGTTTCTATCAATGACCTATCACTTTTAATTCTGAAAAATTTGACAAGAGATATAGTTAGATACACAAAGTTAATAAACCCAAGACATTAATTCATCTTGCGGGATAATCTGTACTGGTGTTCACAGGTTGTGTAATGCATAGAGGCAACTTAATGTTTTAGATAATTTCTTAGGATAGCCTTGGAATTCCGATGTAAAATAATTGAGTAGCTGACCTTAGAATTGGGATTTTTAAATGGATTCATTTCATTTCTTTAGTATATTTATAAGCCAGAACATTTGCAAACATTTATTTATGGAAGTCATTTTTCAATCAGTGACACCACTGGAAGGCAGTTACAAGGACTAAGCAAAATAAATAATTCACTAATTCCTTGTTTCAGGATAAGAGACAGGGAAAAGGTCCCAATTAATGAGACAGTGGGAATCTGACGTTTGGAGGCTAACAACTTAGTAACCTTCAGTTAAAGTTGCAGCCCTGGCATTTCTAAAAGTATTGTGGTTCCTAACATTCTAACTGATTCAGGCTTAAAGCAATAGAGAAAAACCTTTGATCCTTTATAAGGTGTAAATGAGTTGTTGCCCCAATAAATTAACTTACTATTTTCTTTTTTTTATTAAAATAATTTCATCTTTTAGAAAATCAGTGTGCTATATCTACTTAGCTTAAAATAGTTTTGTGCTAAAATAGATGTTTCTTTTTAAGGTGCGGTAATGCTGTATGTTTCAAAGTCATGGTCCCAATTTTATGGAATTCAGTCCTTGGGTTGAGGTCAGCAGGGGGCTAGTGTGGCTGTGAGGAGTGAAACAAGTGAGTGAGGGGCAGTGATGTCTCTGGAAATGAACCCACCAGAAAGCAAAAGAACTGCAAGCTCATCAATGTACCCTAGATCCGTCTTTACACATTTCAGATCAAAACAACTCATTATGCAGGCATCTAAATTCCAGAGCAGCGGGGGCATCTTTCCTAAGTCTCTTCTAATCCTTTTATAGTAAAGTTTCTCTTTGATAGATATGTTTTTGTTTCTTGAACAACATTCAGCAATGTTGACTTCTTCCATGCCTTACCGAACAGTGGGCTTTTGTCAGAATATTTATTTCTTGACATCCCAATTACAAGTTATGCCAGATGATATGGTTGTCATTTCTCCATGTTTCTTAGTGCTTTGAAAATTTCAAGCTCAAGACCATGCTACATTGCCCACGTTTTCTGAAATGCCTTTTCTTCACATCATCATCGTTCTGCTCATTAAAAGATTATGCCCTTTTTTTCACGGAAATAGAACAAACAGTCCTAAAATTTGTGTGGAACCAAAAAGACCCCAAATAACCAAAGCAATCTTGAGAGAGAAGAACAAAACTGGAGGCACCACACTTCTTGATTTCAAACTATATTACAAAGCTCTAGTAATTAGAACAGTATGATATTGGCATAAAAACAGACATGTAGATCAGTGGAACAGAGTAGAGAGCCCAGAAATAAACCTATGCATATGGTCAATTAACTTACAACAAAGGAGGAAATAATATAGAATGGGGGAAAAGACAGTCTCTGCAATAAACGGTGCTGGGAAAACTGAACAGCTATCAATACATGCAAAAGAATGAAACTGGACCGCTATCTTACACCATACACAACAACAAACTCAAACTGGATTAAAGACTAGAACGTAAGACCTGAAACAATAAAGCATCTAGAAGAAAACATAGATGATATGCTCCTTGACATAGATCTTGGTAATCATTTTTTGAATATGACACCAAAAGCAAAGGCAACAGGAGCAAACATAAACAAGTGGGACTACATCAAAGTAAAAATCTTCTGCACAACAAAGGAAACCATCGATCAAATGAAAAGGCAACTTACAGAATGGGAAAAAATAATTTCAAACATGTATCTTATAAGGGGTTAATATCCAAGATATACAACAAACTCATACAACTCAATAGCCAAAACCCCTATCTGATTAAAAAATGGACAAAAGATCTGAATAGACATTTTTCCAAAGAACACATACAGATGGCCAACAGGTACCATCATTAATCATCAAGGAAATGCAAATGAAAACCACAGTGAGATACCACCTCACACCTGTTAGAATGGCTATTATCAAAAAGACAAATAACAAGCATTAGTGAGGATGTGAAAAAAGGGAACCTTCTTGCACTGTTGCTGGGAATGTAAATTGGTGCAGCCACTATGGAAAACAGTATGGAGGTGCCTCAGAAAATTAAAAATAGAACTACCATATGATCCAGCAATTCCACTTCTGGGTATTTATCCAAAGAAAGCAAAGACACTAATTTGAAGATATATACACCCTCATGTTCATTGCAGCACTATTTACAATAGACAAGATATGGAAAAGACCTAAGTGTCCATAGATGAATGGGTGGATAAAAAAGATGTGATTATATGTATATATAAAATGGAACATTACTCTATAATAAAAAAACAATGAAATATTGCTTTTTGTGACAGCATGGATGGACTTTGAGGGAATTACGCTAAATGAAATGTCAGAAAGAGACAAATACCTTATGATCTCTCTTATAGGCAGGATCTAAAAAATCAACCAACCAACCAAGCAAACAAAAAACAAGCTCATAGATACCAAGAACAGACTGGTGGTTTCAAAAGGCAGGGAGTGGGGATGAGAGAAATGGGTGAGCAGGTTTTTTGTTTTTGTTTGAATAAATTGAACTTAAATAAGGTTATATCCTGGAGCCTATATTAACCCTTTCCTGGGTTGCATCTTATACAGCTTAGACTCAAAGATCGAGTTCCAAAGCCTTCAGCTTCACGTACTCCTTAAGCTCATGGTCTGTTCTGCAACCTTCCAACAGCAGATTGTATCTGTCAGACACGTGAGGGGGGCAGGGAACACTTTTATTTAGATTTAAGCCAAAAAAAAAAAAAAAAGAATTCCTACCTCATTGTTTACAAATGAAAGTAGGGTTGAACAGGATCAGAATCATCTGAATGAGTGCCTTATTTTTTTTGTTTTTCTTTTTTTTTAAAAAAAATTGTATTTTGTATTGGAGTAGAGTTGATTTACAATGTTGTGTTAGTTTCAGGTGTACAGCAAAGTGATTCAGTTCTACGTATACATGTATCTATTCTTTTTCAGATTCTTTTCCCATATAGGTCATTACAGAGTATTGAGTAGAGTTCCCTGTGCTCTACAGTAGGTCCTTGTTGATTATCTATTTTATATATAGTAGTGTGTGTATGTTCATCCCAACTTCCTAATTTATCACTGGCCCCCTACCTTGCCCCTTTGGTAACCATAAGTTTGTTTTCTAAGTCTGTGAGTCTGTTTCTGTTTTGTCATCATCTGAATGACTGTCTCATTTTTTTATGCACTTAAAAATATCCCCTTACGGAGATTGATTCATGCCAATACACTCACTGTCTTGCCCAAAGGCAAGTGCTGGCTACTGAATTAAAGATATAATTCACGTGATTGGCTTATTTTATATTTAATTCTCAGCTTGAGTTTTTACACTGGATATTTCTCAAGTAACCACCAGGGCTTTCTGGCCCTGCCTCAGACTTAGATTTGTAACTGATTTGAAGGGTCGGCTGTATCTGGCTTTCAATGAAAGGTCAGTTAGAACTACCAGGGCAGCCCTCCTCCTGCTACTCCAGGTTGTCCGTACGATAATGAAAACAAATCTTTTTGATGCCAAAGAGCAGCTTAGTTCTTCCGATGTCTCCTGTCTTGCTCCCTCCCAATTCCTGCAGGTTCTTAGACTTGCAGGTTGACAAAATACAGCTAGGGTGAACATGACTCTTTCCTTTCGTCCTTTGCCTGGACTGAACGTTTTTTTGTTTGTTTGTTTTTTGTGGTACGCAGGCCTCTCACTGTTGCGGCCTCTCCCGTTGCGGAGCACAGGCTCCGGACGCGCAGGCTCAGCGGCCATGGCTCACGGGCCCAGCCGCTCCGCGGCATACGGGATCCTCCCGGACCGGGGCACGAACCCGTGTCCCCTGCATCGGCAGGCGGACTCTCAACCACTGCGCCACCAGGGAAGCCCTGGGTTGAATGTTTTGAGCAGAGATTCAGAATGATTTCTAACATCAATTAATTGTCCAATGTTGGACAACCATTTCCATAAGAAAAGTACTAATCTGGAGTCCTTTCTTCTATTGAGAAGAAACAGACTCATCTGACCAGTAAGAGCCAATCTTATAAAATGTTAAATTCCCTTTTCACAAAGATTCGAGATGAGACTGTATCTCCTGTACTAGAAATGGTGGTCATGAGGAGAAATATTTAGCTGAAAGAAGCCTCCTGGCGACTGGAAGAGGAACTAATAGATCAGTGAAAACATAAAAAAGACATTCTGCAGAAACACAAAGCCAAAAGAAGCTAAGGATATCTCCTCAGAAGGTGAAAAAGAAGGAAGAAATGAAAACTAGAGAATAAAGGTGAGAGACAGAGACAAGGAGAACAGATACAAGAACCCCAATAACAGAAATGGTGGAAAGGAAAATACAGAACACGCAAAGCAAAAGCAAACAAAGAAAGAAAAACTCCACAAAATAAACAACAAAACAAAACAAAAAGCAAATCTCCAAGCTGAAAATGAATGTGCTCTTTCATATTAAAGGGTTATAGCAAATTCTAAGAAAAGATAATGGAAAGCTACAAAAACAAACTATCTGTACAAATGTATGTAAAATATATTTTTAATTGAAAGACAGATGGGGAAAAATCCTACAAACATACAGGTGTAGGAGAGATTAAAAACAAAAAGGTTACCAACTAATGAAATGAAAAAAGTAGGTGGACATGAGATTTCTTCTCCCAGAACTAAATTTTGAGGGATAATGAAGTATATTATAATGAAGTTAAGGAGTAGAGGAAGAAGCCCAATAATTTTCTATTCAGCTGAACTATTGCTTAGGTATAAAGTAAACACTTAAATATGTTTAGAAATGCATTTCAGAAATGCAAGGGCTCAGAGAATGTGTAACACCCAATTACCTTTCCTGAAGGAAGCATAAATAATCCAATGATGGGAAATCTACGATAAAAGAGAAATGATGATGACAATGAAACCACTAAAATATTATAATATCCGTCATTGTTAATGTCATTATGACACTTTAAGAAAGTGTATAAGTAATCAAAGAAAACGCAAAATCAGAATGTTGTCAGGAAGAAAAAGAAAATTCACGCTGACTAAATTTCACATACCTTTTTCATAACAGAGAGAGTATGAACAGTTTTATCCTCATTAAGCACAGAGAAGGAGACATTCATATTATATTGGACTTACCTGACTATTCACTTACAAACAAGAAATCCAGCTCTGATTAAGTGGGCAGGGAATTTATTGCAAGGGTTTCAGGTAGCTCTCACAATTGACAGGGAGATCGTAGGAAAGGGTTCAGGCAGAATCAGAGGGAGGCAAATCACAACCTATCATGACTCTGAAAGGATGATTTATATGCCTACACCAGAACCATTATCCTGGGAAACCTGCCAGCTTGGTTGGCACCAGGGCTCCTAACATCCTGACCAGCTGTGGGGTCTTAATTACCCTGTAGCCACAGGGAATCAGCTCTCCTGAAACTGCACCTTGAGAGCATGACCAAACGTGCAAAGCCTTCGGGAAGGACACCTGACTGGCTAGACCTAGGACATTTGTCCACCTCTCAGCTGCCAGAAGGATCCAGCCACCACTATCTTGGCCCTGCCTCCTCACGACTGGGATGTCTGTAATTTGGAAAGGGTGAAAGGACAAATGTCCACTCCAGGAAAAGGCACACACAGAAATGTACGTGGACAGCCTCGCACTTTTTAATGTACTGTGAATTGGAGCTCTTTGGTAGGAAATTTGAAAAGCGCTGGACTAGCTGGTATAAAACTTATCTATCTATCTATATATATGTGAGGTGGACGTGAGATTTCTTCTCCAGAACAAAATTTGGGGACAGCAGTTAATGGAGTGCATTATGAGGATGTTTAAGGAGTAGAGAAAGAACTCCAATAGTTTTCTGTCCGCTTACACTATTGCTTGGGCATAGTGAAAACATTTAAATACTCAATATTCTCAGAAGTGCATTTCAGAAATGCAAGGGCCGTATATATATATGTATATTTTTGACTCAAGGTTTTCGAAGGGTGACCATTATTCTAGGCATGACAGTTAAAATCAGAGTAAGACCTCTCATTTTCTCTTCAGTAGATCCTACTGCTCTGGCTTAGGATCACAGTCACACCTACATTTGGCTTAAAGACCAAATGTAGGGCTGCAAAAATGAGGATTTATGTCTCTAATATAATGAGGCTTCAGATTCAGGATAACCTAACACGACTCTTTTCTCAGTGAATCTTACCTAAATGTCAAAATTTGTGTGCCAGGACTAGCTCCAAATATTTTCCTTGCCACCCTGATCTGGCCTCCAGACAAGAACATAACTTATAGAGGTTCCAGTTGCAGTGAATTTAAAGTGGATCGCTTTTATTTTTACAAGGATTTCCCTGCCAAGTTCGAAAACCTGGAAACTTCTGTTAGCATGCTTGAGACGGCACTCAGGGCAAGAGTTTGAGTCCTCACTGACTTCTACTTCTTAACACTTTTGGAAGTTTAAAATGGCCATGATTTTCAACTATTTCAGGTAGTATTTTGGTTCCTTTGCTGCATCTTCAGATTTGAGGATGTCAAGATAACATTTGTCTGATTAGATTTTCTATTATTTAGATAATTTGGCAGTCACACCACATACAGCTTTTCTTCCGTACGTCCATGACCAATCTCAGAGAACCTGATCTCCAGGATTCATCTATTCTTTTCAAATGTAGATTTTATCCTGATGCCAAAAACTAGAAAAAAATATCATCAGAGTGGAAAGTTGTAATATTTTTGACTGTTATTGTCAAAACATAAAAATTATTTCAACTCCTATTAGGGCTATAGGACCCAACATGCATATCTAAAGGTATGATATTTCGCTGATGAAGTTGATGATGGTTTATTCATTAGTAAACAAACACTTATTGAATTATCTCTGGGTCAGACACACCTCTAGGCACTGGAAATACATCATTGTATCGTAAAAACAAAACCCTGCTCAGGGGCAGCTTCCATGCTAGTGGGGAGAAGCAGAAAATAAATAAGTCAACCAACTTATAGAACAGGTTACCACATGGTAATTGATGTGGAGCAAAACATACAAGGAAGAGGGAAACGGGTTTGCGATTTTCAATGAGGTGGTTATGAACGTCTTACCCTGCACTTAACTTTACCACATGGACTTGAAGAATGTTGGAGATGATGACTGTGATGTCTGGTCAGAGGAAATAGCCTGTGGAAACACTAGAATGAATAGCCTGTGGGAAGATGACCATTTCCAAGCATCAGGAAGGGACTAGGGTGGCAGCAGAATGAACATGGCAGGTAGGTGATGACGATGGTGGGGACGTGCCTGAAAGCTCATCCATGTTCCCTGACTCAAAATATGTCATGAGGGCTTCCCTGGTGGCGCAGTGGTTGAGAGTCCGCCTGCCGATGCAGGGGACACGGGTTCGTGCCCCGGTCCGGGAAGATCCCACATGTCGCGGAGCGGCTGGGCCCGTGAGCCATGGCCGCTGAGCCTGCGCATGCGGAGCCTGTGCTCCGCAACTGGAGAGGCCACGGCAGTGAGAGGCCCATGTACCGCAAAAAAGAGAAAAAAAAAAAAATGTCATGAGGCTCCAAGATCAAGGAACGTGGTGCCAGTGTTTCCTGTATTCAACTCAGCAGAGAAAGGGTCCTCATAGCAAAAAGGAATTCTCAGGCTGTTACATCCACGTGGATGGAAAGATGCCTTAAGTACTAAACATTCATGGCACTAATTTCGAGCAAGTCCTTGTACACAAAGATGCAAAGTGAAGAAGACAGGAAATACTTTTTTCCAGGTTTTCGTAACAGTTTGTATACAGATTCTGAAGCACAAAGAAGGGGCATGCTGGTTGGCTGTACATAACGGAGGAGAGATAGATTTGAAGTTCTGAATAAGAAGTAGAGAATTGCAGTCTGGCTAACAGCCTGGGAGAATAGTGAGGCTTGAGGAGAATGCCAGAGAGAGACAGCCCTGGTGGTTCCCAAGGATCTGGAGGACATGAAGACTCGAAATGAAATTTCAGTTGAGAATTAGATATAAAAAAAGGAAGCAGACAACAGGGTCTCCGCTCTTAATCTGGTAGCAACACTTTACCTTGGCCGAGAGTGTGAATGTGTCAACTCTTATCTATCCTGTAGAGCAGGTGTCCGTAAATAGCTGTTGAATCAATGAATCTGATTTTGTCATACCTAACAAAAGTTCTTTGAGACACCGAGTTCCACACCACATAAAAACCCATCTTGTCTACGTTTCCCTCAACAGCTCTAGACGAAAGCTTTCCATCAAGAATGAAGACTTTGCCAAATTGGCAGGACTTAGTAGTTTTCTTCTTAGTTTTTTTTTTTTTTTTTTTTGCGGTACGCAAGCATGTGGGATCTTCTTGGACTGGGGCACGAACCCGTGACCCCTGCATCGGCAGGCGGACTCTCAATCACTGCGCCACCAGGGAAGCCCTCTTCTTAGTTTTATAAGCCCATGATCCATCTTGGTCCTTTTCTGCCTGATGAGGTTGTGATTGACTATAGGTTGCTTCCCAACCCAGATGTGGATTTTTTTTTTTTTTAATTTTTTTATGGTCTGTTAGCAGATCCATGCCAGCCTGATGGGCTACAACCATGCCAACCCTTGCTCCCCTGGTAATATTTACATCCTGTATAAAAAGAGAGGATAGAAACTAGTATTTCTAAGATTCTGATGTTTCAAAAACAATGCTCTATGATCTTATTCATAATTCATCATTGCTCTTTGAGGCAGGTTCTTTACAAATCACTATAATGGGGCTGAAGAACGTCAAGGCTATGCCGCTTATTATGTATAATGGATCACATCGACCTGATTGGAAAATCTGTGCTGTTTTCACTTCATTGGATTCATATTGTTCTCATTCCCCAAAGCTGAGTTCCTCTATCTTGACTGAATCGGGATTTTGCCTGGTTCTTTCCTTACCTTTTTACCGCTATCTCTGTAATACCACAACTTAAAAATCTTCTCTACTTGCTTAATGAAAAGCAGAAGCTGGAGGTGAGGGACAGTTGGACACCAAGGTATGTTAAACTCCTACCACTTGGAGGTAGGCTTTGAGAGGTACCTTTCATCCACCATGTTATGTCCCCTTTACAAACCTGTGCATTCCATATATTACAGCAGTTATGCATACTACATGAGGAGCAGAGAGAATAGTTCATATAGTTGTGTTCAAGCTAATAACTAGCAGAGCTGAGATTGCGCAAAAGTCCATCTCTCCTCAAAGTCCTTGAAATTACTTTTCTCTATGTTACCGTCTTCCTTATATTCTTTAGTCTTCTGCCTGAATTCTCCCCCTTTTCTGAAGACTTCAGTACTTTAAAAAAATGTATTTTATTGAAGTATAGTTGATTTATAATGTGTTAATTTCTGCTGTACAGCAAAGTGATTCAATTATACATATATATTCTTTTTCATATTCTTTTCCATTGTGGTTTATTAAAGGATACTGAACAGAGTTCCCTGTGCTATACTGTAGGACCTTGTTGTTTATCCATTCTATATGTAATAGTTTACATCTGCTAATCCCAAACTCCCGTTCCATCCCTCCCCCTCTCCCCTCTCTCTTGACAACCACAAGTCTGTTCTCTATGTCTCTGAAGGCTTCAGTACTTTTAATGCTATTAATTACAATAGAGAAAGTCCTCTGGTAGCAGAGCAAACTCTCCCTGACAGTGGCTGGGAGTCTGGGGCAGAATGTTCTTAGGCGGGAGCAGTATCATTAGAGCATCTCTTCAGCTTGTATGTCCTCACGACCAAATTACTCTCGGGCAGGGTTGAGAGTAGAATGCAGCGAAATATTTACAAACAATCACCATTCTATTAGCAGACAGACTTAGAGATACACAAAGAGAAAGACAAAAATAAGAAAGTGAGTTAGATATTCAGTGTTACTCATAGACCCACCATCCCTTTGAATAGGTTTGAACTGAGCATAGCAACCCCTCGGACTTTCTGTATCAGACTCTGGGGACATTGGCAGATTGGTTGGCAGGTTGACCTTCTCAGCATTTGTGGCCAATTCGTCTTGCAAAGGAGACAATACACATGAAAAGCCCTGGGCAAAGTTTATTTTCATACATGAACTATTATTTTAAATGTGAAATATGCTCATTGCATATTATTAAAAATATACAGAAACTCTCTCCTAAACCCGTCAATCATAGGTAACTTCTGTAAATAACTTCCCACGTGCTTTACCAAAATTTTAAATTCTACATTTGAAAATTATAATATGGCCTATAATGCACTTCAACTTACTATATTAAACGATATAACATATAGGGCACGACTTTCTATTTTGTCAGAGAGAGAGAGCTAGCTCCGTCACTTTCATGACTGCATTGCATTCTAGTATTTAGAGTTATCACTTATGCATAATGTTTTAAATTTTAAAAAATAAAGGTGAAATAAATATATTTATACATGTATCTTTTGTTTTTATGTCTCTATAAGATATTAGAATTAAAAAGAATGGCTGTATAGGTGTCTTATATAATTAGATGGACATAGGCTAGTTGCTCACCAAAAGTTTTCATACTTTAAACTTCCACCAAGAGTTCAAAACAAATGACAGTTTTTTCTAAAGTCATCCAAATTGGATATTATCACTCTTTTTGGTCTTTCCAGTTGGATGAATAAAAAATGATATCTCATTGCTAAAATTTATATTACTGAGTTTGATTCTTTTAAAAAATTTAGTTAGCAATGTGTATTTTTTCTGTGAATTGCCTATTTACGTCTTAATGTAACTTTGTTATTGGAATGCAGACTAATTTATACCCGACTTTCTGGTTGTATTTTACACATTATAAGTATTATTTATTTATTTATTTATTAATAGGTGTTAATAATTTATTTAATTAATTATTAATAGTTGATTATTATATGTGTTGAAAATATTTTATCTGGCTTGTCTTTCAAGGGTCACCCTGGTTTTTGGTCTTCTTTGTTTATTTGCTTGTCTTTGGTTATATAAAATGATGTTTTAATTTCATTAGAATAATGAATATTCCCCGCTTATTTGATTTAATGATATCCTTAAAAAGAGCTTTCCACTTAAATTTTATTTTAAAACATCATCTATATTTGCTTTTATTCCACTAAAGTTTTTGTCTGTTTGGTTTTTTTTAGGTAGCTTAACAGAAATTTATCTTCTCACACTTTGGAGGCAGGAAGTCCAAGATCAAGGTGCCAACAGGGTTGGTTTCTGATCAGAGTTCTCTCCTTGGCATAGAGACAGCTGACTTCTCACTGTGACCTCATGTGGCCTTTACTCTGTGCCTATGCACTCCTTGTGTCTCTTACTCTTCTTATAAGGACACAGGTCCTACTGGCTTAGGGCCCCACACTTATTACCTCATTTAATCTTAATTACCTCCTTAAAGGCCCTATCTTCACATGCAGTCATCTAGGGGCTAGGGCTTCAAAATGTGAATTTTGAGCAGACATGGTTCAGTCCAAAACAGCACATGTGCGTGAGTTTCTTTGGGAAGCTTATCAAGAAGTGAAACTGCTGACTCCTAGGGTGAGCATATGGTCAACTTGAGTAGATGATGGCAAACTGTTACCCCAAGTGGTTGTACCAATTCACACTCCTGACCAAAGTGCTTGAAAGTCTCTGTTGCTCCTCATTCTTGCCAGTCCTCAGTATGTCATTTTATTTATTTATTTATTTATTTATTTATTTATTTATTTATTTATTTATTTGCGGTACGCGGGCCTCTCACTGTTGTGGCTTCTCCCGTTGCGGAGCACAGGCTCCGGACGCGCAGGCTCAGCGGCCATGGCTCACGGGCCCAGCCGCTCCGCGGCACGTGGGATCCTCCCGGACCGGGGCACGAACCCGCGTCCCCTGAATTGGCAGGCGGACTCTCAACCACTGCGTCACCAGGGAAGCCCCATGTCAGTCATTTTAACTTGTGCTCATGTGGTGGGTGCGTAATGACATCTTCTTGGCTTTTATTTGCATTACTCTGGTTATTAATGAGGTTGAGTGCCTTTTCATTTTTTAGTGCCCATTTGGATATCCTCTTTTGTGAAGCACTTGTTCAAGAGTTTTGCCCACTTTTCTCTTGGGTTGATACCTTTTTCTTACTGATTTGTGTAGGAATTTTAAAAAATATGTTAATGATAGTCCTCCTGTTAGTTATATACAGCATTACAAATGTATTTTCCCCCTTTGTTACATATCTTTTTATTTTCTTTATTATGTATTTATCTTATATTCCTTTATCTTGTATTCCTTATCATAAAAGGAATCTTAATTTTAAAATAGTTAAATTTTATCAGTCTTTTTTTGATGATGTGTTAATGTAGGTTTATTTTATTTTATTTTTTATACAGCAGCTTCTTATTAATTATCTATTTTATACATATTAGTGTATATATGTCAATCCCAATCTCCCAGTTCATCCCACCACCACCACCCCACTCCACCCACTTTCCCCCTTGGTGTCCATACTTTTTTTCTCTGTATCTGTATCTCTGTTTCTGCCTTGCAAACCAGTTCATCTGTACCATTTTTCTAGATTCCACATATATGTATTAATATGCGATATTTGTATTTCTTATTCTGACTTACTTCACTCTGTATCACAGCCTCTAGGTCCATCCATGCCTCTACAAATGACCCAATTTCATTCCTTTTTATGGCTGAGTAATATTCCATTGTATATATGTACCACATCTTCTTTATCCATTCGTCTGTCAATGGGCATTTAGGTTGCTTCCGTGACCTGGCTATTGTAAATAGTGCTGCAATGAACACTGGGGTGCATGTGTCTTTTTGAATTAAGGTTTTCTCTGGGTATATGCCCAGTAGCAGGATTGCTGGGTCATATGGTAATTCTATTTTTGGCTTTTTAGGGAACCTCCATACTGTTCTCCAAAGTGGCTGTATCAATTTACATTCCCACCAACAGTGGAAGAGGGTTCCCTTTCCTCCACACCCTCTCCAGCATTTGTTGTTTGTAGATTTTCTGATGATGCCCATTCTGACTGGTGTGAGGTGATACCTCATTGTAGTTTTGATTTGCATTTCTCTGATAATTAGTGATGTTGAGCATGTTTTCATGTGCTTCTTGGCCATCTGTATGTCTTCTTTGGAGAAATGTCTATTTAGGTCTTCTGCCCTTTTTTGGATTGGGTTGTTTGTTTTTTTAATATTGAGCTGCATGAGCTGTTTATATATTTTGGAGATTAATCCTTTGTCCGTTGATTTGTTTGCAAATATTTTCTCCCATTCTGAGGGTTGTTTTTTCATCTTGTTTTATTCCACTAAAGTCTTTATATGTACCTTTTAAAGTTTGAATTCCAACATCGTACCAGAGAGTATTAACTCTTTAATACAGAGTTAATACTCTTTGATACAGAGAGTGATGTTAGAATTCAAACTTTAAAAAACCTTATATTTGTTTCTAAACAGCTATTTTTAAAGTCTAATGGCTCACAACCAAGACAGTATTCTCCCACAGATTTATGTTTTAGGGTGGATAACATCATGAAGTGTTTTTATGAATATGTATTTCACATCTAACAAATATAACTATATAAATACATGTATATACTATATATATATATATATATAAACTATATGTATGTATGTCTATACCTACACATGGTTATATTTTGTATTAGGCCTGTGTACATATATATATAAATATAATCTTATCTATCTTCCAAATATTTTAATTGCCTTGCACAAATATTTTTTAGCAAAATATAAACTTTTTAGAATATTACAAAAAATAAAATGAATTTACACGTAAAATTTGAGTTTTATAATTTCATATTTAATGTAGTCAACTAACCATTTATGTTGGCTATTCTTTTCAACACATTTTGAAGTTTCTTTTTAACAAATTTTATAAATAGGTTGGTTTCATGGTCTATTTCAGGAACCAACCCAAAGAAACATAAAGTTAAGATAAATGGACCTAATTAGTTAAAATGATGTGTTCTGTCCTTTTAAAAAAGAGTTAAATATGTACTTTATCTCATCCCACTTAATAACATAAACAGACATAACTGAACACTTTAGTAAAATAGCACCCTTGCCAATTCATTATCCAGAACTGAAACTTAAGTCTGGTTTATTTTTCGGGTTCATATGTAAATTGATTTTCAAATGGTGATTTTTCATTCCTAATAATATGTTAACATATTTTCTTTCACAAAATGTGGAGGCTCTGTAATACAAAAGTAATAGTTGATCTTATCTCGTGCTGAGGAAATGTCAGAAATTTGAATAAAGGAGTCTCAGACAATTGAGCTAAATTAATCTGCTTTCAACACAAAAGTTAAGATCAGAATAACCTCGGATAAGTTTTGTTTCCCGTAGCTGCTTCTGTTTGTTAAACTTATACCAGGAGCCATAGAAAAAAGAAATTCCTGCTACATGAATACTTCACCTAATATGTAGACATTTATTGACTCATTAAGCATCTAGCACCCAAGATGAGTTCTAAAAGTGAAAAATGGCAAGGCTCCATTCCAAAGGGAGAAAAAAGATTGCTTCCACTCTGATTTTTTTTTTAAAAAACACCAGTGTTTATCCTAATAAAATACATCCCATAATTTGCAGTTTCCTCACAGTCAGACCTTAAGTTAATAAACATGTAAAATAGGTGAAAATATTTCTCCATGAATATTTACTTACATAATTTCTAAGGGAGAGGTCATAAATACCACTCTATGCAGAAAGAAATGGTTTATTTTACGACATTCTCGCAATTTGAAAAGAAAAATCATATTACAAAGACTATCTTGAACATCCTTTAAATTGGTTTTTTTTCTGTCTTTGCTTTGCTCTGCATTTTAAATTAACCCAAAGAAATAAAAAGAAGAACGAGAGAAAACCAAGGCATTATGACAGGCATTATTTTATGTATGAGTCTAAATGAGATTTTCAAAAATGGATACCGTATTCCTTAAATGGATCTGTGTGGTCAAAGACCATTAGGCAAGTTTGGAAGATTCCATGGGGAAACCTGAGGCCAGACGTTTCAACCCCACCGGACTGAGTCCACTGTTTGTCTTTCTGCATGGAAAATTAATAAATGTATCAATCTCCTACCAGCGGCCCTGAACTAGGGAACATAAAGGAAATAGAATAAGTGGGGAAAAAATTTGCACATGTGCTTCCCACCCCCATCGTTTCTCTTCTGTGTGTTGAACTTATTTTTCCTTCAGGTCTTTTCATATTCTTCTTTTTTTTCCTTGTTATTAGTTATGTCTCTTAGCATTTATGACTACATTGCGTTTTGTCTGCCTGAAAATGATGTCTCATAACTTGGACAGGGGCTGTAATTTAATGGAATTGGCCACCTTTGCATACTTTCTGCTCAGAAGATCAGTCAGTGGCCTTGACGAGTCAGATTTCATTAAATGATTTTGGTTTCAAGGAAAAGAAAAAAATTAAAAGGAAAGTTAAGGAAACTGCAGTCAGGAAACAGGTATGGTGCCAACAGCCATAGAGCCTGGGATTCCAAAAGTCGTTTCAACATTTCGGAACTGATAAGCTAATTAACTATTAAAACAGAAACACTCTTAGGATAGCTATGACCAAGGTTATAAATACACTTCTTTTCAATTCCTCTTTCTTTCCTTTTCTATTCTGTAACTGCTGAGTGTTGCCTTTAAATTGCACCAAGGTGATTTTAAGAAGTCGATTACAAAGGTTTCAAGTCACGTGAGGAATCAGAGGAGCTAACAAGAAATGTAAATTGCATTAAAAAAATGGTAACAGGATTTTTTTTAACACCTAAATTTTTGCTTTATACCAACTGGTTTAAAACTCTGCTGAAGTAAAATTTAGAAATATAGTGATAGGTGTTGTCTATATGCTTTTCTTTCTATATCAGCTGAATTTCTTCCCCATCCCTCTGCTTAAAAGTGCAATAGTTGTTGGTTCATAACTCCTTTTGCAAATGGCTGGTGGGTAAAGATAGTGAAAATACAACAAACCAAACAAAATTAAACAGTTCTGTGAATTGCCTGCTTATGAAGGAGAGTTTATTTGTGTGGGTTTGTATTCTTGAAAGCTTAAAAGAATTCCCTCTAGGGATTTTTCTTTAGTCAAATATAATGATCAGTCATTGAGATGTGAAAACATAGATGCTAGACAGAGACAGAAAGGGAAAGGCAGAACAAATCTAAGAGCTGAGTTGTACTGCAACAGAAAATATTATTTTTGTGTTCTATTCTCATTTTGAAAAGGGAGAAAAAGCAAGCTGGGTGTCATGATTAGAGCCTGGCGTTCAAGTTTGTTGAAAAGATCAAGGGAATTTTAAAGCACATAGGTATTCAGTTTTATATTCTTGGCATCATCATGATATAAAGCTTTCTATCAACCCCCAAATTTAAAAAACCTATTGTACCTAAAATAAAATGAAATGAAATAAAATAAAGTAAGGTATCTGTTTATTATCAGTTTGGTGTTATGGGGTTTTTTTGTGGTTTTTTTTTTTTTTTTTTTTGAGAGGGGGATCCTTTGATTTTTGTAGAAATAAGTGAAAAATAGGTGCTGGACCCTAGTATGTCTGGAATTCATAGGAGGGGTCTTCTGAAACTGGAAGCTAGGCTCAGATTTCTGAGAAGGGGATGCTATGTAATGGATAATAGCTTTGACAAAGCATTAAAAGCTGGCTCTGGGGGAACTAGGTGAAGCTAGAAACTGGACCCAATTAGCTAGAAGATGCTGAGCTAGGAGCAAATGCTGTTCTGGGTTTTTTTGGTATGAATTTGTTTTTGTTTCCAGTTTTATTGAGATATAACTGACATACAGCACTGCATGAAAGCGCACAGCATACTAATCTGGCTTACGTATGTCATGAAATGATGACCGCAATAAGTTGAGTTAACATCCATCACCTTGTATAGGTACAAAAATAAAGAAATAGAAAAAACACTTCTTTCCTTGTGATGAGAACACGTAGGATTTACTCTCTTAACAGTGTTCATATTAATTAGCACTAGTAATTAATTAATTATAGTTATCACGTTGAGTGAATGCTGTTGCCTGTATAAGGAGCTGTTGTTGGGTGCTTTGGACAACGGGGAGCAGATAAGAAGCAGTTCTCCTGCCCCTCCCGCAGGCTTCCAGCTCCGTCTTAATGTCATCCATTGTATAATGTCTAGCAGAAAGGCAGCTGGCAAAGGAGAAATGTGGTCTGCACAACATCACAGGGCAGAGTATCAAAGGGTGAGTTTGGAGATAAGAGACAGTAACTTAGTATCTGACCACACATCAAGGTGGCGAACCAACCAAAAACTGAACCAAGACAGCAGAACCAGGATTGAAGAGCTCGTAGAAACTGGTAAAATTCTCCCCGAACCTTGATTCTGTGTAGGGACTAGAAGAGATCTGGGACCCCTTCCTCAAGAGGAGTAGAATTCTGGTTGGCTTCATTTGAATCTCAAAAGACAAGAGTAGGAGGAAATTCCCCAGCAGTCCAGTGGTTAAGACTCCTTACTTTCATTGCCAAGGGAATGGGTTCGATCCCTGGTCGGGGAACTAAGATCCCACAAGCCACGTGGTGTGGCCAAAAAAGAAATAAATAAAAATAAAGTCAATCCACTAAAACAAACCAACAAAGAGACAAGAGTAGCAGCATGATGGGACCAGTCAGGAGTTAAAGCATACACGATGATTTTAAAAAAAGAAGCTAAAATGATTATTTTTTGAAAAGGATTTTGTGTGTATTAGGCTTTCCTAAACCTTTGGGTAGATAGACAGGTTTATATCACAGTGATACCAAGTACATAAAACTGAAGTTCTACTTCTGTGCTTAAAAAGAAGAACCGAGTATTCTGGGTGCTTGGCTGGGGCAGAGCATGAAGAAAATTTCTCACGCCCACGCTACTGACCAAAGGGCCAACCGTAGGACCAGCAAAAGGAGCTCCCTCCAGCAACCTCTTCTGAGAAGATGAATGTTACGTAAACTGCTGAGGAAAAAATGCCTAAAGGACTCCCCTCCCTTACCACAGAGTGGGTTTTTGAAGAGCGAATTTAGGTTGAGAGACAATAAATTGCTAACTGGCGCACCAGGGTAATTTAGCTGACCTTTCTATTATACAGCGATTACTAACCCTTGGTTGTAGCTACAAAGCAGCAGGAACAAATCTGTCAAAAAAATTTAAAGAGCAAAGTAAAATAATATTAAGAATGCAGAAGCACCTGGCGTTTTAATTTCACATGTCAAATAATTGGATAGATGCTAGCCCACACATACTATTGTGGGATAACCTTTATGCTTAATGCGTGAACTAAAAGGAGAGGATAATTCCAGTCAGTATCCCACTAAAAACACAATGTATGGATCCAAAAGGAGGCACATATTTTTGTTATGAATTGTAATCACTCCAAAGGAAGTAGCATGTGTGTTAGCACATGTTTACTTCCTATGCATACAGCATTTTCAATGCAGGTTCATTCCCAAAGTGTGGCAACTTTGATTAATTTACCTGTTTATCCTTGACACAGAAATTGAAATTAGGTTTTGCCCTTCTTTGCTGTTTTGTGAAATGCTAATAGCATTCCTTCTGCGGCTGTCTGTAACAATAGAAGAAATGAGAGATTTTTGTGTATCAGCCAGCTAATTACATTAACCCAGTTTCATTAAACCATAAAATTTCCCCATTTTTCAAGAATGGTCAAAAGCCCAATTACATCCATTCTTCTATTCAATATCTATTAAGTGCTTACTATGGAACAAACATTGCTATATAAATTTATTCTTGCTTGAACTGTCACAACAGTTTAATTTTAATTTTTAAAATGTATATGTATTCCTGGCTCCAAGAATATTGATGGTCACTAAGCAAAGATGAATAGACAGTTAAGGAAATGCAGAAAACAATTACTTTGAAGGGAAAAAGCATACCTAGCACTAGTTTAGGTTTGAGCTAAGCAGTTTTGGGTTCCCCGTTTCACAGGGGCTGATATAAACACCAAGTCTGTGTTTCAGGATATGGGTTGGCACGTTCCTTACTATTAACGTAAATGAGAAAAGTGGGCTTTGGCGTGTTTCTAAATGCATTTCTACATCCTCAGCCTAAGACTGGCTTCTGGAAGCTGAATGTGGAGATTGTAGCTGATTAGCTTCTATAGTCTTCTACATTTTTCGCTCCGGAGCAGAGATGACAGTATGTTTGCTGACAATTTTTTCTTTGTTGAGGTGTTTATGTTTCATTTGACTATATAGTTGAGTGTACCACTGCTTTCTAAATAATCTACAATTAAACAAGCCCCTTTTAATGCAATAGAATTTCATGCTTCTTACGTCTTGTTTTTCATTGATCTTGGAAGTTTGTTTCATCACGCATGGATAAACAGTATTTGTAATTGTTGATTTTATTGACACAGTGTCACAGGCCACAATGTTCTAATCACACTACATGAATGCACTCATTGAATCCTCATAACACCTAACTACCTCTGGGGTCAGTACTACATCTTGGTTAAGTAGGAAATTTGCCTAAGATCCCACAATAAATATCAGTCTAGAGGGCATATTTGATTATTAGGTGCTACTGGCTCTAATAGTTAATACATATTGACAGATTTCCACGCTAAGCTCTGTATACATCAGTCTATTTATTTCTCACAGGGTTCCTATATGTTAGAGGCTGTTGTAACCACTCGTGAAAATGCGGAAAGTAAGGCCAACGCAGTTAAGTAAGGTCGTATAGCTAGTAAGCAGTTAAGGCACACTTTGAACCCGGACAGATTGTCTCTAGCTTCTGTTGCCTTGATCAATCTGCTCTCCCAGAGTAAACAGTAAAAGAAAAATCTGGTCGAGTTGGCCAGAAATACTGTTTATATCATCATTTCTACTTTGGTTTTAGAAATGAAAACTCTAATGTTTACAATGAATAGAGAGAAGCTCCACGTGGTGGTATGTCAACGCTGCTTCATTTAAGAAACCCCCATGAGAAAATTGGACACAAGGGAAAACAAAGAAGGGCATGGATTATCGGCACAGGGTGTTAAGATGTGTATTGTGTTTAACAAGGAAGCAAGCCTGGTGCTTCTTAGTCAATGTCTCCTTTTCTTGCTATCCCCATACTCATCACGAAAGAAAATTTCAAGGTGGGATTATCTAATGCATTGGATTGATTGTCAGATAAACCAGAGTGCTCAGATTATAGAGGGAAGTCTGACCTTTTTTTTTTTTAGCATCTTTATTAGAGTATAATTGCTTTACAATGCTGTGTTAGTTTCTGCTGTATAACAAAGTGAATCAGCTATACATATACATATATCCTCATATCCCCTCCATCTTGCGTCTCCTTCCCACCCTCCCTATCCCACCCCTCTAGGTGGTCGCAAAGCACCCAGCTGATCTCCCTGTGCTATGTGGCTGCTTCCCACTAGCTATCTATTTTACATTTGGTAGTGTATATATGTCCCTGCCACTCTCTCACTTCATCCTAGCTTGCCCTTCCCCCTCCCCATGCCCTCAAGTCCATTCTCTATGTCCAGTCTTTATTCCTGTCCTGTCCCTAGGTTCTTCAGAACATTTTTATTTTTATTTTTTTAGATTCCATATATATGTATTAGCATACGGTATTTGTTTTTCTCTTTGTGACTTACTTCACTCTGTATGATAGACTCTAGGTCCATCCACCTCACTACAAATAACTCAATTTCGTTTCTTTTTATGGCTGAGTAATATTCCATTGTATATATGTGCCACATCTTCTTTATCCATTCATCTGTCAATGGACACTTACGTTGCTTCCATGTCCTGGCTATTGTAAATAGAGCTGCAATGAACATTGTGGTACATGACTCTTTTTTAAAAAAATTTATTTATTTAATTTATTTTTGTCTGCGTTGTGTCTTCGTTGCTGCACGCGGGCTTTCTCTAGTTGCAGCGAATGGGGGCTACTCTTGGTTGCGGTGCATGGGCTTCTCATTGTGGTGGCTTCTCTTGTTGCGGAGCACAGGCTCTAGGCATGCGGGCTTCAGTAGTTGTGGCACATGGGCTTCAGTGGTTGTGGCACGTGGACTCTAGAGCGCAGGCTCAGTGGTCGTGGCGCATGGGCTTAGCTGCTGCATGGAATGTGGGCTCTTCCGAGACCAGGGCATGAACCTGTGTCCCCTGCATTGACAGGTGGATTCTTAACCACTGTGCCACCAGGGAAGCCCATGACTCTTTTGGAATTATGGTTTTCTCAGGGTATATACCCAGTAGTGGGACTGCTGGGTCGTTTGGTAGTTCTATTTTTAGTTTTTTAAGGAACCTCCATACTGTTCTCCATAGTGGCTGTATCAATTTACATTCCCAGCAACAGTGCAAGAGGATTCCCTTTTCTCCACACCCTCTCCAGCATTTACTGTTTGTAGATTTTTTTATGATGGCCATTCTGACTGGTGTGAGGTGATATCTCATTGTAGTTTTGATTTGCATTTCTCTAATGATTAGTGATATTGAGCATCCTTTCATGTGCTTGTTGGCAATGTGTGTATCTTCTTTGGAGAAATGTCTATTTAGGTCTTCTGCCCATTTTTCGATTGGGTTGTTTGTTTTTCTGATATTGAGCTGCATGAGCTACTTGTAAATTTTGGAGATTAATCCTTTGTCAGTTGCTTCATTTGCAAATATTTTCTCCCATTCTGAGGGTTGTCCTTTCGCCTTGTTTATGGTTTCCTTTGCTGTGCAAAAACTTTTAAGTTTCATTAGGTCCCATTTGTTTAGTTTTGTTTTTATTTCCATTCTTTAGGAGGTGCATCAAAAAGGATCTTGCTGTGATTTATGTCATAGAGTGTTCTGCCTATGTTTTCCTCTGAGTTTTATAGTCTGGCCTTACATTTAGGTCTTTAATCCATTTTGAGTTTATTTTTGTGTATGGTGTTAGGGAATGTTCTAATTTCATTCTTTTACATGTAGCTGTCCAGTTTTCCCAGCACCACTTATTGAAGAGGCTGTCTTTTCTCCACTGTATATTCTTGCCTCCTTTATCAAAGATAAGGTGACCATAGGTGCTTGGGTTTGTCTGTGGGCTTTCTATCCTGTTCCATCGATCTAGATTTCTGTTTTTGTGCCAGTACCATACTGTCTTGATTCCTGCTGCTTTGTAGTATAGTCTGAAGTCCGGGAGCCTGATTCTTCCAGCTCTGTTTTTTTCTCAACATTGCTTTGGCTATTTGGGGTCTTTTTTGTTTCCATACAAATTGTGAAAATTTTTGTTCTAGTTCTGTGAAAAATGCCATTGGTTTGATAGGGATTTCATTGAATCTGTAGATTGCTTTGGGTGGTATAGTCATTTTCACAATGTTGATTCTTCCAATCCAAGAACATGGTATATCTCTCCATCTTTTTGTATCATTTTTAATTTCTTTCATCAGTGTCTTATAGTTTTCTGCATACAGGTCTTTTTTCTCCTTAGGTAGGTTTATTCCTAGGTATTTTATTCTTTTTGTTGCAGTGGTAAATGGGAGTGTTTCCTTAATTTCTCTTTCGGATATTTCATCATTAGTGTATAGGAATGCAAGTGATTTCTGTGTATTAATTTTGTATGCTGCTACTTTACCAAACTCATTGATTAGCTCTAGTAGTTTTCTGGTAGCATCTTTAGGATTCTCTATGTATAGTATCATGTCATCTGCAAACAGTGACAGCTTTGCTTCTTCTTTTCTGATTTGGATTCCTTTTATTTCTTTTTCTTCTCTGATTTCTGTGGCTAAAACGCCCAAAACTTGTTGAATAATAGTGGTGAGAGTGGACAACTTTGTCTTATTCCTGATCTTAGAGGAAATGGTTTCAGTTTTCACCATTGAGAACAATGTTGGCTGTGGGTTTGACATATATGTCCTTTATCTTATTGAGGTAAGTTCCCTCTATGCCTACTTTTGGGAGGGTTTTTAATCATAAATGGGAGTTGAATGTTGTCAAAAGCTTTTTCTGCATCTATTGAGATGATCATAGGTTTTTTTCTCCTTCGATTTGTTAATATGGTTTATCACATTGATTGATTTGCATATATTGAAGAATCCTTGGATTCCTGGGACAAACCCCACTTGATCGTGGTGTATGATCCTTTTAATGTGCTGTTGGATTCTGTTTGCTAGCATTTTGTTGAGGATTTTTGCCTGTATGTTCATCAGCGATATTGGCCTGTAGTTTTCTTTCTTTGTGACATCTTTGTCTGGTTTTGGTATCAGGGTGATGGTGGCCTCCTAGAATGAGTTTGGGAGTGTTCCTCCCTCTGCTATATTTTGGAAGAGGTTGAGAAGGATAGGTATTAGCTATTCTCTAAATGTTTGATAGGATTCACCTGTGAAGCCATCTGGTCCTGGGCTTTTGTTTGTTGGAAGATTTTTAATCACAGTCTCAGTTTCAGTGCTTGTGATTGGTCTGTTTATGTTTCCTTCTTCCTGGTTCAGTCTCGGAAGGTTGTGCTTTTCTAAGAATTTGTCCGTTTCTTCTAGGTTGTCCATTTTATTGGCATATAATGGCTTGTAGTAATCTCTCATGATCCTTTGTATTTCTGCAGTGTCAGTTGTTACTTCTCTTTTTTCATTTCTAATTCTATAGATTTGAGTCTTCTCCCTTTTTTCTTTTTTTTTTTTTTTTTTTAACATCTTTATTGGAGTATAATTGCTTTACAATGGTGTGTTAGTTTCTGCTTTATAACAAAGTGAATCAGCTATACGTATACATGCATACCCATATCCCCTCCCTCTTGCGTCTCCCTCCCACCCCTCTAGGTGGTCACAAAGCACCGAGCTGATCTCCCTGTGCTATTTTACATTTGGTAGTGTATATATGTCCATGCCACTCTCTCACTTCGTTCCCTTTTTTTCTTGATGAGCCTGGCTAGTGGTTTATCAATTTTGTTTATCTTCTCAAAGAACCAGCCTTTAGTTTTATTGATCTTTGCTATCGTTTCCTTCATTTCTTTTTCATTTGTTTCTGATCTGATCTTTATGATTTCTTTCCTTCTGCTAACTTTGGGGGTTTTTTGTTCTTCTTTCTCTAATTGCTTTAGGTGTAAGGTTAAGTTGTTTATTTGAGATGTTTCTTGTTTCTTGAGGTAGGATTGTATTGCTATAAACTTCCCTCTTATAACTGCTTTTGCTGCATCCCATAGGTTTTGGGTCATCTTGTTTTCATTGTCATTTGTTTCTAGGTATTTTTTGATTTCCTCTTTGATTTCTTCAGTGATCTCTTGGTTATTTAGTAGTGTATTGTTTAGCCTCCATGTGTTTGCATTTTTTTCCCTGTAATTGATATCTAGTCTCATAGCGTTGTCGTCGGAAAAGATACTTGATACGATTTCAATTTTTTTTAATTTACCAAGGGGGAAGTCTGATCTTTATATCCCAGAAAAAAAGACATCTAAGAAAAGACAACACGTTTCATGGGAAGAATTAATGAAGCAATCAAAGAAGCCAGATGAAGAGATTCTAGAATCTTAATTCCCAAGCCCCAGAAAAGTTCCCAGAATTTAAAGGCCAGTGTCCTGATCCCCAACCCATTCCCTTCATTCCAGGTCTCCCCTTACGCCCTCCTGTCTGCAGGCTTTTTGATATCCAAGGGCAGTCGTGTTTTCTTTCTCTTTTGGCATCTTGTAGATTTAACATTCATCTGTTGGGGCACATCGAGGTGATTTGCCAAATAACTCCTTTTGGCCAGAAGAATGTGCTGGGTTATTATTCTTTGGTCCAAATGAGCCAGACTGACTGTCTGCATGGTGGGAGTATGCCAGATAATTACTTTAACCATGTCTTTCCCTTTAGCTGTGTACACATGGTCCTCGTAGTCTAGATAAACTTGGTTAAACCTCATATTGAATAATTACTGGCAAGTGGCCATGTGCTCAGAGTAATTTAATGTTCATCTTTGGTTTCTACAGGGTGCTAGTGACAAAAGCAGGTTTTGTTTATACTTATGTTAGAAAGATTTTCTTTTCATAATTCAAAAGAAAATCTCCCAAGAAAGGAGGACTCAGTGAAAAAAAAAATGGTCTTGATTTCAAGTTTTCCTCAAAAATCACAAACACAGTGCTAAGAAAAAGCTGATATAGTTTAGCTTTTAGAAGCAGAAAGATGCTAGGAAAGATGACCACATTCCTACTGCCTTGCAAGTCAAGCAATTTTTACTACATTGAAATTAATGTCTGATATTATGTTGTTCTCCCTTTTGAAAGTGTGGACCAATGTTCCTGCATTTTATTACAGAAGGTAAACAATACGATTCCCCATGACTTGCTGTATCTTGCAGTCTCAGAGTAATAGAAAAAGCCCTAGAATGGGAGGCGGAAGGGAGGGACCCAAGTTCTGACTGTGTTATGTATTGGTTTGAGAGCCAGATGCAAGAAATTGGACACCTCTCTCTCCTTTTCCTTGGGAAAATGAGAATAACATCATCCTCATCTTGCAAAGCATGTTTAGGAGGCTTAGATTAGATCACACAGAACACGATTTTATCGGCTGTAGAACACTGAACGTCCTAACAAAATGACAGAAACTTGGTTTAAGATCTGCACGCAAGAACAAAACACAAAACATGTCACACTGAGGTGAAGATGGGTTAGGAGGGCAAGGGAATGTCGGTGAGGAGACAGACAACCCTGGGGATAATTAAATCAGGAAGGAAACCACCCTCAAGCAAAGCTGTACTTTCCTCTCCTCAACTGCCGCAAAGGAAACCTAGGAATTCCAGAGAGAAGAGGGAGAAACATGAGTGGGAAGCAAGTTGGCTATATGTTTTCCAAGCTTTGAAAATGTTTGTTCTCTTGGATCCAGAATTTTCCTTCTAGGAACTCTCCTGAGTACACCATGATAAATAGTATTTTTTTTTTTATTGAACTATGTTTGACTTATACCATTGTGTAAATTTAAGGTGTGCAACATGCTTATTTGATGTATTTATATATTGTAACACGGTTGCCATTGTGGCCACATTATCACCTCTATCAGGTCATGTGATTATCATTTCTTTTTTTGTGGTGGGAATAATTGAGAGCTAGTCTCTTAGCAAGTTTGATGGTTATAACACAATGTTGTTGTCTATATTCTCTATACTGTGTATTACATCTCCAGGACTTATCTACTAGTTTCAAGTTTGTATCCTGAAATAGCATCTCTCCTGTTCCCCCTCCCCACAGCGATTGGTAATCACCATTTTACTCTGTTTTTACAAGTTTGGCTTTTTTAGAGTCCACCTATACAGGATATCATGCAGTACTTGTCTTTCTCTGTCTGACTTACCTCACTTAACCTTAATTGTCAGGGTCCATCCATGTTGTCACAAGTGGCAGTGTTTCCTTCTTTCCTATGGCTGTTTATATATATGTATATGTAAACCACATCTTCTATAGCCATTCCTCTGTTGATGAGCACTTAGGTTGTTTTCATAACTTGGCTATTGAAAATTATGCTGCAATAAATATAACAGTGTATATATCTCTTCCATACCCAATTTTCATTTCCTGTGGGTACATATTCAGAAGTGAATTTGCTGGGGCTTCCCTGGTGGCGCAGTGGTTGACAGTCCGCCTGCCGATGCAGGGGACACGGGTTCGTGCCCCGGTCCGGGAGGATCCCGTATGCCGCGGAGCGGCTGCACCCGTGAGCCATGGCTGCTGGGCCTGCGTGTCCGGAGCCTGTGCTCCGCAACGGGAGAGGCCACAACAGTGAGAGGCCCGCATACCGCAAAAAAAAAAAAAAAAAAAAAAAAAAAGAAGTGAATTTGCTGGACCCGATGAACACTCTTAGTCCAGATTCTTAAAAAATACAGAAAAATATCCTCATGTCTAAATGGATAATATTAGGAGAACAGTGAAGTAGATTATGGTGCAGCCATGTGATGTTTATTATATAGCCACAGGCATAAGATGTAGATAAATATATAAATGAAATGGGAAACTTTTTGTCATAATATTAAGCTAAAAATTAGAAGCCACCAATTATATCTATGGTCAATACATACATTTTAAATGAGTCATCAGGAAAATAAAATTTTGGAGTTGCCTCTGAATGTTGGGATTATGGAGATAGTTGTTAGTTTGTCCTTTTTTATACTTTTGTTATGGTGTTCAGATTTTCTATCATGACTTTCATGGCCAAACATAAAAAGTTAAAAAGAAAAAGTAAGATGGGATAGACATTTTTTCCCTGTGGCCAAGAGTGAGTTCTGGGGTTGCAATGATCCCCTAAAATTTTAGGACATTTGTGTAGTGAATGAATGCACATTATTGATGAACCAGTTATGCTTTCTGGAGATCTCACATTATTCATTACTTGGATTCAAAAGTTTTGATTCTTGAAGGTATCAGAAAAAGCACAATTTCCTACTAGAGCACTGTCAGTAGTTCTTTTGAAATCTCTGCTCTTATTTTAAATGCTATTCTGTCATATATAACATGAAAAAATGGGCATATTAGGGTCCTATAAATTAATGTTGTTATCATTTCATAGCCTTTTTAGTTACCGATATGAGCTCTACATATAAGAGTGGCTTGGAGTATAAAACTTACATTAAGACACATATATATCTCAGCTTATGCAGAAGGCCAAATGATGTAACTGATAACAAGGTTTTTCACTTCAGTTATGCACTAAGATTATCAACGTACCTAAATTTACTAGACAAGTTATATGTTCCATTTTCGGGGGGAGGTTCATTGAGATGATATTTTGTCTGTTTGAGATCATGCTTTAAAAACTCTCCAGGGGAAAATTACTGTAGCCATGGGTGTAGAAACATATGTGTTCATGTAGGTCTTTGGGGACTGGTTTCCCTCATTTCTCTGTGTGTCTAGAAGTAGACTTAAATTTTTAGAAGTGAGTTGAAAGTCAGTTCAGGCATATTTTCTGGTTAGGGGCATTGACAGAGAAGACACTTGGTGTTGCCAACTCTCTCTTCTTCCTGGACCCGCTGGAAAACTGCAATCCCTAGACTCCCGTGCAGTTTTGTTCCAACCCTGGGACTGAGCTTTGGAAACTGAAATGTGGGCGGAGAGGATGTTATTCACATCACGCAAGGTCTAAACACCACCCTCAGGACCTTCCAAACTCCTATTCCTATTCTATAATGTTCAAGAAAGCCACAACTTCCAAATGCCCTGGTGGCAAAGTGATCTTGGAAGAGAGCTTGGAAGAAAGCTTCCAGATTATCACGGAAGGAAAGTCTTGCTGGGCCGAACCACTGAGATTTGGCATTTCTTTTCTCCTGCAGTGTAGTCTACTATCTTATCCTGACATATAAACAACCTGACTTCATGAGTTGATGTTAACTCTGTAATCTTCTCATTTGATTGAGTGGATAGATTTGCCCTTATTTGAGAATAAAATAAAATAGAGCTTCCCCTCTCTCCTTTTTCTAGCCAGAAAATAATCCCATTCAAGAATGTGTTGTCAAATGATAAACTAAAAGTATTAATGATAAACTTTAAAAAATGAGTCCATTGATGATTTCTCCTATGGCATGGACTCCTTTTTCTAGCTGCTTACAAATTTAGCTTTGGATTAAGTTAGGCTACGAGAAGTCTATATACTTGGACCCAATTATTGGGTCTTTGTGGCTCTGTTATTTCTCTCTTTGCTCCGGTGCTCTTCCTATTGATACTTCAGCAAAATCCTCAAGAGAAAGAATGACAGGTGAGAGATTTATTTTTGCCTTTGTAGTTCTAGATTCTAATCCATCATGTCAGACGACACCATCCTTAAGTTTGGCTGGTTTCTCTTTGTCTCATCAAATATTTTCTGATGATGGCAGGTCTGCTTCTCCAACCGCCACCCATGCTGAGACTAAAACATTGCTCCAGGTATAAAAGCAGTTCCTGCTTTATGCTTACTTATGAAAAGTTCATCCTTCTCTGTAACTTAGTTCCTTCTGGCATTTTGGCATCCACTGTTCTTTGAGGACTTTAAAAAAAAGTATAAGTTTTAGTTAATCTGGTGTTTTGATGGATGCCATAGTCTCTTACCAACTTCTACTTCCTATTGTAAGTGGAACTCCAAAAATAATGAAAGGTTTAAATATTTCACTCTGTATTGCCTCTTAGTATGGTGAGTTTCCCACGTTCCTCCCCTATTAGATTACATATACCCTGAAGCCATTCATTCATTCATGTGTGTGTGCATTTATTCTTTCATGTGTTCTTCCCCCAAGTAATTACCCACTGCCAACTTACTAGACTTTAGGGGACTTTGACAGCTGCAGCAAACATGCATCCTGCCCTTAGGACTTCACAATGTTGTTCGGGCCGGTGATGAGCACTTGACACAAGCCAAAGCAAAATAAATCTATCCCTGGTCATCTACGATCAAAGCTGAAATAGACTCACTTTCTCTTTGTTTATGTTTTTATTGTTTATGCTTTCACTTCTCTTTGAATATGTAAACTTTGGGGCTGTGAGCAAACATCTTCCACTTTCCAAGTCGAAGTCGAAAGATAAGAAAAACATTTTCTTCTTCCAATGAAGAAAAATGAAACAAATGCACAAAGAGGATTTCAGTTCAAAGAAGGGTTCATGTTAGCCTTCTGGAACACGACTCTAGTCCTTCTCAAACTAGAACACAGCGTCGCACCCGGGGGACCTCAGTGAATATTTTGGGAGTGAATGAAGAGATTTTATGTAGACAGGATAGCCAAGCAAAGACATGAAGGTAGGACAAAGGGGGGTTGCATGGAGACAATGCTGGGTTGGAGCAAAGGCTGTATGAAGAAGGAGAGGGGCAAAGAGAAGGGAAACGGTAGTTTCAGGTCATGTGAGTGAGCATCTTGAAGGCAACAGCAATATGTCATCAGCATTCAGATGAGGAATCCCTAGTCCAATTACATGTGCACGTGTTTAATATGGTAGTGACCCAATTTTAAGAGGAGCAGTGTAAGCGTGTTGCCTAAACCATTGTGAGTGACATCAAGGAGGACTTCCTGTTGACACCGTGATACTAAGGTGGCGACAGTATTTTACGGCACGCCCTTACAGCTCCTTGAAACACTCTGAGCTAAAGAAATCATATAGAAATTCCTGTGTTTAATACGGATAAAATGGACACAAAAACAGATACACATTTAGTGTCGAGTGGGTCCGTTAGTGGAATGACTTTTTGGTTAGCTGCCTGCTTCACATGGAGAATTTCAATCAGAAAGTTAATGTATTTTATATCAGGGAAGACAGGCATATTTTTTACCACATAATTTTAAGTATCCATAGCAACTAGAATCACATTGACTTGATATAATAACTGGCATTTCTGAAGATGATTGAAGTATACCAGTTATTTTGTACCAGGTTACTTTGCATTAAGCTAAGTAACTCTATATTTAGGGAATGTAACTCTATGTTAGGGAAACATAACACTGAATTTGAGAGAGGAGCTATTGCTTTGATATGTATTCTAGTACCAAGAAGCATCTTTTTGACCTCAGGAAAAAAAAAAAAAAAAAGAAAGAAAACTTGAAAAAAAATAAAAAAGAAGCATCTCTACTTAAAATTACCAGCTTTACCATAAGGTCACAATTAATTGAAATAGCTCTCAGCATCATCTAGCTATCTGATGAAGCTTGAAAAAGGAGCCAGAAATATTTAGATTCTTGTTTTAATCACAATTAATGTGAAACCGCTGTGTTTGGTAAGAAATACAGACACTCAATACAAATTCGACTGTGGAGACGCTTCCAATATAAATATAACTTTTGTAAAGTCAAACTAGACAGTCCATTGACTTCAGATAGTCAGATTAGATTGGGGTCTCAGAACTTAAAAAAATTACTTTATAAGACAGAGTTAAGATTCCTTAGGCTTCGTGTGGATTGCACTGGTGGAGGAAACAAATGTAGCCAAATTTGAGTGGTATAGAGCACAGTTCCAAAAAATAGAAAAATCAAGAATGAGAATCATCATTTTTCAGAAGGAAATCCTCGAAAGTAAACTGCAAAAGAAAGTTATTACCAACCTGTAGACATTTTTGCTTCACTATTTCTCAGGTTTCTCAAAATTATCAAGTCCAACACTAAATTCATTTTATCCTTCCCCAAACTTGTTTCACTTCTTGTGTTCCCTAGCTCCTTAATCTATGTCTTAATCTTTAACTCAGCCTTCTCTCAAAGCCTAAGTCCTGAGAATTTTATTTCTTAAATATGAACAGACTTTTTCTGCTTCTCTCCTGTCCCACTGCCACCTCGTTTATCTGGTCCACCAGCATTTCTCACCACTACTTCAACTGCACTTCAAATCTAACTCATTATCAACCCATTCCCAACACTGTATTTTAGAGTGGGCTTCCAAAATCATAGTTACGATTCTATCGGTAAGATCTTATTTGCCTCAGAAGAAAGTCTAATCTAGGTACCAGAAGGACATGAGTTTTTGAAACAAAATTCACGTAAGATAGTTTCAAATTCAGAGAGGCACTAACCCCTCTGCTCAAGAGGAGACCGGGGCCAGGTATATGCAGTCCACTGTAACAAAGCAGAGAAGCAAAGCAATCCCTCACTTGAAAGTGTGGTACTTGAGCTAGAAGAAAATACTCTCTTTAGGAAAATACAAAGATGGGAGAGACATCTGAGTTAAGTGCAGGGACTGTGTTGGCTAGTCAACAGAGATTTTGAGTACCAAGGACCATACTTTTCAGGGGCACTGGTTAAAATAGATGCACTCTCCATGTAGCTGGCCACAGCCAAGAGCAGAGATTTGTGTCTCGAGGATTTGTTTGAGTTGGTAAAACTTCAAGGTAACTTTTCAGAAACAGGATTGGATAAGAAAAGGTCAACATTTGAATTTATGAATAGTAGACATTCTAGTGATCATATTTTCATGTCCAATATTCAGGGCACTCTTTTGATAATATCAAATGTGCCAGGAAATTGAGTGATAATTGGAAGATTATAAGCTAAACATAGAAACATGAACTAATGTTCTTGTTCTAACTTCTAATGAGTTAGAAGAATAGTGAATTTAGGCTGGTAGTTTTCAGACAATATACAGTGAAGATCACCAAACTATTTACATTCTCTGTCAAGAAAGCCAAGAATGAAGACAAGACAAACAGAAAAAAGTGAACTGCAAAAGTTGTGGCCAACATGACAGGTGGGAATGAGAAGGGGGTAAATAGTATAAAGTTTCCAATTTTTCTACAGTAAAGCCTGGTTGACATTACAGCAAAGCCTAATTAGCTATCTCCATTTTCCAAAAGCCACGTTTGCCATCAACGTCTAGTTAAGCCTTTATAACTTAGATGGGTAAAAAAACATTTTTTTCTTTTTTTGCTTACAGGCTTAAAATCTTTATAACACGTATTGACTCAAGGAACCGCCTATACTCTGAAGGTCTCTTTTTACACCTCTGCCATGCTTCCTGTGAATATGTTCCTTTAGGGGTTGTGTTTGAATGTGTGTTTGTGTGTGCAAAGCAATGTGGGTATTTTTGATATTGTTGCCCTTCCCTTTCTTACCTGGATTTTTCTTTCTTGTCTAGTTCATTCTTGCTGACAACTCCAATGGAATACCAGATTTCCTCTTTCTTTACTTTGTTATTTTCTTTTAAAGATTATTATTACTATTATTATTATTTTACGGAGGGAAAAGGGGTAGAAGTTGGGAGTGTTCACATTTCCTTCTGATGGTGTTCTCTGATGACTCTCATCTTGCTGCAATTGACGATTTTCCTGCTCACCTGACAGGGGTAGGAGATAGTGTTGTATGAGATGGTCTTGAAACTTACCTACGGATCTTTGAATACATTGCAGCCTACATTGGAGGTGGTCTAATTCAGGACGGTTATTATTTTTAATTTTTTCATCCACCATCTTCTAACTAAGCACCCTTAGGTCTGGCAGAACTGAGGACCTTACCGAGTACACTCGGGTTAAATGTTTCTGCAAACCCTCAGCAAATACTTGACAGCCAGCTACCACAGTGACATACATATGTATATATCTATATACATGTATACATGTATGTATATTCTTCTCTATCATACAAATCCTTGCAAAACACTTAGATTTCTACCCCAAATGTTAATAACAAATCTAAAAAAAATTTCTCTGTAACATTTTCTTTTGCTTGAAATAAACTCTTTAGCACTGATGATCTCTACATAAAACCTTATGAAAAAAATGTTAGTCATGAATTGGAGACACCTGAACCAAAAAGAAGAGTGTAGAGGACAGAGTCTGTTCCCTCCTTTCAAGCCAGAGAATTTGCGCTATTTTGTTAGACTCGATTGTAATTCTCCATGTAGCAATACAGAATCTGAATTTCATGGAAATTCCTTGTAGATCCTTATAATGGTCCTGCTGTCATCTTAATTTTTGATGATAAGCATTTTTATTTACTTTTTTGTTGTTGGTTCGACTGTTTTCTTAAGTGTTTAGTGGGAAATTAGAATAGGCCTCATAAAGTTCTTTTTAGCCTGGCCCCATGTTAGACTAAAGATTTCATTGTTCAATTCATAATATGCTTTTGTAGTGTCGTTTGTTTCTTCCCTTTTATCTTTCTGTTGGATGCCAACCCAAGATCAGAAATGTTTTACCAACATCTGTTTATTATTTTATTTAAACCCGAGGACCATAAGACTGTACACATGCACATTGTTTATAGGTTTACATATTGCCCTCAGCTGACTTCCTTACATATATTCTTGATGATCTGGCTCTAACCCACCTTTTATATTCAATTCTTTTTTTTTTTGCCTTCAAAGCCAAACGTGTTTCTAAGTGGTACTGGTTGGATGATCGCAACAGAATTTCAAACAAGCCAATGTTTTATTATTTATTTTCAGAACTAACAAACATGTCCCATGGCTTAAATGAATGCTTTTACAACAAAGCCAAAAGCATGCTAGCTAAATCACATCCACCACTTACTCTGAGGCGTGTGGGGAAATTATGAAATTCTTATAGAATCATGTGGATAATTATGGAAAAGCCAGGATGTTCTTGCCCTCTGCCTAATGTGGTGATAAATGAATACAGTACCAGGTATTGTGTTTTTAACTTTTAAGTACCTCCATAATAAGAATTTTATGGTGGTGGTAGGTTATGCTTTCAACTATAAGTAAAATGTTTCTAAAGTTGCAGAGCTGTCTACATTCCATTCCCAATCAGTGAGATTTATCTGTAAACAGACTCACCCTACTGGTCTGTTAATTTTTTTATGAGTCTCCTGAGCTACCCTCAAACTCATGTCTTTCACCCGTGCTCGGTCAATAACAAATTTGTAGGATGAACCGTGAGACGAGGTGAGGGCTAGAATTATCATGGAAGAGAGGGTTCTCTTCTGTACTACTTGGGTCAAATGAGAAATGTAGACTTTGGTATCATCTAGTCAGGTGGGAATAGAGGTCCTCATTCAGTTAGGTGATTCTGGTTAATATAATTTTTCCAAACTATTTGAATAATGAAGATGGTATAGATCTGTCTTTGTGAAAATCAATTTAGGTAACACATTAAATTAATTATTTTATTATACCCTCCAGCACCACACCACTCTGTGACTTAGTGGCATGGTCATCATATCAAAAAGAAAACATATTGGTATGAAACGGAAATTGTAAAGAGCTTTAAGTTGTATTTCTTACATTTTTTTTTCTTTTCTTGTAGATGAATAGCAGATATTCGGGGAAAAATCACATATAGCTCAGCTTCAATAACTTTTTTCTTTAATTAGAACAAACCACTTTCCTTGGAACTTTTAATTACAAAGTTTTAGTTCCTGAACCACTAAGTTGTTATCATAGACATTTAAAATACTCCCATGGTTGTGATTTTTTTTTTTTTTTTGGCTTTTGGAAAATGCAGACAGTCCCCGGCTGACCAAAAATTTACACTGCAAATATTTTTGCAAAATTAAGGATAGCCCTTTTGGACGGTTTGATGATCGTTATTAAATCTTCCACCCATATTTAGTTTGGAATTGGATGTTGTTTATGTTTGTGGGTTTTTTTTTTTTAAGTGTCTTTTACTCTCCATAAACTAAACTGTGCTGTTGGACTGTCAAATATATATATTTACTTATACATCAAGGGATCACCATGAACTTTTGTTTTACAGCATAAAGTAAGGCTCTGACCTATTTCTTTCAAGGTCATAAAGACTTTGCAAGCCATCTAGTCTCAGTGGTATGTCTCTGTTCACCCAGCTGGTAAGGAGTACAACTGGTCAATTTTGACTCAAAAACCCAGCAGAAGTAGCATAATGTAATTTAATCTAAGATTGCCAGATTTAGAAAGGAATAAAGGAAAAACAAAACCCCACTGCATCTGTAACCCAGCAATGTCCATTCTTCCAGCTAGAAGAGTCAGAAGACCATGGATTTCAGGGTCAGAAAGAACTGAATTCAAGCCTCAGTTTACTAGCAGTGTGACCTGGGGCTAATTATCAAACCTTGCTGAGACTTCACTTATTCTCTTGAGAAATGGGGTGGAAAAGTCTAATCATTGAATAATATAATCAATGTTTGCAAAGCCCCTGGTACAGAGTGAATGTGTAATACATGATGTCTGTCATTCCTCACATCTAAGCTTATCATTCTAACGTTACAGGCCATCATTTGGACTCGGGTTGAAAAGTTTGATATCGGTCGCAAAATTTCACAGAAGAAACAAATGGATACAGTAACCCTCAGTTCTCAAATTAGGTTGGTTTAGCCTTTCAGGGGATGTCTGGCAATGCCTGGAGAGTTTTGGTTATCACAGCAGGGACAAGAGAGGGAGGATGCCACTGGCATCTAGTGGGTAGAATCCAGAGAGGTTGCCAAATATCCTACAATGCACAGGGCGGACCTCACAACAGTGAATAATCTGGCCTCAAATATCAATAGAGGCGAGATTGAGAAATCCTGGAATACACTGAAAAACATTCCAAACTTCTTTACCTCAGTGACCTGACGACAAAAATGAATTCTCAATATCCATATGGTAAATTCAAGTAAAATTATGGTGTGCATTTAATTATATTCAGTTTAGCTTATATGACTGTCAACTTCAGAAAAAGCTTGCGGGTACATTCTTTAAATTTCATATATTTTATATCACACTAGTTAAATATAATTGTGACATATCAAAGAACTGTAAGACATAATTATAAATGCCATTATCCAAGAAATATTAAAATGTAGCTTGTAGAATGTGAGTTCTTACTGAGCTTGTCAGCTCAGGAGTGTATATCCATTAGATTATATATCTATATTATATAGATTATATATTAGATTATATATCTATATTATATAGATTATATATTAGATTATATATCTATATATTTTATAGATATGCAGATAGACATCAGAATAGGCCAGCAGTGCTAACACAATACATTCTCAATATACCTTAAAATGGCCTAAGATATTAACTTGAGCTAGTAGCTTAAAAGTTAAAACAAAACAAAAACAAAAACTTTTCAAGTCTTTGAAATTCTGCTCTTGAAGGAAATGCCTAGCAAAACCATCTTTGGCATTTTCCATATTCTTCTTGTTCAGGAAACCACTTAGAATTTACAAGGTTTATTCCACATATCTGAAACAAAATACTTTTTGTTTCATCAGATTTCTTTGAAAGATATTTGTTTTCAAGATGTTTGCCACCACTTGTGAGTAAAGTAAAATATAGAGGATTTTCATACTGGAGACATTTTGTTCTGCCGGCTCCCAATCCAGGCATTCTGAATTAGATGATTCAGGAAGAATTTTTTTTTTAGGTTTCTTAAATGTTAAACCAGCTCAGGCCTCTTCAAAGGCTACAGAGACTGATTACAAATTTTCTAAACTTGCTGTGAATTTGAAGTGTGGAGAATCTCTCTTCATAGTACATTCTTAATAGTTTAGAATATTTGTCTCAAAAAAAAAACAAAAAAAAAAAAGGAAAGAAAAATATCTTTTCCCGTTGTGAAAAGGTTTCAGATTCCAAGTCTAATATTTCTTCATTGGTAAAGTATGCTATTAATTAGAGTAAAGAAAAAATAATAAACAAATACCTCACCTTTCATCTGAGACTTCTAAGAGCATTGTATTTATTAGGGAATTTTCACAGCCTCACACCAGGAGGCCCAACCTATAGTCAGAACCTCGAAGAAAATTGTAAATGACGTTTTTTTTAGAATGGGCAATGATTGCAAATCTGGCTGTCTATGGTAGATTGTTGGTGAAACCGACCAAAATAATGGTCCTCCCTGTAGCTACACCCTCAGCTTGGTCCCTCTTACAGTGACTCTTGATTTAGCCAATGAAATAATAACACATTTGGTGGAATCAGAGATTTGAAAAGTGCTTGCCTCCTGGGACCTGAAAACCCTGTGGCCACGGTCATGTGACCAAACCTTGGCCATCTTGCTGGAGGATGAGACAGGTGACCCAGTGACCACATGCCCTCACCTGGCCCTATGCTAATCACCAGAGTGCTAGTGAGGCCACCCAAGCCAACCAGCCCCCGCCAAACTAGCCCAAACTTGAAGAACTACTCAGCTGATCCACAGATTGATGAAAATTAATAAATAATAAGTATTTTAAGTGGCTGTGTTTTAGGGTGGTTCGTTACAGAGCAAAAACTATTAAATTTTCCTTGGTTATTTAATCTAGAAGGTTAAAACATTAGTGTAGACACAGCTGGACTTTCTGTAATGTCCTAGACTCTAATTTAGCATTTACCAGCGTGAGGTAAGTGAGGGTTCCGTGGAAAGAGATCTTGTGTGGGAATGGAGATTCAGGGTCTGTCCCTGGTTCTTCCCGTAATTAGGTGTAGGACTTGGAGCTAGTTAACTTATCTGCACCTCAGTCTCTCTCACAGCATTCTCTTCCAACCTGTCAAGTGCTGTGTCCCTCGGGTTCTTCCTCCAGCCACTGTTTTTCCACCTGCACAGCTTGCTGTTGTGAGCTGGTCGCAGCATGATTTCTACCATCTTCTATATACCCATCACTCCAGCATCTGTTTCTGAAGCTCAGACCTTCTTTTCCCTAACTGGCAGTCAGCGAATCTTCATTACTTGCTTAGCATCTTCCACGGGCAATTTAAACTTTAGAAGGAAAAAAAAAGAGGAGGGAAAAAAAGGAAGGAAGGAAGGAAGGAAGGGAGGGAGGGAGGGAGGAAGGAAGGAAAAATGAAAGGAAGGAAGGAAGAGAAAGAGAGGGAGAAAGGGAAAGAGAAACAGCTTCCCTTTTCACTCTTAATCTGATTTACTTTGTATTCTATATCTTGGCTGGTGGCAACACCAACTTCCTAGGTGATAGAAGATCAATCCCACCAGTTCTTATCTCTTCTTTAGACCTAAATCCAATCACTTATCAACACCTACTGATTTATCTTTTAAATATTTCTTAAATTTATACACTCCTCTCTGCCCCTTTATGACTGTCTTTCTTTACCTCTTTTCTAAAATACTGTAAAAATATTTCAGATGGCCTCCCTGCAAAACAGTCATGTTCTCTTCAAAACCATTATCAAATCAACAACCAAAGTAATCACACCAAAACATAAATATGGTGATATCACGCTTCACTCCTCCTTGCATAGGATCTTTCAGTGGTACCCTGTGTCCTACAAGCCACATTCCAACTGCCTTAATGTCACAAAAAGATCTCCTTAAGTTGTTGATGTTATTGTTCTTGTTTTCTTTTTCTTTTCGTTCTTTCTTTCTCTCTCTCTCTTTCTTCCTTTCTTTCTGTCTCTCTGTCTCTGTCTCTCTTTTTTCTTTTAGAGGAAGAAGAAAGAATATGAGTTCAGTTTTAAATAAATTAAATTATTGATAACAGATAAATCTAGAGATGTCCATTAATTTGGGATAATGGGTCCAGAGCCCAAGAGAAAGGACTAGAATAAATGTGCAAAGAACATGCTTTACCCTCCCTGGACGACTCTGGGAATTTTCACGGCCAGGGACATCAGATACCTCAATATTTAAGGATTAGGTGCAAGATGGTACCCCACAAAGCAATGGGAATGAATAGGCAATGAGGTAAAAGAAAACAAACAAACAAAAAATCAAGAGGATGTGGTATAATAAAAAATACAGGAGAAAAGTATTTCAAAGAGAGAGTGCTTAACAAGTCTACCTGCTCCTGAAATGTCAAGAAACATGAAAATTGTGATGCGCCCTTCTGGTGGCCACATGCTGGCCCAGTTGAGGATGCTCAGAAGAGCTATCCATCTCGTGAGATTGCCCATGAGACCAAGAGGGCAGAAACAGCAAATAACTGGCAGATACTTTCCTAACATTATTTTTGATGAATAAGAGTTTTACATTGGTAGGTTTGTGTATATTCAAATTTCACAGAAGAACTTGCCAGTGGATAGGTATTGACATACTGTCAGAGAAGCAGATAGTAAATGGAAGCATTAAGAAAATAATTAATACACATTTTCCTGCTATTAAGCAGGAATAGAGAAAGAGGATTCTGAGCATCTTTTGGAGTCTGTTTGTGCTACTAGCTGATCAATGACTAAAACAAAGGGACACATTTAAGGCCCTGTATTTGTAGGGATTTTAAAATCTTCTCATGGTTCTTATACTATTCAGGGTTTCCTAATGAATGAGCAGATGCACACAATGGAGGTTTTGAGGAGAACTTCGTGAATGGACTATGTACAGAGTGCAGGGAGATGAAGAAACCAATCAGTGATGCCGAGATTTCCAAGAGCTCACGACACTGGGAGATTTACCACTTCAGGGCTTCAAGGAGCAGAGGGTAGACAAAGGGTGTGGCAGGATCTAGTGAAAGTGCTGGGAGGGAGAGGAGCACGAGCCTTCCAACAGGAATCAAAGTTTAGGCAAACGTCATCCTAGGTGAGCTTATTCTCTTATTGGCCAACCAGTTAGAAGCCAGACGGCAAGGAAGGTGGGGTGAAGCATCCCTGGGGCACAAGCCTCCCAGGATACAAGACAGGGCAGAGAAGGAGAAAGTATGTATGGGTCTGGAGGGGAAAGTAGAGAAGGGGTGACGCATCTCTTATACCTAAAGACAATATGCACTACATCCTCTTCACTTGCCCAGCTTATAACAGCAACAGGCTCAGTGCAGAGTGAAAAGGCAGCCACCCAAAGGAACTGCAATCTGAAATTTCGGCTTCTAGTCTTAAATTCAAAGACAGAAGGGAGATAGTCCAATGCCTAAGCTTGGAGGTTGATTCGCTGGGTTGGAATCCTGTTACTGCCAGACATAGCTGTGTTACAGGCAGGTAGCTTAACCTGAGTCTCAGTTTTACCAGTTGTAAAAATGGAACAATAATAAATTCTAAAAGAGTTTTGCAAGAACGCTTGACATGTTAAAAAATGTAAATTCTGGTTCCTTTCTTGCTAGAAATATCTCTGTCACTCACCCTTGCCCTTTAAAAATGTAACATTGCCTTTCAAAATATGTATAACTGCCTGAGTGAAAATCCCCAAATCGCAAGCTGTAAGCTACCGACATTCCAAAACTTTCACTCCCAAGGACTTGCTCTTTTTCAATATTTCAAAGTTAGAAATAAACCTTACTTTTATGTGCACTCGTGGCCTTTTGGAGGTTGGTTCCCTAATCCTTATTTTTCTTCGTTGGAGTTCTCACATGCCCACACACCAAGACGCACACGTCTTTTCTTCTATTCTTTAGGCATTAGTTTCTTATCAAATGCAATTCAGCACCAAATCACAATTTCCAAGCAAAATGAGATCAAGAAGAGAGGGACCTTTCAAGAATCATTGGGTTGTATGCTTACAGAAATACCACCTGACATCTGATTATTCATCAAATCCATTTATTTGCATGCCGCTAATATTCTGTAGACTCTTATGATAACTGGTACTAATTCTGTCTTATGGAAGTTGTGAATTCCATAAGACCCTGTTGGCCAAGAGTGCCTGGACAGGATCTGAAAATGTGCATGTTTGATGTAGCTTGTGATGTGAGGAAACAATCTTATAGCCTTAAAATCCTTTGCGAAATTAAATATTATCTTAAGAAATCCTAATTAACGCAATCTCCGACTCCATCTTCACTTTCTTTTCTGTGACTTCATCCTAGGCTGGCCTGCCTGTGACCTGGAGCGCATTGACTTCACATTAGATTAAATGTGACTAAAGCCTCAAAAAAATAACCTTTTAATGATCTTTTAAACTCTGTAAAGAGAATTCATTTTGAGTGTGACATCATCCGATGATGGTTTTAGCACACTAATTTTATTCCTTTGCCGCACTAATTTATCTTAGCTTACACTGATAACCAGCCAGATGTTGAAATATTAAGATGGGGTTATCTCTGTACATTTTTACTCGTACAAAGAGGTGGCAACCAAAGAACGCCTCAAAGTTTCTTGCACAGTTTTGAATTTATTAATCCCGTCTTTATGTTATGGTGTCTTGCAAAGAGCACCAGAAGTAACAATCTGGTTGGCATAATAGCAAAGATTCTGAGGGAGAAAAGTTACTTCAGAGATACCACAAAGCAGTTTTATAGTGACACATCCAAAGCAGTTTTATAGTGACACATCCAGGTTCTATGGACCCCAGATCTGCTCTATAATAAAGTCAATACCACATTTCACAAGACGGTACTCTATCTTTCCCTGAAGATTAAGTATGGCCAGAAAATGAAGTTGTAATAGACCAACTTCAAAATGACAAACTTAAAAGTATCAACTTCGAGGCTGTACTTACAGCATTCCTACCATATGTAAAAGGAGGATTCTCACAGATTTACCTCACTATTAGTTAAGTGTTCAGTCCATGTTCATTGGTCAACAGCTATACTTTGGTCTTTTTCTTTTACCAAAATAAACCTAGTGGAGGTAGGTTCTTTAAACAAATGAAAATCTGGGTTTGATTTTTTTAAATGATTGAAGTATAAAATGGTGAACAGAGACAGTTGACTTTTTCAGCTATATGTTTAAATAATATTTTCTAATCGCTGGGCTGACAATGGAGGATAAATACAAAAGAATCGTATTTAAATTATTCAAAAATTAAAAAGCGAGAAACTGGGTATTTCCTATAAAATAAAGTTGATTACTGTAAGATTAGAAAGTATAGGGACATTTATTCTGGCTGCACTGACCTTTAATGCCTTGTGAGAGAGAGTGAACTTTGAGCTGTGCTTTGAGCGTGGGTAGGATATTGGTGCTCTGGGACAGGGGATGCAGTCATTCCACGTGTGCAGCGTGGGTAGGATATTGGTGCTCTGGGACAGGGGATGCAGTCATTCCACGTGTGCAGCGTGGGTAGGATATTGGTGCTCTGGGACGGGGGATGCAGTCATTCCACGTGTGCAGAAGAAAATTAGCAAAAGTGGCAAGATGTTTGGTGAGTGGTGAGTAGTCCAGTGTGGCCAGGAAGAAGAGCTACATGATAGAGTTCTCCATCAGCTTGGGAAGTGCATACTGTGTATTCTAGTCTCGACACCACACAGATTTGTGCTTTTAAAGCATAATTCATATGGGATATTGAATAGATGAAAGGGAAGAGACTGATTGCATAGGACCATCAGAGGGTGACCTGATCATCCAAGCTACTGTCACCAAACTTGTTTGCTGTCATACCCAGTATCAGATTTAAAAACATGAGCACACAGCACACACCCCCAAACAGGTATATTTACTTATTCATAACACATACATAGACCTACATATATATAATTGCTTCAGTATATTATGTACACTGTAAAACACACATATATAGAAATAAAAAGATGAAATACATTTTAGAGGAAGCCTTCTTGTTGTGCCCCCGAGATGATTCTGAGTATCTCCTGAGGTATGTGCGCCATTCTTTGGTCACCCCTGGGTTAAGTAATAAATAACAGAAGTAATGAGGGCTATTGATGCAGAAAAGAGATTGATGCAGAAGTCATTGCCATGATTACAGTTGCCGATTAATGACAGATTAAATTCAGGAGTCTAAAAATGGATAAATAGGTCAAGATAGCAAAACTAAATATGGGAGAGGCACCAGTGAAAAAGCAGAGTAAGAACCTTCAGAAAGTCCCACCTTTCTAAGAGCTACAAGAACATTGTCAGAATAAACATTTACAGAACTCTGGAAATTAACCAGAAGCTTGCAGCAATCTGAGCAACAGTTATTCCAAAATAATGAGCGACTCGCAGAAAGAGCAGTGAGGCTTGTGGCCTTCGAATTCATCATTTGTTGCCAGTTCAAATAACCATCCGGCGCAGGAACCCTTCTCTCACTGGGTGTCCTAGTAACATATGACATCATGGATCTTCTGCTGAACCACACGTTTCCTAAATGCTACGATGCAACATTATCTCTATTTTTCTGCTTTTCTGACTGTCTCTTCTTTGTTTCTTCTTCACTCCTGGAACGTTGGTATTCTTCAAGATTATGACACATAGCCTCTTCTTTTTATCACTTTATAATATCTGGTTGACATCCCATTCAATCAGATGTGGCCTCGATTACCATCCGTGTGCTGGTAACTCCCAATTCGGTGTAATTAGCCCAGACGTCCCTCCTCTGTTTCAGATTCAGAACATCTTTTTGAATATCAAAGTATACATTTTAATCATCTTAACACACGTGCTTTTGGCTCTCCCGGCTCTCAGAATGCCAGCATTTCCAAAGCCACAATTCTAAGCTCCTTAGTCATTGACGGTCTTATAGCCCCTTCCACAGGGGGACTGACTCTATTTGGACTTTCTTTTTTTTTTTCTCCCTCCTGATCTGTTCAGACAAGTAGGTGATAAATGGGACCTGAATATTGCTTTATGTAGATTTGCTGCCCAGGCTGCTGAGATAATGATTCTCAGGTGAAATGTAACCTAGCTTTGTAGCATAAGCACGTGGTTTGTTCTTCTTCTTCTACTTGGGGTTTTTGCGGTAACTTGTTTTTCTTTATATTTTTCTTTAGTCAGCTTATTTTTTCTTACCACTATAAGCAATCAGAGACTCTTGAGTTTGAGATAAGAACAGGGTTTAGTAAAGTTTACACCTTCGGAGTCAAGCAGACTAGATTTGATTCTGCACATCACCAGGTGTACGATCTTGGGTAGGTTACGAAAATCTCATCTTCTTCACCTTAGCGTGATAACATCGTCCATCTCGCTAGAGGGCTGTGAGTCGTTTACCCAACATGAAATCATCAGTGATAATAATAACAATGACTGAGATTGAGGATTATTGTTGTTATCATTTAATGCCTTAAATGAGGAAACTTACCACGGGCGTAACACTACTTTCATGTGTGTCGGAACATTGAAATCCAATAGGAGAAAAACAGATACACACAGATTGCTTCTGTGTGTTCTTGCCTTGGTCTCCATGGTGCCAAGACCATTTCTGTAAGGTAAGCGCCAGGTTTTCAATGAAAGATTATTCACTCTGGGAGCTCAGTTCCTGCATTATTCATGCCATTCTGCATGCAGCTAGATTTATGTGTCAGGAAAAACATACAAATGGAATCCGATGTACTTGCACAAGTTCCTGGATCGTTTGATTTATGTTTCAGTAAATAAAGACATGTGTCTTATAGGTACTGGCTTCACTTCTCTTTAGAAACGGAAGTGCAGCGCTTCAAGTTCTTTTCTTGGCAGGCATAGGCTTCTGAAGTTTTGCAAGCAATGCGACCTCAAATCACACTCTTTCAATTTTCAACTGTGTTCATTTCACTTTTGCGTTTGCATTCATCACTTCCAGCACCGAGACAATGGAAAATCTACAGCTCTGCAACATTGGAAAAGTTCAAGAGTTCCTAGTTTAGGTACAAATTATACAAGCTACTAAAATAGGAAATTCAAATGTCAAACCTTACGGAAGCTTCATCAAGCTACCTAGTTGTCTGGCTACAAGTATCTTCCCAAATCACCTCAGCTTATTGTGTATTTAAATATTACCAATAACTCTCCCTCAAGAGGGTCCTAAGTCAACCTGAGTACTTTCATGTAGTTTTGCTGCACGTATTCATTTTCCATGAGCATCTCAAATAGGTGAATGTATAGCTTGGGAGTTATTTTCTTGAACTCTAATTTGTAATCGAGTTTAAAAACAAGTCCCTGGTAATCTTAAAAAAATCCTTATTGGTCTTTCTCAAAGATGTCAGGGTCATGGAAAACAAACAAACAAACAAGCAAACAAAAGACTGAGAACCTTCCAAAGAATAAGGAGACACGGCAACTAAATGCTCTGTGGTATCATGGATTGGATCTTGGAACAGAAAAGAAGATAATAGTGGGAACGGTGATGGCGTTCAAATAAAGTCTGGTGTTTTGTTAATAGTGATATACCAGTGTTGGTTTCTTAGTTTGACAAATACATGAGGGTTTTATGAGCTGGTAACATTGGGGGAAATTGAAATGGATGAGAAGTGTATGGGAACTCTCTGTACTATCTTTGCAGATTTTCTCTAAATGTAAAATTATTTCAAAATAAAAAGCTTATTAAAAAACAGACAACGATAAAATCCCTTGCAACGCAAGAATACGAAAGTTTTTCTTTTATGGACAATTTTACAAAAAAGGAAAGAAGATATCTCTGAGTGATACACTAACCACTTTCTCTCCTCTTGTCTCTTGATGTCTAAATCATTATGAACCTCAGAAAAATGACTGAGCCTTGTTATGGCAATAACACTTCTTGAAAATCACCCAATGTGAATGAATTTGTTTGTTAAATGCTGCCTAGAGCTCCTTTTGCTCTTAATTTCTGTAAAGAATGTACACCACCAAAACCTGAAGACACATTTGATCAGCAGATATGGTGGCAGGTTGATTGAATCCTTACAATTTAAGTCATAATTTTAAAGTCAAGACTATTTTTGAGTTAGGATTAATGCATTCCAATATGTAAAACAGGAAGTGAACTTTTGTTTAAATGTCCCATTTTTTATAACAATAAGATGAAACAGAGGGTGACTTGGATTTCTTATTAAAAAGATTAAAAAGCACCTGTGGAATTAAACACAGCCAGGTATAGATCACTCCACCTTCTTCGACTCCCATGCAAGTTTTGTTTTAAGAGCATTTAATGTAGGGATAGCTTTCTGAAATATGATGCCATCTTTAGAGTTGAAAAGTATAAAGATGCTTCTGTTTAAAATTAGGCTGATTTTTATGTTAAATGAAGTAACACTTGACAAAACACCATTGGGTTATGCAAATCTAGCTGAGAACCTAAGCATTACTCTGGGTGGAGAATAAACAGTGACATATATAATATTTTCTTCCACTAAATATAATACTAAAACAATCATTTTAGCAAATCAGAGGTCTCTACTAAAGGAATATAAATGGACTATATATCTGGTCAGTAGCTGTTTATCAGATCTGCTCAATTTTTAATGAAATCCATAGAATTTGCATGTATACTTATCAAGATACATTGCAAACTGTTTCTAAAATACTAATAGGGTTATATTTTAAAATATTTTTTTAAACCTCAGTCAGTATTGAATGCCTAGCATATATTACAGAACAACTAGCAATGGTTATATGCAAACAAAACAAAAAACGAAAATAAAGTATGAGTTCAATCAGATTTGTGTGTAAAATCTGTGATAAAATACAACTGAACTTAATCAGTGTTATAGTTATATTTTTCTGCCTCATAGCTTATTGACAGGTCAAGAAGGAACTAGATTTAAAATTTTCCAAATTATATCTGAAAAGAGAAATGGAATCCTACACTTCAAGTTAGCAAATGGCATAATTTGGGTTCAGACTTTAATTGCCTTTGTTATCACAAGTATTCTTGGAAAATAACATCTGTGCACCAATTATGCAGTTTAACATAAATTTCTCCAGATTTTACAGTAAATATTTTGGAAACCAAATATCTGCCCATGAAAATTATAGTTTTATTTTCATGAAACGATAGCTTTTCCCTGTTGTTTACAACTCAGGTAATAAAATGCTAAGTCTCTCTATTGGGTCACAAACTAGAATCAATTGAAAAACATGCTTTTGTCAATGACTCCAAAATATGCTACTCTAAGCTTTATAAAGTTGAGGCAACAAATTATATAATAGCTGTAGAAACGTTAATACAAAGTTATTTAAAATCATCTGAATTCAGAATCATGGGCATCTTCCCAACATGGCATAAGAACTTGTGAAGTGTTAGGCACCTTCGTACATTTGGATTCTTGTTCTGCATTTTCCTGGACTGAGTGTGCTTCAAATGTTTGGTAGAAAATAATACACTGTTAGTTGTAACTATATGATCCTTACAACGATAATATAAAAGGGGGGACAGAGTTATTGGCCCTACTTAACAGATGTAATGGAAAGATACACAGAGCATCAGAGACTCGCTGAAGACATGCCCCGTACGTATCCTGCATCTTTCGACTATGCTATATCATGCCCATTGTTGATCTAAGTCCTAAGAGCTAAGAAAGTCTGAATAACTCAATTTCACTTTCTTTAGGTTATGATTTGAACATCAGTCTCTTCTCTAAATGTACACCTCATCTGAATTATATCTGGCTAGCTGGGGCTTGTAAAGTGTTGAACATCATTACATAAATGTTTGCTAAAATATGCATGGTGTGTGAAGTGAAATGTCGCAGAATTGATTTTCAAGCCAATTACACCATTCTGTGTAAATTGTATTGCTTCGGTTATATAATCCATGATTTTATTTTATTTTTTATTTATTTTTTTAGATTACTAAATAATTTTTATTGTCCCTTAAGCAGGCAAGCACTTTGATAATCCCATGATTTTTAATAAATGAGTGTTCCATGAAAACATACAGGATTAACTTTCTTTCACTTATTTTCCAATTTACTTCCTAAAACTCATTGGATTCAATCTTCAAGCATAACTGTACAACACAGAACAACCAGAAGAAGCTGGAAAAGGACCTAATGAACTTTCTTTTGGAGACTTAAATCATAGGAGAAGACTCTGCTCAAAATCTAGTCTTTTTATTTCTCCCATAAAGCAAACAACTACCTCCTACCAGGAACTCATTTCAATTCTACAGCAGATGTTCATTTTCATTTTACCTGGAGAGAAGGACAGCAGTTCCTAATACCTCTCATATTTAGTGGGACACAAGTACCTCCTCACAATGTGGAAGTTTTGCTATTGAAGTAAGTGAAATTACGTCCTCCACCTTTTCCTGTGTAACCTCCTATTTTAGCTATTAACATTCTATGTTCATGGGTGGCATATAATCCACCAGTGTACTCTTGAATCTTTCGTCTGTTTAATAGGCTTCAAAGGATTTTGTTCTTTCCTCAGAGTCCTTCCTTGGAAGTAAACTGGCTCTCCTGAAGCCGCCCTATTGAGAATCTCTTTTCTGACGGGGTGCCCGCCATCAGGCAATGCTGTCTATGGCACTTTCTGAACTTCTGACAAATCCCTTCTGCTCTGACTCTATGAAATGCCAAAGGTACCTAATGCTCAGACATGAGGCATTTAGAATCTATTTTATTCCACTGAATCCACTTTCTTCAGATGTTAGGAGTTCCTTCCTTCACTGTAATTAGATGGTTTCCAACAGTGGTATGAAGAATGTTCCATATGTATTTTTCATCTACTTAGAATTGGCAATGGAATGGCAGGAAGTTCTCCTGTAGGGCTCTCAGGAGGTTAGCATACACTTATTAAAATGGGAGCTGCTTTATAAAACTCAGGGATATACTTTATGCTCTAAAATATAGGAAGAGAATGTTTGATTCCTGATAATAAAGGTAATTAAAATCATTGGTGATGGCTGATACAATAGGTAGTTTGTAGTGCAGGAAAAAATGCTTCTGTTTAGGAAGTGTTATGTATAACTTCAAATGAAGGAAAGGAATTCATCATGACTAATGTTATTCTGTGAGTGCAGACACCTTAAAAATTAAATAATAAATGTGAATAGGTGGGTTATGTATTTTTTCCTGAATAGATAAGATTATTTGTTGGTTCATAAAACAAACATTCGTGGACTGCCTGATCATATGCCATATATTGCACTAGCCGATGTGGAATTAAAAAAACATAGAATAATACACTAGTTTTGCTCTTACAGAAACCAGTAAGGAAGACAAAGATTCAAAACAACATTATTTTAAATGCACGAAGTAGAATGGGAAGATGCGGGCAAAATATTAGAAAAACCATTAGGAAAGACAAAAGGATCCCAGGTTCTTACGGGAGATGTCTCCTGAACTAATTGAAAAAAGTGTAGGAATTAGCCAGATGACAGGACAAAGGCATTCCAGGAAGAAACATCAGGAAAGAAATCAAAACACAGACATGAACACTTGCATACTGCGTATAAAGAGAGAAAGAAAATGTCTTTCTGGAGGATAAATCTGAGGCAGGAATTGGTGGGGAACGAGAGCTGAGGAGAAGCCAGTGGTTTTTTCCATGTTATGGAAACTGTATTTGATGGGAAGCTATTGCTGCATTTTAGGTGGTAAATTGTCATTTTAATTAGCTCACCCTAATGTCCCCATGGAGAATCAGTTTAAAGGGGGCAAAGACTGTTGAGTGTGGGAGAGGCAAGTGGGGAGGCTATTGCTATCCACGAGGCCAAGAAATGCAGGACAGAACTAGGGACATAAGAGGCGTGAACGATTTCCACTTGCAGACCACAGTTAGGGTTGCACAGTGAATGTTTGCTGCTAAGGATCTGTCGATTAAAACGAATTAGCCCCTATCTTCATTTATGCAGGGCTATCCAAGCCCCAAGGGCAAGTCTCTAGTCCTTGAGATCGACCCACCACCAAATGGAAATCCTTCACACCTCACATTCCTCCCTAATTCTTAGAATTAATTTTTATTCTGCCATTTTGACTGTAATCTTGTTAGAAACAGAAGTAATTTCCTTTCCTAGGGTCGCCTAAAAAAATGTCGCTGGGGCTTCCCTGGTGGCGCAGTGGTTGAGAGTCCGCCTGCCGATGCAGGGGACACAGGTTCGTGCCCCGGTCCGGGAAGATCCCGCATGCCGCAGAGCGGCTGAGCCCGTGAGCCATGGCCGCTGAGCCTGCGTGTCCGGAGCCTGTGCTCCGCAACGGGAGAGGCCACAGCAGTGAGAGGCCCGCATACCGCAAAAAAAAAAAAAAAAAAAAAAAAAAAAAAAAAAAAAAAAATGTCGCTGAAATAATTCTAGTCACAAATAGCCTCAAGCCACATACTCCATTTCATTTTAAATACAAAGAATTCCCGTGTGTGTGTGTGTGTGTGTGTGTGTGTGTGTGTGTGTGTGTGTGTGTGTGTGTGGTGGTGTACTTGAGGAGAGGGAAAACAGACTTAGGTGGGGCTGAAGCTCTTCATATATATCACTAATTCAGAATACACGCCTCTTTCTGACACACATTAAACCTGAGAGGTCTAGAATTATACATCTGTGATGATACCTGTAGTTTCCTCTCTCATTCATCTTTCAGATATTGGTTTTCTTTTATTCAATAGATTCTGACCTTCACTGGTTCCCCCCTCCGCACACTGTCTTTCCAGGAGATCTTTTCCATTTCTATGTACAGGTTGACTTCCATATCTATAGCCCTACTTTGTTATTGACTTGCATGTTTAAATTGCCCGTCAAACATCTGTGCTTGGTTCCCATGAAGAATCGAAGCATAGATTTTCTAAAATTAAACTAATCCTTTTTGCAAATCCCTCATCTTCTCCACCCAAAGCAGGATTCCCACTCACATTTGTTGGTCCTTCTCTGTAAATGGGTCCATAATCTGTCCTCTCTGGTCTTACTGCCTTTCAAAGTAACACCTTTCAGTTGTTGTCCAATGCTCTGAGAAAAAAATCTTAATTTCCTATAATGGCACAGGTTTCATCACAAATTTATCCTGAGTGTTTCTCCAGCCTTATGGCTTTACTCTTTTCTGCTCCCTTTCCTGCTGTTGTTCAGTATTAACTTTGCCAGAGGTGGCTTTACCCAGAAGCTGAAGAAGCTTGAGTTCAGGTCCTCTCATTTACACAGGGCTTTCCCTGGTCATGTGCTTTTGTAAAATTTTCAGAAGTAACTTATTTTAATTGCACTTGCTTATGACAGTGATCACCCTTCTCTCCAATTTCCCTTCTGTCACAGCCTCTGTTCCCCTGATGAGTGGCACAGAATGATCAAGGGCATTTGGGGGATCTGGATAAGGAGAAGGGGAATTTGAGGTGAATATGCACTTAGTTTTAGTTTATTGGATATATCTGTAGAGTGTAAGCCACTTTCTAGGTGCCAGGGTATGGGGATGGCTCCATCAGGGTGTCTGCCACTCACTGTGCAAAGTCATCAGTGGTCACAACAAAGAAGCATGAGACCAGAGGTTAGATGAAGACATGAATGAGCCCTATGGTGCCCAGAAATGGGAGAATTGTTGGTAGAAGAGGGTAAATAATATTTCTTCTTTCCACAGAAACTATGTGTGGAAAATTCTTTCATACTTCACAGCCCTTCTATGAAAAATAAAACTTGATAGATGATTTCCACAATTTGACATAGTTCTGAAAAATGACAGGATGTCAACAATACATTGTGAGGTGTGAAGAAAATTTTATAACCTATCTGAAAAAAAACCAGCCACAATAGAGGAACGACTGAATTATATTTTTATTCTCCTTACAGGAAATAGTTTTTAAAAAACTTGTATTATGAATAAGCTATCAAAAAATAGGTAGCCAAAAATAGGTAGGTGAGTGAAAGGTATTATTGAAGTATATTTATGTTAAATATTTTTTTGGGGGGGTTGTAATATTTATGATCCTTTTACAATTTGTAATTGGTGGTTTCTTTCTCCAAACTGTATGTTAATATTCACACCCCCCTTGGCATGTTAGAATGACATGTGCTCTCCCAACATGGACTCAATTTCCACCAAGTAGTTTTTTGAAAACAGTAATCAGTGATTTGCTCCATAAAATATGGACTAAAAGATAGTTCTAGGAAGGAATGAGATTTTCCTCTCTATATTCCAAAGGATGGTGTGAAATGACCTACTTTTTTACATACTGCTTTAACTTTTGGACTGTACATCAAAAAATAACAAAGAAGGTATTCATTGAAAATCTTGTAAAAAGGAATGTAATAAATTTCAAACCCAAATAATGGTGGGGCTATGAGAGATCTAGTCATATCCCCTGCTACTAAGAACATCTGTAAGGATTCCAATATTAAGTGTAGTGGGCAAAAAAGAAGAAATCCAAGTATCTGACGAAGGCAAAAGAGCAAATAGAAATATAGATTGGAACAGTAATACAATTATTTGGAAAGATGCTCTTTTCTACCGTAAGAAATGAATGAGAATTATACATATGCCATCTCTTCTATGTATATGCACATAGATGCATATATGTACACACACACACACACACACACACACACACACACAGATTCCTCCTTCCTCCAGTAACGTGATATAAAAATTATTCTTAACAAAAACCCATTCTTGCTGTGTGAATACCAGTTTTCTTAGTTATTTTTTAAATGTTTTAAATTCTTTGTATAATAGTTTATTATCAGACTCCGTTTTTCCCATTTGGTCATTAAAATGATCTACTTTACAATGGTATAGTATTTTGCAGGTATCAGTTTTCTTCTTCTTCTCCTGTTCCTTTTTCTGCTTCATCTTCTAAGCTCCATAATAACCTCTGTTCACAGTTGTGGCTTTCAGAGAGAGCCAAAATGGATGGCAAAGAAAAACATCATCAATTCATTATGAAATTCTACTCTGTGCATTTTTTACGTATTCTCCAGCCTGCAAAGAGTATATGAATGGGGATTTCTAATTTTGTTCTTAAGAAGGATATAGTGTTGAGCTGTTGAATTTCTGGGCTTCTCATACATTTTCAAGCCTGACACTATCCAGTTTGTGTGTTGAAAGACACCTTTTAATCCAGTACGTCAACTAATATTGTGAAAAAACAGTTGACCGTTTTATTCCCTGTCTTTACGGAGTACATCGATTTCCCAGATCCTCTGGTCAAACTGGACCTTTACTTAAGGTCCCACCACTGATTGTCTAGGCAGTTCAGTAAGAATCATTGCCTTACTTCAGCAAATTCTAATCTTTTCAAGTCATAGATACGTATTTCTTCAAGTTAAATATATTTATTGACTTTGTTCATGTGTTTGGCAATGTGCTGCTAAGTGCCTGTCTTAGCCTGGCCAGGCTGCTGTAACAAAAAAAAAATACCATAAAACAGTGGCTTACATAAAAATTAAAATTTATTTCTCATAATTCTGGGAAGTCCAAGACCATGGTATTGGCAGACCCGGTGTCTGGTGAGAGCCCACTTCCTCACTGATGGCCGTCTTCCCACTGTAACCTCACGTGGCTGAAAAGGCAAGGCATCTCCCTGGGGTCTCTTTTATACAGGCACGAATCCCCGTGCCCTCATGATCTAATCACCCCCAAAAGGCCCTACCTCCAAGTACCATCTCATTGGGGAGGAGGTTTCAATATATACATTTTGGCGGGGGGAGCAAAGCTTCAGTGCATAGCAGTATTTTCACACAGCATGTCACTGAATATGTTTAACCCTCTGTGAGCAAGTATTGTTGCCCGTTTGCATGTAACTAACAGAAGGTCCAGGGAAATTAAACAAATCACGCGTGCAGATCTAGCCCAGGGCAGCAGGAGTTTCCATTGCCAGTGCAAGTGATGTAATGGCAAAGAACATGGACTTTGAAATCACTTCTAGCTTGTCCGGTCCCTCTAACTGCAGGCTTTGGAGTCCACAGCATGTTACTTCACTCCACTAAACCTCGATCTTCTTACCTATAAAATGTATTCATATTAAGTACCACAGAGGATGTTTGTTGATGACTGGATGAAATAAGGTATGGAAAGAACTCAGACCTATGCAAAGAAGGCCGCAGTGGCAGCTAGCAGCAGCATCTAATTCCTGAACCCAAATCTAGTGCTTTTGGCTAAATCATAGATGCTCCTCATTAACATCTGCCTATGTCGATGAAGGAGAACAAAACAACAGAAAAAAAATTATGAAATGTGTGATGTTTCTCTTCCAAGTCCAAGACTCCTATCATAATATACACCAGCAGGCACCTGGCATGATATATAATGTACCTGCCATGTCAACTTTTAAGGGAACCAAGTCTGCACTTCACTTTCATGACAAGACCCCCAAATGTATATCACACCAAGTGCATCTCATCAAGAAAAGTTTTCAAATGCAATCATCAAGGAGCATAATCTATATATGAGCAAGTGGGAAAGCTAGAGAATTTTTGTTTTTAATTACAGATGTCTCTATAGCCAACTGTGCTGCCCTCCTTAAATGGAAAAAGGGGCTTAATGGAAAACCCTCTCCTATATTTTAAAAATCAAATTTGTGAAGATTTTATTAAGGAAAACCAAAACAACTTTCCATTTCTGGTTTTAAACCCGGAGCCAAATATCCTACACTAACAAGTTAGGGATGGGCTAGGGAGGGAGGCGACCCGACGGGGCTTTAGAAAATGATGTTCTTGATCAAGAGACAGGCTTCACTTGGCTGTTTAGGTTTAACTGCCGTGGGTCTCCGATGTGACCTCACGGGACACAGCCCATTAACCGCTTCTACGAAAACATAAGAAAATCATTTTATTCCAAGCAGTAGCCACTCCACATTGTTATCATGAGTTAACCACAGTTCTCAATGTTCCATCAGCGCAGGGGAAGGTTCAAATTCAGAAACGCATACACGAACTCTCTAGATGAAGGCCTCCGTCCTGTCTGGTTTCTCATTCTGGGCCAAAGTTCAGACGACTGTGTATTTTATAAACGCTAACTCTCGATGCTTCTCCAATTAGCATCTACATCACTGCTAGTGAAATGGGTGCTATATTCTGGACCATCCAGGCTCGTTTTCTAATCATCAAAAACAATTGACTGAAGTTCAACCTCTTTTCTATTTCAGTCATTTAGACTTGTGCCTGGCCCATGCTCCAGGACAGAAACAGGATTTAGAAAAGACTGGCTGTTACTATGACAGCCCATGCCAGCGACATACAGATTCTGTCTGGTTTAGATAAATTACAAATACTCTTGGGCCATATCTAGGTTACCAACATTATTTCCATGTTTCATTCTCTCTGAAGAGCTTAATGCTGTGACCTACCAATCAAACTGAGAAATGATGTATTTATTGAAGACGCTGATTTTCACCGTGGAATATTAGTAAACCTTAAATATCTCAAACGAATGGAAATTTCTCTGGCATCCAATACAACAAAAAAATCTAGAGAGGATGTAAAGAAACCAACACTGAGCCTGGATTTATACTTAGAGACAAACCGCATAAGGTAGGAACAGAGTAATCATCCAAAATGTAGATTTATATCTACCCTAATAAGCAAGGCAAAAGTCTGAAGGATACAACCGTAATACATGATACTTCAAATGATTTCACATTTAAAACTGAAAACCTATAGATGCTTCAAAAGATGCAATGCTTCTTCTAAGGAACAGCAGTCTGAATTCCTTCCCCAGCAAAGGAAAACATAATAGCTGGAAACTAAGATGCTTTATATAAAAGCTGATGTCATTTTCACTTTTTTTTTTTTTAAAGTTGTTAAATGATATTGACTTTTCCATTCAACAAGAGGAGCCTCAGAACAAGTTTTAATGCCGTAAGGATGTGGTCAAATTCTTGAATGTTTTATAGTGTAAAATCACACTTTAGGGAGATGCAAGTCCTAAACTGTATGATGGATATAAATGAAGGACCAGTGAGTTTCATAGCACACCTCTTACTGTCCTCTAGAGATGTTCACTTCCTTCATTTCATTTGCATTTTTAGTTCAGGTTGTTGACATCATTCCCACAGATGACTGCCTCCTGGCTGGGACCCCAACCTCTGGTAGCACCCCTGAAAAAACCTTCAGGCACGTTTCCACCACCAATATCTTTAACCCACTCAAATGTGAACATGTCTGCAATCAGCTGGACACTCTTAAATAGATGAGTTGAAGTATGCTTCATTCTGCTTTGATCTGAGTCTCTACACGTCTGACTAGCACTGGAGTTGTGGGTCCATTTCTTCAGGGTCTAATTTCTTGTGCTCAATCTGCTGATGTTGAAATGTCTCGTATTCTACTGGGCACAAATATTCCAAACATTACTCACAGAAATTAAAGGAAAGTAGACCATATTGGAATGGAATTATTCATTCAATTCAATGCAGTCTAACATGGCTAATTCCATGCGGGAGTCTTAAGTTTAAATAAACTTTCCACAGCAATCTATTTTCTGAAGACTTTTGCTTTGTTTAAATTCTTTTATAGAAGGACATTTTCCTCCATATGTTTATTCTCACAGACAAATACAGGAAAAAGCCCACTTGCTCTTGTTGACCTTTCTGCTTAGCAACTATGACTTTTCTTAGCTCAAAGGTAATTCTTTATTCAAGAGGGCCTTATTTAGAACACATGATAGGCATTCAGCGTTTTCCAGTAGCCTCTGAACACCACAGAGTATTTATTTACATTGTATAAAATTAGAGGAAATGAAGGGGTTATGCATTTGAACTAGAACCAACGGCCTAATTCTCTTTATGGAGAGATTTCAGTCAATGTCACTTTCGGGGGGGGGGGGGTGGGGGGGGGGGGAAAGAACTCAGATTACAGACATTTTAAACAATATAGATTTTTGTTACCTAACAATGAAATGTATCATGTCATTTTCTAAATAAGACCCAGGGTATGAATTAAGGGCTCTTTCTAGTGTATGCATTGTCTAGGAGTACTTTTTGATTCCTGTCTTAGCAAACTAAGACATATGGAGTCATCTTTGCTTAACTAGCCCAAATGAAAACTACTTTAGGGGAAAATATTATTTAAAAAGGACTTATAAGATATCTAACTTTACATGAGTTCATGTATTTGCACATAGATCATTAATTTAAAAAATCAGTTAATGAACAACTGGTATCTGATACAAGTGGAATTTGACCAGAATGGTTTTGATTAACACAGGTTACAACTCCTATCCTTTCCATTGCTTAAAAAGTGTGAAACTTATTCATTTAGCTTGAGTTTAATTATACTTGAGAGCAAATTTACTAGAGCAAAACTTAAGGTCAGGAAAAAATGCTGTAAAAATGCACTCTTCATATTTCTAAATGCAGCATGAAAAAGTAATATTTGAACTCAGGGGCAAAAGTACTTCACGGTGCCTATTTGTGAGAGGTCCATTAAGTAAAAAAAAAAGTGATAAATACAAAACAAGGTTATAAAAGCAATTCTAGAAATAAAAGCTAAATGATTTATGTGTGCTGCAGATATCGAAATGGTTGAATATATCTCCGTCCTGAGAAGATTTTAGGAAGAAAAAAATGTAGCCTATTATATTCATATGGACACTGAAAATAGGCTTGAGACATCCATAATAATGCCCATTTAACGTGGTCAACTTCAAAAGTAATTGCTTAATGTATCCAAATCCTTATTATGTAAGCTCTTCTCAGGAGACATTTTATATCTAATTTTGTACAAGTCTTTATTAAAGATAGTCTATTTATTAAGCTCAAAGAAGAACTGCCGTAAGAATAAATTACATTGAAGCATTGTCATGTTCAACTGTATACATTCCACAAACTTAAAATCCAGAGAAACAGTTTTGCCGATATAACTGAGTAAAGATTCCTAGTATAATAAATATTTAAAAATATTTTTAGTATCTTTTTTTCTTTGGCTGTGCCCTGCCTCATGTGGGATCTTAGTTCCCCAACCAGGAATTGAACCCGTGCCCCCTGCAGTGGAAGTGGAGCCCTAGCCACGGGACCACCAAGGAATTCCCCTAAAAATATTTTAAAATGTAAGGGTGGGTTGTATAGTAAAATATGATTTTGAAATACTCCAGTGAGTTCTGTACTCTTTACAAGAACTCCTACTGAATATAAAATGCAAATACACACATATATTTAACAGAAGTTACACATAGCGATTAATTTATGTGTTGAACATTTATTTTTTTTATGTATGCATTCACATATTTATATAGGTATGTAATAATATGTGTGTATATATGTGTGTGTGTGTGTAGATAGATATAGAATTAAGAGTGTTTATCTCTAGATAGCATGCTTATAGGATATACTTCTTTTCACTTTCAATTTTCTGTTTTCTAAATGTTCCCTCACATAGATATATAAACGTTACACTTGGAAGCAGGTTTATGTAACCACGGAAACAGATGGCTTTGTGTATACCCTTTATCGCATCGAACAGGAGGCTTTTATGTTACCTCACAATGGATGAGGCTTGGTTATAGCTGGGCTACCCAGTGGCCCCATTGTAATCTACATTTTCCTGTTCATAATTATTATTCAATGTCTTAAATCACTTATTGTAAAAATATGTAGAGTCAGTTTTGCAGGGTATGCAAATTCTTGGTTGGGTTATTTAGGGTTGGTAATCATTTTTGCTTTATTAATATCATTTCACTCATGTCCTCCTGTACCATGAGAAAATCGATCTATACTTTTATCCCTTGTAACTTGGAGAATGAGTTCTGCCCATCACGATCTACTTTCATGAACCACCTGAGATGATCATCCATGACTCTGACGTGATTACCCTTTCCTGTCTTTCACGCTACCTTTCTCCATACTTCCCCATCCACCTCACCAAAAGAAGAGGGGAGCTTACAGTTAGTTCATCTGCTTATCAGTTGAAATCATGGAAAGAAAACTATGACGCATACACAACACCTATTTACCATGGTGTGGGCGGGGTGTAAGGAAGGAAAATGTAGTACCCAGTACCCAGATGATGGCTTGGTAACCATCCCTCGACCTGAAGAGCAAGAGAGAGAGAGATCAAGCCATGAGCTGTGACAACAGGGCCACCTGATAGGCTCTGCGACCCTTAGTGGAAGGCTTCAGCCAGCCTGTGTTAACTCCACTAGCAGGGAACCAGAGGGATGGATAGCTGGATAAACCCTCCTCTCTCCGTCTAGCATCCTGCTACTTACTCTTCCCCATTGGCTAATCCTCACAGGAACCCAAAAGGGAGCCAAGTGCTGTAGTCCCTATTGGCCACATCCCCGGGCACAGATGCAGTATGGGCACAAGTAGGTAGAGGAGCTTCTGGGCCAGATGGGAGGCACCCAGCCTCCTCTCCTTTGAGATTTGACTTTTGTCCAATAAGCACCCCAAATGAGAGCTATTAACCTTTCGTGAAGTTCAGACCATTTTGAGAACTTGATGAAATCTAGAATAATCTCTCAACCCAGAAAAATACACACACACACACACACACACATACAATGGGGCACGAAGCACTTTTAGGGAGCCTTATGTAACTCCTTGAGATTATCCAAATACCAACATCAAGAATTTCTGCCATAATATTAATAAAGTTTAGGGATAGTATTTTCTCACATGAAACTCTTAAGTCTACTTGCTTTGGTGATGTACGTAATATCAAAATAAAGACAGTTTTATCCAAATTTGTGGTCTACGGACTAATCAATTATCTAGAAAAAGCACAGCATGTCAAGAGGATACTCTTGTCAAGAAATCCACATTTGGCAATCACATCAATAAGGAAACGATTTGCAAGTATTTATTTTAAAATACGTTTACAGGATTTAAGAATTTTAAGTGAGGGTGTACATTCAAATAAGAGTATTAAATGGCTTACGTGGAAACTCTTCTAATTTACTGTCACTGCAAGCCAAAGATATACTCGTGTTCAAAGTCATTTGTTGTACAACTGACGCTTGACTAAGAAATCCTCCAGAAAATAATTCGGAGGTGGGCAGAATTAATTATATATATATATATATGTATAGCAAAATCTTCCAAGTTTTGAAAAACTGTTGAAGTATTTTTAGGTTGTAAAGAAAACACTTGTGCCTCTCTGATGGAAACCCAATGGATGGTGCTTCTTCAAAGGATATAGGGATTGTGATCAGAAGCCCTAAGTAAAAGGCTGACATCTGTGCGGTGATATAATGTCAAATTGAGGCAGGAATGGGTCTGTTGATATTAGCCTAGCTAATCATTTTGCTAATTGGACAGCCTTTTGGGCCACAGTGCAAAGTCCTATCAGTTTTCACTTTAACTACTCACACAGATGATGTTTGACTCAAATGTATTACTTTATATCAACACACTGAAAGGCTGTAAAAATAATACCACATGTGCTGCTGCTTCTTTTTAATAAGTGTCTTCCTCAATTTTCGCTGTTATAATAGAGATTTTCACACGAAAAAATTAAAGGTTATTTAAAGGATATCAGTTGAAAAATGCACCCATAAGATTCTGGAAATAAATGCAGCTACCAGCGCAATTCTTGGTATCATTAGTCTGTCACTTGTCTTTACTTTAAGAAACTCCATTCAAATGGACCTACCTTTGATTTCCCGTTTAAGTGGCCTTTCTGTCTACTTCCTTCATACAAATAATGTGGTTTCATCTCCAAAATCAATTCATATCTTTAAATAAATTTATTCCATTTCTTCCTTTTGAGATATTTTTAATTAGATGCTTGTGGATATTTTCATGTAGCTGATGAAAAGCAAGATTACTCTGACTCTGCCAGACCAAATGCATAGACAGTGTGAAGTCAAAGAGACTGCGTACATTTTTTTTGTGTGTGTGCTGTACGTGGGCCTCTCACTGTTGTGGCCTCTCCCGTTGCGGAGCACAGGCTCCAGACGCGCAGGCTCAGCGGCCGTGGCTCACGGGCCCAGCCGCTCTGCGGCATGTGGGATCTTCCCGGACCGGGGCACGAACCCGTGTCCCCTGCATCGTCAGGCAGACTCTCAACCACTGCGCCACCAGGGAAGCCCGAGACTGCATACATTTTAAGAAGCAGAACCACATACTGGCTGATGGTTTCAATCCATTTCTTCCTTGTATTAGTGATTTTCACCTTCAAAGTTAAGAAAAAAAGGATTGCAAAGTTGCCATTGTAGAGGTGGGTCAGTAATTAAAGCCAGTATAGTGTCTGCCAGCTACAGAGGATACCACCCAAAGCAACGAATTTTGTAGTAGATTTAAAGAAAATGATCAGAATTACTGTACATACTTCAGATCAACTGAACTATTGTGGCAACAAAACAAGTGGGTGTTTTCCTTAAGAAGTCTTAAAACTGGGAATAAGTTTTTATTAATGTCCACAAGATTATCAAAAAGAGTTAGGCCCCAAACATGAGTCATTTGGTGAGTTATTGCATTTTCTGGCTATAGGTAACTTACTATATCTTGCGAACAAAACTACCCTTTAGAGAACTTTTTAATAAAGATTATTTAGGACATTCTGTCATTTAGGTGATTGGGATATCTATCAGGTTGCTTTATAATAAGATTTAAACTAACGGTCAAAATTCTTGCCATGTCAATCTGTTAGGTAGGAACCAGGAAACTGGGTCTGTTTACACTCCATCTTCTTTGTTTCTCCTGCTTAATATCTGCTCGACGTTCAAACGGACAGTGAAATAAATAGTGGAAAGAGAATCTTGCCATAGCCAGACATCTTGACACTGCGGGAAAAAGTTTATCCAAGTGGAAAAGTACATAATCCTAAAGAATGATTGATTTTGAATATGTACATTGGATTGAAGAGAACACGAAAACAAATTGTGCCACTTATTTCTTTCACAGGTAAGAAAATGGAAATATATATATGTACTCCTATTATGTCTCTATATATGTCCTTAATTGCTCTGCCATCTCATCTTTATGCCTCTGCTTCCGCTGCTTCCTCTGCCTGCAGTTTCCTCCTACTTCCCCATTCACTCCATTCTCAGCAAGCCTACCTTCTATGTTCTCTCTCCAGGGCTCAGTTCGGTTTCCTCCAATGAGGCCCGTTTCCGGCATCCTTCCCACCTCCGGACAGTCAGGCTGTTAGAAGTTCCTCCTCTTTGCTCTTAACTTCGGGAGGCCCATCTGCTTCACACAGTCTTACACGCTCGTATCTTACGCAGAGCATGTATTGCCTCGCCTTCTAATGGCTTAACTTTTTTCTCCTCTTGTAAAATTCTTGAGAACATTTTTTATCTTAGAATCACTTTTACCCAGTATAGTACCTGCCTTCCATATAGTAGGTCATAAATAAATGATCAGTGCATCGAATTGGAACCCCATTTTGGGGACAGTTTTTCAAAATTTAAACTTGAGTTTATGACGATAATAATTCAGACTTTCCTTCCTTGGCTTGGCTAGGTTAACCGATGGATACGCTTCATATAATTGCCGTTGAAGTATACAGATGGGAAACCAATATTTTCTTCTCAGTGCTTCAGATATCATGTGTTGTAATTTCGGTCACTTGTTCAGTCAATAACTCAAAGGATTCATCTTTGCAGTGAAGAAATAAAAAGATCAAACCAAGTTTTATAGTCTATCGACCTCAACAGCTTTCCATGGTGAAAATAACACATATTTATTTTCAACTCTTTGAGGGCTGAAACTACTTTTTTCATTTCTGATTCTTAGTGCTAGCACACTGGTGGGTGTTATTTAAAGTTTCATTGACTTAATGAGCAAGTAGTATGACTTTTCAAAATTGCCGTGGCCGCTAGGTGATCTATTTCATAAATTGAAGGAGATTTTCGTGCCTTTTTGAGATAATGTGGTCTGTCTTGTTTAGCTATGTAATAAACTAGCACCCAAGAATAGATTTGCCTGTGGGAGGGTGTCTCAGTTTGTCTTTAATTAAAATAGAAAATATTATTACGGTCAAAATATGTTAAATAGTAAGTAGAGCCGTGATCAACCATATTTGATGGCCCATCACTCTGGCCTTCAAGACCTGGTACAAAACACTAGAATTCACTGATTAATACCTTTTCCATTACCCATTACAGTCCAGCCACCTTGGCCATTTTGGATTGTTTCTTTAGCATGCTTGTTTCTGCCCTCAAGCATTTGTTCTTATTTTTGCCCTCAAATCTGCTCAAAGCTGACTTTTTGTCATTCAGACCTCAGTGCAAATCGCTCTTCAAAGTACCTTCCTTAGAGACAAACCTAGGTAGCCTCCTTCAGCCTTTCCCCATCACATCACTGTCTTACTTGCTTTGTGGCATTCACCACCATACAAAATCATCTAGTTTGTTTTCAGTTTCTGGTCCAATGGAATATTTAGAGATTAGAAGCTCCGTGAGAAGAGGGTCCTTATTGTTTGTAGCTGCTGTTTCCTTACTGCCTAAAACAGTGTTACTTACTGAAGAAAATGGATTTCTAAATAAATATCAGTTCTGTCTTTTTGTCTTTGTGTGTAAAATGTGACTGCTGAGAGCAGATGTGGTATACTTAGATATAAGTATATCTATAGTCTATGCAATAAGTATATCACATGGTATAAGATTTTGTTCCAAGCCCTACAGCAAAAATCAGTTAGCACATCATCAATGGCTCCAGTTAAATTTAAGTTGCAAAAGAAGAAAAATTTGTTTTTAGCACCTAATTCAAATTTGGGGGAAAATAAAGCGCTGTGCTGTGAACGCGTGTTATCATTTGGTGCAAACTGATCTGATGTGGATTTGAGGTGCATTAGAGGTGTTTGGAATTGAAGAGAAGGGTCTGTAAAGATAATATATTATTCTAGCCTTCAGTGCTTCCTTAAAATCGAAAGTGTGTTCTCTGTGATCCTCCTTTGGGAATGGAGACTTACTCAGAGGGGGCGTTTGCTTGCCTTTGATTGTTCAGCTGTATATCAACTGGTGTGGGTTCAGCAGAGGTCTCTGCCATTTTGCATTCAATCCTCCAGAAAATCACGACCCAGATATCCTACAACAGGGATCAGGCTTCGGTTTAAGTGCTGCTTGCCTCACATACTTGTGTTCTAGTCATTTAGAAAAGTGTGATTAAAAACCATTATGTGCCCTAACAGATGTGACCTTAAAGAGGTTTTAAAAAAAAAAAAAAAAGGTGCAAAGCAATAGTGGTTAGACTAACACCAGGAAAGTATTATAGGAGCTGAACCACATTGAATACTTCTCATTGATTACTACCTTCTGTTTCAAGAAAAATACCATGATGTTTAAGAATGAGCTGCAGCGTTTCTAAATCAGCGTCTTTCCCCCCATCTCCCTGCTCTCCTGGTTCTAATGAAGAAGAAATTAAATGTAGATGGTTTCTGAATTTTAAATACTCTTCACCGAAGAGGATTATTGGATTGTTACCATCTTCATTTCCTCTACTCTCTGATAATTTAATCCATGTGCCAGGAAAATACAAAACAAACAAAATAAAACCATGGAAACCATTTAGAAAATGAGATCCCCTTGTTTGAAAATATTTCTATATAAATATTAAGGCATGCTTAGCAATCTTGGGGAAATAAGTTAGCTAGTTTTTATTAAGCGTAGTGCCCCTGTTAGCTGACAGGGTCTTGCTAATTCCCCTGAGTGTTCACAAAAGCATCTCAAAGTTTTTGTCTTTAATATAATCGACTATGCCTTGTTCACAAATATGCTGCTTCTGAGCTACCAGTGGTAGAACATGCAACATAAGTTGTCCATACAATAGGAGAGCTTTTGAAAGTAATAATCTCTATTTTGTAAAGACTGGTAGATTATTCTGCTCTTCTCTTTGTGCCTATTTCCTTGACTAAAATATAACCCATGATAACTTTATAACCAATGATATAAATTTATAAGAAATCTCCCAAGCCAACAATAGAGTCTGTCAGCGTTGGAACTGGACTACTGAACTTGTATTCGGTAATATTAGGCACAAAATATATTTGCCCAAAACGTCTACTAGCAATACACATGTGTTTCACCAGTATTCACAGTAAAATTAGATTATGAGCCCCCCAAAAATATTTATTACAATTATGAGCTGAATAAAATATTTTTAACTTCAATTTTATATTTTCTTTATACAGAAACATAGTTTTACAAGCAATAGGACAATAAAATAGGGCGATTGCATGTTAGAAAAGGTAACTTTGAATGCCTTGTCTTGTAAGGAATAAAACTTAGGGCAAATGAATCCTAAATAATTAAGGTTTTATAAATTGTACAACGTATTGTTAAATTATAAGTACTTTTGAGATTTTATCCAGTAAGAAGATATTTTATAATAAACTTGTAGGTTAAAAAATTCTTTTAATGTATGTCCTGTGTAAAAAGATGGAGGTGAAAATATTAGGAGGAATTATACCCAAACTCTTGTAAATTTGAATAAATTTGCTGTTTGAAATCAGCCCTCACAAGCAAAGTTTCCTGCCCTTTCAAATAACGACCAATTTAAAAATTAAAGTTTGCAAAATAATAGTCTGCTACTGTGGCAGTTACAATTACATGATATCTGATTTAATTTTTTTAAATAGTATGTGTCATGAGGGTATAAATCAGGGACCTGTGGAAAAGCATCGTCCTCCATCTCTGCCTCAGCAGAAGGCCATCAAAGAACTGAGGGAAGTCTTTGGGGTTGAATAAAAGGCACTTATCACCTGGCAAACCCCAGCCATCACTGTTCCTCCATTGAACTGAGGATTAATTTTATTTCTCAGTCAGGAAACAGAAACTTACCAGGGAGCAGAAAGGAGCAAAAGATGATGTCTTAGAAACAGGAAGCTAAAGAATTGTTTCCAAATCTCTAGGTACAAGAAGATACCTTCCATCAGATTTCTGTGTCCACAACCTCACCCCACCTGGGGCTGTATGAAAAGCTGGCAAAAAGTGTCATGATTTCACTAGTGGTTCAATGCAGCTCAAAAAAAAAAAAAAAAAAAAAAAAAAAAAGTGGAGTAGTAAACATAACTCAGTATCCAGAAATGATTCAGGGTGATGTTAAGATTTCTAAGGATGCCAGAGCAACATAGGTGAATATGGCGCTCGTAAGGTTTTTTGTTTTGGTTTTTTTGAAACAAGAGTAGACATGTCATGACTTAGGAAAGATGACAGGACTCATGATAACTCCTTTATAGTCCGGAGACGTTGATGCCAATACACAGGGCCGAGTGAAGACATAAATTTGGAAGGCTTCGTGTTTAATCTGGCTAGACAGCAATGCATTCTTGGAATCCTACTTTTAAGAACTCACTCTTTTCCTACTAAAATTGTATTTCGAATCTATATGAGGGGTATATTCTTTCTCTTCAAGGTCTAAAATTTTGCTTAGTGAAATAATTCAGTGAGGCTTTTTGGTGGGAGGGGAGAAGAGATTTTAGTGAGAAAGTGGGAAAAATAGAGGAAGATAAGGGCAGTGAGAAGGTTGCGGTGGAAAAAAGGCTATGTCTGAAGACTGCTGTGTTTTCCTTGGCAAGTCACCTCCTTCTAAACCTCAGTTTCTTCACGTGTGAAATGGAAATAATGATAATGACTTACCGAACTATCAACAAGATCATGTGAGATGATGCTTATAAAGGGCCAAATGCAATGTCTGGAATACAGTAGACTCGAAAGACTTGGTTTCAGAAAGTTCCTTTAGAAAATTCTCCATCTGTCTTGACTGAAATGAAGGAAGAGATTTTTTTAGTATTACGTTCTCATTATCTGTTTGGGTTCAGATTTACTTGGAAGCAGCACGGATCTCGATTGCACTAACGTAGTTGTGATTCCGAGAATTCCTGTACTCACGAGACTAAGAACAAAGAGTGCAAGAAAGAAAATGACCCCAGTCAGCTTTAGGGACAGCACAACACAGAAGTTTCCCCGTTTTTACAGGAATTAGTAGCACTCTACTTTTATACCCTTTAACTCCTGAAAGGAATGGATAAGCAGTATTGTTGACAATGAGTTATTATCAAGTGCCTTCAGCACGTAGGATGAAGTTTATAGCAATAGGATAATATTTAGACATAGCTCTAGAATAGGAGAATGAGAAAGTAGGAGGAGAAGGTAAAAACTCTTACATTCTAACCTCACTCTTCTGAGTGGCGGCTCGATCAAAATTTCCTAGGAATTCATCGTTATGTGACGCATATGCCTACAAAGTGGTGAGAAGTCAGGAATGCAGGCATCTCTGTTCCTCCCCAGCCTGTGAAGCCTTGACTGTATAGTTAGAATACACTGTTATTGTTTACAGAACGCTACGTTAGATGTGGAGAAAACCACTTGCCCAAAGATGACTTCTAGATTGTAGAAAAAAATAATTATCTTCTTTCTTTAATAATTATTAGAGATCTTGGAAACGTTTTATCAATGTGTTTTCTCCTAATCTGTTTTTACAACAGACACCAAATAATGTGCTTTTCCATTGGACAGCAAGTTTGATTTTAAACAAAGATGATTTAGGTAAACTTCAGAGTCTCTGTGAAAATATTTTCAGAATATTAATGAATTCTGATCTCACACATTTTTGAACAATAATACTTTTGTGTTTCAGCCAATTTTATCACCTTTAGAGTAATTGTCAATCCCTATAATAATGAATATTTAAAATTACACACAGGGTTTGACATTTTTACAACTTACGTAATATTATTGACAATGTCTCAATATACATATCGACCTCATTATCCATATATATGAAAGGCATATGCTTGTAGAGGCACAGAGTAATCTATATGATAGTTCACAACTTAGTGTTTAGCGCTTTTTTTAAAGTAAATATATCAGTGTTCTTTTCCTCTGACAATGATGATACTTGTATATGATAGGTCAATTACACTTATAGATAGCTTCAAGTATATTAGCTCCAAGTATGGTAAATGAGAGGGGTACGAGTGAACATTGATCATATGACAGATAACTAACAACTTACACGCATAAATATATTTTTGCTATTCTCACTTTTTTCTTCTTTGTTGTATTTCAGTTAAATGGCGGACTGAAAAAGAAAAAAATAGATGTGAAACTAGTTTTTCAGACCAAGATTTCATATTATTGAGAAAGCTTTGATTATTTTAGGAAACTTTGCACTGATAAAAGAGGCATACAATGACTAAGCTTTAAAAGGATTCTTTAGAATTAAAATACGAGTGTCATCATAAATACTTACACTTACATTGCAACATTTAAGCATTATGAAGAAATCCAAGCTCAGAGCTCCTTGTCTATTTAATGTGGTAAATACTGTTTGAAAATACTTTACAGAAAAACAGTTAAAAACAATGTATTATAAATTAAAATATTTAGCAGCCATGACGGGATCAAATATGGGGGCTTAAATTATTATTCTGTTCTTCAAATAAAGAAATAAATTGAACTGATCATAATATTTCATGTATTTTGATGTGACAAATGACTTCATGGGATAGAACAGGAAACCAAGCTAATTTCCCATCAATTGCTCTGTCGAAGATTGTCCTACTGTAATATTTTGGTTTGAGGACATTAGGACTTATTTCTAGCAGAATTCTGGAGTAGCACTATTCAGTTCTGACATGGTCATTCATTTCTGTCTCAGGACCTAGGTACTTTTTAATAGATGGGATGAGAGAGAAAGGGCTGTTTTGTCTCTCAAGGAATGGCTAAACCAGATGTTGAAAAGGGAGGAGAGATTTTCAGATTTTGGCTGAAAACACCATCCAACGAATTAAAAGCTGACATCCAATCAGTAACAATACTTCCAGCCAGATAGCTTTGAGCCCTTCTGAGTCTGCCTCTGGTCACTTCTTTCCTCCTCTCCGAGGTGACTTTTCCAGGTCACTTCTTGTTGTATATTTTTGTGGAGGATTTGTGCTAGAAGCACAAACACCATCTGCTCCACAGATCAAAGGCATCCGTCTCTGAAGTTCCTCAATGAAACAAGGGTCAATGTTGGGAAATTTATCATTGGAACCCACTCAAAACTAAATTACAGATTTTAATGACTTTTCATTTTCCAAAGAATTCCGTCTCCCTTCTAGATAAAAAATTAAAATAGAATAATACTTTGGTATTATAATTAGTTGTCCTACAATGTCATCTTTTCTATTTGGCTCCTAAGAGAGAAAGAAAATGACATTGCCATGTTTCAGAGACATTTTTGAAAAAGGGCTTTCATTCTGACTTAGTAGGCAAACCCCCTTTTATAAATATTATTTACATGTCAATAGATAAAAGTCTAAGCTGATTGATTTTCAAGATATAAAGATACGTTTTTGAATGAAGTTTGCCTGTTAGGAAGTTAATCAGCCTTTTTTGAACTCCACAATTTTAAAATATATCTTATGCTCAGAAGATTTATATTGAGCTGAAAATACCAAAAGCTAAGAAACTGAACCCCGCATTTCTGATCTGAGATGGGAATCCACCTGAACTTTCACAGTAATCCAACAGAGGGCAGTGGAATTCCACAGATGAACGTGATTGCAATGCTGAAAACTAGATCCCCAGAATGTAAATCTCTGAAGAGAAATCTGTCTTAACACAGCTACCTCAGGAAAAGGGGAATTATTGCACTTAATTAAAGTGTATTGACACCATATGTGGCCCCTCCTCCCCACGTCTACTTTTTGGATTCATTAATGATTAAAAAAAAAAAAATCAGAGACTAGTAAGGGCAATATTCCCATAGAGTCTGCAACTTAACCCCCAAACATTAATCCTATAAAAATTACACTTAAACAAAAAGCTAGTTAGCAAACAAAAGCCTTTCAAATGAGACAATTTGTGTTCATTATCTCTATAACTCGAAGAAATGTCATTGGACTTTTTTATCAATATTTTTCAATGAGTTTGTATGTTTTTATGTAATATTTAAACAGTTTTGAAAAACGGAAAAGATCTAATTATTTTTGCCAGTGAAGTGCGTGTAAAACTGTGAACATTTTACCTCACCTAAATAGATACAGAAATAATAATTTTACATGTCTGATTCTCCATGTATCTTAAAGTCCTTGATCTTTGAATAAAATACACCCATTATAGTAGAAAATGAAACCTTTTTGTCCTGACTTGAACATCTATAAAAGAAATTAAACTCTTTGGGAAGACGTTATATACCAAAACATCTGATTTTTTCGCTCAGGCTCAGCGGCCATGGCTCATGGGCCCAGCCGCTCCGTGGCATGTGGGATCTTCCCGGAGCTGGGCACGAACCCGTGTCCCCTGCATCCGCAGGCAGACTCTCAACCACTGTGCCACCAGGGAAGCCCCAAGACATCTCATTTTAAGAAGCATTTTAATATTTTCTCCTCTTTATTCCCTTAATTTGCCAGAATTCTTTGGTGTGTGTCTGTGTTTGTGTGTCCTTTTTTATTTGTTTTCAAATTGAGTTTTCACTTAAACTCTTCAAAACACACTTGGAGGCAGAAATATATATATTACTTTCATATTCAATCTGTTCTAGAATTGACACCTCAAATCCGAGTTTTTCTTATGTCCTAATCTTTTTTCTTCATAATTTTTAAGATTATTTTATTTAAAACATTTTTCTCATTGTGAAATATAATCATTGATTGCAGAGCATTTAGAAAATATAAATACTGATGTAAAATAAATTTTAAGTGACCCATACTTCTACCTCTCAGATGTATACTATGAGCGATAATTTTTTCCCATATATGTGCACATGAACTACATATATAGTTCATGTATGTCAATATATATCTTTCACACATTATCAATATATATTTCACATATAGCATGTGTATATACACGTATATTTAATATTTGTGTGTATATGTATATATACATTATATTTAATAACATTGTGTGTATATATATATATACAAATATATTTAATAACATTGGATTATGCCAGTTATAGAATTTTGTAATTTGCCTAACATGCTTTGAAGACTTTCTCGGGTCCTTAGGTTATCAATATATGATTTTTTTTGAAGTATTTGACTTTTTTTATTGACGTATAGTTGACTTACAATGTTGTGTTAGTTTCAGGTGTACAGCAAAGTGATTCAGTTATACATATACATATATCCATTCTTTCTCAGATTCTTTTCCATTATAGGTTATTACAAGATAATTAATATAGCTCCGTGTGCTATACAGTAGGACCTTGTTGAATCACTATCTGATTTTAAATGGCTATGAACTGGGAACTCCCTGGCGGTCCCGTGGTTAGGACTCTGCACTTTCACTGCCAAGGGCCCAGGTTCCATCCCTGGTCAGGGAACTAAGATCCTGCAAGTGGCAGCATAGCCAAAAAAAAAAAAGGCTATGAACTATTACATTATGTAGATTTACTGTAATTCATTTACTTTTTCCTTGTAGATCAGAGATTTATCTGATGCTTTTGTATCGTCCAGGCATTGAAAATTGATTCCAAGTCAAAAGAATTCAATGATATTAATTCCAAGTCTTTGGAGTTGAAAGTTCTGTTGTCTTTTGTTTTTTTTTTTTTTTTACTTCTGTTGTCTTTTAAATTAGATTCCTCACAAGTCTAAATAAACAGTCATTGCAATCACGGTGCTATGAAAGATAAAGAAGAGTATTGACTGTAGGTTTTCAGGGATGAGATAAATGTTTTGATGACTATATTTTAACAACGTGAATAAGGAAAAGTTTGTGCCTCTCACTTTATAAAGCAATATATATTAAAAACTAAATTTAATAGATGAATGCTTTTGTGTATAATAAAACTCCGTTGATCCTTTTGTTAAGGTAACATAGAACGAATACCATTTTTATCAATATTCAATATTCATGTACCGAAAACTATTTTCAGGTATTTTTTTCTGCTACTCTACAAAACTCAAATGATAAACTGGATACTTCATTATATCATTCAGAATCATACTTTTAGTAACTAAATTAAAATGCTAGGTACACAAAACTTAAAAATCTTACAAAGCTGGGGGAAGCTAATATTAAGGAAAAGCCTTCTTGTTTTACACCTTACCCTACACCCCTTAAATCCTAGTTTTCAAACAGCTGTATGTGGATTCATTTTAACACATTGCTATAAAAAACTTTTTCACTGTTTGTAAACTAACTGTATATTTGACACACATACAGAATGAGTACAGAATTCATTTCAAATAGTAGTTGCCCTTACAGACTTTGTAAACACTTAGTGTATCTAGGTATATATCTATATAAATATCTATTTCTATATATTTATATACCTTGCAGTTTTAAAAGGCCTTTTTATGATTTTTGGAGTAGGTAGAGATATTATGGCATTCATATTCTAACATTATATGAGAGAAAACTTAGAATTGGCTGAAATACTGATACAATATTGGTAAAGTTACTAGACCACTGTCCCATAGCCAGTGGAGAACTGAATCCTGGTTTTTTGATGTATACTCAGCTCACTCCACTACCAGATGATATGTTTGTTTAGCCTACTGAAGTCTTTTCGTTTGTGTTTCTAAATGATTGCCTAAACTACACTTCATATATAAATACATCATAGATAAGTATAATATACATGCATATATACACACGTATCTATGTGCATATCTGCCTATCTATCTATCTAGAGAGAGAGAAAATACAAAGAGTACATAGAGAGAGCATACGAATGAAAACACCCAACTATATATACATTGAACTATTTTCAGCCCATGATTAGTCTGAGAAAAAATAAATAACAACTTTTAGAATCCTACATTTCTTTACACTCTGGCCTATGGATTTCTTTTTTAAACAAAGAAAACATTTTCAGCCTTAATCATAGCTCTGAGTAAATGAAAGCGTTCCTGCATATTTGAATTTCACAGGTTTTGTATTTCACACTGGGAGTCAGGCTTTCACAGTTTTTTAACTACCTTGAAACCTTGTTAACTTTCAGCTGAAATTGCTGTTTAACAATGTTATGTTCTTGTGGGAATACAGGATCTTTGAGAAAGCAGTTTTGAGGAACTCTAGTCCCAGAGCAAAAGCTACATCTAAAACTGGGTAGAAACAGAGCTCGCCGGTAGGAGTAACTTCGGCTTGAAGGGCAACCGACCTGTAGAGACGGACACTGGGGTGGAACCAAAATGAGCTTTCCCCAGAATAAGAATTAAGTCAGTGTGTGATAATGCTTTCCTGACTGACGAGGATAGGGCCAAGCTCGCTTGCTGCCGACTGCAGGGTATACCAGATGCTTGGAATGGCCTCGTCTGTTTCCGTCCTGTGAGGAAGGGGTAGTAACTTCTTGGTGACTCCTGGGTAATCAGTGCTCTCCATCTGCTCCCACCTGGTCCTTCTCAGGACAGCAGAGCACGAGAGAGTATGAGTCTGTGATAGAGTTATCCTGCAGCTGGGAGCTAAGTTACAGTGTACAAGGTATTAATTCTAAACGAAAATGAAAAGCCAAGCTGGGGACCACCTGAAGATTTCAACAGTCAGTAGGTAAGGAAAGGGGCTGAGGCTGTTTCTCTTTGAAGTCCACCAAAGGGGAGAGCAGGAACAGAGTGGAGACTGGGCAGGAATCAGAACAATTAAGGATCTGTGACGAGGGATTTAGATCCCGAGAGTAGAATGTCTTAGGCTCTAAGGATGTTGTTTCTAGATTTTTAAAAGAAATGTGCTATGCTCTTTCCCTCAAACCATTTCTTCTAAACCAGTGATGGTTTTACCCCCAAGTGACAGTTGGCAATGTCTGGAGACGTTTTTGGTTGTCGCCCCTGGAGGAAGTGGGGGAAGGGGTGCTTCTGGCATCTAGTGGGTAGAGACCAAGGATGCTGTAGAACAAACATCCTACAATAAACAGGACGCTCCCCTGTGTAACACAGAATTATCGAGCCCCAAATGTCATAGTGCCAAAGTTGGGAACCCCTGCTTTAAGCTCACTTTTCAAATCATAAGACAATGTCTAGTAGTTAATTGCAGAAATTATGTCAAAATGGAACTACGTAGCCTCTGACCAACATGCTGACCCGACATACAAATTCATAGAACTACGAGAGCATCAAAAGCCTGAAATGATTTAGCCTCGCAAAGAGTCTGGACAGACCCATTCTCCCGTTTGTTATTTCTGTGTGTTTTTCAGGACTTTATCATTCCCTTTACAAATGTTCCCCTTCAAGAGAAAACTCTAAACAGGGGGTCTAGGATGCCAATTTCCCTAAAAATAAATAAAACAAAATAATAGAGACATTTCAAATTAAGTAAGGGCAAAAAAAAAAAAAAAGCTATAAAATGTAAGTGTGCCTGGTAATGTAATATAGTTCTTTTCTTTCCTTTTTTTTTTTTTTTTTTAAGGTGCCTATTGAACTGTAAAAGAAAAAGGCATTTGGTGGGTCAGAGTTGCGCTGAATTCCTCATCAGAGGGTTTCCTCTCCTAGAAAGCTTTGTAGACCTCTATGAAACAGACACAGTGGGGTGTGAAACTGTCAAAGGCAGACAAAAGGCTTCCAAGGGGCCTAGCGTTGCATTAGAAGGCCCTCGTTTTCCATCTCAGATCGAGTTTGCCTGCGATGAAGTCTGTTTTTTTTCTGAAAGTTGGCAGCTGCTGACCAGTAAAATTTGGTCTTTGCCGGAAGTCTTAGCTACAGCGGGTGGCAAGGGTTAATATTCAACCCACCACCGCATTTTGCACAATCTCCAGGGAGATCTCTCAATGGATTTCCACTGCCACTGGAAATAATGGATCACAGCTGCAGCAGCCCTGGTAACACTTGATATTCCCATCACAGGCGGGCCAGCGCTTTCAGTGGAAATGAGAAAATCACTAAGGCTGGGCTGTACATTGTGCCCAGGGTCAAAGTTCCACAGTCGCCACCTCAAAGGACCTCTCGGCCCGAACCCTCAGCCCAGGTTGCTTCTGGATGGGATCTTGGATTCATCATCTCCTCATTTTAGGAAAAGTGCACGTGGGCAGGAAGGTAAAAGCCCCGTGAAGAGCTGCAGGGAAATGGACATCTCCGGTGGACAGGGATTTGATTTCTGCTTTTCACAGAGAGTTTTCATCTCCTTAAAGGGAATCTAGTGGTATTCTTTCCAAGTTGAGGAATAAGCGGCCAAATGTGTACTGTGATTTAAATGTAGTGAAAATGTTTCTCCATTCCCCATGCCTCCAAATCCCTCTCATCCACTGGTCCTCATGCTGAGAGTCCATCGTAACAGATATCGTTCTCTTGGGATCAAACTTTGTTTTTGTTTTCTTTTGTTTTCTTTTGCGGTACGCGGGCCTCTCACTGCCGTGGCCTCTCCCGTTGTGGAGCACAGGCTCCGGACGCGCAGGCTCAGCGGCCTTGGCTCACGGGCCCAGCCGCTCGGCGGCATGTGGGATCTTCCCGGACCGGGGCACGAACCCGCGTCCCCTGCATCGGCAGGCGCACTCCCAACCACTGCGCCACCAGGGAAGCCCTTGGGATCAAACTTTGAATGTCAGGAATAGCTGGTGAAAATGCCTCCAGAGAAGTAAGACAAATCATTATTTAGAAAAGTCCTGACGCAGGGCACTTGCAAAGATTCTGAGACTATTCGCGTATCTTCCCCACTCTGATCATCTGATAAATCAACATCTACTCAGGCATTCATTCATAGACTCAGTGACTAGTTTATTCAGTCCTTCCTTCACCATTCACTAGAGAGACTTTTTAAATTTAATTTTTATTTTATGTTGGAGTATAGTTAGTTTACAATGTTGTGTTAGTTTCAGGGGTACAGCAAAGTGATTCAGTTACATATCTACATATATCAATGCTTTTTTCACATTCTTTTCCCATATAGGTTATTACAGAATATTGAGTAGAGTTCCCTGTGCTATACAGTAGGTCCTTGTTGATTATCTATTATCTAGTTTATATATATTGGTGTGTATATGTTAATCCCAACCTCCTAATTTATCCCCCCCCACCTTTGGTGACCATAAGTTCATTTTTGATGTCTGTGAGTCTGTTTCTGTTTTGTAAATAAGTTCATTTGTATCCTTTCTTTAGATTCCACATATAAGTGATATCATATGATATGTGTCTTTGTCTGTCTGACTTACTTCACTTAGCATGATAATGTCTAGGTCTATCCATGTTGCTGCAAATGGCATTATTTCATTCTTTTTTAGGGCTGGGTAATATTCCGTTGGATATATGTACCACCTCTTCTTTATCCATTCTTCTGTCGATGGACATTGAGGTTGCTTCCATGTCTTGGCTATTGTGAACAGTGCTGCTGTGAGCATAGGGGTGCATGTATCTTCTCGAATTATGGTAGACTCTTGTTGCTTGTCAAACTTTTGCTGGGCACAGTGCAAAGTCTATGGCTTAATGTCATTTTTACAGGCACATTCTTTATTCCCATCAGCCACGCTGGAGAAGCAACCACTCAGGCTTTCTAGATCCTACAGTGATTCCAAACAAGCCCAACCTTCACCACCCCCCCGCCATACCACTGCATTGCAAACTATAACTATATATATAAAACATAATGTTTTATTTTATACTTTGTATGATGTATTTTTCAATGCTATATATTGTGTATCTATATGTACATATATCTTCATGCATGTAGATAAGGGAGCTTCATGCATGTAGATAAGGGAGCTCCCCAGGAATCTCACAGTCCTCAGCAATGCTGAAAATTGGCTGGGACAGCATTTTAAAGTATCAGGAAACACTGGGGCTACTCAGTGATGTCATGGACGTCCCTTGAGAAAATGTGGTCATTAAGTGAGTTGCATGTGGTGATAAGAAGCCATTAAAATAAACAGAACTTCTATATAATTACTAAATTTCCCAGAAAAACAATTAGAGTGCTTGAGACATTCCGTGTCTGTCTTCCACCGAGTTCAAAGTTTCCACTCCGCCCATTTTCTGAAAAGTGCTTGTTGAAATTGCACAGCATAACCCAAAGAGAAGAGAATCAGAGGCCCCTCTGGAGTATCTGACAGCAATTTTTGCTATGTTTAATTTTCTTTTAAACAGTTGGGAGCTCTGAAATAAAATGGAATAAATGGACATTTTCTATGTGAAAAAAGTGATCGCTTTCAAAGCCCTTTGCATGATGTAAGTTCTGGGTTGTAATGCTAAAACAGCAACTCTGTATTATAATAAGTCATATATATGGGTGTGTTATATACATATTATGTAACAGAGTAGTTTATGTGTGTGTGTATAAACTCTCATAGCTATTCATTATCTTATTTCTTTCCTTAAAAGCCAAGCTCTTAGCACCTGCAGTTCCAGGATTAGAAATAACATTCCCATGAATCCTTATGAAAATGTTGGAATGGTAAACATGAAAGCATTCCCTGGAGTATATTTTCATGTGAATTAAATATAAAGGGAAAAAAACTGGATAGATTGAATTTGCATCTTTAAGACTAAGATGGGAGTGGCAAAGAGATGGAGGCCTTGAGAAGTTAAGAGAGGGTATTTGAAGCCATGTAAGTCACGGACACAATCCATGGACTTCACAAGTTTGCTCTGGTCCTGCCTCACTGACTGATATTCTGTGGGCTCTTTGATTTAAGCCCTAATCAACTGTTCCCCTGTGTAAGGGGAGAAAAATGTATCCCTGGACTCTAAGCTAATTTTTTGTAAATTAAATCCTATTCTTCTTTAAGTATATATCAGAAAAGCTTTATTTTTAAAGTATAATAAACGATTAAATTATGTCAACCCGAGTTACATAGCAGGGCTCACTCACCTGATGGCTTGGCTATTTTTGCTGTCTCAGAATGACCCCCTTAGGTGAAAACGACTGTCCTCCTGGCCACCCTAAGACACTTAAGCTTCTCTTTCTCTGTACTCACATAGCATCCTCTTATTGCAATCATGGCATGCATTTCCGTGTATATTAATTTTTATTTACACTTGTTTTGCCTTTACCTCTAGAGTATATGCTTCTAGAAGACGGGGGTGAGTTTGTCTTTATCCAAGTAGCATCAGGCTCCTCTGACTCAGTGCCAATGCTGAGTAAAATTTGTGAGATGAATAAGCAAAAGAATGAATGAATGGGTCGTTTGGCTATGATTTGTGGAATGTCCAACTAGAAAGACGTACTTATGCTTTCCTAGCATATCTGGCATTTAAGAGACATGCTTATAGCACATTATACATCTCTAAGGATACAGAAGATGGAAGGCATGACCATTCTCCTAGAATGTCGGGGAGGAATGTCTGGAAAGCTCTCATTTTATAAATAATCTACCAAATTTAAACCTTGTTCAAGTGTTTATAACAGAGAACATGTTTTTAGTGGTTGCCAGAGAGCAATGACTTCTAGCATCTATTAATATTCTGCCAACTTTTGGTTACTAAATTTATCATCAGGGATGAATGTTATTTTCTGCACCGTATAGAATTGTCTGTTAGAACTGAAACTAAATTTAGAGAAATAACATACAGAATTATGTGTAGGCTTCACTCGTATGTGTATAAAAATAAATACCGTGTGTGCATGTACTCACGTACTTAATGTGGGCCGTTAGTTAATGTGGATAGACCTCTATTATTGATATTTTCACTAACAGAGGGGAGCAGAAGCATAGATAATTTTAAAAAGATCTGTGGTTCTCTTCAGAATGCATTTTGAACCTTTAGATTTTATAGGTTTGTGTTGTTTTTGAAACCAGCTTTAAACAAAGTGATGAGGTCACCTCGAAGACCTAATTCCAAGTGAAGCTGATCATTCTAAAGACCCCCCCCATTCTGCCTCTAAATATCAGAACCTGTTCCATGTTGAGAATAGGGAGCATCTTCTTCCCTCGGAATACTGCACAGCATCAATTTATGACTCAAATTCTTCTTAGAATTAGGACGCTGAAGGGTCTCGGTTCTATGGGAACGCCTTTACATCTTTAGTTAAAATAGGACTAAATGGTGTATAAAGAGATGTTGACAAAAATCAAGTCCCAGAGAAGGTACAGTAAGTCCCCTACACACGAACCTTCAAGTTGCAAACTTTCAAAGATGCGAACGAACGAGCATGCCGTCAACGTCAGGCGCGAGTGAAATTGCACTTGCCTTCCGTCTCCTGTTGCTGGCGATCCTTCAGCTCTACCCTCTCCCACCCCCCCTCCCTCCTCCAGTCAGTAACTCTTCTTGCCTGTTCACTCGATGCCAGCCCCTGTATGCCAGCTGTTGTACTATACTGCTGTACTTTTCAAGGTACTGTGCTGTAAGATGAAAAATATTTTATTTTTTGTGTTTGTTTTTTATGTGTTATTTGTGTGAAAAGTATTATAAACCTATTACAGTACAGGACTATATAGCCGACTGTGCTCGTTGGGTACCTAGGCTAACTTTGTTGGACTTACAAACAAATTGGCTTGCGAACGTGCTCTCAGAACGGAACTCGTATGTAGGGGACTTACTGTACATGACTACGTATTCTCTGTCCCTTGCTAATCTCCTTGGACTGAAAGCAGCTGCAGACCTCCCGTGGGGATGGGCAGGGCTGCCTGGCAGTTGGGGAGCACCTGTTGGGCTGGGCTGGTGTTTGGGGCTGGTGTCCATTCTGATTGGACAGAGCATCTGTTTCCGATTGGCTGTTGCCCACGCTCTACCAGTTCTTAAATACTCTCAATATCAACCCAGGGAATAGGTAACCATGCTGTATTCTTGATACTTGTACATTTCATCAGTGTCCTGAAGAAGGTTCCCTGTATCAGAATTTGATTGAATGAAGGTTACATTTGGCCAGTTCCAATATGGAGGGGCAAAGGATGCAAAGCTCTGTGAAATAGATGTCTAAGTTTTAGAATACTTTTAAAGAAGGTAGATAGAATGGCAAACAACACAAATTACTGATTAACAAATGTATGTTAAGTACGTCAGGTAGGCAGTATATCCATTATATGACTCCTTGGCAAATCAGTGCTGTTAATGCCTCAGAAAAGTAAGGATCCCAACTGGAGGTTAATATACTTTACTTAATTATGGATTTTCATTTTTACAAAGCATCCTTTTTTTCAAAGGTAGTCTAAGTGAAATTACATTCCTATCTGTATTTGCAAAGAATACATGAATGGGGTAAGAATGAAGACTTCTCCCTATTTCCACTTCCTACTCTTGTCCGAAATATAAAATCAGGAAAAACAGGGAGGCAGGCAGTTCCAGGATAAGGAGTGGCGATAACCCTGCGTGGAACTGAATCCACCTCTATCCGACATTTGACACTCACTTGAACAAATAAACGAATAAATGGCACTTCACAACTATTTTTTTTTTTTAAGTCAGGCTGTGAAGGTACGCTTAGTGGCTAGACACAGCTGGAAATAATTGGGAAACAGAGTATAGTGCAAAAGAGTTTTGAAAAAAACCACACGGTCTCAATGATATTTTCATACTGCTCCGAGCAATTTTCTACCACCGGCAAATGGTTTCAGGATTCTCCAGCTCAAAATTACCTACAAAACACAAACGCCAAGAAAGGTAAACTGCCATGCATTAGGACAAAACAACCAGTGATTCTGAAGGAAATTCCTTGTCAAAAATGTGAATGAGACACTCGGTGGCACAAACAGCCACGGCCCAAGCTTTCATCCAAATTGTCACCGTGCCGCATCCACTGCAGTGCAGAGGGTAAGCAGTGATTCACACACGATGCTGAGAAATGCACTGAGTCACCTGCCTCTGTTTATTTCTGCGGTTGCTGGTGGGGAGGAGTTCTTGAACAAGCCGATGAAGGTGTTCCTATAAGTGAATAACTGTCTACTATGAGAAAACTTGTGTCGCAATAGGCAAAGCCTTTATTTCTGGTGACAGTGTGAGTTAATAGACATGTTAGTCAAAGAAAGGCTTATAACATCTTTCCCCATGATATGTCCTATCATGAACCACCTACCTACCAGCAATTCAGAAGTTAAAAGTTTTACCCCTAATTTGTGTCTCCAGTTTCGCTCATGGTTGATAGTGACATGACTTCTATTGAATTGTATTCTCTAGGGGCATAATGCCATACGTTTCTTCCTTTACATTTTTAAATCATGAAACAGAATGATGTCACGTGACGATGTCATCGATGATACATCGGTCTTTCTTTAGCCAGTTAAATATATTAGCAACTACTTATTTAACTTACTGCACGCAAATAACGTTTCTAAGCTCTTTACGTGTGAAATTCACTTACACTTCGTAAAAGTAACTTACTATCCCCATCTCACAGATTAGAGCATCGTGTTTCAGACACAGTCGGCAGGCGGCCCAAGATGATACAATTTGTTGTTCCGGAATGGGACTTTTAATTTCCATTTTCTTTTCAAATACATGAAAAGTAGACATGTCAGAAAAGAGTAAACCTAGCATAGGAGTTAATTATTTTTCATATCAAGACACCATAAACTTGCATTGTTGCAAACTCTTGTTCATCTCTGTGAAGGCCAAATACAAAACCCTAACAATTTCCTAAATTAAAGTGTTTTCTTGTTTTGCTACAATGTAAACAGGACGGAGATTTGGGACTGGATCAAAAATAATGCAATATAAGAGGAGATGATTAAGACGCAAGATACCCAGAAACCACTAGGGGATGTTCAAAGCGTGTGAGATGTTGGCAAAGCTTAGCAGTAACACACATGGATACAGCCAGAAAGCTTCTCTAGAGTTTCTTCCACTAGGCAGATGCTAATTGAAGGACATTTTAAGACCTCTTCCTAAGAGCTTATATGCTTCCATGTAGTCATAATCTACTTACTTCAGTTTTCAAAGACAATTAAGAGCGGTTTTACCTCCATGAAAAAGCCAGTTCTCTGTATTCTCAAACACTTTGGATAAGGGTGATGTGGTACCAAGGATTGGCAAACTACAGACTCCAGGCCATTTTGATCCTTTTCCTGTTTTTGTAAATAAAGTTTTATTGAAAACCAGCTAGGCTCATTCATTTATGGATTGTCTATGGTGGCTTTCACTCTGCAACAGTAGAGCAAAGTAGATGCAGCAGGGACCATCTGGCCACAAAGCCAAAAATATTTACTGTCTGGTGCTTTACCGAAAAGGTTTGCCAACCCCTGACCTAGATGATTGTGGCATATGTTTTAAAAAAAAAAAAAAAAAGAAAGGAGAAGAAGGAAAATAAAGACTACTGAGAACTTAGCCTTAGTAGACAGAGGGAGACAGCGTTGACATTTCATGCTCCTTCCCAGACAGTGCCCTGGTCCCAGTGGCATGCCATCTCTCATGGTACCATCATGACCATTATTGCAAAGGACACCTATTTAGCCTAATTGCAGTACTGCCACAGATGGAATTTGCAGAAAGAAAAGAAAAGTTGCCAGAGTCTGTTAGTTTGAGATAACATTTTATTGAATCCTCATCCTATTATAGAATTTCAGCTCCCTTACTTCATCTCTGCCCAAACAGTCAAACTCCTTCAATGTTTTTAATAAGAGGCGATTATTTTTATAGGATTTTAAACAAATCTCTGTGGAATTCATATATTTTTCAAAACTGTCATAGATAGTATATTTTAGTACAGAATCAGTGTTGAGTTAGCTATTTCACACAAAAAAAGGATGTTAAAATGATTGAAATCATGGGAGAAAAATCACTAGTAGACGCATACAAGTGACTCATGTAGGCATCATCTCTTACTATTTAAACTGTGGCACAGAAAGTTTGAATAACATGAGGATTTGGGATGCTTTATCTCTAGCTGTGGATACAAATTAGCACTCTGGGACTTAATGGGGAATTTTGAAGTAAAAATGCAAGGAATGATCCAGAATTCCAGGGACTTAACGACCGAATGCCACCAGGTAGCTCAATATTCTGATAAGTTAGCTACCAAACAGCTCAGAAAACTTTGGGGGGAATGATAAAATTATATTGGCACCTAATTATATAACCAAGTTTGTTGTTACATACATTAAAACTTTGTATGGCTCAAATCATATACCTCCAGGTATCAGCGATATAAACATTTGCTATAACATGGCTTGGTCTATTAGAAAGCTATTAGACCTGTTTCTAAGAGAAGTTAAAGCAGACCCTGTAACGTATTTGTGAAATAATGGGTTGACATACTTAACCTGTAATTGCTTTCTGCTATCTAAGCACTATTTTTATGTAACTTGGGTACCCCAAGTTTATTTTTAACAAAAGGACTGTCCTAAAACGTATTGGAGACATTATATCTTTCAGGAAACCAAGCAGAAAATTAAATTAATTTGCTTTTAGTTTGTCTTTTTAAGCTATTAATTTTTTCCTTCACCTATTTGGGCAATAAAACTGCCCAGTCATCAGTAAGACACACAAATACATGTAATCTATAGTCTTTAAATATGGCTTATACTAAATGAGATTGAATTCTTTAATTTTTCTGATAATATTAAAATTACCCCATAGAAGACTATAGAAGCACAAAGGTGAATAAATAAAAATATACATTCTGATAAATGCTTGTATTCAAATATGATGCTTCCACTTACTTGTAAATGCTAATTAAATAGTTGGAGGGGGAATGGGATAATACAGAGATTCTGTTAACACTTTTTTTGTCTTTGAAGACACACTGGCAAATCAAGCAAAAACATCTGAACCTTTGTCTGAATGAGCGTAATTTAAAAATCTGTCCATTTTCCAGAAACTAACATGATGAGTTGTATGAACCTTTGGTTTGATGTTTCATTGACCACCCAGACCAAAGGCAATTTATACAAATCTTCGGAGACACACCCATCCATTAAAAGGCCACAAAACAAAATGCCAAGTAGCACACCCCAGTCAGAGTGGATGCAGTCATGTCCTAGAAATTATTCAATGAATCGTCTATTTCTGGTTTGTGAATGAGCTATTCTGTCTCAGTTGCTCTTACACTTAAAATAGGAAGAAAATTTCCACACCCAGAATCCAGTTACTGTGCTGCTTATTCTCTCTGCAGCTAGATTCCAGTCTCTGCCCTTAGCTCTCTTTCTGCACCTGGAGACCGATCTTGCAGTATGGCTGCACCTGAGCTCCTTGGATATTTAGTTTCAGGTTGGGTTTGGTCAATGGACAGCGCCGACAGGAAAAGAAAGGCAGAAAGAGAGAGACAGCCATGTTTCTCTGATTCTTCTCAGCTGGGCTGCAATATTGGCGATATCTATGTCCCTCTACCTATGGCCACAGCTCCTAAGGGGTGACCCCTCTGCTGTGGCTATGGGTCTTACCAGGTGCAGGCAATGCCCTGCTCTTGCTTTGCCCTTTCAGGCTTGGAGATGGGAACCACTGCGAAGCATTGCTCATCCATGGACATTTCAGCATCCTTCAGTGGCCCCTGACACCCTTCCCACACCTCTGTAAATAGATGCTCCCTTTTCTTTCTAGCTTTATTGAGGTATAATTGACAAATAAAGATTGTGTATATCTAAGGTGTACAACATGATGGTTTGATGTGTGTATACATTGTGAAATGATTACCACAATCAAGGTAATTAACACTTTCATCATCTCATATAGTTATCCGTTTTGTGTGTGATGGAAACACTTAAGATCTACTATCTTAGCAAATTTCAAGCACACAGTAGAGTATTATTAACTATAGTCACCATGGCATACATTCGATCTCTAGAACTTATGCATTTTATAACTGAATGTTTGGACCTTTGACCATCGTCTCCCCACTTCCCTCACTCCACCTCCAAGCCCTTGGCAACCGTGGTTCTACTCTCTGCTTCTGGGACTTTGATGTTTTCAGATCCCACATAAAATTGAGATCATACAGGACTTTCCTTTCTCTGTCTGGTTTGTTTCACTTGGCCTAATCTCCCCCAAGTTAATCCATATTGTTGGAGATGGTACGATTTCCTTATTTTTAAAGGCTGAGTAATATTCCATTGTGTATGTATACCACATTTTCTTTATCCATTATTCATCAATGAACACTTAAATTGTTTCCATATCTTTGCTATTGTGAATAATGCTGAACGTGGGAGCACAGGTATCTCTTTGCGGTCCTGATGTCATTTCTTTTGGATACACACCCAGAAGTGGGATTGCTGGGTCATGCAGTGGTGTGTGAATAAAAGGGACTTTTGCATACAACCGGAGTGAATGTAAATGTGTACAGCCATAGTGGAAAACAGTAGGGAGATGCCTCAAAAAAATCAAAAATAGAACTGCCAAGTGATCTGGCAATAATACTTTTTCACATAATCCTTTTGAGCGTATCTTTTCTTCCTGTGAGGACCTGCCTAGAAGAGGTATCACCCTCCGACAGTATGTTGCTACAGATTTCCAAATATCCACAAAACTAATTTGCTTTTAACAGTGTATCAGTAAAGATTAAATGTAAGATAGATAAATAAAGAGAAGAAATGTTGCAGGTTAATTCAAGTTTTGTTAAAACGGAAACAGTGAGTTCAGTGTGTTGGTGGGGCTACTTTGTAAGGCATTCTTTGGGGATGGTGAAGGTCCTGTTTCTCAGGATATTTTGAAGTCTTCCACCAAAGATTTGATCTCAATTTCTAATAAATCTATTGAAAAGCGAAAGGCCACAAAAGCCAGTAACAGAACAGTAAAGACAACACCCGCTGTTGCCCTTGATGTGTATAGAGTAACTAAAAGATGTTTTGCTCTCAAGAAGCATCCTCTTGCAAGTCACCAGCGTTTTCAGCCCACTGACACTGCGAAAACCATACTTTGAAATTTAAAACTGAGAAGGAATTTCTTTATTATAGGCAACATTTTCCTCTTTCTTGAGGCTATTTAAGCCATCATGTTAGTGAGTCATGAGCAACTGAGGACCATTTGGAATTACCTGGAAGAAATGCGTTAGTTATTAATCCAGATAACCTCTGTATACTTAGATAAGCCTGTGACCCTATCTATATCTATTTCACATGGGTCAAATTTTTTTTTTTTTTTTTTTTTGCTGTACGCGGGCCTCTCACTGTTGTGGCCCCTCCCGTTGCGGAGCACAGGCTCCGGACGCGCAGGCTCAGCGGCCATGGCTCACGGGCCCAGCCGCTCCACGGCACGTGGGATCTTCCCGGACCGGGGAACGAACCCGTGTCTCCTGCATCGGCAGGGGGACTCTCAACCACTGCGCCACCAGGGAAGCCCTCATAGGTCAATATTTATATTGATATAACATCCCTGTGTGCATAAACCATGTATTTGTATCTATAAAATGTTATATAGCTAGGGAATGGATTGCTAAAATATTAAGAACAGTAGTATAATAATAAACTTTTTGGTGAAAATGGACCAAATACAATTACATCTGTGTTTTTAGCTTTAGAAGACCCAGGGAGAACCATGCACTGACATATATCAAAATTGTAAATAAATAAAAAGTTTCACATGACAACCATATAAATTAGTTTCACTAAAAACCAGGTTGATCTGTTACTTTTTCTATAAATGTATCCCTCCAGCTACAGCATAAAATAGTAAAACCTGTCCACTGTAAAACACTATTGTAGTTATTTTGCCAGCCAGAAACACACATTGAATGTGATTTGAGTTCTTGAAAATCAATGGAAATGTGGTGCATGAAAACTGAAGGTGTAAAGGTTGATAGTTTGACAGATAACAATTGTCATTTTGTGGAGACTGTATATAATCCAAATGTAGATTTTGCATTTATTACATTAGTCACCCGTCCCACTGCTGAAAGTGAAATGGTTACAAATGGGTTTCATCAAATATTATACCTTCTATTATACTTAGTCCCAACCTTAAAAAAGGCTGACTGACCCAATCAATTTGCAATGTTTGCATTATTAAGAACATATTCTCTTCATACCGTTGAGAAAAGCATCTGTAGATCAGGTTCTCATTCCAGACCATTGCCTCTGGACAAAGCTTTCTTCTTAACAACATAAAAAGTAAAAAATGCAGAAAACAGTGAGTCCCAGAAAATTCGGTTTAAATGCCCAGCATTCTTTTAATAGAAATTGCAGGTAGAATTTCATCTGCATTAGTCAGGGTTTTAGAATAGCAGGTAGGATGTGTATCTAACTGTCAGATTTCTATGAGTAATTCAATTGGCATGGAATAAATTTGGTTATATTTGTGACTGCTTGGTATTTCAAGGTTTTTTTTTTTTTTGGTTTTTGGTCTTTTTTCCATTGTGGAGATGGACCCAGATCTAAAAACCATAAATTGTGGCAATATTCCCCCTCTGATGACCTAACTCCACCTATCTCCCTCAATAAGTCCCACTTTGAAAAACTACAGTATATTTCTGGTTATGTACGATCAACTGAACCCACATATTTATCATTTCTTCCTCCCAAAACTCCACAAATAAGAGTAAAGGAGGGACGTCCCTGCTGGCGCAGTGGGTGGCAATCCGCCTGCCAATGCAGGGGACATGGGTTCGAGCCCTGGTCCGGGAAGATCCCACATGCCACGGAGCAACTAAGCCCATGCGCCACAACTACTGAGCCTGTGCTCTAGAGCCCATGAGCCACAACTACCGAAGCCTGTGCACCTAGAGCCCGTGCTCCGCAACAGGAGAAGCCACCGCAATGAGAAGCCTGCTCACCGCAACTAGAGAAAGCCCGCGTGCAGCAATGAAGACCCAACGCAGCCAAAAATAAATAAAATAAATAAATTTAAAGAAAAAAAAAAGAGTAAAGGAATAGGGACTTCCCTGCTGGCGCCGTGCAGATTCTGCCTGCCAATGCAGGGGACACGGGTTCGATCCCTGGCCCAGGAAGATCCCACATGCTGTGGAGTAACTAAGCCCATGTGCCACAACTACTGAGCCTGCACTCTAGAGCCCGCGAGCCACAACTACTGAGCCCACGTACCTAGAGCCTGTGCCCTGCAACAAAGAGAAGCCACTGCAATGAGAAGCCTGCACACCACAACAAAGAGTAGCCCCCGCTCGCCACAACTAGAGAAAGCCCGTGTGCAGCAATGAAGACCCAATGAAGCCAAAAATAAATTAATTAATCTTAAAAAGTAAAGAATAAAGGAATAAAAAGGACATAATGGAGGAGGCCAGCCTACAGTATCGTTTCCAATGATCTCTGCTTCCTGGTCTTCACAATCTGTACAGTCTCCCCATATTGCTCCAAGGTTGGTCTGTTTGACCAATATCGTACGGCAAAAGTGAAGTCGTGATATTATGTTATAGGAGAATATCGCCTCTCTTTCTCTCTCTCTCTCTCTCTCTCAACTGTCTTTCCCCCTCTCTCTTTCTCTTCCGTCTCTCACTCTGATGAAACAGTCTATTCTATTGTGAACAGCCAAATGGAGAGACTTAGGTGGGGAGACTCTGAACCTTCTGGCCAATAGTCAGTGAGGAACAGAGGTTTGCCTCCAACTATGTGAGTGAACTTGGAATGGGTTGTTCAACCCGTTTGAGCTTTCAGAGGACAGCAGCCCCAGATGAAAGCTTAACAGCAATCTCATGGGAGACCCCAAGCCAGCACCCCCCAGCCCAGCCACTCCCGGATCTCTGAGCCCCAGGACCTGTGAGATATGATCAGTGTTTGCTGTTTTCATCAGCTGGGCCTGGGGTCCTTTGTTACACAGCAATGGACAACTAATACATACGTGTACAATGAGCAAGAACTCAGGAGTATGGTTCACAAACAGTGGGTAAAGAAATCAAAAGCAATTCAGATGCTAATGAGGGGCTTTTGCAGGAGAAGTTATCAGTGAGGATCAATCTAATTCATGTCATAGCACTGCAGAAAGGCTCGGGAATTGGAGTCACGAAATATCAAAGGAGTTGACAATAGAGCAAGAGGGTAAAAACAGGAGAATTAGATGCAGGTGTGTATACAAAACAGCCTGATCCCAATATTATATCCTCTACCTAAATGAGAGAAAGAAGATTCCGTGGAGGCAACAAACCAGAGAGCTCCAGGCTGCGGGAGCAGCTGTAGTAGAAGGTTGGTGAGAGGTGATGAACTGAAACCAGGAAGGACAAGGGAAAAGTCATGCATCAGATAAAATAATGCTTTCAGTCCCCTTCTGACTCTCAACTCAAGCATCTGTTATCAAGGGCTATCTACCTGCAAACGCAGAGAAGAAAGGTTTTCATTCCTTCCAGGAAAACACACACACACACACACACACACACACACACACACACACAGCGTGCACGTGCGTGCGCACACGAGAGAGAGAGAGAGAGAGAGAGAGAGAGAGAGATAAAGAACCTATTGTTTGGAGGTCCCTGACAGAACACCAGAACCCCACAAGTTGATAAATCCCTGACACACCAGTTAAAATGAAACCCACCAGTTGATAAGTCCCTGTCACAAGCATTGACATTCCAATCAGATTTTCAATGCTTTATCCTTAAATATAAATGGAAAGTTACTTTTTGTCAGACATTAGAAGAAAGCTTAAACACCTAAAACACAGAGATTAAATAAAAATGTTAAAAGAATAAGTCAGTGGAAATAGATACAATACAGGAATTAGAGTAAAACTTTAAAAACACATAATTTGGGCTTCCCTGGTGGCACAGTGGTTAAGAATCAGCCTGTTAATGCAGGGAACATGGGTTCGATCCCTTGTCCGGGGAGATCCCACATGCCGCAGAGCACCTAAGCCTGTGCGCCACAGCTACTGAGCCTGCGCTCTAGAGCCCGCGAGACACAACTACTGAGCCCACGAGCCACAGCTACTGAGCCCGTGAGCCACAACTACTGAAGCCTGCGCGCCTAGAGCCCGTGCTCCACAGCAAGAGAAGCCACCGCAATGAGAAGTCTGTGCACTGCAATGAAGAGTAGCCCCTGCTCGCCTCAACTAGAGAGAGCCCGTGCACAGCAACAAAGACCCAGTGCAGCCATAAATAAATAAATAAATAAATATTTAAAAGAAAACAAAAAACCACATAATTTATAAATTTAAATTTATAAGAGGATATAAAATATTGGATCTATACGCAAGAACAGGGTGTAAGAAATAGAGAAAAATAGTTTTGGCAAATAAAAATAAGGGAGTCACACTTCTTGAAAATAAATAGTAGGGTGAAAAAATAACTTCGAGACACGTGTCGGAGAGTAGAACAAAAATTTTAAATGATCAGTAATAACAGAGAAAACATAAGAAAATTAGAGAGTTGGTACATGAGGTCCACAGTCTAGCTAATACGAGTCTCATAAAGAAAAAGAAAAGCAACATGAGGGACGTAAATGATCAAAGATCTGTTAGCAACGACCACAAAAATCTTTATCCGAATAAAACTTGAAATTTTATGTTTTCCACTGACAGGAAAAACTGAGGGAAAAGTTACAATAGAAAGTCAATGTGGTTGACAAATACTTGCAAATGGACATTCAGATAAAGGGTTCACCGATCCCTGATCATATTTTTATTTTTTTCAAAACGGTAAACCTTCTGTTTATAGCCAATTATCTATTTCCTTACAACATTAGGTTTAATTATTATTTATATTTTCATTTTGTTTTAAATCATTTTCCTGATTTACTCAATATGCCATCTTTCTTTAAAACTCAAGCAGCCACTATTTGTTTTGTTTTGTTTTGTTTCTGGTTTTGCCACCCGTGTGCTGAACACAAGTGTTCAGGGTCTAGCCATATTTACTTAGGTCCAGTTTTTCATCAGTCAAGTGGTAAAAGTTAATTTCATATTGGGAAAAATGTTGGAATATACAACATGTGATGCAAAACATCCCTTCCCACTCATTTATTTATGTATTTTTTCTTCCCTAAAGTATAGTACATGCCTAATGCCTTCTCACATGTATTAATTTAATGAAATGCCTCTTTACAAGGGCTGCTTGCTAATGATAGGATTTGAGTTCTGGCAGGCAATATTTAGGGTATTTATTTTTAAATAGGGATAATAGGTGTATTTATGGGCAAATGGTCCCATTTCCCTTAGAGAGTCATGGACATTTTTTGAAGGTTATTTTCTTGTAAGTATAAGCTTCTTCCTGGGTGTAGAGCCATTAAGAGTGAATCTAATTTCAACTCACATGTAACATACCAAATATTTGCATTCACAGTGATCTATTTTTTACCAAAGACTGGTAGTCAGTGTGGTCGCAAGTCTATAAGCTGTGCCTGGAGTGGAAGGAAAATATGTATCATATTTACATATATAACTTTTGATGTGTTTATATTAAATATTTAATAATTTAAATAGTCAGAGCAGTAGTTTCTACTTTTTAAAATAGTATAAAGACCAGTGACAGTGACAAAGTATCTATTTCTGCCTTGCCTCTAAAGAAAGCATAATTAATCTTTCAGAAGACATTTATTAACCCAGAGGATGATTTCCCAATGTGGAATCCACCTGACGTACTCTTCGGTCAATAGGTGTTTAATTCTGACCTTGGAGACACTACCTCATAAGGCATAGACCAACAGCATGAAAATGACAAAAGAGCCTCTGAATATTCTTACTGGGGATGACAGTCCTGGGCAGGGTAAAGCCATAATGCCAAGGTCAGTGGTGAGACACTGACTTGGCCAACCTTCGCCAACTTAACCAAGCGTGAAAACAGGTCTCCAGCCAAGTCTGTCGTGGTGGCAAAGGAAATTCGGAGAAGGCTTCACTCCGCAGTTGGCTTTGAATGAGCAACAGTTGGTTAGCGCATTGTGATTATGAGAATAAGACCATGGACGTGATCCCAGCCTCGTCCAGTTAACATCATGTATTTCCATGACCACCAACTGCACCATTAGCCTTGCCAACAGTATTAGAAATGCTCAAGTTTGGTTACCAGGACAATTGCGCAAGAAGCAGCTCAGTATAACTGTGCTCAAAGCTGTGGATAAAAAGACTTTGATGACCAGGTCAGCGTGATTAAATTTGTATACATCTACATTTTATCATTTTTCTACCTATACTGAATTTTATCATTTTAATTTGGGCTTAGATTAAGATAATGTATAAATGGGCAAGGCAGCAGTCTAGGGCAATAGACTGATTTTTACCACAGGGACCCATGGGGAGGTTCCTGGAATTTAGAAGATGAAATTCCCACATTCTGCATGCTTCGCTTTCCTAGTTAATGTCCAGCCGAGTTACGGTGTGTAGGAGAGTCCAAGTTTTCAAGTCAAAATCTTCACACTCATGATTTTCAGAGGTGAAACCATATGATTTAGAGGAGTACAGACTCCAAGTCTTCCCTCCCCTCAATTTTCCTGATATTTAAATCATAAGGGTAAGTGGAGAAACTTGTTGATATTAGGCTCCTTTCAATCAGATGATAAAATAGCAATTTGCAGGCTGTGAAATTACTTTCAGAGCCATGCAAAGGTACATGCGAGTTGAGGACAACAGCTGTTCTAGGTGGTTTCTTTGCTGAGAAATGGTGCTGATGGAGGTGTTGCAGTGACTAGAGATGACAGTGAAAATGATGGTGGTGTGGGTGTTGGTGATGGAATGGGTGGTGGAGGCGAGGATGAGGGAGACGGTGGAAGTCTTGGTGGTGATATTAGAGGTGGGGATGGTGCTGGAAGTGGTGCTGATGTAGACGGTAGTGAAAAGGTTGTGGTGATCAACTATGGCGGGGGGGCTGTTGATGGCGAAGCAGAGGTGATGGAGGAGGCTTTGATGGCAGAGGTAACGGTGGCAGTGGAGATGGTGTCAGAGATGGATGTGAGGTGTTTGGGTTGGAAATGGTGGGCGTTGTGCAGGGGATGAGTTGCTACCTTTTTCTGAGCGTCTCTTTTCTGTGTGAAAAGGAGAAAAGGACAGTGTTAGAACTCAATCTTCTGTTGCTGCCATAACAAATCACAACAAACTCTGCCACGTGGAACACTGATTATCTCGTCGTCCATCCTCCAAAAGTCCGGGCTGACTCTTCTCGCTTCTCTTCTCTCCAGGTTTCACAAGTCCAAAATCAAGGTGCCAGTTGTCTCTGCTCTTAGAGGGATGCTGTGGGAAGAACACTTTTCGGAGCTCTTTCAGGTTCCTTGCAGTTGGAGGTCTGAGGGCCCCGTTCTCTTGCTGGCTTTCAGCAAGGGCTGGTCTTTGCCCCTGGAGGCTGCCCACACTCCTTTTCACTGCAGCCCCCCTCCGGCCATAGTGGGTCAAGTCCATCATCCTTTCGATCACTGTGCTCCCCTTCTGCCGTATTTCTCTGACTGCTGCTTTTGCCTTCCTCTTCTGCTGCAAGGGCTCATGTGATTACATGGCACCTCCAGATAATCTAAGATTATCACCCCATTTTAAGATCGGCTGATATTGTCTTTAGGTACACTTGCACGTTTCTTCACAGTAGTAACTAGCCTGGGTTAGTGTTTGGTTGACTAACAAGGGACAGGAGACTTGGGGGTACATCTTGAGAATTCTACTCTATATATAAAATCTCCAGTACCTCCCTTCAGTTGAACGGATCTTCAGTTTGCCAAATGGACTGGAAATCAGGTGATCTAAATTTTCATTGAACACTCAAAGAGATTGCCTTCTAAATGGTCTCCCTAGTTTCAGTTACATAGCTATGAGAGTCAGCATCTCCCTGGACTTCTATTTACCTGGTTATCTCCCTGACAGATATTATCCCTGAGGCCTTGAAGGTCAGCATGCCAGTCTGGGACCATAAACCTTCCTGATACATTTTTCTTTTCCTGACCTCCCTATAGGACTCGCCTGCCTCATTTATTTTGAACCAAGCATATGCTTTTTTGTACTATTATCTATCATACATATATTTTTGTCATGTCCCATAGATTCTAACTTCCTGGGAATTGGTGTCATATTTTATACTTGTTTTTCATCTTTGCACTACAGAGGAGTGGAGAAGGAGGTATTGTCTTCATAGCATCACTGGTATAACATTAAGGGCACTGGGTGTTGAAAATTTTGTTGTTACGACAGCAGATTAGGACTATAAAATCTTCATGCACCCTGGGAGAAAGAACCTGAGCAGTAAATAAGACCAGGGCTGCAGCAAACAAAAATAGCATCAACAGCAAAACCCAAATTAAAAGCCCTACCAATTCCCCTGTGTCTTTTTGTGAAATCTCCTCCATGACTAGATGTTTGGATGAAAAAGCATTATTTCCTTACATCTTCTCTGTAGTGACGCCAATGCCCTTCAGAAAAAGACCTCCAGAAACTCAGCTGTAGTTAAACAATTTGGGTTTATTTTTTTGCTGCAGGAAAGAAGACTGTGTACCATGAAAAACCCAGGGGGGTGTTTCAGTAAGAGGGTGTTGGAAAGAACCTGTTGCAAGAATTGGGCTTCTGTTGGGTGCTTTAGAGAAGGGCGAAGGAAGAAAGAGTTTGCTCTAAATTAGATCAAGCAGGACCATTTTATGATTATCTCAGTAAATCTTACCTATAGAGGAAAGATTAGGACAAAGTTCAAGGTCTAGCGGGTAAATAGCTGTCTACCATTTTAGCCAAGAGAGGGTGCTGTTTGGTATTTTGTGCGTGGCTTTTTAAAAATCTGTGCTTTAGCCAAATGATGAAGTGTGAAGTGGCTTTGTTTGGACCTTTTTGCGTTGGTCTCGGGGTAACCTTGCCTAGGTCTGGTATTCTGTAAGATGGGTGACGCTCCACAGAGCGTCATGGGCTAGTGACGTGTCCAGGCTTCCTCCTGGATGTCAGATTCACTTGTTTTCTTACTTTCTCAGAGGTATACCAGTGGTTTCATTTCTGAACCCAAGAAAAAGTTTCTTTATGGTTATAATGAAATGATTCCTAATATAAATTGTATTTATCGATCTTTTCTTTTCTAATTTTCCAGTTTGTTTCCTTTTATTTTTTAAATTCTTTTTCAAATTCTTTTCCCCTTTAGCTTATTACATAATACTGAGCAGAGTTCCCTGTGCTATACAGTAGGTCCTTGTTGGTTATCCATTTTAAATACACTGCTGTATTTATTATGTATTTATTGATCTCAATTCCAAAGTACTGTTTATAAATATAATGAAGATGGTGATGATGATTATAATGGCATTAATAATAATAACACCAATGAAAGGAAAGCGGAGGACATGAGATGGGAGATGAGGGAGGGGTGAGAATACCTTGGCGAGTGCTAACCATGCCCCAGCAACTGCTTTATCTTGTCTAATATACACGGAACCATTCGGGGTAGGTATTTATTATCTGCATTTCTCATATAAGGACATTGAGAGGCCAAAGTTTGGTTAATTTGAGGGAGAGAGCAGCTTGTAATAAGTCAGTGTCTTTAGTTGATTCCCCAGAAGAAGATTCATATAAAAGTTGGGTTTTGCGGGGAGGTATGATTGACATATAACATTAGATTAGTAGAACGCATGTTTTCTAAAGAGTCTTCCCCAGGAAATACCAGTGGGGACTTAGGGAAGTGAGATGGGGAAGGCAGGAAGGCCAGGCATTCAACAAAGCCCCGCAAAGAGACTCAAAAAATAAATAAACAAAAAATTTTAAATTATTCAAAATCACACACACACACACACACACACACACACACACACACACACACACACACAGTTTCCAGGAGGAACAAGAAGGTCCATGAACTCCTAAGGGATGGAAAGTCTCCTTGTCCACAAAGTGGGAGTCTGTGGTCCAGCAGCTCTCAAATGTCAGCAGAATCAGCAACGCCCAGAGAGCTGGTTGAAACACGGAGCTTCTCATTTAGTAGGCGTGGGGCGGGACTCAAGAAGTCTTATTATTTTTAACCAGTTCCCGAGTGAAGCTGCTACTCTAAGGGCACCACACTTTGAAAAGCACTGATACGGACTGAGGACAGCCCTTCGGCCAAAGACACAGATGCTGGCTGTGGGGAGGGAAGCGTGGGAGCTGACAGCAGCTGCTCCAGCTTGGACCTCCATCTTTCTGTACCCAAATCTGGCCTCTCAATGTGTGTGGGATAAGAATTCTTAATTGGGTAGCACAAGAAGGCACGGAAGAAACCTATTTGAGCCTTGTCTATGTTCACTGAAGATGAAGCCTCAAACTGCACGGATGGTTTAGAAGACGATTAATGTGAGACCTAGAGTAAAATAAAAATATGCATTTATATACTTGGCGTTTTGGTTGGCACTTCGTGTTTTCCTCTGTGCTGAGGCCCTAAAACCATAGCTGCACGTTTTCACTACCTTTAACCAACTCGTTCTAGCTGCCAAGTTCCAGAAGAACCACTGCCTTCACAGTATTCTCTATGCTATGGATCTCGATTTAGTTTTAGTTTCAAATAATTATTTTATTCAGTAAAGGTGATTATTTTTAAGTAGCTAACCAAACTTGATTTAATATTAATGATGTTCTAAGATATATGCTATTGATAAATTCACAATTCATAGATTAGTTTATGGATACCTTGCTCTAAATTTTGGGTTTGTGGAATAGGTCACTCTACCCAGGACCATAAAAAGCTCCATTTCTCCTGTCCAGGTTTCAACCGACAAGAGAGTTCCTTGTCACACTGGGAAGAGCACAGGGAGAAGGAATGTTTTGGAAAGAGTTGAGGATGAAAGTGGATGCAAGTCCCAGGTTCATCTGTGTTACACTTTTTCCCCATGGGCAGTCAGGATAATTCTTATTCTGTGTTGACGCGGGCCATACGAGGGCTTTCCATACATTTACACACAAATCTTCACTGCCCCCAGTGAGGTAAGTACATCAGGGTCTGGCAGAAAGAAGTAAAGGCTGTTCCATGCATTTTTCATGAGAAAAATTTCAATAAAGTGAAATAACTCGGTGTCCCAAACACTATGCCAACAAATGACAAGAAAGCCTGTTTACATTTGGATTGTGTAACCAGCAGAGCTTGGATTTCCTACATTCCAAGGCTGCCAGCCAGCCCTTTCAGTTAAGCCATTAAAAAAAAAAAAAAAAAAAAGTTCAATTAAAAAAAAAAAAGAACTGTTTGAAGAACTACCTGGGAAACATATGTCATTAGAAAATTTTATTTGAAAGGATTTTTTGAAAAACAATTACCATCATATATAGGATTTCAGTTTATACAGGCAAAGTTCGTTGGGACTTTGACCCAAATTATCTCAATTATTTATATGTCACAAATACCGGAAATATCCATATAGTTGAGGCAAAAATGGTTTGTTCTTAAATTTTCTGAACAAGAGTCATTCTTCCATACCTACTAAACACTGTGTATAATCCTATAATCCTTCAAGTGTACTGAGAAGACATAATGTTAAAGTAAATAAATAAATACATGATAATTGGACTTGCAAGAGAGAACATAAATATAAAATATTTTCCAGTGTCAGCTAATATTCTTCTATAGAAAGTCGTGATTTTCAAAGTCTGGTCTCTAGATCAACGATATCCACATCACTTGGGAATTTGTTAGCATGCCAATTCTAGGGGTCCTCCTCCAGACCTACAGAATCAGAAACTTTAGGTTTAAGGGCCCAGTAATGTGTATTTTAACAAGGTTTTCTGGTGATTCTGATCCAAGTCAGAGACCCAGCAGATACGACTTAGTGACGAAATGATAACCATAGAACTCAGAATAGTGGGTAACACAGTGCGGCACCACAGCAGAGGTAACAATTTTATTTTATTTTATTGTTTTTGTTTTATGTAAGCATATGCGTAAATAGAAGAAGAAGGAGAAGAGGAGACAGAGAAAGAATAGAGCATTTTAGCCGTATTGTAGGCTATTTATTTTTGCCACATGGTTTTCAGTTTTTTCCCAAGATTTCTTCATTGCATATGTATTCGTTTGGTGATCAGAACTGTTATTAAAGAGAAGAACAAGAGGTATCGTTGGGCGTATTGTGGCACATGTAGAAATTGTGCCAGGTTCCAGCGCAGCAACATACAAAGCAAACGTCATCCAGGGTGTAGCAGATGCATGTGAGAGGCTCTGTTCTCTTCATAAAGTATGGAGACCGTCATCACACAGCTTATAACCACATTTTCACCTGCTCTTATGGTAGGTGTTTTAAACTGCTGGCACACAGCTGACTAAGACTCAGGGAGACCCTGGCTGAAAGGGATGCTGCCGCAGGGACTTTCTTGTTCACGGTCCTTCTGGGAGTCCAGAGGCTCTCTTGCTCTGGTTTGCAAATGGAGGTATTCATGGCTTCTTTGTTAGACCGTCAGATACTTGACCTTTTTTTTTTTTAATGACTGAGATGGTGAATACTTACATTTTGGGAAATATCTGAGGCCATCCTTGGAGAGTTGAGAGACAGAAATCAGACAGGTCTTTCGGAATGTCTGACTTGGTTCTATGCTGGAATTGCCAAGGAATTTAGAAGCAAATTCTGTCCTCCGAAGTGTATGAGGTCTTTTGTTGCTGCTATAACAAAGCGTCATAAACCTAGTGTATCAAAGCCACACAGATTTATTCTCTTACAGTCCTGGAGGTCAGAAGTTGTAAATTCAGGGAGTTGGTAAGGCTGCTTTCCTTCTGGAGGCTCCGGGAGAGAATCCATTTCCTTGCATTCTCTAAGCTTCTAGATGCCGCCTACAGTCCAGGGTTCATGGCCTCCTTCAGTCAATCTGACCTCTGTTTCCATCACCACATCTGCTTTTACTTTGACTCTCCTGCCTCCCTCTTAACTTGTGAGGACCACGGTGATTATTACACTGTGCCCACCCATGTAATCCAGAATAATCCTCCCATCTCAACACCTTTAACTTCATCATATGTGCAAAGTCCCTTTTGCCATGTAAGTAACATATTCACAGGTTCTGGGAGTTTTAGGACATAAGCATTTTGGGGGAGCCATTATCCTGCTCATCATACAAAGGAGGAACGTTCTCAATGCTGAATTAGGTGGTTGTTTATCCACGGAGCAAAAGAATATTGAACTCCTCCGATTCCTGTCACATTTGCAAAACATGGAGAGACAGATCTCAAGGGCTGTATAAATATTACCCTTGACAATGACAAGGTCCAGGCAGTGTGCTAGTGAAGAAAAGCAAGCTTATTTGGTGATATTAACTTGAATTTACAAAACTTTGTGAATTGAATAAAATAACACTCATGTATTTACCTATTATAAAAGTTATGCATTGTGATTAACATTAATATTAAAAATGCAGATTAAAAAAGAATGATGGTCTCTTGGATATTTATATGCATACTATTTTTTGTTTCCACAAAATTGGACTTTAACGCACATCGTGTTTTGCAACTCTTGTCATGACTTCCTTGCAAAATCTTTTCTGATAGTCTTATTCATTTACTAAATTCCACAAAATTATAAATTATTACATAAGTTATCCACTACTATTGGAGATGTAGGTTGTTTGAATCTTTTAATTACATAAAAAATGTTATGTTGAACATCCTAGCAGGTAAATATCTATCTGTGCATATTCATGATTATTTCCAGGAAGTAAAATAACTAGGACAAAGAATGGCTGAATATTTTTAAAATACTTACCTCCCTATTGGTGACATCAGTGCCTTAAAATCAAACAGACGTGATAATAGAAAGACAATGCTTGGGGCCATCCCATTAGCTTTATAAGAATTTTTTCTGTCACTTCTTCGGAGATAGAAATCTCATAGTCAACTACATTAGTTATAGAATAGAGCATCTATACTCTAAAGAGATGGTAAGTAAGTGTATTTAGGTTCTAGGTCTTTAAACAGCCTTCATTTAAAATGCATGGCATGACTTAGAAAACAAATTTAAGGTTACCAAAGGGGAAAGGTTGGGAGGGATAAATTAGGAGGTTGGGATTAGCAGATATGCACCACTATATATAAAATAGGTAAACAACAAGGACCTACTGTAGAGCACAGGGAACTCCACTCAATACTCTGTAATAGCCTATATGGAAAAAGAATCAGAAAAAGAATAGATATATGTGTATGTATAACTGAATCACTTCGCTGTACACCTGAAACGAACACAACATTGTAAATCAACTATACTCCAATATAAAATAAAACGTTTTAAAAATGTATGGCATGTCATTTCATCTCTATGGAGAGGGACTACTTCCTGTACTTTGCTGTGAGTAGAGACAGCTCTCAGTGGTGAATGTAATCAGATTGGGAAAGGTGGACAACTCCAGGAATTACCAGCAAAAGCATGGGCCGGACTGAAGACAAATGAAACTTTTGTTAAAGGAAAATATCTACAGGGAGAGTTTGCAAAGGCATATGAAAATTAATGGTCATCGGTGTAGCCCAGTCATGAGCTGTGGCTACTCCCCTGCAGATCTGCATACCTGTAAGGAAGAAAAAAAGATTTTTTCTGACCTTGAAGCTTATGATCATTAAATGCTGAAACCTTAGAAATCATTTGGATGACACCTGTCAAAAATTACAGGATAAAAATAACAGCTAACTGAATGTTATTCTGTATTCCAGATACAGTGTTAAATGCTTATGTACAGTTAACAGTATTCCTCACAGCATTTTTAGGAAGGAGAGGTCCCCATTCTACAAATGTAAAACTGAGGCTAGAAGACTTAACAAATTTAGAACTTGAAGATGGTCACAGAGTTCATAAGTGGCCCATGTCTGAATAACACCAAAATCTATCATCTTAGATGCTTATTTGGCTTCAGGAAAGTAAAAGAGAGAAGTGTGTAGAAAGGAGGATTTTGAAATTAGTTAATGATTAAATCATTTTTTGAACTATTTGAATGATGATGACATACTCATGATATAAGAGAAACAAGCCAATCTCTCTTTAATATAATGTGAAATCAATTTTTAGATCAACATGAAAGTTTGCAAAAGATAAATTTGTGTGTGTGTGTGTGTGTGTGTGTATACACAGCCTTGTATACAGCAGTGGTCTTTGAATGATAGAGTCATAAATGATTTAAGTTTACTTCATTATTTTGCATTTTCTATAATGAAGATGATAGTCTATTTTATAAGTTCCTTTTTAATAACCAACAGAATGTGTAACCATTTATTTCTAAAAAAACAGAAGGTGGGGTGGCTGACTGAAAGCTTTGTTGAATTTTCCACAAATATGCACAAGGGAAAGTGATCATTTTTCTAATTAATAGTACAGATATGGAGTTAGACATAAATTCCTTCTGTGCTGTTTTTAATTTGTGAGACAATCAAAGGTTACAATATCTAAGAATTGGGACAAATCAGTCCATGACATACTTTATCTTTCTCTTGAAACAAATAGTAAATACACACATGCAGGAATAAAACATTAACCTTACACTGAATTCTTGTTACAGAACTCAAACAAGCCTCCTGGAAGCTGCTACCAAAGATTTAAATTACCAAATATTTTGCAACAGTCAACATAGGTTGAGATCCAATTCTCAGAAAGTTCGGGGGTTTTGAGCATGGGCCACCTGTTCTCCTTGCTTGGCCCTGTAATAAACCTTTCTCTGCTCAAAAAAACAAAAAAACCAGGCTCGATTCTCTTAACTTTCATCTTACACATACTGCAGTTGCAAATGGCTGAAAACACACTGCTTTTCAATCAAATCAAAGTAGACCTTGGGATCTAGCAAATGTCTGGAACAAGTAGAAATGGCAACATAAGTTGAAGTCCTGGGCTTCCTTTGAGATGTAGACTGCCTTTGAACACTATATTGGTCTCAGTTTGGGAACTGAAAATCACCTGTAATGAATTCAATGCAATTTCTGTGAGTCTGTGAACTCATAGAGTTAATGCAGGTAAGGATATTTGTTTTCAATGAGCCATTTAATATCATGAAGGAGGGTTTTTGTAATCCCTAATTAATTTTTGCCCTCAGCCCACCAATTGATTAATACCCCAGGGGAGTGAACAGGCAGCCTCCTTCCCCTTCCAAATAATTGCTACCCCAGTAGCAATGTCACATGCAAAACCACCACGGTTAAAATAATAACGAATCTGGGTAAATGATGATGGCCTTAATGAGTCAAACAAATTTCAATTCTTATTGATTAATTGGTGAAATTTATATCATAACCACTGCAAATCTACCTTAAATAAATGTAGGCATGGAGAAGGGAGCTTTGATTTTTATTGAGACTACTTCAACTATCCAAACAAATGTTTCTTTTTTTCATGAGCAGAATATAACATAGGCCTGTGCAAGATGACTGACTACTATGTTTAACTCAGACAAATGCATAACAAATCACTATTCTGCAGTAAGAAGGCACACCTCATAGGCTCCTGTTTCTTTCTTTCCTTTTTTTTTCTTTCATTGGGGTCTGGATATAAGACCACAGCCATCTAAATAATCCTCCAGAAATAAACCAATGAAATTGTGAGTCTGACAACAGACACAGTATTATACCTGCAGCTGCGAAATGTTTCCATAGTCCAACCGCCTTTCCAGTAAAAATTTTATCCTGGGGGAAAGTCAGCAACTAAGATTTTAACTACTTTTCTGCGATATAAAAGTTTGGAGTAATTGAGCCTTCATAAATTTCAATGTTTATGGCCTTTATTTTTCTTACAGAATTACCCACCCATCAAGTATATTGTGAAAATACTACCGCTGTATCACTATGTTCCCATATAAATAAATTCTTTAAAAAAACTCGGATGATGAACAATGAGACTACCTCCTAAGAAAGTACAGAATTCCAAAACAGTTTTCTTGTTTTCTGTATTACTTGCTATATTCATAATTGTTGAACGAGCATTTCAATTACGTGAATATTGGAAACTAAAGAAGTCTGTAGATGTTTTGGCCAATTACCTGAACTGTGCACATTCACTAACTAGCCTGCTCTGTTTTGATGGAATTCTAAAAGGTTAGAATATTTGGGCCTTGTATCCTTCCTGTTCTCTTTGCAGAAATAGTATTTATTTCTGCACAGCCAGGAATATATGAACATATTTTCAATGGATACCATGCTAATACTGGGATTATGACATAGTGAACTTATTCTTTGCTACCCGGGAATCTACACGGGTATTGGAAAGAAAGATCATTTACAATACATAGCAAGCGACCTCTGGAACTTTGGTGGGAATATAAGTAGTTACAACTGTTAAAAGGAAAATTTGCATTACTTACCAAATTTTAAATGTGAGCACCCTAATATACTAGTTCCAGTAATACATCCATATACATGTGTGTGTAGCAAAATTGTATAATGATGTCCACCATGATATTATTTGTAATGGCAAAGAACAACAATATATGAAAGGATTGTCAAAAGGAAAACGTTTATAATCTTTGCTTATCCTGAGTTCTTCCAAAGAACACAGCCTGAGGAGATGGCTTGCCTGTAGGTTTATTTTGGGAATGGATCCCAATCAGTGGGAGTGGAAACAAGGGAGTTAGAGAAAAGGAAGGGACATATTATTTCTTTCTTTTTTTTTTTTTTGCAAGACAAAACCAATTTATTGTTTTGTTCTCATCTCTCCTCAAATGTAGTCCTTTTTTTTTTTTCATGGAAAGGCACTTTATTTTAAATACAGCAGTGTGTACATGTCAATCCCAGACTCCCTAACTATCCCTTCCCCCCCACCCTTCCACCCGGTTGCGAAAAGTCCGTTCTCTAAGTCTGTTAGTCTGTTTCTGTTTTGTAAAGAAGTTCATTTGTATTTTATTTTTAGATTCCACATATAAGCGATATCATATATTTGTCTTAACTCTGTCTGACATACTATTTCTAAAGCATGTTATTGATCTTGTGGTTTCCAGGGCAACCGCGCATCAATCCTTCTTGGGTACCCTCTGAAGAATGTGTAGAACTGGCTTTGGTATTATTTCCTGGGGGTTGGAATCTGATACCTGTGGCCTCCAACACTCATGAGTTTCCCTATGGGGTCTCAGCTTCCTTGCACCTCCAGGTTCTCTCCTTGTAAGAATTTCTGAGCAGTTGCCCACGGGCCTCCGACGTGGTGGCAGAGAAATCAAAGGGCAGAAAGGGAAAGTCACACAGTGCAGTGGAGCTAAGGCTCAGCCTGGGAACCACAGAGCAGATTCAGCCCTGTTTCCGCTGTGTCCCACAAACGCCGTATGTTCATTTTCATTCAATTAAAAATTCATTGGCCTTTTGATTTTCCTTTGACCCATTAGTTCTTTAGGTGTATTATTTAACTCTCCAAATTTGGGATTTCCCAGATGTCTTTCTGTTACTGATTTTTAGGTTGATGGTGTGGGGAGAGAAAACATGGTTTGTATGATTTCACCACTTTTAAAAAAAAATTTTTATCTTATATTGGGTTATAGTTGATTTAGTGTTGCGTTAGTTTCAGGTGTCCAGCAAAGTGATTCAGTTATCCGTATACATACATCCATTCTTTTTCAGACTCTTTTCCCACATAGGTTATGGCAGAATATTGAGTAGAGTTCCCTGTGCTATACAGTAGGTCCTTGTGGATTATCTGTTTTATATGTAGCAGTGTGTATCACTTTTAAATCGAGTTTGTTTAATGGCAAAAAAATATGACCCATCGTGGTGAATTATCCTTGTGCATTTAAATGTGCGTTCTGTGTATCGGGCGGAATGGTCTCTAGATGCCAATTAAGGTCAGGTTGGATGATAACGCTGTTCAGGTCTTCTATGTCCTTTTAGGTTATCTGATTAATTTATTATTAAATTCTGAGAGAGGAGTGCTAAAGTCTCCAACTGTAATTGTAGATCTGCCTCTGTCTTCTGTCAGTTTTTACTTCATGCATTTTGAAGCCCTATTTTGACGTATATATACATTTAAATTATGTCCTTGGTAAATCAAACCCTTGACCACTTTGTAATGTCCTTCATGATTTCTGGCAATGTTCCTTTTACAATGTCTATCTGATATGGATAGTCATTCCAGCTTTGTTTTGACTCTGGTATGATTCCTTTTACTTTAGTCAGTCTGTTCTATTCTTGTAGTGGATTTTTCATGGACAATATATAGTTAGGTCTTACTTTTTTATCCAGTTTGATTCCTGTCCTTTCATTCATTATTTTTGGATAACTCTTGGATGTTACCTCGTCAAATTCTTCCCTCTTCTGGATCCTTAATTACACCTATGTTAGGCCATTCAGGATTGACCTACAGCTCTTGAATGATTTGTAGTTTTCCCACATTTTTTTCACTTTTCATTTCTGTTTCTTTCATTTCTGTTTACCTGTCTTCAGGTTCACTAATTCTTCCTGGAGGTGTCAAGTTGGTTATAAAGGAATGTACAGCTACAATAATTCAGTTAGTAGACTATGTCCTCAATACTTAAAAGACAAACCAAAGCTTAAATATCACTCTTCCCCACTCCACGCACACCATTTTTGTTCAGATTCCAGGAATATGGAATAACTAATACAATCATTTTAAGTGTCTAGAAGCGTCCATCCTAGTAAAAATTAATTTATACCTGAAGATGCTTTGTTGAAGCTTTAAGAATATTTGCCAATGAGTATTTTAAGCTCTTCTGTTAAGATTCACCTCATTTTTGTCATATGGACACAACCTCAGTTTGACATGTCTTAGGTAAGAGCTACCCACATCCCTATAAATGTTGATATGGCATAAGTGAGAGGTCAGTGAAGATTTTTCAGCCTGCTTGTAGCCATAAGTATGCATATATGAAAGGGAAAGTATTTTTTTTTAATTTTTGAAACAACAAAGAAAGGGAAAATAGTAAAAATGCTGCCCCAGAGGCTTGTATATTTTTAAAGTGCCTGGTTATCTTATATCTGCTTGTCTCCACCTCCATTCCCATATGTATTTTCTAGTTACATATTTGTTGATGTTATTCGTTCTCGACATTCTTCCTTTTAATGAATTAAATATCACCAGTCTGATGGCTGTTATTCTGGGGTAAACTAAAAACACACTTATTATGAACATACTTGATTTATTATAGCCCCAAAAACAATCATGATAAAAGATGGCTTTCATTACCTTAATCCTCACCGTTAGCAGTTTCAAATACATTTTGGTGAAAAAACGGAATTAGGAGTAAGTAAATAACAAAGTAACTTTCCTTTGGGTTTTGGAAAAAGATAGACTTTCATTCAGTTCACATTTCACACTTTCTCATGTTTCTTCTTATACCTGTTTACATATTTGTGAGATGGCGGACCAGGGCTTCGGGGTAAAATATTTAGCTATGGACAATTTTTCTCTGTGCAAATCCATATGGCCTAGTTAATACAGTTATTGAGTTAAATTTGCATACTTACTCTGGGAACTTCAAGGATTTTCTAGGAATTCCATTTGCAAGCACGTTTGGGTGTCCTATGGACACACAAAAAAGAATTTGGAGGGACTTGCCTCGTGGCCCAGTGGTTAAGAATCCACCTGCGAATGCAGGGGACACGGGTTCAATCCCTGGTCTGGGAAGATCCTACACGCTGCAGAGGACTGAGCCTGTGCGTCACAACTACTGAGCCTACGTTCCATAACTACTGAAGCCCACGTGCCTAGAGCCCGTGCCCTGCAACGAGAAGCCACCGTAATGAGAAGCCCGCTCACTGCAACTAGAGAAAGCCCATGCGCGGCAACGAAGATCCAACACGGCCAAAGATAAATTAATTAAATAAATAAATTAAAAAAAATAGAATTTGGAGCCGTCACTAAGCCTGCTGAGTAACTCAGTTGGGCATGACCATAACTTGGATCCTATGTACTCTAAGCCAGGGAGGGGCGCACCTGGCCTCTGAGCTCAGTTGACAGTCACTTATGAGGCTTAAGAATTTGACGTATGTAGAATGATGTAAAAAGATCTTCTTCAGTTATTTCAGAAGACAATGAAAATGATCCAGGGAAGATCATTCTTATAATACTGATGTAATATCGTGGTGGCATTAGAGCTAGTGGGTGTACGAACACTCCGTAACAATTGCCTTTTACAGATACAAGAGGAGAATGGCTCTGTACAAAAATAAAATCTTTGGGATACCCCGGTGTGGCTTTGGGACACCCGGGTGTAGCTTTGGGACATCTGATGGCCACATCGTTAGGAAGAGGGTGGTGTCAGACACAGAGTTGGGGGTTAAGTATTGCCTCCTACTTGGAAGCCCCCTACATTTGAAGCATTACACCATGTTAGTCCTTATTCCAGTTGTCTATTTTTGAGTCACAAATAACTCCAAATATTAGGGGCTGAAAACAATACCACTTATTTTGTGCACATGTTAAGAAAGAGAGAACTGTGGCAAATCTCCCTCTTTTATAAGGACATCAATCCTTTTGGACAACCCCCTCCCATAATCTAGTGACCCTGACCTAATTACCTCTCAAATGCGTCATCTCCAAATACCATCCTACTGGAGGTTACTGCTTCGGTATAAATTTAGAGGAGACACAATTCAGTCCATATCAGATATTGACCTGTAACTTTCTTCTCTTTTAATGCCTTTTATTGGTTTGAGTAGTAGAGTCATGCTGGTTTCATAAAATGTATTGATTAATGCTCTCTCGTCTTCTATTTTTTTGGAGAGATTGTGTACAATTTGTATCACTTCTCTCTTAAATGTTCTGTCCAGTTTACCATTGAAGCCACCTACGTCTGTATATTTTTTCTGAATATGTTGAACTACAAATTCAACTTGTCTTCTTCTGAAATTGGGCCTTAGTTTGGGGAGATTCTAATTCAACAGAGTTTTATGGTTTTGAGTTTCAACTGGGGCCAGTTTCCTAAACCTTCTTACTTCCCATCCTGAAACTCACACGCAGGGACCCTAAATTCACCTCCATGAAAGCTGGGGTCTGGAAATTTATTTAAGGCTCAATTCAATTATCAGAGACACCTGTGCTCCAACCAAACGCATACACGATGGGGAGGGGCGGCTGTTACACTTAGATTAAAGGACTTTCTCTCCATCACGTCAATTAGAAACAGGCCTAAAGGACTAGTCCTGGAATTTTACCCCACATCTGATGAACAGAATACACTTAATGTCCTAATTTTTGGCTGGATCTCTGAGAGATTTACTCCTTAAAGAAGGCTCAGAGAAAGAGAGAATGGGGAGTTTTCTGGAAACTAACGAGCCTTGGAGACTCGGCTTTCCCCCTCAGTTGACTTTGCCACACAAGATCAGACTGGCAGAACATCAATATAAACTTTATTTGCTGGGATTGACTCTGGACACACTGCATATTTCCTGCTGGAATATGTGTACGTATAGGTATAAATGGATGTACTTTTCCCTAACACTTTGCATTCCAAGGCTTAAAAGTGACTGGATTAAATGTAGTCTTTCTTTCTAAAGAAATTGACTTACATGGACGCTGTTTTACAACCCCCTACAGTATTTGTAAAGTAAAATCCGTTCTAAATCTTGCAGTAGTGACTGTGCAGAGGCCGTACTGCCGTTATTTTAGTCTATGGGAATTAGGCTGGTAATTATTTGAATCCACAATTTTAAGGCAGGTACTTTATCCTGTATACATTTGTGTTGAAAGAGGCCTGTGATTTTTGTCTTTCGAAAATAGGCTTAACGTTGGCACTTAGATTCTTCTAGGCCATGTGAACATAAACAGATAACAAATATAGTCTTTAAGCAAATAGTTTTTGTCTCTTTTTTTAATTATGTCAAACAGCTGGCTTAACAGTTTTTCTGCTTTTCCTTCCCTGAAGAGGTGTGGTATTTTCATTTTATAACACGTGGTCATTCTGGGAACTTTCTGGAATGATGTTGAGGCTGAGGAGGTATTCCAGTATGGTCCTTGAGTTATTTGAATATGTAAAGGCCACAATTTAATCATTTTGAAGTGGATTTTTGAGAATTTTTAAAGTGAGAACCTTTCCTTATAATTGGAAATTTCAAGGTTAGTGATGAGGGAGAATATGAAATGTACAAGAAGAAAAACACCTGCCAAACCATCTAGTTCAATATCAAGTTGGTCCTACAGCTATTTTTCCATAAGTTAATTGAAGATTTGTTGTTATAGTTAATAAATATGTTACTTTTAAGTGGTAAGTGAATGGGTATTTTTATTTTGTAAAAGAAATCTATTAAAATCTTGAGTAAAATTTAAGCAGAAATGATTCTATCTTTCCTCGGAGTATTCCACAGATGGCATTCACTCTTGCAGGGTACGAACACTCACACACACCAAAAGATATGGAAAATCAAAACGTAACGTTATACTACAGTAACATTTGTAGAAATGAGTCTTCCAGTCCCCTTTTCTAGAAACGGACACTTCCTCTCCCCTCATAATCATCACGGGCAGCGCCACATGAGTAAATATGGTCCTGCCTTTCAGCAGCAGCTGACGGTTCCCGGTTGGACAACCCCCCTTCCCCCAAGCCTCACCAATGATACTCTGTCTTTGTCAGTAGAAACGAAAATCATCGACAGTTTTCTTTCAGATGAGGAAAGTTCCAAAAGGATAAGATACTGTATTGGTCTTGATTCTTCAGAGAAACAACACCATTAGGATAGATAGATAGATAGACAGATTAGATAGATGGGTAAAACAGATAGATAGAGTATTATTAGAAGGAATTGACTCAAATGGTTATGGAGGCTAAGTCCTAAGATCTTCAATCAGCAAGATGAAGACCTAGGGGAGCTGATGGTAAAGTTCCAGTCTGAACTCGAGTCCAAAGACAGGAGCCGACAGATGGACAAGCCCAAAGAGTGAGCAGAGACAGTGAATTCTCCTTTGCTCAGCCTTTTTTGTTCTATTCAGGCCTTCAAAGGCTTGGATGAGGTCCATCCACGTTGGGGAGGGCCATCTACTTTATTCAATCTATTGATTCAAATGTCAATCTCATCCAGAAACATCCTCATAGACACACTCAGAAAAGCTGTTTAAACAAATATCTGAACTTGAAACTAACACAACATTGTAAATTATACCTCAAGAAAGATAGAAAATCTGGAAAAAATAAAAAACAAAGCCACCTGAAGGCTTCAGTTGAGTTAAAAAAAAAAAAAAAAAAATCTGAGCATCTCATAGCCCAGGCAGGTTGACACATAAAATTCCCTATCACAGGTATCATCAGATGAGGTATTTATTATAAGTGATCGTTTTCCCCTATAAGGAGAAAGGTAGTCTGCAGTGAAGTGAAAGGATGAAGCTGTCACAAGGAGAAAAGTAGGCAACTAAGGAAGAAAAAGAGGTCTGGAAAAACATAAACCCTGATCTCAGATGTTCCTGAGACACGCTTTACCTTTCCCAGGGTTTAAGTGCCCTGAGAAATAATATCCCTGTGTCCATTGATTTAATTCCCATCTTTTCTTTAGTAATTTGAATTTGGTTTCAACTACTTGACACCAAAAATACAAACTAATATTGATGGCTGAGTCTGATGAAAAGAACATTCAACTGGGAGAAGGCAGGCTAGTTTCTAGCCCGGAGTGTGCCACAAATCGTCTGAGTTTGGGGAAATCAATTCCCCCTCCAGACTTCAGGTGTCTTATCTCAGGAGTACTCGCTAACTCATTTTTTTAAAAATATTGAACTCAAGCTATATGCTAGGCACCTGTGATGACACAAAGCTTATAGTGGTAAACAAATAAACAAACAAAACATGATTATACAAGTTATACGAGCTAGAGGGGAGAATTTGATGCTAAAGCCCTGTATTTTATCCATTATATCTGGCTTTTTATCCGTAGCAAAATAGTGTATTCCCCCCAACAATTATTCAAACGTAAGTAGATATCTCAGTACCGTATTTATACACAGAAATATAAATTATATCCACCACAGGCCATTTAAAATATGCTTTCACTTTAAAATTACATCTGGAGGTCGCTTTGTGAAAATAAAATAACTGTTGATTTATGGGTCTTAATAAGAGTCTGATCCTTTCTTATAATAGAAGTGTTATTTATGTTGTTCCTGTTAAGACAGGAAAGTTTCTCCATGGGGGCGGAAGCCATTGATTTCCCTTTGGGGGTCTTAAAAGTGATTTTCTATTCCACAAGCTAGAAAGAAAACCCCTGCTTTATGCATCCAAAGCTTATCTTCCCTTCAAAACCCACTCAATCCCTCTCTGATTTGTGCCCATGAATCTTTCCCGGACCCCTTCAACTCTGTGATCTCATGCTGCTCTAAACTCACTGCACTGACTTGCCTTTCAGCGGTGGAACCTGGGAACACAGCATGGAGGCAGATAACAATATTTCAGGAACAGAGAAACGGAGGTGCGCACAAGTGAAAGGACTGGGGAAGCCCTGAAGGTTAAGCACAGCCGAAGGGTCAGAAATACGGAGTAGCTTTCTGAAAAAAAGATGATGAAGTTAAGCAGAGGACGCTGTATCGTGTGTGTGATTCCAGCCTTGTGGACGGCACCGACCGACAGATCTCTCACGCTGGGTCACTGGTGCTACTCCTGCAAAGAGCGAAATAGATTTTAGTACCGTCGTCAGTGGCGTAGGCAGGTAGAGATGCGACTTGTCTCGAGAGGAGGAGACATGCCATTGCATGGAATCCTCACTTCCCCACTGAGTTCTTTTCTGTTCTTACTATTATTTTAATCAGTTTAGAATTTTTTTTAATTGATTTACTCATGGTAAATTAACACCATCCCATAAATGGAGAATATTCGTTAATGTTTGATCAATCAACCTCAAAGCTCTCGGTGGCTGTGTCCTTGCTCAGAGGTGGGCTCTGGCTCCACAGCGGGTCGGCTGGGTTTGGTTCTGTGTTGCCAGCTGGGTTCAAGAAGACCCCACAGGTTTTCTCATTCTCCTTGTACCAACAGCTTCCTATTCCACTCTCGGCGGATCTCAGAGGCACACGTGGGCAAGTGTAATCAAGAAAATGTGTTTTAAGCCTTGGTGTACGTTTCATGTTTGCTACCATTCCATTGGCCAAAGCAAGTCACATGGTCACGTGTCCAAGCCCCATAGCAGAGGGTGAGGAAAGTTCCTCTTTCACAGCTGAAGGCTCTGCGGTTTTATAAAGGATGTAGTTGTTATAAAGGAGTGAAGAAATGACAACAATAATCCGATCCATTACATAAAGCTAACAGTAAACCGTACCAAATGCTTATAAGAAAAATCAGTATCTCCCCATACCAATCCTGTTCCCGAGAGGCAAATATTTTCTACTTCTTTTGGTGTTGACCTTCGTCTATCTATCTATCTATCCATTAGTAAATAATACTATAATTATATTTAGTATAAATTGGTATTAATACATATTTATCAGCTTTAGACATTATCAAATTCCTGTAACACTAGATGAGTTTGGCATTGTTGCATACGCACCCGTATTTTCCCTTCTCCCATTATATCAATATAATATTATCACAATTTGGGGCTTTAATCTGTTATCAGTATTTACATTATGCTATAGATATAATTCAGTGCTTACATAATATTTTTAATTTCCTACACTTAACAATTCTATTTCTGCTTAAATCTCTTCATACCTATTTCCAGTTTTTAATGTTCCAAACGACCTGTCGGACACCTGTCACTAATTTTTCCCAGTATTCAAGCACAAATCCTAGCACCCTATTAATTACATCCCCTGTCCCCCAACACACACACCTTGGACACCTCCCCCCATCAAAGTTTCACATCCTTCTCTCTTGTCTGGACTGATGCTTTCTGCTCCTAGTGCAAAACCATCATCCTTGGGCTCTCTTTACTTCTTTGCTTGAGATAGACACTACCAATTCTCAATATTCTATTAGCATTCAAAGTTTCTGTTGAGAAGCCAAATTTCAGATTCTTAGTATATGATCTATTTTATTTCTCCCGTAAGTTCTTGATATATCCTTTTTATTTTTTTCTTCCAGTTTTCCGGAGAGATAATTGTCATGCAGCGCTGTATACGTTCACGGCATACAGCATAATGACGTGACTTACGTACATCATGAAATGATGATCACAGTAAGTTTGGTGAACATCCGTCATCTCATAGAGACGCACAATTAAAGGAATAGAAGAAAGATTTGTGTGTGATGAGAACGCTTAGGATTTACTCTCTTAATATCTTTCATATGTAAAATACACATATCCATTTTATTTGAATTAGTGACGTTTTCAAATTGAAGACAGTTTCAGTTTGAAAACTGTCTTATTATTATTACTATTATTGATTCTCTAAAGAGAAAATCTTCTAGCGTTCCCCACTTTTATTACCTTTTTGCTCCCAGGTTTCAACTCTTTGTTTGTTCTACTTTCTGGAAGTTATTCTCTGTGTTACCCTGGTCTAAGTCACCATTATCTCTTGCCTTGATGAATATAATACCCTCTGAAATAACTTTCCTGCTCTTAACTTTGCTTTATTGTTGTTCAGGCTTAAAAGAGCCACCACAGGGACCCTTTAGATATTGTCAGAATAAATGTCCTCTGCTCTAAACTTTGCAGTGGTTTGTATCCTGTATTTCAGAGGAGGAGCTGACAGAATCTTGAAAACAGCCTACAGGGCCATATTGATCTAGAACGTCATCAGCCCCATGCTCTGAATTCTTACTTTCTTCCTTTTCCTCCTTCTCTCCTGGACACACCAGCTGCTTTGCTAATTCCTTCATATAGTGCTTGTCTTTGGAAATAAAATGTGAGCCACAGACAGAAGACACACGCATGATTTCAAAGATTTTAGTAGACATTTAAAAAGAAAAGAAATAAAAAACTGATTGAAATTAATTGTAATAATATATTTAACAGAACTCAATATGTTTAGAATTTATTTTAATATGCAGTCAAAAAATTTTAACGTATAGACTTTGAAAACAAACTGATGTTTACTAAAGGGGAAAGGTTGGGGGGAGGGAGAAATTAGGAGATTGGGATTAACGTACACACACTACTATATATAACATAAATAATCAACAAGGACCTACTGTAGAGCACAGGGAACTCTGCTCAATATCCTGTAATAATTTATATGGGAAAAGAATCTGAAAAAGAATGGATATATGTATATGGATAACTGAATCACTTTGCTGGACACCTGAAACTAATGCAACATTGTAAATCAACTGTACTCCAATATAAAATAAAAATGAAATTAAAAAAAATTTTAATTAATGAGACACTTTACACTCAGTCTTTGAAGACTTTTTTTTTTTAACATCTTTACTGGAGTATAATTGCTTTACAGTGTTGTGTTAGTTTCTGCTGTATAACAAAGTGAATCAGCTATATGCATACGTATATCTCCCTATCTCTTCCCTCTTGCATCTCCCTCCCTCCCACCCTCCCTATCCCACCCCTCTAGGTGGTCACAAAGCACCGAGCTGATCTCCCTGTGCTATGCGGCTGCTTCCTACTAGCTATCTACCTTACGTTTGGTAGTGTATATATGTCCATGCCACTCTCTCACTTCGTCCCAGCTTACCTGTCCCCCTCCCCATCTGTGTCTTTATTCCTGTCCTGCCCCTAGGTTCATCAGAACCATTTGTTTTTTTAGATTCCATAAGACTGGTGTGTTTTTTACATTTATACAACATCTCAATCACACTAACTTTTGATCTATAACTACCCTTCAAAAACATCTCAAATGGAGGGAAGGGGCCAGGGCCTACACTGGCCAATCACTGCGTATGGACCACACCGGACGAGAGGGTACAGCTTCCTTCCATGGAGAGCAATGCCTGGGGAGAGACAGCTGTCAGTCGTCAGCCTGTAATAGAAATGAGCCATCAAAGTCTTTGACTCTGGAGGGAGGGTCAGAGCCATGTACCAGAGCACCTAAAATAGAAATCAAAATGTAACAAAAGTTAAAAGTAAAGATGTAGTAGGCAGACCTTTTAAAAACATGCATTTATTTATAACGAACACTCCTTGTCTGGGGCATACTCTTACTTAAAAAAACAATGATTGCTCCGTATTATCAAGGGTCAAGAGTTTTTAGTAAGTCAGTAATTTGAGCAAAGTGTCTAAATGATGCCAGCTTCAAAACCTAGATTGAAACATCCAAAGAAATCGTGTATATATATATTATTATATATGGAAAAACTCTGCTTTAGTGAGAAATCGAAAACAAGATCCTATCCACATGCTAAAAATTTCTCAAGTGTTTTTTTTATAAAGTTATGATGAGATTAAAGCAAGATATTAACTCTTCCTTCTAATAAAGCAGCTTAAGAGAAATTAAATGGAAGAAATCTTGGTAAAAATCCTCTTAACATGCAAAACACAGCAAAAATGAATCTGAGACTTTGGGCCAATTAAGACTTGGGGTTGACAGCGAGTGATCCAAAAGGGTTTCCTTTGTGTCGTGGACCAGAAACATTTGGAAGAATCTGTGAAAGAGATACATCAGGCAGAAAATCCAGGGGACAATGAAGTTTCTTCTTGATCAGCCAGAGCTTGTCAGTGATAGTTCAGACAGCGGCACCAGAAAGGGTATCAGACATAGACACATTCATTGTGTTGGGAGTGAAGGCAGGCAGAGCAGAACGGGGCTTCTTGATAGCTGTCCCCGGTGAGGCAGCTTCCCCAAGCACGCAGAGATAAATGCCACTGCTGGAAATACTAACCTGTCATACACTTTCTATTGCTGAAGTGGTGATGACGATGTCCATCTACTTCATCTGTTCACATTAGGTCTGGCTGCCCTAGCAGAACGTCCACGTAAGAATGGCTTAAATGAGATGTATTAAGTAAGTGTTACAAAGAGTACAGAAGGGTAGATAGAATCAGAGATGACTGAAGTTCCAGAAGAAGAGAAATACGGAGCAGAAGTAATCATCAAAAGTAGAATAATATAAACTCCTTGAGTAAAGGACCTGAATCTGGAAGATGTATAAGTGGAATACACTGGGAAAAATTAATTGAAATAGACCAATATGTGCCACGTGACCCTAAAATGATGAAAAAGGAAACCCAAAGTGTTAAGTAAACAATATAAATAAAATAAAATTTGTTATTAGAAAAGAAGAAGAAATGAGGCTGCCCTCAGATTTCTCTTCCTCAGCCTTAGACACAGAAATACAAAGGGGATATGATCGCAAACTTGGAAGGAAATGGGTTATTATTCATGATTTCTATTACCCAAAAGGGTATGATTCAAAGATAAAGACACACATGTTTTCCCTAAAAGCACTCATTGAAGACATTCTCTAGTTAACTGGATCAAAATAAAGCTCTCAAAAGTGGGCAGTTTCTATAATAACATAAAAGAGAAAAAGCACAAAAAGACATTTAAACTGGTTATGAAAAGACAAGCATTAGGAATGTGATTATCAAACAAAATGTAAACTAATTATCATGAGAAGAGATGCATGATATAAAAGAATTATCACAAGCAGGTTCTAAATACCTGATCATATCCCCAAAAGTGAGGGGCTGGGGTGTATAGGAGGTCATATCCCCAAAAGTGAGCGGCTGGGGTGTATAGGCCATAAGAACGGAAATAATAAAACTTGAGAGCCAAATTTATTAGTGATGACAAAAGATACAAATGAATTAGAACTTTGCTATGATGCAGGACAAGGGTTTGGATTTATAAAATCTCCTCTCCAAAAGTAATAAGATTTATGAAGTAAATATAACCAGGAATGTACAGTCACCAGTGAAACAAGCTAAGGGCCCTTAGACAAACATAAATAGTAAAAAGTATTTTTTTTTACTATTTTTTATGTTTTACATAAAACTATAGAATAAACTGGGACAAACTGAAAAAATTAAAAATAGCAAGGAATCCACAATGACACCCCCCTTAAAAAAAGAACAGAATAATGGGATAATGATGATATTCATAAATTTTACTACTCTCCCTACAGCCAGAAGTAGAGGTATATGTGGTATTTTGGAAAAAAAAAAAGAAGAATGTTCTCCTTTGAGTCTCTCTTCCTCTTTGTAGAAAAACAATATAAAAGCACATTACTAGGGCTGGAAAAATCAGTCAGAATTAGCCTCTCAACCCAATCCCACCACCCTCTGGCAAAATGGTAACCTCAAAGAGACCAGAGTATAATCTCCTACCTCTAATTGTTTAGCAGGAAACAAAAAGTTGTGGGATTAAAGAAAAAAAGTTGCTCAGCCACTCCAAGCAACAAATTTCAATCCACAAGGCTTCCTAACCTCTGAAGCAAGAAGGCTGAAGGTTAATCCCCGTGGGAACGGCCAGTGGGTTGTTCAGAAGAGGGGACCTCAGTGCAAGGCGCTCAGGACAACTCCAGGCAAGGAACGTGGCTGCAGCTTCACACACAACCAGAGCACCTGCCCATCTCTATTTCGTTTTCCCTTCAGTTGACTAAGCATCTAACATATTCATACTCACCCTTCAACTTGCTATGCTGGAAGCATGTTATCTGTGTCCAGGTCAAAGGAAACAATGAAAATCAAAAATGCAACACAGTTTGAAAAATAAACTGGTGAAAAGTGTTAGGGAAGCTTAGGTCAGGGGAAAGATGGTTAAATATTACAGAGATACAGTAAGTAAAATATTGATGCTATGGAAGAAGCGGCATATTGACTAGTATGATGGAAAATAAATTTCCCCCAAAAGATTACAGACGGTATGTACAAAACCTTAGTTTTTTTTCTTTCTTTTTAAGTAAGGATGGCCTCCCGAATCTTTTGTTTATTCAATAGTCACAATTAGTAACTTACTTATGGGAAAAAATTAGTTTGAAGCCGATTTCATATCATATATCAAAATGAGTTTCAGATGGATGAAAGAATAGGTAATTCGTGAAAATTTTAGAATCAACTGTTGGTGAATATTATCTAATTTTGATGAGGGAAAAGACTTTCCATGCAAAAATAGGGAAAATAAATCATAATAGAAAGGATGAATCTTTTTGAATATATAAAATTTAAAAAAAATTGTATTTCAAAAAAATACCAAAAAACAAACAAGCAATACCACAAACAACTGTGAACAATAAGCTGGGAAATGTAATTCCTCAGATAAGAGAGAAAAAATATTTATGCATATTCTTTTGTACCAAAAAACATGTTCACTTAAAATGGCACATGTGAGCTGAATTCTGTGAAGAGTTGTGGGTCCTGATTACTTCCTAAACATATATTTCCTCAAGCTCCTGTCTGAGGGAGTATGGAAATTTTGTAGCACACATTTTTCAAGTAGCCATGCCTAACTGCTTCCTAATTTGTTTATGAAATTTGTGGCAATGACTTGAAGACAATAGCAGGATGAACTTATAAAAGTATAGATTTTGGAGTCTGACAAATCATGTTAGAATCCTACTTCAAATATTTCCCGGCCCCTTTGCCAGATGGAGTCACTCAATTCCTTTGAGTTTCGATTTGAAATGGTGAAATTTGAGTACACTGCTCTTTGTCAGTATGCGGCGAATATTTGTTTTCTTCCCTCCTTGTATCCCAAAGTTTTGTAGATCCCAAGTTTCTAAGTAATATATTATAAAGCTAATTCCCTAAACCTGGATTTGCAAACCATTGTCTGCAGCCCAAATTAGCCTGGATCTTTTTGTAAATAAAGCTTTATTGAAACAGAGCCATACCCATTTTATTTTCACGTGTTGTCTATGGCCACTTTCACAGTGGAACAGCAAATTTGAGTCACTGGATTGGGATTGTCTGGCCAGCAAATCCTAAAATATCATATGGCCCTTTAAAGAAAAACTTTATCTACCCCTGGAGGAATCTATATTTTTGCTTTTACCACTTGAAAGAAGACATCACTGTACTTGTGAAATATAGGTACCTGGTGAAAGCAGCATTTTACTCCAAAAGTATTAAAATGAATACTCTGCAGAATCCAAAAAAAAAAAAAAAAAAAAGAGAGAGTCAAACTCATAGAGAGAGTAGTAAGTCGTTGCCAGGGACTTGGGGTGGGAGGGTAGGGAGAAGTTGGTAAAAGGATACAAACTTTCAGCTATGAGACGAATAAGGTCTGAGGATCTAACATAAAATGTGGTGACTAATGTTGGTAACACTGTATTTTGTTGAGAGAGTAGAACTTAAATGTTCTCATCAAAAAAATAAGAGAGAGAAAGATAAATATGTGAGGTAATGAAGGTTTAGTTAACTAGATGGAGAGGATCCTTTCACAACGTATACGTATATCAAAGCACCGAGATGGGGCCTTCCCTGGTGGCGCAGTGGTCAAGAATCTGCTGGCCAATGCAGGGGACAGGGGTTCGAGCCCTGGTCCGGGAAGATCCCACATGCTGCGGAGTAACTAAGCCCGTGCGCCACAGCTACTGAGCCCACGTGCCACAACTACTGAAGCCCACACGCCTAGAGCCCGTGCTCGGCAACAAGAGAAGCCACCGCAGTGAGAAGCCCGTGCACCGCAACAAAGAGGAGCCCCCGCTCGCTGCAAGTAGAGAAAGCCCACGCACAGCAACGAAGACCCAACGCAGCCAAAAAAAAAAAAACAAAACCGCGAAGATGTACACTTTAAATATCCTACAATTTTATGTCAATTATACCTCAGTAAAGCTGAAACAAAAAACAAAAGATTCTAAGATTCATATTTAGTATGATTTTCATGTGTTCTAAATCATTTTAGCCAAATAGTGTTTTTAAATGTTTTATGTATTTTATGCCTTTCTTCTTTTCCTCTTCTTTTCTATTCTCTTTCTTTATTCCTCTTTCTTTATCAGAAAATCTAATGAGTCCTTTCTAAGCTGGAAAGTCACTGAATGTGATCCTGTCCTCATTATACCCCCTTTGATCTTGCTACAATATGAAATATAGTTAAGCAGTTGTTCTATTCATTTAGGACTCTGGCTAAGGTGCAATAACTGATTGCCATAAACCAGACAGAGAAGTCTGGACCTGGTATCTTTGCTTTGATTCAATTACGTCTTGTGCTAACCCTGCCCTTGCTGAATCTGAATTTATCTGTACGTCTTTGGCCTGGAGGTCAAATGGGGAGTTTATTGGTATACTATCTCTTGTGAACTTATGAGTATCTCCTCTTTTATTCAATTTAAGGACAACGCAAGATGACGCTGTCTTTATGGATTATTGCCCTGCCATTTTAGAAATGAAGAGCTGTTCATCATTTGGGCAAGTTTAGATAATCCCACATATCCATTTGTTAAAATAAATCTGAAAATTAGGAGACGGTAGTTGTATATAATTTGTATTTATGAAACAGAGAAACCAAGAGGACATATTGTCAGGATGTTTCACTCCTTCTGCTCAGACCACAATTCTTGTTTTATTTTTTATCACCTTAATTTCCTCTATTTTAACATGATTTGTTTCCTATTCCTTCATAGTGTTTATATAATTTAAATAGCTGCAGATAGCTATCATACTTTTGAGTCATTGCTTGGACCAGAAAAGCATGTGGGCTAGCTTCTCCTGGTTTTTCTTCTTTTTCCTCAGGGATCCAGCTGGTCCATATTTTATCACTTTTGCTTTTGTAAATACGTTCTTTATTCGATTTTTCTAAATGAGTCTGAACCAAAATGCTTTTTCCTTCTGGATATGTGTATCCAGAAACTGACACTTCCTGTGCTGAGAAAGACATGGTGGACATGGTAGCCAGATTTGGGTTTAGAACTTGCTTCTACTTTTTTTTTTTACTAGTTTTATGATCAAAGACAATCTTATAACTTTCCTCAACCTCGATTTCCTCAAATAAAAATACCTATCTCCAACAGTTTTACTGGTACAGACAATCGAAGCATACCATTCTGGCAAAAGCAGTATTTTTTTCAAGTTTCAATGGATTTGTCCTTCGTATACATGCTTTATATATCTGTTATTTATATACTTATCTACCTATATGACTCACTTCTTTTTTAGAAGCAAGAAAAAACACTAAAAAAAAATTTTTTTAAGGAAATTTCAGGCTCCTAAATATACCATAATGCTACGTTAAGTCAACTACTTTGCCACTGGCTCTGGGAAAGAGAGACGAATGAAAGAGAAAAGAGTCTGCAAATAGACCTATTGGTAAATGTTAATATTTTACAAATGAGAAATATGCAATTTCAATTCATCTGGGAGAAGTTATATGTCAATATGATTTCTGGAAAAATTATCAAAAATAAATCCCATCTTGCAAAAATCCTAAATTTTAACTTTTTTAGGTATAAATAAGAAATGGCAAAAAGAAATAGTAAATAATAGACAGCGATGTGAATAAGTTACCTTCAGCCTATAATACTTGAATAATGAAGACCCTAGCAAGAAAATATATCTTAATTGTTCAGATCTTTCAGGAGGTCATTTTAAGAGTGCTTATGCAAGGTTAAAAATAAAACATACATTATTTAACCCAGCAGTCCTTCTTTTAGGAACATATAGTCGAAAGGTAATAAAATACAGTTAACTATGGACAAAAATGTAGATCAAAATAGCTTATCAAAGTTTTATTTATACTGTTAGTGTATTAGAAGCAATACAATGTCTAACAGAAGTAGATTGATTAAATAAAATTATCGTTAAATTCATACAACAGAATACTTCTTTACTACTACTATTTTTAAAATGTATGTGTTTGTCTGTGTGTTTACATTTAAATTGTTTTGAAGAACAACAGTCACAAATTGCTAAGAATTTTGGATTACTGATTTCAAAGCTGGGCTTATATATTTTTTAAAAATTCCAGAAAGTTCCAAAAAGCAAAACTTGAATTTGCTCTGCACAGGCAACTGTTTGCATAACATTTTCATTGTATTTACAATTATTTACATAGCATTGACATTGAATTATGCGTTATAAATAATCTAGGGATGATTTAAATTATACAAGAGGATGTGCATGGGTTATATACAAATACTATGCCATTTTATGTAGGGAACTTGGGCATCCTTGGAGTTTGGTATCCTTGGGGGTCCTGGAACCAATCCCTCTGGATACCTAGGGACAACTGTAGTCAAATGAATTTTGAGTCAGTTGAGTGAGAGCTCTGTCGCACTTCACATGACTACTTTGGCAATCATTTTCTCTCTACAAGCGAATACTAAAATTCAAAGCTTCAAACCAGACTCTGTAACAAGAAGTTTTCTCTAAATCAAAGAGTGAAGAAAAATAAATATCTACAATTAATTGCCTGATGCATGATGATGAGTATTATTCATGATTGAAATTTTATACACGGATTCATTTGGCAGGTCTGTGATTCAAAGGTGGCTCTGGCCACAGGACTTTTATTAAAATCTTTCCATTGCACTTGACACAGGGAGATCCCATGTCCATTTGTCAAAAGTTTTAATTTTTGGTGCAAAACTGAGATATCTAAGTGGTCAGCCTGCTGATTTGATGATAATTTTACATCCTTGAAGTCAGGTTTTATGATCTTACCATCCAGAGTTAGTGGCATAATCTGAGACGTCAAAACAAAGGAGGCACCAGAGTATGGCAGTCACTTGATATATTTCTTCTCTCATTTTTGTTTTTTGTTCGGGTTGATGGAAAAATGTAAATGTAGGTTTGGATATCAGGATGTTAGCAGAACCCTAGGGGGAAAGGAGAGTTTTCTTTGTAACTTGGAAGGCCTGGAACGGCCGCTTCTGACATCATGGGTATTTTTAATGAAATATTAATGACTCTGATTTTAATAGGAATTTCAGCACAACCTAAGTTAAGCCATTGGAAAAGGGACGTGGTCCCGTTAAGAACAGTAAAACCGTAAGCCCCCTTCCTGAAGAGTAGCTGTGAGCAGTTAAAGTGACAATCAATTGAACCAGGCCATATTGCTCTGTAAGTCTCTGAAGTGTGAAGTCCCAGCATGCCTGATGTATTTCATTTTAATTTCCTTTTGGACAGAGCTATGGTTAGTGGGGACCCTCACACACAAAAAGAAAAAGAAATGTGCAGAAGAGGAGGAAATTATTTAACCCTTTCCAAAAAGCCATGCAGTGCATTTAGCTAAAGTAAGAAAAATACACAAGATTAGATTTCTCCTTTGGTTTTTAGAGAAAAATCAAAGTGGAATAAGTGTAGTAAATAATGATGACTTATAGATGATTCCCATTGGAAGCCCTAAAATGCTCTCTGGGCACTTAGTTTGAGTATTTTTTAGAGAGAAACCGGATGGTTCTAAAATAAATCTTCCTTTGCTCTTTCTACGTGGGAATATTACAATTATCTAATTTCACATGATTTTCCATCTGTCATTGGGATTAGATTTCTAAATGGTGAGCTGCTGATCTGTTGACTGTTTTGCACTCTAGAAGTCAGGCTTCAAGACATGGCTTTTGGTGGCAGCTCAGCCTGGATGTTTTTAAGATGGTGGCCTTGTCAACTTTTACAAAACTGAAATGCCAGATAAATCTGAAGGGCTTTTCTTAAATTATAAACATTTCTTACACACAGGATGTCAACTACCTACAGAAGTTCTCCTGAGACTGTTTTTGTTCCAGAGCAGCGGGAGAGAAGACAGCAATTGTGTAGTGGAATGTGGAAGGCTGATTTTGGACTCAGGAGTCAGGAGAGCTAAACGTGACTTTTATTGGCTTTGACATAAATTTATAATTTGATATTGTTAAAGTCGTTTGCTGTTCCTAGGTTTCATTTCTGATTCTCTTCGTGAAATACTGGGATGCACACTGAACTCAAAACACCTTTTGAGATTTGTATGTGTTCCAGCACCAACTTTAATTTAAGTAAAATATGACCTGTTCAAAAAAGCAACTACTGCTAGATGTGTAATATTTTTATCTTAATACAAGTTTAAAGGCGGGCACCTATATGGAAATTATCCACAGCAATAGTTTCACCCAAGGATTATTTGAATACAAAAAATGAAGAACACTGTTTTGGCTCCTTATGTAAAGAGTGAAAAGCATGGCCACATTCTTTTAATAATAGTATATAATGCATATATATGGAATCTAAAAAAAAAATAAAGTTGGTACTGATGAACCTAGTGGCAGGGCAGAAATAAAGACGTAGACATAGAGAATGGACTTGAGGACATGGGGGGGGGTGGGAAGGGAAGCTGGGGCGAAGTGAGAGTAGCATCAACATACATACACTACAGAATGTAAACTAGATAGCTAGTGGGACGCAGCTGCATAGCACAGGGAGATCAGCTCAGCGCTTTGCGATGACCTAGAGGGGTGGGGTAGGGAGGGTGGGAGGGAGACTCGGAAGCGAGGGGATGTGGGGACATGTGTGCCCATATGGCTGATTCGCTTTGTTGTACAACAGAAACGAACACAGTATTGTGAAGCAATCATACTCCAATAAAGAGCTATTAAAAAAAAGAAGAGCATATATCAACACATAATTTAATAAAGTTTTGTCAACTTACTGTTCCTGAAGTATACAGTTCTGACACTATTACTCACCCTGGTCAAAAATATCTAATGAGTTCTAAGTATGGCCAGACTTAAGACCAAATTCCTTTCTTAGGCCGATCTTCCAAGTATTCTAAGATTTGACCTTGACTCGCCTTCCCGATGTCCTATCCCAATGTTGCCAAACTGGACTCCTCGCTCCTCCCCTTTCTGGGGTTCTTGTTCCCTAATAGTGACTATCAAAACTTACCCGACTCTCCAGGTCTAAAGCCAATGTCATCTGCTAAGCCGATCTATTGATTACACATAGTTTCTTCTTCCTGGATTCTCATCGTAGCTGAGTTTAGTGATCATTAAGACAGACTTTAAACACTGGCCTCACTAATTTCAGGTGAGTTTTCCTGAATTATGAGTTATCTGAAAGGAAAGGAGAGTGTCTTCCATGAAGATTTTTGAGATTTAAGGATTAAATGATGAGGCATATGGCCGACTTGGCCCATGGTAGGTGTTCAATTCTTCTATTTCTCCTGCTGTCCCTATTATATCACTTATTGCCTTTTGATTTACAAATATATGAAGTATATTAATATTATTATACATATGAGTTATAGAAACACATGTAGGTATTTCATAACTGCACAGTAAACACACAGTAACTTTTCGGTACTGGCATCCGGCATTGCCTTCCCCTTTCTACACAATCGGGAAGGACCGGAACCTCCCTCTGCCCAGCCATCCCCTGGGAGCAACATGTGAGCCCATGACCTCAGGTTTTAACCAATCCGACGCTCTTGTCCAGGATTTGAATCTCAGGCAAGTAAGACAAATTGGAAGAAGAGGTTAAAATTCACATGCAGAAGCAGCAGTGTCAGCGTCCTGTAGCTATGGCCTTCTGGCCAGAATGTGTCTCCTAAAAGACAGTTGTATGGCTTCCTGCTTCTTGAATGCCTGACGTAGCTTCTGTCTGGTCCGTTTTCCAAGTCTGTTTCTCTAACTTCCCATCAATTGTTCAGCCTCCAATCTACTTGATACCTCTGTGCTTAGGAAAGCCAGTGTTGGTTTCATTTCTTGCAAGTGAAGGCACTTTATATTCTATACATAGATCTCAAAGTTATTGAAGGCAGTAGCAAGTGACTGATTTGATTTCCTGGTTGAATTTTTTTTAAATGAGTGGATTACTTCTATTAAAAATCTGTCAGCTATTCAGTTGCCCCAAGTCAGGATAAATGCTTAAGACTCTCTCCTCATTTACCAGTTTTCAAAATAATGCATCATTTCTCTAGCTTTCCTCAAAGATGACTTATATTTTTTAGTATCACTATAAACTCTTGGAAACAAACATATCTGAAATGCTTGTATTAATTACGGTTATTGTTCTGTTAAAGTGTCCTACCTATGTTCCTGGGGGCCTCTTCAGTTTGAGTTCCGAATCCTTTTTACAAAAACCCCATAGTTTGAGATAGCTTCCTTGATTTCTGTTAGGACAAGAGTTTTTTTAGGCTTATCTTACACATTTTCTGTTCAGATCTAGAATCAAACATTTCTATATTTCAACAAAGAGGCAGATTTTGCTTGGGACAATGGATAACCCTTTTAGTGGCTTTCTACTCACATGTATTACACCTTCTATTTTTTAACTTCCCTTAAAAATTAAAATCTTTATATTTTAATTCTAAATTTCTAAATATTAAAAAGATAATTGTTCTCCCAGTGGTTGTTTGCTTTGCGGTGAGCGTAATTAGATTTTATAACCAAGCTTTTTGGAGTTCAATAGCAAAAAAAAAAAAAAAGTCAAAAGAGAAAATCAATTCATTCAAGTAGGCGAGCTCTAAAAGTCTCCTGAAGTGATAAATGCAGAATCAAGTGAAAGCCACATGAGCTATTATGTGACGCAAAGAACTGTAGAGAAAATTGAAAACAACTTTTGTAAAGTTATATCACTTTACGGTAGGAAAAAAAAATGTTGTGTTTGAATCAGTTAAGATGCCCCAACTCAACCTGACCCTTTTAAAAAATAGGAAACATCTTCCATAACTAAGATGTAAATGAAGAAGTCCATCCCCAGGCCTGCCAGGTATCAGAAGCCCAGTTATGTCACCAAGACCCCATGTTCTTCAGCGTCTCAGTCTTCTGGTTTCCAGCTCCATCCTACAACTAGTTCCTTCAGCCTGGGGAGCCTGCTAGATAACCTCCACCACTCCTAGCGCTACGACTGGCACGACAGCTCCCAGGGGTCAAGGGTGATCGAGGAAGAGCCTGCCGCTTTCACTGTTCATCTCCATTTCCTTCTCTGTGGAACCAGAAGGTTGAAGACCTCACCCACACAACCTCACTTCCCAGCCTTCTGTGCAGCCGAGAGTGGCTAAGTGACCAGGTCCTGTCCAGCAGGGATGTGAGCAAAAGCAGAGGTATAGGAAAGGAATACATGGCTATGCTTTGAAGCCATGATCCTTTGAGGGGTCTTTTACAGCCACCTAGTCTGGCTACATACCTTCACGAATACATGGATCCTCGACACAGGTGTCACCTTTACATTAAGAAAGCCTATCTCAGAAGTCCCCTAAAAATTCCCCCTGAAAACCTGAAGCCTCCTCGGCCAGGACTGGGCCACATGCTCAGCCTTAAACCACCGAAATGGAGCGAGATGATTATCATGGATTCTTAGAGTTTTCAGGACCTGTGAACTTGAGTTGCGGACAGAGCATCTTTCCAAGCAGTATGTGGAACCCTAAACAAAGTAGTTTATGAAGGAAGAAAGTAGACATTGAACTAGCAACCCTAGTATAATTGCTATATTTTAAAATTGATTATGTCTTGTGTCCATGTGAATATAAGAATACATACACGCACTATTGTATACAATGTTTCGGTCATAGTGTCTCCACAGAGTTTTGTGTGTATCTCTGTGTGAGACAGAGAACACCCAGATGGACACACACCCAGACCCCACATGCACACCTATAACATCGCTTCACTCATAGCTGATGTGTCGTTTTTATTCTGCTTTTCATTTAATAGTGTATGCATTTCCACGTTGCTAAAGCTTCCAATTATTTTTCTGTTAGCACGCACATAAAAATTCTTTAAGTAAAAGCACGGTAATTTAATTACATCGCCTTACCTTTTTTTTTTTTTTTTTTTTTTTTTCCAGTACGCGGGCCTCTCACTGTTGTGGCCTCTCCCGTTGCGGAGCACAGGCTCCGGACGCGCAGGCTCAGCGGCCATGGCTCACGGGCCCAGCCGCTCCGCGGCATGTGGGATCTTCCCGGACCGGGGCACGAACCCGCGTCCCCTGCATCGGCAGGCGGACTCTCAACCACTGCGCCACCAGGGAAGCCCACATCGCCTTACCTTTGCATCACCCTACCTTTGTAAACTAGGTTGATTCTCCTTTATTCCCAAGTAACGTTGTGATCAATGCCTTCATGCCGATAACTCTTTTTTCTTTTAGAGTAGTTAATCAGAATTCATTCCTAGAATGTTCACCAAACCACAATGATCATTATTGTTATCCTCACTGCACACTCTACCAAATTACCTTCCAAAAGGCTATACCAACTTACACTCCTCAAATAACATAGGACTATATCATAGAGGTGTACCCTTGCTTGATTGGAATTTACTTCTTTAAGATGCCACTTTAATAAGGGTAAAATATCATATACCATTATTAGTGCCATTTACCTTTATTTAAAATAATGAGACAAGATTTACTACTTATGTAATGTTTTTCACAACCTCTTATTTTTCTCCCAGGATTTTAACACTTTTTTTTACCAAAGTTTTATTTTTAAAACAAACATAATCTCCCTTTGCCATATTGTTTGCATACATTTTTTTGAAGGCAGTCTGAAAGTTCAGAATTGATAAATATTTGGCAATGGTCATTTTTGTTTTCTTTTCAGCTTTCATTTCTTAAGCATATGTACACATGTATCATTTATCCACTTAGAATAATCTTTGATTCTTAAAATTACTTATTTTTTCCACATGCGATTTAGTAAAAATATATGAAGCTGCAAAAAAATTCCATTGAGTTTCAAATAAAATTGCATCTAATACACAGCTTATTTTTAGGAGAACTGACACAGTTATGACATTTCATCTTCCTTTTCAAAGATATTTTATCTATTCAAGTCTTATTTGTTTTGTCTCTCAGTTCCAGAAATTATATATTCTAAAAGAATAATAAAGTTTTGTAAGGACATGCTCTTTCTTTTCTCTACCCTGGCAGAAAATTCTAAGTACACTTTTATGTAAACAGACACTGAGTAGTCAAGAGCAAAGCAAATATTTGTGTGTTTTGAAATGTTCTACTTCATCGTGCTTTTACCTTCCTCCATAAACTGGATTTAAATTTCTCTGCAGAAATCTGGATCCTTTGCTGTGTAATTTCTATGATCATTTCTCAACAAAAGTGTTCTTCATAAAAATTTGAATCGATTTTCACATTCATTATTTTATTTTTGAAACCATATTGAATTTGGCAATAAATATTATTTTCATCATTTTTGTAGCATCTGGGAAGCTTGAAGAAACCCTCGGTGAGGCAGGACGGCAGGACGGGGGTTAGTCTTGGAGCCCTGCATGGGCCACGCTGATTTAAAAACAATGAATCTCTTCCAATACCCTCCTTTAATGCCTGAACTCCTAAGGCTGCAGTGACTTTCCCAAGACCCTTCCCCTGGAACCAGAACCAAGCTCTTCTGACCCCCAGTCTGGTCCTCTTGCACTTGTAACAGAAAAATTCTCAAGGATATAGGACATCTCTCCATTCCTTGCCTTTTTGCATTTCCACCTCAACACCAAACTATTTAGTCTGCCCAACCTTGCCAGGTCTGTCCTTTCCCTATGCTTTGCTGAAGTTGCCCTTTCTCCCGGGACGCCCCCTACCCGATGCTTCACTTGGTCAAAACCTGCCCCCAGCACAGCTGAACCAGGTACGTGGTTTTTTGGAATTGACAGTATCTCACTTCCTCATGAGACTTTAGGTTTCTTTGATCAGGGACCATATCGATCTTGGTCATGACTGAATTCCCAACATTTAGCCTAGAGTCTGACTCATGGTAGGTGCCAAGGGGAAAAAAATTCTGACCAACTGGATCTTTGAAAAAGATTCACACCGAGTGCCATATTTTCTGGGAAGATTTCCCTTACCTAACCACGTGTCTAAGTCTGTCATAATAACACATACAGAATCCTATCCTTCTAATGATCACTTTCCCAAGTGTACTGAGAATTAATCCAGGCAATTTTTTTTCCTTTGGAGGCATTTTTTTTTTTCTGTGTAACCTTAACAGTAAACACCATGCCTGATGCATGCATAGGTAGTAACTGTTCTCTCTCTCCATATATATATAATGTATTATTACATTATATATAATATATTAATAACATATAATGCATTATTACATTATTACATATATACTATATATATATATACACACACATAGTCTAAGTCAGTGTGATAAGCCATAAGTTTTCTGACAGCCTTTTATATTTCCAGATATCTTAAAATGCCTGGCAAATTGGAGCCACCAGGAAACTTCCTGTCCTGGAGGTTAAGGCTTTCTGCTCTTAGTTAAGGCCTTCAAGACACTGCTGGTCAAAGCCACTGAGCCGACACTTTCATTTTTGCTGGAGGACCTGTATCTTCCTGTCTGTGATCTGCACATCGGGCTGGCACGGCACACCAGCGAGGATAAGCAAAAAGCATTTGAATAGTTGAATCTTACCTGCTTATCTTCACGCTTCTTGGACAATATATCATTACTGTAACTGTTCACGTACAAAGCTTCTTTTTCATTTTAGAGGACTTTTAAGTCGAACAAGCCAGAATGGAAGTCATTCATTCTGGGATTTATCTTCATCCTGAAGGAAAAGATACACACACCTCTGAGCGTACAGCAGAGAATGACGCAAAACACTAAAATGCAGGGAACCTCCAGAAATACAGCATCTTGAATCTGTTTTCGTCTCTGCCGTATCTCCAGGGATCTTGATCTACGCCTAAGACATAATATGTGCTTAATAAACATTTGTTGAATTCTATAGGAGTAGAGTGGAAGAAATGTCTTATGAGTACTTAATTTCCTTGGGAAAAAGTTTCAGTATATTGTAAAAGAATTATTTATTTAACCTTACACTGAATATGTCAATCTAAAATATTTTCGAAAAACATGGCCTAATGCATTTGAAATAAAATATAAAATGAGAAACTAATTTTCTTAGTATGCTTTACTTTATGAATTTAAATAAATAATTATGAAATAAAGGATTCTTAATAACAACCACACAATCTGAGGTTTTGTACTTTTCTTCTTTGTTTACCCTGGACCCTGTTATTGAAATGGGAAGTTAAGCTGACATTTTTGCAAGGTTTTTTTTTTTTTTTGCTTTTTTATAGTCTAAAGGTTAATGAGCTGTGGTGTGGTTTAGCGCTGTGTGTGCTAAGCTAGCACCTAATATGTTAAGTTGGGTGTGATTCAAGCCTTCGGAGAAAAGTGGTCTCCTACATTATGGGTGGGGGAGGGGAGGACAGAAGGAAGAAGCCTGTACCATTGTGCCCCTGGTATTGCTCAAGAAAGGTGGTCCTGGTTGGCTGCATGCCCTTGGGGACTTTATATACAAGCTGTTCTCAAGGGGAACATAAATATCCCACATTCCATTTCGAGAGGTGCTGGGTTATAGGTTATTGACCAGTTTAGGGATTTATAGCTGGAGTCAGTAATTGTTAAGGAAAAATGGCTTGACAGTTTTATTATAGTGGAGGCCTGCTGGAAAAGTTAAATATAGATTTACCTGAGAACTAACTCCATCTTGGTAATAATAAGTATGTCTGTGTGTGTGTGTGTGTGTGTGTGTGTGTGTGTGTGTGTGTGTGATTATGTGTAGATATTTTAGTATAGACTATGCTTTCTTTTTCATAGAGGAGAGTTATAACATGAATTCTTACATATGTATCACGTGAGTAAGTATACAACATACTGTTTCATAAGAATATACAGAGTGTTGTAAATACACACAATACTGACAAAAAAATCCTTTCTGAACAATGAGAAATTGTTAATTTGTTTTCATATTTCAGAGCAGCAGCAGAAGAAAAAGAAAAGAATAGCCGTGGGGTGTACGTTACCATTTACTAATAGATTTCATGTCCCACCGCTACCCTGCTGCCCCCCCACCGCAGACATATACCCACACAATTGTTCACCTTTAAGATCTTAACAAATTAATTACCTATTTTTTAATCTATGGATTTTTTAAAAAGTAAAGATAGAGATTTAATGATCACTCTGATTCTTTATGATGCCAAATCCCAGAGGAACACATAGATCAAGATTTAGTACAAAGAGTTAGTTTGATGGCTTTATAGAATACTAGAGAGTGTGGCTTGTCTTCATCCTTCAGGTCTCTGCTTAGTAGTCATTTCCACAGAAGGATCTTTCTGAATCTCTTAACTTGACCACCTTCAGTAACTTTGATTTTATCATCATCTTATGTTCTTTGTTCCATTCAAAGGTGTTTGTTAGCTACAAACCATCACTGATTCTCACTCTACCTAGACTTTTCTATAACCACGTTGTTCCCGAGCGTCTCTTAGCAACACCACACCCCGTTCCCACCCCCACTTCTTGCTCTGTCTTGGGGGTGAGGATGAAAAGTGGGCAAGTAGGGAGTAGAGTAGAGTTCTGCATCTAAATTATTTGGTGTTGCAAATCCAATCAACATAATCAAAATAAAACATGCACTTTATGGGCTCAGTGGCAGAATGGAGATAACAGAGTAAAGGGTAAATGAACCTGAATAGATTGACAAATATTATTTAATAAGAAAAAAGAGAGAAAAATTATTAACAGAGGGAGGCATTAACAAAGTCTTAGGAAACTGTAGGACAATACCAAAAAGACTCACATTTCCCTCTGGTTAGTAAACATATGGAAAATAGAAGAATAGTACTGTACAGTTTGAATGGATATTGAAGGATAGATTATTACTTGTGTTGTGAACTTGAATGAGCTGACTGTCTATGAAAACAGTCTGTAGGATTTTTAAAATTCCAGGACCTCATACCATAATATTTAAAAAGTTAAAGATACAATCCACAATTATATTATTGTGAAGAATCAGGAAAATATCAATGACTTGCAGGGGAATAAACAGGTAACACCCATGTTGGAATTATCAGACAAGTAATTTATAGCAACTAGCATAACAAGGCTCTAGGAAGTAAGATAAAATGCTCTTGAAATGAATGAAAAGTCTCAGCAGGGATCTAAAAGTTATAAAAAAAAGAACCAAATAAAAAATTTGGAGCCTAAAAATAAAAGCATTGATTAAAAAACAAAAATAAAATAAAAATTTGAAAAATCAGTAGCAAACGGAGATGACAGTGGAAAGATCCAGTGAAGACAGATTGATAGAAAATATCCATTCTGAACAACAGAGAAAAAAACGTTGGAGAAAATGAACAGAGCTTCAGATACGTGTGGGGTAATTCCAAAAGTCTAAGAGTCATGACATCAGAGTTCTAGAAAGAGAAGCGAAAGAATGTGGTACAAAAATAATTGAAGAAATAATGGCTGAAAACGTCACAAATTTGGTAAAAGATGTAAATTTTCAGAATCAAGAGGGTCAGTGAATCACAAACAGAATTAACTAAAAAAAGAAAGAAATCTACACCCTGACACATCATAATCAAACTGATAAAAATAACAGAAAGCTTTGACTGCAGCCAGAGAGGGGGAAATGGAAATGAAAAATTATTACATTTAGGGAAGCAACCATTTGAAAGATTGCAGATTCCTCATCAGATATTAAAAAAAAACAACAACAACCAGAGAAAATGATGGATCAATATATAGCATTGCAATGAAACTATATTTTGGGGGAAACAGAGCAAACAAATGAAAATCCCCTTTGTGATAGGAAACATATAAACAAAACACCACGTGTTTATTATTCTTTGAGATCAGCACTTGGAAATGAATATACAAAATGTGAAACTTCCGTTTTTTTCCTACTTAAGGTAAAATTTGATTTCTATGTGAGATCTGTAGACTTTAATTTTTCCTCTCTAAAACTGCACGGATTGCTATTGCATGTACTAGTCTAATATTCTCAACGCCCACCAAACCTTGAATAGGATTGTATCTTACATTTGAAGACTTTATTGAGGAGGGGCACTTTCCTATGTAGCTGTATCCTGTAATCGTTTCTAATCAATAAGTAGGTATGTTTGCAGAGGTTTTCTAAATCACAGAAAGAATAAAAGCACCCAATAAATAAATTTATGATACAGATTACATTGCTTTTCAAGTTTCAGCATTTACTGTGGTGAAAGTAACAGTTAACACAGAAAGGGAAAAAAAAGTGATCAGAGATACGGAACTGAAAGTATAGAATTCATATTTTTCTAAATATATAGATATAGCTTAAGATAGGCATAGGAAAGCATAGTTGGTGTAAAGTAGCCTGTACCTCATAACCACATGAGTAAAAATCTCCTAATCATGCCACGAGGCTGGCAAAAACGTCCTTCAATATGTTGCCCTATGGGAAAGTAAACCAATTTCCACATTATTGTCCAGATTGCTATCTTTATCTGATGAAGGAAGAGAAAGAATTGAAATAATTTGATCAGAAGAGAGTTTTTTAAAATGCGTAAAAAGAGAGAGATCAATGTTTTTGTTTTTTAAAAAAATCTGTATCTTTGATTATTTCCTTACAAAAACAAATTAAGAGATGGGCATGAATATTGTGAGGAAATAGCAGAGGAAGTAGCGTGTTTTTCAAAGTCTCCTAGCCATGTGGCTACTGCTGTGTGCCTTTCGTCTCATTGGTTTCCTGAACATGGGTGGAAAATTCTACTCTCATAATATTACTTGAGCCTTTGCTCTTCTTGGTCTTCTTTTAGGTTGGTCATTGGGGGAATCACCAGATGGGAAGGAACCTTTCAAGTCCATTACTCCTTTCCTATCCCTTCAACACCTTCTGATGGCCAGTGGGGTTTTCACAGGTTCTAATATTACTGCAACGATTCAGCAAGCTCTTTGAATTGCACTCAGGAAGGGAATAATATTCTCTTTCTAATTCTCCTAGGAATTCACCTTTCCTTCCTGAAAATACGGACCGAAAAAGCCAAAATATTACTTCCAGTGAATTAACTCAAATAATCTTTACGGGGTTAAATGCTGTGTTTTCAAAGTCTGGTTCGGTAACCATGAAACAGGGATAGGCAAGCAGATCATCAACCGATACTGAGCTACGTGTCTCTGGTCCACAACCATGTAAATGTGGAGGAAACAAGAATTAAGAGCAGGTGAAAATGATTCCAACTCTGACGGTAATCTCAGTCTCGGAGGACTGAGCATTTAGCCTGTGGGATCTGACACTAACTCCAGATGGAGAGTGTCAAAATTGAATTGTAGGACACCCAGCTGGCGTTGGGGAATTGCTTGATGTGTGGAAAACCCACATATCTGGAGTCTGAAGTGAATTGTAGCAGGAGAGTAAAGAAAACACATTGATTTTTTTCTAGACACAGGAGCGGTTTACCAACCCAATCGATAGAAACTGATCAGAGGCCAGACAAGAAATTTAGGCCAGGCTTTATTGGGGCCCTGCTGCAGCAGTGGGGAGCAAAAACAAGTAGCAGGTCCCCTTGATTGCTCCCTGAGGGGGGGGGTGAACTTGTTCCTTATGTGGGGTGGGGGGGCAGGGGTCTGGATGGAGTAGAGGCTTAGGTGCTCTGCCCACCCCTTTGGCGGTATTCAGTGCAGAGGGCCTGCACAGCACCCTGCTTTTGCTCCTGGTTCTTCAGAAGTGGCAGTGGGTTGGTTGGTTGGTTTTTTTGGTCTTTTTGTAACTCGTTGGCCATGATTTGCCCCAGCTGCGGCATGCACGCAGTTATTTTTAGTCCCTTATAGTTTCTTTGTATCTTGTTGCTCAGGAGTCGTCTGTCCAGGTGCCAGCCCTGCAGCAGAGGGTTCCAGGTCCCAGCCTGTCTCAGAAGCACTAACATTACTTGAGAAATAATGGTGGTTGTCCTCCATAGGGAAGTGGCTGTCAGAGGTGATGGGAGGAGATATTGTTACAGAATTTGGCGGCCGATGGTAACCGGACTGACTGGATGTCAAAATAATAGGGGTGGGGGTGGTTTAATCACCATAGACAGGGTGGGTACAATCATTGTAATGAGTGCAAAGTGAGAGTGACATCCAGGGGCCCCGTTCTACAGAGGGTTGTGCCGATGGGTAAGACCACCTCCATAGGGGTATGACAGGTGGGCAGCTGAAAAAGGTATTGCTCGAAATTCAGCCACAGTTAGGAAGTGTCAAGATCCCTTGCCCGGTTTTTTGAACCTGAGTGACTTTTTAGATCTGGAAGCCATTGATTGAAGAAGAGTCTGGGTCCCCACGAGGGACAGTACAACACCATGTCAAATATATTATCAAACATTTGAAGGATTTCAAGAATTTTTGGACAAAAGGTTCAAGGTGACATTGGTACCCAGTCTCGAGAATCATCATCATGGCCCCCATGTAGATGGAGTATTTGGGGCTATATAATTAAGGGAGTTCTTGCAGAAGTGTACCACCCAGTGAGTCCAAAATATCCAGGACCTACACGGTACCTATGCCATAGCTCCCGAAGGTATAATTAAATAGACAGCCTTGGTATTTGGCAAATTATCTAGTTTTTGGTATGTGTAGCAAGATTTATTATTGTGGGGAAGGCCTAGTGGGAGGCTTAAGATAGTAAGACCAAGACGATTTTGCATCTCATGGAGGAAGAGGAAGGAGATTTGCTCTACCCTTAATGACCTAAAGAGCTCTAAAAAAATCAGACGGTTTCTTAGGATGACGCTAAAATACCATTATTCAACCAACTAACCACTTCTGTGGTAACTGCTGTTCCATTTACAGTATCTATGCTCGAGCAGATTAAAATGGACTCAGGTACATGATATGCAGCCTTTGATCTGGTAAACACGTTCTCTTTCATCCCAATCAGGCAGAAGGTTCAGAAACAGCTCAAATTCAAATCAGTAACGGCCAATATCTGTAGTCTCGCTTCACGTCTGTGGTAACTCTCTTGCCCTGTTTTCTAACATAGCTTGAAGAGAACTGAATTTGAATCTGGTCTTCATAATATTATACTGACTCACCTGATGACATCATATAGATTGGAGCAGATGTGCAACGACTGGAAAATTCACTGGACCAGATGAACCAAGGCTGCACTTAGTTCACAAGTACGTTAGCTCAGTATGAAGGTATGAGACAAAAATAGATGGCTGCTATACCACAGCTCTACAGAGAATGGCCCTGAAAGGCAGTGATGAGAGGAAATCCAGTGGTAGAACCTCAGGCAATAGATCTGGTCATTAACTTTGTGAGGAGAAGTTCCTTAAGTTATAGCCCGTGGTGAATGGCTTGGCTGGTTACTCATGGGCCTGGATGAAGGAATTGTGAGTAATTAGTGCACTGAATCCCCTCAAAGTTCATGTTCACCCAGACCCTCAGAATGTAATTTGGAAATAGGGTCTTTGTAGGTGTAATTAGCTAAGATGAGTTCACACTGGATTAGGGTGGGTCCTTCTCCAACGACTAAGGGTTATTACCAGAAGAGGGGAGGACACACAGGGCTGCAAAGAGAGAATAAGCCTGTGTTATGACACAGAGACACAGAAGGAAGAAAGTACTTGACAACAGAGACTGGAACGATGCATCCACCAAGCAAGGGATGCCACGGATCGATGGCACCACCAGAAGCCAGGACAGGGGGATGGAGCAGATTGTCCCAACACACTTCCAAAGGAACCAACACAACACAACAGAGCCTGGAACGATGCATCCACCAGGCAAGGGATGCCACGGATCGATGGCACCACCAGAAGCCAGGACAGAGGGATGGAGCAGATTGTCCCAACACACTTCCAAAGGAACCAACCCTGCCAACACCTTGATTTCAGACTTCTGCCCTCCGGAACCGTAAGAGAATAAATTGATGGTTCTGTTTTTAAAGCCACACTGTTTATGGTAATATGTTACAGCAGCTCTAGGAAACTAATACAACTAGGGACAAGGAAATCTGGGGAAGAAGCACATTGAAAGACCAATGGGAGAGAGCAAAAAGTTGAAACATTTTGTATTTCGTGTCCACAACTTCAGGAGAGCATCTACTCTACAAGAGGCCTTAACAGCCTCCGAAACATGGAGTTTTGATGTCAGCCAGTGTCAGTGACAGCTAACTTCCACAATGCCTCCATAACCATACTCCCCACTTCTTTATTATATTAACATTTTTGTTGTTCTAGCATCAGGTGACATAAATGTTCACTATAAGAAGACAATTTAAACTGCAAGTGCAAAACAAACTTCAGAGTTAGATGTAAACTATAAAATCCAAAGCCTTTAAGAAGGGTAATCTATATTGCATTGTTATTTATGTCTCTCTCTCTCTCACACACACACACACACACACACACACACACACACACACACCACACACTCACATCTTTATGCGCTCTAGAGAATGAGGCAACATGGGGCGGACTTGAATTCTTGGATGTTTTGCTTTGGGTGTGGCAGCACAAGTGCGTGTAAAAATGTTCGAATCTATTTGGTGTCTACTGCTCATGAAATCAGCCAAAGGTATGGAAGCTTCATGGCTGAAGCCTGGTTTTATAGTCATTGTTTAGTCTCCTGCTTCAAGTTAAGAATAGCTTCCTTTTCCTTTCCACGTACAGGCATGCCGTTATTGCTTACAAACACAGCATTACAGTTTCATAAGCATAAATAACTAAATAAACAAAACACATGGAAAAATAAGGAAAAGGCCTATGAATAACATGGGAAGAAATCATCACGGCTACATAAGGGATTCTCTGATATGGCCAGATTTATACAAGGCAGATTTTGAAGCCCTTATAGAGGTAGAACAGTTAAGAAGATATTATGTGAAGATCATAATGACTAGATAAGCTTGATATTTTCTTGTAAGGAAAGTATAAAGTTTGTAAAGCCATGCATATTCCATGGAAATTGGTCTCAAAGCAGTGTTGCAAGGTCTCAGTCCAAGCCACCAAAAGCAATTTCAAAATATATAAATTTACGTAACAACCTGTAAATCAGCCATAATTAGGACCATACTTGATCTTGAGTTTTAAGCTATTTAACCTATGTTGTAATATGTATTTTTGAATGTATCATCCATGCAGTGATAGACATATATAATATACATAATACAAGATAAACTTTAATTTTACATTATTTTAAATTATACAACAGAGACAGGAGAAAACAATTTCATGCACACACAGTTTAATTCCTTTCAAATTTGATGCGTGTGTTCTTTGAAGCTAGTAAAATTCACCTCCGGTTTTTAAGGGAATGAACTGAATATATAATCCTCAGCAAAATGACCTACCTTCAAACTTACTTCTGCTTCAGTAACCCGCTTCCCTTCCACAGTACAGCTGTCACTGCACTTTTCCCCTCCACTAAAATGAAACCGCTAGCCTTCTGTTTTCATCCTTTCCCACTTCCCTCCTTTTCTCTACCACAGGAGTCCCGAATCTTCTCAAGAGGCAACAGTGGTTCAAGACAGTGTTCTCTGTCGTCGGAAGGGGAAAAGAATCCATTTAGGAACCCTCAAAGGCTAATACATTTTACCCTGTAATAGTAACCACAACAACAAAAGAACCAAGTAAGAAGGAAATAATACTTTGTATAGGCTTAGTTTGTATATTTACTATTTCAAACCATATAAATTGTCATCTTAGTTAGTCAAAAATGACTGACTATTGGCTCTTTCCTACGACTCAACCTAACACAACAAGGTCCATAAAGAAATAAGACGCTCTTTACATCATTGGTCATCTGCATAAAGAAAAGAAAAACACGGGGTAAAATCAGCATCAAATCATCCAGTCACTTGTCTTACATCAGCCTGTAATTCTTCGCCTTTGCATGTGCCATGTTGATACTATTTACCTGCACTGTGAAATAATTTCTTATGACCCAAGTGTTCCAGTGACTCTCCACTTAAGGTTGCAGCCACTTTTGGTGCCTGTCCTACTAAGAAATCCCATCAGAACTCTACTTAATACTCTGTAATAACCTATACGGGAAAATAATCTGAAAAAGAATAGATACGTGTATATGTATAACTGAATTACTTTGCTGTACACCTGAAACTAACACAACACTGTAAATCAACTCTACTCCAATATAAAATAAAAATTAAATTAGAAAAAAAGAAATCCAATCAGTACGTCTTGATTGTTCTGAAACCCACATTGGCCCCCAGCCAACACCTAAACTGATCTCCTTGTTCTAAACCACACTCCTTCTAACATTTTTTACTACACACTCTGGAACTTTTATTTGTATTATTTCCTTCCCTTTCATCATTTTTGAAAACAAGAGCTGTGCGTGTTTTGCTGTCTAAGCCAAATAGTTGATCATTTCCTATTGTGTTTTTATTTAATTTACTCCATAGAAAACATTGTGATAATGTTTTAAGGCCAATGCATGATGTCAAAGTCTAAGCTGAGAAAAGAAACAGAGTGACGTCATGAACTTTATCAGCTGGAATAAAACAGGTCGATTGTCGTGTGCAGCTTAACGCTGGTTATTAATAACAAGGGTAGTCCTTAGAAATGTGTGTACAACTCCTTTCACATGTGCCTAATAATTCTAGAGAGATTATTCCAAAGGGGGAAAAATTACCTTCATCATTGGGCTTCCAAAAAAATAAGCAGAAGTGGATTAATGTAATTGCTTAATCAACAACATTCAGCCCAAAGTATCCAAGTGTGTAGAATTAATCATCTTATTGTAAGATTCATTAAAAAGTAACGGGCACAGTGAGAATGTTGCACAGCTGGGAATAATTTTGTTCCATTAAAAATAAAAATAAATACACCCTGGAAAACCCTATTTTGACAATATTTTGCTCCATGCCTTGTCTTAGAAACAAGGATCTTGTTCACTCATGCAGTGCTTAATACCATCATCATTTTTCCAGTAAAGTGTGTGAATGACAAGCATCACAGCCACAATCCATTGCAATAGCACCCCTTCCCCTGAAACAACCTCTTAACCCTGGTTCATGGTCAGTAAAAGCAAGAAAGTCTTTATTGTTCTTCTCTCTATAGGGATTATGTTTTCAATAAACTAGTTTATTGTTTCTAGAACCCAAAATCCAGTTAGCAGTTTATGAATTGAAAGTTTGAAAACTATGTATTGAACTTATTGTCCAAGTACAATTAAATGGTTAAAAATGGAGTACTATTCACTGGGGGGGAAAAAAAGGAAGGAAATTAGCAATATTAGAAGGGGGTCAGTTGTTATATCCTTTGACATTTAAATAATCCTTATTAAACAACCATTAACTCTAGCTTCCTGAAGACAATCAAGTATGAAATCATTCCTTGTGGAATGTCTCCTGGTGTTTCCAAAAATTCATCATCGTTTGGGGGTATGGGGGATAGTTGCAATCCAACATGAAATTGACAAAGACATTTGACTGTTCTAACAAATTACCTAGAGGAAATGCTTCTGTTTCATTCTCTCTTTGCTACACATGGTCATGGTCAATGGTCACTGAGTTTGAGGATCACTGGGTATTGCTAGTCATTAGACTTGATCCCCTTGAGGACTATAGTTTTAAAGAGGAGAGTTGACATTAATGTAACCACTGATGATGACTTCCAAACTAGATCTTTAAACCCGAATACATTACTGACTTTGGTTATCTACATGTGACATCTGAGGTAATAATGGTAATAACAACAAAAATTAATAAGTTTGGTAAAAATGTAGGCACCAGTGTCAACCACTTGCCTTTACCCCTATTTTCTTTCCATTTACAACTTTCAAAAAATTCTCCTCTTTTGTCCGTAATAATTCATCTCATACCCTTAGTTTACATACCTCATTCGGCAAGACTAAAGCTTGGAATGAAGCCAAGGACCATCTTTTGTTCCTTAAACATTTCCCTTGAGCATTTCCCCCACCTCTGCCAAGTGGTTTATCAAATATTCTTCCAATGTAAAAGAGGACAAAAATTCTCCTGCTAAGGAAATAACACTTTTCCACATTGTTATATTATTAATGAGTCTAGAAAGTTCATTTGAATTGTATGGCAGCAGTCTCCAGTTCTAATTAGAATCACCTGAGGTGCTTTCAAAACACATCTTCCTGGGACCCCTCCCAGACCTACAGCTTCAGGATCTCCAAGGGTAGACCAGCAACTCTGGATGTGTTTCCCTGGTCTCAGGTAATTCTGAGAAGGCCCCAAGTTTGGAAACCACTGACTTTTGGAACTAGCTTTATTCTATACTCATGGCCTTCCATTTACCAATATTTTACCACATGGAAAAGATACTGATGGTCTGTTTCTTCATCTTTCACTTCCAATAATTTCTGTATATACCTTTAAATGACAGACACAAAACTGAAGATAAAACAAGCATTTTTCAGCATCGCTGCACACCCTGGTGGAGATGGTTAAGGAAATCCTCATCTGTGATTTCCTGCCCCAAACCCACGCTGTCTCCTTGGTAGGGTGTGTTCAATATTACACAAGCCTGAGCTGATTCTCCAGCTACTGATAAGGAAGCCATTTTATATTTAAAGTGCTGACTTCGCCATGAAGATGAACAGTCGTCCAATATAAATGTCATTTTTTGATTCCTTGTAAAATGGCTAATAATAGAAAACTTTAATGAGTGTAAAGTTTGTTCAAGAATTTACATCATTTATGTGAATCTTGGGCCATAAAAACTTGGGGAAACAATCTGTGTAGAGTTAAGATGCTAAAACGCCACAATTTCTTTCAAGATAAAAATCAACGTTTCAGTCAATCATATAGTGTCATTTGATCACCTTCTTCTGATACTGAATATCTGAAAACAAATGCTGTATTTCTAAAAGTAAATTTTGTGTGCTTACCAGAAATGAGGACCCAATATTATAGCATGTTCTATAATTTATTCATAAAATATGTGTGTTTGTTGGAGTGAAATGGAATCAGATTGAAGTTTTCAGGATATATTTGTTAAATTGATGTTTTCTTGTGTTCAGAAGAAAGAACATTTGTCAGGGATTTCTATTCCATTAATTTAATTTTTCATATACGTGAATTCGAGTTCCATCTGTGTAGATGGAGACTTTGTGTTATTCAGTTACTGCCTTTATAACAAGCCGGATATTCATAATCCCATATCATTAACATGTTTTAATTATGATCTAATTAAGTGCATGTTTCCAGCACTTTGTGGTTTATAAAATGTTTTCATAGCTATCTTATTTCCTTGATTGCAATGTGCACCTTTTATTCACATTTTAATATTTCTCAAATATTAGGATTAATCTCAAAATCGATATGCTTAGTTAGTGTGAAAAAGGTGCTCTTTACTCAAAAGTTTTCTACAAGCCTTATTATAACCCACGACATGTTAAAGTCAAGGAGATAGGGTATGAGTTCCATTGATTCTGGAGACAATTCTGTAGAGTCGACCGGGTTTCTATTCTCCTCACTTCAGCAACATGGAAATTATGCCAGAATGAGAATTTGTTAAAGTGCACCTCCCCATGGACTGTTTGCTTGCTAAAGTGATTATATGCCAACATGTACACTTCTTTTAGCAACAGAAAGATATTCAGTCTGTCTCAGCACAAGGACATACAGACGAAAGGACAGAGGGGTGCGCAGTACGGTTTTCTCCAGCAAGACTTTCCAAGAGGAAATCTAATATGCTTAGTTTCAAGTATCCCTTACACAAGGAGAGTCACGTGGTAAGCATCTCCGCTGGGCATGTAGCTCGGGCAAAGCAAACTCCATCCTCTCCATTTCTTTGTTTGCTGAAGAATGCTACCTACCTAATACCCCGTGATAATCTTTGGCCCGTGAAACCTGCCAAGCTCTGCCTGTTTCTCTCAACTTGGTGGTGACAGCTTCCAGCTGGACACCTGATCAATCATCCCTGTCACTGGCCTCCGTGTCTAGGGCGTGATTGCTTTTGTTTGCTTGTTTTCTTAGCTTTGCTCCGCAGCTTTATTGGCAGGCTTCCTTGCTTGTCCATTAAAAGCCAAATGTGAAAGTAGCAAACTCCACCATCTGGGAAAAAGGGAGCGGGTCTGGCACATCTCACTGGCCTTGATTTTATCAAAGCTCCTGGAGGTTACAGGTATTTTTTTCACGGCAGACATGTTGTGGCTGCATTTGGTAGTGATGAAGGAGGAGGGGGTGGTTTTTAGGTTTTTTTTTCTTCCTGATCGCTTTATAATTTTAGCGCGGCTCAAATAATAAGATAAAATGTAAGACATCTTTGAGAAGGTTCCTTCTGTAACAAAATTTTTATCTACTTTGACCGTTCAAAATGAGTGCTTGAATCCCCAAGACAAGTGACTGTGAACAAGGCTTTTACAAAATGTTAGGAGCTTTCTCTGGCTCCTGGAAGGAAAGTATCACAGTTTATATTTATGTTTTCAATGACATAAAACACTTCTCCATTTAGTCTTTCTTTTCAAAGCTTCAAAATGAGTCGTTTAACAGCAAGCAGGATCTAGAAGAACTTATCAGTTGGTACTCGGTGAAAATTATATGTAAACACAGCTATCTGTTCCTCAAACACATAGAATTTTACATTTTGAGAGCATCTTGAACAAGGGATCCTGAAGAAGTCATTCCCACACACACCTCTAGTGCACTTCTCTTACATTCTCTTCTGTTTATATGTCAAGCCAAGTTACCAACTAAAGGATGTTTCATTTCTCCAGTCCTTCTCCAGCACTCTACATGATTGGAATTCTGTAGGAGCAAAGGACAAACATCCATGTCTACACAGTACTCTTTTCATTTTGAAGGCAGAAAATGACATGCCATGTGAAAATAAGGAAATCAGAAAACAGCATTTATCACATTGCACAAGTTTACCAATCATTGCAGAGCAGATATCCATGGCAAGGGACCCAGTCCCTATGGAATCACTCTGAAGTAACAATATTCTCTATCCACCTAAATCCAATCCCCAAAATAGTGTTTTAAAATGTAGGAGGGGCAAGTATAAACCCATAAAATCTCTATATTCCAGAGAGACAAACAGAACATCCCAGGAAACACATGTCTTGGTATTGCTTCTAAGTGGTAAATGTAATAGCTGTGTTGTGAAGAGGGACATTGCTGAGTGATGAAACCAGCCCAGACTGTGCCCTGTCTCTGATAACTGAAAAAAAGAAAGAAAAATGAACACCGAATCCTAGGCATATGCTCGATTCTCCTCAGAGCTAGGTCAGCCTTTGAAAAAAAGAGTACTAAGCGAAGCTGCTAGAATTTCTACATTCCCCCCTCCCCAGTCACCACCACCATTTAAAAAATGTGATTCTTTTTCAGACTTACTTCACTCTGGAACTTAAGTCAATTCAATGTAACGCTGCTATTACTTATATCATTGAGTGTATGGGTGTGAGGGAGGAGCGGCAGGTGTGTAGGTGATGAACTAGCAAAATGATTACATCGTTTGATTATCTGACAAGAGCAGGTTGCCAGTAGATTATGGCTGGAGGACATTATATCAATAGTAATACAAGGGGATGTGTTATGTTGCAATAAAAATTGGACATCTCTGAACCTATTTTTTTCTATGATAGATGCTTCGTTTACGTAAGTATAGGAGGGATGTTTTCATCATTGCTATAAGAAACTGTATTTCTTTTCTTCACATGTTCCTATAGCCACCAGAATTTTCATCTAATAGGACCTGGAAATGAGATTTAAAAATATAACAAGATCATATTTTCTTAATGTAAAACGTATACTCAAGTGGGTGGCAATAAGAGTCAATAATTTTGAGTAAGATAGTACCATAATCGGAGACTGTGGCACAGCACGTAGACAGAAGGAAGTATGGTTGATGGTGGCACAGATCTATAGAAGTTTGGGCATAGCACAAATGTTTTTAGGAACAAAGACCCGTGCAATGACCCGTGCACGAGATTTGCTCTGTGGCAGTGATAACATAATGGGACCTATCTTCCAAAACTAGCTAAGACTTATCCTAAGTGAGGCACATTATTCCTAAAATTCCCTCCAGTTTCTTAGAGAAAGAATATATGAGTTTGCAGTCTCTTTCTCTAAACACATTTAGATTTTATTTTGTTTTAAAACATGACTTTCCTCTCGAAGTTCTCAGCCAGCCAAATCTGTGCTTTATCTTCTTGCTTTGGTATAATGCCTGTACAAGGCCTCTCAAAATAGTTTCCTGTCTGGCTTGTTTAAAACATCCCTCTTCGCTGTCTGAGATGAGCTGAAGGGAGGATATGAAGTCAACAGGTATAAGGTGAAAATAAATAACCATCCAGTTCAAACAATCCACTTGCTCAGTCAATAGTTTCTGGTCCCTGTTCAGCTGTAAACAACCAAGTTCCCTACCTATCTCATTATCACACTTCTTTATGGCTAACCCTCCAAAGATGATCTTGTTTTGAACTTCTGAACATCATGCATGCTAAAATGACTCAGGTGTTATCGTGTATTGATGATTCACGAGGTCCTTCTGGACGATGTAAACTCAGGCGTCTAATCAATAAAAGAATTCTGAGTCTTTGAACTGGTTCCAGGACAATTTTTCTTGGCAGTTTTTTGGCTTCCTGAATTATACTGACCCAAACCATGAATAATGATCTAAAATTGCACAATATACAGAAACCAGCTGTTCGAGAGGAACAAGAGGGTGATGTCATGGGGCCATTTCTAATCTCGATTTAATGTCCTGCCAGTACTGATGTCACTGGCTTGGTAACACATTGGCAGACTCCAATTTGTTAAGGATGAGTAGGTTCGAGAAGGAAATCGTATCATTGAAGGGAAAGAGACTTCTCATTTTTTCTGAATTGGGGCTGGACTAACAAGAAACTGCAAGAGCTGACAGTGGGATGGCTGGTATATACTCCACTGCAATGATATATGTATTAGAGTTCACAAACGCGTCCCTGTCTTGTTTGCATTTGTCAAGAAACAAAGTTCCTAATCTTCTAAAAAGGAAGATATTGCCTAAGTTTTCGTGGGAATAAAATACAATTGCACCAAAAGAAGATGGCAAGGAGTAGTCTTTGCGTAAGTGCCCAGAAGAAAATCTGGGAGTCAAACTGAATGAGTTTGTAAGATAGACTACAACGTGTAAACTACAAGTTAAATATATCTTAGCTATCTTAGGAACTAAGGTAATCGTCCATCTGCACTCAGCCCTGACAGATTTATCCTTTTTCCGGTCCCACAACAAAAATAACAACTAAATAATACAAAGAAGTTTGAGAGAATTCAGAGGAGTACAACAAAAATGATTAAAGGGTTAGATTATCATTTCTGGGATTAAAATGTTAAGATACTTGGGGCATTGTTAGGGAAAAGAGTAGTAAAGGAACATGAATACCAACATATAGGATTCTTTCCTATAGAAATTATTGTCTATACACTAAAAAATGCTGCAGCTATAAGGTGTTAGCATAGAAAACAAAAATTAATGGTCTTTTTTTTTTTTTTTTTCCAATACACAGGCCTCTCACCGTTGTGGCCTTTCCCTTTGCAGAGCACAGGCTCCGGACGCACAGGCTCAGCGGCCATGGCTCACCGGCCCAGCCGCTCCGCAGCATGTGGGATCTTCCCAGACCGGGGCACGAACCCGCGTCCCCTGCATCGGCAGGCGGACTCTCAACCGCTGCGCCGCCAGGGAAGCCCTAATGGCCTTTTTTAAGGCAGGGTTTTTATCTGAATTACTGGTGTACAGAAAATTGTATTGATAATCTACTTAAAACTGTGTCAGAGGTCTCAATTTTTAAATCTGTGTGAACGAAGTTCAGCTTCTTTATGATTTAGGGGCTTCTGTAATGAATTTTTGAAGTACATTTAATTAATAGACTAGGTATGTTAAAGTGCATATTTGCTATGTGATTAAAGTAAGGTAACTTACGGAAGCCGATGTCAATCATAACTGTACTGAAATAATAAAATGACACAGCTGGCAACTGTGAGTTTTTAAGTACACCTCAGACATGCACAAAAGCATTACTAATTTAAAATTAGCTCATGCATTGTATATTTTCTTTTAAAGTATCACATAAAAATTTTAATTTAAATTGTTCCCTTAATTTTTAAGTGCAAAAAGTTCACACTTGTACAATTACATGATTTAAGTTTAATGTTATTTTAAGATAATGTTGTTTTCCACTAGGGCTCAGTGAAGAGAAAGAATCTGCAGGTCTGAGGAAACAGACAAAGAAACAGATTCTATCCACACATCTCCAACGTTTGGGGGGAAAACATTCAATTGTATTAGTAATTATAGAATTTCCCCCCCAATAAATCATATTCCTATGAACTTTGGAGAGTAGAAATTGAAGGGCTTAAAGCATTTTATTATGAAACCATAGAACAATAACATATCTAGAGTGTGTACTTTATGAGATTAAGGAGAGTTGCTAAACAATTGTAAACTAATACGGAGACCCAGAGGGGATAGTCAAGGAAAGAAAGCTTTCTTGATTGCAGCCTAGTTAAGCAATTTAATTAGAATGGCTGCTTTTAAAATAAGTGCAATTTTGCCAAAGGGAAGTGTGTTTTCTGGTGATAGATAGGAACATTGATGAGTCCCAGCCAGGGTACCATTACAAAGACAAAAGGTCACTGGGCTCTCCTGACAACAAGCACATGTTTTCCATTGGATGCCTCCCCTACGGAGAATTTTCTTGCCACTCATTAGAATTTATTGACACATAATTCCCCTGCAAAAGAGATTGTGGAAAATGTGGTCTTACATAATTGTTCTCTTCTTTCTTTCTGCGAAAGCCTGAGTGAATGGCGTATCACAGTGGTCATTTTGGGGGTGATGAGGACGTTGGGGGGAGAGGAGAGACGGGGAGTGAGGCTGCTGCAAAACGTCCACTTCCCATCCTGAGGCACACACAGACCTTTAAATGCTTCACTTATCTCATATTGTAAACTCCAACTGGAGGAGAAATAGTCACCAGACAGGTCATAAATCATGCCCACAGACAGGTGCAATAAATACCAATGTCAAAAAGTTACAAAGTAAAATTATATTGTTTTGACAAGGCTTCCAGATGCCCTGACAACAGGGCAAGTAAATGGTCTCTTTTCTGAGAGTCTGTATTACTGGTCCACAGGCGGGAAGAAAGACCCCAAGCCATCATAAGAACAGTATCCCAGAATTTTAACGCTTGTCACCCTTAACATAATCAGATGACTAGTTAAGATGCCTCTGTCTATAGAGAGAAGTCATCACATGTTAAAGTGTTATCTGTGGAAAAAGCATTTAACATGGGAATTCCCTGGCCGTCCACTGGTTAGGACTCAGCATTTTCACTGCTAAGGGCCCAGGTTTGATCCCTGGTCAGGGAACTAAACTCACACAAACCGTGCAGTGCGGCCAAAAAAAAAAAAAAAAAAAGCATTTAACACAAAACCAGGTACCACAGGGAAGATATTTGATATGTACACAATGCTCATCATGGAGAAATTGCTTATAAATCAAATTGTTTTGAATTATATATATGAATACACACACATATATATTTAAATAAAGATATTAAATATTTACTATTTAATGAAATAACCCAGTGATCCTTTTGTAATAGTTCTTTTTTTTTAATCTTTGGTGTAAATCTGGATTTTGACATTCTTAAATGAAAATACTTTACTATGAATTGTGTTGTTTCTTCTACAAAACAGTTTGACTAATTAAACTTAACTTCAAATAAGTTATTGCATTCTAGTATTCTTAATAGAGGTAGTAGCTATAATAGGGATTTTATTAAAACGACAGACATTACATAGTTTTACATGTTAATACATATGAACACAAAAGGATGCTAGACTCTCTCTTCTTTTGGTATTTGTTTCTTTCTCAGTCAAATTTGCAATGAAAAAAAATGTTGATTATTTAGCAATTGACTGAAATTTTATTTATGGTCATGCTATAGACATATCCAGCTATTGGAAATGTATTCAGGGTTATACCTAATCAACCAACAAATTCAACTTCCTTAAATACTTTCATCTGAAATAAAGAAAGAATTGGGGTAAATTTATCAGAACTTTGAGTAATAGTAATAACAGTTTAAACTATATGTCCCGTTGCATGGAAATGTTGAGCTTGTTCCTGAATGATTCAATTGTACAGCTAGTTCTGTTTTAATAACAATTTCTATTTGTTAGGTCAATTTGTCTAAATCGATCCTACTATTCAGATATTTACTACAAATCAGGCGGTGCTGAATTCAACAATTGTCCAAATGCATAATAACTGAGTTCCACATTTGTATTAGACCTGAAGAAAATGAAGAGTAAGTAAGACATCATCTTAAAAAATTTTACTCAGATACCTTTAGATTGACAGGGAATCTTACTTCCATCTCCTAATCCCCTTGACACCTTAGAATCATACGAGACTGATATTGGAAGTTTCAAAACAGTTTATAAACTTCCAACTTCTGACCGTTTAAAAGAGTCAACTCAAAGTCATTTATATAATCCCTCAAGAAATGACTCCACAATGGTAACTCAGCTATTTATTCCTAGGTTAAAATGTTACTTTTTCTCACTCTCTTTTAGGAAAGAGACAAATCAGGAACATATTTCTTAATATGCTTGATATTCCAAAGGGAGGTGTCGGTTATATAATTTTGTATTTATTCCTTGGGGTTTGGGTGAATTGCGTACCTCTACCGAACAATTAATTATTTTGCTGAGTGGTGTTGGTGAGTTAGAATGATGACCTAGGGAAGCACAAGTCAGGAGTGGAAGGCCTGGTAGCAGCATCCTGTAAACCAGGCCAACGTGCTGCCCTAGAAAGGAATGTGCCATAAATGAAGGCACCTGGAGGTCAAAGGTCATGGTATGTAATTAGCACAGGCCATTTAAGGAAGAATAAGAAAATAATGTTTTACGAGCTGGTAGAAAGAGAAGCAAATAATCATTTAAATGTTCCAATCGTGAGTTCCGTCAGTGTGTGTGGCTTATTTTATAAGCAACTTTCTTTACTAGTAAAGAAGAGGTAAGGCAATACTGAAAAACAGTACTCATTGGGACCTTGCAATGTATACTCCCTGGCCCTCTCTTTGAGCTCACTTGTATGAGGTTTGTTTCCAGCTCTTCATTTATTTTTTCTCTTACTCTAAAACTCATTCTGGCATTGGAGAAATGATAAGTGGAATAAAATAAAATAGGGAAATCTCTTTAGACTATGGGAGAGATTTTTGGCCAGTCTCTGGAAGGAAAGGTGCACTGGATTCTGGTTTATAAAAGTGAGGCATTCACAAAGGAAGCTGGAAAGTTTTTCTCTGCGCAGCCCAGCCACCTAATGCTTAAGTGACCCATTAATGTCACCCGTGGGAATATCTAGTTGCCCATTTCATTTAAAATAAATGAAATGAGTTTTAGTATTGCAACTGACTTATTGTTTTGTATAGGAACTGACTTCTGTGTAAGCAGAGGTGACTCAGAGGTCATGGCAAGTGACTGGTATGCCTCCAGTGCACATTTATAATTGCGTTTATTGCTTTTTACACAGAAAAACAGAAACATTAAATTAAACCTTTCTCTTTTTTTATTGTCATTAAGATATTGGGGCAGTGAAACTTCCCTACATATATGTAAACTGAAAGTAAAATATGGCAACTAAGCTATTAAAGACACTTATCTACTTACAGCGGACTGCTGAGTACAAGTACTATCTTTCCCTTGGTCAACCTATAGTTGTTTCTATTCCAGGGGCAAGTTACATTTTATCGTTTTATTTTGAAACATATCTTTTGGGCATCATTATCAGTTGATAAAAAAAAACTGATGATGGAAGAATATCTTACTGGTAAGGATGCCATGAGTTTGTCAAGATGTAAATCTGAGAACTGGTTTCCATTCTTTGTTTCCTATAGTGGGCGGTAAAAAGAACAAATTAATGGAGTGAAACATGATCTCTTGCCTGCTAAATTCTGAGGAACCAATGTGATATTTAATTACTTACAGATATTGAGCCTTTTTTCACTAATCTTTATTTTGTCTCTATTTTTTCTCATTATTCATTCAGTTTTTTTGTTTCGTTCTGTTTTTAAGTTAGAACTTGCATGAAGACAATATATAATCATAGGACCTGAGGGCATAATACAGAAGAGTCACTTATAAAGGACATTCTTTGCACTGGGTCACAGCATTCCTATCATGGATACAAATAAATCACCAAACGTCTGACAGCGGGTTATGCTTAAATTGACTCTAATCTGAGATTGAATTCTTATTTCATTTAATATTTTATTTTCATTGGAATTCCTGAATATGTGCTGAATGATGTAATTGGATGTTTTTATTTTAATTTCCTAAATTAAATTTAACTTCATACGAGAAGAGGAATAAATTCAGGAAACTGACCATACAACTGATTAGGACCACACAAACTGTCCATTAATTATTCTGTAAATACTTCAAATAGTAAGTCTGTTTTCTCCAGCAAGATAGTAAACTCCTCGAGGACAAGAATTATAAACTTCTAAAATTCCTAGCCATGTCTACAGTCAAAACTGAATCTATCATAGTATTTATTAATATTTTTAACTTAGTAGTTAAGCCTTAGTGTCTCAGTAGTGGAAAACCCCCAAAAGAAGAAGGAAACATGAGGATGGAACCCAATGCCATATGCTTCTTTAGACACAATAAAATATGCCAGATCTCAATAAATTCAATAGGTTTTCTCTTTTGTGTTTAGAAATAAACTTAAACAGCTTTGCTCCAATTTTAATAATCATTGCTTCATTATAAAGCAATGTATATTCTTTGAGAAAAAAATTTAAATAAAAGCGTATAGCAAGAAAAATGAAAATTATCTGTACATGCAACACCAGATAAATAGGCCAATTAATCTGTGTATATTCATCTATATGTAATTAGTAGATTTTATAAATGGTCACTCTCATTGGATATGTAGTTTTTTAAAATTTTTATTGGGGAATAATTGATTTATCATGTTGTGTTAGTTTCAGCTGTACAGCAAAGTCAATGTGTTACACAAATACATACAACCACTCTTTTTTAGAGGGATATGTAGTTTTAGTATCTTGCTCTGTTCACATACATGAATTCATTGATAATTTTCTCAGTTAATTAAATACTCTATAAAATATTTTAAGTGGATTTATCTTCTATAGTAAATGAATATGATCATTATTTGTTTATTATAAAAATTATATAGTTTTTACTTTTAATACTACGATTTCAATAAGGAATAAAGTGTCATAACTACAAAAGACGTTATCTGTGCTTTTCTGATCTTCCATTTTGGTAAAATTCAAGAAGTAGGATAAGTCAAAATGATGATCGTTTTTATTAGCTTGGGTACGTTATACAAACTGTTTTAAGTGATATCTATTTCGGAAGACCTTAATAAGTAAAGTATATGTCTTTGGTGATCTTCTCTTCCCTTTACTGTTCCACGTATTCACACAACCTAATCATTATCTTCTGCTATTTAATACCAAAGAAATGCCTGCAAGGGATCTTTCTTAGCTAATTCTTGCCCTTTGCAGTTTTTTCTTTTGTTTGTTTTCTTTTTTAAGATTTAATCATCTAGAACACCAGGTCCCTACAGAGAACTTGAACATTTGCTTTTAATCAAAAGACAAAGTTTATATTAAATTCGGTAAACAAAATCAGGGACTTGTAGAAATAACAATTTGTGCATATCATTTTCATTTTTGCTAACACTTTTGACTCTGGTATTGATCTTTCGCCAGGTCGTGAAACTCAGAGGGCAAAGTGCAGAGTTCAAAAGTGGCTATTTGCCTCAAGGTTTATTGAAAATAAAACATCAACGGAAGTCCGCTGAAGTAATTTGAGGAAACTTTTTTTTCCCTTTTAGGAAGGATATCATTATTCGGTTTCTAAGGTTAAATCTGCTTAGAGAAAAATAATAGAGTGAAAACAGGCTTGAAACTCTAGAAAGCTGGCAGAGAACATCTACATAATTATGTGACCTAATGCAGGCATGTCAAATTTCCAAGGAACCACTTTTCTCATTCTATTCTCAACATCCCTTTATCTGTTCATCATCCAGCTATTGGAAGCTATAACTCCGGGTTGCCAATCACACAACATGTGGACACACAGCACAGTTGTCAATTGAGTGAATAAAGAAAGGAAAGATGTTTAAAATGTTATTTTGAATGGACTTTAATAATAAGATGGATTTTTAAAAATCATCACAACTGATGGATTGTCATTATGCAGGTAAAGACGAAGTTGATTTTTTTATTCGCACTTCCCAGATTATTATTTTGCATTCATGCAAGCACTTGCTGGGAGTGTTTTCACACTCAAACAAGACAAGTGCCGTGTAGGCAGAGCTGTTTTTTATTTTGAAAGGTAACTGAAAACATACAGAAGAGTTTTCCAGTGCTGGCTTGAAATTGTTGTGTCTTAAGATTCTCAAGGCACTTATTAGAAAGCGTCCATCCGACTTATGAGAATTTTAACAGTCTCCCTTAGGCCAGACTGCAATTTAAGCCAGGAGTCAAGAACTTCAGTAATCTTTTACCAGCGTCATGCAATAGATCCTGGTTATTTTCAACCAAATTAGACATCATTTTGGATGTTTATTCTCCCAATTAGCTGCTTTTTTTTCCTAATCCTTCTAAGTTTCTTTATGATTTATTTTAAAATTCCCTTAGTTTCTGATTACTTCAGCAACTTAAGTGTGGTCTACTGGAAATCTTCAAAGGTGTAGAGGAGAGACACAAAATCATTTATGTAATAAGACTCCAGCTAACAGGCACCCTTAAGCAATCTGAATGCTTATGGAATAGCATGAAAATAGATCCAGAAAATTAAGCTAAAAGCTGGAGAAAAAACAAACTACATAAAGCTGTGCTTTCACAGGACTCATATGTCTAAGTATATAAGGTCTTAACTTTTCTGGAGCTGACATTCTAACAGTGGAAAACGTATAATAAGTAAGTAATCGAATAACTAGAAAAGAAAATTTCAGATGCTATTAAGAGCCTTGAGCCAATAAAGCAGTGTTATGAGAGGTGATGAGGGGGTCCTTTAGAAAGGAGTGTTAGGAAAGACCTCACTTAGGAGCTGGTAGCTGAGGTCCCTATAAGAAGGCGACTATATAAACGTCTTTGGGAAGAGAGGACAGAGAAGAAGAATAGGAAGCATCAGGTCCTAAAGTGAGGGTAAGATTTTTACTTTTGTTGTTTTGTTTTTCTCCCTGTGGAACAGAAAGAAGATCTGGATTGCTGGGACATGGTTAAGAACAGAGTAGAAGGGTATGACATGGATAGAACGTAGGCAGGGACTGAAAGCCGTAACAGCCATTGGACAGCAGAACTCACTGATTTATGCTTGGCACTCCATTCCAGTTGCAGTGTTGAATGTGAGTTACTGGGGAAACTAGCGGGGACCCTATCATTAAAATAGCGATTGTGATGCAAGTAGAAGAGAATTAAAAGTAGTAGTTGCTTAATGAGATTTAAAAATCTCATTTTCTTTTATGTAATAGTAAGTAATGTAGTGCTGATATGGTATATCCTTTCATTTTGAACCTAGGCTGCTCCCAGATTTCCATTCTGCCATCCCTAATGAGGGCAAGAAGGATGGAGGGAAATAGAAAAAAGGTCCCTTCTGAAAGCTGCATATGTCACCTTCCTCTACCCGTGGTCAGAAATGAGTCACACGTCTAAGATGGCTGTCAGGGAGCTTGTGGACCCTGTCATGTATCAGGCTGATGTCCCAGCCAACATAACAAGCCATGAAGACAAGACTGGGAACGAAAAGAAATAGGCTAAGAGTGGTAAAGTAAAAGTATGGACGTCCTTGAGTTACTGGATTAACATCCTCGAGTTACTGAGCTACCCAACCAGGGACACATTCTCTCCTGGGAATTCTTATCATGTAAGAGATAATAAGCACTTTATATTTCATCCATTATGAGTTCGGTCTTCTGAAACTTGCAGCCAATAGACTGCTGTGTGATAAATCTCTGGTGAAGCAGAGTGAAGGTGCAGTGTCTATCCTCTCCGGTTAGTCTGTCCAAGCGACGCACTTTTATTTTCACTCTTAGGGTACTTAGAGACTAGTCCTTTTGCAAAGTTGATGTCATTTTTAACCCTCAAATCACGAGATAACAGCAGTTGTGCCTTCATGGAGCAAAGTAGAAAGCTGAGGGAAATCTGTAGAATTCACGTCCAGATCTGCAAATGTAAAACCTCAGAGATTGGGGTCTGAATTATATACTTTGCCCACACATACGTAGAAATCGCTGTGATGTTCCTAGGTTGGCAGGGTCTCCATTTTGGTTTGGCCCTGAAAATTCTCGTGTATGGTGTCCTAGGCTCAGTAATTGGAATTCTACCGACAAGGACTTCAATTCCAGTTCTGCGTAGTATTTCACGTGTGATTTAATCTCACTGAGATTCAGCTGTTCCTGTGAAATACAAGGACCGATAAGACTACCTATTTCACTGCACTATAATACGATTGTTTTACATTTATGGAGGTTGGGACCGACACTGTTGCAAGAGATTTACAAACGTTAACTCCTCAAGAGGGAGGTATACGTATGACTCCCCTTGCACAGGTGAGGAAAAAAGACAAAAATGAATAGAGCAACGTGCTTCAGCCCATCAGCCAGCAAGAGCTAGAGCTAGGATTTGATGCCCGGTCTTCTGGCTCTGTAGCGTTTGTTCTCTGCCCCCTCTCTGTGTAAATGAAATATTGCCTGCAGACTGTTTGGCACGTACACATGCAATAGATGTCACTTATTATTTTTACTTTGCGTTTTCCTATCACTTTATTTTGACTTCAGTGTGGGAGAGGTGATTCTCCAAAGATGCGAATTATCCAAGGATTGTGATCACCAGAAGCAGAGGGAAGAGTAGATTTTTCCAAGTGGGAGTAGGGTTAAAGAGTCCCAGCGCTTGAACCAGTCCAGAGCAAGAAACAAATGTCCAGAAGCCTTCCCTGCTCCACATCTGTTTTTATTTTTCAGTTTATCAGCCTGCTGTTTCATGACAGGATTTTGCAATATTCAGCTCCCCTGGTGACTTACAGGGTATCAAGGGAAGAGAGAATAAAGAAGCGCTTTTAGCCAACTTCAGCTTTTCCTTCCTTAAAACTGAAGATAAGCTCTGGCTGGACACCATGAGGTTAGTTGAAAAGGCTGATTCATGCACCTCCCTGTTATCAGCTGGAGAGGGGAAGGCTGGCTTTCCCAGTGCCCAGCGCTGTCGATGGTCCCCTTCCCCCAGGGTCAGGATGGTGGTGTGTGAAGGTGAGACCAGCTGGTAGCCGAGCGCTGCCCAGGTAGAGCGCAGCCTACTCTCCTGGGGAGCAGGTGTGGGCGCCTTTGGGAGACAATATCTATGTCTTCACATCAAGGCTGGGGTCTGCTGAGAACGTGAAGAGGAGGAAAGGTACATAACCGTTGGGTTGATCTCCTGCGAAAGCAGCCACTCTTTCATCAACTACCAGTAGGGAATGGCCTCTGGCCTGTGATTTCTTATAAACCATATTCCATTCATATAAACCAGAGCAAACACTAAGCCAGTGCATCCAACAGTCTACAAGCTCTCATTAGGGCGAGACAACCCATTTTCGGGGAAGGGTGGAGGAGGGGGGGATAGATTGGGAGTTTAGGACTGACATGTACACACTGCTGTATTTAAAATAGATAACCAACAAGGACCTACTGTACAAAAATAAATAAATGAATAAAATAAAGAAGAAGCCCAACATGCATTTTTGTCCTAGCAGAGGACAATTTGTAATACTGTGAATACTTGTAATAAATATCCATGGGGCAAAGACACAGTAAGAGACTATCTCAATATTGCATATGGCTATCCACATATAAGTACGAATTTGTCTCTTTGACTTTAAATAACTTTTCCTACTTACCCACGTAAAGAAATATATATTTAATAATAAACCTGTCTGTATTTCTATCTATACCTCTATACATCCATCTTCATAGATATACATATATATGTGCATGTATACATGTGGGTGTGAACATATGTGCCTGCATACAAAAAAAAAAAATCTTCAGGCAAATTTGAGAGGTAATGCTCATCCTTCATTAAACTTGTATGAATGGCTGCCAATTGCTGACAACTGCTCTTTCCTAAACTGGGAAAGATCAACTCCAGATGTTTACCTTCTCCTGGAGGAGACCAGAGCAGTGTCTCTCCTACCAGAAAAGCCACCAGAGTGAAATAAGAAGTGACCCTAGCAACTGTTCTCCTGAATTGCTTCCGGAGTTCAAAAGTACAATTGTCTAGCTCCCACCCCCTTTCCTGTCTTTCATTCAGCTGCTTTACATAGTTTCTCCCAGGAGGTATAAGCAGAGATTTTAAAGAAAGGGAAACGTTCAGGTGTCTCAAAACAATCAATGCAGGGAGTGGTGGTTTGGAAAGAGATTACTAAAAAACACTGTCAAGACTGAGGCCAGGTTTAGATGTGTCACGTGTTGTGTGAAAGAAGAACCTGGGTTACTCTACCCACAAAACACAAGTTTGCCTAAATAACCTGGATGTTTTTTAGATGCGTGAGGTCAATTTGAATACAAAATGGTCAGAATGTTTGCTTGGTTCTCTTTATTTAGCAGGTAAATAGGAAGATGAGTGTTACACAGTGGGATTCACAATCAACAGAGAAACTTTATTATAAACCAGATTTAGCACCATGGATAAAATGTGCAGTTTTTCACAAGAATAAGCATTCAGCTTACAAAAATGTCTATTTCTAAACCATTCAGCTTTGTTACCACTCAACTTTTTCCTGATTTTCTCATTTTACGACATTAAATTAGATTCACCATTCCTAACATTTCTCCTTTGCTCGAAACTATCATTTAGAGCAATATTTTTAATACCGTAAATTAAGACTCGAATGGATTTTTAGCTACTCTAAAAGAAGAGCAGAATCATGCTTGGGATGCTTCTGTTTCTCTCATTTTCTATTTGTCTGAAAACGTCTTCATTTCACCATCATGTTTGAGGATTTTTTTTTTTTTTTTTTGGGTAATAATTCTAGATATTGCAGAGAGGTGTCTTGTCTGATTGTTTTTTTCCTACAACACTTTAACGGTGTTATCCCATCGTCTTGCTGCTTTCATTCTTTCTGTTGAGGAGCTAGTGGTGAATATTATGCTTGTTTCCTTGAATGCAGTGTGCTCGTTTTATTGTTCTTTCTTCGAGGATTATTTTTTCAGCCATTCTACCATGGACCTAGGTGTTTTTGTTTTTATTTTTGTATTATGCTTGGAATTCACCAAGCTTCTTGGATCTTTGGGTCGAAGACTTTAATCAGTTTTGGAAAATTCTTTACCCAAGTCAATTTAACAATAGCTCTTGCTTCCTTTGCTTTCTAGTTTCCTTTGTATATTCAATTGCGTATCTATTGGACTGTTTATTATTATCCTATGTTTTGCACATTTGGTTCTGTTTTTTAATTTGTTTATCTATTTTCTCTTTATACGTTTTCCCCTGTTCTTCAGTTTGATCATTTCTATCTACCTGTGTTTAAGTTCACTGATCCTTTCTTATGCAGTGTCTAGTCTGTTCAAAGTTTATTCAATAAACTTAAGAATTGCATTTTCCAGCTCTAGAGTTTCCGCTCTTTTAAATGATTCCTTTTCTCTTTTGAAACTCTCCATCCATCTTTTTCTTCATTTTATGCACACTTTTTCTCTGTTGTCTTTAACGTACTTATACTAGCTACTGCAAGGTCCTGCTACAGTCAACGCGGGGCAGCTCCTCTTTACTGTTTTTCTCTTTTTCACATGGCTTTATACTACGCACGGAGATTTCTCTATGCCTTTCTAGGTGAACCCCAGCCTTACCCTCCACTCTCTCCACTGCACACTTAGAGAAATCTTATGGTTGAAATCCAGTGGGTAGAGAGAAGCAGCTTTGATTTTAGGACTTCTCTAGATTCAAACAGGTCATGCCAGCCTGCCTGACTGTTAAAATTTCTATTGGTTTCTCCTTTACTCTAATAGGGAGCTCTCTCTGCCTTTGGCCAGCACAATCCTCTTTCTAGCATGTGCCTAGTCATGGACAATATGGCCCCAGGGAGGAAGCAACTTTTGATAACTGCTCACCTAGGAAGTGAGCTTCCTGTGGGCTTTAGTTTCTTCATAATCCTGTGCATTTACAGATAGATGCCTGAGGTTTATCTTATCTATAGATATAGATATAGAGATAGATAGATAGATAGATATAGATATAGATATATCTATAGATATAGATATAGTTTACAGGTAGAATATATCTTTTTTATTATTGCACTACTTGTTGCAGTGGCAGGTAAATTGCATGTGTGAGCCTCCATACCAGGGGGTGGCAAACTACAGTCCAACAACACTGGGCCACATCTGGCCTGCAGCGTGTTTTTGTACAGCATGCAAGCAAAGAATGACTTTTTATTTTTAAAGATTGTACAAGTAATCCAACCACCAAACATAGGAGAATATGCAACAGAAGATACATGACTTGAAAATTCTAACATAGTCACTGTCTAACCTTTCACAGAAAAAGTTTACTGCTCTCACTCTATCTTAATCAAAATGCTAACATTCTCTATTACTTTCCATTCTTTTATGCAGCAGAATCGAACTGATACAAACATGCTGCCGGCATTCTGGGAGTAGAGGGGTAGAAAGTTGGGAATCTAAGCATTCACAATGTAAACTTGTAATCAACACCTGTTTTCCGCATGAAGCCCTCAGTTCACTGATGTCTCCCAGGCCAGAGGTTTACTCACTCCAGAGAAACCGCCACCAATATTTACCTGCAGGGACAATCTCCTGGCTATGCAAAATGACAAGAGGATCTGGCTGTCTAACTATTTCTTCTTTTTCCAACCACTGACCAATTCCTCTGTGGTACGTTCCTTTACCCTCATTTTAAGAACTCCTTTTGTTACCAGCTCCAGATCTGGGGGTGCTGGGGAGGTCTGCAATACACACGAGGTTGCTTCATAGATTTTCCCAATATCAAATTAGAATTCACTTTTCTGATCTTGTAAGTCGGTTATCACTACTCTATCTTACTTTTATACCCTAACAGTGTAACAGTGTTTTCTCGTGACACATTCTCTTTACTTTTGTGAGATTTTTTTTTTTCTCCTCTATTCCTTTAAATTATTATACTGGGGTTTCTGGAAAGAAATATAGTCTATGCACGTGTTCTTCCCTCCGTCTTTAACCAGATTTAGCCTCCAGTTGTAAGGGGGTTCATGCAGAGGCAAATTACAGAGGCAGAAACATTTGAAATCTGAACCAGAGGGCAGACATAGGCCATGGCAGAGCAATAATAGCTGTATTTCTCATGCAGGTACTTGTGTAGGCAGTCTTTAAGTGAAGTAAGATAGCTATAAACAAAAGGCACCCTGTCAAAACAATAATGCAAACCACATTTTCATTAAAATAAAATGACAATGGTAATTATACACTCCTTTGCTATGTTGATCTTATCCCAAATTGTAGATGATAGTTACATTGAAGTCAAATTAAATGTTGGCATTCATTCAGAAGTGGTGTTAGTATAGGGAAAGAAACACTGGTTTACTGTTTCTGCACTAACTACCCCTCCCTGATAGTAGGCAAGACACTAAGCTTTCTGGGGCTCCCCTAATGAAAATAATCAAATTCTCTTATTTCACATCTTCAAGGACAATCCCAGCTTTGCAAATTTATCATTTGTCAAAAGAAAATCTGAGCTTGTCTCAATGTGTCAGTATAAAGAAATCATCGGCCTTGGCAATAGAATCACTGCTAAGTTTTACATCTCTATATAACAATGCATATATAGTGTTAAAAATGTTTCTTGTGCAGATATAAATCTTCTTTATACAGTTAGGTAGAAAAAGAAATGTTAATCTGTCAATTATATCAATTCAGGCAATTCACCAAATGAAATCAACAAGAATCACAGGGATTCAAAATACCAGCAATTCTAACCCTGTAATAATCCTCTGATGGTAGAATGACCAAGTTTTACTGTTCTTTAAATAAGTGTTACAGTTGCAGCTATTGGATAATCCTAGCGAACAAAACTACAAATCCTACTAAAGGAGTTTTTTTTGGTACACAATTCTGGATAAGAAATGCAGGGTTAAATTTTCTCTGACAGAGCTAAGTTGATTGATAGTAGATTTGCAAGTTTTTGAAATAAGAGAATGGAGGGAGGAAGGAAGTAATTTAAGGACATGATTTCTCATTTGTAAAGCCCATTTATAATATTCTTAGGGGTACTTTGCTGATGACCGTAAAGCTTAAGGAGATAGATCAAGCTAATTCATTAACTGCTCTATCTTCTTGGAAAGAATTAGAGATGGGGGAGACATTGGTCTGTAGAATTTCAAGTACCAGGGGATTTTTGCAGACTCAGTCTGTGGACAGAACTAACAAACCGAATTGATAGATCATTTGGCTGAATCATATCTTTCAGTCTCAGTAGGGTAATCACAGTCACCATCCCAGGAGCAAAAAATTTTCAGAGTAATAATAATAACAAATAATAATAATAACCACTGACTTGCATTAATCACTTGCCATGTGCTAGTTTATTTCATGGGTGTTTTAGAGGTTTTATCTCATTTCATCTTTACTACAACCTAAGAGAACAACCGTTATTATTTCCCTGCCTTTTATGAGAAAATTGAGGTACAGAGAGGTTAAGTAATTTGGTCACATGTTAGAAGGCAAAGCCATGATTCAAATCTAACCTGACCTCAGAACAAAATTTCATTTTCATTTATAAGCATACTGCCTAGTTAAATGTTTTGTTTCCTCTATTCCTACTCTGTCAAGAAATAGAAAATATTTTTTTCTCTATAAAGACCAAAGAGTTACTTTGTAACACAAAGCCATGTTAGTGAAGCTGGACAAAATAACATAGGAAATAAAAAGAAAACTGGAGTATAAATTTAAAATAGTTTAAGAGGCACAGACCCTTATTACTACAACAATGGTGATTCAAACCATTTTTCTTTTTTGTCAGTTTGGCCCACAAGCAAGTAATTTAAGCTCTTTATTATTTTATTTTTTATTTAAGCTTTTTAAACTCAAGTTTCCTCATCTCTACTCTCATAAGAATTGGAAAGATCAATGTCATAAAGTAGGTAAATAAGCCTAATACAGAGACTACTCAGTGATCAATAGAAGATGGTGATTGAATTATCGATGATAGGATTAGAACTTTCTCTCCAATCAATTGGATATAAATTATGAAAAATAATCACGTGTCATTTTGGGGGAAATTTGCTCTTGAAATCTCACCAACTATGCTGGAGGCATCTGTAGTCTTGCTGCAGGATGATTGGTCTGTGGAGTGGCAGGGTAGCAGCAGGTCTGGGAGCTCCTGAGCAATGCACGCTCTGTCCACACCTCTGACCCACCAAATCAGAACCTGCTACTGAGCCAGCCCCCTGCTGGGTCATAAGCACTTTGAGAAGTACTGTTTGTAGAACTAGATAATTAATTGATGGGTTGGATTTTAAAAAGCAGAGGAATTGAGTGAGAATGCTGGATTTCTAGTTCAAATAATTGGAAGACCAGAGAGCTAAAGAAAACATTTTTTCACCATGTGTTTCGTGGTTTTGTTTTGTTTTATTTTTTAAGCCTAGAGAAGCAGAAGGGCCAGGAAGAGGAGAGATCGTTCGGGAATGGGACATTCCATGAGTGGAACTGGGTCCCCTGAAGTCTGTAACTCAGAAGGAAATGGGGCGAAAAGCAAGGGTGCGTCTGATGTTGCAGAGGGAGCCCCCTCCTTCCAAGGTCTGGGAGAAGGGACAGAGATGCAATCCATTTTGTGGGTAGCGGGGCCGGGAGCTGAAGTTCATGAGCCAATGGCAGGATACCTAGTGAGACAGGTGGAGAGAGCCGGCTTGCGGAAGGTGGGGAAGGTTTAAGGGAGTTGGAATGCAGGAAGGGGAGGTGATTGCAGGGACATGGACGGCCTGACCACTAGGGAGGACCAGGACACTTGGCCACAGTGCTTCTCAGTCCCACGGACTGTAAGGTCTCAAAGAATGGTGAGCCTGAGGGAAGTATCTTTCTACAAAAGCTTGAAGATCCGGGGCAATGGTGATCAATGGAATGGGGGTTCCAAAGCGTGCGTTGCAACGGTAGGATGTGAGGTGCGTGAGTGGGTGCCGTAAAAAGGAACCTGATGGAAGAAATTAGTTATATATATATATCTCAAAATAGGGAAGTGAGCAAAGGAGGTAAGAGATGGCCAAGGGCAGAGTGCATCGGGCTCCTGACTTAGGATAGCAGCTATACAAGTTATCTGGCTGAATACCCAGAGGCTCTGGAGATCCTAACCGTCATGTGCATTTGGTACAATCTAGCTTTGAAACTAAAGAACGTGGAAGAATTAAAGAGAGGAGGCCTAATGGCTTTCTGCGATAAAACATCAGGTTCTAAGGGCGAGAAAGTGGACCCTGAAAAGTCACATGTGGTTCCATACTAGTTAGGAATCCACGTTCCAGTGATGGGGCAACTTGCTCAGTTGACTCCTGCCAGCCATCTGGTGTGTACAGCCAACACATAAGGGCAGTAGTACTTGTGGAGGGGCAGTAATACTGCCCCTCTCTTTTCACAATTCTCTTTGTTCCCTTTTTATAATGAAACAATATTATAAGGCTCGCGGCGTCAAAGCAGGAAGCTGATAGAATAGGAGAAATTGATCTGTGGCAAAATAATCCTTCTGAAAAGGAAAAGAGCTAGAGGGAAGGAAAAAATCAAAATCGATAACAAAAGCTAAAAACAAAGAATCAAAGCCTCTCTTCTTTCCATCAGCGCTTTCAGTGACGAGGTACAATATATCAAGCTCAGAAACTCCCCTCCCACCATGAAAATACACCATCTCCTCTAGCTTAAGTTTCTATCAATTAAATACAAAAAAATTCTTAAATATATAAAAATATTCTTATATATTTATAAATATTCTTATATATTTATAAATATTCTTATATATCTCTATATACTTATTTTTAAATTCTATTTTATATAAAATAAAATAAAATTCCAGCTGAGGAATGGAATTGACATAATATATATACATTACACATATATATTTTAATTTTCAAAAAGCATGCTTTCTTTCTGCCAATGACTTTCAGTCCCCTGTTTCTTCACCCCAGATAAAATCACTATTTACAAGTTTTTATGTAAAAATCTATAGATAGTATGGACATATGCCAAAATTTGTATAACTTCCCTTTTCCATACACTATTGCATTTGTCACACATTATTGAATTCACTATTTGAATTTTACGCACATTATTCTTCCCTTTGCGTGTTTCACCTTATCCTGAAAGCCGGTCCACATTGTTACATATGGGTCCTCTCATTCTTTTCCAACAGCTCTAGCTCCAAATTTTTTAATTTAATGGTGTTACCATTATTTATTTATCGATCCTCTATTGCTGTATTTTCACGTTGTTTCTTAGGCTTTTGCCTTCGTAAGCAATGTCTCATATATACTGTTGTACCTAAGTTTTCACACACATCTAATCTATAACCAAGTTTGTAAGAATGGAATTCTCTCTCTTTTTTTTTTTTTTTGCTCCAAGTACGTCTTTTTAAAATTGGTATCTAGTTGATTTACAATGTGTTAATTTCTGCCGTACAGCAAAGTGACTCAGTTTTACATATATATATACATTCTTTTTCATATTCTTTTCCATTATGGTTTATCCCAGGACATTGAATATAGCTCCCTGTGCTACATATTAGGACCTTGTTGTCCACCTGAGGAATGGAATTCTTTATCAAAACATCCCTCTTTAAAATTTGATAACTTTTGACAAATTGTACTTCATACAAGTTTATACTCCCTCACGATATGTGTGTGAGTGTAGTTTCCACATTCTCCTTAATACTACACTTTCTGGTCCTTACTAAACTAATTTATTTTAAATAAAAAATTTTTGTAGTTTTAATTTTAATTTTGAACATTCTCACGTTTAAATTTCATATGTCTTTGAACCTCTGGGAGTTAATCTGTTCCTGTCCAACCTTGTTCATATACTTTTTATTTGCTCCCACTCAGGCTGAAACTTCTAACAAGTCTTTCCAGAATGTTCGAAGACAAACCGAAGCAGGCGCGACATGGAGAGCAGTGTACACCTCTTACTGGATGGGACTATTGTGGGGAATCTGCTTCTGGGTGCCTCACATGACACCTCCAGTCCTACTCCAAGTCAATGCCATGCTTTGAGAGCCAACAAGTTTTCACGATGGGAAAGTCATCCTCTCACACTCTCGTCTCATACAGAGTGTGTATATACATATGCATACACATGTATGTAGGGCTTAAGTCCTCTTCCAGCTTAATTGCAAAAGCAAAGCGGCTTTTACCACATTTTTCTCCAAGCAGGGCTTCTAAGCACGCCTAAGTGAATCACCAGATACAATGTTGACTACGTCACTGATTATGAAAACCTGACCTGGAGTGAAAGCAGAGAGAATGCAAAAGAAAGGATTCATCTGAGGGACAATATTTATAAATAACTGGCAATGTCCAGGGATGATCGGGTAAAGCACAGGGGTAGAGGAAGGGGGGGGGGTCCCGCGTGGCCCCACTGTGGGAGCACTGAAGTACCACAGAGGCAGAGCTATGGCTTCTAGAAAGATGAAGATCACAGACCGTGAGGGAGGCAGAGGCAAATTTTTCACATAAAATCCCCTTGTTGCTTAATTATGTGCTCATTTTTATACACAGTTTCCTTAAGTTATGTATTGAAAACCTAAGAAAAATAAACACGTAGGAGGCAACTTAACCAGAACTATAGGGAAGTATTATTTTGCAACAAGTCATAGTAGCCGTGTTTCAACAGTGTTGAGAACCCTTATCTAATTGGATCAATTCATGAGGCCCAGTGATGGTGCTCTGACGATGTGAAAGCCAGATACCGTGTGGTTGCCTCAGCCAAGTAGTCTGCGCCAGCTGTTGAGACCTGGCGAGACAGAGAAGGCAGAGCTCACAGCTGTTGGGAGACCCCTGTGTTGCCAGCTTTCTGCGAGTTCTGACTGGCTGGGACCCTTTATTTCTGCGGAATTGTTCTGTGGCTGGGAAGAAACGCTGCCTCAGCGAGGCTCTGGGAAGCCCACGTTTTTGGGACAGTTGCCAGAGAGGGAATGGAAACCTAAGAAGAGCAATATGGAGCCTCTGACGTTTCGGATTTTGACACAGAGCATTTCTGAAGGCAGTATGCCATTAGCTAGAACATGCAGCAAATCACCTGGACTGAGCCATTGACCAGTAGAACCAATGAATAATGGATGGGGACGCACATAATGATGGGGCATGAGGGAGACATCTTTATGGTGTAATCTGGCTAATGAGTTAGCATTCATGAAATTTCAACGGGACAGCTATCTTGGGGTTTCGGGTGCTCACAGTTTGCCCAGCCCCTAATTCGTTGCTTTGATAGGAAATATCCCAGTGTCTAGTCTCCCATGTATACACTTTCAACTTATGAGACTCCCGAATGGCCATTAATCTCTGTAGCTGATGAGTCTACCTCTTTGTGTCCATGATTATGGACTGTGGGAACAAACATATTCTCCAGCGAACATGCAAGAGTGAATGAGTGTGTCAGGATCTATTTGAGAACGCATGCATCAGACAATCATCTATGGTTATTTATCTTAAAACGATCTGAGTTATAACTCTAAAGTGAGTCCATATAAAAATAATAACATTTTTTACAAGCTCAGCCATTCTGTTGCCCTTCCACAACGCTGTACACAATTTCTCAGTTCAGAAAGAGGAAGTGAACTTCTTATTGGTCTGACTGTTCAGCTCTCCAGCCATGGTTTCACGATTTAATTTTATTCAAAGGCATTTCACAAAAATATCTACCTACCCATTGCATCTGAAATGATGCCTGGAGCTATATATGATTAAATTAGAAATGAGATCAGGGTTAGAGCTGTAAAAAATGTGGGTAAGAGTCTATGCTGAACTCCCCTACCCTGAGGTCCCCAATCCCTTGATACATACAGTAGAATTCCTATTTTACTCTGAGTGTCATGCTCCATTAATCCTTGGACCTCGAAGTGTATCTGACAAGGGTGATGTTGCATATTATAGAATAAAATTTCTCAAACTCTGCCCATCTGTTAGTGATACAGTCAGTCTAAGTGTCCTATGTATAGAACATACATACATTTCCTGCACCACACAGTCTTTCAAATATTTGCTCTTGGCATTGGAAGGTGTCCTACTGTCATAACAGACAAGTCATTCATTAAGCTGTCAGCACCTTGCTACCCTGCTCCCATAGAGGGCCCATTTCTATATTTTCTATTTCTCATTGGATGAACTGTTCACTCTTCATGAGCTGAGCAGTTACTCTCATATGGGTGCAACTGAGTTGTTCATGTCAACATATGTAAACCAAAGCTCTGCTTCTTCGTTTCTACTGGTCCAACACTTGCCTGGTGGAGGGTACTAATGGGTTGGAAAACCAGCTTAGACTCATGAGAGTTACTTCGGTGTCAATAAGATGCAGTTCTTGGCTGAGACATCTAAGGAAGGGGCATTAAAAGCAAAGGAGTAGAACAAACAAGTAACAGCGAAAAAATGTGATTGATTATAAACATTGTATGAAAATCTGAAGGGGAATTAAGAAAGGCAGTTAGATACCCAGGCCTATATGTTATAACTATTTGGAACAGATTATGTGGGAGATTACAAAAATATATTTAACCTAAAATGAAAGCATCTACTATGACATATATACATGGGACATAAAAGATGATGAAGTGAATTCCTGAAAAATTAGAGCTAAGCTCTATTGATTTTTATCTTTGATTTTATTGTTTCTATTATAAGAGGGCTTGTGTTTATGACACGCTGACTATTCACTCAAGAATTAAGAAAACAATTCATTTGCTTTTCAAGATCTTAGAGTAGTTTTTGAAATGTCCAAGCCCTTCCCCTGCTCTTCTTCTTGACCTGTTGTCTAGTTCATGATTAATTGTATTCTAGAGAGCAGGAAATGGACAAAAGGAGGGGGAAACTTAAATTGGCTAATTTCACTCCTAATTAACAACTTTGATTCAAGCATTCCAGAAAGTAAATTAAAATCTTTAACTTCAATGAGCTCCATTGATAATCTGTACTTTCCAGTGAAATATGCACTCTGCATCATCAGCTATAATAGAACTTAAAAGATTGATGATAAAATGTGAGACAAACACTCGCACATCACCTTTCTTGGCTTGGCCTTGTTATTATGGGATAGAGATGTTAATACATTATGATACATAGGATTTATTATTCTGAATTTACTCTGGCATAGAGCTAGACAAGACCACCTCACTCATCAATTAAGTCATTGCATATTTTGTGATGGACACATTGCCCTACTCACTTGAAGTTTAATGCTCATGAGGGTTAAACGTTCTCTTCCCCAGGCCTACAGAGTAGGCATGGAGAGAAAAAGCTAATTTCCCCACCATGACAAAAATATCAGATGGAGTCACCCCATCCCCGAAGCACAAATGAAAATGGCGAGAGACTCAAATGAAATTGTTATACTAATTTACCTTACTAGTATTGCCTTTCCATAGAATAACACAGCTAGAATATTTTATGGTCCACATAAAAATTCCATTTTTTTCTCCACCATTTTCCAAGAGAAACTGTTTCATTTTTTTTGGACCAAGATAGGACAGAATCACTGTTCCATTGTCTTATTATGTACAGATGGTCCCCAAATTACAATGGTTTGACTTACAATTTTCTGACTTTACAAGAGTGAGAAAGCAATACGCATTCAGTAGAAACCACATTTCAAGTTTTGAATTTTGATCTTTTCCCAGCCCAGCGACCTGCAGTAAGATACTCTCGTGATGCTGGCTAGCAACAGTTACCTGCAGCAACTGGTCACTTATAGCCACGTGATCACGAGGGTGAACAACCTATACACTTACAGCCATTCTGTACCCAGACAACCACTCTGTTTTTCACTTTCAGTACAGTAATCAATGAATTCAAATTGCATGAGATATTCAACACTTCACTATAAAATAGGCTTTGTGCTAGATAATGGTGCTCAACTGTAGGCTACTGTGGGTGTTCTGAGCACCTTTAAGGTAGGTTAGGCTAAGCTATGATGTCTGGTAGGTTAGGTGTATCACATATGCATCTTCAAGTTATGGCATTCTCAATGTACAGTGGTGTTATCAGGATGTAACCACATCATAAGTTGAGGAAGATCTGTATTGTCTCTGTTTTATTTTGTAACTTTAAGAAGATTAACTTTACACAGCAGTTGATCACCATCGTGTATGTGTGTGTTGTGTGTGTGTGTGTGTGTGTGTGTGAGCGTGTGGGTAAAAATATTTTCTACCAGTCAGGTTAACTTGTATTCTGTATTTAAGTTGAAATGTACATCCCTTTGATCAAATATGTTAATTCTGTTATCTCTTGATTTATATGGTGGTCAGAAATTTTATATGTAGGCAGTATTTGGTTGAGCCAAGACCTTGGAATAACTTGCTCCACAGGAATGGTGTTCAACTCTTCTATCATGCAGCTGTGATGATTTTTAGAGCTTGGATGAAGAAAAGAGCAAGAGTAATAGAGGTATTATATCATTTGAGAAATATGAGTTCCAGTTGGTATTTAAATAACAATGGTTAAGAGAAAAGCACTGGTGAAAAATTACTTGTTTGGGGCAGACTGAAAAAAAAATCTAAGGAAAAGGAAAAGAGGAAGACCAGAAAATGCTAGCTGTAGACTTTATCAGTCTATGTCACCTCAAGTCATCCCTACAGAAACCAACAGAACGGTGAGTGGTTTATGTTGCTAGATCAGAGAGACCCAAAATCGACCTATGGCGGCAGATCCAGTCTCTTATCCAAGAGGAATTTGAAATAGCATTTTCTTCTGTTTGATCAAATTCTTAGCATATTATTATTATTTTTTAAAACTGCAGTACAATTTTACATCTGACAGAATTATACTCTTTAACATATGTATTATTTCTGATGTAAACTGCTAAGTCCCAGTTACTGCCTTCTACAATTTAACTCTCTCATTTCCAATAAATCATCTTTAAAAACTTACAATTTCATGATAAGTATGGAATTCAGAGATTATTTCCATCCATTTTTTTCCAATAAGAAATTCAGAATCAGAGACTCTTAATGACACATATGAAGTCAGTGCCTTCTTTAGGGAAAGAATGGTGTCTGTTTTATCCCTCATCAAACCTCTAGTACTTAGCTAATTACATAAAACCTGGTAGGTACACCATAACTATTTGATTAGATGAATTATTTAAAAAAAGGAAAAGCCAGAGTTTTAGGTATTTCTACAGATCAAAAATTATTTTAAAAAATTACTTTTTGTTCTAACATTGAATCTACATTAAACGTTAGTTCTTCCAGGAGATATAGCTTCTATCACCAGATTCCAAGCAGAAACCAATGCTAATAATATGATGGTTGACAATCTGTTGGTCAATCAATTGCTCTGGTCTCTCTGACTAAACCCTGTAATTATGGTGAGTATATGGTATAGATTTCCCAACAAATTCCAGTTTCGGAATCCTTCCTATTGTTCCCAGAAATATACCTATGGTTGCCAAACATTGTAAGTTGTAAATGCCTTTTCTTGTTAGTTCAGAAAATATGACAACTGTCTCAAAAAAAAGTTTGCACGCCAAAATATGATCTAAAAATACTTTCAAAGCTGTGCTTATCTCGTGGAAATTAGGATAATTCCAAGAAGATATGATAAATAACAGCAAGGAATAAGAATTAAAATAGTAATTTAGGGGCTTCCCTGGTGGTGCAGTGGCAGAGAATCTGCCTGCTAATGCAGGGTACACGGGTTCGAGCCCTGGTCTGGGAGGATCCCACATGCCGCGGAGCAACTAAGCCCGTGAGCCACAACTACTGAGCCTGCGCGTCTGGAGCCTGTGCTCCGCAACAAGAGAGGCCGCGACAGTGAGAGGCCCGCGCACCGCGATGAAGAGTGGCCCCCGCTTGCCACAACGAGAGAAAGCCCTCGCACAGAAACGAAGACCCAGCACAGCCAAAATAAAAAAAAAAAAAAAAAATTAAAAAAAAATAGTAATTTGGTCAAGGTAGTTAATGAGAGTAAAAGTTCATATAGGAGACAAACTTTAAATATAATTATTACAAGGGGGATAGATAAAGGCTATTCTATTTGAACAGAAAGTGTGAAGGTACACATAGATGAATTAGCAATTTTTCTGTATAAATGAGAAAGCAGATTAGCATGTTAACCTTATCTAATAGGGATCTGATTGAAGACACTCACACAAAATAATATAATGAGTACAGCACTGACACAGAAAATATTAGTGAAATGGGTAAATAAATTAATGGAGTTTTCAAAACCCCAGATCTGTTTCAATCATTTTCATTACCAGTAAACATTCGCAATTATATTCATTCAGAAATAAATCCGTTCAGTCCTGTTCAATTTAGTTTCAGAGACGGATTTCTATAAGCCTGCGTATGTCACAATAGGTATAACTTAAGGGGTTCTTTATAATGTTGAACCAAATTATAAAAAAGTTGGAATTTATTTTATAATCACTCTAATTTACTTGATGGTTATGTTGTTCCAGTTAATTATGGTGTTGTTTTTAGTCAACTTTATATGTAGTTGTTTTCTTTTATTTCTTTCTGGGCCGCACCATCTGGCTGGTGGGATCCTGTGGGATCCCCGACCAGGGATCGAACTCAGGCCCTCAACAGTGAAAGCACACAGTCCTAACCATTGGACCTCCAGGGAATTCCTGATTGATTTTTATATATACATCTAAATTACTCTCTGAATTTGGTTGGACTCATGACTCCACCAGCATTCGTTTGTCTTCCTGAAAATGGTCGAGTTTCTAAGAGTCAGATTTTCACAAATAATAAATCTATTTTCTCAGGCTTATCGGCTTGCAACTGGGGAAGCACCGGTAGCAGAACTGCTAAGCAGCCTCTGCTTAACAATCAGGAATCCACACGAGATCACTTATTTAAATGCATATGTTGGAATTATTTGGGGGTCTGATTTCTTTTAGGGTTAAGTGTCTTATGAACGTTTCGTACGAATTTTTTTTTTCTGTAAAGTTGCCTGGGTGGTTTGATAAGTATAGGGTCAATATAAACAGCATTCCGAAGAAACCTGACAAATAACATTTTGCAAAATCAAAATTTTGTAAAATATAACATCATAAGGAACAGCCAGTCACACACAAAAATGAGTCCCTGATCAGTGACAGATTTAGAGACTAAAAACTGCACAAGTTCAAAATACCTCTTTTGGAATTTTTATGTTTCAGCCAGGGAGATAGATCTATCTCTATACACCCACTCCCTTCCTCAAAAAAACAGAAAAAAGGAAAGAAAAAAATATAATCCAGAGACGTGCAAATATTTAATAATATTCCTTGTGCTACAAAAGTCTTATATCTACGATATTCAAAATTCTTAAACAAAAATAATACCCAACTATCACCATTGACATCCTGGAGTTTGTTTTCATTTGGGGGTCACAAGTCACTTACCCCAAAAAAGAAAACTCCATGAGAGGGTAACTTGTGTTCTGGAAACCTTAGAATTCTTAGTTTAAAATTCTATGTGCTTCTTATTCAATAACATACTGTATTTACTTAAGGAGAAGTTATTCCTGGATAATGTTCACATCCAAATTTTTAGGTTGAATGAAAACAAGAGCGAAATAAACTTGGCAATTAGGTGAACAAAGTTTCTGGTTTAAAAATGGCCTCTGTCTAGAAGGGCTGTACAAAGCTTCTCCCAAACCCCTGCTAAAATGAACTATGTAAAGACAGAAAAGATTTCATCGTCTGACCTCATAAACTAAGATTGACAGACAAGCTAAGGCCTGGGTCTGGAAGGAATTTTCAATAATTGGAAGTCAGACAGACTTGAGTGTATTGACCAGTTGGTGCCCTGTGTGTGTCATCTTATGAAACAGACCATGGGACAGAATGAGAGATGCTGGGAAGATACAAACCTGATTCACACCTCCCCTCCCCACCCCGGGCTCAGGCACAGAAGCAGGGTCTACACTGTCCAAGACTCTCTTTCAGTTGTGCTCTTCTCCGCTCCCTCCTCAGCCCCATTCATTCTGAATGTTCTTCTAGAAACTGAAACTCCAAGAACTATCTACATAAAAAGAGAGAGGGGAACAAGAGAAGCAGGGGCTGGCAGTGCAGTGCTAAATCCTTGGCAGTGCAGAACCACAAACAAAACACAGCTCAAGGTGGATTGTAATTTTTCATAAAGATATGCTAGGAGCGCTGTACATCCCTTAGTTCTTCAGCTGCAAATCTGAAGACGAGTTTTGCTCAGCAAACCAACGGTGAGCAAAAGGTCAATCGGTAACTCTGAACATTACATTTGGGTACGGTACCTTCTTGCTCGCTGGATGATTAATAAAAGTAACGATGATAATAATTATAAGAGCAGTTACTAAAAACCTACTATGTGACAAGTATTATTCTGGCACTTAGAAAATGTTAATCATTCAATCCTCAAAAAATCCTGTGAGGTGGGTGTGATTCTCCCCATTTCTCTGATGAGACAACAAAGGCAAAGAGAATTCCAGTTAAAGTAAATTTGCCCAGAGTTATACGGTAGTAAGAAGTGATGAAGCTACGGTTTCAACCTGGGCATGTCTTGCAGTGTTCCAGAGTGTTCTTTCCATCAAATAGAGTTAAAATCTTCATAGCAGGAACCACTGGATGGAGCCGCAGATGGGATTCATGTTATTTCCTAATATTCTTTGCATGAATACTTTCTTCAGTGGTGTAAGGTGTTAAGGAGATTTTAGGAACCACTCCTCTGCTCCTTTTTCATGAGCTCAAACTAAGTGTTCAGAAAATACGGTTCTGAAGAGCCATAGAATTCAAATCAAAATCCCCTGGAGAACTGTCTAACTCTCCACTTCGCTTTATCTTTAATTTTGAGTCTAATGTGGATTTCCTGAAAATGTTGCCAGTTTATAGTATTTTTTTCTTCTGTGCCTTTTGAAAAATGATATGTGTGACTTACCCGAATCTGAGTGAATATGACAGCAAATCCAAAGAGACTGAGATGCTGAATCCAAAGCTGCCTGAAGAGCTTCTTCATTTCTTTACCAAAGAGGGAAGGGGTGAAGGAAAAGACAAATGTCCCCTCGACAGTCTCCTTCCCTTTTTCTTTCCTTTTCTGTGACTTCTGTTCACTAACTTGCCACTGGCTCTTAGCATAGATTGCCTGCCCCTTTCCTGTTCCTACTCGTGGAAGTATGTGCTGCCAATGCTGGTCCCTGAAGCAACAGTCTGGATCCCGAAGGCATCTTAGAAGATGACGTGTGCACGAATCATACTGATTAAAAGCAAACAAAAAGCAACAGGAGGGCTTCCCTGGTGGCGCAGCGGTTGAGAGTCCGCCTGCCGATTCAGGGGACACGGGTTCGTGCCCCGGTCCGGGAAGATCCCACGGGCCGCGGAGCGGCTGGGCCCGTGAGCCATGGCCGCTGAGCCTGCGCGTCCGGAGCCTGTGCTCCGCAACGGGAGAGGCCACAACAGAGAGAGGCCCGCGTACCGCAACAAAAAAAAGCAACAGGAATACAACATCACAACAAAACAACTGTCCAGGAGACTGAACCATCGCTTCTATGTTGTCAGAGCCACCAATCCTAAATTTAAATAAACTAAGTGATCAGGGAAAAAAAGTGAAAGAAGATGAAGAGGAAAAAATAATATACAGACACTAAACTCTGAGTTTTCTGGGCAAAGTGTGAGAAGCAAACATTAATTGACAACTATGTGTGATACTGTCAGGAAGGGTCTGTATTTTTGACATACAGAGGAGATAGAAGTAAGAAAGTAATGAGTAGGAAGAATGAAGCCAAACTGGACATTGGAGTAAAGCTTTGTACTCCCCCTGCCTTGTGCTTGCAGTGTTCAGTACCTATTTATTTTTTGGCCAAGTCCTTTCCTCACCCTCTTCCTTTCTAATATGAGAGACTTCTGTAGAATCCTTTAGGGAAAATGGAGAGAACACAGATTAGGTGTAGAGACAAGCCCAGATTTACACCCTCACTCCCTAATGTTTCTAAATCCCATAGTTTAATAATAATATATATTTTAGGGAGTTGTTGAACGCAGATAATGCATGGAAAGGAAACGGCACATAAGAGGCATTGAGTAAATGTTTATTATTATTATTAGTGGTGATAGTAGTAGTTGCACTATTAGATAAGCTACCGTGAGAAGCTCTTACAGATACAGAATGTAACTCTCACAAATTTAGGCAAAGAGGGTCAGAATGAAAAGGTGGAGGGGATTCAAGAATGTGAAGTTAATTTGGACTAGATATCACTTTATTCCCTTTACTTTTTTTAAAGATCTGTCGGAGTTGATTAGTTAGCAAATTTGAGTAACTCAATGAATCAGGGTCAACTGTGTCACTGGTCCCCAAGCTTACAGCTAATAAAAAAGTCATAATAATTTTATACACTTGCAGAGGTGCTCTGAAGGAGAAGAGTGGTGCGATAGGTTGTTACAATCATGACTCCCGACAAATCTCGCCTTTTTGTGTTCAGCACCTTTGTAATGGGTAATGGTCGCTCCTTACGTCAAGAAGTGGAGTCTACTTTACCACCTGTTTCTCTTGCTTTTTCAGTTGCTTTGCCTGTTCTCACAGGAAGAAAGAAAGCTGTGTGAATTCTGAAGCCCAGGTCTTCACAGATTGTGTAGCTTTGGCCCTTGCTGTCTTGGAACCCGGAAACCACTACGGGGTGAATAAGTTCAGTCAAGTCCAGTGGAGCCTGAGAGGTCAACTGGAGGAAAACCAAGAAGCCCCAGCTTATAGCCAAAGTAGCAAAGCCTATGGGTGATGCCATCTCGGAAACTCCAGCCCTAATCTTGCCGTCAGATGACTGTAGCCACATGAGTGATCCCAGGAAAGACCAACAGAAGAACTTCTCATGTTGCCAAGGCAGAGAATCGTGAGAAACAATAAAGAATTTTAAGCCACTCAGTCTTGAGCTGGTGTGTTATACTGCAACAGATAACTGAAAGAGAAATTGGTTAGCTGGGAGTGAGTTGATGCCATTACAGAAAGCTCAACTATTTGGCATTATCTTTGGGCGCATGTGACTACAGTCATCTGCTGTCCTCTGACACCTGTGAGGCACCGGTTTGGGAGTACTGTGGATCCAGCTATAAACAAAACACAGCCTTTATAGTTAAGATATGACACACTCTCTCATCAAGGAGCTCTAACGAGAAGGCAGTATAAAATCGCTGCTATGGAAGAATCACAAACAAGTGCACGATGACATAAAAGAGAGGAAAGAGGGGTTGTGGGAAACTTCATGAAAGACCAGGCAATTGAGTGGGACTCAGAGAATAGTCAGCACGGCAACAGACGAAAGATGGGGTTGATGAGCACTCCAGCTGTCGGCATATCCTGAGCAAAGGCACAGAGGTGAAAAAGCACAGGGGAGGCTCTGGAGGTGTGAATGGCCCAGCGTGACAGGTGTATGACGTGCAGGAGAAGAGGCAGACTTGGAGGAGCAGGAACTGTCTTGGAGGTAGAGTGCCAGGCTCTGAGGTCAGGCTAGTAGATTGGACTTCCAGGCCCGAGAAGAACTGGGAGAGCGTGAGTCAACCTGATGTTATCAGTAACACTTGAGGAGCTAGCTCCCCAAAGGGCTCAGGATCCTGTATATGCACAATTATCAAATTTTCCTGACTTTTCTGGATTCAAGACACTTTCTCTTTTTTATATAAATTTATTTATTTAATTTATTATTTTTGGCTGCGTTGGGTCTTCGTTGCTGCGTGCGGGCTCTCTCTAGTTGCGGCGAGCGGGGGCTACTCTTCATTGCGGTGCGCGGGCTTCTCATTGCGGTGGCTTCTCTTGTTGCGGAGCACAGGTTCTAGGCGCGCGGGCTTCAGTAGTTGTGGCACACGGGCTCAGCAGTTGTGGCTCACAGGCTCTAGAGCGCAGGCTCAGCAGTTGTGGTGCATGGGCTTAGTTACTCCGCAGCATGTGGGATCTTCCCAGACCAGGGATCGAACCCGTGTCCCCTGCATTGGCAGGCGGATTCTAAACCACTGCGCCCCCAGGGAAGCCCCAAGACACTTTCTGATGTTATATGTACTTCCCTTATACTATTTTTTAAAACAAAGTATTCTGAAATACACATTTGTTTTTCTCTAAAACAACAGTAAACAATATAAACAATGCTATGGCTCAGAGAACTATAGGATATTTTTGTTTGTGTATATTTATTCTCTGTCCAAAAGTAAGGAGATATTTACATGAAGTGAAAAAAACTAGAGCGATGCTTTATGGTCTTAATTATATCAGCACCATTCTCTGATGTAATCGTCTGATTTTTCTTTAACGAAATTGCTTAAATCTACTTGCTACTCAGACTGAGCCACCATTATTTCTTAATCGAAGTCGACCAAATGTCATTTGATGTACTCCATTTAGTCTCTTTGGCCCTCACTTCTATTGTCAGATATTATCCTGTGTGTACATGCTTCTACTGATAACATTCATATTTAAAAATAAACTAGAACAGAACAGTTGATCGCATCACTTCAGTTGAGATATTAGCAAACTAAACATACATAAAGGGTTAGATTCACCAATACAAGGGGCGAACAGTCTCATCGAGGCTTCCTATTGTGATTTCACCAAATACTAGGCTGACCTTAGAAATCAACATGATTACAATAAAAGACGACACATATCCCCTGTGTAATCAGCGGTTTATTATCTAACACATGATTTAAAATTCTACATTCAGACACCACCATGAACAGGCCTCCCATTGTCCCTCACAACATTGTGTGCTAACATGCAATATTCCTTTAAAATCTCCAAAAGAAAAGAGGCAAACACCAGCTCCAGGCCAGACAAGAAGCCTGTGAAACTTCAGACAGTTTTCATCACAGCTGGCCAGGCCTGGGCAGTTTCAGACAAAGGACTTCCGCCTTTATCTGGCCCTTATTTTGATGTCTCATTCAGCTGAAGATAAAAGGAAAGATGTGCTTTGAAATTTAACCATTAGGGTGGCAAAGAAATCCTCATGCAAATGTCACCCATACATGAATTCGAGATGAAGTCCACATTTGTCATTGCGAACATAGAGCTTGTTAGTATTTTTTTCCTCCCAAAGCAGTCGGATACAAAACTGTGGATGAAATATGAGTGCTGGATTTAGTCCAGTTGGAATTCTTCAACTTACACATCTTATTTACAAAAAACTCAGACAGAGGAAAAAAAAATATATGGAAAGACTATGAGAAGGGATAAAATAAAAAATGGAGAATGGGATATTATGATACACTTTAGGTTTAGGTAACCCAGGAGGCTAGGGAGACTCCGTATCTGTCTTCGAAAATCTTATCAATTTGTATTATGAAAATGAGCTAGCTTCTTGGAAAGAGCGACGTACAGTTCTAAAGAAGCTTGCACGTTTACAGAAGGTGACTGGCTTGAGAGATATGGACAAGGTGAGGATTTGCTCTCTACATGTCGAGACAGAAAATTTTGCAAACTGCAAAATGTTAATTGGATTCATTTTCAAACTTAGAATAATTGAGCATGTATCTTCCGTGTATAGTTTCTCGTTCTCCTGATGCAGAAGTAATTTTCCAAAGTTGTGATTCCGGATAGTTTGTGTGGTTTTATGAGAATTTTATGTGTGTTCCTCTATTTTTGCCGTTAAAAACTCCAAAGAAAATGACTCCTCACCCCCCCCACCCAGTTCTCAACATACAAATCCATAGTTGAATGAAGTGGGTGATTGAGTCTGGAAAGGATCTGAAGAAGTTTGTTTTGGAACAGAAGATTGGACGTTAGGGAAACTCACGATGGTTGTGATAAAATAACTGGAGGACTCTCAAATAAAAGATGAACATTACTTGATCTAAGGCAGAGCTAGGAACAACATGATAATTGCAGTGAAGAAAAATATGTTGCTATAATTTAACGGAGCCCAAAATGAGTGGTATATCTTATAAGTTAGGGAGGCTGGCAGATTACCCTCCTGCATTTATGCCTTCTGAACAGATTTTGGGGATGTAAACTTTGGAGGAGAGTTTGGGAATACAAGGATATAATTTCTGCCTTAAGGATTAACAGTTTCTTGGAGGCAAAGTGAATAAAAAGTATCGTCAGTTATGGTGGGTACAGCAGAAAAGCTCATAAATGAGTCATTTAAGTCCACTCAAGATAAGTATATGTTGAGAAGGCGTCTTGGAATTCTTCCAGAGTGGAACACTTCAGTTGAATTTTGAAGGAAAAGCAGGAGATAGCCCAGGTTGAAAAAATATTCTATGATTATTTTAAAAGGAATTTAATTGTTAGTTCAAATATTATACCAAATGATATTTAAATCCAATCCATTTCTGAATTAAGTGATTTCAGATGTCAATTTAAATTCATGATTTAAAAGTTTTGACCTTATACCACATACAAAAATTAAGTCAAAATGAATCAAAGGCTTAAGTGTAGGACTGAAAAAACATTGGGGATGTATGAGATATATATGTGTGTATATATGTTCATTATATATATATATATATATATATGTATATATATATATATATATATATATATATAGTACAGCTGCTATAGAAAGCAGCAGTGGCGATTCCTCTAAAAATTAAAAATAGAATTAGCTTATGATTCAGCAATTCCACTTCTGGAATTTATATACGCAAAAGAACTGAAATTGAAAGCAGGGTCTTGACTAGATATTTGTACACCCATGTTTATTAATAGCATTATTCACAATGGCCAAAAGGTGGAAACAACTCAAGTTTCCATCAAGGAATAAATGTATGAAAAAAATGTGGTATCTATGTACAGTGGAAGACCATTCAGCTTTAAAGAGGAAGGGAGTTTTGACACGTTATACGGCGTCAATAAACCTGGAGGATATTATACTAAGCGAAATAAATAATAAGCCAGTCCAAAAAAGGGTGAATCCTGTATTTTTCCACTTATATGATGTACTTAGAATAGTCAAATTCATAAAGACAGAAGAGTGGTGGTTGTGAGGAGATGGGGTGAAGGGAACTGGGTACCCTTATTGTTCAATGGGTACCGAGTTTCAGTATGGCAAGACAACAAGAGTCCCGGGGACGGATGGTGGTGATGGTTACACAGCAATGTGAATTAACTTAGTGCCACTGAGCTGTATATCTTTAAATGGTTAATATGGTAAATGTTGTTATGTGCATTTTACTACAATTTTTAAAAACTTTAAAGAAACGTTTATAGTTAAAATATAATGTATTAAGGTGCTTTCCAACTTTTGAGAAGTTTTTTTTTTTTCCTCTTTTTTTCGAATTAGTGAAAAAAATGTATTGGGAAGTAAGTAAGGGGTAATCGTTCTGCAGGATAATCTACGGCTAAAATCTACGTTGAAAGGCTTTATGTGACTGTTTTTTTCCACTTAGTTTGCCTCCCAGCTGCATTTTTGTACACGAGAAATTCGTAGTAGTTAACTACAGATTTGTCCTCACAGGACCTTTACTGTTACACCCTTAAATCCTCGTAGTATTTCAATGTGGTTTGGGGAAGAGAAAGGGATCATCTTAACATACATGCTCTGCCTGAGGCTTCGGCATCTAAGAAGATGATCTAGTCCAGTTACGATACTTAATAACACAAATCATTCTTATTATCATAACATTTAGTTTATTGAGTCCTGCCCAAGTGTCAGTAACTGTGCTAAGTGCTTTCCATGCACTACCATATTTAATTGTAAGTTGTTTTTCCCTGTGTACCCTAAGAAGAGTATCTTAAAAATATTACACAGCTTCAATACCCTTCTGTTTGAAAAAAAAAATTGTTTAATACATGTATTTCCTTCCGATGAGGAAAACAGAAACTCTAAACTTCTCATTAGTCTGAAAGACCACTCCAGGTCTACATCATGGCTTATAATAAGGTTGAGATTCCTTTTAAGGAAATGAATTGTATCTGGATTCAGATGCTTTAGGAATTGATGGGAAAATCTGAGTGTGGCTGACAAAGGCAATGAAAAACAAAACAAAACACTAGGCATATTTAAGTTTTTATGTAATGGGAGCCTTATTATGGGAAACTTAGCATATGTAAAACCTCAAGCCTGAGACAACAGAAAAATGAGTTAAAAGCATGACGTCTATTTTGAGATTGTTCATGTAAGGAATAAACCTTCAGTTACCCTTTGGGGAACTAAAATTTTTTATTGCCTATTGAATACTCACACATTAAACAATGTCCAAATAAAATATTGAATGGAATAACAAAGGAGAACTTGTTAGTGGCTAGCTGGTTATAATCAGATGAAATTACACTGTTTATTTTCAAGTAATCTAAGACAGAGGGGACAATGGACAAATTATACCAAGCTTGAAATATCCTGGGCCAACAGTACCTGTATCCTGGTGGCAAGAGGGTTTTAACTATATAACAGCACAGCTTGACTGTCTGAGCATCGAGCGTTATTCTTCCGAAGTCTCCCTAAAGCACTCGACACCAGTGATCAGTTTGCCTCTGACACAAAAAACATCTGTGACCTGAAAATTATACAACTTTATTTTACAGGCATAACTGAATTGAAATCAAAAGCCCTCTCCCTGATTTTTTAAAAAATCAGAAATATCCACCACTCAGAAGATGAGAATGGGTATTTCTTCACTCAGTGTGGCAGGAACGGCTCCTGACCCCAGTTTATAGCGCAGAGTCATTACTGAGCACAACTGCAGAGGCAACAACTACATCTGTCAATTCCCTTTGCATCTAAGTAGAGTCAACCAACTCTTTCTCACCAAGGAAATGCGAGCGAAAGTGGTGTGAGTCACCTTGGGGCTGAAGTTTTTAAGAAGTGGGGGTGCATTCTTTTTTTTTCTTTCCCTATTTCGTAGCTGAATGTCGGTGTCCCGAAATAACTTTGTAAACTACGTTTTGAAAATGGTAGGGCTTCTCTCCATCTGGGTCCACGAATGGCTGGGACCAAAGGCACCTCCCAAACCTAAGCCCGCCCCTCTTCACTGCTGACTGGACTTTCCACTAGCAGGTATTAATCTTCTCATGTGTTATGATCCTTAGCAACTAGCATTGGTCTAAATCGTATTCTCACCCCTACATCAAATCCAAAGTCTAGATCCTATTGCTCTGATGTGTATGAAACCTGCCCATTTTTTCCATGTGCACTAATGAGACTGTAGTATAAACCACCATGATTTCCAAACAAGTAGAGATTAAGGATATCTTGTGAATATCGTTGCTTTCTACTTTTTTATTCTCTCTGGTCCATTCTAAACACTGTTTCCACGGTAAACATTCAAAATGAGAATCTCATGCCCCTGTTCAAAGTCTTCCAAGGCCTCTTGTACTAAAATTATATATTTTTAAAAAATTTACCTCAGCCTAAAAATCTTTGAATCACTGGGCCCCAGCCTGCCTCTCTCCACCCAACTCCCCCGACCCGTCCACTCCTCCAGCAGCAAGCTCTGTCTGTATTCCCACCACTTTCTTGCTGGAATGGGCCAAGCCTACTCATTCGCTGCAAATTATCACTGCTGTGGCATTTCTTTGATCGCTGGGCTCCGAGATCTTCTCATGGCTGGTTCATTTTTACCCTCCTTAGAAAAGCCTTCTCTTACTATTCTATCCTCAGTTAGTCTCCCTCATTTGTCCTCTAGTATATTCTTTTATTTGTGCCACTTATAGTTCTTTCCACACTCTGTAGTTATCTTACCTGTTGCCAAGCTGATGCTTGGTGTTCCCAGGTAAACTATAAATTCAACGTGTTTGTGGGTACCTGCCTAGGAGTTGACACTGAGCCTGTTCACACACAGATAACCAACGCATATTTCTTTTTTAAAGAATTGCTGAATGGCTATTCATTTTATTTTGTGTGATTTCTCCGCTATGGATAAGAAATTGATTCTAGTTACTGATACGCAGATAAAAACTATGAGATTTTACTGAATCTCTTTTGAGTCTTTAGAATTCTGTGTCTAATTAGGATTGTTTGAAACCATAAAGATGACCCTGTCTAAACATGTTTAAATCTTTTATAATTCCTTTTTTTTTTTTTGAGAGTGCATTCGTGGTCTCATGAAGCATAGCGAGCCAGTCTGTTTTGTGATAAATACCCGACAATTGCAGAATTAACCCCAGCAGCACTTCATTTCATCACCGTTTGGTTCGGCCCTCAGCAGACTCTTGATACTACCAAGGAATCATCAGCAGACTCTTATACATTTCTAAGAAGTTTTGTCTAATGACAACAAAGTTATGACTAAGTTAAATGTATATATAGGTACCTACATATATATGCATATGTAAGTATTCTAAGCTTCACTGTAGCTTTAATGGAGACACTATGGAAAACTAGAACCTGTATGTTAAAAAGAAATGAATGAGTATTCTTATCATAAGAATCATGGCATGGTCCCTTGTCTCCATCCTGCTATACATACCAGTCTGTTCTAAAAACCCATGGGTTCTACTAACGAAGCCTCTTCAGATCATCACTTTGAGAAATACGACCCTCATTTACTCATTCTTGAAAAATCTCAGTGGCCTGAATCCAAAAAGCTATGTAAACACTCTTTTTGAAAAGGATACCAAAAGGCTCTTTCGGAGGTAAGGAATCAACAGTGACCTCAGGAAAATGTCAAGGTCTTTATTTTTTTTTTTTTTTTAATATCAGGGAGTCTTCCTTAATTGTGAAGTTTGCCTTAGTGATCACTTCTTGTCTGGTTCTGCCTCAAAAGCAGGATCCAGACCCTACCCACTGAAGTTGGTAATAACTTAATTAAAACCAAGTTCTAGGAACTGTGAGGTCTGGTGTGCAGGGGAGAGGGCTGTCTACCATTTTGCTATGGATTCTGATAATCTACGCCAGACATATATACATATGTGTGTGTGTGTGTGTGTGTGTGTGTGTGTGTGTGTGTGTGTATATATATATATATATATATATATATATATATATGGTTCTGGGATAACCCTCACTATAAAAATTCTAGTCTACAAAACCAGCAGAAAGCTTGTCAAAATAAATCTTAACTTCTGACCGTGGTAGAAGACCTACTACGAGGTATTAACAGAGTCAGAACTGTCAATCACGGCCTGGTCTCAATGTTTGTGTTATGAATTCCAACTCTGGTGGCATGAACTTGGGAGAAAAACCATTGTAGGCTGCGTGAGTCCAAAAAATACAAACCCAGAGTGAAATGTATTTGGGGCTGAAATGACGTTACCGATGTCTCAGATGGGTTTTCTTTCTTGCCCTCCCCGCCCACCTTCCCTTTTGAAAGGTGATGCTTTTATTAGATTATTTCCACTGCCAAAAGACACAGCTACTGTCTGGCTGAATTTGCTGGTTTTCTCTTGAATTAAAATAAATAAATAAAAGAAAAAAATTCTAAATCTTTTAAACAAAACAAGTGGGAATGTTTTCTTTCTCCCCCCAGCCCCCTGCCAAGTCTGGGTCCCGTAACAGATGATACATACTTGTGTTTGCACGTATAATGTGCATATAATGACAGGAGGGGCTTCTTAAAATCAACAAGTATTGTCTATGGGTATATAGATGAATGGGAAATAGCACTTTGCTACAATACGAGAGTCAGCTGCTAGTCTTGACTGACAGCTGCTAAATGCTCACCTCTGCAGTAGACAGGCTCCTAGCCCATCTGTATCATTCCGCTTCATCATTCACTGTCCGGATCCTTGAAAACGCAGTTGTTTCTCGGTACTCAGTGAGAATTTAGGTAACATCGCTCATTTTGCTTACTTTAAAGGTAAAGGAAGCGAAGACTTGAGCCATTAAATCACCATTTCATCCATATTCCAAGCCCTACAGCTAATTAACGGCCTTGCTAGGAATCTCCGTATTTGCATATTAAACACACGGTGTCAAAGACACTGTCAGCACTTTCCTGACCTAGCCACGGGGTCACTTGAGGTCATCCCAGCCTTTCCTTTTAAATAAAACTGAGAGGAAAGACATTTTACACTCAGGGGCAAACCTCTCCTAACTAAGTCTGCAGATTCCTAGGGAGGGCAGAGGAGTGGAGGGTGGGTGGTCCTCATGTTTTTCCCATTGTCTTGGCCTTGTCTTTGCTAATTTCCTGGGATTTCTTGAAATGTCCCTTTTACACTAATATCTTCTCTCTGCTTTGCACGGATTCCTACATTTGTCCTTGACTTTCCACCACCGAAAATGAACTTTGCATTGAATTTCAGTTTATGTTGCATTGTAACTTTCTTATTATTTGTGTGAAAAATGGTTAGTATTTTGGGCCTACCATGTGCCAGGTACACTCACAGGCACTTGCCGTAAGTTTATCTAATCTTTAAAATGTCTCTGTGATTAGGTGACTGCTCGGATGGCAGAGCTGAAAAATAAACCTGGGTTTCATCAGTTCCAAAGACAGTTCTCTCTCCACTAAGCTACGTTGCTTCTTATATTTTAAAGGGCTCTTGTTTGTGAAGCAGAAATTATGTCATTAACCCACCCGGTAAAGCACAACCTTCCAGCTGTGGGACTCATTGGCATTAATCTTCCTCTCTCTTATGACCAAGGAGAATGGTCCGCCCAGGTTCAAGGTGCCCTCTGTGTCCTGGAATAGATTCTTTTCTATGAGGAAAGTGAATTATCCTCCAAAAAGATGAATGAATGCAGATTGTAGCTTTATTCTCATAGACTTTAAGATCTTTGGTTACCTACATAACGCCAAGTGTCCCCCCAAAACTTCTTTTTAGCACTTAGTTACCTTACAAATAAGACTGAGATAAAGTTTCATGGATTCAAATAGTTATGTTGACCTTGGAGTTGCTTAGAATGGGGAGAGGATTTGTACTTTATTCAGCTTCTCACCCCATCTCAGCTCTTCCATTCCTGGGTAATATAGTCATGCTATTTGCCATGTGGAACCAGCACGAACAGTAGGTTCTATAATGATGAGAGGCACGCAGGGTGGGATAGATTTGATCTGAGACAGACCACAGAGAAAAATCCAAAGCAACCATCATTTGCCAACCCTCAATCCCTTGAGGAATTGTCGGCTGACTAATACTGTCCTGCTGTGGTCTGGGAGAGAATGGGGCTATCATTCCCAATAATCCACATCACAGACCAAAACTCTTGAAGGAGATTTTCTCTTTCCCTCTCTTCTTTTTTCCTTCCTTCCTTCTTTCCTTTCTCCCTCCATCCTGTCTCTCCATCTCTCCCCCTCCTTCTTTCTTCCTCTGTCTCTGTCTTTTTCTCTCTCTCTCTCACACACACACACAGTCTCAGACTTATTACAGTCTTCAGTATACTCCAGTTGGCTCTAGGCGCTTATGAATTACATGTTTATTTTGTCTTCTTGACTGATATTTCCTTATGTCTGAGTATTGTGCCTCTAGGAAGGAAAACTTATACATACATATATATATGTTTTTTTTTTTTTTCTTAAGGAGAGGTTTTCTAAAATTCTTGCCAAAAGTAAAGTGGCTTAAAAGGAAAGTACATAGGGCTCTTCCTTTGAAAAGCGAGTAATTTCAAATAACATTATAACAATTTCTATTTTCAAGCATGTTTTTTGAGGAAGCTATGAGACCTAAATCGAATAAGATCAGAGAAGACAAATTGAAATAATGGTGCCCAGTGAGTGTGTAGTTGAGTGAATGCTTTGGTACCACTGGACTTACAGACATCATTATTCTACCAGGCTTTCATCATCAATTTTCCATACCTGCAGCAAGTTGGAATATGAATGGCTGTCTCCTTGCTGACTCATCTCCTGTGCCCCTCCCCTTCTTTCAGCCATGCAGGGTTATGGACAGGTGCTAAATGCACAGCCCTCTGACTTCCATGTCTGCCTGCCGTCGTATACCTGGGTCACCTGGCTTGGATGCCTGTCCCTGCCTTCACCCCTCCTCCAGACCAGGTAAAGGCACTTCAGCTCTGAAATCTGACCTCATTTCCTCCCCACAAGAAGAGTTCATCCATCCTCTCTCAAACACATCCTGATTCTAGTCTGTCTATCAATGTGGTATAATTCTTTGCTTATAAATCTGTCTGCTTTCCTCTACTGGTTCACTCACAGAGTCAATGGTCACTTTCTATAGATAATTGTAGAAATTTTTTCTCCTCCACTAAATGAAAAACTGCTTTAAATTATGTATAAAATTGGATAAAATTTTTATTGTAACAACTTGTATGGGAACACAAAAGACCCCAAATAGCTAAAGCAATCTTGAGAAAGAAAATCGGAGCTGAAGAAATCAGGCTCCCTGACTTCAGACTATACTACAAAGCTACAGTAATCAAGACAGTGTGGTACTGGCACAAAAACAGAAATATAGCTCAATGGAACAGGATAGAAAGTCCAGAGATAAATCCACACACCTATGGTCACCTTATCTTTGATAAAGGAGACAAGAATATACAATGGGGAAAAGACAGCCTCTTCAATAAGTGGTGCTGGGAACACTGGACAGCTACATGTAAAAGAATGAAATTAGAACACTCCCTAACATCATACACAAAAATAAATTCAAAATGGATTAAAGACCTAAATTTAAGGCCAGACACTATAAAACTCTTCTAGGAAAACATAGGCAGGACACTCTTTGACATAAATCACAGCAAGATCTTTTTTGACCCACCTCCTAGAGTAATGAAAATAAAAATAAACAAATGGGACCTAATAAAACGTAAAAGCTTTTGCACAGCAAAGGAAACCATAAACAAAATGAAACGACAACCCTCAGAATAGGAGAAAATATTTGTAAACGAAGGCAACCGACAAGGGATTAATCTCCAAAATATAAAAACAGTTCATGCAGCTCAATATCAAAAAAACAAACAACCCAATCCAAAAATGGGCAGAAGACCTAAACAGACATTTCTCCAAAGAAGACATACAGATGGCCAACAAACACATGAAAAGATGCTCAGCATCATTAATTATTAGAGAAATGGAAATCAAAACTACAATGAGGTATCACCTAACATGGGTCAGAATGGCCATCATCAAAAAATCTACAAACAGTAAATGCTGGAGAGGGTGTGGAGAAAAGGGAACCCTCTAACACTGTTGGTGGGAATGTAAATTGGTACAGCCACTATGGAGAGCAGTATGAAGTTTCCTCAAGAAACTAAAAATAGAATTACCATATGACCCAGCAATCCCACTCCTGGGCATATACCCGGAGAAAACCATAATTCCAAGTGCACCCCAATGTTCATTGCAGCACTATTCACAATAGCCAGGACATGGAAGCAACCTAAATGTCCATCAACAGAGGAATGGATAAAGAAGATATGGTACATATACACAATGAAATATTACTCAGCTATAAAAAGGAATGAAATAGCGCCATTTGCAGAGACATGGATAGACCTAGAGACTGTCATACAGAGTGAAGAAAGTCAGAAAGAGAAAAACAAATATCGTACAATATCGCTTACACGTGGAATCTAGAATAATAGTACAGATGAAATTATTTGCAAAGCAGAAATAGAGACACAGATTTAGAGAACAAATTTATGGATACCAAGGGGGGAAGGGGGTGGGATGAACTGGGAGACTGGGATTGACATATATACACTACTACGCATAAAATAGAGAACTAATGAGAATCCACTGTAGAGCACAGGGAACTCTATCCCGTGCTCTGTAGTGACCTGAATGGGAAGGAAATCTAGAAAAGACAGGATATATGTATATGAATCACCAAGTCGCTTTGCTGTACAGCAGAAACTAACGCAAGATTGCAAAGCAACTAGACTCAAATAGAAATACAAATTTTTGTTGTATAAGATTCTGCTTCTTACACCGCAGAGCACAGTAGTTGGCAAAGCCTGAGCGCTGGATGAATGAAAGAAACATTAGGATACTTGCTCTAAGGTATTTGCCTTGGGGCAAACAATAATTAAGTCTTTAAGGACTTAATATGTGGTATACACTGTTTCAAGCATTTTAATGTGTGATCTCATTTGATCCACAGAACTAGGAAAAAATGTGCTATTATTATCCCCAATTTATAAACATGCAGAGAGAAGATAAGTTGCTCCAAGTCACAGAGTTGTGCACGGTGGCACCAGAATTTGGGAAGTCTAACCACCACTCAGCAGCCTGGATCAACAGACTATTAAATATGGGTAAAGACGCTGCAAGAAGTTCTACCTAAGTGGCAATCAACACCTGCACTGGGGAAGAACACCAGGAAAGGTGAGAGGAATCATACGTTAAATTACATCTTATATGTCCATGGTCCAAAGGTCAGGGGACTGCTCCTTCTTATGCTACCACTTTAGACCCTAAATGGTATTTGTTTTATTCACATTTATTCACCTTGCAAAAAATGTGTGTGCCCATCGCGTCGTGCTCATAGTAATGTTGCTTTTTTGAACTAAAATGTAAGTGTGTGGGCTTCCCTGGTGGCGCAGTGGTTGAGAGTCCGCCTGCCGATGCAGGGGACACGGGTTCGTGCCCCGGTCTGGGAGGATCCCACATGCCGCGGAGCGGCTGGGCCCGTGAGCCATGGCCGCTGAGCCTGCGCGTCCGGAGCCTGTCCTCCGCAACGGGAGAGGCCACAACAGTGAGAGGCCCGCGTAACGCATAAAAAAAAAAAAAAAAAAAAAAAAAAATGTAAGTGTGGTGAAAACTTACTAGTTTTTCACTCATTTGGAATTCAATATTATGCAAATGGATTGGACTGGGTTTCGGGTCATCTTAAAACTAGATATGTTTATGGGATAAGAAGTTTAGATAATTAAAAAAGAAAACTCAAGCATTCTTAAAACCAACTTTACCCATGTGTAGCTGATATGCTCTATTTTATTTAAAATGATTTTTTTTTGTTTGTTTGTTTTTGTTTTTGTTTGCGGGCCTCTCACTGTTGTGGCCTCTCCCGTTGTGGAGCACAGGCTCCGGACGCGCAGGCTCAGCGGCCATGGCTCATGGGCCCAGCCGCTCTGCGGCATGTGGGATATTCCCGGACCGGGGCACGAACCCGCGTCCCCTGCATCGGCAGGCGGACTCTCAACCACTGCGCCACCAGGGAAGCCTAAAATGATGTTTTAAGCGTGTCAGGTGATGCTCCTGCTTGGGGGTAAATGGCCAGATGTTTGTACCTGTTATTGCATGTTCCTAAAAGTAATAAAACATCCATTTGAAAATGGTTTATGATTGAGATTTCCAGTTACTTCTCCCTCTTTAATTTCCCCCATGCTTGAGTAGGTTTTTTACCTAATTTCTTTTCAGAGTTCCATCTGATCTGTAGTTCAGTTCTTTTTCTAAAATCATTGAATCCAAGGGAAACTAGTTTCAGAAGTTTTAGAAGCAGGCTATTTAGGGAGCACCAACTGATGAGTAATCATAAATATCAGTGAAATTTTGTTGGAGTCTGTCTTCTGTGAACACTTGGAAAATGTCAGTTTTTCTTCTGCATTTTTGTTACATTAGACATTGTGGCTTGAACTTGATTCCAGGCAATAGGGCTATTAAATAGTGTGGGAAATAGAGCTTTTGAAAGGAGAGGTGTCAGAAATTTGGGTCCTGAAAAATTGTAATGGATTACATAGACCATGAATTTGAAATGTAAATTCATCTTGACCCGCACCTGCATCTTCTCTTTGATGACATAACTATATGTCTTCTGCAATTTGCTTTTGGCTTTTTGATAGAGCAATCACAACTACAAAAAAAAAAAAAAAAAAAAAAAAAAGACAATGCCCTTATTAGCACATCAATGCTTTTAAAATATGAATCTTTTCGGGGTTTCCCTGGTGGCACAGTGGTTAAGAATCTGCCGGCCAGGGCTTCCCTGGTGGCGCAGTGGTTGAGAGTCCGCCTGCCGATGCAGGGGACGCGGGTTCGTGCCCCGGTCCGGGAAGATCCCACATGCCGCGGAGCGGCTGGGCCCGTGAGCCATGGCCGCTGAGCCTGCGCGTCCGGAGCCTGTGCTCCGCAACGGGAGAGGCCACGACAGTGAGAGGCCCGCGTACCGCAAAAAAAAAAAAAAAAAAAAAAAGAATCTGCCGGCCAATGCAGGGGACACGGGTTCGAGCCCTGGTCCGGGAAGATCCCACATGTCGCGGAGCATCTAAGCCCGTGTGCCACAACTACTGAGCCTGTGCTCTAGAGCCTGCGAGCCACAACTACTGAGCCCATGTGTCACAACTACTGAAGCCTGCATGCCTAGAGCCCATGCTCCACCACAAGAGAAGCCACCGCAATGAGAAGCCTGCACACCACAACAAAGAGTAGCCCCCGTTCGCCGCAACTAAAGAAAGCCCGCGTGCAGCAACGAGACCCAATGCAGCCAAAAATAAATAGATTAATTAATTTAAAAAATTAAAAAAAAATAAATATGAATGTTTTCTGAAGCTCTTCTGGGTAGATCCATGTCTATCTATCTTTTTTAAGAGAAAGTTTATCTTTCAGCAAGGTAACAAATTCTGAGGACTTGGCTATGTATATTTTGCTTTATCAACAACCTTCACCTTTTTTTTTTTTAACATCTTTATTGGGGTATAATTGCTCCACAATGGTGTGTTAGTTTCTGCTTTACAACAAAATGAATCAGCTATACATATACATATGCTCCCATGTGTCTTCCCTCTTGCGTCTCCCTCCCTCCCACTCTCCCCATCCCACCCCTCCAGGCTGTCCCAAAGCCCCGAGCTAAAATCCCTGTGCCTTGCGGCTGCTTCCCCCTAGCTATCTACCTTACTATGTTTGTTAGTGTGTATATGTCCATGACTCTCTCTCGCCCTGTCAAAACTCACCCTTCCCCCTCCCCATATCACCTTTTTTTACAATGGAGAATACAGTTCATTGAAATGGACTTCCCCATTTCCTTTAGGCATGTTGACCGACACAGATTTCTGCTTCAAGCTGTAGCAATGTCATTTAACAGTACAATCCCCACGGTCAGCCTTGAGTGCAGAACATTTAGTGAATAAGTCAAAGAATCTAGTATAGACTGATGGGTGGAGCTTCATAGTTCCCAGAGCAGTCAGGAAAAAAACCAACCTACGTCAGACTCTAATATTTATTGGGGACATGACACCTATGCGGTCAGTTTTGTTTGTTTACTGTTGAAATACAGTTTTTCTAAAATTCGAAGTTACTAAATTTCTTTTACGTGGCTAGTCACAAAGGTGAAAGGGAAAATAGAGCCTGGAATGAAAAGGCAGCAGGAACATGGAGAAAATAAATTAAAAGTGCAAAAGTATATAAACAACAGTTTTAGAATTTATTTTTATTTAGGTAACTTGGTTTATAACATTATGTAAGTTTCCCGTGTACCACATTATACTTCTACTTCTGTATTGCCCTACAGTGTTCTCACCACCAGAAGTTTAGCTCCTATCTGTCACCAAAGAGTTGATCACTTTTACCCATTTCGACCTCCCACCACCCCTTCCCCTCTGGTAACTACTACCCTGTTCTCTGTATCTAGGGGTTTGTTTTTATATACACGGCATTTCATTAGTCCTCCTGTCTCTACGTTCTCGTAGGAAGTAGAGAATTCCTTACTCTCTGAGTTTCAAGAGGGTGCTTAGATGGTGCAAATAAGATCCACATAGCTGGGTCAAACAGACACACAAACCAACAAAAACCCAACAACTCTGTTCAGATATCAACTGTCAGGGAGTTTTGGACTCTATCAACCTGGTGTGAGAGGGAATCTCTCACAGTTTCTCAAATCTATGTAAATTCAATAGAAACGCTTTTTCACACTGTATACATGTGGAATGCCAAGCTCAAATAACTCAGTCAGTGGAAGGATCGATGATGCATGGATTAGCTCCTGGAGAGGGTTTTAAGGTGACAACATGCTGTCATTTGGTAAGCAGATAGGATAGGGGGTCCCCGGAGAAACAGAACCAGGCATGGCTTTCTTGACATGAGAACCCATCTTGGCCTAAGCCATTTTTGTGACCTAAGCCTGGCCACAGTGCTTGCCTTTGAACGGGTCTCAGTAATCCATGATTTCAAGGGAACAAAGGAAAGTAGGAACAGAGAAAAGGCAGTCAGTACAGCAGTGCAGTGATGCAGCAGGGTCCTAGTTCCTCCTCAAGGGAGATACGTAATAATAGACCTTTGAGTTCTGCAGGAACCAAGGCCCAATGTTGACCCGCCTGACTTCAATCAATTAGAGCTTGGACTCTGTGGACCTCTGCCTCAATTCTATGCTGAGTCTCCTCTGCTCAAGCCCTTCATGAATATGCACGCACCCTTAGCTTAAAACTCCCCCGATCTTGCAGTTGGGAAGACACTGCTTTGGGAAGGATCCCCCAGTGCTCTCCTTAATTGCTGCAAGTAATAATAATAAATCCTAGTCATAATAAACCCTTTGTTCGCCTGATCTTCGGCTTGCTTGTGTCTGTTGGCTTGACACCCACCAAGAGGCGAACCCGGTTTTCAGGTAACAATTAATCCTGTGATAACGGCTTTCAGAAGCTAATGTGACTTAGACTATCTTTTAGTAGAAGGGTAATACCTAGAGGCAGGAGATATAACCCTTGAGATTTATTCTGTATTGGTCTAATAACATGGTGTGATTAGACCAAAACTCCCTCTTTCAGATAGAAGAATACACTCTGAGAGAGAAACAGAGAGAGAGAGAGAGAGAGAGAGAGAGAGCACAGCCACTGAGTCCCTATGAGTAATGAGGAAACAGTGATATTTTGCCTGGAGAAGCAAAGAGCAACAAAGCCCTGAGAGTGTAAACCAGTATGGACATGCTCTTATGTAAACCAGTATGGACATGCTCTTATGTAAACCAGTATGGACATGATCTTATGTAAACCAGTATGGACATGCTCTTATGTAAAAGGAACTTGAGGTTTATTATTTACTAATGACTAAACCGAAAGAAGCAGAAAAGTTATTGGCTGAGGATATTTTAATCCAGCAGAAAAATTTTTAATAGGTAGAACGGGGTCTTCTAGTGGTAAAAACAACAAGACCATTACTATTCAATTCTAATTGCTAGCCAATTAATATTCCAATTGCTAGACTATTCAAGCATTAATTACAATACAAATTGGTGTGTATGTTACCAGGAGGGTTCAAGCACTGGGTAGGAAATTGGGCTAAATAATAACGATAGGCATTATTTAATAAGAACATATTTTGTGTTACATCTTGTGGTGATAATACCTACTGTCATTGGTACCCCTCAGAAGAATTTCACAGAGTTTGTGGTATTCATCCCATCCCATAGATGAAAAAAGAAAAGGTCAAGAATGCTATGTGGCTTCCAGATTCCTGGGGAAAATACTGGCAGATGACAAAACCAGTGTTCCATCCAAATATTTATGCCTACTAAGTTTCTGTTTTACCCTGATACTCTGACGCTAATAAAATCTGGCCTATGGGCAGTATCCTTTTCACCAACTAAGCTGTTTTTTCCCCCTTATGCAATGCCTTAAAACCTGTCCATATTCTCTTAGATACGCTAAAGACCATCCTTAATTCAACTTCAGAATGATCGTGGAGGCAGCCTCTGCTCACCACCTATCACCCTTCTTAGTCTGCTCTCAGCCTGGCCTTCTCGACCATCCACTTTGGTGGTTTGGCTTATCTGCTTCTAACCAATCATTTTGTTTTCAACTCAGGAACTGTTTTCTCTGTCCTTGTTAGTTATGCTTCATTTGCTATATGTTGACAGCCATATCTGTTAATACGGCTTTAAAAATTTTTTCTCCTTGACTTTGGGACCATCTTTTGTGAAATGCTCCCTCTGGGAAGGGTCTTGCTTCCTGGACCAGCTCCTCTCTTGACTCACATCTTGAAGAACTGGAGACTGCAGAGAATACTACTTTTTTCTCTGTGTTTCTATTGTTAAGAATTCAACCAGGCAACAAACTACCGAGTCTCCTGTACAGTGTTTCTATTTCTCTCATTATTCCCTGTCATCTCAATAAAAGTATAACTTCTTTAGAGAAAGGGTTAAATCTGTAAACATATTTATTATTCAAAAATTGGGCTTACAATGGAACTTAAAAATGTTATTTTTTATCTCTTTTAATTAATTAACTTATTTATTTATTTATTTTTGGCTGTGTTGGGTCTTTGTTGCTGTGTGCGGGCTTTCTCTAGTTGTGGCGAGAGGGGGCTACTCTTCGCTGTGGCGCGCGGGCTTCTCATTGCAGTGGCTTCTCTTGTTGTGGATCACGGGCTCTAGGCGTGTGGGCTTCAGTAGTTGTGGCTCGTGGGCTCTAGAGCGCAGGCTCAGTAGTTGTGGCGCATGGGCTTAGTTGCTCCGCGGCATGTGGGATCTTCCTGGACTAGGGCTCGAACCTGTGTCCCACTGCATTGGCAGGCGGATTCTTAACCACTGTGCCACCAGGGAAGTCCCCAAAATGTTATTTTTTGACTTTTATTTATTTAATTGGGGCTTATATTTCATGCAAATAACCTCATAGGTATATTTTGTTGCTCTAAATTTATGGAAATACCATCAGCTGACTGTTTTTCTCCTAATAAAATCCAATATAGATTTATATTTACATGACTGACTATATGGAAGGAATTGACTGATTCCAGATTTTCTTCTAGCAAAGAACAGATTTATCTCTAAGTGGGAGAATCTTCTTTATTTGTCTTTTATTACCCCAAATCAGCAAACACACAGTAAAACTGAAAAAAGAACAAAACAAAAACCACCAAATAGTTAAGGCTGGGAAAAATAAAAACAACAGACACAATTTATTGAGAATTTATTTTGTGCTAGATTCTAACCACCCATGGCACGTATCTCTAAGGACTGGCTTTCTAGCACATCTATACAAACCTTTAGTCAGCACACGTTAGTTCAAGATGTTTAACACGATAAAAAATCTTCCCAACTTTTAGGAACGCTTCGGCTTACAGCCTTGCATCATGTTTTCCCTACAGTTAAAACAATATGTACCCAAACTGTAACCCTGTTTTTCAGGGAATCTTGCTTTTTCTCTGGTCTATTTCGATACTTGCAAAAGCTCAAACAGTACAGGTGCACACACACATAGATACATAATGAATAGTAAAACTAAACACATTTTCTTGATATTTCCTGGCTTCTGTATTTTGCTCATAACCTAGGATTAGTAGAAGCCATGGCAACCCTTCTCATATTTGGCTTCGTTTTGGGTACAAGGCACATTTACTGACATTTAAGGAGAATATGCCTCAGTCACTGGGCTGCATGCAGCCCGCAGCTCATGCAGGCTCAACATGAACGTGGAAAGGACCACTGTAGTAAAAGAGCCACCGCAATCTACCCTTGACTTCAGATGGCCTACGTGCTCTCCAGTAGAAATATTGCTGAGGGTTTGCCAAACACGCAAAGGCCGTGGATTTCACCGTTTTGCAAGCAAAGGAAACAGCATTTGAACCTCCTTTGAAAACTTTTTTTTTCACATTAAGAGGCGCCACACGAACAGAACGTGCCATAAATAATGTGTGCTAACATTTTCCAAAAAACTGGACATCAATTAATGCTAATTTATGAGGGAACTTCTTTGGAAGAGCACAGTCCAGACTCATAACTACTGAAAAGACTCATTAATATAAATGTTAAGGGAGTTTTCTTAAAGGGAGGAGGGACTAAAGTAAATGTGTATCATTACACTGAAAGCTCATAATTTACTGAAAATTCAGTGGAAAGCAAACTTTCCACTGTGTGTTTCCAAAGGTAATGTTTTAGCACATTAATCAAGAAAATAAAATAAGAATGAGGATGTGATATTAAGAAACACATGCAATGAAAATCCAGCTTAAGGATACCTAACATTTATCGAATAGGTGCTACATGCCGGACATTATACATACGCTACCTTGTTTATTTTTTCCAAAGATTACTGTGGGCCAGAACATGTTATTTTTCCATTTTACAATGAGAAGACTAAAAAAACAGCAGCTTGTGTTACGTGCTAAAAGTCACCAAACTGACAACTGGTGAAACTCAGATGCAGAACCCCATCTTAAACTACATGCACTACTTCATAATACTGCCTTTGACGATTGTCAGATAAATGTGTGGACAAATTTAAGTAGACTTGTGTAATGCTTTATCCTACAGGACCTTTAAAAATAAAATCAAATTTATTTTTCCATAATAAACTACATGTTCCTACACACGCATTAATTTGTTGTGTACTAACTTGACCAGTTTTAAGTTTGAGGCAATGACTTATTTCTACTTTTAGATCTTAACCATGTGACAAAATAATTAGCAGTCCCTACCTTTTTCTGAATTTCTCTCTCTAACATTTTGAGTGGCCCAGGTAATATTCATGAGTTGGCTAGAAATGGCATTTCTACTCTTGAGGTAGTTGATTATCTTAGGTCATGTCTTTGCTGAAATGAAAGTGGAAAAAGTCATCTTTATTTGGTTTCTTTAGGAAGTGTGTGTGTGTGTGTGTGTGTGTGTGTGTGCGTGCGCGCCTGTAGGTATACTTTGGTAGAGGAAAGATAGGGGATGGGGAGAATGAGGGAAAGCCGGAAGAATATTTTACCCAGATTCTTGAGATTGGTTATCTATTGCTTAATATAATAAATGTTTTCTGTTAGATCTCCAGGAGATCTCTTCGCCTTTAATTCACATTTCCTCTCCAACTTGCCACAGATTCTGTAATTGGGAAAAGATTCCTGGTGGAATAACAAAGCTCATCATCTCAGTAGCCGGGAAAATTGTATGGATCCTTCTAGAACAGTCGTTCTCAAACTTGATCATGCCTCAGAATCACCAGGAGGGCTTGTTAAAGCACGGACTAGTGGGTTCTCCGATTTCCTTTCAGTAGGTCTGGAGGAGGACCTGTGAGTTTGCATTTCTGACAAGTTTCTAAGAGATGCTCCCGGTGATGCTCTAGGGACCCCACTGGAGGACCACCGCAGCAGAGGGGACAGTAGTAATGAAATGTATGTAGGCCCATGATGTACGCTGGTAATGACAGTTCATGTTCAAGAAATAAACAATGTTGTCTGTTGTACCATCAATGAATAAAACATATATTAAGCAGTTCCTAAATGATCTATAAAGAATTGCTACATCCAGGTCTCAAACTAAAAGATTAATATTGAATAATGATTTTAAAACAATTGTTGAATAACTTCAGACTTTCTAAGCCTTTCTGTAGCTACCAGCCACCTAATCAGGCACTCAGTGTAAATTTGAGTTAAAAAATGAGAAAAGAATTAACCCTTAGGGCTACTCATTCCTGAATTTTCCATAGGAATTGAGAAGCTTCCAATTTGTTTAAATTGAAACAGGGAATCTCATTAAAAACCTACCGCAGTCAGCATACAAAATTAAAGGAGGTATATTTGAATGATTAACTATTTACAGCTTATCAGTGAGAAAATATTGATGTGACTCTAGGATAAGCAAAGAACGTTCACCAAGGAGGTGGATGGAAAAAACAGAGATGAAATGGAGCAAAAGATGTCATTTCAAATTGTGAAAGAGGAAATCTTGTCTAGGTTTTCTCAGTAACTCACTTTTAGAAAAACCTTTCTTCATGAGTTTCTTTAGTGATAGACTGTTTTTGGCAAAATTAAGTCTAAAATACCTCCAAAGTTTACCTAACAGTGGTTTCTAAAAAGAAACACCATATCCTCCGAGTTCCTGATTCTAAGGGAAACATTTGTGTATCAGTCATGTAAAGTCCTCTATACCTAAAGAAGAGAGTATGAGTTTAACATGCAAAATTCAGTGCATGTTTCACTGTGTGAAATGTTTCAATTATTTCTATAACATTTAACACGTTCTAGATATTGTGCATTAAGCACACAGCCAAGAAACGCTCCAAGCCTATGCTGTTCTTCATTTGGTTATATTGTAAGTGTACGGAACACATGTTAGGGATACATTTCATATTCTGCATGTGTAAAATATCAAATTTATATCAGCAGAAAGCACAAAGGCAGCCCAGGAGCTGCCCCCAGAGCAAGGCCATTTTGCAATCACACTTTTAACACCACATTATCATTTTAAAGAACAAATCGCCTGATTGAAATGAAGAAAATGATTTTCACAACTTATGGCAATTTTCTTTATGTATTTATTACACAGCATTCAAAACATATACTCAACAAGAGTTTGTCTCAAGCTTCTACTTTGTGTAATATGCACCACGCTGAAAGTACATATTACAAACAAAATGAATTCAACTCGGTTATCTTACTCCATTTTATAGCAGAGAGATATTTTTGTGAGATTCTTGAAGTTTATTCCAAGATATCTACATGCTATGATTCTTCATATTATTCTATGCTAAAAAGCTATCAGGGAAGAAAATTATTCTTCTCATGAGCTAACTAAATGTTTTTGCAAACATGATTCTTCAGTCCCAGATGAAATGTTGATAAAATATTTTCTGAGAAATCTATTTATGCTACAGAATTTACCTTGCATACCTAAATATGAAGCCTTTCCTCCCACGTCTTATTATATAAGTATAGGTGATATTATACCAACAATTATATTTTATTAGAGTTATAGATGACACGGATTTGGGTTACACCAGCACAATTTGTCTTATGTTGAATTCTTCTCTAATAACAATTACTTTTAAGTAAGAGGAACTGGGTTCTACTATTATATGGTCACGTTTATAAATCCTTCATTATGTATTCACTTCCTTGACCTGACAAATATGGTCAGTTTAGAGTTCATTTCAGATGAGTTGATTTCAAAATAGTACCTAAAATATCAATCTAAACTCATACTACCCCGGTCCGTGTACAACTATCTGTAGGCATGAATCTCACCTTGGGGTTAAGCCACAAAAAAGGAACTGTTTGATGAATGTATCTCTGTGGTTCCTGACAGAGCAAGTAAGCTCCGTGACTTCTGTCCCTCAGTTTTCTCACATATGGCAAATAGGGATGGCAGTAATACCTACCTCATCGTTTTGTGTGAGGATGTAATGAATTACTATCCGTACTGTGCTGAAAATAACATATAGCCCATGGCAACCCCTACCTAGGTGATCGCTGGTATCATCACTCACTGATGTTTCCTCTGTCCCTGCCTAAAAGGAATATGTAGCTAATAAATGAAAAGTGAATTAATAAATAAAATAACAAAGCCTCTCCTTTAAGTCCATCATAGCCTTTCGTTTGGACCTCTCTAATAAGATATACTGTATTCTGTATCATATTAAAATATTTATCCTCACCTTATGTTTCCCCTACGTTACTTGAGGGCAGGGAGTATGTCTTATTATATTTGTATCCCTGCAGTGACAAGGACTGCGCCTGAAACACAGGATGTATCTATTCCTAGCATATGCGGAATGAATGAATATCTAGAACAGAGCCCAAAGAAATGTGAGATACCGCGCCTATCAATCACTGATTTTTTAATATTAACTTGTTGCATATTTCTAGAGTAACTAGTCTGTGGATGACATTTTGCTGAATGTAGTACAAAAATGTATCACAGTCCCTCACTTCAAGAAAACTGTAAATTAATAGGGAAGGCAAAATAACCCAAAATACTTATACGTGGGTACCATCTGACTCACAAAAGAGTGTTATGTGAAAGGCTAGGAGATTCCAGGGGAAGAAGACATCACTCCCAGCACCATGCAGAGCCAGGAAGGCATCATGAAATTGTGCAGTTGGTTCCCTGCTGTGCCACCTTTCAGCAGACAACAATGCATGACAACATTTTCCCCACTGGATTGGTCAAATTGATACGTATTTTGATTTACCATGAATCAAACTTGTGGCCATTTCTACCCAGACCCACTAAATGACCTGCGAATTCAATCAAACTGGTGGAGTGAATTAAACAAAATTCACGGGCTTTTTGGGGATTCTTGTAGGTATGGCTTGGTTACTAATATCTGTTTGTTGGCTTTTGGACTACGGATTAGGAAGTCAAGAAATCAGTGAAACTGTTTAACCTCATCAGCACATTAGCGTTTAATAAAGTGTTCCCAACTATCAGTAAGCAAGGCTCTGTGTTCCACGGCAAACACTGACCACAGGGAAAGCATATCTGATGAACAGCCGGGAGCAAGTATCACCGAATACTACATCTCCCACGAACAACGGCTTGATCATTTTAAGTGTCCTGATCTGTTCAAAGAAGCTAATCAGGTAGGCTTGCGTAGACTCAGCGTTGGCTACCAGAACCTACTTCGGGGTGTGTGTGTGTGTTTCCATTATACCTCTCCACTTCTTTTTACTTGGTAGAAATGGCTTGACCCAACTGTGAATGTAACCTGGCAAGACGTGTTATAGTTCACAAATTTCTAATCAGAGTGGAGGATCCAGAGCCTCCTGCCAGCTCGGGCCTGAGGCATCCTGCAATTAACATTGTCAAGTGTTCCCTGCCTGTAAACAGTTACCTCACATTACCTCAGAGCGCGGGGCCGTGTTTGCACAGGACAGCCAGCCGCCGCAGTATGGCTTAGCTAAAACTCTGACTGCTGGAAGTCATTTTCTACCACGTGCACGTTTCAGTAAATCTGCAAAATAACTTAACCAAAGAGACCCAGGGTGATTTTTCTTCTTTCATTTTTCTCCCCACCCCCGCCCAACCAAGCTGTAGAACTAAGTCCCCTTTATCACAAAAGTCTCCACTATATAATCCAATTGACTTTCAGAGCTTGCTTTCACATATTTCTGTCTCTTCCTATGTCACTAAATCGTATCAGCTGCTCTGGATTTGGGCTTGATGGTGATTGCTGAGGTGGGAGAGACAGTGGCTGCGTTTCTTGGCTACTTTTTCACTAAATGTAGGGATCAGGCAGTGCAGTTTTTGGCATTAGTGGACTTTACTAGATATATGTTATTTCATTAGTTTTTTTTTTTTTAATTTGGTCTTTAGTCAGTTTTCCTAAGAGAAAAATCTTCAGATCTAGACTTTATTGTACTTTTTGTTTCATACTACTTATACATAAAAATATGATATCATGTATACCATTATACCCATATATATGTATAACCACACGTAACATATTTATATATAAATTAAATATATACATAACTGTAATGTCCATTATATATAGTAAAAATGTATATAATACATTATTCTAATAATGAAATTACTGAGTAGGTATGTTAAAATGGAAACAGTATTGTTTAAACTAAATAGTATGTGTGTTACTGTTTCATGATGACTGTAAATCTTCTAAAGTCAGTAAGTATCTTACCTATATGTATGTGTGTTTGTGTGTGTGTGTGTGTGTGTGTGTCTGTGCTACTTTTAATAGAGCCGACACATGAGATAATATGGCCTACCGGAGTCTTACATGGATTCAGAAGGAAGAATTACAATTAAGTCTTTAAGAAGAGCTTTGATTTAACTTTCCCCAAATGACCCTTCTTTCAAACAGCTTTCTTTGGTTGTATACAGTATAAACTGGATGTACTAGGAGAAATCTTCAGGAACCTAGATTTTAATCCTAACCATATGGCTAATTAGCTGTGTGACTGGCTAAGTCATTGAGTCTTTCTGGGTCTATCTTTCAGTCAAATGGAGAATACCATAGTTGTCTTACTTCTTCACAATTTTTTTTTGGCCAAATAAATAAAGTAATGTATGTGCTATATTTTGAAAATGCCAGTAGTATTAAACTGAAAGAGATACTGCTAACATTACTGTAATTATAATGTAGTGACTGTTACCGCTTTCCTTTCTCTGTGCCTCTTCTTGGTTTCCCTTTACTCTTTTCCACATCTTTATTAATATATCTCTAACTATTCATATTCTTGCTCTAAGCTAGAGGTTGGTAAATTTTTCTGTGATAAGCTAGATAGTAAATATTCGGGCTTTGAGAGCCATAGTCTCTGTCGCAAGCGCTCAACTCTGCCATCACAGCGTGACAGCAGCCAGAGATAATAGTAAAAAACGGGTGTGGCTGTGTTCCTATAAAACTGTACTTGTGGACACTGAAATTTTAGTATCGTGTACATTTCACGTGTAATGAAATATTCTTCTTTCAATGTCTTTTCAACCATTTAAAAACACAGAGGAGACCATTCTTAGCTTTGGGTCTTGCAGAAACAGATGATAGGAGGCAGATTCCTCCTGAGCCAGTTCACTGGCTCCTGATCTAAGGAGACACCTAACTTCGTCCCCATTCCCTAGGTGAGAAGGTTGGTTTTTGGCGTAGAGGAAGCGTACTAGTAGCTGGAGCTATATTAGGAGAGAGGGCATCTCAATTTCAAATTTCACCCCTAGTTTGAATTCCAGGGAGAAAAACTAAATCAATGTCTTGAAAACATAACCAATAATGTATATTTCTTTCGAATCCTCACCTTCAGACAGTAAGAGCGCGAATTGCTATTTTCCACTCCTTTACATTCAGCTCGGTGTAACAGCCAACTCTTGTACTACTGATGCTATAATGTTTTAGAGTGAAAAGTTAAGCGAGAAGCCACTTAAATCGTCTCTCTCGTTTCATACATAAGGAAGCTGCTGTTCCACTGAAGTAGGTTAACTGGCTCAAAATTAGTGCAGAGCCAAACTAGAGCTCGTAAGACCGAAGAAGGGTCTCTTTTCACTATACATTTATGGTTTTACTATAATTGTCAGGGTTTACTATAATTGTTCCTGAAAGTTCATCCAAAACAAAAACAGAACCGAAGAAACAGACCCTTGGACGCTTCAATACTTCTAGGTTAAGATGATGACCCCGTTGTTATTTCTCCCTCCTTTTAGAAATACATGGCAATGAGAGAGATGCGGATAAATGCCAGTGGTGTGCTGAGTAGCCCCTGCTTTCAGGTAAAGTTTTAGGGCAAAGCCGTTGTTGGCTAGCGGCTGGATTTGACTGCTCTTTGTGTTTACATCACATGTACTGTCCATCTTTAGGTGATTATCCTCAGAAAATTTGCTCCAGTAGACATGGCAACATGGGAGTTTCTTTTCTGATTTGCCCAGGGGGATCCATCCACAATAGACTTTCCAGTCAACCCTGGGGCCAGGTCCCTCCAAAGAGTTCACAGCTTCGCCATCACCTGGGCCCACATTTAAAATCCCGCCGTCTTTCTTTCTCATGCAAACAGACACCAGAATGGAAAGGTGGTGCATATATTATCCACATCTGTCTGCTACAAATCCTGCTCAGTTTCATGCTTTTAGGACAAATTCCAGGCAGAGGGCCACTGGGAGAGGCTCCATTTCTCAGTACCCCACGCCCAACTCTGTCAGTTAGGCGGCAGCATAATTTCTTTCATAAGGTCTGTCCTAGCCAAAGAAAACATACCCATGCCCTGTGGCAGGGGATCTCTGAAGGGAAAGGACTGTGTTCTGAATTACACTCCAAGGGGAGCTGACCCTAGATCAGATGCCTTAAGACCTGGAAAGCAGTGAGACAGGAATATATCAAAGATGGACTTTATCATTTGGTATGGTTAGAAAATCAATTTTCTATATATGTAACCGTGGCATGGATAAAATCCACCTCTCTCATACTCCAGCTCTCTTTTCCCCATGGTATAAATTAGAAGGACTGCATTCGTATTTGGGTATCAACACTAGAGAAACAAGCATCTCAGAGTTGGAGCCAATCACTGAAAAGGATGGAAAAACAAGCCTCCTTTAGAAAAGAAATGGAAAGATGTCATTTATATGCACAGATTAAATTAGCAAAAAATATAGGCTCATGCAAGGTCCCTGCTGTGCTTCCTTATGCATCTAATGGAAAAACTGTTCCTGATCCAGGGTTTTATTATTATTGTTATTATTTGAAATGCCACCTTAGGAAAAAAAACTTTCCATTTGATACCCACCTTACTAGGAGAGGCTCAGTACAAAAATAAATAGTTGAAAATGTGCTGTGACTGAAATAGCGTTAGCCAAATTAATGCTAAATTCCCATCTGGACTTCAGCACGCTACCACCCAGAAATATTTTCTGGATCTCATTTCTATCTAGTTTTTTTCCTTCTTTTTTCTTTATTTCTTCTTTTCTTAAGATTCTCTCCCTTGGGCTGTCTTCTGCTGTAAAAGGGTTGGAGGATTGTTATAAGGCCAATTGCTTCTGCCGTAGCATCACTAGGCAGACCTCTCATCTCTAGGAGGCAGATATATTATCATGTGATCCCACCTGAAGGGCACCCCCCTAAAGGTGGTCTTTCCCCCCAGGTGGCTGCTATACATTTTAGCAGATTCATCCTTGGCTGGGACATAAGGAAGCAGTGCTTCGGACGTCAGGGGACATTTCTCTTTGCATCTTCTCATCATGCTTTACACACTGTCTTGATTCTAATTTTAATGAATAAACACATAGGGAACCAAATACTGCCTCAAATGGAAAGTCTGGACAAAACAGGTAGTGAAACTGTAGAATATTTTCGTATTTTAAAATATTCTTATTTTTGACAGTTCCCAAAAGCCTTGGTACATTGAACAATTCACGTCAATCCCAAGCTTCTTTGGAATGAATTAAATTCTTACTATTTCCGGGGGTGGGGATAAAAACAGAGGAGAAATCCCAAAGTCTAGGCCCTCTTCCAAGTTTAATTACTAACTCACTCTATGACCTTGTACAAGTCATACAACTATCTGGGTCTCTAGTTCTTTATTAAAAAAAAAAAAAGAACACAAGTAATAATAGCTGTCCTGCCAATTTCTTAGTTATATTGAAGCCGATTCTTGAATAGTTGCAAATAACCTTTGGAAGCATTAAAAATGCTCTATGATCACAGCACTTCTTTTTGCCAGGAAGCTCAGCACAGATTATTTTATAGCTTAAAAAAATTGTCATTTGAAAATTCAAACTAAAATTCACTGGGCCTCTCTTCTGTGCTAGGCACCATGCTAGGCACGTGATAAATATCGTCTTGAACCCTCACAAAATCCTTGGAAGTTATGTAGCTTTATTCTAAGTTTATCAAAGGAATAGGCAAATCTCAGAGAGCGGAACTAACTTGTCTATGACTGCATTCCTGAGAAATGGTGAAGTGGTGTGAGATCCCAAGACTGGCAGATCCCAACACTAGGTGCTAAGCACCCACTACACAGTGTATGAACATATTGTTGGAACAAAAACTTCTTGTTTCAGTTCATGTTAGGGTAGTTTAAGAGTTTCATGCAAAGCTCGTAAGATGGACGAGGCTGTATTTATTAGACTTGAAGTAATGCGTAGTATTACTGGTACGCGTAGTATCTGGAATTGGGGTCTCAGGACCTGACCACTGTGGTCCTTAGCTACGTAGTCTAGAATGAGTGCTTATGGGGTGTGTGTGTGTGTGTGTGTGTGTGTGTGTTGTTGGTAGATAAAGAAAGTAAAGTGCTAAAAGTATATTCATCTTCTCTACTTACAAGTTTTTTAATTTATTGGTGATAGCTACAGCGACTGTCTTTCTTCTTACTAAATGTTAGGTTTTACACTAGGTGCTGGGGAGCAAACCAAACTTGGCCTCACTTCTCACAGAGTTGAGAGTCCAGGTGACGGACAGGTGATAGGAGTGTTTTTGGTTATTCAGAAGACAGATTGTAGCATAGACTAGGATAATAATGAGGGATTTGGGAAGAAGTGGATACCTGTAAGAGCTATCTAGAAGGCAAAACCCAATAAGTATTGCTTATGGATTCAATATAGTGGAGAGGGCACAAGGGAAGGGAGAGGGGTGTCCAAGACGACTGCCAAATTTTAAGGCTTGTAACTCAGAAGGAGGCCTCCAGAGTATGGTGGCAATTCCTCCATCATCGGAGAGTAGTGGGGATCATGGTAATGAAATGGGGAGGTTTATGCAAAATCAGTGACATGTATGGGAATTCCATATAGGCATTCAATTAAGTGCTAGATCACTTCTCCCATAGACCGTTTATCATCAACCAACCGACCAACCAACCAACCAAGCTTCCTATTTACCCCAGAATAAAAGTCACACTTGCATGTGCTTATTGGAAACTGTTCCCCCCTTCTCACCCTGCCCTCCATGCTGCATTAGCAGGAGCAGAAATAGCTGAGTTGAGCTTCATTCTCTGGCCCTTCCCATCGGGTTAAGGTTCAGTCAAAGGTGCTAGTGAGCAGAGAAATGGTCAGGAAGCAAGGAGAAGAAAAGGAGAAGAAATCACATACTCTGGGTCTCACTGCTTACTTCGGATTTACATCTTGCTTGTATTCATAAGGATTTAAAATAAAATTTTTAAAAAGAAGCTTGACAAAAATAAATAAAAATTTATAAAAGAAGGTTGCTATTATGGTGCAGAGTATAACGGATTCTTACCAAAGCTATCAACTTCTCTCCTAGCCTGTCCCTTGCAATATCAGTTTTTACTAATATTACCTTGCTTGTGTTTATTATTAGACACAGATCTTAGTGACTGATGGCTGGAACCGTGGCAGATTTGTGGAAGAGGATATCATTTTAAGGATGTAAGATTTCATCAGAAAATATACTATAAAGCTCTTGACTTCCAGAAGTAAGACAGGACAACGGAGGAGAAATTCCGAGCTCCAGCAATCAACAATGAAGTGCTACAACTGAGTCGAATACGTGGACTAAATGAATGGTAACCAAAGGGGTGAGTTAAATCAGCTAGCTCTGAAAACCTGTTAACTTCTAACGAGACTTCCTCTCAATGAAAAATAATAGAACATCAAACTAAAATAGATTTTATCAATTTGAATTCCAGTGATGAAAACATTAGTCATAGGTTAAGATATAAGTATCTGGAATCAATGAATGATACTAAAGGAAGATTCAAAATGAACCAACTTGAATTTAAGGTTCACAGAAATTGTCTACCAGTCATATTCTTTTCCACCCTTCACTATCTTATTTTTTATTCTTATTTATTTAATTTATTATTATTGACATATCTTTAGTTACTAGCTTTAGTTTCTATCTTTATTCTTTCATTAGTTCTCTTACGTGCAAAAGCAAAAGTTAATAATTCAAAATTAAATCTGAATTATTTCTCCTTTGAACCAGTATTTACCTTTTGACGCACATTAGTGAGGCTTTGCTGTTTAGGGGAGGACTCTACCTGTTTTACGTTTCCAGGGTGGTTCAAGAATAATTTAGATGACTGATCGAGTTGAGAAAGAAATATGATTTTTCTTTACAGAATTTCAGTTAAATAAGAAAGCACCTTTTCAGGTAGGATGTGAACGTGGTGCTTTCAGGTACTCATGCTGCAAGAGGCTGAATGTCACAGTGAAGAGGCCGTTTCTCACTCAGCCTGGTGGGTCGACCAGAGCCACAGGGTGGGGATGTGAGTCTGCAGATAAGCTCCTCTGGCCTGAACACCCAGGAAGACATTCAATGGTCTGGTCTACTAGATCCTGAGACCACAAAGCTAGGGAGTTAGGCAAAAGGCCCTTTAGCAAGTTTAAATTGACGGAGGAGCTGTGTCTGTGTGTGCTACCTCTTCACACATCCCTCAGGTTACAAGCTGACGCAAAACTGACATTTACGTTCCTCTGAAGAGGTCTTATTATCACTAGCTTGGTATCAGGCAACTGACAGAGAAGCGACATTCACGTTCTGAATTACCTAGCAGCTACTTTTCAACACTTAACCTTTTGCATTTCCTTCGGCCTCAATGAAATGAGCAAAAACGGAATCATTCAACTAGCTGGCTTCGGTAACAATACATCTGTTGCTCAGGAAATAGAAGTAAAAGATATGAAACAATTAAAAGGTCAACGTTACCCTCTTCCTTAGTAATGATGACGAAGCACTGAGCACTACTGCAAAACCTGGGTCAAGCAGGCGAAGGTGTCTATTATTCACACTGACTGGCAGTTTTCAAAACGCATTAGTACATATTCAAGATCTTTTTCTGCACGTAAAGTAGTGCTGCTTAGGGGAAAAAATATATAAGATTGTTACAAGGTTTTAGAAGCTTCATTTTACATTCAATGGCAATACAGTAAATCCCCTACATACGAACCTTCAAGTTTCAAACTTTTAAAATGCGAACATGCGTTCGCATGTCCAATCACGTAAGTTAGTTCACGTGTCTGGCGTACATTGTCATGTGCGTGCATCCTCTACAAGTGGTCGGGCTTTTGTGTACTTTACTGCATGGTACTATATAGAGTACGGTAGTACAGTGTCTTTATTTCAAGCCCAGGCTGTCCAGAAGCGAGCGTAAAAGCAGCGGTGATGTAGCTGGTACTTTTCAACGTACTGTACTGTAAGATTAAAAACGTTTCCTTTATTTTTTGTGTGTGTTTGGTTTTTATGTGTTATTTGTGTGAAAAGTATTATAAACCTATTACAGTACAGGACTATATAGCCAATTGTGTTAGTTGGGTACCTAGGCTAACTTTGTTGGACTTACGAACAAACTGGACTTACGAACGTGCTCTCCGAACCGAATTCGTTTGTGTGTAGGGGACTTACTGTATAGCACTTGACAATTTTATGTGATTTTTGCTTCTTCTTGGTTCTGAGTGAGGGTATTGGCTCCCTCTTAAAATTCCAACACTAGCACAAGGCCATGAGGGTTACTTCCATAGACACTGCCAGCCGAGCTCTGAATATGTTTACACTCAGGCTTCTATCAAAGAAAAATTTCGAGAAATCTCCATGTCATACCTTCTCTGGACCAAAGGGATAAGAGAAAAGGTTTTAATGGTAAATTGGAACATATCCATGATTGGAAGGAGAATTCTATATTTAATGATGAAAGACTACATTCTTTACACACACACGCACACACATAAATACACACACAATTTGCCCTGATAACAAGCCTAGTATCAACATGGGTACAGTACAGTGGCATTACTTTTTTTTTTTTTTGCGGTACGCGCGCCTCTCACTGTCGTGGCCTCTCCCATTGCGGAGCACAGGCTCCGGACGCGCAGGCTCAGCGGCCATGGCTCACGGGCCCAGCCGCTCCGCGGCATGTGGGATCTTCCCGGACCGAGGCACGAACCCGTGTCCCCTGCATCGGCAGGCGGATGCTCAACCACTGCGCCACCAGGGAAGCCCATTATTTTTGAAGTTGTTAACAATAAGAAAATAGTTAATTATTCATCTTTGAATAACCCTAAAATAATTGTCTTTCTCTTTGTCTAAATAGTTACGTTCCTCATAGTTTCTCTCAAGAGTACATTTTTAATCTTTTCTTTCACTGTCCTTCTCCTTTGAGTTCTTTTCAAGTTGTTCATAAAGTCCTCCACTTTCTCATGAAGACCGAATGACGCACACACATTCCTACCTTGCTTTTGACACTGGGGGAAAATAATTGAAACGCACAGTGGATATGCAGTTATTTAAGTGTTGATTCTGTCCACATATCAGCATTTTGAAATAATGTAATCATTTCAGATCCTTGACAGTGTGTTAAAGTTTAGACATATTCAAACATTCAGATGACCAGTTATGTTAATTTTTTACCTGTCCTTTTGGTACCATATAGGTAAGCCTCTACCCCAAGTATAATGCATCCTAAAGCCTCTTTATAGCAGAAATGCACTGACTTGTGATAACTCAAGAATGATATAAATGATTCTTGGACGTCAAAGAAGTCATTAAAACATCTTAAGACCTAGCTCATAAGGAAATCAAAATCTAAAATCAGCAAAATTTAGAGTAAAATCCAAGAAGTAAGAACTCCCACACTATTATTCCAGCAATAACTATCCCGTGATAAAAAGCAAACACTATTTAAAAAAATCTATTTTATGGTTATTATTTATGTAACGTTGGCTTTGGGTGATATTTTTCAGCACGTAGTTGATTTGCAACTTAGTCTAAATAAGTAGAAATGTTGAAGGAAGAAATGTATTTCTTTAATTATACAATTTAAACACAAAATGTCACATGAGTCATGCTCTTATATACTCTTTTACTGATTCCATGAAACCTGAAAATGACATGGAAGTAGTTGATTTATGGGTAGATTCTATCTTTAAGGGCAGGAGAAATAAAAAGGAAGCTATTAACCTTTTGGTATTTCCTTTGAGTGTCTTCTAGTTACTCTCCTACAGCAAAACACTACAATTCCTATTCCATCAGCGATGTTCTTGCTTTAATGCTTTATTCTATGTTGCTTTTCTCTACAAATGCGATTTCCACTCGCACACTTATAACAGGTCACTTTTGGAAGAGATTGAGGGTAGATGTTTGTAACTGGAAGGGGGAAAAGTGGTTTCACTTTAATGAATAAGCTTTCCCCTTCTCATAACTGACAGTCAAAATGAGTGTGGTGGTTTTAACCACACACTTGCCTTCTCCCCTTTCCTTCACACCTGTCAGGGAGCAGATAAAGGTGTGAGAAATGTGAGTCCACGCCGGTCATGCAGTCTTAAAAAATGGTACGGTAATAGCTGTCAAACAGTGTTGTGATTGTAAGAGAGAAAAATAGGGCTGCTTTAATTTTAACGTTTGAGCATTGGCAATATATCTGGTTGTCATATGCCTCTCTTGTCCATATTTTCTTTGTAGTATTTAATTCTGTGAAGAAGACAATACATTCCCACTTTAGGTTCTAAGAGCCATTAGCGTGTTTATACACAATGCTTGTGGCAAAAAAAAGGCCATAGTTCACAGTGTCTAGTTAGTCAAGTTTCATGATTTAAATATCAAACCTTGTCATTAATACAATGCTAACACGACCAAAAACTATGCTGGCCTTTCCAAAAAAATATTTATTTGGGGATAATCTTTAAAATGATTTACCAAGTAATTTAAACAAATTTATTAAAATGCTTAGAATGTGACCCAATTTTTATTTTTTTTATTTTATTATTTTATTTTATTTGGGGGGATGGACTATATAGTGAAAATTAACCCCATGTGACAATTATTTTCCTACAATAACCTAAAAAGCTTTAGAGGCAAGTCTCAAATCTAATTCTGATTGCAAATTTATGTATTTTTGTGAGAGGAGTGTAGAAGAAAATAAATAGATGTTGCACCACGTAGGAAGTTAGAGATGTCTCCATGGCTTTTAGAACAAAGGGAAGGGTACAGCTGCCATTTACAGACACGGTCATAAACGAGGGAGGAGCTATGGGGGTGAGGAATCTGAGATGCCTAGCACGCACAGAGGTGGGTGTGTCAAGTCAGTGTTTATCTAGAACCCTTTAGAGAGAACCTGGCTTGAGATGGGAACTTAAACCAGGATTAAACCATCAGTGTGTGGATGCAAAGCCATGAGCATGGATGAGATCAACCATAGGCACACCTTGGAGATATCGCATGTTTGTTTCTAGACCATTGCAATAAAGCGAATACTGCAATAAAGTGAGTCACATGAAATTTTTGGCTTCCTAGTGCATAGAAAAATTATGTTTACACTATACAGTAGTCTATTAAGTGTGCAACAGCTGATGTTTTAAAAGACAATGTACATATCTTTTTTTCTTTAACATCTTTATTGGAGTATAACTGCTTTACAATAGTGTGTTAGTTTCTGCTTTATAACAAAGTGAATCAGCTATACATATACATATATCCTCATATCCCCTCCCTCTTGCGTCTCCCTCCCACCCTCCCCATCCCACCCCTATAGGTGGTCACAAAGCACCAAGCTGATCTCCCTGTGCTATGCAGCTGCTTCCCACTAGCTCTTTTACATTTGGTAATGTATATATGTCCATGCCACTCTCTTCCTTCGTCCGAGCTTACCCTGCCCCCTCCCCGTGTCCTCAAGTCCATTCTCTACGTCTGCATCTTTATTCCTGTCCTGCCCCTAGGTTCTTCATAAGCTTGTTTTTAGATACCATATATATGTGTTAGCACACGGTATTTCTTTTTCTCTTTCTGATGTACTTCACTCTGTATGACAGACTCTAGGTCCACCGACCTCACTACAAATAACTCAATTTCGTTTCTTTTTATGGCTGAGTAATATTCCATAGTATATATGTTCCACATCTTCTTTATCCAGTCACCTGTCAACAGACACTTAGGTTGCTTCCATGTCCTGGCTATTGTAAATAGAGCTGCAATGAACATTGGGGTACATGACTCTTTTTGAATTATGGTTTGTCAGTTGCTTCATTTGCAAATATTTTCTCCCATTCGGAGGGTTGTCTTTCTGTCTTGTTTATGTTTTCCTTTGCCATGCAAAAGCTTTTAAGTTTCATGAGGTCCCATTTGTTTATTTTTGTTTTTCCATTTCTCTACGAGGTGGGTCAAAAAGGATCTTGCTGTGATTTATGTCACAGAGTGGTCTGCCTATGTTTTCCTCTAAGAGTTTTATAGTGTCCAGCCTTACATTTACGTCTTTAATCTATTTTGAGTTTTTGTGTATGGTGCTAGGGAGTGTTTTAATTTCATTCTTTTACATGTAGCTGTCCAGTTTTCCCAGCACCACTTATGGAAGAGGCTGTCGTTTCTCCATTGTATATTCTTGACCCCTTTACCAAAGATAAGGTGACCATATGTGCGTGGGTTTATCTCTGGGCTTTCTATCCTGTTCCATTGATCTATATTTCTGTTTTTGTGCCAGTACCATACTGTCTTGATTACTGTAGCTTTGTCGTGTAGTCTGACGTCAGGGAGCCTGACTCCTCCAGCTCCGTTTTTCTTTCTCAAGATTGCTTTGGCCATTCGGGGTCTTTTGTGTTTCCATACAAATTGTGAAATATTTTGTTCTAGTTCTGTGAAAAATGCCATTTTTAGTTTTATAGGGATTGCATTGAATCTGTAGATTGCTTTGGGTAGTATAGTCATTTTCAAAATGTTGATTCTTCCAATCCAAGAACATGGTATATCTCTCCATCTGTTTTGTATCATCTTTAATTTCTTTCATCAGTGTCTTACAGTTTTCTGCATGCAGGTCTTTTGTCTCTGTAGGTAGGTTTATTCCTAGGTGTTTTATTCTTTTTGTTGCAGTGGTAAATGGGAGTGTTTCCTTAATTTCTCTTTCAGATATTTCATCATTAGTGTATAGGAATACAAGAGATTTCTGTGCATTAATATTGCATCCTGCTACTTTATCAAATTCATTGATTAGCTCTAGTAATTTTCTGGTAGCGTCTTTAGGATTCTCTATGTATAGTATCATGTCATCTGCAAACAGTGACAGCTTCACTTCTTCTTTTCAGATTTGGATTACATTTATTTCTTTTTCTTCTCTGACTGCTGTGGCTAAAACTTCCAAAACTATGTGGAATAATAGTGGTGCGAGTGAGCAACCTTGTCTTCTTCCTGATCTTAGCGGAAATGTTTTCAGTTTTTCACCGTTGAGAACGATGTTTGCTGTGGGTTTCTCATATATGGCCTTTATTATGTTGAGGTAAGTTCCCTCTATGCCTACTTTCTGGAGGGTTTTTTATCACAAATGGGAGTTGAATTTTGTCAAAAGCTTTTTCTGCATCTATTGAGGTGATCATATGGTTTTTCTCCTTCAGTTTGTTAATATGTTTTATTACATTGATTGATTTGCATATATTGAAGAATCCTTGCATTCCTGGGATAAACCCCACTTGATCATGATGTATGATCTTTTAAATGTGCCGTTGGATTCTGTTTGCTAGTATTTTGTTGAGGATTTTTGCATCTATGTTCATCAGTGATATTGGCCTGTAGTTTTCTTTCTTTGTAACATCTTTGTCTGGTTTTGGTATCAAGGTGATGGTGGCCTCGAAGAATGAGTTTGGGAGTGTTCCTCCCTCTGCTATATTTTGGAAGAGGTTGAGAAGGATAGGCGTTGGCTCTTCTCTAAATGTTTGATAGAATTTGCCTGAGAAGCCATCTGGTTCTGGACTTTTGTTTGTTGGAAGATTTTTAATCACAGTTTCAATTTCAGTGCTTGTGATTGGTCTGTTTAGATTTTCTATTTCTTCCTGGTTCAGTCTTGGAAGGTTGTGCTTTTCTAAGAATTTGTCCATTTCTTCCAGGTTGTCCATTTTATTGGCATATAGTTGCTGGTAGTAATCTCTAGTGATCCTTTGTATTTCCTCAGTGTCAGTTGTTACTTCTCCTTTTTCATTTCTAATTCTATTGATTTGAGTCTTCTCCATTTTTTTCTTGATGAGTCTGGCTAATGGCTTATCAATTTTGTTTACCTTCTCAAAGAACCTGCTTTTAGTTTTATTCACCTTTGCTATTATTTCCTTCATTTCTTTTTCATTTATTTCTGATCTGATCTTTATGATTTCTTTCCTTCTGCTAACTTTGGGGTTTTCTTGTTCTTCTTTCTCTAATTGCTTTAGGTGTAAGGTTAGGTTGTTTATTTGAGATGTTTCTTGTTTCTTGAGGTAGGATTGCATTGCTATAAACTTCCCTCTCTGAACTGCTTTTGCTGCATCCCATAGGTTTTGGTCATCGTGTTTTCATTGTCATTTGCTTCTAGGTAATTTTTGATTTCCTCTCTGATTTCTTCAGTGATGTCTTGGTTACTAAGTAGTGTATTGTTTAGCCTCCATGTGTTTGTATTTTTTACAGACTTTTTCCTGTAATTGATATGTAGTCTCATAGTGTTGTGGCTGGAAAAGATACTTGATACAATTTCAATTTTCTTAAATTTACCAAGACTTGATTTGTGACCCAAGATATGATCTAATCTGGAGAATGTTCCATGAGCACTTGAGAAGAAAGTGTATTCTGTTCCTTTTGGATGGAATGTCCTATAAATATCAATTAAGTCCATCTTGTTTAACGTATCATCTAAAGCTTGTGTTTCCTTATTTATTTTCATTTTGGATGTTCTGTCCATTGGTGAAAGTGGAGTGTCAAAGTCCCCTACTATGATTGTGTTACTGTCGATCTCCCCTTTTATGGCTGCTAGCATTTGCCTTATGTATTGAGGTGCTCCTAGGTGGGATGCATAAATATTTACAATTGTTATATCTTCTTCTTGGATTGATCCCTTGATCATTATGTAGTATCCTTCTTTGTCTCTTGTAGTAGTCTTTATTTTAAAGTCTATTTTGACTGATATGAGAATTGCTACTCCAGCTTTCTTTTGATTTTCATTTGAATGGAATATCTTTTTCTATCCCCTCACTTTCAGTCTGTATGTGTCCCTAGGTCTGAAGTGGATCTCTTGTAGACAGCATATATACAGGTCTCCTTTTTGTATCCATTCAGCCAGTCTATGTCTTTTGTTTGGAGCATTTAATCCATTTACATTTAAGTAATTATTGATATGTATGTTTCTATTACCATTTTTCAGTTGTTTTGGGTTTGTTATTGTAGGTCTTTTCCTTCTCTTGTGTTACCTGCCTAGAGAAGTTCCATTAGCATCTGTTGTAAAGCTGGTTTGGTGGTGCTGAATCCTCTTAGCTTTTGTTTGTCTGTAAAGGTCTTAATTTCTCCACTGAATCTGAGTGAGATCCTTGCTGGGTAGCGTAATCTTGGTTGTAGGTTTTTCCCTTTCATCACTTCAAATATGTCTTGCCACTTCCTTCTGGCTTGCAGAGTTTCTGCTGAAAGATCAGCTGTTAACCTTATGGAGATTTTCTTGTATGTTATTTGTTGTTTTTCCCTTGCTGCTTTTAATATTTTTTCTTTGTATTTAATTTTTGACAGTTTGATTAATATGTGTCTTGGCGTGTTTCTCCTTGGTTTTATCCTCTATGGAACTCTCTGTGCTTCCTGGACTTGATTAACTATTTCCTTTCCCATATTAGGGAAGTTTTCAAGTATAATCTCTTCAAATATTTTTTTCAGTCCCTTTCTTTTTCTCTTCTTCTTCTGGGATCCCTATAATTCGAATGTTGGTGTGTTTAATGTTGTCCCAGAGGTCTCTGAGGATGTCCTCAATTCTTTTCATTCTCTCCTCTTTATTCTGCTCTGCAGTAGTTATTACCACTATTTTATCTTCCAGGTCACTTATCCATTCTTCTGCCTCAGTTATTCTGCTATTGATTCCTTATAGAGAATTTTTAATTTCATTTATTGTGCTGTTCATTATTGTTTGTTTGCTCTTTAGTTCTTCTAGGTCCTTGTTAAACGTTTCTTGTATTTTCTCCATTCTATTTCCAAGATTTTGGATCATCTTTATTATCATTACTCTGAATTCTTTTTCAGGTATACTGCCTATTTCCTCTTCATTTGTTTAGTCTGGTGGGTTTTTACTTTGCTCTTTCATTTGCTGTGTGTTTCCCTATCTTCTCATTTTCCTTAACTTACTGTTTTTGGGGTCTCCTTTTCACACACTGCAGGTTTGTAGTTCCTCTTGTTTTTGGTGTCTGCCCCCAGTGTGTAAGGTTGGTTTAGTGGGTTGTGTAGGCTTCCTGGTGGAGGGGACTGGTGCCTGTGCTCTGGTGGATGAGACTGGATGTTGTCTTTCTGGTGGGCAGGACCACGTCTGGTGGTGTGTTTTGGGGTGTCTGTGACCTTATTATTAATTTAGGCAGCCTCTCTGTTAATCGGTGGGTTTGTGTTCCTGTCTTGCTACTTGTTTGGCATGGAGTGTCCAGCACTGTAGCTTGCTGGTCATTGAGTGGAGCTGGGTCTTAGCATTGAGATGGAAATCGCTGGGAGAGCTTTCGCCATTTGCTATTACATGGAGCCAGGAGGTCTCTGGTGGACCAATGTCCTGAACTCAGCTCTCCCACCTCAGAGGCACAGGCCTGGCACCTGGCCGGAGCACCAAGACCCTGTCAGCCACAGAGCTCAGAAGAAAAGGGAGAAGAAAAGACAGAAAGAAGGAAAAAAATAAAGTATTAAAATAAAAAATAATTATCAAAAAAAAGATAATAAAAAAATGAAAAAAAGAAAAGAAAGAAAGAAGAGAGCAGCCAAACCAAAAAACAAATCCACCAATGATAACAAGTGCTAAAAACTATACTAAAAAACTGAAACAAAACAAAAATAGACAGACAGAACCCTGGGACAAATGGTAAAAGCAAAGCTATACAGACAAAATCACAGAAAGCAGCATATACATACACACTCACAAAAAGAGAAAAAGGAAAAAAATATATATATCATTGCTCCCAAAGTACACTGCCTCAATCTTGGGATGATTCATTGTCTATTCAGGCATTCCACAGATGCAGGGCACATCAAGTTGATTGTGGGGATTTAATCCACTGCTCCTGAGGCTGCTGGGAGAGATTTCCCTTTCTCTTGTTTGTTCACACAGCTTCTGGGGTTCAGCTTTGGATTTGGCCCTGCCTCTGCGTGTAGGTTGCCTGAGGGTGTCTGTTTCTGCCCAGACAGGACAGGGTTAACGGAGCCGCTGATTCGGCGTCTCTGGCTCACTCAGGCCGGGGGCGGGGGGGGGGGGGGGGCACGGAGTGCGGAGCGAGCTTGCGGCGGCAGAGGCCGGTGTGACGCTGCACCAGCCTGAGGCCCGCCGTGTGTTCTCCCGGGGAAGTTGTCCCTGGATCCCGGGACCCTGGCAGTGGCGGGCTGCACAGGCTCCCGGGAGGGGAGGTGTGGATAGTGACTTGTGCTCGCACACAGGCTTCTTGGTGGTTGCTGCAGCAGCCTTAGCTTCTCATGCCCGTCTCTGGGGTCCGCGCTGATAGTCACGGCTTGTGCCCGTCTCTGGCGCTCGTTTAGGCGGTGCTCTGAATCCCCTCTCCTCGCGCACCCTGCAACAGTGGTCTCTTGACTCTTAGGCAGCTCCAGACTTTTCCCGGACTCCCTCCTGGCTAGCCGTGGCGCACTAGCCCCCTCAGGCTGTGTTCACACCGCCAACCTCAGTCCTTTCCCCGCGCTCGCTCCGACCAAAGCCCGAGCCTCAGCTCCCAGCCCCGCCCTCCCCGGCGGGTGAGCGGACAAGCCTCTCGGGCTGGTGAGTGCTGGTCGGCACCGATCCTCTGTGCCGGAATCTCTCCGCTTTGCCCTCTGCACCCCTGTGGCTGTGCTCTCCTCCGTGGCTCCGAAGTCTCCCCCTCACCGACCCCCCCGTCTCCACAAGTGAGGGGGCTTCCTAGTGTGTGGATACTTTTCCTCCTTCACAGCTCCTTCCCCGAGGGGCAGGTCCTGTCCCTATTGTTTTGCCTCTGTTTTTACTGTTTTCTTTTGCTAAGTGGTAAGTGGGGAGTTACTTTCTTTTTGGGGAGTCTAAGGTCTTCTTCCAGCGTTCAGTAGGTGTTCCGTAGGAGTTGTTCCACATGTAGATGGATTTCTGATGTATTTGTGGGGAGGAAGGTGATTTCCATGTCTTACTCTTCCGCCATCTTGAAGGTCTCTCCTCCAGTGTATATATCTTAATTAAAAAATACTTTATTGCTAAGAAATGCTAACCATCACCTGACAATGCCAGGTTGCCACAGGCTTTCAATTTGTAAAAAGCTGCAATAAAGTGAAGCATGATATATAAAACAAGGTATACCTGTAGAGACACAGTATACATACAACATCTTAGAGGTCTGAGAGAACAGAAAGAAATAACAAAGTAAACAAGGATCAGAAATTAAGTTCAGGGACTTCCCTGGTGGCGCAGTGGTTAAGAATCCGCCTGCCAATTCACGGGACATGGGTTCGAGCCCTGGCCTGGGAAGATCCCACATGCTGCGAAGCAACTAAGCCCGTGCACCACAACTACTGAGCCTGCACTCTAGAGCCCGTGAGCTGCAACTACTGAGCCTGTGTGCCATAACTACTGAAGCCCACGCGCCTAGACCCCGTGCTCCGCAACAAAAAGTAGCCCCCGCCACTCGCCACAACTAGAGAAAGCCCACGCGCAGCAACAAAGACCCAACGTAGAGAAAAATAAATAAATAAATAAGTAAATTTATTAAAATAAAAAAAAGATTTAGAAAGTAAATTCAGAAGGAATTGAGACAGTGGTTTCCCAGGGGTCAAGTGAAGAAGCAAGGTCTAGGAGGGAAGGGCCACCCAGGGCAAAGGCTGTTCCAAAGTCAAGTATGATGAGGGCTAAGAATTAGAAGCTGGATTTAGATTTGTGAAGGTCACAATGACCTTGGCAAGAGCTCCTTCAATAGAGGAGGTAAAGGGGGTACTCAAGGGAGTGTATATAGAAAACTTCTTTGGAAGAGCTTTGCTATAAAGAGGATGTAGAGGAAAAATACTTTTCCCTCCACACTTCCAGGTTCTTGCCTGAGACCCCCTGTAATAAAAGACAGATTAACAGGAGAAAAATAAACAGAAATTTAATAACATGTATACCCCTTTGCACATGGGAGATACCCAGGAAAACTGAATAACTCCCCAAATTACCCAAGCCTCCACCTCAAATACCACCTCTAGATAAAGGTAAAAGAAAGATAAGAGTTTCTAGAGATTTAGAGCCATTTACCTCTTCCTGGTGCAGAGAGAGACAACCTTACAAATGCAGATTTCCCTTATAAATGTAAATCTCTTACTAAAAGGTAACTTCTCCTCCTTTTTAGAGTTTCTCCTGTCTCTGCTGAGATTTCTTAAAAATAATCAGTTCAAGATAAACCTTATGCTAAAGAGGCATATTTTGAGGTGGCAAAATCTGCTCCCCTTCAAGGAACAAAGATATTGGGCTATATTGGAGTCCACGATGCTTTTGTTAGGGTTTTCAAAGAGAAGATGTAGGGGGGCAAAATGTGTCTCTTTGGCATGACGGATTAATTTAGACTGATTATCTCTAAGGAACAGAAGGCTTAGGAAGTCTTTCTTGTTACCTTTCCCTTAACTGCCTAAAAGAATTTAGATAAAGTGCCTGTTCCTGGAACTGAGCTACCACCAGAGATATCTCCAAAGAATACAGGTTAGGTGTGGTGGAGGACACCGGCAGTGTCTAGGAACCAGAGTCCACTGTGTCCTCTTGGCTCTGCATGGCCCAAAAACCATTTGTTTACAAAACATTTGCATTTCCATCTCCATGTGAATTGCTCTTTTCCTTTTTGAGGTCCCAACCCTACTACCTCCAATATCCTCATCTGTCCTCAGACGAAGATGATTTTTAAGGTGAGGGCTTCAGCCATTTTGGCAAGTTACTCAGTTTTCCTGAGTCTCTCCCGTGAATACATGCCATTAAAGTTTTAGCTGTTTTTCTCCTATTACTCTGTCTCACATTAATTTAATACAGAGACCAGCAAGAAGAACCTGGAAGGTGTGAAAAATTAGTCAACAGAAGCCTCAATCAAATAGGAGACCAGAAGTGGAAGCTCTCACGCCCTACCACGGTGGCAGGGCCCAACAGCAAGAAGAAAACCTTCCTCTTCTTCCCTGGAAAGGACTCAGCCAATGAGAGACTGTCACAACTCAGCCAATGACAAGCCATGGACTCTTTGTTTACTAGAGCCCTCCCAACTTCCCTTCCCCTCTATAAAGACTTGTCTCCTTGCACAAGGCTCGCCATGTTGCAGACCCTAAATTGCAGTCTTTGCTGATTCCGAGTAAACCAATTTTTGTGAGTAAACCAATTTTTGCTGGAGAAATAACTGGCAGCCTATTTGTTTTAAGTCAACCAAGGGTAGTGGAAAATTTACTTCTCCCCAACAAAGACATTACAGAATGTTTGAATGTTGATGGAAATAATTCAGCAGAAGTGGGGTAGGGTGAAACGTCAATTCAGAAAGAGTAGAAATAATTCCAGGAGCTGTGGCTTGATTCGGAGAGAGGATGATGGGAATCGAAGAATCTGCCCTTTGAAAGAAGCACTGAATCTCCTTCTTATTAACTGGACCAAGGCAGAGCCTCTGTGTACAGATGCAGAGAGCTCTTCAGAGGTGGTAATAGACAGCATCACTTTGTTCTCATTAAATGCATTATTTGTAGTCTAGCTAATTTTAATATATTAGTGAGAACCAAAAGAGATTTTTATGTGTGTGCTATTAATACTAAAACTATTTAGAGATTTCTATTACATTCCACTTATATTTAATTTTTTTTAATTTTGAGAGTATTTAATATGGTCTTTGTAAATAAATACACAGATATGTTTATATCTTAATTAAACAAAAATGTATTGGGAAATAATCCTAAAATGTATTATTGACAGGGGTATGTCATCATGGGAGCCTGGAGACCACAACTGTGGAAAATAAAGTGTGTGTGTGTGTGTGTGTGTGTGTGTGTGTGTGTGTGTGTGGGCGTGTTTGAAGTTAAATTTTTTTAAATTTAAAAGCTAAGAATTTAACTTCTAGAAGTTAAGAAAACCAATTCAAAAAAGTCTTTTAAGACCTGCTAGAGGCTTTATATTTTATCTTATCCAGGATGGGGAGACACTGGAGAGTCTGAAGAAATGGCTGACAGGATCACATTTGGGTTTCAAAAAGATTTCTCTCTTGGAGAAAAGTTATGAGGCTTTTATGGTAATAGAGGAGAGAGGAGAGAAGACAGAGGAGAGAGGGATGAGAGAGAGACAGAGACAGAGAGAGTGGTGACGCGAAGGACGGGAATTTGGAAAATAGCAGTCATATTTGGAAAGGAAAGGGCAGATTAAAAAAGACTTTGGAAGATGGAAGTGATATTTACTAAGATACGTGCTATCGACTAAGAGAATAATTTGGCAGGAAGCTGTGGAGGAGGTAGGGAAGAGGGAAATGATTCATTTATTTTGGACGCATTCAATTCAAAATTCCTGTGGCCAACCCCAGTTGGTTTATAACCAGCATCCGTTTTTGGAGTGTGCATGTGGACCCCCATATGCACAAAGAGAGTTCTAGTATAGAAATGTTGGATTCATTAGTTTAATATGAAAGATTGCATTCAGATCCTGTCCTAATAGCTGGTATGTCTTTCCTGTTCATGTTTTATACTTTTACCACACATCTGTATCAGTCAATAGTAATAGTAATGTTTTGATTTTTCAAATAGTTTACAAAAATGGCATCAATATGTATGTTTCCTTTGGCAAGATGTGTTTATACTCAATATCATGCTGATACATTGATCTAGCTCAGACGTTGGGAAACCATGGCTCATGGGCCCAAATCTTGTCCTCTACCTCTTTTTGTGCAGCCTTTAAACTAAGAAAGTTTTTTTTTTTTTTAACAGATGAACATTTGCCATCAATTTGATGATACACAACATTAACTTTCAACCCAACTAGGTGAAATTTTATCCCCATAAATGGAATCCTATTCTTCTTGTTTGTATACCTATGTTACAAAGAAAACCCCAAAATACACTCAATTTTTATTACTATGTTTTGAATTTCACCGATACAGAACATGTGGAACATATCTCTTGCTATATAAATACCTACACAATATTCTCAACTTACACTTTGGCTGGCAAAGTCTAAAACAGTAAGCCTGATCTAGTTAATTCATTAACTTTGGCAATTGTTAATTTTTCATCTTATAAGAGTATAATTTATGCATTAGTTACTTAAATAATAAACTAAATTCTATTGTTTCATATTTTTGCTATTAGAAGCAATCCTTAAAAGCTATCTTTGGGCTTCCCTGGTGGCGCAGTGGTTGAGAGTCCGCCTGCCGATGCAGGGGACGCGGGTTCGTGCCCCGGTCCGGGAAGATCCCACATGCCACGGAGCGGCTGGGCCCGTGAGCCATGGCCGCTGAGCCTGCGCGTCCGGAGCCTGTGCTCCGCAACGGGAGGGGCCGCAACAGTGAGAGGCCCGCGTACCGCAAAAAAAAAAAAAAAAAAGCTATCTTTGTGAGAGTGTCTTCATACACATGGATGAAGTTTTCTCGGAGCATGAACCTAAATGTGGTTTTGTTAGCTTAGAGTTTGAGTGTATCTTTAACGTTATTATATACTGCCTACAAAGTGGCTCCACCAAAGCCGGTCAGCAGTGTGAGAATTTCTAGCCAACATCCTAACCAACTGTTAATTTCTGAAATTTTCTCCGATGTATTTATTTTACCAACATGTATTTTTATTTGAACCATGAATCACTTAGAGACATGTCCTCTGGTTTCTAAAATCTTTTGTAAAACCTATCATTCTCTTTCTATTGTATCGGCTTTTTGATTAAAAAATTGTTCTGAATGAAACTGACATACAGATACTTATAACATAGCATATGGTCCATTTTTATAAATGTCCCATTTGTTCTTGAAAAGAAAATGTGTTTCATAAATGCATTGTGTTTTGTGCTACGAGCAATTACATCAGTCATTTATAAGGCTGAACTCTCTGTCATCTACTTTTCGTCTGATTTATTTGTTACTATTGTACAAAGGCATACATAACTGCAAATTAAGTTTCTCCTTGTTCTTCTGTCAATAATTGCTTTAAACATTTGAGCCTATATTGTTACATATGTAGCCTACTCAGTGTGGCTTCTTTCACTTAGCAATGTGCATTTAAGGTTCCTCCATGCGTTTTGTGGCTTAATAGTTCATTTATTTTTATTGATGAATAATATTCCATTGTATAGATGTACCATAAATTGAAAAGGGAGAAATAAAACTCTCTTTTCACAGCAAATATCATCTACATAGAAAATCACAAGCATTAGTTCAAATTAAGCCACAGTGAGATACTACTACCTACCTATCAGGATGGCAAGAAAGAAAAACAAACACAAACATCTGACGTTGCCAAGTGAAGTAAGGATACAGAGTGGCTGGAATTCTTATGCACTGTAGGTGCAAAATGATACCGCAACTTTGCAAAACATTTCTTCAGTTTCTTATAAACATATACGGTGACTACAGGAATTAGCAATCCTGCTCCTAAGTGTTTATTCAAGAGAAGTAAAAATGTATGGCCATTCAAAAACGTGTACATAGGTGGTTTTAGCAACTTTACTTATAGTCACCAAAAAGCTGGAAACAACTTAAATGCCCTCGTAAATAGATGAACAAAATGTGGTATAACCACACAATGGAATATTACTCAGTAATGAAAAAGAATGGACTATTGAGAAATGCAATGACATGGATGAATCTCAAATCCATACAGTGTGTAGTTTTGAAAGGCTACATACTACATGATTAACCTGAATGATATTATGGAAAAAGCAAAACTAAATAGAGACAGTATCAGTGGTTGGAAGGATTAAGGGTGAGGATAGGAGCTGACTACCAAGGTGGAGGGCGGAGGAATTTTTTTTATATCATGGAAACATTGCGCTTATTGTTTTCTGGTGACAGTTATATGAGTCTTTACTTTTTGTTAAATTTTGTAGCACTGTATAAGCAAAAGAGTGAATTTTACTGTATAAAATTTTAAAATAAAATAATGCCATGCTTCTTTATGATCACATGGTACTATCAGTATCCTATCCTTTTCTCATTAAAAATGAATACTCACTGCATGTGTGGCTGGAGTTTGTAGTCACCATTCCCACCTTCCTGTGGAACATCAAACACTAGTCACTGGGTGAGTCAAGAATTAGAGAGATGGTCTGGTTTGTAATCATCATTTTATGTTCTAAACAAACTGATTTTATGTTCCTCAAATCCTTTCCTAGGACGGATGACTCCAGTAATTCTTCACCTCCCTTGTCGTCCCGTTGCCAGTAACACTAACAAGTTGGGTTTTCCTACATCTACCCCACCCTAAGGCAAAGACAACCTCCTGTGGGGATCAGCTTCTTGGTGAGAATAGGATGTTTCCACCCACCACTGTATATTGACACTTGCTATGCTTCTGGCCATAAATCACTTGATGACATCACATTGTTGCTATAAATCCACGAACAAATAAGCTATCCTTCCATTAGGGAACATAAAACGGTCCATGTTCAGACTCAGTCTGCATACTGTTTATGGGTTGCTTGCTGCTTTCAGGGTTTTTACAAGAGAACATCCACTGTTTCTTTCTGGCCCTACTCCAGTGAGCTGTGTTCACATTGCCCATTTTCCAAGATATTTGGTGGGAACACTGCAGAACAGAGCCACGTTTTCCATCAGGGACCTGCACCATATTTTAGTCTCTATTTCCCAGACAAATTAAACCCACTGTTTTATGAGCTTCTTCAAAGGGGCTACACAGTAGCTCATTTTATTGAATATGGATACTGCCACTCAGAAGACGAATCATATGATAACAGAGCCTAGAGCTTACAAATTCTAGAGCATGTTAATTATTACCTCAGGGTCTGACCCTAAATTATTTAACTTCCTCCGGGAAAGTTAAGCAGTGGGCTAGTCTATGACATTGGAATTGAAAACACCATGAGCTCCAAGAGTTTATCCGCTTACAGGCTGGGGAGGAGAGTACAGAATCTCCAAGCACCAAGCACCAAGGGGGAGAGTAAAGTTTTATGTCATTCATTCCTTCATTTCTTCATTTGAACCAGAAAATGATCTCTAGCATCAATAGCCTTAACATTCAGTTCTGTAATTTTCCTTCATGTTTTTAAAGTCGTAAGTTTGGTTTAGGATTCTAACCAGGGGTAAGTTGGAGCGACAATGGAAAACGGCTAAGAGATTTCTCAATTTTGCTCAAAGAAAGGGATAGATAGCTAGATCTGCACATATATAGCTACGTATACACATACGTAATAAGTATAAGTATATACATTTATAGAAGCAAAAATATACAAATAAAGTTTTGAATCGTTTCTTATTAGCCCATTCGGTTACTATTGATAGGCTATCCAAGCCAATCCCTGGGTTTTGTTTGTTTTGCTTTCCACTCTTTTTATCCAAAATGAATTATTTAGGTGCAACGGGTTTTACATCGCTGTTTACTTATTTCTGTAATTCTAGTTTTCAACTTTTGTCTAACAACAAGCAATTTTATTAACACTAAACTAAATGCGCTAAGTTCATTTATGATATGATAGGCCCTGTAGTAAGTGTGCTGCATGTGTTTTCTCATTTTAAGCCACAACTACTCTATGGGGCGTGCGCTATTGTTCTCATTTCATAAATAAGGAGAACGAGCATCGGGAAATTGGGCACTACCCAAAGTTGTTCGACCTATAAGAAAGGATCCTGATTTTGAATGCATGTCTGACTCCAGAGGACTTGCTTTCAGAAACAACCCAATACTGACCCTGTTTACTAGCAGTTTAAACAAGAGGAGGGGGTATGTTGCTATTGGGTAAATAAAGGACCTAACTGTGTTTGGAAAAAAGAGCAAGTATGTACAACTTTACCTTAGATGCGGTTTGTTGTTGTTTTTAATTAAAGGTTAATAGCATGATACCTTCCTTCATATCTGATTAATCAAATCACAGAGTTCAAGGTAAATGCACTATTTATTGGTGAGCCATGGAAGAATGAACTATTTGATACTTGGTGGAAATTTCATCTACTACTCAAACGATGATAAAATTATTTAGGTTTCAAAATTATAATGCCACAATCCTGTAAAAATATCACCCTGGGCAAACTGGACTAGGGGATGATTATGTAACGTTTTTTTTTTTTTTTTTTTGGTTTACTGTAACTTTAATTACTAGTCGTAGGATATTTTAGGAATTTCTGGGCCGTAAATTAGCTGAGAGGCCATAGGTGTTTATTATTAAGGAAATTAACTTAGTGGGCAGCCCCAAAGGGAGAAAGACACTGGGCATTAACCTTTGAGTGTCAGAGGCCACCCATGTACACTGATTCCAGTGAAAGATGTTTACCAGCAAACTCTCAAGACCCACAGAGAAGTCAGGGGCTGGTGCCAAATTGGAAACATAGGTATGGAAGCCAAGTTTATTCCAAGGTTGAGAGATACTAAACGGTTGATTAATGAGTATGTTATTAGGTCAACCAATATCATACAGAAGTAGGTCAAGTGTGACCATCAGATTCTGAGGGAGGAGATTTTCTGGGTCTCCAAGAAGGGTAGAGACAATGATTAAAACATCCTTTCAATGCTGTAAAATTTGAGGCCCAAGGTGGGGAAAAAGAAACCTAGAACCAAATTGGTTCCATTCACATCTATAAACCTCCGGGGACATAACGCATAGCTTGAAATTTCACCATGATCTGGGATCCGAGGAGCATTCAGAGTCTTTATGAAAAGAGAAGGATAAGAAGCAGTGCAAATTTGCATTGGAGAAGCTTTGAGACATTTTACTGCCCCTTAGGAAGAGATGATGGTGGTGGTGACAGTCTATGTGTGAGGGGATATTCTCTCTTCTCAAATAAGGGAGGTAGAGATGCACTGTTTGTTCAATATACATAGTCCACTACCACCAGCAAAAACAAAACAGACAAAAAAAGAAAAAGCCTACATAACTAGGAGGGATTCCAAATTGGCAAGGTGGCCCAGATTTGCAAGTACATATACATTGTTCATAACTTAACATTTAAAGAAAAGAAAAAGTGTGTGAAAGAAACATCTGAGAAAGTACATTAGCAAAACTGCCTGATTTTCAATATCAAATAATCCATTAAGCTAACAACAAAAAATAACAACAAAAAGATGCACAGAGGTCACAGGCTGAGAGCATTCAGCAGTGATGCTCATAGCAAATGGGCTAGAGATCAGGATACTTCCTGGGGGCAGGAGGGAAGGGCAATCCCAGACAGTGACGAGCAGCTGATAACAGGATTTTCCCTCTGTGGGACCCCCATCACAGAATTTCTAACCCAAATGGATGCAGAAAAAAAAAAAAAAAATCATAACCGTGTTTTACTTTTGTGTCTTCCATGTGGACAGAAATCTAAAGTCACACCATGGCAATGATGTCATCAGTGCCTTTATTCAAAGTGAGGCATCTACAGGCAAAGACCACTCCATATTCTATTACTATAATTATCTCTAAGTAGGTATATTTCTGGGGACCCAGAAGAATTGCCCTATATCTACCTTTAAATGCAGATTCCATTGAGACGGGTCACTTGTGCCAGGTGTCCATCTTTAAATTAAGATTGAAGCCAGTGCTTTGGGAGAGTTGTTTTCAAGACTTGAGGACAAAAGTGACTTGTTGGAACGCTAGGGAAATTGCAATGGCTGCTCGGTAGTTCAAAGAGCTGCCAGCCTAAACATGCCCCAAATCGTCTTTTCCTCTTGCTGAGGCTTCATTTTGGCCTAAATCTCATTCCAAGACCCCAGTCTTTCAACAGGGAAGCTCTGTATGCCAAGTATCAGCGAGGAAACATAATTATTGCTAAAATTGAAGCAGGTACTATTAAATCTTTTCATTTCAATTTGGAAATACAAGATGAAGAGTTTAATATTAACTCAATCAGTCAGCTTCAATTAGGTCACGGTGTATTACAGTTATAGCATTGCGATCACTAATACAGCTCCTTGAAAAACAAGTGAAGTATTGTAGTGACTCCAAGTAGACATATTCTACAACCATTTGATTATATTTATATGTTTTCTTGCAAACTCCAGTGGTATTTCTCAAGATTTTTTAGGTGTCAACATATGGTTTCAATTTCTCTGAAATATACAGCACAGCTTGTTCTCAGAGAAAATGCTGCCAAACAAGACTTGTAAACGTATCTTGAGGTAAAACTTAACATCTCGTCCTTTCCTATAAGGCTCCTTGGCTAATGCCTGTATAACCGCCTCAGATGGAAAAATCACACCATTACCCAAGTGGAGTTTTCTCAACTGAAAAGGGAAACGGCTTTCTCTTCCTTACATATACTAAGCTATACCACAACAGAAATTTTGCCCATCAAGAAGATAAAAACATAGACATGTTTAGCTACTTTAAATAAGTGTCGTTATGATTAATTTCATAACAATTCGAAATAAAGGCATCAGGCCACCCAAATTCACAAAATAGAATAGTTTCAGTAGAAGAGAATTTTAAATCATTCTAAAATCTCCCTGGGAAGCTGCTGCTCCAAACACAGAAAAAGGAAAACAAAGTTGCATTCTATTTCTAATAAAATATTGCCAGAAATTGTGATAAAGCTGTATTTCCTGCCGGACTAAATATTTATACAGAATTGTTTACCTTTAAGGTACATTTCAAATTCACTCTTTGTGCATTTACTTAATACACATTCAAAGTTTTCTGTTTATCTTCAGCGTGTGTGTGCATGCGTGTGTGTGTATACAAATATACGTAACATTTTACCTGTTTTCAAAAGAATAAAACTCTGGAATGTAAATTTAAAAATTTAGTTTGACATTCGTATGTTTTGTCTGTATTATAAACCAAATCCAAGTAGTGTGTGGATCCACTTTTATACCTAATAGCTTGCTGTAGGTATTTTCTTGTGTTATAAATTCTCAGGGAATATGGAGTTAGTTTGCTTCATTCTTTTTGGATGGCGTACATCTCTGTATAATCTGATGAAGATGCAACATGGTTCATATAGCGATTTCAACTTCTGTTTTCACGTTTAGGTGAACAAGAAGACAAAACTGGTGAGTAAAGGAGGGATTTTGTCTATGAAAATTTCCCCTAAGTTCCAAGGGATTATCTTGAAGCGATAAACAATCCAGCAGTCCATTAAACCGTACCCCTAAATTATTCAAGATTTACATGCTTGGCCACCTTCACACTATTATTATTTTGTCTCAGACCAATGGCGTTTATAAAATACGTATATAGAGACAGACTAAATAGAACTGGACAACTCTGTGCTTCAGTGAGAACAGTGCGTGTCCAGTGTGTTTTCCGCCCCAGTATCAGGAATGCATTGGGGGAGGACTGCACTCCAGTAACTTCCATTAGTTTAGCATGTTCTTTCTTCCGATTATAAACATGAAAGCGACAATATGTAGAAAAGGCTAAAAACACAGATGGAAGATAATAAAATTAAGACATATAAGTCACTACACAGAGATGTGTGACTATTCGTGTATGTTTCTGTCCTTTTTAAAAATCATTCGGTCAATAACCTACATTCTTTGCTAAAATAAAAAGACGGATCAAGAGCATCTTTCCAGTAAATATTTTTCAAATTTCTCTCTTTCCCTCTTTTTTTTTTTTTTCTACAGCATCGTGTTCAAGTAATGTAGCTATTACATTATTTCTGGGACACACCAAATCGTATATGGAAAAACTGTGGAACTTTTATTTCTGGTCTAATAGCTCTTGTTCTTATTTTTAAGTACTTGCAATAGAAAAGACGACTATTTATTGAATGTTTACTGTGTGTCCAACACAGCGCTTAGCGCCCTGCATGGATAATCTAGTCCAGAGTTTTGCAAACTACATACTGCAGCCAGTCCCAGCCCTCTTCCTGTTTTTGTAAATACATTTGGTTTTTTTTTTAACATCTTTATTGGAGTATAATTGCTTTACAATGGTGTGTTAGTTTCTGCTTTACAACAAAGTGAATCAGCTATACGAATACATATATCCCCATATCCCCTCCCTCTTGCATCTCCCTCCCACCCTCCCTATCCCACCCTTCTAGGTGGTCACAAAGCACCGAGCTGATCTCCCTGTGCTATGCGGCGGCTTCCCACTAGCTATCTATTTTACGCTTGGTAGTGTAGATATGTCCATGCCACTCTCCCGCTTTGTCCCAGCTTACCCTTCCCCCTCCCCGTGTCCTCAAGTCCATTCTCTAGTGGGTCTGCGTCTTTATTCCTGTCCTGCCCTTAGGTTCTTCATGACCACTTTTTTTTTTTTTTAGATTCCATATATATGTGTTAGCATACGGTATTTGTTTTTCTCTTTCCGACTTACTTCAGTCTGTGTGACAGACTCTTGTAAATACATTTGTATTGGGACACAGCCAGACCCATGTGTCTCCATATTGCCTACAGCTGCTTTCCCTCCACAACGGCAGAGCTGAGTAGTTGCAACAAACACAACATGGGCTACAAAGCCTAAATTTTTATATGCTAACCTCCAATAGAACCTTCTGTAATGATGGAAAAGTTCTGCCCTTTCCAATATGGTAGCCACATTCTACATAAGACTGAGAGCTTGAAATGTGGTAGTGTGACTGAGGAGCTGAATCTCTAACCTTATTTAAATTTGATCAATTTAAATTTAAACGGAAACAGCCGTATGTGACTAGTGGCTATTGTACTGGATAGGATAATTCTAGAAGTCCTGGTCTGTAATATCCCAAAGCCCATGTTCTCGATGTGTGATTTCTGAGAATTTCTGGAAGGCTAAAGACTTAGTAGCTCAAAATTTAGCAACTGCTTCTTTTGTGGTTGTCATTATTTTTGCATTAAGATTTTGTAATTTAGCAATCTATGGCAAGTTATCAAAACGGTTCTTATTTTAATAATGTAAGTTACTTAAAATAATCACACGATGAGTAAACAGAAATAAAACCTCTTTTTCTCCTCTGAACAAAATCAGACAGTTATATTTTGCAAGAGACAAATAAATTGTTCTTCTGTTATCCCAATTTAGTTATTTAACAGAATTACTGAGACATAAAGAGAAAAATAAAATAACCAAATCTCCGGGCTTCTCATGAAATAACAAACCATGGAAATGTTCAAATCTTTATCCATTCTCCGTATGAAACCCTGGCAATAATTTTACAAGAAAAAAATTATTTTATCCTTTAGAACAAAATAATTTAGATTCAGTTATTAGTATGATCAAAAAGGTTGGGCTTTTTTTGTTTGTTTGCTTTGTTTTTGGCCTTTTTTTTTTTCTTACACCCAGTGGTTAGAAGAAACTGAAAGCATGTGAGAGATAGCCCCCAACTTAAGATGGCTAGACTTATAATTTTTCAAGCTTACCATGTTGCAAAAGTGATATGCATTCAGTACAAACCATACTTCCAATATTGAATTTTGGTCTTTTCCCAGTCTAGTGATAGGCCATAAACTACTCTCTAGGGATTCCGGGCAGGGGCGGTAGCTGCCACTCCAAGCCAACCAAGCCATCACGAGGGTCAACAACCGATACACTTAAAACCGTTCTGCACCCATTGTTTATCACTTTCAGGACGATATTCAAAAAGTTACATGATATATTCGACACTTCATTATAAAATAGGCTTTGTGTTAGAAGATTCTGCCCAACTGTAGGCTAGTGTAATTACTCTGAGCATGTTTAAGGTCGGCTCGGCTAAACGATGATGTGCAGTAGGTTGGGTGTATTAAATGCATTTTCGACTACGATGTTTTCGCCTTTTGATGAGTTTGTCAAGACGTTACCCCATCGTATGTTGAGGAAGATCTGTAGTTATTTTCCTCCCATCAGCAACCAAGGCCACATTACGTCATTTCTGACCCTAGGCATTTTTGCCTTCATGGCTCCCTTCTTTCATTAAAAATAAATAAATAAATAAATAAATTAAATAAAGAATGGAAGAAAGGAAGGAAGAAAGGGAGAAAGGAAGGGTTGGAGGGAGGGAGAGAGGGGAGAGAGAGAGAGACAGAGAGACAGAAAGACAGGGAAGTAAAATCATATTCTCCAACTGCATTGGTATGAAAATTAATATATTGGTTTTCTATATGACAGCATTTTTTTGACCTAGAATTACATTTTGTTCTTTTAGATTTCCAAACCATTTAAAACACTTCGGTGAGCCCCTAAAATTATTCCAGGTCCTGGTATCTTGTTTCCTAGGCTTCCCACGAGCAATAGGGCACATGAAGTAAAATTGCCTTTCGGTGGCTAGATTTTAGGAGTTGCCTTGGCCCTCCAAAAGTCTTTCCTGTGATTAGTAATCAATTCCTCCGGGATAAAATTTAATTGATCCTTTCAATGGAAAATATTTCAAAAGGTTAGATAACCAATGGGAATTAATTAATTATGATTGATGGTAATTAATGCATAATTTATGCAGTTGCTTCCAGAGAACAAGAGTGATGGTGAGAAAGGCATTAAATGGAGGTTGGAGTGGGTCAGACAGGGCGAGGAAGTATGACGAGCAGAGGGGCAGGTGGTTATTGAGATTAAAGCTGTTGCACACATGTGCTTCTTCCACAACGAGAGAAACACTTTCAGAGTTCTTTTCTCTCTTTCAACCCTTAGAAGCAACGGCCAAATGCTGGGGAGGCCGTGCTCTGCAGGGGGTGCTCTGCAGGGGGCTCTGCCGGGGGGGGGGGGGGGGGGGGGGGGGTGCTCTGCAGGGGGCTCTGCAGGGGGCTCTGCAGGGGGTGCTCTGCAGGTTGGGCAGCCAGGCCGGAATTCAGATCTGAATTCTGGTCTGACTGCCCTGCAGTGGGCCTTGCGCCCATTAACCAAACCCGTGGGACCTGTGTTTTCATCTGTGAAGCGGGGATTGGAGTCCCTAGTGCTTTTATGTGATTGCAAGCTGTCCACAGTTAATAGACAACAGCTTTCAGAAAATTTCTTGGTGTCTAGTAAGCACAGCCTTAGTGCTAGCTCTTGTTGCTAATAAGAACCCATCTAGGGGTAGAAGGATGAATGCAAGGAAGCCTTGCCCTGGGGGAGCTGACATGGAATGCACGCATCCCTTCTGTCACGGGTGCTAACTTCAGTTGATGGTAGTAGCTGCCTGGGCTGATGGTTGAGAATTCTAGTTTTTATTCAAGTTCAGAGAAAAAGGGTGTCCCAAGTGTAGAAGGGGGCGGGGTATTGTCTATCCTGTGTATCATGCATTTTCATCCCTGGTCTAATAAGATTAAAAAATAATAAAATCGGGACTTCCCTGGTGGTCCACTGGTAAAGAATCTGCCTTACAATGCAGGGGATGCGGGTTTGATCCCTGGTCAGGGAACTAAGATTCCACATGCCGCGGGGCAACTGAAGCCCACGTGCCACAACTACTGAGCTCACGCGCCTCAACTAGAGAGCCCGCAGTGCCGCAAACTACAGAGCCCGCGTGCCCTGGAGCCTGCACGCCACAACTAGAGAAGAGAAAACCCACATGCTGCAACTAGAGAGAAGCCCGTGAGACGTGACGGAAGATCCCGCGTGCCGCAACCAAGGCCTGACGCAGCCAATAAATAAATAAATCTTAAAAAAAATAAATAAACAAAATCAACATATTAATGAGTTAATTTTGCAAGCTAATGATTTCCCTTAAAGCATAGGTGCGTGGCCGAATGTAACTTAATACTCTTTCACTCACAGGGTTTATCTATTTGAGTTATTTGCAATGACCATTCAGACGACAATTTGTTCCATTTTTTGACATATTTTCCTCCCAATCAAAACACTGTAATCTTCAATATGACAAAACGGAATTGAGACATTGTAAAGGACATGTAAAAGCATGAAAACTGGGAAGTGATGAGTGTATTTTGGAAGAAGGGTCATCTTTTGTTAGGGCCGTCTATTTCTTACTTGGTTCTCCAAAGTTCTGTTCATCATGCATTTCTTTGCAAAAATACTTGGCTTTATAATGACTTGAAAGCCTGTTTCTGTTTGCTTCAAGGCAAACAAATGCTTTGTAAATAAAGAATGACCAAAATGGCCTAATCCATCAGCCTAGCCAATAACAAACGTCCTCTCTGGGCAGACATTTACAAAATTACCGACAACGCAAACCTTGATCAGAAAAAAAACAGATCTATAAGGGAGATTTCTTTTAACTTAAATTAATCGGACATAAATCTGTAGAGTTACTTGGCCTTGAATATAAGCACATATGTGCACATCTTTTTCAATCTCAGGCACATCTCTGTATTTCATTTTCATATAGGTAAACATCTGCTGGAACTATATCATTCTGAGTTTACTTGAATTATAGCAAAGGGCTTGACTTTAGGGGTTCTTTTTTTAATCCTTTTCCATTTAAAAAAACATTAAAAGGGAAAATTCTTACCATAAAATTAGTATTTATATAAATGGGTTTTCTCCATATATAACTAAACAGTTAAATAAATCATTTGAAACCTAAAATGTATTCTTTGACTCCAAAACTACATTCCACATTTTTCATTTACAATTTGCAGCTAGTTCATTAGTGTTACCTTTCCCAGCTTAGCAAAATAACAGTGAGCTGCCAACATTTGCTTTACTTGTGAGATATGGAGATGCTGGAATTAGACTATACTTTAATTTTAATTAAATGCAGTTTAATAATTGAAGAGTTATTTTAGCCAAAGTACATGTTACATGAATTTTTAGAGATAAAGTTAACTAGACGTGGTCTTTGGAGCCTTAATTAACAGAATATAGTTATAAAATATAAGTTCCTTGTTTAATGTACCAGAACCAAAGCGCAGAAACAACTGAACAGATTGGCATACAAATCAAGTTCATTTAGAAGTGCTTTCATTACCTTTTCTTTGATTTTCTAGTTTACACTCATCCTCTCCAAGCACGGGGAAGTGGCGGGGGAATGGAGTGGACAGAACGTGTGTAATTTCAATCCAAAGTCAAGTACTGTTAACGTCTAAGCGTATTTCTTTATAACTGATTTACTCATTTTGATTTTACATAATCAATATTACACTGTATATAATTTCCCATGGTGCTTTTATTTCCTTAACTCTGTGATACGAGCAAATGAAAACTAACTTTGTACATAGGACTCTAACGGCTATACGTGATTTCACTGGTCTGTAGCAGGAGCTAGCTGACTTTTTCCATAAAGGGCCGCGTAGTAAGTATGTTCTGCATTGGGAGCCTATGGTCTCTTTCCCAACTACTCAGCTCTGCTTTTATAGGGCCAAAGCAGTCTGACTACGTACAAACAGATGGATATGGTTGTGTTCCAATAAGACTTTATTTTGCTAACACTGAATTTGGAACGTCATATAATAGTCACACATCACAAAAGAGGATCCTTCTTTCTATGTTTTCCCCAACCATTTAAAAATGTAAAAACCAGTCTAAACTCACAGGCTGTACAAAAGGCAGAAGGCCTGCGGGATTTGGCATCCGGATCTTAGTCTGATGATCCCTGGTCCACAGCCTCTTCGACTGGCAATGTCTGAGTCTCTCCTAGGCTGAGCTCTCCCAGGACAGCTACGCTTTTGTTCACCTATTTTTATTCTACGTTGGATCTTCTTACATATCTGAGAAGAGTGTCAAGAGTGTTGGTGGTTACTTTACTTCTAATGAAACTGGAAGATTTTGTTGAAAGGGATTTCTCGAAATGAATTCTAAACTTGGCATCTCCAAGAGTCTAAAACCAGGCTGACGGAGGAGAGGAAAACGCTTTCCTTGACCTTCTTAGGGTCCTCGGTTGGGTGTGAAAATTAAACTGACAAAGAGAGATTCACAGGAGAAAAGCATACAAATTTGTTTAATACAAGTTTTACCTGATGTGGGAGCTTCCATAAAGGAAACGAAGACTCAGAGAAACACTAGGGCTGGTGTATTTTTATGCTAGATTTCATGAGGAGGGGACAATGTCGGTTAAGGAGTATGACGTACTTGTAGCAACCTGGGGGGGCGGGCAGGGGAGGGGGACTGAGCACGGCCCGTTTGTTAGGATTTGACTTTGCATCCCTCTGTTTCGCAGAGATAAAGACACTCCTTTCCTGCAGGTATAGAGACCCTCTCACATGAGGGTTTTATAACCTGTCTCAGGAAAGAAAGGCAAAGGGGAGACGTGGTCAGAGTGAGCCTCCTGTTTCTGCCATTTTCTCAAAATACTCAACACGCCAAGGTGCCAATTTGGGGGTAACATGACCTGAACCCCAACACAGATTTACAGGCCTTTGTCTGAGATAGTCTGCTTTTTATCAGTAACTGTAATTTGTCATTGTTCTTTCAAAGCACCATTCTCAAAACAATTATAGGTGGTAAAGAGTAAGATATTCTGCCCTGTGTGTAGGGTGTTTCTTAAACTTAGAAAAAAAGAAATACACAGAATACTGTGGAGGAAAACCAACAAAGGTACCAAGAGCACAAGCCTTCATTTCAAAATGCAAGGTCAAAGAGGACTGCAAAGGAGCATTCTAACTTGGGCAAGGAGGGCGGGATCTTCTACGGGGCTTCAGCAAGTGGTGTCTTTCGGCGGCTATGTTCTGGAATAGTTGGTTAAGGATGATTCTTAGGAGAGGGAGGAATTATTCCTCTGAATTAGCAGCCACTGTTCGGGCAATTTGGATTTTATCCAAAAGAGTGAGGAGGGAGAGGTAGGGGCTATAGCTCTGCAGGAGGGGGTGGGAAGGACACACATGAGGGCCCTCGCGGAAAATTCACTGTCACACAATGTACTAGTAACCTATGATAGGGTATTTAAATTAGAAATTTACCTTTATAATAAGCCATTTACTAGAATCTGTATCATTTTTTTCTGTGGCTAAAAACCGAGCTGTTGCGCTGGCTTAAAGGCTGTGGAACGTTTACTAGTTTACTAATAAATTATCTAGTGATTGCATACAACAGGTGGATGGAGCGAATCCAGCTGCAACTCATCCGATCCATGATGCAGAAGCGTGTCACTAAAGATCCCCCAATACTGCTTAGGCTTCAATACGGACACTGAATCAACTACATAGTTTTCCAAAGCAATAAAATAAAAATCACAATAATAGTCTTCGTAGGCTGAATGATGACCACGTAACAGGAATATTATCCTGTGCTAGACTTGTAACAGTACCGTGACCTAGGTACGATAATCTTGATTTTAGAGATGAGGAAACTTAGAGATTTTAAGTAACTTAGATCACATGGTCAATGGAAGTGAAATCTGAACTTGTGCCAGTCTGACCCCTTCTGTACTTTTAACTATTAGGTCAAAGAGAGAAGACTTGATCATTTATCACAGTCACTTAAAGATCACATTAGCAGAATTCATTTTGGGGCAGAATTTCACTTCTAGCAAAATAACTGGCAAACACATAAACGATAGTGACAGGTTCCCAATATATGTACAGATTCCTTCAAAGTGTGATCTTACCATGTATTTTCACTTGTTCCTGCAATATTTCCAAAGTGTTAACATTCAACCTTATTGGAAAGATCTTTCTTTGAGAGAAGATTCAGAGGAGAACCTGCATCACTGCTCTTTTCCCCTCCAGTATTAAGAGCCAAACTCTAACATTTTCTTTTAGATTTGCTAAGAGGAAGGGAAAAAAAAAAATTTCCCCAAGAGAGGGACACTGAGACAACACAATTTGCATATCTTAACAGCCTCCCATAGTGCCCTGCAAACGGAGAACAGTTGAAGGATATAGAGTTCCTTTTACACAGGATAACCAGCGGAAATTACCACTGATGTTAATTTGAAACAGAATGAGATAGCTACACTGAGGTGCCTTGAGGAAGGATACAAAGAGGGCCTTCTCTTGTTCACGAGGTGCTGACAGTGTGGGTGAGAGTCCATCCTGTGCAGCTGATGTAAGGAACGGCACATCCTTAAATCTCAACACCTGGATGGAGCTGGGGAGATTTTGCAAGAAGCCTAGACAGACGGTTTCTCATAATGACACTGCAAAAATCGCAAAAGGCACCTGCAGCGGGCTCACTTAGGAACCGAGTATAAAGAAAAAAAAAAAAAATCCTTTCTTAGAAAAGCTCGTTTATCAATGCAAATAGAGTTCAGCTATTTGATAAATCCTTTCTACAGTCCCATTCTGGACGGATGTACTTTTGCATCATGGTTCTTTCTAGGGGCTCGGAAGTTAGCGGTTGCCATCAACCTGCTTGAATTCCAAGTACATTCTGAAAACAGAGAGGCATTAGTTCCTATTTAAACTATTTGACCATTCCTTGGGACTTTCATTTTCTATTTGTTTCCCCGTTAAAAATAATCATCTCCCCTCAATCCACGTGTAATTCCAAATAGAATTCGTTGAGAATGTTATGGATTAGCATTTGATAAAACATGTAATCTATCCACCTTTCTCTGATATTGATCTGACTGCCTTCCAAAATAATCAGATTCAGTGTATCCATTACACTGGCAATCAAGGTCTCAAAGATGTGTGATTAAAGTACTGACTCAGGGAGACAGAAGAGTATTCTTCCCAAGTGATGAGAGGCACAATGGGAAGCAGTACAGGAAAGAAAACTCATGACTTCAGAGCAGGATCTGTTTCTCTCTAACGTACAGAGCAGTGACATATAGCCGCTTAATGCACAGGATTGGCAGGAGGTTAAACAGAATAAAAATGATATAAAGCGTTGCGGAAGTGTACAGTGCAAAGCCATGCATACCGAAATCATTTATTATTCAGGTTCAGATACACTGCCTTGGAAGCTACCTTGAAACCTTTTTAGAAAAAAAAATGAGCTGAGAATAAATAATGAAGGGAAAATAGTTCCCCCTGGTTGTATCATGAATTCTTAGCCTATACAACGGATGCAGATTAAGCAATTTCACTCCAATAAAGATGCTAAAAAAATAAATAAAAAATAGAATGTGGGAAAAGAAAAAGACTAAACGAAAAAAGAATGGAAAAAAAAAGAAGGAAAAAACCCTTCTGGCTCTCACCCTGGAAGCTCTTTTAACTTGTTATAGGATTAAGTGGTATGGATAGATAATCCAGCACCAAAGAGCATCTCTAACTAGAAAGTGTAACATCAGCTTCAGGGGCAATGAAACTCTTCAGAGAAAGGAAACAGCTCTATCCGGGACCTAATAATTCTAGAAGGTCCATCTGGGCCTCAACGGCAGGATGGAACGTGTGCTGACAGAGAGGAACTGAGGAGAAGTGCAGAAAAGAAAGCTTTCCGAGAAAAGACTTCCAGAAGAAAAGGAACAAGCATACCTGTCTGAGACTGGCTACTCCAGGAAGATAAAAGCCCTCTAGCTCTGTGAGGAAGAAATGGGAGTTGTACACTGAGAATGGAGGGAATGCAACGTAAGGCTATCATCTGTGTTTGCGGCTTTCTCTCAAGTGCTCAGCTTCAGGGAAGATTTGTAGACAAGGCCAACGCCTGGAGAAGAAAGACAAAAATCCCCCAATCCACTGAATCTTCCCCACTACCCCATGTGGGAGGCATGTTTACCTCCACTTAGAGATACTGACAGTGACCCTTCCCGGGGTGGAACTCAAGGTGGCCCTTCTAGTCAATGGAAAAACCCCAGAATTTGACCCCAGGTCTAATTTCAAAACTATTCTGAGATGTGGAGAACAACAGAAAGTAAGTTTAGATATCTAATGTGGATGAAGTTTTCTGATGATACCGCAACAGATCCAGGACCATTTCATGATGCTGTGACAGTTTTCCTTTTTTTCCCAAATGTCTAGGAAACATGCACACATGTTGCTGAAGGATCATCTATTTTTTTTTTTGTTTTTAAACTGTGCAAGTCTATCATAGTGTAATTACGATTATTTTAAAAGATGCCCTTTTCCTGTGCCAGAAGGGATATTCTCGACCAGAGAAGGCAGATAAGGTAGGTGCAAAAGTCAGTCGAGAGTACGTTTTCGTATGCTACCTGTCGCTAATACTTGCCAAGCTTCTAGGGGAGAAAAATCACAGGGCTCTCGCCCCAGAAGTTTTCATCTCTTGTTAACTGAAAGCCAACCTCTACAAGAAAACCTGAGACATATTCAGTCTCACCTAATCAAGTATACTGCACTATTTTAATAATAATAATGTTAATAAGATAGTTCTATGGAGAGGATTTATCAAGAAAAACTTTGAATTAAAAAACTAGGAGAAAAAATGATAAAAGTTTAGTATTCCTCAAGGTCTCTAACATATGAAAAATTTGGTTAATGAAGGAGTATTGGGAAAATAATTCAGGCCAGGGAGCAAGATAAACAAGTCACAGAGGCAGTATAATATGGGAGAGCTATGGATCTGGCTACAGAAAATGTTTATTTTGTTCAAATTGGTTCAGGTCAGATGATGGCAGGCTTTGGTGTCTAAGCTAAGGAACAGAAAATGAATGCAGCCACTTCCATTCTCTTCTTGCTCTTAGAGAACACGTCCAAGATTCTATGATCCTAGATGTTATACAAATTATAGATTCTTGAAGTATACATCGTTTTCTCTTATAACCTATTTTAAGGGGTAAGCACACATTCAACACTTAATTCTGGAAAAAATCTGGTCGATTATCCTGCTCTACCTGCATGAGACAAAAGTGTAAATTACATGTTTATGGTCTATTTGATTTTGTTTTGTTTTTTCTTTCTACCGAAAGGCCACTCTTTTTTCTCCCCTGTTGTGTTATCATTGACAGAGAACACTGTGTAAGCCGAAGCTGTACGCATGTTGATTTCATACACTTGAGTATTGCAAGATGATGACAAACCTTATGGCTACTGACACCTCCAACATCTCACATAATTACCACTTCTTTTTGTGGTGAGGACGTTTAAGATCTACCCTGAAAGGGGTCATTCTTGAAGCGTTTAATACATATGAACACATTTTAAAAATTTGTTGAGAGTTCTGCACGTTCCTATACGGTGAAAGGGAGCGCCATCTTACCTCAAGATTCGGGTGTCAAGTAAGGCTTGGATTTTGCTGCCCAGCTCGCGCTACCTAGTTGGTGGGTAATTGTACCAGGTCCTTAAGACTTTCCTGCGTTCTTGGAGACTCCCTAGTTGCCCCTTGCATGCATGGCACTGAAATACTTCGGGGAGCTCAGCCAAAGCCTACTGACAACACAAATATGGGTAAGCCAATCACGTGGAGAATTCTCTGGATCTTCGTATCACCTAATAGTTTAGGTTTCTCAGTTACGACAAGATAGTTTTGGGGGCTGAAACTGAAAAACGAGAAAGAAAGAAGGCGTCACCAGGCTGTGTATTGAACAGAATTATGTCGCGGCACCTGTCCAGCTGCAGTCTAAACTCAGAATTACTGCTGTGCATTAAATGCTGACGTTAACTTTTAATTACTGGTTAAAAGAAAATGTCGCAGCACGGGAAAATTAAAGCTTCGCGAAACAAGGATGCGATTAGAAGTGTGGGCTAGCGCCACTGCTTCAGCGGTTCCTGGGAGCTCCGACAGCTTTCGAAGTGCTTAAGTAGTTAGTGAGGTGACTGTAACATTGACCAGCCAATGACATAAATCCACAATTAATTATAAAGGCTTACATAAGTGAAAAGAAAGGTGTTCACTGGATCTGGGTTTATTGTGAGACGTTGACATAGTGAAATTTTAATCGATGTGTTTACTTAAGGAAGAAGTAATTGCATATCATATTGCAGAAAATATAGTACAACTGTAAAAGTCCCTGACTTCAGACCCTTAGTTAAGTGGACCACTTGTGTCTCACTGTTCTGAGACAATTTGTATAGCTTCGCGGTTTATCAAGCCTGTGTTCAGCTTGCCACATGGACTAAAATTAAGCCATCCTTATGAGCTCTCCCAAGGGCCCTCTTTCATTTCTCTAGGGAACTGTCCATCTTTCCCATCTCCACAGCTCCTGAAATGTCATTCTCCCGTCTAATTTGGAGTAAGTTGTTATTTATGGAGTGTTCTCAATTTATGAAGTGATGAGGGGTGCCCCAGTTAGCTGGATGCCCCTGTGAAGTTCCACAGGTCAGTGGTGAAGCTGTCCGTTTACCAACTGACTTTCAACCTTCTCTAGCTGACAAAACAGGATTCATCTTCCTGCAGAGAAAATGAGCCACCCCTTTATACACAGCTGGTGTTTGCATGCAGCTTGGGCATATCACACCCGAAAATCAACCACTTCCCAGAAATACAGCACGGATCTGAGTTAGTGCTCACCACGGAAGAAGCTGCGTGTGCAAAGTCAGAGTACCTATTTTCATTGCACTTCACGCAGGTAATTTCCAAATCTGTTTCTCTCTGGAGAATCAAACGGTCTTTCATACACATTATAGCCTACAATAATACTAAGATTTTCTTTGCTACCAAAATGTATTCCTCACTGGAGTTCATTCTGGAATTTAGTATAAGTAACAACAAAATAGACACGAAATAGCTTAAAAGAGTCTTTCTTCAGGAGAACAGAGTCCTAAAATTGAAATGAGTAATTATATAAATTATTATTTATAATAATAAAAGATTCAAAGATTTATTGAAACCTCCAAACCCACCCACCACTGTATCAGACAGAGTTTTCTCAAGAGTCCAAGACTGCATAACACCGAGCGCTTAACAGATGCCAGGCCCTGGTGTAAGTGCCTCATGTGGATTACTTCCTTTTTAGCCCATACGGCAATTTGAGGAGTTAGATGTTGTTATTATCCGAAGTATAAAGAAGGAGAAACTGAGCCTTGAAGAGTCAAATAATACTCTGGTGTTACAACTGCCAGGAAGTGGTGTAATCCATTCATCGTTTTTTAAAATCTTCCGTATTTGGTGATGGCTGGGGCTTTACGAACCCCAGGACGGGTGGGACTGGCCCTCCCAGGGTTAGTTGGCTCCTAGACATAGCAAACCACCTGCCTTCGAGTGAACCTTTGATATGAACACCAACCAATCCAGAGCACACCTGCCCCCTCAATCACCACCGTTATCAAATTCTCGCACTCCCAGCCATTATTCCTCTTCCTTTAAGTCACCCCAAGGCCAGGTACTGGACAGCCTGGGACCAGCCGTTTTGGCCAGAGCCTGCCAACGTTCTTCAGACTCTCCAATTCTAAATCTGCTCAGCTGCTTACGTTGCCTCACCCCTTTCTTTCTGCTGAAACGATAATAAAGGCTCTGGTCTGTGCTTTCCCCATTCTCCATCTGCCTCCTGACTGACCTTGGTGCTTTCCCATGTTGTCCTGCAAACCATGGCACCTGTTCCCTCCCTCCTCCTGGGAACTGTGAGTGACAGACCATCTTTTCAAAGGCAATTGTCTCCGATGAGTTGAACTCATCATACCTGAATACAGACAAAATCCTAGGTACATTAGAAGACGGGTACCCAGGGTGGAGCCAAAGTCCTTTGACTGCACAAATTTCCCCCAACCCCCCTTTCAAACCCAAGGGCCACCTTCTTCTTTCTTCCTCTTTACTTTTAATTTTGAAATAATAAAAGCTTCACAGGAAGTCATAAAGAATGTACAGGGAGGTCTCAAGTATCCTTCACCCAGCCTCCTCCAATATCTATACCTCCTAAAACTAGAGTTCAGTATCACAAGTACAGCCCACAGAACCTGTTTAGACTTCACTATTTACATACACTCGTGCGTGTGTGTGTGTGTGTGTGTGTGTGTGTGTGTGTGTGTTTGTAGCTCTGTGCAATTTTACCACATCTGTAGCTTCTCTAAGCAGCACCGCGATCCAGATACTCAACTACAGCATCGTCACAAGGCTCCCTTCACTGACCCATTTATAGCCACGCCTACCTTCCCCAGCCCCAGGCAACAGCTAATCCGTTCTTCATCTCTGTAAAATGTTACTTCACAGATGTTATATAGATGGAATCAGGTAGCATGCATCCTTTTAAGATTAGCTTTTTTCACTCAGCGCTATTTCCTTGAGGTTAATCCAAGTTCTCGCACTTATTCCTTTTTACTGCCGAGTAGCATTTACCAGTATGGATGTACTATAGTTTGTTTAACCATTCATCCTTTGAAAAACATCTGGGTAATGTCCAGGGTAGGGCCATTATGAAGAAAACTATGGACATTTGTGGACAAGTTTCTGTGTGTTACATCAATGGCTCCCAGGGAAACACATCTCCTGATATCCACACCCTTATGTAATCCCCTTCCCTTAAATACGGACCGGACCTGTGAATCACATTGATACTAACCAACAGCAAGTGGCGGAAGTGACACGGTTAGTTCCGAGCCTAACCTTTACGTAGCATCTGCTCCGGCTCTTTTGGAAAAACCTAAGAACCCAGTGCTACGAGGAAACCCAAGCTAGTCCCACAGCGAGGCTTAGAGGAGAAGAACCAAGAAATCCATTCAGGAGTGTGAACCAAGGTTACTGGCCGATGGATACTTCTGAATTCCAACAGTCATCACCCTGCCAGCCATGTGAGTGGGCCGGCTTGGAAGTGTACACGAGGACAACCTCAGCGATGCCACTGAAGCACATGAGCTGTGCTTGCGAAGCACTGACGAAACGGCAGAGTCATGAGCACATGAATAAAATGGTTGTCACTTTAGGCCACTAAGTTTTTAGTTAGTTTGTCCGACCAAAACTATGCATAGCAATACATAATTGGAACAGAAATACACATCCTAGGGACTTCCCTGGTGGTCCAGTGGTTAAGACTCTGCACTTCCACTGCAGGGGGCATGGGTTTGATCCCTGGTTGGGGAACTAGTACACATCCTAGTATAAGCCGGTCCTGGATACACGTTAGTTTTTATATTAATTTGCTAAAATTTCAGGTTATTTAATATAAGTACAGCTAGCAACTATCTGCATTTAAAGGGGTAAAGTACAACAGTGTGTTTTTACATAGCATAAACGTATAATGTATCCGGATATTCTAGAAATGCACTGGATCTTGAGTCATAATATCTGAGACCAATCACATGCTTTGAAACGTCAGATATCATGGACAACTGCTTGGATTAAAAAAAAAAAAAGCAAACCCCTATAAAATTATTTTGTATTCTGTAAAACATTAAACGAATATAAGGTGTTTTTGTAGTGGCTCACAAGCAGTTTAGTAGTTGATTGATAAATAGGTACAAAGAAAACACAGATGTTAATTACACTTTAAGGAACATTGAATTTATCCCACCATTGTCTGTATTATCAAACTCTCCTAGTATGTTCAGATACAATAGAGTATATTATAATTTCATTAACTTGTGTAGAAATCCATGATTTTCAATAAATGGAACATACGATATAGACTTTATATAAAAACGCCATTGACTAGTAATACTGTCGCCAATTTGAATTCAGCAAAGAATCAAATTTCATTCCATAACGTCATTTCATTTAATTTTATAATTTTACTTAACAACTACAACACCTAATAGAAAAGAATAATTAAGCTTGATTGCCCAAATACTTCTAGCAATTGATTTCAGTCATCTTCCCTTTTCTCTTTTTTTTTAACCAACAAATGAGAAGTTGTGACTTGACAACATCTGATGTAGTGGCAGACACACTTCCAAATTTGTTTGTTTCTGAGCTATTTTTGGCTTTCTTTCGTCATTTAGTCCAAATTAAGTGTTGGTTAATGTGGTTACATTTTACTGGAGCTACTAAAATAAGGTTACATAAAACAGAAAATGGAAATAAAAGTTTACAACAAGCTTCATTCTGCTTTCTTTCTTTGAAGCCCAGTGGAAAGTATGACAGCCTTGCACATTCAAGTCTTTGCATATTATTAAACTAAAAAAAATTATAAAGAACATGACAGGCTGAAAGGAAAAAGAAGTACCAGCCAGAACAAATTCTAGCTGTTGATTATTTCCCAAAGATATTCTCCTTCAAAGCCCATGGAGAAAAAAAGCATCACAAATTCTGTCCAAAATCATGTTTCCCTAATGTTCCCAAACTGGAAAATTCAAAAAATGAGTTTCTTTGGGTTAATGCTGCACCATACAATTAATCTGTGGCCAATTTTTTTCTCACCTAATTTTCCAGTCGCTTTAGAATTAATCGCTTGTGTTTGCTAAGTCCTCACAGTAGATTAAAAGCAAGTCAGTTACAGAACACAAATGAAAACATTTGGTCCCACTGAATATGAAATCCATTTCAGAAAAACGTGGTCAGAAAAACAGATGCATGAAGAAAGATGCTAAGAAACTGCAAAGGCTGCCACATACATATTATTTGGGGGAATTACTTAATCTTAGGCTCATGGCTAGGACCATTTCTCTTCTATATAGCATTTTTCTGACAATTACACAGCTGAATGGTTATTTTTGTTGCTGTGTTTTGTTTTTGGTTTTGGTTTGTTTAGATCTTGGCCCGCAACTTAAAGTGTCTCTGAGAAGACTTAAGGCTAGAAACTATGTTTTCCAATTTACATTGATTGTAAAAATGAGATTGTTATAGGGAAGAGGTTAAAAAATTACTTGAATCTGAATTAGAAAAAAAATTCAAATTCATTGCTCATTTGAGAGTACTTCGCAAACCATCCAATGATAAAAGTGCCTACTAAAAATGTACTTATGCTACCCTCTGTTAATCGAGCTACTTTCTGAACATATAAATTGTATCAAATTATAAAAGCTAAGTAGGGAAATAATCAAATGTATTTATAACTTAGACCAAAAGGTTTCTGATGACACATGTTTAGGCATGTGGGCTAGGGGGTGGTGGTGATAATAAGTATTCAACTAATTGCCTAAATTCTTCACTTTATAATTCTCCAAAAATAAAGTGATTTCTGTGTATGTGGGCATCACCACTAAACCACCGTTTCTCCAACTCTGACAAAAAAAGATATGTCTCAAACTACCATATTAAAAGAATACAAATAGCAGTGAAATTAAGACAGGAAAACTTTTACTCTTAAATTGCTTCAAAGTGCCATTTATGCATCTACATCCCTAATAGATTATGAGTATAAATCTGACTTTGATCTTAAAAAAAACTTGTCTAGATCTTAGATATATATTTAAGGGTAGTTTAGATCTCTCTTTGATCATATGTTTTTCAGTTACTAAGTGCTGAACACAGAATATTACATATTAGTATATTAGTACAGAGAGTGGGTATGAGTACTTGGCAACTAAATAGTAAAAATTCAGGTATGTTTATTTAATTTAATAAAACTGTTTAGTTGGAGAAGAAAAGCAACTTTTGAAGAGCAAAATCTATTTTGGATTAACTTTAAAAGCTTAAAAAATTAGTTGTAATATTTTCATCCATGGTTTTTGGTCTTAAATATTATGGCTACCAAGTCTGTTCCATCCCTAAGATTGTTAAAAAACAAAAACTAAAACAAACGATCAAAGAAAAACTACTCACCTGAATTTTCTTCTAATCCTTTAGTATTTTTATTTTCTACCATTTAAATTATTATTTCACCTGGAACTTAACCTCGTGAAACATAAGTTTTATTCATCTTTTACCAGTTTTCCTAACTCTATAATCAAATAAAGCATTATTTCCTCAGTGTTTTTGAAGTGCCACTTTTACTATAAACGACTTCACTATATCTAATACTGCTCTTGCGTCACCACATCTTTTCAGCCCATTTTCTACTCTCGTCACTGCTGCAGCCACCAGTGGACTGAAATCTGACTGCAACTTGCTTCCACTGAAAACAGAAATCTCTCCCTTGCAGCCCCAGGACTTGTTCTGCCACAGTTGCATAGGATGCGTGGTGAAACCACTCAGCCACTATGACACATGCACAAATCTGGAAGTTTGAGTGAATCGTACCCTTGACCGAGGGTAACCCCTGACCAGTGTGTGGGACGGGAGACTGGATAAATACACAGATCTTCTGTCCCTCGATGAAGAAGCTGTATTTTACATGGCTCCTCGGAGAGTCCCCAGTGGGACCAAGTCCAGTCTCCCACTTGCGTTATTAACTAGATAATGCATCCCTAGATTGGCTCTGCCTCTTTCCTTCTTCCAGTCTTTCCGGTTGCCTTCTCCTGTCCATTGAGATGATTCCCTGCATGCAAGCTATCTGCATAAAAATGTTTACCTTAGACACTGATTTTAAAGCAAACCTAAGCCAACATCATTTATTTTTGATTCTATTTCTTGATGCTATTCTGTACCATGAATCTGTCCTCTCATGGTTTTATAATATATTTTAATACCTGGTGAGACAATTGTACATATGCCATTCTTTGTTTGAAAACTACCCTTGGCTGCTCTCAGGGATTTGCCTTTTCCAGTTAACTTTGAACCATTTAGGCAATTTCAAAGTCCTATTAATTTCTTAAATTAGAAATAAATTATACACTTTTACTCAATTTCACATTCCCTCAATTATCAGCTGTACGGACTTGTGGTTTTCCTTCTTTAAGCCCCAATATCCTCTTATATAAATTAAGCACAATAATTCCTTCTTCACTGAGTTGATAGAAATAGTCATTGAGATACACACACATACGTTAATCATTATACAATAAACGCTATACAGTAAACACTAAATAGTCAATGGATTGTGTATATGCTAATATCACTATAACATTGAACCTCCTAATTTATAACGCTAGCATATTCTTTCATTAGTCAAAGGACATCTAGCATCCCATGATAAAGTCTAGTACTTTTCTTATCAGTCCTACATTTTTTTTTCCTAAAATTTTTCTAAGAATTCTTTTTGACGTTTTACTGGCAATTTTGGATGAGATCACTTTAAAATTTCATTTTTAACCTATTAAAAGTAATTTCATTAGGCATTTCTATGGGAGGCTTGGTGCTGAATGTTTCATAGATGCTATATCCGTTATTCTTACAATAATCATTAGAAACGGAAACTATTATTGGCTGCATTTTAAAGATAAATAAAAAGACACAGAAAGGTTGAGTATATTCACCCAGCTAGTAAGTGACTAATCTCAAATTTAATTCAAGGCTAACCTTGATTTTTAGGAAAGTAATTGATCTATATTGTGATCCCTCTATATTGTTTTTATAACTAGCCACCAACAACTTATACCTGTTACTTCAAATTATTTTTGTTGGTTCTCTTGCTTTCTTTTATAGACGATCATATTAACTCCAACTGTTGATAAACTTGCTTCTACCTTCCTAATATTTATCTTACTAATGTCCTTTTGAACGAATAGAGCTTTGATGAATTAAGAGCAGTAATGTGTTTTAAAACTCATTTTATGTTGTTAACAGAAATAAAAGACAAGTGTCCTGGGGACGGGGTGTCCTCTACATTTCCAAATCAAAAATATTTTGCTAAATCTTTTTGCCAAACCCTGAACGCCTAGGAGTCCCCCATCTTTTTTTAAAAATAGAACACAGCTACCACCGTATAATTGTCCCAACCTCATTTTGTAGACATTTTCTGATGCTTGGCTTGTAAAGGCAAACTCTGAGCTGCTCAGGGGCGTACGGCAGGGAAAGGTGTTTGGGGTTCAGGTCAACCACCCTTCCCACCCAGGACACCACAGTGGGCTCATGGTTTCCCTCCAGACGCCTCGCACAAACCAAAGGACACGAGTCTGGAGGCCAAGTTCTGAGTGAGCAGGTTCAGTCTCCAAGGGCACATGACTAAAAGGTGACTTAAATTTTCCAACTAGTCCTTCAGCTTCTTCTCCCTCAAATGCATGGATTGTGACATTGAAATTGAGGCCCTGCACGGTGGCAGCTCCTTTGAATGAAACGATGATTCACAAGACCCATGGCACTGAGCCAACTGGCCTCTTCTTCGGTAGTCACCACCTACCTCCTATACGCCAGGGAGGGCAGGGGAGAGCACCTGAATGTCAAGAAGGAGTACATCTGCCCTCAAAGGCAAAGCAGGTAGGAGAGAGAAATGACATCAGCCAGAGACGATTCCAACAATTCATCAAGGTCACTCTGTGGTTGATTGAACTTGAACGGTTTTCCCCAATGATTATGTACATGTGTGTTGAGTAATTAGACTGAGAGTCCAGAATCTTTGTCACCCGTTTCCAAAGTATTCCAGCATATTTCCTTGAAGACCTTTCTCAAATCTGTGTGCTAAGTGTTTCTACAACAGCAAGAAGGTGAAATGAGTTTATGCAGAGTTTTGGAAAGAAGAAATCATTGTTTTCTTTCTCATTAAACTTTGTTGAGAGACACAGGACGAGAATAATATCATGCAAACCTACTCCCTCCCCAAAAAAATTCCCACTATGAGTTGAGCACCTATTTAAAGATAAGAGGTTTATACAACAATCCACTGACCTGATCAAAAATATATCCATTTTACAGATGTGGAAGTGGAGAAAATGGAAGCACGGTAAGGTTCATATATAATTATAACTATAACCATAACCATAACTACGACTATAAACTATAAGTATATATATACATATAATACCATAATAGGTTGTCTATCATTTATTAGCCTCAAAACGAACAATGTATACAGTGTCAATACTGGCCCACACGGCAACAATCTCCCTGTGACAGGAGAAACTATGATTTGTAAACAAATGTATGTAACAGAGCATTTTCATTCTATAGGACAAAAGGGCAATAAGGGAAGTACTCAGCTCTTTCACTGAAAGTTCCAAGACTAGGGATAGTACTTATTCATCTAAAAGCAGGTTATCTGACCACACTCTTTGAGAGAGCAGAAAAGACAAGGAAAGCTTCAGAATAAACCAGAAAGACAGAGGGCAAAACCACCAGGCCAGGGAGCAGGAAAGCCACGTGAAGAGCTTAAGAGATGTGAATATACGGATGAGTGATGAAATACACGCAGCCATGCGATTTTCATAGCGGAAAAAATTTTTCAAAGAAATTAAATATAGAAGTGGCTCGTCTTGGGTTAAGGAATAACAGAAAGCCCAAATTAAAGAGCATTTCATTAGCTTTCTAAGTGGAGTGACTCAATAAATGACTTGCTTTAAAAACACAGACATCCAATTAACCCCACTCCTGAGATTGACAGTTGAAGAACCACTCATCTCAGAGAGGTTATTTCCCTCCAGGCTTCTGGACCAGATCCTCAGTCAGAAGTGTGAGCACATGCGTGTGTTTCAGTGTGGTGTGTACATTGACATACACGCTCAGACACACCTAGGATATTAAACTGACCTGCCTTCAACAATGGGCTACTGATTGGAAGTCCCCAAGGCAAGTGGATGAAAGTGAATTCGTTGCTGGGACCAAGGGCACAGGAGTGGGTAAGAGAGGCTGAATGTCCACACTGCGTCCCTCCAGCCCCTGCCTCTGCGGTTTCTCTCTCCCCGCAGAGCCCAGCTACCTGCGGAAATCGTCCGGCTCCGCTGCGAGCACCAGGCCGGCTCCCGGAGCCCCTACGTAGGCCGAGTGGAGCCGGAGGGTTGATCCTCCAGACCCCGTGCACAGTCTTCCTTTCACCACCTTCCGTTTATACAAAGACTGGCTTATCCCTTTTTTTTTTTTTTTCTTCTGTTGCCTTTGCAATGAAAAGCTCTCCACGCGCAGCCTAATAAAGTTCTATGCCCACCCCACCCCCGTCCCCAAACCCCTGCCAAAAAAAAGAAAGAAGGGAGACTTAAACCTGGAACTCATTTAGCTAAAGGGACTTTAGTTAACAAGAAAGTTACCCATCATGAACTGCAGGTAACACCTCCCGTGATCCTAAATCCATTACCTGGAGACTTAGCCCAGGCTGAGTTTGATTTTATGAACTGTGAGGTTGCAATGTTGAAAGTCTGCAAATTGGACATAAATTGGACGCAAAAGACGGGGGGAGCCGAGTGATTTTCTTTCTAACAGTGTAGCAGGCTTTGGCTCTTACCAGAGATGCCTGTGATCTGGAACACGGACAAGGATGAGTGCCTGAGTCTGTGCCCCTCTCAATCCAGGATTTCCCTCCTGGCAAAAAGGGTTTTCTCCGACGCAAGCCCGCTCTATCTACAACTGCCTCGTATATTACCAGGTGAATTGCTCTTAATCACAAGGAAGTATTTGACCAAGGAATGTGCGCCTGCAGGAAAACGCGCACGCGCCATTCTGAGATCAGTAACAGAAAATCAGTTTTCTTCTACACCTTGTCCCTTACTGGCGGCAACAGTGTCCTGTGATGCTTTTGACTGGATCCACTTTCATCTGGCCCCCTTGGCATCCTTTTACAATCCTAGGGAGGACAGCTTATGTCATGAATAATGCAGTCATCGGTTTATGGGTTTTAAGGAAAATGAAGACCACTTTCAGATTCATTGTTATCTTCTCCTCTCAACTTAATTAAATGTTTACTTGTTTTTACTGTTTTCACTTATTATTTTTACATTGTGAAAGCATCCGAAGATGTTCCAGAGATCAAAATCTGGGAAGGCACATGTGTTATAAAAGAAGTGGAAGGCCAGGTATAACAAATCCTATCATCGAGATGAAACATGAAAATACAGAGGAGGGAAGATTAAACCAACTGGGGACAGAAAAAAAAGTGAAAATCTGGGCTTCAAAAATCGCACTGTGATTCACCACGTGGACAGTAGTTTTGGTCTGGGGTGGAGAGTAGAGGTAGGTACCCCAGACAGAAGAAGGGGTTTTAGAAAAAACAGTAGCAGAAAAGTTTATGAAACGGCCATTTGAGTGACACGGGCAGGGTCTGCTGTACTTGGAGGAGGAGAGGAAAGATGGACTGAAGTCTGAAAGTGGCCAAATCCAGGCTGGATGGTTTGAGCTCTCTTCCACATAGAAGTTTCTGGGGAATTCCCTGGTGGCCCAATGGTTAGGACACCGCACTCCCACTGCTGAGGACCTGGGTTCAATCCCTGGTCAGGGAACTAAGATCCCACAAGCCACACAGTGTGGCCAAAGTAAACAAACAATAGAGGTTTCTGGAATATTCTGAACATGGGAAGTGTACCATGAACTTGTGTGTAAAAATCTGCTCAAATCAACAATAACAGCATATATCTCAAGTGTCTCAAATGCATAAATTAATTACAGCTCATTCAAATGATGGCACATTATACAACATTTTAAACAAAAGAATTGATCAAGCATTTAAAAAATGTAAGTGTTTTGAAATTTGTGTATCATATACTATCATTAAAATTCAAAAACAAAAGCATTAATGGATTCACATATGTCAATTCCCTGATGATCATTACCTATGGGGAAGTAGAAAGGAAAAGAGACATACGTGTACAGTTTTATTTTTTAAACAGAAAAAGTATAAAATGGGAATCTCAGGCAAATATGGCAAAACATGAACATCTCTTTTATCTGGGTCATAGGTACTTGGATGTTAGCAGTGTCTGAATTTTCCATAGGATTTACATATTTTGTCATTTTTAAAGGGCCAATTCCCCTCTCTTTCCCTCCACACACTCACTCAATACTTCAGCTCCAACTACAGCTGCCTCAAGTATTTCTCACAGTCTTGGGGAGCGTTTCACACTTGCCCACAAATAAATGTGGTCGGTCCCCAGGGGGCATCCCTTGCGTAGTGCTGGCCCCACAGGAGGGCCCCGGGCCGCCTACCGGCGTCAGCTTGTGCCTCACTAACTACCAGCACAGGGCAAGGTGTCTCCTTATCCCTTACAGCACTTTTTTAGAGAAAATCTATCCTGCAGGGCACTCGAAATTCTACGGGTAGAAACACATTTTGGATCCTGTGGATTGCAGAGCGATGAGGGCAAGTAACCTTTACCCTTTGTGTTACCCACAGTTTGCAGCACACCAGTTACCGAGGGTTTGGCTCTCAAGGTATACAGGAACTTCAGTATAATATTTCTCCTTGCTTTAGCCCCACAGCTTTCCTCTGCATGAAAACTCGAAATCCAGTAGAATAATCACAGGCTCCTGGATGAATGCAGAATCATCCCTCACCTCTGACAACTCAGGTTTTATTACTTGATCAAGCTTTCCTTTTTAATTCTCCTTTTCCCTCAAGATGGCTTTCTCCCAAAGGCTCCCTGAGCCCTCCTACAGATAAACATCTTGTCGTAACCGTCCATCAGTTTAAACGCCAAGCCCAGACAGAGTTGAGGCTCAAACTGGGTTCTCCACTACACCAGGAAGTTTATTCTGGCAGGAGAATGTGGGCCAGGCTGGAAACAGGAAGAGGCTGGAGTCGGGGAGACCAAGGAAGAAGGCAGCTACTGCAAGCGCACAGGCTAACTTCTCCGTTCACATGTAATCATTTACAGCGGTCTTCTTTCGTGCTGTGTTGTGGATGCTCTACAGGATATATATTATAAATTTATGCACGGCAATGGTATTTTCCCTAGTGCTTCAAGCCTGAAAATCAGCCTATTGGAAAACTGAGTCTTACAAATATCTCATTAGGTCACCTGACTCTACCTCATTTGCAGCTGTGGCCCTAAAACAAATCTCTCAGGAAGATAAAGGAGGGAGGGGAAAGAAAAGGTCAAATAATTAGCTTTGCAAACATTTGATGAGTAGTACCTTTAAATGTGCCTTTATATATTTAACACTCTCACCTCTTTAATATGCCCAGAATTACTACTTATAAAACCAGCTGTGCAAAAGCAAATAAACAAACAAACAGAAACAGTTATGGAACATACGTAGAATCACTGATCAGGCTAACTTCTCTCATCACTTATTAAAATTTTGAGTTCTAAAAGCAAACTGCCTACAGATCTTACAGTGGAGCCTTGCTGATCATGAATGGTTACTGGCATGGTACCAAGAGGATGAAGACAAGATAAAAAATAAGCAGTAGTTCAATATTGCCTTGAAGTAGATAGAACAGCTTTGTCTGATTAGTTACCATTATTACAAAAGCTAGTGTTTTAAGTGAGCACCATTTTTTTTTCCAGTATCATTTGCAGATGTGTTAGGTTTCTATAGCTTCGGATGTTCACAGAATTTGCCTGCAAATTTGGGTAGCCAGGGTATGTCAGAAGGAAAAAGAAGTCAGCCACCGAGTACAATACCACACAGCATATATCTGAAAGTTCTCTGCATTTTGTTAAGTGAGGGGTAAAAATTCAATCTTGGTGGGACAGGCCAAGAAGAGTAAACTTTCATCCAGAGTATAAGTTTTCAAATACTCACAGTAGGAAAGATAGAGACGGACAAGACAGGACCGTGCTGTTAATTCCAGTCTTAGGCATATTTATGCTGAGAGAACAAGCCACATAACTCTATACCCGCATTCAGCTAATTGCTATAAAGCAGAATACGAGAGAAGACCTTTTTAAAGTTTTCAATTACTGTCATTACGACCACTACAAAAAACAACAAAACAACATTTCAAAATAGTTTTCCCACGTCATTTGCCATCGTAACATTTTAGGGAGGGCCCAGGTGTCCAATAGATGTGTTTTATTTTCAAACCTTAGAAAAATGGAAGAACTTCCTTCTATAAAACATGGAATGAGAATAACCCTCCTTCACTTCTCCCTTTGACGTTGACATGTCATGTCAATCAGGAAAGACGAATTCCTGCTGACATCTTCATGGGAAAGCGAGAGAAATCAACTCTGACAACAGTATTATCCATCTGAATTTCTCTGTGTTCCAAACGCAGTTGGAAGCAAAAGTAGAACCAGGAGCATGGGATTCTACAGTTCATTTATAACCTAACTAGAAATCTATTCTGCTCACCTCTCCCCTCTCTCCTGCCCAAAATAAAATAGCGTTCCATCCTTACGTGAGGGAACTTTAAGGAATTAACTGTTATGGGAGGTCAACATTGTAAATAATTGAATTAAGCTTCTTAACAAGCACTGGATAATTGTCTAAACGACTGCCAGCTACAATAATGATAAAAGTGAAATCGAGTCTTCTGCTGCGGGGTGTAAGCTGAGTAGCAGCAGGGGCCTGGGAAGGCATTTCCCTCTGTGTATTTATTTATTATATATACTGGACCCTCCCATTGCAGGAAAAGCCCGAGGGCACAGTTAGGGATGGCTAAATGTTGTGGCATGGACATTTTTAATCCATCTATTTATTTTTCTTTCTGCATCTTACAAGGACATGTAAATACAGGAAAAGCTACCAGTCACCAGTAGTTTTGTCGCTTAAGCTGCATTATGGGCTGTTGTGTATACATGTGGATTTTTCATTACCCTAAGAACTCTAGGGACGAAAGTCCATGACCATACTGTGTATCTGACCGAGATGTTACTGGGTTTTTATCGTCACCCTGCAAGCTGTACTTTCTGGCTGAAAGAAGAGAAGAAAACTTAAAACGTCAAACATGAACATGTGTAAAAAAGAAAAGATAAGCTCTTTTCCTAACTTCATCCTCTGTCTTCCACCCATACATTTTGATCGCTTTAGACAATATGAAGGTATTGTGTAATTTTCACTTTATGGCTATAGAACAGAGCATATGAAATTGTAATACATCGTGATAGGACGATAATGACCAGGCACCGCACGCCCTCACAGGAGAGGACCCAAGAGCGGTCAGGTGAAGAAAAGCCTTCTCTGAGGTTAGGTGATTTTACAAGCAGGATTTAGTATACTTCCTGGACCTCCAAATGCAGGAAAGGCTTACTGTCAGGGCAGAAGCCAGCTGTGTATTCAGTCTTAGTGGGACGGGCTCTCCAGTGGGTACTCTGAACGTCATCACGGTGTAGAGTTTAACAGGGAGGTCCCTAAGAGGATGCCTAAGAGCACAGTCCTCTTGGGACTGTGGGAATTTATTAGAAAAAAAAAAAAAAAAGACAATCATAGAGGCTGCCAGAGCACCAAAGTCGCAGAGCTTGAACTAGAGTTTAGAACTCTGATGGTCACCACGCTTTGGAACATTGTCAGATATCTGCGATGACACAAGTGCAAGCCCCCGAATCTAAGAAAATCCTGCTAATTGCTCCTTATGATTTTCTCCTGCCCAACTTGATTCTCATTTCTACAAAGGGAATCACCGAATGCTAAAATCACCCCAATAGAGCATTTATTGATTTTTTTCTGATTAAAGAGTAATTACATAATTTAAATATAATTTTGGGGAAAATTGCCTAAAATAATATTTTCAAAGATCAACACTAACAGTGGTTGGAAACACACGTATGCACTAGTCTCACGGTGACCTTCACATACTCTCTATTCCTCAAAAATAGATCAAATTCTATAATGTTTCAAAATATCTTTCAAATTAATTCTGTTATGAGCATTTCCCTATATCATAAAATATTTTTCTGTGACATGGATTTTACTATGAATATTATTTGATTTCGTTAACCAGCTATACTTTTTAGTATGACTTGTAGCTTTTCTGAACGTGCTCGTGTTCTACTACTCGCATTACTACTGTTACTTCCTGGAAGAATATAATCTAGAATGTGGATTACGGAATCAAGCGTCTGTAAGGCCTTTGATGAATACTGCAAAATTACCCTCTAGAAATATTTCGTCCCTTTTACCCCACAGTGGACCCCTCCTTTTAAGATCCTGGTGTTTTTTGGTTTGTTCGGTTTAATTTTTTCTTTTTTAGCAACATGGACAATTTAAGTTGTAAAACTTACAAAGAATCAATATGTGAAATGAAGCAGGTATCCATCAGGAGTTTCTCTGTGGCTGTTCCTTACCTGATCTCACAAGTTTACTCTGTGAGGCAGCCTCTACTAAGAGAACCAATAGTTAGGGTACATCTAATAACTGTCCAAAGATAGAGAAACGTATGTTCTCAGCCCCACTCGTTCACACACCACTCTTGAGTTAAAACTCAATAACTGTTTCTCAGTCTCCTGCTTTCTAGACTACATACACCTAACCATTTGTCTTTATCACATGAAAACTACTCAATTTCTTTCCTTATTTTTCTGGACCTGTTTTAGACTTTGCCAGCACTGCTATGACTTTCGTTCTGAAGACTAGTATGTACAAGGTACACGACCCACCTGTTAATTAAGAATTATGAAGGAATTATTAATTATCTGGGACTGAATTATTGGAATTAAAGATTATTCATGGGCATTTTGCTTTTAAATTCATAGTTACATTTTCATTCATTTAGTTAATTATGCACTTTGTGGAAACAAATGGGATATTTACTTAAGGTTAGACTAGCACGTGGAAAAATCTTCAAAGGCCAATATAAGTATCTCTTGTAGGGAAATCGTGAAGGAGCCAGGTGTGCAAAAGATTGCTTTTCTTCAGGTTGGTGTTTTGGAACAGTCAATTTTGGACGTGACATAAATAATTCCATCTATGGAAATAAGGAGAGACAAGCTAAAAACGAAGGCAAAATGAGATGACTTTTTCCTCATTAAACTTCATGATATGAATCATTAGCTTAAGAACTGAGAAATTCTACCTATCGCATCACTGCCATCGTGTTAAAATAAGAGCCTCCAAAGGCCAAATGGACACAGTTTGAGGATTATTCTCTCTCTAGTTTAACTGTGCCATCTTTTGCCCCTCTCCTTTTTATTTTTTATTTTTTTTGCGGTACTCGGGCCTCTCGCTGTTGTGGCCTCTCCCGTTGCGGAGCACAGGCTCCGGACGCACAGGCTCAGCGGCCATGGCTCACAGGCCTAGCCGCTCCGCGGCATGTGGGATCTTCCCGGACCGGGGCATGAACCCGTGTCCCCTGCATCGGCAGGCGGACTCTCAACCACCGCGCCACCAGGGAAGCCCCCCCTCCTTTTTTTAACCCATCAGTGCAAATCACTGTTAATTTACTGTGTGAACTGTCGAGTGGCAGCTGGATCAAGCCTATCCCTCCCGTTGGAACATAGACGAGCGTATTCAAAGGGCGGTGAACGGTGACAAAGAAGACAAGACATTTCTACTTTCCATTATGTGATGGAGGGTACCTCACAGAACGGAGAAAACTGACATTTTAGTTGTCTTCTTGTGAGAGGGGTCAAGGTGGGTAGACTTCTTTCCTTTCCCCTCCAATACTAGCTTGCGTCTCTGAATACTAGAGCATTATTTGCAGATTAATTTATTTTGTAGATTTTTGAATCTGGTGTGTTTTCTTTTTGCAGTGTTGCTTTAGGAGAGATCAAACAGAGAAAGGAAAGAAAAAGAAAAAAATTCTCATTTGGGTGAGTAACAGAATTAACACACACTGGATTCTTTGATAAGTGGGAACACGCTTCGTTCAGAGCCAAGTCCCCTAGAATTTTGAAAAGGAGAAGAGAAACACTAAGATAGTTCTGTTTCACTTTTGGTAGCATGTTAATTTTTGGTTTATAATTAATTTACGACCACTAACATTCTATGTGGGGGAAGAAAAACCAATATTACCCCACAGCATCTCAATTCTCCCGTGGAAGCACATCCAGAATAAATGCTGTCCCTTGATACTGTACCACGAAATACATTTCTAAGAAACCCTTGGAGCCTTTTCCCTGAATTTCCGACAACGTCTGCTTAAGAAACTCTTCAATGAAACCACACAGGTACAGCCTCAGGAAGGAAAACAAAACAAAACAAAACTACGGCTCCAGAGAGTATTTTCCAGCCAGTTAGCTGGATGTATTCACATTTTTCATATTAACATTTTATTAAACATTTCATCCCAAGAAATGTTTGGGATTGCATCCATAGCATAGGGATTTCTTCCAATATTTTGGACGTATTTTTCTGAGACTGCATCCTGATTTCTGTCTTCGTCTCTATGTCTCTCTCTGTATTTCTCCTTGTCTCTCTCTATCTGTCTCTGTCTCTCCCTCTTTTTTTTTTTTTTTTTTTCTGTACGCGGGCCTCTCACTGCTGTGGCCTCTCCTGTTGTGGAGCACAGGCTCCAGACGCGCAGGCTCAGCAGCCATGGCTCACGGGCCCAGCCGCTCCGCGGCATGTGGGATCTTCCCGGACCGGGGTACGAACCCACGTCCCCTGCATCGGCAGGCAGACTCCCAACCACTGCGCCACCAGGGAAGCCCTGTCTCTCCCTCTTTTAAATCAGTGTCTCCTATACACCATAGAAGGGAGACAGTTCTTTAACCAGGCAGCAGACCTCACCCACATTTCAGGATCTTAGAGCATTTATCTTATTTCTTTACTAGGTCATTTAAATAAATTATTTAACCACACTGAGTCTATTGTTATTACGAATTTTTTACATAGATCTGAATTAGGAAAACCTATCATTCAATAGAAGCAATTATATAGGGAAAGGGTAGAAATCATATAATGGAAATACAGATATTTTCCCCCCTCTAAGGAAAAATAAGCAGACGTTCCTTAGCAAGAAAGAATTGATTCTCAGATATATTTAGTTCAGTTGGTCAGGGGAAAAGCAAAAGAACAAAACTCAAAAGCACTCAAGTAATTTTCATTTTAAAAATTAAAAACCATGTACAGTACCATTGTTTATAAAAATGTATCATGAAAGAAATAATACTGGTAACATTATACCATGATCTTCTTTTCTATTCTGTCAGTACTACCCGGGTTCTGAATTTCAGGGTCTCCACATTTTGGAATCGTTTGTAAGTATCATCCAGGAATGATACACCAGGTGGGGAACCATCTGAGACCCAGTTCCTGTTTTCCCCCTGTGAGGCATTTTCTGGCTCCTAGGCAGGTGTGGGGTTGACCAGATATTCCTAAGGAGTCATTCAAGGGCTTGGGTGTAGGGAACACTGAATCCAGGAGACTAGCCCAGTGGGTCTTTTGCACCTGGATTACTATCCTTTATTCACCTTTTTGTCTGTTACCATTCTTGACAACTTTGATATCCATATAGGAGGATTACCCAACAGCCTAGCAGTTCTTTCACTTCTTTAGACTGTACAGTGTCTCTTTGCTCATCGCACGTATATGGTTGTTCGCTTACATGGCGTACCCAAGTCTTTGTCATCACCGATAACTACACCAATTCTAAAATCTTAATTTCAAACACTGCTGTCTTTGACCATCCTTTAACCACTAACCCTCCCGTTCACTTACTCACTCCAGCAATTGACTGATCCATCAATACTTTCAATCCATCTGCAACTCTACATTTCAGTTTCCATTAAATCTCTTTGCACGCAAGTGTTGATTTCTCTTCTTAACCAATCTATATCCTATGGTCTATAACCAATCCCTGCAAATACCCTTAAATATGCCCAGCAATACCTAACCCTAGTTGACCCATTCAGCCACTTAACGTGTGGATCCAAAGACATGAACACTCCTTGAAGTAACACTGGTGACAAACTCATAATCACCAATAGGCCCCAACATTTCTAGACAATTTTAGCATTTTAATGTCACCTTTTTCCCCTGTCAACGAGGACATTTCCCCACAGTCTCTTTCCTGAAATCTTCAAAATCTTCACTCCTCGTTCTTAGTTGAAGGCTTGATTCATACTTCAAAAAGAAAACAGATGCAATCCAGTAAGAACTACCGGATCTTACTACAATCACATCTTCCAATCTACCACCATCTGTACCACATGTGATTTCTCTCCCTTTAAAATATACAAACTTTCTTTGTTCTTTCTCTAAGACCATTTATATACTCTGGATCTATTCTCCCTTGACTCCTGGAATTTCTTCCTTTCTCTCCTGCTTCACCTACTTGATCATTCTAACGGTTCATTTCCCATTAGTACTCAAATGTACCTTATTATCACCCCATACCCACCTTCAGTTACTGTTTCAGTTCTCCGTTCCCTTTGCTAGCAACAGTCATCAAGAGTCGTCTGTAGTCTGCGTTTCCACCTTCTCAGCTGCTGTGCTGTCTCAGATCATTCCAGCTGGACTTCCAACCCCATCACTCCACAGGTATTCTTCATACTAATGTGACTAACATTAACCTTTCGAGAGGTGATGCTCAATGCTTGGTATTCGCTTCAAACCACCTTCCAGCATCACTTGACACAGCAGGCCAATCCCTCTTTCCTGAGGCTCTTGTTCTCTAGATTTCTTCCCAACACAACACTCATCAACTTTTTCTTATCCTATCACCTTTTCCCCCTCTCTTTTACTCGCTCCTTCTCCCATATTGGACCTCAAAATATCAGGAAGCCCTAGAGCCCCGCCCTCAACCTTCCTCTCGTTCTCAGTTTTACCTAATTCTTAGGAGACTTCACTCCTCTCCTGCTCTTAAATACTATCTGTACTCTGAAGACTCTCCAATTTTCATCTCCAGACCTGTCTCCTGAGCTCAAGAATTATATATCAGACTGCCTATTTGAGAGCTCCACTAGAATACCGAACTGGCATCTCAACAGAACATGGCCAAAGAAAAACAGTATTGATTTTCCCCCATGAACTTATTCCAAAGTTTTATACTTTCAGTAAACAATGTCACCTCTACTATGTCATTTAGAAATAGAACCTAAGAATTTTCCCTGGTTCTGCTTTCTTCTTTCTGAAAAGCAGCTCCTCCTTTAGTAAGGCATGTCAACTCTGCCTTCAAAATATTTTATAAATCCAAACGCTTCTTGCCATCACACTGCTAAAATTGTGTTGCAAGGTCAAAGTCATCTCTTGCCTGGATCGTTCTGATAACTTTCTAACTGGCCTCTCCAGTTACCTCATCTTACCTTTCCATCCTTACCTCACTATTCTCTCCACACAGCAACATGAACGATTCTTTCCAAATTGTGACCCTTCTCACACTCTTCCCCTGCCTGAAACCTTCTAATTATCCAGACACCTCAGCGTGGATTACAAATTCCTAGATGATCGGAAACTTGCCTACCTATCTGCCTCTGCTATCTCAGCTCTTCCCACGTTTCCCGCTGCAGCATATGTTACGCTGCTTCCCTTCTGTCTCAATGCTGACATACTGATTACTGTCTCAGGACTTCCATTTGCTCTTTCTCTGCTCAGGGCACTTTATTCTTGGAAATTTCCTGGGCTTCCCATCACTGAAGTCGCAGATCCTAAGTAACCTCTTGGGTGATGCCTTCCCTGATCACCTCAGCTAAAATGGACGTCTTATCTCTATCACACTACCCTGTTGTTTTTTTTTTTTTTTTTTCCTTCTTCTTCCTTATAGTACTATCAAAACTGGACTTATATTACTCGCTTTGCGTTCACTTTTAGGATTTTCCCTTGAACCCAACTAGAACGCAGGCTATTAGAATGCTTTGCTCACTGTTGCATCCCAAAGCCTAGGAAGGAAATTATCATTTTGATTTTTTTAGACTCATTAAATTTGTTCACTGGACTAGCGACACCCACCGCCACTGAGATACAAACTGCCAAGCACGTTTACAAATTCCAGAAAACTTCACAGATTCCAGAAAATTTTCATGCACACCCAGCTGATGACAGCTAAACGACGAATAACAAGCCAGCCCACTGCTTCAGACAATTTTCCATAGATTAATACAGGACATCTCTACCTCAGAGGGCAGACTGTGCTGGGTCAGACACTGGGACAGTCTGGTCAAGTTCAGCCTTCATTCACTGTGCAGCAATGGTGAGAGTGCCCATCAGTGGGGGACCTCCACGCCTTTGGGGTCTTTGGAAAGCAACTGGGTCCTATGAAAGGCTTCTCTGTCCCTCCTTTCCTGAGTGTCAATCTTTAATTTATGAAGAAAAGAAAATTACAGCTCTCTTATTTGGCTGTATTAAAATTTATGGGGCAGGGTGGTTTCCAGGCGGCTGCTACTGCCGGGCACTGCTCTGATGATGAATGACTGCGACATGTCACCAGTGTAGCCGGGCTCTGGTGCGGCATTGCAGCAACCAGTCATTCGTCATACGTCACTGCCTCGACAGCTGCCCCCGTCCGGGCCTCGCCTGTACACTCCGGCAGGGAGCCCTGGCTCAGAACAAGCCTGTGTTCCTGCTGTACCCCACACGACCACCACATTTACCACGTATTTCTTACTGTTGGCGGGAGGGAAGAAAGATCGTTTTCAGTAGCGAACTCCACTGGAGCATTAAGACTTTTAAAGGTAAAGGGTCCATATATGCTGATGCCACAAGATATTAGCAAAAGATAATTATAGGAAGGTACGTTACGCTTTTAGAATGCCACACTAATACAAGAATTGTACCATTCATTCTCTGACAGCCATTCTTCTAAGGGTTTTACAGGTATTAACTAACTTAATCCTCTAATAGTCCTATAAGTAAGATAGTACTATTATCACCCATTTTATAGATAAGGAAAATGGGGTGCAGCGAGATTAATTTGCCCAATGTCACCCAGCGAAGTAGGATAAACGGTACCTAGATCAAGGCAGCCTAGATCTGAAACCTTTGGTCTCAACCACTGTGTCGTGCTGTATAGACTTTCACGTACCATCCTACCGGTTCTCAGAGGCTTGTATTGACCCCTGGCTTCTAGGGCCAAATAAACACACAGACACAGTCAGGACTTTTATTCAATTGTTGTAATCTGCTTGTTACTAAGAACTATTATCATTGATGATAACACCATTTAACAACTGCTCGTTAGATTCTGGGGCATGTACTGGGTGCTTTGCTTATATTATTTAGGTCTCCCCACCTTGCCATGTATTGTTCTATTATTTCCTTTGGTTTTCAACTAGAGGGCTCTCGACGTACACTAAAAACTTTTAAAGATGTTTCCAAAGAAGGCACTTGAAAGGGGAATAAAGAGGGAAGACCAGATCAGGGACAGCTATAAATTGAAAAAGTGAATGGGTGACTGGAAATAATTTCTGTAGGATAGTTGAAATGCCATTTGTCCATATTTTAAATAAATCAACTGTTACAATCAATTCAAATGTCACTGAAACAGAATCTATAGCGTATGCCTGCTTTTTTGTTCCAACTGAAAATTAAAGTTTGATGGGAGAGAAAAATCACTGTACAGATTCTTTATAATTCTTAGCGTCCAATTCAAACAGGTTGGTCCAAGAAAGAAAAAAATGGTATATTGGATTTCCTTAAAATTAAAAACTTCTCCTTTGTGGATTACACTGCTAAGAGAATAAAGATAAACTAAAGACAGGCTTCAATTTGTAAAATACATATTTGATTAAGAATGTGTATGCAAAATATACAAAGAACTCTTAACCTCAAGAGTAAGAAAAGAAACAATCCAGTTTTAAACATGGGTGTGCACATTGGCTGATTCACTTTGTCGTGCAACAGAAACTAACACGGTATTGTGAAGCAATTATACTCCAATAAAGATCTATTTAAAAAAAAAGCCCCAAAATGGGCCAAAGATCTGAACAGACACCTTACCAAGAGATATACAGATGGAAAATAACTATGAAAATATACTCAGCATCATTTGTCCTTAGAGAAGTGTAAATTAACATACAACAAGGTACACTGCACTCATATTAGAGTGGCTAAAATTAAAAAAAAAAAAAAAACAAAAATGAAAAACCGATGATACCAATGCTGGTAAGGATGGAGAACAACAGAAACTCTCATCTACTGCTGGTTGACATGCAAATGGTGCAGCCACTTTGGAAGATAATTTGGCAATTTCTTACAAAGCTAAACATGATCTTAACTTACAGTCCAGGAATCACGCCCCCTAAGTAATTGCCCAGCTGACTTAAGCTTGTGTCTATATAAAACAAGCACATGCGTGGGTCTAGTAGGTTTCTACATTCAGTGGTATTATACGTCCATATAAGGGAATACTATTCAGTAATGAAAAAGAAGATGCTATCAAACCACACAAAGACAGAGATAACTTTTATTTTTCCTCTTGTACTGAGGATTCTATCAAATGTAGTTCTCCCTTTTTCCTCTTACACAGACTTTCAAGTCAAAATTTGATTTGCATTTGGGTGAACTAAATTGCCCAAGATAGAATTTTTTTTTTAATACAGCAGGTTCTTATTAGTTATCTATTTTATACACATCAGTGTATACATGTCAATCCCCAATCTCCCCAATTCATCCCACCACTACCCCCCCAACCTCTTTCCCCCCCTTGCTGTCCATACGTTTGTTCTCTACATCTGTGATAGAGATGACTTTTAAACGTAGATTGCTAAGTGAAGAATCCCAATCTGATAAAGGTTTACACGCTGTATGTTTCCATTTACATGATGTTCTAGAAATGACAAAGCTAAAAAGACAGTGAACTAAGTGAAGTACGTCAGACAGAGAAAGACAAATATCGTATGATATAGCTTAAATGTGGAATCTAAAAAAAATGATACTTATTCACAAACAGAAACAGACTCACAGACTTAGAGAATGAACCTATGGTTACAAGGGGGTAAGGTTAGGAGGGAGGGATATACTGGCAGTTTGGGATTGACATGTACACACTACTATATTTAAATAGATAACCAACAAGAAACTACTGTAGAGCACAGGAACTCTGCTCAGTACTCTGTAATAATCTAAACACAAAACCAATTTTTTTTTTTTTTTTTTTTTTTTTTAAGCTTTCTTTTATTTATTTATTTATTTATTTTTTGCGGTACGCGGGCCTCTCAGTGCTGTGGCCTCTCCCGTTGCAGAGCACAGGCTCCGGACGCTAAGGCTCAGCGGCCCATGGCTCACGGGCGCAGCCGCTCCACGGCATGTGGATCCTCCCGGACCGGGGCACGGAACCCGTGTCCCCTGCATCGGCAGGCAGACTCTCAACCACTGCACCACCAGGGAAGCCCAGAAAAAGAATTTTAAAAAGAATAGATACATGTACATGTATAAGTGAATCACTGCTCTACACCTGAAACTAAACACAACATTGTTAATCAACTATAGTCCAATATACAATAAAAACTAGAAAAAAGAAAAGACAGTGAACATATCAGTAGTTGCTAAGGTGTGGGAGTATGTGTTGAAGCACAGAGGGTATTTGTACGGCAGTGAAACTATCTGTATAATATTATAATAATGGATACAGGATGCTAACCATTGTCAGAACGCACAGAGCTTTTCCAGCACAAAGAATGATCTTTAATAAGATTATTTAGGAGTCTGGGTGATCTCGGGATGAAAGCAAACTGTATACCAGGATGTATGAAATAACCTTACTCAAGAAGATAGAAAGAAAAAGTACTGACCTAAATAACTTTGGAAATGAGTTAAACCGTTAAGACTAAAGGCAAAAAAGGACTGTTTTTAAGCACTGCCCACTCGTTGATAATATTGGATAATATCACAAGCACGAAAGAAATACCCATGAGTGTACACTGATATAAATGACTTATTAATAAATAGGTAAACAGATAGATAAATAAATGCAGAATAGCCAAATCTTCAATGCAGAAGAATTCTAAATAATTTACTTAGATATGCCACAATCATAGGAAATTGGCTGTAAATCCCGCCCCTTAAGTGTGGGATATCTATTCTGACTTCCTTCCAAAGAGCGTAGCATGGAAAAGGGGAAAAAAGAGTAAACTGTGGAGAAACCCGACAAAACATCACCTCACCCAGGTGATCGAGATTAGTATCGATATTGATAGTGTTTGAAAAACATCACAGCTAAGAAAAATGGAAGGAATACATATGAGCTTCAGAGTTTGTTTTGACAGATATTTTAAAGAAACTTTGTAGCTTGAAAAAGAATTCACAGGTGTTAAAAGAACACTTGAAAAAAAAGACAGCATTTTTAAAAAGGGCAGAATATATAAAATAAAATCAACTGAGGCTGTTTACAGTCTCGTTATGCAGTTAAATTCTGAGGAAAGGGACTCACGCTGAAAAGCAGAGAAAATGTTTTCCGTCTCCTGTTAAAAGGTTACATCATGAAATTCACTGATGACTAAGTACTGTGATTAATCGCTACAGGGCTTGGATATTTGGCACACGTAAAGAACGCAGTTTTGAATGGATAAATAAGGACTGCAAGGTGTTTAGAGAAATAAATTTAAAGACAGTATCAGTAGATGATATTTTTACTGACTTACTAAAATTAATTATGAATAAAGGCCACATTGGCACATTCTGTTCTGAATACCCAGAAATCCACCTGTACTCTCCCTTTGGGGGCCTTCCATTCTCCATGCGTTAAATATACGTTTTAGTACTTTTGACCCTTTAGGAAAAGGTGGAATGTTATGTCAGGACATATAAGCACCCTATTTTTTTTATTGGGGTATAGTTGCCTTACAAGTTGTGTTAGTTTCTGCTGTACAGCGAAGTGAATCAGCTATACGTATATATATATATCCCCTCCCTCTCTGGACCTCCCTCCCCCGCCTCATCCCACCCTTCTAGGTCATCACCAGCACCGAGTGAGCTCCCCGCGCTAACCGCAGACTCCCACTAGCAATCTGTTTTACACACGCCAGTGTCTATACGTCAATCCCAATCTCGCAGCAGATCCCACCCTCTCCGCCCCACCCCCGTGTCCACACGTCTGCGTCTCTATTCCTGCCCTGCAAATAGTTTCATCTGTACCCTTTTTCTAGATTCCACATGTATGCGTTAATATACAATATTTGTTTTTCTCTTTCTGACTTACTTCACTATGTATGACAGACTCTAGGTCCATCCACGTCTCTACAAATGACCCAATAAGCACCCCTGTTTTAATATGTCTCAAATATTTTGGAGAATGTCACTGGTGACGTGTTCGGCATCATTCTATGTGTTACGTTGCCTGGCTCCTGGAATCCTCCATTGGCTACTTGGTCCCCCAGTCAACTGTCTCACCCCAAGAAGACCAGCTCTGCGTCTGAAAAATATTTAAACAGATCAGAGCTCTGTGCCTTGAGCTGTACCGATTTTGCTGGTTTTATCTCCTTGACACGTTACTATGTGGTGGAAGAAAATGACCAGTTCACCCTCGATTTCCTCAAGCAGGTCTTTTCTGAAGGAAGGCTAGCAGATTCTTCATTTCTGGGGCTGCCATGGCCTCCCCAAGCGAGACGTTCCCCCTGAGTATTTCCCCACAGGCCAGGCCTTTCATTCCAGGCCGATATTGAGGCCAGCAATCAATAAGCTGGGTCTGCATCTGCCTTGACAGAGGGAACACCAGGCTGACACCAGCCAGTCTGGGATCAGCTGTTTCCCTGCCTTTGATCTCCTGTCTAAACTCCCTGGGCGTCTGCTTCGGCAGAGGACACAGGCCACGTCATGCTGGTATCTCCTCCAAGGCCCATTGTGGCCATTGTATTTGAGGAGGGGATCGCCCGACAGAGTGACTGGTTACAGCCCTCCTCGGACTGCAGGAAGCCTTTTTGATGCGGGGCAGATGATCAGTGAGAGTCTAATTGAGTGATTAACTACCTCCATGGGACTCGGAGGTTTTAATGACACCTCTACATTAAGGTCTGCATTTCCCAGCAGGCCTCCAGTTTGTAACTGTATGGCCATGATATGCAATTATAAGCCTTTCCTTTAACCAGCAGGGGATTTAACAAATGGACTTGGTTAATCACAGCTAGATGACCCTCACGTCTGACTTTGCTGTGAAAAACATGTATAACTTCAAGTACAGGATCGAATTATGAATACAGGCCATTTCAGGTCCATGGTTCCATTCATAATATGAAAACTGAGTTTCAGAAGATCTGGGCAAACTAAACCAAACTGCACCATGACCAAAGTTAGCTTCAGCAGAGTAAAAATACCTTCAAAATAAGAACTGGTTTTTTAAGAGTGTCCATGCCTATGGTTCTTCAGAGCAATGAGAGTCCGCCTAGATATACTGTCTTAATTAACTGGGTCTGAAGAGCAGATTAATGCAATGTTAAAAGGAACCAGTCTCAGCGGGTTCTCACAGTGGGAAAGATATCCAGGGCTTTCAATTTACAAGGTCTTATTACAAAAGTTCCCTGCTGTTTTTGGTCCGTGGTCTTTCTGCCTGGGAGCAATTTAATGATCTGCTTTTTAGAGCAGAGAAATGGTCACAGAGAAAATGTTCAGTGTTATGTGTTAGCCATCAAATACCCAGTGGAATTTACAATGGTAACCAGACACTTCCTTTTCATATCAAAGTAGAACAGGGACGAGGACATCAATACACTTGATTTGAAAAACCCTAATTGAACAAACTGGTAGTCCTCTGTGAATGTTGTTGGTAACAGGAGGCTGGTATTAGCATGAGGCCAACATAAATGATACGGACGATGAGGACAACGGAAAAGAAAAAGAAGGAAGAAAAGAAGAAGGAAGAAAGAAAAAGTATTTAAGGATAAGAGCATGACTTTGACTTGAAAGTCCCTTAATAATTTATTCTTCATTTATTCAACATCATTTGAGAAATATGTATAATTTTCTACCACGCCCCGGGTCTCCTACTGCCTATGCTGAGGAAACATCTGTCCACACGGCTCTTCTGTGGAAGTGATGAATTCACTCATTTTTCCTTCCTTTAGTCATGCAAGAAACTGTTGCTAAATGGTCATACTGTGACAGGTATTATTGCGCTCTGTTGATAATATTTAGTTATCTTTATTTCCCAGATTTCCTAAAACGCAAAAGGTCTAAAATATCCTTGGTGAATGACAAGTACTGAATATCGATGTGAAAGATTCCTAACGTCGTTAGCACTGGAAGCACAGTCATAAACATTTATGGTGCAACGTGCTTAAAAACTATAACAGAAATGTGTACACAGCATTAGGGAGCCGTGAAAGAGAGGCTTCCCAACTCTGCCTAACTGAGGTAAGAAAACAGAGAGGATGTGAAATTTCAGCTGAACGTGTTTTGGTCAGGGCATTGTTAGAGAGGGGAAAAATTGGAATCAGGGGTGAGCTTTGAGCATCTGCTCTTTTAAAATACAGATTCTAAAATGTGTGAAGCTTACGTTGTACGGACCGGGAAGGCCTTTATTTCCAAAGGACTAGCATAAACTAAATGGCACAAGAAGAGTTTTAAAATCTCACATTTTCAGTCCTCATGCTACAATCATCCCTTAGCTCTAAAGCTTCGTCTTATCTTAGAATAACATATTAGAATAACAGGAAGGTAGGTTAACCAAGTGGCTGTTTACACTTTGAAATTTAAGGAAACACTGAAATTTTAACTCTACCTTCTTATCTGGGCCATGCTTTCATCACTAGAATTCTTCTTTCTTCCAGTAAAAGTGAAAACACTGTCAGGCATGTTACTGCAGCAGTCCAAATGACTTTGAAGTTTCCTCTAGTCTTGTCCGAATATCATAGTCTACTTTCTTAGATTAGCCTTTTCTGACCTTTGAACATAGACTTGAGCCCTAAAATATCAAGCTTCCCTTTAGACCAATGGCTTCAGGCTGGATCACTAAAAACTTCCTTCAGGCTCAACTCAAGAATTATGCTTTACACTCACACCGTATTTTAATGATGTTTAAGGGTAGATTTGGTACACTGAGATGTCAAACTTGCTGAGTTCATTGAACTGAACATTTGTCAGATCTTTATTTGAAACAATTAAAAAGCGTTACACATTATGTAAGACAAAATATCGAGAAAACACTGCTTCTCTACAAGAATAGTTACTGCGACTTCTTGCTAGAGAATGAGCGTCTCTAACATATGTCTGAACGAACTAGACCACTTGAGATTTTAACCCGTGAAAACACAGCAAAGCTCTGACCACTGGCTGGTCACTTACATGAAGTGTTATTTGCTGACGCCACATAGCGAAACTCTACATTTTAGTGGATAATGATGTAGCACTTTCAAGTGAGCGCAATGCAATGAACACGAAATTGGTGATGACAGTAACCAGTAAGTTTATGAGGCATAACTGTCACAGAAAGATGACACCTTTCTCGTGGGAAAGTTGATAAGGGCAGGTAATTTGAATTAGGCGAGGCAAAAAGGTCAAAATTGATGACTTTGGAAAAACGTGAAATGATCCTAAATACATTACTTTCATTTGAGGTGTGCTAGGTGCACATGTAAGGGGTAATGGATAAGGAGGGACCTGAGGAAAATCATGTGCTCCAAAGAACTATTTTGTGCAGAAAATATCCCTGAGCTTCTTTGCTTTTCCTTGACTTTTTTTTTTTTTGAAGTACACGGGCCTCTCACCGTTGTGGCCTCTCCCGTTGCGGAGCACAGGCTCGGGACGCGCAGGCTCAGCGGCATGGCTCACGGGCCCAGCCGCTCCGCGGCATGTGGCATCTTCCCGGACCGGGGCACGAACCCGCGTCCCCTGCATCGGCAGGCGGACTCTCAACCGCTGCGCCACCAGGGAAGCCCTCCTTGACTCTTTTTAAAAGCACTTTCACTTCTATCCTGGGTCTGCCTTTTGTTTGCGACTTGAAAATGCTAATAAGACACCTTGCCACGTATGACCTTACAACATGACCTTACATGACCTTACAACAGAATCTCTAGTACATAAACGTTTTCTGTAATTCTTTGGGTTTTTATACAATAATATTTGATATCTCTATTGGTTCCCTAAAGAGGATAAAGTCAGAATGAAAATTAAGTCACTGGAATCAATAAAAATGTCGTAACTTACAAAATGTTACTATTAAGAAGCAGCCTTCAAAGTCTTAAAGTTTTGCGTGTAAATATTGTATCTTTCAGCGATATTAGGCTATTGAACATGCAGATTTGATCTAATAATTGTGTCTATTCAAACACTGAAAATCTACCTAGGTAGTAGCATTTCTCACCTGTAAATGAACCCTTGTCAGAATCCTCAAGCAAAAGGAGCTCTTATCTTAGTCTGTACAACCTTGGGACCCACACTCTAGCATGAAACTATTATAATCTTATCCAAATAGTAGCCTCAAATGAATAGAACATGTCTTTCCTCATATGGCTTAGAGAAATTTATCTGAAAACCACACACACACACACACACACACACACAAACACGCGTGCATGCACACGCAACCCTTGAACGGGTGATCTATACAATATGATGTCACACTAGAGCTAGTCTTCAAGTAATCTGTGGTTGGAATGAGGGGATAAGAAATGCTCTAAAGAACATATATTTAAGAGATTAAAAACATCGAACATTCTTCTACCCTGTAGAAAGGATGTTTGAACATTTTAATTCATTAGAAAAAAGTCACTAGCCATTACTCTTTTGTAAAATCATAGACGATTACAGCCTTGTAACAGTAAGGGACGATCTTGTACAGGACCAGTACAGAAGGGACCTTGAATATTTAATTTTATAAGGGTAAAATGAAAGCCCAAAGAGAAGATGTGACTTGTCTGCAATCACAGAGCTATTGGTGGCTTCACTGAAATTAGAGCCCAAAGTTTCTGGATATACCACCCTAGTTTTCTGTTTTCCATATGTTACCCTTACTTCCACTTGATATGAATTTTATGAAAAAAAAAAGTAGCATTTCTCCTGGAAGAAAGAAGCTAAAGTCCACTAGCAAGGCTGCTACCGATCTGGGCTAGGTCCGACTGGAATATGGCGGAATGCGGTTTACTTTATTTGGCTGGGAGCATTTCTCTGTAACCTGAGGATTCATTAGTTTGAAGTGCTGGCCTCTTGCCTCTTTCCAAGGCCATTTTAGATGCAAATTGTACCCCAGACATCATTTTTAAGTGACAGGAAAATCTCTGGAGAGAACAAGAATCAGTCTGTGAAATTTATGGACCCTTTGCATTTTCTAATCCTTCTTGATGAATAACTCAGTTTCCAGCCAGGGTTTGAACTTAAGAGTTGATAAAGCATCAGTTTTAGCTGCTGGCTACTAAATCAACGTAAGCGATGGCTTAATCAGTCTTTCTACTCCCTCCACTACCTTCCCACAGAATTCATCAGACTTGTATTGAGTCAGGTCAGCAAGAGACAGATACCCTGACAGGCCATTTGTAGCCAATGGTTAGCATGGTAAGAGTGTGTGGACCAGCAAAATGATGCAGTTCTACTAATGAGGATATCAGTAGTCTGCAGAGCAAGGCTGAAAACCTTGACCTAGAGATTGCTGTAGTTTAGGCAGGAGGAGTATTATGAAAAAATGGGGAGGAGACAGCTAACGACTTTGATCGTTTATAGAGGAGATGCCTTTGGTGATACTGTGTACTTATTCTGGTTTTCTAACCTATAATAGGAATGCATGTCTAGGCGAAGAACACACAGCAAATCGGAGGGGCAGTTTACAGACCCTTTCAAGATGGGAAAAGAGGGAGAGTAGATTCTGAGTGAGGGTGGGTCCTCCTTAGTTATCCTCTCTGGAATTTGATAATGGAAATCTCTCCCGAAGGTTCATCTTCTCCTGGCAATTGAGAAAAGTTTCCACTGTTCTGAAACCAAAGTTTGGCATGTATGTTATGCAGAGAAATCTTTATCGCCGCTGACGGATGATCCAGTGTGGTAGTTTGTCTATTAAAATTTGCTGTCTACATAAGTATGCATTTTAATTATAATTAAAAAAAAGAGTGTGTCCAGTGTTTAACCAGAGCAATGTCTTTCTATACCCAGACCCGTGAAGAGCATGGGTGCACTGTGGCTTTTCTGATGCTGTGTGTGGTGGGTAAATTGATATTTTATGGACTCTGCACTCTGTTTCCTAAGCCAGATTGCTGAGGAACGTGAAGATGAAGGCTGTCTGAGCTGAGAGGAGGGTCACTGTGAAAAGATGTGGAATCTTGGGATCAAGGGGTGGGTTTCTCATCTTGTTTCTTCGGATCTGAGTGTTGTCAGAGAAAGTCTGTTAGTAAAGAGCAGAGGCACGATGAACTACTTGACTAAGAAGAGATCCACCACGAGGGGAGAGGACGTCTACTTTTTAGTGAGGATTGATGTTTCTGTACATCCTCTATAGGAAGATGGTTTTCTAAAGCCTTTGCTACTTAAAGTGTGATCCATGGACCAGCAGAACCAGCATCTCCTGGGAGCTTTTAAAAAATGCAACAATCTCAGGGCTCTTCTTACTAAAGAAGAAACCTGCAATCTGACAAGATTTCCAAGTGGTCCATCTGTGTCTTACAATTTGAGAAGCACTGCTCTAAAAGAAGCTCCACATGAAGATGAATGTTTTTCTTCCTCGAGGGTCTGAGGACTTTTGTGACAGCCCAAGGGTCCGTGGTCAAAGCCATCTCCTGGGAGTGAAACGAATTATACTGTAATTTAAATTTTGCAAACCAGTTTTCATATGCATGGACACCCATTGTGATTTTAAATGATTCAGATAAATTGAGGCTTTTTCTTTCTCCGGCTCCCTCTGTCTGTCCTTCCCCTTCCCTCCTTCCTTCTACAAACCTCTCCCTATGTCTTTCTCTTCCCTCCCCTTTCCTCCCCTCCCCTCCTAACCCCTCCCCTTCTCTGTCTCTCTCTCTCTGATATGGAAAATCAAATCTATTAGTCCATAAAACTTCAGTATTTCAGTGTGAAGACATAACCATTTCTCTTACTGATTAAGAACCTCTGTGGAGGCTGGGGGTTGAGAATCTGTATTCTCAGGCACGAATGTAGGATTTTGCTGGCAGAATGAGTGGCAAAGTGCTGTCTCTGATCCTTACCTGGACACTGTCCTCAAATATCAGTTTACCCAAAAACTAAAGCAATAGGGTCTGTTATAGAAATAAAAATACTTTTTCACAATTAAAAATTTAACATTTTATTTAGGTTGCACTAAGTTTTCCCTAAATGGGTGGACTTGCAAAAGCAAAAACTGATTTTTCATCTTTTTGGGGAATGTACTTAAGTAGGTACAAAGAACTTTGTGGCCAGATGGGAGTTTGTTTAACAAACCAAAAACTTGCTCTAAAAAACCAGGTTCCTTTTTTCAGTGGATTTAAAATAAATTACTGAATAAACAAATATTTACCTTTAGCCAACTGCTATCCTAGGTGAGAGATATGATAGGTTTTTCTAGTAATAATTTTTGCACTTTCAGGTATACACTTAGATCTGCACCGTTTTCATTTCAAACTCAGGGAAAACATCTGTGATTATAGATATAAAGTGGTTTCCCTGTAGCTTTAAAAATATTTTCTTCCAAATTATTTTTCACATCCAAATTTAGAGAGTAAATGATCCAGTCTTTCCTTTTGATGGCAAAGGGGAAACAGTCAGTATAAAGGAATGCAAATTAGATATACTCAGAGTCAAATTGGATTTCCAAATAACAGTAAACAATGATCATTACTAATGATAACAATGTTTAGATAAAGGAAATATTGTAACTTCGGTGTGCTACTAATGTTGTGTTCTTTTGGGTTAGAATAACAACAGTATTCTTAGATGTAAAATAATCCTGTAGATCCTAGAGATGATTGAATTAAAAAAAACTAGAAGGAATAAGCAGCCCATCTTTCAGTTTCTGATTTATATGGCTGCATCTTACTTCATTTATGATTTCTCATTGACCAGTGTCACAGGAACAGATCTAGAATGAGACATCCCCATTTGTAGTGAAATGGCAATTCACATTATTCTTGTTTATGTCATGTCTCTAGGATGACTAGCTGGGTAGAGGTAGGATTCATCTATCTATCATCTATCTACTATCTATCTATCTATCTACTAATCTATCATCTATTTATTTTTAGGAGCCACAATAGGTATTTTCTTGGCCTCCAGGAAACAAAATTGACTGTATTTGTGTGTGTGTGTGTGTATACAAGTATATTGCCACAAAGGAAACTTGCTTGTTGACTGGTATTATGTTTTTAATAAACTAAACTAGAAGAAAATAGTTCAATGAAGATACATTTATGATTACATGGTGTTGTATTCTCTAGGTTTAAAAGTATGGCTATAGGGATTTCCCTGGTGGCGCAGTGGTTAAGAATCCGCCTGCCAACGCAGGGGACATGGGTTTGAGCCCTGGTCCGGGAGGATCCCATGTGCCGCGGAGCAACTAAGCCCGTGCGCCACAACTACTGAGCCTGTGTTCTAGAGCCCGCAAGCCACAACTACTGAAGCCTGTGTGCCTAGAGCCCGTGCTCCACAACAAGAGAAGCCACCGCAATGAGAAGCCCGGGCACTGCAACAAAGAGTAGCCCCCGCTCACCACAACTAGAGAAAGCCGCACACAGCAACGAAGACCCAACGCAGCCAAAAATAAATAATAAAAGTATAGGTTATATAAATTATTGACTTTAGAAAGGGAGATAGAAAGAGAGAGAGGGGAAGGAAGAGGCATGCATTTTGTGTGGAATAGATACCCATGGATCCAGTATTCCTGAATATCATCTAAGAGTTCACTTCTCCTCCTGATCCCCAAAGTCCTCAGTTTCTCCAAAATCTCACCAAGCCTTACCTTTAAATTTCTAACCAGACAGTGTGCTTAAGGCGTTTTTTCCCCAAGAAATTTAATGAGAAAACAGATATTAATACCTAAAAGTGACAAAAGTCCTTTCACAACTTAAAGGTAATATGGTAGCAATCCTCAGCGGAGGAAAAGCTTTGAGGATAAACAGAAATGGAATATTCAGATTTAAGATACTGGAACGAGGGAGCGAGGACTTTGGAAAAGTCTAGAGCTTTGAATGTTACCAGGCAGCATGAATTCAGCTAGTAACCCAGAATTAGGTACCTAGGGCTAAAGGGAAGGCTTATAAGCTTCTCAGCATTGGGAAGCAGGGCACACCAGAGGCGAGCTTTGCCGTGTCCAGGACTGTGCCGTTGCTAACTCTGTCAGAAACACACAGGAAGAAAAGTGAAGCTGATGAAATGCTTCCGGAGCTTTTGAAATAGAGGATTCATGTGCCACCTTTTAGTCATTTCTGGCTCTTAAGTTCCTGGGCAAATATGAATAATCCCAGAGTTACACAGAGTAACAAATGTTATGAAGCACTATAGCTATAATCGTGGTTGGTCTAGCGATGTTTTGCAACCCAGTGACCCCACCTGAAAGTGGTTCTAGAGCAGCTGCCCATCCCTCTGCTGCATCCCCCCTGGGGCTGTGCCTGCTGCCCATGGCGCAGATGTCACAAGGACCAAGTCTTGCTCCAGAGGCCCTCTTGGCTGGTCTGGCAACTTCAGGAGGGTCAGCTCAAGACACAGTGGTCTTCTTAGTACCTTTGACCTTCAGAGTCTCTTCTTCATGACAGGGTGTCTAACTTGCTTAAGAAAGTATATCCCAGAGGCAAGAGCTATAACAGGAGTAAACTGTATGGTTTTTGGTTTCTTATTCTTTTATTTTCTTCAATGCGATATCTGCAGTATGAAGTTGAACCCTGCACTGGAGAGTTCCATACCAGGTCTTGGGTTAAAAGGTTCATGAGGAAACACAGATCCACAACCTGGTCTTGAGTCCTATGTACGCCCATGTTTTCCTGAAAACCTACTTGTATAAAGCTGGGTACTCATGCTCCTCAAGACCTATATAGGATTGGACACGGGCTTCCCTGGTGGCGCAGTGGTTGAGAGTCCGCCTGCCGATGCAGGGGACACGGGTTCGTGCCCCGGTCCGGGAAGATCCCACATGCCGTGGAGCGGCTGGGCCCGTGAGCCATGGCCACTGAGCCTGCGCGTCCAGAGCCTGTGTTCCGCGATGGGAGAGGCCACAGCAGTGAGAGGCCCACGTACCGCAAAAAAAAAAAAAAAAAAAAAAAAAAAGATTGGTTTAGGAAACTCAACTTCAAGCCCAGGGAAAGCAAAGACCTGCCCCAGATTTTGTAACTTTTGAGCTCATAACCTCATTTTCCTTTCCAGGCCACCGTTTCATATCTAAACTCATGAAAGGCACTCAGCAAAAATCTTTCCATTTAACAGCTTTCATCTGGCAAGAAGACGGTGTTGCTGTAACCACTGCCCTTCTTTGAACTCATAGAAGCAAAAGTCCTGTCACTTCACAGTATTCACACTTCTTAGATGAGAGTCGGTGCTTAAATAATTTTACTATAATTTTTCCCAAGATCATTAACATGTCTGAAGGGATGAAAAATACGTCTTTGCTTCCTCTGGCCTTTTACACCCCAGGTTGCTCAGTCTTAAGATGGGAGGTGCTATATGGTCTGAATGGTTGTGTCCCCCACCCCAAAATTCATATATTGAAATCTTAACCCCCAAGGTGATGCTATTAGGAGGTAGGGAACTTTGGTAAAGCGATTAGGTCATATGGGGTGGAGCCCTCGTGATTGGGGTTAGTGTTTGCTTTTTCCTTCTTCCACGTGAAGACACAGGGAAAAAGACCACTATGAACCAGTAAGAGGCTCTCACCAAAACCTGAACGTGCTGGTATCTTGATCTTGGACTTCCAGCCTTCAGACCGTGAGAAATACATCTCTGTTTATGGTAAAGCCACCCAACTTATGGCATTTTATGATAGCAGCCCGAACGGACTAAGACAGGAGGGCAGGTAAGTACTTACTTAGTTTGAAGGAACTTTTGATCTGTTTATGATCTCATCAGACATTTCTGCTCTGGAGACATTTTTTAAAGTTATAATTCTTACAGTGCCAAAAAGCATCTCACAGTGCCTTAGAGATTTATCTGTTAAAAAAAAAATGAATAGGGGACTTCCCTGGTGGCAGAGTGGTTAAGAATCCACCTGCCAATGCAGCCGACATGGGTTCGAGCCCTGGTCCGGGAAGATCCATATGCCGCAGAGCAACTAAGCCCCTGCAGCACAAACTATTGAGACTGCACTCTAGAGCCCACGAGCCACAACTACTGAGCCCAAGTGCTGCAAGTACTGAAGCCCGTGCGCCTAGAGCCTGCGCTCCGCAACGAGAGACCAACGCAATGAGAAGCCCACGCACCACAAGGAAGAGTAGCCCCCGCTCGACGCAACTAGAGAAAGCCCATGTGCAGCAACAAAGACCCAATGCAGCCGAAAATAAACAAATAGATAGGTGGGTATACTAAAAGAGACCACCACGGTGCCTTAAACTCATACAGACGTGACAACAAGTAAATGCTGGGCTCTCAAGCCCACTGCAGTGGAGTGATGCAGGTGATTACATGTACTAGTTCTCTAAATTCTTTCTTTCATCATCTGTTGAGTGTATTAGTTTGTGGGGGTTTTTTAGTATGACTTTCCCCCCTAGATTTATTTTTACAATTGTATCTTCCTTGGGCACTTACTTACTCATTTTAAATTAGAATCAGAGGAAAGCCTTGCTTGGTATTTAGAATAAATGCACTGTTTAACAAATTGACCCAGAGATAATTGGACGATTGGAGTTGCAAAGACACGGATGAAGTAACAGCATGGAAAATACCTGGAATCTTGCTAAGCTCTCTTCTCATTGAACATGTGGTATCAAATCTCTGGTCCATGGCTTTGCCCAAAATCCCTGGGCAGCATCCGAAAAGAATGTACTGAAGTGACTTGTCTCTTCCTAATTATATCTTAAAAAAACAACCCTGGTTCAGATATTCTATTTAAATTTGAGAACAGATTTGTCCGGAAATGTATAGCCCACGTTACACTTAACAAGAAAGTGTTTATCCAAAGAGTTAATACAGATGAGTCATCTCGCACTCAAATGCCAGTTCTCTGGAGGTGGGATTCCCGTAAACAGCCAGACACTTTGAACTTACGGTTTTCACTTTATGTCATCCTCCAGCCACTAAAACAACACAGCACCGTGGAGTTCTTCCCTGCTAAACCCAAACACACCCACCTCATGGAAACTTACTCTGGAAAACTGAGAAAGAAAAGTGTCTTCCTAGAGAAAACTCATGTTCATCTCCTGGGTATTGACTGATCTTTGCCTGTGAAACGGGAGTTGCACAGCATACTGGTTTTAGGTCAGGGTAACTGGTTCTGGAGAATAGTGAGTTGCTCTTCAAATGTCATCTGTACCTGCAAGCTGGGGATAACTCTTCCAAGAGTGACCTGCTTTCGAGATCTGAAAACCTTTCAGCTCGGCTTCAGGAACTGATTATTTTAAAGAAAAGACCACACAACTACCGAGCCTGCGCTCCGCAACAAGAGAGGCCGCGGCAGTGAGAGGCCCGCGCACCGCGATGAAGAGTGGCCCCCGCTCGCCGCAACTGGAGAAAGCCCTCGCACAGAAACGAAGACCCAACGCAGCCAAAAATAGGTAAATAAATGGATAAATAAATAAATTTTAAAAAAGAAAAGACTTCAAAGCTCCCACTCAGATTTCTCACCTCACCTCGTATAGACCTTCTGTTGCAATACATTAATTCTTCTTTCATCAGCTTCCCCTACTTCACCATATGCTGCTTGAAGACAAGGGTCTTACTAGTTTTGAAGTCCCAATTCCTAACACAGTACTCCTAACACATAGTAAGCACTCAACGAGTGTTTTGTTGAATAAATGAATGAACGAATGAATATCATTTCAATTTATTTAATTTAACATATAAGAATGGCAATGGTTTTATATTTGAGGACAGCTGATATTAAATTTAAGACTTCCCCTTAGCACTTGTGTAACTTAGAGCAATTTATACAAACTCTGGTCTCAGAGTTTGGTGTTTGGTGTTTGCTTTGGGTGCGTGTTTGTTTTTTCCTCTAGGGCACTGATAGTAATACTTTGTAAGAAATACTGGAAGAATTAAATTATGATGATATCTCTACTCAGAACACAGTACATTGGAAGCATTCACTAAAATGTGGCTATTAAGGGGACCCTCCTGGTGGTCCAGTGGTTAAGGCTCCACCTTCCAATGCAGGAGGTGCGGGTTCGATCCCTGGTCCGTGAGCTAAGGTCCCACATGCCTCACAGCCAAAAAACCAAAACATAATACAAAGCAATATTGCAACAAATTCAGTAAAGAATTTAAAAGTGGTCCACATCAAAAAAATAAAAAAACAGAACTTAAAAAAGTGTGGCTATTCCTTTAAAATTGTTTTATTGTTATGAGTATTTGGGTATAAGTTATTCAGAGTGCTATCTCTACTCATCAAATATGCAAGGCAAATCTCCATGAAAATAGTTTGGTAAATGTGGACATTTTTCATATCCTGAGGAGACAGTGTTAAAGTCTGAAGTAATTTTTGGCCTAAGATGAGTGATTGAGAACATCAGAATACAGTGTAGAATTTAATCCCTGCCGCAAGCATGGGAAAACCCTGTGCACAGCTGAGATTGCATTTTATTCGTATGCAATGATTTTATCTGTACGTTCCAAGTGATGAGTTAAGGCAGTTAATTGGATTTTTCAGACCTTCCGTCAAACTAAGGGAGGAGAGAGAAAAAGAAGAGAGACAGAGAAGGATTTTAAAGCTTGAATAATTGAGATTTATGGCTTCTCAACTGCCATGTCCTTGATGTGTTTTTAATCACTTGTAGGATGTGTTGAAGGTAAACTGTTAACGAAAAATAAAGAGTAGAAGTTGTGAAGGATTTATCATGGAAATATATGAAGTAAGTAATCTTAAAAAGTTCTACTGAAGCACGTCTAAGAAGTGATTGTTCCCCTGCATTATTTTTTACAGATACAGAAAATTAAACCACTTTTTAAATTCAATTTCAGTAGCCCTTCTCTGTATGTTGCATTCCAAAGCCCTGATTCTAGACAATAAGACAAATGTTTGGTTTTGGTAATACACTTTTTCTGCCTTGTTCTAACTTTGGATTTAGTTTAAGGAACTCTAAGATTCCATACTTACTAACTTGGGTGAGATTCAGTTCTACCATATGTCAGACAGGCGTAATTATCCCTCTTCATGAGATTGTTAGGAGAATAAATTATTTACACACAACACTCATTCAATTGCTTCTAACTAAATTGCAATTGGTATTTATAAAAGTGAATGGCTTGCAATACAGATCTTCCAAGGAAATGAACTCTAATCTATTCATGACCAGGTCTGTCATTATGGCCCCAGAACATTTCATAGCCATCCATCAATGGATGAATGGATAAAGAAGATGCAGAATATGTAATGGAATGTTACCCAGCCCTGCAAAAGAAGGAAACCCCGCCATTTGCAACAACATGAATGGACCTTGAGGGTACTATGCTAAGTGAGATAAGTCATACAAAGACAAATACAAGTGTTAATATCACTTATAGTAGAACTAAATAAGCTGAACTCATTAAAACAGAGAGTGGGTTGTTACCAGTGACTGGGGGGTCGGGGGAAGAATTTGGGAGTGTTGGCCAAAGGGAACAAAATTGCAGTTAGAAGATGAATGAGTTCTGGAGAACTAATGTACAGCATTATGACTGTAGTCAACAATACTGTATTATATATTTTAAATTTGCTAAGAGACTAGGTCTTACATACTCTCACCATAAAAAAGAAATAAAAATTATGTGACCAGATCGAAGTGTTAGCTAATGCTATGGTGGTAATCATACTGCAATATATAAACGTGTCAAAACAAACCTGTTGTACACCTTAAGCTAGCACAGTGCTATATGTCAGTTATGTCTCAATTTATAAACATCTTTATATTGGAAATGAATTCTCTCTAGATTTAAAAGTTCAAGTTGAAAGATTTTTTTCTTCTAGACTTTTGTCCATCACTCATTTTTAAAGACACTTAAAATAACCTGCATATCTCTCCTTCCTAGCAACAACTGCATCCTCTAAGAACAACCATTCTTTGAACCTTTTCTTCCCCACTTCCATCGGTGTGTTCATAGACTGAAAGTCTATTGAGGACGAAATTACATTAAAGAAGGGGCTGACAGCAAGAGTTATTTGCATTATGCTGGCAAACAAAGATACCTGGCTTTTGGGCTCCTTTTTAATTACCTTGTTTATTTACTCAAAAAGGTAACTAAAGAGTATTTCATTTCCAAGTGTTCAATAAACACCTGACAACGTTACCAAGGATTAAGTTATAGTGCAAGAAAGAGACTAATGCTACAGCGCACAGGTAACAGCTGGTTAATGTAGACGTGGGTGGACGTTTATTGACATATCCCTCTCCTAGACTGAGAAGGGACTTGAGATGTCTATGCGTACTCTTTTAATAAGTAGGCTGGTAGGCTGTACTCTTTAAACCAACACATATTTTTCTAGCTGAAAATAATTTAATATCTCTATTTAAATCTATATTGTTAATTATATATATATAATATATATTGTTAATTGTCATTTTTAATCAAATATTGCTACATATGCCTGATCAAAGAGCATTAGCAATAATTTAATCTTAATACAGTTTTCATAGAGTTTATGATTTCCGACGCTTCCGGTCCAATTTACAAACTCTAGGTAACTTAGATGAAATAGATAATTTCTTAGACAACACAAACTATTTTACTGACTCAAGAAGAAAATCTGAATATACGTACAAAAGTAAAGAGATTGAATTACTAATCAAAAATCTTCCCATAGAGAAATGCCCAGGTCCAGATAGCATCATAGGTGAATTCTATCAAATATGGAAAGAAGAATTAACACCAATACTGCACAAATGCTTCTAAAAACAGAATGAACAGAACACTTCTAAACGCATTCCACCAGGCTGATTTTACCCTTACACCAACACCAGACAAAGCATCATAAGAAAAGAAAACTACTGACCAATATACTTTATAAATTTAAACGTGAAATTCCTCAACAAAATTCTAGCAAACTGAATCTAGTACTGTATTAAAAAAACTATGCGCCGTGAACTTGTCAGATTTACCCAGGAATGTGAGATTGGGTCAACATAAGACTTTCAACCAATTAAATACAGCATACTAACAGAATAAAGGAAAAAGAACACATGATCATCTCAATAAGCACAGAAAGAATATTTGACCAAATCCATCATAATTTTATGCAAAAAGCACTCAACAAATGCTGAATAAAAGGTAACTTGCTCAAACTGATAATCTATAAAAGGACCACAGCTAGCATCATGTTAATGGTGAAAGAATGAACGCCTTCCTCCTAACTCTGGGATTCTGATGAGGATGTTTGCTCTCACCACTTCTATTCAACATTATACTGGAAATTCAAGCCAGGGTAGTTAGGCAAGTAATTGAAATAAAGACCATTCAGATTGGAAAGGAAGAAGCAAAACTACCTCTATTTGCAGATGACATGAGCTTGGGTGTAGAAAATCCTAAGGAATCCATGAAAACACTACTGAAACTAATAAAGGAGCTCAGCAATTTGCAAGATATAAGATCAATATACAAAAATCTATTTTATTTTTATACACTAGCAATAAAAGTCTAAAATTAAGTGAAGAAAATTCCATTTACAAAAGCACCAAAAAGAATAAAATACATAGGGATAAATTTAACAAAAGAAGTACAAACTTATTCTGTGAAAACTAAAAACATATTGCTGAAAGAAATTAAGGAAAATCTAAATAAATGGGAAAACATCCCAAATTCATGAATCAAAAAACTTATTATTTTTATTTTGTTAAAATGACAATATGCTCCAAAGTGGTCTATAAATTCAATACAATTCTTATCAAAAATCCCAAAAAGTTTTTTTTTTCTTTTGCAGAAAATGATAAGCTGATCCTAAAATTCATATGGAAATTCAATGACCCAGGATAGCCAAAAATAACTAGGAAAAGAACAAAGTTGGAGGACTCATGGTTCCCAATGTCTAAACTTAATACAGAGCTAGAGTAATGAAAACTGTGTGGTGCCTATACCAGGATAGACACAGATCAATGGAAGAGAATCGAGGGTCCAGTGATACACTCTCACATTTATGGTCACTTGATTTTTAACAAGGGTGCCAAGACAATTCAATACAGAAAGAATAGTCTTCTCAGCAAATAGTGCTGGGACAATCGGGTAGTCACGTGCAAAAAACTGAAACTGAACACTTTCCTCACACCATACACAAAAACTAACTCTACATGTAAGAGCTTAAATGTAAGAGCTAAGATCATAAAACTCCCAGAAGAAAGTACAGGAGTAAATCTTCATGACTTGGGTTTAATAAAGCTTTCTTAGATATGACAGCAAAACCACTGTATTGAAAGGAAAAAATGGATAAACTGCACTTCGTCAAAAGTGAATGTATGGAGGAGACCTTCAAGATGGCGGAGGAGTAATACCTGGAGATCACCTTCCACCCCACAAATACAGCAGAAATACGTCTACATGTGGAACAACTCCTACAGAACACCCACTGAACGCTGGCAGAAGACGTCAGACCTCCCAAAAGGCAAGAAACTACCCACGTACCTGGGTAGGGCAAAAGAAAAAGGAAAAAACAGAGACAAAAGAATAGGGACGGGACCTGCACGAGTGGGAGGGAGCCGTGAGGGAGAAAAACTTTCCACTCACTAAGGAGCCCCTTCACTGGCAGAAATGGGGTTGGCCGGGCGGGAAGCTTTGGAGCCGCGGAGGAGAGCGCAGCAATAGGGATGCGGAGGCCAAAGCGGAGAGATTCCCACACAGAGGATCGGTGCCGACCGGCACTCACCAGCCCCAGCGGCTTGTCTGCTCCCCCGCCGGGGCGGGCAGGGCTGGGAGCTGAGGCTCAGGCTTCGGTCAGAGCGCAGGGAGAGGACTGGGGTTGGCGGCGTGAACACAGTCTGCAGGGGGTTAGTGCACCACGGCTGGCCGGGAGGGAGTCCGGGGAAAAGAATGGAGCTGCCCAAGAGGCAAGAGGCCATTGTTTCCGGTGCGCGAGGAGAGGGGAGTCAGAGCACCGCCTCAACGAGCTCCAGAGACAGGCGCGAGCTGCGGCTATCAGCGCGGACCCCAGAGACGAGCATGGGACACTAAGGCTGCTGCTGCAGCCACCAAGAAGCCTGTGTGCGAGCACAGGTCACTCTCCACACGCCCCCTTCCTGGGAGCCTGTGCAGCCCGTCAACGCTAGGGCCCCGTGATCCGGGGACACCTTCCCTGGGAGAACGCAACTAGCAAGACAGGAACACAACCCCACCCATCAGCAGAGAGGCTGCCTAAAATCATAATAAGGTCACAGACACCCCAAAACACACCACCGGACGCAGTCCTGCCCACCAGAAAAACAAGATGCAGCCTCATCCACCAGAACACAGGCACTAGTCCCCTCCACCAGGAAGCCTACACAACCCAATGAACCAACCTTACCCACTGGGGACAGACCAAAACCAACGGGAACTACAAACCTGCAGCCTACGAAAAAGAGACCCCAAACACAGTAAGTTAAGCAAAATGAGAAGACACAGAAACACACAGCAGATGAAGGAGCAAGATAAAACCCACCAGACCTAACAAATGAAGAGGAAATAGGCAGTCTACCTGAAAAAGAATTCAGAGTAATGATAGTAAAGATGATCCAAAATCTTGGAAATAGAATGGAGAAAATGCAAGAAACATTTAACAATGACCTAGAAGAACTAAAGAGCAAACAGTGATGAACAACACAAAAATGAAATTAAAAGTTCCCTAGAATCCCCTAGAAGGGATCAATAGCAGAATAACTGAGGCAGAAGAATGGATAAGTGACCTGGAAGATAAAATAGTGGAAATAACTACTGCAGAGCAGAATAAAGAAAAAAGAATGAAAAGAATTGAGGACAGTCTCAGAGACCGCTGGGACAACATTAAATGCACCAACATTCAAATTATAGGGGTCCCAGAAGATGAAGAGAAAAAGAAAGGGACTGAGAAAATATTTGAAGAGATTATACTTGAAAACTTCCCTAATATGGGAAAGGAAATAGTTAATCAAGTCCAGTAAACACAGAGAGTCCCATACAGGATAAATCCAAGGAGAAACATGCCAAGACACATATTAATCAAACTATCAAAAATTAAATACAAAGAACAAGTATTAAAAGCAGCAAGGGAAAAATAACACATAAGGGAATCCCCATAAGGTTAACAGCTGATCTTTCAGCAGAAACTCTGCAAGCCAGAAGGGAGTGGCAGGACATATTTAAAATGACTAAGGAGAAAAACCTACAAACAAGATTACTCTACCCAGCAAGGACCTCATTCAGATTTGACAGAGAAATTAAAAGCTTTACAGACAAGCAAAAGCTAAGAGAATTCAGGACCACCAAACCAGCTTTACAACAAATGCTAAAGGAACTTCTCTAGGCAGGAAACACAAGAGAAGGAAAAGACCTACAATAATAAACCCAAAACAATTAAGAAAATGGGAATAGGAACATACATATTGACAATTACCTTAAATGTAAATGGATTAAATGCTCCCACCAAAAGACACAGACTGGCTGAATGGATACAAAAACAAGACCCGTATATATGCTGTCTACAAGAAACCCACTTCAGACCTAGGAACAGATACAGACTGAAAGTGAGGGGATGGAAAAAGATATTCCATGCAAATGGAAATCAAAATAAAGCTGGAGTAGCAATTCTCATATCAGACAAAATAGACTTTAAAACAAAGACTATTACAAGAGACAAAGAAGGACACTACATAATAATCAAGGGATTAAATCCAGAAGAAGATATAACAATTGTAAATATTTATGCACCCAACATAGGAGCACCTCAATAACAAGGCAATACTACAGCCATAAAGGGGAAATCGACAGTAACACAATCATGTAGGGGAGCTTTGACACCCACTTTCACCATGAACAGACCATCCAAAATGAAATAAATAAGGAAACACAAGCTTTAGATGATACATTAAACAAGATGGACTTAATTGATATTTATAGGACATTCCATCCAAAAGGAACAGAATACACTTTCTTCTCAAGTGCTCATGGAACATTCTCCAGGATAGATCATATCTTGGGTCACAAATCAAGCCTTGGTAAATTTAAGAAAACTGAAATTGTATCAAGTATCTTTTCTGACCATAATGCTATGAGAAATAGGTATCTATTAAAAGGAAAAAATCTGTAAAAAAATACAGACACATGGAGGCTAAACAATACACTACTTAATAACCAAGAGATCACTGAAAGAAATCGAAGAGAAATTTAAAAATACCTAGAAACAAATGACAATGAAAACACGATGACCCAAAACCTATGGGATGCAGCATAAGCAGTTCTAAGAGGGAAGTTTATAGCTATACAAGCCTAACTCAAGAAACAAGAAAAAATCTCAAATAAACAACCTAACCTTACACCTAAAGTGATTAGAGAAAGAGAACAAAAAAGACCCCAAAGTTAGCAGAAGGAAAGAAATCATAAAGATCAGATCAGAAATATATGAAAAAAGAAATGAAGGAAACAATAGCAAAGATCAATAAAACTAAAGATGGTTCTTTGAGAAGATAAAAAAAATTGATAACCATTAGCCAGACTTATCAAGAAAAAAAGGGAGAAGACTCAATCAATAGACGTAGAAATGAAAAAGGATAAGTAAAAATGGACACTGCAGAAATACAAAGGATTATGAGAGATTACTACAAGCAACTATATGCCAATAAAATGGACCACCTGGAAGAAATGGACAAATTCTTAGAAAAGCTCAACCTTCCAAGACTGAACCAGGGAGAAATAGAAAATATAAGCAGACCAATCACAAGCACTGAAACTGAGACTGTGATTAAAAATTTTCCAACAAACAAAAGCCCAGGACCAGATGGCTTCACAGGTGAATCCTATCAAACATTTAGAGAAGAGCTAACAGCTATCCTTCTCAACCTCTTCCGAAATATAGCAGAGGGAGGAACACTCCCAAACTCATTCTTCGAGGCCACCATCACCCTGATATCAAAACCAGACAAAGATGTCACAAAGAAAGAAAACTACAGGCCAATATCACTGATGAACATAGATGCAAAAATCCTCAACAAAATACTAACAAACAGAATCCAACAGCACTTTCAAAGGATCATACACCATGATCAAGCGGGGTTTATCCCAGGAATGCAAGGATTCTTCAATATACGCAAATCAATCAATGTGATACACCATATTAAGAAACTGAAGGAGAAAAACCATATGATCATCTCAATAGATGCAGAAAAAGCTTTTGATAAAATTCAACATGCATTTATGATAAAAACCCTCCAGAAAGTAGGCATAGAGGGAACTTACCTCAACATAATAAAGGCCATATATGAAAAACCCACAGCCAACATCGTCCTCAATGGTGAAAAACTGAAACCACTTCCTCTAAGATCAGGAACAAGACAAGGTTGCCCACTCTCACCAGTATTATTCAACATTGTTTGGAAGTTTTAGCCACAGCAGAGAAGAAAAAGAAATAAAAGGAATACAAACTGGAAGAGAAGAAGCAAAGCTGTCACTGTTTGCAGATGACATGATACTATACATAGAGAATCCTAAAGATGCTATCAGAAAACTACTAGAGCTAATCGATGAATTTGATAAAGTAGCAGAATACAAAATTAATGCACAGAAATCTCTTGCATTCCTATGCACTAATGATGAAAAAGCTGAAAGAGAAATTAAGGAAACACTCCCATTTACCACTGCAACAAAAAGAATAAAATACCTAGGAATAAACCTACCTAAGGAGACAAAAAACCTGTATGCAGCAAACTATGACACTGAGGAAAGAAATTAAAGATGATACAAACGGAGAGATATATCATGTTCTTGGATTGGAAGAATCAACATTGTGAAAATGACTATACTACCCAAAGCAATCTACAGATTCAGTGCAATCCCTATCAAACTACCAATGGCATTTTTCACAGAACTAGAAAAAAAATTTCACAACTTGTATGGAAACACAAAAGACCCCGAATAGACAAAGCAATCTTGAGAAAGAAAAATGGGGCTGGAGGAATCAGGCTCCCAGACTTCAAACTATACTACAAAGCTACAGTAATCAAGACAGTACGGTACTGGCACAAAAACAGAAATATAGATCAATGGAACAGGATAGAAAGCCCAGAGATAAACCCACACACATATGGTCACCGTATCTTTGGTAAAGGAGGCAAGAATATACAATGGAGAAAAGACAGCCTCTTCAGTAAGTGGTGCTGGGAAAACTGGACAGCTATATGCAAAAGAATGAAGTTAGAACACTCCCTAACACCATACATAAAAATAAACTCAAAATGGATTAAAGACCTAAATGTAAGGCCATTTTCTTAAAGAAAAACATAGGCAGACCACTCTATGACATAAATCAAAGCGAGATCCTTTTTGACTCACCTCCTAGAGAAATGGAAATAAAAACAAAAATAAACAAATGGGACCCAATGAAACTTAAAAGCTTTTGCACAACAAAGGAAAACATAAACAAGACGGAAAGACAACCCTCATAATGGGAGAAAATATTTGCAAATGAAGCAACTGACAAAGGATTAATCTCCAAAATTTACAAGCATCTCATGCAGCTCAATATCAAAAAACAAACATCCCAATCCAAAAATGGGCAGAAGACCTAAATACACATTTCTCCAAAGAAAATATACAGATTGCCAACAAACACATGAAAGGATGCTCGACATCACTAATCATTAGAGAAATGCAAATCAAAACTACAATGAGGTATCACCTCACACCAGTCAGAATGGTCATCACCAAAAAATCTACAAACAATAAATGATGGAGAGGGTGTGGAGAAAAGGGAACCCTCTTGCACTGTTGGTGGGAATGTAAATTGATACAGCCACTATGGAGAACAGTATGGAGGTTCCTTAAAAAACTTAAAGTAGAACTACCGTACGACCCAGCAATCCCACTACTGGGCACATACCCTGAGAAAACCATAATTCAAAAAGAGTCATGTACCCCAATATTCATTGCAGCTCTATTTACAATAGCCAGGACATGGAACAACCTAAGTGTCTGTTGACAGATGACTGGATAAAGAAGATGTGGTACATATATAGAATGGAATATTACTCAGCCATGAAAAGAAATGAAACTGAGTTATTTGTAGTGAGGTGGATGGACCTAGAGTCTGTCATACAGAGTGAAGTAAGTCAGAAAGAGAAAAACAAATACTGTATGCTAACACATATATATGGAGTCTAAAAAAAAAAAAAAAAGTGGTTCTGAAGAACCTAGGGGCAGGACAGGAATAAAGACGCAGATGTAGAGAATGGACTTGAGGACACGGGGAGAGGGAAGCGTAAGCTGAGACGAAGTGAGAGAGTGGTATGTATTTATATATGCTTCCAAGTGTAAAATAGATAGCTAGTGGGAAGCTGCTGCGTAGCACAGGGAGATCAGCTTGATGCTTTGTTACCACCTAGAGAGATGGGATAGGGAAGGCGGGAGGGAGACCCAAGAGGGAGGAGATATGGGTATATATGTATATTTATAGCTGATTCACTTTGTTATACAGCAGAAACTAACACACGATTGTAAAGCAAATTATACTCCAATAAAGATGCTAAAAAAAAAAGTGAACATATGTTCCAAGGATACCATCAAGAAATTAAAAGACAATTCACAGAATGGGAGATAATATTTGCAAGCCATGTCTCTGATAAGGTAATTATATCTAGGATATATAAAGAATTCTTACAACCCAATAATAAGAAATTACACAATTTTAAAATGGGCAAAGTGGTCTGAATAGACATCTCTCCCGAAAAATATACAGAAGTCCAACAAAGCATATGAAAAGATACTCAGTATCATTATAGGTAAAGGATCTTCATAGACATTTATCCAAAGAAGATGTGCAAATGGCCAATAATCACATGAAAAGATTCTCAATGTCATTAACCGTCAGTGAAATGCAAATCAAAAGCACAATTATACATCACAATTTGATAAGATTTTACACAACATAAGGGTGGCTGTAAAGAAGACAACAGAAAATAACAAGTGTTTGGGATGGTGTAAAGAAATCAGAATGCTTATATACTTCTAGAAAGAACGTAAAATGTAAAGCCACTTTGTGAAATGTTTGACAGGTCCTCTAAAGTTTAAACATAGAGTTACCATATGACCCAGGCAATTCCATTACTAGGTATGTACCCAAGAGAAAGGAAACCTTATGCCCACGTAAAAACTTGTACACGAATTTTTATAGCAGCTGTATTTATAATAGCCAGAAAGTGGAAATAACTCAAATATCCATCCACTGATGAGTGGATTAAATACAAGGTAGCACATTGATGCCATGGAATATTATTCGGCACTATAAATGAACGAAAAGCCGATATATGCTGTAACACAGATAAACCTGGAAAACTCTTACGCTAAGTCACAAAGACCACAGATTGTATGATTCCATTTATTTTTAAAGCAAAAGCAAAGATAAACTTCAGTTTGACCTATGCTGGAGTTATCACACATTCTGACATTTAAATGTATAGCGTTTCACTGTATGCACCTAGGAGTAACAGAATGAAAGACATACTAAAGTCTATTGCCACTATTTCATGGGCTAAACTAAGTGTTGTTTTATGGTAAAAGTATTGACTTATGTGAGAGACAAAGCTAGGGTTAATCTATTTTCCTAGGTGGTTTCCTGCATTCTGTATTTTGCAGAATGCTTAACCATTCTTTAAAAATTCTCTGAGCATCTGGTGTGAAACAGAAATATATCTCTTTCTTGAAACCCACAAAAATCTTATTGCTTCTGGGAAGGGTTCATAGCAGCTTCCAGGGTGAGTGATGAAAGTGCTCTTTACCTTGGGTTGTAAATTCCTCCCAGACTTTATTCCTATAAGACTAGACAAACCAGCCATAACATATTTCACTGAACATATTATTTCCTCCACCAATATTTGGAAACTACTATGAGTCACTGTCTGAACTTGGTACTACAGATAGAACATTTGATAGATACAGATCTAAAAGAATGAACAGGGAGGTAGGGCAGCTAGATAAGTAGATTGAAGTTTATTCCGGAACGTGTATGTGCTATAAGAGGTGAGATGTAAGAAGTTCTGGGACCTCAAAGAAAGGAAGCTAACCCAATCTGGGTGCTCAGGGAACGCTTCTCACAGATTTTAAATCTTTACCTTAACGAACAATTAGACTCTAAGCAGGATGAAGAGGGGAGTATAATAAAGAAAGGGCATTCTGGACAGAGTAAATTACAAGGTACAAAGACAGGATGACGGGAGAACATGCATGTGTGGCTACCTGCAGACATATGAGAACATTGGGGCACACAGTGGGCAGGGCTGCTGTGAGCTGAAGCAAAGGAGTGACAAACTCTGATGGACTCTTTCCGAGGTGTTCTGAGCTTATGCCAAGGGCACATGTTAATTTTGGAAAGACCACCTTGGCTACAGCAGTGGAAGGTAGAGTACAGGAACAGAAAGGTGAAGCCAGGAAGAAAAGTGAAGTCTATTGGTTTATTCAAGAGAAGCTTGAGCCTGAACTAAAGCAGAAATACAAGAGACATAGAGCAATGAATGGATTTTAAAGCATTTAATACACATAATCAGCCAAAGGGTAATTTGGATAAGGGGATGAGTGAAATGGAAGATTTAGGGGGACCCTTGGGTTTCTATTTTGTGCAGCTGAAAACAGGATGGTGTAGTTTATTGAGAACGTGGGATCGGAGAAGCAGTGCCTGTTTGCTACGCGAAACACGCGGAGATGTGCTTTGAAGGTTTTAGTTTGTGGCGTCCATCAAACGTGAAGAAGGCTGTAGTGCAGGATACTCAGCTGCTCTCAGCAGGACATCGGAGAGTAGTTACCTTTCAGCAGATGAGTGGGGAAGAGCTGTGCGTGGAAAAGACCAAGAATAACCAGACAGGTTTGAAATAAGCATCAGTGAGTGCCAGAGAACTCAAGGGGTGATGGCTTTTTAAGAATGGAGGGGTCAAAAGTATCAAATCATGGAGGAAGGTCACTTAAAATAGAACTGAAAAATGCCCATTATTTTGGCAAAAAGCACACTCTAGAATTTGGTGAGAGCCATTTCGTGGAGGTTCCAGGATCAGGCTGGATGGCTGGGTGTGGAGTGAGATTGGCAGGCAAATCAATGCACAGAGTGAATAACCATCATTCAAAGGGTTTTGCGAGACAGAAAGATGGTGACAGGTGGGAGTAGTTGCAGACATGATTTCCTTCATTTTTAAAAAGAATTTTAGGGACTTCCCTGGCGTCCAGTTGTTAGGACTTCGTGCTCTCACTGCTGAGGGCCGGGGTTTGATCCCTGGTCTGGGAGCTAAGATCCCAGACAAGCCATGGGGCACGGCCAAAGAAAAAAAGTAAAAAAATCCCCAATTTTCATGGGATATGTGTTTTTGTTTAGATGAAGGAAATGGTCTGAGAAGGAAGTGGGCACTGTTGTTTCAGGACTGAGAAGACATAGCAGAGAGAGGTGTGAGGAGACAAATGTCCCAGAGCACAGCAAGAAGAATTAAATTGGAACAGAAGAGGAACTCTTAGAAAAGGAGGATAGAGGGAAAGACAGATAACTAAGACCGTTCCTTATTTCCTTTGGAAATCCCAAACAGTCAAGAAACAATCTCACCGACCGATAATTGATGATGCGATGTCGAAGTGTCTCCTTCTGGCAGGAGGAGCATATGATTTATAGGATGGAGAATCTGCATCCCTCTCTGCTTGGGGACCATTAGTTGGGGGAAAAAAATAGGCTTGGTGAGTCCAAGAGGTAGAGGGGGCAAATGAACTCGCCCTGGGTCCAATCGCACTATATTTTGATTCTCTATGGAAAAGAACAGATGTTCTCTTTTTCGTTGAGAAAGCACCATGCTTCCTCCTCAAGTACCTTTTAAACAGGAGGTTTCAGGAGAGGCCACCCACAGCTCTGATGTTCCCACTGAGAGGAAAAATAAATGCCAAGCCCATGTGCACTAAGCAAGGAGGAAGAGCTGAAAAAAAAAAAAAAAAAAAATCCAACTCTACAGCCAGTCCTGCTTGGCTGGGCTAGTGGCAAAGATTAAGTTTACCAAGTTTTATTATGACTTTTACCCAATAATAGTTCATTGCCATTGACAGTAGACACCCTAACAACCTAACAACTAGTTAGTAATAGTCCAGTTTACTAAGCCCAGAAAGCCTAGAAAGTTCTTAGAAAAGTATAACATGAATGATATTGAATGCGTGATATATAATATGAATAGTATGAATGATATTATAATATTCATATCAGATCAGATTAATAGGATAATGGGGATGGTATAGAAATAATCAAAAATTATGAGCATTGACAGAGGTGACCAGAGGTTTTCCTCATAAGGAAGTAGGTGGTTCTGAGGGTCTCTGGAGTGAGAAGAAACATTTAGGTTATAGTACCGGCTACTGACTTTGCCAAATAGAGCCTAGTGTGACTTCTGGAAAATTATTTAACGTTTCTATGTATCAATTTTCTTGACCCTAAAATGCTGGCTCTAAAAGCACATTCTTTATAGGGTTAAATACATATGCATATTGAATACACTTATATATTATATTTAATATTATTTATATTAGTATACATTTTGATACTATGTTTGTTTATCGTTATATGTTCTAATCCATCAAGATCCTCCCAGGAAGAAAAACTCACAGATGGCTCACTCATAGAGACACTTGAAAGAAAAAAACTACTTACATAGATAAAGGTGGGATAAGGACACGTAAAGGGATAGTAAAGTGTGAAGATAACTGCAGATAACTGCAGATAACTATTCAAACAGTATTTAGTGTGTAACTTTTATACTTATCACTAGACACATTTCCACTGACATTTAAAAATATGCTTGAACTTATATTTAAAGATGTCTGCAATTTCAATAATAGAGACAAAACTATAACCAGAGGTCAATTAATACAATTTCTTCCTTTTAGTGATAGAGAAAATGGGACACAAGGAAGCCAAGTACCCAGTGTCATATAAATATCTGGAGGGATATCTTGAAGCCAGGTTTCATAATTCTTACGTCCATGGTGAAATACAGAAGGAATAATTTTCCTTTGATACATCTCCAACTCTCTTATACATTATTTCTCAGTGTTTTCTTGTTGGAAAGCCCTGGCTTATCCCTTTAGTTCCTGGAAGTTCTGGTACATCTGCATGGTCGATTAACTCCATCCCTGGATCTTCCGGATTCTTTTCCTCTGCCTCGTCAAGGCTGTACTCGCTCCCATTGGCGTGGAGAAAGCAGAGTGCCTGAAGCACGGAAGCCATTGAATAGTGGTCCTGTCTCTTTAGGTGGCAGCTTTGCTGAAACTGGCTCTTCCTCAGGGCGTGTTTCTTGGGTGTGAATGGCCAACAGAGTGTATGCATACTTGCAGGGTAATTTACGGAGGAAAAAAAAGTCGATGTGACACTAAAGTTAAAACACTTGTCAGGCATAGATGGAAAATGAGACACCAAAAGGAGTCTTAGTGTATTAGATCACCCTTTGGGGGGGCGGGGGTTCTGCAGAGTAGAGAGAAGAGTTTGGGATATGAGTTCAGTCTTGAGATTCTGATAAATGCTGTGTCAGGCGTTCCAAGGGAGAATGGATGACAGACAAAGGCCAAAATCTTACATCCTGCTGCATATTAACAACGTTCCTTGTTTTCACATCATCCTTGCCTCGTATTTGAGTAGCGGTCAAGTCTTCCGTACCAGAGTTTAACGCAGATGCAGGCAGATTGCTGTCACTTGAAAAATGATTGAATAAATAGTCACAAGTAACCTTCAGCTGGTCATGAAGTTATAACCCACTCTGAGCACTGTATATTTTGAAAGATAAACTTAATTCATAGGTAGACAGAATGACCTGCTTAAAAAAGATATTCACAGTAGTATACTGTTAATGTAATCCAGTCCCTTTTAAGGTTAAATGTGTTTCAATTTATAAAACTACGATTAACCCACAATCTTTACGTTTATAAATTCAAAAATCCCTATATTGTCTCCGTCTGTCTCTCCCAGACCAATTCCCCCCATTCCAAAACTTAAAAAATAAATGAATAACCCAACCCTGTAATGGTTTCTTTTTTAATGGTTTAGTTTCTTTGAGTATGATATTTAAATAAAACGTATTATGAAACATTTAACATGTTTGTCTGTATATGCATATATATGATATATTTATTGTTATAATAAATTTAATGTACTATCGGAATTGGAATACGTTTATGAAAAAATCTTTAAAATAAAACAAATCCGTCCAGAAGTAAAATTAGAATGGGAATTGGCTTTAGATGCTGAACCTTGGTTTATTTATCTAAGACACAGTTGATAAGTGCATGCAGTTTTTATCATATATTTTCTAAAATTTTAAACATAAAAGTATGTTTCACATGTAGAACAATTCTTGCATGATATTTTCATGGATTCTTGGATAAAACTGAAATAGAAGATAGTAATGACAGGATGAGGTTAGCATTTTATTTATAAGAACTTCTTCTATAGCTTTAATTTTAAAATGTAACTTCTTTGAACTCTATTAGTACCCCCATCCTCTACCAAATGGACCAGAGGAGAAGGTGGCCTCTGTCTAAGAATTTAGTAACGCAGGACTGGATTTCATGTAGTTTAAAGACCTTGCCAGGTCACTGCTTGTATTGACCATAGTCAAACATCTTGGAGAGGTTAAGATGGTCCATGTGAGGACCTGGAAATTGCTTCGCTGTTATTGTTGTTCTTACTTTGCCTCTAAAAGGACCAAAGGACAAGGAGAGGAATGGAGAAGGGAGGAGGGGAAAGGAGGGCTGAACAATAGGACAGGGGGCTGAAGCCTTAGTTGTACTAACAGCCAGTCCTCTTTGCTCAGTGATGTGTTCCCCCAATTCACCTCTGCTTCTTCCAGTTCACCTGTCTCATCATCTCTACCCTTATCTCAGCCAATGATTTCTCTCCCTACTTCACTGAAGAAATAGAAGCCACCAGGTGGGACCAGCCTCAAATTGCCATTCACCTCTATGTAAAATCATGACTTATATCAGATGAAATGTCTCCTCTCCAAGTGTAACTTCTCTTTCTCTGTTATGGATCCAAACCCCTCAAACACCTGGCCTATAGATCCTCTTCCTTTCTAGAGGGTCCTTCCCCTGCCATTTAAGCATGTCTCAAAACAGCATCAAAACTTGTTGAACTTTTAATCGTGTTTCCCTCACATCAATGGGTCTTGAAAGAATAGTCTCCACTGGTTACCAATTTCTCACCTCCAATTCGTTTCTCAACCCTTCTATCTTGGGTTCATCCACTACAAGCGAGTTAAATTTTCTCTTTTCGATTCAGCAATGACCTATTGTTTTACTCCAGTGAACATTTTCCTTTCCCTTGGCACTTGAGCCCTTTTCGGAACTAGACAATTTTGAGCTTTTTCTCCCTTCCTCCTACCTGGTTAAAGTCTCCTGTTTTATTCTATCTGCCTTTCTAGAATGATTACTACACCCACGCTGCCCACGCTCTCATCTCAAGCTTTAAGCAACTGTATGTATTCTCTACTAACATGGCTGATTGAATGCCCCCAAAGTCACCCAAATTCAAACTGTCTAAAATTCAACCTTTCTTACTTCCCCTCCCTCTTCAAATCGAACTCTTTTTTAATTCCTGATCTTGAGGAAATGGCATTCCTCCTACCCAGCAAGTCTCCTAAGCCAGAAATCTGAGACACTTTCCTCCTCACTATCGGCATTTCATGTACCATCAGGCCCTAAGGTCTGTGGCTTCTACTTCTAAATGGCTCTCATATCTAGTTCCTTCTCTGCATCAATGTTTTATTTCAGGTCTTCACCATTTCTTCCCTGGAACAATGCGATCGTCTCCTGCCTCTAATTTAAATCTGATGAAGGTGTCACTCCATCCTACTGTTATAAACTGTAAAGGTGATCCTCTTATCTCCTCACTTGCAATCTTTCTGTTGTTCCCCAGGCATGATACAGCTGAAGCGAGTAGGTGGGACCTCCACATACGCCCATCGTTTGGTATCTGCGTACTTCTAGGAGCTCGTCTCCTCCTCCTACCCTATAAAACATTCAATGTTTGAGCCATACTGAATTAACTGAAGTTCCTTGAATGAACCCTACTCTAAGGGGCCTCTCAGCGTTTTGCGCCTCCCCTGCCTCTTTCTGGAATCTCCTGCTACATCCTTTGCTTCATTTCTACCAGTTTACTGGCTTCAAATGCAGGAGCATCTTCTCCAGAATGCCTTCCTGGGACTTCCACGCTGAACTCAATGTCCCTTTTCTCCGTTTTTGTTTTTATACTACCTTTTGCATCATTATCATTTATAACACTGCATTTCCATTACTGAATTAATCATGTACCTTTTCCACTAAAATGTGAAATCCTCCAAGTCCTTGCCTACACCTTTCACATATGTATGTTAAACACTTAGCGGAGAGCCTGGCATGAAGCAAATGTTCTGTGTATATTTATTGACTAAACCAGACTACTATAATCCCAGATAAAACGTACAGATGTGTTACAATTACAGACTACACTGAGGTTCAAGTCGGCAGCCGGAGAAACCCGGTCAATTCACTAACAGGTCTTATTTATTATCATGCTGCCAAAGTTAATTTTCTATGTTTGCTTACATCCAAGTTATTGTGCTTGGGATAAAATGGTGACCTCCCGTTTGAATTTCACATATTTTGCTTTTCACAGCAGGGAACTGTACTAAGTCAGCATTTTTATGTCCTAAACTACCTTCAAGACATAAGGTCTTACTTAAAATAATAAATGATCATCCTTCAAGAGTCAATTAGAATCAGAATCAGAACGATTTCTTTTTGGAAAGGACAGTCTTGAGAGACATGTATTTCAACTGCAGTTGAACCGACTCATGAATTTGATAATTTTCCTCCTGCTGTGAATGTTAGCTTCCATTCTGCTTTTAGCCCCACGTCTATAGTCCTCTGCAACTGCAGATCTGCTGCAATCGCCTGAATTGTTATATAAAAACACATCTTTGTTTAGCGACTGTTGCGGTCATTCAGAAACGGTCTGGAAACTATAAAATTCAGCCAAATGAAAATTTCAAGGATGGAAGTCATGTTATTGTTTTTCCTCAAACATATTGTTTTTAGCCTAGAGCAAAAGTAAACTTTAAGTGGTCCCTGCGGGGAGATCTGACATGAAGTGTTCCTTAAGCTGAAGACGTATCCACCAAATGTAAAAGGGTGAGTGGGGCTCTCCGTGGTACAGAAGCTTCTTCACAGACATGTATGCAATGCCTCTGATGGACCAGTTAGTAGGCCCTGGGGATGTAAATGCTAGGTCCTGGGAAATGGCTCCCCTTTGAGAAGATTACTGTATCATGATGAGATTTCATATATGTGTGTATATATATAGTAGTATATATATTTTACTGGGTTGGCCAACCCAATATGTATATTATACACACACATATATATAACATACATACATATATACACATCTGCTAATTTTAATCCGATGTGTTTGATGCTATGATAAATTACAGACAGTGTCCTATGGAAGCACAGATGAGTGACAGTCAGCTCCAGGGTCAGAAAGTATCTGCTGAGGGAGCTGGCTAACGATCACAATTTTAATGGACAGGTTGAGAAAGGAGAGGTTGATGGTTTTATTACATTACAGAGAAGTTGAAGCAGAAGACACACATGGCATGGCATGAAGAACGGAAAAGCATGGGGCACATATCTGGGCAATTTACAAGTGACTTGCTATTACTCAAAAAGAACTGTAGGCAGGGAGGAGCAAGATGGCAGAAGGATGCCAAAGTGAGAAGAGGCCAGGTCACAGGGAGTCTGGGTTCTGTTCCTTCTGGTAACAGGATGCCCTTGGAGGGTTTTCGAGCAGCGGCAAGTCACGGCCAGAGTTTCGTCTGAGGAGAATACTCTAACAGCCACGTGGAAGATGGATTGGATGGAGGAAGCTGGAAGCCAGACTAGAGACGGCTGCAGTACTCAAAGTGACTGATGTTGGGACGTGTTCTAGGACTTGGAAAGTGGCATGAAAAGAAAGACATGCATTTGAGAAATATTTGAGCTGTAAGGCCCAGAAATTGTTTTAAATGAAATCTATAGTCTGTGACATTTATCTGACATTAAATACATTAAAATAATTTATTTCACACCACACCCAATGCTGTTATCATTCACATTCCTACAGTTTCCCATCCCAAGTTGTTTGACTCCACCATTGCCCCAGCAGGCATGCTCACACACACGCACATTCACACACACACACACACACACCCTGGCTGAATATCCTTTATAATGCTCTGCTCAAAGGGTGCAGAGCCGCTCGTAATCACATCACAGATGAAGTCGAGAGATTCAAGTTAAGGCCCAGGCACAGCTCTCATGAAGGTCACCTCAATTGGGGAAGTTTTAAAAAAAATGTCGGAGCAGAGATGGAAGAGGGACAAAGTCATAGGGGCGCTGCCTTATTCTGGCTTCTTCATCCCACTTTGAAAGCAAACGTACTGCCCTGGAGCGCTACACTGCAAAGGGAATCAAGGGCAATCACTCAGGTCACATGATCACTGTGGACAGTGAAACCAGGTAACAGGGCTGCACTCCTCCTACCCACCCCCTTCCCAAGTGCACGGGGTTTTGTCTACACAGACTTCTCCAAATATAGCCCAGGTATGTTGTTTCAGGAGTTAGGCAACCACTACAGTTTGTGGTTTGTTTTTTGGTCCAATTTTACAGAGTACAGTTTCTCAGTAAATACCAAATATAAGTGTCTTCTGTTACATGGAGGCTGTCAAACACCAGAGGGAGTTAAGGCTCTCCATCAGCAGCGATGATCCACGTGTTTGGTTTTTAAAAGGCTCCCATGAAAAACTGAAATGGGGAAATCAATATGTTCATTTAAAAATTTTTTTAAGGTATATTTTGGACATACAAAGCTGTTCATTTGGTAAAATTCCTACGGTATTTCATTGTTCTTCCTTTCTTTTTTAATTACTCTGTGAAAATGAAGAATGCAGTTGACGTACAAACGATTTCTCCCTGTTTTGAAGGAAATGTCTAATGTGCGGAAGTCCCGTCTTTCTTACTGAAAGTGAGTTTGTTTTCAGATTTAGGCAGAGAGAAGAAATTCCTCTCTTCCCTCTTAAATTTAAGCAGACTGTTCTTAAGTGTGTTTTAAAAAAGGCTACAGAGGTAAAACTAGGCCACGGTGGTGATATTAGCTCCAGCAAAAATAGTCTGATTTACACTCGAATGCAGTTATTTCAACTTTTCAAGTAATGTAATCTTAGGGAGACCTTGGTTCCAAAAATATGACAATGTCTTAAGTAGAAAATCAAACTTCACGGGATCATTTTGTTTCCATTAAATTCCACTCTGAATGTTGCAGAAGGCAATTTCTGGTTTTAGTATTGTCAATTCCAAATATAATAAATATTCGTCTCAATCTGAGTTGATTTATTATCATTTAAAATAGGAGACTATTTGAAGCTTTCGCTATATAGAAGGTATCATAGGATTTGCTCCAAACTACTGTGTTTTTAAAAAATTTTTCTTTTGCTAAAAGTAGCATGGACTAAATTCTTAGAAAGCATACATTACAGGCATAACATTTTTTGAGGGAACAAGAATGATTCGACTTGCAGTTATTAAAGAATATATCATCAAAATTATAGTTTTGTGGAAAACAATAATAAAAATACATGTGCGGTTATTAGAGAATATTGTCATTACCTACTATCCATATTACCATTTTATATTTTGTTACTAATATTGAGCTGTTCTCTTTCTAGCTTGTAATTTCCCCATGATTAGGACTTTTAAAATTTGATATAACATCTCCCAGTCAGGTACTGACCTGTGCCATCAAAACTAAACTTAAAAATACCTTTGAGTCTAGTCTATGAAGTCTAATATCCTGTTATTCCTAAAGTAATCTGTCAGTTTCTTCAAGAATGCAGCGGTGATTATCTCTAACATACTTAGAAAAGGATAACAAAGTATCTGAACTCCGTTATCACCAGGAGGGAAGCAGAACCTAGTGTTAGCATCATGGATGGTGAAGACCAAGGGTCTGGATTCAAATTTTCACTCTCCTGTTTGTAACCTCTTTGACTTTGGCCAAGCTGCTTGACAAGTCATGTCTCATTATCTGTACCAAATTATCCTGACCTCTCTCATTTTTATCAACTGTTCACAACAGCGTGAGATCGTAGAAATGTGAGGATTATTGGAATTCACGATAGGAAATTCTTTGACATGTGCCTACCATATAGTGTTATAAAAGTTTGCCATTTTTATTTTTGTATATTGGCTAATTCACATCACTGTTGGTATTTTTTGAGTGGGGGGAGAGGAAAAGCGGTTGTGGGACGCAGGGAGCTGAGACAGTGGTGTTTATTAGCATTATTTTAAATACTAAGTAGTATTTAAAATGAAAGAGGTCAATATCAGCCTCATTATAATTAGATTATCTTAACTCGGTTGATGTGTGGAATCGGGGATGAGAAATAACGTTCGATCAAAAACGGACCAAGAGAAAAAAAAACAACCATATCTCATTAGATATGCTGAATATGAAGGCAAATGAGTAAAAGTCTCTTGAAAGTTAGAAAAAAAATCTTGATACAAAGAACATCTTAGATTTAAGTACTTCATCTGTCATCCCTGGTATCAGATCAGTATTATCATGCATCAAATTTTAAATATCTGCACTGATCCTCTCAACGCCTTTCTAAATTTGTTAAAGTTTACATTCAGAAAACATCTTTGCATTCAGATTCAGCAACCTTTCAACACTTGCAAGAAAGGAGAAATGAACACGGAATGTAAGCTGAAATGAAATGTGTCACCATTCTTGCACATGTAGACAAAAGGACCCTTTGCAGAAAGTGCTTCAGAAGAACTTTAGTGTTTCAGATGCAGGAACCTCAATTCAAATCAGAGTCTATCGCAGCAGTGAGTAAAACTATCAATGCTCCTTACTCTGGGGGGAGAAAAAGACATCTTTGCCAATGCTCTGGTCTTAAGGGTTAGTAAACCTGCCATTTGATTGTCTTCAATCTGCTGTATGAATTGCCTACAAGACTCTTTCTCTTCCCCAGACATGATTAATGTAAGCATACATCAACACCAGGGGCTCTAGCTTCTCTACTTCTCTACCAAGCTTCCCTTAAGAGGATCACCTACCATCGGGAACAATAAAAGACAGCTGGGACTTTTAAAAAAAATGGGTAAGGGTGGGGAGAAAATCCATCTATTTCACTACTAAACCTCAAATAAATAGATGAGCTTGCTAGCAGTGCCCTTGGGGCCCTAATGTGATACAAACTGATCGACAAATGTTCTCCCTGTAGAGAACTGTGAACAATTCAGCTCAAAAGAGCCAAAGAGGGAGTTCAATCTCTTAAAATAGCACACCCTTGGTGCTTCAACCATTTTCCTTTGTTGCTCTTTAATTTGAGACATTTGTCAAGGAAAGAAAATATACGTCTTCTGGGAATTCCCTTGTGGAGTTACAAAGGATGCAAATCTGGCCTGAGACATGGCGAGCTTTCCAAGAAAGTCAAAACTCACACTGTTGCTTTTCTCATTTATTGCCCAGTTTTTCAGCTGGAGCTGGAAAATGGTCCCTGACTCCATCTGACAATGCTTTCCTTAATGGATATGTATCTAATATGAAGAAAACTTGGACCATATGCTTTAGACACCCTTAGGATTGCTGCTGAAACCAAAAGACTAATTTTTAATCTCCAAAATTATTTAAAAAGTGTGGATGGGGTGGTATGGAGAAGAAAACAAAAAAGATCTTGGGCATGTCGTCAGGAAGAAGGAAGCTGATGAATCTTGTGGTTTGTTTTGCTTGCTCATCCAGAAGAATGAGATCCTTTGCTGGGATTTCTTATCCAGCTTTACGTTGTTTGGAGCAAACCAATTTCTATTCCTGAACCTCAATATCCCCCTGTCATATGAAAAGATCAGAGTATATAACTTCTAAGGTCTTTTGGGGATCTGTGATTTTTATTATTTAATTTTGTTTGGAGACATTCCAGCCCAGAAAATTAGCAAACAAACTGCCAAATGTGAAAAATCTATGAAAAATATAATTTTCTTAATGACTTACAAGGAAGCAAAAGTACCAGGCGATATAAGAAGCCAAAAGCTCATTATGTTTTCCGTAATACATTCTAATTAAATTTCTTCATTCCGGCAATCTTTACCTAAAGAAATCTGTGCCTAGATAACAGAATCTCAAGTTGCAGATGGATGCTTTGGTCTTACTTCCCTATTTTGTGGAAGAGGAAGATGTTGGCTAAATTTCAGAGCTCCCAAATTATAGGAGATAGGAGAGATGAAGAATAGTTGTGAAAAAAGAGGGGCTACAGTACTTCCAAGGCATGTGTGTTCACACATACACTCAGTGCAGAGAGTAATTATTAAAATGCTACTGAGTGAAAGCTGAGTTGAAAAACACTTATATCCTTTCCCTTCAAGGGACTTTGATATGAGGGCTATGATATATACATGTAAACCCAATACATGGTATTATGTCATTAGAGCAGATAGAATGGTGTAAAGGAGGGAAAGCCATTTCTCACGGGGAGAGTCCAGGAAGGCTCTGTAGAGGATGTCATTTGAGATGGGCCATAAAACATGGGCAGTGTTTATATTTTAAAGACATTTTGGGAGGAGGAAACCGAATCCATCCATTTATCCATTCATTCATTTACTTACTCATTCACCCAACATCTGCTGGGCAATGACAGTAGAGGAGGCACTGAGTTTGATCCCAGACCACGAGATCAAAGAAAACAAGGTCTTTACCCTCAGGAGGTGGTACTTACTTGAGAAACAGCTAGGTGATCAGTTCACCTATGTCACAAAACATGTGTGAGGAATGGAGGACACAAGACAGGGAAGGTGGGTTGGGATCTAATCATGGAAGTACTTGAATCCCAGCTTGACAGACAATGAGAAGGTCACAGAGGTTTCTGAGCAGGTTTCAGATATAGCCTGATCAACAGGGTGCCTTAAGTAAAAGAGGCCAAGCAGCCATAAGCAGCACTGACAGGTGAAGCTAAAGTCGACAGAACTCAAGATGGAAAAAGGAAAGAAAAACTAACAAGCACAGGTTAACAGTGACTTAGTATCTCTATTTGGAAAGCCTGACTCAAATAATTCCCTTGAATTCCACAACCAATATTTCTTCTGAAATGGTTCTCCTGAAGGGTTTAAATACTTTACAAATGCAAATGCTTTAAGTCTCAGGGAGACCAGAAGGACTAGATGGTGGGGGGAAAGTGAAGCCCAGAATGGTAGGGGGACTTGTCCAAGGTCACAAAGTGAGTCAGAGCAGAGTCAGGGAAAGGCTCTATGAGTCATGGCGCCCAGCTTCTGCTCTGACCACGAGATGAAGCTCCTCCCTAGCAACAGAGGGAGGACTCACCCTTGATGTAGCCAAACTGGTTCTCTCTCTACATCTCTGGCCTCCGCTAATGGCAGGACCCTGTCTTGTTATGTTTTGTTCCACAGCCCAGAATAAGTTCCAGTGAATAATTCTGGGCTAGGTGGAGAAGTGGTAGCAAGGAGCTGGTTTGCCTTATAATACTGTACCCGGCCTCCCAGTGCAGGCAGCAGGGCCAGAGTCGGAAATGGACGGAGCAGATTCCCACAAGTTTGAAAATGGGGACCATTATTTACACGGCTGAGAAAAGAAGACCATGGATCCCACGGGTCACGTGAGATGTTGGGAGTGTCTTCTCTTTGTTAATAAACCACTTCTGCTCGGGGATAGTATATCAGGATGAGGAACGACGTGTTAAGATCCAGATGGCCTGAAGAGTTGGCTGACGTTGTCATGGATGTTCATTGTTTGTTTGTTAAAATATACATGCTTGCTACCATCTCCCTATCTCTGAAACTCTAATTTACCCTCTCTGGTGAAGAGGATGGTTTTTACTGGGATTATTTTGAAACCTCCAAAGTCAACCCTGATACTCGCCCTGGATAGAAACCACTGTTCGAAAATGCCAGATTTGTGGTATGGGCCCAAATACTAAATTTTCTTTCTTTTCTAAAGGTGACTTGTCCTTGCCATCATTCTTCCTTCAGGTCTTAGAATCTTCTTTGCCTGTTAGTCACGAATGGTCATTGAAATTATTGTTAAAATCACATTTGAATATACTTTTTAGCTCACGATATTAAAAACATATTTTGGTCATTAATTGTATAGAAATATAAGTACTCCTTGTACAGATCTGTAGGTATTACGTGCAGTTCCAAGGTAAATGTATATTTACAAGCGTCTGGAAGAAATGAGTAATAATACATTTTTCTTATGAAAATATCAATTTGGGAAAGCCAGTGTTCTCAATAATTCTTTAGAGTGGAGGGTGTATTAATACAGTTTTTGTACTTGTACAGGCAAAATATTGCATTTAAAAATTTAAATTTCATTTAAGTGGATTATATACATATTCAGAAATTCAAACAGTCAAAACCACGAAAAGCTAAACTATATTGTTGAGGGATGCATGCATAAGTGATACAAATATAAATAAATGCAAAATCTATTATCACAAAAGTCAGGAGAGCGTTACCTGTTGGGGTCGGGTTGGGAGGAGGTTTTGCTCAGAGAGGGCATGTTGTGGGGGGTGTCCTAGGGGCTGGCACTGTTCTATTTTTCCATCTAGGTAGGGTCACGCAGATGTTTGCTTTATTATAGTGTTAAACCGTCCAAATACGTTTTACGCAGTCTTCTGTATGTATGTGATAATCCACAATAAAACGTTTCTAGAAAGTTGCATAGTCCTAGATGACTTCATAATGAAAGACAGCTGTTTCTTACTCCACTGGTCCTCACGGATAATTCCTTCTCACTGGTGAAAGCCACTCTAGCTGTTTCTAATGGTACTGATCTTCATATTTCTAAGGCAGATGCCTATATATCTATCTTTAATATTAAAAAATCTTGGGCTTCCCTGGTGGCGCAGTGGTTGAGAGTCCGCCTGCCGACGCAGGGGACACGGGTTCGTGCCCCGGTCCGGGAAGATCCCACATGCCGCAGAGCGGCTGGGCCCGTGAACCATGGCCGCTGAGCCTGCGCGTCCGGAGCCTGTGCTCCGCAACAGGAGAGGCCACAACGGTGAGAGGCCCGCGTGCCGCAAAAAAAAACAAACAAAAAAAAAAAAAAACAAAAAAAGTTTACACATTGTATTTTCACTTTGCTCTATAGCTGATGGGGAATTAATTCGGGTGCTCATTACTCAACACACACAGGCGTGGGTGGGCCCTTCTCCATCCCCCCTTCTGCTCCCCCAATTTTTTGGTTAAATTAATATTCAGTGCACCTCTTTTTGTGACTAGGCATATTTTTTTATAGCTGAGCCACCCAGTACTTTAAGACTGCGTGTCATTCTGTTTTGTACATTTTTATGTTCTCATGATAGTTGCGTCTGTTTTGTTTTCCTTTGCATTTTGTCTTACTTGGCTTCAAAGATTTCCAAAAAAGAACCATAAAACATCTCTCAGTATATTAGTCCCACATTAGATAGTCTATGAGTTCGGCATGTGTGTATGTGTATATGTTTGTGTATTTTGGGGCGTCTTTTCCCCACTGTCTCAGCCTGAGTGAGGTATTGTTTAGGTCTGATACACTATCTTCCTAAGACTCCTCTTCCCCAACCGCATGGGAGTTGTCCTCACTTCTTCCCTACCATAAATCCTACAAGTTCCTCTTTTATGGATCACTCCCTTGGAGAATGATGCCAGGAGCTTCCTGGAAAAAAAAGATGTATGGCAGGTAATTTTTTGCAAGTTGGCAGGTCTGAAAATATCTCGATTCTACTATTACACCTCCTGATGGTTTGGCTAGGATTATATAGTTTGGGATTTTTTTGTTTTAACTTTGAAGACATGTTTCCTCTGTACTCTTGCTCCCCATAATCCCATTCATGGCTCATTTTTGCCTGTGCCTTATCTGTGTTTTTTTTTTTTTCTTTCTAAAACCGTTTAAGATGTTTTCTTTTTTTTCTTTCACTCTCTCTCTCTCTTTTTTTTTTTTTTGGTGTCCTAAAATTTTATTATGAGGCACCTTGATGTGGATCTATTTTCTTTCAGTTAATGCTGGACACAAGGTAGCAGTTTGAAAAGGAAATTGAGTCAGGAAAAATTCAAGACAGCAAGATAAATGAAAAGACCACTGAAAAATTTCAGTCCAAAGTTGATGATGAAGCTATGAATTAAATAAATGGAAAGGAGCAGATAGTAGAGCCACTACGAAGTCAAAATGGATAGCAGAGAACAGGCTGAATGTTTTATGGGAGGTCATGGATTTTTTAAATTAGAACTGGTGTTTAGACCTGGTGATTCCAGCTCCACAGGTCCCTGCTTTGACCATTCAACCATGATGCAAAGGAACATCTTGCCAGGGACAGGCTGACTAAATGGTGGGGCCCACTGGAAAATGAAAACGTGGACCTCTTGTCCAAAACTTATCATGAATTTCAAGATGGCCACAGCAGAACATTAAACCAAACATGGAACCCTTCTAAGCACGGGGCTCTGCACTTCATAGAACGGATAAAGCGATTATAATTGTTTCATATACTCAGTGCTTACAATGTTCCATGGACTATTTTAACTTCCCTACATGTATGCACTCATATAACCATCACAAAACCCTAATGAGCTTGCCCCTATTGTTATTTCTCTTTCAAAAGGCAGGAAAATTGAGGTTAAGTGGAATTAAGTGACAGCTATTGATCTGAACCTAGATGTTCTGGTTTTCCAGGCCCTTCCTTTGTAACCCCTCAGAATGAATAGGTGAATGGGTGTAGGCAATCACTTATCCAACCTTTCAGAAGGTCAAATAATTTCCAAATTATTACACAAGATTAATTCCCTTTTCCAGAATAAATGCCCACATTTCTGTGTCTGTGCCCATTCTGTTCTTTGACTAGAATGCTCTTTTCTGACGCATCTACAGATTGCAATTCTTGTTCATTGTATCAAATGGGAGTCTTTTAGTTATAGATGAAAAAAAAATCAACCCAATCTTGATGAAGAGGATAGGAGGAAATTGCTATTCAGTAATAATGAAAAGTCTATAGATAGCTCCTTGTTTCAAGTATGGCTGAATTCAGGACACAGAAGGTTACTGGCACCCATAGTTAAAGCACTTAATAGCACCTCTTCTGTGCTGGTCCATTTTCAAGCTACTTGTGACCTCAGCAGCCCTAAGCTCATGTCACTACAGAAGCAGATCCTGAGAGCCACAGACCCTGCTTCTTTAATAGTGACAAAAAATGCCTAGGTTTTATAATATTTACTGATCCTGAAATTGATTAGCATGGGGTTTTAGAATTGATTTTGCGTATGGCCATGTCCTCCATCCTGAATACCGGAGTATTCTATTTTTCACACCTCCATCCAATGTGGGTGTTTTTCTTCCTACCTGAATCATGTAGCTCAAAGTCAAGGAGCTGGATCCCCACTTCACTCTTACAGTACTTTTATCACGAGAAGAGGCAGTTGACATTGAGATGTGCTAACATATTGAAACACTCCCCATACTCGTTGATAAAGAGCCCTTTCTCCAAGTTCCTGGAAATCTAGCCACTCTCTTAGGATCACCTTGCCCTCTCCAAGATCTATCAATCAGAGGGTTAATGACTAGCACAGCAGAGGGTTTCTGGGACTTTGCTCCAACTGCAAGGTCAGTGTTCATTCAGCTTGGTTGGTAAAACTGTGACTTACTGGTTCTATTATATTTTTATATGACATTTGAGAGAAGAGGTTTCATCTTTAGGAAAACTGGAACTTTTAGTGAGAGTGTTTTAGGATTAAATTTGATAGCAGGGCTTCCCTGGTGGCGCAGTGGTTGAGAGTCCGCCTGCCGATGCAAGGGACACGGGTTCGTGCCCCAGTCCGGGAAGATCCCACATGCCGCGGAGCGGCTGGACCCGTGAGCCATGGCCGCTGAGCCTGCGCGTCCGGAGCCTGTGCTCCGCAACGGGAGAGGCCACAGCAGTGAGAGGCCCGCGTACCGCAAAAAAAAAAAAAAAAAAAAAAAAATTTGATAGCAGATGGCAGAAAACCCAACTCTCAGTGGGTTAAACAACATAGAGGCTTCTTTCTTGTTCACGTAAAAGCACAGGTGAACAGCCTGGGGCTGGCGTGCCAGCGTCTGAACTATTGAAGACTTGAGTTTTTTCTATTGTATGGTTCTGCCATTCTTCGTAACTAACTATCAGCTTGTGATCCAAGATACTTCTCAAGCCCCAGACATCATTTTGCATTCCGTACGGCATGAAGATAAAAAAGGAAGCAGAAGGGCACCCCCTTCTACCCCTTAATGATGCCTCCTGGACACCATTATTTCTCCTAGAAGTCACACATACTATTGCCCTTATATTCCATTGGTTAGGACTTAATCACTGCATCTAGTTCCAAGGGAGAATGTAATTGTAGTAATTATTTCAGAGAACCATACGCCTAGCCAAAGAGTAAGATGCCATTATTGTAGAAGGGAAAAAATCCCAGGTATGAATAGATAAACAGAAGTCCCAACCACAGCTAATCACTTCATAGTCTTTGACTTACCATGGGAAAAGGACCTTAGGAAGGAAAATAATTCTTCAAGAAAAGTTTGATGGGAGATTGGAATCATAGACCATCCCCTGCAAAAACGGGAAGGAAAAGTCCTTATTTTATACCCCAAGCTGATGATGAGGGACCATCGAGAAACCATGACTTTTATTCTGAAGGGAGAAAGTGTCTCTTCTAAACTCTGTTTTCCATACCTCCATCCAATGTGGGTGTTTTTCTTTCTGCTTGATCTCAACCACATATGGCAAATGAAATACAAGCAGGAGTTGTGTATGTTCAGACTTCTAACTCCCCTGGCTTATACTTGTCTCTCTCTTCTCCAGACTCTTAAAACGCTCGTAGTTTACATGAAGCAATACAATTAATTCACTGAACAAATATATCATGAACATCTGCTATATGTAGAACACTCTTCTCGGAGCTGGTGAAATGTTAGTAAACAAAACAGACACATTTCTTCAAGTATAAAAAGATTAAAATTGAATTAGTAAATGATAGTGTGTTATACTAAGCGTTAGGGGACAAAATAGAATAAGGAATGGGAGATTGGGAGTGCTGGAAGTGGGGACTTGCAATTTTAAAATAAGGTGCCTCATTGAGAAGTTGATATTTAAACAAAGGAGGCAAGGAAGTCTGCCACTCAGAAATGTGCGAGGAGAGTACTTTCAGGCCAGGGAGGAAGAAGTTCAAAGGTCCTGAGGTGGGAGCGTGCCCATCCCACGAGCAGTGGTGAGGTCTATATCTGTATGGCTCTACTTGAGTGAGCAAGTGGGAAGTGAGGTCAGAGACTAGACCACAGACTGCTTAGCAGGCTGCTTAAGATTTTGTCTCTTACTCGGAGTGAAATGTGAAGCCATGGGAAGGTTTCAGGGAGAGGGGCGGCACCGTCTGTTTTAAGTTTTAGAAACATCCTACAGGTTGCAGTATTGAGATTAGACTTTCAAGGAGTCTAAGAAGAAGCAAGGAGAGCAACTAGGAATCTACTTCAATAATCTAAGAAAATATTAGAGAGAGAGAGTAAATAATGCAAACAGGATAGAGTGACAGATTGGACATGGAGTGTGAAACAAAGGGGGGACTCAGGGACAACAGGAAGATATTTGGAGATGGTATCTGTTATTTGCCTGAGATGGAAAATGGGTAGCTATTGGAGAAATCTCACTAGTTCAGTCTATTAGACATCCAAATGCAGATGTTGAGCAGCTGTCTGAGGTTCAGTGGAACATCCTGGGCTAGAAATGTAAATGTGGGCATTCATAGCATATGGGTGGCATTTAAAATCACAAATGTGCACGGACAGAAGAATGGATAAAGAAGATGTGGTACATATATACAATGGAGTATTAACCATAAAAAAGAATGAAGTAATGCCATTTGCAACAAGATGGATGGATCTAGAGATTATCATACTAAGTAAAATAAGTCAGAAAAAGACAAATATCATATGATACCACTTATATGTGGAATCTAAAAAAATGATACAAACGAATTTATTTACAGAACAGAAACAGACTCACAAGCACAGAATCCTAACCACTGGACCGCCAGGGAATTCCCAAAACAGTTACTTTTTTTAAAAGTTCTATTCTTCCTGGTTTAAATGTGTTTTTTTTCCATTTTATTGTGAAATGTACTATCCATAGAAAAATGAATAAAATGTGCAATAACGTAAATCACATCTAATTAAATAAATATAATAAAGAAAAAGAATGTCATCTTCAACTCATCCTGGCTTGTGTAATAATTATTTCCCTTTTTTCTTCATTGTTTTATCACCTATGTATGTTTCTGTAAGCAACAGAATTTAGTTTCATCTGTCTTTGAAATTTATATGAATACAGTCATACTGTCATCCCTTTGTGTGTATTTTACTGTGTGTGTGTATGTGTATGTGTGTGTGAAAATGTTAACATTTACAGAATCTGGGTGAAGGCTATTTGGGAAAATACTTAATATTGCAATATTTCTGAAATTCTGAAATTGAAAATAAAAAAGAATAATATAATTAATAAAGTTTTTTTTTTTTTTTTTTTTTGCGGTACGCGGACCTCTCACTGTTGTGGCCTCTCCCGTTGCGGAGCACAGGCTCCGGACGCGCAGGCTCAGCGGCCATGGCTCACGGGCCCAGCCGCTCCGCGGCATGTGGGATCTTCCCGGACTGGGGCACGAACCCGTGTCCCCTGCATCGGCAGACGGACTCTCAACCACTGCGCCACCAGGGAAGCCCTTAATAAAGTATTTTAAATGTGCACTTTCTATCCTAATTGTGCAGTGTTACCTCTGTCATATATTAAGTGTGTGTGTGTATATACACACACACACACACACACACACACACACATATATGGTCTATTGAGCTATCAAATACTTCTGCATTTATCTATATATTATTTATCTCTGTGCAAATTCCACATTGATTAATTACTATAGCTTTGTAGTATGGTCTGATATCAGGAAGAGAAAGTTCTCCCACATTGTCCTTTATTAGAATTCTTGTCTATTTATGATTTGTGCACTTTCATGTAAATTCTAAAATCTACTTGTCAAGGTCTATCAAAAGGAAAAAAACTGGAATTTTTGTTGGGATTGCACTAAATGTAGAGATCAGTTTGAGGAGTTGAAGTCTTCACAGTATTAAGATTTCAATCCATGCACGTTATTTATCACTATGTGTGTTTATTTAGGTTTTCTTAAAATTTCCCCATAACGTATTTTTTTCTCAGAGATGTTGCTCCCTTTTTTAGATTTATTCTTTAGTATTCCAATTGTTTATGTAATTGTAAGCAATGTTTTAATAATGTATACATTAATGTATATATTATAATATACATTCAGAAAAATAAATGTTTATCACGATGCATTTGTACAAACTCAATACACCCAGGAGACCGAGATGCAAATGAAAAACAAGAACACTATCAGTTTCCTAGAATCACCCCTCTTCCTGCCAGTTACCACCCCACAAAAAGAATCACTGTTCTAACAGAATATTTTCGTTTCGCCTATTTTCGAGCTTTCTATAAATAAATCATACAGAATGGACTCTTTTCTTTTTTCACTTCCTTCATTACGCTTGTGAAATTCATCATATTGTTACGCATAGTTGTAAACTGCTTCCATTTAATGAATCTACACCAATTTATTTATTCACTCAACTGCATTTTAACAGTTCCCGGTTTTCTCTCGTTATCAGTAATGACACTAAGGGCATGCTGATATATGTTTGGTTTTTTTTAATACCTGTGCACGGTTCTGTGGAGTGTACATCCAGGAGTGCAATTTGGGGGTATATAGAACATGCATACATTCAGCTTTACTAGCTGCACCAAATCATTTTCCAAAATAGTTGTACTGATTTACACCTCCACCAGTGCCTGTGAGACTATAGTTCCCTCCACACCCTTGCAATATACTTGGTATTTTCTCTCTTTTTCATTTTAGCCATTCCTTCAGGTGGATAGTGTCATCTCCTTGTGGTTGAGTTTTACGGTACCCTGAGGACTAGTGAGCACCTTTCCATATGTTTATTGGCCATGTGAATGATTTCTTTAGTGAGCTGTCTATTCAATTCTTCTGGCCCATTTTTTTATGGAGCTGTCTATCTCTTTTTCTTATTGATTTATATGAATTTTTACATATTCTGTATATAAATCCTTTGTCAACTCTATGTATTACAAATATCTTCTCTAACTCTGTGGATTTCCTGTTCCCTATTTTAATGGGGTTATCTGATGAATAGAAACTATTTTAATACAGTCCTACCAACTCCAAGGTAGTATCTTTTAGTCAATATTTACGATTGATTCTTGGGTGCTGAAAAATAATTCTCCAGTTATTTACTGCAGTAGTCTACATGTGTTTATCAGGTCAGATTTTATATATTGTATTGTTCATATCTTATCCTGTTCTTTCTGTTATTATTGTCTTCATGAGCTAGCTGTTACCAGGAGAGATATGCAGTCACCTCCCATTATAGTCATGAATTTGTCCTTTCTCTTTAGCTAGTTTTATTTTGGCTTAATGTATCTCAAAGCCATGTCATTTAGTCCATATACATTTAGAACTGTTACTTTTTTCTGGTGACTTGAAACTTTTATCATTATAACGTGATTCTCTTTAACACAAAAAGTATTACTAGTATAAAATCTATTTATTCTACATCTGCTTTTAGCAAGGGCTTTGGTCTCAACAACGTAGCCTATTGTTACTGGAATGGAAGTCTACATTTAGATCTTTAATCCTTCTGCAACTACTTTTTATATATGGTGTAAAATAGTTTCATTATTTTCCGATGGCAAACCAATTGCTTAGTGCTATTTATTGCTAATTGCTCCTTTTCCCAGTAATTGGTCAGGTCATCTTGTCATATTTCAAGATTCCACATACGAGTGGGCATGTTTCTGGACTCTACTTGCTGCAATGCTGAAACATATGTCAGTGTATATTAAGGAGCGAAAATTTATGGGAAAGCTGCAACGAAGTTACCTGTAAACAAAGCACCATGATCACAGTGTTGATGGCATTTACCTGTACTGGCAAACCTGGCCTCTAACTTTGGCAGCCACAAGGGGGCAGGGAAGGGTATTAATTGGGTCAGAAGTCAAGTCCCAAAGCCTTCCCAGGCCCACATCAATCTAGGATTCCAAAAGTCTTCAAAACAGTAATATTGGTATAAAGCAGGAAGATGATACAGAAACATATATAAAATTACAGCCTCATTTGCATGTTGCTAAATATCGTCAATGTACAGTCAGGATACACCTTTTCTATTTTATAAAGACTTTTATACTATCAATGCTTAAACATTTTATCTATGTCATTTTGAGCTATCAAAAAGTATACCCTGGGCTTCCCTGGTGGTGCAGTGGTTGAGAGTCTGCCTGCTAAGCAGGGGACAAGGGTTCGAGCCCTGGTCTGGGAAGATCCCACATGCCGCAGAGCAACTAGGCCCGTGAGCCACAACTACCGAGCGGGCGTGTCTGGAGCCTGTGCTCCACAACAAGAGAGCCCGCGATAGTGAGAGGCCCGCGCACCGTGATGAAGAGTGACCCCAGCTTGCCACAACTAGAGAAAGCCCGTGCACAGAAACGAAGACCCAACACAGCAAAAATAAATAAATTAATTAATAAACTCCTACCCCCAACATCTTCTAAAAACAACAAAAAAGTATACCCCCTTTTCCACCAAGCAATTGTATGTATCATATATATGATACATTTGTCATATATATAATACGTTTCTGTTTGTAGATACTCACATATATTTCATAATATAAATTATTCATTGTGTAGATAAGTGGGTTTTTGTTTAAATATTTTCATCTCATATATATATATAGTTGAGGGTAAAGAGTATAGGTTTTTAATATATTTTAAAAGTCTTTAGAAACTTTCATCCTGGTATATCACAGATCTGAATTTGTATAACTCTTTAATCTTTCTGTAACCCCAGCTCCAACAGAATCTCCAGTTCAGGAAGCCTTGTATTTTAATCAAGTCCAATTAATATTATGAGCTCTAAATAAACCACCACAGAGTGCCAGTTATAACAATATACTATTTTCACTTCTTAGCTGAGGGGAAAGAGTTAGTGGCAGAACCTTGGAAATATTTTTTTTTCTGTACATTGAAAGCATATAAGTGAAATGGAATATGATTATTTCAGCCATAAAATTAGCATGCAGTTCCTGAATGCTTGGGCCACGGGACAAAACACACAATTTCTTGAAAGGAGGCTAAAGGAGGCTAAAACATCGTACCGATTATATCAACCTCAAGACAAAGTTTTGATAAATCACTGTCATAGTCATACTAACTCCCAAAGCTGCTGTTTTCTCTACTGAGATTCCACAGAAAACACTTAAAAATCATAGATATTTTAGGTTGCATATGAAATTAAACTCGCTATTGCTTTTCTACCCAAACATTCATTGAAAACTGTGCTCTAGAGCTAAAATTTTAGGAGGAAAATAGCAAACTTGATGACCAAGTCCTTGATCAAGTTACTATCCCAATGAAATGTCATTTTTCCTTCCCCACATCGTGTGCAAGAGGTTGTTTGCCTACCTGGATTTATTTTCTTCATCATTTTTCCCGTGTTCCTTTTCAGTCGGAATGCAAACTAATATTGTTTTAAGACTTTTTTCTTCTTTCTTTATTTGCTTACGATGTTCAGCTAGTGGTGGAGGAGAGCGAAAAAAAATGTATGAAAGGTCTAATCACGAGGCTATCTTTTAAATGATACCTTCAGACATCCTGAAATTCTACATTTCCCAGCTCATTCCCTTATTCTTGACGAATATTTCCCTCTTTTTTATGATTCTCAATATGAACAGCACCTGCATGAACATTTCTGTTTGTAGATACTCCCATATATTTCATTATATAAACTACATATTGTGTAGATAAGCGGGTATTTTGTTTTTGCTTAAGTGTTTTCATGTAGAGATTTTCATGGAATAAGACAGAAAGGAAATCGATTCTAAACTTGGCTCGCTGCCTAATTTATTTTATTACTACCTTATTTTACACCCAGACACAAGTTTGTTTTCATGGCTAAGATAAAGAAACTGGACAAGCGGTTCCCTTCTGTGGGAATTTGGTCTCATTTATGTGACACCAGATTCCCTCCACCCCTTCCTTACCACCACCAGACTCACCTAAAGTGAGCTAAAATATTTATTGGGCTATGAAGGTGAGGATTCTTTTTTCTAAAATTTCATATAAAATAACGGTGCAGTATTGGTCTTGACCAACAGAGTCTAAGCCTCCTTTGTGACCACTAAATGTAGGAAAAACCACAAATTACTGTTGGAGAGGGGCTGGCCTTGGGTTCTAGCTTCAATGACCCCCTCCCCCTAAATTCAAATACCCTGCATCTGTGTAAATAAACATCTCTAGGTGTATGGTAAGGGAATATTTAGCACGAATACGTTTCATACCAAATTAGCAGCAAAGAAAAACTTTAGACTTGTAATTATATGAAAAAAATGTAAGCCATTAGTGTAATTAAGGTGTTTCTTTCTTTTCCCTTAAACAGGTAGAATACGATCCCTATTCTTTTTCATGGAGACTCTCATTGACTGAGTTTCCGAAGCACTGTTTTTCTTCTTCCTCCCGTGAAGACTTATAATGACACTTTTATTCTGTCAAGTCTAACCTTAAAAGTTTATTGGTTATAAATTTAGCATAGTGTTTTTGCCAATGGGATCTAGGGAGCTAATAGATAAGCTTCTTACTTAGGAGATACTGGCTAGAGGTCTCATAGTTAATCCATAAATAGAAAGGAAATGAATTCAGACAAGATAAAGGCTGAGTTATTTGGCTCTAGAGAGGGTGTCTGTAGCTTTCGCCCTCATTTTTCCCTCTATTGGCTGTTCTTTTCCTCTTCCCAGGTTTTGGTGTGAAAACTAGTTTTTTGAAAGAAGCATCGAAAGTTCTAGCTCGAAGTCTCATTTAGTGAGGTCGTAACTCATACAAGCGTGCCTTCGGAATTTCTTACTTTTCTTCGTCTTGTGGTAGAGTGACCTGCCATCCCAGGTTGTCCTGGTTTTAGCACCGAAAGTCGTGCGTCCCGGGGACCTCCTCAGTTCCAAACAGCCATGCTTAGTTGGTCGCTCCACTGTATACACTACGTCGGAACCATTGCCTTACGTCTTCCTGTCTGCGATTTTCTTCCTCCACATCTAGATCTTCCTGATGATGAAAGCAAGGTCACATCCCGTTTCCTGCAAGTAGTCTTCAATCCTCATTCCCTAACTTTCTGTGGTTCTTAAATTGTGCTTCACACAATTAAGCTTTTCATTAAAGGCTGTCTTGCCTTGCCTGAGAATTATTTTGGACACATTCTCTACCTTTCACCAAGTAGACTCTAACTTACTATGGAATAGAGTCAAGGAGGTAAAAGGGAGCTTGTCTCTGAATCACTGCTGTGAATCAGGTACTGTACTAGGTATCTGGTCTCATTCACAGCACCATACCCTATGAGGTTGGGATCGTTACATCTATTTTACAGAAATCAGGGAAGTTCAGACAGACAGGGTAGTCACTGACCATGCAAACTGAAATCCAGACCTAGCCGGCTCCTTCTGATACACCATACTTAGTGCACAGCAAACACGTCTAATGGTTTTGAATTTTTCACAGCTCTGAACAAAGTGTGGAGGCCAAAGCACATTCTCAAGTAATACCCGTCATTGTGTCTACACTGCTCTTCCATTTAGATCTACAAACCCATGCTAATGACGGCAGGGAAGACAAGTCTTTTAAAGAATAGTAAATCATAGAAAAATGTGTCTTTTATCCAATTTAAGAAAAGTTGTATTTCATAGATTAGCGTTCTAATATCATAAATGTATTCGCTCTGTGTCTCGTTCTTTTAGACTTAAAAATAAGGTCATAAATGTGTCCTATATCCATAATCTATCTATCTATCTATCTATCTATCTATCTATCTATCTATCTATCATCTATCTTTAAGTCTTGTCATCATTTGACTTTTCCCCTGGCTTTCTTATTTTTCCTTTTTAAAAAATTGGGTATTTAAAAAATACCTAATACAGGAGCCACTAGCCAAGTGTGGTCATCAAGCACCTGAAACTTGGCGAGTCCAAAGTGAGCCATTCTGTAAAATACACTCCAGATTTTGAAGACATAATAAAAAGATAAGAACATAATGTCATTCATTAGTGACTTTTTATATTGGTTAAATGTTTAAGTGATAACCTTTTGAATATATTGGGTTAAATAAAACATTATTAAACTTAATTTTGCCTGTTTCTTTTTACTTTTTTTAAAATGTGGCTACTAGAACACTTAACAATTACATATGTGGCTTGCACTGTATATCTATTGACTAACACTGCTTTGGATAATTTCTAGAGACATCAGGTGATCAATACTTTTTATTCATTTTCCTTTGGGATAATCCCATATTTTAATATAGTCTTACAGAATTTCCCCCAATAAAATGATATATTTAAATATTATATATTAGGTATATATTAAATTTATTAAATTAATAAAATATCAACATATGTCCCTACTCATGGACAATGATTTTTTTTTTCTTGATAAAATAACTCATGGTAAAAGGCAAGTTATATAGGTCCCACGAACATAAGTGTGACAGCGAAATTCCAGTATTGTTTTTGAGGCATGAGGTATGATATTCAAAGAAATACATTTAATAAGCCTCTTCTTATTTTGGATTGCTATATGTTTGCCATGGAACTTAAATTTAATCAAATTGACAGTAAATAAAAATAAAGCACAACAAAGTAGTTACTAGGAAAACATAAAACGTTTCGGGGCGCAGGGAGAATATTGCACAGTTCAACTATTTTTAAAAACCTTCTTAGATCTGGAATCTGTGATATTCAGACCTGACAAAGCTGTACAGTCCGTAAAACATACTCTTATCAAAGGATGGCAGTAAGTTGCTCTGTTAAAGCTCTAACAGGAAGCAAAGTGCTGCACTGACCTGTAGCTGAGTGAAAACTTAGAAATTACAAGCAAATGTATTAGTTATTTCTAAATGATATAGCTTTCTACAGTTCCATTGCCAAATCCTAGCCAACAGGTTGATAAAAAACCATAGGAGAGGAAGCGGGTGGGGATGGGTTCATTGTGTGTGTGTGTGTGTGTGTGTGTGTGTGTGTGTGTGTGTGTGTGGTGTGTGCGCTAAAGTTACAGAATCCCCTTTGGGCGCTGAACAAGTTCCCCGAGATAGTCTGGGATTTCCCACTCCAGGCAACCCAGCAGGCTCTCTGTTTTAGTAGCTGAGGCGTTCTGGAGTTAAACAGTGCAGGTAGCAGCCTTTTTTAGAAGTCTCTCCATTTTTATTATTCTAATTTCTTATTTAGGAGCCTCTGGGAAAACCAAGGTTTCCTGATTTAAAGAAAAGAGACAAAAACCTGAGTGTGACAGGTGTAGACTTCAGTCACTAAAGAAACAATGACTATCAGGGTCATCAAATAATTCTTGGACACCTCAAAATGTTTCTGGTCGGCCGAGCGCTGGAGCAGGCATTCAGAGAGGAACTCAGGTGTAAGGCACCTGCAGCAGCTTATCAGCAAGGTGGCGTTTGGCACTATCTCTAGGGATGTGGTCACATCACTCAGGCTCTTTGATCTCAGAACCTTCATCTTTGAACAGCGGAGAAGCATTCCTATTTACTTTTCTCTTGCTCTGCACCTGAAAATGACTCTCAGTACACTCATAAAATCATTGATGATGATAGCTTCCTGAGGATCAAACACTCTCAGGGTATTTTAACAAATAAAAGTAATATTGATAATAGAGTCACTTTTCAAATCTCTTTCAGGAAATGGCTGATACAGCAATCGAGTTTTACAATGAGAATTAATCATGTAGAATTTCTGACTAAAGTGTGGAGAGGCATTTGGTATCTGCAACTCTCTACTGGGTAAGTAGCGACTCTTGCAGGAGTAATAATTAGCACAGGCACTTATTAAGCACTTACTGTGTGACAGGCATGCTGCCTGGCCCTTTACATGCACTGTCCGCCTAATAGATCTATGATAAGGTGCTATTATTATCTCCTTTTTAGAGCTGAGAGAATTGGATTCAGTAAGAAATTAGCCTAAGGTCAACATTTAGTAACTGGGGAAGGTGTCTGGGCCAGGAAGAAGTATTCAGTGTTTCTTCCACCTTGGGCATCAATGCATCTGTTCACTGGGGCAGCTTAGTAAGTCACAGATCTGCATTCCAGCACTGGAGGCTCTGATACAGTGTCTGGGATATGGTCTGGTGATCTGATAAATTCAGAAGGTCCTTGAGGGAATCTGATGTAAATGAAAACATCAGAACCACTGATCCGATACCATGGTGCTTAGAGGCCAACTTCTCTGCCACTGTCACTTGTGACTCTGCATCTGCGACTGCTCTTGGATCTGATTTAGTTTTTTGAAAGCTTTAGTGATTAATGTGGAAGCCTCCCCCTTTTGGCAATGTATTCAGCAGTTGCCTGGTTTATATGCTTCTTCCTCTTGGCAGAAGTCAGTATTTGCATTGTTTACCAGCCTCCCTGTGTGGAGAGATTAGTTATTTATTTCTCAGCCTTGGCTTCAGTGATTCTGCTGATAGGAATCGTGCCAGAGAATGAGTGTAGACCTTCATTCTCAAATTAGAGGCTTGGGCTGCTCTATACAAACGATACTCTAGCTCAGCCCTCAAAGTCCACAGAAAGCCTTTTCAACAGTTTGTATACACCTAATTCCAGCCCCCCACTTCCTTTTCCATTCTGAAGAAAGGATAAAATTCTTAAACCACCTGGTAGGGTGGGGAAGATTAGACGTGGGGGTTACAATGCAGGATGAGGGAATAAAGTTGGTCCCTTCTGGCCTCTCTCCAGCTTCCTCTGCCCTCTGGTTTTTGAGATGTAGAAGTGTAGTGGGTGTAGATTAATGTATTCTTGGGGTTATTTCCTGTTTCAAAGAAAAAGAAGGGATGTCAGTGGTGTCTGATATCAAATAATTTAACCAGAAGGGGAGGTAAGCTAAAGCAGAGGAAGATCTGGGCTTATTTTTCAACAGGCTAAAATGAAGAAAAGGAAAGCTTCAGGTATCACTCATTTTGATCCAAGCCTTGTTGACCAAACATGCACGAGGTACTTTGAAACGTACTTGCTGTAGCGTGGGCTGGAAATAGACGGGTATTGAACGGACTTAACACCAAAGGCACTGTTCTGTGTGTGTACAAACGGGGCTGAAAGCTGGTGCCTGCCTTGAAGAGTTTTAATCAATTGTAGGAGGGAGGTAAAAATTTTGTGAAACTTGCTTCAACGGCGTATAAGAGAGGCGGATATAACAGAGGCAGAGGGTGCTGTAAAGTTATTGATACAACGGGCAGAAAACTTGTGTTCTGACCAGAGGGATTAGATGATAAAGGAGTTGGCTTTTGATGTCCCAACTGAATCTCACAAAAGCTTCAGATACACATTCCCCCTGGAAGAGTGTGGGGGTCATGCTGACAGAGAAGAGAAGAGTCCTGTGGGGAGATGGTGGGGGGCAGGGTGGAGCAGGGTAGGAAAGACGTCTGTCACAAAGGAGATATGGCTGTGACTTTCTGGGATGTAGCAGGAACTATTGAAGAGAAGAACCCAAACAAAGGTGCAGAAGATGTATGCTGATCTAAGCTAGATGGCAGCTTTCTGATCCCAAGGGTTGACGGAATGGACTAGTTTCCTAGGGCTGCTGTAACAGAATACTGAAAACTGGGTGGTTCAAAGACAACAAAAATTTATTCCCTCAGTTCTGGAGGCTAGAAGTCTGAAATCGAGTTGTCAGCAGGAAGAATCTCCTCCATGCCTCTCTCCTAGCTTCTGGTATCAACTCTTAGTGTTCCCTGGCGTTCAGACTTCCCACTCAGATCTCCGCCTCTGTCTTCACATGGCATGCTTTTGTGTGTGTCTGTGTCTCACGTGGCCTTCTTCTAAGGACACCAGCCATTGGAATTAGGGCCCACTGTAATCCAGTATGACCTCACCTCAACAAATCACATCTGCAAAGACCTCATTTTCAAGTCAGGTCACATTCTAGAGCTCCAGGTGGACACGAATTTTGGGAGACAACGCTGTTGGCCCCAGTCCACTGGGTCACGTTTTTGAGAATGCCGTTTAACGACCAAAACATTATTAACTGTTTTGGATAATTTCCAGAATTCCGTAAAACCTCAGTGGAGGGGAACAAGGATGAGGTCAAAATCTTAGAACTGAAAGCTCTTTGCAATCCAAGAGATGAAAGCTCTTCTCAGGGGCTGGGGAATCAGGAAGTCTTTTGGCAATAACAAGTGCACTATGGGAAGACAGAGAACTATATGTTTCACAAGACCTGGCAAAGGGGAAAGATTGCTTTCAGGTAGGTAGCTGCCCTTGTCTTCTAAATGGAAATTCTCGTCCTTTCTATCCTCAAACAGGTTATATGTACCGATTCCCAAACTGCAATGGTTCTGAGGCACACTGCTAGTCCTAGAATCAATTTTTTTGTATCTGTGAGAGAAGGGTCAAGCAGTCCTCAGTCCTGGTTATTTTTAGTAGCATTGAAGTTAGAAGTAGTATAAAAACGAGTATTGAGTGGGTGGGGAGGATTTTATAAGTGGAGATGAAGAGCTCCCGAGCTGAAGTATCAGAAGAATTCCAGAAATGAGCAAGTGAATGTTTTTGTTCAGCATTTCAAATTGTCTAGTTTGGCAAAAGTGCACTCACATAGTAAGATCTAACGGGACATGATTCTAAAAAGTTATGTTGTGGTCAGATAGAATGACAGGTTAGGAAAGGAATGTGATCTCGTGTATATAAATCATAGCTAGTATCCAAGATATTTAAACAGACGGGTGGCAAGATCGGGTCATGTGACAGATTCTTCTGGGGGTGGGGGAAGGGATGAATGCAAAGCCATTTTTCAGTAAGGATCTGAATAACCTGTCTAAGAAGTCATGTGTACCTGCACTAGGACGGTGGTCATATGAGTAGAAATTAGACATTCTAGAAAAACTTCAGAATTGGAAATCTGGAAATCTTAGGTTTTGAGAATAAGGCATTGAGAGAAAGGAAAGTTCAAGATGACTTGGACTTCCAGTGGGATAGATTGAATGATAAAATAAATAATAATATAGTTAACCAAGAAAAAGGAGCCTAGGGGAAAAGTACACCTTTGTTCATTTCTGTTGTTTGTTTGTAGGCGAGATCATGCATTTGATTGTAGGTATATTGAAGTTATGGTGCCAGTAAGCCATCCATAGAGAGATGTTTAGGTGGAAGCTGAAATATTGATATAAAATCTGGACCTTGTTAGAAATGCCGGGGCTCAAAATGTAATTTGGGAGAGGGCCACAGGAAAGTGTTAGCAATATGCATAGATATGTTTCTCAGGTAGCAGGTGTGAAGGGAGGAGGAGAGAGGACCAGGTACTGAAACTTCAGTAGAAACCTACATAGAAATGTAAATTGAAGGAGCCAATTAATGTAATAGAGACGATGACCTGTGGAGGATGAACCAAAAATATCGTGTCATAGGAAATACAGGAGGATTTCCAGTTGCTTCATACGCCAGTGGGATCAAAAGAACAGGGTTGAGACAAGCTTTGCCAAGCTTATTATCATTTGGCACGTGTGCAAATCATTTTACATCTTGGAGCCATAGTTTCTTCGTTTATAAAATGGGAGCAAGACCAATGTGAGAATTAAATGCAGTAGTGGATATGGATGTAGAACATCATGAAATGCATTGAATATTACTACTATGGAACATTTGGGATGCTTGAGAACTGATTAGAGAGCACTGAGATTGTGGCACATTGGACATCCTTGTGTCTGCTTAGAGAATGCTTTCTCCAAAGCGGTCAAAACAGGTGGGAGCAGGTTATGGACAAAGGTAACATGTGAAAGAGCAGAAAAAGTGAGTGTAAGCTACACTTCTTAGATGTTTAGCAATGGAGGGAGGGAAGAGCATGAGATGGTAGTTTGAGAAGGAAGCAAGCTTGGAGGAGGTTTATTTTGTTTTTTCTCTTCAGGATTTGGTTACATGAGAACACATGTGTATACTGAGCAGAAGTCTGGAGACTAATTATAAAACAAAAGAGACAAGTATGTGGAAATTCTAATACTAGGTAACAGAATGAAGCGTGATGTGGAATTAATAGGACAAGAAGAAATAAGCCCAGGTTAAAAGTTGGTTTTGAAAAACAGTAAGGGTCTACGTATGGGTGTGTGTGTGTGTGTGTGTGTGTATATATATATATATATATATATATATATATTTTTTTTTTTTAAATAACAACAAGAAAAACAAACAAGAAAAAGAACTAGAAAAGGCTGCTTGGTTTAAGAAAGAAATTCTGAGATGGAGAGGTGAAATACAGAAAGATTTTATAATGGAGGGATTCTGTTTTGTCAGCAAATTGAAATAGGAGACTCGAGGAAGTGAGGGATGAAATAAATGGAGGCTTCTGGGGATAGCGTGTTTGAAATGCCTGTCACTGGTCCACAGCTGGGAGCACAGCCAAACTAACTAAGCTTCGGGGGCGGCGGGGGGGGGTGGGGGGGGGGCGGTCAGAAGGACTGGGGGAAGGAGGATAAAGTTAAATAACTAGACGTTCCCACCGTGATTTTGAATAGGTTCAGTTGGAGTGGAAAAGTGGGAAAGGTGAACGGAGAGAAAAATCCAATCAGGCACGTAAAATGTTTAGATCAGCAGCATCTGATTCTTTTTTTATTTTTTAATTTTTATGTTTTATAGAAAAGATATCAGGCCTTTTGTTATTAAATTTGCCTTTTTCAATTGCACTGGCCATACCAAGAAGAGTCATCTGGCCTCAGGAGAGTCCAGGCGACAGTCCCACTGTAAAGGAGAACTGACCAAATGGGGAATGGTAAGCAGGGAAAACAGGAAGGTTAGCCTTTTCTGTGATTTGGTTAGAAGAGATGGAAACGATCAGCCCGTTGTTATTAAGAGAAAGATGGGGTAGGCCCACCAGCAGGGACTGAGATATGAGATAGAAGAATCATCCCGCCGTGAGAAGAGATGGCCAGTTGTCTCTGTAGTTCTGGTTCATGTGTGTCCTTAAATAAATCCTATCTTTTAAGGAGCCTAATTAAGAAGTCAACCTTGCATAACAGGGTTAAAAATAAAGCCACAAAGAGCAGGGACCACACAAGTCTGATGAGTTCTGCGAACGGCTGTGCTGTGAACCTAATTCTCCATGTGGCTTCAGCTCCTGTGGGAACTTGGACCATCTTTCATCACCTTTGCGGCAATCTGCTGCAACTCCTAGGCCATATGCAAACCTGACACACCTGACCTGAGTTTTGAATACACAGCAACAGTGAGGCAGTGTCTCCTTAAGATAATTGTTTCCGATCTTTGAAGAGTAAGTAGTGCTTATCTCAAATCGTTGTCTTTCACATCAGATACAAAAAGTTACTTGGAAAATAGCACCACAGAAAAGCCCTCCTTCCTTCAGCACGACACAGATTTGGGCTGTTGTTAGCTAAACTCTGATGCGGGTGTACACAATCCACTGAATTGACAGCCCTGGCAAGGCTAACAGGGACCTGGAGCCTTTGGGTTTTGCCTGCAAAGTGATACATCCGTAGTATCCCAAAGAGAGGTGAAGAAACGTAGAGGCTCTCAGATTTCTTTCTCCTTTGTTCCTTTCTCCTTCCTGTTGGATGTTGGGAGGGGCCGACCAGCCCCCAGGGATTAAGACATTCAAAGTAGCCAGTAATTTCCATAATAGGATTCAGTGATCAGACTCAAAAGCAAAGAACAACTAATAGGAAAGGATAAGAAGGATGGATGGTTGTGACAGAGTTGGGCTCTGTGAGCTGGGAAGTAGTTCTGAAGAGAGCATTCTGTGAGCCCTTAAGATGTACACAGATACTAGATATTATTTAAAAGTGAGGAAGTCTCCATGGGTTAATGTCTTCAGGGGATAATTTCTAAACCATGATGGGCTACAAGATTAAAGAACAAAAAGACATTTCAAAAGTGAGAAAAATGGAAGTGGGATAAAAATTCAGCGTTCAGCTGTTGGAAGAAATTTTCGGAAGAGCAAATGGAGCTCTGAGAACAGGCAGGAAGAACCTGAGGCCAGATTCGTTGCCAAGCTTGACTTTAAATGAAATCAGTGTTGTGCAGGGTCATGTTTACAATTTTTTCTGAAAAAGGTATTAGCTTACTTCTTTCATGGAAGAAATACTAAATAAGGAGTTTGGGTTGAAAATCAATCTCTGTCTTCCTCTGTCTCTTGTCTGTCTGTCTGTCTCTCTTCCTTCCTAATATATATCTTAATCCATCTCAGACTCACTGCATGTCCTCTTAACCGTATTTCTATATGTATTTTTATGTTTTAGGTAGTGATGTAATAACACTAATGATTCCAGTTTGGAGGTTAAAAACAGGTTAGGGCGTCAAACCAACCAAGTTTCAATTCTCCATCTGTTGATCTCTGTTAAGTCACTTAAACTTTGGAGCCTGGGTTCTTTTTCTTTTTTTTTTTTTTTTTGCTGTACGCGGGCCTGTCACCGTTGTGGCCTCTCCCGTTGCGGAGCACAGGCTCCGGACGCGCAGGCTCAGCGGCCATGGCTCACGGGCCCAGCCGCTCCGCGGCATGTGGGATCCTCCCGGACCGGGGCACGAACCCGTGTCTCCTGCATCGGCAGGCGGACTCTCAACCACTGCGCCACCAGGGAAGCCCGGTTCTTTTTCTTTTAAGACAATTTTTTTAGAGCACTTCTAGGTTTACAACAAAATTAAGAAGGAGGCACAGAGATTTTCTATATACACTGCCCCATACATGCTTAACATCTCCGTTATCAATATCACTCATCAGGATAGGGTATATTTTTTTGCCAAGGATGAACCTGCATTGACATATAATAATCACTCAAAGCCCAGAGCTTACATTACAGTTCACGCTTGGTGTTGTACATTCTGTGAGTATGGACAAAATTAGAATGACCCGTATACATCATTATAATCATAGCGAATAGTTTCACTGCCCTGAAAGTCCCCTGTGCTCTATCTATTCATCTCCCCTTCCCTAGCTCCTGGTAACCACCGATCTTTTTGTCACCACAATTTTGACTTCCCCAGAATGTCATACAAGTTGGAAACATACAGTACGTAGCCTTTTCAGATTGGCTTCGTTCACTAAGTATGATATGCATTTAAGGTTCCTCCATGTCTTTGAATGGCCGGATACCTCATTTCTTATTAGTGCTGAATGATATTCCATTGTCTGTGTATACTGCACTTTATCCATCCAATCATCTATTGAAGGACTTCTTGGTTCCTTCCAAGTTTTGGCAAATATGAATAGAGCCGCTATAAACATCTCTGTGCAGGTTTCTGTGTGGACATAACTTGGGAGGATTACAATAATATAACATATACACATATTCATACATACATACATATTCACACATACATACATATACGCACAAATGTGTGTGTAGCGTAGTGTGTGTGTATGCATGTGTGTGTTTGTAGGTAGGTAAGAAATAGTGCCGATGAGGTGAAGTAGAAAAGAAAAGCAAGGTTACTTTTTAATAGAAGAAGTGCCTAGGTATTCTAATGTGATCTTATGTATATATTTTAAAGAAAAACCAAAAACGAAAACAAAAAATAGAGAAATGTACAGAAATATTATGACACACCAGCTTACACCTAAATCTCACTACTCAGATTTAGAAAGTTTTTTTTTCTTTTCTAAATTGGCTTTAGATTTAAAATATATGTGTGTGCGCGCGTGCGTTTCAAATAAAACGTTTGAAAACAGTGGATATTAGTAGTAGTGCCCTTTTTAAACTGACTTATCCGTCTTTATACCGAGTACTAATCTCTTATTGGTTCTAGATTATGGTTTAATGTGGTTATACCATCTCTTGTTTGTTTTGAAATAACCACATTTACTGAGCTTTTTTTTTCATGCTTTAAGCCTTTGATTAAAATTGTGTTTGGTATAGTTTATGCAATTCCAGTGGCTCTCAAAATTTAGCATGCATAATAATCATTTAGGGAGTTACTTAAAAGTACAGATTTCCTGGCCTCTCTTAAAGATTCAGGGGTTCTAAGGTAGGACGTGAGCAAAGTAAGTTCTTTAAAGAAAAGATTCTCATGCGAGGGGATTGACAAATACACTTTGGGAGATACTCCAGTGCCCCATATAGGAATTATCCTTGGTCAGAAAACCAGAAGACTGCCCTCCATGGAATCATTTTTCTTTTTTTATTCTTTTGGAAATTCTTGTCTGAAGCAGCTGTGAATCTGGGGACACGCATAGAGATGCATGTTCAGAGTCACTCTGCTAGTGGTACGGGAACTCTGTCTCTTTTCAGTCCTTCCCAGTGTTCCTGGAATAACCAGGCTAACACCCTCGGTGGAAGTACAATCCACGCTGAAACCAGAAGTGTAGACCATGAAAAAAATTCCTGCTAAGGTATATTTCCATTATTTTATTCCTGACTTCTAATGATTGTTTTAAAACGATTCCTCCAAACAACTATTGTGAAATGAAAGTAAGTAGAGCATGGCATGTTTAAAATATAAGTTTTTAATGAAAATAAGGTAAGGGATAAAGAAAAGTTGTAGAACACTGTGAAAATCTGAGGCATCAGGAAAGATTTCTTTTTTTCTAACTTTAAGGAATTTAAGAGAGATTGGACCTAGGCATTTTTCTTGTTCTCAGCCAGATTTATTTCCCTTTCGTATTTATGAGCGATATCAAGTGTTTTAATGTTGTGGATTTGTCCTGAATCCATTAATAAAGTGGCTTCCTGTCTTAGCTTAGGTAAGCTATTCACCTAATTTAGGAAATAACTGATCCATGTTTTGAGACAAAGCTCTTTTGTTTAAAGGACCTTAAGATTAGAATGACAACCAAGGGACATTTGACCCAGATCCCAGAAAGTCCTGAGAATGGATTTTCTCTGTTTAGCACATGGCTGCGGCTGAAAACATTAAAGCAGAAGAGAAATGTCCAGGAGGAAAGCTCTCACGGACCATAGCAGAAGTAGCAGAACTGATATATTCTTTCCAACAGCCTTTGTTGATACTCCTCAAAGGAACAGATGGATTCTAGTTAGGTGTTTTGGTGAGTTTCATTAGGAAGTTGACTCAGGTCTGTATTGTTTGTAGAAGCCAGACAGAGGGCAGGAGTCCTACTCACAAATCTTTAGCAAGTGTTGAAAGCTGAGTCATGTCAGACGTGTAAATCCTGTTGCAACAAACAGCACGCGTTTGCTCCTTTTGGACAGATACAGAAAGAAAAATTTAGATGTAAACTGAATATCAAAACGGAGTCTGAATGAAATGAATGAAAAGCATGGTGTGGGACACTTAAAATCTCCCTTTCTGCCCTTTAGGGGTCCCACTCTACCTGAAAGATTCCCTATTCTTCCCCTCGCCATACCCCACCAGCCTCACTCTCATCCATCAGAAGGAATCAACAGGAAACGTCAGGACCACATCCGAACTCAAAGGGTAAATTATATGATGTATACCCCTTGGAGAAAGGTGTACCCTAAACTCTAAGACGAGCATTACCTTTGTACTGAGAATGGTTAAAATGGTCTAAAAATGAGCAATGTTTAAAGAGATATAACCTATCTTTGCTGAATTTCAAGCTGCTGTTAAAGATAATATGAATGTGTTTCGGAAAGTCAGTGTGATTCAAGTGAGTAACAAAAGTAGCTTTCCAAATGAACAATATCATGGCATCTCAAGGGCCTCAAAAATACATGCATAGGTTTGTCAAGAGCCTTTATAAAACATATAATTTCTGTTTAATAACTCATTGGTTGGCAGAAAATTCTTCAGTGATTTTTTTTTTCCACGAACACAGAGAGCCAGGGTGTTAAATGAAGAGTAAAATTTAGGGGCTGAGACTTCGATCTGGCCAGCCTGGACCATATACCATCATGAATGGCACGTGTCTCATCTCGCTCCTGACCTCTGTCAGTAAACATCTGACTGGTGGAACTGGTGAGGACCTGAATAGTAAATATTTTACAAGGGGAAATGGGAACTCCTCTTTGCTCTGTCCTTCCCTTACATTAAACATAATAATTTATATTAACTGGGAACCAGGTAATTCTCTATTTACCCCGTCAATAATTAGTCATCAGTTTGAATCCTAAATCCTGCTTATATCACAAATAGGACACACTTCTCTTTCTTTCTCTTTTTTTTTTGGCCAGATTGGGATAAATTTACAAATTGGCTAATGGAGGATTCAGCCCTCAACTGAGAAAAATTGGAAGCCTTAGGTTATATATGGTGCACATGGATAATTCATTCTCTGATAACAAGGGCATCGACAGAGTAATCTTTTCTCCTCTTCTCCTTCCCATCAAACTCCATCTTTCTTTAAGTGACGGAACGAGTGAGACCCTAGGCTGGGCCGTGGATTCCCCGCTGCCCAGCTTTTAGAGCACTTGGTGGAGGCTTTCCTCTTTTCCTCTGAGGGGCAACAGCTGGTTTTCATTATGTGTCAGATTATCATACACACCAAAAAGAAAATGGCCAAAATGAATATGAAAAGGAGCTCTGGTAATACTGTGGTTTGTTCCTGGGGGTGTCAAGGTGAAGAATCCATCCTGTCCTTCAGACCACTGTAAACTTAATCCGTTTCAGCATACACAGGAGTGAAACTCAGCAGTGTTTTCTTAAGAATCTCTGTCGCTTTTATTTACTGTGGGAGAGGCCCCTTGGTCTTTCTTTCTTCTTCCTTTGGTGTAACACTAATGCACTTTATATGTCCTTTAATCTCAGTTCCAGTTCTGTCAATATTTGAGCTTATCTTAAAGCGAAGAGCTCCAAAGGAGGGTCAAAGAAAGTAAATTCTCACTCCGGAAGGCAAATAACAATTATTTCATTAAACATCCAAATCACAAAGCACCCCTTGGACCACATTTTGACATAAACAAGAGGGTGCAGTTTCCCCCAAATCCCTCCTTTTTTGATGAACATTTAAAAAGTCCCAAGTTTTCTAATAGGGGGCTAATTTTCTGAAAATGTATCGTTCTACTAACAAATTCAGTGACAAATAACTGTAAGATCTCTGTGTGTGTCTCTATCTTTGGCATGTCTATTCCTGATGATGAGAGATGGGTAGTAGGGACCCAGGTATTGATCCCAGGTTGGCCCTCTGTGCTTCCCTAATAAAACACCCCTGGAAAGAGAAGCTCATCAATTCACATCTCTCACAGAAGCCAAGCAATTCGTATCGCCCTTTGGTCCTTCACACTGTGATGCAGACAGAAATACAGACTCAAGTTTAGTCCACGATTATGCATCCGCCAGAGCCGCCATTGTTGTTCAGCCTGTTTAAACAGCTATTTTTTTCCCCATGAGCTTCTACTTTCATAAACTCTGAAGACTGTGTTCTCGTAATAAAAGTGAACTCAACCTCAACCAAAGCGTTGGATTAAGACACACTTTTGGTTCACCTACTGTAGCTTTTCAAACTATAGGCGGGCGACCAGGTATGGCAGGTAGCTGTTTGCTGTTAAGTGGGGCTTTCACACTCTCTGTAGGGCAGGAAAATACACACACACACACACACACACACACACACACAGACAAACATGTACACAAACATATACTATTAAAAATGGAGGTGCCAGAAGGTTTTTCACACTCTCCCTTCCTTCTGGGTTCTAGCAGGGAGAGTAAAGAGAGGCAAACATTCTTTTAGCATAATAACTTAGGGGATTGTTCATACAGACAGTGTGAAAATTCAGTTGGTTTGCAGATTCCACACTTTGAGGGCAGATTCCACACACTGTCTCTTTTCTTTTTTCCTTCTTTTGACTTTTACGCCATTGGTGACTCTGGCTCCACCCTGCTGGGAAGCAATTAGCGCTGAAGGCATGACAACCAGCACAGAAGTGGCAAAAGGGCCATAAGAGTGGGGAGCAAAAAGGAAAAGGAAAAAGAAGGAGGGGGCCATGGGGAGCTAAATAACGGAACCTGGAAGTAGGGGCAGCTTCCTCTGGGTGATGCTAATGGGATAGCTCTATGGGGACACCAAAGGTCAAGTACTACTAAGAGCTTGAATTTGCAAAGAAACTAAAAAAGTCAAATCTAGTGGAAAAGGAGAGAGTACCGTCCAGTAGAACTTTCTGCAACGGGCAATATCCTATAATCCACACTGTCCCAAGTAGCGGCCGTTAGCCACCACGGGCTGGTGAGCACGTTCAATGCGGCTGAGCAATTTTGGGGTGAAACCGAGTGTTTTATTTAATTAATTTCATGTAACTTGAGTAGCCACATGTGGCCAGTGACCACCATACTGGGCAGTGCAAGGGCAGAACAGTCACTCAAGGGACCCATCTCTTCTTGTGAACCTTCTGGCAAGGTGATACCAAGACATGAATCCCAAAGAAAGGATTGTTATATATATTATTATGGAGACTTTGTAAGCACCTGGCTAATATAAAGAGCATTTGTGAGATGGGTTTCCCTTCTAGTCTATAGTAGGCCTGGATGTATTAATAAGTGTAGATATGCAAACAAAATGGTATCAGAGCTATCCCAGCAGAAGGCATGGTGAGCGAAGGGTACGGAATCAGATGTAACTGACCTTCCATCCTAATCGCACCACTTTTTGTTCCGTGACCTTGGGCAAGACACTGAATCTATAGCATCCTTTCTTTTTTCACTTGCCAAGACGGAATTAATATGCCCCTATTCCCTTGAGTGTTATGACGATTAAATGAAGTGAGTTTACCGAACATTATAATAGTTACTTTTCCCCTTTTGGCTACTTCTGGTGTTTAATCATAGACAATTTATCCCAGGGTCATTAGAGACTTAATATAATAACAGTAATGATAATTACAACAACTAGAACAACGATGACAGTAAATTCAGTTAGCAATTCATTTTATTATATTTTGTTTGCACCAGCTAATTAGCTTTGCTGTAACGAAAACCTCAAAATATAACGGTTTAAAGAAGAAATTTATTTCTTTCCCATATTCCTGCCCTGAGTTGAGCAATTCAGGTTGCTGGGGTAGCTCAGCTGCATGACACCCTTGAAGCTCTCCATTTTCTTCCTGTCTTGTTCCCCACGATCCCCTAGAGCGGGCAAACTGCAACTCAAAGCTCAAACACAGCCTACTGTCTGTTTCTGTATATAAAGTTTCACTTTATATAAAGTTTCACATCCATTCGTGTCTGTGTTACCTATGGCTGTTTTGAGGCTGCAAGGGCAGAGCTGAGTATTTCAGCGACCTCATGACTACCGAGTCTGAAATATTTATTATCTGACCCCTTAGAGAAAAGTTGGCAAGCCCTTGCCCTAGAGTTCTGTGGTCATCGGCGTGCCCAGAGCTGGAGCACAGACTCGCCCATGTGCCAGGGAGGGCACAAGGCAGCAGTCTTTTTAGGAGAGGCAGAAGTTGCACACGTAACTTATTTTTCCCTATTTCATTTGTTTTTTTTTTTTTATTCATTCAACAAATATTGGAACACCAATTTGTGCCAGCCGCAACTTCAGCTACTTGAAAATCTCATTGGTGAAAATTAGGTCACATGGCAACCACCAACCACTAGAAGGTTCAGGAAAAAAAAAAAAGTGACTCCAGGTGAGGCTATGTGGCCAGCTTAAGTTCATTATTATTATTTTTTCTATGTTTTGGCCACACTGCACAGCACGTGGGATCTTAGTTCCCCAACCAGGGATGGAACGCATGCCCCCTACAGTGGAAGAGCGGTGTCTTAACCACGGGACAGTCAGGGATGTCCCTTAAGTTCATTATTATTAACTGTCCACTTTGCAACTATAAAGTGTTACCTGGCAATGAGATCATGTGATTAAGGAAAAAAATAGGGAATAGCTAGCCCTGGAGAAGAACGAGGATAGAAAGCAAGACATCAAAAAGAATATTTTCATGCGATTAAGGTTCCATAATAGAAGATTGGGCTTCTTAAGTAATAAGTGTTTATCAAGCTTCTGCTATATTCCCAGCTTCGGGAATATAGTGGCGAAAAAGCCATGTGGCCCTATGGATTTTGAAATACAGCAACCTAGTTAATATCTGAGAAGATAGTGTGATGTCTCTAAGACCCTTACTTCATACAGGGAAGAGCACTTACTGTTCCTTTCCCAACTGAGCAATAAGTTCCCTCCTGAGTAAGAAGTTGATTTTATATAAAGACAAACTAATATCTGCTTCATCAGCTTCTTTTCTCTTAAGTCTGAGCTACACTTTTATCCTTTCAAAGGCAAGAAATAAAATGGTCGACATGTGATTTCCCATAAAGAACTTATAAACTAATTAGTATTCTGGAAACAGCATATCTTATATACTGTTTCAGAGAAGCAGTCCACTGAATTTATAATGTTGTAAGGATGTGGCCACTGACTGACTAGTTTGTGGCTAATATTGTTATAATCACAGTAGAAGCAATACCAAAACAACTGACACGAACCAAGTGTTTTCATTTACAAGTCAATTTTATAAAAAGTATCTGATTTGATCCTCACAGGAACCACATGACATAGGTATGATTTAATAGGTTAAGGAGATAGGAAATGAAGATGGAAATCTGAAATCTGATCTCTTAATTCTGCCCCTGACATGCATCTCATTTGTTTGAAAAATGAAAACTAACAAGGATGAAGCCTAAGAAGGGAACTGTGTATAAATTTAGATCTGGCTACAACAGAATTTGTTACAATTTGGATAGAAGTCTACAATATAGGGCCTCCCTGGTGGCACAGTGATTAAGAATCCTCCTGCCACTGCAGGGGACACGGGTTTGAGTCCTGGTCCAGGAAGATCCCACATGCTGCCAAACAACGAAGCCCGTGTGCCACAACTACTGAGCCCGAGTGCTGCAACTACTGAAGCCCATGTGCCTAGAACCCGTGCTCCACAACAAGAGAAGCCACTGCAATGAGAAGCCCGTGCACCGCAACGAAGACCCAACACAGCCAAAAATAAATAAATAAATAAATTTATATAAAAAAAAGTAGTATATAGTATATAATAAAATAGAACAGAAGGGCTTCCCTGGTGGCGCAGTCGTTGAGAGTCCGCCTGCCGATGCAGGGGACGCGGGTTCGTGCCCCGGTCCGGGAGGATCCCGCATGCCGCGGAGCGGCTGGGCCCGTGGGCCATGGCCGCTGGGCCTGCGCGTCCGGAGCCTGTGCTCCGCAGGGGGAGAGGCCACGGCAGTGAGAGGCCCGCGTACCGCAAAAATAATAATAATAAAAAAATTTAAAAAAAAAAAAAAAAAAAAATAGAACAGAAGAGAATGAGGAAAGCCAGGACTCTGAATGAAGCATGTGCTCATTTAACTTCTGGGTGTCCAGTGAATCATGATATCTGGAAATGGGACCCAAGACACTGGCCATTTAATGAACCACCAAGGTGATTTTGATCAATAGTCAAATTGCAGGGCTATAATCTAAGAGGCTTCTGGAGTCCTGGGTTAAAGTAAAAAGGATATGACACGGATCCTGGCACTTGGAATGGAAAAGAGAAAGGTTTGTGAACATTATTTCATTTATTTATGAACAAATATTTACTAAACGTGTATGATATGCCAGGTCCTGTGCTAGGTGCTGGGAGACAATGGAGAACAAAAGAATTGAAGCTTTTCTACTCCCGAAGTTTACACTCAAGATAAACATGTCAAAAGAAGCAAAGAGAGCCATGATGACAGACTGGACCAGAACAGTAAAACAGTGGAATTGTTTCTGAATGGCTCTAAAATGTCTAATACTGAATATTAGGGAAAGCGTGCTTTCCTTTAAAAGGAGGAATCAAGAAATGTACTTATGATGTTGAGAAATATGTTCCTTTCAATTTTGTCCAGAGTGGGTTTCAGGTGATATAAGGAGATGTTAAATTTAGGATAATCTCTGCAAAAGTAAGAACGTAAGACAAGGGCATGGGTTGGGTACAGGCCTGGGAAGGCAGATGCTCTGAAGAACAACAGTTGAAGCCACGCAAGTGAATGAACGGATCTAGAAAGTGACGCTGTAAAGAGAAGAAGACTGACTGTTGGCTTTCATACTCAGAGATAAGAAGCAAGAGAAAGAAAGAAAAAAAGAAAGAAAGGAAGAAAGGAAGGAAGGAAGGAAAGAAAGAGAGAAAGGAAAGAAGGAAGGAAGGAAAGAGAGAGAGAAAGAAAGAAAGAAAGGAAGGAAGGAAGGAAAGAAGGAAGGAAAGAGAGAGAGAGAGAAAGAGAGAAAGGAAGAAAGAAAGAAAGAAAGGAAAAGCGGTAATATTATGCAAAGACAGAAACAAGGATAATAGCAGAATGAGAGCAGAAAGGGCAGAATTAGGAAACTGCATAGCTGGTAACCATGAAGGAAGAATTTCAAGGATGGAGTTGAGGTCACAGAGAGCCAACAAGCATAAGGACTGGGGAGGGCCATTTGAGTAAGTCAAACTTAACACGTTTGATTGCAGATCTAGGAATGTGATGGGAAATGGAAGGGAGATTTCAGAGTACGTGATGGTGAATAGGCAGATAAAATTAAGGGGCAGCAGATCCAGGCTAGCCAGTGAAGAATAAAAATTAAAAGTTGCTCAAAGACCTATTAGGTTAAAGTTAAGAGGCCGTAGAAGACCTGAGCATTACTGAAAAATAGAAACAAAAAAAAGTCCATTTGAGAGGAAGTAACAGAAAATTATAGAAAAAGAGTGGACAATTCTATAAATGGGGACGAAATGGGTCCAGCGGAGCGTTAACCATTAGGAATATCATGGCATTTCAAGTCGTTTTATTCTAAAAATAGATCACCTAGATCTATTCAAACACAACTGTTAACAGTTTTACTTTCATTTACTTGTTTTAGCTTCCGAACTGGGAAAGAGGTCAGCTTTCAGACCACTAGGCGTTGCAATGACATTACCAAGGTAAAATCTTCCAGGCTATGTAAATGTGCTTATGTGTGGTTTCCCCGGGTGGCCATCTAACCCCCTCAGTATTTTTTCCACCAGGTGGCAATGCCCCCTTACTGCTGAAGAACTGAAAACAGCACGGTGTTCTCAGTGAATAATCTGGATTTCTGAAAGGACGTTCTGACAACTGTCTTTGTTTAGAAAGGTGACATTTGCATCGGAGTTGCCTCCTGGAAAATCCATTACAGATTCCCAGACTGCTGATCATACACAACCTGAACAGAGAGGGAGGGGGACAGAGCGCTTCATGTCAGAAGAAGGTCACCTGATGTCTTGAGCTAACAGTGAGTTCATCTAGAAAGAAGGAAAAAACTTTTCATCATCTGGAATCTGGGGAGCATTTGGGCAAAATAATAGAATTTCTGAGACAGTCTTCAGAAAGAAAGAATGGCTGAAATAAGAGAGAACACGAAGTGAGGGGGGAAGGGAAAGATCAAGGGATTCATAAACATTTCTAAATTAGTAAAATCAATATATGTTTAATAAATGGATGAAAGGAGAGTGAAAAGAGACCCATATACAACCTGTTAGCATCCAGTCCTCCAGAAGTTGCTGAAAGCATGAAAGGAAACGTTATTTAAAAATCAAGTTTAGAGTATAGAGCAGGACAAGGGTCCGCAAACCATGGTCCACGGCCCAAATCTGGCCTCCTACTCATTTTCTCAAATAAAGTTTTGTGGGACCAGCCGCTCTTATTCATTTGCATACTGTCTCTGGCAGCTTCTATGCCTTATAATAGCAGAAGCACGTATTTGCCACAGAGACCATCTAACCGGCAAACCCTAAAATACTATTTGGCCCTCTACAGTAAAGTTTGCCGATCCCTGGAGTAGTGTTTAAAAGCATGAGTTTTGGAACCAGAGGAATCTCAGTCCCAGTTTTAATCCTTAAGAGCTGCCTGACCCTGAACACATTTTAAGGATTAAAGCAAGTTCTGAAAACACTTCGCACACTGCTTGTACCTAGAAATCACATCACCCATCACTGTCTTTCCCTCATAAACTAAATGAGAAGCTGAGATAATTTCCTCAACCCCACCAGCCTTTAAACACCAAAACCAAAGTCCTTTGTCATTTACAGAGCCATGAAACAAACTACCTCTCTTTCATTCTCATGAGGATGTTTTCTCCAAGTAACCCCTCTCTGTTTAAAGGCCTGGGGCCTGAATCTTCAAAATGCAACAGTAGTGAAAAGTTGAGAGGATGCGGGGCATGTGTTTGGAGGGGACCCTGCGTGCTTCTGACACTGGCTATCCCAGGTCTAAATCTTGCTTACAGAGCCTGTAAAGATGGTTTGAATGTTTCTCATTCTAGCGTCTAACGAATCCAGTGCTTAGCTGCCAGTTAAGGCCTTTGGCAAACGCCTGTAGGAGAAACATCTAAATGTAAACTGTGAATCACTGGAAATGGGAACTCTGTCAAAATAAGGGAATTAAGTTTTCATTAAAGGTGTGGTAGCTTAATTTTCTGCGCCAGCCCATAATGATCAGGGCTGGCACTAAATGCTCAACTAGTGCAAACCCACCCAAACTTGGCAGAATAAATGACCCCAACCAACCCAGCCACTTGGCTTTCTCCCTGGGTTAAATGCGCTTAAATTAGTAAAAATTGCGTTTGGACGGTGGGCCTTTCTTGTCTTTTAGATTGGAGCTGTGTTGTATCAACACTATAAAGACAAAAAGCGGAAAAGACTCTGCTCGTGGGCTGGTGTGCTTGACCTCTTCAGGTGAGAAAAGTTGCCACCAGAGTTGCAGGGTCTTTGGGACCACATTGGCCATGGCACAGAGTCAGTGGGAGCGGGCAGAACGTGACAGTGGCCCACCCTCAGACACACAGACCTTAAAAGTGAAGTGAGGTTCTCGTGGGCACGTGGCAATGCATCAAAACACAACGTAGGGCTTCCCTGGTGGCGCAGTGGTTAAGAATCCGCCTGCCAATGCAGGGGACACGGGTTCGAGCCCTGGTCCGGGAAGATCCCACGTGCCACGGAGCAACTAAGCCCGTGCGCCACAACTACTGAGCCTGCGCTCTAGAGCCCACAGGCCACAACTACTGAGCCCGTGTGCCACAACTACTGAAGCCCGCGCGCCTAGAGCCCGTGCTCCGCAACAAGAGAGGCCACCGCAATGAGAAGCCCGGGCACCGCAACGAAGAGTAGCCCCCGCTCACCGCAGCTAGAGAGAGCCCGCGCACAGCAACAAAGACCCAATGCTGCCAAAAATAAATTAAAAATTTATTTAAAAAACCCCACAATGTATTTGCTACTTTCTGTGAGGAGCAGAGATGTTCCTAGTAATAGCAAGGGAAGCTGTATCTGGTTCAACTGATACTTTCTTAAATCATTCAATATGTCTGAAGCCTATTCTACACGTATGATGTACACAGATGAATTTATTCACCCGAGATTCACCGAGAGCTTTTCTAAGTGCCCTGGGTAGAAGATGAGTTCTATGAGTTCTGCCCTCATAGAACTTAGGTTCAGGTACAAGAGATAGGCTTCAATACAAAGAGTTATAATATCGTTCAAATAATGGTAACTGCAGGATGAAGGCTGGGTACTAGGTAAGCAGAGAAAGGAGTTAAAGCAATTAAGTAATGCTTCACCAAATAGGGATGTTGGATCTGGACCATGAAAGGTATAGCAATGGTGAAATGTAGTATTACTCCCATGTCCTCTGTCCTCCTTTATATTTTACAAGAAGAGAACTGAAGAGTTACTAAAAAATAATAACAGCTATAGATACATATTCTTCTCTCCTTTTCTTAGCCCTGTTGGATTTCCTTAAAATCCAGGTGAAACAAGTGGCCTTTTGGAAAAGAACTTTTCAGGAAAATGGCGTACCTATGTTTTCACGACACGCAAATTATTTCTTTGAAATTTCTGTCTGTCAGGCGTAAATGGACAAGAGGAAACATGATGTAAATCCTCTGATACCAATCATCTTTACGGTTACACTGGGGTATTAGCAGACCTGGCAGCCCTTTTATTAAAAGAAAAAGGCATTGGGAAGTGACCACTGACCACACTTAGTTAGGAAAAAAAGGCATAATTGGGATTAAGTTTTTCAACATATGTTTTATTGTTTGCTTATTTATTTTTTGTTATTCAATCTTCACGGTTAAATTAATTGATGTATCTATAGCAACTGATGGTCATTTTGTCTTTCACAACAGAGCTGGCCTAAATAATATTTCCTAACCATTATTAAGTCAGAATCAATGAGTTGTAAAAGGTTATGTTTTAGGCAATCTAATAAACATTTACTGAGCACCTGTAATGTGTAATTTAACAGGCGATGGATACAAGAGAAACAGTTATGATCACGACAGACACAAACCGTTACCTTCTTCATCTGATGCAAGAAACAGACATTTTATGGTCAGAGTGATGATTTTTAAAAAGTCAAAGCCAAAAAGATTCTCAACTAGGATGTGAAAGAGGAAGAAAATTACAATTGAATGGAAAGTGAGGATGTGGCTGAGAATGGAAAGAGCAGAAAGGACATAATTAATAGAGAATTGGCTTAAATTTTATTGGCAGGGAGAATTTTTCACGCTTTCACTATAGCCTTCGGGCTTTGGCTTAACTAAAGGATTCACACCAAAGTACTTGCAGTTTAAGAGGAAAAAATATATAACAAAACGAGTTAATGTGGGAAATATTAACTGTTATTAATATTAAATATGAATATGGTGAGAGGAGGCTAAAAAAAAAAAAAACCCAACCCTTAATCATAAAAAATGGGAAAAGAAAAAGGATGATTGTTTTAAAAATATAAAAAGTTAAAAAATCCTTTCTATAAAGTTTTCCCTACCATAGAAATTTCAGCCTCAGATAATGGGAGCCTACTTTCCCCCCACTCAGTTCACGCCTCCCCCCAACATCTTCTGTTGCCTGAGTTCTGCACTGGACTCTCATTCTTTGGATACAGCAGAAAATGTTGCCTACTTCCACTTTTGGAGGTGTTAATGCATTTTCTTGGATAATATTTATAGAGAAAAATCAAGGAGAAAAATTTGTTAATCAAAATACGAAAGCTATTTCTAGAGTTAATTCTTAGTAGCCTTTCTAGTTGTAACCTGTGGCTGTTTAAGGGGGAAAACTGTGCCCTTTTCCAGCTTCTACATTCACAGTGTGAGATACCAGGCCCTGCATACATGGGAGTAGATTTGAGAAGTCTCACATAGGCTCTGATTCCTACAAAGGTCAGAGGTTTGCTGTAAAGTAGAATTTAGGAAGCATTTTTTAAAAGTGTAATAATGTTAAAATCATGCGAAAGGTGTAATATTTAGACTCCACAGAGGTCTTCCTTCAAGGTTTACCCACTTAAGATTTATGTCATTATGTGGCAAATAGGAAGCGGAGTTGTCGCTTTTTTGGTTGGCTGTTTCTTCTTCAGTGTTACTGCCAGGCAAACTTTATGGCATTGGAGATAGTAATAATATCAACAAATAACAATACTTATGTTGTGTTTCTTTACTAATTAGCCATTGAGAAAATCAAAACCTTTACCAAATTTTCTCAGAGAAACTTCCAAACCTTCAGTGAGAGGAATACCGGGTATTCTTATCTTCTACGGGTCATAAAAAGAATTGTATTTGCTGAATATGTGCAAGATGTGGTTCTAAGACCTTTACGGCAGCTCAGGCTCCAGGAACACCACAAGGGTAATTGTGCCAGATTATCTCTATAGACAGAAGCAGAAGCTAAGATGAGAAGCAGTTAAATAATGCGGTCCAAGTGCCCAGCTGGTTAGTACTGGAGCCCAAATCCCAGCCCAGGCAGTTTAATTCTTGTGCATTGAACCATAAGAACACGCTGTAGAAATAGGTCAACACACACTTGACAGTGACATCATGACCTGGGGTCCTGTGCTTCTTCTTTCTTTCCCTTTTTCCTTAGTATAAGAGGAAAATAACACTCAGTGCAAAACCCCAGAAAACTTAAGAAAATCATCGGAGTACACGTCGGCACTACCTAAATGACTAGTGATTGTACAACCTCTTAACATGTTAGACTGCTGGGTGTCATTTAGTTTTTTAATATATAAATGTATTAACGATATTGTCATCTTATTGTAGCCTTCCTTTTTATTTATGAACATATTCTCAACACAGTCTTATGACTATAAATGTTCTTCTAAATCAGAGATAGGCAATCTCTTGTCCACAGGCCAAACGTGGCCTGTCATCTTTTCTGTAAATAAGGTTTTACTGCAACGCAGCCATGCCTCTCTGTTTACATGTTGTCTATGGCTGCTTTCACGAACTACATTGGCAGAGTTCATAATTGCAACAGAGACTCTGTGACCCACAGACACCAAAATATTTACTATCTTGCCAACTCCTGATCTACTTCTTGATTTCCAATAGCTATTCTAATATGGTTATAACAAAATTCCACAGTAGTATTTAAGTAAGTAGGGGTGTGGCATACTTTTAATGTTTTCATGGAATAACAAAACTTCCTGCTGTTTGGGAGAAGAAAAAAAATTGGGCCAATATCTCCTATAACTGAATAAAAATGCATTAAAACACTTATCACGGGTTTCCTAAGAAAAACAATATAGGGTGAGAATACGATCTATCAACTCATTTATAAGCCAGACAGGATAACAATAGTTATACCTGGACTGTCCATAGCAAACTGAGTTCTGTGGTCACATCCTACCGTTTAACAATCCAATCATCATTTTCTCATGTCAACTAAGTCGCCAACTACACTGTTTTCTGGCAACTGCCTTCCAATCTTCTCTTTTCTCACCACTAGCTTCTCCTTCTTTCTTTCTCTGAATATTCCTCTAGAAGAAAGTAACCTTCATCCCAGGTAACTGGGCACCCATCCTGCCCCTGCCCTTCCTGCAAATGCTCTCCCTGTGCTGCAAGCAGAGCAATCGCATGTGTTTTTACAACTAATCCCTAAGATCTTCATGCCTTCTCTCTTGATTCTTGACAATGTTCTCTGCACAGTTTGTTCACTAGAGAGTACATGAGTTTTATGTGGTGCTAGAGCTATTAAAGTGAACATTCTGAGAAAGAAGGGGGGAAAAAGTTAAAGAAACAAGGAGTTTCTTTCCCCAAAATGCTCCATGGTGGCTCCAAAAGGGCCCCTGCTCGGAAATGCTGAATCTTGTGTATGAACCCTTCAATGGCAAAGAAAAACAGGCCACCCTTAGTAGAAATTTTCTACAGCTAGAGATGTAACATCATAGCTAAATGCAGTCGGAGACAGGGCGAGCAACAAAAGCCAGGAGCCCAAGCAGTCTAGTCGGCTCTGAAATTCGATTCAGGCACCAGACTATGAATAGATTGAACTAGTTCTCGCCAAATGAAAAGGTAGATTTTGGCACTGTCTGAATTCTTTTGCGGGGGAGGGGGTATTCTATATGTGGAGTCCCGGCACACGCTGAAGGGATATGAAAAGGAGCTTTTCATATTCTATAACTACTCAGTGTATGTTAAGGGAAAAAAAAATCAGTTAACCCAGTAAATGCCAAAAAAAAAAAAAAAAAAAAAAATCCAGCCTCTTTTTACTACCTAGAGCATCCAAGTTCTTCTATTCACCTTATTATATAATGCAAGCTTTTCCATTATTCAGAATGACACAGCACCAACCACGAATAGCCAAGTAGCTACCCATGTAAACTTATGACTAAATCGCTTACATCTGACCCAGTCCATTTCTGGAGGAACTGTGCTATGGCAAGAGGCTCAAATCCCACAGCAGGTAAACAGCACGTTGTCAGTAAGGATATGGAAATCAAATTTTAATTGTCCTGAGGTCTCTCAGATTCCCCTTCCTTTCCCGGTGAGGGGGGCAGTGTGCGCCACTGACACAATGAACTTCAATTTCCTTCTGTTTCCTTAGCGTTGGCCCTCAGAGCACTATAATTCTAGACTTTGTGATGAGAAACAAAGATGAAAACAAATGGAAATAAATGACGGAGCACGGGGATCCCTTTCTACCACCACCGTGTAACCTGGTTCTCCTCAATCTCCAGTCTTGTGCCACTTTGTTTTAATAAAATTTTCCAAACTGTCCTCTGTTAAAACATACTGTTCTAACACCCAAAAGCTAACCATATTGAAAAGCTGCCCTAAGGCTATTCGATGCACACAAAAGAGGATTCAATAAAAACACATTTGATTAAAAAGACACCTGTTGCTAGAAATATCATAAGCGACTTTTTAGCTACAACACGGTGCTTCTGGATAGACTGAAAGACTAATATTCAAACAAATCTGCTTCTGTTCCGTATGTGTGTTGAGTGAGTCCTGCACTGAAGTTCTGGTGTTTTCAGCAGAAGAATGTAAAGTTTAGTCTGTGCACAACGAGAAGGGAGGACTGTCAGACCCTGCATCTCTAAAGGTTATGTGGTGAGGTGTCGAGGGCCCAAGTTCAAGGCTCTGCCACTTGACGGCTGCATGACCTTGATCAAAGGTCCTAATCTTTCCAAGACACAGGTTCTTCATCTCAACATTAAGGTAACGATACTAATCTAATGAGATTTAAAAACATAGTAGATAATATAAGAAAATTTTCCATTCAAAATACATTCGATGAGTATCATCTACATGCAAGTCACTGAGGGGGGAATAATAAATGGGAAATCGTTTCTGCTCAAAAAGAAATGACCCTTCCAGAGCAAGCACACAGCTATAGACGTTTCTGAACTTAGTAGAGGCTAGTCAGGGGCAAGGAAACAGAATGGAAGAGGAAAAGTGAGTTTCTTGGGTGTCATGTGGGAAAAGTACAAATAAAAATAATAAATAGTACAAATAAAAAGGTGCTTTGCCTTTTAATTCAGCTTTTCTCTTAGGATAGGAACTTTCCTTACCTGATGGCATAGAGCTTTGACTAACATTCACTTTAAAATAAAACCAGGTTATATTGGTACATTCACATAAATTATAAAAATCTAGTTGTTTAATATGTTGTGATGGACTAACTGTATTCCTAAAGCTGGGGATTAAACCAATTTATATCAGTGTTTACTATGTCACTTGGATAAGCAGTATTTATAGTATTCTATATGGACTAAAAGTGAATTACAGTATCATAGGGTTTTAGTGTTGGAAAAGTCCATGGATTGATCTTGCCCTGCTCTCTATTTTGGCAACAAAGAACTTGTAAACACGGAGATAAAGTGTCGTGCAAAGTAACAAACTCAAGTAACAGGGATAAACCCTATTTGCATACTTTTGTCTACTCATTCCTTTAGCTCATGGCTAAATCCCAAATTCCTTCAAACTCCTATTTATATTATCAAATGTTTCAAAAAGATATTTACTCTATAGAAATGCAGCAATATTTTGAATCTTGCTTAAAGTTTTATTTTTTTTTTTTTTTTCTTTTTTAGCGTTACGCGGGCCTCTCACTGCTGTGGCCTCTCCCGTTGTGGAGCACAGGCTCCGGACGCGCAGGCCCAGCGGCCATGGCTCACGGGCCCAGCCGCTCCGCGGCATATGGGATCCTCCCGGACCGGGGCACGAACCCGCGTCCCCTGCATCGGCAGGCGGACTCTCAACCACTGCGCCACCAGGGAAGCCCTAAAGTTTTATTTTGATCTTTAAGTTTAGTTAGAATAAAAACCTCTCAAATCCTCCTTTTCTTTGGCAACTTTAGGCTTTCTGGGTTAAAAAAGTAATTAATTAATTTTTGAAAAAGTTCGAAAGTCACTCTAAATCACCCATTCTTAAGGAAATATATGTAGACAAAATTATGGGTAGCATAGGCTACTAAAAGAGATGGCGCGCAAAAAGAGGGAAGTAAGAGGAAAACATTATTAGCTTTTCCTTTATACATCCTTGGTATGTTACTCTTGGTAGGATGCATACTTTTTGCTTATCTAAATGAAAATAAAGGCAAATAATATTTTCAAAGATACAAATTTGAATGGTAAGAAAATTGTGCAGACTTCAAATTGGAGAGTGGTAATAAATATCTGTCAGAATAAATGTCTCCTGGTTGATGGGATAAGAATGCCAGCAAAATCATATCAAATCTTGAACACACGCATACGATTCTCCCAAGATTTGTGTGGTGTCTTCAACTCATGAGTGAGCTGGTGAGAGGGGTGGGAAACGAGAATAGAGAAAGTCTACGGGGCCAGGTGAACACCAAATGCCTTCCGGGAAAAAGAACATGAAATGGTGGAGCATCTCCGAGATGTAGGGTAGAGTGCGTGTGTGCGTGTGTGCGTGTGTGTGTGTGTGTGTGTGTGTGTGTGTGTGTGTGTGTGGGATGCTCCTATACATAATTCTGGATGGGTACTCTTTAAGATAAAGTAGGAGAAACAATTTGGTTTGAGATCCGCCAAACATGCCAGTGGACATTTTAATGGACTTGAGATTTAAAGCTTTCCTATAACGGAAACTAACATTTGGCCAAAGATTTCTTTACCTCCCATAATCACTTAGAAGGAACCAGACGCTTGTACTTCACAAAGGGTGTATTAACCAGTATTAGATTAATAAAAACAGAAAATTATGTATCTCCTAGCTTCAAGTGAAATGGGAGAGGGGAGAATAGGGCATTTCAAATACCGTACTACCTACTAAATATAATTTTTACTTTATCATCTTAGGGAGACTGTTTTTCTCTTCATGCTCCACACTTCGAAAGAAGACCTACAGGAACTTTTTCCCCTAAGCCAAAGAGATACATTGATATTGATTGTATTGCATTAACTATTTAAACAAGTGGCCTACATCTTACCTTCTCCCTAAGATATGGATACGTTGGCATTATTCAAACCATCGTAGTATGCTATGACTGCGGAAATACTGGTTGTCGTCATTAAAATGAATATTTCTTGTTCCCAAACACTCTGTAAGGATCTGACAGTGAGAGAACTATAGGAGTGAGGAATTTCTCACTTCCCATGATTCAGTTAATAACGAGACCTGATTCCTATCTAAGATGTTGCCTATTGTTGATGACTTTTTTATGGTTTAAATATGTTTCACTTTCTTTTGCAATACGTGCATATGGACAAGGCGAAGTGATCTATGCTAACAGACTGACCCATGTATACAGCTCCATGCATTCTGTAGAATAAAGGGAAATTTTTGTAAAAGATATCGCGGTAGGTATTTCACCCATATACATTTTTAAATACCACAAGGCTATAGACCACATGTGTACAGATAGAAAAACAAACATGAAAACTCTAGAGGTATATTTTGATTACAGATGCCAGTTACTTGTGGTTGGATTTTGCTCTGATTCCGTTCAGGTATGTGATCTAGGAAGCAGTAAAAGGTAGATGTTTAAAAAGTAAAATACAATAAAGAAGAAAATGTAAAAGAACAGCCGGACATGTGCATACGTTCGGTCTATTAGTGGTGACATACTGTGATGAAAGGGTCTAAGTATTTAGGTTATTTCATTAGCAGAGAAAATACACATGTCCTATTGTTTGCTTTCATTTGTGACACCACTGAGATTTTAGCCCAGATATCATTGCCATGTAATGGGCACTAAAGTGTTGTTACCAGGGCAACAGCTAGGAAGGTGATGTTACGATGGCATTGGGAGGGTCTCATCTCCTACAATGAACAGGCATTGACTTTACAAGAACAAATAAAAATTGAAAAGAAAGTCAATCCAGGAATGGAAAATGTATATAGCTATGTCTTTCTCTGATCTATTAAGTTCCCGGGATTCTATAATAGATCAAAAAACCTAAGTACAAAGTAAAACTATTCATTGCCTCCTCTTATTTGGTTAATTTGACTGGAAAACCGGGTATAAAATAATTTGTTGGAACAAGCTCTATGATATGTTTAATAATAATGTTAGATAATGCTGACATAGCTAAAGTATGGGTTCAATATGGCACATATCGTTAGGGAGTGAGCATGAATACGTATGCGTGTGCATCTCCATACACATACGTGCAAACACAAATGTATTCGTATACAGTAAGTTCCCTACATACCAATGAGTTCCGTTTTGACAGTGCGTTTGTAAGTCCAATTTGTTCATAAGTCCGGCAAAGTTACCCTGGGTTCCCAACGAACACAATCGGCTATCTAGTACTGTACTGTAATAGGCTTATAATACTTTTCACACAACTAATGCAAACACAAAAAATAAAGCATTTTTCATCTCACAGCACAGTACCTTGAAAAGTACAGCACAACAGCTGGCATACCGGGGCTGCCATGGAGTTACTGACTGGAGGAGGGAGAGGAGGTGGGAGAGGGTAGAGCTGAAGGATCGTCAGCAATAGGGGATGGAGGGCAAGTGCAATTTCACTCGCGCCTGACGTTGACGGCACAGGTTCTGGTTCCTTGTTGGATTCGATTCTGTCTACCCCCTTGAAAAAATGATCCAGTGATGTCTGTGTAGTAGCTCTTTTTTTTTTCTCGTCGTAGATGACCCGGTAGCACTGGGTTGCATTTTGAATGGCTGCTGCAACCTTCGTGTACCGTTCTACGTTTGGGTCCTGTGCCTCAAAAACTAGCAGTGCCTCCTCAGATAAAGAAAATCCCCTTGCCATTTCCTGCGTTGTGAATCTCTTCGCTTTTTCCGTTGCTTCTTCTTCCTCTTGTCTCTCTTCATCCTTTCTGTGGGGCTCCAATTCCTGGCACTTCTTAGCAGTACCAGCTACATCACTGCTGCTTTTATGCCTGCTTCCAGACATCCTGGGCTTGAAATAAAGATATTGTACTACTGTGTACTCTATACAGTACTGTACAGGAAAGTACACAAAGGCGCAACCACTTGTAGAGGCTGCACGCACGTGACAACGTACGCCAGACACGTGAACTAACTTATGTGATCGACATGCGAACGCTTGTTTGCATCTTTGAAAGTTCGCGACCTGAAGGTTTGCATGTAGGGGACTTACTCTAGTCATTTTTGTTTCCTATAACTTGGAAAAAGGAATTAAAAAAAAAACAGAACTGAATGTTCATTCTGTGCTTTGCTACAGCCATTTTGCTCGTAGTAAACTTACGGCCAAGTTCTCCCAAGAAAAGTCTAATCAAAATGGAACAAAACACAGTAAATCTAACTAAATCGACAATTTTAATTGATAAATAATGTAATACAGTTAAGATGAAAGAGTTATTTAAAAGGAAATTATGAATATACTACATCTTATTATGTCCATAAGTATATTTATAAGATGATAAAAGGTCTCATTTGATGAAATCTAAATTCATTTCTTATTTTAAAAAATTATAGAAATATATGATATTTCCTTACCATGATAAAGAACATTTTCCTCAAAACTAAGAGATCAAAAGCAATGGAGGCACTTACACTAAAATCAGCAGGGTAAATCTGGAGACAAATATCACCACTATTATTAAAATTTAGGGTGTATATATACACACACACACACACACACACACAGATTTTAAAATGGCCTATAACATATGAAAAGATGTTTAATCTCTTTCATAATTTGTGAAACACATATTTGAAAAAACACTGACATCATCTTTCCCTTAGATTTGTGAAAAGCGAAAAAATTCTGTTTAGTGAGGATGAGGGAAAATAGGCCCTCTCCTACATTGACTGTGGATATGTAACCTCCCACAAACCTTCCAGAGGGAAATTCAGCAATACCTGTCAAAACTACCCATACACTTCCTTTTTAACCCAGGAATCTCACTTAGAGAAATCTGTCTTGAAGATACATCTTCGATAGTATGAAAATACACAAAAATAAAATTATTCATGCATCATTATTTGTAATTGCAAAATACTGGAAACAAAGGAAATGACTATTTAAGAAAGCAGTTAAATGAATGATGGCACATTCACACAATGGGATACTATGCAACTGTAAAAAATGATAAGGAAGATCACTATTATGTACTAGGATGGAGTGATTTCTGGGATATACTGTTACATGAAAAACATGAATAAATTTTTCTACGTATGTTCATAAAAGAAAGAAGGGGATATAAAAAATACTTATGCACCTTCTCATTTGAGAAAAAGAAATCCACGAAGAATGAGCCAGAAACTAACGGTATTGATCATCTAAAGAGGATCGGTGAAAACAGGGTGGAACTTCTGGGGACTGGGAAGACAGCATTAGAGAAAATGAAAAAATGATGCTTCTGAGTTTGCTTGTTTTGTGTGTACGTATACAACAAACCAACAAACTCAAACAGATTTTTAAGGAAAAACCCCGAATGGAATACAAATAGTGATAAATGAACCTCACTGCATTACTAATGAATAACATAACCAAATCGAATGGGTCGGGGGAGGAAAATTTAACTTAAGTAAATTGGTCAAAAGCATTTTACTGTACTGTGAGGCTAAATACTTGCACTATAAGGCTAAAGCCAAAACAAGTCTACACAAATATTGTACTCTAGTTAGAAAATAAATTAGCAATACTGAAGCCGTCTAACGTGTATCCCGGGATTGAGAGAATGAGTAAATATACTGTGGAAAATGAGAGCCAGGTTTCACATTGCTGGAGAAAGGAGTTATAAATAAGGAAAGTGGAAGGCTAGAATGAGCCTTGTGGGTAAGACTGGAATCAGAGGAGTATAAACACATTGTTTAATAAATACAGAGAGACGGACAAACGTGCATGCACATACACGTATTTCCTAGCTCCATCCGTTGAGAGGGCCTTGAAACAATTGTATCTCTAGCAGTGATCACATCAAGGGTCCCAGATCTTGGGTTTTAAATATCATTTTCAAATAAAATGAACCAAGATTCCTCGGAGAAGGTGCTGGGGCAGGGAAAATACAAGATGAGTCCGGGGTAACAAGAGTGTTGTGCCAGAAAGAAAAGGAGTGTTAAAAAATTGTTGGAAACATGTCAAAGGAAGAAGCCCCCAGTGATCAAATCTGGGACCATTTGAACAACAAAATAAAGAGTAATAGTGACAGATTATAACCCATGAAATAACTGAGTCCCAGTTAATGTAAGTAATTGAACGCATAAACAAATGAGGGAAAAGGAGAAGCTCTTGAAGCACACAGAATTTCAGTTAGTAAGCACAGAAGGAGTGGTGGACATATACAAGCAGCGGTTGGCAAGAACACGCATTAACAATTGTTGCAAGCAAAAGTCACCAATGGATGCTAAAATTAGTAGGCAGAAAGTATGGTGAGAAATAGGATATTTGCATAGTCTCAAATTATTTATCCACAGTATACTTACTCGTTATAAAAGGAAATACAGTAGTTACAGTGGAGAAAGATGATGGGCAGTCTTAACCACATGATCAAAGTGAACATCACCAGTAATAAGACACATAGACCTCATGTGCTACAGTAAGGAGGACACAACATCACTTTCTGCGATATTCTGGCCCCAATATGTATAACTTCATTCTAATCATGAGGAAATACCACACAAACCTAAAGAGGAACATTCTACGATAGATCTAGCAACTATACTTCAAAAGTGTCAAGGTCATGAAAAGCAAAGACTGAGAAACTGTCCCCAATGAAAAAGACTGAGGAAACAAAACCATTAAATGCACTGTGCGATCTCGAACTGCATCCTGACCCTAAAAACGGACAACGGTGGGAAGATGACACATTTGAACAAGGCTTGTAGATCACTTGGTAGAACTGCACTTAATTTCCTGGTTTTGATCATTGTATTGTGGTTACTTAAGATAGTATTTGGGGAAGCTAAGTGAAGGACATATGGGATATTGGGGGAATTGGTTTTACAACTTTTTGTAAATTTAATGATTTCAAAAATCTTAAAAGTTAAAATAGAAAACACGTAAGATAATTGACATATTTTAAATGTGGAAATTTTAATCAATACAATGACCCCTACAACAAAAATATGGTGATATTCTAATCATCTGACTTTTTTGTGACTATCTACTGGGGGAAAATAGAATTGATTTAGTAATAGAGCTCAAAATAGATACGGTATAATTTAATAATTCAAAACTCAATAGGTTTCTAATATATTAGCAATAGTCAGAAAACGTAAAAATATATATTTGCATGAGCAAAATTCATACTATCTTAAGAGTAAGCTTAAGAAAATTATTAAAACTATGTAAAATAATAAATAAAGCATCATTGCAAGACCAGAAAAAAGATACTGAATTAGGAGACGGTACTATTTTCTTGGATGGAAAAACTCAAGATACAAAAGATGGAATCTTTTCAAATTAATTTGTAAATTAAGTAAAATTCCTATTCAAATGATAACGATATTTTTAAGTTGCCAAAGTTAATATAAAATTATCTGAACATTTAGACCATTTGGGAGAGAAACATAATAATGTGGAAATTGTCCAAAAACTACAATAATTAAAAAAAAATCTAACTTCTCTAACTAAATATTCATATTCAATGGAAGTTCACAATTATTCAATAAACAATACTTGGTCAGTTGGTAATAAACTCTTTGTTAAGAAAATTAGACACTCATATTATACCACAGGATAAATTACTATTATACTAAATAAGTTACTTAAAATAAATCATAAAAGGAGATAAAAGTATTCAACTACTTTTATTTTTACGATTAATTTAAATTTACATACAATTTAAATTTAAACATATGTGTACGTTTTACATGGTTGAAATTCAAGTAATTTTCTCTGCATTCCTTTTTTTCATATATATTATATTGCAATCATTTTATAATGTCTTTATAATTTTCATAATTCATCATTGTAAGATTTCACCATACAAGTGGTACATTTAACCACATTGATTCAATATAGTTTAGTAAACATTCCCTTTAAGTTTGAATGCTGGCTTGTTTCCCATCTTTGCTCCTATAATTAGTTTGGGTAGGAACATCTTAATGTGGTATTTTATTACCTCTGTGAAATACTTTCTTGAGAATCAGCTTAAAATAGCAGAATTATTGAGTGTGAATATATTTATAAGTTTTTGCTATTTCCTGTGATAACAGATAATGCCTTTCAAACTGTGCGTGTATGCATACACGCAATTCGTAACAAACTTATGTAAATATAAGTATACATATATATGTGTACATATACAAAGTTTTATAAACATAAAACAGTATGTATTATATATGCGTTTGGATTTTGTTTTGCATCTTAATAAATGTGACCTTACAGTCTTATGAAGGTTAATTTTATTTGCATTTTTATATTATACCTCTGGATATTTATTGGTTACAAAGAAGAAAATTAGAGCAGTTTTGCTTTTTAGCAAGTGGAAGTGGGGTAAGACATCTGTGATCTCCAGCTCTTACCAAAGCCCAGAATATACTTTGTTTGAAAATCAGTCTGTAAGATTACAGTTCTTTGCTCTTCACACTTTTTACTCTGGGTCAAATTGGTTCATTTTTTAAAATGAAATAACCTCCTTCTATTTTGTCCTAAAACAAGGAACAGGAACAAAAACAAATACCCTCAACTCTGGCTTCCATCTGTTACGGAGCAAGGAGCATACTCTGTCCTGCAATCAAATGCAATCCAGCGGTTGGAAACATTTTCCCACATGCTTCTGAGGTCCATAGGAGCATTGCTTGATCCAGAAATTATCTCACTAACTTGGAGGCCAGTGGATTTCACACTGGGTAAGACTTTAGCACAGAGAATCCACATGCTGTTTTTGATATTCATTAATCATCTAGCTAATTTGTTTTAACACAGGAGCGCTGACAGCAAACGAATGTTATTACAGCAACGGTGACTGCATAATCCAGACTATTATGGCATTAACATTTACGAAGCTGGCAGGTCCACGTTCAGATATGGTGAATGTTGTCTTTCAGTCTAATTGCAAATGTATCTATATTTAATTCACATCTGCTATAATCATTGGCTGGACTAGATGGGGCCAGTGGGATAAATGGATTACAACTTTGTTATTTTTCTTATTTTTATATTTTTCTTTGTTTTTTTCCCCTACTTTTATTATTACACCTTGCAATCCTTTGGTCTATAAATATGGCTGAATAAATGTATGGATTTTATTTTAATATTCTGCAGTTTAAAACTTTATTGTGCAACATACCATGTGTTCAGGGTATGAATTTAGGTGTCTTGCAGCAAATGGCAGTGAAATTCACCCAATTTGGGAAAAACTTTGTCTCTACTCTATAAAAATGAGAGAAGTAAAAAAGCGTATGGACTTTTTTCCCCCAAGTTTGCAAACATTCTTTATTTGAAAACTATATAAACTCATGTAAAGAATAGGTTACTAGCTGGAGAGCTCAATTAAAGTTTTAACTTTTCAAAATATATTTCTGTTTGTTATTTTATATTATTTTCACTCCATCTCTGAAAGAGATCATTTTTATTTTGTTAACAATGATGCTTAAATAGATTAAACAACTTGAAGTCTTTTAGCTTGTTAGTAGCTGAACTGGACTCTCAGTTAATGTCTGCTAATTACCAGATTTAGGGACCACCCATTAAACAACACGACATCATCGCTTTAGGTATTCCATGACTTCTTGGTTTTAATAAAATTATAAGCTGAATCTGGTATCCAGAACTCAAAGATAAAAGACCTCTTCTTTCAAACATGTAACATGGACATCCCCTTCTTTCATCCTCTTGTCAGTGACATTTCAAAAAACTACTCCCAAGAAAGAAGATATTCCATTTTTTTTTTGAGTTGGAATTTTCTAAGAATCATTACAGAAAGTATTTGACAATGTATTTCTTCATTCACTTTGTTCCCGGAAAAAAAATATAGTAAATGCCTTGAATAGATTGAGAGACATTACATACAAGGAAGAATTGAGATGTGTGAAAGGACTCTTGTTCACTGCACCAAACTACAACTTTCACCCACTAGGATAATAGAGGAAATAAATGGTTCTTTCCCCGAAATGTTTACATTGTTAACTAGAGTCTTTTAAACAGTAGCAGAGCTGTGGTTCTCTTGATTTGCTCACTCATTCTGTTATTAGAGAAATTCTTAACTTCTTCCATGGGGAACTATTTTTCTGTCTTCACTCTTTTCCTAGGGCCCGTTCCCAGTTCATCAGGATCCTGTCAGGATGTTGAAAGTGTGTCTAGGCTTCTTCCTTCCCATATGTGGTATAGTTGCTCAGGTATCTCTGGCACCAGAATGAGCCCGTAGGTTTCATGCATGACAAAAGGCAATTTGATATTTAGTCATTTTGTTTGTGGAGTGCTGGCCACTCAGATGCTGGCAGTATTTAAAATAAAACATGTGTCTATAAAGCTGAAAAAATAATATGCACCATGGACACAGAGGAGGATTTTTTCACAGTCAACAAAGTCTAGCTTTTATTTATCACGCAGAATGAAATATGCTGATGAAATAGTGAATTAAAAAAATAATTGCTCTTTTAGATTTGAGCTGTAACTTTAAATGATTATAAGTAAATAGCATACAGACAAATACATCTTATAATTTATTTCTAAAGAAACTTTTCATTAAATTAAGCCATTTATTTGAGAAGATATTACCACATGGGAACTCTGAGCTGTGTCTTTTAGGGCGAGGGGAAGGAATACCATAGCATTCAAAGGAACACTGGCAGTCTTTAACCAATAGGCTGTTTAAGATATAACATTATTTCAGAACCCAAATACAAACACTAGGTCCCTGTTATCTAGCTTTTATACAAATATCTCCTTACTTCAATTCAGTGTTTTTCTCTGAAATACGAGTCCTTATGGTTTATTTATTTTGTACTGTTAGTGTTTATCAAACTGCAATGACTATAAATTCAAACTATTACATAAAGGACTTTAAAGAGAGTTAATAATTTTCATGGAGATGATTCAAAAATAAAACCATAGCTCATAAAAACAATATTTGAACTTGCATCAGTTTAAGGTACTACCATCAGAATGAAAATGTCCTTGTGTTATAAACTTAAAAGGGTTATTTGGATATGATCGTTTCTTCTTTCTTTGATTAGTCATACCTAAGTTTTACTTTTCCTGTTATATGAGGTAGAGTATGCACCAGGTAATTTGATAATAATTATTAGATAGAGAAAATAATTATTTTAAAGTATATTTTGGAAGCTGCAATTAGCATCTTAACTTGGAATTTGAGTAGTATTATTATTTAATTTACTATGTAAACATGTAATTCAGTACATTTATATAATTTGTTTAAGCAAATTACTCTTAAGAAAATAAATAGAATACGTGCTTTTGTCTGGAACCAGACAAGGACATCCTCAGGGCAATTTCCCGTGTGCTTACTTCCTTTCTTTCATCTCGGGCCCTACGAAGCAGGCTATCCTAAGACTTGAAGCACTCATCCTTCAAAAGTAAGTATCGATCAAGGGCAAAAGGACAGGTCCCTATTTTGATATGTGAAGACAAGTTGATTTGAAAATCATTCTGCAGCGGTGATGCTTGGAGGGAGTAGCAAAACAAAAGTCAAGACAAGAACGGAGTTTTGAATGCAAGACCTTGTTTTGGTTTGTTCATCCATTTAGGGAAATTGAATTCTTTCTATGTATTTGGAAGAGTGTTTTTCTGATGAATTTTTTTTCATCTTCTAGAACTATTTTAATTTTAACTATAATCAGAATATCAGAACTGACATTTTAGCACTATTTTTAATCAAAAAGTATATATTAGAGTAAAGACTGCTTTTGGAAATTGTAGTTAATGTTTAACATGATAATGCTCAAATTTCACCTCTGTTGAACCACAGCGAACTTCCGATTTGCTCCCTAAGCCTTAAAATAATACCATGTGGGAGAAAATCACTCACCAATTTAAAACACTAAATATGGAGAGGTTTCCTGAAAAACCGTCAGCCGGACTCTTGTTTTCAGTTGAGGCATAAGAAAGCAAAAGCAAAAAATAAGTGAAATGACCTATCTCAGTTCCAAATACTAGGTGGCTGGAACTCCCGCGGCAATCAGAGCCCCTAAGTTTATAAACTAATGAGTCAGTCATCAAAGTACTTGCAATAATTTTGGTTTGACTTCTCAGGATGAACCCTAGTTCAGAATATACACCTAATCAAGGTCTTGAAGACCTAGCAAACTCATGGCTTGCTCTTCTGATTGTATTTCCTAAGCTAATTGGTTATTTAGGTATAAGGGTCTTTGTTGATAAGCTAAATTTATGTATTTATGTCTCCAAGAAAAAGGTAAAGCCAATACTTTTCTATCACATTTTAACGAATTTTAGTTTTACTTCTGTCAACATAATAGCGTATATAATTTCAAAACAATTTTCCCCAACATTAGATGATTTTGCTACTATAGTAAATAGTAAAGAAGTGTAGATTTCTACATCTCCTAGATCTAAGTAAAATTAAAATAAATAACTAAGTAAAGCAGTGTGATAAAATATTTGATTCCAAATCTACCTTCTTCTTATTAGTCATACTTTATAATAGAAGCATATCTGTTAAAAATGATTCATTTTAGTTTTTATTTATAGTGTCAACTTTTACATCTCATAGGGCAGCATAAAAGGCATACTGAGGACGTTTATCATGTGGTATATGTTAATCTGTATATATATAAATATTACAATACATTTCTTGGAACTACAATAATAAATGGAAGGCCCAAAGGAGAATCGTAAATGTTGGAAAATTTGCAGATTATTTCTATTTGGCCATTTGACAGAGCAAGAGCCACCTTAGCCCACAGCCCGTATAAACATGCCAGTAAGTCCAACTCGAGCACTGGCGAACTGGTGAAGCTTAGGGACATAATTTCATTTGGAAATATGATAATTTGTCTCTTCTTGTATATGTAAAATGTTGGCTGGTTGTCTTGAGTTTATGATATACATAAGTCAGAGCCCATGCGTGCTCTGCTTAGAGATGATTTGCCCGTTTCTAGCGTCTCTTTTTCCATGACTTACGTACATGAGTAAATGTACATAAGTCACGTACATAAGTAAACGTACACACACAAATGAGTAAAATAAAACTGACCTGAAGTGATTCGCAAGGTCAATGTTTGACAGCATTTAGAGAACTAACACATTTAAAATCAAGGTAAAGTTTCGAACAGTGGTCATTACAGCATGATAACTACAACCAAACAAAAAAAGGAGAAATAAGACAGCATTCTTGAAATTTGTTTCCAGCTGGTCTGAAGAAAGAGGGAAATAGAAAGAGAGAGAGACAGATTCAAAGAAATCTCCCATGAGGACATGGTCTCATGGCATTTCTAACCTGATTTCTAGGCCAGAGAAATTCTGATGGATATTCAAACTTTGAATGGCTATGCAAATCAAACTTATGAACCTTCGGAGAGCCATTCTTCATTAGGCTTGACTTCAGTGGGGAATCAGCAGTAAGAACAGATGGGATGCTAAGGCAAAAGGTCTCCATGCTAATCATTCAAGAAAGACCAAAACCAAGGACAGGATATCTGGTAGATTCATGATCGTATCAGTCCTCCAAATTAGAAGGCTTCTCTGTGGGTTATTGCAGACGCCAGCTGAATTTTAAAGATGTAGTCAGAATTATTCCATACTTCTGCACACGAAGAAAATATAGTTCCCAGGTGAAGAGCAAAGCATGCCCTTCAATGATACGAGCCAAGGGTCAGTCTGGAAAATCCTTATTATGAATGTAATTTTTATACCATGGGGCCAGAAGTTAAGGAAATTAAAGTTCAGACTCACTTCGGAGAAGAACCAAAATGAGAACCAGAGGAAAGATACCCCAAAACACCACCTGTAAGGTTGTGGGAGAGAAAATGTTAAAACTTGTGTGCAAGCATAGACTCCCAGTTCTGTTGCCAAGTTTATGAGTTGTGAAGCAAAAGCCGAAGAAGCTTCCCTCCATGAGTAGTTTATGGGAAGCGTGAGAACAGACAAATCTCTTTTCATTTCCACCAAGTACTTTTTATAACAAGCATTTTAAGACATGCTAATTCATCAATAGAAAGTTCTATCATAAAAGTACAAATAAAATGCAATAAAAGAAATTAGAAAAGAGTAATTCCCCTTGTAGTATAAGTGAGTTGAAACCTAGTCTTTCGTCTTCCAAAGTTGAAGTGCTTGGACCCCAGAGGACCTAAAATCTTCACTTATTGATTGCAAAACTAGCTCAGCAAGTGCTCTCTTTCAACTGCATTCTCTTCTTCTGCATTTTACAAATGAGTCATTTGACAGAAGATACCTTATTCTGTATTCTACATGAAGGAAAGAAGAATAATTTCTTAGACTTTTCCTCCTAACTCACATAGCAATCAAAGTGAAAGAGAAAAAACAAACACAAGCAAAACCTATCAGTTTAGAAACAGTATTGGTGTTGTTTTATTTTCCACATTTTGTTCTTTCCTAGCTTTCTTCCTTCCTCCCTTTTATTTCTTCTTTTCCCTCTCTCTCTTTCCCTCTTTTTTCTTACTTTTTTCCTTTTCCTCTCCCCCCCCCCCCAACACTCTTTGTTTCTATTTCTTTTTTTTGAAAGAAAAGTTAGTTTTTAAAATCACCACTGAAATAATATCTCAGACCTGAGCACTGGAGCCCTGCCTCTCTCTTTAGGCTCCTTGCCACAGAGAAAATGATTTATTTATTTATTAGGACAGAAAAAAAAAAAAAAAAGAAATGGGAAGTGACATTTTTTTTCAAACATTGCCAACATGATGACTTGACCTTTGAGATAGGCCGAAGGAATAAAAAGCAGGAATTCTTTCTAAGGTTTTCCTTCTCAAATGCCTGACACCAAGTGTAGCTAATTGTCAGCAGCATTATGAAATTCTAAACCCATTCCATGAACCTTTACTTAGAAGCAGACTTTGGCCGAAAATGACTCAAGCAAACTTTCCTGCTCCCTCCTCCCCTTTCCCTCCCCTGGTTTCGGTTGCTTTCCCTCCATCCATTGTACGACGTCCAAAATTTCACATGGAAACACCCCATGGCTTATTTTTCATTGCAGGTTAAAATCAACTTTAATTTTGTTATTTTTCCCCCCCAAGATGTCGCCCATCTCATTAAAATGATTAGGCTTTTTCTTTTGAAGAGTTACCTGAGGTAAAATCTAATTGATACACTGGCCACCGAAAAATGATGCCAAAGGCAGGAGTGGTACCAGCCAGGCTGATACACGGCAAGCCACCATAGAAGGGGCTTGATTTCACGCCATGATTTAAGACACCATGTGCTCGGCTCTGGTGATAAAGCATCTGTGGTTGTTAGGCATTTGAAAATAGAACTGTATTTCCTCAACAGAGAGGAACTAACCAACATTAAATATCACATTTATGTGCGTAACAGCCATATATCGAATGACAAAATGTAACAAAGGATCCTGCTAGAGAGATGTTTAATGCCTTGTTTAGCTGAGGTCGAAGTTTTGTGCCGCCTTTTATTCATTATTGGAAGCTCCAGTATTGCCAACATGAGTTACAAAACCGTCCATTTAATGGTTTAAATGAAATTATGTTTTACAAACTGGGTTTTCAATGTGGTAATATGATGCATTCAACAGTACTTAAGGAGAAGACATAGGAAAAGATTTAAAGAGCAGCTTCACATATTTCTTTAGCAAAACAAAGCGACACTTTACAATCAGTGGTATATTATTACTGAACCTGACCAGTGATAAAAAAAATTGTTTTTAATCAGACTAAATTTCTGTACTGCAAAAAAACTATTCAACCCTGGTGAGGGTGAAAAGAGCTCATAGAGACCAAATTAGATAGAAGATATTTCTTTCTACTTTTCTACCCTTAACAAAACTCCATATCAAATGGTAACAGAGGCAATCCTGGCAAATCTCTCTTTGCAGTGGCAACATCTAGGTATCTAGGCTCACGTTCTCAATGTTTCTGCAAACAGTAATTAACATTATGTGGTAGCAGGAACATCGGGGATTTGAATCAGGACTTATTCCAAGGGTCATGGCATCAGGGTAATTTATATTCCTGTCTTTTCGGCATACAGTCCAACTGGGTTTGATTCTTTTTCTTTGGACTCAAACACTTGATGTCACTTTGACATTAAAGGACTTTCCATTGAGTAAGAATGGAAAAGGATGCAACTGATAGCCCACTGGTTCTATAAATTTAAGAGAAACATGCAATCATCTTTCCAGAAGCAACTTCCTGTAGTTACAGACCCGTCGTCATCCCAGTTAAAAGATATTTCTTATGCCAATACAGCCCATTAAGTTAATTATTTGGTTTGCAAAATTTAGAAGGCATACTGTCTTTCAGTGTTGCATGCCTCTCAATGTTAGAAATGTCTTCCTTTAGTCTTTTAGTCTTTCTGGGAGCATAAGAAAAGAAACGTATCTTTGGAGCCCAACAGATATATATTTAAACTCCAGTGCCTTCCCTTACTAATCATATCGCATTGGGGAATTGACTTAATACCTCCCGTCTGAACCTTGTTTAGTTTTCTCATCCATAAATCAAGATAATTTGATGAGAAGTATAAAAATGCATGTAAATCACCAAGCAGAGTCCTTGGCATGTACTGGTCACAATAACAGAAGTAATGTTAATAACAAAAAATGTCAATATCTACAATAGTCACTTTTAGCCTACTGGAGGTTCTGTCTTGGGAATCTAGGTAAACTGTTTTTATCACTGTAATGTTTGCTGTCAGAATAAATTACAAACGTTCTGTCTGGTTTTATTACTCACATACTGAACTAACTCGTTAAGTTTGCTAAAACTGATGTCTTGAGTGTACAGCTTCCTAAATTCCATTAGGTTGGTTGCAAACTGGATTAGGACTTTCAAACCCTCTGTTCTTCTACCTATTTCGTACCCCTAGGACTCGCAGAGGAGTGTTGAACGGGTAGTAAGAGAAAATGCGTCGCGTGAAATTTGCCAAACAGACGTTGGTCGTACCAACGATACTTTGCCACGAGCTAAGACCGGCAACTTCCTTAGTTTCCACTGCACACTGGACTATAATACGTATTTTCAGTTTCTTGGAAGTGTATATTCCGAGAAGCCTCCACCCATAGACAAAAAACTGGGGTAAGGGTTTGCTGGCCACTGCGGTGAACAAGTTTTGCTTCGGCAGCTTAAGGTGTTCTTCTTTAAACAAGGTCTCTAATTTAGTATCATGTTCACATGCAGCCATTGCTAATCTTCCAAAACAATTTTATCCCAAATGCCCATCCGTTGATGAGGAGATAAGCCGAATGTGGTATTACAATGCAATACTCTCTGTTAATAAAAAAGGAATGGAGAACTGAGACACACAGCACAGGCCAGCCTCAAAATCATTATGCTAAGTGAAAGAAGCCAGACACAAAAGACTATATAGTGTATGACTCCATTGCCATGACATATCCAGAAAATGCAACTCTACAGAAACAGAGAGTAGATTAGTGGTTGCCAGGGACCGGTCTTGGGAAGGGGGAGTGACCGCAAAAGGGCACCAGGGATCTTATGCAAATGACACAAATGTTCTAAAACTGGACTGTAGTGATGCTTCCGCCACTTGGTAAATTAACTAAAAATCATCGAATTGTACACTTACAGTGAGTGAATTTTATGGTATGTAAGTTATGCCTTAATAAAGCTCTTAAAACAACAACACATGTTTCACACTTGTAATTTTCCTCTGAGTTAACACTGATGGGAGAAAACAGCACCTTGTTTAGTACTATTGACCTCAACATTTTTGCTGTAGCACACCCAGCGAAACTTTAAAAGGGCATCATAAGGAAAGCACGAGTGGCTAGAGCCTTGTTTGTGACATGCAGTTTGTTGACTGGCTGCGGATGGAGTCTCCACGCATAACCACATAACTCTCAGCTTGCTATTTCTGGAACACGTGGTGAAAACGTGTAAAAGACAGGTTCACAAAGCTTCAAGCATCCATGTTGGGACTTGTGTGTAAATTATCTTTATTACTTCTTAGATTTAACTATCTGTCTAAAACGTTGACCCAACAAAAAACCATAAGGGGAGAGTCATGGAGAAGTATTTATTTATTTGTGTTTGCAGTGCCCTCTCTGTCAGATGTTTTACAGATTAAGAAGGGAGGGGAAAGTTCTGCACGAGGGAAAACAAACCGAAGGCCAAGTTTTCTTTCTGTCATTACTCTACTCTCCCCACCCCCTCCCTCTTCCTTTTTTTCCAGCCCCATATTGCGACTTTGACAAATGACAATGCAAGAAGAGAATTTATGTTGGGTCTTGGAGATTAGCACATTATCACAAGCAAAACAGAGCCCTCAGCCTCCGCCACCAGGGAGCAATTGAAAAAGTCTTTGAATGTGATGCATGGGTCAAGACCCATTTCTGAAGAAGTGAGGATACTGTTGTGCTGGGACAGGTCTGGATAAAAGCGCTTGGAGAGCCAGGTGAAGACACTCAGGGCTGGATGAGGCGCATTTAGCCAGAAAGCTCATTTTGGAAAGGAAAGAGGAACTGGGTAGCTCCCCGAAGGCCTCCGTGTTGAATGATTTGCGGCTACCTGTAGGAAATGCCTTTTGCTTTATTGCTTTTCAGTCTCCCTTCATTTCAGGGAAACAATGAAAAAAAAAAAAAAAAAAAAAAAAAGCACAACACAGACCTTCCCTTCCTTTGGTTCCCCAGGAAGTTTTAGTAGGAACTCTGTCCCATCACCATTCCTGTAAGACTGTCCCACAAAAACAAGATGCTTTGCAGGTGGGATCCCAGATTCAAACTCGGTGGGCAACAGAGGGTTTCAGTTTTTGAAAAATGTTCAATTATACGCACACTACTTTTAAAAGTCTGCAGGCTCAGCTTACAACATTGGCCTCAAACATCTGAGAACACTGGTCAAAAAACCATTCCAGGAAGAAAAACCAAGCATGAGTTTTTGGACTGAAACATGCTCTGGGCCTACACACTATTAATCCATTCCTTAAATTCTCAATAAACTGGACAAAATAACTTTAAAAAATTATTCAAAAGAAAAGCTGTTTCTGAAGGTCCTAAGTAGCCAAACATGATTGACCATCTAGCTGGTAACTTGCTATTCACAGTGTATCGTGGATGAAACCTAAGTGAGGATGACAAACACGTAACGGCAAGTGATGGGTATTCATGATATGACTTCCTGAAGACTATTGATTGGTGCTGGGAAATTCACATCAATAGACGAAGGTTTCTCGGCCTAAGAACTGCTCACGTTTTGGGTCTGATCGTTCTTTGCCGCGGGGATGTCCGGTACACTTAAAAATGTTTGGTGGAATCCTTGGTTTCTATCTACTAGATGCTAGTAGCATCCCCGCCCCACCTCCATCCCCCAAACAGCTGTGTCAACCAAAAACATTCTCAGACAATGTCACATACCCAGAGGCACTGGGGGCGGGGAGCAAAGTCAGGTCTGAGAACCACGGGTTTAGACAGAATCGTTATACACTTCAGTTCAGACACTGCTTTTGGGTGTGTCAGCCTCCCCGGTAAAAGCAAGATAAAGATACTGGCAGCATGTATGATGCCTTTCTGTGGAAACCCCTGGTTTAGAAGTGAAGCCTAAATATTTCTTCTGGCCAAAATTCATGTGGCTACTGGGTGCTGGGTGCTACAATTATTCTTAAAGGGACAGACATCCACCCATCACGGTTAGCTCGTCTGGACCCACACGTGTGGGTAGCTGTCCACACACTAGTAAGAGTAATTACAGATACTGAATGATCCACATGTGCCAAGTACTTAGCTGAGGGCTCTACCTGTATTATGGTTTTTAACCCCACAAAAGTCATTTGATGTTGGTAACTATGACCATACCTATTTTATGGATAAACCTTAAATAAACTTACCAAGGTTATTCAGTAATGGATGATTCTGGGATTACCCAGTTTAAAGAAAGCATTTATTAAGGAGGTTGAGGTTAAGGATCCATGAATGAACACGATTCATAAGGTGATCTCCAGGAACGATAGGCCACCTGTTGTTCCTTTCCTAACCTGGAGATGAAATAATGCTCTCCGTGACTGCAGGGGAAATTCAAGTTACTCTCCTGTGTGGTCTAAGTCTACAGACATCAAAATGATTCTATTACCTAAGAGATCCTGTATGTCTCCATATTTCTGCCACTGCCACATCTTCCCTACTCCTTTTCATTTTCTAGGTACTTAGACTAAAGCAAGGGTACTTTACCAGTGCAATTTTACCCTAAAAGGGACACTTGGCAACGTCTGGAGACATTTTTGGTAGTCACCTCTAGAGGAATGCTACTGGCATCTACCGGGCAGAGGCTAAGGGCGCTACTGAACATCTCACCACACACGGGAGAGCCTCACACAGCAAACAGTCGTGCTGCACAAAATGTCAACAGTGCTGAGGTGGAGTGAGAAACCTTGGACTAAACGCAATCAGCTTGAAATAGTTAACAGGAGTCCCTGCTGTAACTTCTTTGGGAAACAAAAGTTCTTATAAATTAGTTGGGATATATCATTAATATTGACTTTCTGGGGATGGCCAATTAATCATCCCACATACCACTCCTTTTGGATTACAAACAGATTGAAAAATAGATTCAGAGATCAGATAGAACTCTAAGCATCAGTTAAGGTTGGACTGCAGAAATCAGCCTAGACTGGAAGCCAACGTAAGTTGACTGCATCCTTCCCGGTGAATTAAATGCGCCTGTACACCAGTGGAGCAGTTAGAGGAGAGTGAAGTTATCCCCAGAGGGACCTGGGGTGGTTAATTTTATGCATCAGTTTGACTGCACCATGGGGTGCCCAGATTAAACGTTATTTCTGGCATGTCTGTGACGGTGTTTCCAGAGGAGACCAGCATTTGCTGGTGGACTTGGTAAAGTGGGCGGCCCTCCCCAGTGTGAGTGAGAATCACTCAATCCATTGAGGGTCTGAGTAGAACAAAGAGCAGAGCAGCGGGGTATTCATGCCCTACCTGCTTGTCCTCTTGGGTGGGACACTGGCTTTCCTTGGACTGGAACTTACATCCTTGGTTTTCCTCAGTTTCCAGTTTGTAGACAACGGATCAGAGGGTGTCTCAACCTCCAGAATCATGTGAGCCAAATACTCATAATAAATCTCTTTTTATATCTGTTGGTTCTGTTTCTCTGGAGAACCCTGAGTAATATAGGACCCTAGGATGCTTAATCACGGGGTAAAGGAGAACGAATTTGGCCTGCAGGCTGAGAGGAAGTGACTGTACAGGCATTGGTTATTGTCATCAGCTCACCAGTCAATGCCATCCCCACTCATCCCAAGAATGAGAAAAGGGGTATAAAAGTCCTGTTATTTGAGAGGGTGGCAGTTTTCGTTGTATGGGTCATGAGCATAGGGAGAAGAGGCTCTCCTTCAGTCCAAAAGTCTTATTTGAAGGAACAGCCCCAAAGTCACTGTGTCACATGGGGAAGGCAAGGGGAAGTCAACTAATGCAAAAGTATTGATAATTGGAAGAGATTTAGTTAGATATTTCTTGTAGAAAGATGACACTAGTGACAGAACTATTCAAGATTGGTATGGGTGGACTTCCCTGCTGGCACAGTGGTTAAGAATCCACCTGCCAATGCAGGGGACATGGGTTCGATCGCTGGTCCGGGAAGATCCCACATGCCACGGAGCAACTGAGCCCGTGCACCACAACTACTGGGCCTGCACTCTAGAGCCCAAGAGCCACAACTACTGAGGCCATGTGCCACAACTAGTGAAGCCGGCACACCTAGAGCCCATGCTCCTCAACAAGAGAAGCCATGGCAATGAGAAGCCCGTGCACCGCAACGAAGAGTAGTCCCCACTCGCCGCAACTAGAGAAAGCCCGTGCGCAGCAACAAAGACCCAACGTAGCCATAAATAAATAAATTTTTAAAGAAGAGCTTTAAAAAAATAAAAAAAAGATTGGTATGGTTGAAGCTGAAGACAGACAGATCTGTTAGAAGATGATTTTATGCTACGGGTGAGAAAAGATGGAGTCTGAACTAGTGCAGTAGAAGTGAAATGGAGAAGAGAAGGTAACTATGAGGGTGATTATAAACAGAGGATAATCTAGAAAGAAGAGTCTAGAGAAATTATCAGGTTTTTAGTTTCTATCCCTGGGGACCTAGAAGATGATGCCATTTATTCAACAAACATTTAAATAGCCCTTACTATGTGGCAGAGACTATGGCAAACAGTTTATAAACATCAATTCAGTTAATCATAATAGTGGTTCCTATGAAATAGGAATTATCATTATCCCCCTCTACACAGAAGGAAACTGAGGCACATGGGGATACCATCTCTTGCCCACTATAACACTGCTGGTCAATGGTGAATTCAGAATTCAAATACAGGCAGCGAGTCTCTAAAATGTATGACCTTATTTCTAATAACCCATGAGTATATTTCAACAACAGCACAGCTTCGTGGAAAATATAATACATTGTCTTGGACATCAGACTTTATCTTTAGTTTTCTGTGGAACATTTAGCATTTTTCTCAACAAATTCAAAATCCTGGTACATTATAAGAAGATCCGAAGCAAGAGGTTCTGTAAATCTTGGAGTTAATTTTTTTTTAATATTGCAGGAAAAGGTATTCTGTGAAATACTCATTTTGAATTAAAAAAAAAGTAATAGACCACAGGGAAATATTTCTAACCCACTCATAATAGGTACAGTCCAGTATAACATAAAAATGTGATCTGTTTTTATAGTAAAGGTCTAACCTTTATCCACCTAATAGATTGGGCAGGTGAACAAAGTACGTAAATGCAGTTGTAAAATTTCTAGATCCCTTTCAGAGTCCTTGGTGGGAAGAAGTTGCTAAAATGGTCAATCTCTGCCGTTTTCCCACCACCACCCACCACCACCCCATCTCCATCTTCATCTATATATCTGTGTCTATGTCTGTGTCTACATCTACATCTGCATCATCTACAATCATCCCTTGATATCTGAGAGGACTGGTTCCAGGAGCCCCGTGGACTCCCGATCTGCGGACGCTCAAGTCCCTTAACTAATAGGGCGGAGTACAGTCGGCCCCCTGCATGCTTGGGTTTCGCATCTGTGGACACGGAGGGCTGACTGTATATGCATATCCTGGCCCCATCAACTATTGGACTTTGAGGCTTTTTCCAGCTGCAGAATCATCTATCTGTTCCGTAATCAGAGTATCTTTCTCCTGTATTAAGTTTTTATATTAGAGAAATGGTCTTCTTTCCTTAGATTTAACTAATCTAAAAAAAGCAATCTAAGATAGGATATTATGAACTATTCTGTTACCTCCTCAGCTTTTGGTGACAATGCCTTAACTCAAAACGACAGTGCAAAAGAGCAGAAATTTGGGAAATCTTTGCAGGACAGTGGGGGACATATTTGGGGTAGGAAGTACATTCAAGTCTGTATTTTGCTCCAAAGGTAACTCTTAAAAGAGATATATCACCAGAACCCTAATTCCCTAACTTCCCAGGACTAATAATTTAATTTCAGAAACATAGAAAAGAAAAGATAAAGGGACCCTAGACAGCAGTTTTAAAATTTTACTTTGCTTATAGTTTACCAATCAGTAAAAGTATTGGTTGAGTCTGTGAATATGCAGGTTGGGTAAAGTTTTAACGACCTGATAAAAATGCATGTCATTTTCATAAACACAGAAGTGGTTGCCAAAGCAGAGCACGCTATTAGCAGCTGTTTATGTCTCACAACACAAATTAAAACCTTGTTATACAAGAGGAGACAGAGGTCCCTTTCAAACTTGATATTTTAAATTTTATTATATATTCTTTTGAATGTAACTATCTACATATTTGCATTTATCTTTTTTTAACATCTTTATTAGAGTATAATTGCTTTACAATGGTGTGTCAGTTTCTGCTTTATAACAAAGTGAATCAGCTATACATATACAGATGTCCCCATATCTCTTCCCTCTTGCATCTCTCTCCCTCCCACCCTCCCTTATCCCACCCCTCTAGGTGGTCACAAAGCACCGAGCTGATCTCCCTGTGCTATGCGGCTACTTCCCACTAGCTATCTATTTTACATTTGGTAGTGTGTGTATGTCCATGCCACTCTCTCACTTTGTGCAAGCTTACCCTTCCCCCTCCCTGTATCCTCAAGTCCATTCTCTAGTAGGTCTGCATCTTTATTCCCGTCTTGCCCCTATGTTCTTCTGCCCATTCTCTTTTTTTTATTTTTTAGATTCCATATATATGTGTTAGCATATGGTATTTGTTTTTCTCTTTCTGACTTACTTCACTCTGTATGACAGTCTCTAGGTCCATCCACCTCACTACAAATAACTCAGTTTCATTCCTTTTTATGGCTGAGTAATATACCATTGAATATATGTGCCACATCTTCTTTATACATTCATCTGGTGATGGACACTTAGGTTGCTTCCATATCCTGGCTATTGTAAATAGAGCTGCAATGAGCATTTTGGTACATGACTCTTTTGAATTATGGTTTTCTCAGGGTATATGTCCAGTAGTGGGATTGCTGGGTTATATGGTAGTTCTATTTTTAGTTTTTAAGGAACCTCCATACTGTTCTCCATAGTGGCTGTATCAATTTACATTCCCACCAACAGTGCAAGAGGCTTCCCTTTTCTCCAAACCCTCTCCAGCATTTATTGTTTCTAGATTTTTTGATGATGGCCATTCTGACCGGTATGAGGTGATATCTCATTGTAGTTTTGATTTGCATTTCTCTGATGAGTAGTGATGTTGAGCATCTTTTCATGTGTTTGATGGCAATCTGTATATCTTCTTTGGAGAAATGTCTATTTAGGTCTTTTGCCCATTTTTGGATTGGGTTGTTTGTTTTTTTGATATTGAGCTGCATGAGTTGCTTGTTTGTTTTGGACATTAATCCTTTGTCAGTTGCTTCATCTGCATATATTTTCTCCCATTCTGAGGGTTATCTTTTCATCTTGTTTGTGGTTTCCTTTGTTGTGCCAAAGCTTTTAAGTTTTATTAGGTACCAACTGTTTATTTTTGCTTTTATATCCATTTCTCTAGGAGGTGGGTCAAAAAGGACCTTGCTGTGATTTATGTCACAGAGTGGTCTGCCTATGTTTTCCTCTGAAGAGTTTGATGGTGTCTGGCCTTACATTTAGGTCTTTAATCCATTTTGAGTTTATTTTTGTGTATGGTGTTAGGGAGTGTTCTAATTTCATTCTTTTACATGTAGCTGTCCAGTTTTCCCAGCACCATTTATTGAAGAGGCTGTCTTTTCTCCACTGTATATTCTTGCCTCCTTTATCCAAGATAAGGTGACCATATGTGCGTGGGTTTAGCTCTGGGCTTTCTATCCTGTTTCATTGATCTATATTTCTGTTTTTGTGCCAGTACCATACTGTCTTGATTACTGTAGCTTTGTAGTATAGTCTGAAGTCAGGGAGCCTGATTCCTCCAGCTCCGTTTTCCTTTCTCAAGATTGCTTTGGCTATTTGAGGTCTTTTGTGTCTCCATACAAATTGTGAAATTTTTTGTTCTAGTTCTGTGAAAAATGCCAGTGGTAGTTTGATAGGGACTGCATTGAATCTGTAGATTGCTTTGGGTAGTAGAGTCATTTTCACAATGTTGATTCTTCCAATCCAAGAACATGGTATATCTCTGCATCTATTTGTATCATCTTTAATTTCTTTCATCAGTGTCTGATAACTTTCTGCATACAAGTCTTTTGTCTCCTTAGGTAGGATTATTCCTAGATATTTTATTCTTTTTGTTGCAATGGTAAATGGGAGTGTTTTCTTAATTTCTCTTTCAGATTCTTCATCATTAGTGTATAGGAATGCAAGAGCTTTCTGTGCAGTAATTTTGTATCATGGTATTTTACCAAATTCATTGATTAGCTCTAGTAGCTTTCTGGTAGCATTTTTAGCATTCTCTATGTATAGTATCATGTCATCTGCAAGCAGTGACAGCTTTACTTCTTTGCCAATTTGGATTCCTTTTATTTCTTTTTCTTCTCTGATTGCTGTGGCTGAAACTTCCAAAACTATGTTGAATAACAGTGGTGAGAGTGGGCAACCTTGTCTTGTTCCTGATCTTAGTGGAAATGGTTTCAGTTTTTCACCACTGAGGACGATGTTGGCTGTGGGCTTGTCATATATGGCATTTATTATGTTGAGGTAAGTTCCCTCTATGCCTACTTTCTGGAGGGTTTTTATCATAAATGGGTGTTGAATTTTGTCGAAAGCTTTCTCTGCATCTATTGAGATGATCATATGGTTTTTCTCCTTCAATTTCTTAATATGGTGTATCACATTGATTGATTTGCATATATTGAAGAATCCTTGCATTCTTGGGATAAACCCCACTTGATCATAATGTATGATCCTTTTAATGTGCTGTTGGATTCTGTTTGCTAGTATTTTGTTGAGGATTTTTGCATCTATGTTCATCAGTGATATTGGCCTGTAGTTTTCTTTCTTTGTGACATCTTTGTCTGGTTTTGGCATCAGAGTGATGGTGGCCTCCTAGAATGAGTTTGGGAGTATTCCTCCCTCTGCCATATTTTGGAAGAGTTTGAGAAGGATCGGTGTTAGCTCTTCTCTAAATGTTTGCTAGAATTCGCCTGTGAAGCCATCTGGTCCTGGGCTTTTCTTTGTTGGAAGATTTTTAATCACAGTTTCAATTTCAGTGCTTGTGATTGGTCTGTTCACATTTTCTATTTCTTCCTGGTTCAGTCTCGGAAGGTTGTGCATTTCTAAGAATTTGTCCATTTCTTCCAGGTTGTCCATTTTATTGGCATATAGTTGCTTGTATTGTAATCTCTCATGATCCTTTGTATTTCTGCAGTGTCCGTTGTTACTTCTCCTTTTTCATTTCTAATTCTATTGATTTGAGTCTTCTCCCTTTTTTTCTTGATAAGTCTGGCTAATGGTTTATCAAGGGACAAAGAAGGACACTACATAATGATCAAGGGATCGATCCAAGAAGAAGATATAACAATTGTAAATATTCATGCACCCAACATAGGAGCACCTCAATACACAAGGCAAATACTAACAGCCATAAAAGGGGAAATCGACAATAACACAGTCATAGTAGGGGACTTTAACACCCCACTTTCACGAACGGACAGATCATCCAAAATGAAAATAAATAAGGAAACACAAGCTTTAAATGACACATTAAACAAGATGGACTTAATTGATATTTATAGGACATTCTATCCCAAAACAACAGAATACACATTCTTCTCAAGTGCTCATGGAACATTCTCCAGGATAGATCATATCTTGGGTCATAAATCAAGCCTTGATAAATTTAAGAAAATTGAAATTGTATCAAGTATGTTTTCCAACCACAAGGCTATGAGACTAGATATCAATTACAGGAAAAAATCTGTAAGAAATACAAACACATGCAGGCTAAACAACACACTACTTAATAACCAAGAGATCACTGAAGAAATCAAAGAAGAAATTAAAAAATACCTAGAAACAAATGACAATGAAAAAACAACAACCCACAACCTATGGGATGCAGCAAAAGCAGTTCTAAGAGGGAAGTTTATATTATAGCTATACAAGCCTACCTTAAGAAACAAGAAACAACTCAAATAAACAACCTAACCTTACACCTAAAGCAATTAGAGAAAGAAGAACAAAAAAAACCCAAAGTTAGCAGAAGGAAAGAAATCATAAAGATCAGACCAGAAATAAATGAAAAAGAAATGAAGGAAACGATAGCAAAGATCAATAAAAAGCTGTTTCTTTGAGAAGATAAACAAAATTGCATTTATCTTTTAAACTTTCTGTCCTTGCTTTTGTTTTTCTCTATGTGTGTCTTTGAAGAGGCACAATACAAAGATCTGTGAGTATAATGGTATATATTCAGGTAGATAGTTGACCATCTATGTTATCTTTGCTTTTACTAAAGCAAAATAGTAAAATAGTGAATTTTTATTTTGAAAACTTTCTCCTTTTTGGAAAATTTGAAAATCAGGAATATTTTACACTGATAGTTTTCCTGTGTGGAAGTTGCACTCTTTAAAGAGATCACTGAGTCATCAAACATGTCATAAGCTTCAGATGAGAAGTAAATCAATGTTTTGAGAAAGTGCATGTGTGACTGTGAACTGTTACATTAAGGGGAAAATAATGTGGTTTGTCATCAATCTCTCCGTGTGGCAAACAAGGGCTGACTTGTGGAAATTTTGTAGGCTTTTATTTACAGAGAAAACACAGACCCCGTGCTGCTTAGAGTCCTATCAGCCCACACTTTCAAAGGGATCACATCTGAAAAAAGAGGCTGCTTAAATCATAACCTTTACGGATAATCTGATCCATAAGCAGACCAAAATTACTTTGTTCCTGTGAATAAGAACAAAACCTAAGAAATTAATTATTGTGAACTATTCATGAATATTTTGATTCTGGCTCAAGGCTAGAGTTGGAAAAGAGAGACAATCACTGACTGCTGCCAATCAGGGTTTCATGGAAGAAAAATATGGAATATTTCAGCCTCAGGACAACACCCCATATTTCCAGGTTTTGTTTGAAGAAAAGAGAGGTGTTGCTAGAGACAAGTGATCCTGGGGTAGAAATGGAAATAAAAGCAGACCCTCTGAGAAAGAAATGGGATATGAACTGTTGCTGGGAAGAAATTATTGCAGTGATGTGTGTTGTTTAGTTATAATGTGCAGATTATAACTTACATTTTGTGAGAAACATATGGCCACGTGCTAAACGTCCATATGCCATGGTTAATAAAATCGAATTCCATTGACACTTCTGGTACTACTGATCTTACTTAGTGGTTGGAAAGTTCATAAATGTACAAGTATGTGTGTACACAAACACACACCACCCTGACGCATCTGGTAGAGGCAAGTAGCTCACATATACTTAGCGCTTGACGTGGATGGCTTTTGCCAAAGTTATGGAAAGAAGCATCACTAAGCTGTCTTGGGGCATGATCTGTTCCCTTGTTTCTGTGTCATACAGGCCTTAGATGAAAAAAGCACTCAGTGTAGTGGCAAGAGCAGAAAATTGAACACCATATAGATATTAGTTTTACTATTAGCTCTTCTGCCTTTTAGTGTTGTCCACCTGGGTAAGTAGTTTAATGTCTCCGAGCATCAATGTAAAGAAGATGATACAATCTAACTCTGAGGTTATTGGAAGGATAAGAAAAATTGACATGAAAAATCTAGCATCATCTTAGGTACATATCACATGCTTGAAAAATAGTGCAGGATTTTTTTTTTCCCTCTCTCAATATACATTAGTTGCCTTTGAGCAGAATAAACCACATGCAGAATTCTAATACACAGAAGCTAGCCATGGTTCTGCATCCACATCCCTGCTCCAAATCTTGTCTTTCTACCAAGAGCCAGTATGTAACAAAACCACAGACTAGGTTCCTAGGTAAGAAAGGTGCCAATGATGGAACATATATTCTTTTTACTCTTTCTTCTCAAGTTGAGGATGAACAAACAAAACATAATTTAAATTTGAGAACCACTTAATGAGGATACCTATTATATAAGATAGAGATGTGCTGCATTGGAGCTACTTAGTCAGAAGTACAAGATCAACCCACTGTTATAATTATTAGGGCATCTACATACTAAATACTTCCAAATAGGGACCATAGTTCTCAAGTTGTTGATTTCCATTAGAAGTTAAAATTATTTATTTTGTTCTGTTAAGTAGATAAGTCTTTTAGAGAGTTCTGTGCCATATATATTTACAGCTTTGATTTTATATATATATAAAACTACATATATAATTTATGATTTATATAGATAATATATAATAATTTACATATAACATACCTGTATTTACATATTATATAATATATAATTATTTATAATTCATATATAAATGTGACATAAATAAATACATAAACAAATAAATAACTAATAGATAAACACATACATTTTGTGTCTCTCAGGGTTAGACACTACTGTATGTTACTTGCTGAAGTTACAGCACTGAATATATGAGAAAACGTCATTTCCTAAGGGGCTTATATTTCTAATGAAGGGAGAGAGGCAGCAAACTAATAAGCAAATAAATAAATATGATCATTCCAGATAATGACGAGTGTTGAGAAAAATAAAATAGGGTGCTGGGATTTAGAGTGACTGAGGTGATGGGTGAGGGAGAGGCAAGGGACTGAGATGGACAAATACTTGACATCAGTTATTTGGGGATGGTCTTTCTGAGGAGGTGTGGTTAAGGCAGAGGATCAGCCAGGTGAGAATTTCAGGAAAGGGAGCTCCAGGCTGAAGAAAGAATGCAGGTCCCGAGTCTGAAATGAGTTTAGGTGTTTAAGAAACAAAAAGAAGGCCAGTGTGGGTAGAACATAGATAAAAGAATAAGGGATAATTAAAAGGGATAAACAGAATAAGATGGAATTGAAAAGGGGGGTCAAGGTCCAGATCCTGGAAGTCCTTTTGAACCAGGTAAGGGATTTGGGTTTTAGGCCAAGTGTGACAGAAAGCCACTGGAGAGAACTAAGTAGGGGCATGAAATGTTGGCGTCCAAGAGTGGAAGAAGCCAGGTACATTTTCAGGTTGTTAGAGCAGTCCCAGTGAGATAAAATGGAGGTTGGGTCAAGGAGGAAGCAATGGAGATGGAGGTGGGTTCCTGGATTTGGACATAGGGAGCAAGAGGCAGGGAAGATGGACAAAGAAGATGTGGTGTGGGTACACAGTGGAATACTACTCGGCCATGAAAAGGAACGCAATAGTGCCAATTTGCAGAGATGTGGATGGACCCAGAGATTGTCATACAGAGTGAAGTAAGTCAGAAAGAGAAAAACAAATATAACACTGCTTATGTGTGGAATCTAGAAAAATGGTACTGGTGAACTTATTGGCAAAGCAGAAATAGAGTCACAGATGTAGAGAACAAACATATGGATACCAAGTGGGGAAGAAGGGGGTGGGATGAATTGGGAGATTGGGATTGACATATATACACTACCATGTATAAAGCAGATAACTAACGAGGACCCACTGTATAGCACAGGGACCTCTACTCAGGGTTCTGTGGTGACCTACATGGGAAAGAGATCCAAAATAGAGGGCATGTGTGTATATGTATAACTGGTTCACTTTCCCGCACAGCAGAAACTAACACAACATTGTAAAGCAGCTATACTCCAGTAAAAGTGAATAAAAAAGAATTACTCACATGTATGAAGTTCATGCCATCCTGTTCGTGAGTGTGTCCCTGACGCTCGGCACAGCGCTGGCTCACAGCAGTCAGCATGCAATAAATGTTTACGACAATTCCCAAAAGACAAGCCCTTTTCTAAGTGCTTTATATGGATTACTTCATTTGATTCTCACTTCCTCATGGGCTAGATTCTATCATTTTCCACATTTTATATAGAAGAAAAACTAAAGTTAAGGGCTTCCCTGGTGGCGCAATGGTTGAGAGTCCGCCTGCCGATGCAGGGGACACGGGTTCGTGCCCCGGTCCGGGAAGATACCACATGCCGCGGAGCGGCTAGGCCCGTGAGCCATGGCCGCTGAGCCTGCGCGTCCGGAGCCTGTGCTCCGCAACGGGAGAGGCCACAACAGTGAGAGGCCCGCGTACCGTAAAAAAAAAAAAAAAAAAAAAAAAAAAACTAAAGTTAAGTAGTTTGGTTAAGTACTTTCCGCAAGGATAACCAGGAAGTAGTGATGCTTGTAAAGCAAGGGTAGTTTGTCTGACTTTCAAAGCTCATGCTCTTGGGCTTCCCTGGTGGCGCAGCGGTTGAGAATCTGCCTGCCAATGCAGGGGACACGGGTTCGAGCCCTGGTCTGGGAGGATCCCTCATACCGCGGAGCAACTAGGCCCTTGAGCCACAGCTACTGAGCCTGCGCGTCTGGAGCCTGTGCTCCGCAACAAGAGAGGCCGCGATAGTGAGAGGCCCGCGCACCGCGATGAAGAGTGGCCCCCGCTTGCCGCAACTAGAGAAAGGCCCTCGCACAGAAACGAAGACCCAAACACAGCAAAAATAAATAAATTAATAAAAACTCCTACCCCCAACATCTTAAAAAAAAAAAAAAAAAGCTCATCCTCTTATTTGCTACTTCTGGAAATAAAGAGTAAATGCAAGTCACTAGCATCCTGCCCAGAAATTATCTACATGGGGTCCCTGTTTAGTGGTATTCCCACTGCTTAAATATGTTTTGTCCTTGGTTCCTGGTTTAATAATCATAAGAGCTAGTATTTACTGGATCATTCCCATGTGTCAGGCACTCTACTAGATATTTTACACTTACTAGATGAATTTAATTCTGACACAAAAGCTATGAGATAGATACAAGTACTATGTCTGCTTTATTGAGAAAATTAAAGGCAGAGTGTTTATCCTAATGTATTTCATTCCAAAGCCAATGGTTTTTACTCAGAAGTTATGGGAATAACAAATAAACATATAAAAGTGATCAACACCAGGGAAATGCAAATTAAAACAGCATTAGGTATTACTGTACATCCATCAGAACTGCTAAATTTAAAAGACTGACAAAATCAAGTGTGGCAAGAATATGCAGAACCTGAAAATTTCATGGGGTGCTGCTGGAATTTAAAATGGTGTCATTATTTTAGAAACTCTCTTATCAGTTTCTAAAAAATCAAATATACACCTACTGTGGCACAGTAAGTCCACTTTTAGGATTTTATCCAACAGAGATGCAGATATTTGTGGCAGCTCTTTTGATTCATGTAACACTTATTGAGTGCTTACTAGGTACCAGGTAGGATGTTGTATTAGTTAGGGTTCTTCAGAGAAACAGAAACAATAAGACACAGAGAAAGAGATTTATTATGAGGAATTAGTTCTTGTGATTACGAAGGCTGAGAACTCTAGACCCAGGAGAGCCCAGGGCATGGTTCCTACTTGAGTCCCAAGGCCTGAGAAACAGGTGAGCTGATGCTATAAGTTCCACTCCAAGTCCAAGTCAAGTCCAAAGGCAGATGAAGATCAGTCCCCCAGTTTAAAGTCAGTCAGGCAGAGAGAGAGAATTCTTTCTTACGCCGCCTTTTATTCTGTTTAGACCTTAATGGATTGGATGAGGTCCACCCACAGGGGCAAGGGCAATCTGCTCCTTCAGTCTAACAGTTCGAATGTTAACCTCATCTGGAAACACCGTTACAAACACACACCCAGAAATAATGTTTCACCAAATATCTGGGCATGTAAAATTAACCATCACACGTATTAAGCAACTTAACAACGATATTTCACGGTATACGCTATGAAGAACTCCCACTAGGAGGATTATGTATCACAATACATATACACAGACACAATACAATCGTGTCTGTCTGGTGATACGATTACTAGTGGACCGTTCTCACTTTCAAACCGTTCAGTTTGAATAGTAAGTTTACTTAGTCACCTAAATTCAAATCCATGTCTTTTTCCCGATAAGCTTGCTATCCAGCATGGTATAAAATCTGCTACTAAAATTGTACACTACCCTGACCCTCCCCTGCTGAGTGATGGAATAAGGCTGAAGGTTAAAACGAAGTTAAGCGACTGTTTTGCACATTACTTAGGAATCAGGTATCTTATGTGATTGAGAAAGGTCATGTGTACATGTCTTCATAACAAAATGGTCTTTTCAAATGTCACATCTGCTTCCCAGCTCTCAAGCATCAGGATATTTTCTCTCACTAACAAGGTGGCAGTCTCACTGCATACAAAGTCCTATAAGTTTTTTCCTTATGTTTTAATATTGTGTTTGATTTAAAAGAAACAGTTTTAGTGTATATTATCTAATATGATTCTTGAAAGAATCTCCTAATGAAAACAGAGTAGACACCATCTAACCAGGCCTCTAAGCCATAAGATTCCCTGTTGTCTCATATCTAACCAGGACCATTAAGTCATATCTAATGAGGGCCTCCTAAATCATTCCTGCCTGTATACACTTCCTTCCTTCCCCACATCCACTTTGTTAGCTGATTCTTACAATCATCTTGGCTCTCCTCGATGACTTTCCTACATCCCTCACTGATTTTCATGCTGCTAGAATTTTCTTCCTTCAAGGCAGCCTTTGTTAATTAATCTACAAAATAAAATCTGATCATGTCTTCCCCATGCTTAACAGATTCAATGGGTCCAGTCCCCCTTAGCATGGCATCAAAGGACCTTCACTATATAACTCATTGCCACATTTATTACCATTCTTTCCCACACTCTGTGATAGCTATTCAGAACTAACTGAAGTGGTCCCCGAATATCCTGTCTAGGTTTGGGGCTTTAGAAATGCTTTTCCCTCTCTCTGAAAGTCCTTCCCCAAATCCTATCTGAGTAACTATTATTTGCATTTCCTGTTTCTGCTTAGGTATCATATTCTCCTTTAAGCTTTTCCTGACCCTCAAAGACTCCAGCATTCCATAACACTGCAAACATTATGCCATAGCACTTACTAAACCATATTATCATTGCCTTGATAATGTTCTGACTCACCTTTCTTCTTCCACAGTTTTCTATCTTAGAAAACAGACAATTTGATGGCAAGAGGTTACGGTCACTTTATTCGTTATCACATTCCCAGGGACATTTTGCGTTGCCTGATATACAGTCGGGACTCTGAACATTTCCTAAATAATTGAATCAATGAATTACTCTCTATTTATAGAAGTAATAAAGAGTAAATCAGCTACCCAACTAAAAAACAATCATTACGTAAGTACATAAATAAATACCTAAAATGATATAAACATAATGAAAGAGATTATAAGAATAGATGGGGTTTGAGGGGTGGATTGAAGGTGTGGCTCTTTAGAAAAATTGGCCATAAAGGTCTTTTCTAAAAAGGTTGAGCTCAAGTCTAAGTCATAAGATTCAAAGCCAAACACTAATAAGTAAGAATTCGTTTTTCATATTTGCTCTGGCAGGAAGAATAAATTCCCTGAGGCAATGGGGACAGTAGGCAAATAAGTCTGAATGAGGAAAATGTTTGGAAGAATTTCAGGTAATGGAGCGATTCCACCTATAGAATCACCCTCATAGGAGGATGTGAGCGCATGGGGCATAGCATGAAATGGAAAGAGCAAAAAAGCTCAAAGATGCTAACAGGAAAAGAAGATGAACGCTAAGATACAGAACTACTGAAGATTAAATTCTACCAACATTGAACTTTTATTTATAACAGAAAAGAATCAAGCAACATTTACTTTGTGAAGAAAACGGGGCTCACTTAATCATTGTTTGGGTGTGTTCCTCTAAGAAGAGACCAAAACTGCCAATGATATATATTCACACATTTTCTCTCTATAAATCAAAGTGAAAACTAATTAAACTCTGAAAAAACTTTTCTAATTTCTACACATTTCTTCTTTCCAAAGTGAGCGTATCCTTTTCATAAAGATTCTGAGAGCGTATTCCAACAAATTTGGTCTTTTCACTGAAGCAACGATTACATTTATTGTTTTTTTTAAACATTAAGAAGGTGATGAGCTCATTTATTGTTGATAAACTTTAATGGCATCTAAATAAGAGGGTAAGTTTTTTCTTTTTTCTTTTCTCATTTGTCTGTTGTTTTTTTTGCTCCCGCTGGGCCAGTAGCAGCCTCCAAATGACATGATGCTAAAGCAGACCTTTTTTTTTTTTTTTCCAATTTGAAAGAAAAAAAGCAACCTTCACCTCAGCACCAAATGAGGCAGTTCATGCTGGTTTGGAAAAGGAATCAGCTCCAGAGAAAAAAATAACAAACCCAGTCCCGAGGTCTTTCCTATATATTGAAGAGGCCAGTTTGGAAAGGAAATGCAGAAAGAGAAACAGAAGGTGCCCGGGTTTCTTTATCATACCTGGAGAAGGATATGCTAACTCGCCACGGCTCTGCCCTGGCGCCAAGCCTTCACTAATTTTTCTCTTTTAAAATGGCACCCACTGCTCTATAAAATGATCTATTGGGACTTCAAAAGCCGCGGCAATTGCATGTGGTACAGGATGCACGCAATAATTATGTGATGCCTAAATGACAGGGTGTAGGAAAATAGGGGAGAAGAAAAAGTTGTTTAAAAAAGCAAAAAAAAAAAAAAAAAAAATCCAAAGTAAACTGAAAGACCTAGTTGTCTGCCTGCCAAGAACCAGTAGCCGATAAGGCCTCCAGTTGCTGTGGAAAACTCGGGCCTCCAGGAGCCAGAAACCCAATTTCAGAAACCACAAAATCAACATAAACGTGTGCAAAATAAAAAGGTTTGTTTGGCAAGTAATAAGGAGAAGGCTACCAATGTACAAAACACATGAACCAAGGTGACCTCAGCCGATTGAAGCCGCAATGACGGTGATGTCCACGGCAGGTGTGGCACCTCTGAAATGAGCGGTAACAAGACACAGTCCACGCTGCTTTCTGTTATCAGGTAATTGCTACCTTTTTGAAATATTAACCGCCCCGCCACCTCTTCCCATGCCTCACCTCAAAAAACATAACACCACCCTTCATGAAAGCAATGTTAAAGACCTTGATTTTATCCCAAGAGGCCAGAAAAAGGCAGCTAGACTTTTTCACTTGTTCCTTAGATCATGAATTACATTCTCTGTCATCCAGGAAAAGGAAAAATAGATTATATATACAGACTTCTATATCCCTTATGCAATATTTGCAAGGAACAATTACATTTGAAAGTAAGAAGCAGGCTTCACATGTCAACTCTGAATAATTACAGACTTCAATGTTACTCTGAAGTTTTTTATTTAATTTATTGAAATTTGGAATATAGGAGTAACATCTGAAATAAAAGCCCTCTAACGGGTGGACAACTTTTAATGCATCTTTATTGTCCCAGAAATTTACAGATGTAGTATTATTTTCTGTCTTTCTCTCATTCCCTTACTATATGCTCTCCTAGACACCTAACCAATAGGTTGGTTAATCGTTTGCTTAGGTAACACCAACTCTGTATTTCTACCTAGCACTAAACCCAGAGGACTTTCCATAATAAATTTCAGAGAATCCACAAACTTGGGATCGTATAGAAAATGCACCAGCATACTTGGTTCTGAGAAAGTGACCTCAAATTCCTTCCAGAAAGGAAAATCTTAAAAAAAAATGAATTCCAGACAGATAAACGTATAAAGAAGAAATCAAACTCAAACCATAGAAATGTCAAGTATGTATCAATTCACTATAGGAGCATCCCCATCTTTGTTTCCATCTTGAGCCTAAGCTTTTACTCCTTAAATTGAGAATTAAATTAAGAATATATGATTCCATTTACAATAACCCACATTGTCTTTGTTTGTATAGAAAACTCTACCTCTGTGGCAGAGATTCTGCTAACATGTATCACATCACTTCCTTCATTTCACATGCACCCAGCTAAGCCGTATCTCCTTGTGACTGAGTTCTGGCCAGGGCAATGTAGGCAGAACCGATGAACACTACTTTCAAGACTGGCCCTACTAAACCTCTCTTATCATCCTCCACAATCTCTCTAGATGCCCATTTGCCAATTAGATACGGAAGACCCCGCGGAAGCCCTCGAATCCCAGAAGACAACATATCCAGGGAGTGTGGCTCCCTGGCTTACCACCTGGAGAAGAGCTGTCCAGGAGGGCCACCTGACAGGAACATCGTGCTGGACTTGGCAGGAATGACAAATACACTTTCAATACGTTGAGCCACTCAGGTCTGCAGCAGTGGTCAGCACACTGCGTATGTCCTAGCTAATGCAACACCCGTCAAGGAGCAACCTAAGCATCACCAACGTCTGTGAAGCAGGCTTTGAGATCTTAAGGGATCTTCCACGCACATCTTTTCCTGCTGCATCCAGCTCTATCAGAGCCCTAATCGCATATGATTGTCATATAACTGTTCCTGTAGTAAGCATACCAGGACTATGCTTGTTTTATCAACATTTTCCAGGTACAGCACACTAAAAATGCATGTTGACATTTGGAGTCTAGGAAATGTCTCTACCTAGTAAGGATGAGGATAAAAACGCCAGAAATGTCCAGAAAAGATACGTTCTTGTCCACCTCTGTCAAAAGCAATTTTGGTAGCTCTTTAAAAAGATCAGTGGGAAGCCTGGACAACTGAGGGAAAACGCGAAATCCTGAGCCTATATTTTGAAGAACAAAGGAATGAGAAATACCTTCCTTCTGGGTAAGAGGCAGAAGGAAGGCTCAGGGTCTTAAGCTCTTCAGCACTGTGCTGCATTTTGACCTTCAAGTATCTGTTATTGAGCAAGAGAATTATAGGTGATTTTTATTTAATTTCTTTTGTATGATTTTCTATAATTTTATCTACTAAATATACACTGTCATTCTATTGTTAGGATAGATGAATACTTGTTATTTGTTAAAATAATGCAGACAATCTGCATTCAGGGTAAGTTTAAGACAGCCTACAATATTAAAATATATTTAAATAGTACATTCATAAAAAGGAGAGATCTTGAAAAATCAACAAAATAAAGTCCTATGATAATAATAATCTTACAATGTGTGGGGTGTTCTTTTAAGTATTGTGCCTATATTAACTTTAACATAAACTTTAATACTTAGTAACATTCTCATAACTTCCAACAAAGTAGGTAATCGTATTACTTCGTTTTTACAAACAAAGAAACTGAAGCACACAGGCGTTGAATAACTTGCCTAAGGGCACTCAGCTAGTAAGTGGAGGGGCTGAGATCTCAACCCAGGCAGTGCACTTTTTTTTTTTAACTTTTATTCTATATTGGAGTCGAGTTGATTTACAATGTTGTTAGTTTCAGGTGTACAGCTGAGTGATTCAGTTATACGTATGCATGTATCTATTCTTTTTCAAATTCTTCTCCCATTTAGATTATTACAGAGTACTGGACAGAGTTCCCTGTGCTATACAGGTCCTTGTTGGTTATCCATTTTAAATGTAGCAGTGTACAGGCAGTGTACTTTAAGGCACCACACCTTCGGATGTTTGCAAGAAACAAAAACAGAGTTTGCCCTTGGGTTACTCTCTTTCAAGGCAAACAGGGAATAACAGGTTATACAGATTTATCTTTCTGTTATAAACAAACACACACACACACACACACACACACACACACACACATTTGTCTGGATATACTGATGTTCTCCTAGGCCAAAATTTTAAGGGGAATTGCTTGTTAAAGTTATTGAGTGTAAAAGTGGGCAAGATTTTCAACTGTATTATTATAGAATATACAGAAATAAAATCCAATCTAGAAAACAAAAAAAAGCAATGAATCCGTACTTGAGTTCACGAGGCATGGCTTTTCAAAGTTTTCATTCTTTTTGTGGGCAACGGTGGATAAAAATATCTTCACTAAGAAGATGGGTCATTGTTGGAGATAATCTAGCTGTTTTCCTATTCTCCTACTGCAAAGTTCAGAGTGGAGCAGAGTTAAACAAAATCTCTTTGGCAAGATTACGTCTTCCAAAGGGACTTGATTAATCTAATAATGTTGCAATTAAATCAATTTGCGCCAAGAAAATGAAAGCCACACAGGGTGATATATAGCCTATGGGAGCTCCCCAAACGAACCCCAAGCCCCAGCCAATGTTTTAGTCTCTTACTACTTCATTTTACACAGAAAATTAAATTTTAGCAGTTGAGTTCTATTTTCATTTAGAACGTCCATTAAAAGTCTGGCTGTAATATTTATGAATACCAAAACAAGACCACCAGGGCATGTATTTGCTAAAAAGCATGTCTCAGTTACAGATCTACCAAACAGTTCCTCAGACATTAACAATGATGACGACGATTTTAAAAACAAATATATATTGATATATATATACACAAATTATGATCTAAAACGAACTGTATTTAACAAAGAAGTCCAAGTTGGAAGAACAGATAAAAGAAAAGAGAATAAAACTTTTTAAATGTTACAACAAATTCCTTTTTGTGATTCAGAAGAACTTTCCTTCTGTCACTTCGATCCTGGGGTTAGAAGATGGAGGATCAGGCTCGACGAAACGCTTGTCAGATTTCATTATTAAACCTTCAGGGGGCTTCGCTGGTGGCGCAGCGGTTGGGAGCCCGCCTGCCGATGCAGAGGACGCGGGTTCGTGCCCCGGTCCGGGAGGATCCCACATGCCGCGGAGCGGCTGGGCCCGTGAGCCATGGCCGCTGAGCCTGCGCATCCGGAGCCTGTGCTCCGCAACGGGAGAGGCCACAACAGTGAGAGGCCCGCGTACCGCAAACAAACAAAAAGTTAACCACTATTTTAGGTTCAGCTTCAGCTGTGAGGTGATCCTTATCTTTTTCCCTGGACAAACTTTATAAAAATATAATATTTTCTGAGTAATAACTTTCCAGACTATAACATCTGCATCATTAAAGTGTTACACTGCTCTCCCCAACCCAATGCAATGGAAAAGGAGAAATAAAAGAGGAAGATGAAATAGGAGAAGCAAAGAGCCTTTCTTCACACTTTCCCAAGTCTTAAAACTTCGTCCATCCTCTCTCTCAGTAGCAAACCTATTCTCGTCCCTTCTCTCCACCATCCCAGGGAGCGGGGGCTTCATTTATTCACTCCAGACTGGACTCTCCCAGAAGTTTCATTTCTTTTACATGTTTCTGGGCACAGAAAGGAGGTTATGCAAAGACTGGTCTTGGGCTTATACAAATTTTGATGGTTCCTGCCAACAAACTGCCTCTTCCCTAAACATATCCCCCTCTTTTTTTTGTATATAAAGAAAGAAAGCTTCTCATTTAAACTACAGGCCTAGGGAGAAAAATGAGGAGAGAGGGCAGGGATATGGAACAAGTTGACGAAAAAAATGCATCAGAGTTCTTAAAGGTTTTGCTCTTCTTTTGAACTTAATCTAGTAGCATTTTCAGTGTCACTGGATTGGCTTAATTGGAGCCAATTAATTGGATTTAGGTGCATCACGCTGTCATTCACAGACTGTCTGTGTGTGTGTGCGCGCATGTGTGACCGTAAGCATGATGACTTTTATACTGCAGAGAACTGCTGATATAAAAATCATTCTGCAATGAAAAGAGGGCATGGTTTTTTTCTAGTCAACTTTCAAAGGAACTCCTCTGTTCATCTGGGCCCAGAGCTAAGGTGGCCAACCTAGAGCTCTGGCCGGGCAGATCTGCTGGGGTCCACTTCTCCCTCTGCCTCCAGAATGGCAAAATGCCCAATACTCTCCTGGTAACCGTTGTGTGCTCTGCAGCTCGCAGTTTTCTCTATCATTGACCGCTGCAGGCCTTTGAAGTGACTTCTTCTGGCTTTGCTCACTTCGCTGCCATTCTCCAGGAATGCCTCTGCATGGTATTTGGACTGTAAGGAAGGTCCGACCGGAAAATCAAAATCTTGGGGACCAAGCCTCAAATCTGAACACTGCAGAGAGCCAGAGTTTGAAAAGTCTTTTTTCTCCAATACCTTCTTTGCCACCAATGCACATCATCTCTTAAAACAGAAGTACAACTTCTGAGGATTACAATGTAATTTGGCTTTCAGGTTGTTGCCTTTTCCTTTGGTGGGGTAAGAGCTAAGAGGTACACAGTCAGATCCAGTTAACTGAATTCTGAACCTTTAGGCTATTGGTGGGTCCTCAATAACATAAGTTAACTGAACTGAAGAGCACAGCCCATCCGAGTGGATGTGGTAGGTTTTACCACCGCAACTTTTAGAACAGACTAATTTTTAAATTCAGGGATGTGAAATTTTAAACCAAGACGATCCATATGAGTTTTTTAAAAGGGATAGAGGATGCAGATTTACCTTGGAGGAGAAGAGGTTGGGGGGCATCAGGCAAGAGGTCAGAACCTCAGATGATGGTTTTTCAGGGGTTTCAGGGATTTCAGGTCTGAGCCTCAGGCCAGAAGAGGAGTGTACGAAACATCGGACACCAGGTTAAAAGTCTAGTTAAGAAGGAGGGCCGCTTACTATGGAGAAAAGCTGGAGAGTTGAAGCACGATGCTTGCTTGGGCTGCTAAGGCTCTAGTCCTATCAGCCTATCAGATTGATGCCGTTCCTCTAAACTGCTTCCAACCAGGCTCTCTTTACTGGTTCTGAATAAAACTGAGCTACACTGATGACTGTTATTGCTGCAATAGGGAAGAGGGAAGGGAGACAGAGTCAGGAAGATGTAATGTGTAAGCTCTCAAAAGTGCAGATCTGTGTGAAGCGTGGAGACCTGAATAGCTGAGTAAAGGAGCAGAGTTGGCAGGGTAGAAAAGAGTGTTTAGAAGAACAACAGTCATTAGATTTGTTGTGATTAATACATATGCTTTTAAATATCCTATCCTTAAAATCATGGAAACAAGGAAACTAGTAAGACAGCCTCCTTCACCTTTAATAAAAAGGGCATGGTAATTTCTTCAGATACTCCCAATTACATGTGCATTTCATGCTGATGATTTATTTGAAGGTCTTAATATGACTGAGTAGTTAGGAAATTATGTTCTCTCTTTTTTTTTTTTTTTTTTTTTTTTTTGGCAGTATGCGGGCCTCTCACTGTTGTGGCCTCTCCCGTGGCGGAGCACAGGCTCCGGACGCGCAGGCTCAGCGGCCATGGCTCACAGGCCCAAGCCGCTCCGCGGCATGTGGGATCTTCCCGGACCGGGGCACGAACCCGTGTCCCCTGCATCGGCAGGCGGACTCTCAACCCACTGCGCCACCAGGGAAGCCCTGTGTTTCTATCTCTTGTGCTTGATCTATGTGTTATCTTTGGTGATGCAGAGGAAGTGATGGATATCAATTTAGTCAGTTTCAAAAATGGTCCAGCTTGGTACACATATTATTCAAGGCCATCCATTAAAAACAGTAAATCTTATAGGTATACGTAAAATATTTAGGCAAGTAGCTTATTTATTCTTAATATCATTATTATATCATGTGGCTAATACTCAATAATACATGAACTATTTTTTAAAATGAATTGACTGTATTCATTTTTGCAGGCATTCTTATTTTACGTGAACCCAGAAGGTCGCATTATGGAGAATATGAAATGTCTGTGATGACTATACCTTATGGAGGAATGTGTCTGTTACTATCCTGGATCCAGAATCCTTCAGTCTCTAGATCCCTCTACTGACAAAGAAACGGGATCATATTTTTGTAAAACTATAAAAAACATGGTGTGAATTTTTCAAACCAAGAACACTCCCATCAGCAGTGTTCTCTTTCCACAGATTTCCATTATTAATGTATTTAGTATGTTATCCAATAAATATCACCTAGTATATGACTAAGCTTTAATCACTACAACTATAAATGCCAACTTATAAAAGATTTAAGAAATTCCATGATTTCATACAGAGGGAAAAGATTGAAAAATTACTCTATAATGACCTTTAATGTCAATCAAAAAATTTGTATGTGAAAAGCAACTGATTCTCCATCCTGAATGAGGTTGAGATGACTGTAAGTAGCAAATAGATCTTGACTAACTGAAGAGAAGGATGTTAGTCTGGGGGATATAGCAACACCTTACCCTGGGCAAGATTTTACAATCCCGTTCCTTACGGCATTTTGTGAAACCGTCCATGCTAGTTTGAGATAGGTAAACTGTAGGCTTACTAGCCGACAGGAACATGAACTTGAAGCCCTGCGAGATCTTTTACGGCCACGTAAGTCTGGGAAATGTTGCAGTTAATTCCCTGCTATCACCTCACACACAGAACTAGATGTATTTGCTGGCTGCCTTCCCTTTTTCTGCCCATGGCACCACCATTCCTCCAGCCAGCCAGGCTTGAAATTTTGGAATTAGTTTTCATTCTTTTGGTTTCCTACTCCTTAGCCAGTCACTCACCAAGTTTTATTCAATTTGTTGATGTCTCTTTCCTATCCAAATCTACCTTGCTTGTCCCGTTGCAAGGTTTTTAATTCAAATTCCTCTTATTTCACGCCTGTTCAATTGTGGTGTCTCATCATTGGACCCTTTCCCCATCTAAGTTGCCCGGTGGGTCACCACTAGATTAATCGTCTTTAAACATCACTTTGATCATGTTAGTCATCTTCGGTGTCTCTGCCTTGTGTTTATCTGTGTGGCACAGCTGCTGGTCGGTTCAGCGACAAATGGTCAGGTGATCGCATCCACCCAAGAAAAAACCGCCTATGGTAACTGCTTAGGAAATTTACAAAGTTCCTTAGCGTATCAGTGACTTGAAGGAATCTCTCAATGGAAAACCTGGTTTATTTTATTTAGCATTCCACATTTCTCAAATTTAGTTGAACGTGGATACATTTTTTTTTTCTATGTAACAATTACTAACATTTCTGAGATTGGATATTTTAAATAACATACTATGGGAAACATTGTGTCGTAATACGCCAACTCCTTAGGTTGACATATTTCTTCCCAATCACACTCTCTTCTGTCTAGTCTTGTATGCTTCAAGATTCAATTCAATGCCACCTCTCTTATGAAGACTTTTCAACGCTCCAGCTCAAAAATCTGGATCAGTCTCCCAGGATATGACACATAGTAATTGTAACAATCATAGAACAATTCCCAATCCATTCAATTCAATTTAGCAAAAGTCTATTAAGCAACATCTAGTTGCCAGACACTGATGATAGGAAGTAAATCATGTGATGCCTTACATGAAGGTGCTCACCGAAGTATTTGGAAAATTGGAGATATTGCTGTGATAGTGACATGCAAAGTACTAGGAAAACTTGTTTGATTTGAGTTGGGAATTGTGGATGGTGGCTCATATAAAGCTAGAGAAAGAGAAAGATGGCCTCTGAGCTGTCTCAATATAACCAAAACCTTAGATAATTGTCATCATTAGACAGTGAACTATGGTTAACCTATATTCCCATATTGAACTCAAAGGCCATCTTATCATCTGGCTGTGCTCTGTAAGACAGAAGACCCTTGGTCACTGTCACCTATTAAGAGTTCCTCATCGAGTTGAAAACTTACGATAACTCCTCAGTTACTTATTCTTCAGACTACAGAAACCCAGTTCTTTTTATCTTTTCTCTAAGCCTTTAATCATCATTCTGTTTTTCTGAACTCCCTCCAAAGTCTCATGCCTTTCTGGACTTGTCGCTTCCACAACTGGTTACCGTGCTGCATAAACAGCGACGGAATGTCACGGATGACCGTACAACGTGGTAAGGATTGATTTAGTTAAGAACCCAACTCACAAATGCTTATTCAGAATATCCCAACCCTGTAGTGCAAAACTTGGCTGTGGATCAGAAGTGTTTTAATGGCCTGTTCATACAGCATTACATGAGGGTGATGATTTCTTAAAAATTCTTCTGGGCATAATATTAAACTACAGAAACACCCAAATAAGTACATCCACACAGCGCCAGATATTTAAGACTCATTTATGATTTCCACTGTTTATTTGATTAAGTAAATATGACATATTAAAAATATTTAAGGTATATATTTGTGTATATATATGTTTGTATGTGTATAATACATATATACTAGACTAAATATATATTAAATATCTAGTTATACAAAATTAAATATGGCATGTAATAGTTTTTTTTTTTTTTCTTCACCTGGTTTAACTTTTGGGCTTTTCTTCGTGTTCTACAATGGCATATTTCCCACTACTAAATAGAGGAGGGAGGGTAGAATACGTCCTTAATCAGAGTGAACATCCCTAACTCAATCAAATTTTAACTTATAAATCTGTGGCACGATAGGCAGAGGGGGAAGACATCCCACTGATAAAGGAATAAGAACCAGACAGAGGAGACTTCTTAAAAGTAGCAACAGAAGTGAGATATCACTGGAGTATTCAGACAAGAGTGCTTGAGAAATTGTCAAACTCGTAGGGTGTACTAAGGTAGTCTAGCTTTAAAAAACAAGAATGAAATAAAAATGTCTTCAGATAAAAATCCAAAATTTCCACTAATATGATACATTTAAAAATATACTTTAAGAAGAGAAACAGTGTGTCTAGGAGGAAATTCAATATGTAAAAACAAATAGTAAGGAAAAAATGGCGAATATATATTGAGACAAACATTATCTAGTTTACAGCAATAATATTAATACTACTATTAATAATAAGTGATTCTTACATGAATCACTTATTATCACAATAAATCTAAAAAAATAAAACAAATAAACGTATATAACAAAACAGAAACAGGCCTCGCAGATACAGAAAACAAAATGAGTAGTTACCAGTGGGGAGAGGGAAGGAGGGAGGGGTAAGTTAGGGGTATGGGATTAAGAGACACAAACTATTAATACTATGTATATAAAATAATAAGGAGCGAAGATATATTGTACAGCACAGGGAAACATAGCCATTGTTTTGTGATAACTCTAAATGCAGTATAATCTACAAAAATATTCAATCACTATGTCATAAACCTGAAATATAATACTGTAAACCAACTGTACTTCAATAAAACAAACAAATAGAAAAAAATAAAATAATAATTGATTTTTAAAGAACAGTAATTAAATACAGGAAATTGATAGCATCTAAATTGAAGGAAGGGGGTTGAAAATAGGTTTAAGATATTGTTAAGCTTTGTACTTGAATAACCAAATATGTGTGATAAAATTTCAGGAGTGATCTCTGAAAGAGTAGTAATATCAAGTTTAATTCTAAATCTAGCTTAAAAAATTTTTAAATGTTGAACTCTGGACTTAATTAAACATACAGGATATAATTTCCAGAGTAACCTCTATGAAGGGAGAAATAGATTAATTAAAAACACAGTGGAATTTTTTAAAATCTGAAAAATGAGAAGAAGAATAAACCTCAACAACTCAGAAAACCTAATCAATCCTAAAGAATACAAGAAAGGAGTTTAAAAAAGAAAAGGATAGATAGAAATTATAAAGCCAGACACTATAGATGAGCCCAATAACAGTGACAGTGTAAATGGACTAAACTTGCCATTTAAAAGACAAACATGATCAGATTGTACTTAAAAAAAAATCCCAGTTTACAAATATGTATTCGGAATATACCAGCTCTAATCCCGATGCTGCTCATTAGATACCTCTACAGCATAAAGACACAGATTATTTTTTGTAAATAAAAGGACTGTAAAAAAAAGATATACTCAGGGTATATTAACCAAAAGGTGGCTGACATCTCAATGTAAATAGCATACAAAAGACAAATTAAGGCAAAATCATTAGCAAAAATAGTTACTATATAATAGATCATAAGTAGTTCAATTCATCAATAAGATAAAAAAATTTAAACTTATATTCACCTACTAATTTAGCCCGAGAATATATGTAAATGAATATAACAAAAAATAGAACTGCAAGAAGGAATTAACAAATTCATAATCACAGTGGGAGGTTTCAACACACCTATCTCAATGATAAGTTGCAAACAGAAACAAAATTAAATCTATGGAATATTTACCAACACAACTAACAATCTTGATTTAACGAACATTCATGCAATTATGCATCTAACCACTGGAAAATACAACTTTTTCTTGAGTGTACATTAAAACTTTAGGAAACCTGAATGTATGATAGTAGGCCATAATTAAAGGCTCAATTAATTTCAGAAAATACAATAAGTAACATACTGACCATGTTTTTTGTAAACAACACAATTATGTTAAAAGTCAAGAAAAACAACATTATATATCTGGTATTTAAAAATGCAGTTCTAAGAAAACATAATGAAAATTTGAAATATAATTATTGAATAAAACGGAAAACTCTGCATGCCAACAATTACGAGATGTGTAAAGAAATGGAGCTTCATGGAAGATTTACTGCTTTAGAAAAAAGAAAGGCTGGAAATCATGAGCTAAGCTTCCATGATTACAAGTTAGGAAAAGAATAATACACTAATCCTTAAAGTATAATAGGGAGGAGATAATAAAGAGCCTTAAACTAGCATAATAAAAAAGAAAAAATCAGCAAAGCCAAAATCGGTGTTTTGGGAAAACTGGTAAATAAACTTCTCTCAAGATCAAAAAGAATGACTAGGAATAGGAATGGTGCACAAATACAGATACAACAGAGATTTTTTTACAGGCCATGCAAATAACTTTTTATCAATCAATTTCAGAATGAGAATAGATAATTTTGTAGATTTTCGTTCTCAAAAAGAATATCCTGAAAAACCCTATAATTATACTTTAGAAAAAAATAACGCATACATTTAAAATACTCCCACAAAGAAAATACCAAGGCAACAGGGTTTTATAAGACAGTTTTTCTAAAATTTTAAGTACAAGGTTATTCCAATCTCACTCAAATCTTCCAGAGAATGGCAGAGCCTATGTCTCAACTCATTCTTTGAAGCCAGTCTAATTTTGGTAAGAAAGCCATGTAAAAAGAGCAGAAAGGGGGAAAAACAAGGAAAAGCTCACTTATTCATGAACTTTGCAAAAATTCCAAAGACTATACCATCAAACTAAACTGAATTCTATGCTGTATAAAAGGGATTCCACCATGAGCAAACTAGATTGGATTCAGTAATGCAAGGGCTGTTCAACAAACTGAAACCTACAGACCCAGCGCACTGCACACCACTTATACAAAGGACTGAGACAGACTAAGGCAGCTGCCCAGAACCTTGCCTCCATTCAGTGAACTGAAAAATTAAACAGCAACTGTCATATGAAAAAGACGTAAGCTTTTAAATGAGAGAAAGCATATAAAGTACAGTGATTGACAGATGGAAAATGACCTACAGGTGGGAAAAAATAGTATTCTTTTAACTGCTTTATGTTTCGCCCAACCCTTCACTCCTCCCCACTGTTCACTAAACCTCTTGGGTTCATGGAATCAGGAGTGTGGAAAAATAGAACATTAATTACAGGTTTTGTTTTTAAGCGATCTTCTAGACTTTAGATAATTTAGATGCTCTTTAACTATCTTAATTATGGGGCTTTGAGACGGGTAGGGAAGACGGGTAAAGCTGAATTTGGGAAGTTATTGCCAAGTTAGAAGGTGAATCAAAGATGCTGAATTGTGATACCTGGAATGATCCAAACGAACGAGTCACTCAAGTAAACTGAGCTGATTTACACCTGAATTGTTCCAGATCACAGTGGTGGAATCAGAATGAGTTTTGAACCCTGATTTTAAATGTGTATAACTTTTTTTACTGTGATGTATATAAATCATAGAAACACTTTTTAGTGTCATTTCACATTTCTGAGTATTTTCTCTAGGCCCCTCAGCTAATTTCTGGAATCTCTCCATTCAGAGTTGGAGCCATAATCAGATTTGGCCAGTCGATACCAAGGCAACTGTCTGTGTGTTTTCTTTCCACTGTATCGCGGGACGCCAGCACACAGCTTAAGAAATAGTCAGGAAAATGAAGCCTGCTTCTTGAAGGGCTGATCAAGTAAGACAAAGTCAATTAACATCTGATTCCTCACAGGTTTCTGCAAGCAAATTGTTCCAATTACCCAAAACCAGTGAGCAAATTGTGAGCTAATTAAAAGGGGCAGTCATGACTCCACTGACATGATCCTGCCACTGTGCTGTCAGAAATTCTGGATAAGATCGATTAAAGAGCAACTTGAAACATGCAAATTTTGCTGCAGGAAAGTTCTCCTCTATAGTACCAGTGTTTATATTAAAATACAACTCCTCTGTATTTTATTTAATTTTAAGCACATTTCAAGTGTAACGTGTTTATCTTCATTTTACATTTTTTTTAAACAATTCATTGCTTTCATTTAAATATAAAATAAATGCAACATCTTTACAAAGAGTGTTCAGCATATATGTTGTCACAGCCAGGACATTTTACAACTCTATGGAATAAAAGATAGACTCCACTGTTACTGTTTATAGTCTGTAATAGGCAACATAAAAACAAAGTCCACGTCAGCTATGTAGACAGCATACCTTTATGAGCCCGTTAAAATTTGTTTTCACAGGCTACTTAGTCATTTCAAAATAGAGCCTAAACAAACTACCATATATTTACTCTGGTTGTCACCAAGAATTAAGATTTGATCTCATTATGTAGGTGGTCATTAATGCAGAGTTGCAGCAATTTCTTTATCATCAAGAAGCTATCAAGCACCAACATGGAATGGGCCAGCAGATAGGATGAGACAAGATTCTTTCTTAAAGTGGTTAAAGCAGCATTTTTAATGCCACAATATCAGCCTCCAGAGCAGACAGAAATCAGGCTTTTCTAGCGGACACGTTTGGACAAAGAACTTGCAATGTTGTACTGATAAGAACCTATAAGAAATTCCAGCTCCATCTTGAAAGGGGAGGAAGTTACGACTTTGTTTTTAGGTCTTGGCACTTTCAAGATAATTTAAATGAAGCTCATGGTCCCTGGTTTTTAGAAGAATACAAAGTAAGTAAAGCACGCTTCTGAGAGTATGACAGCCAGAATGGTGAATGATCAGCAGGGCAAATCACATGAAGAACATTTTCAAAGTAATAGGATTGTTTAGGGCTGAGGAAACAAGCCAGTTAGCTTCAGACACTTGAAGAATGATGTGGGTGCGTGGTGGCTTAGACTTTGTTCTGTGGGTCTCCCACCTAAAGGGATCTTGCCCCATGATAACGTATGCATTACCTGATTACGTTCTCATTTATGACAACTTTTATTTAATTTTTATGCTGTGATTTTCCTTTAAGTATGCATTTCTAAAGAATTAAATGCAATTTTATTATACATCGAGTAAAAAGTAATTAATATTTGTTTTGTGTGTACTGTGCGTGCATAAGACATTCTACCAGATGATTGGCATCCATTTAACTTACTCAATGCTTACAGGTATCCTATGTAGTAACAATAGTTATTTACACTGTTTACGTTAGAAAAATGAGGTGCAAAATATTTAACTAGTTTTCCCAATGGCACACTGCTAGTAAATGATGGAAACCAAGATTCCAACTAGTTTTCTGTTGGCACATTTTTGTTTTGCATTACACTAGAGTAGACCAGTCAATGTTTATAGTATATATTTTAAAAATTTGTTTGTTAAATAAATATTTATTAAGTACCTATTATATATCAGATACTATTCTAGATATGGGGAATGTATCAATGACACAAAGTCAGAGAGAGAGAGAGCAGACAAACAAACTAGTAAGCAAATTATATCAGGGGCTAGACAGTGATACAGACTATGGAAAAAATAGAGGATGATAAAAGACTAGAGGACTCGGTGGAGTGAGTTATACTTTTAAACAGGGTGGTCAGGGTAGAATTTCTTGAAATGATAACATGTGTACATCTATGAAGGAGGCGAGTTGACCATGTGGGTGTCGAGAAGGAGAGTGTTCCAGGCAGAGGGAACAGTGGTGCAGAGACCACAGGTGAGAGAGGGTCAAACATTTAAGAGAAACAACCAGGAGGCCGAAACGGCTAGAGCAGAATAAAGCATTTGAATTCTATAATGGTTATATTTCAGTCTATGTGACTGAAATATAACCTATATGGAAATTCTTTATAAGAATTATAAATCTTCTTATAAGAGGCGCTATTTTATGCACTTAAGAATTGACATGTTGGGACTTCCCTGGCGGTCCAGTGGTTAAGACCTCGCCTTCCAATGCAGGGGGGTGCAGGTGCGATCCCTGGTCAGGGAGCTAGGATCCCACATACCTCGCGGCCAAAAAAATCAAAACATAAAACAGAAGCAATACTGTAACAAATTCAATAAAGACTTTAAAAATGGTCCACATCAAAAAGAAAAAAATCTTAAAAAAAAAAAAAGAATTGACATGTTGATTGACCATCTATTACGAGCGAACGTTCTAGGGCATGAGACGCATTAGTGAAAACAACTTGTATTTTCATGTAATTTAATACCAGTGACCATAACCAAGCCAAGTGTATCCCAAACTTAATATGCATTAATATTAGGAATTCTATTTATATGACAATTGCATGAATATGTCAAAAGAGAAATCTCTCCATATATGTCTAAGATAATTAGAAATTTTAAAACCCACTTAACTTACGTTATAATAAGTGTGATAAAAATCATTGGATGATAAAATACTTAAACGTAAATGGAAGAATTCCCATGATAGTCAGAAAAGAGGGATATCCATCATTACATCAGTTATTCTAGAAGTTCTAGTCAATGCAGTAAAACTGACAACTAAATAAAGGAGACTACCTGTCACTATTTGTAAATAAAATATTCTATATCTAGAAAACACATGAGAATGAAGTGAATAATTATTAGAAATCAAAAGGGAATTGCATAGGCAGTGTTTCCACCCCCTCCAATTTACACAGATACCAAATAATTTTCCTATATATGCCAGAAATAACCAGTTTGAAAATATGATATCCATACACTGAAAACTGCAAATATTTATGGGAAGTTAAGCAAGGATTCAAATAAGGAAATACCCTTAACTGAGAACACTCAATAATGTATTTTCCAAAAGTAATTTATAAATATTTGTTAGTTACAATTAAAATCCAATATGGTATTGTTTTAATTGGTGAAATGGTTCTGGAGTTCATCTAAAAGATAATAATTTGAGTATAGATAAGAAAATGATGAAAATAGGGGAATAAAACTACAATAAAACTACAAAAATAAAAATATGTGGCATAACCAAAGAATAGAAAAAACTGGACTAACAGAAAAACCCAGAAGTAAATACATATGTGTATTTCATTGAATAGTAAAGTTAAAATGTCAGATCCTCCAAGAAACGATGGACTCGTCCATAACAGATGCCTGTCCCTTCCTGCTCGTCCCTTGTGCTTTGAGCTCAGTAGCGGGATCACATCATCACCGCTGAGGATCTAATGCTCCTGCGGGCGCCAGCAAGGGTAATTCAAACAATGGGCCGTCTCACAGAAAAAAATAAAAATATAGAACGCATGCAAAAAAAAAAAAATCCCGAATTAGCTTTTATTGTAAAATTTTGTTTGAACAGTGCTATTTGATTAATTAATAAAGGTTTTCACTTTCCAAATGCCATGGTGTCCTGTAGATTAGCCCTAAGATCTCCATCACCAGAAGTGACTCCTGTGTCACAGAAGTGTCCAGGGAGCCCTAATTCAGAAAGCAGACAAAGTAGACCGCATGGCATTAAAATGGATGCCAGTCTGAGGCATCCACAAACCAGTTAGTGCACTGGCAGTCACACTGGCCAAGCCCGCTTTGGGGCATTACGTGAACTATGCAATCAGCTCTTCTGCCACAGTGGCTACATAGTGTGGGTGATATTGGGCGGATGCCTGGATGATTCCATTTTTATCTAGAGAAATATCAAAGTTATAATTTCTGTCTTATTTAAATTTAGTATACCTACTCAATACAAAAAATACAAAAGCACACATACACATGTATGCACACACTTGTACACACATCCAAATTTTTGTGTATTTGTATCACCTACAAATGAAAGACTCTCCTAACAATCTGGAATACTATATACATATATGTGTGTGTGCATAGATAAGTATATGCATATACATATATACACACACAAACATACACACATATACACTATACACAAATATATGTACCAAACACATACATGCACACACATGTATGACATACCATATATACGTGTGTGTGTGTACCTATATGTATGAACAGGTTACAAGTATATGTATGTATATATATATAGCACACATACATGACACATACATTATATATATATATTTTTTTTTTCTTTTAAGATAATTCTCTGAAGTCTCTTTGTCTTGGGTCAAAAGGTTCACATAGTATTCAGACCTTTAAAAACAAATTATCCAATTTTCCTTCAGAAAGTTTATGCCACATGTTCATTAGCTTTCAAGGCTGGAGAATAGAGGGAAATACGTCCTTTTCTAGGAAAACTTTCCCTTCCTCAGTTAACTCGTAAAATACTCAAGCTGAATGTGGGGATGGAGTAAAATGCAATGTAATCAATGGATTTGATCTGTTTTAAAACGTTCCTCTGAAAGGCGATTTGTAAGCCCAAACTACATTGAGCTATAGTTATAATAATTATCCAACTAGTAAACAGACACAATTTCTAGAACACAAAGAAAACACAAACCTAAAAGAGCTTTGGTTCTCAAATTGCCTGAGTGCTTATCGTAATTTTTCTCGTAAGAATCTTTTCTATTTTTAAAAATTTTAAATAATGATTAGATGCACAACTAGGAAGGAGGCTGGAAGAATGTGACTTTAATCAAAGCCTAGTGAGAAGGTGTCCCAGTTTTTATTAACCTTTGCATTCAGTCTAGATATGCACTTTGTTTAAAACGCACATTGACAGAGGAATGGACAGGATGAACTTACTGACCCAGGTAGCCAAAGAATATAGGATTTGATGATTTGCTCACCGATACTGAACAGAGCTATCAATAACAGTCCACTCTAGCTAATAGCCAACCCCCTTTCCTGAAAGTCATTCAATGCCGAGGACACTGATTCAATGTGTGGCTGACCAAGAGCAAAGCAGAGGCACCTGTCTGCGACTTGCATTACACTTGGGCTGAGCCTGCTTGCCATTTGGCAAGAGTATCACTTTCCCTTTTCACATTTCTAAACCACTTTGGCTCTGAGTCTGTTCCACCTTAATGCTCCAGCTATCTCAATAGAATATATAAGTTCTGTTGAGACTATCTGAATATGTGGCCTCCCCAGGATCCTATCTTTGGGGCCTCCATCAAACCTGCCTTGTCATAGAGCAGACGGACGAAACCAGCCATGTTACTAAGAAGGAAAGAAATCTGTCCAACCTCTGATGGACTTGTGATTCATCCTCTGATGGCTCACAGGCCTTTCTGGACAACAGCGATTGGCCATCTGGTTTCACTGCGGATGATAAATTCAGCAATAAACATGACTCTTGGTCCTCTGTCCCTCTAAATCCAAGTCACAAATATTGTGAGTCAGATGTCCCCACCTACAAACACAACGGCTCCTGAGCTCAAACGCTCCTTTGACACAGCCCATGCCACCCAACTTCAATTATGCCTGGGCTACATTTCTTTTGGAGGCACTACAGGATTTTTTTTTTCTTTAACACACCACACACACACGCACACACACTATGTTTTTTAAGGAGGCAGAGGCATCCAGCCAAATAAACTACGTTAAGCAGCGGGTTCCATTTTAGGTGTTGACAGTGTATAATAAATCCAGGCCTACCTAACATTTACAGGAACGTTACAAAATGAGTGAAACGGCATGAGTTGGTTACCAGGCCAACCAGACAAACACAATAAACAGGCAGCAGTGACAGGAGTAAGTTACACCATCTCTCCGGTCTGAAATATATCACTTTACATTAGTCTTTGACCACTTCGAAGGCTCTTTGTTTTATATTTTTCAAAATGCTCTTTTACAACATAGATTACTAGTAAATCTTTTCAGATGAGGAAGTGTCTTTTTTCCCCCAAAACCTGCATAGCTCTAGAAAGCAAACATTTATTTTTATTTTAACTCTAATTAAAAAACAAATTCAAGTTTTAAGAACAATGTTAAGGCTCAAATCCTGAAGGTCCCTTCTGGCAGATTAAAAGAAAAAAAAAAAATTTCCCTAGACTAGAAAGAAAATAAACAATAACAGTAGTTAGTATACTTGGCTGGTTTAAAATGTTCTGCTAAAATGGCCGCATTCTGCGGTGCTGTTTAACCCTTTAAAAGGTAGTCTGCATTCTGAAGTACTTTCTCTCCTAATGGAGAAAAAAAAAATTTATCGTAAAGAAAGAGTTTTAGAACCTCATAGCTTATCATCGTAGCTGGTAGGATATTAGAAATCATCAGACAACTCCTTTATTTGACAGAAGGAAAAAAAAAAGAAAGAAATGGATTAGGGTTTTTGTATAATTACTTAAAATAATGACATCTCATTTCTGCTATTTATACTATACAAAAGTATTTGCTTATATTACTTTAGCCAATTTCACATAAATGAAAGAAGCTCTAGCTCACTTTTTACTTTCAGTATAGGTTTTGAGCAGCAAATTAAAGTAGAATAATTTAGAATTTTCCATATGAAATGAAAGAAAACTACTATACATGAAAAACATGTATAAAAAAAGCACTCGGTTTAGCCAAGTTTGCTTGACCTATACAAAACATTGCCAGATTATCAACTATCCTTCTAAAAGGCACACTTGTGAGTAGGGTGACCAACTCACCACAGTCTGTCTGAGACCTTTCACGTTTGGGCCCTAAAAGCTCATGTCTCAGAAAACCCCGCAGTTATGGGCAAACAGGTACGCTTGGTTACCTGCTTGTGATGGTAACTTATCTTCCTTCCATTGTTTTACAATATATTTAACAAAAACTTGTTTGTAAATTACTATGAGGAAAATTTTACCCTTACCTAAAAATATTAAAAGCGAAATAATTTCCTGATAATGGTTCATTTGTTTCTAATTGATAGAACCCATATTTGAAATCTATTTCTACAGCTGGAACAGGGGCTTTAGTAGGAGAGACTCTGCATATAGTTAACTCACATCATATTAAGTTTTTAATTTGTAGCTCTATCACTGGAAAAATTGTATTGCTGATAGTGAAGGAGAAACAAGCCTACTTTCCTGTTAACTGCTTTATCATTCCTTTACTAGCACTACCAGGACTTGGTTTTAAAGAAAACAATGTAGCTGTTTAGGAAAACTGGAGATGGGAAGACAGTAAGGTTAGAAGGAGCCCTCCCAGAACTTGCTTACAAACTATCATAAATTCCCAACACTTCTTAGAAGTGGTACCATGTAGTGCTTTGGCATCTCTAAGATTGACTGTCTTTTTTTTTCTTTAATAAATAGCACAGAATTTATTATATTGACTGAAGAAAAGGCATAGTTCTTACTTTCTGTGGGCAGACTAGTAAGTCAGCTCTAAAAATATCACTTTAATAACTCCCCTTTTCTAATTCTATATTTTTGGCAGTTTACGTCTATACACAGCTTGACATCTAATAAGTTAAAGCTTGAGAAAATTAAAATTTTCTGTTCAAAATCTTTCTGTTAAGAAATAAATGCATGTAGATTAATAATTGTACTAACAGGCCCAATTCTTCATCACTTGCTGTTCCCATCATATTCTTTGCCATGTACATGGCTTTGAAGTTCCCTTCTTTTTTTTTTTAACATCTTTATTGGAGTATAATTGCTTTACAATGGTGTGTTAGTTTCTGCTTTATAACAAAGTGAATCAGCTATACATATACATATATCCCCATATCTCCTCCCTCTTGCGTCTCCCTCCCTCCCTCCCTCCCTATCTCACCCCTCTAGGTGGTCACAAAGCACTGAGCTGATCTCCCTGTGCTATGCGGCTGCTTCCCACTAGCTATCTATTTTACGTTTGGTAGTGTATATATGTCCACGCCTCTCTCTCGCTTTGTCACAGCTTACCCTTCCCCCTCCCCATATCCTCAAGTCCATTCTCTAGTAGGTCTGTGTCTTTATTCCCATCTTACCCCTAGGTTCTTCATGACTTTTTTCTTTTTCCTTAGGTTCCATATATATGTTAGCATACGGTATTTGTTTTTCTCTTTCTGACTTACTTCACTCTGTATGACAGACTCTAGGTCCATCCACCTCACTACAAATATCTCAATTTCGTTTCTTTTTATGGCTGAGTAATATTCTTTAAATAGGTGGGGTCTATGTCCTCATCCTTTGAAACTGGGATGTGCTTCAGCCAACACAACAGGAATGACATACCCCAGCTCCAAGCCAAGGCATAAGGATCATGTGCGTTTCCTCCTCCTCTGTCTTGATTCTCTACCTTTGTCACAGAAACTTCCCAGCACCAGCCTGCTAGAGACTGAGGAACACAGGCCCCGTGGCCATCTCAGTCCCAGCACACAGCCATCAAACTGCCAGAGGAGAGCTGAATGATCCCATCTGAGACCAAAGAACCACACAGCTGAGCCCAGCCTGAATCAGCAACTAACTCGTAGATTTATGATTTTTAAAATGAGTATTGTTTTAACCCATTTATCTTTGATGTGGTTTGTTACGTAGTATTATTGTGACGATAGATAATTGGTAGAAAATATAAAGAAAAGGGCCTCCATAACACCCTACTCTCATCGAAATACACAGACTCTGTAAAAAAATTGCAAAAGGGTTTCGGCGTCAATATCTCCTCTAACAGCCATGTTAGGGTTTGAACTGCAACCTTTCTGAATCCCATACTCCAAGCCATTCTATGAAATAAATAAATAAAATTTAAAACTAAAAATTATTTTAAAAATCACATGCACTTGCAAAAATATAAAGACTGAACATCCTCTAGGAAATTTCCATTTCAATAGCATAAACATGTATTGTGTTAGTAAAATGCAATAGTGAACTTCTAGATTTCAAAACTACAGGGAGACAGTTTGAAGAAGCATTTGGCATATTTTTGGACATTTTAGAATATGGCAACTGACTGCCACAGCCAGAGCTAATTAATCAATTAGTTAATCCACATCTTATTCCTAGAGCTCCATCTATGCCCAGCATGAACTTTCTGGAGATAATGACATATTTAAGCATGTGTACTGGAGACCTGCTACAAAAGGCATCGCTTCCATTCTTTAGGGGCTTTAATTTCTAACATTGCTAACTGTCAATTCTCTGTTCTGACTGTATTCTATATTAAGTATCCAATAAACAAAGATTTAGAACTTAAAATTTCTGATCTTTGTTATTACCTGAAGTTTGGCACACATTAAATGTTTATTAAGCTCGGTTGGGGCTTTGTGACCACCTAGAGGGGTGGGATAGGGAGGGAGGGAGAGAGGCTCAAGAGGGAGGAGCTATGGGGATATATGTATACATATAGCTGATTCACTTTGTTGTACAGGAGAAACTAACACAACATTGCAAAGCACTTATACTCTAATAAAAATGTATAAAAAATAAACTAAATAAAATGACCTGCTTTGAAAAAAGTAAGTTTAGGGCTTCCCTGGTGGCGCAGTGGTTGAGAGTCCGCCTGCCGATGCAGGGGACACGGGTTCGTGCCCCGGTCCGGGAGGATCCCACATGCCGCGGAGCGGCTGGGCCCGTGAGCCATGGCCGCTGGGCCTGTGCGTCCGGAGCCTGTGCTCCGCAACGGGAGAGGCCACGGCAGTGAGAGGCCCACGTACCGAAAAAAAAAAAAAAAAAAAAAAGTAAGTTTAAAAAAATGTTTATTAAATGAATATAATAATTAATGGAAAAATCGAAAGAGATGATTAAATGTTCTATGGGAAGAGATAACTTACTGTATTTTAATAATTAGGACAATGATAATAATAAAACAAAAAATGTTAAAAATATAGTTCAGAAGGAAGATAAAATATTTTTCTATTTTAAAAAAGAATGGAGAAAAAAAGAAAAAGAATGGAGAGAAACCTGACAATCTACAAAAGATGGATTCTCCTTGGCTACAAGAAGCAAGACTGTTTCTGTTACTGTAACTCCTTTGACATCATTCTTACCACATCTTATGGCCATTTCCACTGCACAGCTTCACATTTTTAAAAATTATGTAAAACAGATATTCTATTGACCAACCATGGTCACTCCCATTCTTGAAACCTACCCTTAGAAAATAAACAGAAACGAAAGGGAATTGAAAGTAGTAAGAAAGGAAAAAGCGGCAAGAAAAGACAATATTGAATGTCACAGACTACCATGAAATATAAGAAGCCTTATTTTTTGATGCCCAGGTTTGAAAATACTGCACTTAAATGGTAAAGAAATAAATGGTGATCTGTCTAAAATGTTTAGCTGCAGAAGTTGCTAAATAATCCATCTTTGAGTAGCTGTCCACAGCTGAATAAAGCTGCCTTAGTGCATGAACCCATTCTTAAGTTTCGCTCGGGCTCCTGGCTACGTGTTATTTCCCTCAGCTACCTTTCCCATCTCTTGCTCACCATGCTGTTTGGCAGTCTCTAAAGGAAGGGTGGAGTGAATCCCATAACTCCTGCTCTCTTGCCATTTTTAGCTGCCTACAACCTTTCCTGGCTGCCACAGTTTATAGACTTGGGCTCGGTGGCCTTGCCAAATAACGAGCGTCTGGCTCATGAACCCTGAGGGGGACTCTTATTAAATGGAGATGTGTCCACTCCACCGTATGAAAGCAAAGAAGGGGCTTGAAATGTCAGTGTGTGAAAAGTCAAGGTTAATGGAGTGCAAGGTTTTTGCAAGAGAACCGCCACCCTGCAATGACTAATTAAACTGAGGTCCCGATGGCAAGCATCTGTAAAGATGCCAATTATAGATTCACATGTTTCTGTGTGACACTGTTTTCCTAGAAAGATAGGTAGGAATGACGGCTTGCTTTTAGCGTTAGACACCATTTCCTTCCGCCCGAGACCTGGCCCATGCCTGCCCTTGGCTACATATATGCGCACAATGGATGCTAACCTCATAATATACCCTGGGCAGAGAGCAGACACCAAGCAAATCCAAATATCTGTGGCCAACCCAGAAAAAAAGAGTGGATCTCTGGTGAGTAATCAAATTTCCCACCTCTGTATTACCACACCCGGGCAGTCAGCACAGGCTTGGCTGCCAACAATTTAATTAAAAGATACTGGCTGGACGTGCAGTGAATCCTGGTGAGTTCCTTCACCAGGGCTGCCTCCTAAGAGGAGGTGCCTGGACTGGTTCAAGGACACAAAAGATAAGAAGGAAAAGAAAACTCCTGAAAAGACACGACCAGGCTGAACAAGGTGAAAGATTTAAGCTTATGAGGTACAGTGACAAGTTAGAATGAGCTGGACTCACGTTCTTCCACTTCGGAATTTACAGAAGACAACTCCACCTTTTTTTCTCTCCTACTGAGGCTTGTATTTATATAGTGTCCTCAATCTACTTCTTTGCTTAATAGTCCTGCACAGGCTGATTCTACAGATGATATTAAAGTAGTCTGTGTTCAAAACCCGTTAACAAACTCCACAGTGAACTGAATTAAGAAGGTTTCTTCACTCCAACACTTCTCATTCCTTTACTGCACTCTAGTGCACCGTGAATTGCTGGAAAGCGATGAGATACCGTAGACTTGCCCCCCCCCCACTCCCCGCCAATAGACATGGATACGCATCAAGGGCTTTCAGAATTTAAATTTTTAGATTTTTAAAATTTTTGTCAATGTGCATCGAGTGTGGTACTAAATAATCAAGGCTTCTAGGAGGAGAAAGAATGAGAAGATGTGGCATTTGGGAGCATTAATCTGGCAAGGGAATTTGAATATGGTGGAACAAAGTGATAGAGTAAGGCAATCAGTTCAATGTGCGTTTTGTTTCTCACCACAATCCTTACCGAAGATTAAGAGGGAGGCATGGATATGAACCATTCAAGAGCAAACTTAGGAGGTTTGTGGAACTTTCCCTATGCTAGGAACCAAGAAAGAGGGCAAAGGTAATTCCGAGGTTTCAAGACTGGAGAAGAAATATATTAATAAAATTGGGGTAGGGGCACTGGAGAGGAACTCAGTTCTGTATTTGTGGAATTCACAGGAATGGGTATCATTTGGAGGTATGTTGATAAAACAGAGAGTGAGCCTAGCAACAATAATCATCATTCTCAGAGATAAGATTTGCTCCAAAGGAAGAAATGTAAGGCTTTTGATGTCAATGATAGACTTATAGAGCTATACTGTATGATAAGAAAGCAGGTAATAAAAATAACAGCTGAGGGCTTCCCTGGTGGCGCAGTGGTTGAGAGTCCGCCTGCCGATGCAGGGGACGCGGGTTCGTGCCCCGGTCGCGGAAGATCCCACATGCCGCGGAGGGGCTGGGCCCGTGAGCCATGGCCGCTGAGTCTGCGCTCCGCAACGGGAGAGGCCACAACAGTGAGAGGCCCGCGTACCGCAAAAAAAAAATAAATAAATAAATAAATAACAGCTGAAAAAATCTTGAAGGGATTAAGGAAAAAATATCTTAATGGGTATCGTGCCACCTAACTGAATCAGATACAGAGGTTAAGGGGGGTGTGTGTGTGCGTGTGTGTGTGAGAATAATTGCTGAAGAGCGAAAGGAAATTTGGAAATGAGCTGACTTTCATGGAAGTTAATTATAACAGTTTTGGTTAATATTAATGAGCACTTATTAAATCCAAGAACTATTTTATATAGATAAAACCAATTCATCATCAAAAGAATCTTATTATGTAGATACCACCCTTCCCTTTACCAAACAATCTTACTGAGGTATAATACGCATAACATTTACCCATTTTAAGTGTACAATTCAACAATCTTTAGCAAATTTACTGTGCTATGCAACCATCACAACCTGTTTTAGAACGTTGCCCCATCCCAGTAAAACCCTTCATATACATTTACAGTGAATGACTGTTCCCATCCTCAGCAACCAATAATCTACGTCCTTTCTTAGACATTATCTGCAGGTACTGTTTTATCTTCATTTTACATCTGAGAAAAATTTTACCTTATCTCTTTTCTCTTTTCTAGTTCGAAATAAACTTGCCCCAATTGGTCTGCCATTTAAGAAACAGGATGCCTTTGAAAATCATTAGTAAACAACACCACCAAAGAAATAGCTGATGCTAGAACCATAATATCTCCAGTATGGGAGATGGGAGAAGTTTCTTGTAATAAGTTAGTGTTTTCCATGCTCCAAAAATAAGCAAGCAAAGAACTAAAGTTATGTTTCAGCATAAGAAACAAGGTCTCACAAGAAACCTGGTACCAAGGAGAAAAAAATGATGTTTTACTCTGAGTGGAGTTTTCGAACACCACCAGCCTGGCTAGGTGAGTCTGCAGAAAACGGGATTTGGCATCCCCCGGGAGAAACCCTGATAGGTAATTGCATTGTGAAGACGGCCAGTGTGGTGGGCCAGGTATTTGAATTTGGCCCACAGTTGGAGAAGGGGGCAGAAATGGACCACATGGAAATTGGCACTCAGAGAAATTGCATCTGGAAGGCAAACTTTCCAGGCTGCTGACGGCTCAAAATGTCAAATTGTTTGAAAAAACAAACACTGTGACATAACAGATACACGCATTGAACTTTTCAAGATGTTCCCAACAGAACAGCATGCAGTAGTTGGCACAATGTCCTTATTCCCCAACCCCCAAATACTGCCCCAATAACCAAAAAAAAGAGGAAAAAGAAAAGGAAACTTTGAGACTTAAGTAAAGTTGTTGAAAAACCAACTCCACTGGCTGGATTTGCTCCCTGCTCTCCCATTCACACAGTAATAACTGGATATTCTCTGTGAAACTCAACCTTTTTTTGAGTGCCCCAGTCTTCTGCATCTGGTAAGTGTGCATTCCTAAATTCTGAAAAAAAAGTCTAAATATTTTATATGCATTGAGATTAAACCTCACGAATGTTACAAAGATGGGGCTCAGACAAAAGTACAGAAATCTGTCCAAAAATACGTTATGAATGGAACGTTCCTTCAATGAGCCGTTAATCATCGATAATTGAGCCCGTAAAGTAGCAACTGGACATTTGAGATAAAAAGAAAGTTGGTAAGAAGAATGAGATGGTAAATCTTCCAGGAATTTTAAAAATACAGTCTGATTATACAAAGTATAAAAGTGAACGCTTATTCTCTCAGAAGATATTTGCGGTTCCCTGGAAGACTGCTTGGAGTTTCAATTGTGGTTTCTTTATTCTCACTCATGCTTAAAAAATGCGATGAGTGTATAAGAAGCTTTACATCCATTTTCAAGGCCTAGTGTATGTGAAGTCTCCCCAGCTCCTATCTGGCAAGTGTCCCTCCGGCTTCTGAAAATGTCCTTCATCATTCACCTCAGTGCCTGGTGTTCCATTATCTTTCCCAATCACCTGTGTTATCACTCTGCTATCAAGTCTATCGAGCATCCAAGTGTTTTTCCTTTTCACACCTTCTCACTTTTCTTCTGTGTTTATATAAATGATTGATAAAACTAAAGTCCTAGAAATACGAGCATGGATCCTTTAAAAATGTCATTTGTGTCAGGCATTTAAATTTTCCAATTTTCTCATTGATGTAAAGAAGGCAGAGACCTAGACATAGTGAGAAACAAATGGCATCTCTCTATGCTCCGTGTCTACCTTTCTTATGCTTTTTTTTTTTTTGGTATTTTAAAAATTATTAAGACTTTATCTTTTAGAGCTGTTTGAGGTAAACTGCAAGATCAAAGGGAAGGTGCAGAGATCCCCATATGCTTCCTACCCCCTCATATGCACAGCCTCCTCCACTATCATCTCCCACCAGAGTGGGACACAGGTCACAATGGATGAACCTACACTGACACATCATCATCACCCAAAGTCCATAGTTTACCTAGTCACTCTTAGTCTTGAATATTCTGTGTCTTTGGACAAAAGTTGAATGACTGGAACCCATCACTATGGCATCAGAGTGCTTTCACTGTACTCTACCTATTTACCACTCCTCTTCCCCCAGACCTTAACAACCACTGACCTCTTCACTGTCTCCATAGCTTCGCCTTTTCCAGAGTGTCATATAACCGGGATCACACGGTCATTAGACTTTTTGGACGCTCGCTTAGTAAGAGGCATTTACGTCTCCTCCACGTCTGTTTATGGCTCATTTTTTTTCAGCAATGAGCAATATCTGGAAGGACTGCAGTTTATTTATCCATTCACCTGCTGAGGGACATCTTGATTGCTCCCAAGTTTTGGGGATTATGACTAAAGCTGCTATACACATCCTGGTGCGGGTTTTTTATGTAGACATAAGTTTTCAATTCGTTTTCGGTAAATACCAAGGAGCGCAACTGCTTGATCATACAGTAAGATTATGTTTAGTTTTATAAGAAACCACCAAAATGTCTTCCAACATAGCTGCACCACTTTTCATTCCCACCAGCAATGAATAAGTGTTCCTGTCGCTCTATATCCTCCCCAGCATTTGGTGTGGTCAGCGTTCCTATCTTTTGTAAAATAACACCTGATGGCATGTACATCTGTTTGGTTAATAGAACTATCAGGAAAAATCAACTTGGGAAAACAGATAAAGCAAACAATCATACCTAGCAGTTAGTTCCTCCTTTTCATAAAGCAACTGTTTTTTTTTTTTTTTTTCCAATTTTAGGCTTTTTTCCTTTTCTTCATTTGTTTGTGTTGAATCACATAGATAAACATGATTATTTTAGAAAAAGTAACAGAAAGTACAGATAAACAATAGTAAAAATCACTCATAATTTCACATCTCAAGATAAAACAAAAACACTATGAACACTTTCGTTTACATCCCTTCAGAAACAAGCCTGCACACGTGCCTAAACACACAAGGCATCCATCAGCTCTGCTGCGTAACAAACTATCCCAAAACTTATGGACTAAAATAACAGCTATGTATTTAGCTTATATTTCCCTGAGTCAACAATTTGGGCTGGACTCATCTGGAAGATTCTTCTACTGCCAGTAGGTTAGGTGGCTCCATTTCTGGGGATTGTCTAGAGGTGACCGGGGCCTAAGTGTCACATTATCCAACCTTGTTCTAACGGCGGCAGTAGCAGGGCTCCTAGGAGAAGCAAGCAGGCAAGTCCCCACGCACCAGCTCTTTCTGAGCCCCTAATTGCGTCACATACGCCAGTGGTGTATTGGCAAAGCAAGTCACTCGGCCAATCTGGAGTCCAGGGGTGGAGAAATAGACTCCACTATCTGATAGGAGCGTTTGGATAGGGGGCACATGCAGCCACGTTTGCAGTCTTTCATAATCCTGCCAGCCAGGGGGTGGAAGACTAGAAACATTTTGGTTTGTGTTTTGTCGAAATCACACAAACCCACATTAAATTAAAATGTTGAACGTGGATAAAATAGATGACTAATGAGAACCTACTGTATAGCACAGGGAACTCTACTCAATGCTCTGTGGTGACCTAAATGGGGAGGAAATCCAAAAACAAGGGAGATATAGGTATATGTATACCTGATTCACTTTGCTGTACAGTAGAAACTAATACAACACTGTAAAGCAACTATACTCCAATTAAAAAAAATTGTGAAAGTGTGTCCTCATATCAATACGTATCGTTCTACCTCTTGTTTTAAAAAGCTGCAGCATTGGCCTGTTTAGCTGAACCGTAATTTGTCTGACCTATCTCCTGCAATTCAACTTTAGAATATTTCCAGTTTTTCACTAACCAGCTGTCATAAGCATCTTTGTGCATTCATCTTCATGCCTATCCATGATTATTTTATTATATTGCCCTGCAGCCAGCTTATTATATTTACCTTTCCGAGGAAATGCACCCTTTGTTCATTAGAAGACGTGGAGAAAAGAGAGTGCAAAGGAGGAAAATAAAGCCCAGGCTAAACCCTTGACTGTTTATCACAACTTGTCACCACTACTAAAAAAATGAAAATGAAAACAAAAAAACGAATATAAAGATAACTATAAAGTCATCATAGAACCCCACTTGTTTACAAAGAATAATGTGTACGTATATTCTCAACTTATCCACTTTCAGTGTATTTAATACACTGTTTCAAACAGTCGGAGCAGGACCATTTATTTATTTATTTATTTTTAACCATCTTTATTGGGGTATAATTGCTTTACAATGGTGTGTTAGTTTCTGCTTTATAACAAAGTGAATCAGCTATACATATACATATGTTCCCATATGTCTTCCCTCTTGCGTCTCCCTCCCCCCCACTCTCCCCATCCCACCCCTCCAGGCTGTCCCAAAGCCCCGAGCTAATATCCCTGTGCCTTGCGGCTGCCTCCCCCCAGCTATCTACCTTACTACGTTTGTTAGTGTGTATATAGGACCATTTATTTTTCACTTCTGGAAGTGAAAGGCTGGGCCATTTCCTTTATGTTCTTTGTACTGTTGGCACAGAGGTGTTGGATGGTCAGCATATCCTGAATCAGCTGCCACAAATTCTTACTTGGTCTGGTTAGGGTTCGCCTACCTTCACTGCCTTTCCTGGTTAGGCTCCAGAACACAGAAGACATCGGTCCACTAAGTGTGCTTTCGCTGGGGTGATAATCTTGGTGTCCTGGCTCAGCTTCCTCACCTGCCTCTGGGCTTCCCCCAATTCACTAAGTACTTCTTCATCGCTTTCTTCCATTTCAAGAACAAGGGGAAAACTATAGCACTTGATGTGCACCTGTGTGTTGTGGGTACCCAACAAGCCAAACAAGAGAAGAAATAAAATAAACACCCTATATTATAGTCAAGCTTGGACCAGGTCCCAGGAAATGTCTAAAAGCTTTTGTCTGCAGAAAACCAAACTCTCAGGGCTGATAACGGTGACTGGATGTCAAAGGTGTAATAAGAAAGAAAGTTCTTTAAAAACAAACTGCAAACACCATAAAATCATATTGTTTTCAACTTCCCTATTTAGTGGCTTTGTTATGTGTGTACATTACAGCAGACATCTAAGCCAACGGAAGACAAGAATCTTCTAAGCTTGTCTTGTGTTTATACATGACTTCCGGAATTAAGGTTGCACACGTGAGTTTTTTATTCACCCAGCATAATAGATCTGGTAAGTCTGAGAAACAGAAGAGTAAAGGGTTTGAAAGTGTGCTTCATTTAGCTGTTTTCCTTCCTTTTATGATAGTTGCATTTTCAGAAAAAAAAATCAATTCTTTTCATCATGTGTTTTTGACTTTCCATGGCTATTTTCAAGCTCTTAATTCCTAGTTCATTTATTTGTTTGTTTCTGTGTTATTTTTTTACTAGAGACGTATGGCAAGACAGTACTATGTCGGAGAATTAAACTTGCTGTCTTTGTAATAAAGGGTTCCCATATGGAAATATTACAGCTAAACTAGGACAGAAGGCCTAAAATCTATTTGTGACCTAGGGTTATGAGATTACAAAGACCATCATGATTTATTTTAATCTGAATAGATTACAGGATGGAAATCATAAAATCATTACACAGTTTAGTTATCACTTCTTACTCAAAATGATTATAAAGATTAAAAATCAAATTTACTATCTGAATTTTCATTTACCAGTTACTCAAAATCTTGTCCAGAATAAAACGAAAAGTAGCAAAGTCTCTGGTTGGGCCCCTAGTTATTAGTACTTAGCATCTATAGGATCTCATTTTCTCCAAGGAAACGAGAAATGCTTCCATTCATAGAGAAAGACCAGTTTCCTTTTAAGCATGACTATTGATGTCCATGGCAAGTCTGCTGACTGAAAAGAAAGTGTTTATTGATTCAACCTTTCCATAACCCTCTACTAAAGTAAACACGTCTGAGACAACTAAGCAAAACATCAGATTTCACTCAACTACCATGTGGTCCTCTTTGCTTAAAGAACTCGGTGTGGGTCACGAGTCCAGCCAAGGTCCCAGCAGTACAAAGGAGCTACATTTTGTTTGGTACGTTAATCCTTCCTACCATCAGTTTTCCTGCCCATCACCAAGAGCACCTTTCTGGAGTCCTCCCTCATGGCTTCCTCTATCTTCAGTTAATTGCTGGTGGCTAAAAGTTTAGTATCACCCTCACTATAATAAATACTCTTGTAGTAAGTGTCATTTTCATGTCATTATAAATTGGTATAAACGTCGTCTCTTAGGAGCTGGCGGGGAGTAAATCTGCACAGTTTCATCATCTTTGGGGACTTCACCTTGTTGATAATGGTGTAATCGTGCATCATTCATGACTTTCCGGTCTGATTCAAAGAAGAGTTTTATATTTCCAGTGCCCCAAATCCCCAACTCAACGCCATCTCAATCTTTGCTGAACTTCAGATTTTACGCAACACGTAGAAAGTAGTGAAATAGCTTCACGTTCTGTGATATGACTTTCATAGTATATTCGTCATCACTAAGGCAAAAATCGTTAAAGATATGCACATTTGAGAAATAATATTGTATTTGCATTTACACTTCATTTATTCAGTCATCAAATATTATTGTTCATCTACTATGTTTGAAGCACCATACCAGGTGCTAAAAAACACAATGATAAATAAAACATATCCTCTGAAACTCATGGTGCTAGCTCCCCAGGAGAAAATGTAAAGATGGTATTCTGTTGGTTACATACGAAAACAGTAATCAGAAAAAAACGGATAATTTTTCTGATGCGTATGTGTTTTGTTACAGAAAGACATTGTTTTGAGTTTTTCCTTCTGACAGTGATTTTTAGTTTCCACTGCTGCCTAAAGCAACTCTTGGATACAACTGTAAGATTATGTCATCCTTATGGAGTATGGTTTTTTTCCCCTCTTCTATCGCAGTAAAGCCATGTATTCAATTAAAGCTATATAAAACTACAAAGATACACATTTTAAAGAAAATCTTAGGATACACCCTTTTGTGTATCACTTAAGATTATACCCTTTGAGGAGCCAGAGTCCATTTATCACATTCTGCTTCTCACGATGGTATTATAATAAATACTCTGAATGAGATTTAAGAAACTTGGGTCAAAAATAACATCTTATAGCATGACTTAAATATCTGGGTATAAAAGTATAAGTTGGCAACAGGATGGTGAAATGCTGCAATTTTAAGTTCATCCTCATTTTTCAGTCACATGTAACTGAAAGTATCGGTCAGTGGTCAGTGGTAGAGCAGCTGTCCCACTAGCCTACATGCTTCTCACGCAGAATCTGATAAAGATGCCCAGACCCTGAAACCACTGGGGAAAACGCGGTATGTAGTTTGGAGACATTCATCAAATCTCCACTTTAAGGGGAAGGCAGATAATGTTTTATTCTTTTTGTTTTATTCTAAATAAGGTAGGTTCTTCTTTGAGTCTGCCCTAAGTGAAGTCTAAAAGAGTTAGGGTGTGCAAGGAAAATGGCCTATAAGTAGCAAGAAGATTTACACAGTTTCAATATTTTGTAAACCTCTTCGGGAACTTTTTCAAGAGACTATGAAAAATATGGTTAACAAAATCAGGCTGGTGGGTTATGATAAATGTTTTAGCCAGTTTTATTGCTTCCCTAGTACCACATTCAGAGGGTTTTCTCCCAAAGGTCCAACTCACTAGAAAGCAAACCATGGTGTCTTGCCCCCTCACCACCATCACACTGTGAGTGAATCATTATTGAACTTTCAACCCCAAATGGTCCAGACCAACAACCAAACTATCAACAATGGTATTTAAGGATATACATTCTGAAATGTATCTGCCTAGGTTAGAACTCCAATACTACCTCTAGTTAAGAGGTCAAGTTATTCAATTTCCATGTCTGGGTGTCCTAATCTGTAAAGTTCCATGATAACAGAACCGATGGGTTGTTGTTGGGATTAAATGAGGGAATATACTTAAAGTTTAGAAGAGAGAATGAAATATGCTACCAAACACTAATTACTGCTCTTGGAGTTGAGTTCTGTTGGCACACGAACTGAGATGATACAGAGGGATTCGGGTGACCCTCTCTCCCATGTGTGAGGGGGAGAGAAAAGAAGAGAGACAGAGACAGGTGACCACAGAGACAGAAAGTAGGCCCACAGAGAGCTGAAGAGATGAAGAGAAGAGATTGTATCAGTTAAGAAGGAAACAGATGCCACACTCAAATACAGATAATTTGAAGAGGATTTAATAAACAGGGCTTGATAACACTCCTAGGCTTAGAGGGCGGGGAGAGAGAGTCATTACTTGAACTGGAAATGAGGGATTCCAGTAACTTCTCGCATGGGTCTGCCCTTTCCAGGAAGATGTGGCCTTTGGTTGAGAGACGTAGTCAAGTGAGACACACCTACGGAAGGGTGCCAAACACCCCAGTCTCATCCTCCTCGTCTCTAATCTCCTACCAAGACTCCCCATTGGCTGATTCCCATCAGACCAGAGAGGGCATTAAAACCATGTGCTGATACCCATACAGATCATCCTCCAGGGACAGAAAGCTGGATGGAGAAGGGTGGAGGGTAGGAGCTACACAGAAGAGGTCCTGCACAGAGACCATCTGTGCCCACAGGAGGGACATCTACTATGCCTGAGGCCTCTTCCAGTGCCGACACTTCCATCCTTCCAACACATTTCCCTTTTAGCCTAAGCTATAACAAGTGATCTTCTATTATTTGTAACAAAAGCAACTTTGGCTTGAGCAGAAAAGTCTGGCAACTTCAAGAAAAGAGTAGAAAGTCTCTGGGTATAAAATCGGAGGAGCCGGTTGGCACTGTCCCATATTCACTGGTGATTCTTTCTCATGAAGCGACGTCAGGGGCACACATGCATTTTTATCTGTCACTGAACACAACTGCTGGGCTTTGCTCTTTGCTTCTCTATATAATACACTGGAGAGGAAGACTGCATACATTTTGGATCTTTCTCTATGAATAAAGAAGGCACCTTGCCGTATGTTCCACTGTAATCCCTGCATCATACCATTCTGTGAAGACTGTCTTCATTTTTGAAATCTATGATTAACATTTTTAGCGCTGATAACGTATTTTTGAGCTAGGGAGACTATTTGGACTTCTCAGACCCAAGTCCAGAGGAGTCGGAGAAATTTTATCAAGAGGTGCAACACGGTAAAAGGTAAACTCTAAAATGGTATAAGTAGGTTTAAAAGTGATTGATAAGGTTCAATAAGGCTGTGAAAATAAATGGACAGGGGGCAACACTAGGATCTGTGATTACAGAATAAGGGGGATTGAAGGCAGAGAATCACTTAGAAATAATGAAAACACGGATAAGAGCAAGTGTCAGTCTATTAACGCAACAGAATCCCTAGTCAGACATTTACTGAGACTGAAGGGAAATAAGATGCAGAATAAAGATGCAGAAAGAGCTGGTTAGGTAGGCTCATGCCAGGCTTGAATGTTATATACAAGTTACTTTTCTTTGCAAAGCCTATGGCCAGCCTGAAATTGGCACACGTGAGGAAGAAGTTTAAAACAGTGGTCCACAACATTTTTGGCACCAGGGATCGGTTTCGTGGAAGACAATTTTTCCACGGATGGGGGATGGTTCAGGTGGTAATATGAGGGATGGTTCAGGTGGTAATGGGAGCGACGGGGAGCGGCAGATGAAGCTTCGCTGGCTTACCCGCCGCTCACCTCCTGCTGTGCGGCCCGGTTCCTAACAGGCCTCAGGCCAGTACTGGTCCGCAGCCTGCAGGTTGGGGACCCCTGGCTTAAAATAGCCTCCCAGTGGATTTTCGTGCACAGGACTCTTCCATGGCCGTCCAGTGCAAGAACATGGACAAGAAGTAAATTTAGGTCAGTCTGTTCTGAATTTAGGGACTTCTTTTGAGGTTCTAAATTAGGCCTCAGTTTAATGGAGAACTGCTATGAGTTTTCTGCTTGGGAAGATGGAAATTCAACAACTGGATAACCATATGTCTGTGCACTCATATTGGTGTTTAGCTCTTCAAGGAAAATCCTATTTCCTCCATTTCCAGATTCTCTGCGGGTCCTCATTGTGCCTACCAAGTACTACTGCCGATGTAAGGGTTTCGAGGCAAAAAGATTGTCATTACCTTGAGACCCAAATTTTCCATTTTATCTTCATCACACACTCAGAGAGGTTTGTGTTGTCTCCTTCAATCAGCTGTTCCCAACTGAGAGCAGTACGGTCCCATGAGGGACATCTGGCCATGTCCAGAGAGAGCTGTAACTGTCACAGTCTGGTGTCAGGGGTGAGAGGGTGGAGTGTGTGTGGGGAGGGGAGTGAGGGGGACGGGCTATTGCCATCAAGTGGTTAGAGGCCACGGTTGCTGCTAAACACTGTACAGTCATCTCCCACCACACAGAATGATCTGGCCCCCAAATTCAATAATGCCGAGGCTGAGAAACCCTGCCTTAGACGTTCTCTCAGTTCGATAATTATACGTATGACATCCCGGCTTAAATATCTCAATGTACTACTGGCTTAAGGACAGCGATAGACTTTCTTCAACTTTCTATATGCTTCTTAAGCCTTCAGTGGTTTTCTTTTTGTTTGTTGAACTTGCCTTATAAAGATTTTATCAATATCAGGGATGCCAGTTTTTTCCTTCTATGATGAGGTAGTCAGGTGATGCTGAAAAACCCAAGTGTCCATATAAATTAAGAATGTTTTCAGAAAGAAAAAGAAATATGCCCTGTAATTGAATGGATGATACTGAAACATGTAGAGGAGAATGTCTTTTATTTCTAAGCATCAATATCTTCAAATAAAGAATCAGATAAGTTCTCCTCCCTATAGAGATCTGGGTGAAAGCAGGTGTATTATACTGTGTTTCAAGTGATGCAGAATGGGGATGGGGAGAAGTCATTATTTTTGCCTTATTACAGATTAAAGTCGTCCAGAGCTTTCATAGTACATGGATCACAATTCAAAACAGCAGTTAGGGATACCCATTACCCAATACCAACAACCAAGCCATGAGAACTATGGCCTAAACGCTCCGCTTTCATTTCACGTCTCTAGACAAACTGGAAATGACCAGACTACCAGCATCTAAGAAGTTCATGTGATTAAAGATGCTGTCGCAATCTCCAGTTAGCTGACTTCTCTCCGCGTTCCCTGCTACCTAAGTACCGCTCTCAGGTCTTACTTTCCAGCTTTGAAGTCACCTGGGCTCCTCTCTGGACTTCTCCAGATTTCCATCACCTCTGTCCAGTTTCCGAGCCCGGAAAGAACAGAAGCACAACAAAGCCAGCACAGTAAAAGTCTAACTAGTACGTTAGAGAAGGCTGAGTTTAAGACTTCTCCCTGATCTGCTGCCAAGAAGCTCGCCTAAGCTTCATAAAGACACACACAGAGTTATATTAATATATTCACAGAACACACGCATATCCTGGTTTTTTCACGTTGAAGTTTTCTTGGGGGAGAACCATACTTGACTAATTATACTCCACGCCACATCTCCCGCAACAAAAATTTCCAAAGAAAACAGTTGAAATCTTACCATGGCTGGTGTCTGGATGAAGCCGCCTTGAGGATCATGGAATAAGCAGCTCCCTCTGGGGGGGGGGGGGGGGGGGGGGCGGAAAGAAAGTGATTATGTCGTAGGCAAGGCCTTTAGATTGAGAGAGAATTAACTCAGCTTATAATAAATCACTGTTGACATCCTTGCTAAAGACTTCGTGCTCTCCCAAGCCAGGGGGAATTTTTAGCTGGCCAAGAAGGAAACTCCACAAATGTTGGCTATTATTTGCATGTGCAAGCTTCATAGGGGAGATCCTGAAGGGTTTTCCCTACACGGTCTGAGCGAACTCCACAGAGAATAGCTACCCTACTAAAACAAACAAAGATTGATTAATAACTTTTTATCATATTTTACAATTGAGACTTTGGAAAATATGTAACAGCAGGAGGCCCTGTCTTCACCTCACTTGTTTTTAACTTATATATTGGTCTTTCACTAAAGAAAAAGGAAATCTAAGTAAAAAGATTGAGGACAGCAATCCTTCCTTCAATGGTTTGAAGAAGAAAAGAATTTTCTTTTTCTTTGTACTTTGCAAGTAAATATTACTGGTCAACCAACTCGTATGAAGTTGCATAGACTTTATAGCATATGACTTGCTGTTTTATGTATTGTCTCATTCGCTCCCTGCAAAGCCCCTGAAGAAATGAAGGCACTTTCTATGTCTCATTCGCTCCCTGCAAAGCCCCTGAAGAAATGAAGGCACTTTCTATAATTCGTTCAGGTAAAGGGACTTTTTAGTCTGAGAGGCGAAGTGACTCAGGGACATGTGGGTGAGAGAAGGGAGAAGAACTTTACGTGGACTGCAGCCCGGGGTCCACTCTCTATTACAAAGAAATACTTCATAAAGAGGATGTGTTTTTTAGTTAATAGGATCAAATTTTACATTAATGATATTTATTGGAAACATAAAAAAGTCTCAAAGGGCATTTAAGTCTCCAGTAGAGTAGTTTTTTTCTCCCATGTCTGTTATACCAACCTTTGTACAACTATACAAAGTGATTCAGTGAAAACTGGATTTATAAGGATTAATCTCTGTACTCCCCTAAGAGTTTTAGCACATTTCTGGATAGAACTAGCACATTTTAGTGGGGTTTTTTTTGGGGGGGTGGGGATCGATTCAGAATTCTGTGTAAGTTAAATGTACACGAACAAGATTTGAATGATGGTTCCAAATTAGTAAAATTTACTTTAATTAACAGGTTACTCCAGAGAAGGGCTTGCCCCTCCTGATACAATCTCCATTTGGGTCCACTCTGTTTAGTGCTCTGAGAGGCTGACCCATAAGTGTTTCAACAATGACACCCTTGCCCTTTGACTTGCATTTGGGTTCAAGCGATGGGAGGCCCTGGCAAGAGACTGGAAAGAAGGAAGTGAGGTTGAACTATTTATTCCCCTGGCCCCCTCCTTGCTGGCAATGCTCAGCTGGTCACTACTCTCATCTGAAGGGTCCCTCCAGAGAGCTGCTCTCTCTTGATTCCAGGAATGACTCCTTTCTCTCACTCCGTCTCCCCGGTGGAACTCCCCAATAGAACTGCCCTTCCCCTGACAGTTTCCCTAAAGTCTGCCCACATCGGTGTAATCAGTTCTACTGTAGAACTTTCCTCAGATCACCCAGATTGGATGAGATTCAAACAGGACCCTGGCAGGAAAGGGCAGGTACATTCAGACTGGGTTTCCATCTTTTTGGTAATCTCAAAACTATGAGTCCAGGACTGTACATGTATCTGAGATGTTGATGGAATCAGTCTACTGAGATGAACTTTAGTTGTTCAAGGTACATCCGCTGTGTTGGTATCATTGCCCAAATGATAAAGAAACAAATAAACAATGTGATCCTGTTCAATAGATATTTCTGGGGGGTGGGGTGGGGGGGAGAAGATTGATTCAGAATTAAGTATAAATTAAATGTATATAAATAAAGTTTGAGTGATGTTTTCCACTTAGTAAAATTTACTTTAATTCACTGAGTACTCCAGAGAATAACAAAGAAATACCAGAATGATTAGTGGCCAGCCTGTATTAATTGCGTCAATTTGCCTATTTTCACTTAACGCAATATTAACTTGAACTAATTATCATGGCATAAATTAAGTTATATGATCTTACATTAATTTTTACTGAAGTCCATTTTGGATAAATTAAGTTACACGATCAGACGTGTATGTGTGTGTTTGTGTACATATATATGCACACATGTATATATATATGACACATATAGAAATTTCACTGTTCACTTAATGGTTTCTACAGTACAACTTACAAATGCAAATACTATGTATCATTCAAATTCTGATTTTATGCTACTAATAAGCAAACCAGTAAATTAATAAACAGGTCTTTAAAAGCTGCTCTTGAAGAAAAAAACGATGCGCTGGAGTTAAGAAATATACATGTATCTATATATGATGATAAATACTATATATATTTCCAGTTAAACGCAGGACTTGTGCGGCCCGTTGATTACTATTTCTCTCACACGCACTGTGGCGTTTTGGTGAACTACTTTGGCATCAGAACATTCCTAAGTATAATCGGTTAGGCTCCTATTAACACAGCACGGTATTTTTAGCTTAGGCTTTAGCTGTTTTAAACCACACTGCTTAAAGTGTCCCCTTGCAGAAAAAAAAATTACTGTCTTCAAGCATAATCCCATCTGTATAAATCTACCCAAATCCTTTAGCCTAGGAGATGAGTACTCAACTGATGTAGGGATAAGTATACATATATTTAATTTTGGCGAGACTCCTCACAACAAATGAATTTTGTAAGAATCACTTTCTGACCTCCTCCAGGGGGTCTGAGGAGCACAGGCACAAACGTGAGATGAGCATTTAAAGAAAAGCAAAATTGCCAGTGATTAAGATGTACACTCTGTACGTCAAGCTCTGAACAGTCACATGATAGAATCTACTGTGGCTACAGTCTCAACAATGGCTCCCAAATGTGATTTGCTTGGCTGACATTTGTCTGTGTGTGTGCGCGCGCGTGTGCACGTGTGTGTATGCGTGTGTGTTCCTTGTCTCTTTCTCTGCAAAGCATTCTCCTCAGACAGCCAGGTAACAGGTCAAACAAGTTCTCCCACAAACAAACAATGCCGTTCATCAATCACTCTTCGCACTTCGAGAATTTACTTCCTCCTGAAAACCACTTGTGAAATGAACCATTTTTCCTCTTCTACAGATTAGGGGACTGGAACGGGGGGATCAGCACACTCATGGTTATAGACTGACACTTTGAGACGAGTGAAACTAAAGGCAACGGTTCTGGCTGATAGGTATTCCATTCTGGCAAGCACAGATAACGTAAGTAATACAAGAGCCATTATTCACCCATTGGTACTTCCTTGGTTTTCGCTTTCTAGCTCTGTGCAGTAACATTGACAGCTGAATCCTATACACTTCACAAAGCCAGAGGCTAATCCCATTGGGCCATCTCAACGACCCTAAGCAAGTCCAAGAAATGGGGAGCAAAAATGACTCTGCACAACGAATTTCACGCACATTACTCAAGGTGGAGCCACCAGGTCCTACCTTCAAATGTCATTTATTTTCACGTACACTAGCTTTTCCCAAAGTGTATGTTAATGTTCCTTGACAAAGAATCCTGTTGGGGAACGTGGGTACACAAAATGAGACACTAGACACAACTTGAGCAGGTTTGGTTACCACCTAATTTCTCTTCCCACGTTTCATCCGTTGCTCCGCTCTGAATTTTTAAGAGCATAAGTAGATGTTTCAGAATTCATTTAAATCTCCCCTTCAGCCTCTGACTTCTTCAGTAAACGTGGCTTTAGGCAATTATATTATGTTGCTTATGCAATCTCAACAAGTTTAGAAGAAAATAAGGTAGATTGGTGGGAAAGGTCATTAGAATTAGACATAATTATGCCAACAATGAATAACAGCCGACAGCCCGATGATCCTATAATAAGAGTACAGGTGACCCTTGAACAATATGGATTTGAACTGCAGGGGTCCATTTATAGGCTGAGTTTTTCAATAACTATGTACTACACGATCCACTGTCGGTTGAGTCTGTGAATGCAGAACCATGGACACAGAGGGCCTACTCTAAAGTTATACGTGGATTTTTGAGTGCAGGGAAGGTCTGGACCCCTAATCCCAACATTGTTCAAGGGTCAACTGTACTAAAAAGAAAACAGCATAATTCACAGTATGTGGTGGGCTGGGGTAGTAACAAACAGTTCTATGAAGTCCAGTTCAGAAGGGTTTGCTAGGTTCACAACACAAAATAATTTCTGTTCTTAAAGGCAGACATTCGGTCAACCTCAAAAGAATAAATAATCAAATATATAAAACTGAAATTTGGGTGAGAATTGAAAAATTACCTAATCTACCTTTCTCATTTTACAGAAAAGAAAACTGAAATTCTGAGAGACCACGGAGTTGTTAGCATGAGTCGACCAATTTTGTTTCTTTGTTTGTTTGAAGAGAATAGAACCCAAACTGTTCATTTGTCACCTAACGCTGATGTCAAGCCACACCTAATACGCTAAATGTTAGCAGGTGATTCTGATAAATGGATAAACGAGTTTGATTACCTTTTTTTTTTACCAGAGGTAAAGGTTAAAATCTGGAGCCAAGTATATTCATTATTTACTATAAATCAAAACTTCATTTTTGAGTGATATTTTCAATTAATCAACAATACAGGAAATTGTGGCGAACACTTTGAAGGGCTTCCGGGATCTTGTTTCAACAAATAACTTGTTGCCTCGTGAACTGGGAAAGCTGCTGGCACATAAGCCTTGGGTGCTCAGCAGGGACATCTGGAGCCATATTGGAGCCTGAAGCCAAAGCAAAAATGGGTACCACTGTATACACATATCAGAAAAAAACATGACTATAAATAGAAACTTGCACTGCCCAATCTATTCGCATGCCATTGTCAACCGTCATAAACCTGCCCAATGATGATTTGATACCTTTGAGGGCCTGAGAACCATCATCTGATTGGAAGGGATACTTTACATCACAAGACCATCAAACAAACAACAGCTTGTAGTTATTTAAATTTTGATATTTTGTTCATTGTGGATTATCGTATGAATTTTCATTTTTTAAATTGCATTAAAATATCTGTTATCTCGATCACTGAGTTTTCATTGTGGATTATCGTATGAATTTTTATTTTTTAAATTGCATTAAGATATCTGTTATCTCGATCACTGAGTTTTTGGTGCGACTTTAATTTTTGCACTGATGCTTTCATGTTTGCCTTACCCACTTCACGGTCGTCCCAGCTCTAACACTCTGACCCTTTAGAGATTGCCTCTGTTGTGAAGGAATGAATGCCTCACCAAGGTCACTCCCAGTAACTGATCCCTGGGGAAGGAGCCTGGCCATCCAGGCCCAACTGGGCCAACTCTAAAGGGTCATTCTAGCTCCAGAGCTCCAGCCAGAGCTGATGTGGGGACTGAGTTATAACTGGACTTCTTCCTCTGCTCTTCCACAGGTGTTGACCTCAAGGGTACGTTCGTTGTAAAAACCTGCTGTACGTTAAGCTCCGTCTGTAAGGATGCTTCCCAGGGAACACTATCTGTAACAAATATCCAGTTATATGAGCTAATATTTATGGAGCACACACCAGGCTCAATCAATGCATGTTTATATGTATTTTTTATTACCCTAGCAATAAACCAGTAAGGTTTATAAGCAACACAGATTTTTGTTTTCATGGTATTAAAATCAATTATACACAAGGTCATATCTTTTCAATGGATAAAGTGACAAGAAGAACCCCACATGAAACCAACATACTGTGTTGTAACACAACATGAGTCAATGGTTTTCCTTTCTTCACTGGCCTGAATGTTATAAACATACTTAACCCCAGGGTGAAGGCTCAGATATGTAGTCCAGAGCACATGCTTTAAAAAGCCAGAGAAGGATTTAATACAGTTTAAGCTTTCAACTCAAATATTTCAAGTTAAAAATAAAATTCACCAAGAGAGACACACTTCAGCTACTTAGAATTTTATTCTGTCATGATACTGTGGATAAATGAGGGTTTTAATTTCACTTAGTAAACGTTAGTGATAGTGGTTCAGAATTTAAGTGTTTCATAATCTCAACATTTCTACTTATTCTGAATATAAGTAGAATAGTAGAATATAATAGAAATCCATTAAAGAATATAATATTATTACCTCTGTATATTTAAACACAAATTATTACCTCTGTATACTAAAATGATAATACATTTGTAAAATATAATAAAAATATTCTCACTTGAATCGGGAGATTTACTTTGTGAGGTCCAGGGTGGGGTCCCACAAATTCATGTGAGCTCTTCAGAGATGCAAATCACCTATTAGGAGCTGCTTTCTTGAGTAGAGTTCTCTTTTTAAAATGCTTTTTGGTCTGGATCATTCGCTAAATCGTATTTCTGAACTCACTGTGGCACATCTTTTCTTTCTGCAGTTACGGTCCCCATATTTCTGAGCATATTGTATTTTATATTCAGTTCTCTTAGTGTTCTGGTTCATATGAAATGGTGCTATTTATTTATTACAAGATCTCACATTTGTTTTATCCATCACAAGCTAATGTTTGTATGAATTAGGCCCTAGAGATGTAATATCATCTTTAAAAAGCTGCCCCAAAGACAGAGAGCTGAGAATCAAAAGCAGAGTAAGAACAAATGTACATAGCCTGAGTTTCCAAGTTCATATTTCTTATATGTGACTACGTGGAAAGCTTGGATCCACAATCTGCTTTTTTTCTCTCTTTTGGTCAAAAATAGCTATTAGAGTGCCAGGAGAATGTGCAAACCATAGAGATGACTGGATAGAGATGTCTATCCAATGACCCTGGGCCAGAGCCAGGAGAAAAAATGACAATGATCCTGTGAAGCTATTACTCTATTTTTACCTGCTCTTAATTTCACATTTCTCAATCTTTTTCAGAACAACAATATTTGAAGACTGCATCATTTTACTGGTTGATTCTTGAACTGTAAGTGCCCCCTAAATTTACTACTCTTCAACAAAATAATCTAAGAATGTGAAATTGCTGGAGTTGTTAGCAAGTAAATCTGATTTATTCAAAACATTAGGAAGTCCCAGGTAATATTCAATTTTGCAAACTAAGATAGTTAGCAACTTGCAAACACCTGATTTTCTTGGGAGCCTAGCATCATGTCAAAATAAATCCACTTAAAGAAGCCTTTGTCGAGCATTATTTTATGTGCCTGGCACAGTACTAAGCAGGAAGCATTCAAAGATTGCTCACTGTACCTGTTCCTGAAGCACTCGACGTTAACTGAGAGGCTTTCTACAAAATGTAGGCGTTAAATTATTGCCATGGCAATCAATTTTATAAGAATGGAGGGCTAAATGCTCGTGTCACTGAAGCGTCTAGGACTATATAGATGAGCCACATTTCAGGATACGTCCATTTAGTTCATTATTGGAGGCCATCTGGAGTGTGTTCAACAGAAATAAATTGTGAGGAGATGTTCAAAGGAAGAAACTCATCTCTACTCTTAAAACCCTAAGATGCTTCAGCTAGACCTTAAGGTAAAACCTTAAGGTCAACTGACGTCGACTGGCACAAAACAATATTCAGTGGCAGGGCCACTTAAATCAAGACTCTAAATATGTAAATAACCACCCAATATTATAAGAGTTTATCATCATAATTAGAAGAAAATTCTGGATATTTTTAGATAGTTTGGTAACTGCATGGCAGTGGACAGCACTGTGGAAGAAACTGTATTGGAAACCGACCATCATTACCATAATATTTCACAACATCATAAAAAATGGTTTATTTAGCACCTTCATCCAACAACTTGCATCTGCTTTGTTTCCAGACCATTTTGACCATTGTCCACACTTCCAAGTGACTCATTTCAGTGATTTTTCAGGAGCTGTAACAAGTAGCTGACGTAACATCAGAAGCCACTCTAAGAAGTCTCTAAGAAGCTAATGGATCTGTGACCTAGTCATCACTGATTATCCACACCTAAATACAGCTTATGATGTGTGCGCCCCTGCCCAAACATCCTTTATATGCCAGAGGATGTTGAAATGATGTCCTGTTGGCACAGGCTCTGTTTACCACACTGCCTTGACTTCATGAGTTGGGGCACATTCTGTTTGGGTTTTGTAAGCCAAGGTCATCATTGCATAAATCAGCAGCCCACAAATTGCTGTTTCTTAGGTGACCCGATAGTCTCTGCTCACAGCAAAGGCTGAGTGAGAGTTAGCCTGGGTTTCTGTGGGACGTGGCAAAGCAAACTTACTCAGAGTTCCTTGGTTGAATCCAGGAAAAAAAGTCGAGTCTAAGATGAGTCACGATTGAGCAAAAACCTTGTCTGAAGCTCTCCTTAGAGGTTATGTGCTCTTCTAAAATTACACGTTTGGATTGATGTATTAATGTGGCTGTATTGTGGTTGCCTGGAGATGACTTGGAAGCCACCGAGTTGGATGATGGTGTTCTTTGTCAATGATTATTTCATCTTAGGCATCATGCTTTACTAGCACCTTTCACAGGCAGAAATACGGTTGCCCTTCCTCACCTATGAAAGAAGAGGCATTTTGTATATCGCCTCCTTCATCCCTATTAGGGGACATTTAAACTCAAGGGCATTTTGTTCACTTGATGATACCCTAAAGTTTACTGTATTTGTAAATCATTTGGACTGAATATTATCACTTTGCAGAGACTAAAGAGACAGAAAATGAAGAAACAAAGAAAATCTCAAGATGGGTTTTGCTTCCAATCACTTTTGTTTTTCTTTCAGCAACTTTAACAACTACTATATATGATGTTTGGGGTGAGATTGTAGGAAGACAATGAAGAGAAATAAGATGCTTGTTCTGTTTTCAGGGAGATGCTATAGGAGAGATGTCATATATACAACAAAACTGATAGGAAGTTACTGACAAAATGAATAGGTGGTCAAATGTAGAGAGTTTGCCTACAGCAGGTGGGACCAGGGAGGGCTTTTCAGAATAGTTTTTTTTTTTTTTTTTGGTTTGTTCCTCAAAAGAGCATAGCTATTGAATATTCGGGGACAAGAGGATGGGCTTTTTATGTTGCATAAGCCATGGCACAGAGGTGGGGGATGGGTAAACTGGGAACTAAATGATTACTTGGCTCCAAGAAGGTTGAGATGTTATAAAATGGATCTGAGCAGTTATTTAGAGGTGACAGAACACGAATAAAGATATTTCCATAGTTAACCTAAGGATTTGGGCTAATGTGATGGCATTAGAAATTAAAAGCAATACATACTTGTGAAGAAGAACGCAAGAGGAGGTACAACAGAAGATTTGGTGACAGAGTAACTGGAACCATGAGGGTGAGGCATTACCAAGAGCAGTTCTGAGATTCCGAACCTGGGTGTATGGTAGGAGAATGGCACTAAGGGCAGAAAAAAAATATCAGGAAAAGAAACTGATGTAGCCTGAAGAGAGAGGGAAATGAATTCACTTTTATATTTTTATATTATATTTAAATGTGATAACTTTTAGGTGGTAATGGATCATCCAGGTAAAGATGCCCATCATATATTTGTATTTGTGGGACATGACATCAGGAGAGGTGTCAGAACCTGAGAGTTTTACAAAGTACAGTTTGAAACTGTGGAGCTAGAAAATACTGCTCTGATCTCCAATTAGGCTGTATCTGTGTAGTACCACAATTCGATATTTTTCCTCCTTTATCTTTGACTCAAAAGAGGTGAAAGAGATTTCCACTTCTGAGATGAAGTAAGTGTATACTTTTTTCCTATTTTTCCTGCTCAGTACTACTAGAAAAACCCTGGATATTATATGTAAGACAAAAAGACTTTGAAAGGTAGAAAGAAAAAAAAAAACCCAATTGGCTATAGACCTTGGGACCCAAAGAACAACCAAAAGGTGAATTCTCTGGTTTTTGTGTGCCTCATATATACCCCATGCTTACAACCGGAGAAGCCACCAATCTAGAAACACTGGTGAGTACAGGCATACAAAGCCCCAATAAAAGCTCACTCTTTCTGGACAAAGGACCAGGAAAGGAAGAGCCTAGCAAGAAAGAACATTTTTAGATAATAATCTCTCTACTCCAGCCAAAAACCACAAAAAATATTGTGGCCTTAGCCCCAACCCCACAGGCAAAGACTGAATAGGAAGTCTAGACTTCTACACCCCCCTGGTAGTAATGAAGTGGAATGACCCCCACTTCCCTTGCTAAAGCAGAGTCCAAAAAGCCACCTAAAACTGAAGATGTAAGTAAGATCCAGATTCTCGTGACATCATACCCCAAATGTTCAAGTTTAAATCGAGAACATCACTCAGCACAGCAAAAACCAGGAAGATTTCAAACTGAACAGAAAAGAAAAATCAATAGTTGACAACACTGGAATGGTAGAGATGCTAAAATTATCTGACAAGCATTGTAAAGCAGTTATCACACACACACAAAATGCTTCACGGACAGCTACAAAGAGGCCTGAGAAAACTGGAAAAAAACTGATAGTCTCAGCAGAGAGATAGAAGATATAACAAAGAGCCAAGCAAAGATTTTAGAATTAAGAAACCAATAACGTAAATTTAACAACTCAATGGACTGACTCAACAGCAGAATGGAGGTGGCAGAAGAAAGAATGAGTGAACTTGAAGATAGAACCATAGAAATTACCCAATCTGAAAGACAGAGATAAAATAGACTAAATATGAAAATGAACAGAGTTTCAGGAACCTGTGGGACTATAACAGAAGATTTAACATCCATGTCATTGATATTCCAGAAGGAGAAGAGGTGACGCTGAGACACTTCACCAAGGAAGACACACAGATGGCAGATGAAGCACATTGTAACATTTAACGGCATATGTCTCTGTTTTGTTAAATTTGTTCATTGGTTTTGTTTTTTAGATTCCACATATAAGTGAAAACAAACAGTATTTGTCCTTCTCTGTCTGACTTAGTGAAATAAGTATAATAGCCTCCACATCCATCCGTGTTGTCACAAATGGCAAGATTTTATTCTTTTTTATGGCTGAGTAGTGGTCCACATACTACATCTTCTTATCTATTTAACTACTGACAGACACCTAGCTTGCTCCCGTATCTTGGCTATTGAAAATAATGCTGCTATGAGTATCGGGGTACATATAAGTAATGGAGGTAAAAGTTATAAATAAATGGAAAAATAATTTAAAATGTGAAGCCTTGTGATAGGTACCAATATGAGTTTTATTATGTATAATTATCCCCATTATTACATTTTCATGATAATTTTATATAAGGAATTTAAGAACTTTTATGAAAAAAATTAAAAATATTTAACATTATATGTCATTAGGGCATTAGGGGTTTGCAAATTAAAACAATGATGAAATGCCATTCTACACTCATGAAAATGGCTACAGAAGCAAAAACAAAAACAAAAAAAAACCACCTGAAAATTCAAATGCTTGTGAGGATGCGGAACAAGTGGAATTCTCAGTCATCGCTAGTAGGAATATAAAATGGTACACCTACTCTGGAAAACAGTTGGCAATTTCTTATAGAACTAAAATTGTAACTACCACACAACTCAACAACTGCATTCCTGATCATTTATCTTAGAGAAATGAAATCTTATTTTACACAAGTATATGTGTATATATAAAACCTTTATAGCAGCTTTTTTCAGAACAGCCAAACACTGGAAACAACCCAGATGTCCTTCAACAGATGAATGTTTAAACAAGTTCGTACATCTGTAACATGGACTGCTACTCAAACAATAAAAAGGAATAAATTATGTATACATACAACAATCAATGAATCTCCAAAGAATTGTGCTGGATGAAAAAAATTCCCCAAAGTTATGTACCATGTTTCTATAGCATTTACATAACTTTGCTGAAATAAGAAAATTATAGAAATGAAGAACAGATTAGTGGTTGCCACAAGCTAAGGAGGGCATGGGAGCAGGAGGGAAACGGGCAATGGCTATAAAAGGGTAATGTGAGGGATCCTTGAGTTTATGGGAAAGTTCTTCCTGTGTCTTCACTGTATCAATAGCCATATTCTCATTGTGATGCTGTACTACAGTTTTGCAAACTGTTACCCTTGTGGGAAGCTGGGGAAGGTATCTCTACTATTTCCTACAATTGTATATGAATCTATAATTATCACCCAATAAAAATTTAATTAAGAGCAGACAAACAAAAAACAATCAGAAAACATGAAGGTTAAGATCTTCTTAGAAACATTAACTTGTCCAACATTGATTATATATAATTCCTGGACTGTTGATCAGTGTTCTAAATGTCCACTTTATTGTAAGGTCCCAAAAAAAGTTAGGAAATCAATGCTGTTATGAAACCCTATGTTTTACTTTCTTGAGTGATGGAGATTTAAATCTGTACTCCTGAAATGGCATTAGCATGTGATCCCTGTAATTTAATAAAACAAAACTGTTCCAAAAATGAAGGTGAAAAGAATAATATTGAAAAAGTACTAATGAAGGAGAATTATTGTCATATACATAAATACAACTGGGAGGATGAAGCAATATGACTTTTTGTATGTAAATACTTTTTTCAAGGAAACTAGAAAATTCATATTTATATGAAAATGAGTAATAAATGTTTACATAATCTTTAAATCTTAACAGACTGATAGAGTATGAGACAAAAGTTTGCAGTTATGCTTTCCTTTCTTATTTTTCTTTTTTCAATTTTATGTTCTAGTTTAAAACCTCCCAGGTAAAAATCGAACACACAAAATGTGTCCTATAGAGTATCACTCAAATATTAAATAAAAATTGTTTAATGATTTAAAATAAATACTAAATGATTTTTAGTGTATTCTTTTTTTGTTTGTTTGTTTGTTTGTTTTGCGATACACGGGCCTCTCACTGTTGCGGCCTCTCCCGTTGCGGAGCACAGGCTCCAGATGCACAGGCTCCAGACGCACAGGCCCAGCGGCCGTGGCTCACGGGCCCAGCCGCTCCGCGGCATGGGGGATCTTCCTGGATCGGGGCACAAACCCGTGTCCCCTGCATCGGCAGGCGGACTCTCAACCACCGCACCACCAGGGAAGCCCGAGTTTATTCTTTTAAACATACAAGAATTTAATTGTTGTTCTTGGATTTTTGTACCATAGCTGATTGGAAGGGTTTTCTTTAGATATTAATAAAATATGTAACACTTCTGGCTTCTTCACTTTAATAAAAGTGATTTTTCTACCCCCAGATAATTATATGAATGGTCTTTTACGGTGGGATAGGATTGAAATAGCCTCTAACCTGCTCTCTGTGCCCCAGGCTCACTGAAAATCAGGTAAATCCTCAAAACCCAAAGACCCTGCAGGATTCTGGCCACCACAGGTGTCAAATGGCCCAAACAACATTCTTCCCATCACTTGTTCTGCTACTGATACAGTGGTCTCCTTTGTGTTCTTCAAGCACATTCAGCACTTTTCCAACTCAGGACCTTTGCATATACTTTCCTTCTATCTGGAATGTATTTCTCTTAATTATCCACATGATTTGTTCCTTCATTTCATTTAGGCCCCTGCTCAAATGCTCTCTTTTCTGAGTGTTCTATCTGAAATAGCACCTTGTTCCCATTTCTCCCTACCCCTTTAACCTGCTGTTTTATCAAGAACACTGACATATCATTATATAATTGTCTGTTTTGTTCCCACCACCAGAATGTAAGCACTAGGAGAACAAAAACTTTTTCTTACTGCTGCTTCTCCAGTGTCAACAACAGCGTACAGCACACAGTAGGTGCTCAATAAATATTTGTTAAATAAATGAATCACGTAAGTACACCTACATTCTATGATCTGGCTGATCTCTCAAAAATACTTCTTTATGGATTTCAGACACCTTAAAAAAAAAGGGTTCCTAATTTCCTCTACTGAGCATAGAATACTTTTTGAATGCCCTGATATGAGATCTGAGGTCCCTGACATGTAGTCCAAGCCACTTTCTTTTCAGTTTCTTCTTTGATTTCCACCTTAAATAAATCCTCCAATTTAACCTGCTAATTATTTCCTGACTTTGTCATGTTTGTCACTAGTCTGTAGGGTGACCAACCACCCTAGTTTGCCTAGGACTGCACAGTTGCCTAGAACACAGGATTTCTAGTCCTAAAATGAGAAAGTTCCAAGCAAGCTGGGATGAATTGGTCACTTTAGTACATAGACATCCTACTCTTTCCCTTGGCTGGAAAGCCTCTATTCTCTTCTTAATTTATCAAGGCCCCCTGACTCCAGTAAGACCAACTCAAGCTTTACATCTTCAGCAAAGCCTCTGCAGTCTCTGCCATACTCCACAATGTCTTATCCTTACATTTGGTAGCAATTCTTGTTTACTATTTTAGCAAATATTATTAAAGTTTTAAATGTATCTGTCATTCACATATATATATATATATATATATATATATATATATATACACACACACACACATATACATAGGTATGTGTGTATTGTCTCTCTCTCCAATCAAATTTGTCCCTAGAAAGCAGGAACTATACCTCATTTTTTGTACATGTCTAACCATCTAACACAGTGCTTGACATGCAGTAAATATTCAACAAATGTTATTGTTGCTGGATATATTCTGTCTCTTGAAAGTTGACTGTCTCATATGGATACATAATCATCTGGTAGGCTGCTTGGAGAAAGTGTGAGGTAAAGTTTAAAAACCCAGGATGCATGGTTTTGGCGGAACAGGGGATTATTTTAGTTTAAAATAAAAGAAATAGAAAAGGTACAGATTTGGACTGAGATGTCCCCTTTGAAAAAAATGTCTGATGTTTCTTCTCTTGTTCCATGCCGAATATGGCAAATCCACGAAATGTCCTATGGATAAAGTTTAAATTGGCGTCTACACAATGCCAGGATATGTGGTAAAAAGGGGGGAAATATAATGAAACATCTTGATGACTTATAACACACCATGTTCTAATATCTGGCAGCACCCTAAAGACCAACTGAAGTTTGTACTTTTCATCTCACGATTTTGGTGCTGTGTAGACAACAGTCCAAGAACTGCAGCAGTCGGAAAATTGCCACAGTGAGGCTGAATTTTACTGGCTTAGCAATGAGGGGAAACTCACATACTGCTTGCCAGAAAAATAACTGGCTTTAGTTGGTGCTATTAGTCTCATGCTTTTTAGGAGCACTTAATTTAAAACAAAATTGTGGGCTTAACTCCCACCCTAATGTTTTGAGACTGCTGTAATAAGCAAATATTCAAAGTGTTCTTTATCCAAGGCAGTGGGTAAGCTTCTGGTTCAAGCTACATCTAGAACAAAAAGATTTTCATTTGGTGACTGGTGATCCCTGCTTTAGCACAAGCAAACACATCAAGATGCATTCAGGCTTACAGCACAGAAATTTGTGAGCAGTAAGGTTTAACCTGACAAAATAATCACTATGGAAAAGCAACTTACAAGTCACACTAGCCACCAAAATAGAAGCTTGGTTTTCTAACTGGCTCGTCGTGGAAGCCCTGAAACAATATGAGGGATTGTTAATAGCGGTTTAGAATCACTATCTCACGTCGGCCCCTTAAACCTGAATTCTGACCCAGTGCTACAGAGCATGCGACACTTCAGCATTTGAAGGACGTCGGGATCAATCCCTTCCATACGCAGAGTATCTCAAAGACCATATTACATTTGTGAGTATAAACCTTTGCCTTTTCAGTAATGACGTTCTGGCTTTAATCTTTGTTTCAACTCCATCAGAAACATGGTTCACTTGGATAAAAGTATATTGGAAAAACACAGGACAGAAAATGCCTTCTAAAATGAGTGAAATAATGCAAAGTTTTTTTATTTTCCTCCACCAATGCTATCGTCATTTTCTTCATCTAGGTGATCCTGTCCTCTGTGATATTATTTAGAGGCAAGTCAAGTTTTGCCTTGCTTCTTTTTTATTGTAATCAGAACACCTAACATGACACCTACCCATTTAACGCATTTTAAGTGTACAATCTAGTACTGTTAACTATAGGTCCTTAGAATCTATGCCTCTCTCACAACTGAAACTTTATACCCCTTGAACAGCATCTCCCCATTTCCCCTCCCCCCTGGCACCTGGCAACTCCCCTTCTAGTCTTTGCTTCTGTGAGTATGGCTAGTATAGAGACCTCATATATGTGGAATCTTACAGTCTTTGTCCTTCTGTCACCGGCTTATTTCACTTAGAATAATGTCCTCCAGGTTCATCTTAACAAGACCATAGATGTCCATCTCTGCTGAGAGTATCATGGGACAGAATTTTACTAAATCAACAATCCTTTTAAACACACTCTGTGTGGTTACCAGAGAGGAAAGTGGGGGAGAAGGGATAAACTGGGAGATTGGGATCAACATACACACGCTACTGTATATAAAAGAGATAACTAGTGAGCACCTACTGTACAGCACAGGGAGCTCTTCGTGATCCTCTGTAATGACCTACATGGGAAAAGAATTTTTAAGAGTGGATATATGTGTATGTATAACTGATTCACTTTGCTGTACAGCAGAAACTAACACAACATTATAAATCAACTATACGCCAATAAAAATTAATTAAAAGATAAACAAATACACTCTGTGTCAAGGAAACAGAAGCAAAGCCAAACCAAGAGATGAATTTTCTGATGAATCAAGCAAAGGAACCAAGTTGGAATAAAGGGCTCGTACGGGGCCTTTTACAGTGTTAGATAGTCTTCTTTGTGAAGCCCGTGGCTCTTGTTCTATCATATACTGTAATTTGGTTTAAAAAATGCATAGCTGAGGTTAATATAATTGAATGAAAGCTATTGACTGAAATGACTGGAATGTCTGAGTGGCCACTAGTCAAATCTTACTTATTTTCACTTCCCACTTGTCAGATAGATGGTGCGTGATTACAGGATGGAAATGAGTCAGCTCTCTATTCCGACTGTGCTGTGTACAGTCCCTTCACTTTTACAAGGTCAGCCTCATAAATAACATTCCTAGAAGTGAAACAAAGTTGCATGTAATTACTGATAGGGGTAAATGTGTGTCTGATCCTTACAGTATCATTTAGACCAAAAATAATTTGAGAAGCAAAGATATAATACATTCCAAATCAGAAAAACAAACAAGGAAACAAAGCTACTGTTTTCTGTAGAGAGAGCAGAAAACTAGTATCAGAATCTACAGATGTTCTTTTCTCTGAACTGCAGGTTATCTCTCAGCAAACAATGTCTACCTTCTATTTTAATGAAGCGGTAAAGAAATACTTGGTGTGCATTCAACATAAAAATTCTAGTATCACCGATGGCGGTTGTGAGACAATTTGAGACTGAAAATCACCGTGAGTGGTGGGGTGGGTTTGGGGGGTGAACCCTAGATGCTCTGTCTGTTCTGCCTGGCTCACTGTCTATCTCTACCAGTTACAAACCTTGAGGATAACTTTGGGTAAGATTCTTCACCTTTCCATGCATTCATTGTCTATTGTGTAAAATGGCAATAACAATAACTATTTTATAGGGATTTTGCAAAGAGTACATGAGTGAATGTATGTAAAATACTCAGTATAGCACTGGCACGTTGTGAGTTAGTAAGGGTATGATGTGAAGGGCTTGGATACACTTTGTAATGTGTACCATTCATTTCAGAAGGAAACGTATCAATGAAAAATGCTTTGTATTATGTTTGTTTTTAAAAAAACTTCAGTTCTAAGACCATGGGGTAAATAAACTGCAAGTCAAATAAGGGAGCAGTGTAAAAAGAGGGGAGGGAGTGAGAAGGGGGAACTTGAGTAGTTTAGAGAAGTCACATGCCATAACAAATATTCTGAAGGAAGAACAGTGTCTGTGACAAGCAGCATCCCTTGCTTTTTACTGAATCAGAGCCTGCTGTATTCAGCCAATCCAAGCTATACCACACCAGACCTCTCATTTCTATTATTGTTTCATCCCTGTTTAAAAAAAAAAAAATCGGCAGCACAAAGTATGGACAATGTAGGAGTCTTAAAGGTTGTGTTTGTCCTGGGGTCCCCCCCACAGATGATCCTAATAGGGGACCCCATTGGTGGAGCCTCGTGAATCAGGCGGCCATGGCCGAGGAGGCAGGTGGCTGCGGATGGCTGTGGCCCATTGGAAATGGCTTTGGATGACTGCCAGGTTGTGTGTAAAATTGTGACATGTTTGAAACAATACAGCCTTTACAATGTTATAAAATACTAGGGTGGCTAGAGCGGGGCTGCAGACTGGCGCATGGCCAATAAAACCTCAGGGTTCCAGTCAGCTGTAACCTGGAGCTCAATGTTGTCTGAGGTGTTCAAGGTCATCTCTCCCCAACGTCTTGTAGGTCAACTCAGTCTTTATAGGCTGCCTCATTGAGCTTCTGCTCTCCAATCACCCTTGTTCAAAAAAACTTTAGTCAATTTGTTTCCAAAATCCCCCCTCAAAAAAGTCATTTTGAGGGTTAACCTTAAAAGTTTTACCTAGGAAAATTTTTCTAACAGTTGAACTTGCTTCTTGTTTTTCCCTGTTTAACTAGAACATGCTTGCTATTTACATGCTGCTAAACTTGAAAAACAGAAAAAGAGATCACCTCTAATTCCATCACCCTAAGGCAACTGAACTAAACTAGTGGTGTTTTTCACTCTGGTATTTCTTCCAGTGTATATTTTACATATTTATGATCATATTGAATTTATAATTTGTAATCATCTTCTCTCAAACTTTATATCAAAATTCTGTTTTGTCTGAATACCATTTATTTCTTAAGTATAGTATTAGTGGCAGAATCATATTTTATTTTGTATTTAATCATGCTCATATTACTGAATATTTATCTTGCTTTCTTTCTCAGAGAGGGTGCTATGTTAAATAGTGTTTCTATTTACATAAAGCTTTTCTGCATTTAGTATTATTGCCTTAGGATAAACTTCCAGAAGTGACATTAAAGGGTCAAGAGAGAGAGTCATTTTTAGAGTCTTGACAAATGGTGACAAATAGCTTTTCCAAGAGGGTTTTTTCCAGATTTGCAGCCCATCAGCAAAGTATGAGAGGGTTCACTTCATCCCCTCATCATCAGCAATAAGTAATAGCAAGCATTCTTCTAAAGAAAGCAAATACGCTAATATTAAAAATGAAAAGTTGTCCTGTTCCCAAAATGTATCGGTCGAGAGATGGAAGTACCCAGCAGTGTTACACAGAAAGGGTCAGGGAGCTACTTCATGGGTGCTTTGTTTTCAGTTTGTTCTCCAAGCAAAAGTAGTTCTTCTAAACAAAAGGGAATTTAATTCATAGTAAATGAAACAATGAGGACAGAGAGAACATAAGATTAGAATACTCCGGATAGCGAGAAAAAGCATCTACTACAACTTCACGCAGGGTTCCCGGGTAAGGAGTCAAGCAGCCGCCCTTGGGAAACCGTTGCTAAATGTAGAGCACTTGAAAAGCAGAATCTGAGGAAGTGTACGAGCAAAATGGTAAGCACGTTCTACGATTGTAACAGAGGCTTTGAATCAAGAAGAGGATGTCCCAGTAGTAATAGTAAAGGAGAAGAGAAGGATACGAAATGAGGAAAAGGAACTCAGAAAACGAATTCAGACCTGAAGAGAGACATTTAATCACTCCTCCATGCGACTTAAATATCATGGCCACCTTCATAGAGAGAACTGGTAGGAGAATTCCTGGCAACATTAGAGTTTATTGTTGATGTCTACCTAAATAACTGTCATAAAACTTACATGGTTGCTATTCCATTCCAGAATGTTCTTTGGCCAAGTCCTAAGTTAATAAATCCCTGTTAAGTAACTGTATATATCCGGGTTAGCGGGAAGGCACCTTGCTAAAACAGTTTAGGTTTTGCTACTTAAAAAAATAAAACCGATAAACACCCCCTCTCAAGGAATGTTGGCTCATTTTTGTCTAGATGTACTAAAAATTATGTTTACCTCCCTGGACATGGTATTCCCTTTTTTGCCATTATTAGAGACTCTAGCTCTAGGAGGGAATTTCTTGTGCTTACTCTTATCCTTTGCTTTTCTTCTGAAGGGAACAGTGTAGAGTCTTTCGTAAGAACTACCATATCAATTTCTGAGCTGATGTGCTTTTGAAAAACGATGACGGAAATGCTCACGCATTTTAGTGTTTGTATTTAACCGACTTTCTTAAGATGTAGGGTTCTTCCCTGATTATATTCGCCCTCACCTTTCTTCATCATCTAGGCTCTGGGTGGCTTACACATATATTTTCTTCTCTCCGGTTCCCATGATGTTCTATCATCCATGAGGGATTTTTTTTCCCTCTCTGGCTGATAAAAAGGAAGCACAACAGCTCCCACCCATGATTCCTTCATTTTAAGCAAAATATAATCTAAAAGGAAAATCAAGACTACATCAGATGCTCTGGTTTCAGCAAAGCTAGACATTTTCCAGATGTCGGGCCCTTGAAATCTTCCACCTGCAACAGAGCGTGTCTCGACCTCGGTCCTGACGTCTGTTACTTAGCTGAGCACTTAACCTCCCTGTTCTTCAGTCAGCTCATCTCTAAGACAGAGATAAAAATAACACCCACCCCTATAACCATTCGAGAGAACTAAATGACTTACTCGGTGAAGTGCTTAGGGCAATGCCTACCCTGAGGAGTAGCACACATTAAACGTGAGCCACTACCGATATAAATAAAGCCTCGGATCACCCTCTCACACGATCACAGCGCTCTTTCTTTGCTTTGAATCTCCTTCAAATGTTCCCCATTGTGCAAGCATCCTCAGCTCATGCATTTCCAAAATCTCTGTATAACTTCTTACCAGCAATATTTTTCCCTTTCCCCTCCAGTGGATTGTTTCAGTTTGGACTATGTATACCATTCTATTCTAAATAAACATAAATCCCAGCTCACGAAGTCTCTTGACATTTGTGAGGGTATATATAATTTCATTAGCTAAAATATCAAGTTTATTTTATTAACTAAATGCACCCATATAAATAAGAGGAATCTAATATAAAATCAGTAACCAATGAAATCAATACTAAATTAAGTATTCCTTAATGAATCTTCAAATTCTTGTTTTAGGTGAGGGTAAATTTATGTTTTAAAGTGACCTTATTATGACACGATGCTAGGCAGTACAAGCTAATGCAAGTGACCCTTTTCATGTCTTCTCTCTTATTTATTAGTATCCTTCTATATCATAGATTATCTATGCTATTGCTGAAAGGAGTAAAAAGTGCTTCCTTTAATTCAGGTCCATTAGCATTCCAACATTTTAATGACTCTGTCCACATTTTAAATCTCTTTAAAAAACAATTCTACTATAATTAAGCAAAACAGGAGATTGATGACCGATTGCAAAGCAGCTATGTCAAAAATAAACAGAGCTTTGGATTCAACGAGCTTTCCTTTTTCCAAACTTTGCTGTGTAAATAAACACACCCCTTGTCCCCACGTCCTCTCCATATTTCACACACATAAAATTATTCCCAATTAGCTGTTTCTCTATTTGCCTCTTTTTCTCATTAAAATCATCCCCAGAGCTTAACCATCTTCATTCACTGTGCTGTCTGAAAGTCTTCTGTACTGCCAAGCCTGTCCTCTTGAAGATTTTACATTTACAGCAGACTGACTCAGTAAGTACACTTTGGAAACTCTGGGGAACAGCTCAACCCAATGCCTGTCTTGATGCCTGGCCAACGGGCTCAAACAACAAATATAAAAGCTGAATCTGTACTTCCATTCAGTTATGAGGTTGCCAAGTTCGTTTTCCTGATACTGTACCTACAGTATATCCATCTCCCAATGTCTCAGACGCACTTCATTAACTTTGTGACATCAGCCTCTGATGTTATGAACTCAATTTTGCTAATATAAATGATACAGTACTATATAGAAATTTAAGAGGTTGTAACATTAGAAGTCTCTAGAAGATTCCCATAACAGTTAAAGAACAAGGAACCCAAATTCCCAGAACCAACTCTTGCTGGGAAATAATTCCTTATATATAATCTTAAAGCTATTCTCCCTCCCCTCAGGCCTCTGTTTCTGATTCTCATTTAGGTTGCAAATAGCTTTTAATGATAGAACAGGGAAATATATTGTGGTTTCACACGTTCAGGGATTTTATGGTCACTTATTTCTAACTAGGAGATAGAGACACATAGCAGAAAAGTTTCTTTTTTCTTTAAATATAAACCAGTTTAGTACATTATGCTCTTTGCTATAGGGATATATTTAAGAAATAACACGATTTGAAGACCATGAATGTTTTTTTAATGGCAAGCCTCTGTATCAGCAAGGATGGGTTTACAAACGAGTCACTAAATTAATTAGACTGACTAATTTGGAAACTCCAATTTGCCACCATGAATCTATGTTATATACCACAAGGAACATGGAAACTATGCACTACTGTCCCCGCAGAAGCCATGAATATTTTGTCCAGCACCAATCATGCCTCCCAAAACGTAGCTCATCTCAAAAAGACAAATGTAAGATTCAAATCTCTCTTCCCATCTTTTCCTCTTTTTGAGTTTAACAGCTGTCAGTGATAGCGCTATATGTTGGTTAATGTATACCTCATGAAAAAGTGCAGGCAGGATTGGGAAGAAATGAAGACGTCAGTCGGCCTGGATGCAATTCCTACCATTACCGTTATTTAACACATGACTTTGAACAAACTACCTAACAACTCAGGGCCTTAAATTCCTCTGTGTAAAATGGGAAAAGAATTCACATAGAGCTGTGATGGGGAATAAATGGTACTTAAAAAAAATGGTACTGTACATGTGACACAATTACAGCAGTTCCTGGTGCTTAGTAAAGGTGGTTAGATAGGGAATTTAGTTATTAAGATGTCCTTATAGTTTAATATTTACTGAATCAAAGCAATGAAGACACAATTGTCCTTAAGCATCTCTAATGCTAGCACTGACCCTAATTTCAATTGATTTCTCCCGTACCCCACCTTCTAAATCCAAAACATATTCACCCTCTGGTATGAGTGTGATGCAGTCTTTGTTGTCAATCTAAGTATCAATACATGGATTGAGAAGAGAAGTAGATGGCAGTAATTACTATCACTCTTGGCCCAGGGTCTTCAAATGACCCATATGCTCTTAGAGAAGTCACAAACCTTCATTTTTAACATGAGGTGTTTTGTCTCTGTGTTCTTTATCTGCCTTTTCTGTCTCACCGGCTCTTTTATATCCAGCCCCTTCTCTCACGAGGGCAAAGGGCTGCAGTTGCCCGTCGTGCTCATAACCGAAGTGCTCAACAGAGACCTTCCAACACGATTCATCGTTTATGTATACACGCTGTTCGCATCCTCTAGAGAGTAAACAACTCAAGATCTGTCTTTGGGTCCCCACCAGAGCCTACCACAGAGTCCCCGGGAAAAGGTTCTGTAGACACTTGCTGAATTAAGTTAAACAATAAATGTGAAAACAACATAGTATAACCATATGGAATGGTGGTCAAGATTGAAAACTAGGTTGTTGGATTAGTATTTTAGCGGAGCAAGTGTGTCTCTTTCAGTAAGGATGCCAAATTCCCACATTTGGATACAAACATTTGGCCATCATTATTGATTTATGCCAGGTATTTTCCTATGCTATTTTTACTTTATTGTCGATTTTATGGTGAGATTCAAATAGCGTCAACAGACTAGCACAGTGCTTAACCCAAAGACGGGTAATTCAAATATTTAACTTTAAAAAAAAAAAAACAGTAGGGAGAGTGGGATTGACACATACAGTCTTGACACTATGTATAAAATAGACAACTGATGGGAACATACTGTATAGCACAGGGAATTCTACTTAATGTACTGTGGTGACATAAATGGGGGGAAAAAATCCAAAAGGGAGGGGATATATGTATATATATATGGCTGATTCATTTTGCTATGCAGTAGAAGCTAACACAACAACATTGTAAAGCAACTATACTCCAATAAAAATTAATTTAAAAAAACAAAGGGGAAAAAGATACAAAGTATCTTGGTGGAAGTAAGTTTGTACCTCTCGTTACGACTATTATATGATCTCTTTTTCTACTATTCCAAATAATTTCAGGGGAAAATTGTAATAATCGTAGACATTGTGCTTATGAGACTTGAGGCTCGAACTGAGTAGACTAGATTCACTCAAACGTCAGCAGGATTAATGCAGCACATCCCAGAAATGAATGAAGCATAATCTTTTCTTGGATGGATCTCACTTCACTCCCTGAGATCCATGAATAGTATTTATTCCTAATGCAGCTAAATGGGAGAATTAAAAAGAGGGGTAAACGCATCAGTGGCAGGTATTCTGCTCCTGGCAGGTCTCTAATTCTATTTCCCATTTGACATATCATTTCATTTCCATTTTCCCTACATGTAATATGGGAACTTTCCATAATAAACGGTCCTCTAATTGGCCACTTCTTTGATTGGCATTTTTGATTTTTTTTCAAGGAGTCTATCCGTCGTCCCTTTCACAAATTGCAAAAATAAACGAAAAAACTGAACCGCCTGCCACTGTTGGGCAGAATTTTCTGAATTTGTCTTGAAGCCAAGAGAATTTATCTGACTGTCTGGGGAGTATCGAGGCAGATCTCTTATTCTCAAACAGATACCAAAGTTGCCTGAACAAATGGTCTGTGTTAGTCGGAGAAAGACAGTGAATCTAAACCATGTGCCTCTGGACCTTGTGGTCTCAAGCTGAACCACAAGCAACAAGAAGAACTGTCAGTCTCTAGTCTTGATTTCAGCCAAGCTCATGGGGAAGAGAAAGACTGTCAGTACCACCTCGTGTTGTCTTAATACGGAGACCTGGGAGCTCGTGCAGTACCGGCGAGCCCGCAGTTGTGTGAAAATTAAGAGATGGGATTCAGGACAGCAACCAGAGGGACATAATGAAGATGTACAATTTTTCTCCATGGGCATCCCCACGTGGTAAAGGTAGCAAATGGAAGCCTTTCTGAGGAACAGAAACAACCCAGGGAGGCAAAGGAACATAAAAATCTGGCGTCGTCTTATAGCTATCATAAAGCTGAAGGAAAACATCCTAGAAGAATTAGTTTGGAGACCCAAGACGGTTAAGGTTACTAGACCAGAAAAACAAGAAAGACAAATTTCTAAGTGGTACCATTTATCAAACTCCAAAAGCAACGTGGGGACGTTATAAAGGATATTAAGTGCTATTTTATATCACAGAGGCGAGAGAATCATTTAACCGCGTATAAGTGCTGCTTCCTCGGTGAATACAGGCATGCCTTAACCAAGCCATTTAGAGTACAAAAAAAAAGACTCTGAACAATGGAGTGAGGCTTACCTTTAAGTTATCTAGCACTGCAAGGGATAGTAAAAGTGGCTTCTGCCTCTTCTACCTTGCCTTCTCCCTCTGAGATAAAGAGCTTCTTTATCTCAGAGGAATTTATTTTAAGTAGCCAGCATGTCCATCAGTTTAGGGAAAGGAACAAAGAGCAACCAAGAAAAGTAAATATTCATCACAATTCACGTTAAATGTTCTGATGTGGAAAACTGTCATAGGCTCCAACACCTCTACGTAAGAGACAACAGAAATCAAATAGTAACACAAATGTTCCATTAGCGTTAGTAAGAGTAGTTTTATGTCTCAAATTAGAAGTGCTAAATTTATTATTGTGATATACCAGGAACAAAAATCAACTACAACTAGAAAGTGGACTAGGTGAATTAGGAGAGAATTATATATATATGAATGATACAAATTATATAAGATATACTGCATATCCAGAATTAAACAACTTTTGGGGACTCTGATGATTTACAGTACAGAAGGGATAAATTTAAATGACTTAAATGCCATAAACATTTCACCCAAGTTTCTAAGAAATTTGTTAGCCTGAGGTAGTATAGATCTCATGCTGCCTTAATAAAAGTATCTAGGAGATGCACACAAGTCACCATTCACCTCTGTCTTCTGTTTTTTCAAGAGATGAGCTCACTGAAGAAAAAAAGACTGTCCCGTCAAAAGCACTGAAAAAAATCCTTTAAAGAGAAAAATAGGAAAGCAATCTATTTTTCAAGGTATTTCTAGGCTCACTGTTTTGAACAATGATTCTCAAACTTGCCTGTAAATTGAGTCAATAGAAATTGTTTTAAAAATATTTTGATACCTGGACCCCAACACAGACAAAATTATAATCTTGGATGGGGCCCGGATATCAGTTTAGATAATAGATATTTTCTGGGTGAAAAAAGATTATTAAAATTACTGCATTAAGTTATGTTATTAATACGAATAGAATTATCATATCAGACTCAACTCTACAACGTGCAGGCAAACCTTGACATAAGCATAGCTGTCACTTGGACTGTCATGCCATGCCCGCGCTCTAATCAGTAGAGATAACCCACACAGGTAGATTACCTGCCTTTCTGGACACTGTAAGAATTAGAATAATTTCTGGTAATTTTAATTGGCTGAAGAGCAGAATTAGATAAGTCATCGTTCGAAAGCACATTCCAAAGCACAACTTTGTTAAAATAAAACTAACTCAAACAATACACACAGAAGGCTCCCAAAGAGTCAATGACAACAATCCTTATAGACCCATTAGCTCAAAACTAAATTTGAGTCCACATGTCAGTCGGTATTTATTAACCACCTACTACGTGTCAAGCACATGTGGAATTTGTCAGTCTATATCCTAACGCAACAGAATGTTCTCAGAATTGCTAACTCATTCCAAGACCTATGTGGACTATAATGCCTGATCACATTTAAATTCTGCAAATATCTGTTATAGTGCTAACCACTGTATAAGGCAAAACGTTCTCAAACACCATCATATCTTATCCCTAGTTAATTAACCAAATTGTAAACATTGTTTTCTTATGTAATTCTGACTGCCTCGGTCACGCTCAAAGTAAACTGAAAATTGCTATTGTGATATCTAGTTTTGTAAATATTTTATATTTTAACATTTCTGAAGTTAAGATGTAACAAAGTATGCATCGGGTTCAGGCTTATTTGCTCTCGCATGAGTCTCCTCAACCCTAAAAATTGATCATTAAATCAAATTTACGTCTTTAAATGGACGATTCTTTAGAACAGTGTGAGGCAGAGGTTTTCCTAACTAATTCAACAGCTCAATGCATATACCATTCATGTAAAGCAGAAAAGGAAAGATGAAGTACAAAGAACATCATTTTATAATTCTGCTGCTGGACACAGCTCAGATCTTATGGCAGGATACTCCATATTATCAGTTTCCAGCAGGTGGCATCTCATACTTTTAAGTTAGTCATTAAAGAGCATACAGCAAAGAGGCATCCCCGCCTGGGTAGCACGTGGAACTCAAAACCATGCCTGTGTTTCATGAATGTGCACGTACCACACAGTCACCTAGAACGGGAATTTCTACAACTGGTCTCAGCATGTGGTCACTAAGATCGCCCACAAGCGTTTGGTATTTTCAGCAGGACCAAGGCATAACGTGCATTTGAATGACAGTACTCCCTGTTTTAGAACAGTCTGCACTACATAATTGTGGTGTAAGGTGGGAATTAGTAGTCTTAAACAAGTACTGTAGGTGGGGATAACATGTGTATTAAAATAACCAAAACCACTGTCTCTGTTTTTCTGTAGATAAGCCTCACACAACTGTGATTCACAGTACTGTAAAGCTTTCTTTCTGGAGAAAATCTTGCAGTACTTAACTGTGCCTTCTGCTGAGATAATTCAATGTGTTTACCTGTGTTAAAAATGTGATTACAACAACATTTCTATTTAGTACTTTAATGAATAAAAAGACACACTTTAACATATAATCTTTATATACTAGGTACCTTGTCTTGTCTAATAGTTGCTTGAAGAAGAAAGAGAAACCTCATGTGGCAATAGCTAAGCATGTCTTTTTTTATAGTATTTTGTTAGACTTTGTGGCATCCTTCTCCCCTCCCTGTTTCTTAAATTATCCAATATGACTTTTTCTCAGCAGTCTTATTTGTTGTTAATTTTCAGCTAATGATGTTAGTGAGCAGAAAGGTTACCAAGGGGTAAAGAAACACCTCATTTGTTTCAATCATCAGCCCTGAAAACCCGTAACAGGGATCAGCATGAAAGGATTGCATTTTGAGCCGTACTGGGTCTTCAGTTTGATGGGAGTCCTATTAAAATCAAATTGGGGAAATAAAATCATGCTTTATTGATATATAACAAAATCAGTACTGAAAATAAAGTTGTTATTCTTTAACAGTAAAAAAAAAATCATGCTTTACAATCATACAGTTCTAATTTTTTTTTAAGTTTAGATGACATCATGAAAGATGGGACATAACATATTGGAACTGAATGACCCAAAAAATAGAAACAACAACAGGTAACATGGGGAAGTATTTCCAGCAAGAACTGATAAAAGGTAAACATGGTTCTGATGCTATAATGGAGAGAAAATTTCCAGTAGAGTAATTATTTGGAAGGAGTTAATAACAGAATTTGTCAAGTGAATAAATGTGGGGATTCAGTTAAAAGTAATAGTTGAGTCCACGTTGGCAGGATGCTGGCATCAAAAAAACGCAATAGAGTACCAATCTTAGAGAACGGATTAAAATAGCTGTTTCAGGTTTTGCTTGAGCTGAAAGAAGGGCATTACAATAGAAACGTCTAGAGAGTAGTTGCAAACGTGGGTCTGGAATTCAAGAGACATTGGGGCTGGAGCTTACAGTTTAAGAGTCTTCCCTGCAGAGATAATAGTTGAAAACTCCATGATGGGTAAAATCTCTAACATAGAGACTACAAAGTGACAAAGGTAGAATCATGGGGGCCACAAAAGTAAATGCAATTTGGGACAGACTGTTCTTCTATAACGTGCATGGCTTGAACTTCTATAATGTGAGGTCAACTGTACCATAACTGCATCTAATGAGTTAAGAGGAGATTTTTCCTTCGCTGTGTTCATGTTATGTGAGTCTATATGACTTAAGATCACACTTACTTCCCTAGTACTTCTCAAAAAAGGAAAGAGAACCTAATTATAATGTATTTATTTGGATCAACTGTTAAACATTTTCCCCCAAATGCATGATTTCCACTCTTCCTTCTCAACCAATGACCAAATCCTTTTAAAGAGAAAATAAAGGTTATTTTACTTTTTACATTAAAGAATGACTTCTGTAATTCTGCCTAATTAAAAGGCCGCTATCTCATCATTCCTAGACAGTTCTAGCAAAAGCAAAGATTTAGAATATTGACCAACTGAACTGTCCTCATATGTAACGTTATCCCTTTTTCAGTTATCAGCCAGTGAAAAATGTATGATCTGGATGATTTAAAGGGGTCATATCTGTCTTTTACAGCAATATTTTTTAGGATCATCTGGGGATAAAAGAAAGAAGTGACTATCAATCAGAAAGAAAAACCTCAACTCTATGTTTATTCCCAGATGGAGTCCAAAATGACCGCATGAGCAAAAGCAGGATGTGTGTCTCTGTTCTATCCTAGATTCCCTCATCCTGTCATGTCCTTTTGCATCTACTCCACACCTCAAAAACTTGCTCCTGTGTCTGAAATTCACCCTGCAGAATAGAATAAATGAAACAACTTTACCCATAGTTTACTTGGGTGGCCAGAGGGCATGGGGATAGGCAGAGTTGAATTTTATCTTGGAGCACGTCAAACCCAAAAGACTGAACTTTCTAAAACACTGGTAAGCAACTTTCCAGCAACCACCCAATCTTTGGAAGTTTTGGGGTGGGGCAAGTTCAAGAAAACCTTTTAGAGTTTCACTGATGTAAACTGGGCAAAAGGAGGAAGACGACAGTGCTGTGGCGAAGAGTACGAAGAGGAAGAAAACTGGGGATTGCAAAACTATAATTTTGCAAGTCATTTTGGGAAGAGCTTACCCTTCACAGAAGTTTAAGTGAGGCTAGTCTGCACCCCCCCATAGCATTTCTTCCCTGGCTTACTTTATAATCCATCCAGATCAGAATTTTTTTTAATGGTTGTCCTCCACCACACACGTTTTAAATGTTGACCCTTTTAAAGACTGTGATGTTTGTTTTTAATTTACACTTATGAATATTCTATCATAATTTATGTAAAATTGACAGAAGCTAAGAGGGTTTTTTAGAAAGCTGTTGGGAACCATGAACAACGTACACTCCCAAGATGTCAGTGCGGCAGCAGGGCTAACTCTATGACCTTACTGCTAATACTGTATATCTATTCTATTTGGAAAACCTTATGGGAGGAAATACACTCCATTTTTCCATAGAAGAAATTAAACACTAGTGCGTTAACAGATTGCATACAGGAGTTCAATGCCGGCACTGTAGTTCCACCACATATTAACGGGTGATTCCATTCTCTGAGCAAAGGAGACTGCAGACAGAGATTTCTTCCTCTATGGTCAAACATCCCCTACCTGAGGCACCAGGATCTTTTTCAGCACTTGAGTCCAGAAACAGCAAATTCAATCTAGCTGTGGCAGGCCGAGGGCAAACTGGAATGCCAACTCCAGACTGGGATTCCAAACCACGAGCCCCTGGAAATAAAGCTTGGACTTGGAGAAATGACACTAACCTCAAGCCAAGAAATCTCACCCAGTTTTTTCAAAAGCTTCAGTGCACAGTGAATACTGATAACCATTAACACCATGACTCTTTGTCTAAAACAGATCAAACAAGAGTTTAATGTAGGGTGCTGTAATAAGGAAAATGGCGTGCTCGTTTCTGGATCCTCAGTCTTTGAGCTATTTTGGTTGTCAACTAGACCTCAAAATGGAGCAGCAACTTTTTGAGGTCTGGTGTGCTAAGATGGTTTTTCTCTCACTGACCCACATGTCTTATCAATTACTAGTTGACAGGGGAATGGTTTTTCTATTTGCATGGGTGCCACGTAAGCAGGTTCCATTGTTGTTTCAATAGATGTAGCTTGCAATGTCTTGTTGGGACAAAAGTACTATTTAAAGTCAGGAGGAATGTATTTGAATGATGATGGTAGTAGAGAGGATATTGACGGTGAAGACGATATCTACTTGTTGAGTGTTTAGTCCATGCCAAGAGCCATGCTGAGCTTTGCAATATATTATTTTAATTAATCGAACATTCTGAAAGTTGATCTTATATACTTTTTTCTCCCCTCTATTAACGCCAACACTCAACTTCTGAAGTCAAGAGGGATATCATATCAAGTCCTCATCTGTTCTCTCTCTCACAGGCCTTAATGAATGAGTTACTTTCATTCAACTGGTGGACACAAGTCACAACCAGTGGCAGTGCCAATTAATTTGCAGAATCACCTGGCCAGTGAAAGAACTAGCAAAATTAAAATGGTAAATATCTCATACTTAACAAACAAGGTAATGAATTACCCAGTCATGTCTTTGTTTCACTACTCTATGGAAACTTGCCAGGCAGTGATAAGCTTCACAAATAATCTTTTATTTTGGCATTTAATATTCTTGACTGCTTGTTTAAGGGAATAATACTGCCTGAAGTTAAGAGATGGAGTAAATCATCACTGAATACGTTCTAGCTTAATCTTGTAGAGTTGTTGGTGTATTTTCAATTCATGATTATTGTTTATTTCTATTCCATTCAAATTCTTTATTTATTCGTAACATTCATATTTATTGAGGACTTAATTTATGCGTGACACTGTATACTTCATATACGTTATCTCTTTGGACCCCACAAAACCCCTATCCTGAGGGTATCAATGTATCACCTTCTCCATCTGACAGATGACAACAAAGGAGATTTAATCACTTAGTAGGACACATCCAGCAAACAAGAGGGCTGGGATGGGAACTCAGGCTCCACCTGGCTTCCCAGCTCTAGTCTGGATCTGAAGATCTATCTGATCTACCTTACTCAGCTACTCCATCACTCTAAGTGTGTTTCTGCGCACATATTAGGTCAGTGTGTCTGAGGTCTCGTACCTTCCTGTTTCGTATTTTCCTGTTCTTAAGCATAACTTACAACTGTAAGCACAGAAAGGAAGAGACCGTGCATGACACACCCGGGGAAGTGTGTGCTTCAGGACCCATGGTAATGCTAGTTGGCATCAGCACACTTCTTCCCTTTCTAGTTCCATCGAAGACTCGCCAGTGGATGGGAGGTCAGGTAGCTTTAGGCTGCCCTAGGCCATCCCCCACCCCCATTCTTACTTCAACCTGAGAGAGTCAGTGCTTATGTATTACAGGTCCAAACAAGATACCATTTTGGTGGGGGAGGTGTGGGGGACAGAGGGAGGGGAAATGAGCCCTTTATTTATAAGGTAGGAAAGAAGTTTTAAAACTCTTGGTGTTGAGAATGATATAGTAGCTCTTCTAAGCACCTCTTATTCCAAAGAAAATTTCCTGTCGTTCTGGTGTAGCTCTCTCACGTTTTCCAATTACCCAAAAATCTTCACAGAAGGAGGCTCAAGCCAGCCATTCTTCCTAAATACGTGTACATGTTTATTTTGATAAGTTCACCTACCACGGTAGAGAATTTACAAGGCCGACAGTTCTGAAATGTCCTAGTAAAGCCACTACGAAGTGCAACACACTCCATAAATGCCAGTGTATCTCCCTGTGCTGGTATATCTCTCTGCAGCGTTAATTAAGCGCAGATGCTTGTCATTCAGGAATAAGATTTCATATCTGCGAATCAATGTAATTAAATCTTTAAGTCATAAGTGGATGACAATGCTTTTGAACCACTCTTTCCCAGGTTTCCAATAAAACATTAACGAATTCTGCAATTGCCCACACTACTTATTTAAATTCTGAACCTGTTTGACAATATGCCACATTTTGTACACCGAAGTGATGTTTGAACTCATTATCGTTAGACTAGGTATTTGGAATTACATTTTGCTATTTTGCACGGTGCAGAATGGTTGGTAGTATTTAGCTGAACTTTCTTACTCACTACTTGGTATGAATAACAGGCATTAACAAGATGGGCTTTCAAGGTAAAGTTCATCTGCTGTGACAATAGAATAGATTAAATTTAATTGCTTCATGGGAAGGTTGACCCAGGGACTTGTTTCCATTCGTGTACGGCTCTAACTACCTAAGCTAACTGGGCACCTGGGTATTAGTAACCCACTGCTTTTGCTTTTGCTGGTTTGGACTTTTAAAAATGAGTCGTCAGCTTATTCTTTTTATGACTATCATGCACTCTAAAAATAAGACACTAGGTATCGACGTTCTTAAACATAGACCAGTTTTGCTAAAGGAGGAAACTAATCAACCATCTAAAGAAGAACACCATTCTCTCAACTACCACAACAATAGAAAAATAATATTTATGGATCACCTATAAGAAACACCCAAGACTGTGTTTCCTTCTCTCTATGGGACTGGAAAGTACAAGGCAGAGACCTGCCATATTTGATTCTCTCTGATGCCGTCACTCACAATGTTGGCATGGTCCTCTAAATGGGAAAACACCAAAAAAGGCAAACAGTTTCCCTGAAGGATACAAACAACCATGTGTATTTCTATAGCTGGATGAATTAATTCTCATTCATATTTTTCATGAAAAAGGCAATCCCAGTGAAGCAGAGTGTCTCATCCACTGAACCCACGCAGGGGGCATCGAGGTGGATACAACTTTAAGTCACTACTGTTGGTGGATGTTGGTGAGACGGGAAAGGGAGAGGGAGGAGAATGAAATTGGAGATCAGGAAGTAACAGAAGAAGAGGAATGAAAACCAGGCTTCTGTAACTTTTGATCATTCTTAAACTCAGCAGAATCCACAATTATAAAGGGAAGCAAATCTTGTGGAAATGTGAGGGTGACACGTCTGGACTACACACTGAGTAATTTCCCGTGGAACAAAAAAAGTAAAGGTTTATTTTACTATGAAATAATGTACTCCACTTGGCTGACTTGCCAGCAAAGCAACAGAAAAACTACAAAAATCCTGTTTGCTCTGGGAATCAGATATTGGGGAAGTTTTCGAAGCAGAAAAGGAATCTGGGTCTAGTGGCCCTTCAGAAACCATCTTCTCATGGTATAAAGAGGTCCGAGCCAGTGAGCTCAGAACAAACAGTTAACTTTCCCTCAAAGCCCTCAGCCTCAAGCAGTTCGTTGAAGCCACATTAAGAGGGCAAACGTATTGGTGGACAGAATTCACTTAATAATAGTGGGAGACAGACATCAATTCTACGTGGTGTGATTTTAAGGGCCCAAAAAGGAAGATTCCCCCCCTTCAATATATTTCCTCTAAGCTAGGCTCTTTCGGGGTATAAATTCCCATCCATCGATGACTTGTTGCTTTAAGAGAAATCCTTTGTTTTCTCTAGAAGCCTCACCTTAAAGCAACAATGCCTAGGAGGGAAACACAGCAACAGGGTCTATATTTCAGTTAGCTGACAAGACTGTCTTGCAACATGAAAATTGGCTGAACGCGGCCCCGTGAGAAAATGTGATCCCAGAAATTTTGCCAAGACAGGGAGGAGGACATATCCAAAGCAGAAGCAGAAGGTTCTAACTAAGGAAGTCTGGATTGGAATCGACATCATTAGCTGGTGAAAGAGTGAGCAGATTAAAACAGGGCTACCTTCTAACTCGTACGTATGACTCCAAGCATCACCTCTGACTCCCTTCTCTAGATGTGTCTCATGGCCTCGGCAGTGATGCTTCAATGAAATACTTACACGGCTTCCTCTCCTGACAGTTCATCATAGACTTGTTATAAAAGTGCAGCTTGGCCACTCTACCCTCTTCCAGCTGTATGTCTGGACCAGAGCACAGGACATGCCTGGAAGTACTGGGCATTTGAAAATTTTCTGGAATTCTCTTCAGGCCACAAACAATGTGAAGACTCCATGCCTTCGGAAAAGAGGAGGTACCTGGAAGGAATGTATGGGATGTGTGTGCACCAAAGATGAGACTCATAAGATGAAAGAGGGAACGGGGCACATGTGAACCAGAGACCTACGTTGTTCATTTTTTGTGTGAAGCCTCAGTACTCAGTCTTTACAGGAATCCAGAGAGGACTGCCGAGGCTGAGTCTAGAAATTATGTGTAGCCCCAAACTGCTCCTGAATAGATTTCTGTTTATAGCTGCCTCTTTACTGAGCAATGAAGAACAACCCTCTCCCTATACTAGGAGTAAGAGGAATAGGAAGGTACACTCAGTGGGTGAAGAAAGAGATAAAGGTTTATTAATCAAAGAGGGAAGTTGACCCATTAATTTTCATTGGCTGTTGTAGTGACATTGTTCTTTTGGACACATGGAACTTAGAATAAAGGCTTTGAATTGCTTTCTCAGTGGTAAGGGTGAGTTTGCTATGAACCATCCATACTCTGATTATAGAGGGAATCGAGCACAGTTTTATTCTATGCAAGTCTATTGTCCGGGGTTAGAAATAGAATGAAACTTTGTAAATGCGCAGCTAAAAGATACCATTGAGGGGTCAAGCCGGTGACCTCGGCCTCATTAGCACGGTGCTTTAACCAACTGAGGTGACTGGCGTCCTGCAAAGAAATAGGAAATTAAATTCACAGGTACATTCCTTTCTTTAGCATTAATAAAGGTCTGTGCAAGCTGGAATGAGAGGGATTCCAGCACTGCCACTACCGACTGTGTGACATTGGGCATATACCGCATCTCTGGCTCTGTTTCAATATCAGTAACATATTGATGTTATTTTTCAGTCTCCTCTGAGATAGAGACAGACAGAGAAGAGAAGAGTTGGGGGAGGGGGGGAAGGAGTAGATTCTAAAACATACACCTTAAATTTTTAGAAGAATGTATTATGTAAATTCCATTACTATCACCGTTATTTTAACTGTTATCACCTGTGATTCACCTAAATGGTAAATTTTCTGAAATCTTTCTGAAAAACTGAAAATATTCCCAAATTCCTGAAACTCACAGGAATGAAAATAAATTGGTTAGCAAATTTTCTACTTAAACATACTGAAGGGAAAATTGCAAAAAAAGGATGGTTTGAGTTTGTTTTCTTCTTCAGTTGTGTTGCAAATAGTTCCCCCAATGAAACCTTGGAATTTCCTCCAGTCTGTTCCCCATTACCTCTGTGGGAAAATTGTGAAAAATCAATCTGTTTTCTGCATAACCATATTACATCCCATTATTTGAGGAATGTCAAATGCAAACCCCAACGACCGACAATATCAATCTTTTCCCTCTCTTTTCCAAGTTTAATTTCAGCAGTAGTTATGAAAAAGAAAGGAAAGTGCATGCAGAATATCATTATACCCCAGGCGATTGCAGATTTTAATAAGAATTTATATAAAACAGGAGGGTGTATTCTCTTTATAGTTGATTATATCCTTGACCTTGGGAGTCACGTGCATTTCCTATGACTGCGATACGTTTTAGAAGTCAATGAAGAATGGAGGCTGCAGCAAGCAGAACCCAATGTCTTCCCTCTAATTGGCAACACAAAGTTAGACAATGCCAGGCCAAGGCTGGAATCTTTGGAAGAAAGAAAAAAAGAAGATTCCAGAGAATGTGATGTCCTGCTTTGATGATATTTGGTGTGATTCCATAAAATAGGGCTTAGGAATCAATCATGCCTTTTTTTTTTTTTTTTTAACATCTTTATTGGAGTATAATTGCTTTACAATGCTGTGTTAGTTTCTGCTGTATAACAAAGTGAATCAGCTATACATATACATATATCCTCATATCCCCTCCATCTTGCGTCTCCTTCCCACCCTCCCTATCCCACCCCTCTAGGTGGTCACAAAGCACTGAGCTGATCTCCCTGTGCTATGCAGCTGCTTCCCACGAACGGGTAAAGATGTGGCACATATATACGATGGAATATTACTCGGCCATAAATCATGCCTTATTTTTAACATCTCTTTATGCTTAATTTCATATATCTATATATGAATATATAGATTTGGGGCAAAACAAAAATCGAGATTTCTTTTGAATTTAAACGGAGATGATTAAATGCTTTCTAATACAGCCTACCAGCATGGAAGGTGACTTGGTGACTTCTATTTTAATGAATCTTTTATTGCAACAATGGAGCTTGTTTTTGGTTTTTTTTTGATAAGTTTTTTTTTAAGATAAGCTTTAAAAGAAAATCTAATTTTGTTAGTTTTTATATAACTGTTATTCAGTATCTTTTACTTACACATATTTTATTAGTTGTATTTTACATTTTTCTAAGAAAATAGGAAAGCTGAAAATACAACAGTGCTTGGGAAGCATGGGACAAGAAAAAAAGAAAAAGCATCTCCTTTTCTTTCAGTCATAGTACCTCCATCACAACTTACTTCCCTCGAAGTTAATCTTTTCACCCAGCCATTTTTCTTTCTCAACATCTCTTATCCCATTCTTAATTGTTTCTACAAAAAAGAGTCAAAGCCTGTTGGGACTATTATTATCTTTCACACCAGTCTGGAATCGTTTCATATATTCTTTTATGGTGGTCATGAGGGAAGAAGGCTGTAACTTCCAGAAGAGAGAAAAGGACTTGGTGGTTGAGTTTTAGATACAGAAAGTCTACATTCAGGCACGGTTCTGCTTCCTTCTATATTAAAACAGTGACTTTGAGATTCTTGTGACATAATGCATATGAAAATTTTCTTCAAAATACAGGTTTTTATACAACTCCTAACGATGGGTAAACTGGATGGCACCGAACTAGGTGTTAGAATACCTTAGTCTGCGTCCTAGATCACTCATAAGCCCTTTATATGCTTGGGCGAGTCACTGTACCTCTCTGATTACCTGTTTCTGGATCTGTAAGATGGAGGTGATAATCATACTTCCCAAGGAGAGTCATTGTGAGCATTAAAATAGATCATGTGTTCGTAAGAACTTAGTGTTCTGCCACATGGCAAGAGCTAGATGAAAATAATTATACCCTCGCACCAAGAGTGGTTTAGGAGAGCTATAAGGCCGAGTCTTGACTTCGTTCAACTAACACTCTGAATTCCAGTGTCAGGAGAGGTATGCATAGAGGAAACCATTCAGAATAGAATACAAAGTCTAGTATTGATCATCAACCATTTTACCAAGTTTGGTTGTGATAATAACCACGGGAAGCAAGAACCTCGACTTGATGACTATCAGAGACCCTTAGATTCTTTGCAAGTAAAATTGTCCTCATTCCATTTACGTCAGGTAAGAGAAAAACGCCTTTCTAAATCCACGGTATTTTCTTTCCATTAAAGAGAATTCTTTCAGATAACACTGAAAAGGTCTTCAGCAATGGACTTCAATAACTTTAGATTGGAAAAAAAAAAGTCTTTGCTTTGCCCCCTCAGCCCTTCCCCATCCCACAATCTGAAGAAGAATAGAGACCTTTCCAGTTGTGGCAGGGACAGTGGTTTTGGTGGTTGATGAGTGGAATCTGAGACCTGTCGTAAACCTCCATCATCACGCAGCTGTGGGAGGGATCACCCACTCCCACGAAGCACATGGGCTTTCTAAATAATCTTTCCACCAGCCTGAGACCTGAGCACAAAGGGAGCTTTTCTTCACTTAGTCTAAGGGAGTCACTGTTCTTGGGTTAGAGTGTTGGACCAGATTAACCAGCAGGATCCCCAGGTGCCAAACTATGCAGAAGCAGAATGAATGGCCAACAGGAAAGTTTGATTCTCTGTTTCTATAAGCACCATTTCTTTTTGAAATCCACTTCTGTAAATTACACTAAGTATGAATCTCTCTGCCGAGATATAACCATGGAGCAGGTCCACAATTTGGTCCATGCATGGCTATGGATGTGTCCTTTGTATCAGTGCTTCGTCACGAGGTTAAGCTTTTGACTCCTTCACTTTCCTAGTGTTTCATTTTACCTTCCTGTGCAACACTACCCCATGTTGCTACCCCGTCACTTTTTTCCCTCTACCTCTCTCTCCTTTCCTTCTTTTTTTTTTCTTCTAGATCATGTAAAATGGGAAAGATAAAACAAAAGAAAAACACGTTTGCCTCTATTTTCAAGTAGGAGGTAGACTAGCCTCAAGACAGGGAGACTCCCTTACAGCCAAGATGACTGACAAATTCTTGTGGCTTTCTTCAAAAGTCAAACCAAAATCTAACCAGCAGCCAGGCTTAGTTCTGGCAACCCCGCTTTGCCTGGAAATGAGCGCAATCATATCCTAATAGCTATTTGGATAATTGTTCATATGAGTGATCTGCCAGCTAGTGTTGGAAACAAGTCCTTATTACAAATATAGCATGTAGTCTAATCTGGAATATATTAAAATGTTATTTCTGTAGCTGCCTATTTCCAAACTGAAATAATAACTAAACCGTTTATCACATTTGTTTTTAAGGAGAAGAACTTTTAAAGTACAATAGTAATATATAAATATGTGACTATATAGTTACATTTGAAATTATAGTTGAAATTAAAAAGTATTCTGTCTAAACTTGATATTTTATTCATAACTCCTGTCTTCTGAATATCAGTCTAAAATACAATTCGATTTTATTTTTTTAATGCATGAACATAACATTAATGATTACATATGATCATCAATTCATTTTAGCCTCTCATTGGAAATAAGCTAAAAGACTGCATGGATTCCAGATACCTGTGGATGGAGATGCCTGGTCCCAGTCAATGAGAGGGAGATAAATAAGCTACTTCTTAAAAATCTGGAAGTGGAAGCGAATCAAAAGTAAAATTCCCCCAAATTAAAATTACTCCAGAGGGCGGAGTCAAGATGGTGGATTAGGAGGACGCAGAATTCGTGTCTCCACACAACTAGGGCACCTACCAGGCACCAGTGGGAGACCATGGACACCTAAGGGGACAGGAGGAACCCCCAGCGACTGGCTTGTGGGATCTTGGTTCCTAGGATGGAGGCTGGGCCCGAGCTCCTGTGGTGGGAGCTCTGAGTCCAAACCACTGGACTGACAGAGAATCTCAGACCGCAGGGAATATTAATCGGAATGAGGTCCCCAGAGGTCCTAATCTCAGCACCAAGACCTGGATCCATCCAACTGCCGGCAAACTCCAGTGCTGGACGCCTCAGGCCAAACAACAAGTAAGAAGGGATACAGCCCCAACCATCAAAAAACGAAAAAATGAAATGACAAAAAAATATGTTACAGACGAAGAAGCAAGGTAAAAACCTACAAGACCAAATAAATGAAGACAAAATAGGTAACCTACCTGAAAAAGTATTCAGAGTGATGATAGTAAAGATGATCCAAAATCTCAGAAACACAATGCAGAAAATACAAGAAATGTTTAACAAGGACCTAGAAGAACTAAAGAGCAAACAAACACAATCACTGAAATTAAAAATACTCTAGAAGGAATCAACAGCAGAATAACTGAGGCAGAAGAACGGATAAGTGAGCTGGAAGATAAAATAGTGGAAATAACGGCCAGGGAGCAGAATAAAGAAAAAAGAATGAAAAGAATTGAGGACAGTCTTAGAGACCTCTGGGACAACATTAAATGCACCATCATTCAAAATATAGGGGTCCCAGAAGAAGAAGAGAAAAAGAAAGGGTCTGAGAAAATATTTGAAGAGATTATAGTCGAAAACTTCCCTAACATGGGAAAGGAAATAGTTAATCAAGTCCAGGAAGTGCAGAGAGTCCCACAGAGTATAAACCCGAAGAGAAACATGCTGAGACACACAGTAATCACACTATCAAAAATTAAATACAAAGAAAAGATATTAAAAGCAGCAAGCGAAAAGCAACAAAAAACACACAAGGGAATCCCCAGAAGGTTAACAGCAGATCTTTCAGCAGAAACTCTGCAAGCCAGAAGCGAATAGCAGGACATATTTAAAGTGATGAAAGGGAAAAACCTACCACCAAGATTACTCTACCAGCAAGGATCTCATTCAGATTTGGTGGACAAATTAAAACCTTTACAGGGCTTCCCTGGTGGCGCAGTGGTTGGGAGTCTGCCTGCTGACGCAGGGGACGTGGGTTCGTGCCCCGGTCTGGGAAGATCCCACATGCCGTGGAGCGGCTGGGCCCGTGGGCCATGGTCACTGAGCCTGCGCATCTGGAGCCTGTGCTCCGCAAAGGGAGGGGCCACAGCAGTGAGAGGCCTGCGTACTGCAAAAAAAAAAAAAAAACCTTTACAGACAAGCAAAAGCTCAGAGAATTCAGTACCACCAAACAGCTTTACAACAAATGCTAAAGGCACTTCTCTAGGCAGGAAACACAAGAGAAGGAAAAGACCTACAATAACAAACCCAAAACAATCAAGAAAATGGTAATAGAAACATACATATTGATAATTACCTTAAGTGTAAATGGATTAAATGCTCCAACCAAAAGACATAGACTGGCTGAATGGATACAAAAACAAGACCTGTATATATGCTGTCTACAAGAGACCCACTTCAGACCTAGGGATACATACAGACTGAAAGTGAGGGGATGGAAAAAGATATTCCATGCAAATGGAAATCAAAAGAAAGCTGGAGTAGCAATTCTCATATCAGACAAAATAGACTTTAAAATAAAGACTATTACAACAGACAAAGAAGGACACTACATAATGATCCAAGGATCAATCCAAGAAGAAGATATAACATTTGTAAATATCTATGCACCCAACATAGGGGCACCTCAATACATAAGGCAAATGCTAACAGCCATAAAAGGGGGAACTGACAGTAACACAATAATAGTAGGGGACTTTAACACCCCAATTTCACCAGTGGACATATCATGCAAAATGAAAATAAATAAGGACACACAAGCTTTAAATGACACATTAAACAAGATGGACTTAACTGATACTTACAGGACATTCCATTCAAAAACAAGAGAATACACTTTCTTCTCAAGTGCTCATGGAACATTCTCTAGGGTAGATCATACCATGGATCACAAATCAAGCCTTGATAAATTTAAGAAAATTGAAATCGTATCAAGTATCTTTTCTGATCACAACACTATGAGACTAGATATGAATTACAGGAAAAAAATGTAAAATATACAAACACATGGAGGCTAAACAATATGGTACTAAATAACCAAGAAATCATTGAAGAAATCAAAGAGGAAATCAAAAAATACCTAGAAACAAATGACAATGAAAACACGACGACCCAAAACGTACAGGATGCAGCAAAAGCAGTTCTAAGAAGGAAGTTTATAACAATACGATCATACCTCAAGAAACAAGAAACACCTCAAATAAACAGCCTAACCTTACACCTAAAACAATTAGAGAAAGAAGAACAAAAACCCCCCAAAGTCAGCAGAAGGAAAGAAACCATAAAGATCAGATCAGAAATAAATGAAAAACAAATGAAGAAAACAATAGCAAAGATCAATAATATTAACTAAAAAATGGTTCTTTGAGAAGATAAACAAAATTGATAAACCATTAGCCAGACTCATCAAGAAAAAGAGGGAGAAGACTCAAATCAATAGAATTAGAAATGAAAAAGGAGAAGTAACAACAGACACTGAGGAAATACAAAGGATCATGAGAGATTACTACAAGCAACTATATGCCAATAATATGGACAAATTCTTAGAAATGCACAACCTTCCGAGACTGATCCAGGAAGAAACAGAAAATATAAACAGACCAATCACAAGCACTGAAATTAAAACTATGTTCAAAAATCTTCCAACAAACAAAGCCCAGGACCAGATGGCTTCACAGGCGAATTCTATCAGCCATTTAGAGAAGAGCTAACACCTACCTTTCTCAATCTCTTCCAAAATATAGCAGAGGGAGGAACACTCCCACACTCATTCTACAAGGCCACCAACATCCTGACACCAAAATCAAAGATGTCACAAAAAAAGAAAACTACAGGCCAATATCACTGATGAATATAGATGCAAAAATCCTCAATAAACTATGAGCAAAAGCACTTTAAAAGGATCATATACCATGATCAAGTTGGGTTTATCCAAGGAATGCAAAGATTCTTCAACATACACAAATCAATCAATGAGATACATCATATTAACAAAGTGAAAGATAAAAGCCATATGATCATCTCAATAGATGTAGAAAAAGCTTTTGACAAAATTCAGCACGCATTTATGATAAAAACTCTCAAGAAAGAAGGCATAGAGGCAACCTACCTCAACATAATAAAGGACATTTATGACAAACCCACAGCTAACGTCGTTCTCAATGGTGAAAAACTGAAACCATTTCCTCTAAGATCAGGAACAAGACAAGCATGTCCACTCTCACCACTATTATTGAACATAGCTTTAGAAGTTTTAGCCACAGAAGTCAGAGAAGAAAAAGAAATAAAAGGAATCCAAATCTGAAAAGAAGTAAAATTGTCACTGTTTGCAGACGACATGATACTATACATAGAGAATCATAAAGATGCTACCAGAAAACTACTAGAGCTAATCAATGAACTTGGTACAGTAGCAGGATACAAAATTAATGTACAGAAATCTCTTGCATTCCTATACACTAATGATGAAAATTCTGAAAGAGAAATTAAGGAAACATTCCCATTTACCATTGCAACAAGAAAAATAAAATACCTAGGAATAAACCTACCTAGGGAGACAAGAAACTTATATGCAGAAAAGTATAAGCCACTGATGAAAGAACACAAACAGGTGGAGAGATATAGCATATTCTTGGATTGGAATAATCAACATTGTGAAAATGACTCTACTACCCAAAGCAATCTACTGATTCAGCGCAATCCCTATCAAACTACCAATGGCATTTTTCACAGAACTAGAACAAAAAAATTCACAATTTGTATGGAAACACAAAAGACCCTGAATAGCCAAAACAATCTTCAGAAAGAAAAATGGAGCTGGAGGAATCTGGCTCCCTGACTTCAGACTACACTACAAAGCTACAGTAATCAAGACAGTATGGTACTGGCACAAAAACAGAAACATAGATCAATGGAACAGGATAGAAAGCCCAGAGATAAACTCACGCACATATGGTCAACTTATCTTTGATAAAGAAGGCAAGAGTATACAATGGAGAAAAGACAGCCTCTTCACTAAGTGGTGCTGGGAAAACTGGACAGGTACATGTAAAAGTATGAGGTCAGATCACTCCCTAACACCATACACAAAAATAAGCTCAAAATGGATTAAAGACCTAAATGTAAGGCCAGAAACTATCAAACTCTTAGAAGAAAACATAGGAAGAACACTCTATGACATAAACCACAGCAAGATCCTCTTTGACCCACCTCCTAGAGAAATGGAAATAAAAGCAAGAATAAACAAATGGGACCTAATGAAACTTAAAGGCTTTTGCACAGCAAAGGAAACCATAAACAAGACGGAAAGACAACCATCAGAATGGGAGAAAATATTTGCAAATGAAGCAACTGACAGAGGATTAATCTCCAAAATTTACAAGCAGCTCATGCAGCTCAATAACAAAAGAACAAACAACCCAATCCAAAAATGGGCAGAAGACCTAAATAGACATTTCTCCAAAGAAGATATACAGATTGCCAACAAACACATGAAAGGATGCTCAACATCAGTAAACATTAGAGAAATGCAAATCAAAACCACAATGAGGTATCACCTCACAGCAGTCAGAATGGCCATCATCAAAAAATCTACAAACAATAAATGCTGCAGAGGGTGTGGAGAAAAGGGAACCCTCCTGCATTGTTGGTCGGAATGTAAATTGATACAGCCACTATGGAGAACAGTATGGAGGTTCCTTAAAAAACCAAACATAGAACTACCATAGGACCCAGAGATCCCACTAGTGGGCATATACCCTGAGAAAACCATAATTCTAAAAGGGTCATGTACCACAATGTTCACTGTAGCACTATATACAATAGCCACGACATGGAAGCAACCTAAGTGTCCATCAACAGATGAATGGATAAAGAAGCTGTGGCACATATATACAATGGAATGTTATTCAGCCATAAGAAGAAACGAAATTGAGTTATTTGTAGTGAGGTGGATGGACCTAGAGTCTGTCGTACAGAGTGAAGTAAGTCAGAAAGAGAAAGACAAATACCGTATGCTAACACATATATATGGGATTTAAGAAAAAAAAATGTCATGAAGAACCTAGGGGTAAGACAGGAATAAAGCCACAGACCTACTAGAGAACGGACTTGAGGATATGGGGAGGGGGAAGGGTGAGCTGTGACAAAGCGAGAGAGAGGCATGGACATATATACACTACCAAACGTAAGGTAGATACCTAGTGGGAAGCAGCCGCATAGCACAGGGAGATCAGCTCGGTGCTTTGTGACCACCTAGAGGGGTGGGATAGGGAGGGTGGGAGGGGGGGAGACGCTAGAGGGAAGAGATATGGGAACATATGTATATGTATAACTGATTCACCTTGTTATAAAGCAGAAACTAACACACCATTGTAAAACAATTATACCCCAATAAAGATGTTAAAAAAAAAAAGAGGGGGGAGTGGTTATCACCCCTGCTTCTTGGCATAATCAGGGAGAGCAAGTACTCCTGATTACTGTCATTTTAGGAGAATAAATGATAAGTGAGCAGCTCCCGGTAAAATAATGAAGAAAAATACGACTTTGGTAAACAGAGCCAGAAAGAAAATGAACCCCGTGTCTCAATTCTAATGTAGAAACTAAATTTGTTCTACAGCCCTCAAGTACCAGAAATGACTCTTGTGATTTTCCATATCAAAATCACAGCTCCTCTTGATAGGATGACAGTAAACGGTATCCAGCTACCTTTCTAGAATAATATAAGAACCCCGGAGTCAGACATCCTACAGAAAGCTTTGGGAAAGGACCAGTAGTTTGGGGTCCATGATGGGAATCTTTGAGAAGGAAAATCCAAAGCCCATGGTTCTTGGTCTTCAGTGACCCCTGCATTCATGAATGACTCCATCAGAACTCTCATCACAGCCGAAATGCTTCATGGAAGGTGTATGGTACATATGCCCCCGTCACTTGCAGAATCTACCATCCCGCCCCTTCCTCCCTTCTTGGAGTCTACTACCCAGGTCAAGCCACCTCCAGGACTACCCCCATGCTGTCTCTTTTGGCCACTAACTCACGTTGGTCCAGATCATTTGTCCTGGACTCCAAATAAAATCCTAGGTTTGAAGATGTGTTCCAGGTGCCTGTTAACTTTTCTTTTTAAAAACACAACGCTGTTAAAACATGAGTGAGTCAGGAGACTGAAGCAGGAATATAAAAGCTAAGCATTCAGATCCGTGGAAAGGAAACAGAAAACGACTGCTTTGTAAAAATTCTTTCAAGTCTGTGACAACAGAAGGAAACATAATTTAATATTTCAAGAGTAAATCCTGTCACACTTTGGAAAATCTATTGAAATGTATCAGCAGCAACAATATGTATGCGCATAGGCTTCATAGGGCCTGTGTCTGTTTTCTAGAAACGAAGCGTAAGTTCTGTTCCATAAAACTGGGAGGAGGAAGCAGTCTACTGGGACGGAATCGCTACCTGGTCACCCCTACTGAGCCCTCAGAGTTCAGCTTTGATGACACTTGCTGTGTAACATCTTCCATTAACCCCACACCATAGTTGCGGCAGGCATGTGGAATCTAGTTCTCGGAGCAGGGACGGAACCCGGGCCCCCTGCGTTGAGAGTGAAGAGCCTTATCCACTGCGCCACCAGGGAAATCTTTAGGTATACCTATTTCTAGTGTAATTGTGAGAACAGGGACCTTTTCTTATTATTAGTTTTGTGCTCTCAATGTTTAGAGCAGTTCTTTTTTCATAGATAAATTCCAAATTTATAGATAGATAAATGAATGAATGAGGAAAAGTATATTCAAATAACATACATGCATAACTACAGTCTATGAGAACAAACCCAGCACTTGCCCAGTTTCTGAGAGTCTCAGTTTAACTCAGTTGAACTAATGTGTTTTAAACACTTCCTAGGCACAAGCCATTGGGCAAAGATCATGAGTGATACACAAAGATGAACCAGACTCAGGGCCCTCAGTGTACCCATGGGGGTAGATCCAGATTTCGAACTACTTGTTATGGCCGCTCAGCCCAGCGTTTTACTGTAGCTGCTCGCAGGTGTCCTGATTTCTGCAACAAGTGGCCTCAACTCCCCCCCAGGACTTCTCCTCTGTGCACTGTGGGATATCTGGTCACTTGCTCCGTCAGTGGGACTCACGTGCAAACCAAAGTGCAAGTCAACGCCCCTCGTGGCGACTCTTAACAAACAGGAGATAAAGCCAGTAGACGTTTCCCCCTTCTGCCTCTTGGGTCCTCACCTCATTCTACACAGCTGCTCAGAGGTTTCACCCCAAACACCGAGTCCAGCTGCGCACACTGGCACCGGCTTTCTCCCCTTCCCACTTCGCTCTTCCTGTCTCTCGCGTCTGTTTCTTTGGGACCCAACACAAGCCCTAGTCTCCATCTCTGACACCATTTCAGCCACTAGAGAATAAAGACAAGCAAAGAGATACGAAGAGAGGGATTATGCTCTAGTTGGAAACTCTTTGCAAAGGCACCCTAACAGCTCCGAAAGTCTCATGGCTCCCACGCGCAGCATCAGTGGCCTGTGCGCTTTCCGGTACTAACCCTGAGCAGTGAGCCTGATTTAGAGAAGGTAAGTGACGATGCAGATAGCGCCTGTCTCTTCTCAAGAATTCTTGAAGTGGTGCTATCAGAAGTTTAGAATATTTGATGAGTTACTTAGGAACTTAATGAGCTCTTTCTCCCCATTAGCAGATTAATTCATATCTGTCCTTTGTTTAAACTCTCCAAATCCCCAAATTAGCAATAGTCCCAAAAGAATGAAAGAAAGAAGAGGAAGGAAGGAAGGAAGCAAGGGGGAGAGAAAGGAAAAGAGGGAGGGAAGAAAAGGAAAGGAAGGAGAAGGACACTGTTTTTACTTTGTATTTCTTCTCTGTAGCTTTTAATATATTATTGGGTAAAATCTGAGCCTAGGTCTTAACCAGAAAATGGAAAGGAAGTTCTTCATTAAATGAGGGGATCGTCTACAAATTAGTTGTTGATTATTCAAATTCGAAGTAATTCAAAAAAATAATATCGCATCTATCTTCACCTACAGAACTCAGACGACGTTCCACTTCCCTTCCCTTGCGTTGGCATAGTCTGCTTATGTTAGCTCTAAGCAGGTGCTTGACGCTTTGTTCATATATGAACACAGCAGAATACAGAATAAGAAGTGGCAGCTGGGCTTCCAGATTCCGTGCGGCATCCTCGCTGTGAGCGACCCCAACGCCAGTTAGTTGGCCTGATGAACCTTCTCAGCATTCTGGAGTCTCATTCCTGGAGAGTCTACTTCAGATGTCAATTAATTTCTCAGCTCGATCAGAACTTTTGGGTGGAATAAATACAGCACAAATGTCCCTGCCTTTGCCCTTTACTGAATTTCAAAACAAAATATGAATCCATACCTATTTTCGGAACACTCTGTTGGAAGACTCCTGGCCTTTATTAATATCTACCTAATACTGTGATTCTTTTTTGGACATGCTTCATCTTGCCTCTCTCTTTCACGGTAGGATTTATGCCTAAAGCAATGTTGGATCCCCCTTCCACTCCCTAAACCACCCTGTGATCTAAAATGATGCCTTGCACTTAGCATGCGTTAATAAATAATTCCAAAAAGAATGAATAAAGCAACCAATGAGTAACCAAGTCAATAATATCTTGGAAGAGTAAAATTGAGTATCAGGAGTTATCTACAAAAGCCCAGAAATGCCACCGGGCTATGATCTCTTAGCAGCCTCACACACGTTGATATCCGTACTGTGAACACCAGCGACTCTACGTGCACTTCCACTAAGATGCTCTCTTTCAACCGAAGCATGCTCTGTATTCCGTAGATGTGCAGTGGTGGCCATATTTCAACTCTCCACCCTCACACCTCCCACTGGTGTCAACCTCTTCTCCCCATGATTTATGCCTTTTTTTATTGTTCTGCCTGGAGCCATGCCAGACCCTCAGATCAAACTCCCCAATCTCACCAAAGGCTTCTTGGGTGACGGGACGGAAATCAGGCTTGGTAGAAAGGCCTGTGCTCATAATGTGGGAAAGGAGATGGCTTACTCGTCTCTATGGAAACATGCACACTTTCCAGTTGTTGCTGAATAAATGAAAGTTGTGTTCTTAATTCACAGATCTCAATTTCAAGCCAACCTAGCAGAATTCTCAGGGCCAGCACATTGAGAAATTCCTAAAAGCACAAGAGCTTGTGGTTCATGATTGTAGCTGTAGAGAGAACGGGAGGGGATGGAATTTATTGTTTTATTTCTTGTTTGTTTCTCCATCCCACCCTCTAATCACACAACTCGGTAATAACGCCCTCTAGACGGTATCTGCAAAGTAACCAGGAAGGACTCTATTCCTGAAAGTATGAAATTATCGATTACGACTGCTTCAAGATTCAGTTAATCCCTTTAAAAATTATTAGAAAACTTCATCAAACACAACATCGAGGACCAGACATTGAATATGTAGTATGTATTTCACCAAAGACACAGCCAGATACAAAGGATTTTTTGTTTCAATGACCATGCTTAAATCCTCAATAAAGGTTTTTGAAGGATGGCTTATTTAAAATAATTCAGTATTTATTCCCTACCGTTGAGCTCTGAAGGAAGTTGACAGTGACGTCGCAGAGACTGGCAAGTGCACTTCGCAACCGGCGGGGGATCTTTTAGAAAATAGAGACCTCAGGACCTCGCTCAAGGCATAGTAAACCATTATGTCTAGCAGTTACTGGAACATACAGATTCTATATAGTGCGGTATTGTACTACATATAGCAGAGTATTTCAGACCAGCTTGGGAGGGGTTCTGCTGCTTCTTAGTTATATGGCCTTGAGCAAATTATTTAACCTCTCTGTGCCTCATTTTTCTGACCTGTAATATGATAATACTAAGAATCATTAAAGCTAAAACACTGGGATAATAGTACCTAGCATAGAGAGTGCTACACACCTATTTTCTCCATCACTACTTACTAGTTGTGTATTTGATTATACTTTGATTGTATATCTGATTAACTTTATAGGTGATTAGATGCACTGCAAGGGTTTAAAAACTATGATCTAGACCTGCATTGTCCAATTATAGCCACTAGCCTTGGGTGGTTATTGGGCACTTCAGATACGTTCAATGTGGTGAATACATCAAATTTTGAATTGTATTTAACTTTAATTATTTTTAATTTGAAGTCTAATACCTTGGTTCAGTTATCGGAAAACTTTTCAGTATGCTTATAACAGCTAGGGTATGTGAATAGATTTTTCAACAGTATGTTTATGGAATATAAATACAGATCAAGTGTTTCCAAAGCAATTTTAGCATCTGAATTGAGGTGTAAGTGTAAAATACACACCATATTTTGAAGACTTGGCACAAGAAAGAGAAAAGAAACCTTTAATTTTTATATTAATTGCATGTTGAAATGATAATATTTTGGATATATTGGACAAAATAAAGTTTATCAATGAAGCTAATTCCACTTGTCTCTTTTTACATTTTTAGTACAATTGCTAGCATATCCGAAATCACATATGTGACTTGCATTATATTTCTATCAGTCAGGGCTCACCTAGAGGATGCCAAAGGCTTGTGGTTTGATGAATGAATTCCAAAGTCTGATAACCCATTTTTCCCAAAGCCAGAAATGGAAATCCACTGATAGACCCAAAGATTATTAGATTCTGGAAAATAGGTTCAAAAACGTAAGAGGAAGATGTACAAATCAAAAAGAAAATTGTGTGTAAATGTGTGTGTGTGTGTGTGTGTGTGTGTGTGTGCGTGTGTACAGGGGTAGAAGTATTCACTGAGAATTCAAAATGTTCTGCTGTCATAGGCAAAGCCAAAGGATAAACTATTTACAGACCTACTTAAGTATCTGAATAGAGTTTCTTAAAGCCAAGTGAACCAAAGTTTTTTTTTTTTTGTGGTACGCGGGCCTCTCACTGTTGTGGCCTCTCCCGTTGCGGAGCACAGGCTCCGGACGTGCAGGCTCAGCCACCATGGCTCACGGGCCCAGCCGCTCCGCGGCATGTGGGATCCTCCTGGACCGGGCACGAACCCGTGTCCCCTGCATCGGCAGGCGGACTCTCAACCACTGCACCATCAGGGAAGCCCGAACCAAAGCTTTTTTGCACTCCTTATGCAATGCATATAATCCTACCAAAAAGACTCTCATGTCCATTAACAGTACTTTCTCCTTTCTGAAAAATTCAGTGTAAACATTGATGTATGTCTCATTCTCTGTTCCTCTTTACTGTGCTTTGTCCCCAGAGACCCCACTGTGATATCAAGATCCCCCCAGGTTTCTACATAACAGTAGCTGTAGATTCTGAATATCTATTGTTGGGGAGACACACACTGTCTTCAAGCCTAGGGGTTAAGAGACTGAGCTCTAAGGTCAGGGTTTCAATCCTGCCTCTGTCATTTACTGACCCTGTGACTTTCAACAAATTATGTAACTTTTCTATATCTCTATTTCTTCCCTTTTGAATGGTACTGATGATAATAGTATTTATCTCCTGGAGATGCTGTGATTAAATGACATAGTACCTATAAAATTCTTTCAACAGCATCTGGAAAAGAATAGGCACTCAATACATAAAAGCTATTAGTTTTATAATTAAGCAACGCTTTCGACGTAACTCATATCATAACCATCACAACAGCAGGCACGTATATACACCTTTAAAGAGGCAAGAAGGTGTGTAATCCGCTCAGTTTACAACAGTGCTTTGAACACAGACAACTTCTCAGAGGCCCTGCTGTCAACATCATGGCTCCCTCAGAGGCCCCGGTTCAGAAGCAGAGACTATAGCTTCCAGTTTCCCAGCTTCCTTTGGGAGGATCACTCTTCTCTGAGATGTTTAAAGTATGTATTCTGCAGTTGCCTATGGGAGCCATGTTTTCAGACCTCGATGCAACCTTCTAACGATTCCTTGAAGGTTGGTAATTCAGAACAAAGTGATACTCTCTTTCATCTAATAAAGTTTGGACCTAGCTGGAACGGAGTCTGCTGCAGAGTTTTCCTCCCCTCTCAGCTAGCTAGCCAGGCATTAGTGATCACAGGAAGATGACATAAAAGCCAGTTGGAGTAATGTCTGCTTTCTATTCAATGTACGTAGTGCTCGGGTTGTGATAACCGCTGACCAGCGTAAAACAAAAAAATCATTCAGTTGGGGATCCCCCGGCTTGCTGAGTCGCCTTCTCCTTGGGTGTTGGTCTCTTGAAACTGTTTCCTAAACTATGGCTAATGAAACAAAGGATTTATAGAACCAACTGCCCTGATTCAAGCACAAGCCCTGCCAGACCCCAGCCACCTTCGCACCTCCAGCCCAGCTCAGACTTTACTCCGCAATGTTGACCCACGGCCGTGTTCTGTTATTCACTCTGACGTTGCTGCCAACCCCACCTGGCTAGTCATGTTTTTTGGTACCAAGGGGTGCCAAGCCATTTTATTACATGGACAAATGCCCACTGACATTAGGTAAAGACCTTCTAGAGCCATTTCCCCTCAAGACTTAAAATGTTTTTGAACTTGAGTTTTCTGAGATAAAAAGTTCAAACTGAAACACAGTAAATGTCCATACTCATCAGTGGCCAGATATGAACCTAGGAAAAAAGGATAAATAGTATATGAAATGGTAAAGCACCAGTATTTTGTGTATTTTAAACCAGGGGTGGGCAAACTATTCCCTTGGGCCAAATCCAGTACACTACCTGTTTTTGTAAGGCCTGTAAGCTAAGAAAAGCTTTTACATTTTAGAAGGGTTACATTTTAAATGGTTATAGAAGTACCAACATAACACCCTTATTTTGCCTTTTACAGAAAAATTTGTTGACCCTGGCCTTAAACTATAAAAATTTTGCTTTTTTGTTGTCCTAAGTCAACTGGTTTGCTTTTTGTCATAGACTTTATTTTTTAAGATTAGAAATAGCGGTATTATGTGTAATAAATTTTATTCTTCAAAAGTTTGGGGTGACAAAAAATATACTTAATTTGAAGGAACTGGATAATACATAATCTGAAAAATATGTAGTATGAAAAACTCTGACTTACAGAAAAAGACAACTTTGAGTATGAACCCTTCAACATCCTGGAAAAATAATATATTTTACATTATCATACTGGATAAAGCAATCTGGTACTAGTGCCCAAAGCGCTGGTATTTAAAGTTTTCTTCTTAATTTCTCTGCATGCTTTATATACAGTGTACACACGTCTGTTTCACATTTCAGTATGTAGCATACTTGATTAGTTTTACTCTTTTAGTATTTTTGGCAATGGAAACAATAGCTTTAAAATGGTTTCTACAGAGGTGAATTGTCCCTGGCTTCATGATATAGGTGTTTGAAAATTTCTAACGCAACAATGAAACAAGACCAAAGACCCAATAACAAACAGCTGAGTGGATCAATAACCCCTGTGTTTTCAGTCCATGCTTATTTAAAGCGGTGGATGGAAAAAAAGGCTCTTTATTTACATCTGGAACTTAATGAAGTGAAATTATCACAGCCGACAGGCGCTGGTGTTGTAATTCAGAGACAGGGCTTGGCTTAGAGGGATTTGCAGGCTGTTTTTATTCCAATTTTTAATTTTTTTTTTTTTTTTTAGTGAAACTTAATCCCCTAATCAGTTCCAATTTACATATTTGCTGGTCTTTTTTTCCAGCTCAGTTCTTAAAGGAGTGGTGTTGGAGGCATGAAGCAATTATTTGATTAAATAATTATTCATCCCAACGTGCCCTGCTCTATTCTGAGCAAGGGGAGCAGTGGCCAAAAAAACAGATAAACTTCTAAGCATAGACCTACGCACTTCTGTAACCATTCAAAGCCGTTTCCTTTCACATGTGCATGCACAGGCGTGTGTACATATGTGGGTGTATGTGTGTTTTGAACTTGATCCACCCTGTGAAGCTTTGTTCACAACTGGCTCTCCTTTCCAAGCGCAGGGGATTAATATTCTGCTAAATGAAGTGCTGCGAAATTTGAATTTTATTTTGGGGTTGAATGGAATACCAAATGTTGATGCTTTTAATCATGCTAGAATTGTGTTCCTTCATTGAATATCCTTATTCCCTGCACAAGTAAGCATGTCAGTGCAATTATCTTCCTGGTACGAAATCACCGAACCCTTAATTTACATTTTTTCCTTTAAATTTCATTTAAAATTGGGAATTTCTAAAAGATCAATAACTTTCTTTTTCAGGGTTAATTCTCTTCCTTATTTAGAGATCATAGCCATAACTGGGAAAACTATAAGTACAGAGTGAGAGGACGTAAAGAAAAGTATGCAATAAATAAGTATTAATTGATCATTTTTCACCAAGGTTTCCTGAAGAATCATCAGTTGTCTTGAATCGCTGAGAATCTTCATGAATCTCAAATAGATTCATTTTAAAACAATTAGAAAAGTAAGAATGATCTTGGTGAAAGAGTCTTTCCTAATTGGACCACAGGCTTCTATAATCAATATCTAAAAAAAGTTCAGTTTAGTTACCAGGAAGTAGTATTATTCTAATCTAAAAATTAATCCTACATTTACAATCTTGCTCTTGTCAGCATGAAAAGCATTTATTGAGCATCTACTAAGTGCAAGCAGTTTACTAAATTCTCTGGGAAACCAAACATGAAAAATAATCAAATATGAACACCACCCTCAAAATATGTGTTCTATTAGAAGATGGCACATACACAAACCTAAAGAAGTCTGATAATATTAGATCTCATTTTTTCACCAGTTTTCATTGGAAGTCACCGAACATTTTTTTTTCTTTTAACAATAGAATGACAAGCTAACATTATCTTTTCTGTGATAATTCTTTATAGAATATGTTGATACACCGAATAGGAAGAGATTGAAAATGGCTAGACCAGTCAGTAGCGTGCTGTAATAGTTTAAAGCAAGAGAACGAAACCTTAAAAAAACAACAAAAGCAGTGGAAACGAGAACAAAATAATGGAATCAATGTGTCCTACATCAGAACCTTTTTTAAAAGTAGCAGGAGATAAAGAAACGATGTCAGGGCTTGATTTAGAGAAAATTATTATTATTATTTTAACATCTTTATTGGAGTATAATTGCTTTACAATGGTGCGTTAGTTTCTGCTTTATAACAAAGTGAATCAGTTATACATATACATATGTTCCCATATCTCTTCCCTCTTGCGTCTCCCTCCCTCCCACCCTCCCTATCCCACCCCTCTAGGTGGTCACAAACCACCTAACTGATCTCCCTGTGCTATGCGGCTGCTTCCCACTAGCTATCTATTTTACGTTTGGTAGTGTATATACGTCCATGCCACTCTCTCACTTTGTCACAGCTTACCCTTCCCCTCCCCATATCCTCCAGTCCATGCTCTAGTAGGTCTGCATCTTTATTCCCGTCTTAACCCTAGGTTCTTCATGGCCTTTTTTTTTTTTTCTTAGATTCCATAGATATGTGTTAGCATATGGTATTTGTTTTTCTCTTTCTGACTTACTTCACTCTGTATGACAGACTCTAGGTCCATCCACCTCACTACAAATAACTCAATTTCGTTTCTTTTTATGGCTGAGTAATATTCCATTGTATATATGTGCCACATCTTCTTTATCCATTCATCTGATGATGGACACTTAGGTTGCTTCCATGTCCTGGCTATTGTAATTAGAACTGCAATGAACATTGTGGTACATGACTCTTTTTGAATTATGGTTTTCTCAGGGTATATGCCAAGTAGTGGGATTGCTGGGTCATATGGTAGTTCTATTTTTAGTTTTCTAAGGAACCTCCATACTGTTCTCCATAGTGGCTGTACCAATTTACATTCCCACCAACAGTGCAAGAGTGTTCCCTTTTCTCCACATCCCCTCCAGCATTTATCGTTTTAGGATTTTTTGATGATGGCCATTCTGACTGCTGTGAGATGATATCTCATTGTAGTTTTGATCTGCATTTCTCTAATGATTAATGATGTTGAGCATCCTTTCATGTGTTTGTTGGCAATCTGTATATCTTCTTTGGAGAAATGTCTATTTAGGTCTTCTGCCCATTTTTGGATTGGGTTGTTTGTTTTTTTGTTATTGAGCTGCATGAGCTGCTTGTAAATTTTGGAGGTTAATCCTTTGTCAGTTGCTTCATTTGCAAATATTTTCTCCCATTCAGAGGGTTGTCTTTTCGTCTTGTCTATGGTCTCCTTTGCTGCGCAAAAGCTTTTAAGTTTCATTAGGTCCCATTTGTTTATTTTTGTTTTTATTTCCATTTCTCTAGGAGGTGGGTCAAAGAGGATCTTGCTGTGATTTATGTCATAGAGTGTTCTGCCTATGTTTTCCTCTAAGAGTTTGATAGTTTCTGGCCTTACATTTAGGTCTTTAATCCATTTTGAGTTTACTTTTGTGTATGGTGTTAGGGAGTGTTCTAATTTCATACTTTTACATGTACCTGTCCAGTTTTCCCAGCACCACTTATTGAATAGGTTGTCTTTTCTCCACTGTATATTCTTGCCTCCTTTATCAAAGATAAGGTGACCATATGTGCGTGAGTTTATCTCTGGGCTTTTCTATCCTGTTCCCTTGATCTATATTTCTGTTTCTGTGCCACTACCGTACTGTCTTGATTACTGTAGCTTTGTAGTATAGTCTGAAGTCAGGGAGCCTGATTCCTCCAGCTCCATTTTTCGTTCTCAAGATTGCTTTGGCTATTCGGGGTCTTCTGTGTTTCCATACAAATTGTGAAATTTTTTGTTCTAGTTCTGTGAAAAATGCCAGTGGTAGTTTGATAGGGACTGCACTGAATCTGTAGATTGCTTTGGGTAGTAGAGTCATTTTCACAATGTTGATTCTTCCAATCCAAGAACATGGTATATCTCTCCATCTATTTGTGTCATCTTTTATTTCTTTCATCAGTGTCTTATAATTTTCTGCATACAGGTCTTTTGTCTCCTTAGGTAGGTTTATTCCTAGATATTTTATTCTTTTTGTTGCAATGGTAAATGGGAGTGTTTTCTTAAATTCACTTTCAGATTTTTCATCATTAGTGTATAAGAATGCCAGAGTTTTCTGTGCATTAATTTTGTATCCTGCTACTTTACCAAATTCATTGATTAGCTCTAGTTGTTTTCTGGTAGCATCGTTATGATTCTCTATGTATAGTATCATGTCATCTGCAAACCGTGACAGCTTTACTTCTTCTTTTCCGATTTGGATTCCTTTTATTTCTTTTTTTTCTCTGATAGAGAAAATTATTGATGAGAAATTCTTGTGGAAGAACTCTTGAGCTCAGCTTGTCTTCATTATTTCCCTACTGGCCTTCAAGAAAACAACAGACGGGAGTAAGGCGGGATTTTACTTTCCCTTGTTCATCCACATTGGAAAAGGGAACAGGGCGTGGTGGCAAAGAGTATAGGTTTTGGAATCAGACCAACCTCAGCTTAAACCCAGTGCAGTTGTTTCTCAGTTGTGTGCCTTTGGCCTACTTGTTTTACCTTCCTCACCCTCAATTTTCTTATTTAAAAGAAAAAGGAAAAATTTACAGTATCTATCACATATGTGGGTTTAATTGAGATGATAAATTTAAAACAGCTTGACACAATGTCCAGAATATAGTTGGTACTCAAAGTAATTGATTGTGAGTATCATTTTAGTTGCTTAGGCTGAGGATGAATAAACAGTGATCCTTAAATACCATATCCCATAAAGATATTCGAAGACAGTTTTTACGTTTTGACTTGCAAGAAAACTCTAAGTCAGAAGGGTTAATATTTGAAAGAGGTTTTCCTACAAATTTCTGTAAGAAACTTTCAAACATTTGATATGAATTATATACTATTTTCTAAATTGTTTTCCCTGGATGTTAATTCAATTAAAACCAAAAAGTATTTCCTGATCATTTGCTGTATGCCCAGAAGCATGGCAGGCACCATGGGAGATATAAAAATATTTTTATAAGCTCTCTTTGTGGTTAAGAATATTATAGTTTAGTTAGAAAGATAAAAATTACGCCCATGCAACAAGGAAGAAATGTTAAAGTAGAATATAAGCAAACACTTGGAGTATTGCTTCAAACTAGGGTTGCTAAGAGAATTCAGAACAGGGGAGCATTGGAGCAGTCCTGGCTAATCAGCGAAGTCTTTAGTTTGCAAAGCTGAAACTGATTTCTGAAGGAAGGATAAACTGGTTCTTGAAGTAAGGATGGATCTGGGCTTACTGGGGAGAGAGAGAAAGCAATTCCTAACCTGGAGAAAATGCTGAGCAAAGGAATGAGGACAGTGGGCAGAGAATGTAAAGGCATACTTGATTCTGGAAGAAGAGAGATGTTGGAACACACTGAGAAAATAGGATAGATGAGCCAAGTGAAATGGATCAACGTCTTCAAGACCAGGTTTAGAAGTCTAGACTTTACCCACGGATTAGGAATGGCAACAAACTTTGAAGCAGGTAAAAAGATTATTTTTTTTGGAGTTTCTGAGAGGGAGCAGGAAATTCAAAAGTGGACAAAGTAATTATAGCAATGAGAGAGCTAACCATCCAAAGGGGCAAATTGGCAGAAAATGAACAACTGCCAGTATATTACATATAGATGTGGACAAGGTGTCTAGGGGGCTGTGCGGAGGCCGTTCATACAGGGAAACAGTGGGTAGTGAGAACAGAACGTGAGAAAAGGCACTTTTGGGTGGACTCGTAGTATTTTTCTCCTTCAAATGTAAATTTATCTGTAGGGCTCTCAAACACCTTTATTATCTGGCTTTCACCCGCTACAAGCAATCATGTTTATGTTAGCCCATAATGTACACCCTCCTCCAAAATCTGACCCATTTCAAATTTCTGCAAGCAAACCATGGCTTTTCCTGTTCTTATATCTTGAGGTCCTTATTTCTGTCCTTCTTGGACAATTTCTACATTGATAGTTAGGGCTGTCAAATAAAATACAAGATGCTCAGTTAAGTTTGAATTTCAGATAAACAATGAATAATTTTAGTACAAGTATGTCCTAATATTGAATGAGTCATACTAATAAAAGTATCTGCTTTTTATCTGAAACTCAGATGTAACTGGGCATCCTGCGTCGCTGAATCTGTCAGCCCTACTGATAGCATCTATCCTACTCTCTAACTCTCAGTTACATATTGTCATAGGTCTTTCCAAATCACTTAGATTTTAACTTCCCAAAGGACAACGCTTTACACTTATCATTCCCTTAAAGCAGAAATGCTGAAACCATGCAGGACCCTGTGGGGCTCTCCCAAGTACAAAGGACTTTCTGTGTCCTTTTCTCGTTTGTAGGAAAAAGGTTTCAGCTTCCTAGACCTTCCCTGAGTTACAAAGGGCATTTGAGTTAGTAACTGGAGGAGTGAGGGAATGCAGAAAGAAATAATAGTGCAATGACGGGCCAGGCCCTGGTTCCTCCTTGGGGGATGTGCATAGCAATTTACTCTGAGCTCTTCTGCAGGAATTAAGGGCTCCACCCAGGTGGAGGATGGTGACTTCAGGCTGAGCATAAGCCCATGGACCCCAGACTGGTTGGAACCAGAAGGCTGATGATTGAGATTCCTAGAACACCACCCTGTTACCTCACCACCAACCAATCAGAGGAGGGTTACATACCCTGCAGCCCTCCCACCACTAGCTCCCCAGTTTTGCCTGTAAAAACTCCTTCCCTGGAACCCACTGAGGATTTCGGGCTTTTTGAGCATTAGCTGTTCTGGACTCCTCGTCTGGCACCTTACAGTAAACGCTGCACTTTCCTTCACCGTAACCCAGTGTCGGTAGGTTGGCTTTACTGCGGACCAGTGAGTGGACCCAAGTCTGGGTTCGCTAACAGAGCCAGGGAAAAAAGAAGGTCAGGTAGTGGTTATTACAGGATAACCAAAGCCTGAAGTGGTCTGGTTTAAGATAATGACTCTGCAAAGCGGGGCACTGGAGGAGGGTATTGTAAGAGCAGGGGCACATCCTAGATCTTTCCAGAAGAACTGAGTTACTAGTTAGATCTGCAGGTACAAGAAAACATAATTAGGCTGTGTTCTTTTTTTCCTAGCATTTTTATTCAACAAATACTTTGTGAATACACAAAATCAGGATTATACAGATCATGGAAGAATGCAATTTTCTGGGTATGAAGTTGAGCGATCGATCGTCTGCCTGCCTTCAGAAGCTTAAAATACACAGCAATCTATATACTTACTCAAGTCAAGGAATCGATTGCTGCCTATGGGAGTAGTACCGACAAAGTTTGAGAGCAGCGATTCTCCACCGGGGGCAATTTTGCTCCCCTCCCCCAGGATACTTGGCAATAGCTGGAGGCATTTTTGACTGTCACAGCTAAGGGAGTGCTATTGAATCTAGTGGGTAGAGGGCAAGGATGCTAAATCTTAAAATGCACAGGACTGATAGGTAGGGAGCCCAGATGAAAAAAGAATCACGTGACTCAAAACGTCAATAATGCCACAGTTGAGAAACTGAAGTCTCAAAGGATGCAGTTAAAAGAAGCAACACGTCTGCCTGTCATGATCCATACATGAACACAGTGGAGCTGCGGACAGTGAGCACGGCATGAGCAAAGGCAGCAAAGGTCAACATCTGAGGAAGGAACAGTACAAAGCCTTGATTATCCGGAGGTCACTGCTTGTGTCGCCCATAGATCAGTGGATGGGCAATAAGGCGGAGCTCACCTTGGGTCGGAACTGCGATGAGCATTGAATGTGAAGCTATGAAACTCCAGATTTTTAAGCATCGCAACTAAGAATGATGTTGGAGAATTTGGAGAGCAGGACCGCTAGGTGGCAAAGATAAGTTCATTAGGAAATTTTATTTTATATTGGGGAAAGTTTGAAAAAGTTGTGAGGATATTTACTTTAGTGGGGTCAGGCTTCCAAAACAAAACAAAACAAAAAATGGTAGTTAGGTAAACTTGACTAAGATTCTAACTGGAAAAGGCTACCTTCCTTGACTCTTCATCCTCCCTGGAACTGCACCTCTGGCCCCTATGAGGTAACCTTTAATTTTTCTTTCTTTCTTTTCTTTTCTTTTTTTTTTTTTTGTGTGTGTGTGTGTGTGTGTGTGTGTGTGTGCGTGTGTGTGTAACATCACAACCTTGTTAGCTCGCAGTTTTAATCCTTCCTCTTGATCCTGTGGTAAAGTCACAAGAGTCCCATTTTCATCCTGGGCAAATCTACTGAATTTTACATGCTGAACCAGACCCAGAAAATGGGATACAAGAACGAACTGGATAAGCTGAGAACCTATCTTAAATTCTGTGGTTCAGAGTTTGGAACCGAACCCAAATATTTTGGTATTGGGCCTTATTTCTCCTTGGCAAACACGGCCTTCTGTTTTAAAGGGGTGGGGGGAGGGGAGGTTTTAAAAAGCTTATTAAAAAGTCTCGAAATGCTTCTTCAACATCAAATAGCTCCTAGAAAAATATTTTGATGAGTTAAGTGTAAATGAATCAGAAACATATGGATTACATTTCCTTTAGATTACACATGGGTTTCAGAATTAAGGGGGAAAGTGCTCAGGGCAAAATGCATTTTGGATTTTATTGAACCCAAAATATTTGAGAAATAACTCAAGATACACGAAGAACCCAAAATCCTGCCAGGTTTCCCAATCCCTTGTGTAAAGCAAATTAGATTTTAAAATTCTTTTTGCTTTAGTGATCTATGGTGTTACATGAAATGTGGATGAAAAACTCCTTTTCTATATATGGTTTTTATCCTGGATATTTTCACTTACAACTTTGGCAAAAATGGAGATTTCAAGTATATGGTAGAGGGCTTCCCTGGTGGTGCAGTAGTTAAGAATCCACCTGCCAACGCAGGGGACACAGGTTCGAGCCCGGGAACGTCCCACATGCCGCAGAGCAACTAAGCCCGTGCGCCACAACTACTGAGCCTGTGCTCTAGAGCCCATGAGCCACAACTACTGAGCCCGTGTGCCACAGCTACTGAAGCCCGCGCGCCTAGAACCCATGCTCCGCAACAAGAGAAGCCACCACAGTGAGAAGCCCGCGCACCACAACGAAGAGTAGCCCCCTCTCGCCGCAACTAGAGAAAGCCCACGCGCAGCAACAAAGACCCAATGCAGCCAAAAAATAAATAAATCAAATTTTTAAAAACCTGATTAAAAAAAAGTATACAGTAAATTGGCTAAGTTGGCTAGATGTCTCAGACTCTGCCGGGCCAGGTGACAAGAACACTTGACTTGTCTCATACACGGTCACAGAGTGACGGAATTAATCAAAGAGCTTCAGACCATTTTACAGTAAACGGTAACAGACAGTATTTACAATTTGCCATTTGGCAATTAGTTTTCCACTTATTTATTGGACATTAATAAAACCTGTATTATTTCTCATTTCCCTTAAACTTTAAAAGAGCCTGTTTCTAGAGTCTATATAGTGACCCATGTCCATTTATTAACTCAGTCTTTCACTTATTCCAGTGGCAAGGCCAAAGTGTGGACAGAGAAGGGCCTTAGGTCCCCACTATTTCCAATTGCCAAAGCCACATTCTGTGTAAAACCAGCATACTTGCTAAGCAAAAGGCTTCAAGACGACCCCCTGCAGGCATATTTCCAGTTTGCTAAGCCCCTCCTACCCCCCAATTTTTTAAAAATTTAATTAATTAATTTATTTATTTTTGGCTGCGTTGGGTCTTGCTCTTGCTGTGGAGCACGGGCTCTAGGCACACGGGCTTCAGTAGCTGTGGCTCACGGGCTCTAGAGCACGGGCTTCAGTAGTTGCGGCTCGCAGGCTCAGTAGTTGTGGCTCACGGGCTTTAGAGCACAGGCTCAGTAGTTGTGGCGCACGGACTTAGTTGCTCCGTGGCATGTGGGACCATGACCAGGGCTCAAACCCGTGTCCCCTGCATTGGCAGGCGGCTCCTCAACCACCGCGCCACCAGGGAAGCCCCACCCCAAATTTTGATAACCATCATACTTAGTCTCTATTCCCTCATTGAACAGATTATTTCTTAGCACCCACTGTAATGGCGGGCACAGTGCGGGAGTATGAGGGACACAAAACCAAATAAAGCAGAGCCACACATTTCCAAGGAGATTCACATGTACGCACAATTCTCTAGGACAAGGGAACCAAAAACAGGTAGCCTTCCAAAGTACGCTATGCCAAAGAAGGGGATGCCAAAAAGGAAGTAACTTCCCCACATTATTACTAAATAATAGCGGTTGTTTAAATCTAATCTATGTGATTCTGTTCAGAGCATTTGATAGTGAAGAAGTTGCCTATTTCGTGTATCTAATGTATTTGCCTCCATTTTTCCTCTGACAAACTCTCACTTGCAACTCAAGACCCAACTCAGTGTCATCTCTACTGGGAGATCTTCCATTTTCACCATGGTTGAGTGAAATATTCCTCTGAATTTACATCACGCATTGGACATGTACTTATTTACATCATTTTTAGCATTGTGTTTTAATTAATTAATTTGTATCTCACAGTGTCCAACTAACCACTGACTTTTTTGAGGAAAAGGGCTACATCCTAGTCTTAATTTTATTCCCAGGACACAGCATATTGTCTGGAACATACTAAGCACTTATGTGTTATTGAATACATGGACTGCTGGATACATGATGCTATTAATTAAGAAGGGAAATGAAGAAAGACAAAAGTACACCACAGTCCCAATCTCAGTTACGTTACCACAAGTGACTTTAAGACTCTCTTGCTAAATGTACTCATTATATTCTACGTAGAACGAATGACTCTTATCAACTAAATTTGATTACTAGCGACATGGACAGCACAAGTCAGGAGAACGATGTGAAGTTAACGTGTGGATTCATTCAGAGAAAGGCATACATTCACATAGTCAATCATTTACCCAGTCTTTCCTCCATGCTGGACCATAATTTCTTGAAGACCTTCCTTACTATCTGTAGTTCAAGAACACTGGGTAGAACACTAAACAGTTCCAAATGTGGTGTACTAAAAATCCAAAGTATATCCCAAATGCAAAAGGCTGATTTTATCAGATGAGAAACGTACCCCACGTTTCCTAGTTCAGTGAAAATGCCCACCTAGTAAATTCTTTACATTTTCAAATGACCTTTTTCAATAGCTATTCACACCTTTTAAATTCTCTTAGATTTTTATAAGATGTCTTGGATTACAGACAATATTATATATGACATTGGTGGCCATGGTTATCTGTGAGTGGACAGGGGCATTATATGAGGAGACTTTCCTTCTCAGGGAAGAAATCTTTGAGATGTCTATGTATCTGGAATAAAACAGAAGAGTAGCACGTTGACTGTAAAACCACGAGATCCTCCTTCTTAGAGATTATTAAACAAATATATAATCCATATTCCATGGAACCATCGGCCTCTCAATTACACGCGTAAAGAAAACGGAACAGGACTCAACGTCCAGTCTCACTCTTTACGTTTCTCAAGTCTTTGGTCTTTCCTGATTGTATGTAAAGCCTCTATGAATTTATTAGTTTGACAGGAGCCCAGGTAATTATGCCGGCTTCTAAGTCCTACGGTAAGTCACGTCTGCATCTCCCTGAACGCACACAAAATTTAGTGCCACTGAAGCACTTCTCGAAACAAATAAAAGATTTGTGAACTAGTCACCAAGCATCCGATGCAATTAAACTGCATTTGTTTCTTTTTTTGGTCTTTTTACACAATCGAGGCCTTGTAGTAAGGGGTAGGCACTCCTCAGATCAGACTGTGTTTTCTTTAGAGGAAAGGGTGCCAAAAATCCTCCTACCCTACGTAACCAAAGTCTCAACTAGCAGGAGGCGGACAGTTACAACATGCGCACGAGAGTGCACGCGCGTGCGCGCACACACGCACACGCAGAGATTCCTCCTCCTCTCCACCACTACTAACACCATAATACGTACATAAAGAAAAAGCACAAACCCATAACTACAAAGATATTAATGTGGGGAACAGGGATAAAACTTGCTAGAAATGAAGTTGCGCTGCCCGCAGCCTCAATCAGTTGCAGCGTGACGTAAGATAAAACAAACACAATTGGTTTGAAAGCGGAGAAAAGAAAACAGGAACTGTTTTGAAAAAAATGGATTCTTGATTTTTTACTTTTTGAGACAAGTAAAAATAGAGCTCACCTTGAGGTACCCAGTTCTCAACAGCTTTTAATTGGTAACTTCAAGCTGTCACACTTTGAACGTTTTTTTTTTTAAAGAAAAAGTCTTTAAGGTCTGGTTAATGAGAACTGACTGCCATTGACTCTTTGACTGATTTAGCATCCTGTCGTACTGGCTCGTGCTCAGAGGCTCCCCACTGGTTTCCCTGAGCTGCTCCCCTCACTGGTGTGGGGACTGGGTATGAACTCGGAGCCACACAACAGCCCTTGTTACAAAACTCATTTCTCAGGGAAAACCCAAATAATGTATTCATGTGATCTGAGCAAATCCAAGTAGTTGCGAAGACTTATACCCTAACTCAGTATCAGACAATCCTTTAACTTCTCCCTGATCCTGAGTCTTTGTCCGCATTCTACAATATGGCTCGGTGAAGAAACTAAGTTCCTTGCACACGTCCATTAACACCATCATCTATTGAGCACTGGGTGTCACACACTTCAATAAACATTTTCCATACGTTACCGTATAATCCTATAAATCGGGTAATGTCATCCATATGTTAAGGATGATAAACCTGAGGATTAGCAAGCTTTAATCAACTGGCATCTAGTAAGAATCCGAGTTTTAATTTAAGCCCAGTTTTGTCTAATCCCAAAGCCCAGCTTTCCCATTATCCTGCACTACTTTTGTGTGCTAAGTTCTCTGTGGTCTAACTTGTCAGACTTGCAGCTCTTGCTCCATTATTTTATAGGAAGAGAAAAAAAGGGGGGAAATGAACCCTTACCTAAATAACTAATGGAAATAATCAAATCTCCCGCCTCTCCCAAAAAACTGCTATCTCTGGAAGTATAGCAACTTTTTTTCCTTATGCTAATTGGCTAAAATGTATATTAGGGCTTGAAGGAACTACAGAATTTCTCAGGGTGTTCTTCTGAATACTTATTTGTATGTTGAAATAATCATTTTGTGGAATGATAAATAAGTTATACAGTCATCAAAAACAATGTCATTGATGTGTATTGGGAGATCGGTCTCACATTTCTTCCCGTCTTGCAAGCAGGGGCAGCGACTGCCCTTTGTTCTGAACTATCTTCTCAGGGATGTTTGTACAGAGAACAACCTTGGGATACAGAGATCATGTCTTCCTCCGGAACAATGTGCAGTCATGGATATTTTCCAGTATAACAAAGATAACGTCTCCCTCTGCAGCCAGAGGCAGGCGTGCTTACTGCCCATTATAAAAGATTCAGATTTCTTAAGCTCAGAGCTCTTCGCCTGTGATATAACCCACTGTGTGTGGGCGGCAGGGTTACATGACTCTCTTTGTGTAGCCTTGTGGGAGCTGGAGCTCAGGGGACCAGTGCAAACGTGCTAGCCCTACTGCTACTGTTACTGCTATGAGTAATGAAGTATCCTGCATCTCTGACCCAGGAGCCTCAGTTTTCTACCAGCGCCCACGGAGCTGTGGCAGGCTAACTGACGAGTCTGCAAGTCTGGTAAAATCTCTGATCTTCACAGCTCACCACAATATAAATGAGCCCTACTACCAGGGAGTGGTTCACTGAAATTAGCTTTGCTAGCCTTAAATATTCGTGGTAGACACAAAAGTTTGGTTTTACTCTTAATAGTCTCATAGTCTTCCATTATTAGCAGACTACTAGAGACTATAAATAATTAAGTCCCTGGTACAGGTCCACTGAAATTTTCACCTTCAAACATTGTCCTTCATATCAAGTATTTTAATATTGGAATAATATTCTTAATGAATCTTGGCAGCAGCTTTTTAAGTAGTTTGTGGTTCCTAAGTACGATAGTTCTCCTCTTTTCCATTAAAAAAAAGTCAGGATAATGCATCATTTATTTAATAACCTAGATATATACTATCCTTTAAAGTACTGGTTTCCTAAATGAGCCACATGTAATTGGGAGTTGTGTGTTTATACTTGAGTGGAGTTCCTAGAAAATAAGATATATTCTCTGCATGGAATTCTCATTCATAAAATTGCTTTATATTATCTGTTTTGCTTTCATGTGGTACCACTAGACTACTATTTTTAAAGATTAATATATATCAGAATCAACATGCATTTTTTGATAAAAATGAAAACGGAGGTCCCCTCCCATTCCATATTGATCCAGAATTCTTGGGAGAGTTACCAGGTTAAAAATAAATTAAATTAAATTACAAACTCCAAGTGATTCTGATGCAGTAGTCTTGCAAAACATATAGACTTGGCTTAAAATACATTAGAATTTGATTCAGCAGACTTCAGGCTCAAGACCTTTAACTTTAAGCAAGATATTAAAGCCTTAATTTCCTCAGCATCCTCATTTATAAAATGACCATGTTAAACTATGATTTACAAAAGTTTTTTAAAATTTTATATTCGATAAATATAAATATTTCACATTAAAGGTCATCACTCTCTCTTAACAGGAGAGACTGAGGGAGTCAGAAGTGGCTTTGATTTGTGTTATCCATGTCCACTCATCACCATCATCCTCTTCCATTACATCTAGTTTTCAAAATATAATACTGAGAACCTATTTTCTGTAGGACAAAGAACCCAGGAAGTATGTAAGGCTGAGGAATCTGAGGTAAGTATACATCGTCTTTATGGTCATTTATATGTTATCTCGTTATTTCTAAATAATAATACAATATCCATGCACCCCAATATTAATAGCAGTACTATTTACAATGGCCAAGACACGGAAGCAACATAAGTGTCCATCAACAGATAAATGGATAAAGAAGATGTGCGTGATGAAATATTAGTCATAAAAAAGAACAAAATAATGTCATTTGCATCAACGTGGATGGACCCAGAAATTATCATATTAAGTGAAGTAAGTCAGACAGAGAAAGACAAAATCATGTGATATCACTTATATGTGGAATCTAAAAGAAATGATACAAATGCACTTATTTACAAAACAGAAACAGGCTCACAGACATAGAAAACAAACTTATGGTTACCAAGGGGGAAAGGGAGGGGAGGAAGAAATTAGCAGCTTGGGATTAACATGTACACACTACTATATATAAAACAGATAAACAACAAGGAACTACTATATAGCAGGGAATCATATTCAATATCTTGTAATAACCTATAATGGAAAAGAATCTGAAAAAAACATATATATATAACTGAATTGCTTTGCTATACACCAGAAACTAACACAACATTGTAAATCAACGATACTTCAATAAAAAATAATTAATTAATTAAAAAATACCTCTGTCCAATAGACACACCATTTCTATCTATCTAATTATAATATATGTTATAGACTGAATGTGTCTCTCCAAAACTCCTATGTTAAATTCTAAAGCTCAATGTGATGGTATTTGCCGTGGGTTGGGGGGGTGGGGGGGTGTTGGGAGGTGATTGGGTTATAAGGGGGTGGAGCCCTCATGAGTGGGATTAGTGCTGTTATTAAAGAGACCCCCAGAGCGTTCTCTTGCCCCCTTCTGCCACATAAGGACACAGTGAGAAGTCAGCCATCTGCAACCTGGAAGAGGCCCCTCAGCAGAACTTGATCATATACACACGCAGATCTCAGATACCCAGCCTCCAGGACTGTGACAGAGACATTTCTGTTGTTTATAAGCTGCCCAGTCTATGGTGTCATTATAGCAGCTTGAACTGACTTAGGACAGGGGTCATGGTTGCTATGTATTAAAATAAACATATTACCTAATTCATACAAAGACCTTATGGTTAGGTCTTTGTATAGGTCTTAGGGCTATCTATTTGTTACCTACCAGTATAAGCTTGGTGCCTGCGAACGAAAGTGTTGTCATATTATTACACTGCCAAGCAATCAGTAACGGTTTTCAGTAGAATGAGATTTTCTTGCCGTACAAGCTAATGATTTTCTACCATAAATTACCAAATACACATGCGATTAAAACAATTATTTTTTAAAACAATCCCTGGGTAGCCAATCTTGAATTTTATAGTAAAACGGCTTTTGAAAAGAATTTTTGACTTGAAAACTGTTGCTCATGAACAAAGGCAATCTAGGGTACAAATGTCCCTCTAGGGAATCACCTCCTAATTCTGACCACTTGTAGTTTCCATGGTATTCATCTTAACCTGCCCAGGGACACATGAGAGGTGGGAGGAGTATCACGACATGATTTCCTTTGAGGCGATGGGTAGGATCCCCCATTCCTCAATAATATAAACTGTTATTGGTTGAAATTTTTGTGGGAAGGGAGAGAAGAGAGAAAGGAATTTGAAAAATAAAGGGCAAAGAATGGGAGCAGAAAAGAATTATGGGAGAAAACAGAAAAAAAGACCAAAGCAGAGGAGAGATGAAATGAGATTTCACACTTCATGTTGCCAGTTTTTCCTGGTTTTTCTTTTCCCATGTCAGTTTCAGAAACAGTAATTCTACCAGCTGCAGAATGAACCCTGTCATGACTCAGAAACAATGACTTCCCCTAGCTAGGAAAGATATTTAAAATTCCCTCCTCCTTGGTTAAGGCAGATGAAGGGACTCTCGTGCTCTGTGTCTTGGGTCTGATGTACTAGGTGTGAAGAGAACCCAAAGTACAATTGAGTTACACTGAGTTCCATCCTGAGTTACTTTTCGTGGTGATCCTTCTTCCATATTTCTTATTTTAGTTCTCCACTGGAGAAACCTACTTTATTCAACTGGTGTCTTTAAACCATCATATATTTCCTGCAAGGTCTTGCCAAACAGAGACATGTGCCCTACTTTTGCTAATATCCTATGATCCTAAAACTTTGGGTGTTTCAAAACTCCTGTTATCATACCTCATCCTACCTCGGCCTCTACTGTGAACTGGATCCTTTTTGTCCTTTGGGAGTACTAAAATTACAGTTATAGCTGAAGTGAGTTTCCTACTCACCTCTAGTGATCAATGACAAAGGTATCAGAATTTCAAGTATATCAGAATCCTCCTAGATCTCCATAGGCAGAGTATGTCAATGATATTTGTCTCACAGTGAAAACAGTGAGATAATGTATATAAATGCACTTTAACGAAAGAGTGGGCTAGATCTACTATAACAATAATTTTAAATAAAGACAGACATAAAAATAATAACAAGATCTAGTTACTCATTCATTCTATTGTCTATTATCTACAATTACTATGTGAACTTCTACAAAAATGACAGTTAATTAAACAAAGCAGGTGCCAGACCTCATGGAACCCAAAAGGAAGATGTAGTAGTAGAAGTGATTCAGACACAGAGCTGGATTATCTTTATGAGCAGAGAATAAAACAGATAAAATAAACTAAGAAATAGCCATAAAATCTAGGTCCCAGAACAATCTTTTAATTCTACCTGAGAACACAGGCAGATAATCAATGAGGTTATTCTTGATAAAAAAAAGCTAATGTGCCTTCTCAAACTGAAAGAATTCTGTGCAGAAAGTCCATGAATAGCACAGATCCAAAAGAAAACTAAACTTACAAATGTGCTAGGAGTATTCTGTAAAGAAATAACTGTTTAAACACGCAATCCCATAATTAGCCTGGATCTCTCATTCAAGTGCTGCAGGTCAAAACCACCAGCTTTTCCAAGTCAATGGGGAAAAACCTCCCATTCCTCTCCTGTGTATTTGGATGTGTGTAATTAGACTTCTCCTATGCCAACAAAAACCCATGAAGGCTTTCTCTATACAAGTTTAGATTGTTCCAGCTCCAAAAATGGATCAGGACGTGCTGGTACACCATCAGCAACGCCACTGGATGGGAAATACCACGATGCCATTTCAGCACAGAGGTTACTGCTTTCCACTAAGATAAACAGCAGGAGGAAAAAAAGAAATTGAACCAACGGAGCAAAAGAGAATGCTAATGCTATTAGCCTAATGACTGCAGTAGATGTGATGTTGAATTTTGCCTGCTAACTTACACTGATTCCCTTGGTAGTCGATGTTTAAGCTGATCTTGTTCACAGATGAGCTACTGATGTGGTGAAACACAGAGGTCACTGACCACTGTATCAGTTAGCATTTGGTTAAACTACGTATTACATAAAATCAAAATAACAATATTTTAAACAGGATAAGAGTCTATTTCTCTCTCAAACACATCAAAAAAAAAAAAAAAAAAAAAAAAGAATCCTGTGGGTTAACAATCTAGGGCAGTTATAGTGACTCTGCAGTGTTATTAGAGACCCATATGCCTATCATTTTGTTCCATCCTGGTGGCAGATTGGAATTTCCAAGGATGATCATATCGTGTGATCTCATTACCACATGTTCTTATGCAATGTGATCTTACTAATCTCCAATCGGGAGAGAAGTCACCTCTCCCCTTGAACCTGAGCTGGCATGTGAGAATAGAATGGAGCAGAAGGGATGCTGTATGACTTCCAAAGTTAGATCAGCAAAGATCACGCAGCTTTGCCTGGTTTTCTCGGAACATCTGCTCCTGGAATCGAACTCACAGGCTGTGAGAAGCCCAAGCACACAGAGTCATATGCAGGTGTTCTGGTTGACTGTGCCAGCTGAGACCTGCCTTGAAATCCCCCTAGTGCACCAGACATTTGGTTAAAGAATCCTCCAGGTCATGCCAGTGATCAGCCATTTGAGGTCTCAGACATCGTAAGCACTCAGAGAGCTGAGACAAACTATTCCCACTGTGCTCTGTCTAAATTCCTAACCCCCAGAGTCTTCAAGTGTTATAAAATAGCTGTCATTATCTTTGGAGAGGTTTATGAAACAGTAATAGATCATTGGAACACACATGCTCAGGATGCCCTGAACTCTAAGATGTGTGCTGGGGATCCAGCCATTACATCCATATTCCAGATATCAAGAAGGAGGAGACAGAGAAGGATAGACTGATTCCATTTGAAGGAAAACAATTCTGCTGACATTGCATTAGGGAAAACCTCATCATATGAACTTAACCTGCTTCAAGGCTGGGAAATATGGTCTTTAAGACACACAACTACATTTCGAGTTAAGTACTCTATTCCTAGAGAGGTCTGTCTGCAAGAACGTGAGACGAATTGAAAGTCTCTTCAGAAAACATCTATTTTTGTTTCTGTTTGGTGTTAGGCACCCCACTTTTATAATCAGTCATTTCATCAGATAAGGTGTTATATCTCTCGAAAATTCCCACTTATGTACAAATGGAAAATAAGAAAGAGTAAGATCTAAGTGCAGATGTCTTTACCAAATCACTGCTTTGCTTACAGAACAGCTCAGATGAAGAACCATACTAGAGTTAAGAGAACCCGAGGACACTGCCTCAGAAGCAAGGAGAAAAGCAAAGTACTGGTCTTAGGAAATCCAGCTGCATCACGACACTCCTGGGCTCATGGAGGACAAAGGGGGATTATCACAAGCTAGACTTCCCCTAAAATTCGTATTACCTAAGGATGACATAAGACGCAAGCCTTTAATACTTTTATTCTCTAGACAAATCTGGTTAAGATACTGCTGCATAGATTTTTCTGCTGGGTTTAGGTTAGAATAATTGAATTCAATACAGATTGGTCCCTCTTATTACCATCATATCTTCAACTCAGATGAACACCCATGTCTTTTTTTTTTTTTTTTTTTTTTTTTGCGGTACGCGGGCCTCTCACCATTGTGGCCTCTCTCCCTTTGCGGAGCACAGGCTCCGGACGCGCAGGCTCAGTGGCCATGGCTCACGGGCCCAGCCGCTCCGCGGCATGTGGGATCTTCCCAGACCGCGGCACGAACCCGCGTCCCCTGCATCGGCAGGCGGACTCTCAACCGCTGTGCCACCAGGGAAGCCCCCCATGTCTTCTTTTGAATGGAGCTCAAGGCTTATATTGGTGCAGAGATACATTTCTTTTGATAGCTAAAACCTTACTATTGCAGCCAAGATGCATTAATGATTGGCTGGATTTAACCTGGGGCATAGATTTCACTCTGACTGCACCACAAGTGAGTGAGGGCTTCCTCCATAACCAGACTGAATATTAATTCACTGAAAGCAGAAAATATTTTAAAGCCTAGTCAATTTCTTGTTTGAATGCTGGTATCTAGGGAACCTGGCAACATGTTGTAGGGATTTTAGGTGATTGACTGGGCCTCAGTGTGGCCCTTTAAAGAAGACGCTTAATAAGCAACAACGTGGTACGGTCTTGGAGCAAACCTGTTACTCCATTCTATAGCAACAGGCCCCTGAAGAGCCTCAGGAATATTTATTGTCATAGTAACAATAATGATAGTAATATTTAATAATGACAACGTATTTCAGCACAGATTCACATCCGGTACTTCTGAAGAAGTTTGCAAGCAGTTCCTCATTTAGTTTTCACCACAACACTATAAAATAGGTTCGATTATTACCCTCACTTAACCAGGGAGGGAATGGAAAATGAATAGCAGAGCCAGCATCCTGCAGAACTAAGATTCCAACTCAGACCATTAGGCAGATGAGAAAGCAAACCGAACACTGTGTGAGTTCCGTCTGTCTGTCTGTCTGTCTGTCCCGGGTTCTATCTCTTTTGATGTGGCCGTGTTAACTGTATACCGTTTGGGGGTTTGCCATGGACTGAAGCCACTGGCCAAGACATGAACATTCTAAACGCAAGTGCCTGATGTGGGTAGAACTAGAAAGTGAGAGGGACGACGGTCGGTCGGCAGCGATGCCATCAGGATGTAGGTGAGTGTGTCATAGGGAGGGAGTCTCCTTCCTTCCTTCCTCTTTTTTTCCCCTTTTTGCGAGACACATTGCCCTCATAGAGGAGTGTGGCTTAGAGGCGGCCTCACTTGGGAGACAGCCTAATACCTCATATTTTTAAAAAGAAAAAAAACACACACACGCATACACACACACACACATATATATCCCAGCCAAAAACATCAAGCCGCCCGTGGCTGTTAAAAAGCCAAGAGAGCTGAGTTGCGCCCTTCAATGTTTTTCTTTCAAACACGTTGACCACGCTCTCTTCACAACATCTTATTTATCGAAGCACAAGCTGTCGAAATGGAATAAACCTCTGCAACACTGAACTCTGGATCCTGCCCGAAGTTCCCTTTCATTGTGAAACTTTCTTTCTCTCTTTCTCAATGTCTCTCTCTCTCTCTTTCTCTCTCTCTCCAGGCATCACAGTAGAAATATCTCCATGAAGATCTGGAGGAAAAGGGGTTAATTTGAGAGACTTGGAGCCAGGCCTCTCTTAACTGGGGAACTGGCAGCTAGAAGTTTGGAATGCTGCCTCGAATGTCTGACTGAACGTTTTTATTATCCTTTTTGCCCAAAGGTGGCTTTTAGACGTCCACAGCAGCACAGGGCCTTCTGATGGGGATTCGACAGACGGGAGCCAGAAAGCTGTCTGCCCCTTCTGTGATGACTGGGGAACCCCATGGAGGAAACCGCTACCCCCTCCCCAAATCCAGGGTGGACTTGCCCTTCCTCACCCTTCAATAAACTGCAGACCCACCAGGGGACTCATAAAATCAGTAGGGAGTTCTGAGAGGCGGGGAGGGGGGAGGAAGGGGGTCTGAGACACAGAGTGGAGAGAGAGGCAGGCCCAGAGGCTTAAAACAGGCTCTAAGGAAGACAGGGGAGAACAGGAGAGCTGAACACAGGGACAGAGAGATGCCACGAAGGCAATGAAGTTGAAGACCAAAAGGAGACATACAGAGAACAAGAAAGGTGGAGGGGAAAGAACAGAAAGAAAAGAAAGAGAAACGTAAAGGGCTGAAAGCATCTCCACTAAGAACCTCCAACTCCAGATCTGCCTTTATCAACTGCAATCAAGCTACAAAGGGTCTGAGTTGCCGCTTTTGTGGAACTGGCTTACTTGCTCCATCCTGACCTGCTCAGTTCAGTGGACGGGTTTTCACCGGAGTGAAACCCTTGTAGCTCCTTGGGAATCTTAGATCGGAAGGGTCATAGGCTCGACAGCAGTAGTTAGTTGTCGGTTAGTTGGATTTCTCTGCTACCCAACAGGAAATAGAACGCACCCAGGTAGCTGGAGTCAAACACTAACAAGAGGCTATTGTTAGAAAACATGGAGCTTGTGAGCGTTCAAAAGGATGGTGCATGTGGAGGGGGCCGACCACAGATCTTGTGGCAAGAAAAGGCTCTTTGGGGGTGCCACCTTCAGGCTCCCTCCCAGGCAGCTGCCTGAGAGCGCTATGAGAACACGTCTAGCAGCTCAAACTCCTGCTTCCAAGCATCCTATGCCCTGTTAGAGTTAGGCAGACAGTTAGGACGATTCCCTACATAACCTAAAACACAACTGGGATAGATGGGGAACTTCTGAGGCACTGAATGTTTATTTAGAAAGAAGAGTAATGAACGTTTCTATGGTTTTCCTACACACGAAGCACCTCCTCACACATCGACTTTCTGGATAGACACAAGGCCACGGTGTACACAGAAGGGCAGGTGTTATTCAGAGTCCCAATTAGCAGAGGAGGGAAGCAACAGAGGGCAGCTCAAAGTGTGGTCCACAGAACACATTCTGATCACCTTGTTAAAGACGCACATTTCCTGACCTCCACTATATAGTCAGACTAAATTGGACTCCCTGATAGAAGCTGAATTTTTACCTTGCACCCTAATGATTCCCAGTACACTGAATTTCAGAAGCACAGGGCTAGCAGATTGGAGAAGTATAGTATCAAGATTTCAGTGGGGTTTTTTCCAACAGGACACTTATTTCCATCTTTAAGGAAGATGAAATTGAGGTACAAAGAGTTTAAGGGACTTGTCCAGAGTCACATCAGCATCTGCGGCACGTTGGTGAGAGCTGTAACTAGAAATACATAACGAACTAGAAATAAGTGATTAGCTAAAAATGACTAGAAATAAAACCTAGCTCTTCTGACTTCTGTGGTGCTCTGTTCTTGAAACTACACCAGACTGCTTCCTTCAGACACAGGGGAGATTTGACATTGTTTCTGTTGGAATCTCTGTTATGGTGGCTCCCAGCCTAGGTAATAATTGCGTGCACATTTACGTATGCCTCACAGCACCGCTCCTGATGAAATGGGCAATTGATCGTGGTCATGCTTCTCTAAATATGGTCCTATGAAAAATGCCCACTTTCTACTCAGACATGAAACTATTTAAGTTCTTAACCAAAACCTTTGAGGCAGAGAATTGGAAAGATCACTATTCCAATAGACAAAGTGTCATAATATTGGTGTGCCAGGTAGCATTCTAAATCCTCAGTGTAAGTATTAAACAGACGAACTCATTCACTTATTTAAAGCAAGCCGCAAGGTAAGTAATAGAATTACCTAATGAAGACGTTGAGGCCGGGAGATCCAATGTGACTCGCCCACAGCCACACAGCTCTTAAGTAGTAGAACTGGGCTACGAAGGAAGGCTTCTGGCTTAAGAGATAGCGAGCTTAGCCGCCACTACCGCTGCCTCTGTCTACAGGGTCGGGGGAGATCGGGGTGGGGACAACCGGGTGGGGAAGATTTGCGTAGGTAAGTTTTAATGAAAAGAGACAAAATCACCCCCAGTAGCTCAGGGCTGTTCCAGCCACATAGAACCATAAACTTAAAAGGCATCTAAAGGTACATTCAAAATAAGCCATCAACTCTAAAATCAATCAATCAATCAATCAAATAACACAGAGGTAGAAATGATCATGAAGCTGACGTGGTTTGATGATTTTATTTCGTAGATGACAAAATCAAGGATCTGAGAGGTACAGCCATCTTCTCCAACGTCTCAGAGCACTCAAAGATATCAGGTATTAGCCAAGCTGTGTAAGTCTCAAATATAACCGATTTCTTGAAACGGTGTCTTAGGTGAGTGTAGCGGTAATGGATCAATCTATGAGAAACTATTATAGGGCTCCTTCGTAAACAACCATGAAACCTCAGCGGGATGCAACAATAAGTGTTTGCTGCTCACAGGTCTGGTGTGGTTGACTGGGGGCCCTGCTGATCCTGACTGGGCTTTTGTATTTCTGAGAGTCATCTGACTGTTGGCCGATCTAGCTGACTGTTGGCCTTAATTGGGGCAAGCAGGCACTGTTCCATACGCCTCTTGTCCCCTAGCTTAGAAAAAGTCTCAAGTCAATGGAGGAGATGCAAGGGCACAAGTGGAAATGTGCAAGCATCATTTCAAGTCCGCTTGCCTTGTTATGACCCCAACCATCTCACTGGCCAAAGCAAGTTACATGGCAGGGACCAGATCAGGGTTGAGGGCATACAGTGTGCCACTAACGCAAGTGATCAACCACAGTGAGGGAAGAGGAACAGCATTGTAGAGACAGAATTTCAAGGAAGGAGAAAGAAATCAAATAAAACCAACTTATGCAATGTTACTTTTAACCGCCAAACTTTTGATTTCCATTTTGGGGAACATTTGCTATATTTACTGGATTAAGAGAAATACATCATTTGGCTAAAATAAGAGAAGTGCAGAATTTATGACGCATGCACCATTTTACAAAATTAGATACACCATGCTGGCAAGCATCATATTGAATTTGGGGGTTCCTAGCTTATTCATAGATAAATGCTTGTAGGTCCTTTTTTAAGGAAAATCTGAGAAAACAAAATTTAATTTCAACTGAATATATATTCAATTGAAATTAAATGTTATCTTATGAATATATATTTATATTATAAATTTTATAATTTATATGTGTATCTTCCTAAAAAGTGAGTTTGCTTTGGCAATATAAATATGGTTTAATTTATAGAATAATGCATTATCAATTATAAAATTTTAATATGTTTCTAACTTTTCCAGAATTCATCTAGGACTAATTTAGATATGTGTAATGAAACATTAAGATGCTTTACTTTAGTAAATTAGAGATCTGGTTTTTTCAGAGGGAGATCTATTTTTAATGTGTATGAGTATGTGGGGTGAATGTTGTCAAAGGATTAAAATATCTCTCTCAAGAAGGTAAAATTCAAGTGTCACTTTTTTTTTTTTAAATTGTAGCTGTTATTCCTGGTAAAGACCAAAACTATTTTCACCTTTTCTCCCTCTGCTAGTTGGACTAATAACATAACTCACCATCCTCTAATTATCACTTTCCAAGTCTCTTGAAAAGAGTTCTTTAAAAGCACACATGTACTCACACAGCCACAGAAGCAAGAAAACAAACAAAAAAAAACAAACTACAAGCCAAAAAAACCCCCCAAAACACCCAAAAAGCAAAAACCAAATGAAAACAATCTTACTAATATAAAACTTAAAAATCTGTTCATAAAAGTATCTCACATATTACATTAAAGTCCAATTACAAAATAAAACATAAATATCAAATGGTTTCATTTGAGTTGGCGTCTCAGGAAACTGAGAATATAGCACTTTGGGGTCTTTTTTGTCTTTTGTTTTCTTTTTAGATCAAATTGTTGTAAATTAAGATTAAAATTGTACTGTTACAATGGGCCCCTTGCCAGGCCATCAGTGAGAGGTTAATTGTTTCAAATTTGATGTTACAATGTTACCCTTTAAAATGAAAGACCATTTTAAACATGTAAAGTACAATGCAACAACATCCAAATTCAAGAATTCCAAATAGGTTTTGTCAAAACGCCCTACTAACCAACCAGTGCCCCACACGCCTCCTTTTGTTTTTGTTTTTAGTCCCGTAATGGAATCCTATGGGTTGTTTTACCTGAAGATCTTTGATTTATTAGAGGAAGCATGTTTTCTTAATCCTGGAGGCAACAGTAACTTCATTTTCAGGTAGGTGGTAAGATCTATAAAATTAATATGGATTCAACAAAAGGAACAACCCAGAGGTTGACAGATTAGATCAGTTCTGGGGTTTTCCCACATTCGGTGGCATATGAAATTACCTCTTAATGAGTAATTCACTCTTCTTGAGGGACCTGTCCATTTGCTTTTAAAAAGTTTAATTATTAATCTCCAGTCACTATTTATCAACAACTGTTCACCTTGGTGACGTCGTGGGATGTAGATCTGTTCTCTCTAGCCACGGATTTTCCTTTGTTGGTTTGCGACCTTAGAAGTGCCCCGGGTGGAATCTGAAACTAGCCCCTGTACACAGAGGGTAAGGAGAGACCAAAGAAATAGGCAGGTCACTCCAAACTGGTAGGTGGTAGGTTTAAGAAGCAAAGGAACTTACAGATGAGGCTAGTCTTCAATAACCACAAGAGATCTCCACACCCATCAGCCAAATCTTAAAAGTTTGTATAAAACCCTTAACTGGGTTCAGTCATGTACTCAGTCCAGATGGTCTCAACAACACCTTCTTGCAAATTACTGAACCTGAGACCATCCTCAATTCCTGGGGACTTCCCAAACTCAGAAGGTAACATTAAAGGGTTCCCACTTCCTCTGACATACTGTTAGGTTCGGTCACTGGGGAGGCCACACAGAAGACGAGGAAGAGAGAGAAGGAAGGCTCAGGTGTTTATAATCCTGATTCTTTCCCATAGGCTAGCTGTGTTCCTGAAGGTCTGAGGACTTCACGTACCTCACAAAGCAACTTGTCCTGCATAACTGTCTTTCCTCTGGCTCCCAGGAACATTTTCCCCGATCTCTTCTGGCAGTAGCCTTCCATTGCTAGACCTGGGTGTTGGTCTTATGGGTCCCCTACATTCAGCCACCTCTTTGCAATTGGTCCTTTTGTAAGGAAACCCCAATTGTTTTACAAATGTGAGTGTGCCTTCTGTTTCCTGCCAGGACCCTTGGCTGACACTATGTGTAAGGACAAAATGTATATGCCATTTTTGGCAGCAATGGTTCTTCTGTATTGTAATTCGTTATTGCATTTTCCTAAATTTTACAACAAAACCTTTAATACGTTTGTAATCGAGAAAACAGTATTATTTTGAAAAAAGTAGGGACACATCTGAACAACCAGCAATTCCACTCTCAGATGTCCTAATCCCCGAGCTCTCTCTCTCTTGGTTTGACCAGCTCTCTATTTGAGAACAGTAATCCCTTAACCCTCCTCTTATCACTCATCATCACTCGTTTGTTATTTTGGCCACTGTACCTTCCTTCCTTCTCATGCTGTGAAAATCCCTTAGAATTGCTGAGTGTCTACCTGCTGTTAATCCCAGAGTTTCTGTTTTCATTTTACTGTTAGCTCCCACATAGATGGAGGGTGGTTTCTGAGACAGACAGGTTGACTCCATCCATCACCCTATCTGGTCCTCACCTTCCCAGTGCTGTGAAGAATTGTAGCAGCAAGAGGGCAGGACACTGGGGAGGAGCAAATACGACCAGAAAAGAGCAATTTAATCATTTAATTATTAACAAATGCCCCCAAGGGCAGGATTATCACATCCTCATTATGAAACGTGGTTTGTTTGTTTGTTTAAAAAGAAAGTTACATTATTTTAAATTATTTAAAAAAAAATACTAAAGATAACATTATCCTGTAAGTGTTCTTCTAGCTGCACTGACTGCTTTACACTTACCCCCAATTTCTGAGATTACTAGTAGGAAAAGGTGGTTTGTGATTATTATTTAGTATTCAGTAATACTTAGTTTCTCATAGAATTATGAGATAATTAAATAATTTATATAGTACTTTTCATAAGGGACCTTATACTAGGTAATAGTGATGGTTAGAGATGAACGCTCTGGATAAAGTTGGGGGTGAATGGGGCACAGGGAATTAAAACTTTAACACCTAGAATACGCTATGCACTATAATTCATGCTTTACAGTTACTGCCTTATTTAACAATATTTTGAGTTAGATATTATTATTTCATTTTATAGACAAGTAACTTGCCCAGATTTTATAGCTGGTAACTGTATTTCAAACCTTTATACATTTTGTTAGAGCAAACTTTTGTACGGATAATGTTAATTTATCTAGTAAACATCTTTTGTTCAAAGGTTGTTATCCAGTAATTTGCCTAGTAAATATCTTTTTTTCCAAATTCAAGCGTGATACTTTATTTTGTTAAATGAACAAATTTTGTTAATTTATATTGAGCGATAAAAACACCAACTAGGGGCTTCCCTGGTGGCGCAGTGGTTGCGAGTCCGCCTGCCGATGCAGGGGACGCGGGTTCGGGCCCCGGTCGGGGAGGATCCCACATGCCGCGGAGCGGCTGGGCCCGTGGGCCATGGCCGCTGAGCCTGCGCGTCCGGAGCCTGTGCTCCGCAACGGGAGAGGCCACAACAGTGAGAGGCCCGCGTACAGCATTAAAAAAAAAAAAAAAAAAAAAAAAAAAACAAAAAAAACACCAACTAGGAGAATTTGCAGACATTGGGAAAAGGGGCTTGTTCAAGTAAGAAGCCAAAAGTATTAAGTTAAGAAAATAAACCATCAAAGATCATCAGAGTTCCAGCACTCAAAGAGCTGAGTAGTGAAGTTTCCCAGTATGAACTGGTTCTGTTTTCAACCTTTGCTATGGCTGACTCACAAAATATCTATCATTTATCGGGTTTCTGATTTACTCTCCACAGCCCACAGTAGAATGCCATTGACACCCAAGTTGACCTTCTGTGGTCCTGAAACAGATTCCCAGGTTTAAAAAAATATAGGTGTGACTGTATGTGGAAAAGTGCAGGTCCGGGTTCATGACACAGAGCTGTATGAACCACACCGTATGCTTTCCTCACTTACTGGACTCAGCCATTGTTAAGTGTGTTTCACTTCAGTGACATGCTTTTGGCCTTACTGGGCAAGTCAAAGATGATCTCCCCCAGGGCTTTCGCTCAGACAGGTTTTCTTCTGATCCCCTCAATAGCCTCTGGATTGGAAGGTTGTTCTCTCATCCCTGTAAAACCGCTGGGCTACTGGCCTGCTGAATTCTGACTTAAACTGCTACACACAGGCAAACAGCCACAGAAGATAAGAGATTTATTCTACAGGAGAGTGAACTGGTGAGTCTCTAGACTCCAAGAGTCTGGACACAGCTGAGGAGAGGGAAGAGGGAAGTCTGTGCTGTGACCTGTGAAACACACACATGCGCTCACATCGCCTCCACTGTCGTCCAGAGAATATGCCCACAGAACTCTCCAAGGAAACCCTCCTGGCGCCTCTGCAGTTGGTACTGTACCACACCACCCTGCCCACCACCCACAGTGCTCTTGAGTCCCCTGGTCTTTTCAGCAGCCCCTCCCCAGGCTTCTGGAACTCTCTTCGGAGGACACTCCTTGCTACTGGAGCCTCTCTGTGCTGTAGCCAGAGAGAGACCTTGAAGAGTCCGGGAGTCACCGTATCCCCAGGATGAGCACGGCACGGAAGAGGGAGCATGAAAGCCGGCCCACGTCCCTCTCCCCAGATTTCCCTGCAAGACCGGACTGCAGCTGGGATTTTGCCTGGAGTCTCACCCTTGCTTGGCTTCTTCCCCTGATCCGCCATGCTAACCCACTCCCCTAACAGCTCACCAGGGCAATTACTAAATAAATCACATTCATAAGAATGTCCTGCTTCTGACCTTTTCCAAGAGGCACCAAATCACTACACAGAAAAGCGCCAGACACACAGACTTTTCAATATGCCCTCTGGTGCCTCAACCCGATATGCGAATACACACCCAAGGATCACCAGGCATCTGCTGAGGAAAGTTTCCAACAAGAAACTCAGAGACCAAAGCAAAAGAAACAGTCAACGTGGAGATCAGGGAAGAAAAACGACAACAACAAAAGTACCAAGAGGCCTGTGTCAGTGTCAGTATTGACATTAGCTTGATGATTTCAAATATTTTAACATTACAAGTAGTTGCTACAGCCTCACCATCCTGGAACTTGTTAAAATGAACACTATCGGGCTCACCTCAGACCTACTGAATCAGAAACTTCGTGTAAAGTCCAGGAATCTGAGTTTTAACAAGCCCTGCAAGTGATTTCTATGGACACCTTGTCAGAAACATGTAACATTTTTTTTTAAGTTACAATATAAATACATTAAGAGGATGGGAGAGGAAACGTGTTTGTGCAACATAAATCTTGATCTCTTTAACCAGAAGCAGAAATCAACAGATGAAGAACTAAAACTGCTATACCAATAACAGCATCATTCATTCACTCGTTCATTTGATAAGTATTTGAGTACTTGTTATGTGCTACACGTGGTTCTAGATTCTGAGGACACAAGGAGCAATTTTTAAAAGTCACTGTCCTCCTGAAGCTTACATCTAAATGAGAAACAATAAACACACAAACAGACAAAAAGAAAACTGATGATGAATATCTAATTATCTATTTAACACTGACTACCACTGAGCAGGAATAGTTCTCTGATGAGTGACCTTGGAACAGAGAGAAGATTATAGAAGTAGCCTGGGGCCAAGCTTTATAGGCTTTGGGAAAATTTTGGGATTTACTCAGAGTAAAATGGGAAGGCAGTATAGGATTTGGAGCAGATAAGCAATTTACGTAAGTCTCTGTGGATATGGAAGATTGTATTTTCCAAAATACACCCACACACTTTCTTGACACTTGTCCCATTGAAAGGCAAAATCTGTGTCTTCTCTCAAATCTGGGTAAGTTTGTGACTCTCTTACTTTTAAGACTAACTCAGGAGTTTGGGATTAACATATACACACTACTATATATAAAAGAGATAACCAACAAGGACCCACTGTATAGCACAGGGAACTATACTCAATATTTTGGAATAACCTATAAGGCAAAAGAATCTTAAAAAAAATAGATATATATGTATGCATAACTGAACACTTGGCTGTACATCTGAAACTAACACAACATTGTAAATCAAGTATACTTCAATAAAAATAAAATTAAAAGACTAAGAAAAGGCAATGTAGCTGCTGCTGGGACATGGGGTATCTTTCCATTTATTTGCATCTTTTTCAATATCTCTCATTAATATTTTACAATATTCAGTGTACAGATCTTCAATCTTCTTGATTGAATTTATTCCTATTTTATTCTTCTTGATGTCATTGTAAATAAAATTGTTTTCTTATTTTTTTACCAGATAGTTCATTGTTAGTGTATAGAAATGCAACTTATTCTTGTATGTTGATTTTATACCCTCAACTTTACTGAATTCATTTATTAGTTCTAACAGCCTTTGGCGGATTCTTTAGAGTTTTCTATATATAAGATCATGTCACCTGCAAACAGAGACAATTTCACTTCTTCCTTTTCAATTTGGATGCTTTTTTCCTTGTCCAATGGCTCTGGCTAAGATTTTCAGTGTTATGTTAATAGAAGCAGCAAGAGTGGACACTCTTATTTTGTTCTTGACCTTAGAGGGCTTTTCACGTTTAGCATGATGGTTTCGAGGCTCATCCATATTGTTGGCAGGTATCGACAGCTTGTTCCTTTTCATTATTGAATAGTAGTATCCCATCATATGGACCGTTCTGTAGCTGATGAACATTTGGACTGCTTCTAGTTTGGGGCTATTTTGAATAACGGTGCTATGAACTTCTGTGTACAAGCCTTTATGTGGACATATGTTTTCATTTCTCTTTGCTACATAGCTCAGTGTGGAGCTATTTGATCATATGGTACATTTGTGAATTTATATTTAACTTTTTAAGAAACTGCCGAACTCTTTTCCAAATCGGTCATTTTTTAATTAAAAAAATTTTCCAGGAGCTTCAAAACTTCCAAAACGTTCGACTTTTTCACTATATTTACAAAGTACAGAAAAATATTTTGATAGACAGTTAAATTTTGTCATTGCTACACTGATATAAATGTATATCCTTAATGCCGACAGCCAAAGCAGTGTTTTTCCATTGCTTTCCATTACCTGTAGACTAAAATCTGTAAGGTGATTTGGAGAAATCCCACACAAATCTAATCTATTTCCATTTAATGATGATAAAGGATTTTAATGCCCAAGAACAAATAGCAGAGAACAGAAATATATTGACTTTGAAAGTTAACTGGGAAATGCCAAGAGACTCATGAAGGGAAGTATCATGATCTCACTTTACAGTAATTATTGACCTGAGTCCCTGGTGCCCACTTTGAGAATTCTCTCAAAGCATATAAGATGATTTCTCCTTTAGGATAAAGCAGAACTATCACAGCCACCATTACTTACGTATTTAAATGTTTAAAGTTTTATTTTATGCTCTTTTTTTAAAAAAGAAAAAAATAACAGTCTTCAAGTGCTTAGCAGAAATTAAGCAATGTTGTTGGATCTAGTTGGATGAATATCAGAATTGACATGTAGTCAGATGAGGTCTGTACAAAACATCTTTTGTTTTTTCTAGGAAGTGCCCTATGCATTTCAATTATATCCTGGTGTACATGAGTGTGATGGATTATTTCAAAATATTATGTTGTCCAATCACTGTGAATTAACAATACACTAAATATCATGAGAACAAAAGGACTGGGGAAACCAGTTCCAGTAAACTAAGAGCCACCTTAACTGTCACTCCCATGAGGAACCTTCACTTGAACTTGACTAGAATAATTATAAGGTTTCGTTCAATTCTGACCCAAGTTGTATGCATTTCACCAGTAACAGAAACAGCAACAAATCTTCTTTTTTAAAAAGTATATGCTTTTCTTACACCAGTATAATTTATGAAATAAATCAAAGAAAGAATATGCAGATTTTAAATCTTAAGTTTTACTGAAGATGTTGCTTCAGACAATAAAGATCTCTTTATTTAAATCCAGATATGATATGACATTGGAATGATGCATTTGAGAGGATCATTCAGGCTTCAGACCTGAAGCAGAAAATAATGAGAATTTTGCTGATGTGTGCCATTTAATTTTGTAGAAAAAAAAAAAATCCCACATAGCACTGTGAAAGAGTTAACATTCTCCCGAACATTCAGAAAGAGTAACTTAGGTACTGCAAAAATTGAGCTTATTGTTCCTTCGATATTTACTGTTTTCTCAGAAATAGGTGGCAGCATAATGCTATCATTTTTCAACTGCGACCAATGGCCACGTGGGTATCACTGCCATCTTTGAGATGTTTTGCAAATATTTCTCTCCTCAGCCAAGCCACAAATTCAATTTGTGCCCAGTTAAATCCTCATAAAACAGTGTCTTTGACAAATGATTGTTTTTTTCCTTCTCAACCCAGAGAAACGCCAGACTGGGCTATTTTCACTTTTGGTGGGAAATGTTCCACTTAGACTGACGCACAATTACGTGGCAAATATCCTGATGTTCTTTTCTTGTCACATGGCTGAACTTTGGAGAGTTGTGAAAGTGACCTGATAATTACAATAAAAATCGCTAACTTAGCATGTTCCACACATGTTACTTGAATTATCTCGTTTATTTGCTACACACCCATGCTGACTTATGTACTCTTATTATTCCCATTTTACGTAAGAAGAGACTGAGAGTAAGGAAGACTAAATAATTTACCTATAATCAGTAAGTGGCAGCCTAATTTTCACCACCTTTAATCACTCTTCATGAGTACTGAATAATAAGACTTTGATTCATCCATTTAAAAATATTAAAAACACTGTTAAATATCTTTTTGGATTTTAAGCACAAAACTGATCACCTCTACTATCTACACAATTTTCCTATGAAATCATATAGATTTTGTGGAGGAACACAAATTGTATAGAGGATTAATATGAGACGTGGGATATCTAAAATATATTAACGGAGTAAAAATAAATACTTGGCGTAGACACATGCACTGCCAGAAAGGACTCCTAGACTATTAAATAAAATCCTAGGCAGTCCCTAAGTGGTGAAGTTATAAAGACAAAGTGCCCGTGATACATGTAGCAGAGAATTAGAATAACTTTGAAAAGCAATGGTTCAACTTGTTACCATGGTGATGGAGACGAATCCTGATTGGTGAACAGCCACTGTCCAGGACCGAAAGAGGAAACAAAAGGATGGGTGGACAGAAGCTGTTTTGACTCACTAAAACTATTGATTTAACCTTTTTTCTCTTTTCTCATGATTCATATCCTGTATACCAACTATCTTAGCCTCTTTGTTGATCCCTGTATATACCAGAAATGATCTATAGGACAAATTTTAGGTCACCTGGAGTAATTACCACCATCTCCATACCTGTACTTCCCATTTTAAGGAATTTTGAAAGCTATCCTCATCCTCTCTCCACTGCCTGTGAGCTACTACATTATTTTTTTCTCCCATAACAAGGAAACTATGATTCAGTGACCTGAGAATGCAGTTTGAAAGACTGCCCACTCTTGGTTTAGAATACGGATAAATGAACTTTTTCTTTAAAGATCCAGGTAAAAAATATTTTTGACTTTGAGGGGCAGGTATTCTCTATTACAACTACTCAACTTTGCATTGTTGTGCAAAATAACCTCAGACAATACATAAATGGATGAGGGTGCTGGTGTTCTTATAAAGCTTTATTTATAAACACAGTCAGAGGGCCAGATCTGGCCTACAGGCACATAGTTTGCCATCCCCTGGTTTGGACTGATGTGCCACGTCATTTAGTGCTGGGTTCTTTTTGGAACTTTGATCCCTCCTTTACAGTCATGCAAACACAGGTAGGATAAGATTCCATGGACCAGGTCCTCGCTGTAGCTGCAGAGCCCTGGCCTCTCCCAAGTCTTGTTTAGGTGTTGCATCCTTGGATAGTTTCATCCAACGGAACCAGGAGAGCAGCTATCAATACAATCGTTAGCATTCTCTCTGGATATATTTTTTAAACTGTGGGAGAACATTTTATCTCTGGCTAGTAACTGCTGATGTCATGAAAAATGACTAGTGCAATATTTTTCTTCACAGACAGCCTTGGGTCATTTTTCAGGGGGATATGGTCTTAGTTACATGGGGTGGCCAGGCAGGGTCACACTTCACACACAGGTTTCTTTGCACAATGGCAAGTCTGTGGCTACTTGGTTTATGTGTTTAATAGGTAGGTGGACTCTGCCACACTGTTCAAATTTTTAGAAATTAAAGGCTTGCGGTTGGTAGCTTCAGAGGGTCTGTGTCACGGAAAGAGAGAATGGCAGATTCAAATAGTAAACATACCCGTCTTTTCAACAGGCCCTTCTTTGGCAGAGCCTTTGAGCACAGACTTCTTGGAGGGATCTGAGCTCCATGTGCCTAAGTGACTAAAAGATGGAAAACAATGCATCCGAGGGCTCGCTCAGCAATCTGTGGCAAGTGTGAGAGTTGCTCGCGGGAGGGCTCTTGGCAAAGCTGTGGAACTAAGCCGTTGGTCCAGCTCCCTTTCCTAATATCAGACCGCTACACTCAGTCCCTCCCTGTAATAAGCACTAAACCCACGTGCTATGTTTCAAAAGAAAGAAAAAACCCACTTTAACTATTAAGACTTCCCCGAAACCTACTCATGGGAGCAGGGAACACATGGTGTTTTAATTTTTTTTTTTTTTTTTTTTTTTTTTTTTTTTTTTAAGCAAGAGATCTGTAGGATTCAAGAAATAGCTAAAATCTGCTGGATTCCAGAAACTTTTATAAGCTGAACTCCAATATAGATAAATTATTTTTATTAGATTCAGCTATGCACAATTCATGAAGAAAAGTCTACTGGAAAACAAATTTTCAAAAGAGGAACTTTAGTAACGTGTAAGTTGATGTTTTGATTTCAAAGAGTGAGTGGTAAGAAAATTATTTTAATTTTTAATGCATGTGTGATTGAGTACAGCTACAAAAATCCTGTGCATAAATTATGGGAAACAACAGTGGGCAGATCAGTTCTCCTACTGTAACCTTCTAGGAAGCATTTCTGAGGGCCTGGTGCTGGCTAGTCATACAGGAAATCTTTTTGAGCACCTACGATATACCAGGCATCTTGCAAGGGACTTAGGATCTAGTGCTACACAAAAGAGCAGAATACCAGCTAGCCGAGGGTTTAAATCTAAAAACAGATATTAAAAATGACAGATAACTAACTAATGGACTATAGTGGGCTCTGGGAAAACTTATTTAAGAGGTTGATTTTTACCCGTAGACTGAACACTGAATAAGTGTTAGTCAAAACAATGGCAGGCTGGGGAGTCTTGCAGGCAGCTGGAACGCCATCTAGGCCTTAACGAGAAGAAGTGAGATCGATACGAGGAAAGCAAAGTATATCAGCATAGCTGGAGCGGAGGAAGATGAAGAGAACAGAAGCAGGTAATAACTCTGAGCGAGGTGGACAGGACAAGTACTATAGGGGTTTAGGTAATGCAATAAAGACTTAAAATTTTATCTGCATAATGCTTTTCTTTCTCCCTTCAAAAATGGATTTCCCCAAAGCACTCTGGATATATCCTTCATTTCCAGAGAGAAATACTCCACGCAACAGGCTCTGAATACTTGGATATGACATGTAAGACAATCCTTGAGTCACCGAGCACGTTTACATCCTGGCTTCTCTGTTCATAGAAATAAATAGCCTCACTGAGTGAAGAGTTTATCTTCGAGGAGATGGTATGAGGAACAACAAGTATGCCAAGGGATGAACAGGCGCCTAGTGCACTACAGATATTTCAAATTTCTCACAGCAATGAACTCTTTTTAAACCAGAAAATGACAAAAACTACTTTCTACTAAAAACAAAATCAATGAAGTGCAGTAGAAAAAGACATTTCATTGAAAAAAAAAATCAACTATAACAATTCTACATAACAAGTTTAATTGTTTTGGAACACAGAAGGAAAAAAAAAAATCTCACCACTCCACTATCTATTGTCACTTATTTATTTTTTGCAAACTACTGTCCAGTTTTGTACATCTTCAGAGCCACAATAATTCCTTTATTTTCTATGTTTCCACTTAGTGTTACTTTCCATATTTCAAAAGATTCTACATCATTATCTACATCCATCTTCATCATGACTGCCAACACTCCACCTCTAAGTAATTAATTGGGACAATTCTAATTATGTGTCAACGTTGGATGATTGAGAAACTTGTTTAAAAAGGGAAACTTTTCTGCACTAAGGTTTAACGTATGCTCAAATCACTAAACTTAAGTAAAAAGAAACGAATCGTTTTACTAAAATTGTTGGAACACTGCATGCTCCATTCACCTCTAAAATTCGGCAATAGCAAAATAAATGGAATTAAATTTCAGAAATCTGAATATCTGCTAAAACCACTTATTATTTAAATACTATTAATTATTTTTATTAGACTATTTTTTAGAACGGTTTTAGGCCCACAGTAAAATCGAACTTTCCTATTTAACATTTTTTTATCAAGAGCACAAATGAAAATAGAGAAAAAAAAAAAATCTTGCAATCAACTCAGTACACACTGTGAGCTCCCCTCTCTCCTCTGTCTCTCCATCTCCTGTCTCTCTGTCTCTCCATCTCTTTAGGCCACTCCCATCATAGTTTTGCTTCTCCGACTCCAATGAAACTACTCTGGTCAAGATCACCAATAGCTCCTTCTTGCCAAATCCAGAAACCAATCATCTGGCTTCTTCCCCCAAGACTGGAAGCTTCTACCTGCCACATTTTCCTGTAGCTCTGTTCATCCTGTCGATCACATCTTCTCCTCCTGTGTCCTTCATACTCTAGCTCTTATCAAACTCCAAACTCGAGAATCGAAAGGACTCAGCCATAGAATATCTGCTCTTCACTACAGACACTTTTTTTCCTAAGTAATCGCATGCAGTCCCATGGATTTAAAGTCTTCTATCGGCTGATGAGTTCAAAATTTATAGCTTCAGTCCTGAACCCTCTCTGAACTCCACTCATAAATCCAGCTCTAAAACTTAAAATACACAGAACAATTCATTCATAAATCTTCCTTTTCACACCCTCCTATCCACACCCTATATTCAATATTCTGTGTTCTCATGCTTCTCAGAAAATGGCACCCCTCTCTGTTCGCTGGCTTGAACCAAAAGTTCAAAGTCTATGTTCAATTCCCACCAACTCCAACAGCCAAATCAATATTAAGTTCTCGCAGCTCTGTCTTCAAAACATCCCAAACCCTTCTACTCATCACCGCCGTCTTTCTAAGGAGTCACTGTGCGTTACCTGGACTGCTACTGTGGCCCACCTGGTCTCACCCTTCCCTCTCGTGTTTCTAAACAGTGCATTCTTCACACAGGGGCTGGAGTCATGCAACTTGATGTAAGAAATGGACTCTCCTTGCCCCAGTTCTACTAAAACGTTAACATCAGGTGCCAAAGCAAGTGTCAGACAAATCCTCATGTGCGGTTTTGCAAAAGAAGTCCAGGACAACTTGCTCCAAGTATCATGAATCTCACTCACCCCTTCTCAACAAGAAAGAGTCCAACAGAAAGAGGATTTAGGAAAATGCTGGGTAAAGGGATGTCTTTTTACCACCTGCCCAACAGAGCTGCCAGGAGGACAAGGCTCTTTCAGGGGAAAGGGCCTGGATACGTACTGCCAGAGCTCAGGAGCCCACCAAGAATCTTTGGTGGCCAACAGTGCAAACTTTCGTAATGTTAACAGCCAGTTATTTTACCAGCAAAAGCAAGTTTATTCCGGGATAGCTGAAGGAATTGCAATTTTGGATATGCGAACTACCCACTGCTGCCCATAGAATCCAGAGAGCTTCCAAGCAAGGGGAACTTGCTTTTACAGGGAAAACGGGGACTTAGGAGGGGCTGTAGTAACAAAGGAGTCCATTGGAGGAAGCTGGGGGCGGGGGGTATCCAAAGTATGGAAGCTTCTCATTGGTTGGCTGCTGCAGTCTGTGACTGGCTGGGCTATGGGCCAGGTAGAGAGAAGCAGGGGAGGCCGCACACTTCCTGCGGGAGATGTAGATGCCCATCGCTGCCCCTTGGCAGTGATGGACGATGCAGGGCTGGGTGTAAGAGCTCCCTCTGTAGGTCGGCCCCGACTCCAACTTTAGCGGAGGTCTCTCTTTTTTTTTGGCGGTGCGCGGGCCTCTCCCTGCTGTGGCCTCTCCCTGCTGTGGCCTCTCCCGTGGCGGAGCACAGGCTCCGGACGCGCAGGCTCAGCGGCCATGGCTCACGGGCCCAGCCGCTCCGCGGCATGTGGGATCTTCCCGGACCGGGGCACGAACCCACATCCCCTGCATCGGCAGGCAGACTCTCAACCATCTGCGCCACCAGGGAAGCCCCGCGGAGGTTTCTTTAATTAACTCCACAGCAGGAATAGAGACTCAAATACCCACGTCAAAGGAAATACAGGACACATGGGCCCACAACAGTTCTCATGAGAGGGAGTTTCTGTTTTAATCATGTTTTAGGCCCAGAGAATGCAAAGCCATCCGACCAAGTCTCATCCACCTGCAAGGGCAGTGTGGAGGGGCCGTGGTGGGCTGGGAGAGAAGCAATCATACCCCCTTCCCGATGCAGGCAGGCTTCCTATTTAGTGCCAGCGTCACTCGGAGACAGGAGAAAAATACACACGAAGTTAATTTCAGGATTTGGATTGTTACAGGGATGGACAATCACCTGAAATGAAACTCTGTTTGCAATTTAAAGTCATTATAGAACTGTTTATCACAAGAGTGGGAAGGAATGTCCCAGGACCAAGGCAAGATGATTCCCATTGAATAAACTTTAAAGAGATGGTGGGAGTAATGAATAAGGCATCCGGCTTGTTCAGAAGTCCAGCTATGTGATCTATTAGAAATATAAATCAGATCATCTCTCTCCTCTGTATTCCCCCACCCCCCGCCCTCCGCTAGTGCCTTCCATTGTTTTTAGAAAAGATCCAAATGTCCTCCATTGCACTTAGAATAAAATCCGAATAAGCTCTATCTCACAGCCTCAAAGGGTCTACACGATCTGGCCCCTGTTGAACGCTCCCAGCTCCTCTGCAACCAATGCCCCCTTGCTGACCACCGCAGTCACACTGGTGTTCTTCCCGTTCTGTGGACGTGTCAAGCTTATTCTTTCCTCAGGGACTTTCCCCTTGCTGCCCCTCAACTCAAATCTTCTTTCTTTAGATACTTGCAAATCTGAACCCTCATTTCTTTTAGGTCTGCTGAAATGCCACTCCTTTCAGAGAGATCTTCCTAGATTACATCATCCAGTTATCACTCCCCCACCACCATCCCACCATCAGCACATGACCCTTCGTCCGTCATACACTTATCGCTACACAGAATTATACTTTTGATTCTTTGAGCCACTGGTTGATTGTATGCTCCTGCTTCCTGAGCAATTACAGATCTTGCATTGCTCATCACTGTGGTTCCAGCTTCTAGATGAATGCCTGGGACACCAAAGACTCTCAATAACTCTTTTTGAAAAAGTAAATGAGTCAATGTAGAGACCCGAACAATTAGATTTATTTCTCAAGCACAATTTATAGTAAAATCTCTTTTTTTATTGCCTCCTGTTATGGGCTGAATTGTGCCCCATGCCTCAAAATTCATACGTTGAAGCCCTCAATCCCACTACTTCAGAATGTGACTGTATTTGGAGACAGATCCTTTAAAGAGGTGATTAAGTAAAAATGAGGCCATTAAAGTGGCCTCTAACAGGAGCTGGCCGGTGTCCCTATAAAAAGAGGAGACTAGAACACACAGAAAGATATCAGACTTGTGTGCACACGAGGGAAAGGCATGTGAAGAGGGAGCGGGCTGGGGGCGGGCGCCTGCCACCTAAAGAGAGAGGCCTGGAGAATCGCCTTCCCTCATGGCCCTCAGAAGACACTGACCTTGATCTTATACTTCCAACCTCCAGCACTGGGAGAAAATCAATTTCTGTTGTTTAAACCACCTGGACCTTGGTATTTTGTTATGGAAGCCCTAGCCAACTAACACGCTGTCCCTCCCCACCCCTTCCACCAACATTATATTTCTACAGTTCTACCAAATAGAAATCACAAGGAATTAACAGTCAACCACTTAATCATCACAATCATGATGAAGGACTGGGATATGTAAGGACCTCTCCTAGGTTAGAAGAATAAGCTGTGTTGGCTACAAAAGACTAACAAATTGGTTGTTTAGAAAAAACTGCAAGATATATATATATATATATATATATACACACACACGTATATACATATAGATGTGGTAAAATGTATCCTTTTAACCAGTTTTAAGTGGACTGTTCATTAAGTACATTCACATGGTTGTGCAATCATCATCACCAATCACCTCTAGAACTTTTGCATCTTCCCAAGCAGAAACTCTGTATCCGTCCGACACTAACTCTCCATTTCCCCTCCCTCTAGCCAGTGGCAACCACCATTCTGCTTTCTGTCTCTATGAATTTGACTACGCTGGGACCTCGTGAAAGTGGAATCATGCGATACGTGTCCTTTTAAGCCTGTCTGATTCCACTTAGCACAGTGTCTTCAGGTTCATTCACGTTGCGGCATATGTCGGAATTTCATCCTCTTTAAGGCTGAGTTATATTACACTGTACGTATATACCACATTTTGATTATCTCTTCATCTGCCAATAGACATTTGAGTTGTTTGTACTTCTCAGCTACTATGAACCATGCTGCTCTGAGCATGGGTGTACGGCTATCTGAATCTCTGCCAGCAGTTATTTTCGTAAAATTCCTAGATCATATGGCAATTCTATGTTCCATTTTTTTGGAGGAACCACCATACTGTTTTCCACAGAGGCGCACGGTGGATTTTTAACTATACAATAGTAATTATAAATGTGTGTGGTCTATTTTCTCTGTGTCAGGTCCTCTCCTTGGGTGCCTTACCTATAATATTACTTTCGATTCTCACATGAGACAGGTTCTTTTATTATCTTCTATTTACAGATGAGGAGAATTGCCCAGACAGATACTTCAGTACGTTGCAAAGCCTGCACTTGAGCTCAGGTCGGCCTGACGCCATAGCCAGGCTCTTATCCACTCACTGCACTCTGTTACTGCCTGGAGCCACTGCTCCGGGATTGTCCAGAGAGGAGAAATGTGCCCCAGCTGCCGATCATGACTTGCCTTGTAAATAGTTCCATCTTATAAGCTGATGGCATGATAATGTAGCACATTATAATCTCTAGAACCCAAAGAAACTCCTGAAATCATTAAAGGCCAAGCACAACAAAACAGAATACACACACCCCATATTTTTTCCTGTAGGAAAGAAAATGAAGAATTTTTGGTTTTGACAAGGCAGATTATTCTGGTAGCCCCTAGGTCTTTTCTAATTGAAGGTCATTTTCTGACATTCCTTCTGATTTAGATAGACAGCGTATGAGAAAAGGAAGGCAACTAACTGTTTCTTAGAAGAATTGCCTGGGAGCCAGTATGTGGACACGTGTCACGGAGAGGAAAGAAAAGGCAAGGCAAGCACGCTTACCAGGTAACACCGATGACACAACTTACTCCTGCAAATGCAAACCAAAGTCAGCTCTCCAGCAGGAATATCAAAACAGAGGTGTCCCGTTAACCTGAACAAGGCACTCTTCCACACGCTAGACAAGAATGATTGCCTCAAATTATAGAGACTTAGACAATATGACAGTAATCAGCAGACCAAAGAGGCAAAATCCGAGTTTATGTGGCCACTGTTTTGAGCAAATATTAATATAGGCTAGCTGAGATTTCTCTTGGTATCACTTTTCCAGATCACCAAAATTTATATAATACTTCAAAGTAACCAATACGGGGAGAATGAACTAGATAAACTCTCTGGATCACTAGTTTAATTACTGACAGCTTCAGTCAACTTATCTAGTATTTCTCTGAAACAGAAGAATAAAAAACATATTTTCCAGGCATTGTAGTAGGCTGGCCCTACTCTGAGAAGTGCTGAGTTGAGAAAGGATCCAGACAGCATCTCCTCGTGGTGTTAAACTGAGCAGTTAAAAATCAGCTCAGTTCGAGCATAACTGGGAATCTCACAGAAAACAAGCTTTGCAAATGTCAAAGAGCTGCTTTAGAAGCTTTTCCATAGACTGGCTCATTGCACCAACGTCCAGGATATGTTCACAAGTCTTCAGCGGTGACAAATGAAACTAATGTATATTTCTCTGCTGAAATGGGTAAATTTATATTTTTCTGGGAGTTAAAAAATAGTAATGACAACACTCTTCAGCAAATTAGTGCCCACATACAAAATGATAATCTGATTGACCTTGAATGAAAGGGTTAGAATACGCAAAGCTATACACAAAGTCCTTTCCAGACCTAAATCTTTATGGTTCTTTATTTTCCATGAAAGCCAAATTTACCTATTATTTCTGTAGTCTCACATAAAAATATAAGTAGGTTGCTCCTTTTTATTCTGATCTAGGTATAAGGTTTGCAGGAATTTTCCTCTGTGAGGCAGTGGACGAGGGGATATGTTGAAGCAGTTCGTGGAGAAGAAGCACTGAGTGACTTGCCCCACAGGATATAGTGACTGCGTATCTCCAGTGTTTTCATCTTTATTATTGTTTGCCCAATACTGTTCAGAAATTTCAGTGGGTCATAAATGTTTTAAACATACGTTTGCAGGATCTTGCATGACTGTGGCATATACATAAGCATACGTGAACACACGTATTGTCAGAACATAGGGTTTGTAGGGGAGAGTGAAGAGAATTGGGTAAGGGACACTGGATGGCAGGAAAGCAGAAAAGAAAGGGACTCAGTGCTTGGAACACACACTTGAATTAGAAACCCTGGAAAAACATCAAGCAAAATAATTCTCAAACATAAAGTACACAAGAGCCAAAGTGATCAGAAGAAAAATATGTGTGTCCATGGGTGCACGTAATAACATAGAGACTAACACATATTACCATATGCGTGCATCTATGTAATGATTCCAGGTAGAAGCGTTCGATACAAATATTCTGGAAGACATCATTTCTAAAATGAAGTCAACACCAAGGAGAGGAAGAAAGAGGGCAGAAGAAAAAAGTGAAAGATTAGCGAGGCCGTAGTTTGACATTGTGCAGTTGATCACGGATCCCCTTAACCTAGATTTCTCTTCCTAGGCTATTGATTTAGCTTTGATTCTGAACTCTCTCTTAGATGCCATTTGCTTTAGAAACAGAGAGAGAGAAAAAAAATGTTCATTGATTTTCTCATGGTCAGTCTGTTCCCGGGGCCCTTACAGCTAATCAGTTACCACGTCCTCTTCCTCTTATCTTATCGGGGCTTTCTAATTTCCGCCATTAAGAGATGTCTGACTCTGTAGTTGCTGAAATCGCTCAGTCTGGGTACATAGGAAGATTAAACTGAGTCACTGAGTCCCCTTGATCTTCTCCACTTCCCCTTGTTGAAGGCGTGTCTCTGTTTACCGTGCAAGATAAGGGGGTGCAGACAAGGCAGAATAGGACCTTAGAAGATGCAAGGATTGAGATATTTGTGTCCTGTATACAGTAGGTGACAAGAAAATTCCACATGGGGAAACTATACAGGGTTCTTCAGCTATAGTTCATTATACTCATCCTATGAAAAACCAGAGCTCTGATGATGTCTGAGGGTGTATCTGGATCCCAGCCCTTGTAAAGAGCAGTGATCAGCTGAAGCGTTTCTGACAACAGCTAAATAAGTATTTTCTAAATAAAAATATACTGTATGTTTTAAATGGAATATCAGAACCAGGTTTAGAAATGAGGATTGCTACTCTGGGATTCCCTAGCTGCCAGGTCTGTTCTAAGTAGAAACTGCTATTTTTTGACTGTCGCCAGCTGGAAGCTCAGCTGTGCCCAGTGAAATGACACTTTGGTTAAACAATACAAGGTCTAACGCAGCAAAATACTTACCACCAGGCTCCACTCCCTGGAAGAGAAATCTCAAAGCAATTAATGTGATACACAAGAGACAGCATAAGCCAAACACTCTCCGAGAAGAGAAGGTGTTATATATCTGCTGGAAAAATGAACAAGCCTAAGAAAAGGGTCTGTCCTCTTGCCCTTCTGTTACTGAAATATAATCTCTATCTGGGCAATCAATAGCACCTTCCCATTCATTTGGAAGAACATCAAGTACAAATGTGATGACTCATTTGATTACCATACAGAAAATGCTGTCAATTCTTTGTAGTCAATAAACCTTCTTCCTTTAGCAAGTTAAACAAACAAACAAAACAATACAAGGTCTAGAGCTACAGGAAGCAACGCAGATCTGAGCAAGTAACGCAAACTTTAGAAAAGTCTATTTTAAAAGCTTTGTGAAAATACGAGTATAATCCAGATTTAGAGTCTGAGTAATAATTGAAGAGGCACAGAGAGGAAAAGAGAATCCCAGACAAAGAAAGAAACATTTATCACACAGTCACCAATCCCAATAATGGTGGGTGACGTGGGAACAAAGAAATCAATGTGCCGGCATTGAGCATTCTTTCTCCCACGAGATTAAAAAGAAAAAGGAATTACAAAAAAGTAGGAGGAGTGAGATATAATCAAGGACAACTAGAAAATTTTACAAAACTGTGAAAGAACATTGTCAGGGTTCTTAAAAACCAGAATGACTTGAGAATATATGTCATAAATGTGTTTACGATCATATTAAAATCATGTCAAATTATATAAAATCTTCAGATAGCATAAAAGTTACTGTCCCTCACCTGCCTCCATTCCAGAGAAGCAATCACTTAGTTTCTAGTGCGGTTTTTCAGAAATTTTCTATATGCAAGCAAGCATAATGTACATCAATGGTTCTCAAATGTAAGCAGTTTTGCCCCTTATTGAATCCCATATTCAAGTAGTAAAATAGAAATTAAATAATAGTGTGCATAAATGACTTCTAGCATTTCTGGTACAAGATCAACTATAACATACAAAGAACTGATCTCAAAGCAACTGTCAGAAATCTTTAGAGTCACAAAGAGCAGGAGACATAAGTAAAATGTTAACTTGACTTCAAAGACAGAGATTTGGAAAATTTCTGATAAACGTATACTAGAATCAGTGTGTCTCTCCTTTGAAAAATTCTAGAACACACTGTCCAACAAATGGCAGAAAATATGCAATCAAAACTGGAAGGTCACATAGGTCCTAAAGAAAAAAATCACATGAAGAAACTACAGTTTACATTATAATGAAATAAAAATGTAGGTCAGGTGAAATATATACAGAGCGATTTTATTCAACAAATTACTTGGCAATTTTCCAGGTTAGAATGGTTAATACGGTGGAGACAGTTATATAGGATAATATTATTAGGTAAATGTATATTTGAATGACCTGTAATAGCTAAGAAGTGTCAGTCAAAAACATCCAAGTAGGGCTTCCCTGGTGGCGCAGTGGTTGAGAGTCCGCCTGCTGATGCAGGGGACACGGGTTCGTTCCCCGGTCCGGGAGGATCCCACATGCCGTGGAGCGGCTGGGCCCGTGAGCCATGGCTGCTGGGCCTGCGCTTCACAACGGAAGAGGCCACAACAGTGAGAGGCCCGCATACCACAAAAAAAAAAAAAAAAAAAAATCCAAGTAAAAGCGTCTACTTTTAGTGAACAATGCAAATCCTGTCCTGTAGGACATTTTTATCACTTTTTGACAAAAATCTTAAACAACTTTCAGAAAAGGCATACTTATTAAATTTTAAATGAGTTAAATTATGGGATAGGTATCTAATTAACAATAAGAATTCTTCTATGTATTTAGTACTTTGTGTTCTTTGCACTGTTTTTTTTCATCAAGATGTTTAGTAATCACAAAACCCTACTGCCATAACTGAAGAGGAAACTGAAGCACAGGAAGGTTAAGTAACTGGCCCAAAGTCACACAGCCAGTAAGTTTGGATCTGGGCTGTGAGCCCAGGTTGTCTGGCTCTAGAGTCTGTCTCACCAAGCATGATGCTTTACTGCCTCTAGCATATAATGAAGTCATAAATAATAAATAAGGAAGTCAAGATTAAAAATTATTTCAAAAAACCATAATATGAAAAAGCTTATTAAGGACAGATGTAAAGCCTCACACCAGACTCCAAAAAATCTAGATGTCAGCACCTATGCTAATCAAAGGATTGATTAGCAATATTCAGTCCATGACACCAGTTTCTGCTAGGTCCCACTTTGCTGATCTGGTGCCTGGCAGGGATGAGTCCATGCTGAAGAGGTTAGTACTTATATTTAGCAACTCCATGCCCACTAGCAGAGTAGGACTTGGGAATAACATTTAATCTTCTACCCAGTTTCAGGTGGTCTCCAGGAACCTGAGTGATGACCAAACCACACCTTGGCCTAACCCTCACAATATAAGGCAGATGGCTAAGAATTTGAGTACAAACCAAGATAATGGATTTGGATTTCTGAAAATATTTAAGTAGTGACCAATTAATCATCTAAGTAATCTGTACCAGAAGGGACTTTTGCATAACTTAAACAAAAGCCTTCAGGAGTATGTTAATCTGGGAAGGAAATTAACTTTGGAATATAAGGTCTGGGAATAGAATATTGATGGATTGTTGCCTGCAAGGGTTACCCGCAGTCGAAAATCATGGAGGTGGCAAACTTGGGTGTCATCCAGGCCTTGCAATGAGAAGAGGTGGGCTACTGGGGTGGGGGGGGGACACACAGCAACAGGAGTCTTTAACCAGGATGGATTGCATCAGTCTAACTGATACACAGTGGCTGCTGGAAGGCAGTGTCTCAGAAAGCTGGGAGGCTGCACCCCAGCCCCGTGACCAGGAGGGTTCTCATTGATCAGATGCTGTTCACAAGTGTATCTTCCCTCTAGCCAGCTGAAGTCTGTACATTTAGTTTTGTGACATGGAGGATCATGGTTCTAGGAAGTAACTGGGCAGAAGGGGAACCCCCAGGGACTTTCTGTAAATATGCACCCAGGGAAGAGTTCCAAGGAGAAGTGACGAGCAAGGGTTAGGCAGGCTTTCAGGCCAGGATTCCACCCCACGCAGGAATTAGAGCAGGGAGGAAAAAAGAACACTTCCTAATTACATCCACTGAATACATACTGTGGGTGTCAGGAGGTGAGCTCTATCTGAAAAGCCCATTGGTGCTCATAGGCTCAACCTGGGCACCGAGAGTCCTCAATACAGGACTTGAAGATATTTAGCGAACATCCTGTCAGATAAATGAAACAGTGTAATTCTCTCAAGTATGTGAAAGTACAGTTTGCACACATTCTTTACATGTAAGCTTTCATTTTTAATTTAAGTATATCCTATCAAATACGTAAGAAAATTCAGACACAAAATTAAATGTAAAAGGAAAAAGGATACTCCTATCAGAAGGAAATTCAGATAATCCTCTGGTAAGGCAAATAAATGATAGAAACAAAATTGTTTTAGACTTCCACCCTAGTGGTCTTAAAAAAGTTACCTATATATTTTTTTGAATCATTTATGTCCCCAAGATGAAACATTAACTTATAAAGACTTTTTTTCCCTATAATTTACCAGGATCATCCTGATAATTCAAATTCAGAAAGTTAATGAAGGTCTTTGGCATTTTCATAGAGCACGTTTGGGAACGTGGTCTTCATCTGACGGGGGGGTCCGTAGGTTTGATCATGTGTCTTGCCTGGTTACTCGTGACGCAAGCTCAAGTCAGGGCCCACACCGTTAAAACTGCTGTTGCCAAGATTTTACTCTTTTTGTCATAAAGGATTGCAAACATATTTCTCTATTATAGTTCAGTGGTGTATGAAAAATAATTGCAGTAATAATAGAAATAAGAGTCATCGAGAAGCATCGTATGGCTTTTAATAATCCCACTGACAGCCTAGATTTGATGTCATGGTCTAATGAGTGGTTGCTGTTTTTCCCCTGAGGAAATGAGTAATGTCTCTTCTGTTAGAAAGTACTTTTCTGAAACTACTATTTACAGAAAATGTAAAAGCATTCATGAATTTTTAATGAATCAAGGGACTTGTAGCAGTAAAAAAGAAAGAGAGAAGGTGAGCTAATTAGAAGGTAAAGAGCACCTTCTTTCTGCAGAACTAGGGACGCCCGGTGAGCTCCTGTGGATGGTCCGTCAGGTTCCCTTCTTAAAGGGACTCCTGGGGCTTTCCTGGTGGCACAGTGGTTGAGAGTCCGCCTGCCGGGGCAGGGGACACGGGTTCGTGCCCCGGGCCGGGAAGATCCCACATGCCGCGGAGCGTCTGGGCCCGTGAGCCATGGCCGCTGAGCCTGCGCGTCTGGAGCCTGTGCTCCGCAGCAGGAGAGGCCACATCAGCGAGAGGCCCGCATATCGGGGGAAAAAAAAAAAAAAGGGACTCCTATTTCTCATTAGAACATTCCACGAAATGCAATGCTTGAAGGCCAAGATTCGATAAACCTCCACAAATTTCCAGGGCTTTCTGTTTGACAGTGGAACAAATAAATGGGTATTAGCTTACCATTGACTCTATTGTTCAAATTAAAGGCTGCCCCATTTCCAGACCAGGCGTATGATGAGAAATGACGAGGGTTTAAAACTGGGTGGAACTGAATTATTACACAAAACGTTTTATCGGCCAGCTACTTGGTTATAACTTTGGGGATTTTTAAGGAAAATTACTTCCAAAATATTTTTTAAAATAAGAAAAAAAATTAATTGAAGAACCATTAGTCCTATACGAGGCCAGAAACGTTAAGCGTTCTATGTGCCTTTGTAACAAAGAAACTCAGGGAAGTTGAAAACAACAATTAGAATTAACAATAAAAGAGGCTTGTAATTATCCCTTAAAATGCAGCTATCCTGTTCCATAATACGATTAATACCAGAAACTGAGGTATCCCTGTCCCTCTGGCCTCCTTCAGAAGGTTTAGAAGTTTTAGAAATCAAGGAACATTAAGACCACTTCCATTGTTTTTTATGGATAACCATTTTTAAGATGAAAAATTGGAATAAAACAAACTGAAATATCTTTCTCCTCTCCATAATTTCATTTTATTTCTTTGAGACTCTGTCAGTATTCATACATTTATTCCTTTAACATATTTATATTTGTTCCTCTGATTTCCAAGTCATAAAAATGTTTCTACTTAGAAATGGAGCTTATTAAAATCCAAGACTTCTCTCTAGAGTCTGTTCTTTCTTTTCTGCTATTTCCTCAGAACTTATTTTAAGTTCCATCTTTGCCAGGCTAATTGCAGATTGAATTTTGTTTCTCTAAATATCTCTAAAGATCATTACTCTGTTGGAGATTTGTCTTGAAGGAGGAATGGTGGAGAAAGGGAAGGAAAATTCTATATTACTTCAGGTGACAAATTATACTTGCAAGACCTCACACTAACGCTTAATAGCCATGATTTTCATGGATGGAGATACTACTCTGATTTTTGCATCAACTCTGACTACAGGCTTCGATTTTCTATCAATTCCAAAGACCATGGAGCACCAAAAGGTAAGTGACCCAAAAGTCAGTGATCATAAAAGCTGAATTGTTGATCATGGAATTATTACTTCAAACCACGATCATCTAGTGACTTGGGATCCTTCTTCTCTTTACCCTGTTGTCACAGCACACTGCAGTTTGGATTTATTCTCCATTATTCCACTGAAACCACTCTTCTAAGATCATGAATGACCTCCATGTGACCAAAGCCAACGATCATCTCCATTTACCTCCCCTTAATCTCAATCTCTCAGCAACAACCAGGGACAGCCTCCTCTTTGAAATACTTTCTTTGCTTGGCTTCCATAATACTACATTCTCCGTTTGAATCTCACCTTACAGACTATCCTTGGAGTTTTCTGTATTGCTTCTTCCTCTTCTGTCAGACCCCTAACTATGGGGATAGCTCTCCCTTTTCTCTATCTACACACTTCCCAGGGAGCTGATTCATCTAATTCCTTGACTTTAAATATAGTGTAAGTGCCAACGATTCCGAAAGTAGTTCCAGTCCTAACTTCTACTCAGAATTCCAACTGCCTTCTTGCTATTTATATCGATGCCTAAAAAAAAACAGGCATCTATAATTTCACATACAGCAATCGAATTACTGGTATTTTCCCAATAATACTATCATCTCACAGATTTTTTCCTACCGGAATGCGCCACACCACCAACCATCCTATTGCTGAAGCCAAATACTGATGTACAGGGCGCATGCTTGATTTACCTCTTTTCCTCACTCTCCATCCAATTCATTCTCTACCTTCAAAAGACAGACAAAAATCTTTTCGTTTTCTCTGCGTCTTCGCTACCACACCCCTAGCCAAAGTGTCCATCGGCTTTTACCTGGAATTCTGAAATGGTCTCCGAAGTGTTTTCCTTCCTTTCTCTCTCGCTCTTCTGCAGCTGAACCTCTGCCCAAGAAATCGTAGTGGTACTCAGGACATAAACCAGATTGGATCACTCCTCCCTTTAAAACTCTACAAGGGCTTCCCTCAACAATTAGAATCAATCAAAGGTGCTTCTTGTCCTTCACAAAGCCCTGCAGAGCCGTGACTGTGTCTCATTCTGCACTGATTTCTCTTTTGCCCACTAGACTGCTGCACACTGACCTTCCTGCTGTGCCTTAAACACATCGCACTGCTTTTTATTTCAGGAGGACCAAACCAGCTGTTCCTGAAATCTTTGCTTTGGTGACGTCTTCTGCACATTCAGCTAAAATATCATCTCAAAGAGACTTCTTCTGAACACCCAAATTTTAAAGTACCTACCCAGTCGCTCTCTGATAAGTCACCAGCGGGTCTCTCATCAGGACTGCTAGTTTTTCTTTCTGGTATTTACCGTGGAGAAGAAGAACTTCTCTAGCTACTTTGCTGGTGTATTTCCAGTACCTAGAACAGGGCCTGGCCCTTAGTGGGTAGTCAGTTATATATATATATATATATATATATATAAATATTTTTTTTACTAAATAAGACTCAATTTTAAATGAGAAGATAAGATGAATGGCACTTCCATAGAAATCTGCTTATCGCTGACAGTTACAAGCTTACAGCTAATCACAAGACATTAAAACCCAAACTCAAAGGCGCAGCATTTTACTTAACTCATTTGCAGGATGAGCTACTTCAAGCAGGTCTTATTTACGGCTGAGAAAATTTCCTTGAAAAGTGCACCAAGTGTTTACAATAGAGAAAAAGGCTCAAGCTTATGTTATTTAGGAGAAAGAAAGAGAGCAAAAGAGAGAGAGAGAGAGGCAGAGAAACAAAGAATGGAAGGAAAAAAGGAAGGAAGGAAGAAAAAGAAAGGAAGAGAAAAGAAAGTATAAAGAAAGGCATATACTTATGAGTGAAGGAATGATTTTGTGTATTTTAGTTTTGTTTTCTCAACTATGCTCAACTAAAACGTCCACTCGTCTCTTTTTAGCTTATCTCTGCCCTAGGAGTGTCTTCTCCATTCCTTTGTGGGAGAAGGGGAAGGCTCATTCTCAAGCACCCCAGATATTTCAGAGGCTGTCATATGAAGCCAGGGCCAAACTTATGAAGGCAAACCAAGCCTTTTTGACCTGGTGGGGGCACCCAGAACCTGTCTACCTGTAGATTTCCCCACACTTCTCTGTCCCAGCGTCATCAAATAATTTCTTTCCTGAAGGCTTTCCGGGTTTCTGAGCTTCACAGTAAAATGCTAAAACCTCTATACGAATACCTCTGGGAGTAAGAACGATTTAAGCCATTATCACAAACACCTAAAGGGAAGTACTTGGAAAATGAGAGCAAGATTAAAACCTGATGGGGTGAGGAATGAAATGCCCGGGAAGGGGAAGGAAAGGCACCAAAAGCGGAGGGAGGGTGCCCAGACAAATCCCAGCTCCCCGCCAAAGGTCTCAGAGGTACTAAGTGAAGTGAGAGATGCTTCTGCTTAGACCAAGCGTGTCTGAAAGCAATACCTTCCATGGGAATACAAAAAAGAGTTGCCGTTGATGCTGCAGTTGATGTATTCATATATATTCATATATACATTCACTGAAACATAATCAGAACCTTCTCAGCCCAATTTGGAAACTGGTTCAGTTTTCTGCAGTTGTTAGTGGCAGCTCATTCTTTATTGGAACGTGTTTGTGCTTGTAAACTCCCTGGTGACAGAGCAGAGTCTTCTGAAATCACATGGCAGGGTCAATTTCTAGAACTCTTCCCATATTTTCTGATGCAATCACATGTAACAGTGTTGTCTCCTAGTAAACATGGAAATGGATCAAGGAAAACATTAGCCTGTCTGCTTCTGAAAATAATCGACTGAATTGGGACTGAGCTTTGAATTCAGGAACCTTCCTGAAGTCTTTGTTTTATACCAAGTCTCTTATATTCTGTTTGCCTACAGATGAAAAACTTAGCAAGAAGAACAGGAGCCAGTTATGCAAAACCCATTATGTATTCAGTTGTACATATTTCAGAATGGGCAGGTGCCGAAACAGGCTGAAAAGCTATCTGATCTTTGGTTATTCCAACTGCCCTATGTCAGGAAGCCTGAATTTGATCTCCTGCAATGCAAATGTCCTTCCTTTTCATGCTGGTCTCTCTGGCTGGGTGGCAGAGAGGAAAGACCCTCTTCTCGTTACTGAATCGCTCACCAGTATCTGCCCTTGAAGAAGCCCCTAACATCTCTGGACATCTACTTATTCATGTATAAAATAAGAGAATTTGTTGGGTAATGGCTCGATTCTTATGAATATGAAACTCTAAAGAAATAAGGACTTCTGAAACGTATTTTTTCAATTTTGCACTTAAGTGCAAAGCTATTTTGTTTTAACAAAATACTGGGATTGTTCCCATGTGAGAACACATGCTAAATTTCTTTCTTTTTAAATTATGGCAAAAACACTTAACGTGAGATCTACCCTCTTAAAAGATTTCTAAGGGTATAATGTGATATCGTTAGCTATAGGCACAACGCTGTACAGCAAATCTCTAGAACTTATTCATCTTGAGTTACTGAAATTTTATACATAGTGATTAGCAACCCCTCACTTTCGGCTCCCACCAGGTCCTGGCGACCACCTTCTTATTCTTTGCTTCTTGTTTTAGACACTTCATGTAAGTGTAATAATGCAGTATTTTCCCTTCTGTCACTGGCTTATTTCACTTAGCATAAAATCCTCAACTTTCACCTACGTTGTCACTTACTGCAGGTTTTCCTTCCTTTTTTAAGCTTAAATAATATCCCATTGCATGTATACACAGTGTTTCTTTATCCATTCTTCCCTAGGAGGATAATTAGATTGTTTCGAGATCATCTCAGCTATTGTGAATAGTGCTGCAATGAACACGGCAGTGTTCAAATCTCTTCTAGATCCTAATTTCAGTCCTTTTGAATAAATAGATTTAAGAGAAGTATGAGTATTTGCTTAGCACATTATTCACCAACAATAATTAAATCACAGGTAGCAAGAATCTAAGCTTAGCCTTTCAGAAAAAAAAAAAAAAAGGTAGTGCAGTGGCTCAGGCAATGTAAAGAAAGAATGACTTAGAGGTATGAAGTGCCTACTGTGTGTCAGAAGTTGAGCTAAGTGATTCATATCTACTGAACCATTTAATCTTTACAGCAGCAAAGGGCTGGGGAAGAGAAACTAAGTTTCAGAAGTTGAGGAACTTGTTCTAGTACTCACAAATATTAGGCAACAGAGGCATCCTTCATACCCTGGGCAAGCACACGCTAAATGCTATATTTCTCCTACATCTATTTTCAATACCATATATTCATTGTCATCTTGTTGCGTTGTTACTGATGGTGAACACATTGCCAGAATGTGCAAACAGGAGTGGAAATCAGTATTTCCACTCCTGTTTAAAGTTTTAGAAAAATCGCTGTTAACAAGTAATCTACAGAAAAGTAAAGGTAGACTCTTGCAGAAGAAAACAATTCACTTTAGTTTTTAAAACATTTTCGGAGTATTCATATTTCCTTATGAAATGATATTTAATAATAAAATATCAGATTAAAAGATTTTGGTGGGGTTGAATTACATTTCTGAAATACCCGATAGATTGAAACATGCTTCTTGGATGTATGTATTGCCTGTTCAGTAGCAGTTTGGAAAAGTTTTGGGTGGAGATAGGAAGTAGGCTTTTGAATGTCAGAGGGAAGGATTGCCACCTGTGAACTTGATTTTCTCAGCCAAACATTTCACTCAGTCTAGACCTGTGCTTAAGGTAGACCTTTTGAACTAAAGCCCTCTTAGAAGAGCGCGGGGAGGCTTAAGTCAATCGATGATGATTAAATGCCGTGGCGTTTTTTAAGTATTTTACTAAACACGGGAGATTAAGAAAATCAGGCATCATGTATCTCCTGGTCCCTGGCCTCCATATGGTCTAATAATAGAATGAAGAATTTGAAACATTTTAATCCTTTCAACTGGAGGAAGATGAACTCACGTCACTGGACTACATCCTTCTAAAGTCAGACGATATGGCTGTCTACTTTCACTAACTGAAATAAAGACATTTTAAGGCAGCTGTAAGAGGAACTAGATATTTTACGAGACTTTCTCTTGGAATACCAAGGGGATGGAGGGGAAAGCTTCCTTTTGTCAAGTGTCTCATATCGTCGGTCCTCTTTCAAAGCTGTGATGGGAAAAGAAGCAAACAGGCTGTGGGTTTCATTTTGTACAGGTGGTAGTAATGTATTACTCAGGATTTCATGATTAGTCAAAGTGCTACTGATCAGTTTCTTAATTTCTACAATTTCCTCATTTTATTCCTATTTGATGAAATGTTCTCAGTAGAACTCGAGAGCAACAAGCCTGATGTGAAATGATGGGGAAAAAAGGGTAATGACTTGTTCTTTAAGAAAGTTTCTTTCTATGGCAACATCATTATAATTTGGAAAATTAAAAGGCTGTAGCAGAAATTTAAACAGATGGGATTGTCCTTGCCAGGACTAATTCTTCCATAAAGGGCTCACTGTGGTCCTCTGTTGTTACAGGTGTCTAATTCCTATCTCCACGCTTGCCTAAAGCTGAGTGGGTGTGATGGGGGGAAAGGATGGCCCCTTATTTATAAGAATTCAACCTGCCGGGGCAGCCGATTGTCAAATCGCACATTGTAAGTTTCCTTCTCATTTTTCAGTTACTACAAACATAAGTTGCTACACCCACTTCAGCCTGGGTCGCCCTCCTTCCCACTTCCTGCATTAGAAACTGTCTTTGTTCCACAGGACAAAAACTAAGACTTGTGTTCTATGCTCCCTATTTGCATAATACACTGCTAAAAATCTAGGCGAAGAAAAGACTGATAATTGCCAAATATCATTTCCTTTGCTTTGACAAGTCAAGGCTGAAATGTAGAACCTCATTCCCATCTGCAGAGTCAGAAACAACCTGTAGTTGAAGGAAAATGGATCTGGGGTGGGCGGGGTTGATGAAATATCACAAGGGGTGGTAAAACTCAAGTGATAATTATGTCCGTTACAGGTTCAAATTAATTCACTGTCCTCATTAAAGATATTTATCGTTACGATTTTAGTTAAAATGATAGCTACCAACCAAAATTCCTTACACTTACCCTTCTATACTTCTCGTGAAGAGACTGACGCCAAACCTTTCTGGTCTGGACTATTTCTTCTAACCATCAAATATAGCCCTAGAGAGGCTGCCTTTGGAAGCAACAAAAATAGCACTGCCGTCTACCACAAAATAGAATGTTTCTACTACTCGTCTGGTCCTTTTCTGACCAATCTGAGTTGTTGGGGAAGTATTCAAACTGGGATCTGAAAGGTGGAAAGTGGGATGGGAGACGCTTTTTTCTTAATTCCAGAAAATAGATTTCCCCACTCCTGTGAAATACAGTTAAAGAAACAGTGCAGTTGTCTTATGTAAATCTATTTTGATTTTCCAACTGTCATGTGTTCGTTACAATACCTTGCCTTAGAAATTCCCCAAAGATCTGTTAGAGGACAGGATGGTACAGATTAAAATGGATAAACAAATAAAAGAAAGAAAAGGGGGGGAAGGGCAGCCCCATGTTTCCTCATTTGTGATATATTACAAAATCACTTCTCAACTCCGTGCCAGGACAATGCTTGGGGCAAAGGGAAGGGTTGTTAGGACAGGACTCTTCCTCTGACTGAGGGATTCTTTTGTGTGGTGGAGAAACCTCCTCTAGTTTTAACGACTTTAACAAGAGGTGGGGGAAAGGTGCTCATCATTTCTAACAAAGGTCTCATTGACAAAAGTTTATGATTTTTGTTGGAAAGCACTTCCTACCAAAGAAGAAGACTTTGAAGTTTATTCTTTGTTCAGTCATGCTTGTTATGGTCTCTTTAAGAAGAAAAAGAAGACAAAAAAAGAAAAAAAAAAACCCCTCAAAAACAAAACCCCTGCTGCCTTTAAGGCTAATTCTCTGTAAGTGAACATTTTAAAACTACTTTTGCTTAAAGGACCACAAGTCAAATGTTGAATGTTCCCTCAAGTTTGTTTTTATCACACCTTTGATTGTTAAAACATAAAGTAGCTGATATATTTCTCCTCTGTATGTAGTTTATTCCATTTCATGTGAGTGTGTGTTTGTGTGTGTGGCGTGTGAGTGTGTATGAATTGGCGCTATTCAGCGTGGAAGTGCAAGCACAGTTCTGGAACTGCAGTCATTTCATTCTCTAGATCTGTGTCTTTTTGTGATCTTTTTGCGATGGTTTCAAGGGAATGCTTAAAATGATCCCTGCTGTGATTTCCACCTGTTTTGTTTTTCATCATTTTGAACATTGCAACAGTTTTCCAACTCAAATCTAAGTCAAGCTTAACAAAGCCAGCCATGTCACTGTAAATTACTGATTTCTGGGAAAGTTCTTTCTGCTCCTGCTTTCTTTCTGGGGCAGGGTACATATTGCTGACAAGTATTTGCCACGTGTCTAGGTCTGGTTACTTTTGTGGACGTTTTGTTTTCTTTGTGTTAAGTCGTGGTGGTGTAACAATTGTTTGCGTTGTTCCATCCACCTGGCCCCCAGCTGTCCATCTGTCCTATAAAACCATGTTGAAAGCTCACAGTGTAGAATACAAATACCAGTCAAGAAATCTAACGTGTTGGGAAAAGCGTCCCATAGAAGAAATGCAAATGCACGTGTCCTCTTGTGGCTGAAGGTGGAAGGTCGGGCCTGTAGTAGACCCTTCATGAGCAGTTTTTCTCCAGACCCACAGACATTGTAAAATCACTGCAGAAGACTTCCTGTAGCTTGACACTCTGCTGCTTCAGCCAAGTGTACTCAGTGTATTTTACTTCTTATTAACTTTCCTTTAATATTGAACTTTATATTGTAAACTACTTCCTTTTATTGTTATCCACTGAGGAGCGGTTTCTTGGCATAGAATGAGGGTGAAACATTGCCAAGAAACCTTTTTTGGCAAACAGTATCGATTAAAACTGATATACCAACCTAGTGAAGAGAGATTAGAGTATTTCCCAGCACTGTTTTCTTGATGATTTCAGAACAAGGCAAGAGAGTTCTCTGTGCTGTCTCCTCAGAGGAGATGTCACATCCAACATGATTCTTTTGAATGTAGTATTAGCAACCTCAATCTGAGTAGCCATATTTAAATTAATTTCTTGACAAATAGTTTGTTTTCTTCACCTCATGTTTTTGCTTGTTTCTTTTCCTTGTAGCTATTTTTTTTTATTTGAAGTACAGATTAAAAGGAAAGGCTGTGATGTTCTTTAAATGGGTTGCAGCAAGAATACAAGATAACAGATAGAAGTGGGACGTAGTTAAGGACACAACATTAACAATAGGTTTGTTGCTGAAAATGACCTCAGAATTCAAATACTAAAGTAAAGCTCGTAGAAAAGTGCTGGGAGCAATGGATAAATGGTTACAGAGGACTTTCTAGAGAAGTTTGAATATCAGGTTGCTTAAATGCATCGCATATAATAATATCCCCTTCCGTCAAGACTACTTCATCTCTGTGGTCTTTTCCAGACAGATCCTAACACTGTGGAAGCCAGCGTAACATTGGCCTGGGCTCTGAAGCCACAATATCTGAGTTTAAAGCCCAGGTTTATGATTTTCTAGCCGTGTGACACTCAGCCAGCTACATAAGTTCTCTGTGTCTCCATTTCCTCCCCTGGAATCAGGGAGGGTAACAGCAGCTACCTTATAGGAGTGTTGTTAGGATTAAACGAGAAAACTTATGCAAAGCATACAATGGGGACTATTATTACATCATAGTAGAGAAATCAGTGACTGCTTTCAGTTCTATATTTCCGGTGATTTCTGTTCATTAAGAAATCCCCCTTACATCAATGGCGATAAATGCTCTGGACACTTAAATTCACTCCTTCTTCTGCCATTATGTTAACTAGGGCTCTCTGAGGGATCCTCCCACTGCAAAATAACTTTAGATCAGGCTTTAGATGAGATTCATTCTTGGAGACACAAAAAGGGTGACTGGGACACTGAGCCGGAACCAACTACAGAAAGGAGGAAGGTGAGTCTAGAACTCTGGTGATGGGCTGAGAGTCTGCAATTCAGCAAAGACTCCAGGATACCAGTAAAAGCAAGTCTTCTATGGGGAAAACGATCCAGTTCAGGCCTTCAGATACCACACAGGTTAAGATCTACCAATGAGTTCACAAACAGTATCACCAAGCTCATAAAAAGGCAAATCTCTGTGAATGAAATCACAGACATAAACAATAGCAGAAGGACTGGCTAAGTATATAGGTGCCAATAAAATGGACTATAGCCCCATTCAGAGGTGGCCCTAAAGGACATCCTTTAAAGGTGACCCTAAAGCAATAAAGGAAAAGATCTCTTAGGGGCAGCATTTTGGCCAGTGCTGCTGGTTATCCACTTTTTGTGAACAGAAAAACGACCTAAAATAAGAATACACAGGGGGCTTCCCTGGTGGCACAGTGGTTGAGAGTCCGCCTGCCGATGCAGGGGACGCGGGTTCGTGCCCCGGTCCGGGAAGATCCCACGTGCCGCGGAGCGGCTGGGCCCGTGAGCCATGGCCGCTGAGCCTGCGCGTCCGGAGCCTGTGCTCCGCAACGGGAGAGGCCACAGCAGTGAGAGGCCTGCGTCTCATGGGCAATGGTAAATGTCCTGGCTGATTGGATAGGGACCTGGAAATATTGGAAGACTGTAGACAGGAGTGCTAAGGAAGAGGTGTGTATGACTCGATGGGAATGAACACAAGGAGTGAGCATCTTTGTATCTCATATTCATGTTGAGCAATGTCCACTGCAGAGACACAATCAGGGTGACAGAATGATACAGCCTGTAGATGTCAGCCAGCCTCTGACACCCTTGGACATCCCAGTGCTTGAACAATGGGCTCAAGTACAGAGTAGCTAGCATGGCGGAGGTGGAGGCTATGCACAGGCTCAACAGCAAGGGCTGCCTCTCACCAAGGCTACTGCCAGCCACAGAGCCCAAGCCTACGGCCCACCCTCCCCACCTGAGCTGAATTCCTCCTGTGTAGCAGCCAGCCATCTGGCGGCATCTTGGAAAGGATGTGGATTGACTTATATTCTGGATATGCATTTGCATTTTTCATTTACTGTGGCTCAGTCGCCATCACTCTTCCAGGTCTCATAGAGTATCTGTTCTAGTATCATGGGACTCCCACATAACATCATGCCTGACAAAGGGAATGTTTTATAGCAAATAAGGTGTGGCAATGGGCACATGACCATGGGATCTGCTATTCCTACCATATACCACACCATCCAGAAGCCGCTGGGTGAAAAGGGCATGGCCTCTTGAAGGTTCACCCCAGGCACCAGATTGGAGAAGACACCCTGTGAAGACACCATCCTTCAGGATGAAGTATACGTCTTAAACCAACATCTCAGATATGGTGCTGTGTTCCCAACAGGTAGACCTCATGGGTTTGGGAATCAAAGGCAGAAGTAGGAGTGTTTCCACTCCTACTCACACCTGGTGACCCATGTGGAGAATGTGTGCTTTCTGCCCCTGCAACTTTAGGCTCTATGATCTAGACATCCTGGTTTTCAGAGTAGATATTCTCAGCAGGAAGCACAGTAAAAATTCCACTAAAATTAAGCTGAAGCCGTCACATATAATTTGGGATCTTCATGGCAGTAAACCGCAGGCACAGAAAGTCATCCCCATGGAGGTGGAGCCACTGCTGTAAAATACAGTCAGGGAGGAATATATTTGCCACTGGGACATCTCTTGGTATTCTCATGTCCAGTTTTAAATATAAATGTTAAAGTACCTACAAACAAACAAACAAATTCAAGAGCTCAGAAGCCTCGAGGATGAGAATCTGGGTCACTCCACTATGCAAGCCACCCAGACCAGTAGAAATGCTAGAAAAGGGGGAAGAAGCCTAGAAAAGGTAATGGAGGAAAGGGACGACGGGTATCAGTTACTGCCTTGGGACAAACAGCAGCAGGAACCAGCTAATCTCACTAACACTTCTTTTGCCAGTGTTGCTAAGGCTGTAATGGGGTATGGAGATTTGGGGGATGGGATGAATTTAAGTCTGATTCATTCCTTTACGTGTGCCAAGTACTCCATAATCAAGGCAGTGCACATATTATACGACCTAACTTTTCCAGATATTTCCAGTTTTCAAAGATCACACATCCTTTTAGGGATTAAAAAAAAAAAAAAAGTCTGGATTTTCTTTTTGCTCAAACCCAGGAATTTGTCTTCTACCAAGCTGCCCTCCCCAAAAGTTCTAGATAATCTCTCTAAGAAATGCTTATGCATTTCACAAATCAGTCAGCCAGCTCCCTGGAGTCAGGCAGCTAGTTTGCACTTTTTCAGTTGCCTCTTGGTATTTCAAGCATGGCTCCAATGGTGCTAATGTCACTCCTTCTGTAAAACTATATCTCTTAAGACTCCTCATGCCGCAGGTCACAGAAAACTCAGCTCAAACTGTCTTAGGCCGTAAACGGGATTTGTCAGCTTCTGTAACAGGAAGTCTATCTACAGGGAGGGTTTCAGGACTGATGAATCAGAATCAAGTACATATTTCTTGTTCTGTCTTCCTCTGCCTTCAGGGTGTTAGCTTCGTCCTATGTCTGACTCTCCTCCATGCCTGCTCCCCTTGACCCCCAAGGCCATGGAAGTCTGCCAGTAACAATAACATGTTTCCTCATTCTTTTTAAACAGGAAAGACAGTGTGTGACCCAGCATTCCAAAGAACAGTACCAAGATTCACCTTGACTGCTTGGCTTAAATTACATATCTGCTGTAGAATGAATGTTTGTGTCCCCACAAAGTTCATATTTTGAAACCTAATCTCCACTATAATGGTACTTGGAGGTGGTGCCTTTGGTAGGTGATTAGTTCATGAGGGGGGGAGCCCTCATGAGTGGGATTAGTGCCCTTATAGAAGAGACTGTGGAGAGCGCCCCCTCCCCCTTCTGCCATATGAAGACACAGCAAGAAGACTATCAGTGAACCAGAAAGTGGGCTCTCACCAAACATCAAATGTGCTGCTGTCTTGATCTTAGACTTTCTGGTCTCTGGAACTGTGAGAAATAAATTTCTGTTGTTTTTAGCCCACCCAGTCTATGGTATTCTGTAATAAAAACCCAGACCAATTAAGATAATACCCAACTTTGAACCAATGGATATGGTGAAGAAATAATATATCCTGGTAGGCTGAACCAACCAGGACCCACCTCTTGAGCTAGAATAGGTTCAACTTCACCTAAAGTGCACTGACTGTATTGAGGAGAAGTGAACAAAGATAAATCTGGGAATTGTTAGAAAGTGAAAATGGATGTTACATCAGAACCAAGAATGTTCACTAGAAGCACCTTTTTTCCAAACATGGACAAGGTCCTCCCCTTAACTCCCCATGGAGCTGAAGACTTAATAAGTATCAGAACACAGAAAATTTGCAAAGTAAAACCAAAAGAAATCTTAAATATGAATCCTAATAAGACTGCTGCTGGATTCCGTAGGCAGCCTGTACCGCACAGAATGTCCTTTGTGCCAGTTCCTAAACTCTACTGTCCACACGTGTCCTTGGAAGTCTTGTGAAAATGCTGACCTGGATTGAGGCCCGAGATTCTGCAGTTCTAATGAGTTCCCAGGTGATGTTAAGATGCTGGTCTGAGTGACAGCTACTCTCCAGACCTGGTCCATCACCAAGGTGCTCACCTCTGATAGGAGGCACCCCCGAGTTTGCCTCTTCTCCTAATTTCTTTGAATTCCACTGCAAGATACACAAGTTCCTAAAATGACATGCCTGGCAGAATTTTAAGTTCACCTCCAGGAAAGACAAACTTTATATTATTATGAGAAAAGTTTAACTTCAAGTTGTTTCCAATCTTTCCCTCTGAGTATAACTATTGCTTTAGCAGGGCATATTCGAAAATGTCCTTAAAGCAGCTTTTCTAAAAACCAAGGTGTATATTTCCTTGATGATGAATTTAAACCTCTATAACTAAAAGAAAACCAAAAATTCCAAAAAAAAAAAAAAAAAAAAAAGAATTAACTATGTGAGGTGATAGATATATTAATTATCTTGACCTTGATGATCTTTCCACAATGTGTATGTATATCAGATTATCACACTGTACACTTTAAATCTATACAATGATATCTGTCAATTATTTCTCAGTAAAAATTTAAATTAAAAAAGTATAAAAGAATGCTACCAACTTTAAAAACTGTACAAACGAAAGCTTTAAAACATAGTTTTTCCAAATTTACAGCTTTCAAAAAATTTTAAATTATAGGATCTAATCTCAATAAGAATATATACATATGTGTGTGTGCCTTTATGTGTATCTATATAGGTAACATGGACACACACACACCTGCTTACTAGAACACATTATGCGTATGGTTCATGGCATGTTTACTTCTCCTGCTCTTTTTCTTTTTCTCCTTTGAGGCTTTGGGTGGCCCGGGAGTCTAAACAGTGTTTATAGTAACATTTCTATTTGGTATGCATCTCAATTCTAAACAACTAACTTTCCAACATTTCAAGCACAATTCACCTGCCTGGAGAAGACCGGCGCACAGGAAGAGAACCACACTCAAGGCAGCATGGCAGCGTGCATTACTCGGAGGCTCATAGAATGATCACTGAGGCATGGTAAGTGGAACATGTAACCAGATGTCCCCAGACGAAGTGAATTTGTGACAAATATTAGAATTCAGCAATATTAGTTCTTGGTCATTCTACTTACATTGCTTATTTAAAGCAAGCTTTTTGATACTTGGTTCTCTTGCACTCAAGATCATATTTAGTTGGCACCGGAGAAAAATACTTCTTAAGGAAGCACACATGGGGAGGGAATGGGCTTCAGAGGGAGAGCTTTCCATTGAATCTGGAGCCTGCAGAAATGCCTCTTCAGGCGTGGACGGCACTTTATTCATGAGTCTCTCATAGTGGTTCTAGCTTTGTCTGCAATTAAAGGGCCAGAAGCTAGTTTAACATATAACTCAAGGCAATTGTAAAATATATTTCCCCTCTGTCTAAATAAATGAAATAATTTGTCCCATAATCACATTGGTCTCTGTGAGCTCTTGAAGTTTTATTAAGGTGTAACTCGTGAATCACACTACTACTTGTTTATTAAGCTTGAGTCTCATAGTACTTTTTAAAAATATGAAACCTAACTTTGTGTAACTTTAAAGAATGAAAAAGTCTGAAGATGTATCACTATGGGAATGGTAAGGTCCTAGCAGATCTCTCTCAATCTGAGCATGACCTTTGCAGCATCCATCTTGTGTCAGACGAAGAGTCAAGAAGCCGACAGACAGGACGGCACAGCGCACGCACTATAAAGTTGGACTGTCTGGGTGTAAATCCTGACCTTGTCACCTGTTAGCTGGTTACAATGTCTTGGGAAATATGCCTCAAATATCTTACCTGTTTCCTCCACTAGAAAACAAGGAAAATTATAGCACCTTCGTAGGGATGTTGGTTAGAATAAATGAGGTAATAATTGTAAATCCCTTAACTCTCCCTATTGAGAGAAAGCACTCAATAAATATCAGAGATTGTTATCACCACAGTTGGGTGGGTTCTCAGCTGGGGGAGGTTTCACTCCCCAGGGAACATTTGGCAATGTTAAGAGACACATTTGATCGTTAGGCCTGGAGGTGTGGCCACTACTGGCATCTAGTGCATGGGGGCCAGGGATGCTTCTAAACACCCCGCAATGCACAGGACAGCCGCATCACAACCCCCACCACAGAATTATCCAGCACAAATATCAATAGTGCCCAGGTTGAGAAACCATGCAGTAGCATAAAACACCTTGTACATCAAGCATATATCCCAGAAAGAAGTTACAATAAAGGGGTAAAAACCGGGACCACCTCTACTCTTAACCTCCTTCACCCTATTCTCTATATAGTAAGAAGCAGATCTTGCCTCTTTTAAGTATAATATAGAGAACAGTGTGTATATCGTAAGTGAACAACTCAGAATTTTCACAAACTAGACTCACCCATGTAACTAACACCTGGATCAAAAGTTTGTATATTAAGAAGACTGCAATTATGACCTTCCCTAAATATACTCAGTTTTCTTGACCCGAAACATCATAGAACACTTTTTGTATTGTTTATATAGTTTATAAACATGGAATTATATAGTAAGTATTTTTCTGACTGGATTTTTTGCTCAAATATCATAGTTTTGAGATCTACCCATATTATTGCCAAGTAGTTATAATTTGCTCAGTCTCACTGCTGTGTAATATTCCACTGCATGAATGCACCAGACATTATAAGTATATCCATTCTACTCTTCAAAAGCATCCTGGCAGCTTTCACCTTGGGGCTATTTGAATAGCGCTGCCGTGTATATTCTAGTACACATATTTGTGTGTATAACTACATGAATTTCTGTTGGATATATGCAGGATAATCTTTTGAAACTAATAGAAAACCCAGTCATGACTTTCCATTACAGTTCGAATCAAATCCAGGGTCCTGTAAGTGGTCACACTTCCTAATTGGCCTAATTTAGCGCCAACTCGCGCCTGCGCATTTGACATTTGTCGTCACTCTCTAAAGGGTCCCGCTTTGGACAGTAAAGATGTCTATTGTCCTAATAGCATCTTACCTGATCTTCTCCACTTATTTTCCTGACTCTGTACCTAAGTATCTCCCACTGCTCTCTCTGCCTCAGCCACACTGCTCTCCGCTGGTGTCCCAAACACGTCACCCATTCATATTTATGACTCAATGCCTGTCATATATATTTGTTCCCCCACTCTGGGAATAGTTAGATCCTTTTCGTCTTTCAGTTCTGAGTTTAAATGTCACCTCCCTGGAGAAGCACTGCCTGACCAGGCTACGTATGTTCTTCATGTCCACCTCGCCCTCAAGTCTGCTATTCCTTCACAGCATTTATCACACGATGCAATTGTTTATTTGTGTGCATGAGCGTTTATATACTCTTTGAAGGGAAATATGTGGGATGAGGGACAGCAGACAGATTACTAAGGCTGTGAAGGCTGGAACCAGACAGCTACGTGGAAACCACAGCTCTGTCACCCACTATCTGCCAGTCACGGGCCAGTAACCTCTCTGTACCTCAGTTTCTGTACCTGTAACACGGGGAGAGCTCATTTAGTGCCCGCCTCATCATGTTGTGGGAAACATAATGAAAATCTAATAAAAGTTAATAAAAGAAACAGGCTTAGAACAGTGCCTAACGAATTCCAACCTCTGTTTACTTTTTCTACTATTTATTTATTTACTTACTTTTTGGCTGCATTGGGTCTGGCTGCGGCACGTGGGCTCTTCACTGCGGTGCGCACTCTTCTCTCTAGTTGTGGTGTGCAGGCTCCAGAGCGCAAGGGCTCTGCAGTTTGTGGCACGCGGGCTCTCTAGTTGAGGTGCGCGAGCTCAGCAGTTGTGGCGTGCAGGCGTAGCTGCCCCGCGGCAGGTGGGATCTTTAGTTCCTTGACCAGGGATGGAACCCGCGTCCCTTGCACTGGAAGGTGGATTCTTTACCACTGGACCACCGGGGAAGTCCCCTGTGTTTTTTATTATTATCATTATTATTATCATCATCCTATTATTATTATCGTCATCTAATTCACCAAGGTCACTGCGTCACTAAGAGGCAAAGCAGGCACCCAAGCTTGGCATTCACTGATCCCCAACATCTTTCTACCCTCTACTACTTAAGGGTCCCCACTCTGGAAGGGACATACCTGTGTTTTTACTGTAGTGTGGTTCTAGGAAAACACAAGACTATCTTGAGTCACCTAAAAATGTCCGTTGACTGACGTTGGACATGGGAATAAAGACAATGCAGACAGAAGGTTAAGCATCCAATTCACAAACAAAACCTGTTGTTTCTACCTGAAAAAAAAAAATTATTACTTCTCACCTACTCCTCCAGTGATCTCTAGACTCAGACATGAGCATCTGTCTCCTAGACCGATGCCAAAGACTCTTCTCCCTGCTTCTCCCCACCCCAGTCCATTTTCTGCATAGATTTAAACTTCTAAAATGTCATGATAAGGTCTATCACTCCAGGGCTCCAACCCTCAGATGGCTTCTTCCACCCCCCCAAACAATACGGTCCAAAGTCTTCGCCACGGCTCACCAGGTCTGCATGCTCTTCGGTTTTTCATCTCCTGCTCTCCCAGCCCTGACTCTACTCCAGCTCTTTGATGGTCCACGAACAAGCCAGCAGTGCTCCCCAGAAGGCTCTGCTTATGTAGTTCCTTATCTTCTCTAGATACGCATCTGGCTTGATGTCTGTCATGTCTGTCATGTCAGGTTTCTGCTCAACCATCACCTCACAAAGGTCTTCCCCAGCCACGCTTCCTAAAATAGCACCCCTTACCCTATGGTCCCTTCCCCCTGCTTCTTCTTCTTTCTAGCCTCTACCACATGAAAATTTATCTATGTATTTGGTTTTCATTGGTCCATTTCTACCACTAGAATATAAACTCCATGAAAATAGGCACTTTATTTTCTTCTCTACTGAACAGAACACCAGCTGGCATGAACTGGGTACAACTTAACAGGAATAGAGTCACTAATTATACTAGTATCAATAACACCCATCACACTGAACTTATTTCAGCACATTTTGTTGGTGGGCCGCTATGCTAGGTGCTTTTCCTGCATGATCTAATTTAATGCCGCTATTGAATTAGTGCTACAACTATCCCTATTTTACAAACAAAGAAACAGAATGAGAAAGTTCAGTCGATCTGCTCCAGTAACACAGCTAGTAATGAACAGCCTGGGAATTCATTCACCTCATTGCGGGACTCAAGAACCCTTCATTATGACACTCTAGGAAGCAGCAATGATAATCTCCAGTTAATTCCATATTTTCCTGAGGACCAATTACAAAGGTCAGCGATGAAACAGGAGTAGTTATGAAAGCATATCTGACCCCCGTTTTCTCCTTTACTTCAGAGTAAAATTGCTAGTCGCCAGAAGGTGGGCAGAGACTTGAAGTTTCATGCCATACTAAGTATCAGAATGAAGGGGATTTGAATGTAGCAGAGGGGGCAAAATTCAGAATTCACAGCATAAGAGACTCTCACTTTCAGAAAGAGCCTTGAATTTATCTCCATTTTAATGTCTTTCCACATTTTAAAATATTAGTTGAAAAGGGGGATTTCAGAGGGCAATGTAGCCAAAGTAAACATTCAACACGCTGTTCTACTAGAATTTTATTATACTCAAGTTCGCAGGCGCCTGTGCTGCTGCCTGCCCTGTGACTGGTGAATCAGTGGTTGTGTCTGAAAAAAGAAGACAAATAGAACGGAAAAAATATCCATTTCTCTGTCTGTGTGTGTGTATTTTAAAAGGCAGTACAGTTGCATCATGCACTTATGACAACAAAGTGGTAAAAAAAAAAAAAGCTTGGTTTAAGTATTGAATTAACTTCATTTTTTATACCACCGTGACACAGTTTTTTTTTTCTTTTTTGTACAGCAGACATTTATATTTTCATATTGTCATGGAGACTGAATGTGATTCAAATGATTCTGTGCACTATTATGGAATAATTTGTCTTCTGTGAAGTCATTTTTTTTAGTGATACATTCTGTGGACGGAACAGATTAAAGAAGCAAGCTAGAGAGGGTATATTTATGCAACGTGACAAGTATATACACAAAGAAGGATGATGTAATAATGTATGTAATTTAGAGGTTCTGGCAAGTATATGGGTGGTAAGCCATGACTACAGTTGGCTCTCAAAAGTGGGGCTGCTTTGCTCCTGGGGAAATATCTTATTTATGTTTTTCTTAAGAAACACTGGTGTTAAGATAGGATTCGTTCAAGGCTACTAATTCCTAATCTTCTGGCTTTGCAAGAAATAAAGACATGCAAGCGGGTGCTTAATTCCTCCACCTGTCAATGTGGATTTGTTTAGAAAATGCAAATTTTCTTCTCTGAAGAAGAAAACGATGAAGCCAACGAAGCAAGCAGTACCTCTCTCCATCACCCCACTGACAGATCTCTCTAGCACTGTCAAAATCCCCCCGCTTTGACCTCCCAGTTTATACTTGGGAGGAGCAAGACCATTCCAGTTGCTGGGAGTAAGTAGCAGATGGCATGACCCTAACAGAGCCCATTTTGGGGACGCACTCAAATACAAACTTGGATTAAAGTAGTGGAATGCCTCTGTTTTTCTGAAATTGTTTCATTTAGAAAGTAAATTTTTATTCTGGAATAATTTTAGATTTATAGAAAAGCTGAAGATATAACACAGAGGGATCTTGCCCAGTTTTCTGTATAGTAATCATGTTACTGTGAAATTTGTCAACATGAAGAAATGAACACTGGTACATGACTATTAATTAAACTCAGACTTTACTTGGATTTCACCAGTTTTTCCATTTATGGTCTCTTTCTGTCCCAGGATCTAATCCAAGACACCTTATTACACGTATAAACTCTTTTAATTCTTTAAATGGGGGCAGCGAACGTGGTAGGGTGCAAAGCCCACGAGATTTGACATCCAGGACTAGTATCACTAAGAAGCTGGGTGACCTTAAGCTATTTAACCCTGCTGAGCTTCCAAACTCCCTACACGCTCATTCTATGCAAAACGAGGACCAGCCACGGAGTCTATCAGCCAGAGAAGGACACTCCTTGGCACAGCTGCTTTTCCTTGACCTGAAAGCATTCATGCCACTAAGGCAACTCCAGAGAAAAGTAACTGCATAAACCTTCCTTGCTGGCCCCCATTTGCATTTGTCAAACTTGAAAGGACTCTGCCATTCTGGAAAGAATAAAGGAGAAAACTACCAATCTATCAAGCTCTAGAAAAAAGGATGCTGCAGCATGGGAAAACAAGGGCAGCTAATCATTCACAAGTCTTCAGCTCTGAGGGAATCTGCCTTTGAGCTGAGATTCTCAAATGGCCTTGAGGCAGAAAGGAAGGGGGTGGGGGGGATCCCGCCTGGAGGAGATGCCTGGCACATCAAACCTTTTAGCTACTGTGTCTCTCCCTGCATCCATCCCCCTACACCCACTGGCCTGGCCCCTGCCTTTCCCTTGCTGCCCGCTCTGTTCCTGCCTTTTACAGGGTCCCTCTCGCAGCAGGACACCAATCCAGCAAGCTTGCAAAGGCCAAACAAAACCGGGACTCACAAATATGTAACTGTTTTCCTTAGCTCGTGGCATAAATCAAAAAAAAAAAAAAAAAGAAAAAAGAAAAAAAAATTCTGTTAGCACAGGGCTCAGGAGTGTTTATTTTTTTGCCAGCTGCAACATGCTACCCTCACAGGGGATCACCTAAAACCAGCTATGGTTTGGGTTGGAGGGGGCTGTCAAACTTAAGCTGCGGGCTTGGCCTCTCTCAATGAATTACGACCTTGTCAAGAATCTATTTTTTTAAATCAATGCAGGTTTTCTATCAAATCAAATACCTGCACACTAAATTATATTTTTGGTGCCAGGCTGGCTCTCCAATTTTTTTTCCCTTTACTAGTTTTTTCCAGCCTCCTCTCCCAGCCCTCCCCCTTCTCCCTACCGTGATACAGACAGTTTTTGTCTGTAAGAAGAAATTGAAAAGTAAGCCCTACGTTTGGGGGGAGAGAGGGACTGTCCTCTGTCAACCTATGTGCTGTAATCTATCTCAGTCAGTGGCTTCAATGACAAAAGTGCTCCTATAAACCAATAGTCAAGGGGGACATGCCTTGGAGCCACCCATCCAGTAGCAGTGAAGACATTTGCTTTGGGAAGGAAAATTTTTTTTCTTTTTCTTTTAAAAAAAATTTTGGTGGTGGTGGACATGGGATGGGGGTTGGGGAGGCTTCTAGTACGGGTGTTGGGATAAAGAGTTAAATTTTTAGATCATCTTTTAAATACGCTTTTGAGACATCCCTTCCCGTTTGATGTGACTTGACAAATACGAATACATTTTAGAGCATCAAAGAATTTTTCTTTATTCCTTTCTCCTTACCTCCCTTCCTTCCTCTCTCTCCTTCTATCCTTTCTTCCTTTTGATCTTCAATTATTTCTTTTGAACAAACGGAGAGGGTATTCTGCCCTCAAATCTGTTCTTCCTAGTGGGTTAGATATCTACTTTTAGAAGTGAATTTGTCTCCTAAACTGGCAGCTTAGCAGAGATGATATTAGGGCAGGCACTGTCTGCCCTTAGGACTCCTGGTGAAGCCAGCAGAGGCGTCAAGTACCTCTCGTGGAACTGTGGCAAGGGTAATTTTTCAATAACGGCAATCTCCATGTATCAATATCTACTTAGGGCAAAGCCACGGAGGCATACAGCTCAGAGCTGGCACCAAAGGGGCCCCTTCACATGGCCCGGAAGTCTTTATTTGGTGGTTTTTCAATTAAATGCCACATATACTTCAGGGCATATGTAAAGAACCCTCAGATGAATTACAAATTGTTTTCAGTAGCAACTGGGATGGATAAAACGCAGACAAGGAAATCCCAACCAGCTGCGTTTGAGTCTTCAGAACCCAAATCAAATATTTTCTGATTGGACTCTGGACATTTTTGATAGGCTGCTATAGTGCCAATACCATCTTCACTGCACGCTTGAATGGCTGGTTTGGCAGAAATTTCTCTCCTCTTATCTTCCCCACTTTATTCAGCTGTAAGCCACCTCGCTAAGTGTAGCCTTTACTGAGGCAGGCGTGCTTAAAAGTTTCTCGGGCAGGCAATCTTGGTTGTGAGTTATTTTCCTCGCTTGAGAAATTCAAGGTAGAAAGACATACCAAGAATCATCTTGGATGGGGAAAAGAGAGGAAGACAATCATTCACAAACTGAAGTCAAAAAGCTAAGACACAGAGGCACACAGATAGAAGCCTAGGTACGCTGGGGCTCATCTGCTTTGACAAACATTCGTAATTCAATTGGATAAATATTTCACTAAATTCTCACTAGGCTGAAGTTTCTGGGCTAGCTGTTATAGGGTACGAATATGAATAGGACACATTTCCTAATTGGAGAAAGCTGATAGTCTAAAAGGAGAGGGAGGAACTTAAACCACCAATGATAATATACAATAAACAGAAGCAAATGATGAGCGGACAGATTACTTTTGAAATTCGGCATCAGTTTACTTCATCCCAATGTTTTTTTGAGAAAATCATCCTCATTACCCCTGGCATCCTTAGTCCATCTGACTTGGATGGAACTGATCTTGATCTGAGTTTCAGGGATGGGTCCTGATTGGTCTAAGCTAATGAATGGATCCCATCCTCCTGGTTTCAGTGGCTGGATCAGAGATGGGATTAACCCCTTCTTCTCACTAATGAGAACAGAGTGTATGTACATGGACTAGAGCCCAGATCCAAGAGGAAGAGGTCTGGAGTTTGCTTCATATAAAGTCAAAGACCAATAATCCAAGAAATTTAAAGAGTAACGCCTGTGAAGCGCTTAGCTCAGGTCTAGGCAATTAGTAAGAGATAAATGAATATTAGCCAGGAAAACACATATAATTTTCTCACAGTCAGCAGGACTTGGAGATTGATTGCTTCGGGGAGGCCAGAATGGAAAAGTTAAAAGTAAATCTTAGGGATTTTTTTGTTGCTGTTTTCAGTGTTGTCTTTGTTTTTATTAGGTTAATTGAATCATGTTCTACCCAGGCATCTATGATAGAGAAAATACAAGTGAACATTCATCCCATAAGTACAGCAAATTCTTTAGCTAATAAAGGCAGGCATTGTATCTAAGAAGTTTCATTTCATTAGAGGTGACACTGGACACTAAATTCCCTCATTCTACAGTTTTTGCCTAGGGTCATCCTCACGCTAGTTCTAGGCAGGAAACTGCCGCAAAGCACTCCTTGGACTAGGTCATTTCTATAGTCTCATCTGGGCTTTGGATTTCTGGTATTTCTAGGCGGAACAAATCTCTCTTTAGAAACTAACTAGGGAAGAAGACAGTAACCTGGGATAACTCCTTCTTCCGGTGGGATTTCAAATCCCTGGAAATTATGGGGACACAGGTGGACGGCACTGCTTTTACCTTAAATGAAAGAATAACTCGAGTCTGCTCATAATTACCCACATCTTATTTCCACTTGGGAGCTGGTGCTTTTGAACCACCACGAATATACGCGTCACACAGTCGTATGTTATTTCCATTCTGAGACTTTCATTGAAGAGGAAAAAAAAATGTATCGCTGACTTTTGGCTGCTTGGCACCAAGAGCAAGGCAGTGAAGATAAACTTAATTTTATTATAATCATTATTAAATAAAGATCTGGGAAAACAGAAAGGGTATATTTGTGATAGAAATTATAAGAAATTTATGTAAATAACCATGAAGATTTTATACATCCCTTAGGCTCCAACGAATATTCCAAATCCTTACTGCCCCTTTGGAAACATGATTTTTTTTTTTTTCTTTTCTGAGGACTTATCAATTCTGGGGTTCCCATTAAATTGAGTCTAAACTGAAAAAGTGTTTTCAAGATGAGAAGCTGGCTTTAATAATCAAAATATTTGCTTACAATGGGATGCTCTTTCCTTTCAAGAACTAGGCTTTTAAATTCCAAGGTTATGGTTTTGTTTTTATTGCAGTGCTTAACCAATTCACGTTCTCCTACCGTCTCTGGTAGCTAAGGTACTTTATTTCCTGTTCACAAAGCAGTGTGTCAACATAGTACAGTGGAAAGAATACACGGTCTGAAGTCAGGGGTTTGAGTTCAAATCCCTCTCCTCTTCCAATCTACTGTCAGTGTGAAGCAAGTTGCACTACCTCGCTGACCCTCAATGTCTCTCTGTAAAGTATTAATACAAATCATTTTCATCATGCCTGCCTCAAAAAGTTGTTATAAATACCAAAGGAGAAAATTCATAAGAAGAAGAATTGCAAATTTAGATTAAGGGCCTGGCACTTGGTTTAAAGGTAGAACTATAAAAAATCAAGACCAAACAGCAGACTAGAGGGGGAAAGAGCTAAATAGTATAATGTGATAAGTGCTTGGATGGAGGAAAGGAAAGATTTTAGAAAAGCACAAAAGTAGGACATCAAAAGCACAACAGGAGGTAAAGGAAGACAGAGAAGGCCAGGCTCGAGCTGAAATCTGAAGCTTCCTCCACCACCTCATCAGAAATTCCAGGTAATCAGTAATGAGTGACTCCACTGCATGATTCTTCTAGTGCAAAAGCCAACGTGCTTCATTAATTACCCACACAGCCCTGGCCAAATCTCCCCCACCCCACCTACCTACCAGTTAAGCATTCAGCGCTCTATTCTGGGCAATGGGGAAGTTCTTTTAAGTGCAGGGAAATTGCCAAGATGCAATTTGAAGTCCGAGTGAGTAAAACAGGTCATGTTTTTTCTCTCTTTTGTAAAAGCACACTTCTGTGTCCTTAATTCTTTCGCCATTTTACATTAGAGCATGGATACCTAGCATCCAGAAGGTATTTGACTTCAGACCTTTGTGGCTTTAGGTTACTCTCCACATTCAGACTACATACAGTCCACCTGCACTGGCCTCCAAGATGAAAGATGACTCTGGAGATAACATATTCACATGAAAACAAAGTGGCAGAAGACCGGGAGGGGTGAGGGGGGACAAGCTCATCTGTATAAATGCAGCTGTTGAGATATGTCATGTTTAAATGTATATTTTTTTTGTACAAATTATTCAGTTGCTTATTATATACTGGGATTTATTTGCAATAATACAGAATCATCAGATCATTGCTATTTCTCCACTCCATCTTCTGTGTGAGTTACTTTATAAAACGCACTAAGGGAAAAAGAAAAAAAAAAAATCCTCTTTCCCACCCAAGTTGTGAGGGTCATTTGTTTATTTTGCCTGTTACTAATATCAACTTTATGGCACATTTTTTGCCTGCTTTAAAAAAAAAAAAAAGTGGCCTGTGTGGATCTATTCAGTATATTATTTATAGTGTTGTAGCCAGATCTCTTTAGGATAAAAATGTAAAAACTTTCTGTAAAAATTCCTTATTTTAAGTAAAAATTACTAATTTCTCCCCAACTTAGATCAGCTCTTACTTGGCTCCGTAACTACCAAACTTTGAAAACCGCCCTGACGCTTATCAATAGACCAGTCTTCGACATGCGTTTTAGTCATACTTCATATCCAATCTTGCAATTGCAGAATGACTTCTTTCCCTGTCTGGCTAATTAACTGATACGACACTAATCCTTTGCACATCTGGTACTAAATGTTTGCTCACATGGGCTCCCCAGTGAGGAAGTGTGGCCAAACGGCAACGTAGCGTGTGCTTGATTTCACTTTAAAATCTTCACTCTCTGGAATTAAAATCTTGAGATTAAACATCTGGATTTCAATGGCGTCCCCAGGGACTGAGACTTATAGTTCTATAGAACGCATATTGCACATAATATAGGCTTGTTATTTCTACATTAGCAGTGCTCCAGCCGGTGCCCGCCGTTAGCTTGTCAGTCTCCTGACACATCATTAATAAACAGGTAATTTCATAACTGATTTCCACCTAGTGTCATGTTGAAAACCACCTGGGTTTTCATTTTCACTAACATTAAAGGGATAAGCTAGAGGGAGGCCGTTATTATTAAACTGGGACTAATTTAATTGAATAATGGATCGAATCAGCAAAAACAAATGCATATGCAGGAGGATAAAAGAAATTTCCAGGCCAACGGATAGGTCTGGATCCACTAATCAAAATGGGACTGTTCCTTCCCCTTCCTCTCACCAAACGTACACATTAGGAATTATTCCGAAACTATGCCCACTGCCTCCAGGAAATTTCCAAAAAACACCAAGGAAGCAGCCATTAGGGGGAAATCTATACTTTTAAAACTGTGACTTGTGAAATTAGGTCTATGACATGCTTATGTATTCACTGAATTTTAAATTAATACCGCATGTTATAGGCCAGTAAAGATTAAAAACATACTCACCAAGGTAGGCCATTGTCACAGTTGGCCTATAGATCTGGCTAAATGTGTAGTGACAGATAATAACATGGTTAAATGTAATTGGAAATGATCACTTCGATATAATCCACACCTTGGCCTATGCTGGGCATTGTTGTTGTTTTTTTTTGAATTCTGATGTTACCATCTTATCAGCAGCATTCCTACTGCATTGGGAAGTAGCTAAGAATTGCTATGGCCTACATTCACAGCAGCAGAAAGAGGTCTATCTAGTGGTTTCTACGGTGCCTCTCAGTCTTGTGATGTACTTCTGGAGGAATTTTTAACTTGCTTCATGAACCAAGGCTAATAATTTAATATCTTGATCTATGACTTCTGCTCATGTGAAGTTTCAGTCACAACATGGAGCCCAAAGAATGTATTATTATGGCATATGCTAAGTTCTTCCCATTTGTTATTTAGCAGACTGGAGGAAAAAGCTGTATGCCATCTACTTCTCTTTGACCTTCCCTTCCATTTTCGACCCCATAATGATCTGTTTTCCTTCTTCCCATGAAGTATTTTAAAGAACAGATTACAAAATCTACTCTTAGTGGGTCACGAAAGATCCTGAGTAGAAACGGGGAGATGAAGAAATCTGATGCCGAAATTTCCTTAGTTGTGTGTTTTCACAATCAAATTTGTAAGAAATGATTCAGTTTATGTATAAACACTGAATCTCGCTGGTCATTCAATACAATCTAATGTACGTAGTGAGGAATGTGAACATAGCTATTATATCATTTCTACTCCAGAGTTGAAAAAAACCAGAGGAACAATAAAGATAATTATCTGAAGTCAGTAATTGCCTAAATTCTGTCACAGAGGTTATGGTGGAGTCAGGATTAGAACTTGAATGCTTCCAAAAGAAAAATAATATCACACCAACACGTAACACTATCTGAACTAGTCCTCCTCCTTCATCAACCTTATCATCTAAAGGCCTTCTTGAGCCACACAGGTCTTTACAGCTGTTGTGAAGGTCTTTTGTTCACAGTCAAAATAATATAAACCATTAAATGATAAACTAGTGAAAGGAATCAACATTCCAGACACTTATAAGATCCACCCAAATATGTACCAAACTAAGTTAAGCCTTTCCCTGGACTATTGATTCTCGACTGCTACTGATTTTGCACCCCAGACCAGGAGACACCTGTCAATGTCTGGACACATTTTTAGATGGCACAAATAGGCGGGTGGAGGGATGCTGCTGATACCTCGGGGTCGAGGCCAGAGATGCTGTAAACATCCTCCAGTGCCCAGGACAGCCCCCCACAACAGAACACTATCTAGCCCCCCATATCGGTAGTGCCAAGAAAGAGAAGCCCTGGCAGAGACTATCTGCTAAAAGCACTGACAAAGCTACCAGCTTGCGAGAGCCTAACAACCAGAAAGGTTTCTATAGAGCATGTATATTTCATCTAAGCCCCACATTGTTCCGTTCCCAGAGCAAAACGTTACGCTCTTCAACATCTCCAGGGAAGCTAGAAGCATAAAGCTTTGGGTGAAATGTAAATTTCTTAAAATATTTATCCGTCCATAAGTGGCTACATTTTTGACATTATTATAGGGTTTCTCAGTGTTCCATTTTATTAAAAAATATTTACTTGGTTTCTAAGATTACTGCTTTTCTGACCACAGAAAATTCAATTACTGAAAACTGCAGCTATCAAATTGGTCGAAAATAAATAGCCTTTTATCCAAGGCTGGCAAAGACTGGTTCACTTTTAATATGTAGCCATTTAAAAAAAAAAAAAAAATAAGGAAACATTTCCATTGCAAGCTGATGGACTGCAGAGTCAGAAGCCAAACAGTCTTTTGCATCATCAGGTTTTATTTAAAATAGGATGAGAGAGGAATGGGGGCAGTTTAAAAAAATAAGTCATCAGAAGAGTAATCTACCATTATTTTTCCCTTTTGTTTTACAGGACAGAAGAAATGTGAGCCCTTTTGCCAGTGGAAATCACTTTCTCCTGCTTTCTCTCTCTCCCTCCTTTGAAATGTTTAGCAATATACAGGAAATGTGGTAAGTGAGATCTACAAACGTGGGCTTCCAATATCAAGGCTAATTATCTGTGAGGCAATGGGCATGGCAGCAGCATTGCCAGGGAACCACAAAGGAAGCTGGGATGCCTAGATCTTTCTCTCATTTGCTTCTCATTTGCATTTTAATCTCCTATACACCTCTTTTTTCATTTCTAAAAAGAACACTTGTCCATGTCTCCTCAGTGAAAACCAATCAACCCACAAGAAAAGTAACTGAGAAGTCAGTAGATCCACAGTGTGAATAAAAGCACGGGGATTACCCCCCCTGTGGATTCTATATAACAATGTTTCCGTCTCCAAATTGCTGCTCTCTCACCACTGAGCATGCATCTAGGCCATCTCTCACTTGAGTGAGATTGATCTACACACAACTGGAGCTAACTTTTACATTAGGATAAGCTGAATATCATGGGGAATTCGATGCCACTGAGAAAATCGATAATGCTTATGTCAGTGATTCAGGGCATCACTCATCCCCTTTCAAATGAATTTTGGAGAATTATTGAGGTTGTATGTTAGAAGAAGCTCTTGACAGACGGGAATCAGGAGACCTAGGTTTGCTTGTTGTTCTGCTATTAATCAGTTGGGTGCACTTCAACAAGTGGTTAGATCTCATTGGGTCACAGTTCCTTTATCTGTAAAAGGAAGTGGTTGGAAGAAGTGCCTAAGGCCATTTCTACTTTTATAATTCTTTGTCTGTTTGGCTAAGTTTTGATTCTGCTTACCCAGTACAGTATGAGCTTTGGGCTAAAGACACAGCACCACCAGAATGAGCATCGCTGCTTCAAATCTGAGATTCTGCCTTTGTGCAAACGTTACTTCCCATGGTGATAATGTGAGAATCTTCTGTGCCCACTGATTTTCACAAGACGTGCTCCCTAAAATGAAAGTGTCAGTGATGATGGGTGATGATAATCACACTTGGAAACTGAGATTGCCATTGTACTGAAGAGTCATGCACGACGTGCACTTAAATGGGATCAGTGCCGGCATCTGCTCTGCCCTTCTCTCTCCCTCTCTCTGTCTCTCTCTCTGTCTCTCTCTCTCTCTCACACACACACACACACACACACACACACACACACACACACACAAACACACACCCCATCCTGAAATGACTCTTCTTCTTGGAGGGTGGGAGGGGATTGGCAAAAAAGGTTTGACCACAGTAAATGTATGGTGTCCGTGACAAAGCACACGATACCTAGAGAAGACAGAACAACCGCTGTGCAGTGGTCAGAAGTGGGGCTGAGTAGGGAAAGGCTGACTCTTCATGAAGAAGGAGTTCCCTAAAAAAGTAAAAAGAAAACATAGCCGCTCCCTCAGTGTTTTCTCATCTCCCTTGGTTAGGAGAGAACCACAGGCTCCCAGTTTTTACTGTTTGGTTTTGTGGTCTTACTGAGGGCTAACGTGACGACAGACAATAATGGTTCTGGGGCCTCCTATTTTGAAAATTCTTTACTGTTTTCCTTAATCCTACTTACTATATTATAGTTGTGGGTGCCGGATAAAAGGGATAAAAGGAACCACTTCTCGCAGCTAATCCCACCTGTTTGAACCTTTCTCAGTTTCTTATAGAGTAGATCTGGAAAGGCCAGAGTGGGAACTTCTTTTGACAAGTCAGAAGGACGAGCAGGGAACACAGCACTTTCTGGGAATTCAGCGTGAGTGGAGAGAATGATGCTTTTATGGATTTTTTTAAAAAATTAAATGTGATCTAAAACATATCTCCACCAAGGCAGAGTGATTCCACTGTCATTGGTTGTCTATTCCAGCCCATCAGTTTAAGATCAGGGGCCGATATCTTCCCGTCAAAGGGCAAAGGGCATCAAAGGGTGGAATTTAAAACATCTTTAAAGAGCACAGGGTCATCGTATCTTTGTTAACAGCTTCTGTTAGCAGAACTGCCAATGTGTGCCCTGTGCTTCTGGGAGGGCAACTGTAGCTGATGACGGACAGTTCCATGATGACGGGACCTGACAGCAGAATCACCCATCAACGCAGGACTTCTGAAAGGATGAAAGGAGGTGGGGAGGGGGATGATGCTCCGTATTCAATAACCTTTTAGCTCCAAACCAATGAGGAGCTGAAACTCCTACCTGGTGATCATGATTATAATGCTGTCACCACAAAGTTTTAAAGTTAAGGTCTGATTTAAACTTTTACTATGATTTGACAGGCATAGCAAAACTCTAAAGCAACAGGCAGATTAGGAAAGTAGGGGAGGAAGGTTAAGTGTTTGTCAAAGTAGTGCAGTTAAAGGAAGAAAATACTTCCAACCTAAGTCTTTATTCACTAGAAAGCAAAATTACAAAAATGTCAGAAATGTCAGATTGGTGGATAGGATTAACTGATGAATAGATGAAACGTGGCCTTAAACCAGGGTAGACATAGGCAAAGCACAGATTATTTTTAGGGCAGTGAAACACTCTATGATACTATAATGATGGATATATATTATTACACTTTTGTCCAAACCCAGGGGATGCACCGTCAAGCGTGAACTCTAGGTAAACTAGACTTCCAGGTAAACTGGACTTTGACTGATTCTGATGTGTTAGTGTAGGTTCATCTAATGTAACAAACGTACCACTGTGGTGGGGGATATGAATAAAGGGAGAGGCTATTCATGTGCAAAGGTGGAGGGTACATGGGAAACCTCTGTACCTTCCTCTCAATTTTAACTGCTCTAAAAAAAAAAAAAAAGTTACAAAAAATCAGACTATCTGACCGCATCATTTAGACAAAACCCAGACATTTAGAAACAGGTACATAACGCCCATCTTGTGAAACTTTGTTTACGTCTTGGGTGTACACTGGCAAATCCAAGTAGAAACTTCAGGCTGTAGAGGGGAAAACATGTGGATGGTAAACTGAAAAGTACCACATTAATTTAAATCACGAGAAATAAAAGAAAAGAACGATATTCTTCATTGTGCTTTGAATAAGTAAACATAGACTTTGCATGAATAATGGAAAGAAAATCTCTTTCCATTTTAAGAGTGACTATACTAGTTTTTGGCAATTAATTACACTTAAAAACATGGAGCTCAGTTTGACAAATTCATTGGTCATGTACTATGTGTCAAGCATAAAGTCTGTAGGGACTGGAATTCAAAGATAAATGAGACCTGTCCTCAAAGAAGGTTTCCTCTTTTATGAATGCCAATTGTATCGTTCTAATTATTCTTCTGTCTCTTTTCACAAATGGAGTAATTACTGAACAGGAAAATTAAACAATCACACAGGAGACGCATTTAACTTTTCTTTTTGGAAATGAAAGATTTAGGGTTACAGAAGGAAAATATAAAACCATATTTTCATCTGTTTTATTGCCATTAAAAATGTTTTTGCATCTTTGTTGAAAAAGGTTTAAATACCATGTACCCAAGACTAGGGAAAACCGTATGGGCACAGTCAGCTGTTGAGTACGCATGGCAATAAGCAGGGAGTTCCAAAGACAGACAAATACGTTGCTTGAACATACATGGCAGGGAAAAAGCTTGAAAACTCCCACTCTAATCTACTGCCGATATGATTTCCAAGTTCATCTGGTGGCTGGTTAACGAAATCCAACCGCTGCACGTTTGAGGCATAATTATGTGGAAGTAGAAAGAAAGTCTGTAATTTATACCGGTGCCTACCCTGTGTTAGCGTCCAAGAGACCTGACCCTTTCCCCAGCCTCCCTCTGACCAAGCCAACTCCACTCACTCCCCAGTCAGACGGGAAGCTACAGGTTCCACTGGAAACATGGTTTATGGATAATGTATCTATAATGGACTCTCCACTCAAAACCAATAACGCAGTAGCATAGCCATCAGTAATCAGTCTATAAAATCTGCAGTTACCTTCTTTTTTTTCTCACAGGGGGCAGGAAGCTAATGGATTTGAAACTGCAGAAGCGGACCACAGACCTTTTTAATAAATGAAAATAAAATTGAGTCTAGGTTTATGTTGATCTATAGAACTGTGAGTCCCAGAGTCCTCCCACCGTTCCCCCAGGGTTGATTCCTAGCCTAAGCCACCCAACATTTATAGCTGATAAGTGTCTACTAAAGGGTAATAAAATACAGTGTGTGTAGTTGTAGAGAATGTAACTTATCACTTTCATCAAAAGCTCCCTGAAAATGTGTTTATCTAAAAGGCTTGTGTGTTTGTGTATATTTCAAATATCTCTGCCTTACATTGAGCTCCTTGGGCATTTAAAAGCTATTCCTTGAAAAGGCTCCTTTGGAAACTGTTTAGCTGTGGGTTAATGGTTACATTTTCTTGGGTTGGAGATATCCTCCAGGTTACAGAATTCATACAAATATATACAAATGAGACATTGACTATTGCCCAATTTGATTTTCTCACTAAATCAAGGTAAAGATTTAAAGCCCAATTCACAAAGGAAAAAAAAAATTATGTGGGTGTGAGGTGATTTTTAACTCCAGCACAACTGATGCTGGGAACTTTCCAAGTATGCAGCTGCCTAGCAGGAAAAGAAAAGTTTGAGATGTTGAGACAAGGTTTAGGACGCTCTGGTAATAGCTGTGGAATATGACTGCATGTCCTGTTAAAAGCTACCTGGGCTGCAGACGGTTAACAGGTGGGATACGGATGGTCTTACCTGAAAATGATTCTAGATCACTCAGGAAACATAAAAAACAGATCTCTTTTTTCAATCAAACACTGTTGGAGTTATAACTGCCCCCATGACACACTGAGGTTTTCCTTAAGGAAGGTGCTCACCAAGTGTCAATGATGGAACAGTTGTTAAGGAAGTCGGAAGGTAATGTATTTTCTATGTATGTGTTGTCTGCCTGGAGGGACGGATGGGTCCATGTATACTTAGACCATCCACAGAATAAGGAGTGCAAAATCTTGCACAACGTGAGTAGATTCACGGTCAGAAAACGAGCGGTCTAATGTGTCTCCAGGTGCCCGATAGCCAGATTATCGGGCCATTTCCAGAGAATCCGCTATTTCCCCGTGACAGTTTTATGAACGGCTTTTGATGTGGTGTTGGGGAAAAGCCCCAGTGCTGACTGTTTTCTCCCAAACACACAGTCACGGGGCTCACCACGCAGCTGTGCTCCTTCTGACGCAACTTGTTAGTCGCAGTTTATTCTTGATTTTCTTTCTTGAGAGAGTTTGGAAAATCCATTCCTCCAGCTAACACGGTGGCTTCTACTTCTGGGCTGAAGCAACCTAGGACACCAGGAATGCAGGTCTGGCGGTGGCACAGATCTGAAAGGCTTCCTGTCTAAAAGGCTTTTCTTTTTGGCCCAGTGTGAGGAGAGATCTTGACGAATGAGCTGCGGCCACTCTTATTTGGTGCACGAAGAGTCTCCTCCTGGCAGGGTGAAGCAATTACTGTCTTCATCCTCCAACTTGTCTCTCACAGTGTATGAAAGAGTGTGGCGTTTGTGATGGATACTCAATAAGTAACTGTTTATCTTCTCTGATAATTCAACCTCCTCTCAAATCCCACAAGCTAAGAAAGATGGCTGTTTGAAATTTTAAGTTTTAGTTTTCTAGATCAGTAATCTGTAATATTCTAATTAGCTAGACAATTGTTTATTTCTTTACTTTTTCCATATAGACAGACCCTAAAATTAAGACACACACAAAATTAAGATTTTTGTATCTACTTTAGGGTCTTTTAAAAATAGAAGTATCACTAAAATATAACATAACATATAAGTTTTAAAATATAACATAATATTAAAAATAATAATCTCTAATAATATTCATTCAAAGATCTTGCCAAGTTCACAGCTCTAAGTGGTGGGACTGAGTTTGAAGTTCACGTTGTCTTCAGGCTTTGGCTCATTTGCTCTTAACTACTACATTACACTTTAAACTAAATCCCAAATTGGGCCATTCTAATCTGGGAGCTGTAGACAGAGGGGTACAGAGTTATAGCTCCAGATAAACTAGAGGTCAAAGCAAGCTAGGAGTAAACTTGAGAAGTTAACTCATACAGAGTGCTTTCTTCTTTGGAAAGGAAAGGCTGCACATGCCCAAAGAGGATTTCATACCTGTTCCTTCTGCAACAGGTAACAATAAATGCAGAGGATTCACTTCTACTTGCCTTGTAATTCCATCCAGGGGCCCTAGTATGAGTATTCAAAATGAAGTAGCCAGGTAAACAAAATACAATGGGGGCAGTGATCACTGCATTTTTATCTGAAAATCAAGTGTTTGGAGCCTATAAAAACGGTAATAATAACAAATTTCTTTAACAGTAATGCAGCAGAATGGAATATAATTAAAGCCTTCTGTCTGTCCCTCATTAAAACCAGTCCTATAAGAGACCCATACCCCCTAAAATCCTTTACATCTGTGGTTCATGTGCGTGTGTGTGTGTGTGTGTGTGCGCGCATGTATATCCCAAGATTCTATTTGACTTTTTGATTTCAATATACATATGAATCTATTTATTTAGTTTTAATTAATTAATTAATTAATCAATCTATTTATTTTTGGCTGCTTTGGGTCTTCGTTGCTGCGCCCGGTCTTTCTCTGGTTGTGGCGAGCGGGGGCTACTCTTCATTGCGGTGCGCGGGCTTCTCATTGCGGTGGTTTCTCTTGCTGCGGAGCACGGGCTCTAGGCACGCAGGCTTCAGTAGTTGTGGTTCGCGGGCTCTAGAGTGCAGGCTCAGCAGTTGTGGCGCACGGGCTTAGTTGCTCCGCGGCACGTGGGATCTTCTTGGACCAGGGCTCGAACCCGTGTCCCCTGCATCGGCAGGCGGATTCTTAACCACTGCGCCACCAGGGAAGTCCCCTACGTATGAATTTATATATGTGTGTATATATAAATATAAATTTTAATAGCTGACCAATTACTACTATATATGAAATCAATCCATCAAATGGGACGTTGGAAGTAGCTAAAGAACTAGCATCATTTAGTGTAAACAGTTAAATTACAATTTTTTCATTTTCCAGTAGGGGTTCTGAAGCTATGAGGATGTAATCAAATGGAACATTAAACCAGCTATGACCCCAAAATTTTTTCTGGAAATTCGAAATAGCTTCCATCCAAATCCACATTATCAGACTCTTGCTTTCTGTTTGGAGCAATTTCCTAATTCACTGAATTTCAAGACATAGCACTTATAAAATGACAGTTGGACTCATCAGAATGTTCAGAAAATAAATCTTTTTCAAAAGGCCAGTTAGCAAACTTTAGTGTAAAGAGCTTTCACAACAGAATGGTGCTAATAACTTTTAATATTTTAGAAAATTCTGAAGCAAGTCTATGCATTGTTTACTTGATTTTTGACGTCTCTCCTTTTCTTTCTCCTGTTCAAAATCTTTCCTTTGCCGCTTCATGCTATCCTTCACTTTCTGTCAGCTTCATCCTGAACCTTGGTACTCTGAAAAAACCTACCTGAGCCAAACGCATTTCAAAGAACAGGGCCCCATTTTGATTCTACAGACATTATTACAACTTATTTTTATAGAGTCAAGCCAAGCCAAATGGAACTCCTTTCAATAGCTGACAAATTACCAAAATAACCCATATTATAAATTGTGTCTCCTGTAATATATTGAGCTACTTCCGAAAGAGGAAATAAGAGATAGATTCCATTTTAGCCAGTTAGGATATATCCAAATACTTTTAATTCTAGAACCAGGCTGTTAAACAAATTAAAAGTCTGAAAACCTTTGCAGATTTTGGACAGGGGGAGAGCAGACAGGAAACTTCAGTCTTTTTGTGTCCTGGATAAAGCACCTTGCCTGGGGGAAGGGAGGTGGAAAAACCACCCATATTTCTCTAATTTAGGGATTCCCTCCACCCGACAGGGTATGCAAAGTTTCAAGTCTGACTTTCTCTGACAGGCAGAGGGAGGAACAGTTGAAGTTAGTTCAAAAGAACTGTCAAAGGGTCTTGTCTCAGGTAAACCCAAGTGCTCTGCTATTAGCAACAAAAGCAGCCAACTTTAGTGATTTCTCTGCCACCTGTGCTGTCAAGGGATTGCAGCCCTGCTCATTTTCCTAAGCATGATTCCTTGTGCTCACACACACACACACACACACACACACACACACACACACACACACACTTCAGAGAGGATTGTTTTTCATACGTATTTGAGCTATGTTTTTAAATTTGCTAACTTCCTGGAAATCAACTGTTAATGGAATTCCCAACTCTGGTTACATTGTTGATTTATAGAGCTTTGGCTGGCTAGATGTATAGCTTTCCCCAAGAAAATGATAATATCTGCGCTAATCACTTCCTGAATAAGTTGACTTTCTGGCCAACCTCTAGCACAACTTCAAAGTCTCTCTTTTGGCTCCTGAGACCCAAAATTACTTCATGAACTTGCATCTTTTATCTCTCCTTCACAGGCATGCCAGCTTGCTGTATAAATTTTTATTCCAACAGGTGTTTTAAAGACATTTTGAGTGAAGATGTGAAATGTGTGTAAGTGTATATGTAATAAATGAATTTTATCTGTGGAATAAATTAATGTTATCTTTCTATGATAATTCTGTCATAAACTTGGTCAAAATAGATGAAGTCTTCTGTGACAGTTCATTTTTACTCAGCACCAAAGTGTTTAGATCAAAGGTAAAATTATCAATCATCTAATTAAATGCTTTCTGATTTGTTTTAAAGCTGGGAATTTATTTTCCAAAATGGAGTATTTTGAATATATTGGTATTTTTCAGAATCCAGAAAGATACTCAAGTTGAAACTGCAGGGAGGTGGTCGGCGGTCCCAGAATTTTGCCCAAATGAGTTCTCTTTGCCCTCCTCCACGTGCTTCTAGGACACTGCGGCCTCAGATTTCAGCTTATAAACCACTACTCTGGAGGTTTATCCGTGTGACGCAAATCCCCAAACAAAAAAGTACCTGGACAGCAAAACTGCTTGATCTACGATAGATAACTATGTATGTGAAGTCTTTCTGTATCCTCAGAGATGAAACCAATATTTAGAAGATAAGTTTTATTAAAGCTTATATTAATCGCCTACCACATGCAAATTACATACAAAGCACTGTGTTGAACTTTGAGTCCTATAAATAGAGTTTCTGAAGGTTTTTCTTTTTTTAAGAAATTAATGAGATTTTCAAATTCATGAAATCTTGACTTAAGTTCTACCTTTGTCTCTGTGTGGCTCTGGGCAAACTACTAACAGGTTTTCAATGCTGTTTTCCTCATCTGTAAAAGGTGTAAATGCTCTCCACTTCTCTGTCATCTGTAGGGTTGAATTAGTGGCTGGAAAAGAGCCAGCACAATGCCCGGCACATTGTCAACACTTAAAGAGTGTTAACTCAGCGAATGAAATATATAAATGGCTATCACGGCGCTCCACAAATTTACCATCCACTGAGGAATAGAAACTCATACCAATGTAAACCAATTTAGTCAAGGTCTTTGTGGCAGGAATCAGTGGATTCCTATCATGAGAGTTGGTGGGGCTTAAAGGACTAAGTTCCTCCAGAATCCAAACCTTTGAATATCGGCAAGCAGACTCATATGCTGCCACCCAGTCTGTCCCTTAAGCTCTGTTGTGTCCCAGCTGTCTTTCCTTTACACACTCTAACGTGTGCAATATTTTGCATGAAGGTTCTCTTGAGGGACATGAGACAATATTTTAGCAGCAGGATTCATCTAGCCTTCTAGTCTAATGGGACAATTCTCAATTAAGTGATGGACACCAGATCCACTAGACACACCAGATTCTTATTCCCTCTTCAAGCAAAGGCAGCAATAATCCACACCCTCAGATATTAGGATTCATTTCACCCGTGAAAAGTTATCTGTAATATAAGCTACCTAGTGAACCCTCTAATGTTGATGTAGGTTAAACAGTCGAAGCCTTTGAAAAGCTGTCTTGGGAAACGGCCCTCATAATTAGTGCCTTTCACATACTAACGGCTCCAAGGGTCTGCACTGCAAGTTAAGGTCATTTGCTAGCTAGGCAACCTGAAGGTATTGGTTAAAATAATGTGTTGCTGAAACAACAGTATTGTAGACTAGAACAATAAAACATGCATATAAAAATTCTGATATGATGCCTAATAAGGCAGGTGCCTAAAATTTTGTGAAAGCTTCACGCATGAAATCTGGACTTAAATTCTGCCTCTGTTACTATGCCATGTTATGCTAAGATGTCTCACATATCCACAGACCCTTCCATGGAGAACTGCTCTAACCACTGTCCCTAAGGGAAAGGGAGCCCTAAGCAGGAGTGTAAACACAGACCCTGACATCAACCTGTGCAGATCCACAGCCGATTGGACCAGGGGTGCATAATCGGTGGCTGCATTGGTTCTCAATTAACATATTATTGACATTCTGGGCAGGACAACACTACATTGGGTACGACTATCTCATACATTACAGGACATGGTATTCCTGCCCCCTGTCCCCTGTAGGCCCTGTTCTCATTCTCTAGTCATCTCAACAACTAAAGCCACTCACATATTTTGAAACATTTTTGGGTTGGAGGTGTGAGGAAGTGCCACCACCAGTTGGGAACCACTGGGCTAGTGGATAAAGTGGCCTGTTAGAGTAGGATTAACTGGAGAATTAGGTTTCTAGGACTTAGGGAAATTACAAGCAAGCCCACCGCCCTACACACACATACGCCTCCAATTTACGTGGGACCAGGGACAAGAATACAAACAGAGGTTAAAATATCATATAACCTAAATTTTTTTTTCTTTTTTTTTTTTTTGCGGTACACGGGCCTCTCACTGTTGTGGCCTCTCCGGTTGCGGAGCACAGGCTCTGGACGCGCAGGCTCAGCGGCCATGGCTCACGGGTGCAGCCGCTCTGCGGCATGTGGGATCCTCCCGGACCAGGGCATGAACCCGCGTCCCCTGCATCGGCAGGCGGACTCCCAACCACTGCGCCACCAGGGAAGCCCTGTAGTCTTTATTTTTGATGGCCACGTGTGCCCACCTAAAACCGAGGGCTTTATTGCTATAGAAACGAATGAGAACACATCAGGAATGTTCCAGCAGCCTCTGTCACAGTAAGGTAGGTTGGGATCTTACCGTGGAGACATTCCATTCCATACTAAGGATTTCACATCTGGGGTGAGACAATCCTTTGTGATCGGGACCGACCTGCGCTTTGTAAGATGTTTATCAGCCTCCTTATCCCCTTAGATGCCAAGAGCATCACACGTGTCCCCCCAGGGTCTAACACCCCAAAATGTCTCCAAGCATTACCAATATCCTCTGTGGGGCAAATATTACTGAACTAGCGAAATCATTCTAGGTGTAAATTCAAGTGAAAATCTCCTTAAGTATTTCATATGTGTAAACTCAATTAGCTAACTCAAGTATAATGTATATTTATTATTATGATAAAGTACTGTATTTTTTCTTTTTTCCCTATGTTTTTAATTGAAGTATAATTAATTTACAATGTTGTGTTAGTTTCGGATGTACAGCAAAGTGTTTCAGTTGTGTTTGTGTATATATATATATATATTTTTTCACATTCTTTTTCCATTACAGCTTATTACAAAATATTGAATATAGTTCCCTGTGCTATACAGTAGGTCCTTGTTGTGATAAAGCGGTGTATTGATTAATGATTGTGATAGTTATTAATATATAATGTCCAAAAGCAAGACTTTCAACTAGTTAAAAATATATATAAACATACAAATAATAAATTGTTATTTAATACAAATATTAAGAAGGAGCATTAACTAGAAAATGTTACAAAACAACATTATTTTCTTATGGTTTTCTTACGTAAAACCTGCATGAACTTGATGCCAGCCTTTGACAGGGAAATTTAGTTTCAGGTCTGTCAATTTATGCCTCTGAGGGGCACCAATTCCCCAGAAGATTAAACTTTCATTAAGTTCTTTCTTTTATTTCCTGCCTTTGCACCCACCATATCATAAGTTCCATAACTGACGTCTTACTGCGGTCATAAAATGACTGAGCTTGAACTTTAGGGACCTGTCAAACACCTCTCGCTCTCCCCCTTCCCCCCCAATAAGAAACCTTTTAGAGAATGGTACTTAAGTTGATAGTCTCAGTGGTCACCCTCCCCAGCCTACGTCAAGGAGAATGTGCCTGGAAGAGACGGGGAAAGTAACGTGCACTTCAGACAATCCCATTGTGAGGCCAATACTCCACACCCCGCTGTCCCCGACCCCGTATTGTTATGACCAGACAAGGGATCATACTGAATAGATTAACCAGTCATTGACTTGGGACACCTACTGCTTGGAATGCCATTGCACTCAGAGCGAAAGGGGATAAAAACGTCTCCCCTCCACCCCCAATCCCCTACTCCATGGCCATATTTCTGCCACAGAAATACTTGGCTGTCAGCTCCAGCAAAGCAGCCCTGGAAAGCCGCAGTAGTTTGTTGTCAGAATGAAAAATGGTTCCGCGCAAAAGGTCTTGGGGCTGCGATGCTAACAGTCAAGAAGCCCTAAGTCAGGCATTTGACAGAGAACTTTAGTCTTGCTGTTAAATACCACTTAATACTGTCCTGCCTGATAATCCCTGCTGTTTAACAACTGTGCGATCCCGGCTTAGCCACGGCAGAATGCATTTTTGACAGGGGAAGAATGGCCAGATGTCATACATTTGCTTGGGAGAAAAGAAAACACATCTCTTTGCATCCAGTGAAAATAATAATGCTTACCAAAGAAAAAGACAATTGCAAATCTGTTATAGCCTTGATTTATCATGAGAGTTCCCAGCCAAGAGAGAAATGAAATTCTATCTGAGGTTAGCTATAGGTGAAGAGCAAAGAAGCTAGATAGAGCCATCAGAACTCCGGACGGTGCCTCTGTCACTCCAAAGAGTTGACTGGTAGTGAAAATATTCAAACTAATTAATTGGATCTCTGCATTAAGTATTAAACCCATTTTTCCATGCACTGTGTAGACTTGGACTTAGAATTGTGTACCAGCTCATGTATTTGTTGTTGTTATTTTTTCTTTGTGCAAATCATCATCACTACGATAAGAAGTATAAAGGACTTACGTAATGGTGTCATTTGCCTCTTTGCTGTTTTCCAAGTAAGATTTCATTATTTTAGTGCCAATTCGCTTACCTAGAGCCACGGGCGATAGTTTTTATGATCTTTTATGAAGCTTTAGAGGCTAGGTAACATTAAAATGTGCTTAACTTATCTAACTCAATTTCCTCACTTTTTTGGTGGTTTCTTAGAGAATATGCTTAAAATATGATTATGTATATGCATAGTCTTTAACGCTTCAGAAGGAAGTATTTAAATAAACAAGCAGCATTTATAAAAAAATAAAATAAAACTTAATTCAGTTTAAGGGAAGCAAAAGTTTATCAACATAATTCACCCAATGAGGAAGTAGGCACATTCTTAAATGGAAATTTCTGAGTCACTGCGGATGTTCAGATGGCCCAGTGGCCTCTCCAAAGCTACAGAGGACAAGATTCTTTTTCTGAGGTTCAGGCTATAAACAATGACTTTCCTCAGGGTGCTACAATACCAAATAGAGGGAATTCCCTGACGTGCCAGTGATTAAGACTCTGAGCTACCACTGCAGGGGACGTGGGTTTAATCACTGGCTGGGGAACTAGGATCCCATATGCTGTGCAACATGGCCAAAAAAACCCTAAATAGATGTATGGAGATGACATGAATAAGTTTTTGAACACACAAAGATATAGAATGATTTTCTTTTAAAATCACCTTTATCCCTTTGCTTGAGGATTGATACCCATGTTTCTTTTATATGTTATATATTTTTTACATTATTCAAACATAATTAAGGCAGATCAGGAGAATCTGACACCTTTGGAATGATATAAAGCTGGCCATCATAAATTGATTTTGAGGATCTGGGATGGATATCGTTATGCTTTTAAACTTGAATCTAGTTCAAATGGACACAGCGCTGACAGAGTCAGGATGACACGGAGAGGTTTTAAGTCACTCCTATTTACTCTCTTCACTAAACCTCAAACCTCAAACAACCAGAGAAACAGACAAAAGCAAAACAAAAAATAAAACACACAGAAAGAAACCTATTAGACCTCATACTTGTGGTTTATTTTGAAATCTTAGTGAATTCCTAAAATAGTTTCCTTATAACTTCTCTTATGGCTTTGTCACTTCCTATCATATACAAGAGCTATTTAAAAAATATGCCTTATCTTCCCTACTATTCTGTAAGTTCCTTGAAGTTAGCAAGGGTAGCTGGTTAATGTCTGTATCCCTAAGTACAACCAGTACGGCAGCTAGCTTCCAGCAATATGCAATACCGTGCACCTGTTTCCTAAAATATGTTAGTAAATGATCTTCAGAAGAGGTGTTTTTTTTTTGTCTATATGAAAAAATAAAATTTAAGGAGACAGATAACTTCTTTTAAAGTGTTAATTTAGTAACATATTTATAACCCCATATTATATTAAATGAGATTAACTTACAGATAATTCATTTTCCACTCGTATTATATAAAGCATTTCTTTTCAAACCCTTTGACAACAGGATTTTTTTAAGAAAAAATACTTTTTCGCCCAAATATTACATTTTTTTCAAAGCATCTGATTTTTATCTCTTTTTAAGTATTTGTAACTCTGTCCTTTATGCATTCATGAATAATGTTTTCACTGGAAGTTATATCAAAAGCCGTAAATCCCCTTTTGTATGATATAAAGATAATTGCTTTGGTTTAGTTTGAACCGTAGGAATATGTCTGTGATCACCATACCAAACTTACTTCTTTTAGGTTCTATGTTATAAATTCATTTCTTTTTAATTGAAGTATAGTTGATTTACAATGGTTCAGTTGTATAACAAAGTGATTCAGTTTTACATCTGAATCAATATCTTGTAATAAACTATAATGGAAAAGAATCTTTAGATCTTTAGATTCTTTCCCATTATAGCTTATTACAAGATATTGAATACAGTTCCCTGTGCTATACAGTAGGTCCTTGTTGTTCATCTATTTTAAATATAGCAGCGTGTATCTGTTAATCCAAAACTCCTAATTTATCCCTCCCCTCCTCCCCTTTGGTAACTATAAATTTGGTTTCAATGTTTGTGACTCTATTTCTGTTTTGTAAATAAGTTCATTTGTATCATTTTTTAGATTCCACATATAAGTGATATCATATATTTACCTTTCTCTCTCTGACTTACTTCACTTAGTATGATAATCTCTATGTTTTTTAAAGTGGTCTATAAAGTCCTAATTTACGAAAACAAGGACATCATTTTTACTGTCTCAAGTAATCCTATGTGCATCTAAAACTAATATTGATTGATTTACTTACAAATTAATACGCCTTTCCAAACTACTAACTGCATTTCAAAATAAATAACTAATAGAGTATTTTACTTTACTGTCTTTCTAATAGAGGGGCTTTGCAAAGATTGAAATTTAAGGTGAGTTTTTGTTTGTTTGTTTGACTAATGGTTTTGTCAATAAAACAATACTACATTCAGGCATATTTATGTGATTCCCTCTTAGATTCTAGATTCCCCCTAGAACGTTAGAATTATGTATACATATATATAAAAGGACTCAAGTTTGACCATTTCTTCAACCATATCTCCATATCTTACAGGACTTCTGTGAAGAATAAAAATAATGTGTAAGAAGTGTCTGATATAGAATAGACATGGAATAAACAACAGGTGCCAATTTTATAACTAGCAGTTGCTCAATGCCCGTTTAATAAATGACACTAACAGCAGTCAGTGGACATGTACTGTGTGCTGAATGCTTGCTTCCAGAGAGCCACTGAACAGTTAGAATCCTTCGGTAAGGAAGATACTTTTCAATCCCACATTTTCAGGTGAGGAAACTGAGATTCATGGATGTTAAGTCATTTATGTATCTCGAAGGTGGTGCAGCTAAGTTTCATTCCTAGGCTTACCTGGCTCAAAGCCTGCTGTATTGTTCTAAACTGATGCATTTTAAAAGTATTTTATATTGATGCCATACTGGGAAGAGTCATGGGATAACTGCTGAATATGAAAATTTTGAATCAGTAGTCCTTACGGAAGGGAAATTCCCTATTTCCATCTCAGCCCCTCAAGATCTTTAGTAAAAATGACAATAGGGCTCATTCATAGCAATTACATTCAAAGGTCACTTGTTTCCCCTCCTGGATGGGTTCTCTTGCACCTTGGGTCTCCAGGCTGTGAGGAGAAGAAAGCTCAGGCCTGTGAGTCCTCTCCCTGCACACCTGGCTCCTCTGGATTGAGTCAGTACTCTTGCCCCAGGACCCGCCTGTACCCTCCCTGGGCTGCTCTGCCTCTGTCTTCTTGCTTGTGTTTACCGTATATGCAACTGTTATCTGGGAGGATCTGCAGACGGAAACCCTGTGACTTGCTAATGAGATTTCCCAAAGATAGTGTCAAATTAAAACCTGGCCCTCTAAGTTCACATAAACATCAAGGGATGCAACAGCCAAAGTCTGAGCTCTCCTTGAGAAGTGGCAGCTCTTTTTTCCTCTAAGCATTTTCTTATCTGAGCTGAAGAGACCTGCCCCCAGCAAGCGACTGCCCTGAGCACTTACATACTTGAGTAAACAACAGTGGTGCAGAGCTCAGGGTGTCTAAGAAGACACCCTGAGCTCGGCTGGGTGCTCCATCTTTCTGCAAATTAAGTCCAGTGGTGAGCAGATGGAAGGAAATAATCCATCTGCAGCCCAACCCAGTCAGCATCTCTGGGTGCTTACGAGCTGTTGGGGGTCAGCTTGGATTTCACTCCCAGCTCTGCTCTGTGACCTTTTGGGCAAATCACTAAAATCTTCCAGTCTCCTGTCTAGTCCTCAGCTTCCGCATTTGCATACTAAGGATACCTGATCTCACAGCGTTCCTGTGAATTTGGAAAATGCAAGCAAAGCACTCAACACGGGCCTGCTCTTCAGAAAGCCCTGAACAACTTAAACTCTCATTTGCTGCTGCTTCTGGTATAGATGTTGCCCAGCTTGCTGGGGGAATAAAGGAAAATGTCAAAGCATTCCCAAGTCCTGCCTATATCAAGAATAAGACTTGAAGTGAGCATGGAAATCAGCCCTGATTCTGAATGCCTTGTCTCAGAAATCTGAGAGGGTTCACTGAGCCCAGGAGGTGAGCTGGAAATCTCACATGGATCCCTCAATCTCTAGTTTGATGGGGAGACTGGACAGGATGTGTTGAAGACACAGCTAGTGCCTAATGTGGTAGAATACAAAGTGTGTGGGTTTTATCATCTAACTTTGAATGGTTCTACCATTTGACGCCTCTGTTTCTTTTGATGAGTTACTTAATTTTTTCAGACCTCAGTTTCCTCTTTAAAAAAATATAGGGATAATCATATTTCCCTTGCCAGGGAAATTTTTATTACTGAAATTAAATGAGATAATGTCTCTAAACATTTAAATCCTTCTTCCCAGGACCAGGGGAGCAATACTCTTAATTTTTTTTACTCTTACACTTCCCCCTAACTATACTCTTGTCTTCATTTCAGGAAGAAAGGGTAAAAGTTGTGAACAGAACCAATGGAAAAAATGTAGAAGAAATAAAGAGCACGAAGTCAAACGATTTCTAATCCAAAAAATAGTACAACACAAAATGCTAACTATGTTCAGAGGGCAGCTATTAAATTTTGAGCTTTTTGTCATAGGGCGCAAATACCGTATTTTCCAACAAAGCATTCACTGTTGCTACTGTAAGGGGCAGAATGCTACTATGAGAGCAGATGACAGTTCTTTTGTTCTTCAGTATAAGCATCTTCTCAGGCTGTGAGTTCCAACTTTTCAGTCATTTGCTCAGATAATTTTGCACTTCCACAAAAATCCTCTTCAAAAGGACATTTCAGAGGCACATTGAGGATCCCTCTGATTGATAACCTCTCAACTCTGACTCGAGGCATGTTGGATTTCTTAAAAGGAAGAAAAGGGTTACACTGGGAAAGAGTTTGAGGCTGAATTTATTTTCCAAAATAGTAAAAGCACCTAGTACTCAGACTCTGAGTCCCAACAGGGCTCCATTCTAGTTAAAGGAGACAGTCGGGAGAGCTGAACCTGCCGACCAGAGGCTGAACTGCTCCCTGACGCCGAGGCTCCGCCAGGCACCTGCTCAGCAGGGAAATGCTGCCCGGAGAGCTCGGATTCACTGCTCCTGATGGTCAAGATACTATCGCTCACCTTCGCCAGACAGAACCTGCGCCTCCGGTGAAAACCTACACGAGGAAGTGCATCCCACATTTTACAAGTGGTAAAAATGGGTAAGAAAATGAAAAAGCGTCCACGTAATTTTCCAAAGCCACAATTCGGGGCCTTAGGATGTCTCATGGAAATTGATGTGAAGGGGTCAGAGCTTTAGTTGAGTGTTTCTTTTCCGGCACATCATTGCACCATATAATCGTCGTAACGGTCCTGCATTGCAGGCTATACTATAGTCATCTTGTACAACAGGAAACAAACTTAGAGAGCTTACCTAACCTACCACTAGCTAAGTGGACAGGTTACAATTTAAGCTTAAGTCTCAGCAGTCTCTCTACTCTCCCCTCCTGCCTTTAAACTGTCACTTCTTTCATCTTCCTTCTTCAGATTGTCTTCTTGACACGTGAGAATTAAGATTTCCTAAATCCGCGGCTGGTGGTGTTGTATATGGGATTGAAATGTGCCCCGGCCACCGAAAGGAGCAGTGGGCTCATCTCAGGAAAAGACCAATCATACCTGAAAGGAGAGGAGCACAGGCCAGAGGACAGAGGCAGGGTTTTGCGCTCAGAGAAGAGGGGAGAAGGAAGACAGGTGTGAACCTTCAGCATCTGCAAAGAGGAACCGAGGCCCCTAAGTCCAGCTCACCCAGGGCTGATTCTGCCCCCTCAAGGGTCACTCGACTTCCAGAGACATATTTCCAGATGTCACAATGGAGGGGGCTGTGCTGCTGACAGCTAGTGGGTAGTAGCCAGGGACGCTGCTACACATTCTGCCATGCACATGACAACGCCCTAGTCACGCCCCCCAAAAAGAATGGGTCCAGCTTAAAATGTCAATAGTGTGGAGAAACCTGGCCTGAAGTTGTAACTCTCAGAGAAGGACTAGGGGCAAATGAAAGGAACTTGAGTATCTGTGAGTTAATGAATGAAACAGTGAGACACGAGCTAATGATCAGGTTATGAAACAACTAACTACATCTGGAAGCACCAACGAGACGCAGAAAGGGGTTTTAAGTTGAATTTTGATTGATAATTGCATACCTCTTAACTGACATGCACAGTTACACGCGTGTAATAACGTATCAGTTAACCCAATGTTGAAGAGAAATACAGACCCACCTTCCACTCTCTGACCCCATCACGGCAGCCTGCGCAGACGGCACATTGTTTAGTTAAAAAATATTTAATCACGCGCATCACTTAAAACTTCCGAGACTTATTTCCTCCTCCTCCTCCTCTTCCTCTTCTTTTTAAAATGCCTTGAAACCTGTGCCCTTTCGTGTGCACTTTGGCTGCAGCTTTGATTCCAAGGGGAAAACAGCTATAACACAGGGTCTGCTGTAATTAATACAGCTTTTGCTACTGCACTCTCTCTTTCCCTCTCTTTGAATTAAGTTTAGGCCACATCCTCAGCAGACGTTAGTCAGCCAAAACACGCAAAGAGGGAGGGGAAAAACAAGGTAGTTAAACCTATCACTGCACTCTTCATATGTAATAAGACCAACCACTAACCTCACTTCCTGGTACGATCAGTATTATTACCGTGGAGCTCTTGATGTTGGGTTTCACTAAGGTATTTTCCCATGAGAACATTTTAATTAATTTATTAACTGCAAATGAAACTACAGACGTTTGAGTGGGTTGGCGGTAGCGGGGTGTGCGTGTGTGCGCTGGAGCGCATGCGCGTATGTCTACGTGTGTTTCCACTGCTTCTGGATCCACCTCCCTGCCTCAACCAGTCCAGGCTGGTTAGCAGCTCCAGTCACTGATCCCCACACAAGTCTGCGCAGGTGACTTGTCACGTGAAGGCAGGATCCTGTCAGGTCGGCACAGCTATGCAGGAAAATAACATTGTCATAATCAGGGGCTGGCTTCTTGGCACCCGGAACCTGGCTCTGGGGAAGAGACTGGCAGCAGTCTCCTTAGAGACTGGGGTGTTATTTCCAACTAGGACCAAATGTTTAGATATTTGTTAAGGCTTCCTCTTCATGCCAAAGAAGGCTTGGTCCCCTGTGTCAGGATTAGCACCTTGCTGGTGATCTTTAGGTACCGTTCCTATAACCTACTGGTAGCAACTGAATGGTGGTCTTTGCTCTCTCAGCCCCAAACCCTTGCGAGTTCTGGGGTTTTAACAGAGTGTCATGACACTGGACAGGCAAAGATTTGAACATGGCCACTTCGTAGGAGGGAATTGCAAGAGTAGAAAGGGCCAAGGCTTTGTGGTTAGATTGAGCTGCTCTTCAATTCAAGTTCTGTACTCAACTAGATATTGAGCAACTTACCTGAATACCATGCATTCAATTAAAAAAATAAATAAATACCATGGAGTCTCACTTTTCCCATTAATAAAATAGCAACAAACACAGCTACCTGTCAGACCACTGTCAAGATTAACAGAAGCTGAATATGAACTGTTTGACACAGACTAGGCACACAGGAAATGTCTCTTATTTCCTTATGTTATCACTATTATTCTTCCATCAGCCCTACAGTAACAGTTGGGCTGTTTTCACTCTCAACTCTTCGGTTTCCATTTAAAAAATGATTCAATGTTAAATTGAAATAGAAAAATAAATAATTAAAGCAAGGCAACCTATATTTCCCTTTCCCCTCCCTTGCTAACTTAGGGATATGACTTAACTGTGGTTAATTATCTGTTTGTTTGCTGTGTCTTGTTTAAATTAAAACGTAAATCCCTCTAGGGCAAGAGCTAGATATTTTCCACTTTGTGTACTTCCTCACTCCTTCACTGCATTAGGAATTACTGAAGTCTTAGTCGAGCTCTCATAAGGTTTACTGATAAATTTTGGAGTCATAATCAAAAGCTTACAGAGTGGCATCACTCAGTTTAACTAAGAATCTTTAAGTCACATTACCAATAGGGACCATAGCCCTGTAAGTGTCCTGTGTCTATAGTTTAAGCTCAAATGGAAACTATTATTTGCAAAAAATAAAAATAAATTCTAAAAATAATGAAAGTCATGGATGACAACTTTAGCATGTGTTTTGTAAGAATGGAGTTCAGTATAGAACATAATATATACCTTGGTGTGTTTTTCTGTTCAAAAGCTTATTGTTAATTAAAATAAACATTAGATTCTTGAGGTTTACTGAAACTTTATTGTATTTTTTTTTTAAAGGGCAAGCATGTGTGTGAGAGAGAAAACGAGCAAGAGAGAGATAAAAGTTAATTAATAGAATTTGGCCTTCCTCCAAAATATACTCTGAGTTTGAGGTATTTGAGATTGGGTAAATCAGGTTGGTGGGTATGTGCAAAACATCTGTCATGATGGTCTTGACATAAAACACCACTCACTGAGAAGGTACAACAGCATATTCAACTGCCTCATTATGACTTTCAAAAACATGCCACTCCCTGCATGACACTATTAAGTGTCTGGGTCCTGACTGGCCAATAGTTTGTATTGATTATAATGCGTTTCACCTTCTGAGGTTGGCTTGGAAAGTTGAATGGTGAGTGAAGTCATTGGTTCCCCTGGGAGTTCATTTATATCTCCAGTGGGAGCTAGTTTTTCCACTGCTTTTTCTTAAATGGAGTTGGGAAAATTTGATTGGGTTTGGAGTACCCTATCTGGTACTATTTATAATCTATTAGTCCCCATTTATTACAGGGCCTGGAACTAATTGCACATAAAAATTCCCAACTAGTTTCTGAATTAAAATAGCTATTTTTATGGCAAGAGCCAGGCTTCCCAAAGGAATACAAGTACTATGAGATGCTCCTTGGAAAGGGATCTATTGTTCAGATACATTAGAGGGGTAACAGTCCATTGATTCTCCCTCTTATTTACCTATTGCTTGATTTTAGGGTCCAGGATAGCAGGATTAGTGTAGATGTTATCATTAAAGCACGTGGTACGGTGAAAAGAAAATGGGAGACGTGAAAATACTGCTGATTAAATGAAGAAATTAATAAAGGTCTGGAAAGTCTTGTAGTGAAGAAATCCATTTAGCTTTGCTCAATTAAACATTTTTCAAATTTGTAATGATCACATAGCCATTCTCTTTGTACAGAACTATTAACATACATAGAACTAATCTTCCAAAGAACACACTTTAGGAAACTCTGGTTTAGAGTATTAAACACATTCATAATTATATATGCGATAATTCATTCAACAAACATTTTAGTACCTACTATGTTCTATGTCCTTGGGGATATATCAGCCAACAAAAACAGAAGCTCTTCCATTGTTGAACTAAACAACTTACTAGGGGAATTATGACATACATATTTTTAATAGAAGGCAGCATATGTACAAAAGTACAAATTAGGGGACCACAAAGTGAGAAATGGGAAAAAAATCACACTTGGATATCACTTGCTTGTGTGATTCATGTATGGTGGTTGCTCACACTTGGATTTTGATCTGTAGGATTTAGGAAGAAGAAGGCCTGTTACTCCTGGAGAGAGTAAAGAGGAAGGATAAGGCTGTTTTGATTTCACCAGTTTTCAGTAAGCCGCCTCTAGTGGCCCCTCAAATACTTTCCGTCCAGAAATGTAACGATTAGCTTTATTCAGTCATCACGACCATCCCACACACAGTTGTTGCCCCAGCCATCAGGTGCTACAATTTATTTTCTTTGACTATAGGGGTTACAAACTTAAAAATCCTGCAAAGGCTAAGAAAGTACTGTATTAGGAATGAACGAAATGCTCTGGGTGTAGAACAACAGCGAGTAGTGGGGAGAGAGTTTAACTAAAAAGCACACACTCCCACCAGATACAAATAACTACTGTCACGGGCTTGGTGTCAGAAGTCTTGTGATTTGTCAAGAGAAGCCATAAATCTGGATTTTGATCTACAATTTTTATTGTATCATTATTTTTAAATATTGACAACCAATCCCATTACACACAAACACCTACATATATATATAGTAGATTAAACAGACAGATTCGTTTTCCTTTCTTTCAAAAGTCCCACTAAAAGTTACAATAAAGTGATTTTTTTTTTTTAAAAAAAAAGGATGTAAACCTCAAGGAAGTGAGAAACTGGAGAGGGACAAGAGTGACAAAATTTTGGAAGCTGGTAATGGGATGGACCAGTGGTAACTGGCTAAACTGACCCAAGAAAGCTAAATCCCAAGCCTGGAATGAGAAAAGCTACATTCTTTAAGAATTTTCAAAAACTTCAGTAATGACACGTGACTGTGACTGGGAAAGAAGGCAGGATGGCTAACATCGGAAGGTTTAAAAAGCTGACCTAAGAAGCATTTAGATCTCTAGATGCTCGCGCTAACGCATTCTGAGCAACTGCTCTTCCTCACACTCTCAATAATTTATAGATTTATCCTGTGGCCAGTAGGAAACAGAGGGTCTGTGGATTGGGGATGGTAGGCAAGTATGAGAACGTGGATGCCATAATGAATGAAAACACGGGAATTATGCAACCTGCATTCTGAATCTTGAAATGAGGCACCCTTCACCCCAGGCTTCTTCCCCATTCAACTCCAAACATACTGGCAGCCTGACCTTCAACCCTCAGACAGGAAACTGGGAGAATGTTCTCTTGGGGAGCTGACCAGTATTCTCTTGGGGTGGGGACATCAAGAGATCCCAGACTAATGGCTCACCTAGATCATTCTATAGTAACACTGACGGTAGTCCCATCAGCATTGTTCTAATCAAGTGTTTTAGTCCCCGCTAGTTTTCATAGAGCAGACAGCCAAGAATCAACAGATACCTGAAAAGAGCCTCTAATGTAAGAGAGAGGGACCAAACAAACAAAGCAAGACAGAAGACAGACTACACAGGAAAAAACAGAAAAACAAGAAAACCTTCAAAGAGGAACCAAGTGTTCATATTTTCAGAAACAAGATATTGCCTCTACGAGATAAAAACAATATGTAATAAAAAAAGAACATTTAAGGAACACAAAAGAGGTTGCATACATGAAAATCGTGTTAGAAATAAATGAAAAAATCGATAGAGAAGGTAAAAAGTAAGCTGAGGGAATTCTTCAGAAGGGAGACACAATGTCGAAGTGATTACAATTATACAGGAAATAAAAGAGTTTGAAAAATACAGGAAAACCAGTGCTGGGTTCCAAAATCTAGAAAGTAAGAATTTCAGAAAGAAAACTCAGGGGCAAAAGATCAGTCAAGAAATTTTCCCCAATACAAACTGCTAGATTAAATGTATCTACCTTTTAATTGTCCAGCCCAGTGGAAGAAAATGGAATCATGCCAAGGACCTGGAATCATGCAATTTCAGAACAAAGTTCTGGCTGGGGGTAGGGCAAGCCATGTACACTGGATCAGAAGGCAGCATTACCTCGCACTTAACACTAGACTAAAGAAGACAGCAGAGCGGCGCCTTCCACACAGAAAGTGAACGCACAAAGAATCCTATATTCAACCAAGTTATCAATCAACCCTGAGGCAGAATAAACACGTTTTCTGACATGCAGTTTCCAAAAGTTACTCGCCATTCATCCTTTCCCAAGAAACTACAAAAGGATGCATTTCACCAAAATGAGGCCATAAACAAACAAACAAAAGAAACACGGGATATGGGAAATAGCGCATCTAATACCAGAGAAGAAAAATGAACCTCCGAGATGTGAGTAAAAGATGGCACACTACACACTTCAGAAGGAGCAGTCCGATCGAAGACACAGGTCCCATGTGGCTGCTGCCTCTGAAACTTCTGTAAACCTGAGGGCACAATACTCAGGACACCTGGCACAGACACTGTTACTGGTTCATCTTCATCACGTGCTGATGTAATCCCCACTCTCCCCACCACTCCCTGCTATCTGATTCAAATGAGACTATTCATTTCACCCTATATACATCTTCTGCTTTGCTTAGGTTTGAGAGCTGGACCTACACCTTTGTGAATTTAGTTTCTGGAACATATTAACCTAGTGAACATATTTCTGCCAGATATTTAGTACCAGGCTCATACTATAGCCACACCAGGTGCACCAGCTTGGTGAGTCTTGGGTTACTCAAGTCTTACTCATAAACTTGCCATTGATTTCCCCAGAAGGAGATTTTGTAAACTCTCAGGGAACTGAAACCAGAGCTACCGTTCAGTTTATTTTCTCTGTGGACTTCTCATATAACTTATAATAATATCATCCTGTCCTTACGCAGCTAGGATTGTGCTTGCTACTTAGGTTTACAAACTTAACAGTATATCGTTTAAGGATAAATTCATAGGTGGTACAACTTTAAAATCAAACAAATAAGCAAGCGAGTGAGTGACTATCACAAAACTCAGGTTAGTGGCTACTTCCAGGGGAGGCGGGTGTATCAGTTTCCCACGGCTGCTATAACAAATTACCACAAACCTAATGACTTAAAACAAGACAGCTTTATTCTCTTACAGTTGCAGAAGTCAGAAGTCTAAAATGAAGACGGAGGCAGGGCTGTTTTGCTCCTGGGGAACTCAGGGGTGGATCCATTTCCTTTCCTCATCTAGCTTCTTGAGGATACCTACATGCCTTAGCTCGCGGTGCATCATTCCAAACTTTGGTTCCATCATCATATCTTTTTCTGACTATGATTCCTAGCCTTCATGCATTCCTCTTATAAGGATCCCTGTGATTACACTGAGCCCACCTGCACAATCCAGGATAATCTCCCCACGTCAGGATCGTTAACTTAATCACATGGGCAAAGTCCGTTTTGCCATGTGAGGCAACATATGCACAGGTTGCAGGGACTAGGGCCACAGAAGGAAATACAACCTAGAAAGGTCATATAGGGGGCCTTAGGGGGGCTTTTGGTAATGTTCTACTTATTAAGCTGCATGATGGCTAATGGCTACTAATTTGTTTATCTTTCAACTGTACATATGTGTTTAATATACTTTTCTTTTTATGTCAATATGTCATATGTTTCACAAAAGTGGGCTGCACGTGTTAAGTATATGGATCCGGTTATCTTGTGGTGTCCAGTTAGCAAATTTAATCTAGAAGGATACTCATGTCACAGGTCTACAGTAGTGAGGGAAGTGATGCAGAGTTTATTTGGCACTTTCGTCCTTCCAATGTCCTTTGGACTTGGATTCATCAAAGGTAAAATTTTCTTGCAGTATTTGTCTTTCCCCCCATCCAGGTAGTGGCATAGAATAGAGAAAATTTAGAAAGAATACAGTGTTTTCAGTTCTTTCAAGAACAAGCTGGAAGATTATTAACTATTACAAATTAGAAATGAAGAGCTGGGGAATACTGATCATCAAATTTTCAAGCTTGAAAGATGTATAAATACACCAGAAGAACATGTTTCCTAGCTAGTAGCTTAGACCGTCTAAATGTATGACTTCTTCCCGTCAAGTTAAAAGCCATTGTCTTCATTTAAACTGAAAAAAGCAAAAGCTAAGAGATGACATTATACAAGCATCATAGGAGCAGAATGTTTAAAATTTATAATTTTTCATCTATAGAGGTATGAACAAGAATAGGTTACAACTGAGTTGGGACTGATTCCATGTGGATGTTAGGGAGAAATGTGTGTCTCAAATGATGAGTTTGCCCTGAACCTATACCTTAAATTCAGGCTGACTCACTCTGGTACCGTTAACAGAAGTCACTAACATACCGGCCCTACTGGAAGATTTATTCTAGTTCCCATTATCATAGCTTTTTGATATAGTTATTATGACCATATTAATGATAAAAAACAATTTCCTTATATCCTATAAATGCTATATATAGATCTCTATCAATTGATCAATCTATAGATATATATGCAGTATTATATGGCATATTTTGATATGTATAGTATATAGAGTGTATAATAGTATAACATGATAAAATGACATAGTATATATATATATGCATATACATGTTTACATATATGATCAAGGCAAACAACATGTCGAATAAAATCAAAATTTGGAAGAGGAGCAGGGATAGAAGTTACCAGACACTGTAATATGCTGATCTTTTATACCTGGAGTTTAAAAGATACAACTTAAAGTACATAACATGGGGGAGTTCCCTGGTGGTGCAGTGGTTAAGACACCATGCTCCCAATGCAGGGGGTCAGGCTTCGATCCCTGGTCAGGGAACTGGATCCCACATGCAGGCCATAGCTAAGAGTGAGCGTGCCACAACTGAGGAGCCCGCGAGCCACAACTTAGGAGCCCTCCTGCCACAACTAAGACCCAGTGCAACCAAAAAAATATAAATAAATATTTTTTAAAAATTAAAAAAAATAAAGTATATAATACAAATACTAATGCAAGGTTATATTTAGACATATAAATACAAGCACTAAAGCAATTATATAAATGATCAATTAAATTCTGTTAATAATGCAAAGGATGGAAAAGTAGATAAATTGACAAAAGAGCAAACATAATATTTTATTTGCTTAGTCAACAGATGCTCTCTGGAAGCGGGAGTTGAAAGGAATATGCAAGTTCTGATTGCAAACAAACTACAAGAATAAAAAATATCGAGTGAAACTTTCAAATAAGAGAAGGTGCACACACAACATACAGTAGAGCTTGGAAACAGCATATTATAAAAGAAGGCAAATAAAAGAAACAATGGCAATAAATAAAGTATAACATGAATTACGGCATATGCGCTTAGACTTTTGTCAGTAAATGTAAATTGTATAAAAATGTAAAGACCAAAAAGAAGATAAAAAAGCACCTCCTCTCAGACTAGATTACAAGCCTATACTGTACAGCCCTATGCAGACTGCAACTCTATATCATGTGAAAGTGACACCAAAGCAAAGGGACCTGACAGAGGAGGAAGGTGAAGGGCAGGCAGGCGGTCGTTGAAAATAAAAATGTGGACCAAGGAGTAATAAGCACATGAGTGATCAAAGGAAACAGAGATTCTAATCTTAATAAAAACAAGGTTGAATTCAGAGGAAGAGAATTACAAAAGGATACACAGGGAACATGAAAATTTGCAATCCACAATGAATATCTAATAGGAATGAATAACTATGCACCAAAAAACAGACTGACAAATTTCTTAGGGAAAAAACAATAGGAAATACAAAAAGTACACAGAATCCCAATAGTAGGAGATTTCAATGCACCTCTCCTACTTAGGACAGATACAGTGGATAAAAAATAAGTATGAAAATAAAAAACAAGAAAAAATGAATAAGGGAGATCTAAAAGTGGTGTGTGTGTGTGTGTGTGTGTGTGTGTGTGTGTGTGTGTATTTAACTCCAGATTCAGGAAAAAGTAAGTCTTTACAAGGGCCCATATAACATTCACAACTGATAGCTTATGGAGCCGTAATGTAACTTTAATAAGTTCCAAGAAAGTAAAAATAGGACAGTAGCACAGAAAACGTTTTTTCATAAAAATAAAAGAATATGTGATAACAAGATTAAGGGAAAAAAGTGAAGAAATTGAAAATAAACTATAAAAACTTGTTGACTAAAAGTGAAAATAAAATCCAAGATTTCAGAAAGTCTAAACAGCAATGAAATAAAACTTATATTAATAAGATGAAAACTATAGATATTAGACTTTGCAAGATTCAATTAACGCATTTAAGAGAAAAATTCACATGCATAAATACTAAAACTGATAAAATAATGAAGACTAAAAATAACAACTCAAGAAGAAAACGGATAACAAAAGAAATACCCATAAAATAAAAAAGGAGAAATTCCAAAAATAAAATCATCAATGAATTTAGTAATATAAAGTAGAAATGATTATAGCAATAAAAATAGCTTGCATTATTGTATACTTAATCTATGCAAGGTACTTTGTTACAGTTTGAATCTACAGTCCTATTTAATAATAATGATCAAGAAATTTAAAACTATTTTTGAATAGCCAAACCATTAGAAAAGTTGATTAGAAAAAATGGACGAAAAGCAAAAATACACAAGATCAGCTATAAAAAGAACAAAACTACAAATAGAGAATTAAGAAAAAAACATTAGAAAGTATATTAGTAGCATTTGCTGGGAATTTTGACATCTTAGATTAAGTGGATATTTTTAAAATATACATGAATTACCAAAATTGACTCAAGAGGAAATGGAACACAAGAAAATATAAAAAAGCATTAATAAAATTGAATCTGTTATCAAAAATGCTCTCCCTTAAAATCTTAGGCATGTGATATTCAATTGTACGCTGCTTAATTGCATAGGAAGACCACTCCATAAAATTAACAACTATAAACAAACAAACAAGCAACCAAACAAAATCCAGAACTTGAGAAATCCCTCGTGCTCCAGCAGAAAAAAAGATGCAAAATCATGCTGGGGGACATTTTCACCATTAGGCATTCACAGATCCCCTAAGATAACGCTGTAACAACCACCACAACAAGAACTGCATACTATATGAAGAGTTTGCAAGTAAAAGAATTCACGTAGAAATGAACACACCTATCGAAGGAACAGTTGTGGGAGCCCAGGATATTTTCATGTATATAATGAAGTTTATTAGCCTTACAAAGTAGTGAGGATGAGTCATTGAATGAAGGTTACTGGGACAATTTACATATACATATTTTAAATATTAAGTCCAAAAACTCAATTAAAAATGGGCCAAATACTGTAATAAGTAATTCACAAAAGAGGAAATCTGAATGACCAATTAGCATATGAGAAAATGCTCACACACTCTGATAATTAGAAAAATGCAAAACATCAGGATACCATCTCACACTTATCAGATTGGCAAAAAATAAATCAAATAAAAGATCTGCAAATACCAATTGCTGGAGGTGATGTGGAGAAATGACGTCACTCACACACTCACCTCCGAAAGGGAAAATCATGCATTCACTAAAAGACTAATTTGTTTTTCTCCCACGTTGAATCCTTTGTCCCCCCAATGTCCCTTGGCTTAACACATGTCCCCAGACTTACTCAGAAATCATCTTCTAAGACCCTCTCACTTCTTCCAGATAATATTTTCATTTTTAAAAGGCTACCTGCAACTTATTTGCGTTTCAAACCCTCATCTCCGGCCAGACTGGCCACCGGAAGGATTCAGAAATGATGCTGGAACTACACACTTCATGAAAGGATACACGCTTCCCTGCACTCTTCTACTGCATGACCGGTTTGTGATTTCGTGCAGGCCTATTTCAGATGTAAGCACACATCCATAGATCAGTTACTGCATACAGACCACCGCGGTGGCAAACTCACTCTGGCTGGTGACAACGCGGCAGGGTGGAATGCCACCTTCTCCGCAGGAAGAAGGGAATGAGCGAGAATCCCCCAAGTCCACTGTCCACAGAAGGTTCGGCTGGCGTGGCTCTGAACTTCTATTTTGTAACTGACCCACGTGGAAAGGGTTTTTCCACATTGAAATCAAAATGAGTGGGATTGGTTTTGTTTTAACTAGTTTTCCTTCATATGTGAGATTTCTGGCATATAGCCTGAGAGGTCTGCTGTAATGAAATGCATTTAGTGTGAAGAGGGGAAATAGAAAATTTCGTCTTATTTTTGCATCTTTTTCCATGCCTGTAAACACCCCATTTCACCTGGCAGAAAACTTTTTCGTGACCAAAGTCTCACAGGCAAAACAGGTTTGGACCCAAAGGAAATAAGGAGCAGCGCTCGCTCTTGTCTTTCCTGCTAAGCAGAGTGAGTTCACAGGCACTAACCCACGGACTAAGAGGAAGGTTGTGTCCCCTCAGCTTCCCCCAAGGTGGCCTGCCCAGGTGGAGCAGCTCTGATTTACAGGGTAAGTCCTCAAGGACCCAGGCCTGGCCTTCATTCTCGGCAGACGCTGCTCTTGCCATCAATTTTTACCTACGAACCCCTGCCAGGGAAAGTGGTAACACAGCCTATAGTTTCCTATGCTACTCACCACTTCTCCTTGTGGATGACAGTCATGGGTGCAACGCGAGCTGATTTTATCAGGAGATGTACTTATAGGCTGGTGGTGAGAGCTGTATCAAAATGTGATAGGGGTGAAGGAAACAGGGAGGAGTTTTTCTGCCTTAATCACTCTCCCCGGCAGAAAACAGAATCGCACAGGTGTGTCTGATCTCCTCAGGGGTTTATCTCCTGATAACCACATCCTCTATAATTCCCTTACTGCTATTTTTTTCCCAGGTTCAGATACAAAGAAGTGATTTTAGATGATTAGATTGACTGACAAAAAACTGTCAGCCAGTCTGCACCATGTGGCATTTTAAAGGAGACTATCCACTTTTTGCAGGTCTGGCCGCCATTAGGCCAGTGCCAACAAATTAAATGCTTCCTGGAAGAGCCAGGCTGGTGCAGTAGCCTTTTTTTTTACATCTTTATTGGAGTATAATTGGTTTACAATGGTGTGTTAGTTTCTGCTTTATAACAAAGTGAATCAGCTATACATATACATATGTTCTCGTATCTCTTCCCTCTTGCGTCTCCCTGCAGTAGCCTTTTGTATTTACATTTCCAGTGCCCTCTCCACGAGCAATTCAAAACCTAAAGCCTAAAAACTTTCACTGCTCCTAAGAGAGGTAAAGGGCACAGAGCGGGAGTGTGCATCACTACTCCGGAAGTACAGGATTGTTGGCCAGTGCTTTATGATGGATTTGGGGAGGTCAGCTGCTATATCTATACTGATCTAGTGGAACAAATGCAGCGACAATGTGTCTCTTACATTCAGGCTGAAATAGCAAAAGCCTACGATCAGAGGGTTGGAAGCAACAGATGAGTTACTGTGGGATAATTTCCTATCTGACTGTCAGATAAAGTGATTTGTTAATATTTCAACCTAGTTTAATTCAGAGAGAGCTTATGATAATGCTTATATCCCATTTTTGGATTGAGTACTTTGAAAAGTCTATTCATTAGTATAATGACCGAAATTTTTTAGAGAACAAAATTAAATAGGGAATTACGGAGAAATGAATACTAATTTAGCCAAAGCTTGTTTTCTGTCTGAAGTAAGAGGATGTGACAGCCATCCTTAAGTACAGAAGAGTGACACTGTATCACACTTGCAGCTTCTGTGCTCTCTCAGGTGGCTATGCCTTATCTTAAATTTTAAATAAGGTATTCTCTTGTAAATTAATGGTCTGTTTTTTTCTTCTGGCTTAATAATTCTTAATCATTAAGAGTTCTTGTTTTCCTCTTTAAAAAAAGCAAGAGCCTGTGACTCTTTTAAAGACACATTACGTGCTAAGCTCTGTTCTAGGAGCTGGGGATGCAGAGGTGACATGAAATCTGTGCATACAGATTTAACATCCTAGTCTAGTCAGGGAAATAGTAAGATTCTGATTCTGATTCAATTACTGCCTCTACAGTGAGTACCAGGACTCTTATCATGGCAGTTCTGTGCAGTTCCAAAGTGTCCTGACGGCAAACATTTCCTGGGCACTTTCACAGACGAAGTGCAATTACGTAGTACATGAGCACTCTGAAGCAACACTGAAAAAACCCAACCAAACACTGGTGAAAGCAACAAAGGCTGATGCAACTGGTATGATCTAACAAGGCGTGACGGATGGCTCAGCCTAAATGCGTGTGCGTGAGCCATTTTACGTGACATTTATTCAAATATCATGTTTTTAATGGTTTAATGTGCAAGGTTTCCTTTCTCTCAGGGAATCCTTGCATTTTCAAAATCTTATTTTTCTTATAACCTTGTAGAAGTCCTCCTTCAGTCCACACAGTAAGGGCACAATAAGTATGTGTCAATGCTAATACTAATAAATAATGCTAATAATACTAATTAGTACCACTAATTATGAATTCTCCCTTTTCCTCAAATCTGAGAGTTTTGACTTTTCCCTGGTATAAAAAAATAACAATAGCAAGAGCAACAAATATTTTAAATATTCACTTTCTCCGGAACGTGAATTTAGAGATAGATTGTAACATTAAGAGTGAAGCCTCGCCTCTAGTTGAAAGAAAGTTCAGCCAGGAAACATACATCACAAGAAGGTTACCTGCCTAGGAAATGATATGAAATACCGCAAGAGAAAATGGGTCCTTGCAGATGGTAATTAAAAGACCACAAGAAAAATTTCTCCTTATACTTACAGCTATAACTGAACTTATACTTACAACTTATAACTGAAATAGGGGTAATATTTAAGTTAAACTAACTGTTATGGATCTAAACCTGATGGGTAGGTTTCCGTCTGTTTATGGTAGAAGAAACAGAAAGGTATACATTCATTTTACTACATGATCACGGCTGCTAAATATGGATAGCATATTTTTGTAAAGAACATAAACAATTTTATAGTTTATCTTTCTAATTTTCCAGTAAGTCCAGGTTACTGATGGCAAAATGACTTGACTCAAATACATACTAAGTTTTCATTTATTTTTCCTGCACTATTCCTGAACACCTGAATGAAACATTTCATGAATGGAAAGTTAATCTACCCAGACCTGGATGCCAAAAGCATTATGAGAAATTAGACTCTTTTTTTGGATTTAGTCAACCACATAGAAGCATTGTGCACAAGGGTTAAGATAGGGACTTGATCTCAAAGTCCAGAGCTTGATCCGTAGTTGAAATAATCAAGGTGCTTTGCATTTTTTTTTTTTTTTCATTTGAATGGATTCAAATCACCAGCTTACTCAATTTTCACCCAGAACTTAATGCACTGAGGAATTCCCAGGGCATAAAACTTTAAACGTGAAATCATCATTTCTGATGACAAATGTTCTTACTGACATCTGAATCATGGCCATTGTATAAGTTCTGTGTCTCCAGAAATGCATTGGGGTATGGGTGGATTTGGATACAGCACAACTATCTATACAACTTCTCTATTATTTTTCATTTTATATTTTTTTCCAGGCAGACAAACAAGAGGCTTAGCTTAAGGCAGGGATTTAAAACTTAAATCTTTTTGTTTTATGTGAGCAGCTCCGTTCAAAAATCATTTTTTAAAAATATTAAGATATCATAGACAGCTCTGCAGATATTCAGTGGAGGTGAAGTTAGCAGTTGAGTTTAGATTGATAGCTATCACAGTGGTGGGAGCCAAACAGGGGTCAGCGCCACGACATGAGACTCTAAGATGACGCCTACACTGAGAGTTTAATTCCTGCCTCTGGAAAAGAACAGCCGCACAACACGAGTGAAAGTGAGGAGGAGGATGAAAGAACAAAGCAGTTACAATTTAATAAACAGAGACAGTTACGTGCATTGACATTATTACCTTGGTTTGTTTTATGATTGATATTAAATATTAGGTACAGTAGATAAAATAATATTTATAAAATGTTTTTAGAGTATAAAATGAGTCAATATAGCAATGACCTATTCTCTCACCACACTGTTTAAGAAATAGTACATTATAATTTGTTCTTCAGTTTTATGTGTACATGAAAAGCTTAATAACAAATAAAAATATGATTTGACTAAGGAAGGATATTGAATTATGCTTCTACCGCTACATTTATTTGTAAGACTTTAAAAAAAAAGACAATGATCATAGATTTTGCCTTAGCAAAGAATTGGTATCCCATCAATACGCGTTTCTACAAACATACAGTAACGAAGAGTCAGTCATAATAAAGATGCTTCTACACTAATATTCATAATCGAGTCAGAAATTACTTAATTTCTGTAATAATTCACAGAAATCTACCTTATGATTGTGCCATTTTTCTTTCTTGTGAATACTAACCACCAATATTCAAAGGGCACTCAAACTTCAACTGTACTTTGGAGTTTTTACATTTGAACCTCTCTATAACCTATGTTTTCTGCTTAACTACTTTCCTGGAATCTGCTGGCAGTGTCCCCTCTACAGTGTTTCACAGGTAAAGGTTCATAAAAGCATGCTTCTTTAACTCTTTCTCTGTTTGGATATTGTGCTAAACTCAAAATTCAGGGAGGAGAAGTGCTTTTTTCTTGGTATTACCACATGGATGTGGATCCATCTGAATTTGCCTTGGGCAGTGAGGGAGGGGACAGTATGGCATGACTGTAAATGAAGAAAAATAGGGAAAATTAAGCAAAGCATCCTGTTTACTTTCAGTTGGAAAGTCGAGTAGAACAACCTGCTAAGCCACAGCCTTGTTTTGGGACAGATTATGCATTTCATTAGCAAAAAGGTGGCTTTCAAAAGCACCTTTTTGAAAAAATAATCACTGAACATGAAGAAAAAAATCACCATTTTAGGTACCATTCCTGGAACAGGCAGACCTCTTAATTTATTTTAACTACTTGGGCAGGGATATTTCAAAGACAGAGTCTCTGGGTACGTTGGCACCAAGATTAAACTGGGCAAGAGCTGGATCTTAAGTTCTTTCCTTGGGGAACATCAGCCATGTACTACTTCTGCAGCCATTCTTTCAGTAGTTCTAAATACGAGCGACTCTGCAGATTATTCTGCCTCTGTAAACAACGTAGAGTTATTACAGATGGGGATAAATTATTTTGTGGGATTACGTGGAAATTTACAGTGGAAATCTTATAAAACTATGAGCAGACTCTACACGTAGTTAGGAGTCTCAGCCTGTGAAGCTCGGGACATTGGGACTTTGTCCTTGCACTTTGGCCTCTTGCGTAGGACAGCTGGAATAAGCTTAATCTCAAAAGAGACTGAAGAACCTTTTTTAAAAAAAAAAACAGGAAAAGAGAGTTGAGGTCCATTAAGTTTGCTTTACAGTCACTTTTGGTGTCAAAGGGAAGAGACAATTTCATAGTTGGTCTTGACTCCATGGATTCACGACTGGTAAGAATGACAGTTTATTAAATGGTAGTAAAAACTTAAAATACTAATTTTACAAAATCTCTGGAAGATACGGAGAGGCTAAAACATCATTGCACTGTAGCTTTAACGTAGAATGGAAATTAAATGATGGCTAAATGAACATGCTCCATTTTAGATTTCAAAACACTGATGGGAGCTAAGGCAGAGAGCTATACCAACAACATGTGAGCTAGAAAAGCACTAGAGGATATCTTTTGGGTAGGGTTGGGGGGCAGCATTACCAATATAAGGGTATGAAGTAATAAGGCACCTCACTGAAGGGGCCCGACAGTGAAACAAGCACGAATAAAGAAACACCATGACAAGTAGAGGGGACAGTTTGTAGCTAGCACACCAGATGGTCTCCTTGGGGAGTTTCTAAAAGCATTAAAGGAATAGTTAGCGACAGAGCTAGGTAAGTACTTCTTTGACACTATTCGACTTTTTCTAACTTTACATCCCATTGCATTGCTGTGGTTTTGGAAAGAGATTAAATATGTGACTGTACAGGCACATCTCTTGACTTGTCTGGGGAAGACACTGAAAGAGTTTAACCAATCAGCCAACTACTGAAGTCTCAAGTAACTTCACTGATAAATCCTTGAGACGTTTGACAAAATGTAGCTGGTTTTTGGTCCCACATAGTCTGGTTTTATTGAATTTTCCACCTTCTAAATCAAAAGTCTATAAATAGAGTTTAATCAGGATCATTTGGCTACTGTTACGTTGCTAAGCCAGAAGGCTTCAGGATTGGCCTCGGAGTGAAGGGACCTGCATCAGGGGCAACTGCTACTAACGTGAAGTAGGGCCTTTTGCATCGGTGGCAGAGCTGCAGTAGAAGACCCTGAGCAACTTTCCCCATCCCAGAATTCTACAAGTGTTACGAAAATCCTTCACACTTTAAGCAACAACAGATTCGACTCATTGGATGACAGATTAGTATCCAGGTAAATTACTGGAATCAAAACATGACCAGAAAACAGAAAAGTTCGATCCTAACGCTGGCACTAATCTAACTCACTATGTGATCTTGGGCCACCAAATTACTTTCTCTTTGTTTTGTCAAACTCGTCTATAAATTGGAGACGTAAAAGTTAAAATGAGAAGATGATATACAGGCAGACCTCATCTTACTGCTCTCTGCTTTACTGTACCTCGCAGAGACTGTTTTTTACAAATTGAAGGTTTGTGGCAACCCTGCAACAATCAAATCTATTGATGCCATTTTCCCAACAGCATTTGCTCACTTCGTGTCTCTGTGTCACGTTTCACAATTCTCAAAATATTTCAAACTTTTTCATTTTTATCGTATTTGTCACAGTGATCTGTGATCAGTGACCTCTGATGTTACTACTATAACTCCCTGAAGGCTCAGATGATGAGTAGTATTTTTTAGCAATAAAGTATTTTAAAATTAAGGCATAGACATTGTTTTTTTAGACGTAATGCTATTATACACGTAATAGACTACAGTATAGTGAAAACACCACTTTTTTTTTTTTTTTTTTTTTTGCAGTACGCGGGCCTCTCGCTACTGTGGCCTCTCCCGTTGCGGAGCACAGGCTCCGGACGCACAGGCTCAGCGGCCATGGCTCACGGGCCCAGCCGCTCCGCGGCATGTGGGATCTTCCCAGACCTGGGCACGAACCCGTGTCCCCTGCATCGGCAGGCGGACTCTCAACCACCATGCCACCGGGGAAGCCCTGTAATTCATCTTTGAAGAAGTTAAAACTCATCACAGTAGCCTACAAAATATATTTCAAATTATATATTTAAATAAAAGCAATTATGTACATAACAACTGTGAACTTTAATAACCATCGCAATAACCAGAACCATAGAATCTTAGAGTTGGGAGAAACCTTAAAGTTCACAGAGCCTAGTGGTCTCCAAATTCTTTACTGTGTCAGCCAAACCCCTAACCAAAAAAAAAAAAAAAGTCCTATCTAGAAGTCCAATATCTACACCCAGTATGAGTAAATAGAAGCGAGCAGAGTGTCCCGCCCGTGAACTCACCCAAAAATGTTCACTTTCCCCAGTCCTCGGGGCCTTGCAGATGTCCCATCTCCTGTGTACAGGCTGGAACCTCAGTGGTTTATCCCTTTCTTCTACAGACAAAAAGCTGAAATCCAGGGAAACTGCCATTCATTCAGTAAATATATGCTGAGAGTTAAAATGCTCAGAAAAACAATCCAGTTAGCTAAGAACAGAGTGGATCCTGGAGCCGGAACACGCGGGCTCCCTCAGAGCTCTGCATCCGCCCTGTTTCTCCACTGCTTCCCTTTATGGTCATGGAAAGACACAGACCCAGGAGAAAAGTCAGTTCTTCAATAGTCTGGTGGCATGGAAAGTGGCTGAGTGTTTATTAAACAAAGGGGTTGTACTCTTTCATTTTCACATATAAACCTATGTCTTTGATCGAAAACAACAAAGGTCTGCTGCTATCTTGACAAGGAACGCATGGTTATCCATCTAAGCAGATTATGGGAAGACGTCCCTATGCTGATACATTCTGATTCACCAAGGGAATCCAGCTTCCCCTGCTTTGCTCTGTTTGGGACTCAAATAAAAATTTTTGAAAATTGCTTTCCTTATCAAAAATAGAAATAAAAGCAAATCAACTTCCTATGTGTGTCTTTTAATATCTCTACTCTAAAATAAACACGGTGAAAATAATTGTCAGCTGTATCTTCTATGTGTAATGCCATAAAAATGGACACATCTGAGAAGGTTAGTGGCTGGAACCCCTCTGATTTAAAGCATACTAACAAAAGGAGTACATGTCAACAAGTTTTTAATGCCTACCATATGCCCAGCTAAAATCCAGCTAGAAACGAGCCGGACTGAGCCAGCAATGGGTCAAATTTTTTTGCTGGCTCTTATTTCTCTCTAGGAACTTTACCCAGGGGAATGTATGACTTGATTTTTAAAGTATCAAAAGCCAGTAATTAGAAGGTACAGAATGCACCAGAAGGGATAGTGTAAAACAAAAACAAAACAAAAGGGAAAAGTCCTTAGCCTCCTTGGCCTAGGATTCCAGCACAATTGTACTTTTATATATTTTTTCTTAATTTGTGTTTTCTGTTGGTTAGATATTTCTAAGCAGCTACAGGGTGATGTAATACCAGCTATGCTTAAAGTTATTTTTGCTAGTAAGTGCTTATAAAATAATTATGGCTTAGTATAAGAAAATTAATAAAACATAAGATTTCAAAGAAAAACAAGATCACTAAGAGGTGGAACAGGAATTTTTCTTTTTAAGTTCCTGTGCAAATACATATACATCTTTGAGAAACCTGGAATCAGAGTGTTTCTCTGTGATAGTGGTAAGGTAATATGACATGGTACAAAAAACTCTGGACTGGTATTAGAGGGCCTGTGATGTAGACACTACTGCTTTGCCAGTAAGTAGATGAGTGACCTGGGCAAGTCCCACTATCTCTTGGATGTCAGTTTCCTCTTCCATGAAAAGATAAATTAGGACTAACTCAATAAAGGTCCCTGTAGTTTGAAAATTCTTCAAGGCTGATTATTATTATCATTATTGAGTAATTATCATATGGCATAATACATACATTACACATGAGTAAAATAATTAAGTATAAATTGCTTTCGTGTGCTATGCCATGATAGGAACATCTAAATCCCAGGGACTCAGATAAGAAAAGACTTAAAGATGAGGAAACAGGATCTCAGAGAGGTTATGAATGAGACTTTCAGAGGCCAGTAAGTTGCTTTCGGTTTTCAGCTGAGCTGACTACTGTGCAAAATCATTTACTTTTGCCACATGGATTGAAATCCAGCTTAGTGCCAAGAGGAGAATGTCACACATCCATCCATAGCCCTACTTGCACGTTCAACCTATTGCTCCAGTAACCCAGAAAATAAACACATATAAAGTTAATGGCTGCTACGAGTTCAACAGGCGAGAAAAGTAGTGCAATAATTGCCATTCAAAAGTGGTTCAAGCACCAGTCTGATTATCAAACTGACACATAGGAACATTTATATACTTGCAACAGTTTTTTCCTATATGTTTACCTAATTCTGTACTGATGAATCACCAGCTTCGGAATGAAATGACTAAAAATTCCTTGATGGATTGGGTGTCTTTTATTTTGGGAAAAGAATCCAAAGCCCGCAGCAAGAAAGCCAGGTTCACTGGAGAGCAGGTGGTATTTTGGGAACGTGAGTGTGGGAGGGAGCCTTAAGACACTTCCCTTCCCCTTCTACAAACTTCAGCATGGCACTGTGAGAGAAGGTCCAGTGGATAACTGTAAATCCCCATATGCTTGACCCTCAGAAATATTCTTTTTGGCATGTTAGTTAAGAGCAAAGTCATATTTAAGAAGTATCTTACTATGAGAGTCTGCACTATATCTCTTGTACAAAACTCCATGAAAGAAAAGCTCTAACTCCAGATATTATGCCATGTTCTCTAGTACTATTACCTACACACTCACTCACACACACGTAGGGATGCACATAGCTACCTATACCGTTCTGATAGCCCTTAAACACAAGGGGACTAAGGAAAGATGATTCAGGTGTGCCTTCCCAGGTGCTCTGGCTTTGTGTCAAAGTTGGTAACAATTATCCACCCACCTCCAGAATTTCCCAAGAATTTTGAATTTCAAATGGACTTATCCTTTTCTTCATTTTTTGCATTGAAAACATACTGTAGTTGGGTTAGAGATCACCATATTCTGCCTCAGGACTGTTGGATATGGGGTGAGAGCTTTTTGGCAAGAAAATATCAAAGAGTGAAGAAAAGAACTCATCTCTGGGAATTTGGAAAGCACTTAGTTTTCAAACCAAGACTGTCGGTAGACTGTTATATCTCCTGGTTTGACACTTCTCTCCTAAACTTTTGGGTTTATTTCATGCCTTTTTTGAAGAATCTCTTACAGCATTATTTCCTTTTGTTGAAAGGATGTATTATCAAGAAAAAAATTGGGCTTACAAATTTTTATTTTCTAGAAATGATAAAACAACTTCTAAGAGTAAGATAAAACATGCAAATTATTTTATTTTGCATTTTGATTATTTAAAAACATTATGTTATAAATACATTTTATATGGCTTGAAAATAATTTTTTAAACGTACATATAATGTCTCAGTACTGCCCCATCCACATTCACCAGCTGCACATTGTTCAGTCTTTTTACCCCATAGGTAACTATATTTATTAGTTTCTTGTGTATCTTTCTACTCCTTTTTGGACAAGTAGAAACAAATAAAATGATATATTTTATTGTTATTTTATTATGGTAAGAATATTTAAAATCTATCCTTTTAACAGATTTTAAGTGTACAATAAAATATTGTACGGTAGATCTCTAGAGCTTACTCGTCATGCATAATTAAAATTTTCTGCCATTGTTTAGCAACTCTTCATTTTCTCCTCCCCTGCCCCTATCTCTTTACACATATTAGGTCGGCTGGTATCGAAAGAAACTACAAGACAGCAAGTGCTGGTGAGGATGTGGGGAAACTGAACACTTGCACTCTGCTGGCGGTAATGCAAAATGGTGCAGCCACTACGGAAAAGAGTTCACGAATTCCTTTAAAAATTAAAAGTAGAACTACCAAATGATCCATCAATCCTGTTCTGGGTGTTTATCCAGAAGAATTGAAATCAGAACCTCAGAGAGATGTTAGCACTCCCACATTCACTGCTGCGCTAGTCACAACAGCCAAGATGTGGAAACAATCTAATTGTCCACCAGTGGATGAGTGGATAAAGAAAACGTGATATATTCGTGCAATAGAACATTAATCAATCTTAAAAAGGAAGGAAATCCTGCAATATGCAACAACGTGGATGAACCTTGAGGACATTATGCTACGTGAAATAAGCCAGTGACAGAAGGAAAAAATACTCCATGGTTCCACTTATATCTAAAACACTTAAATTCATGGAAGCACAGAAGATACAAGTTTTTTATTTCTTCCCTTTCTTATGCAAATGGTGGTGTACGATATAGTCTATAATGTATATTTCTGCTTTTCACTTGATAATATACCCTGGATATTTTTCCAAATGGGGGGGCATAGGGTGTTTCTTCATCCTTTCTTAGAGCTCTAGAGTATGTGAGATACAATAGTTTATTCATCCAGTTCCCAGTAGATGTATTCTTGGATGGTTTCTGGGTTTTTGTGATGAAAATATGCAAAAATTCAGGTAAATATATAAGATAAATTTTCATAAGTGGTATTTCTGAGGTAAAGAATCACATGAATTTGTAACTTAAATAAATATTGCCAATCAGCACCATTTTGAAGACAGTTTTAAGTATTTGGAATACAAATATAAGATTTTGTTCTTAGCACAGGGCCTGGCCAAAAAAAAAAAAATGAATTTGAACCGTATTAAATTATTTACACGGAGCTAATTATCAGAATTTTTTAGGGAACTTTTCTCTAGTTGCGGTGAGCGGGGGCTACTCTTCATTGCGGTGTGTGGGCTTCTCACTGCAGTGGCTTCTCTTGTTGCGGAGCACAGTCTCTAGGTACGCGGGCTTCAGTAGTTGTGGCACGCGGGCTCAGTAGTTGTGGCGCACGGGCTTAGTTGCTCCGTGACATGTGGGATCTTCCCAGACCACGGCTCGAACCCATGTCCCCTGCATTGGCAGGTGGGTTCTTAACCACTGAGCCTCTAGGGGAGCCCAGATTTGTATTTGGAAACCACCAGCTCACTTTCAAGCATAGATTTTATATTCATGGTTATATTTTTTAAACGTGATTTGGCATGTATCTATAAAACATGGTACCTGGGATCTCAGATAATTTTATTCACCCTACTTTTTTGGAACGTAAGAAATGCAGCAAGTTTTGATGCCTCATCACCCAGCCAGGGTGCCCCTGAAAGGATCTGGATTGCTCTGCCAAAAGCAAAGGCAGTTGTTGTGTTACAGGGAATCAAGCTGATCTGAGAGACGCCAAGATTTAAACAGATTTAGGGCAAAATAATTTCGTTGCATTTCATCACCAGCCCCTAAAAGTCTGAAATTTGGTGGCTAGTTATTTTTAACTCAGAAGAAACGTGTCTAAGAGGCAACCTGTGACAAATGTTGTGGGAACTTTATGTGGAAGGGTTTTTATTGTTGTTGGCTGGGGCTGGGTTAATCCACTGGAGAGGAAATGACTGTTATGTCTGAACGGACATAGGTTGCATTTCTATCTGGGCCAGAGAGGTCTCCTCAGGTTGAATCTGGCACATTCAACCCCCAGACTCAGATCAGTTCAGCGTGGACAGGGGATAGAGTAAGAGAGGAGAGGGTGGGTGGATGGCGCTAACATTTCTCCCACTGGTCCCGGGTTGTGACAAGGGAAACACGTGCTCTCCTGACGGTAACTTGATTTGTCTGCGCTTAAAAGTGACTGTCAGAATCTCTATATGTGAACTTTCTCAGATTTTTCCAAATTCGAACTTAATTTTTCACATACCTATATTAAAGTAATACGGGGTTCTAGAGCGCAAATTGAGCTGATAAATTCATGAACTGTGTAATATCTAACAACTGAAATACAAAAAACATCAGTCCCTCGCATACTTAGTCTGATTCTTTTCCACTTTTGTTCTTTCCACTTTGTAATTTAAATTAAGTGTACAGACCTACTGTTTTGGCCCCATGTATATGCTAAAATTACTTCCTCAGGAATGTAGAAATCCAATGATCATACAGGACGACTGTGATCCCCGTGATCACAAATGATTAGTTTTTGGTTAAAGGAACTTCACAGACCATGAAATATCCATCTATGACCTGAAGTTACTGGGACAAATAACGGCTTAGGCTTCAGACTGTTTCCATTTTAACTAAGAAAGGAAGTGTTTTCTCAAGGGAATTTTCTAAGGTTTGGTGCATTTATTTTCATAAAAATGAAAAACTGGCTCACAGCTTACAGAAAAGACACCTAAACACGTGGTTAGTTCAAGATACCCTCTTTTACAAAGTGTCTTTGAATATAAGCAGCAATTATCTCTCTATCAGAAATTCTTATTTTTGGGAAGTTTAGAAACACCACAGAATTCATAAAAACTCTGCTGTTTTTCACTGAGAGTCATCCATACTTCAAATATCAACATCTGGCAGATACTGTTAGAGAGCCTACTACTATGTGGACAGCACCTGGACACTGAGATACAACTTTCATTAAGAATCAAATTATTCTAGTTCCTTCATCATATTTTTACTCAAGTACAGTACTGCATATGGAGCAGCTTGGACAGAATGCAGAAAGCCAGGTAAACTTTCCAAGCAGGCATGTGGGGATACATTGGATGGAAACTGAAAATTCCATACAGTTTGTTCAGGCAGAACCAACGATTTTAAAAGGAACAGTGACAGATCAATTTTTAATGGTAACTCTATTATTTTTTCTATTATGAATACTACTTTCTAGCAGACCATGAAAATTATGTTGACATTTGAAAAGCATGTGATTAATTGTAGCAGAACAAACATTGTGAGTGCAGCCTCCATTTAGGAAGGTGATACTAAGCATGGGCCTTGATTATAACATTGTTGGCACACGATAGCACTGGTCTTTTTTTTTTTAATCCACTAAATGTTAAAGATCCTAGGTGTGCCAGTGATGAATTCATATACATTGGAGGCACAATGAGTTGTGGAGATGACGTTCTGAAAACACAGCCATTCATTCAACTAAAATCGAAGTACATTTCAGAAATGAAACCAGATAGCTTACAACTGTGACTTGTAACAGGCCAAAGTGGCCAAAAGATGTTTATAGCTTATAATTTCCAATATTCTCCAAATTTTGCCAAAAGATTTATGCTTAGGCATTACAAAGCGGTCACTGTGTATCAAAACATATACATGAAACATTTCAGTATTAATACACCACAGCAATGTCATCTAAACTTTGTTTTTTTTTTTAATGGACATTTAGAACTCTCATAAAATAATGAGATGGGCTTTCCTTATATTCAGCTGTCCAGATTAGAGAACTGGGAGGTATCAACTACGTAAAGACATCTCTGAACTCCAGATATGCCATTTAACTGTCCCATTTTCTTTGATATTCTCACCACTTTTAACTGGATGGTTTGGGGATACAGCATTTAGCTAGGAAGCAGAAAACATTGAACTAACCCACACAGGAATCAAGCTTAAAATTATATATTTGCCAGTGCCATGCTGAAAACACCTAAGTTAAATGATCTAGAATATACAAGGTTTGTAAAATCCACATTTTGCTTTCTTATTTGAGACGAGAGAGAGGAAGACTGGGACAATCATTTGATGAAAAAGGAAAACTCTGAGGGAAAAATCCAGTTAGAATCTGGATCAGAACTCAACCACCAAATTAGCTGGCTCTGTTTGGAATACTGCAAGCTCTCTGAGGTTGTCTTTTCACCAAAATCGAGTGCATTTACAATGATATGTGCCTGCAGGCTATTAGAAAGTGTTGAGTATTAAAGAAGTGAGAATAAATGAGATAGGGTTCAACATGTAAGAGAAGGCAAGCTTAGTGGGCAGCTTTATGTGAAGAAAAATACAGCTATGGAGTCAATGTGCGTGAAGCTCTTTAATGTTTTTTTAGCAGTGACAGGAATGGTTGGATCTTTAGTCTACAGGCCTCAGATATCTGCATGCAAATCTTTAAGAGTAAAAATATTCTATAGGATAACAAACTGCATACCAAAGAAAAAAGAGTGTGGTGTGATGTAGGTTTTGGCCTAGTGCAATGACATCAATGTACCCTAATTCTAGAAAGGTATTTTAAAATTTTATTTCCATTGGCTGTAGATGAGTCACCTTCATCTTTCTAGTCTTCAAATCCTCCCTAAATCAGTAAGGGAAAGAAAGGAAGCAACTTGAGGTAAACCAGTTTTTCTAGGAACTGAATAGCTGGGTGAGATCCTAAGACAAACAGAATTCCCAGAGAGAAAAATTATTTCAATTTATATGTCTTATTACAAAACCATGCTCTATGTCTATGAATCCTTACGGTCAGTCCCCTGAACCTGTGGGTTCTGCATCCACAGATTCAGCTAACTGAGGATCGAAAATATTTGAAAAGAAATTCCAGAAAGCTCCAAAAAGCAAAACTTGAATAGAGTTTACATTGTGTTGGTTATTATAAATAATCTAGAGAAGACTTAAAGTATACAGGAGGATGCGCATAGATTATATGCAAATACTACACCATCTTATATATGGGACCTGAGCTTCCTTGGATTTTGGTATCCGTGATGGGGTCCTGCAACCAATCTCCCGTGGATACCAAGGGACAAGTGTATTCATATTTTGTTGGCACCTGCTTTCGGTACAAATTGTTTCATTTTTACGCTAGTGAGCATTTACGTATTTGTACTTATCATTCTGTAGCACATAAGATTTGAAATGGTGAGAACTATTGTAGTTCAGTGACTGGATATGGAATCAAACAACATGAATGGAATTTAGAGAGTCAAGTTATTATTTTTTATAAACATTATTATATATGTCATATATTATATATATATAATTAAGGTATTATATTTCTTTTAAACAACTGGAAAGCAACCTCATGTGTTTATTTAAAGTGTTAATTCTATAAAAGGCAGGTGAAATCTGTAGGCATTAAGTGAATCAGTACTTTGGAACTCTGACCATGTGTTGTGTGACTTCTTTGTTGTTCATGTTTTCTTTTCACTCTGACTGGATCGGAGACTTACAATCGTATTTGGTGTTCCGTATTCGCGACAATGTACCTAAATGTAGATTAATGTTCAGTTACATCTTTGAACTTATGATTTTTTGAAACTGAGGAACATGTATCCACTGATTCTGTTAAATTCTGAGCCATAATTTCTTTTAACATTGTTCATGAAATTTTATTTTTTTCCCTGTGTATTTCACATTATGATATTGAGAGCTCTCTAGTGGAACTTAGATTACTCTCTGCCTCTCTCTGTCTCTGTCTCTCTCTTTGTGGGACTTTCTAGTGGGCTGATGTATGGGAAAATCATTCTAGAACAATTTTCACTTCTGGAACACACCACAGTGCCACTATACCAGCGGACACTGGCCCTCATAACAGCTTTTCTGTAAATGTTTTGGTTTGGGGAGTCCTGAAATATGAAAACAGTGTAAATTTTAACTTCAAACTCTGTGAAATTCTTAGGATTTCTGGTGTGGTTTTTGTCAGAGAGTTTTTCTGTTTATTTGCTTCAGCCAGTGCCCTGACAAGTATCCACATGCCTTTGTATTGCAAGTTTTATTTATTTTTTCTCATCTTCTGAAGTTGTTGCCTTTCAAGGATCCCAGATTTATGTAGACATTTCAGTTCTAATTCATTGAATTTATGTCTCTAAATGGACAAAACCCAAGTTCCAGGTTATTGGGTCTGGTTAAACACCTCTCTAGGGGACCTTCAAGATGGCGGAGGAGTAAGACATGGAGATCACCTTCCTCCCCACAGATACATCAAAAATACATCTACAGATGGAACAACTCCTACAGAACACCTAATGAATGCTGGCAGAAGACCTCAGACTTCCCAAAAGGCAAGAAAATCCCCACGTACCTGGGTAGTGTATGGACCCCAGAGATGGGCATGAAATGCTAAATCTGCTGCTGCTGCCACCAAGAATCCTGTGTGCAAGCACACGTCACTACACACACCCACCTGGGAGCCTGTGCAACACGCCACTGCCAGGGCCCCAAGATCCAGGGATAACTTCCCTGGGAGAGCACACGGTGAGCCTCAGGCTGTTGCAATGTCACGCTGGCCTCTGCCACCGCAGGCTCGCCCCACATTCCAATTATGACAACCATACCCCTCCCTCTCCCTGCCCTGAGAGAGCAAGAGAGCCCTAATCAGCCAGTGCTTTAACCCCCTCCTGTCTGGGCAGGGAACAGATGCTTGAAGGCGACCTATATGCAGAGATGGGGCCAAAACCAAAGCCGAACCCCAGGAACTGTGCAAACAAAGAAGAGAAAGGGAAATGTTTCCATGCGGCCTCAGGAGCAGCGGATTAAATCCCCACAATCAACTTGATGAACCCTGTACCTGTGGAATACCTGAATAGACAACGAATGTTCCCAAAATTGAGATGGTAGAATTTGGGAGCAACTGTAGATGTGGGGTTTGCTGTCTGTGACTGATCTGTGTCTGATTTTTATGTTTATCTTAGTTTAGTTTTTAGTGCTTGTTATCAACGGTGGACTTGTTTATTGGTTTGGTTGCTCACTTCTTTTTTATTTGTTTCATTATTTTTAAAATTTTATTTTTATTTATTTTATTTATTACTTTTTTCATTCCCTTTTTCTCTTCCTTTTCTTCTGAGTCATGTGGCTGACAGGGTCTTGGTGCTCCGGCTGGGTGTCAGGCCTGAGCCTCAGAGGTGGGAGAGCCAAGTCCAGGACACTGGACCACCAGAGACCTCCCGGCCCCATGTAAGATCAGTCGGCGAGAGCTCTCCCAGAGATCTCCGTCTCAACACTAAGACCCAGCTCCACCCAACAGCCAGTGAGCTTCAGTGCTGGATGCTCCCTGCCAAACAACTACCTAGAAAGGAACACACCCATTAGCAGAGAGCCTGCCTAAAATCATACGAACTTCACAGACACCCCCAAACACACCACTGGATGCAGCCCTGCCCACAAGGAAGACAAGATCCAGTCCCACCCACCAGGCCACAGGCATCAGTCCCCTCCACCAGGAAGCCTACACAAGCCACTGAACCAACCTCACCCACTGGGGGCAGACACCAAAAAATACGGGAACTATGAACCTCCACCCTACGAAAAGGAGACCCCAAACACGGTAAGTTAAACAAAATGAGAAGACAGAGAAATATATAGCAGATGAAGGAGCAAGGTAAAACCCCACCAGACCAAACAAATGAAGAGAAAATAGGCCGTCTACCTGAAAAAGGATTCAGAGTAACGATAGTGAAGAGGATCCAAAATCTTGGAAATAGAATGGAGAAAATGGAAGAAACGTTTAACAAGGAACTATAAGAACTAAAGAGCAAGCAAACAATGATGAACAACAAAGTAAATGAAATTTAAAATTCTCTAGAGGGAATCAATAGCAGAATAACTGAGGCAGAAGAACGGATAAGTGAGATGGAAGATAAAATAGGGGAAATAACTACTGCAGACCAGAATAAAGAAAAAAGAATGAAAAGAAATGAGGACAGTCTCAGAGACCTCTGGGACAACATTAAATGTACCAACATTTGCATTATAGGGGTCCCAGAAGAAGAAGAGAAAAAGAAATGGTCTGAGAACATATGTGAAGAGATTATAGTTGAAAACTTCCCTAACATGGGAAAGGAAATAGTTAGTCAAGTCCAGGAAGTGGAGAGAATCCCATACAGAATAAATCCAAAGAGAAACACACCAAGAAGACACATATTACTCAAACTATCAAAAATTAAATACAAAGAAAAAATTTTAAAAGCAGCAAGGGAACAGCAACAAGTAACACACAAGGGAATCCCCATAAGGTTAACAGCTGATTTGTCAGCCGAAACCCTGAAAGCCAGAGGGAGTGGCAGGACATATTTAAAGTGATGAAAGGGAAAAACTGACAACCAAGATTACTATACCCAGCAAGGATCTCATTCAGATTCGATGGAGAAATTAAAACCTTTATAGACAAGCAAAAGTTAAGAGAATTCAGCACCACAAAACCAGCTTTATGACAAATGCTAAGGGAACATATCTAGGCAGGAAACACAAGAGAAGGAAAAGACCTACAATAACAAACCCAAAACAATTATGAAAATGGTCATAGGAACATACATATTGATAATTACCTTAAATGTAAATGGATTAAATGCTCCAACCAAAAGACATAGACTGACTGAATGGATACAAAAACAAGACCCGTATATATGCTGTCTACAAAAGACCCACTTCAGACCTAGGGACACATACAGACTGAAAGTGAGGGGATGGAAAAAGATATTCCACGCAAATGGAAATAAAAAGAAAGCTGGAGTAGCAATTCCCATATCAGACAGAACAGACTTTAAAATAAAGACTATTACAAGAGACAAAGAAGGACACTACATAATGATCAAGGGATCAATCCAAGAAGAAGATATAACATTTGTACCCAACATAGGAGCACCTCAATACATAAGGCAAATGCTAACAGCCATAAAAGGGGAAATCGACAGTAACACAGTCATAGTAGGGGGCTTTAACACCCCACTTTCACCAATGGACAGATCATGCAAAATGAAAATAAATAAGGAAACACAAGCTTTAAATGACACATTAAACAAGACGGATTTAATTGATATTTATAGGACACTCCAGCCAAAAACAACAGAACACACTTTCTTCTCAAGTGCTCATGGAACTTTCTCCAGGATAGAGCATATCTTGGGTCATAAAGCAAGCCTCAGGAAATGTAAGAAGATTGAAATCATATCAAGTATCTTTTCCGACCACAATGCTATGAGACTAGATATCAATTAAAAGAAAAAAATCTGTAAAATATACAAACACATGGAGGCTAAACAATACACTACTAACTAACCAAGAGATGACTGAAGAAATCAAAGAGGAAATAAAAAAATACTTAGAATCAAATGACAATGAAAACATGACCACCCAAAACCTATGGGATGCAGCAAAAGCAGTTATAAGAGGGAAGGTTATCGCAATACAACCCTACCTCAAGAAACAAGAAAAATCTCAAATAAACAACCTAACCTTATACCTAAAGTAATTAGAGAAAGAAGAACAAAGAAACCCTAAAGTTAGCAGTAGGAAATAAATCATAAAGATCAGATCAGAAATAAATGAAAAAGAAATGAAGGAAACAATAGCAGAGATCAATAAAACTGAAAGCCAGTTCTTTGAGAAGATAAACAAAATTGCTAAACCAGTAGCCAAACTCATCAAGAAAAGAAGGGAGAAGACTCAAACCAACAGAATTAGAAATGTAAAGAAGTAACAACTGACACTGCAGAAACACAGAAGGTCATGAGAGATTACTACAAGCACCTCTATGCCAATAAAATGGACAACCTGGAAGAAATGGACAAATTCTTAGAAAAGCACAACCTTTCAAGACTGAACCAGGAACAAACAGAAAGATGAATAGACCAATCACAAGCACTGAAATTGAAACTGTGATTAAAAATCTTCCAACAAAAGCCCAGGACTAGATGGCTTCACAGGTGAAATTGATCAAACATTCAGAAAGAGCTAACACCTATCCTTCTCAAACTCTTGTATTCACAAGCACTGAAATTGAAACTGTGATTAAAAATCTTCAAACAAAGAAAAGTCCAGGACCAGATGGCTTCACAGGCAAATTCTATCAAACATTTAGCGAAGAACTAGCACCTATCCTTCTCAAACTCTTCCAAAATACAGCAGAGGGAGGAACACTCCCAAACTCATTCTACAAAGCCATCATCATCACCCTGATAGCAAAACCAGACACAGATGTCACAAAAAAAGAAAACCACAGGCCAATATCGCTGATAAACATAGATGCAAAAATCCTCAAAAAAATACTAGCAAACAGAATCCAACAGCACATTAAAAGGATCATACACCGTGATCAAGTGGGGTTTATCCCACAAATGCAAGGATTCTTCAGTAAACGCAAATCAATCAAAGTGATACACCACATTAACAAACTGAAGGATAAAAACCATATGATCATCGCAATAGATGGAGAAAAAGCTTTTGAAAAAATTCAACACCCATTTATAATAAAAACTCTCCAGAAAGTAGGCATGGAGGGAACCTACCTCAACATAATAAAGGCCATATATGACAAACCCACAGCCAACATAGTTCTCAATGGTGAAAAACTGAAACCATTTCCTCTAAGATCAGGAACAAGACAAGGTTGCCCACTCTCGCCACTATTATTCACCATAGTTTTTGAAGTTTTAGCCATGGCAATCAGAGAAGTAAAAGTAATAAATTGAATCCAAATCAGAAAAGAAGAAGAAAAACTGTCACTGTATGCAGGTGACATGATACTATACACAGAGAATCCTAAAGATGCCACCAGAAAACTACTAGAGCTAATCAGTGAATTTGGTAAATAGCAGGATAAAATTAATACAAAGAAATCTCTTGCATCCTTATACATTAACGATGAAAAATCTGAAAGGGAAGTTAAGGAAACACTCCCATTTACCATTGCAACAAAAAGAATAAAATACCTAGGAATAAACCTACCAAAGGAGACAAAAGACCTGTATGCATTAAACTACAAGGCACTGATGAAAGAAACTAAAGACGATACAAACAGGTGGAGAGATATACCATGTTCTTGGATTGGAAGAATCAACATTGTGAAAATGACTATACTACCCAAAGCAATCTACAGATTCAATGCAATCCCTATCAAACTACCAATTTTTCACAGAACTAGAACAAAAAATTCACAATTTGTATGGAAACACAAAAGACCCTGAATAGACAAAGCAATCTTGAGAAAGAAACATGGAGCTGGAGGAATCAGGCTCCCTGACTTCAGACTATACTACAAAGCTACAGTAATCAAGACAGTATGGTACTGGCACAAATACAGGAATACAGACCAGTGGAATAGGTTAGAAAGCCCAGAGATAAACCCATGCACATATGGTCACCTTATCTTTGATAAAGGAGGCAAGAATATATAAGGGAGAAAAGACAGCCTCTTCAATAAGTGGTGCTGGGAAAACTGGACAGCTACATGTGAAAGAATGAAATTAGAACATTTCCTAACACCATACACAAAAATAAACTCAGAATGGATTAAAGACCTAAATGTAAGACCAGACACTATAAAACTCTTAGAGGAAAACATAGGCAGAACACTCTATGAGCTAAATCACAGCGAGATCCTTTTTGAACCACCTCTTAGAGAAATGGAAATAAAAACAAAAATAAACAAGTGGGACCTAATGAAACTTAAAAGCTTTTGCACAGCAAAGGAAACCATAAACAAGACGAGAAAACAACCCTCTGAATGGGAGAAAATATTTGCAAACAAAGCAACTGACAAAGGATTAATCTCCAAAATATACAAGCAGCTCATGCAGCTCAATATCAAAAAAAACAAAGAACCCAATCCAAAAATGGGCAGAAGACCTAAATAGACATTTCTCCAAAGTAGATATACAGATGGCCAAGTAACACATGAAAGGATGCTCAGCATCACTAACCATTAGAGAAATGCAAATCAAAACCAAAATGAGGTATCACCTCACACTGGTCAGAATGGCCATCATCAAAAAATCTACAAATAATAAGTACTGGAGAGGGTGTGGAGAAAAGGGAATCCTCTTGCACTGTTGGTGGGAATGTAAATTAATACAGCCACTATGGAGAACAGTATGGAGGTTCCTTAAAAAACTAAAACTAGAAGTAGTATATGACCAACAATACCATTATTGGGCATATACCCTGAGAAAACCATAATTCAACAAGAGTCATGTACCACAATGTTCACTGCAGCAGTATTTACAATGGCCAGGACATGGAAGCAACAGAAATGTCCACTGACAGATGAATGGATAAAGAAGATGTGGCACATACATACAATGGAATATTACTCAGCCATAAAAAGCCATAAGATAACCAAATTGAGTTATTTGTAGTGAGGTGGATGGACCTAGAGTCTGTCATACAGAGTGAAGTCAGAAAGAGAAAAACAAATACCATACGCTAACGCGTATATATGGAATCTACAAAAGAAAAAAATAAATATAGTTCTGATGAACCTCGGGGCAGCACAGGAATAAATATGCAGACGTAGAGAATGGACTTGAGGACATGGGGAGGGAAGGGTAAGCAGGGACGAAGTGAGAGAGTGGCATGGACATATATACACTACCAAAAGTAAAACAGACAGCTAGTGGGAAGCAGCCGCATAGCACAGGGAGATCAGCTCTGTGTTTTGTGACCACCTAGAGGGGTGGGATAGGGAGGGTGGGAGGGAGACGCAAGAGGGAGGGGATGTGGGGATATATGTATACATATAGCTGATTCACTTTGTTATACAGCAGAAACTAACTCAATATGTAAAGCAATTATACTCCAATAAAGATGTTTCAAAAAAAAAACCTCTCTAGAATTTTGAAGCATCTCATGATTATTACTCTGGTTTTCAGTTTCCACTTTGTTTTTGCAACAATTTTCCTGTATACTTTTCAAGTTCAGAAAAAAACAAAGAAACACAATATTTTCCGGTTTATCCAGAATTTATGGATAATTAAAGTAGAGGATATTTTAGCTTATTGTAATTTGCAATGTTACCCATAATATGTGTGATTTTTACAGCTCAACATCCTTGCCTTTAACTCTCCGGCAATAAATAAAGGTCCTTCTGGATTAAAAACTCCCTGAACCCTTTGTGAGGAGGTGTGCATGTTCTCCAAGATCATTAGGCCACATATCTGAAACAAAACCCTACGATCCATCTAGCTGAGTGTCAGCAACCTTCCGTGGGTTTAACTACTGCCATGCCTTGAGGTAAGAGATTATTAGACCAGCGTGCTACAGTCTGTTCTCTTCTAGGTTTGAATTTTCAGAATGTTGTTAATGTTTCTCCTCCTATAAGGTCAGGCTGCGATGCTCTGCTCTTTCCCCAATGCTTTTCACACATCCTTTCCTTGGAGACACGTGAGAGGCAGTCTGGAAAAACATCACTGCTCTGTATGTCAGAGCCTGCTTACACAGGATGCCAACAGATGGCAATATTTTATCATCATTACACAATCCAGAGAGCCTTCATCTGTGGCCTCAGGGAACAAGAGGAGTCGGCTCTTTGGTGTGACGCATGTCACCGAAGCTTCGCCCCCCATTAACTGTGCTGTTGTTTGTGATTGTTAAGCTGCGTGTCTCGCTGTGTGTCACATTCTTGACTTGTACAAGGGTCCATTAGTAAGTAGCATCTGAGTACCGTGAGTCATAGAGGGCCCCATTCTTGGAAAAATAAACAGTGCACATTCGGCTGAGATTAGAGCAACTGGCTGGTAGTGAATTGGATGGCGTTTCATGTAAAAGTCTGTTTCTGTGATTCATCCAGGCCTCTTCCCCACTCTGTCAATAGGCTGGAAATTCACATTACTGTTGTACGGCGCTTCCTGTTCACAAACCCAAGCTGCGCACCCACAGCATCTCTGGTGCTAAGTAAGGCTTGCTCGTGACCGTGGAAGAACAGAGCATGAGGAGAAAATGGGAGCCACATATTTCAAAACTATCTGGAGCACTTATGAAATCAACTTCGTGATTTGAAGCCAAAGGTGTTTTTGATTTTCGATTATATTTTCCAGCAACTTACTGCTTATTTTTCTCCTTATCATTTTCTTACTCCCTTCAATCTTTCTATTTTTGTAAGTCACTTTTCTTTCTTTTTCTTACATCTTTCATGACTTCTGTCTTTTTCTTTTCCTTTTTTAACCCCTTTCACCTTTCTTCACCAGGTTTTTAGTCTTTTCACGTCAAGTTCTCTTTCCCTTCGTAACTTGCATATCCAGACCCTGATCCATAGGACTCCAGCCCAGGAAAGGCATTCTGGTTCTTCAGACTTGGCACCAACGGGACGCTACTGCCTTGCCAACACCACCTACCCAAGGAACTGAATTTAAAAAGAGAATCCCCTCCAGCTACCACCTAACCTAGCCACGGCCAGCATTTCAACTGGAAGTCATCTAATGGTTAAACACTGGCCTGAGAATAAAGAAAGCCAGACAGATAAATGTTCCATGTTGGATTTAGGGAAAATTTTGGGTTTTCTCTGTGTACATGCGACTTTTCTGAGGCTGTATTTCAATCCTGGATCCCCTTAGCAATCTGCCACTTTCGCTGTTTGTGTTTCTCTTTTCTTTTTTTTTTTTGAAGTGAAAGGAAGGAAGGAGCAAGACGGCTTCAGGCACTGCTGGGAGGCATGAGGGCGAAGCTGCACGGACATCTTTACAGACCATCTACCCCACCAAATACAGGGTCATGACCGGGTAGTCAAACAACAAAGGGTCAGAGGGGAGAGAGCAGATGGGGACCGTAGGCTCCCGGATCCCACACCTTCTTTCAAAACCTGTTTCAGAGACCGGTTTTCTGTGAAAGCAGATTTCTGAGGGCAGTGCTTTTATAAACAATCCACTCATTTCTTTGGCCTATGAGAGGTGTTTTGTGTGGGAGCATTTGCCATCAAACAAGGTTTTATTGAATATCCCCCTTGTTGTTGTTATAATAATCCATGCTGATATAAACCATGCTCCATAAAATGCCACAATACACATCCACTGGGCAACACCGCAGGGCAGACTCAAGCCGAAGCTCCTTGGGCAATAAAACCAAGACCGCCAGAAACACGGCTGCCATTTATTTCCCCGTAATGTGCTTTCTCTCCTTCTCTCTCTAGGCAGATTTTCCTCGTGTTGAAAGGGAACCTCTGGTCAAAAGTCAGCAAGCAAAGTTGTAGAAAGCTTTGATAGTCAGTGAAGTGAATCATGGCTACACATGGCAGTGGCATGCACCAATGGAGCCTCTTGCTGGGCGGACCTCCCTCTAAGAGCAACTTCTGGTCATCAGTCAAAGGGGCCCCCAATGAGTTTTGCACAGCCAATGGTTTCACCAGCTCCACGGTGCCTGGGTCCCAAGTTGCCCTTTTCCACAGGTATTGCTAAAGCAAATAGCAGACAGTATTTACTGGGTGTGATGCTTTCAATCACATTAATCTAGCCAGTAAAAAAGTTTATGACCAATAAAAATTCCACCGTAACATGGCTGATTGGAGGGGAGGCTGCATGATGGCAATTCAAGCCACGCCTCTGCCTCTAGCGAGACTGTCACCAACCTTGGAAGGAAGTAGGAGTCGGGGACGAGAAAGACAGAAAAATCTCTGGGGTTGTTAAAACTAACTCAAGGGTAGATGGATAAAACTCTTAAATCATTTAATAAGTCCAAACTCTTAGAGTTTGGAGGGTGATTGACTGAACATCTACTTTGAAAAGCTACCTGGGGAAAGTATGGATGTGGTCCTGCGTCCACTAGAAAATTATCCTGGGTTCCTTCTAAGTCTTTTGATCACATGATTATTCGCTCATAATAAAATAAATATTTTTAAATGCAATACTTAGAAATGAGCTAGAAGGATGCTTGGGTGGGGACTCTCAATCTGGTTTGGAGCCAATGGGGAATGTAGCTTCACATAACTGTCTTTCTCTTGGTTGATCCGTACATGGTTTACACAGATCCAGAAGGGCAATGACTAAGCTCTATTAACATTTGTGAGTCATTCCTTCTTTTCCCAATCCATGGTGACAGTCCTCAGACGGCATGGTTTCAAACACACACTCTCCAAAGCCTACTGTTCCATGGCTTCTCCCTTGAGTGGGCAGCTGATCCAATTATTTGTTAATGATCCCAGACCACACATGGCAAGGAGGATGTTATTTTAATGAACGTATATTGGAAGTCCTGCCACTGGGAGCAAGTACCTGATTAGCTAATTGTGGCTAGGCTAATACTTCAAGTAGCTTATCCAATAGCCATTATCCCATTCTTTCTGAGTAACAGAACCCCAAATATAATCTGTGTGGCAAGGTGCCCAGCCAAAAGACTTTATTTGCAAAATCCCTTGTTGCTGAGGGTAGCCAATAAGACATAATTCGGAATTTGTGTTTGAGGCTTTTGAGAAAGCCCCCGAAGAGGGGGGCAGATAATTGGCATTTGCCCTTTCACCTTTCACCCTTCACAAACTTCCTTCTCTTTCCTGCCCAGAGTAAAGAACCAGTGGCTAGAACTCCAGTAGTCATCCTGGCGTGTGAGATGAACTTAATTATGGAAACCTCACACTTTAAGGAACTCAAGAGATTAAAGGAGCAGGGAGATAAAAGGAGAGAAACCTGGGTCTCTGAAGACTTGAGCATACGGTCTGATATGTAGACTGCCTACCTCCAGACTGCTTTTTTTTTTAAGAGAAAAAGAATTTTTTGTTGTTTAAGCCACTGTTCTTTCCAATCTCAGCACTAGATTCCTAATCAGAATCCAATTCCTAGAGATCTAAAAGTTCTCTCTGGAAGCCATTTTTAACAGCCCCCTGCCCTCAACAAATGAGCACTCAAATCTCCTAAACAGATAGACAATCTTATTTTAAATATTTTTTTCTGGTAATAGGCAATTTCATCCAAAAAGCAGCACTTTACATATAACTTCTTACATATAAGGCAAACTTTAAAATGTTTGCTGAAACATGGCTGGCAACATGGAGTATTAAGTAGGTCATGAGTCTTATAGTTGGAAAGATCATACTTTTGAATCCGAGATATTTCACTCGCTAAAAATGTGACATTAGGCAAGTTACTTAGACTTGACCTGCAATATTAGAGACTACATATTGAGTAAAACAATGTCAACCTGGTAAAAGCATACGTTTAAAGTAGACATAACACAGAAGATCTTAAGAAATTCTGTTCTCTTCTGCCTTCCACTTCTTAGTCTGAAATTCTATACTTTGAGTGTATTGGTGTAAGTTCTCTGAATTCGTCCTTGGAGACAAGTGCAAAAATCCTTCTGCCAACAAACATTTCACCTAGCATTGCCTTTACTCATCTCTACTTTGTCAATAATACGTCCCCATTTTCCTCCCAATGCCCCCCTCTCTGTATCACTATTAAGTGGAGACATCAGTATACAAAAATTAAAAACCAAGACCACACACTCAGTCTGCCTAATTCACTAAAACGGCAGGCAAAGGAATAGGGTAAGATGAGTCAATTCATTCTAAGTCCAACAGCTGATTTTCCATTAACGTGTATTTTCTTAGGTAAGACCTGGCATCCTTTAAGGCCAAGGCATACGATTGCCTCTGCTGATTTTGATGGCAGTGCCAAAATATACAGAAACTATCGGTGCTCATGGAGATCTCTCTGAAATCACATGCCGTTGATAAATTAAGCTGAACCTTATTAGTTTTATTCAAATGTAAAGGGCATAATCCAGCACATAGTGGTGAAGGGTGAAAATGTGGATTCAGATAAACCTATGTGACTACATGCCCATGGACGAATTAATTGACCTATCTTTAATTAATTAATTAATGGTAGATACTTCATACGGTCATTGTGAAGATTAAGTGAGACAACGCATATAGAGAATATAGCACGATGCTTGACATACAGTGATTATCCCAATATTGGTCTTTGTGACTGTGATCACCCTTAGTGTGGAAACAGTTAAGGCTTATCATTGATGTGAACTTGCATCCATTCCTTCCCACTCCTCTCAAGAGTTTATTTTCAGGACTTAAAAAAAGACCATATCGGGCTTCCCTGGTGGCGCAGTGGTTGAGAGTCCGCCTGCCGATGCAGGGGACACGGGTTCGTGCCCCGGTCCAGGAAGATCCCACATGCCGCGGAGCGGCTGGGCCCGTGAGCCATGGCCGCTGAGCCTGCGCGTCCGGAGCCTGTCCTCCGCAACGGGAGAGGCCACAACAGTGAGAGGCCCGCGTAACGCATTAAAAAAAAAAAAAAAAAAAAAAAAAAAAAAAGACCATATCAAAGTCCTTTGCTTCTTGTCCCTTGAGCAAAATTAATTTCTTTTAGAGAGAGATGGGACAATGGAGCAATGAATTGGGGTTTATGAAAAATGTACATATATCTCTTTAAGTAGAATTTTTGAAATGCCATTTTCACTACAGTTAGGTATAATTTTGTAGACGGGTAGACAGTCTTAGTAAACAGACCTGGATCTGAAACCCAATCCCACTTTTTAGCCACTATGTGACTTGGACTAGTCAACTAACTTCTCTAAGTTTCAGCTAAAATGCCAGCCTCTGATGTTTTCAGGAAAATTGCATGAATTTACATATGCAAGTACCTAAAATTTGTAACGAAGTAGTCACACAGGAGACATTTGCTTTCTTTCTTCAGTTACGTGTTGTTGTTGTTTTTATTAGTTTGTTTATCTCCTTGTCTACCAACAAGGTTTCTGTCTCCACCAGGAAGAATTCAAAGGTCTTCCTGGTGGGGAAGTCAGGAATCTGGTGAATTATGAAGGAAAGGAAGGAGAAGGACAAGGAAGGTAGCCAAGTCATTGAAAACACAAACACGAAAGTATTCTGCTTTGTTTATACTACCGTGCCGGTCCTAATGCTAGTTTCAGCCTGGCACCTTAGTCCTGTCTGGAGGTAGTTCTAGAAAAACCACACCCAGGCCTGGGATCCCATCACAAACCACCACCTCTTACAATAATGGTCCCTATCCCCTTAGTCTTCGTATTTCTTCAACCTCTGACATAGGAAATCATCAGGGAAAACACCCCAAAGTTAACCAACATAGTCTGTTATAGGTTTTCAACCCTGTGATTTGAGACATTTGAAATCAAGATACCCCACCCTCCATAACATCCAATGTAATTTTTCAAGTATTTACATACTGTGTTCCAAGAAAGAAAAAAAAGTGTTCTACATATTTAGGAAATTTCATTTTCCCTTTGAACAGAGTATAAAGGACTGTTAGCCCAGGCTACATGGAAGGAGATGCTTTCCTTCAGAAGAGTAATGGGTGTATACTTTTTTAAAATTTATTTATTTATTATTTTTTTGGCTGCATTGGGTCTTCTGTTGCTGTGTGCGGGCTTTTCTCTACTTGTGGCGAGCAGGGGCTACTCCTCGTTGCAGTGCGCGGGCTTCTCATTGCGGTGGCTTCTCCTGTTGTGGAGCACGGGCTCTAGGCACACAAGCTTCAGTAGTTGTCGCTCGTGGGCTCTAGAGTGCAGGCTCAGTAGTTGTGGCACACGGGCTTAGTTGCTCCGCGGCGTGTGGGATCTTCCCCGACCAGGGCTCGAACCAGCGTCCCCTGCACTGGCAGGCGGATTCTTAACCACTGCGCCACCAGGGAAGCCCAAGGGTGTCTAATGTTTTGCTCATTGTTCATACTCAGAAGTAACAAGGAAAGAAGTGATTCTGATTGGTGCTCATACTCGCAAAGACCCTTTGGTTATCCTAACCTAGAAACCCTAAAGGCATTTCTGAGCTCTAAATTAAGTCTTTACACTGGAGCCCTGACATCACTTATTGAATGCTGCCTAGAATTGAGTAGTCCATTAAGCAACTGAGAAAACTGCTTAAACCCATTTCTGGAATAAGAACTCCAGAGTCAAATGCTCCTTTGTACTTAAGATAATTGCCTTAATATCATCATCTAAGGATGTTCAATCAGCTCTCATGATTGAGTAACGACAGAGATGGTCCATTACATTCTCAGCAGCTTGGAGGAACACTATGGTTATTCATTTATTTTTCCTCTGAAACAGCTCTGGCCAGTACCTTAGTTTCCACATGTTCAATGTAGCCAGAAACACCACGCTAAAAATCCTTGGTCTTGCTAAGTCAGCAGGACATTCTCTTGGGAACTGCCATTCTCCAAAGCCAACTCTGTGCTACTGAAGAAACAATGAGATACTGATTGCAGGAGATGAGGGTCCCTTCTAGGGGGAAAAAATCTAAAATGCAAACGGCCATGCTATATTTGGAAACAGATGGCAAATACCATTTTGGCTAGAAAGGTTTGGGAAGCCACTGCTGAGGTTTCCAACACACCTGAGGTTGCCCATCACCACCGTGCTTGCAGTTCATTCTCTGCATGCTCCTCCAAATACAGTGCAAAACTAAACATCAGCCATGTGTCCAGGCATGGTTTGGGGGCACATGTGACCACGTATCACACTATTTTCGTCTGAAATCATAGCTTGGCCTATATATACTGAAAGGTGAGCAAACGTCAGTGAAACCCGAGACTTCCCTGGCCTTGCTGTTGGGCTGGTAGCAGAGGTTTCCCAAAGCCTGCAAGTCACACCTGGGTGAGCGAATATTTTCACACTCTAGGCAGGTTCTAGCTGGCTAGTACTTTCAGAAGCAGGGGTGGAGGAGAGAACAAAGGTACAGGAGAGAGAAACAGAGAGAAACAGAGAGAGGGACAGAGGTTGTAAGATAATAAAAAATATATTTTGATTTCTAAAAGTATGATTTTACCTTTACAGAAATACAAAGTTTTGAAAATGTCAGTTAGGACTAACTCATAGCCCCAAACAACCAATACTCTAAGAGCTCTGAGATGGTCGGTAAAAAACAGCAGTTGCCTTTGCCACAGTCTGGGATTGTAACCATACATGGGCCAGAGTGCCAGGGAATTGAGCGGAGGCTTATTTGTCATGAAAAATGGGAAACGGGAAAAGATTCTGGTACTGTCTTTGCAACTGGGTGTCAGTTAATCTCTCAAAGCCCTGGCTTCTGTGTAGGCAACACAGCAGTACGTGGTAAGGAATGGATTTGATTTGGAGAAGCTTGAAAAGTCCCCCAAAGACTATAATCTCACCTTATTCTCATTAGCATTAAAAAGTAAAGATAGTGTTAATTCAAAGAAACAGGGTCAGGCTTCCCTGGTGGCGTAGTGGTTGAGAGTCCGCCTGCCAATGCAGGGGACACGGGTTCGTGCCCCGGTCCGGGAGGATCCCACATGCCGCGGAGCGGCTGGGCCCGTGAGCCATGGCCGCTGAGCCTGCTAAATCTGGCAACACGAGGTAAGAAGTAGTTATTGGATTAGGTGGTATTTGGGGGAGCAACTGGAAAGAGAAGGGTTGACCCTAAAAGACTTGGACTGAATCCCAAAGTTTTGTGCTAGTTTTAACATGTATGTCCTCCTTACGTCTTCCATATGCCTCATCACCAGCTTGGGCCCAGAGTCGACTCCCTAAAATGCTAACTGATTGATTCATTGATAGATAAAAGAAAAAGGCCAAAACTAAGCCAAAGTAAATAAGGTTTCTGGTTTAAATGTTTTATTTCATGGGTCAGATTCAGGCATGGATTTCACCACTTGGAACACATACTTTTGAAATTGCAAAATATGATGCATTTTAAAACTCAGGAAATTTTAAAGTCCCATGCTTATATCTTAATGGATTCCACAAATCAATTTTTCATTTTTCTTGGTGAATATGGCTGATATGCACAAACGAGTATCCTTTACCACCCGCCCCCAATAACCTCTTACGGAGCCAAAGCCCAACCAACACTAAAAATACAGAACACCACAGCGAGGAGCCCTCCTTTCTGTCCCTCCCACCCCAGCATGTAATGGATTTCTCTTCTCACAGTGTTAAAAGGATCAGTAAATCATCAGGTCACCTATTGATATGAAAGTCTTTTCATTTGAAATCATTATTGTTTTTACAAATGGCAAAAGAAAAATACAAAAGAGCTAATAAATCAAGAAAAAAATTACAACAGGTTTTTATGAAGCATGGGTGGAGTGGAAAAAGTGATCTTGGCTTAATTAACCACACTTAGTCACACGATGCAGGAAGCAGAGGTTTTAAAATGTCCAACTGGGGCTGTTTTATACACACACACACACACACACACACACACACACACACACACTTTAAGGTGTTAATTTCCATCACATCACTCTGTGCTGGGTTACTATGGAAAAACTGCTGAATCTTGACCTTCTTGTGAAATGTTAAAATCACACTCCCTCTTGGAAGGCCCAACTGTCACAAAATATGTTTTCTGCATAGTCACAGAGGAGTATCTCTGTACATGTAACAGATGCTCAAGATCTAGGTGTATATTGCCTGAGGCATGATTATCTGACAAGTCTGGATTTCCTTTATATCAGTAACATCTCATTTTTACCTCTATTTGTTGACTCATACCATTGCCTGTGCTTTAAATATCTTAATCCCTACAACCTCCTATGTATCTGAATGCCAGCCATGCCAATGTCACGCCACAAGTCGATCCTCCATTCTATTGTGCTGCTAGATCTCTCCTTCCATAGTTACACAGTAACAGCCCTTACAATTGATACTAAACACTTGGTTATATACTTTAACAGTTGATTATTTAATTCTTTGTATTATTTTTATCTTTTCTCATTCATCTTTTTTCATTCCTCCAATTATTGTATATACCCTAAGGACTTATACCTCTCTGGGGTGTTCTGGGACCAGTAATCACTCATGCAGAGTAACAGGTACCCTATTTGCAGAATGATACCACATACATTCCTTAGTGAACCTAAGTGTTATTATTTCAATTAACTTATTCTAAGGAAACCAATCACACATTAGGATGAAGGGAGAAGAAGCCTAAGACTTAGGTTAAGGAGAGGTGGGCACTGTATCAGCGAGGGTACTCTAGAGAAATAGAACCAATAGGAGATTATATACATATTCATTTCTAAGGAGTTCATGCAATTGCGGGGGCTGGCAAGTCCAAAATCTGTAGGGCAGACTTGCTGGCTAGAAACCAAGGCAAGAGTTGATGTTGCAGACTTGAGTCTGAAATCTGAGGTCATCTCGGCAGGCTTGAAAGGCAGGCAGGATTTCTATGCTACAGTCTTGAGGCAAAATTTCTCTTCTCCGGGAAACTTCAGTTTTTGCTCTTCAGGCCTTCAACTGATTGGATGAGGCCCACCCACATTATCAAGGGTCATTTCCTCTCCTTAAAGTCAACTGATTATAAATGTTGATCATTAATAAAATACCTTCACAGCAACATCTAGACTACTGTTTGACCAAACAACTGGGCGCCTAGCCTAGCCAAACTGACAAATACAACTAACCACCACAAGCACTTCATCATCAAATAAGATGCAGATACTGGCGCTCTGTATCCATCCTCAACCCCCAGAGCAAAGCCTCTGTTTTCTTGCAAAAGACTTCTCTTCAATAGCTCCCTTTTGACGTCCACGATCACCATGACGTCTAGATTTTCTTTTCCTTTAAATGTTCTTGTTAGGTTAATCTTGAATAATTTCTCAACTCTGTAGCCTTGTTTGGAGGAAATGTTGGCATCCAGTTGGTCCAGTATATGTGGCCCCAGTTTGCACGAAATTCACTCCTTATGTGTATAAAGAGAGAGAGTCAGCCTCCAATGTACAGTTAGGCTTGAGGAGCCATGCAGGAATAAAAACAGTGTCTTCATTCCATATTGACTGACAAAATTTAGCTGGAATTACTTGGCTGTATGCACAAAGCTTTATCCTGACTTGAGTACCTAATGGCAATGACCAGGTATTATTATCCTTGAATCCCCAAACACCAGCACATTGCTATTGGCTCTCATGCAAGCTAAAGATATATATACATGCTGAGGTTGGCAGAATCAGAATAAATTTGTGGGCAGAGAGGGTTGGCTCGGCTGCCTAGTAGCAGCATCTCCTGAGAGCCTGATAGAAATAGAGTCTCAGATGCCACCCCTGACCTCCTCTGTCAAAATCTACATTTTAATTTGACACATGAATTTCCTGTGTATTTTATTTAATGTTCAGAAATAAATTTATCATAAAGGTATATGCCACCCACCTGCAAAATGAATGAAGCTGGCTTCAGAGTGTCAGCAAAATTAATCTGTGTTTGTAAAGCTCCTTGGATAAAAGGTAGTATTTGACTGATGTGTAAAATGTACATTTATAGTCATAAGTATTACAGTCTGAAAAGTTAGTCCAGCATTTTCTGGTAACATAAAAAATTGATTATGCAATTTGGTATCTCTGTTTTCTATTTAACGGAATTCCTAAATTTAGACTCTACTGATTGATTGTTTCATTAATGATGAGGAAAGAGATTATACATGGAGTTCGCTGCCACAGACAGTGGTAAAATAATCATAATAAAATAGCAAGGAAGTTAACACTTCACATCTATATTCAAAACTATAAAGAGTTCTAGACATCATTGTAACACTGGGGAGGCCTAGCACAAGACACACAGGTTATGTTTTCAAATAGCATCATCAAAATCCAACCATGATTTAGGATACCATGTAAGTGATGTTGACCAGGGACACGGATAGAACTGAGAAACACTTAGCAAATTGCCGTCCTCAGGGACAGTCTTCCAAGGAAAGGACGCTGGGATAAAGGGTATTTTAAAGCAGAAAAAAAGAGGAAAGAATAATTTCAGTGATTGGGAAATTGGGAATATTATCTTTTAAGGCTATCAGAGTGCAGATCAGGGTGTGATTTTGGAGGGTCATGTCAGAATGAGAAGGGTGGTACGGAGACAAGCCTCGCCTCCTGTAGGACGTGCCCTGTGCCGCTCGAGTGGGGTTTGCTGTCGTCTATCTCTGCAGCGCCCGGAAAAACACCATGTCTGTTAACCTGGCTGCATGTGGGGCTTTCAGGAGGGAGACTGTCTTTTTCAAAATAGAATCCTTGTTAACTGAAGGATGTATTCCAAGGTAAATGGTCGAACTGCATAAAATGGTCAGCGTTCAAGAACAGATGATGAGGAATAACCGAGCCTTGACTTGGGATAACTGGGATGACATAATAAACAAACTTATATAAGTTTAACTTTTATAGTCTGATGGAGTGTCTTTCCTCCCAGGGGTTTCTGGGCAAATCTCAAACAACTCGAGCAAATTACTAGAGCTGTTTCTTTGTCCATGCTTTGAAAGTCGTCGTTTTTAAAAATTTTATATTAAAAAAAACTTCCTAGTTCAAGTACTTACGGCCCTCTTAGATATATACATTTCATCATCTTTTGTGATATGTAAGTTTCTCTACAAAGGGCAAAAAAGGAGGAAAACTGTGAAAAGCCACTGCATCATCTCACTAAATTTAAATAAAAATCTAATACTGAAAATGAGTTCCAAGGGTCAGACAAAACAAAGTTAATAATTCAGAGAGTTTACAATGCTTGTAGTCGACTGATGAACAAACATCTTTCTACCCAAATCCTGTAGAAGTTAACATCATAGGTAGAGGCCACGCCAAAATATTATTTTTTCAGTTCTTTCAATTAAAAAAATATGGTTTTAGTCACACATTTCAAGTTTTCTTATGTTCAACTAATTTTAAAACCAGAGTCTATGAGATATGGGTTCTGAACTACCCATAGTTAAAAGTACCAATTATATAGAGAGTTTGGGTAGTTTTACCATGTGTGCCTAATACAAATGTATTATACACTATATACAAATCTACTGTTAAAACAAAACTGTAAAGTATTTTGAAGATTGAAAGAAAAGTTAAGTTTTAGATAAACAATAAGACAAAGTTTGACCAGCTTCATTTGTTAAAGGAAATTATATTTCCAAAGAACAGAAGAAGATCTGAAGTATAAAATAATTAAAAACGAAAGTGACAAAGGATAATAAGACCCAAAAGTCTGACTAAGTACTGACATGTGAAAAGAAAAAAGCACTATAATAATAGTAGGAGAGACTGAACTGAACATTTTCAACTAGAAATACAAGAGTTCATCAACCAACAGAGTCTTTTGATGTTAATTATGTGTTGGTATTTTTAATTAATCATTTATTTAATCTGTTTTGTTTTAAACAGAGGAAACCACATAAGGGTAGCACTTTTTCAAAAGTAAAAGTGAAAAATAATCTGTTTAAGTATCATAGTCTCATTACAGCAGAAAGACAAACAGAAAATTCAAATAATGGGGAAATTTAATTTTCTGAAAAATCAGTGTCAAATAGAAGGTTGTAAAAGGCAAGGCCATTTAGAACTAAAAGCAAAACAACTTTTCAACTGAAATTTCAATTTCAATTGAAAATATAGGTTTCATTCTTTTGTGTATTCAGAGTCTAGGGAAAACTAGCCTGAACATGTTTTTTCTTTCTATACCCACAGAAATAAAGTATTAAACCCAAGTGAATTATTCTTTTTTCTTTCTTTCAATGTATTTCAATGTAATTTTTTTCAAGATTTAATGAAAGAGCTGTACAATCCGTACCCCACCCCTTTTCAAGAATGTCTGGCCAAATGCAGCTGTAAATTACAAAATAATGCCCTGCATTCATAAAACCGTTCACACATAAATATAAAAAATATAACCACTGATCAAATGAGTCTTCCAGATAGGTTGCTTAAACCATCAAATATATATTCCTATATATATCCTTAAGACGCATCCTCTAACTTTTAAAAACTGTAGATTTTTTCCAAAAAAAAAGTATTTCTTTTTAAGAAATGAGTACTTTTAAGCCAGTAGTCATTTAGTACTACTAAATTCAAAGCACAAACTGCTAAATGCAGGAGACTTTTTTCCCCTATCAAGGCTTTTTATTGTTTCCTAAAAAGCCATTTTGTCTACAGAAAGCCCCAATACCCCTACTTTGTGACAAAATTCATTCCGTAGGACAGTAAGGAAAAACAGTAAGATTCAGAACTCCCCCACCAGCATCATTTTTCTGAAATACAGACAGAAGTTTATCAAATATAATCAGAAAAAATATAATGTTTTAGGAACTTAATTCTAAAAGCTAAAAGAGCAGAGAATATTTTTATTTAGTATTTTTTGGCCTTTCTGTTAGATGACCTTATGTCCTGGTTTCCCCAGAATGGTCCCCATTTATGCCTCTTATCCTGGACTAACTATTAATAGTGCTGCTTTCCACTCTCAGGGATCTCAGTCTGGATAGTAAATTATATGGCTGCCCACCTTTAAGCTATATATGAGGTGTGGGTTAAGAATTCCTGAAGTTTAGTCTTTTATTTGTATAAACCAGTAATATATAGAATGAACTATTAAATATTATTAAATTTGGTATAAGACATTATGTGTGTGTGTGCAGACACACATGCATCCAAATCCATAGCTTGTGAGATAAATATATTCAAATACGAAACAGTGGAGTTAATCCTGCCACAATTACACGGCTACTCATGGTTAGATATCTTTAAAGAAGTTATTTTGGGGCATTATATACATATTCCAGAAGCCATTCCTAACACAGCTCTAAGTGCATGCTGACCCAGTTATAAGATATTCAAGAAAAAATTTCGTTACTTGATAGCCACGTTTATTTTCAATCAGAAACTGTATTACCAGACTTGATACCGAGTTTAAGTGGCTTTTATTTGGTTTAAGAAAACATATACACTCAAAGCACACACATTTTTATTTATTATGTTCAAACATAATTATTTGTTTGCTACTTGTCTCCTCTCTGAGCACTTAAGGACATCAGCTTTCCCATGTTCATCAGTACAGCACTTAGGACTTTTTAGGGACTTCTTAGCTATTCGTTGAATCATAATGTGAGTGAATGAATGAGTGTATCCTCATCTTTGAGTCTTTGTGGACAATTCTAAAAGCAGAGTTTACACACTGGAAAAATAGTTGGTCATTGTTTTGAAGGGAGCAACACTAATATTCATATGTGGATAGCCTGATAGAATTATTTTTAAGTCATATTGACACCCAAACTTAATAAATCCAAATCTTATCCCAAACAATTACACGCCCTTTCATGAATGATTTCATTTTCATGGTAGAAATGGACCTGAGCTAAGCAAGGAGCCCAGAGTGGGGTACGCTGTAGACCTTTGCTCCTGAAAACACAGCTAAGCAGCATCAGCGTGACCTGCTTGTTTGTTAGGAATGGACCCTGTCCCAAACCTCTGGAGTCCAGATCTTCGCAGAACCAAGATTTCCAGGTACTCTGCGTGCACAGAAAGTTTGAGAAGCACCACTCACAGTGATTCAAGTTTGACTGTTTACAATACGCAAGTCAAGGCTGTGAAGGACAGAGAAGGAGGGTGTGAAGGGATAAAATAAGGGATGTAAATATCCCAAAGTGACACTTTCATCTCCTAGTAGCGTGTAGTCTAGTGATGTAGACAGATCTATTTAGATCAAACCTGGTAGATAAAATAAGAATAAAATCATCTTATAAGTTTAGACAGATTAAAGTTAGTGCTAGAATAGGGTAAAACCAACACAGAACTTTCTGTCTTAGAGAAAGATCAACAAATCAAAAAGTAACGTATAGATCTTTGGTTTTGTGTTCACGAATACATACACAAGAGTTTCTCTCTCCTCTCTCTCTCTCTCTCTCTCTCTCTCTCTCTCACACACACACACACACACACACACACACACACACACTCTCATACACTTATGCTTCCTGCCTTCCTAAAAGGGTATTGATGTGGCTGAAATATGTATCACGGCTATTCTCCAGGTAGTTATGTTTCTCCTAATAATATACTTAAGCTCTAACTTCAATGCCCTCATTAGTAACTTGAATATCTTAAGGCTATCCATAGGGAAATAAATCTCAAATGAAAATAACTGCTTTTGACATGCACTGACCTTGTTAACCTTGCAGGTAAAAGCTCACCAAGCAAATAAATGTCATGTCACTAATGCAAGAATCGACACACAAAACACAGGGTTATGATGAGGTTCAGCTGTTGCTCTTTCTTGGGGAGGTATAATAGAGCTGCTGCAAACCCAGTGCACAGAAAAATAAGCACATCAGGATGAACCCAGGATACCAAAATGAGAATGTATAATGTCCCAGGTTTAGAGTTTAGGATTAATCAACAGAGAGCACTTCATTGACAAAATAATCACATGTCCTTTGACTGCATTTTTAAAACACTATCTTAAATTTCTATCTTCCGTCTGCCAGTCTTGTTATTCCAAAGCCAATACACTTTTAACAATAAAATTTGACCATATCCTTATTGAAAATCATGTATGCTGAGAAAACCCCACTGAACCATTTGCAAAGCTATTGATCTTAAAATACATCTTTAAAATGTTGAACCAGGCAAATCTTGCATATGGACTTGGTTATAACATGTAATTTATACATTTTATATTATTCTAGAAGAAAATCAATTTAACAAATACTTAGTGCTTCTGTACTATACGAAACGTGCTGTGCTGTATATGTGAAATCAGCTATGCCATCTCTCTGGGAAGATTTTCTTGGACTCCCCTTTCCAGGTCGAGTCAAAATCCTGTCTTGTGTTACCATTTGTTTCTATAAGGATGAATACAACTGAATGAAGCCCACAGTGTCACAATAATTTCCTTATATGCTTCTGGTAACCACTACAATATGAAGTGCTTTTATCAGGAACAATGTTTTATTTTGCCTCCTTCGATCCTAATACAGTTTTCTGCATCAAAAGTGCTCAAAAACGTTAAACGAATGAATGATTAATATGTTGATGGAGATAATTCACATGTAAGGTAATTGGCTACTTTGATAGTTCATGTGAACAATACTGGGCTATTCTTAATAATGCTTCTCAGGAATGAGGAAGACGTTGTCAAAATTAGCAATAAAAGTCCACAGATATGAAAATATTATCTATGTGTTTCTCACTGGGAGATGTCTGTTTCATAGGAAGCATCACCTAAGATTCCACGCAAGTATGTTTCCTTTCTCACATTGCAAAAATTGGTCTTGCCCCCAAAGTGAACCTGATCCTCGGGGGAACAATGAAATAGCAGATTCTCCAAATTCCCAGTTGTCAATGTTTCCTAAGTATTAGAATCCATACTCTGCTAGAATAGTCCATTAGAATTATATCGTAAGCATTTGCCAGGGTACTAAATGCCTTGAAAAACATGTGCACACAATACTGAAATATTTACAAGTAACATGATGGCTGGAATTAGCTTCAAAATCTTTCATCAAAAATAAGTTTGAAAAATCACTGAAACGTGCTTCTTTTTAAAATCCTTAAATGTCTGCCCAAGGCTTTCCTAGAGCTTCTGAGAAGATAAACACAAGGCTCCCCACCCCACCTTCGCAGCAGCAAGTATCTAGATGAATCTGTTCATGAGACCTTGTTGGATTATGCATAAATTTTTCAGTTCTCATCTAGACTTACTCTCAGTCCATTGGTCAAATGTGAATATTCACACGTTAACCAGGAATCACACACATGCATGACCACGAATAGGAGATACACGCCTGGTCTGCAACGCAGAATAAAAGCGATGAAGTTTCCTATTCTCGTTTGCCTGTCCTCATCTACAGAAAGCCTTGTTTAAATAATGCTGTAAGTATATTACTTTGCTAAAAAATTGGCCCATGTGCTTTGAACATTTGTGTCAGATTTGCCAAGGAATAAATGTACTTCGAACAGGGTTTCTTAATACAGTAAATTATTCTGATTTGATTCAGAAGTTGAATTTGCTGTGGAAGGCTGGCTCTCACTGTCTGCCTGAACATAATGAAGTAATTACAAGAAATTAAAAATTCATCACTTTTCCTCCTACTCATGACATTGAATTTAGTTTTTCTTGTTTTAAAATAGTATATATAATATATATATATATAATGTATGTATATTTACCTATTAATACAAATATAGGCATAGATTAGACAGACTTGGACATAGATAGATCACCCAGCAATGAGAGAGCAACGCTATGGTTAGAAAAAAATATATATGTTCATGTGGCCATTCCTCAAATAAAGTGTCTGTTTTCTCCTAATTAATTGCTCTTAGAGAATTTCACATGCATAATTCATACCCGATTTATTTCATAATGAGAGATGCAGAGTTTTAATACAGACATAAATGTATTAGTCTAAAAATAGAGCCAGCAAACTTGTTTAAACATTCTTGTTTTAAAATGTGGGCTCCCTCTCCGTGAATGCCAATTCCAAAATGGCTTTATTACCCAGGAACTAATACTAGTGTTATTGCCCAATCTTACTTCAGATCCAGTTATCATATGAAGTGATACAACTTATAAAGTGCAGACTTTTAGGGACATGTGCTAAAGGCAATATAACACCTTCCATAAGAGTACTAATAGGAGCAGCTGTTGTTTGAGGGAATTTGTCTCCTGCAAGAGTGGATGTTTCTTTGGACCCAGTGGACGAGCAGACACAAGGCACTCACAAGTTACTGCAGTAGGAGGTATCAGGATGTTTCAGTTAAAACAGGCCAAAGTTATGACTGATACTGACTTTTTTATATCAAGACCAGGTCTCTATGTGATACAGTTCTGTGCTTTCAGAAATGTATGTCTTCTTGTTGACGTTTCTGTCCTACATCTAAGAGACGGAGACTATCCAGCAGCAAGTCGCTTTCCAAATGTTAACTGCGTTCTTTCAAGAAGGAGAAATGCTCATGACAGTAACGTGATTGTACTTTTTCAGCCACTCCAAGCAAAGCAATAGCTTACTTGGGTTGGCACCTGTGAGACCAAATATTGTTTTTACTTAAGTGAATTAGCAATTATGGATCAGGAAAGAAACATTAGGACCAACTGAGACTTGATGCCTAGCTTCTATTTTCCCAGGTTGGGCCTTACATGCGCCAATGGAAAGAAACTAAATTATACCTACCCTTAGGTTTCCCGCCCCGAACCCCGACTAGTTTATGAAGGTAATTAGTACTTTCAGTAATTGGACCTCACACTCTCCATGGCTTAAGTCCCAAGTTAAAGGTATTGCTGCAGAATATCTTTGAGCCTTGTTGGGGATATGGGCACCTTACAAGAATTATCAAATTTAATAGGATACTTGAGTTTCTGACTTAATATACTTTTCCAGAGGACAACGGTGCTCCAGGTGTTTAAGTTCACTATGAGGGCTGCCTTCTGGGGTGTGAAAGCATGGAGGAGCAGGCTAACAAGTTCCTAGGGAGGGGGAATCAGAGAACGTCCATCACATGCCATGCTTCCCATTCCTAACGGGCATGCACTGCACTGCCTGGCTGGGAGTTTGGACTTTCCTAAATTACAGTCAGTCCTAAACTCTTGTACAGGAATCACCCTAGACTTGCCTTGGCTTGTCCTACAGAAAAGTATCCCCCCAGACAGAACAAGTGGAGAGATTCAACAGCGGCTTTTACAGACTTTCAGTCCCAGCCAGAAACTGACAGTCATCACATTAGATGGATAAACATGGCTGGTCTGAGTTAAATTTTTTTTAACAATACTACGCCAGTATAAATCTTCCTTGGTTGTTTCTCTTATTTGGTTATTTATCTTAACTATCTAGAAAATCATGCAACAATCACATTTTACTGACTACCAAGAGTCTAAAAGCTTCTGCCATTTTTGGCTCAGATATCTCAAAAATATTCTTTAAAAAAGTATCTGAAAGAAATGTGGAGAAAGTATGATTCTTGGAAATACCTCCTCTCAGTAGGACAGAGCCTCACTTCTAGTCAACTGTGCTTAGACTGTGCACACATACTATATATTACACATGTTATATAGTATATGTGTACATCATGTAACATCATTATATAACAAGTTATATAATATTATATATAAGACTGTACACTTAAAGTCAGTTTCGTACTTTATATATAACGGTTGCTTAACTGTTGATAGAAAAAATAAATAAAAATAGAATAGCTTATGAACTACCTTGTGTTATTATTTAATTCCTAATTCTCTGTTTTTACACCGAACCATTTTGCTGGTTTGACATCAACTCAGTTCTTTGCATGCTTTTCCTTCAAACCACTGACTGAGAAAGGGTCATTTAAACCTCCCATAAGCTCTCAAGAGCTGAGTGATGGGATAGGCAGTTGTTCTTTTAATAACACAACATCCTGAATCAAAAGAGTGACAAAGGAAAACAATACAAATGGAAGTGATAGATTAATTTATAGTATATCATCTTTGGATATTCTCTACATTACTGCCTCTGAGGGGTTTTATTTCCCAACAGCCGCAAAATCCTTTCTTCAAAGAAATCTTTCACAGAAATCGAATACATCAAGCCTTAAAATTGATGCTGTTCAAGTTAAGAGTGGGGGAGAGGGGAGAGAGGAGAGAGGGGAGAGGAGAGAGGAGAGGAGAGGGGAGGGGAGAGGGGAGAGGGGAGAGGGGAGAGGGGAGAGGGGAGAGGGGAGAGGAGTCCAGAGCCAATCAGCCTCCTCCTGAACCCACCCTGTGAGACGCACAGGCTCTGAGACACAAGCCATGAAACCCCTCAAACTCTGAGATGCATGGTCAGAAACTACTGTCCACGCTTATTTTAATTATAATAGTTTAACTCCTACTAATCTTTTCGGTGAGTGATTCCCCCCCAAAAGTGCTTTAGAATCACCTAGAGAGATGTTAAAAATGCATGTTTGGGCCTCATCTATAGAGATTCCATTTTAATTGTTCTGGAGTGGGTCCTAGAAATCAGTGTTTTTTAAAAGCTCCACAAATAATTTCAATATATAGCAAGCTAGCTTTGAGAAACCCTGCCAAAACTCTAAAAAAATAATAAATTTGGAGCCTAACTCTATGAGTTTTTAATTTCCTTGAGGACAGAGGCTATACTTTATACTTTTCCTGCAGTCAACATGTGAATCCATGAAAGAAGGAAAGAAAATATTACAGCCAATCAAAACATCCAAGAACGCTAATTTGTCTGTGGAACGGGCAGCATCCCAGGCTTGGGATCAAAGGGCCTTCTTCCTTCCTTCACCCACCCTACAATCGTTGATATGCCAGGTGCCATGCTAATCATTGTGTTTCCTAAGTCTAATGAGGAAGGCAGACATTTAAATAAGTGTTTATAGTATCTAGTAAGTGCTATTAATGGAATAGAAAAAAACGTGGCACTGAACCAGCCTGAAAGACTTGGAGATGCTTCCTAGAAGAAGGAACCCCTGAATTCAGTCCAGAAGTCTAAGAAAGAGGGTACAGACACAGGAAAGTAATGGAGAAAAAGAGGGGGAGATACCAAATCGATTTCTTTGGAATATGGCCTCAGGTTTAAATAAAAAGAGATAAGAAAGAAAAGTTATAGAGTGGTGGCAGAAGATGAGGAAAGGAAAAGAACAATCAACAAGAGCCGTGAGGAACCAGGACAGCTCTGCAGTCTTGTGAGACACCCAATGCTGAGCTGACTAGTAGCTAAGGCAGTGCTTCTCAAACTTGAATGTGTGTAAGAAGCACCTGGGGCCCTTCCTGAAGTGCTGGTTTTCACTCAGTAGGTTTGGGGTGGGCCCTGAGATTCTGGATTTATAACAAACTCCAGGTGATGACAGATGAAGTTGGTCCATGGATTACACTTTCAGTAGCCAGTTTGTAATGTTTAGCACAAAAATATCACGTGCTTTCATTCTTTCAGGGACTGTAGTTTATTACCTAACTTTTTGCTTTTTCTAACTTCCTTTATTCTTAATCTGCATTTTTTGAGGTGCAGTCACTGATGTGTTCTGTGTAGAGACTTACATACAAGACGGGGTAGATTCTTGCCATTATTTGACAAACCGTGTGGTTCTTTGCATCTAGTTGGTTACACCCCACGCGTTACTGGGCTCCCCTGAAGTGGCCAGCATGGTGCTAACCATCTCTGGGGACATAACAGAATTCTAAGACATGTTGTCTACCTTCAAGGAACTGACCGCAAACTTGAGAAAGGATGGACATGCATAGCACATACCTTACGACAAAAGCATTTAGAACAAGGTGTCCCATCTGCAGCATCAGAGAGTTTTAGGAGAAAAAAAAGTCAATAAATCTGGGACATGCAGGGAAAATATCCCTGATGGTGCCCTCTAGCTGCAGCTCTGCTAAAATATTGTGGAAAACCTTTGCCAGCTCCACCAACTTTCTTTGAGAAGCATGCGTGGATTTTTTCTTTTTTTCCTAACTGTTCTAAGGACATAAAGGGGATAAAATAAAGCAAAATAAAGCCATTTTATATCTTTTTGGACAACCGGAGTTTCTGATGAGAGACAGGGTGGAGGGTAGCCACCGGACCTCCTTCCCCCAACTGTACTGAAAGTGTGGACACAGGAGATTCTATTCAGCGGCCCCTGGGATTGGGCTCCAGACACATAAGTAGTGCCTTGGCGTGTTCCTCTGGCCTGCCTTACAATTGATTAGGGGCACAGTTGTTTATTTTGAGACATTCAACTGGAGACCTTGAGAGAGGCCTACCCTCTGGTTTGTCCTGATCCTTCTCTAAGTGTGGGAACCTTTGTCCAACTGGATTGACTGTAAGTGTAATGATCATGGCGTGAGTTCTCTAAGCAGCGCCCAACCGTGGACATTCACATGGAAATGAGGTTAATTACACAGCATAGATGTGTCTAATGATTGCACCTGCAGCGCCACAGCGACCTCCCTTTAACTCAGTTTCACAAACAACTGCAAAGAGCAGCTGCATTCGTTTCCACAGTTAGAGTTTAAAAATCTGTAACGATCCCCAACAGAATAGAGGTGCAGAGGGTGAGAGTGAGGAAGGAGAGGATTCTTCCGGATCAGATGTCTGTCCCCAGCCACCTGCGGATCGTGCTAATCCCGGGAGCCTCAGGCACAGACACGCGGCCACCAGAAGCTGCTGCCGGTCTCCCCGCTCCCCGCACCCACTGCTGACTGAGATCAGAGCTTCTCATCTGTCAGGATTCGTTAATATGGTGATGGGGGTTTATGAAGGGCAAGGTCTGCAGAACTCCAGAATACAAGGTCATTATAAGTAGCCAAACTGCGTTAGTCAGTTCTTCAGAGAATCAGAACCATTAGGATATCTATATCTGTATCTATATCTATAATATATCTCTAGCTATAGCTATAATATATCTCTCTCTCTATCTATATCTATACCTGAGTTTTGTTATAAGGAATTGGCTCACATGATTATGGAAGCTGACAAGTTCCAAGATCTGCAATCTGCAAGCTTTAGACCCAGGAGAGTTGACGGGGTAGTTCCAGTCTGACGTCCAGCAAGCTTGAAACTCAGAAAGAGCTAATGTTCCAGTTTGAATCTTAAGGCAGGAAAAAAAACAAAACCAAAAACGATGCCCCTGCTTAAGGGCAGTCAGGTAAGAGGAGTTCCCTCTTATTCAGGGGAAGGTCAACTTTTTTTGTTCTGTTCAGGCTTTTAACTGATTGGATGAGGCCCACCCACAAAAGGGAGGGCAATCTGCTTTCAGTGTTAAACTCATCCAAAAACACGCTCACGGAAACATCCAGAATAATGTTTTACCAAACATCTGGAACCCTGTGGCCCAGTCATACTGACACATAAAATTAACCATCACACAAACCATTCCCCTAATCCTGGGAGGACGGCTTGGAAGCAGTGCTACTGAGTAAGACCCAAAGGCTTGTTGCTGATCCGTTTATCCACCCCTCCCCACTGCCAAGTTATCAAAGCCCCTGCCTTCTCTCTCTCTCCATTTTCTCTTCTTTGTGTCCTATTTCTCTTGCCCTGTGTCTATCATTATCCCCATAGGCACTTAGGAATATCAGGAAGACATTATCCCACCACAGGTGCTGACCCCACCCCTAAACACAGCTGAACCTTCAGAGAGCTGACTTGACCTGACATGTACCCATCCAACGCATGTTTAGGTCCCAGACTAATCATGCAGAGAATCTCTGCATTTATGTCAGTGATGCCAGTTGAAAAAAACACAGACATTCACACATCCACATTCACAATCCTCTTGGATTTTAAGAAACATTTTATTATACACGTAAAACTACTAGTCCCATGACTTTCTGTAGTTGCAGCTACAATTCTGAGATCCAAATGGGATTCCCCAGCTGTGGCTGGGAAAGATAACTGACTGCAGCCAAAGTCAAATATGCCCTCAAATATTTAAGGAATGTGCTTTGGGCTCTAGGAGCAATTCTGAAAAGGGGAGGTCCAAAATGTTCATGAATAATTGTATAATTACTGAACTGAAGGTGAGGACACCCATGGGGCTGTGTAACTGGGTGACGTCTGTTAAAATAACTAGATTTATTTACCTTTTAGTCTTGCCCCATGTCTCTTTTCATACCATTTGGTCCACAAAAGACAAGTATGGGGGCAAGCTAACTAGGCACGCTCGCTGTAGTCACGTACAAGGCAGCCAGAAGTTATGTTCTTGCGCTCTGACCTTGCTCAACATTAAACCAGCTTCAGATTGTGGGGGTGGGGGTGGAGGCAGGATTAGCCAGAACTAAATGTATCTCAGAGAAACGTCATCCAAATTCCATTCGCCACCTCGGTAGGTCTCCAAATAGCAAGCTCTGCTTAGAAGCACTGGGCTAATAAGCCCTCTGTGTTTGCTGTGTATGTGGGGATGGGCGGGGGTGGAAGAGTGGGGGCCACTGAGGAAAGCAAAGGGATAGTTTCCTACTCACACTTCATTCTGAGGATCAATCTCATGTGTAGTAGGCAAGTCAATTTGTTTTCCAAGTGTGAAGTAGACAAGCAGAGACAGACCAATGGACTTTTGCAAGAGAGACTAATTTTCTATTCCTTTGACTCTCAAGACACAAGCTGATTTGATAAATGCTGGAAAAAGAACACCCTATCTCCATTTTCGGTCAATCCAGAAAAGACAACTGGGCTTCTCTGGAATGTGTTCACGCCTGGACTCACAGCTTGTTACTCACAGCTTACGTTCTCAGAGGTTAACAACAAGTAATGTTCAGCCCAGGAACCTAAACTCAAAATGTGTCGCTATCACCAATAATGGTTTGCAAAGAAGGGAAAAGTCACGTGTGTGATGGAAGGCATGATACAGGCACTTAAGTAAATTGTACTCAGGGTGGGAAAACACAGACTTGATCTAATTACTGGGCAACAGATGCTAGGAACTCGCCCATCTTTACTCACAGTGGCACCCAACTGGTTTCCACCAAGCTGTGTGTTACCAAGGTCAGTTCCCGGGGTGCTGAAACACCCAGATGCCTTCTGTTATCACTGATCACTCTAGAATCATGTTTGCTGAATGTATGAAAACCATTTATAGTCAGGACACTTAAAAAACCACAGCCTAACTGGAACATTTGGGATGAAAAAGAATTGCAGGAACATAATACAGTTTTAGCACTTAAGAGGGGCACACATGCACTTTAAAAGGACGCCACTGGTTTAATTTGGATTCTTAAAAACAGTTCATCCAAACAAGATTTCTGTTTACACTTGGGGAGGCTCATTTGACTTGTTCTGTTTTGCAAAGCTCAATGTTTCTGTAATATGTTTTGGTGGCATCATTTCAAATCAAAACAAGGAAAGTGGTTCTCAAAAATAAAATCAGAGGCCAGCTAAATAAGGATTTGCTAAGTCAATTGGTTGTTTGCTTATTTATACTACACTTCTTTTCCTCCCTCCTTTGGGAGTTTGTATTCAAACACACACACACGCGTGCGTGTGCAGGACAGTCTTGGTAGGGATTATAAAGGAAGGGCGCACCACGACCTCTGGTCCTGTGACAATTTGAAGAAGCATATATATACATGAGTGTATACACGTAGGGACCATACATATATATCAGATTATGTATCGTATATCAGACATATATCTCATATTACATATACGAGAACTATACATGTTTGTGTGTGTGTATATATATATATATATATATATATATATATATATATACTATATAGAGAGAGAGAGTTTTACTTATTCAAAGAAAAGAGAAAAGCTAAAAGCTGAGAGAACAGTTTAAGATGTAAAACAAAGAGACTTTCACCAGGCCTAGCCTGTTCAAACATGCTATCTCTTCTTTTTTTCCTTTTTCTTTAAGAGAAAACCTCTGAAGCTGATTTGCAATTGTTAAGCTAATCTGTGGCCTAGAGGGAGAAAAAGCCACCAAAACCTTATAGAAATGAAGGAAATTACACAGACATGCCCACCCCCAGATTTAACGTTCCACTTCCATGTGGTTTGGAACACATGAGAAGTTTGAGTTGTACTTGGAAAGGAAAAGCAGGCATCAACAACATCTGGGAGGAGAGTCGCTGTAAATAGAGAGGTCCTTACAGTAGTTGGGGATGCCACTAATTCAGGCTGGCAGCAGCTGAGTTTTATTATTAAAAACATTTTTATTCCCTCTACCAGATTCTGCAAAGAAAAGAAAAACATATATATCTGTAGGCTGAGGATATCCGTCGCTGAGGATTTATTAAATGTGCTCAAGTTCATTCATTCACCCCCGTGGGCAATTATCTGCGGAGCACCTACTATGTGCCAGGTCTTGAGTAACAGCCATGACCGAAGATGATGAGGCACCTCTGCTCTCAAAGTCACACTCTGGAAGGTACTGGCAGACCATAAATACATTAACACAGAAGCATGGCAATTAGCTTGTAATTTTTATTAACAGATCAAAATAGAGCAATGTTAATACATAATGAAGGTAACCGAGGAGAAATACAAGTGGCTGCTTTAATCTAAGTAGGTCTTGCTGAGGAGGTAGCACTGACCTAAGACCTGAAGGCCAGATGGAACCAGCCATGCTAATACCTGCAAAGACTCTGCTGGACCTATTTTTAATTCCCCAGTGCCTACCAAATACATTTCCAATCTCTGTCCTGTCAACCAAACCCTCCATGGTCTGATTATCACATATCCCTCCAGCCTTAGCCCCCATGATGCTTCTGTAAAAATTCTTGACTCTAACCCTAACTAGGGTTCTCTGTTCATGACTGTAGGGTTTCTCACATAGTTCTAACTTCATGGACTGCTTCTTCAACCCTACTTTTTTGTGTCCAAATTCTCCCATCCTTCAAGAGCCTTGGTAAATGCCATCCTCTCCACAAACTCTTTCTAAAACCACTTATGTAATTTCCCCTTCCTTGAATTCCTACCTCAGTATGAATATATCTTTTTTCATATCACTTTGTAATCTCTCTTCTTTACCTTTTACTCTAGTTAGTTACGTATGTCGCCTATTTCTCCTTATGGAGAGTAAGCTCTTTGTGAATGTCTCTCTGCTCTTCTTAACTATTTGTATCTCTGCCGGTTTCTTACTCAAAGTTTTGCCAAGGGCTCAATAAATATCTATTGCATGAACAACTGAATGAAAGCTAATCTCTAAACACAAAAGTAAAAGTGAGGTGTGTGTGTGTGTGTGTGTGTGTGTGTGTGTGTGTGTGTGTGTAGTTAGTGGAGGGCTAGAGCAATGAATTGGGGTAACAGTAGAGTGAGGAACAGCACGGAGACTAAGATCACTAAATAATCATAATTTTTAAAAATTGTTTTCTGCTTCTTTTTCGTTATATTTGTCATCACCACTCAATGTTTGAGTCAATCCAATGGAATTCAGCAATAATGTGGCCAAGTTCTCTGTTTGGTGCTGATAAAAGTAAGCAAATTTGCTTACGGGAGTGGAAATCATTTCCAGCCATAACTCCAGCCAATGGTCTACCTCTATTAACGGAAAAGTTTGAAAAGCATACCCCACATACCACAGATCAGAAGCAGCATCTTTACAGGGAAAGGGCAATGCATGCCTTAGCTGTCTTGGCTTCTCCCCATTTGATAACCTTGCTAAGAGGATGCTGAACTTGCAGTGCCACTCAACAATCTATATTTCTCATCATAGAATACAAAAACCAAAAGGGACTTCAGGGAATCCTTTTGAAAAAGATGAATTTGAAGCTTTGAGAGGTAAAGTGATTGGCCCGGGATCTCACTGGTAGATTCAGCAGTCTCAACTCTAAGCACAGTATGTTTTGACACCACACTGTTTTAATCTCCATCATATCATAATTTTAAAGGAGGAGAGACCCTCCCCCCATCATGCTGTTTTAAAGGATTTAGACAAATTGCTTCTGGGGGAAAAACAATCCCTTAATTACTAAGATATGCAAATACAAAAAAAAATCCTCAAAAAACACTCTTGATGAAGCTTCACACCAGTTGCATCACTTCTGGCTCTAGGCCATCCAAGACAGAGGAGGTAGCGTGGTGTTTATCTCTTTATGTCTCTTTATGTTTCAAAATAACTGACTTTCAGGAAGAACTACAACTGAAATTGTCCCCAACATCACTCAAAGGGAACTGGGTGCAACGAGGTGCTATGGGAAAGTGAAAAGAAAAGGAAGAGGGAAAAAAAATGCATTGATGCATAGTAAAGCGAGGAATAGGACAGAGATCTGGAGGGCTTGTCCGTTCCAGCAATAACAAGAGTTGACATTTGTTACATGTTAATTACACGGTATTGTCTTTTAGAGGTTAAATCAATCAGAAATTTCCTGTACAGCTAATAAAATTGGAACCCATCTGTGGTTTGCCAAGTCACGTTAGACACTGTCTCAGGACAGAGTTAGAATGCTCAGGCTTTAATTTGCTCTGGGCAGAAGAAATGAGAAACAACTTCTTTAACTGAATTAGATTCATAGGTGCTGTCCAATAGTAGGGTGCTAATTGTAATAAAAAGTATTATTATAGCTGTCACTTACTGAAAGTGTATGGTGTACCAGGCACTCTTCTAAAGCACTTCACAATAGAATCTTATTTGTTTGAAACTAAACCTGATTCAGTCAAGTGTTATTGTCTCCTTTTTAAAGAAACAGAAACTGCATCTCAGAGAGGTGAAGTAAGGTTCCAAGATCACACAGATGGTAAATATTGCACTTAGAACTTGAACCCGTTTCTCTAATACCAAAATCTCAGGTTACATCTAATATATTCCAGTGCACAGATTAAGTATTCAGCTAATTCTTGATGATTTCAATTGAACACTAACGAGACATTTTAAGAGTGAAATCTTATAGTATCTACTAAAATATGTTGATTTATATGACTATTTTCTATAATACAATCCTTCACAAGAGCGAAGTTGTTTTGAATATTTAAACTGTAAGTGCCTCCTAAGACATTTGGTTGTTTTCTTTATTGAAATAATTTACGGACAATCGATACCATGCAACAGATTAGATGAGCCTTAAATGGTTTTTAAGTTATCTCTTTACTAAGGCTGGTTTAAGTAAGATAATCAGAAAATGAGTGACTGGGCTCATTGAACAACTCACTTTAGGTTGATTCTTCCATACATTGGCTTTTGAGGTCTATCTCATGAAAACCAAGACACAGATCCCTAGATTCATGGGGGTTTTTTTGAACTATTTTAAAATTTAACTCTTCCAAGAAAGAGTTTCCGTTGATTCCCTGCACCAAAGGCTCCATGCTTCCTCACCCTGTGATACTCCAAATTTCATGACATATCATTAATTTATTTAGGGCTAAACAATTAAAAATACCAACAATTAATTTATTGTACTATGCTTTATGACCACATCAATTGTTAGATCTGTCCCAGATTCAGAAATGTTAAAATGTAAGAAAAAAGTCTATCCTGGAATCCATGAAATACATTTACATGGTTTTTTTTTTCCCCTGGCATGTCTAGATACTGAATCAATGTTGTAGATTAGTAAATTGGCTAAAGTGGGGCTAGAAAGTGTTTAATCTTTGGATTTAAAATTTTATTATAGGGAACTTTCACCAGCCAAGGTGATCACGAGGGTGGAAATCTGTGACTTGGCAGGGTTTTGAGGACATAGAATTGTTTCCATTTTCCAAAAGTGGGATTATGAAGGTCCCTGTCAACTCTTGTTCATTCTGCTGATGACTTTCATTAAGGAGAGGGTCAAAGATGCCCAATAAACTCATGGAATTTTTGTACTTACTTAATTTTCATTTATTTATTTTCCTTTCATGTTTTCAAGACTTCTAATGCTAAAGAGGTCTTAGAGATCAAAGGAAATACTCTATGAAAACTATTTTGTAGCTACAAAAATTAGAGCCCCATTTTGGTAAGATCACCTAAGGTTATTCGTTGCCTTTTTGCACGTTGATGTCCTAAATAAATTCTTGTCAAGAAGAAATAATTGACATGTTACCAACTCCTTCTAATATTTAATGAATCTGGTCCCTCTATGAATCAGCCACAACTTACCTTCTTGAATTCCCTCAAGGCCCATGCTGATTTTGCCCCATCCTGCTTCCTTTGTGAGAGCCCGCTTCCAACTATCCTACTGCTGCAGAGGCCTTTTAATTGGCTGCCTGATAAATGACACACTGTATTCTTTTTATTGGGATAATTCCGAGGCAACTGATTGGATACATGGAAATGACAGAGGATTACTGGCTGGGCTGGAGTCTTGCTCATTAACCAACACAGGTGGGACTGGTATTTGTCAACCTAAATTTCCTTCTGCATTCATCTTTGTTGTTGTTAGGCAGACCTCTGGCTCACATCAAGATGTTGAAAGTGAATTCTTAAATATGCACTAAGCCCGAAACTTGATTTTTCTCTGAGGCAATGTCATTATGGACAACACAAAGGGGAGAATTCACAACATTATCCGAAAGAATCAAGGCTCCAAAACTGGTAATGAAGGAAAAGTAAGTTTTGAAGACAGGGGAGAGGGAATTCAATTATATAGGCTTTTAGATAACTAGATACGTAAATTCCAAGGTCAAAGTGACTGTGTCACTATTGTGACAGTTCCAAAGGATCAACCCAATCTTTACGTTTCCTTTTAGGTCATGTGCTCGGAAAGGACATTTTTCTTCTTCCTATTGGACAAGCAGAAATTTGCTTATTGGGAGTTGGAGTTTTTGCCCATCTGCTTACACAGATCGAAGCCTGTTTTCCTCCCATTTCTAAGGGTGAAATAGTTTGACGCATCTTACTGTTGTATATTATGCACCATTCTTATACTTCCTTTCCAAACCTATCATATGTACTTTGCCTCCAGCAACTGACAATATCGGTTTTACATGCGTGCATGAAGGGCAGCTAAAATTTGGCAAGACGTGACAAGTAAGATTTTTTTATTTTTTCCATTTGGAGGAGGGATAACTTTGAACTATTTCCATAGTTCCCTTTAAACCATGCATGTGTGTGGCTTGGCCATGACATAAACTAAACAAGTCTGACGCACACTTTCTATTAATGGGCATGGCTAGTCTTGGGTCTGCCTTGCGTTCCTGAGTTTGTCATCAAGACACACTACGCCACCAACACCTTGTAAAATGTTCTTCCCTACTTTATAATTGTTTCATCATTCCAGGGAGGCAAAACATTATTGTGAGGATAAATGTTAAATTATACATTTAAGCAAACACATTCTTAAGTAAAACTGGGGAAAGGGCCAAATTTGACTGAAGCCCACTCAATAATACTTTTGTGCTTCAGCTACGCTTGCTTCTGACACTTAATTTCTTCCATTTCACAGAATCCCCGTGACTTCTTAAACTAGTCGGGGTTCCTAATTGCAGTGCCTTGTCTCGGCTGCTCTCTTTCAATATTACTCAAGTTCAAAAATCTTTCTTGCCACGTTTTTTGTTCATCTGATCCCTTCCTTCTAATCAGATTTGAAACTACCATACAGCATAGAGGTAGAACAGCAATCTGATTAAACACATCTGCAATATTACATGAAAAATGATAAATCATGAGTTAGCTCAGGCTGTTTCACTCCCTCTGTTTTCTTAAGATTTTCTTTGATGCAGACCATTTTTAAAGTCTTTATTGAATTTGTTACGATATTGCTTCTGTTTCATGTTTTGGCTTTTTTTTGGCCGAGAGGCGTGTGCGATCGTAGCTCCCCAACCAGGGATCGAACCTGTACCCCCTGCAGTGGAAGGTGACATCTTAACCACTGGATGCCAGGGAAGTCCCGCACTTCCTCTCCTTCCTGAAGTCTCCCTACTTCCTCTGTTCCTACCTGGTTTCTCTAAAGACCTTTAATGTTAATTCTGATTCTCTCTTTTCCCTGAAGCCTCTGACTCCCCAGCAAACTGAGAGCTCTCACGTCCTTCTATATATCATTCTTTTACAGCTTTAATTAGATGGTGCTATAAACGTTATCATTAGCTCTCTTCTCCTTTACACTATTCTGTTCTCCCCAAACACAACAAAGTTATAAGGCGGAGGTTATGGTAATCAGAGACAGCACAGGAAATGGAGTTAGGAAGATCAAATTTTTCTCTGCCGTTTTTTAATTGTGTGGCCCTAAACAGGTTATCGTTTTAGAATTGCCTTTATATTCTGTAAAAAAAAAAGTGATAACAAAAGCCACCTTTTAGGAGTACAGTCAGTAACAAAAAAGCTACTGTATGTAATTTGCTTAGTGTACCGCCTGACAGTTATTCTGTGCAGTAAGTGCTAACTCCCCATGCATGCTTTTATCCCCAGTACAGGGCAGGCTCTGTGTTTTACTTTCAGCCATCAACAACTATTTTCGAATTGATGTTGCTGCAACCATGAGTCTCTCCTACCCTTTATCTCTCCCTAGGAACCTGTTTATGTTCAAAAGAGAGCCTGATTCTCAGAAAGTCAAGCTCTTTATAAGGAAACACGTGTTGTTATCTTGAGGGGTTGCTTCAGGCACTGCCCAGTATTCGGCAGCAGACTGGGTGTGTGGGGGGGCCCCCATATGGATCCTGCCCTCCTAGGTGGAAATCCAGCCACTAACAGTCATTTTGAACATGAAGGCTAAAGAAATAACATAACATGCGGCTGAACACTGACAGCAGGCTGTAAACTTCCCCTTTCAATAACAAAATAATTGAGGGTCTGGTACAGTTAGGATCCTTGTAAGATACGATGGAACAGTTCCAAGAATGAGCCCGTGGAGGCACACCCCAGAGGCAGGAGGACTCCACGGCCTCTCTCCAGCCCAGGTGTCCCCTCGCACCCTTTCGTGCTGGGCTAGGAATGAGCAGTGTCTTGTTTGGGGTAGCTGTGCTTCGGGACGTTTTTCTCCAAGGCACCCCTAGAGGGCAGGATAACTCTCTTCCTCATGTTCTCAGCTACAGGCCAGGGACACATGCAAAGTTGGAAAGTTAATCTGTTCTATGCAACAGCAGGACTCAAGTGATTCAGAATTTAGTTGCAAGTAAATAAAAATTTTAGTTGCAAATAATTTAGACCCAATTATCAACTGATTAACCCCAGCGCCTAATACTCATAAAGTGCCTACTGTGACCGTGTGTTTTTCTGTTGGCATGACTGCAATTAGACGTGATGAACGTCGTGGGGACCTACATTGTTCAACAGTCAAAAGCTGACCTCTGTATTCTTAGGTCAACTGTAAGAGTAATTTAAGAATATGTTGTTTTATTTAAAAGAAATGTGCTTTGTCTCATTCTTAAATGAATGTTAAAACTTGTATCCTTATTTGATAACTACACTTTTAAATTTTAATTTTAATGCAGAGTGCCCTAATTCTCTGGGACAAATTCAGTTTTTATATCATTGCTTTGTATATAGATTTAAAACTGCATCTTTTTTTTACTCAAATCTCCATTAGAAGCATAGTGTAACTTTAGTCACTGAATATTTATACTTACTAAAACTAATGTCATGCTAAACTGAGAAATGTCTGCCCTAAGCCTGTTTTATCAGTTATAAAAAATAACATGGGTACATTTCTCATGTGGTTGTTTTAGGAATAAAATGAGACACTGTACGTGAAGCACTTAACACAATGCCTGTCATAAGCAAGCACCCAGTAAACGCCAGCTATGATTACGAAAGACACAAAATTCTGTGGCACCACATCCTCTAGAACCTTTTAACAAGGCATTGCTTGATTACAAAGAGGCGTCTGATTCTCATCATTCTAATGTTCTGGGTGTTTTGGTGTGTCATTTATTGATTACAAACATATACAGGTGTAGTATTCACATAAGGAATGATGTGAGAAATAGATAAGAGCGGCTTCCATTAGGAATACACACACTCACCAATTCACAAAAATCTCGCCTGACCAATCTGAATCGTGTAGTGACCTGGAAATGGGCAACTGTATAGAACTTTTTATTACATTTTAGTAATACCAGTGCCAATTTATTGATATACAGCTTTCTAAATTTTTGAACAAAATATATATTTTTGTCCTGGTAATTTTATCAAATACAGAGTACTTGCTCATAAAAGAAAGATCAAATCTTTAAGAATAAAGATTGGACGGATAAAGGAGATTGATATCCTCCACGTGTCCTCTCTCAATCCCACCTTCCTTTTATGAAATCAAATTTGTCCCTGAGACGTTGTCAATATCATACAAATACTGTAGTCAACACCTTATTCTCACCTCCTCCACCTTGAAAATAAAGAGCATCTGACTCAAGCTAAAAGGGAGACTCTCCGAAGCCCTTCAACACGCTTGCTCAGATGCAGCCCCTTCACCCTCAGAACTGGCGGCGGATGGACTAGCCACTTAGGGACTCGCTTTTTGGTGCCGGGGAATCTCCAGGACCGAATAAACCCTGTCTCATCTCCTCATTAATGTTTGAAACTCCACTTTCCTAAACTCTTTCCTTTTCTCACAGGTTTTGATATATATGAGGAACATAATTTTATAGTGTCCTTAGTCATCTGAAACTTAACACAGATGAAGAGCTTGATGACTTATTAGTTAAAAGAGTAAGGTAGGGCAATCGAAGGCGCTGACGTTCTGATAAAAGGACAAGAGTGAAAGAGCACATTTAAAAAGATGCACGACTCAAAGCTCACCGTATAAGGACATAACACCAATATCTTTCAAGATTTGTCAAAAATTCCTAGGTGAATGGCTGAGACTGCATTTCTGGTTTCTAATTGCGTCTGTCCAATTTTACCTCCAGGATGACAAGTATCCGGGGTCTTCTTCACTGTCTTGATCTCCCCCTAACTTCAGTCCAGGCCATTCTTTCAATTTTTGATACAAATATACGCACACAGGCGCACACGCGTGCTGCACTGTTTTCTGTGGGTGTTCGGTGCAGGCTTACGTGATTTGTGGCTTTGGCGGCCTGACTTGGGTTTTGCCCTTGAGAAAAACTCTGGTTCTGATGTGTGTATCTAGTAAATGAAGCATATTAACGGCATAATTGGTACACGGTGGATCATGCTGTAACCCCAGATTGCACGGATACCTCAACAGTGAGCTGACTTAGAAACGGCACGTTGCACGTTGCCTCTGGTGACCTGCCCACCCCCCCACCCCCCCCACCCCCGCAAACTGAGTCTTCCCTCCCAAGTGAGATGCCTAGAGTTGGGGTTGTCCGGTTCTTGATGGTAGCTTTTGTTCCAAGCAAACATAATACGCTTACATAATAAAAACTGTGTGCTACTCCTGAAATAAAAATTATTGTCCTGGGGATTATCTTTGCTAGTCTCCTCCCCCTCCCGTGGGTACCACTGTATCAAAGCAAAGAGAGGCTTTGAAAGGTGTGAGGATATCCATTTCATCCACTGAATACAAAAGTGCCCTTTGTCAGTTGGGACGGTAGATAACATATGACCTTGTCCCACTTAAGCTGAACCTAGAAAGTAACTTATGGAAGATACTTCAAATGTCTAGGTCAAAACCTTAACTTGAGCTGAGATGAGTAGATACTCTTTAGGACCAAGGAATGAATATTTGAACGGCAAAGAAACTCCTTCTGGAGCAATACTAATAAAAATAACTAATTTCAGATACCAAAGGAATTCTGGTATCCTGAAAGTGAGAAGCACATTTTTCATATCTCGGCTTCAGAGAGCGTCTAATGCAGAAAGGCATGTGTTCTTCTAAGGCGTTTTGCTTCCAAAGAAGCTAGCTATTTTCCCCAGGGTTAGAGTGAAGAAAGATCTGGTTTGCCCAGGACTGTGGGGTTCTTGAGTCACAAGACTTCCAGTCTGAAAACTGGGGAAGTCCTGGGCAAACTAAGAAGAGGCCTGACAGCTTGCCTAGATCAAATTGAGCTCTAGAAATAATATGGCAAAAAAGTCATCCTAATGGTCTGGTGTCACAATCATCACCTCTCAGCTGTTAACTCCATGGCTCCAGTCCTTCCAATAATGATTTTCTATCCCAGGAATATGTTATTCCATTTCCCATGGTCCCTATATTTTTCATCGTCACCTGGAAATCCACGTTCTAAAAATTGCTTAAATCCTAAAGTAAAACTAGTATTGAACTAGATGGCTTTCATTTTCTCAATGTATTTACTTTTTGGTTGCTGACTACAGACGTTTTGAGTTAAAGTGAACGTGGCCAGAAAAAAAGTTTGCAGCTGTCATATCTCTGCAGGTTTTATAATATTATACAGGAACTGTTTCATAGCCCTTTATAATAAAATGAGTTGGGCTTATTACATGCTAACTACAACAAAAAAAATCACAAGTTGGACAGTAATTAGCTTGAATAGACATTTATTTTATCCCTTTACTAGAAAAACAATTGTAATTTTATGCTCCAGAAAAATCTCATTCTTAAGTGTTATGTCTGAGGTTGCTTTTCCAAACTGATGCCCACAGTGTTATTAAGCAGATGGTCAGTGTGCTCTTGAGGCCTCTTTCCTATAAAGGACTTGGGGTTTACAGCTAATATGAATCTAGAACTCAGGTTTGCTCTTGTGTATGTTCGTACGCTACAGAACAAACTGGCCACTTCCTTCATGATGAGCCCATCTTCTAATCTCTCCGTCTGTCCATCCTTTCTCAAATTTCTCTTCCTGAGACAGGTTTTACGATATACATTGCAAGGTAGATAACAGATAAGCTGTCGCACCTTAATAGCTAGCATCTGAAAGAGCAGTATAGAGGTCAAGCTTCTAGACCATATCCGGAGCCCAACCAGGAGGCACACAATTCCCTTGAGGTCTGATCACTCTTCTGAAAGGCCTGTGATACCACGTCCTCCCAATAAGGGCAGCTGGCCCATTCTTTGGTCCCTGCCTCTACTCAGTGTTAGCCTTAGAATGCCATACTTCCCTTTACAGATCAAGTATCCCAGCAGCCAGCCCTAGATGGCTCATCAATTACTCTTTCCATAGACAACAGAATACCTCCTTCAAGTCCCTACCCTCGGTTACAGTGACACCTCCACAAACTCTACCACCACTGAAAGACTGAATACAGAGTCAAACTTTAGCACTTGGTACATTTCATCAAACACCCCTTACCTTCATATATCGGGGAATATCTTTCCTTGAACAATAGCAAAAAGAAAGAAAAATGCAAGGGCTCCACTAAACTATTTTGTTAACCAGTCCAACTGTGGTTAAATCCAAGATATATGTGTCTTAGAAGGAGGTGTTAAAAGCACCCCTTGGGCTTCCCTGGTGGCGCAGTGGTTGAGAGTCCGCCTGCCGATGCAGGGGACACGGGTTCATGCCCCAGTCCGCGAAGGTCCCACATGCCACGGAGCAGCTAGGTCCGTGAGCCATGGCCGCTGAGCCTGCTCGTCCGGAGCCTGTGCTCCACAACGGGAGAGGCCACAACAGAGGCCCGCGTACCGCAAAAAAAAAAAAAAAAGATCCAAAGCACCCCTCAAGCATACAAACACACACACGCGCGCTGTGTGCGCACATACACACATACGGTGACACAGGGTGAATTTTCTCCAGTATTTTCCATTTCATGATACATATCAAGTTTGCCTTACTGGGAGTGGTAAGCTTTCCAGAAAAAACAGAAACACTGTTATAGCACTCCACTATAAAATTTCAAAATTTGACCTGCAAATATTTTAACCTCATCCATTTCTAATGTGTTGTCTGCAGGTGTGTGTCAGCAGGCTTGGTATCTCAGAGTAACTGTCTTGTCCCTGAAAGAATCCAGCCAATGGCACTGAGAGATGGCATAAAGTCTTGTTTCCTGAGCTCATGGTGTCATATCAGGTATTTTCTGTTTACATTTTTTTTAATAAATAAATGTATTTATTTATTTATTTTTGGCTGCGTTGGGTCTTCGCTGCTGCATGCGGGCTTTCTCTAGTTGCGGCAAGTGGGGGCTACTCTTCGTTGTAGTGCGTGGGCTTCTCATTGCGGTGGCATCTCTTGTTGCAGAGCAAGGGCTCTAGGCACACGGGCTTCAGTAGTTGTGGTGCAAGGGCTCAGTAGTTGTGGCTCGTGGGCTCTAGAGCACAGGCTCAGTAGTTGTGGCGCACGGGCTTAGTTGCTCCGTGGCATGTGGGATCTTCCCGGATCAGGGCTCAAACCTGTGCCCCCTGCGTTGGCAGGCGGATTCTTAACCACTGCGCCACCAGGGAAGTCCCTGTTTACATGTTTTATAGCGCAAGGTAGATTATAATTTGCCCAGATTTTATCCATGTATGTACACTTTCAACTGCCTCTTCAGTTATAAAGTTATCTTTTACCAAAGTACTTAATAATTCTAGTAAATATACTTTAGCCAAGAAGCCACCATTTATCATAAGCAAGCCCCCCATTCACCCCTTCATCTTGCTGTCCTCTAACATCCCCTTGGAACGGGGTATAAATATGCAACGTTGATCATTTGCTACTGGGTCCTTGAGAGTATATGAGGTTCAGGGGAGCAGTCAGTATTGAAAGGGGACAAAAAACCTGGAGTCAAGGTATTTGGACCAAAGGGACAAGTAGCTCTCTCTTCTCCCAGAAACAAGTTGGAAATAAAAGTAAATTAGTTCTGAAAAGAATATACACATATCATATGTACATAGCCTATTTAACCAAGCACTGAGAGTCGGTATCAGGTCCAACCACAGGCAGTTGGTAAAACTTAGTGATATAACTAATGTCGAAATAACTTTTGACTCTTTATCAAAAGAGTGAGACATGTGACCCAAAGCACACATATATCAATACCTCTTTGGATGAAGAATATTGAAATAAAAAAGAGAAAAACCTAAGGACATTAATACCACGATTATCTTCTACTCTCTTTAGCTTTATTGAAGCCAAAAGATCGAGCAATTGTTTCTGCTGGCAATATATAAGCATCTTATAAATTTAATAAATTCAGGTAACCAGTCTGTTATACAAATCTATGTCATGTATAGAAATTGAGTACACAGTAATGTTCAAAGAGCTGATCTTGTAGCCTCATCATTAAGACAAGAAAAAGGCTGACTGGCTCATAAGATTGTGTAGTCCAGTCTTGAAACATTGGTTGCCTGCTTCCTGTGTGCAGGCTCTACTCTCTGAGACAAAGTATATTCTCAATGCTAAAATAATAATCAGAATGATTAACAGCTTCTAGGTAGTGGTGTGGACTACTTCCCACATACACACCCAGTGCATTAACCCTCACCCTTCAAACCAGTCCAGCAAACACAGGAATACATTGAGGGAAGGAGAGATAAATCACTGGGAAAATAGATCCGCATAGGAGGTTGGAATCTGCCTCCAGGAAAATGGCTTATTGTAAATACCAAGTCTTGAATGCCACCATTTCTGTACCATCATGCTCTATTTCTGGTGGCTTAACCATAGACCTGAAACAATACTGGCAACAGTGGTTGTTCACAGGGCACAAGTAACATGGTGCTAAGAGGTAGAAATGATCAACAATATCATTTGTGGTATTCTGGGGATTTCTCAAGAAGTTTGCACCCTGGCCGGAAGTCTTCTGGTCTCTTTGGTTATTGTAGGGCTACGCAGAAAATGAAATTATACCCTTTAAGGTAAACCAACCCTTCTGAAAAGCCAACCCCCAAACACATTCATATAATAAACATTATGCTATTCCTGACATTTTATGTTCAAAATTGACTTATTTACTGAAAACAAGCAATGGCAAAGAATCCAATTAACAAGACCTGGGAAAGTACATTTCAAGTTGATGACTCTTCCCTTCTCTCCCTCTTTCTCTCATGATGACAGTTACACGTGAGCCGCAGACAGACCAATGTTATAAGAACTTTTTGTTTATTTGTTTGCTTTGTTTTGTTTTCAAATGACAAATAAAACTAGGAAAATATTTGAACTTAGGTATTAGAGAGTTTTGTGATTCATCCTGTAGATTTCAACAGCTGATCTGGTTTCCCTGCCATCAACCATAAAGGTTATAAATACCTTTTAATGCAAGATTACTGATGGAAATACGGCACTCACATATATTTGTGTGAGTATGAGTGTGTGTTTACACACAACTTAGTTCTAATTAGAACACCAATAGCGTCTTTAAATCTTTCAAACATATTCAGACTAGCCTTCTTCATTAACTTGGCAAAGGATTTTTAGCAGGCTTGGAGTAAACACCATGATTTTTATTACATAACAAAATTATATCACTGGAAATGCAACCTGCAATACTGTAGAGTGATTTAAGTATGAAAGTATTATATTTAAAATCTTTAACAGATTGTTAACAAATTATTTAACAAATTTTCAGTATTTCAGGATAATGACAAATTCTACACTACAGCTTTGTGACTACTGATCAGTAAAAGACACATCGGCTGTTGGATTCCTAAGGATGAGTCTCCTTCAAGGTTTCTCATCCTGGGCACTAACAGCAGTCTCTGTCGTAGAGGGCTGCCCCGTGCACTGTGAACAGTAGCAGTCACCCTGGTCTCTACCCAGAAGATGCCAGCAATGCCCCCTCCTCCACCCCAAGCTGTGGCAACAGAAATGTCTCTAGTTGCCAAACATCCCCTAGGGAGCAAAATCACTTACAGTTGAGGACCACTAGTTGAATGAAATACAAAATAGAAGTGTTTTTCATCTGTTTTTTCTCAAAGTCTTTAGAGATGGAGTTTATAAATGCATCTAAAAAAGTTTACGGGCACCGTGTTTCCAAGAGTATAGAGGTAAGCATAAATGGCATTGGTTTTGTTTTTCAACTTGAGGCATTCGATAAAAATTCAGAGAGAAAATACTGGATGAGGCCAGATACACAGTAGGACAACCTACTTAAAGTAGGCTCAACACGTTTTAAAAAGACTTGAGTTGAAGGTCTCTTTACATTTCACAAGAAGTGTGAACTGCAAATTCTAAGCGCTGGTTTTGACAGTAGACCTCATGGTACCCAAGGACAAGCTGCTGCCTTCTTATCCAAACAAGTTTTAAGAGTGAAGAGGCAGAATTCAGGTGAGACTAAAACAGAACAAACCAGATGAAGAAAAATACCATCTTGGTTATCCACAGATTCTGAGAGATGGCTTGTAGGGATACGGAGCTTGGAGAGGATTGTAGAAGAAAGCTGAGAAGACGCTCGCTAAGAGTGAAGTGAATTGAAGGCTGAAGGGAAGGGTACTCGTGCTCTCCTTGTGTGCTTGACATCTCAGCTATACTTTAGGAATGCAATGCTGTTGCAGATGAATGCCCAATGCCCAGAAGTGCTCCACAAAGAATACAGTGCTCAATAAATGTTTGCTGATTTCGGTAAACAGGAGAACCTAGCTAGGAGCCCCATGATTTTCCATCTGAAGAGTCCTATTGACTACTGACCAATAGCTACCAGGAACCCAAGCGAGACACCGAGAACTAAGGAGAAGCAGCATGACTCCTAATCAGCAGATACAATATAAAGCTGGTGTTACTGCTGTATTCAGTTAACTAGAGAAGATCATTTATAAGCAAAGTATTGAGGACTTCATCGAGAGAAATTTCACAGGATTTCATACATGCTTCAAGGATCGGTGGTTTCCCACTGCAGCTGCCAAAGTATCCCAATCCTTGCTAGGGTCCAGGAGATCCATTTTCCCTCTCCTGCCTCTTTTCCCCAAAGTTTTCCAGCTCGTTCACTACCGTTCAGCCACTTTGGTCTTCTGCCACTTCTCGTCTAGCTTCAAGATTTTGTATTTGCCATCATTCTCCCTAGAATGCCCCCCCCCCCACAAATTTTCCACATCTGGCGCCCACCTGTCATCTGATATGCTTTTAGCTCAAATGTCCCCCCTCAGAGAAGGTTCCTCATCTTGTCCTCCCAGCTAAAGTTTTCACCCACCCACACCCATATTCCCTATGGCTCACCCTCAACCCCATTATCTGGCTTTATTTTTCTCCTAAAATTTATCGTCATCTGAAATTACCTTAACATTTATTTGATTACGTGTTTATTGCTGGCCTCTGCTGGAATATAATCACCGACCATTCAGGAATGTTGGTATATATGATCTCAACCCTTAACAGGAAGTAAAACCATATCTTTCAGAAAGTCGAGCTGAAATCTAGTGATATCTAGTGTAGAGATGAGTGAAGATCTCTTTATTGCTATATTAAACTCTTATCTGGAGTAACATGCAACAAATAGTATATAAAGAGAAAAATATTCCAGATCAAGCAGTACTAGGCTTGACTAATATAGAGATGGCTTTAGGATTGTCCCCTGTGAGCCTCACCCAGAGGCAACATGAACATTACCCATGGCCTTGATGAACTATAAGAACAGTTTTCAATTTCCTATAAAGGAAGGGGGCGGTAGGGCCCAAGCTCCAGTGAACTCTGACCCACTACCCTGAGCATTTGTGTAAAACCTACATCAAGAGGTTTCCCCTTTCTGCCTTAGTCCCTGAAAAATATGATTTAACAAGTAACTTCTCTTTATTTTCATCACCATAACAGTTAGGCAAAATCTGGTGAGTTTGACCCATTTATGAGATGAAAGGGAATAAAAGAGCAGTGGTTAAACGGAAACAGACATTAAATATGAAAAAGCTGGATCTAGAGGAACTCGAGTTCATAGAAATAATCTGCTTTACTGATAACGTTTCAGAAGTGCTACTAGTTAAAAGATAAGACTCCAAGCTGAACCTTTAACTGGGCCTCTACAATTCAGAAAAGCCAATAGCAAAGTTTGTTGCAACTGCAGGCAGATAGCTGAGGAATTAGAAGGCCATCTTGGCTTGTGAAAACAGGCCACAACAATAAGGACTTTGTGATAAAAACTCGGAAAGAATCTTTATACTTCAAACTATATGCTCTGAAAACATGCACATTGCCTTTATGCCCAGACAAGCGTATCTTCGAACAAAAGGGATTCTGGGGCTTGTGGGAGAGAGTAAGATAGTCAGTGAAAAAGAAATGTATCAGAATGATGGTGCAGAATTGAAAGGGGAAGCCCCTGTGAACAGCTGTAGGATCCCGTTTACAACAAGCAGCTGGAAGGGAGTGTAAGGATGTCTGAGAAGTTCCAATTGTTCTAATCAGCCATGAGAGAGAGGGAGGCTGAAACAGTGTGCTTTCTCACTGTGAATAACTGCTTAGGTCTTGATGGAAGCTGTACCTTGGGGAGGGGCTTCGGGCAGAAGACGAAGAAAAGCTAAGCAAACTGTCTGAAGAATCAATGTAGAAACTTAAGTTGAATAATTTACTTCCCAACAACATTTCATATCCAGCGACTTTGGCTTTGGTTAAATGATTGGGTTTAGGCTATTATTCTTGTAATTAAAACTCACTTAAAACATTTGCCCTGTTCTCTTTATTTTTCAGCCAAGTAACTTATGCCTGGAATATACTGAATTAGTCAAATCAAATTAGCAAAAGCATTTACAGAATGATTCTAGATCCTAAACTCTTGAATAGCTGAGGTCATCTCTGGTTTTGTTCATGATGTATCCTCTCAATAAGGACGATGTAGTACACGCTTACTATAGAACCGTTGATTGAATGAATAAATGGATTAATTAGTTCTCATTGCCAGTCCATGTGTTTTCCAGATTTACATCTCCTTTAATTAGATGAATTTCCCTATGAGGTTCTGGAACTATGACCACAAATGCACACTAAAATCGAGGCAAGTCCATTTGGTGACCTCTCACTCTATTTAAGTAGCATTTTTTTTTCTTTTCTTTTTTTTTTTCTTTTGCAGCTAAGAAAAGAAATTTAAAGGCATCTGTCAAGAGCAGAGGCAATTACTAGAGTATTTAGATGTAGCAGTATATAAAAATGCATCTCTAAGAAAGCTCTGACCTTAAAATATGGAGGGACTCACTTACTTGGCATTAAATTAACTAATGAGAAGTTCACAGACATCTGGGTCCATGAGATGTATCAGAAGGAGGAGCATGATTGCTCATTTAATTAATTACCTAATTAACATTTCAAGACTAGAGCTTTTGGGGGGACTGTCATGAAATTTGAAGAACTTCACTATTATTTTTGGGTTTTTGGGAAATGAAACTGGCTCTCAGTATGTGGTTACTCATAAAGAAAGGGAAAATTTTTAGGATAGCCATGGGTATTTTTAAAAATGGTGCCCATTAAAGGACATAATATTGATGCAATTTTCCAGGGCTGGCTTCAGTTTTCCCACCGAGTGGTAATTAGGTCATTGGGGCAGTCCTTCTCTTGACTGACCATTATGATTTCACCAGGTTTGCTTCTAAAAATAGTCTTTTGTAGGAACTGTTAGTCACTATCAGCTTTTCCCTGAGTTAATTTGGCTTTCACTTAAGGTGCCAAAAGCACCTCCCTGGAAACTGAAGTTTTCCATGTGTTCACAGAACAAGTATATGCTAATTCACCCTACCACAGTTTGGATTTTCTACAGTTCTGATTTGGCTGAACTAGCAGTGGAGGATAATTTATTTTGTAGTCCTCTGGCTTCCCTCTGGGGACAACCGTTGGCAAGCATCGCTTCGTCTTCATGTGGACAGTACCTCCTGCGAATAGGGAAAGCACCTCTGTGATACTTAAGAGTATTTGTCCTAAGCCAATTTGACTTGAATCTGCCCCCTGGCCTGCTGTCTCACCCCTGCCCCCTGCTTTCTTTAAGGAGTTACACTTCAAGTTCTAAGAGCTCCTTTCTCAGGAGAGGTGCCTGTGTTTTCACAGGAGATTAGTGGGAGGCCAGCTGGGAACAAAGAAACTGGTATCACAGGGCATGGTCTACTTAGATTGAAGCCAACTGAACTGAAATCACCCCGGGAAGTTCTGCATGTAACAAGTCAAGGTAACTACTACCACACAAGCTGATCCAGAGTGTGGTACAGTGTGAGGGTTAGAGATTTAGGTATTCCTGCTTCACTCCTAACTTCAGTTAGGTGTCTCCTATTCCTTGTATCCCCCCAAATCCAAAAGAAGTTAAATCTTCAGTCGAAGGAACACAGAGCCAGAAGTCAGGAGACCTGTCTTTTAAGTATGCCTAGTTTATTCACGCTTATCACAAAGATTCTTAAGCTCCTAATATATACTAAGTGCTAAAATACCCCTTAACTCTGCCAGTACTCCATCCTCATCTATAAAATGACCAGACGTAAAGAAGGAATAATACAGTTTTGTGAAATGGCTTTGAAAATTAAAACAGCAGTTCTTAAATTAGGGTGCCCAGTGTCCTAGGGGGCCCTGAGACCATTCGGAGTTGTCTGAGAAAGCAAAAGTATTTTGTATGATAACGTAAAGACATGACTGGCCTTTCCTCCCTGTGTTGCCATTTGTTTTGATAGTGCAGAAGCAGTGCTGGCACCTAAATGTTAACTGTCCAGACAGTGGCCTCAAACCACACTTATCATATTTTGCCCTGCCATGGGTTCATAATAAAAAAGGAAAGAGAAAAGGCCAGGATCATTTAAGAAATCCTTCATGAAGCAATAAAAAATATTAATTTTATTAAATCTAGAATTTTGCAAACATGTCTTTTTAATAATGTGTATGACGAAATAGGAGGTAGGCATAAAGCCTTCTGTCTACAGAGGAAAGGAAATACCCTTGTATGATTCTCCGAGTTATGAGCCGAACTAGTCACTATGTTTCATAAACACCATGTTTACTTGAAAAAAGGCTTAAAAATATGACTATTCGGACTTGAGTATTTGGCAGACAATTTGTCAAAAATGAATGAAGCAATATCTCATGATTTTGATTTGCATTTCCCTAATGACTAGTGAATTGGGCATCTTTTTATGTGCCCATTGGCTATTTGTATGTCTTCTTTGTAGAGGTGTCTATTCAAGCCTTTAGCCCACTGTTAACTCAAGTTTTCAGTTTGTTTTTGTTGGTCTGTTTGTTTGCTTTGCTACTGAGTTGCAGGAGTTCCTTATATATTTTGGAAACTAATCCCTTATCAGATATTTTACCTCATTCGGAAGGTTGCCTTTGTTTCCTTTGTTGTGTAGAAACTTTGCAGTTTGATGTAGTCCCACATCTATTTTGCTTTTGCTCTCTCTGCTTTTGGTGTCATACCCATGAAATCATTGTCAAGACCAGTGTTATGAAGATTTTCTGTTATGTTTTCAGCTAGGAGTTTTAAAGTTTGAGGTCTTTTGTTTGACACTTTACTCCATTTTGAGTCGATTTTTGTGTTATGGTGTAAGAGAAGGGTCTAATTTTATCCCAAGTCTGTACAATGGCTATTATCAAACCACCACAACAACAGCAAAACAAACAAACAAACACAAGACAACAAGTGTTGGCAAGGATGTGGAGACACTGGAACCCTTATACACTCTTGTTGAGGATACAAAATGGTGCAGCCACAAGGGAAAATAGGACGGTGGTTTCTCAAAAAATTAAAAATAGAACAACCATATGACCCAGCAGTCCTACTTCTGGGTCTTTATCCAAAATAATTGAAATCGGGATCTCAAAGAGATATTAGCAATCCCATGTGCACTGCAGTGCTATTCACAATAGCCAAGATGTGGTAACAACCTAATTGTCCATTGATGCATGACAGGATAAAGAAAATGTGGTATATACAAACAACAGAATATTATTCAGCTTAAAAAAAAAGAAATCCTGCAATATGGATAAATCTTAGGGACATTATGCTAAGTGAAATAAACCAGTCACAGAAGGAGAAATACTGCATCATTCCATGTTCTAAAAACAGTCAAAATCATAAAAGCAAAGAATAGAATGCTGGTTGCCAGGGGCTAGGAAGAGGTGAAAATATGGGGTTGCTGATCAAATTTCAGTTAAATGAGACGAATAACTTCTACAGATTTGCTGTACAACATTGTATCTCTATATAACAATACTGTATTGTATACTTAAAAACCTATTAAGCATGTAGAGTTCTTACCATTGTTCTTAAAATCAAAAATATAAATAAATGAAGTGAATCTGTCACTTCAAGAAAAACAAAAGGTAGTATTTGTTGTCAATGATAAAATGTAAAAGCTCTCAAACAAGAAGCAGAATTTTGAAATACTTATTGCCATCATCATGAGCATGTCAGTTTCCCAATATTTCAATACTCTTTTGATGTGATCAGAGATAACAGTAACAGATGTGATTATTTAATCTAATGAAATATGTCATGTCATTGTTTAGAGGATCCACATAACTTGGTGAACCAATATTCTCCTTATGACCAATCTACAATGTTAGAAAATCCTGCAGGGCTAGAAGGTCCTCTCAATGATTTTCTTATAGAACACTGTACAAAAAGTTTATTCATACTATTTCACACTCTATGTTGCAATCAAATTTTAAGACACTACCTCTTCTAGAGTCTTGGCATATAGTATCAAAGAAGAAATACCCATGATTATCTGACAAGGCTATTAAATTATTCCTCCCTTTCTAGATACCATCTTTATATGGCCAGATTTTCTTCCTATAATTCAACCAAAAGAAAATGTAGAAACAGAATGATTGCAGAAGCAGATGTGAGAATTCAGCTGTCTTCTTTTAAGCCAGACATCAAAGAGATTTCCAAACATGTAAAACAATACCATCTTCTTATTTGGGGAGGAAAATATAGTCATTTTTCATTAAAAATATGTTACAGGGCTTCCCTGGTGGTGCAGTGGTTGAGAGTCTGCCTGCCGATGCAGGGGACACGGGTTCGTGCCCCGGTCTGGGAAGATCCCACATGCCACAGAGCAGCTAGGCCCGTGAGCCATGGCCGCTGAGCCTGTGCGTCCGGAGACTGTGCTCCGCAACGGGGGAGGCCACGACAGTGAGAGGCCCGTGTACCGCAAAAAAAAAAAAAAAATGTTACATAGCCTGGCATATAAATAATTATTATTGCTATTGTAAATACATTAACAAATATTTATAAAAATTCTCTTTTAATTTCTAACACGATGAATATTAACTGATACTGCCCAAACAAACAAAAAGCTCTTTGGTCTCAAAGGTTTTTAAGAGTATAAAGGGGTCCCAGGACCAAGAAGTTTGAGAAACACTACTTTAAAGCGAATGGTTTCTACTTCTCTCTGTTGGTAATACTAACAGAGACCTTAGAAGACACTGGGAATTCAAAGACATACTGGAGGATGGATGTCCAAGTACTCAGTCTTTGCACTAGCTCAAGGTTCACCAGGTTCATTACCGAATCAGGTTGGATCTAGCAGTGAACCATTATAATTACTGGTAATCAGCTTTCAATATCTTATTTGTACTAATTTCTCCAGTTCCCAAGGGTACATAATCCCCTTTTCTTTTCCCATTTGGCTTCTTAATGACAATTACATATTGTTTTGTAAAAGGCAGGGGATATTCCCCACAATCCATCAAAAACAAAGCCAGTTTGCCTTGACAGCTACTGAGGGCATCACTTGTTTGAAGTGCTTTCTTCTACTTCTGAAGAGCTCTGGCTCTCCTTTTTGGAAGCAGTTGAATTTTCCACAAGTACACATGTGTTAATATTAAGGCTTAGAGCTTCAGGACGTCCTGAAAATATTTCTATTCATAGTGTTCCACATCCAACAAGCTGAGGATTTTTACAATCCAGCTATTAGAAATGAAATTGTTTTCATGCCTGGATCAATCTTATTTTGTGCAATTAGCTCAGAACCATAAATAATAAGCTTAGTTGAAAAGTTAAACATTCACTACATTCACTGAAGTGTGCCATTGTTAAACTTAATAAATAGGTATTGGAGACCTACTAAGCACAAGACCCTACATCTAAGTTTAATAAATAGGTATTGGAGACCTACTAAGCACAAGACCCTACATCTAAGTTTCCATTTAATCCTTTCAGCACCTCTCATTCTTCTGAAATGGGCATTGTTATTTCAGTCCTACAGATAGCAGAGCAGAGCCACAGAGCAAGAAACCTGCAGAGCCAAGATTAAAAAAGGTTTGTGTGCCTTCAAATTGGTAAGATCTGTAGGAAACACAGTGTGGATACCGTAGAATAGGAAAAGATTTAAAGTAGCAAACCAGTTAGGAAGACACAACATTGTCCCAATGAAAGGCATTATGATGAATTCTATTACTGTTTTTCTTTTTTCTCTTGAAGAAAGATTCAGAAAGTTTTCATGTATTTTCCTGATACAATCTCTCAACATTTGGTCAACAGAGATGGCAGTATTAGTTCAGAAGGACTCTCAAGTTTGGTGTTTCCCATTTATTATTGATTTGTAAATAACCCTTGAACAATTGCTAGGAAAAATATAAACAATTTATGCTAGATCAGGTGCTGTGGTTTTTGCATTTTAAAAAAGTCAACGATCAATGTATTTTCACTCGACACTAATATAACAATCAACCTACACCTTCCTGACTAAAAATCTCAATCTGTATGTTTTTGTTTTCTTCTTCCTCAGATTCATAAACTGAAGTCTGAGGAGCAAAAGCCAAGCCTTTGTTTTGTACTCCATTAACAGGACATCTGGAATACTGAATCACTATCTCTCTAGGGGTAAAAAGTAGAATTTAGTAATTTAGTATAGGTCTAATCTCAAGTATGGAAAGGAGATGTCGATAGAATGAAAGATCCCATTCCCTTTTTCATGTTTAAAGTGTGATCTCATTTAAGTATTAAATTCCCATTTGCTGAAAAAAATAATAATTTAGCAAAACTGCTTATAGAAGAGACCCCAAATGTTTCTGAGTTGCCAAATTTGGATTTTAAAACGTAGTAAATATTTTAAATCACATGTAAGTGTCTAGCAGCTTTTGAAAAATGATCAAGTTGCTCTATGATATAAGACCTTCCTGGATTTCCCTCCAGGTTCAGGATAAAGTTGCATCTTAGCCAAGAGGTGACATGCTGCTGCCCATGCTGACTCCACGGCCTCAGGTCTCCTTGAAACCCAGCTTGTCCCTTTCTCTCTCACCATACTGGTGTATTTCTAGTTGCCTAAATATGATGTATTATTTCACATTTATCTGCTCATGCTAACCCTGCTTCTCTTTTTTGGAAAGTTCTGTCTCTCCCCAGTTTTGTCTGACTGCAAGAACACACATATTTCCTGAGATTCACCTCATGCGCCGTCTGCTGACATGAAGCACCAAGCCTAGAAGCCAGGAGAGTCTAAGAAATCTTTTTCTGACAAGCCTCCTATCTCCATCCTGCCCTCAGCCACACCCGAGCACATTTCTTCCTGTTGGCTGTAAATGTACCTGAATACTCCATCAGAGCCCTTCTTCTAACACTGACAAGTTTACATCCATGTTTCTCCCCATAAATCTATCAACCTCTCAAAGGCAGAGACCTATTTTGTTGATCTTCTTATCCTGCGTATATGTGACAGGAGTAGGCACATATTAGGGATTCAGTAAATATCTGTTGAACAAACGCAGAGATTTCTTTCAGTCCAAAAACTTTCCCCATTTGCTTAAATTTATGTAATACACATTCATCAGTATTCTGACTGATTTAAAAAGGTAAAACAAACACTGAGATGGAACCCAGAAATTCTGATCTGTGATCACCGGGGGAACTGAGTTTTTTTAATTAGTTGATAAAAATAGTACAATTTGAGGAATAAATTTGATTCAGAAGCTAACTGTTGTTATTTTAGTTTGAATTATATTCAAAACTGAGTTGAGAGGGCAGACAGCAGAAGCAAGAAGAACTACAGTTCTGCAGCCTGTGGAAGAGAAAGCACATTCACAGAAAGACAGACAAAATGAAAAGGCAGAGGACTTTGTACCAGATGAAGGAACAAGATAAAATCCCAGAAAACAACTAAATGAAGTGGAGATAGGCAAGCTTCCAGAAAAAGGGAACTGAGTTTTTTTAATTAGTTGATAAAAATAGTACAATTTGAGGAATAAATTTGATTCAGAAGCTAACTGTTGTTATTTTAGTTTGAATTATATTCAAAACTGAGTTGAGAGGGCAGACAGCAGAAGCAAGAAGAACTACAGTTCTGCAGCCTGTGGAAGAGAAAGCACATTCACAGAAAGACAGACAAAATGAAAAGGCAGAGGACTTTGTACCAGATGAAGGAACAAGATAAAATCCCAGAAAACAACTAAATGAAGTGGAGATAGGCAAGCTTCCAGAAAAAGAATTCAGAAGAATGAGAGTGAAGATAATCCAGGACCTCAGAAAAAGAATGGAGGCAAAGATCCAGAAGATGTAAGAAATGTTTAACAAAGACCTAGAAGAATTAAAGAACAAAAACCTAGAAGAATTAAAGAACAAACAAATAGAGATGAACAATACAATAACTGAAATGAAAAACACACTAGAAGAAATCAATAGCAGAATACCTGAGGCGGGAGAACGGGTAAGTGACCTGGAAGACAGAATGGTGGACTTCACTGACACAGAACAGCATACAGAAAAAAGAATGAAAGGAAATGAAGACAGCCTAAGAGACCTCTGGTACAACATTAAACACAACAATATTCGCATTATAGGGGTCCCAGAAGGAGAAGAGAGAGAGAAAGGAAGGACCCGGGAAAATATCTGAAGAGATTATAGTCGAAAACTTCCCTAACATGAGAAAGGAAATAGCCACCTAAGTCCAGGAAGCGCAGAGAGTCCCAGGCAGGAGAAACCCAAGGAGAAACACGCCGAGACACATAGTAATCAAACTGGCAAAAATTAATGACAAAGAAAAATTACTGACAGCAGCAAGGGAAAAATGACAAATAATATACACAGGAACTCCCATAAGGTTAACAGCTGATTTCTCAGGAGAAACTCTACGAGCCAGAAGGGAGTGGCATGATGTATTTAAAGTGATGAAAGGGAAGAACCTACAACCAAGATTACTGCACCCGGCAAGGATCTCATTCATATTTGATGGAGAAATCAAAAGCTTTACAGACAAGCAAAACCTAAGAGAATTCACACCACCAAACCAGGTCTACAACAAATGCTAAAGGAACTTCTCTAAGTGGGAAACACAAGAGAAGCAAAGGACCTACAAAAACAAACCCACAGCAATTAAGAAAATGGTAAGAGGAACATACATATCAGTAATTACCTTAAATGTGAATGGATTAAACGCTCCAACCAAAAGACACAGGCTTGCTGAATGGATACAAAAACAAGACCCATATGTACTCTGTCTTCAAGAGACCCACTTCAGACCTAGGGACACATACAGACTGAAAGTGGGGGGATAGAAAAAGATATTCCATGCAAACGGAAACAAAAGAAAGCTGGAGTAGCAATACTCATATCAGATAAAATAGACTTTAAAATAAAGAATGTAACAAGAGACAAGGAAGGACACTACATAATGATCAAGGGATCAATCCAAGAAGAAGATATAACAATTATAAATATATATGCACCCAACATAGGAGCACCTCAAAACATAAGGCAACTGCTAACAGCTCTAAAAGAGGAAATTGACAGTAACAAAATAATAGTGGGGGACTTTAACACCTCACTTACACCAATGGACAGATCATCCAGACAGAAAATTAGTGAGGAAAGACAAGCTTTAAAGGACACAACAGACCAAACAGATTTAATTGATATTTATAGGACATTCCATCCAGAAATAGCAGATTACACTTCTCAAGTGCACACGGAACATTCTCCAGGCTAGATCACATCTTGGGTCACAATCAAGCCTTGGTAAATTTAAGGAAATTGAAATCATATCAAGCATCTTTTCCGACCACAATGCTATGAGATTAGAAATCAATTACAGGGAAAAAAACGTAAAATATGCCAACACATGGAGGCTAAACAATACGTTACTAATAACCAAGACAGCACTAAAGAAAGCAAAGAGGAAATCAAAAAATACCTAGAGACAAATGACAACGAAGACACGATGATCCAAAACCTATGGGATGCAGCAAAAGCAGTTCTAAGAGGGAAGTTTATAGCAATACAAACCTACCTGAAGAAACAAGAAAGATCTCAAATAAACAATCTAACCTTACACCTAAAGGAAGTAGAGAAAGAAGAACAAAACAAAACCCAAAGTAAGTAGAAGGAAAGAAATCATAAAGATCAGAGCAGAAATAAATGAAATAGAAACTAAGAAAACAATAGCAGAGATCAATAACACTAAAAGCTGGTTCTTTGAGACAATAAACAAAATTGATAAACCTTTAGCCAGACTCATCAAGAAAAAGAGGGAGAGGATTCAAATCAATAAAATTAGAAATGAAAAAGGAGAAGTTACAACGGACACCACAGAAATACAAAGCATTATAAGAGACTACTACAAGCACCTCTATGCCAATAAAATGGACAACCTGGAAGAAACGGACAAATTCTTAGAAAGGTATAACCTTCCAAGACTGAATCAGAAAGAAACAGAAAATATGAACAGACCCATCACAAGGAATGAAATTGAAACTGTGATTAAAAATCTTCCAACAGGGGCTTCCCTGGTGGTGCAACGCTAGAGTCCACCTGCCGATGCAGGGGAGACGGGTTCGTGCCCCGGTCCGGGAAGATCCCACGTGCCACGGAGCAGCTAGGTCCGTGACCCATGGCCGCTGAGCCTGCGCGTCCGGAGCCTGTCCTCTGCCACATGAGAGGCCACGACAGTGAGAGGCCCACATGCCACAAAAAAAAAAAAAAAAAAAAAAAAAAATCTTCCAACAAACAAAAGTCCAGGACCAGATGGCTTCACAGGTGAATTCTATCAAACACTTAGAGAAAAGCTAACACCCATCCTTCTCAAACTATTCCGAAAAATTGCAGAGGAAGGAACACTCCCCGACTCATTCCACAAGGCCACCATCACCCTGATTCCAAAACCAGACAAAGATACTACAAAAAAAGAAAATTACAGACCAATGTCACTGATGAATATAGATGCAAAAATCCTCAACAAAATACTAGCAAACAGACTCCAACAACACATTAAGAGGATCATACACCATGATCAAGTGGGATTTATCATAGGGTTGCAAGGATTCTTCAATATACACAAATCAATCAATGTGATACACCATATTAACAAACTGAAGAATAAAAAACATATGATCATCTCAATAGATGCAGAAAAAGCTTTTGACAAAATTCAACACCCATTTATGATAAAAACTCTCCAGAAAGTGGGCACAGATCTACCTCAACATAATAAAGGCCACATACGACAAACCCACAGCAAACATCGTTCTCAATGGTAAAAAACAAAGCACTTCCTCTAAGATCAGGAACAAGACAAGGATGTCCATCTTGCCACTATTATTCAACGTAGTTTTGGAAGTCCTAGCCATGGCAATCAGAGAAGAAAAAGAAATAAAAGGAATACAAATTGGAAAAGAAGAAGTAAAACTGTCACTGCTTGCAGATGACATGGTAGTATACATTGAGAATCCTAAAGATGCCACCAGAAAACTACTAGAGCTAATCAGTGAATCTGGTAATGTTGCAGGATACAAAATTAATGCACAGAAATCTCTTGCATTCCTATACACTAACAACGAAAGATCAGAAAGAGAAATTAAGGAAACAATCCCATTCACCATTGCAACGAAAAGAATAAAATACCTAGGAATAAACCTACGTAAGGAGGTAAAAGAGCTGTACTCAGAAAACTATGGCACTGATGAAAGAAATCAAAGATGATGCAAACAGACGGAGAGATATACCAGGTTCTTCGACTGGAAAAATCAATATTGTGAAAATGACCATACTACCCAAAGCAATCTACAGATTCAATGCAATCCCTATCAAATTACCAGTGGCATTTTTTACAGAACTAGAACAAAAAATTATGTATGGAGACACAAAAGACCCCGAACACCCAAAGCAATCTTGAGGGAAAAAAACAACGGAGCTGAAGGAATCAGTCTTCCTGACTTCAGACTATACTACAAAGCTACAGTAATCAAGACAATATGGTACGGGCACAAAAACAGAAATATAGATCAATGGAACAGGATAGAATGCCCAGAGATAAATCTACGCACTTATGGTCAACTAATCTATGACAAAGGAGGCAAGGATATACAGTGGAGAAAAGACAGTCTCTTCAATAAGTGGTGCTGGGAAAACTGGACAGCTACATGTAAAAGAATGAAATTAGAGCACTCCCTAACACCATACACAAAAATAAACTCAAAATGGATTAGAGAACTAAATGTAAGATCAGACACCAGAAAACTCTTAGAGGAAAACACAGGCAGGACACTCTTTGACATAAATCACAGCAAGATCTTTTTTGACCCACCTCCTAGAGTAACGGAAATAAAAACAAAAATAAACAAATGGGACCTAATGAAACTTAAAATCTTTTGCACAGCAAAGGAAACTATAAACAAGATAAAAAGACAACCCTCAGAATGGGAGCAAATATTTGCAAATGAATCAATGGACAAAGGATTAATCTCCAAAATATACAAACAGGTCATGCAGCTCAATATTAAAAAAGCAAAGAACCCAATCCAAAAACGGGCAGAAGACCTAAATAGACATTTCTCCAAAGAAGCCATACAGATGGCCACAAAGCACATGAAAAGCTGCTCAACATCATTAATTATTAGGGAAATGCAAATCAAAACTACAATGAGGTATCACCTCACACCAGTTAGTATGGGCATCATCAGAATATCTATCAACAATGTATGCTGCAGAAAGTGTGGAGAAAAGGGAACCCTCTTGCACTGTTGGTGGGAGTGTAAATTGATACAGCCACTATGGAGAACAGTATGGAGGTTCTTTAAAAAAAAAAAAAAAAAATAGAATTACCATATGACCCAGCAATCCCACTACTGGGCATATACCCAGAGAAAACCATAATTCAAAAAGACACATGCACCCCAATGTTCACTGCAGCACTATTTACAATAGCTAGGTCATGGAAGCAACCTAAATGCTCATCAACAGACAAATGAATAAAGAAGAAGTGGTACATATATACAATGGAATATTACTCAGCCATAAAAAGGAATGAAATTGGGTCATTTGTAGAGACGTGGATGGATCTACAGAGTGAAGTAAGTCAGAAAGAGAAAAACAAATATCATATATTAACGCATATATGTGGAACCTAGAAAAATGGTACAGATGAACTGGTTTGCAGGGCAGAAAAAGAGACACAGATGTAGAGAACAAACATATGGACACCAAGCGGGGAAAGTGGCGGGGTGGGGTGGTGGTGGTGTGATGAATTGGGAGATTGGGATTGACATATATACCCTAATATGTATGAAATGGATAACTAATTAAGAAAAATAAAGCAGCATTGTGAAATTAACTCTACTGGCTATACAAACTTTATTGTTTTTTGAAATTAAAGTATTTAGTGCTTTAACTAAAAAATATGGGATTTTATACTTAAAAAGTCCAGTGTCTGGGGCAAGGAAAGTACTTGATAGATATATGTTGAATGAATTAATACATGAGCTGATGAATGGATGAAAGCAAACAAGTCTAAACTATTCCTCTGAATTTACAGATAATAAAATTGATATCCAAGTTGTTGCAGAACAATGACAAATAATCTAACATCATGGCTCTTGGGTCAGTATCTACTGTGTGGTATGTATACTATAAATACTATAATGATTTTGGGGAGATGAAGCACAGAGTCAGGGACATAGAACCTCGGTGCAGGACAAGAAACATTTACCATAAACTTAATATGGGCCTGGCATTTTGCTTTGTGCTGCAGATACAAAGAAGGAATGAATAAGCCAGAGTCTCTCATGAATGCAGTCTCACGGAGGATAAATACCAAACATATTTATAGTGCAGTACGATACATAAAGTGTTAGCAAAACATGAAGGAGCAAGCAATTCCACCTGCGGGTAAGAGAGGGATGAAGGGAACGCTAAGGGAATAGAAGACAATGGAGCTGCCTCTTGAAGGGTGAGTAGGTATTCTCCAAGTAGACGGCATGGGTAACCGCATTCCAGGCAGAAGACACAAATGCTAGCTCTTCTGATGCCATTGAGATAATGGAGCCACACAACGAAGTGCTGCAAAAACAGAACCAAAGCTGACCTTGGCCAGGGCACCTACCGCACAGTGGGGGGAAGCACTGTTTCCCTCTCTAGCCGCTCCAGAGTGGAAAGGCAACGGGCCAGGAGCTCTGAAGAATCTCAGGGGAGTACAAACAAAGGAAAGCCATCTGTGTGAAGGGGATGGGCCCTTCCCTGTGGCTAACATGTCAACGCACCTAGGTTGGAAATACCTCACCTGAGCTGAGAACAGGAGACAGCCAGTAATGCACTATAAACTCTAGGTCGACGCCATATTATTGCTTCCTTGCTAATTCACTTATTTTATTTATTTTGCTTGATTCATTTTTGCATAGGTTCTTCTTGTAATTTTTTTGGACATTAATATTTTAATTCACAGAAAGCATTCTTTATTCCAAGGCGTAAAAAAATGCTGGGATTTTAATGATATCAGTACATGCTGGATATCAAAATTCGTGTTTCACCACAGCCTTAGATAGAAAAACATTACATTGATGTGGGTTGCTCTCTAAACTTGATCATATCCACCATTAGATGTTTAGGAACCCTGAGTTGAGAGAGGCTGCAGAGAACCGCTACTGTACACTGACTACAGGTAAGTCGTCTCAGCGATGCACTCATCCCTTCACTGGAAGTGGGGGCCTGTAGTCAATCACCTCAGCCAACTCAGTTCCCGAATAACCACAGGAAGTATGAGATCACGGCGTGTGAGAGGCAGGAGAAAACAGTAGATTAGGATAAAAACATTTCAAAATGGACATTGGGATAAAGGAAGTAGATATCTGAGACAGCCAAGAAAATGACCCAGAGAGCTAGAGGAAAGAAAGTTACAAAACAAACCATACAGGAGATTAACAAGAAGTTTGCCCAGGTCTATTACTGCCTTTGTCATCCTTATCACCACCACTACCGGCACCATCATCACCATCATCAGGTAGTACTGCCTAGTGGTTAAAGCCTCAAGAGTAGTTTTCCAAAGCACTTACTACTGTTAGCCTTGAAACCCTCTAATTATTAGACCCTCCAAGCCTCAATTTTCTCATCTATAAAATGGCGAAAATAATAGCATTATTATTTTCAAGAGCTAACTCAAGAGCTATTTCGGAGAATTAAATAAGATCATTCCCATCAAGTTTCAGCACAGTACCTGGCCACAGAATAGACTCAATAAATTCCATTGTCATCACCACCATTAAAAAACATCCCTGATTGCCAGTTTTGTGTAGTACTAGGCAATTCAAGGAGAGAGTCATATATCTCAGACCAGACATCTTGTGATGTTCACCCAAGAGATACATGGATATGAATTATCGACTGGACTGCTTTTTCACAATTTGGAAATTGGTATAAATAAACAGGGATATTTATATTCTCCAAAGCACTTCTTGGATTTTCTACAAAATAGCAATGAAAGGCATTTTTTTCTTCATAAAACATTATAACTCTGGGCAGTTTGAGAAATTAAAGAAGTTGGAGTTTTTTGTTATTTGGTTTTTTTGGTCCACTCTGCCTTGCTTGATTTTTTTTTTTTAACTCTAATACACACTTCTCCTTGGGCAAACTCCAACCAGACAGGTATTTGCCATTCCATTATTGTTTTAAAGTGTTAGCCCCAGACACATAAGCATTGTTGGAATGCAATGGAAAAAAATCTTTTAAATCTCAAATGGGGTAATAAACTGAAGCCAGAAGCTAATTGTCCTGAAACTTGAGCTTTTCTAACATGTTACTACTGTAGTGGGACCACTCAGCACTCCTTTGGTGGGGCTGTTGTGTAATTGGTAGTAGATTACGTTGCAGACATATTAAAAAAAAAAAAAGATGTCAAATCAGACATTTCTGCTTATTACTGTAGACCTCAGCATAATTCTCAAAGCAATCAATGCATTTCATCCATTAAGCTATTGATCGGGGGTATTAGTTCATATAATGTTTAACTACTCACTGTGGACCTTCTCTCTGCCAACTTTCTTCCCCCCAAGAAGTCCTGAAGTGTGGCCGCTCCTGTCAAAAGAAGTGAATCATTAATAAGAACCAGCAAGGCCAGAGGTGAGCTAGAAGCTGGGCCATGGTGTATAAGGGGTTCACATTCTTTTAATTCGGTGCTGAATTATATGTGCAAAAGGAACAAATCACCCAGTAGGATTTTACCAAGAGTCTGAAAGAAACACAAAGAAGGGTATATCCATCAAACCTTTGTACTGAATGTTTGGATGTGAGAATCCTGTTTATTTTCAGATTATATATTTGGTAGTCACTTTAGAGTCAACAGTAACAGGGACTTTAAGTCATACCCCAACCGAACTGTAAACTCACAGGAGGCCAGGGAAACGATCACACTCACCTGCCAAAGTCTTAATAAAATTAGGTCAAGACCGGGGAAGAGTACGCCTGAGCCCAAAGAAAATTCTGTGATAAGAATGTAATACCACTTCCTCCAAGCCTTAATCTTTCTGCTGTGTTCAGTTCTATTGTTTTGTCCATTTCTTTCCTCCTCCACTTTTTTTGAGGCTCCCCCGCTTTTAGGGGAAATCCATATCAAAATGGAGGAGAAGACTGACTATTACAAAAAAGAATTGCATGATCACCAAAGTTTTGAAGTCAGATTTGAATCTAAAGGCTGATTCTGTACCTCCTTATTGGAAAATAATTTTACTCCCCCTTGAGTTCCAATGTCCCCCTTTGTAAAATAAAGATAATAATACCTACCTCATAGAGGCAAGATAAAGTATAAAGGGAATAGCATACATAAATGGCCAAGTAGAATTCTTAGCACTAAGGTGATAATCAGTAATGGGTAAGTGATGCTGACTACGATAATAAAGAAGGAAATAAAGCCCCCTTCATCAGCCTGCATAGTCATTTTAGTTATAACTAAAGTCCCAAAGCAGATTTGAGGCCTAGATATCCCCCAACTTTCATTCGATCCCGTATGTGTTTTGCTTTAGTCACCTGCTGGGCATTTGCCAGACTAATTTTTAAAGGTAATGGCAGAATAAGCCTGGCCAGAGGAGGAAGAGAGGAGCCTTGATGTGACTCGTAGCTGAAAAGCCAGTGCAGCTTAGAGAATTTGGGAATAATGTTTGGAACCTGATTATTATTGAAATATTGTCAGGCTGCCTAAAGGATTCTCTCAAACAGATTCGAACAATTCCCTTAATCAGATTTTGAATGACTCTGATAGTAAAGAAAAATATGGTGGTAAGAGAATCATAGAATAGAAGTTGTTAACTTTTATGTTTTCTCACAGCCTGAAAACACAGTCCTTATCCTTATATTTGTAGCGTTTTGTTTTTAGATTTCTTATATTTATGGCATGTTTGGGATTTTATAAAACATGTCCAAGATGTCAGCTGGTCCTCTCACCACAGTCTTGTGAGTCCTCTTCATTATTATTATCACCAATTTACAGGTTAAGCTCAACGTGGATGAAGCAACCTGCCCAGTTATCTCATCACTGGTGTGTTGCAAAAACTCAATTACAACCCAGAACTACAGATACCAAGTCAGGGATATTTCACCAGAGGATTAGAGGTGGGTTTATAATCACACTGCTGAAGGCCACAGATCATCTTGAGCAGGCATCCTGTAATCCAAACCTCTTTGGGAGGTACCTTTTGACTCTGAAAATGTTTCCTATATAAAAGTCTCTGGGTTTTGGAGAATCTTCCAGCTCTAAAATATTTTTAAATACACAAAATGTGTATTTTTTTTAGTAATCATGCTAATTTAACTTTAGGTGAGTATTATTCATTACAAAGAAGACTCTGCAAGTATTCCAGACATACTGCCATTCATTCATACATACAAAAATATTTTAAATAAGCCTCTATTCTGTACTGGGCAGTATTCTGGGCTCTGTAGATACAACAGTGAAAAACAGACAATAATCTCTGACCTTTTGAAGCTTACATTCTAAGTAGGAGAGATGAAATATCCAAAAAGTACACTATAGTATTTGTCTAATGATGTAAAGTATATAGAAGAAAACAAAGGGGGAATGGTATTAGGGATTGCTGAGATGCTATTTTAAATAGGGTTGTTTGGATATATGGAGATTTCTCAGAAAACTGAAAATAGAGCTACCATATGACCCAACAATTCCACTTCTGGGTATATATCCAAAAAAAATAAAATAAAACAAGAGCACTAATTTGAAAGGATACATGCACCGCAATGTTCAACAAAGCATTATTTAAGATTGCCAAGATTTGGAAGCAACCTAAGTGTCCATCAATAAGATGAATAAAGATAAAGGAATACTAACCCACCATAAAAATGAATGGAATTTTGCTATCTGCAACAACATGGATGGACTTGGAAGGTATTTTGCTAAGTAAAGTAAGTCAGAGAAAGACAAATACTGTATCGTATCACTCACTTATGGAATCTGAAAAATACAACAAACTAGTGAATATAACGAAAAATAAACAGATTCATAGATATAGAGGACAAATCAGTAGTTACCAGTGGTGAGAGGGAACGGGGCAGGGGCAAGGTAGGGGTAGGGGATCACATGATACAAACTATTATGTATAAAATGAGCTACACGGATATATTGTACAACACAGGGAATATAGACAATATTTTATGATAACTATAAATGGAGTATAACCTCTAAAATTGTGAGTTATGTTGTACACTTGTAACTTATATAATAGTGTACATCAACTATACCTCAATAAAATAATAAAGAAGTGAGAAATCTCAAACAGTCAATCAGGCAACAGGTCGTTTGGGAAGACCTCACTGATAAGATTATATGTGATCAGAAAACTGAAAAAATAACCAAGCAGGATGACCTGCTAGAAGGCCACTGAAATATTCTGGGTAAGAGATGATGGTGGCTTGGATAGAGGAAGGGATGGTGCATACAATGAGAAATGTTAGAATCTGAATGTATTTGGAAGACAGAGCCAATGGATTTGCTAACAGATTAAACGTACGTATGAGAAGAAGACATAATACTTGGCCTAGACTCTGACAGGCAAGCGTCCCCAGTTGAGATGGTGAAGACAGAGGTGGAAGCAGGTTTGGGAAGGAAAAACAGGTGTTCACAGTGTTAGACATAATTAAGTTTTAGGTGTCAACTGGATACTCAAGTAAGAGTCTTGTATGTAGGCAGATATTTCTGGAGTTTAGAGGAGAAATTCTGTTGGATATAAAAAATTAAGCATTGTCTGTGTATGGGATGTACCTAAAAGCCATGAAACTTAATGACTTCTAGAGACTGTGAGTAGATACAGGCAAGCCTCAGAGATGAATCCTTGGACACCCCTATGATTAGAAGTTGGGGAGATGCAATGTGACCAGCAAAACAGACTGAAATGAAGATCGAGAAGGCCATTGCTCAAACAGGTAGGACATACTTCTGAATCTCCTCAGGGATGAGACATTTACCTTCTGTTTTGTTGGGGGTCAGGAGTGGAAGATGGGATGGGCCGGGGAGAGGGTGGGTGTGGAGAGAGCTGCCAAACACCATTTGGAGCCAACTCTAAAGCAACAGAAAATGGCCCACACAGAAACATGTGAAGTGCGATTAACATGGAAATGTACTGATTTCCTTATGGGGCTCGTAAAATGATTTAGAAAGCAAGCACGTGCAACTCTGAGAGTTTGTATTATGTACAGACCCTCATACTTCACTTCTGATCGCTCATTTTCTTTGTTCTTCTCTACTGTGTCCTTTAAAAACAATGATGTAATTCTATGTTCCCTTATCTCCACCTCTTTTTAAGTAAATTCTCATGTTTTCCCAAATCTCTTGATACCGAAATAAGAATTTATTGGGGGTTTGGCACAGGTCTCAGTGGACTCCGTCTACTCTTTCCAGGTCCTGCTCATGGTGTTTGTGTGAGACGTTCCCCTAAACAATTACTGAACATACAAATCAACTGCTTAAATTCAGAGAACATCTCTGCAGTATGAGTTCATGTGATCTGCCCCTAACATTAAATAGGAAAAAGATGTGGCAGTTCCTCAAAAAGTTAAACATAGAATTTCCACATGACCCGGCAATTCCACTCCTAGGCATATACACCAAAGAATTAAAAAGTGGTTCTCAAACAAATACTCGTATGTTCATAGCAGCATAATTCACAATAACCAAAGGTGGAAACAACCCAGATATCTACCAGTGGATGAATGGAAAAACAAAATATGGTATATACATACAGTAGAATATTATCCAGCAATAAAAAGGAATGAAGCACTGATGCATGTTACAACATGGATGAACTTCAAAAACATTTCACTCAAAAAAAGTGAAAGCAGCCAGATGCAAAAGGCCACCGAGTATATGAGGCTAGTTTTATGAACTACCCAGAAGAGGTAAACACAGAGATAGAGAGCAGATGGGTGGTGGTCAGCGGCTGAAAAGTGACTGTTCAATGGGAATAGATTTTGTTTTAGGGAAGCGGAAGGGGTGATAAAAATGCTTAGAACTTGATACGTGTGGTTGTTGTATAACACTGAGAATACACTACACACCACTGTATTGTATAATTTAAAATGGTTAGTTCTGTTATATGAATTTTACCTCAGTTAAAAAAGAAGTGGACCCACTCTAGATCCGAATTATATATGTGTGTATAATATGTTTATATGAATAAATAAATACATGTTTATAGATTTATGTGTCTCAAAACCACAATTTTCCTCAGCACAAAGCCAAACCTTCATATGCCGATTCAATCTTCCACATATGATTTCAGCACACTTGGTAGAGTGCGGCACTTTTCAGGATGTTTTAAAATGTTTTGATTTATTAATTTCAAAGTGATTATAGACATAGTGGAAAGTTCCAAAACGCTGAAAAAATTCTTGTACATTATTCACTCAGATTCCCCAAATGTAAACATTTTTTTATAAAACATAAAAAATCTAAAACATGTTTCAGTGATAACAAATGGGTAAAGGGCTTCCCTGGTGGCACAGTGGTTGAGAGTCCGCCTGCCGATGCAGGGGACACGGGTTCGTGCCCCGGTCCGGGAGGATCCCACATGCCGCGGAGCGGCTGGGCCCGTGAGCCATGGCCGCTGAGCCTGCGCACCCGGAGCCTGTGCTCCGCAATGGGAGAGGCCGCGGCGGTGAGAGGCCCGCGTACCGAAAAAAAAAAGGGGGGGGGGGTAAAATATGTGCCCTTATATGTACATGCATGTGTACTATCTATATATACATGAAATATATATTTTCACATGTTTATATTCATTATGTGTTTTACAATGCATGTATGTATGCATGCCTATAGGTGTGCATATATCTTTATATACATGTATATAGATGTGTACATAATCGTGAACACATGTATATGTGTACATGCACATACATACATCATAAGCATATGCACATGTATATGTATGCATATGTATGTCTGTATATATACACGGTCTTTTTTCTTAGCCATTTGAAAGGACATGCTGCCCCTTGACTCACATACTCAGTTTATTTCCTAAAACCAAGGATATTCAATTGTACTACTATAACACAAGTATTAAAATCAGGATGTTAATATTTACAGTAGTAAAATCTGATCTATAGTTCTTTTCAAGTGTCACTACTTGTACTAATAATGTACTTTTTAGCAAAAGAAAAAACATACAGTTGAAACGTATGTAACGGATTGGAATGGAGTTGGTAACTAGCAGTTTTTGAAGACCTCTTATATTTAGCTCATTGCATTTTTAATCACCAAGATAATATATTATGCAGCATGCCTGGGGTGCACGAAGATTGGATTCAGGAATTAATTTCATTCAATTACTTAATCCCAAATGTGCGTGCTTTTACATTGTGAAACTATTAATCACTCTTTGAAAGAATAGAAGGAGGGCCAAAAACAAAAAAAAAATCATAAGGGTCTGAATATCTTTCAGCCTAAAAGTGTTCTCTGTTTACTTTTTCTTTGATCATGAAAATCCACAGGCAGCCATAAAAATTTAACTGGAGCTATAATTATTTGAAACTTTCAGAGTGTCTCTAAAGCACTTTATAACAACCTCAAGTATCATAACGATATTATTTCTACTTTTCTACTTATAATGAAAACAAGAGTTGTGAGTCCTATTCATCATTTCCACATGAAAAAACAGTGGAAAAACCGGTGTGTTTATTCACCTAGAAAATGCCCAGATGGGGTTTATTAACCACATTTTAGTTACTCATCTTTATGACTCTCAAATAGAGATAAGATAAAATCACAAGGACCTCCCGGATGACAGGTCCAGCAAAGCCACGGGATTAGAGGGAAGCTGGGTATTCCATGACTGCTTCCATAGTCAACAACAGTATGTTCAAGGTGTCAGTTCTCTGGAATTTTTCACTAAATTAAAACCTAGAGCCAGTTTCACACCACTACCCATGATCTAACTGGCATATCCTCTCAGTATTGAACTGTTGAGGGTACCAGTCCTGCAAATTCATGTTAACGTAAGCTATGTACATTTACATTATATATATGTAATTGTATATGTATTTCCTAAATAAGGCTTGCTCATTCTATCTATCCATCTATCTATCTATTATTTGTCTGTTTTTAAAAACAGTCTGCTATAAGCAACTAAAATCACCCATACCCTCTGTCAAGACAGAGACCCAGGGCTTCCCTGGTGGTGCAGTGGTTGAGAGTCTGCCTGCCGATGCAGGGGACGTGGGTTCGTGCCCCGGTCCGGGAAGATCCCACGTGCCGCAGAGCGGCTGGGCCCGTGAGCCATGGCTGCTGACCCTGCGTGTCTGGAGCCTGTTGCTCCGCAACGGGAGAGGCCACAACAGGGAGAGGCCCGCGTACCGCAAAAAAAAAAAAAAAAAAAAAGACAGAGACCCAAAAGAGTATAATGCATCTTTGGGCATAAGAAGCTTACAGTCTAGTTGGTATCACTGACCTGTAAAAAGATAAACCACAGGCAGCATCAATAGTTCTCTAACATATGTCTGAACTGAGGCCTGTGAGATCATGAAGAAGAGTCTGGTTGAGACTTCTTGGATTAATCTGGGAAAGTTTCACAGAGGAGGGGATATCTGAGCTGTGAAATGTTTATAGCTGAACAGTAATTTGTCAGGGGAAAGAAGGGTGAGAAGGACATTTACATATATAATAAAGAAATATCTATCTCTACATAAAAGACATCTATCTCTATCTCTATAAACATACCTATACATAGATATAGATATATACACATACATACAAATATGTGTATACATATATACATATGGAATACATACTAAGTGAGAGGTGAATGGTGGTTAGTCATAAAAAAGCATACATATACTTAATATTTATATTTATAATTTGCAGTTAAACTACTTAAAAGATCAAGAAGACCTAAAGGCCCAGGGTACAGGATAAGTGAAGTCAAGTGCTCTCTGATTTCATGGCTTCTTCTGGGAACCCGTGAATAACACCGCAGTCCCTTCTAAGGAGTATCCTGCACCTTGGTCATCACGCTCTGTCACGTGCCCTAACAGGCCGGCCAAGGTTGACTTTAACAGGAATACACACCACACCCAACAAAAATCAATCTATAAACAGGCAGGCATTCTATTAGTTAGCCTAGCACAAGGGGATCGGCCCTTACTGGATGGTGCTGCATGAGTCACACTGCACCTTTCAGCTTCCTCTCCTCTGCTGTCAGCATCTTACCTCCTCTTTATGGCATCTGGTCACGGACAAAACAGAGGAGAGGCCGTGAGATGGAGAAGGAAGTTGTGAGTCAAGCTCTGACTTCACCTCTCACGACTCTCCCCTCACGGACTCCTCTCCAGACACACTCCCCACACCTGGCTTCCGACTCCCTCGGGGACTCCGCACCTGCTGTTCCCACTGCGATATCCCTTCCCCAGCCTGGCTCATTCCCTCCTCTTAAAGGTCTTTCCAACAATGCCGCCTTTCAGGGAAACTTCCTCAGGGAAGGGTGGCACTTGTGGCCACTCTCCCTAAAACCCTGCCCCCACCACACTTCAAAACCCCCTTCCTGGCTTCGCTATCTTCTTCCTAATGCCTATCAGGGTGGAACGTACTGTATTCTCCCCATCATCCGTATTTTTTCTATTTTGTCTCTATCCTGCATTAGAACGTCAGCTCTCTGAGGGCAGACGTTGTGTCTTTTGTGTTCATCCCTCTATCCCCAGTGCACAGACAAGAGCCAGGCACTTGGTGGGCACTTGGACAAGTAATCCTTCATCTCCAACTCACCCCAGATCCATTTTCAGCCCTTCTGTGCCCTGCTCTGTGCCCTAGGAGGTGAACTCCTGGGGACTGCGTCCATTGTTAGATGGCTTCTGGGTTCTTCCAGCCAATGGGAGGCACCGTGAAGATGGTGTAGGGATAGAGGAGATCAGAGCTGCCAATGCTCTGATCCTCTGGTAAAGCAATCCCTCTTCTCATTCCTTCTACTGTGGGGGTGTAATGGCTTCCAGCTTCTCCTAATCTCTGGGTACTGCATCTTCTCTAGGTTTCTACTGGTAACCCTGTTCACAGAGCATTAAGTAGATCCTTCAGCAAAATCTTTTCATTTGTACCATCTGTGATGAGCTCTCTTTCCTGCCAGGACTCTGCCTGACAACTCAATAAACACTCTTTGAAAGACGGTTTGAATGAATGTAAAAATCCTGGAGTCCTGTGAAACTTGATTGATTGGCTTTGGCACTGGAACTGCCACTGGAGTGACAATGAAGGAGGGAAGGCTAGAAGTGAGCAATGGGAAGGTGACTCTGGAATGTCCAACCAAGCCTTAAATGTGTGTACGTAACACTACAGCCACTGGTCGAGGAGTAAAGAAAACTCAGTTCACAAGCAAGCTGTTCTTACTTCAACACGTCAATCATTTTTCTTGTTATTTTGTACGTCAGCTGAATATTTTTGTGCTGGTAAAATGCGGTGCTTGAAACAGATCATAACACTCAGAGACTGTGGTGGCACAGTGTGAGGGGCAATTAAATCACTGTTGAATTCCAGTTCGCTATTCGACTAGCCCGCTTAACTTTTCTGAGCTTCGCTTACTCATTGACAAAACTGACAGAACCTTCATGGGGGAGTTAGAAGTATGAAGATATGACTTATGGAAAGTGCTTTCCACAGAATCTGCTCAATAAACGGTAGTTTCTTTCCTCCTTTTCTTCCTTGTTTCCTTTCCCCTTTTCTCTGCCTCTCTTCCTTCTTACTGAACTGCCTCAAATAAAATGGGATCAGAGAGATTTTTCTTCTGCTAAAAGTTTTAAATTCTTGATTTGGAAAAAAAAAAAATCCGTGCAATGATATTTCTGGTCAGGAAAGAGAAGGAATCTATTTCTTGGTGGACATTCCGACATTGAGGTACAAGAGGAGGTTACAAGAAAAAGAACGGGAGTCAGAGAAGAGACTCCGAATAGTCACCCTCCCGACATAAGGCCTCCAAAAAAAGGTCTGCCCCGTGCCATACAATCAACTCGCTATGCTTGACTGCTTGGCAAGTTAAGCAATATTCCACAAGCATTAGAGTTACATACACCGGATCAAACTTGAGCCCATTTCAAGATACTGAACAAGAGAAACTTGGCTGCGTTTCTTTGCCATGGGGGAAGATGGAGGGGCCTTCTCGGAAAATGATTGGTGTGAAATCGTTAGTTACAGCTTTAAAATGTACCACTTTATGTGCATGTTAGGAAATATACACGTTTCCACTCCAACATACACCTTCCCCCTTGTCTTATTCTGTTTATAAAGCAAAGGGCAGGCTACAGAGGTAGGAGAGCATTAGAGGTTTTGCTTCCAAAAAATTGGACACACCACAGGATGCAGTAACAGGACCGAACACACTTAGAAACCAAGAGCTGTGTTCAGGAATATACACGTCCTGCAAGCCCACTCGCAGGCAACAGCACCCCAACGACCACGGGTGTGTGTTCTCTGCATCCGCCTTCTTGCGCTCCTGCGTCCTTTCTGTGACAGAGCAAAGGAAATCATCCAACAAATCCTAAGACTGCAATGACGGCTATATCTACATAGCTGCTAAATGAAGCTATGTGATTGTAGAGAGAAAACCAGCTCTGAACTTCGAAGGCCAAGAGGACAGCAGTGAAATATTTCGATCACTTGCAAAACGACACAAAACAAAACAAAACTGGAAAATGAGCACATCCCAGATCACGACGATGGCTTGGGTCCTGCGGAAATGTTTGCCCACTAACTTAATCTCTCTGCCTTTAATCACGGCCCCCACTGCCTTCAGTTATCAAATACTCACCTTGCAAGACTCAGCACAATATTACCTGCTTCGTGATACTAACCACCAACTCCAGGGAGAATGAACACCCATCAGAGATATTTGCAGCCCCTTGTAACTTTATCGTATCCATCAATTTATATTACTCTAGTTAACCAAACTATCAGCCACATGAAGGCAGGAACCACTCTGTCTTATCACTAAGCCTGCCACCCCCAACTCAAGTCTCACACATAGCAGATGTTCAATAAAAGCCTGTCAAAATAAGTTCTGTGCTTTGACTCCCCCTATAACAATGTTCGGTGGCCCGTTGCCTGTTGTCCGTGTGTGCTGACTTACGGCAGGAAGTCCATCTACTGTGAGCCTGCAGGGTTTTTGTCTTTTTGCTTTTGTTTTTGTTTTCTCCAGTAGCAGGACTGCATTTGCCCTGCTTAACCGCGTTTTTATTACTTACTCAACTCCTGACCCATGTTCAGATTTACTGAGTAACTGGCTGGATTTAAGGTTGTAATCTGTGAAACTGATCTCAGGAGCACACTTCAGGGTTCCAGGCAAACTTCAAGTGAATGTTTATGCCCTTCTCCGGAGGGCCTCACTCCTGTGCAAAAGGGCTCCAGTAAGACTAGTAAACTGATGTCTCATATTTTCGGAGAAACTCTTGAGCTAATTAATATACATTCTTTATCTGAGGGGAGAGTTTCTACCCACTGGAAAGGTTACGAAAGAGTCACAACAATAACTGGCTTACTGGCTTTATTTTCACTGTAGGTATTCCAAAAGGGTGAGCGCTATTTAGTAATTTCTTGACGTCCATACAGTCCTATTAATGAAACAACTATTCTATAAATTCACAAAGAAATCTGAAGGTATAAACTCCATGATAATAATAAAGGAGTTATATTGTCACTGAGCCAAATTTTTGAATCTTCTGAATTTTATTTCCTAAATGTCTCTGAAGATACCTCTCTGCTTTTGTCTGTATTGCCTCTTGGCCCAGTTACCAACATTTCTCACCCAGACAACTGGAGAGACTTAGCCGGCCTCACCACGTCCTTCACCGCCTCAGCCAGAATGATCTTCTGAAATGCAGGCTGAATCAAATAATTTCACCTCACCTCTGCTCCTGCACTCACCTCAACCCATTTCTTTAAAAACAGTTAGTGGCTTCCTATTCCATTCAGCACATAGACCCAAGCCCCTGATGTGGCCTCACAGGCTCTGTCTATTTAACCTGCCTCCCCAGCCCTTTTTCCTGTGGTCCAGCCACACTGTCTAGTCAACTCCTGCTTGACCTTTATATCTGTGCTTCTCAAACTTTCACACGCAAAATCATCGTCTGGGGAACTTGTTGAAACAGAGATTCCCGGGCCTCACTCTCAAGGGAGTCTCGTTCAGTAAGTCTGGGGTGGGGCCTGAGAATTTGCATTTCTAGAAAGCTCAGGGGATGTTGACACAGCTCCAGGGACCACACTTGGAGTAGTACGGCTCCAATCTCTACTCCCTCATTTTCCCAGGAAAGCTTTTGCAACTTCTCTTACAAAGATCCAGCTACATGTCATCACAGTACAACCTGTATGTCATACAAGGCTTTCACCACCATTGTCATCTTGCCTTAGTGTGACATCTGACTGTTTCTGCCACCAGTAGGGAGCTTTATGACGGCATTTGTGGACATCTGCTTCCTTGATATCTAAAAAGAAGTATTTTTAAATGTATAAGTACATAAATCCTGAATTGTCCATATTATTTAATTGCCTACTAATTCCGTTGGAAAAATTAGTTTGTTGTACTAATTGTGATATCTTAATAAATTGTAAAATGTCTTTACTATGTTCCCTACTTCTCTGAAAAGTAGCGATTACTAAAACATACGTATGCATAACATTCCAGAACAAAAAATGGTACCATAAAACAAGAAAAGAAAATTGAGGTTTGCCATTTCTCATTTCTTACAAGCACAAATATATATCAATATCTATATACAGGTTTAGGAGACAAGTCATATGAATTGACATATGCTCTGACGTCTAGCATTGTTGACAAATGAAGGAGATGAGATGGAAAAATTCACTTGACAGGTGTCAACATTGCTTTGAAAGAAAGCGCCAGTGTGTTTTACACATACACGTGCCTTATGTGTTTCTACTATGCTTAGGGTTAGATTTATACAGTATATTGTGGAATAAAAATCATCTACTCTAGACATTAAAAATAAGTGCTCTTTAGGCAAAAGTTATATAAGATTATTATTAAAACTGCACTCATTATACAACAAATATGTGGCATCTATTATGTGCTCTTTAATATGACTGATAAAATGATGTCTTAAGGTACATTCCTATCCTCAAGCAGTTTGCAATGGGGACGTGGTCAAAATCAACTACAAAAGAGCCTAATATGTAATACGTGCAAAATAAAGTTTGCGAAGTGAAGAGAAGGGAATGATCGCTTCCTGTAAGGGAATGGGGGAGAGCAGAATGTTTCACAGAAGAATAAAACCTAAAGAGCAATTTGGTTGTTGAGTAGAATTTTGATGGGTGAAGTGGAAATAGGGGGAAGAAAAGGGACAGCTGTTCCCCAAAAGAATATTGAGATCGTAACTAAAAACCTAAAGGCCTGCATGGACTGTGACATATTAAGAAATGCATTGTCTGAAAGGCTGGAATTTGGGGGTTCATTCACGACTGCAGCACAGCCTAGTTTGTCCTGATTTCCACAGGGGGTGCCTTGGATGTGAAGAGCCTGGACCTGAGCCAGGGCCCTGAACTCTGGCCTCCCTGGTCCTACAAGGACGCAGCCGAGTGGTGTCCTGAGCTGCATCCACACTTGTTTTCGCCTTATTTTCCCTTGACAGCCACTCAATCACCTCAGCCAACAGTGTTATCACTTCTTTAGTTCTTTTTCCACAGTATCATGAGTAATTCACTGTGTTTAAATAAGGTTCCTTAATCGGGATCTTCTGTCGAGTTTTCATATGAAACAAAATCATTTCAAATATCCGGTCATTACTGAGAAGCCAGTCTACAAACATTTTTTGTAAAACTCCTTGTCGCCAGTCTCTAACGTCTATTTATCTGTTCCTTTAGCAAAACATCACCCGGTGTCTCTCTGTGGCTGTGGAGCAGATGCTGTCCGTGTCCGTATTATTTCGCCTTTTTCTCCCTTATGGGCTTTCTCTTGCAGCTGGAGCATGTTTTGCCACCCAACTGGTAGGAGTAATTGACCCTAATTATCATAAAGAAATAATGTTACAAAATGGGGCCAAAAGTATGTGTAGAACTCAGGGAATTCACTGAATGTGTCTTGGTGCTTCCATGCCTGGAGATAAGACTGAACGTGTGACTGCAGAGTTGGATCAGCCACAGCTGGACGAGGGCGTAGTAAACAAGACAAACGTCTGAAGGCTCCCCTACGCAGACAACCAGCAGAAATGTAGGGCAAGAGTGAGGAATGTCCAGGATGTGGAGAAGACAGGGAAGAAAATCAGTATCAACTGCAGCCTTGAGGCCAACTGAAGCAGAATGTAGCTTATCCCTCTGCTGTACAGATTACATTATTTAATAAATTGCCTCTGGCCCCCACCTTGAGGAATCGGCACACGGGCACAATGAAATTAACATGGGGCACGAGGGTCCTGGGTGGTGCGAGGATCGGACGGTAGCAGATGACACGTGAGCCCGCAGCGCCCGTCACCTTCACTGCTTCAGTGCGACTGTCAGCACCCACGTTTCCTGGCTGAGTGCACTTTGTGGCTTCTGGGGGGCGTTTTGCTCCCAGCAAAGTGGAGTTGTCAGAGTATTAAAAAACCTACAATCAATACTATTGATTGGAGTTTGTCTGTAATTTCCCCAATGACCTCACCCTTCTTGTAGGATGGCGCTAAGCCATGTGCTTTGCATGGATTCCTAGAGTTTCCCCAGGGGGATTAAACTCCATTTACCCACCATCGTAACTGGCTTGGTAACACATTCTTTATTGGCTGCCTTCCCTTCCTCGTCTGGTCTGTCTTCCTCACTCTCCTATGGGTGTCTTCTGTCATTCCCCAAATAAAATACTTTCACTTAAATCCTTCTGCTTCTGGGGAACCCAAACTAAGGCAGTCTGGTACTTGTCATCTGGTCATACTGTTGGCTGTTGTCGAGGAGATGGAGTAGATCTTGACTTTAGGTCAACAACCCTCCTGGGAAATGTGGACGGGAGGACAGAAGGCAGATCATGTCACTGGCAGGAATTCCTTCTCTACTCTGTATCAAGGGCACCTGTGAGTTGGGCTGGCTGCAGCCGATTTCAGGCTACTCCTGGCATATTACCTAGATCCTCATGAGAAATAACAGATTATGGAAAGCAGTCATGCTACTATCAAGAGATTGCATCACAGTTCGTGTGGCAGAGGGATGCAAGCCATAATTATTTTTCCTTTCATAGGTTTTTACCAGATACTGACTAGTTCACTTCAAAATCTCACAAAACAGCCGTATGACATCCCCTACCTGTAACCCCAACCTTGTGGTACTTTAAATGTATTGATATGGGAATTAGATCAATCAAATGTATCAGTGAACTCAGCTTACCTCATATGCTTGGAATTAAGCTAAATATTTCAGACCTTGACTCTCGTAACGAGCAGCAGCCACTAAAGGTATACACCTGACCCAAGATGGACCAGTCCAATACTCTCCGTAAATTCTGAGCTGAGACCTACAAAAGCTAGTAATCGAAATGGGAAGTTCCACTGGGCAACCGAAATGGAAAATTCGCCTGACAAGGCCCTATTTAAATCCATGCACAGTTAAGAAAAGACAGCTAAGTCCTAGAAAGCGGAGAGCAAGAAGAATAAAGCCCATCTGTAAGAGGAAGAAGAGCTGGGGCAGCTACAGATTCCCAGAAAGTACTCCTGTTTCTGAAAGCTTTTTGGTGCCTACTTCCAGACTGTTATGTGGTCCTGCTGTATTTCTTTCTCCTGGATCTACAGATACCCCTGTACCTTAGAACAATTTTCTCCCATTGGCCTTAAGTTAACTTGAGGGATTTTTCAGTTATTTGAAACTAAAAGAACCTTGGTTAAAATAAGCACACTTGACTCTGAGCTCAGGGAGAATGGAGACCGTCACTTTCTTGGTTTTCAGTGTCTCTAGCTCAGTCCTTGGCACACAGTGGATCCTCAATATGTACTAGTCAGGAGAAAAATGAATTAAAAATATTAATAAACTTCAGGAGAAGCACTGAGAAGCATGTATACGTTTCACAATGTGAAAAGCCCTTCCACCAACGGAAAGTGGCTAACCAGTATCCATCCACGTACAGGGCTGGAATGCTCATGCCTTAGGTTTTGTTTTAATCAGTAATTGCCCACTCATTTAATCCATTTGAAAAACAGTCTTAACCACTGCTCAAATTATTGGCGTGTGTTTCTCCAGGATATGTAGTAAGGTATTAATTCACCTTGAAACATTTAGGCGTCTTTATCACTCTCAGATGTTCAAAGCGTCTGAGCAGAGGAGAGGGATGAAGTGGAGTTTAAAACGGGTAAAACCAAAGAAATGAGGTCTCAATCTTTGGCAAATTCAACACTTCATCAAACCCGATGGGAAGAGTGGGGTGTTGCAGGCTGTTGTTTCTTGAGATGTGCATTAAGGAAAGACTAAATTTAGCAAATGCGAGAAAGTCCCTCTTGTAATGTTTCATGATTGTTACAGCATTTGGTAACTTCTGTTCCCCGCTGGCTGTGATGTGAGAGGCTCTCCCCCCACCATGTCCCCCCCATGACAGCAATCTCTAGTTGTAAAACGGTAAGACCGTCAGCCAGCAATAATTTGCAATCCAAACAGACTTGACGCTCCCTGACATTTACTGAAACCTCAGACCCCGTGCACTGGTTTCAGTTTTCCTCCCCTTGCTCTGTTTTTACAGACAGACAAGTGCTTAGGTTTAGGTTTAATAATGAGGAGAAATTTCTTCTTGGCCTACTCTTGCTTGTGTTGGCTGCACCGGGGCTTGCAACAGACGGGTGGTTGGAGTTAATTACACTAAATGGTGAGAACATTATTTGACCCTACTGGTTCAGCCCCAGAGGCTGTATGCCTCCTTACAGACACGGGCAGATGGAATGCTTCACGGCTGGGCAGAGGGCAGAAGCCACGCAAAGAGAGAACCCAGCTCAAGACCAGACACGGGTTTCACTCCTTAGCAAAGCTTGGAACTCTGCACTGTTTTATAAATATAAACCAGTGAGGCACACAAAAACATAGGGTGACAGCAAAAGGACTAGGAAAACACCCTTTTACCAATGGAGCTGCTCTCAAAGGGAGAGATCAACTTCATGTATGATACATCACATCCTTTCTCAAGAAAGAACAATAGGAAGACTTCATAACGAACTTGACTCTGATAAGCCAAAAGGGGAACTGTTATCACAAATGTCATTGTAGGAGACCTGGTGACATACTACAATCGCATTACAATTATATTTGAGAGCCAGTGATAACTGCACATTTAGCTTAGTACATAAAACTTAGTACCTGCAAACGTTCTTATTGCTGCCATTTCTAATGATGACGGTAACAGTGCTAACACTATACCCAAGTTCTTGTCCTAGGGATAATCTGTCATTCATGATTCTCAAAAGAAAAACTGACGGATTCACCTAGGTGTAGTGGTGACTCATGCATAAATAGTTTGTTGAGCCATTACAACACAGCTTCAGATGTACTAAAAGTGTAACAAGGCCAGAGAGAGACAACATTTAAGTTGATGACTTAATACTGATAAGAGTTTTATTCCTAGATTTGCGTTTTTCTGTTGCATGTCAATTCTGTGCAGATCATTCAGAAGCTCTTGGAAATCTCTAAGTAGTAATGGCTTACGTGATCTGTCTGGCAATATTGATTCCATAAAACAGCATTATACAATACCATGCTTTTAAAGGCCTGCTGGTATAACTGCTTAAAGCTGCACTGTCAAATAATTTCTGGTCTATGACACAGTTTATAAAACCCACCAGGATAACAGCTTGGAGGGAAGGGGTGAGTGGGATCCTCAAAGATATTTCCCACTCTTATCTAACAGGAAGTGGTTCAGACAATTCTTGATCCTTATTCTATACTCTAGATATCTTTTTACTTTTTTCTTTTTTTTTTTTTGCGGTACGCGGGCCTCTCACTGTTGCGGCCTCTCCCGTTGCGGAGCACAGGCTCCGGATGCGCAGGCTCAGCGGCCATGGCTCACGGGCCCAGCCGCTCCGCGGCATGTGGGATCTTCCCGGACCGGGGCACGAACCCGCGTCCCCTGCATCGGCAGGCAGACTCTCAACCACTGCGCCACCAGGGAAGCCCTAGGATTGAATTTTAATTTAGGTAAGGGCCCTGACTGCATCTCTTTCAAAGCAGCATGATTCACTCTGTTCAATGACCACACTCCACTGCCCTAGTCCTACTCAACTAACATCAGCTTGGTTGTCACTACATTGTGTGAGCCAGCACGGGTAGTTAGTGCAGGCCATCTCCGCCCATGCAGAAACTACTCAATGCATATGTACCTGGTGAACTGGCAGCACCTTTCTCAGAGGCAGCGTATGGTCACAAGTATAATGTATCTGGAATGGGATGGGACACAGAATTACCCTGTGGTGCTCAGACCTCATAAAATGATTCCTACAATTCATATAAGGACTTTTCTTCACAAAATGTTTATATGAGACAAGTGTACAATGCATATTTTCCCCAGTAAAAGAGAATTAGAAGTGGTAGGGTGTGCTGTTAAAATACAGATACAATGAAATTTGAGAGTTTAAATACTGTTGTGTCACTATCAACTATAGATAAGTAAGGAACAAATGTAGGCATAAGCGATACTTAATAAAAGAGTTGGGGCTTCCCCGGTGGCGCAATGGTTAAGAATCTGCCTGCCAATGCAGGGGACATGGGTTCGAGCCCTGGTCCGGGAAGATCCCACATGTCGCGCAGCAACTAAGCCCGTGCGCCACAACTACGGAGCCTGTGCTCTAGAGCCCGCGAGCCACAACTACTGAGCCCACGAGCCACAACTACTGAAGCCCGCGCACCTAGAGCCCTTGCTCCGCGACAAGAGAAGCCACCGCAATGAGAAGCCAGCGCACCACAAGGAAGAGTAGCCCCCGCTCACCGCAAGTAGAGAAAGCCCGCGTGCAGCAATGAAGACCCAACGCAGCCAAAAATAAATTAAATAAATTTATAAGAAAATAAAAGATTTGACATGTTTTTTAAATGAAGAAATGGCGTTTATTGAAATGACTGCTTTCAGAACTAAAATGATGGCAGCTCTAGTATAGACTACTGCAGCAGAGTCTGTGAGACAGGATCAAGGCATGAGGGAAATCTGGGAGTGAACGCTATGTAAGAAGCAAGGTTAAGCAAAAAGAAGACAGGAGCAAAGACAAATAAAATAAATACCATTTGAAGCCCAAGAACAAGGATTTCAGGCTAAAGTGGGAGACCACTGCTTTCTGTGGTATTTCCTAATCATATGTATGTATATCAATACAGATATAAATATATGTATACATATATATATGTATCAGCGGAGAGAGGGTCGGGAAAGACTCGATGCTAAATCTAAATATTCAAAGTTTTTTTGTTGATGTTTCCTTCAGTTATTTTTGTTGGCTTCTTGTTTGTTTCCAAAATGAAATCACAGGGGAGAGCTGCTCATAGCAGAGGAAGCAGTGTGGAAAAGGTGGTAGACCTGAAAGATCTCAGACCCTTCAGAAAAATACCAGTGTGGGGCTGAGCCCACAGTGCAAGGCTGAGGGCTGGCCACAGCCAGAGAGCTGTGAGGGTGGTATGCTGAGGGCTTGACATACCTCCTGTGTGCAGCAAGATGGCCTTGAGTAGTTTACTTAGGAAGACAGCAAGTCAGCTTGGTATTTCAGAGAAATCACAAGAGCAACACTATAAAGGATGGATCAGCAGGTAAACTGGACTACCTGTGAGAAGGCCGTCTACAGGGCACTGAACAGGGTCTAAACTAAGAAAGAGTGGGAGGCATGGCAACTGGGAAACTGGCAGGATACCACTGCAGAGGAAAAGCCTATCGTGATTTACGGGCTTCTGATTTGAGTCAGAGTGGCTGGTGGAGATAAGAACTATGAAAGAAGGAATAAGCCCTGAGAAAAAACAGATCTGAGTTCAGATTTGAATATAGTAAGTTTGAAGTTCCTATGGGCAACAAAGCTCAGATATCATGCATCTAATAAATGTCAAAGCCAGGATTCAATCTCAGTTAGATTGGACACCAGTCTATGGTCTTCTTATGTGCCTTATATCTCCCTAGAGAAGCAACTAGGAAATATAAATGTATAATGAGTTATTATAAAATAGGTATAAGATGTGTAGAGGCAAGAGTTATTCAATATATTCATAAAGGCAGGCTATTATATCTATCGATTTATATTTTTGCTTTTAAGAGACTTTCTCATCTTACAGAAATAACTACTTGTGAGGTAACATATTCACAAACAATTGGCAGTCAAGGCAGATTAATTTAGAATATTAGCCATGTGTTGAAATTCTATCCTCTCTTTCCTTCATCTAGTACAGAGTTAAGTGCAAGAAGCTCAGGACAGAAACTCCTGAGGGTCGTAGGGATGGAAATGAGGCTGCTAAGAATCAGTGAAAATGGAAGGAGTCACCAGATGCAAGTATTCATCCTTCCAGCAGAATTCTAGTCTTAATACTCTCTCATTTTCAACCAAGTGGATTTTATCTTTTTCGAAATGATCTGTTGTAATGCAAACTTCTTATCTTTTCAAAGATAAGATTTAATGAAGACATAAGCCTTCAACATTGGAGATTTAAATGAGATTTAAAGATTTAAATGAGGATATAGACTTCACCATTAGAGGAGAGATGTTAGTTATAATTTTAAGAAGCAAAACAGGCTGAAAGATTTATGATAGCACTTAGAAACACAAGTCTTCAGACTGCGTGCCCAAGCATGACCAAAGAGCAGGTAATAACAGATCTCATTAGACACTGTTTATTTAATTTAACATTATTCTGGCAGAGATGTTTTCCCTGCTGGATAGAGTTCATTTTTTTTTTTTTTTGGTAGCTCACTTTTTTATTTTATACAAGAATATGTTTGTCATAACAGAAGGCAATGAATGCAAATTCAGAAAGTCACCAAATCATCCCAACCCAGTATAATGTTCTAGAGCTGTGGTTTTAAGTTTTCTGCATCTGTTCCCTTCTTCCATAAGAGCGAAGAAATAAGCCATCCCTACTAACACAGAAAGGACCCTAGAGAGGAAATCCACCATTGAGGACACCAAATCTCCCCATTATTTCTCCTTATGTTTGCTTTCTTTTTTTCTCTCTACTGCTAACACACATACACACACAATCAAATAATAGTAATCTTCTCTTCTCCTTTCAGTGTCTAAAGTTTCCTGTGTTTGAGATTAAAGCAAAGCCTGGATAGAACTGTATAAAACAAGATATGTCAATAGTAATGATTTCATAGAGGAACAATTATTTTTTTAATTAATTAATTTATGGCTGCATTGGGGCTCTGTTGCTGCGTGTGGGCTTTCCCTAGTTGTGGCGAGGGGGGGCTACTCTTCGTTGCGGTGCACGGGCTTCTCATTGCGGTGGCTTCTCTTGTTGCGAAGCATGGGCTCTAGGCACGCAGGCTTCAGTAGTTGCAGCACACGGGCCCAGTAGTTGTGGCTCATGGGCTCTAGAGTGCAGGCTCAGTAGTTGTACGGGCTTAGTTGCTCCGTGGCATTTGGGATCTTCCCAGACCAAGGCTCGAACCGGTGTCCCCTGCATTGGCAGGTAGATTCTTAACCACTGCGCCACCTGGGAAGTCCCGAAACAATTATTCTTGAATACTCAGCTGACAAAAATAAAAGATGGCCTTGGAAAGACCACACTGCATACATGCCCACTTAACTTCCTGCTTACATCACTTTCATCTTTATGCAAAAACAGGGTGTAAAAAATTGTCATGCTACTTAGTTTTATATATACATCAAATATAATTAATAATTCATTTTTCATTAAGATGACATAATTTAAACTTAGTGAGGCTATTAGCTTTTTTTTTTTTTTTTTTTTTGGTATGCGGGCCTCTCACTGTTGTGGCCTCTCCCGTTTGTGGAGCACAGGCTCTGGACGCGCAGGCTCAGCGGCCATGGCCCACGGGCCCAGCCAGCCGCTCTGTGGCATGTGGGATCTTCCCGGACTGGGGCACGAACCCGTGTCCCCTGCATCGGCAGGCGGACTCTCAACCACTGCGCCACCAGGGAAGCCCGGGCTATTAGCTTTAATTAGGCATTTTAAAAACTAAAATGGTCAAGAAAAGGAATTAAGTTATCCTCTGTGGTGTTGGCATTATCTCCAATACGTATATGGAAGAAATAATAAAAATTGTTGAACTGAAAAAACTGCTCTATGATTAAAACTTCCGAGCACAGTGCTAACAGATTTGATAGTGTTCATGAAATTCCATGAACTAAGAGAACAACCTGCTATAATCTACGTTCAGAGAATTGGTGATTCTCATGACAGATGTCTTCAGGGATCAAGAATTCACCACCATTGCTCAGGTGATGCAAAGTGATTACATCACATCCAAGGCACTGCTCGGGAGTTAAGTCATCCTAACTGGAGAACCGAAGTTTAGGGAAAAGTCATCAGTGAAGCCTGGAAAGTAATCAGAAAAGCCTCGAGGATGTTTAGACTATGCAGAAAAGGCTCCCACTTTGACTTGATTCAACACTACAACTCTCCTTGATGCTCAAAATATTGTGAATAACGGCTTATACTTAGAGATGAGATAGTAAGAGTTTCTACTTCTCCATTATTTTCGGGAAATTTTTACTCAAGGATGCATACATCTACTTACTCTTCACCGTCTTTCTCTTCCCGACTGTGATGCCCTCTGATGCCATAGTCCTTGCAGTCAACACAGAATCACAACTTCCACTTGTTTTTGACTTTTCCTCTGTTCCATCCTCTATGTTTTGCCAGACTTTAAGTTATGTCAACACTGGCATCTCTGAGTTAGAACAGGGGTTTGCAAACTTTTTTTGGTATAGTGCCAGATAGCAGTGTAGTCTTTGTAAGCCACACAGTCTCTGTCACAACACTCAACTCTGCCGTTCTAGCACAGAAAAGAGCCACAGAGGATACATAAATGAATGAATGTGGCTGTGTTCCAATAAAACTTTATTTACAAAAACAGGCAACAGGCAGATTTCGTCCAAGGGACAATACTTAGCCAACAGCTGAGCTACAGCATGTATATTATTTTTCACACCCACTGTTATACTCTAAATAAACTCTCACTAGTTCACACCTATATCATTCTGCTCTTTTATCTCCTTTTATTTCTTGTCTCTTCCCAGCCAAAGCTTCCCTGCATTGTCATAGGAATCTTCTTTAAGTGTAACTCATTCATCTTGTTCTCTATTGAGAAAAGCGTTCTGTGAGCCTCAATTATCTATAAAACTAAGTTTTACAGTTTTTACAGATTCAAGCACCAACCTAGGTTCATGCCTTACCCCTAATATTTCAGGGTCATACCTGTCCTTCAAATAGACCTGCTCCTTCTTGCAACTATCATTTTTCTTATACTTTCTCTTCTGCTTGGAATAGTCCTATCCCTATTTTCACCTGTCAAAGCCCTATTTGTAATTCAAGGCCTTCACGCCCTTGTCAACTATTGATGACTTACTCCTGTAAATTGTCTACAGGGGAGAGCTAAAATTATCTGTGTAGAGGGGACCACCATGGAAAAAAATTTGAGATTAAAAATGAGCCAAAAGCCGAATTTTGGAAATTCTGAGCAGGAGGGGATTGGTGTAAAAGACACAAAAGAGCACTGGGAAAGACAGAGGGAGACTCAAGGAAGCATTTAATGATAAATTAGCATATAGATAAATGACCATGTCTAATACTCAAGTATCATGTCATGGAATGAATGCATCATAATATACCTAATCTAAAATATTCTTATATTATGAATACAAATTGTTTTTTTTATTTTTTACTGTTGTAAACAATGATGTGAATGGAAGTCTATTTATTTAACAATTATTTGAATAATTGCTTAGTTACTACCATGTGTCAGACACTGTACAGTCATCTCTGTAATTGACAGTTCTTCCTAGTAATCTGTTATCCTGGAAATAACCCTTGAAGATGGGCTTTCCCTCCAATGCCTAAAGTTATAGTAACAATGGGAACATTTTACCACAGGATTGACTCATGCTGAAGAATTCAGCAGTGAGAAGATTGACAGACCTGTCCTGTGAGAAAGTGGAAGAGTATTAGTTGAGAAAATGACCCAGGAGATGATAATCTTTATACGTTAATCTTTTGGTTTTAGATGCTCCAGGGCAGAATTAGAGAACATATATACACATACTGTACTCAGTATTATTTGTGAAATGAAACAAGATAGCATCTTCTAGATCACAGGGAAAAATCCCAGTTCCACAGCTTTTTAAGATTAAATGCTTTGCGAAATGAAACAGGACTGATTTGCAAATGAAGATTGTTGGTTTGTCTTGGAGACATGTCCATGGCTCAATTTGTCTTACGTTACACGATATACACTGCCAGTGATGAAGGAAAGCATTAGAGCTGAGAATCATTCCAGTAACAGAGGAGAGCTTATCTAAATTGAAGAGGTACATTGAACTGATATAGGCAAATAAAGGTCTAAAGTGAGTAGAAGGAAATGAGTTGTACAACTGACAGCAAAGAGCTTTATACATGGGAAAGTGTCTTGATTTCTCCTTGGTGGCTATATTTATCTTCTTTTTGGATTCTTTTAGACTTGGAGTTTGGTTGCAAATGGATAACACTGAGGGCAGAAGTCTCAGCTCTCTAAAATTTGGAGTCAGTACAATAGCTTTATATGTTGAGTCCTTTACCCAGTTACCTCAACTGTCACTAGAAGAAATGCATAATTACTTTTATGGAAATTCATGATTTTTAGCTGAGAAAGACCCTCTATTTAGACTGAGGACAAACATAAATGTTGGTTTACTGTGGGAAAAGACAGACTACAGGCATTACAGTCTCGAGCATCTAACAAAGCAAAATATTATTTCAATGAGTGAAGCTGGTCAGGTGCAAGTAACGTAGGATGCGGGTCATAGTTGAAGGCACGGTCAGTTGAAGAGCTAGCATCTCCACGTTCCCAGAAGACTGAAACCATGGAAGACTATGGTATCAACATGATGGCTCTGATACTCAAAGAAAAGATGAGTTGCCAGATGTGTAATATCAGCTCTAAAGCGTGACAGTCATGAAATATGCTAGTAACTTTTCTGTTAGTGATGAAGTTGTTCACATTAAGTCAGCTGAAGTAAAGGAGCTGCCACTGATATTTGTACTTACATGAATAAATTACTTTGTTTCCCCAAATCTCAATATTCTTCCTGTCTGGCAGATGGCCACCTTCTTACTGTGTGGCCTTTCCTTGGTGTGTGTGGTGGAGAAAGAATTCTCTCTTCCTCTTCTTATAAGGTCAGTCCTATTGGATTAAGACTCCGCCCTTATGACCTCATTTAACCTTAATTACCTCCTAAGGGTGCTATCCCCAAATATTGTAACATTAGGGGTTAGGGCTTCAACATATGGATTTGGAGGGGGGCACAATTCAGTCCACTGCACTACTGAGCCCCATTGATCCACTGGACGTGCTTCAGTCTGTGTTTCCAGTCCTGATATGTCTGAGGCATAGAGACATCAAAAAAATCAGATAATGGAGTGTGTTCACACATAAAAAGATGCAAAATAGTGATTCTCCATGTATTAATGGATCCATGAGGTCAATTTCCCTTTGCAGAAAAAAAATTGGAAAAAAAATATTAAAAATCAACCTTTCCAGAGCACTGGAAAACATCCAAAGGCGAGCAAGAACTTGAGAAGTACTTGTTCATGAAAAAGTACTACTGCATTGTGGGAAAAGAAAAGAAAAGAAAAGAAAAGAAAAACCACAATGAGCTTTTGGGATTCTTGCCTAAGGGATTTCTCTGCTCCCAAGTTCCAGCATCAAAATTCTTCTGCCCAGAGGTGGTGAACTTGGTTTTGGGTAGGTGGTAAAGTGAATAGGCTTTTAATGAGGAGATTTTGGAAGCAAGAGAACCATAGAAAGGCTGATATAATCCACTCTCTGGCTGACTACTAGACTACATATGCGTGCGGGAGACACCAGAGAATCTGGCAAAAATCAAAGGCCTGGGGAGGCTTGTAAGCTTATTACACCTTTGCGTGCGTTCCCCAGCCCCCACACACAGCTTGGGTGGCAGAAGGTGGACGCCTTAGTGACCTGAGGAGTTTCAGTACAGCCTCTGCCCCAAACACTGGCTGACCAGGAAAGTGCACAGACACAGGGGAGACTCCTAGAGAACTAAGCACAAAAAACAAACAGCATAGCCTTCAGTAGTTGTACACCATCACAAGAAAGACACATTTTTTACTTCGTATCTATGCATGTTAATAGCCCACTAAAATAAAAACTGTATCTCTTAGAGGAAAAAATAAAAGCCAGACTCATTGTAATGCATTAACTAAAATGCCTACCTTTAAAGCAAAAATGACTAGACCCATACCCTTGGAGAGAATGTAGAGAAAAGGGAACATTAGTGCACTGTTGGTGGGAATGTAAATTGATGCAGCCACTATGGAAAATGGTATGGAGGTTCCTCAAAAAATTAAAAATAGAGTTATCATATGATCCAACAATCCCACTTCTGGGAATATATCCAAAGGAAATAAAACCAAGATATCAAAGATAATCAGCATTCCCAAGTTCGTTACAGCATTATTCACAATAGCCAAGGCACATAAAAAACCTAAGCACACAACAGAATAAAAAATAGGTGATATGCGTATCTATCTATTTATAGATATAGACAGACAGATATATATATATATATATATATATGTCTATATATATAGGAAAAAAAGAAGGAAACCCTGTCATCTGCAACAACATGATGGGCCTTGAGGGCATTATGCTAGTGAAGTAAGCCAGACAGAGAAAAAAAAAAATACTGCATGGTATCACACATATGTGGAATCTAAAGAAAAAGTCAAACTCATAGAAACAAAGAGTAGAAGAATGACTACCAGGAGCCGGGCAGTGAAGGAAATAGTGAGAAGTTGGTAAAAGAGTACAGACTTTCAGCTATAAAATGAATAAGACCTGAGGAACTACGATAAAACATGGTGACTATAATTAATAACACTGTATTGTATAACAGAAATATGCTACAGGAGTGGAACTTAAATGTTCCCACCAAAACAAACAAACAAACAAAAAAGGAAATTGAAACTTATGCCTGATGGCCCAGATGTTGGATTTAGCAAAGACTTCTAAGCAATTGTTATGAATATGCTCAAAGAATTAAACAAAAATATACTAAGAATGAATAAACATGTAGGGACTCTCAAGAGAGAAAGAAAAAATATTAAAAAGAAAAGGATCAAATGGAAATTCTAAAGCTTAAAAATGCAAAAACTAAAATTTAATAATTAACTGGATAGGCTATCCAGCATATTTGAGATGGTATAAGAAAGAATCCATGAACTTGGAAAATAGACCAATAGAAATTATCAAGTCTGAAGAAGAGAGACAAAAGCTTAAGGAAAACAGCACAGATCTTAGAAATCCATGAGACAATGTCAAGTACTCCAACACATATGTAATTGGGAGTGGCAGACAGAGAGGAGAAGAAAGGGGGAAAAAAAATAAAGAAATAATGATGGAGAAATCTTCCTAAATTTGGTGAAAAGTATTATCCTTCAAATCCAAGAAGCTTAACAAATCCAACCAGGAAAACATAAAACAAAACAAAACAAAACACACAAAGACACATAACAATCAAACTGCTGAAAGACAAAGAAAAAATCTTGAGAGCAATAAGAGAAAAACAATACATTATGGGAGAAAATGGTAGGATTTATGGGTGATTTTTCAGTAGAAGCAATGAAGTACAGAAAACACTGAAATGACACAGGGTTGAAAGACAAAAAACAATCAAAAAGTGTTGACCAATAATTCCATACCTAGCAAAACTATTCTTCAAAAATGAAGGTAAAATAAAGACATGTCTGAAAAAAAAAAAAAAGCCTGACAGAATTTGTTGGTAGTAGCTTTATGCTACAAGATATACTAAAGGGATTAAGACTAAAGAGAAATGATACCAGATCATATCCCGGATCCACAAGAAATGGTACATATGTGCAGAAATATAAAATTCTGGGGAGACTTCCCTGGCGGCCCAGCCGTTAGGACTCGGCGCTTTCACTGCCGAGGGCCCGGGGTTCAGTCCCTGGTTGGGGAAACTAAGATCCCGCAAGCCTCTAGGCGTGGCCAAATAAATAAATAAATTAAATTAAATATTGGTATATATACATACACTAATCTTTGCTTAACTTCCTTAAAATACATATGACTGTCTAAAACAAAAATAATTTAAGAAATTAGAGCAAACATTTTTTATTGGGTTTGTAATGTGTACAGATGTATGAAAACAATAGTATAATGTTGGGTTGGGGGCGCTATTCTAATACAGAGTTCCCATGCTTTACTGGAAATATTTCAGTATTAACTTGAAACCTATTGGTGTAAGTCAAAAATACATAATGCATACCATAAAGCAACTATTAAAATAATAACATGAAGAAATACAGGTGAAATTCAATAGATAAATTAATATAGTAAAAGACTGCTTATTGTACGGTTCATTCAAGAAAAGACAAAACAGTTATGACAGAAAGCAAATCAGCTATTTCTCAGGGTCAGTGCTGGTGGCAGATCTTGACCAGAAAAGGACACGAGGGAAATATGGGAAGGGGTTAGGGGTGTTCTGAAACTTGATTTTGGTACTGGTCTCATTACTGTATATATTTACTGAAACACAGAACTGTACATTTAAAGTGGATGAGTTTCAGTTTATAAAAATTATACTTCAATGAAGTCTCAAAGAAGGAAGTAGAAGAATTGCAAAGTTATTACGGTCTTTAGTACGTATATACATATGTATGTATGTGTATGAATGTGTGTGTGTGTGTATGCGTTTGTGTTTCATGACTTTCATTCCTTCTGTGAAGCAATATTTTATTCCACTTCACAATCTCTGGACTTTTGCTTAACCATACTGATGAAAAGCTGGCTTAAAAATGATTTTCTTACCTACTTCCTAAGTAGCTCAAAGTCAGTGTGCTAGCGGAGAACTGAGGGCTACAAATTAGCATTCATGACTTTTGATGAGCACAATGCCTGCTAAACTCTTTGGTCACATAGTGAGAGAGTGTGGTATGCATTTTAATCTGAGGAAGAAATTCAGTGTTATATTGTACAATTCCTCACGGACGAGCACAGAGGAACACAGCCAGGATACTTGTAATTACTGTTAGTTTTGACTGTGGTCGTGGTCATGAAAGCATTGTTGGTGGTGGTGACACTAGCAGTGATGGGACTAGTGATAACAGCAACAGTAGGAAGCACGGGAACAGTGGGAACATAATTATAAAAGCACAGCTGACCAACATATAAACGCTTCACATATATTCACTGTCTTCCCTGGAATCCTTTGCCCCATTCATCACCGCCATTTGCTTTTAGACTTAGTAATCCAGTCACCCTCTGTTGCTTTTCTCACAACATAAATGGAAAAAATCAGTTCAGTTGGCACCGCAATGTAGCTGTCCCCTCCACCTCCCATACTGCACGGAAGTCTACTCTAATGTGTGCAGCTCTTTTAGTAAACCAGCTCATTGAGGGTTGACGTTTTACTTTGTGTACTGCGAGAAGGCCATGAAAAGGAAACATTAATCGGGCTATGCTGTTTCTTAATCCTCAAGATTCTCAGTGGGAAATACTGCATCGACACGCTGCTTTGTGGGCTTGTGATATTTTATTGTGTTTTATTTTGTTTTCTAGGCAGAACAATCCTTTTTTGGTTTGGACACTGTGTTGCCTGGGGAAGAAAGGGAAATGTCTGTTATTGCTTGCTAAACGTCTACCTTGTAACCAGCCAAACCACAGGAGCTAATCCCAAATTGGGGAGTTAACTTCCCAAGGAAGAAACCCTGTGGCTTACATTCCTTTTGAACATAGCCTCCTGAGTCTCCATGTGTTCCCACCTAACTTTTCTGTGTGCACATGAATATGTAGAGCCTAGTTCCAGATTTGGTGCTATTGTAATCTAGGTGGTTTATGTGAATTTTCTTTAAAAGGAGAGATAGCCACCAGCTGGATACATCTGTCTATAGTGCTAAGTAGACTGGGGTCAGAGCACAATTTTCAAGGTCTATTTTATAAGTTGTTTTGCCTCTTCTCTGTGTTGTTTCTGCTTATCTCATCCTAAAGGTAGTATTCATTCATATATTCGTTCTTCCAATAAACCTTTTAAAATACTTCCTGGAGACACTTCTGAAGGCTCTAGTCCTTTTCTAAGGCACTAAGGACACAAAGATAAAATATATAAGGTATGATTCTCATCCTTAAATAACCTACAGTCCAGTGTAGGTAGACTCTCTCCATCAGAGTACCTGAAGCAAACAGATAGAACATTTAAATGAGGTGCCTGAGAAGAGTTTCACGGAGACACTATTTACAAAGGATTAACAGAAAGCAAAAAGGCATCACCCCATGGTTAGTAAGATCAAAGATCCCTTATCGTTGCTAAGACTGAAGAACAAGGGTTGTACATGTTTTGTACGTGGAGAGACCCATATAGGAAGACAGTGATAGAAGAGGAGCTATATCCTTAGGTCGAGAAATAAAAGCTCTGAAAACTTGTGGCCAGCAGAAAAGGAGCTAGCAAATTAGCGATCTCACTCTCATGCTACCCTCCCATCTGCTGCCAGTGCCTCTCATTGGTCAAAGTCCACTGGAAGCAAGGGGCAAGGAAACTTGGTTGATGCGGTCTGTAAAAGTCAGTCTATTAAGAAAAAGGCAGGAACAAGAAAAACACAGAGTGAATCTAGAGAGACAAATAGAAATCATCCAGAATACAGACATATCTGACAATGAAACCTTATCATTAAAGTTGCTTTTAAAAAGGATTGAAATGATTGGTTATACAATCTAATTAATTGATCCACCTATCTATGATGGATTTGTTTTTATTAGAGAAAAACAGATACCAAGCCATAGCCATGAATTTGTAAAATCAGAAACAGTAAGAAGGCTGATTATTGGATACTATTGTTTTCAGAATAATCATTTCCCTATAACATGACACATTGCACAGTTGTTCCTTTTTTCAACCTCTATGCACACTTCAATTTTAATTTTGTTAGACAAATACAAATGCATATGAAAAGAGTGTGGAGAAGTAGACAGGAGGTCAAAATGGGAGAGCAGAGCAAAAAGAGAGGAGAGAGATTCAGAGGAAAAATGACAGTGAGGAGGAAATAGTGCAATTGTAGATGATTTTGAATAACCCTAACCATATCCCTAGGAGTCATTTTCTGCTGAGAAATGCAATGTTCAGGCAAATAGCAAACTCTTTACCTCCTTTACTTCCTCTGCCTTTTCTTTTCATGTTGCTACGACTTTGAGTTCCCTCCTCTCTTCTTCTCTTCTTGCTCTACACAATGTCATCAAATCATATGCTCCAAATACCATCTGTGTTTACAATGCCCATATCTATAAATATATAAATCTAAGAAGATTTAACCTTTATCTTTCCCCCAAGATTAAGACCCATATAGCTAAGAAATTATTGGACATCTCCGCTTGGATTTCAAACACATACCTCAAACTCAATGTGTTTAACATCATATCAACCATCTCTATAATCAAATCTTTACCATTTATCCAAGCCAGAAACTCAGCATCATCCTCGAATAGGCTTCCACTCTCATTTTTACACATTTCCAAATGCAATCAGGTGTTGATTCTCTGCATTCCTACAGGCTGTCTGACCCCATGCTTTCTCCTGCCTTCCAGCATCTGTAAATACTGTTCACACTTTCTTTGTCCTTTCTGTCCTCCCTCCAACCCAAAACTCTAGAGTTCAGCCTAAACCTTCCATAACCTCAAGTCTGATTTCAGTGACCCTCTTATGTCATCTTAATATCCTGTCTTAAAATCCTCTTATTATAATATTTTCACACTATATTATAATGACCTTGTTTCATATATGCCTCATTTACTAGACTAAATCTTCAGGAGGGACAGAGTTATATTATTTTGTTCTCAATGGCATCCCTAGTCTCTAGCATCATGTCTGGGTCAGAGCAGACCTACAAATACTACTTGAGTGAAGGGATGTTTTACTTTCTTTTTTTATACAACTTAGCTATTATAGCCAAACTTAGAATACTACTTTTAATGTACAAAGGGTTTTCCTAATTTAAGCTTTTATACAAAGTAATTTCTTTCTGCCTCCCTTTCTACATGGAAATAAAGCTCCAAGTTAGTGAATCGTAGACTAATGTTTGGCATATTAGGTTAAACTGAATCACAGCCATGCTTCTCTGCCCACTGTAAGTCTCAGACATGAATATCCATACGATGTAGTTCTGCTTCTCAAAGTATATATACCCTTTCCAGGTACTGGTCTCTATTTCACCAGTGTATGATCTTAAAACTTGATGATGAGGCTTCTAAAGGGATACTAATCTGATTATTTAGTGCACACTTCAATTTGTTGGGGAGGTACCTCCGCTGACCTCTCTCACTTATATTCTGAGTTATCCAGGGATGCAAAGACAATTACAAACCTCTTTTGACCTTCTGAAAAGCAAAACCTATCTTCTGAACTAAATACATTTAGAAATTGGACTACAGCAATATTGGGCACCTGGACTAATGAGCTTACTCTCAAAAATCTATTAAGGAATAAAATACAGCTGAACCATGCACTGTGTCAACAAGCTGGAACTTGGGTTACATTTGACTATTGATTCATTCTCTGGCATCATCACCTGTAGGAAGCTTTGCCTCTCTTTAACCTTAGCTGAAGCCACAAACATTGTCTGATCTTGCTGACACCTGAGTTGTTCTCAGAATGATGAACGTGGAAGCTTTGGAGAGGTCATAAAGTCACAATATCCATAATCTGAAACCAGCTCAAGGGCTAGCCATGAATAAACTTGAAGATCTGGTGAGCACAGGGCGAGCTAGCAGCCTAAACATCTAACATCTGTTGCTATTCATAAGGAATCTCAAGCTGCCTGCTTAACTGAAGAGGGGGTGAAAGGACATTTAGGTCTTCAGTATACACTAAAGTAATTGCTTATGGTGTTTTGTTTGGTTGGCTGGTTTGGATTTTGGTGGTGGTGGTAGAGTAGCAGAAGGAGCTTCAGTCTCCCTTATATTTACTTTATGTCAATATCTTCTTAATAAGGCATTTTATAAATTAGTCAATACCTATTGGGTACCCCCTTGGGGAAAGGACAGTAGGAAAGGCTATTTTATAAAGAATTATAAAATATTCTCTCAGTCTCTTGACCTCAGCTTTTGGTCATCATCTGTTCACATCTGGTCAAAATTTAGGTAGAAGCAACCGATACTTGAGACTAATAATCCAGGACAGTGGTCCCAATCTCCTGACTATTCAAGGGCCATGAGAATCACCCAGGGACTCTTCAGAGAACTCATTCCCGAACCTCCGTCCCAGATTCAGCATATCTGGAGTGAAGTTCCGAAACCTCAGTTCAAAAGCCCTCCTGAACTCCTAACATAAGGGGTATGTTTATCTTCTATATTCTGGATTCCATAAGCCTCTGTATCAAATCAGATAATAAAAAACCTTGCCTGCTCTTCTATGTTCTTTACATCTTACAGAAGTGCCCTCTTGTAGTTTGTATTAATATATAATATTAATATATATTATATATACAACTGCACATATATTTATACACATATATCTGTGCAGAGACAGATAGATATCTCTCTATATAGTTGCCCACCTCATTATTCAATACCATATCATTTCTACTATGAGACGTTCTTCACTGGTTTCGTGTCACAAAGCAGTGTCTGTCCTGGAGAGCTATCTGGACTATAAGTAGCACATGCTATGCAATGCTTCTCTTTTTTGCTTTATCTGACAAAGCGATGAAATTTAAGCTCAGGAGCAATACTTTCTTGATTTGGGGGATGGCTATATATTTCCCATTGCTACTCATTAACTGACTCTTTAATTTTATGATTCTATTGTATGCATGTTTTAATTATACACCTTTTACATCTTCTTTGCAAACAGATGTGACGCTAATTGCAAACGCATGAAATATGGGTAGAGATGATTCAGCCAGCGTGAGAGAAAAGTTGGGACAGAGAGCCAATTCAGTCATCGCCATGCCAGACTAAACTGATTTGCTATTTTGATGGTACCTTGAAATTAGTAAATAATGGAAACATTTTATAACTTGACTTTTACCAAGTTGTCTGCCCTCCAGGGTAACATTTTCCTTTAGTAAATAAATAACACAAATCTGAGACCCCTATCTGTATGACTCCAGTGTGCCCAGGGCCTTTGAAAGAATTCTAAAGCATCCCTAAAAGTTGCTTATATGTCCTAATGGTTGTTTTTCACCTCTGACTCCGGACTTCTGTCCTGGGCTTCACAGCCAATAGCCGTTTCAATACTATTCACACAACTACCACTCTCTTTGGCTGCTTCCCCACACTTTTACTTTCCAAAGCACAGCTAACACAAGGCTGTCCCACATAACAGGAAATTAACAAAGCTTCCGTCTGCCATAAGAAAATCACAATGTCAAAATAGAGGAAATGTAGAAGTATTTCTCCCCAAGCCAGTTCATAGGAAGTCTCCTCCTGGCTCTCTCTCTTATTTGCCCCTGGCTGGATAACAGCGTTATGTCACCTGCCCTGTGTGACAGTGTCTCTCACATGAACCTCAAACCCCATTCCAACGCCTCTAGCTGAAATGCTCAATTTATAACAATATCAGGTAAGATGTGAAACGTTCCAATGAAAGCTCCCTTTTCCGTTAATAAACAAAATAATTAGTATCACAGTCCGAAGCATCTATATTTTTATTCAGTGATTCAGTAGATACTTGTCCATGGGCAAAAGAGGCTTACCTTCTGAGGAAGAACTTTTCTTAATGGAATATTCTGAGCCACACTTGGAGTCTTGGGAAGGAAAAGGTCAATTTTTAACATTATCAATGTTATTTGATAACTGGTTATAGTGATTATATATGTAACTCTGAGGGTTTAAAGATGAAGGCTTAAAAACAGAGACAGCTTGAAAGAGCTCTTTTCATAAAGTCCTTGAGAAATTCTAGAAACACTAAAGTGGCTACATTGAAAACTACGTATGGAGTAACAGTTGGGGGAGAGGGGAGTCTTTCTACTTTGCCTGTAGGAAGATGCAGAGGTTACAGATAAACTCAGGTATGTGTGTATAGCCTGTACGTCAGCAGTGCCTTGAGCTCCAAGATGGTCTTGAGCAGTGGTTACATCTTTGTACTGGAGACGCGTGATACATCAGAAGTATTGGCACTATTGGCAGATAGTTTCTCTGAAGTGGCTTTAATCCTTAAGCCAACTTCAGGAAAGAGGGCATAACTGTGGGCATGGGTGCCATGTTGATGGACTGAGCTGTGAGGCAGCTTAGCAAGCCCCAGATGCCTGGGCAGCACACACGGGTCTGGATCAGGAAGGGAGGACGCTGTGACCTAACTTGAAATAGCTAACGTCATTCATGCCCAAAAGCCAGCGAGAGCACCCTTAAGGATTCCTGGAAAGATTTAGAATTTATTGGATATTTGGACAGAGATTTGTAGAGGACAATAGGTTGCATTGTATGTAGGAGGGCATACATGATTTTTATGTAAATGTGACCCAATTCATACCCCTAGGCTGGTGTGGTCTAAAGAAACAATGGTTAAGGAACCCTGAGAAAACCATTACCCTGAGAAAACCATAATTCAAAAAGAGTCATGTACCAAAATGTTCATTGCAGCTCTATTTACAATAGCCCGGAGATGGAAACAACCTAAGTGTCCATCATTGGATGAATGGATAAAGAAGATGTGGCACATATATACAATGGAATATTACTCAGCCATAAAAAGAAACAAAATTGAGCTATTTGTAATGAGGTGGATGGACCTAGAGTCTGTCATACAGAGTGAAGTAACTCAGAAAGAGAAAGACAAATACCATATGCTAACACATATATATGGAATTTAAGAAAAAAAAATGTCATGAAGAACCTAGTGGTAAGATAGGAATAAAGACATAGACCTACTAGAGAATGGACTTGAGGATATGGGGAGGGGGAAGGGTAAGCTGACAAAGTGAGAGAGTGGCATGGACATATATACACTACCAAACGTAAAATAGATAGCTAGTGGGAAGCAGCCTCATAGCACAGGGAGATCAGCTCGGTGCTCTGTGACCACCTAGAGGGGTGGGATAGAGAGGGTGGGAGGGAGGGAGACGCAAGAGGGAAGAGATATGGGAACATATGTATATATATAACTATAGCAGAAACTAACACACCATTGTAAAGCAATTATACTCCAATAAAGATGTAAAAATATATATATATATATGACAAGGAAATAACCATGTAGACAAAACCAGAGCATTTTAAAAAATCTGTATTCTACAAACATACCAGTGAATGCTATAAATAAGATAATATGACATAAAACAATACTTAAAAAAAAGAAACAATGGTTACATAATTTGTACTGACTCTGACACAGTCTTAGCCATTGTTGTTTAGATACAGTCATAGATAAGGCAGCAGGAGCTGGTTAATATTGAGTGTAGTCAAACCTGGTTGAAAAGTTATGTCTTTTTTTAAAAAAAATTTATTTATTTATTTATTTATTTTTGGCTATGTTGGGTCTTCATTGCTATGCACGGGCCTCCTCCAGTTGCAGCGAGCAGGGGCTGCTCTTCATTGCAGTGCGCAGGCTTCTCACTGTGGTGGCTTCTCTTGTTGCAGACCACGGGCTCTAGGCACGTGGGCTCAGTAGTTGTGGTTCCCTGGCTCTAGAGCATGGGCTCAGTAGTTGTGGCACACAGGCTTAGCTGCTCCGCGGCATGTGGGATCTTCCCGGACCAGGGCTCGATCCTGCGTCCCCTGCATTGGCAGGCAGATTCTTAACCACTGAGCCACCAGGGAAGTCCCAGAAGTTATGTCTTAAGAGCACTGATTAAGAACTTTTTACCACTCTATAAGGGATTCTCTAATAAACTGTTACAAGGCTCTTCTACTTCTGGCTTTTCAACAGATTTTGACTAAATAAATAAATAAGGGTACTGTGTACGTGCGTGTGTGTTGCCATAGCAGCAGAATTATCTAAACTGCTGATGACATCAATCTGGACAGGGCATTTAACACCACAACTGACCCAAAGATTTAATACAAGCTCACCAATCTTAGAATGATAAACCAAAACCTAAGAGAGGAAATCACATGGAGATAAATCCAAAGTAGTTTTTCTTTTAATCAATTACATAGTCACAAGATGATGGAAAGAGCACTGTGGAGGGAACCTGGTTTCCAGCCCTTGCCCTGCCATTCAGTTAGGTCAATTTAAACAAATTAGATCTTGAGAGAGAATGTAAATCTCTTTATCTGTAATATGACTAGGCTTTGAATAGGTCATCTCTGAAACTCCTTGAGACTTAATTATGAGTGCTGTCTGGCTTTGTTTATTGGAGGAAAAGCACACAATTTAAATCCAGCTGGTGTCAATCCAAGGTCTACTGTTTAGCGCTATGTAAATGTGAACAACCTACTTAAATTCTCTGAGCCTCAGTTTTCTCATCTGTAGGATGGAAATCATAAGTATTTTCCAGAGTTTGAGGAAGTATAAAGTAATGCATATGAAGCACCACAACAGAGCCCAACACAGAGTAGAAAATAATAGATGTAAGTTCATTCTCTTGTCTCATTTTCTTACTTCATAGTCTAGTAGAAAGAAACAAAGAAAGAAGGAAGGAAAAAGAGAGTGAGAGAAAGAAAGAAAAAGAAAGAAAGAGAGAAGGAAAGGAAGAAAGAAAGGAAGAAGGAAAGAAGGAAAGGAAGAAAGAAAGGAGGAAAGGAAGAAAGGCTCAGGGAGAATTTTCTTTGTTCAGACATTTAAATGAACTAATGATATAATATTTACTGCCCCAAACCCTAACATCACTATTGTTTACACCATGTAAGAAGAGTTTTCTGCTGATCTTTATAGCCAGGAGTGACGTCTCCAAATCAGATGCTTGTATTTTAAGGTGAAACATGCCAAATTAGAACTTATTAAAAGAAACATCCTATAGAGAGAGGGGAGAGCTGTGGGAAGGTGTGATGTACAAAGAAAAACACGATGTATCATGGAAGACATACAGGTCGTAGAGGAAGACTGAAAAATTCATAGACGTATTTTTAGTACATGGTAGTCCATGATACTGAATAGAGAATAGTCTGGTTTTGTGCTCCCTTTGAGAGCCAAGTTAGAACCAAGTAATCGATCAGACAGGAGGGCAGATTTCAACTCGACATGAACTAATATTACATCAACGCGATAGGTCTAATATTGAAAGGACTGCCTCAGGACTCCGTGAATTCCCTATCGCTAGATGTCTCAAGAAGATACAGATGACCTCAGTCAACATGGTAGAGAAGAATCTTGCACTGGGGCAGAGGGTGAACTACATGATACTTAGATTGCCTCATAACTCGGAGACTCTATAATGCCAAGAAGAAAGTGGGTTGACAAGGATTACATTCTGCAAACCAGTTTCATCAGAACTGCTGTGCTGTGACCTGAAATATGAAGGTGTTTTTCACAAATAAGACAGCCTCCTTCCCAGCACAAGAATTTCCCCTGAGGAATTCTCTGATGTTGGCACCTTTCAAAATAGTGCTTTGGCAACATCCACGGGCCTGGAGCAAACATTTCCAGACCCGATCTGGTTTGTCTCCTCCCCCTCACCCTAACACTTTTCCTTTCGCCAACACACACTAGGCTTTATTAATTAGTTAGAGTTCCTGTGCATTTACCCAGATTCCCAAATCCTTGATCCTCCTCCTTGAATCTCCGCCTTCACACTGCTGAGTGCTCGCCTGGTGTGGGTACAGCCCTTTCCATATAGTTGTTGGCTATGGCTTCAACCACAGACACTGGGTTATTTTCTTATTGTCATGCCTTTAGGAATGACAGAGGAATGTGGAGAGGGCTGAGAAATGGTCAGTGAAACACACATTTTGAGATCTCTGCTTCTATTATCACAGCTAAAGCTATAAGCATCGGGGGAAACTGAAAGTTCATGGCCTGGACCGCGATACCTTCCTCTTCGCAGAGACTGGCTTCTCTTTGCCGTCACTGCACATCTCGGGGCTTCTGCTAATAGATGTTATTCAAATGTGCCTCACTTTTAGAAACCTTGATGCGGTGGACAGTCTTCTACGATGGCTGCTCATTACCTCACCCTCTGTCTTTCACACCCTTGACACTCCTCTTCCCTTTGGTGGGGGCTGGGCCTAGTGACTTGCTTCTAATGAGCAGAATATGGAAGAAGGGATGGGATGTTACCTCTGTGATTATGTTACAAAAGCCTGCAGTGTCAGTGCGTATCTCTCTCCCTCTCTGGCTCTGATGAAGCAAGCTGCGAGGACCGCATGGCATAGAACTGAGCTCGGACTCCATCCAAAAAGCCAGGAAGGAGCTGAGTCCCTCCATCCAACAACCAATGAGGAACTGAATCCTGCCAACAACCTGTGAGCTTGGAAGTGGATCTGTCCCCAGTTTACCTCTGAGACGAGAGCACAGCCCCAGCCAACGCTTTGATTGCAGCCCATGACCAGCCCTGAAGCACAGAACCCAGCTGGCCAGATCTGTATTCCTGACCCACAGTAACTGTGAGATAGTAAATGCGTATCATTTTAAGTGACTACGTTTTGGGGTAATAAGCTATACAGAAATAGATAACTAATACACACTTGCTATAATAGATAAAAGCCCAAGCCTTTGGGAATTATTGTGTTGCTACAGAATTAGCTCTAGGGCTCCTTCTAACCTAGGTATCTTTTGAGAAATTAAGTATTGTGTATCTTTGACTATTGGGAGTGATAAATTTGGAGTTAAAAGAAAATATTCATTAACTATTAAAAATTAACCAGAAGGTACAATAGAGCATCTTCATAATTTTCATGTGTATCAGTCAGGATTCCACTAGAAAAACAGAACTACTAGGAGGTAGATATTAAGTGACTTATTGCTAGGAATTAGCTGACATGTCTATGGAGGCTGGCCAGGCAAGTCTGAAATTCGCAGGGCAGGCCATCAGGAAGGATAGGCTGGAACTCTCAGGTACAAACTGAAGCTACAAATCCACAGGCAGAATTTCTTATTCTTCTGGAAAATCTCAGTTCTGCTCTCACAGCTGTACAACGGACAGAATTAGGCCCACCCAGACTATCTAGGGTAATCTCTTTTACATAAAGTCAGCTACTTGTAGACTTTATCACATCTAGAAAATATCTTCATAGCAACACCTAGATTAGTCTGCAACTGAATAACTGGAGACTACCTAAAGCTGACCATCTCATCATGAAATTCAAAGTTACCATCAATCATTTAAATCAAAGGAAAATAAAGAAATGTGATTCATAAAAATTTGAAATGTTCATACCATTCTAGTAACCTTCTCCTATGAAAATTAAAACAAATGTTTTGTTTTAATCTTAATGGAGAAGCTTATACAGTCGAAAAGTTAATATAACCAGGTCTACAATTAACTTGAAAATGTGCTCTCCCCCGCGGAATGTTATTTTATTATATTCAGAACTCTGAGAGCCATATTTGAATTAACTTCAATTATATAAAACTATTCAAATATTTAACTTGATATTTAATTATTTTCTAAATTTTCAACTGGTTACATGGTAGAAAATGTTAAATAAATATTATACACATGTTTTATATCATTCTTATTGATAAAAAGAAGGAAAAGACGATCTAAAATCTGCCGAATAGTCAAAAACATTAATACATTTTCCTTTGACTTATTTACTAGGACTTCAAACTTGTTCTTTATTATCCAACAACTGAGCCATCTTAGGGGAAAATGGTATAATAAAGATTCTTTCCCATTTTCCCAGTCACTACAGACACTACTACCATAAATAAGGAGTGACTGGGACACTAAGCTATATAAACTGTGGCTAAATTACCTATTGTCACCAAAATTTAAGGTCATTTTATCTATTATTCATATATTCCTTCATTTTGCAAATACTTATCAAATGGCAGTAAGGGGTTTAGGCACTGGCAATAGAAAGATTTTTCCCTTTAAGCTGAAAATAAACAAACAAGCAAATAAACAAGATCTGAGTGAACACGATAAAAAAGTGATTAGAGAGATAACCAGAATATTGCATTTCTATCAAATGAAATAAACCTGATTTGCCTGGATCCTGGTTCTTATAAAGATACATCTTCAAGTATCCCACAGGAACACATTTTATCAGGTATTTGCACTCCCTGAGAGTAGGAGCTACCAAAGAGTGGCTAGAAGACCCAGAGGGGAAACTTGGAACATCGGGAAAGAAGTGCAGCAAAAATGCTAAGTATCTCTCGGTAAACAGACTATTCTTTTTGTGAATTTAAAGATATTTCAGTTAAAATCAACATCTCGAGGTGGCTTACTCCTGAAATGTGTGCACTTTCTGCTCCTGCAGAAATAGCCTTGAGAGGACAGGGACTCATGGCAACTATGTTACATCGAGTACAATAAGCAGCTGGGAACAAATTCAGATACATGGTATTGAGGGCATTTTGAGATACTTTTGTTATTAAAGAGACCTTGGTTCATTGTAGAATTCATAAAGACTTTATCAGAGAGATTAACATTCCACTGAGTTTCACAGGGTGGTGTGTGGCTTCCACACTGTGTAGGGTGTGGGTGGATTATACTCATACCCCCCCTCCCTTTTCCCCCCCTCCTTCTTTATTTTCCACCTCAAACTCATGATAAAAAAGCTAGTTTATGTGATACAATGCGGTCTACTCATTGTGAGCTACCTGCAGATTCTTCCGGAAGTCTGAAGCTGAAATCATTTTGTTCACTTTAAATAAAATATAGATATAAATAATATAATTTAATAAAATAAAACATATTCTTGATAGCAGAAAATCTGAAACAAATTAGAAAATACCTATTTTCTTACAATCAAATTTGAGCCATTAAAGTATGTCCACTCCTCAGTGATCCACAAGCACAGACTGGTTTTTCTAACAGATCCCCTCCATCCTCTCCTTGATAATGGATCCCTGTTTGTTTTGTTCACTGCTTTATAGGTAGTGCCTGGCACAGAACACAAATAGAGCTAATATTAGGTGAATTAATGAGACGTTTCCAGGCATAGGTAATAGCAAGCAGATTCCTGCAGGCTGTTGGTTTTCAGTATGACAGCAGCCAAGAGCTGATCAATTAAGGAGCGTGAATTGTGCAGGGAAAAAGGGCCAGAACTCATTTACCCAAGTCATAATTTCTTAGACTAACAGGACCTCCTGTGTAATAAACGCATATACGCAAATGCCTACCTAAGAAATGGTCATCACCATGAATAGCTGTAATAGCTCCAAGAGAAGTCAGGGAACTTGTCATTTAATCGCAGTCCTACTGCTGATTTCCGGTGTCCTTAGACAGGTTTAGACCTTAGTCTCCTCACCTATTGAGAAGTCTGGGCAATGATTCTATGTCGCTCAAGATCATGCCAGCCTCAAAGAGCTCTAGAGTCAAGTGGCAATCATAGAAAAAAATATGAAATGAAACTTTTCTCACTTCAAAGTTTTGTCTGGGGCCTGGCTACCTCCGCCTGCCTCAGCATTAATTTGCACTTCTAGAACACATAATTTTTAAGTGATGAAGCCAGACATATTTTTAAAATAAACAAAAACAAACCAGGACGCAACATCTTCTGTGGCTAATCCACAAAGTAGGTAAAGCACATGCAGGTCAGCAAGAGAGTCCAGCCACCGACAAAAAGATAAACAAAAGTACGAAGACCATCCTAGTTTATTCCCTTGTTCAGAGTGAAAACAAAGATTAAAGTGGCGTGGAAAAAAAAAAAATCCCTGAAGCAGTGATCACTGTCTAGAAATATACCCAGGGTTTGGAGTTTATTTGGCATTTGCTACTGCTTTCCACATTATCACCACCCAAGTGATGGTGTCTCTAAATAATGGAAATGCTGATAGAAATTCTAATAAAATCTGAGAGCAAAATTCTCCCAGACAGGTTCTACAACTAATCCCCCATAGTCATCCTTTTGTTTCTAGAAATGGTGTTAAAGCCACCCAGTGAGGGACAGGAAAACTATACAGACTCCTGTTCATTGTGGGCACTTAAAACCTCACCACCAAATGTAGGTTCTGACTCTCTGCCTAGCACAGCTTTGAAAGTTTTGCCATGAAGTCCTAATTGCTAAGTAAATGTTCACTCAACATTTCTCCACAAAGGGGAGGGAAAAAAAAAAAAGTGAGAAAAGAGAAAGTGGGTGAGAACAAATGTTGCTTTGTTAGGGAAAATACATATTCTAGTTGTACTCTTAGGCTGAAAATTATTATTCCTACTCATAAAATTGATAATTACTTTATTTAAAAAAATGACACTTTCTGTGTTTCTGGGACTTTTTGTACAAGCGCCATCCCCCTCCTATTTCACAGCCTAACCCCCCTGAAGCCTACCCCACACTTTATATATAAATGAGATGCCTTTCCAGGCAGTGGTATTTGCCAAAAGGCACAGTTTCCAAAACCCCCTTGACATTTCACAAACCATGACTGCTTCACCTCTGATAGGAAATCAGTTTTGTTTCCAACCAGAGGTGCTGATTACAGACAATCCGACTCTCTGTTAGACTCGTGAGGGACACAAGCAAATTGAATGTTTGGGGTTTCCCTGTGGGGTTAATGGTATCTCAGGAGGCAAAGCTAACTAACAGGTATGTTGGTCCCAAGCTGTGTATACAATAAGAACATACATACAATAAGGTTTATATTCATGATGGATTTAGTATAATAAACAACATAAGCAAGGATACAATAATAAATAAATCATCTGAAACCTCAACTTTTCTCTAGGTTTTACGCCTTGAATACCACGTAATGCTTTCACTTATAACAGGGTTTCAAAAATCTCATCACTATGGACACTTGGACTGGATCATTCTTTGTTGTGGAAGGCTGTCCTGTAAACTGCAGAATATTTGACAGCATCCATGGCCTCTACCCAGTAGATGTCAGCAGCTTCCCTGGCCCATCTGTGACAACCCAAAATGTCTCTAGATATTGTCAAGTGTCCCCGGGGGAGGGAGACAAATGCACCCCCAACAGAGAATCATTGATTATGGAGTAATTTGATTATATAAGTTGATTACATTGATGATGGAGTAAGTAAAAAATGTACTTTTTTTCTTGTAGAGGATGGGGGAATCCGAATAATGATGTTCTTCCTAAGTATGTCACCTCTGTATCTAAATGATATATGTGATTTCAGCATTTATCAGCCATTTCTTTAGGCAGCTCCAAGGTCTGCTGATTCTGTAGCAGCAGCGGGGTAGGGGAGGGAGCAATTTCCCTGAGTGGTCCCAAGGATGGACAACGCCCAAGTCAAGTGATTGAGAGGTTGTAATGACTTGCTTTAGAATCATCTTGCCAATACTCTCTGGTGAGCTCACTGCTGAGTTGGTACATAGAGCTTGACTAAGTGGTGGGTCTTCTGTTCTTATTCAGAAACACCACGAAAAAGACATGGGCCCTGACAGCAAACCCTGCAGCTGGAATGCGTACAATTAGACAAGAGGCTCTATGGACCCTGGGTGGGGAGTGGGGAGAAAGTCCCCCATCACTTGTGACTTAACTCTTGAATCTTCCCGAAATGGAGAAAACAGCAGTCCATGCAGAATCTATAAATAGTTGTATAAGTCAAAGTTCCTTTTCAGAAGAGAAAAAAAGAAAACATTCTCTGGAGAAAACATGATCTTTTCTCCATGTTTTAGTTGTCAGTTTTGACAAGAATGATAGAAGCTAATTAAATTTTTGTTAATTTATTTTCTCTGATTCAGTGACTGCCTGTCACACAAATCCCTCAATAAGTAAGATTTCTCTCTGCTATAAACTTTCTTCTCTTTCTCTGAAATGCCATTAGGTAAACGCACGAAAAGTGGACCTGTTTTACTCAAATAAACACTAAAAGCACTTAAACTCGATCCGCCCTCAATACTTCAACTCCTCATGTCTGTTTTGGAGAGGAACTAACTCTTTCCAGCTTATAAATCTCCAATTGGGACCATTACCCTTTAAAAAGTAAAAGCCTTTATGCAGATAAAATACAAAGATGAAGTTAAGAAATTGATGGTAGGTAAAACAGAGGAATACGTTGCATTCCAGCTTCCCTTGAAATTCTCAAGAAATATTACGTCACATTATTTCTCTTTGAATTAAAATTTGAGAATGACATTGTGTAATCATTTCAATCCTAGTTACCTAGAAGGATTAAAATATTTTTTTCTTGTCGAGAGTTACATGATAAAGTCACGGTGTCATGAAAGACATGATGTTTGAATCGCCATCAACATATTTGAAAGGTTTGATTTTTTTTTTTTTTTTTTTAAACATCTTTATTGGGGTATAATTGCTTTACAATGGTGTGTTAGTTTCTGCTTTACAACAAAGTGAATCAGCTATACATATACATATGTTCCCATATGTCTTCCCTCTTGCGTCTCCCTCCCTCCCACTCTCCCCATCCCACCCTTCCAGGCTGTCACAAAGCACCGAGCTAATATCCCTGTGCCTTGCGGCTGCTTCCCCCCAGCTATCTACCTTACTACGTTTGTTAGTGTGTATATGTCCATGACTCTCTCTCGCCCTGTCAAAACTCACCCTTCCCCCTCCCCATATCCTTAAGTCCGTTCTCCAGTAGGTCTGCGTCTTTATTCCTATCTTACCCCTAGGTTCTTCATGACATTTTTTTCCCTTAAATTCCATATATATGTGTTAGCATACGGTATTTGTCTTTTTCTTTCTGACTTACTTCACTCTGTATGACAGATTCTAGGTCTATCCATCTCATTACAAATAGCTCAATTTCATTTCTTTTTAAGGCTGAGTAATATTCCATTGTGTATATGTGCCACATCTTCTTTATCCATTCATCCGATGATGGGCGCATAGGTTGTTTCCATGTCCTGGCTATTGTAAATAGAGCTGCAATGAACATTTTGGTACATGACTCTCTTTGAATTTTGGTTTTCTCAGGGTATATGCCAAGTAGTGGGATTGCTGGGTCATATGGTAATTCTATTTGTAGTTTTTTAAGGAACCTCCATACTGTTCTCCACAGTGGCTGAACCAATTCACATTCCCACCAGCAGTGCAAGAGTGTCCCCTTTTCTCCACACCCTCTCCAGCATTTATTGTTTCTAGATTTTTTGATGATGGCCATTCTGACTGGTGTGAGATGATATCTCATTGTAGTTTTGATTTGCATTTCTCTAATGATTAATGATGTTGAGCATTCTTTCATGTGTTTGTTGGCATTCTGTATATCTTCTTTGGAGAAATGTCTATTTAGGTCTTCTGCCCATTTTTGGATGGGGTTGTTTGTTTTTTTGTTATTGAGCTGCATGAGCTGCTTGTAAATTTTGGAGATTAATCCTTTGTCAGTTGCTTCATTTGCAAATGTTTTCTCCCATTCTGAGGGTTGTCTTTTGGTCTTGGTTATGGTTTCCTTTGCTGTGCCAAAGCTTTGAAGTTTCATTAGGTCCCATTTGTTTATTTTTGTTTTTATTTCCATTACTCTAGGAGGTGGGTCAGAAAGGATCTTGCTGTGGTTTATGTCATAGAGTGTTCTTCCTATGTTTTCTTCTAAGAGTTTGATAGTTTCTGGCCTTACATTTAGGTCTTTAATCCATTTTGAGCTTATTTTTGTGTATGGTGTTAGGGAGTGATCTAATCTCATACTTTTACATGTACCTGTCCAGTTTTCCCAGCACCATTTATTGAAGAGGCTGTCCTTTCTCCACTGTACATTCCTGCCTCCTTTATCAAAGATAAGGTGTCCATATGTGCGTGGGTTTATCTCTGGGCTTTCTATCCTGTTCCACTGATCTATCTTTCTGTTTTTGTGCCAGTACCATACTGTCTTGATTACTGTTGCTTTGTAATATAGTCTGAAGTCAGGGAGCCTTATTCCTCCAGCTCCTTTTTTCGTTCTCAAGATTGCTTTGGCTATTCGGGGTCTTTTGTGTTTCCATACAAATTGCGAAATTTTTTGTTCTAGTTCTGTGAAAAATGCCAGTGGTAGTTTGATAGGGATTGCATTGAATCTGTAGATTGCTTTGGGTAGTAGAGTCATTTTCACAATGTTGATTCTTCCCATCCAAGAACATGGTATATCTCTCCATCTATTTGTATCATCTTTAATTTCTTTCATCAGTGTCTTATAATTTTCTGCATACAGGTCTTTCGTATCCTTAGGTAGGTTTATTCCTAGATATTTTATTCTTTTTGTTGCAGTGGTAAATGGGAGTGTTTTCTTGATTTCACTTTCAGATTTTTCATCATTAGTATATAGGAATGCCAGAGATTTCTGTGCATTAATTTTGTATCCTGCTACTTTACCAAATTCATTGATTAGCTCTAGTAGTTTTCTGGTAGCATCTTTAGGATTCTCTATGTATAGTATCATGTCATCTGCAAACAGTGACAGCTTTACTTCTTCTTTTCCGATTTGGATTCCTTTTATTTCCTTTTCTTCTCTGATTGCTGTGGCTAAAACTTCCAAAACTATGTTGAATAAGAGTGGTGAGAGTGGGCAACCTTGTCTTGTTCCTGATCTTAGTGGAAATGCTTTCAGTTTTTCACCATTGAGGATGATGTTTGCTGTGGGCTTGTCATATATGGCTTTTATTATGTTTAGGAAAGTTCCCTCTATGCCTACTTTCTGGAGGGTTTTTATCATAAACGGGTGTTGAATTTTGTCGAAAGCTTTCTCTGCATCTATTGAGATGATCATATGGTTTTTCTCCTTCAATTTGTTAATATAGTTTATCACATTGATAGATTTGCGTATATTGAAGAATCCTTGCATTCCTGGAATAAACCCCACTTGATCATGGTGTATGATCCTTTTAATGTGCTGTTGGATTCTGTTTGCTAGTATTTTGTTGAGGATTTTTGCATCTATGTTCATCAGTGATATTGGCCTGTAGTTTTCTTTCTTTGTGACATCCTTGTCTGGTTTTGGTATCAAGGTGATGGTGGCTTTGTAGAAGGAATTTGGGACTGTTCCTCCCTCTGCTATATTTTGGAAGAGTTTGAGAAGGATAGGTGTTAGCTCTTCTCTAAACGTTTGATAGAATTCACCTGTGAAGCCATCTGGTCCTGGGCTTTTGTTTGTTGGAAGGTTTTTAATCACAGTTTCAATTTCAGTGCTTGTGATTGGTCTGTTCATATTTTCTATTTCTTCCTGATTCAGTCTTGGCAGGTTGTGCATTTCTAAGAATTTGTCCATTTCTTCCAGATTGTCCATTTTATTGGCATAGAGTTGCTTGTAGTAATCTCTCATGATTTTTTTTATTTCTGCAGTGTCAGTTGTTACTTCTCCTTTTTCATTTCTAATTCTATTGATTTGAGTCTTCTCCCTTTTTTTCTTGATGAGTCTGGCTAGTGGTTTATCTATTTTGTTTATCTTCTCAAAGAACCAGCTTTTAGTTTTATTGATCTTTGCTATTGTTTCCTTCATTTCTTTTTCATTTATTTCTGATCTGATTTTTATGATTTCTTTCCTTCTGCTAGCTTTGGGGTTTTTTTGTTCTTCTTTCTCTAATTGCTTGAGGTGCAAGGTTAGGTTGTTTATTCGAGATGTTTCCTGCTTCTTAAGGTGGGCTTGTATTGCTATAAACTTCCCCCTTAGAACTGCTTTTGCTGCATCCCATAGGTTTTGGGTCGTTGTGTCTCCATTGTCATTTGTTTCTAGGTATTTTTTTATTTCCTCTTTGATTTCTTCAGTGATCACTTCATTATTAAGTAGTGTATTGTTTAGCCTCCATGTGTTTGTATTTTTTACAGATCTTTTCCTGTAATTGATATCTAGTCTCATGGCGTTGTGGTCGGAAAAGATACTTGATACAATTTCAGTTTTCTTAAATTTACCAAGGCTTGATTTGTGACCCAAGATATGATCTATCCTGGAGAATGTTCCATGAGCACTTGAGAAAAATGTGTATTCTGTTGTTTTTGGATGGAGTGTCCTATAAATATCAATTAAGTCCATCTTGTTTAATGTATCATTTAAAGCTTGTGTTTCCTTATTTATTTTCATTTTGGATGATCTGTCCATGGGTGAAAGTGGGGTGTTAAAGTCCCCTACTATGAATGTGTTACTGTTGATCTCCCCTTTTATGGTTGTTAGTATTTGCCTTATGTATTGAGGTGCTCCTATGTTGGGTGCATAAATATTTACAATTGTTATATCTTCTTCTTGGATCGATCCCTTGATCATTATGTAGTGTCCTTCTTTGTCCCTTTTAATAGTCCTTATTTTAAAGTCTATTTTGTCTGATATGAGAATTGCTGCTCCAGCTTTCTTTTGGTTTCCATTTGCATGGAATATCTTTTTCCATCCCCTTACTTTCAGTCTGTATGTGTCTCTAGTTCTGAGGTGGGTCTCTTGTAGACAGCATATATAAGGGTCTTGTTTTTGTATCCATTCAGCCAATCTGTGTCTTTTGGTGGGAGCATTTAGTCCATTTACATTTAAGGTAATTATCGATATGTATGTTCCTATTTCCATTTTATATATTGTTTTGGGTTCGCTACTATAGGTCATTTCCTTCTCTTGTGTTTCGTGTCTAGAGAAGTTCCTTTAGCATTTGTTGTAAAGCTGGTTTGGTGGTGCTGAACTCTCTCAGCTTTTGCTTGTCTGTAAAGGTTTTAATTTCTCCATCAAATGTGAATGAGATCCTTGCTGGGTAGAGTAGTCTTGGTTGCAGGCTATTCTCCTTCATCACTTTCAGTATGTCCTGCCACTCCCTTCTGGCTTGTAGGGTTTCTGCTGAGAGATCAGCTGTTAACCTTATGGGGATTCCCTTGTGTGTTATTTGTTGTTTTTCCCTTGCTGCTTTTAATATGCTTTCTTTGTATTTAATTTTTGACAGTTTGATTAATATGTGTCTTGGCGTGTTTCTCCTTGTATTTATCCTGTATGGGACCCTCTGTGCTTCCTGGACTTGATTAACTATTTCCTTTCCCATATTAGGGAAGTTTTCAACTATAATCTCTTCAAATATTTTCTCAGTCCCTTTCTTTCTTTCTTCTTCTTCTGGAACCCCTATAATTCGAATGTTGGTGCGTTTCATGTTGTCCCAGAGCTCTCTGAGACTGTCCTCAGTTCTTTTCATTCTTTTTTCTTTATTCTGCTCTGCAGTAGTTATTTCCACTACTTTATCTTCCAGGTCACTTATCCGTTCTTCTGCCTCAGTTATTCTGCTATTGATCCTATCTAGAGTGATTTTAATTTCATTTATTGCATTGTTCATCGTTGCTTGTTTCATCTTTAGTTCTTGTAGGTCCTTGTTAACTGTTTCTTGCATTTTGTCCATTCTACTTCCAAGATTTCGGATCATCCTTACTATCATTATTCTGAATTCTTTTTCAGGTAGATTGCCTATTTCCTCTTCATTTGTTAGGTCTGGTGGGTTTTTATCTTGCTCCTTCATCTGCTGTGTGTTTTTCTGTCTTCTCATTTTGCTTATCTTACTGTGTTTGGGGTCTCCTTTTTGCAGGCTGCAGGTTCGTAGTTCCCGTTGTTTTTGATGTCTGTCTCCAGTGGCTAAGGTTGTTTCAGTGGGTTGTGTAGGCTTCCTGGTGGAGGGGACTAGTGCCTGTGTTGTGCTGGATGAGGCTGGATCTTGTCTCTCTAGTGGGCAGGTTCACGTCTGGTGGTGTGTTTTGGGGTGTCTGTGGCCTTATTATGATTTTAGGCAGCCTCTCTGCTAATGGGTGGGGTTGTGTTCCTGTTTTGCTAGTTGTTTGGCATAGGTTGTCCAGCACTGTGGCTTGCTGGTCGTTGAGTGAAGCTGGGTGCTGGTGTTAAGATGGAGGTCTCTGGGAGATTTCCGCTGTTTAATATTATGTGGAGCTGGGAGGTCTCTTGTTGACCAGTGACCTGAAGTTGGCTCTCCTACCTCAGAGGCAGAGCCCTGACTCCTGGCTGGAGCACCAAGAGCCTTTCATCCACACGGCTCAGAATAAAAGGGAGAAAAAGTAGAGAGAATTAGTAGAAGTATGAGGAAAGAAAGAAGGAAAGGAGGAAAGGAAGGAAGGAAGAAAGAAGCAAAGAAGGAAAGAAAGGAGGGAGGGAGGGAGGGAGGGAGGGAGGGAGGAAGGAAGGAAGGAGGGAAAGAAGGAAAAAAAGACAGAAAGAAAGATGATACAGTAAAAATAAAATAAAGTATAATATAGTTATTGAATTAAAAAATATTTAGAAAAAAAAAAGGGACGGATAGAACCTTAGGACAAATGTTGGAAGCAAAGCTATACAGAGAAAATCTTACACAGAAGCATACACATACACCTTCACAAAAAGAGGTAAAGGGGGAAAAATCATAAATCCTGCTCCCTGAGACCACCTCCTCAATTTGGGGTGATTCGTTGTCTAAAGGAGGGAGGGAAGGAAGGAAAGAAAGAAAGAACGAAGGTAAAGTATAATAAAGTTATTACAATTAAACTTAATTATTAAGAAAAAGAATTTTTAAAAAAAAGTCATGGACGGATAGAGCCCTAGGACAAATGGTGGAAGCTAGAGTATACAGACTAGATGTCACACAGGAGCATACACGTACACCTTCACAAAAAGAGGAAAAGGGAAAAAAATCATAGATTTCGCTCCTAAATTCCACCTGTTCAATTTGGGATCATTCCTTGTCTATTCAGGTATTCCACAGATGCAGGGTATATCAAGTTGATTGTGGAGCTTTAATCCGCTGCTTCTGTGGCTGCTGGGAGAGATTTCCCTTTCTCTTCTTTGTTCTCACAGCTCACAGGAGCTCAGCTTTGGATTTGGCCCTGCCTCTGCGTGTAGGTCGCTGGAGGGCGTCTGTTTTTTCGCTCAGACAGGACGGGGTTAAAGGAGCCGCTGATTCGGGGCCTCCGGCTCACTCAGGCCGTGGGTTGGGGGATGGGGGAAGGAGGGGCACTGCGTGCGGGGCCGGCCTGCGGCGGCAGAGGCAGCGTGACGTTGCGGCAGAGGCCGGCGTGACGCTGCACCAGCCTGAGGCCCGCCGTGCGCTGTCCCGGGGAAGTTGTCCCTGGATCCCGGGAACCTGGCAGTGGCGGGCTGCACAGGCTCCGCGGAAGAGGGGTGTGGAGAGTGACCTGTGCTCGCACACAGGCCCCTTGGTGGCGGCAGCAGCAGCCTTAGCGTCTCCCGCCCGTCTCTGGGGTCCGCGGTTTTAGCCGCGGCTCGCGCCCGTCTCTGGGGCTCGCGCTTCCCGCCGCGGCTCGCGCTCGTCTCTGGGGTTCGCGCTTTTAGACGCGACTCGCGCCCGTCTCTGGGGTTCGCGCTTTTAGCCGCGGCTCGCGCCCTTCTCTGGAGATCCTTTAAGCAGCGCTCTTAAACCCCTCTCCTCGCGCACCAGGAAACAAAGAGGGAAGAAAAAGTCTCTTGCCTCTTCGGCAGGTGCAGGCTTTTCCCCGAACTCCCTCCCGGCTAGTCGTGGTGCACTAACCCCTTCAGGCTATGTTCAAGCCGCCAACCCCAGTCCTCTCCCTGAGCTCCGTCCAAAACCAAAACCCGAGCCTCAGCTCGCAGCCCCGCCCGCCCCGGCGGGTGAGCAGACAAGCCTCTCAGGGTTGGTGAGTGCTGGTCGGCACCGATCGTCTGTGCAGGAATCTCCCCGCTTTGCCCTCCGCACCCGTCGCTGTGCACTACTCCGCGGTCCCGAAACTCCCCCCTCCGCCTCCCGCAGTCTCCGCCCGCGGAGGGGCTTCCTAGTGTGTGGAAACTTTTCCTCCTTCACAGCTCCCTCCCACTGGTGCAGGTGCCGTCCTTATTCTTTTGTCTCTGTTTTTTCTTTTGCCCTACCCAGTTACGTGGGGAGTTTCTTGCCTTTTGGGAGGTCTGAGGTCTTCTGCCAGCCTTCAGTAGGAGTTCTGTAGGAGTTGTTCCACGTGTGGATGTATTTCTGGTGTATCCGTGGGGAGGAAGGCGATCTCCGCATCTTACTCTTCCGCCATCTTCAAGGTCCCCCCAGGTTTGATTATTTAATCGACCTTTCTCTCCTGCGCCATCTTCACTGAAAGCTCAGTTCTTCTTCATCTTTTCAGATTTGGCCCAAACATCACCTCCAAGGCAAATCCCGCCATAACTGCCTCTTCCCTCTGCTCCTCCTGTCGTGGCCACCGTAGAAGAACATACTGTGCTTAGTTTCTCTCACTCTACATGGCAATTTCTTGCATGTCCGTTAGATAACTACAGTTCCTTTAGAGCATGTCCTCAAATCACTCACTTAAAGGGTAAGGATGGAAAAAAAAAAAAAAAAGAGGAATAAGATGTAGAGCAAAGAAAGAAGATGGGTGGGAAGGAAGAGGGAAAGGGAGAGAAAGTCTTTTTTAAAAATATAATTTAGCTACTGGTCCATCCTTTAGACAAGAGCAAATCCCACCATCACATTTCTGTGGTTTCTTGGGGCTCATACATGACTTTGTGTGTATTCATTACCATTATACAAAAGATTCATCAGTATATATTCCCTGGACACTATTCAGATTTGATAATATTCAGAATCAACCTTTAGAATCTCAACGAAGTTTTATTGGTTTCGGTTGTTGCTGTTCTCTTGTATATCCAAAGCAGAAAAGCATTCATTATACATTATGTTGAGATGATAATATTGCAATAATAACTAATCCATTGAATACCTGTTTGCCCCAAGCACTTTCCTGCAAAGACTTTCCTAAAACTCAGAACAACCCTGCGGGATAGGCACTGTTATCATTCCCATTGTAAAGATGGGAAAACTGAGGCAAAAAGAGGTAAAATAAGTTGTCCCTGGTCACACAGTGAAGAAGTGGCGGAGACCAGACTAAAACCCAATGGAGCCCATGCTCTGGACAGCCTAGTGATGGATCGCATGATTATTAGAAGTGGCTTCAGTATAATCAATCAATGAGTATTTTATTTGTTGACATTTGATGAATCAGTGTTGTGTCACACTTATAATTTAAATTAAAATAGAATGTCAGGGCTTCCCTGGTGGCGCAGTGGTTGAGAGTCCGCCTGCCGGTGCAGGGGACGCGGGTTCGTGCCCCGGTCCGGGAAGATCCCACATGCCGCGGAGCGGCTGGGCCCGTGAGCCATGGCCGCTGAGCCTGCGCGTCCAGAGCCTGTGCTCCTCAACGGGAGAGGCCACAACAGTGAGAGGCCCACGTACCGCAAAAAAAAAAAAAAAAAAAAAAAAAAAATGTCAATAAACCATGCTCTAAGCGTTCCCTTTTCTGTGCTCTCACAGTAGATAAACTCTTCTGTCACGCCTTACTGTTCTTTGTAGACATCTGTACGTCTTTCCTAGACTCTAAGCTTCCTAGGAATTTACTCATTATCACATCTTTCTCTCACAAGTGTTTATGCTGAATAAAATAATTTTTCAAGACAGAGTAAAGCATTCCCTTCTCACAACTTAGGGACAGGACAGGAATAAAGATGCAGACATACAGAATGGACTTGAAGACATGGGGAGGGGGAAGGGTAAGCTGGGACAAAGTGAGAGAGTGGCATGGACATATATATACCACAAAATGTAAAATAGATAGCTAGTGGGAAGCAGCCACTTAACACAGGGAGATCAGCTCAGTGCGGTGTGACCACCTAGAGGGGCGGGATAGGGAGGGTGGGAGGGAGACGCAAGAGGGAGGGGATATGGGGATATATGTATACATATAGCTGATGCACTTTGTTATACAGCAGAAACTAACACACCACTGTAAAGCAATTATACTCCAGTAAAGATGTTTAAAAAAACCAAAAACCAAACAAACAAGTTCTCTTCTCACTGCCCACCATAAATACCATTACTAATTCATGAATGTATTTGTCTAATTCTACTGGTTCCCATGTTCAGGGATACAATATTAACTTCAATTTTTATCATTCTTATAAACCTTTTAATTCTGTATAAGAAGGAAAACTTGGTGGTGAGCTTTCTCAGCCTCTGGAAACGCCTTTAGAAAACTAGGTTGAGAATTTTAATCAAGGGAGGTAAGCAGAGGCTGTGAGGCTCACAAAATCAACTGAATTCTTCAGAAACGCTTCAGAATTTTCTTCGCTTGGGATCAGTCATTTTGCAAAGAGCCTTTGACTGCCAGTACAGGAGTTTCGTTCTGCCGCCTTGCATAATGTGGTCACTTCTGCATAAAGGCACCTGCGTGTTCTAATGCTTGCTGGCAGCACAACACTCCAGTACGTGACTTTACACTCGCAGACGCTCGGGCACGTTAGCTGTTCCCTCTTCCCCACACCCCACTTCTCTTCACCCTTCTCTGTGGCTGGAGTTCACGGACAGAACATCCTGCACTCTCCCTCAACTCAAACTGAATATCCGGGGGCAAAAAATTAAAGAGCAGTCCATTACCAAAGAGATGGTGTCATAGATTTGCTGAGTCATCTTGCGATACGCACTGATTTACTAATGCCCTGGTAACCGGAATCTCCATCAGTACTGTCAGCACATCTCAGGTGAAAGGCATGACCCTAGGTGATGCTCTCTTTAACTGCGTTCCTTTCATTTTACATCCCTTTAAGTCTGCAGTTGTTAATGGATAGCCCCCTACCCTAGACTTTGCAAGAGATGAAAAGGTGCTATATACATAATCATTGAATAAGCATACCACGCTTTCTAAACTCCTATCTGGATTACTGTAGAGCTGCCGTTTGACCAAAACCAGCAGTGGGGTGAGACCATATTGGCACATGAAGGTGGGTAGCAAGCACAGGGCAGGATGCCAGCCCTCTGCTCCTACTTGGTACCTCAGAGGTGGGGGTAAGGTCCACATGTCTCCAAAAAGCATGTTGTCGGCTCCCCTCCTCCAAAGAGGGTCAAGTCCATTACTTTATGCAATAAACTTCCAGCAGAACATGAATGGTAAAAGCACTCCCTATAGCCAAGCTCCTTTCCAGGAGCAGAAAGTTGGTAGGGGAAAGAGGTGGATCAGACAGTGAGCTCTGAAATATGAAGAGCCTCTGTGTAGGGCTCAGAATTAAGATTTCCCTGATTTAGTCACCGGGTTATCCAAATTTGGGGAAATGAATATTACATTACACTTATAATCTTCATTTCCTCTCCAACCTCGAGCGTACCCCAGCGCTCTTACTACAGCTGCCCAGGGAGAAGTTAATGTCCGTTCCAGCCCAGAAATACCAGGGCTTTTGCACGTCTTAGCCTAAGGCTCCTAATACGTTGGCTTTGCCTGACCACGCGGTGATTTCTGCAGTTTGATGGGAGAGGAAAAGTGGCCCCATCTCCTTGGAGAGGATGCAGGGATGAGCCAGAGCTGGGTCCTCAGTCTGGGGACATAATGGATCATATCCTAGGTTCATAGTCTCCTAATCCCCTCCCACCACACCCCAATGGCTGTAAGTGTTCAGTAAATTAGCCTCCAATGTGATTAGTCACTTCATAAGTGGCCTTTTTGGGGGAAATTCGCCAGGACAACTGTTGAGTGATGTCTCAATTTATGGCCCAAGGGGGACAAGGCATCTCTGGGAATGCCATTAAGTGGAGAAAGACGAGTGTAAATGTACCATTTTCTCCTTTTGGTGGTAACCTTAAAATGTTTTTAAGTATTTTGGGTCCCATTATCATGGTATGGAGATGGGGGCTCCAGAGGAAAAGAGGAAAACACTTAAACAGGGCTCCTCAGATTTCTTCACTTTTACTACATAAGATACTTTTTTTCCTCCCTCTTGCATGGAAAAAAAAAAAAAAAAAAAAAAACATTCTGCTCTCAAAACTTGGATTCTGCAGTAAAGGCTGCAAAGATTTAAAAAGGATATAATAAAATTCCAAAAGTGGCTGATAGGAGTGAATGCCTGTGCGGGGCACGGCACAGCCCACGGAGACAGTGGAATCAAGGACCCGAAGTCCACAGGGCGCTCCAGGGCAGACATCAGGGAGGTCTGGGGAGCTTTCAGGCAGGATTAAATTGTGAAGAGTATCTACCGTGTTCCTGTTTCAACCCTTTTCCTTCCCTTTGGCCTCTTCGGCTCTTCACCAGTAAGACAGAAAGAAGAAGCGAGCCACAGGGCCTGAGGTGGGACCTAAACATAGACTAGGTCTGTTCGTTCAACAACATCCTGAAGGTTACAGCTTTTGTCACAGGCAAGAAACAAACTCCCTACTGCTTCCCAGGGTAGAAACCAAGAACGCAATTTGGCGAAGCAGTCTCAGATTAGCTGGAGGAGAGAGCACAGCTTCTTCGGACACGGCCCTGTCTGGACGTGAAATCCCAGAGGCCCTCTTGTCACTTTTCAGCCCTGCCTTATGGCAGCACCCATCCTGGGCATGGAAGGGCCTTGTCCCACCGATTTTGGGGTTCTCAGCATCTCATCTCTAACACGTGTGGATGGAGCCTTTGCCTTCTCTACCCCCTCCATCAGGCTGGCTTCTCTTCACCCAGTGAAGCCCATCAGCTCTGCTAATGTATCTGCTATAGTGACACGGCGAGGGGCAGAATAATACACATAAGGGCTTTCTGTGTAAGATGTGGATGGAAAGCATCACCATTCCTACTTAATAATGGTATTTATTATTCTTATATATGATTTTATTTAAAAAAATATATCAGGTAACCACATATACCCCATTTTTTAATACGGTCCTAATGAGAGGCTAGGGAAAAGATTCTTGTGAAGGAAGTTGTACAACAATATACGTTAACTCTAAGACCCTACATGATGGAGGAAGGCAGCGCTGGGTCTGTGACCCAGGCCCACGCCTACGTGGGATAAAACGGGGATAAAAACACCTGCTGTCTTCTTTAGTTTAAGAAGACTCGTTTTAATTCATTCTGTGTATCTGTGTGTGTATGTTGGGGGCTGGAGATGAAGAAGTTAGAATCGCTGCACTTGGCTCTGATATTTGTCCTTCATAAATAATCAGTTGTTAATACTGAGCCTAATGCATTCCCAAACCATTAACAAACCTTTTGATTATTATCTCCCAATGATCCCTTTTTAGAGCAAGTCTCTAGTAACAGGCTCTGGACACATGCAATGAAGATGGCAGAAACTGGCAAGGCAGGTCCAGAGCTTGGCACACACAGGAAACTCACCCAGTCAAGAGAAGGCAGGAGATGAGCATTCAGCACCAGCCCTGAGGAGGACAGGACAGTGTGGGCAAGGCACGTATGCCATAGACAACCTTCAAAAATCAGTTACTCAGACCCTGTTTCCTGTTACGCAGGTCTTATTCTTTCTAGATTATATAGAACGTCTCATATATTTCTTATTTGATCCTCATATTCTATTAGCTGGGCAGGGAAGACATTACTACCCACATTTTATGCTAAGGAAACTAACATAGAGCCCAAGGTCACACAGCTTGTAGGTGATGAAGCTGGGCCATGAATTTAGGTCTCTGGACACTGAGAAGGCTGGTGCCCTTTTCCACAGTCTATTTTTAGAGCCATCTACTTGACACTGCCCAAGCTGTGGCCAAAATAACCACATAGAACGGAAGCTCTTCCTTTGGTGATCCAAGCGTGAGTTCCCCTAGGGGCTCACAACTCTCCCCCTGAAATGTCAGGTGAGATGCTGGGGTATGAGCATATGTGCATTCATCTGTAGGGTAAGCCCTTCGCTTTCAACAAAAGAACTGGAATCCCAGCGATGTTTAATTTCCACCCAAGAGTCCCTGAAGAGGACTTGCACGACCAGCAGAAAACAGGGCAGTGCCTGTGTTTGTTCTCTACCTCAAAACAACCATGGACACACCTCAGGGACTCAAAACCGACACGGAAGGCCCCATCCCTTCCCCAGCAGCCCTCCCTTGTGAGGAAGAATACATCCACAAATAGACGAGAAGGAAAATGGTGGCTTTGATCCCTGACACTTTAAGCTGTCTGCAGTGAGATGTTTCTCTCTCAAATACTGACTCCTTGGATAAAACGGGGATTGGACTGCAGCAGGATTTCAGAGCTCGAGACAGGTGGGGTAGGGTAGAGAGGTGAACTGAGGCAGTGAGCAGAGAGAATGCTCCTTGGCAGGATGTGGCCAGATGTTTATCGTTCAAGCCACCAAGGGCACAAACTGGCCAGGTCTGGCAGGGGCTGGCGTGTTGCATTTCCAGCCTCAAGCTTCTGCCAAACCACCTTAATCCTGACGTGTCGAACATTCGCTGCCTTAGCACAGGGCCTCCCCGGAGACCAGCGGCTGGGAAGCAGTGCTTCCTCTCCCAGGTCAGACCGTCCAGACATGGTCCATCCGGGGCCTGGTCTGTCCGTCAGACTCTTTTCCATTCTCAGTCACCAGGATTCAGAATCACGAACAAAAATACCCCGGGAGCTCTTTGGTTTTCCTGTGACCCTGCAGTCCAGGAAGAAGGATGTCTACCGCAAAATTACTCTGTTCGAGATGCAGTGTGGTCTAGTTAGAAGCCTTTGGGGCTGGAAATTTGGAATCTTTTCTTCAGAATCAGGGTCTATCACTAGTTCTGTGACCTTGGGCACTTAATACAAACTGCTAATTCAAGGAGAGCTAAACTGGTATAGCTGCCTGGCCTTGTGAAAGCTTTAGAAATAGTGAGAAAATACAGAGATTGGACCATAAATAAACAGAAAACTAAAAGCCAAATTATGGCTTAGCTCCAGCCAATGTACTGCATGTTCTAGTGTGTATTTTGTGTATTGACGTTGTATTGGTTTTGTCTTATCTCCCCAAGCTTCATATTCCCTTTGCCTCCGTTTGCATTATGATTCTTTTTATTTCTTTTATATTGCTACAATATGCACATTGTTAAAGCCATCTTAAATCATTTTTAAAACATACATTAAGAAAGGGAGCGAGGAAAGGAGGAAGCGAAGCAGGCTGGACGCATTCAGCAATACCCACACTCATTCATCACTGCTCACTGAAACCTCAGTCACGCCTACTTCTCTAAAGATCTGAAAGCTAAGTCCTGGTTCTGCTTCACCCACAATCCTGGCATTACCATGGATGCCAAGGACAGCCGTCAACATTCTGGCCTCTCAAATGCTTGATGTCGTGATCTCCACTGCCCTTCAATTCCACTCCACCATCTCCTTCATCACCACTCCATACCACAATCTAGACTTCAACTCCTGGAACCTTTCCATGTCTGAAATTGTAAATTCAGACACACCACTGCTATCAGTTAAGCCTCTGTATATTGCAGGTAACAAAAGATGGTTTAAACTGTAAAGGGAATTTATCGGTTCATGAAATAGGAAAGCCCACTGGTTGGAGAGTCTTTCCGGCAGATGGATTCAGTGACTCGATGCGATCCTCTTCAACCCACTTTCTTTCCACGTCCATCCCCTGCCTTCCTCAGTGGCGTCTTCAGGGTGGAAAGTGATGTGTTGTTCTGCACTTCACTCTGTGCCCCACCATTAAGAAGGTAAAACGTTAAGTCCCTTTCCAGGAACATCCAGAAAAGATCTTCACTCTCACTGATGCAAACTGGGCTCCGTACTCACCCATGAACTAGAAACACTGGCTCATAGTTGGATTCCTGTATACCGATTAGCAGAGGCCAAAGACATATATCTAAACCCCTAGAGCCAGTAGAATTAGCTCTGCCTGTCACATACAGGCTGCCTGAGGGAAGCATAAATACCAAAATAAAGCTGAGTGACCTAAAAGGGAAGGGGAACAGACGCCGGGTAGGTACGTTTCATGCGTCACCTTCTGAAACACAGTGCCCCACGCTGCTACTCCATTAATTCATCTAATGTGCTAGTTCTTTGTCTTCATCGGGAGCCCTAGTCTTAACCAGCCCAAGATGGTAGCCACTAGCCACATGGACGCATTCAGACTTAAATTAAGAACAAATAGAATTTAAAACTCAGTTTCTCAGTCTCACTAGCCACATTCAAGTTCTCAATAGCCCCACGTGGCTCACAGCCACCGTATGGAACCATACAGACCTACGACACTCCTGTCATTAAAGGAAGCTCTGTCGGACGACAGGGACAACAGCGCTCTAGTTCTTACTGCTCTGATCCCTCCTGCTGGTCAGCATCTTCCTATTAATACCTTTACTTCCCCTTGAGACCCTTCTTACCAGTATCTTCGACTTACTTCCTCCATTTTCCTATTGATTCACCCATCATGGAAACCCCACCTCTACATGAATCCTACTGTCAATATTCTTTATGTATATATCTGGGCTGCCAAACGCTACCGGAATCAATCACACACATGTGCACACTGGGTGCCTCACACATTTAGTCTCCGATCTCACGCAGACTCTCAGTGCTGCCGAGCAGTCTGTTTTTCTAGCCTACTGCCTCTCCGCTTTCCTTGCAGTCTTTGATAAACCTTTTCTATTCTCCTCAAACATGCTCAGTGATTCTAAGAACGTGGCATTACTTTCTTCCAGGGAAGAAATCCAGTATGCCTTATCAACGCATAAACTGCAACTATACCTAATATTCTTTCCTTCCTTCCTATAATGTCAGCCTCTACTACCCCGTGTTCCAAATTCCTCCACTCTTGGCTAAATTAAAACCTTTGTTACCTCTGACTTAAAATCCTCCCTCTTTATCGGTTTCTTGTTATCATTCATACCTACTCACATCATTTCCATAATCTTCAAAACTTTCCATGACCTCAAATCCCTCTCCACCTAAGGCTGTGACTCTTTCTTTCCTCTCTCCCCCGACAAGCAAACTTTGTTTGTTTGGCCACGCCGCACAGCATGCGGGATCTTAGTTCTCAGACCAGGGATCAAACCTGTGCCCCCTGCAGTGGAAGGGTGGAGTCCTAACCACTGGACCGCCAGGGAAGTCCCGCAAACATCTTGAAAGATACGCCTATGCCTTTTCTTGTTCCTCATTTCCCATTTAATATGCCCCAACTTTCTGCAACCTGACTATGGCCTTGAACACTATACCCAAACATCTTTTATAATACCATATCCAATCCACATTCATTAGGTCTTGACTAACTTAGCTTCCCAGCAATATTTGGCTTGGTGCCCTACCCTTTTTTCTTTTTTTTTCATGAAATTCTCTTCCTTTGACTTCCATTACAACACAGTCTTTTAGAGTGCCACTCGGTGCTTCTCCTCCCCTCGACCCTCCAGTGTTTGAAGTCACCAAGATTCTAAGCCTCTTCTCAATCCATTCCCTCACGCTGTACCTTGATTTGATCTCAATACCTGAACCTACAAGTTTGTGCTTCAGCTCAGATCTTCTACTGGACTTCGGACCTACACATGCAGCTGCCTACAAGCACAGCTCCACGTGAATGCCGTCAGGCTCTCAAACTCGACAGGACTAACCTGACTATGTGCCTCCCTGTTTATGTCCCCAGTTCCTGCGGCTGAAACTGGCTCTCTATTCACTCAAGCCAGGAACCTAGGCATTATCTTGACATCCTCTCACAAAATTCTGGCCATTTTACCATCTAAAGAGCTCTCAAATGTGCTTAAATGTTCTCAATGTCCACTGTCACCCCCCCAGTCATGCTAAAATAACCTAGATTACTGTATCAACCTCCTAACTGGTCTTTTGGGCTCATTCCTTCTCTAATCCATGTACCAAAATGCAACCAGAATGAACTTTTTAAAGACTGTCTCCTAAGTAAAATCCTTTGTCCACTTCTCTTCTTAGAGAAACTCTAAGAAGGAAAATGACTTACACTGCTCTCCGTTATGTGAACACTGCTCATGTTTGTCACTTTGACTTTCCCCTACATTTTACATATTGCAATAAGTTATGGGAGAAAGCACTGTATGGAAGCTAAGAGTTTAGATTCTAGTCCCCATGATGTGGGTTCAAATCCCAGTTCTCTTTTCATTGGTTTCTTCCTCAGTAAAATGCTGTTAATCATAGTATTTACCCTGGAAGATTAATTTGAAGATAAACTGAAGTAATACTAAAATGTCTGGCATATAATATGTATTTAATAAACATTTTTCAAATTAAAGAATGAACTATAGCTTTAAAAAATAAAATACCTTAATAACAATATATTATAGGCTAGATCTCTTCTTCATTAAGTGTAAAGAGGCATGGTATTAATATATGAAAAGAATGTATATTGGCCATGACTTGAAAGGAGATATATTTGGAACACAGAACATTTTTTATCTTATAACAGAAAAATACTACTTATTGAAAGGCACAGATAAAAAGCATTTAATTATTAAAACTAAGGTAAATCTAGTATACATGTAATAAAATACTGATAAGACCATAAACAAAACATAACTCCTTTATGGTACTTTCTTCTTTGTGGGAAAAGAAGACGGAAGACAATGTGAAAATAAAGGTGTAATAAATGTCAAGAAATGATAAGCGCTCTGAAGAAAAAGGTTAAGGAGAAACACATTAAGGAGATAAAGCACAGTGGGCAAGCAGGGTGTTGCTGTAGTTAGGGGGTTAAGGAAAGTCCATCTGAGTCAAGGGCTGAAGAGACAGAGGGAGTGACCCCACACCATTCCAGGCAGAAGGCACAGTATGCACAAAGCCTTGAAGGTGGAGCAGGCTTGGTTTGGGCAAAGAACTTTAAGGAAATCTATGCAGCCACACAGAATGAGCAAGGGGAGCTGGGAAGGAACCGGGAGGAATAGACAGGAGACAGATTACATAGGACCTTATAAGTCATGGCAAAGACTCCGATGTTATTCTACTTCCAAAAGAAAGCCATAGAACTCTATAATCATGCATGGTGAAAAAAATAATAACTATCAACTGTAGTTTTCTGTTGCTTTCCTTACTTGTTATTCAGTGTTTAGCTGTAACAGATACACACAACAGTAAAACAATTTCAGCTGAATTGTCTGATTGCTTCTGTGACTATTTAGAGGAGTCCAGATGTGAACAATCAGAGTCTACACTCGGATTAGTTATCATATAATGTGGATACCAAACGAATTTACTCAGTGGGATGCTTGGAACATAGCATTATGATCACACGTTATCAGCCATCTTCCGCTAAAACTGTATTTTCTCCACAGAGAAACAGTAGCAGGCAGATTTGTCATAACTTAATTTCCCCAAATAAAAACCATAATAATCTCATGAAGGGGTAAAATTTCTTGCAGATTTTCTTTTTCTTACAGTATCATTACTTAGTGTCACTTAATGCCACATTTTCTTCTTTGAACATAGGATGCTAATGAGATGAATGTATAAAGGTATTAAGTTTAGTACAGAAATTGTGACTCTCGCCTGCAGGATTTCTCTTGTTAAAAAACACCAACATCACACTGAGCAGGAGTGTCTGAACTCTGGATTTTTAGTATTATTATCTTGCTACTTGTCAATAAGGAAATAGCTCATTTGAATAAGTATAAACGAGAACACCAGTGACATCACCTTGACAGGTTTTTCATTTTTTGTAAGCAAATTTACTGAGAGAAAGAAGCAAGGAACTGCCTATCTCTACACTTCCCTCTGTTCTCATCAGATTTCAGGTGCTCTGTGGAATAACACCAGCAAGCAAGGTAGAGAGATTTCATCACATAAAAGCAGGGAGCAAACAGGATCCAGAGCTACTGATTGAAAAGCCTATTTACTTGCAAGGATTACATTATGTTTTCAAAGGTTGTTTTGTACTTTGAGGAAAAAAAAAAAAACCCTGCATACTAGTTTTCATGTCAATTACAAGGACTTAATTGTTTTGAAGCAAAGCATATGATTTATCAAGACACATTGAAAGTATCACAAAGTCAAGCTTAAAAGTAAGGTTGTAACTGGTACCCAGCTGACCTGGCCTTTCCTCAGCCTCTAAAAAAGAAAGAAGACTGTACTTGTAAATGTTTTCATGTATAATATTTACATTCAGATCAGAAAGAAACAAATGGGCAACTTGGCCCCAAATGTCTACAATATGTGGGCAGATGTCAGCTTATGGGGTCACTTGAATGGCATTTTATGGCCGAGGACACACGATTCAGCCTGTTTCAGTCCGTTTGAGCAGCATGTCAGTTCCATCACTCTTTGCTCTTGGGCATATGGTGGGATGTCATTAACCCGGGAGACCAACGGAACCATGAAAGTGGAACCATATGTGTTGTAGCAAGAAAAAATTTATTTTCCTCACTATTCCATTGCAAGTATAAATGTATAATTTCTGCCAACCATTCCTTTACACATTAAATATTATGTTAACATGCTGATACATGTACTCTAATTAATGTAGCATTGGGGTACTCAAACTCAGCACTGGGTAGGTCAGGGATGAACCCCCTGAGTTTGAACCAGAGAACTCGGAGATGAAATATGAGGGCAGATGGACCAAAGAGCTCCAGGTGCATCTTTCATCAGCATGTTTAACTAATGCACAGCAATGAAGGAAAGGCTCTTGGTCTGTCGTTACAGGGGTCATATCTACCAGGACCCTGGATACTTGACACCATCTGGAGCCACTCCCAGCCACTATTAAACAGGGCTACTTAATGAGGAGAGTTTGAATATGCTGGTGAACGTTGCAAGTTATTCTTTGCCATTTAATTTCATACAAGTTTCCGTTTCCACTTGGATTTATGAAGTTATCATGGTATTACTCTTGACTTTCTTCCTCCTAATTTCAATGGACTGCTTTATCTAACTGAAGGTGTATTTTATCAGAGGTGCCTTACATGTTTAAGTGTTTCTTTTTAAAAATATATTATCCTTTGTGAGCTTCAAGAATTACAACTTATATTTGTGAAGACACTTAGGGCTTCCCCAGAAAGTTGGCCATATGTCTCTGAGCAGTCAAAATACCTGTAAGTTTGTTACATGTTATTTCAGTGTTTGGTTTCAGATTTATGTTACATAAAAGCAGGAATGGCTGATTGTTTCAAATGAGTTGAACAGTGTCATTTAAGAAGGTGAAGTCATTTAAACCTATCTGTATTGAGTCCTTGTCTATACATATACATATATATATATATATATATATATATATATATATATATATATATAGCAGGTTTTCATATTTCTCCTAGAAGCTATAGGAGATGCAAAGCCTGAATTTGAAATAAGTTTGGAAATAACTACCAGGGTGATTTTGAACAAACACAATTTTTTTTTTCCTTGTCGGCTTATTTCGTGTTCCAAAGACTATGTTCCCTTTATCACATAGGACTCACAGACTGGCCCCCCATAAAACGATTATTTGGCGTTTGTCAAACTTGTGAAATGTATCTCAATGCAACTCTACATGATATGTGTTTGTATGGATTCTGTTTAATCTTCTTTGTGTCATGAAATGGTTTAGTGCATTGTTAGTAAAGCAACAGACTTTATCCATGCTAAATTTTTCTAACAACCCTGAGTTCACCTTTTTTTAGAAATAACTTCTATGCATAATCTTTAACAACTTTTGTTAAATTTCAAAAAATCCAATCTCTGTATCATAGTGATTCCATTTTTCACTCCTTTAAAAAGATGAAGTCTAGACACAAAAGAACACATATTATATGACCCAATTATATGAAATACCCCAAAAGCAAATATGTAGAGACAGAAAGTAGATTTGCAGCTGCCTAGGGCTAGGGTAGGGATAAGAGTGACTTTAAATCAGCACGATATTTCTTTTTAGGGGTATGAAAAGGTTCTAAAATTAGATTCTGGTGATGGTTCTGGTGAATAATTTTGAACATTTTCTCCCCCTTCACAAAATATAAAATTTACATATTTGTTCTAATTGACTATACAGTCTGTTTTAATAATATGCGAAAATATATCATCTGGGGATTATGCACATTGTTCATTTTGTCCATATAAATAATAATCCATTAGAGAGTACGTTGTTTTGCTGGTGCCATTTCTCATGCAGCTGTGGACTCCCTTAGGTCAGCTGCTATAAGCTGTGCAGAGAGGAGAGAATCAGCTTCAGCTGAACCAGGTGGTAGCTAAGGTAGCTCTTCCCTTGGCAGTGGCAGAGGTGGAAGAGAGTGAATGGAAACAGGCAAGGTATCTCAAGGGGTCACCTCCTATTGACGAATGCAAGATGCATGACAACCCCAATCAAGGAATGTAAAAATACACCATCATCCTTTTTATGGGAGGAACTGAAAAGTCAAATGTCAAGGAGCATGGATGCTAGAGGAGCCATTGGCTGTCTTGCAGTATTTCCCAAGGGGAAGGGATGCAAGGCAATCTACTTGAAAAACTAGAGGCAATAGGAGGGCTTGGTTCACTTCATTCACTTTTAGACTCTCGTGGAATTTCCTTCTCCTCTTTGGAGCCTGGGTTTCCCATCTATAAATGGGAAACAAATATTTTTGCTTTTTATTTTTCATCATCCAGGAACATATCAGTAAATGTGTTACTGCTACAAGGGAATCAGTATGCTTCCTGTAAGCATCCACATTTTCCTCTGTGTTCACTGACTGCTAGGCAGGGAGAAAAACCGGTTTGCAGCTTCCTTTTTGTTAGTTATAATAGTAAGTGATAGAAATTTGGATTCTTTAACTATAGATGCTCACAGAAGTTAGAAGTATCATTTTTCCCCTTAATGAATTAAAATGACCTGCTTATATGTCTTCTCATTTCTTCTTCTTCTTAAAACATTGAAATATTTCCCCATAGTGTAAGGGGCGTTAGTTACTTCAAAAGAAATATATCAGGCTATGGCCATTAAGCATAGAAGTAAAGGGACAGGGAGGGAGGCCAGCTTACACTCAAATGCTTTATTTTCTGAATAGTGTGGTAATTCGTAATTCCTAGGATGCAAGAGTCTTGGCCTTGAAATGTGTCATGTTAACATCACAGACTTGTATTTTGTCCCCATGATAGTCTCCTCATTATTTCTAGGAGTCCCAGCCTCAAGGAGGATCACGTGGCATCCATCTTTCATCCTTTCCTGATCAGCGTGCCTGATCCATGCCTCTTGTTGAGGCCTCTGTTGCATGTGAAGGATCTGGAAGGCATTTTATCATTGCTCCTGATGCTGACCTACCTTTGGGTCCCCTTCTTCACGCACACATCAGCCACTGCTGCCTCTTCCAGGCATTTCCGCTCTCAGGGCTGCAGAGCAGCTCTCAAGAGGCTGGTGTCGTCCAGTGCTCTCTGCAGCCACATCCCGCTTCACGCAGCAATGAGAGGCTGTTTTTCATCCCCTGGTAGGTAAGTGTGCCAGCTGGGCACCAAAACAGTACTATTTTCAATTACATAGGGTATTTTCAATGAACTGCCTTGTTTTCTGCTTTCTACAGCTCTCTCCTTAGGGTTTAAATAGATCACAGACTTTGGCATTTTTTCTTTTAATGAATACTTCCAAGTTATTCTTCAAAGTGGCTTCTCGATTCATACCTCACCAGCACTGACGACAGTGACCATTTCTCCACATCTTCACCAACCCTCACGTGCCTTGGCAGATTAGATGGGGCTTAAACAGGCTGATATGGGGAAAGAGCTTCTGAGTTAAGACTGAAAGAAGTGTAAGAAGAAAGGGTCTTAGCCACATACGGTTCCTGTTAGCCAGGTATATTAGTGAAGGTTCTCCAAAGAAACAGAACCACAAGGAAGCTCTCTCTCTCTCTCTCTCTGTCTCTCTGTCTCTGTCTCTGTCTCTCTCTCTCTCTCTCTCTATATATATATATATATATAGAGAGAGAGAGAGAGACAGAGACAGAGACAGAGAGACAGAGAGACAGAGAGACAGAGAGAGAGGTTTATTTTAAGGGATTGGCTCATGCAGTTATGGAGGCTGGCAAGCCCAAAATCCGCAGGGTTGGCTGGCAGGCTGGAGACCCAGAGAAGAGGCAATATTGCTATTTAAGTCCAAAGGTCATCTGTTGGCAGAAGTGCTTTTTGCTCAGAGGTCAGTCTTTTGTCCTATCCAGCCCTTCAACTGATTGGATGAGGCCCACCCACTCCATGGGGGGGCAATTTGCTTTACTCAAAGTCCACTGATTCAAATGTTATTTCATCCAAAAACACCCTCAAAGAAACATCCAGAATAACCTCTGATCAAATATCTGGCCACTGTGGTCCAGCCAAGTTGACATGTAAAATTAACCATCATACCAGGTATTGTTTGAGTGGATTCCTTGTGCCCATTAAGGGCAGAGAAGTAGTAAGAAAAAATCACTGCAGCTGAAGGGGCCTCACAACCTGGAAATTAATATTCAGCAGTGACTAGAGCAGACGGTTTACTAGGGACTAGTTAAAATGACCTTCTCAGTAGATGCCTGCATGGATTGAGGACAACTAACTAACGCACCCCACTATCTTGCAAATACGTAAGCCCTTTAAGAATTTGTTATAACTCAAGGGCAAAGCTGGATAGAGAGTCCTTGACTTGACTGAAGTCTCTCCCACCTAAAGTATGTGTGGCTCAATACAGGATTGCTAAACTAGTCACTAAATCAGATTTTAAAAAGGAAAAGAAGTGATCCAAGTTAAACTGAAATCATAGGAAGAGACTGTTTATTCCTGCTGATTTTGAAGACTTTGTCATGGTCTGACCAGGTGAAGTATCCTGTCTAGGTAACGTTTGATTCTCTCTCCATCCACTTGCTGGATTGCCATTCACAGATTTACTGCCTTTATTTGAACTGTGATATCCGCTATCCAACAGCAGAGCTGATTTAATAATACTGAGCATGCATTCTTCAAGGAATACCTTATTACACCTCTGGCTGTTGCTTTTGTGATGTGAGCATCGCCTAAACTGGTCAGAGATTCATTAAGACCTCCAGAGCGGCTGGCCAGGGGCCCCAAAGGAAGGTGTGAAGATTAACAGCCTCAAGTCGAGGCTGTTGGAGGATGTACTTAATTAATAGTGACAAGGGATTACTGGCTCCATCGCCTTTCTGGACGTTCTTGAACTGCATATACTGACACTGGTTTATTTTTGTTTGCATTATCGAGTAAACTCTAGAAACTCAGTAGATTTACAGTCTTTCCGTCCTTAATTCAGCAGGACCTAGAGGCCCCAGTTCTCCTATAAAAGTATGCCACTGACATCTCCTGAAGTAAACTGCTTCTGAGGTTTGGGGTAGGAGGTCTGCCTTGCCCATTCTATGTGTTCGTTTTTCCCCTCCTTTGCTCCTGTTCCCTTTATTAATATCTTATCAATGTCTCACCTATGGCACCTACAGGTCCTAAGGGTGGCATTAAAACTAAGCTGGCTTTAAGTTTCTAACCTAGAATCTGCAGAGCAGATCAGCCATGGTGCTAAGTCCCTGTGGTGCTCCACGTGGTGGCCTCCTTCTGGGAACCCTGAAGGTATGTTTGAACAACACATGGGCTAATAGAGGAAAGAAGTATTAGTCACAAATAAAATATTCATTAAAGACAACTGAACTTTTCCTCTATATAGTTTTGTCATGGATTCCCAGGCACCTTCTGACTTTCATTAGCCTATGGTATATATGGAAATACGTATATGTCCAATTACTTTTTGTTATACATGGAGTTGCTCCTTCACATATGAAATTTATTTAAAAAATGAAACTCAATCTATTTAAAATATCTCTTAAATCATTTACATCCATATTACAATACAGCTTGAAGGAAACAGAGTGAGTTTTGAATGTTTAGTTATTAAGCACTTTATAAATGACTCAATGTGCTGTTAGGAGTTAGTGCTTTTTAATAGAATATTTAAAAAGCTGATAACCATGATAACTTCATGTATCTTGAACCTTTGAGCTAAAGTTTAATTATTTTTTAGAATAGCTAGTAAGGTAGTTAGGGCCTTAATCATTATACTCATTTTATTAGTTGGAGAACTGAAATTGGAGAAGTTATCCCTTGTTCAAGATATTTATGAATACTGCTATGGGAAAATCTTCTCTGTTATGTAACTGAGAACTCTTTTCACTAAAATAGTAGTTTGTAAATAGGGTTGCCAGATTTAGTAAGTAAAAATACAGAACACAAATTGAATTTTAATTTTTTTTAGCGTAAGTATATCCTATGCTCTATTTACAAACCACATTCCACAAAGTGAACGGTAGTAAGTCTGCAGAATCCATTTATGGACACCTTTGGTGGGAGGAGAGAAGGCAGGCAAGGCTCAGGGTGTCCCCATCTCCACCCCCCATTCAATCAGAAAGGTTGTTAGCTTTTATGCAGGGTTTTCTTTGATGAATGTTTTGAGTCAATAAAAAAGAAGAGTTTAACAAAGTTTTTTTTAATGCTAGAAGACTTCTTCCTTCACTGTGTGACAAGGGGTTTGATAAAAAAGAAATAAAGCTTCAACAGAAATGGACACATATATTTGCTGAGAATTAAATGAAACCTACATTTTACAATTTTAAAGCAATAACTTCAATCCCTGCTGGTTTGAAAAGAAAAACAAAACTAATTGTAACCAGAAGGAATATAATTTATATGTTTATGTGTTTAATTGTAACCAGGAAGAAACGTATTTTATAAAGCAACTCTATTAGAATCAATCAGGAAATATGTGTATATACAAATACACACATGATATATGGTACTGTGTGTCACACACATTTTAGGAGATAGATAGATATATAGAGATATAGAGCGTCTCTGTATATGAATTAGGATGTACCTAAATAAGAATAAAAATTATGTGAACATGTTGCATCCTTTATATAGAAATTTGGTCTTTCAAAAAAAAATCTATTTTGTTTCTAGCCAAAATTTATTTCTTTCTTGTATAAGAAAACCCTCAAAACAAAATGTAAGTTGCCTACAGTTTTAAAAATAAATCTATTTGTTGTCACCTACTGAAAATTAGCAGCAAAAGCCATACGATGACATCTATTTACTTCCAAGACTTTAAGAAATTAATTCCTAGAAAAATAGCAGAAGCAGTGAGGAGTCTACCTGAAATCAGAGCAAAGTATCCTGGTGGTTTGGACAGACCGTAAGCAGTGCTTTCCCTTTGGGCTTACCAGCTTGGCCTGTGCACCAACAGTAACACCATCCCAAAACGGACCCATTTCAGTATTTGAAATACATACAGTGATTCCTGTTTGTATTACGATAGCAGCACTAATCTATCCATTTTCATAAAATTATACTGTTTCAAGTTAGAGTAGGAAACAGCAATAAAAAGGCAGTCTTGATTAGACCAAGTTCACATCCAGTATTAGAGGCAAAAATGGGGTACCTGTGCTTATATTTGCACCAATATGTATAGCTGTTTATGGGGAAGAGAGATTCCAAATGAAAGAGAGTGGAGGACAGGAGACTGAGAGTGGTACTGCATCTCACAAAGCATCTGTCTCCAGATGTGATGTGGGTCACACAGTCTCTGCCCAGGACAGTGGGCAGCCACATTACATTCCTGGGGCTGAGAATCCAAGCTCCTGAAGTTCCCATTCTAATTCTTGATCTTAGGAAAACAACACTCTTGCTGGAGGCACAAAAATACGCATGCACACAGTTCGTAAAACATCTTCCTAAAGAGTGCTGTAAGGGGAGAGGAAGAGGGCGTGGGGAAGCACCAGGAGAAATGAACGGTCCCTTAGATTCGAGGAAATGCTGTTGGTGCCAAGAGCCTGCCAGGGCCACCTCTGAACACCCGTGGGGCAACTTTCGGTGAAGTGCTCTGGGTAAATATTTGAGTACCTCTCCTCCTCAGCACTTTGATCAATACACCGCTCACTGGCAAATTTTTCCATAGGTGTGAGTGTACCGAATCTTTTACATCCCCCTGTGACCTTCCTGGAAAGGGAAAGGAGTAAATGATATTGTCAGCACAGATTTTAAATAAGCAAAAATGGTTTTCGCTTTTCTTCCATTATTCTCCAGGCAGTCATTTCACCAGGGAGTAAGGGACTTTTACTATTTTCTCAACATTCCAGTGGTGAATCTATGGATCTATATCTAGGAGAGAAGCACAGAGGCAGCACCGCATGGAGTCAGACCACCGGGAAGAGCTTCCTCTCAGGGAAGAAATTACCTGAATTCACAACCACACATGAAGAGTGTGTGTGTGTGTGTCTGTGTGTCTGTGTGTGTGTGTGTGTTGGGTATTTTCCCATTTGAATGGCATTGAACATATTTTTTTTTTTGGTCTGAATTCTGACTTTTCTCTAGGCATCTAGAATGTGGGTCAGAAGGGAGAGTTCAAGCTCTAAATTGTGAATTCAAAAGATCTAAAATAGAGTAAAATTCACTTCTGCATTGTGTCAGTCCCGCTTGCTTCTAACTACATAAAAGCAGAATAGATTGCTGGCTATACAGTATGTTTCAAGAAGAACTTGCTTCAACATCTCAAAATACTTGCATCAGAGCTATCCTGGGGAATAAAGAGCGCGATGCTGAAGAATAAACCTGAAAACAGGTTAAAAAATTAAAAGATTACATTAACCTGTTCCCTTCCAGTTGAAACATCCTGAGATTTGACAGTGCCTTATCTAGCACAGGACTGGAAGCCTGAGTATGTGGTTTGGATGCGTGGATTGTGTAATACACAGACTACAAGAAACTGCTGGCCAGCGTCCAACCCACAGCACTGAACTAAATCAAGCCTCCGAGAGGAGTTCTTCCCCGAGGAAACGGAAAACAGTAAGAACCAGGACCAATTGGTTTCTACATGCCGGATACTCTTCTGAGTACCAATACAGGTATTAACTAATTTATTCCTTATACTGATGTTATGAAGTGGGCAGTATTATTGACCCTATTTTACAGATGAGAAAACTGAGCTCCAGTAACTTGTTCAGGCTCATCTAAGAATTGACAGAACCAGAATTCTTACCCAGGCCATCAGAGAAGGAAAATGAGAGGTAGCTTAACAACAATTCTATACCTCCTCTCTCCAACCTGTGAGAGTAGGGTCAGATGACAAGTCAGCAGTAAAGAAGGGTTTTCCTAGTGAGGGCGAGTCTGAATGGGGAGGAACAGATGAGCACTCCATGGACAGCTGAGGTCAGCTGGGTTCTTTGAAGGAAGGTAGGGATGCCAAAGATGAAATGTATTCTCTTACACACTGTCCAAGGCCTCTATCAGCCATTCCTTTAATAAACAAAACCCCTTTTATTCCTTTAGGTGGAATCCACCTTGATGCCAAAGAAGAAAAATATGTTCTCTGTGCTTGAAAGGACCGTGGAAGAGATAAGCTGTGTGACACTCATGACCAGATGAAACTTTCCAAATCCCAAGACTATTTATTAGTGCAGCAGCAAATGCACTGCCATCCCTATTGTATTATATTAAGCAATAACCAACCCCACTGCTCTAAACCTCCAAAGACTATAAGAAAATTTAGCAACCCAATGGATAATTACACATCATCAGCAGTTTCTCTGTCTTGGAGTAACGGCTCTAGTAAGGCAAGGTTTTCTTTCCAGTCAGTAGAAAATAAAAATGCTTTGGTGTCTGTAGTCTCCTGCGGTACAATTAGCAACCCTGATTAACGTGTTTTCTTTTTCAACGTTTTCAATAATTTAGGCATGGGACCTGAACAGGATTGTGACAGGCAGCCTGATAAGCACATGGGTTCTCTCAGGAAATCATCAGCCTTCCATGCATGGAAGGGGAAGTGGGGGAATCAGCAGCCAACACCCATGATGTAACTTCAAGGTTCAAAAGCTACTCAGGAAGAGAAGCCAACTCTCAACTCAAGCTGCTGTGGATTCACTCTGGAACTCCCAATTTATGAGGTCTAAGGACTTGATGATACTGTATCATTTCTATTCTGTTCGTTTCTTGAGATCCCACTTACTACTGAATACCAGACAGTGGGCTATATGCTTAAGGACGGTTACAACATTGGAACACTTTATTATCATGAGAATTTTTATTTACTCGCATTTTGGGACTTAAAACCTATTCCTGACAGAAGCTGAGATTATTCCCCTGTTTATAAGGGCCAGCAGGTCAAACTCGAGTGTTGCCAACTTTCAGCAGGAAGTTGAAATAAATGGTCATTGAATGTACCAGCATTTAGCAAATTAACACTGATATGGAAAAGATCTAATGGAACCAGATAAAAATGCTAATAGAGATAAAATCTGGATGATAAATGTATGGGTCATTTTCACAATGAGAATTTTGCAATAATGAGTTCCCTTAAGGGGAACTCCCATAAGGTTAACAGCTGATTTCTCAGCAGACACTCTACAAGCCCGAAGGGAGCGGCATGATATATTTAAAGTGAAGAAAGGGAAGAACCTACAACCAAGATTACTCTACCCAGCAAGGATCTAATTCAGATTCGATGGAGAAATCAAAAATTTTACATACAAGCAAAAGCTAAGAGAATTCAGCACCACCAAACCAGCTCTACAACAAATGCTAAAGGAACTTCTCTAAGTGGGAAACACAAGAGAAGAAAAGGTCCTGCAAAAACAAACCCAAAACAATCAAGAAAACGGTAATAGGAACATACATATCAATAATTACCTTAAACGTGAGTGGATTAGATGCTCCAACCAAAAGACACAGGCTCACTTGAATGGAAACAAAAACAAGACCCATATATATGCTGTCTACAAGAGACCCACTTCAGACCTAGGGACACATACAGACTGAAAGTGAGGGGATGGAAAAAGATATTCCATGCAAATGGAAATCAAAAGAAAGCTGGTGTAGCAATACTCATATCACATAAAATAGAATTTAAAATAAAAAATGTTACAAGACACAAAGACAGACACTACATAATGATCAAGGGATCAATTCAAGAAGAAGATATAACAATTATAAATATATATGCACCCACCATAAGAGCACCTCAAAACATAAGGCAACTGTTAGTAGCTATAAAAGAGGAAATGGGGCTTCCCTGGTGGCACAGTGGTTGAGAGTCCGCCTGCCGATGCAGGGGACATGGGTTCGTGCCCCGGTCCAGGAAGATCCCACATGCCGCGGAGGGGCTGGGCCCGTGAGCCATGGCTGCTGAGCCTGCGCGTCCGAGGCCTGTGCTCCGCAACAGGAGAGGCCACAACAGTGAGAGGCCCGCGTACCGCAAATAAAAAAAAAAAAAAAAAAAAAAGAGGAAATCGACAGTAGCACAGTAATAGTGGGGGACTTTAACACCTCACTTACACCAAGGGACAGATCATCCTGACAGAAAATTGATAAGGAAACACAAGCCTTAAATGACACAATAGAACAGATAAATTTAATTGATATTTATAGGACATTCCATCCAAAAACAGCAGATTACACTTACTTCTCAAGTGCACACGGAACATTCTCCAGGACAGATCACATTTGGGGTCACAAATCAAGCCTTGGTAAATTTAAGAAAACTGAAATCATATCAAGCATCTTTTCCGACCACGACACTATGAGATTAGAAATCAATTACAGGGAAAAAACGTTAAAAAGAAAAACACGTGGAGGCTAAACCAATATGTTACTAAATAACTAAGACATCACTGAAGAAATCTAAGAGGAAATCAGAAAATACCAAGAAACAAATGACAACAAAAACACGACAATCCAAAACCTATGAGATGCAACAAAAGCAGTTCTAAGAGGGAAGTTTATACCAACACAATCCTACCTCAAGGAACAAAAAAAATCTCAAATAAACAATTTAACCTTACACCTAAAGGAACTAGAGAAAGAAGAACAAACAAAACCAAAATTAGGAGAAGGAAAGAAATCATAAAGATCACAGCAGAAATAAATGAAATAGAAACAACAGCAAAGATCAATAAAACTAAAAGCTGGTTCTTTGAGAAGATAAACAAAATTGATAAACGTCTAGCCAGACTCATCGAGAGAAAGAGGGAGAGGACTCAAATCAATAAAATTAGAAATGAAAAAGGAGAAGTTACAATAGACACTGCAGAAATACAAAGCATCTTAAGAGACTACTACAAGCACCTCTATGCCAATAAAATGGACAACCTGGAAGAAATGGACAAATCCTTAGAAAGGTATAACCTTCCAAGACTGAACCAGGAAGAAATAGAAAATATGAACAGATCAATCACAAGGAATGAAATTGAAACTGTGATTAAAAATCCTCCAACTTCCAAAAGTTGGAATCTTCCAACTTCCAAAAAGTCCAGGACCAGATGGATTCACAGGTGAATTCTATCAAACATTTAGAGAAGAGCTAACACCCATCCTTCTCAAACTCATCCAAAAAATTGCAGTGGAAGGAACACTCCCAAACTCATTCTACGAGGCCACAATTGCCCTGATATGAAAACCAGACAAAGATACTACAAAACAAGAAAATTACAGAGCAATATCACTGATGAATATAGATGCAAAAATCCTCAACAAAATACTAGCAAACAGAATCCAACAACACATTAAGAGGATCATACACCATGATCAAGTGGGATTTATGCCAGGGATGCAAGGATTCTTCACTATACGCAAATCAGTCAATGTGATACACCATATTCACAAACTGAAGACTAAAAACCATATGATCATCTCAACAGAGGCAGAAAAAGCTTTTGACAAAATTCAACACCCATTTATGATAAAAACTCTCCAGAAAGTGGGCATAGAGGGGACCTACCTCTACATAATAAAGGCCATATATGACAAACCCACAGCAAACATCATTCTCAATGGTGAAAAACTGAAAGCATTTCCTCTACAATCAGGAACAAGACAAGGATGTCCATCTCGCCACTATTATTCAACGTAGTTTTGGAAGTCCTAGCCACGGCAATCAGAGAAGAAAAAGAAATACAAATTGGAAAAGAAGTAAAACTGTCACTGTTTGCAGATGACATGGTAGTATACCTAGAGAATCCTAGAGATGGCATCAGAAAACTACTAGAGCTAATCAATGAATTTGGTATTGTTGCAGGATACAAAATTAATGCACAGAAATCTCTTGCATTCCTATACACTAACAACGAAAGATCAGAAAGAGAAATTAAGGAAACAATCCCATTCACCATTGCAACAAAAAATACCTAGGAATAAACCTACTTAAGGAGGTAAAAGACCTGTACTCAGAAAACTATAAGACACTGATGAAAGAAATCAAAGATGACACAAACCAATGGAGAGATATACCATGTTCTTGGATTGGAAGAATCAATATTATGAAAATGACTATACTACCCAAAGCAATCTACAGAGTCAACGCAATCCCTATCAAATTACCAGTGGCATTTTTACAGAAGCAGACAAAAAATATTAAAATCTGTATGGAGACACAAAAGACCCCGAATAGCCAAAGCAGCCTTTTTTTTTTTTTTTTAACATCTTTATTGGAGTATAATTGCTTTACAATGGTGTGTTAGTTTCTGCTGTATAACAAAGTGAATCAGCTATACATATACATATATCCCCATATCTCCTCCCTCTTGCGTCTCCCTCCCACCCTCCTTAGCCCACCCTTCTAGGTGTTCACAAAGCACTGAGCTGATCTCCCTGTGCTATGCGGCTGCTTACCTCTAGATATCTATTTTACAGTTGGTAGTATTTATAAGTCCATGTCACTCTCTCTCTTTGCCCCAGCTTACCCTTCCCCCTCCCTGTGTCCTCAAGTCCATTCTCTACGTCTGTGTCTCTATTCCTGTCCTGCCCCTAGGTTCTTGAAAACATTTTTTTTTTTTTTAGATTCCATATATATATGTGTTAGTGTATGGTATTTGTTTTTCTCTTTCTGACCAACTTCACTCTGTATGACAGACTCTAGGTCCACCCACCTGACTACAAATAACTCAATTTCATTTCTTTTTATGGCTGAGTAATATTCCATTGTATATATGTGCCACATCTTCTTTATCCATTCATCTGTCAATGGACATTTAGGTTGTTTCCACGTCCTGGCTATTGTAAACAGAGCTGCAATGAACATTGTGGTACATGACTCTTTTTGAATTACGGTTTTCTCAGGGTATATGCCCAGTAGTGGGATTGCTGGGTTGTATAGTAATGCTATTTTTAGTTTTTTAAGGAGGCTCCATACTGTTCTCCATAGTGGCTGTAACAATTTACATTCCCACCAACAGTGAAAGAGGGTTCCCTTTTCTCCACAACGTCTCCAGCGTTTACTGTTTGTAGATTTTTTGATGATGGCCATTCTGACTGGTGAGAGGTGATACCTCATTGTAGTTTTGATTTGCATTTCTCTGATGATTAGTGGTGTTGAGCATTCTTTCATGTGTTTGTTGGCAATCTGTATATCTTCTTTGGAGAAATGTCTGTTTAGGTCTTCTGCCCATTTTTGGATTGGGTTGTTTGTGCCTATGTTTTCCTCTAAGAGTTTGATAGTGTCTGGCTTTATATTTAGGTCTTTAATCCATTTTGAGTTTATTTTTGTGTATGGTGCTACAGAGTGTTCTAATTTCATTCTTTTACATGTAGCTGTCCAGTTTTCCCAGCACCACTTATTGAAGAGGCTGTCTTTTCTCCATTGTATATTCTTGTCTCCTTCATCAAAGATAAGGTGACCATATGTGTGTGGGTTTATCGCTGGGCTTTCTAACCTGTTCCACTGATCTATATTTCTGTTTTTGCACCAGTACCAAACTGTCTTGATTACTGTAGCTTTGTAGTATAGTCTGAAGTCAGGGAGACGGATTCCTCCAGCTCCATTTTTCGTTCTCAAGATTGCTTCAGCTATTCGGGGTCTTTTGTGTTTCCATACAATTGTGAAAATTTTTGTTCTAGTTCTGTGAAAAATGCCATCGGTAGTTTGATAGGGGTTGCATTGAATCTGTAGATTGCTACCAAAGCAGTCTTGAAGGAAAGTCTATAAAACTCTTAGAGGAAAACATAGGAAGACCACTCTTTGACATATATCACAGCAAGATCTTTTTTGACCTACATCCTAGAGTAGTAGAAATAAAAACAAAAATAAACAAATGGGACCTAATGAAACTTAAAAGCTTTTGCACAGCAAAGGAAACTATAAATAAGATCAAAAGACAACCCTCAGAATGGGAGAAAATATTTGCAAATGAAGCAACGGGCAAAAGATTAATCTCCAAAATGTATAAACAGCTCATGTAACTCAATACTAAAAAAAACAAACAACCCAATCCAAAAATGCACAGAAGACCTAAATAGACACTTCTCCAAAGAAGACATACATATGACCAAGAGGCACATGAAAAGCTGCTCAACATCACTAATTATTAGAGAAATGCAAATCAAAACTAGAATGAAGTATCCCCTCACAGCAGTTAGAATGGGCATCATCAGAAAATCTACAAACAACAAATGCTGGAGAGGCTGTGGAGAAAAGGGAACCCCCCTGCGCTGTTGGTGGGAATTAAACTGATATAGCCACTATGGAGAACAGGATGGAGGTTCCTTAAAAAACTAAAAATAGAATTACCATATGACCCAGCAATCTCACTACTGGGCATATACCCAGAGAAAATCATAATTCAGAAAGACACATGCACCCCAATGTTCACTGCAGCACTATTTACAATAGTCAGGTCATGGAAGCAACCTGAATGCCCATCGACAGACGAATGGATAAAGAAGATGTGGTACATATATACAATGGAATATTGCTCAGCCGTAAAAAGGAACGAAATCTGATAATTTGTAGAGATGTGGATGGATCTAGAGACTGTCGTCCAGAGTGAAGTAAGTGAGAAAGAGAAAAACAATTATCATATATTAATACATATACATGGAACCTAGAAAAATGGTACAGATGAACCAGTTTGCAAGGCAGAAATAGAGACACAGTTGTAGAGAACAAACGTATGGACACCAAGGGGGGAAAGTGGGGGGGAGGTGGTGGTGGGATGAGTTGGGGGGCTGGGATTGATACATATACACTAATGTGTATAGAATAGATAATAGAAGCTGCTGTATAAAAAAAAAAGTAGCAGAATAGTATAAATAACTCCCATGTATTCATCATCTTATGGGAAATGTTTTATATTCTGACTTACACTTTTACTCTCAAAGTCTCTAAATACACGTTACTCTTTTTAACATTGAAAAACAAAAATGATAAATGGCTCCAAAAAGTGGATTCAAATTAACTTTTTTTTATTACAAGGAGGCTATACTTTATATAAAGGACACCAACACATAAGGTAACATGACTGAGCCATCTCCAGTTCTTTCCACCAGAGGATCAGTCTCAGAAATGAAGGACGTGCAAATTGGCAGTGGGGGGAAACTGAGATTGCAATTTTCTGCTCTCCTCCTGCTTCTGGGAGGGTCAGAGTTTGGCAAGCACAGTACATACTAAACAAACAGCTGGAGTCCCCACCCCTATTCAGCAGCTCCCCTCATGACTTTGCAGAGAAAGTGACTAGGGACTCAATCCATGCGCGTGACTGTGGAGAAGCAAGAGTGCAGCACCGACTTCGAGTCCTCTGCCCACAGGGAAAACGGGCCCATGAATCATAACTGTGCTCTATTTAGAAGACAGTTAATTTAGAAATGTGCAATATGTTGAACAGGCACAGAACCAAACCAAATGTTTGCAGTAATAGAAATTTCCATATGCTGTACAACATTTAAGATGTTATTTGCCGACACTAGCCTTCAACAGCAGGACCTTTCTCTAGAGCTGAAATGACAAGCTCTATCCAGCCGCCAGTACTAACACTGATGTTACAAACTGTACACTATGTGCCCTCACGGCTTGTAGGCGGGGGGCCTCCCTCCCCTCCAGAACTGCCCATAGCTTGAGCACTCCCCGCGCAGCCCTCCCATATTGCAGGTCCAGGAAGGCGATCGCGCAGAAAAGAACTGAAAGAAAATGACTTTTCAGTGTAGAGCTGCAGATAGGGCACTTTCGCAAGTTTTGCTTGGGATCCCATCATTTCACATTAAATCAATTTGAGTTATTCGTAGTAGTATAGTTTTATGTCAATAAGTACAACAGTATCAAGCATAAATAGAGCATTTTTCCTTTTTAATAGGATTGTCACCCTCCCTTTACAAGTAAGAAAATTGAAGCAGAGAGGAAATTAAGGTATTTCCTAGCATCACGTAGCTAACCACACAAAACAAAAAAACAACTGGCAGATACTCATTGATATTTGACTGCTAGGGATTAACAAACTAAGATAAATGAGAATTCAACCTGCATTCAAAGCATTTCCACGGTCGCCCTGGCCATGAGGAGACAAAGAGACAAAGATGATAACATCAGGCATCAACAAAATTGTGGTTATGAGCGAAGTGCCTTTGCAAGTGACTTTTGACACCTCTTAGCAATCCTCTGCCTAAAATTCCCTCGCTCCCATCCAGTGAAGCTACTCAAGGGACCAGCCATCTTGACCCCTGTAAACTCAGTGCTGACCAATGCACGTGCTTTCTTTGTCACCGACTCTGAAGTTGACATCTGATGATTCATTTGTTCAGCGACACTGCTCTCAAATGAATTTTTTCATCTGCACCCCAGGCTGTCCTGCTTAACCAGGCCTCCTGGTGAGCAGACTTCCACTCCCACCCTCCTTTGCTTTCCGCCATGCTAAACTCTGGGCATTTCAAGATGCCATTGGACCAATCTACATTAACATGTAAGGGAAGGAATTAATAGAAATATCCAACGCCTGTCCTACTCTCCAGAGCACCAGCTGCACATTTTAGAAATTTTATTGAGGAAAAAAATATGTATATATTTTATTACATATTTAGAAAAGTGCATACATCAAAAGTGCAACTTTTCACAAAGTTGAACACCCTTGCATAAGCAGCACCCAGACCAAGACACAGATGTGTCCTCCTCATGCTTCTTCTAGTCGCTGCCTCTCAATGAAGGATGACCACTACCTTGATTTAAAATAGCATAGATCAGTTTTGCCCATTTTGTGCCCTATATAAATAGAAGCATATAATATGTTTTTTGTATGTCTGCCTTCTTTCACTCAACATTATTTTCGTGAGATTCACTCATATTGTGTGGAGTTGGAGGTCTTTATTCCTCTTGGTTTTCTACAGTGTGCAATTGTATGACTATAGAACAATGTATTTACCCATTATGTTACTAAAGGGCGTTTGGTTTGTTCAAACAGAGCTGCTACAAACAGAGCTGCTGCGTCCTTTTGGTGAACATATGGACATATCCGTGATGGCTATAAACCTTGGAGTGGAATTGCTGGATTATAGAGTTTACACATATTCAGCTTTATTAGATACAGCCAGTTTTTCAAAGTGGTTTTATGAAAGTTCAGTTGGCTACTGAGCTTACCAGGTCTTAGTGTTTCCTTTCCCTTTCATTTTATCCTTTTCGCTAGGTTTACAGTGGTATCACATTTTGGTTTTTACCTGCATTTTCCAGGTGTGCATTGCAGGAGATGCTCATAGAGATATCTACTCTAATTCAGCGTCCTTTCCCTAGAAATGACTTTCAAAGAAGGGATTATAGGTATTCTAGATCAACGTTCCTCGACAGTGGAATTAATGACATTTGGGGCTGGATAATCTTTTATTATTATTTTATGTTTAGCAGCACACCCCACAGCTGGGATGACCCAAAGCATCTCCAGACATCACCAAATGTCTGTGCTTGGAGGGGGCAGGTGGAAATATTGCTTGGTTGAAGACCATCGTTCTAGATCTGTTTGGCACATTCTTGGAGATGTGTCAGTCCCTGCAAAATCTTCGAGGTTATGCTACGCTGGAAAATGTCTACACAGAACCAGCACAGTAACAAGGCCGCGCACAACCCAGAAGAGCGGGAGGCAAAGCAGGAAAGTCCTTTAGGCCGTCTGTGTTTGTCCCATGATCATGGGGGCAAAAGTTCACTTGCAATGCTTTAAGAATGTGCAGTTGCCCTGCCACCATCGTTCCAACTGAAAGTCTCTGATTCTTCTGCATGCTATCCAACCACACTGAATGGAAACACAGTCATTCAGAAAGCTCCTAGCCAGCCAGGACCTGCCATCAGCAAAAAGTGGAAAACTAAGCAGCTGAGTTGGATTCCTTTTATTTTGTGAATCTGCAATATAAAAGGAAAAGCAAGTTTCCAGAATATGTTCTTCTTATTCAACTTTGTTAAGGCAAATATACTGTGAGGCCAATATTTTTTTTTATCAGCAAGGATGTGGGTATGTGTGTGTGCGTGCATTACCAAGGGGGCAAATAGGTATTGAAATCTGGAGATGAACCAGAGTATATGAGTCTGATTCTATTAGCAACATTGTCCACCACTGTTTGTAATGGGCTGAGGCCTCTGGAGCCAGATTTGAATCCTGGCTCTGCCACAGAATGCTGGGTCATTTCATTTTATTTAACCTCCTTGTACCCCGGTTTCCTCATCTATAAAATAGGGTTTATGAGACTAACCTATCTCATAGGGTTCTTTGAGGATTAATGAGTTAAGTGTTATAAGACACATAGAATCGTGCCTGACAAGGGCAACGCTTAATAAGAGTTGGCTGCAGCATGTTATAAAGAGGTTTCTCAACAGTCTTGTGGAGTACGCAGTGTCACCTTACCTTACAAAAAGAATTTGCTGACGAATTCTCTACGTTAACATCCTGGACTTGATGGAATCTGTCCCAAACTAGAATCTGTTCTAGTTTTCTCTCTCTGGACTGATATTATGAATCCTCTCAAGGGAATAATAGATATCCTGACATTCTCAAATATACCCAGAATTTCTATGCCTTTTATTGATATTACATGTTTATGCTATTTCCTTTGAAAGGAGCTCTTTTCTTTCTTCCTACAAAAAGCACACCTTTCTACATTCAGCTCAAAAGCTGCTGCTTCTATGAAGCTTAACCTGAGCTTCTTTTTTTAATTGAAATATATTTGACATATACATTATACAAATTTAAGGTGTACAACATGTAGATCTGATACATTTGCACATTGTAATATGACTGTCATTAGTTACAGTAGCAGTTAGCACCTCTATCATGTTACATGATTATAATTTCTTTTTGTGGTTGAAATCATTAAGTTTGCTATTATAATACAATATTGTCTAAATTCACTATACTGTGCATTAGATATCTAGGACTTATTTACTACTCGTCGCAAGTCTGCACCCTTAAACATCCCTCTCATCCTCCTGCCCCCGAGCCCCTGTAAACTCCGTTTTACCCTGTTTTTATAAGTTTGATTTTTTAGATTCCATATGAAGTTGATATCATTACAATATTTGCCTATGTCTGACTTATCTCAGTTAGTATAATGTCCTCAAAGCCCATCCATGTTGTCACAAATGGCAGGGTTTCCTTCTTTCCCATGGCTGAGTAATATTCCAATGCGTGTGTGTGTAGACATGAGCTTTTTTTGGTACCAATTTCCTCCTCCTTCATTTTATTACATAGTTTCTTTTACTCTTTCACTTTAGAACCTTCTACCTTGAATACTGTTTATCAGGCATTTGCTTATCTCTCTCACTGCTTTATAAGCCTCTTGAAGTTCAGTATGTGTGCTACTCACATTTTTGTACCTTCCACAGGACGCTGCACAATGGCTTCTACATGCTTGGTTTTTTCAAAAATATTTTTAAATTTAATTATAACATACAAAGAGAAATGCACCAACTGTAAGTATTCAGTGATAAATTTTCACAAAATGGACATATCAACTAGTGATGAATAAGATCATTACCAGCCTTCCAGAAGCCTCTGTTATGCTATGGTCCCCCGGTAAGGTAATCTTCTCGAATGCTACCCATGTATGTTTTACCTGCTTTTGAAATTTGCATGCATGGAAACATACAGTCTGTACTTTTCCTGTCTGGTTTCTTTCCTCCAACATGATATTTGTGAGATCCACCATTTTTTGTATGGTGGTACTTTGTTAACCACTGTATATAATATTCCACTATACAAATGTGCCGCCAGGTATTCATCCATTCACCTGTTGATGGACGTTTAGATTGTTTCCAATTTGGGGTCATTATGAATAGTGGTGCTATCAACATTCTTGTGCATGTCTTTGCTATACACGTGTAAGCATGTCTTCTGGTTATATATCTAGGATTGGAACTGAGGCATATGGTATACACATGTTCAATTTTAGTAGATACTGACAAACACTTTTCCAAAGTGATTGTACTAACCTCCCAACAGTGGATGAGAGTTAAAATTGTTCAGTATCTTTGTAAAATCTTGGTGTTCTTAATTTTAACCATTCTTGTGGTGTACAGCAGTGTCACATCATGGTTTTAATTTGCATTTCCTGGTGAACAATGAGATTGAACATTTTTTTATGGGTTCAGCTTTTTGAGGTGCCTATTCAAGTCTCTTGCCTATATTTGTATTGTGTTGTCTTTCTTTTTCCTGTTGACTTTTAGAAATTCTTTATACATTATACAACCAAGCACTTTGTAAGTTTTATGTGTTGTAAATACTTTCTCCCAATCTATGGTTTAATGATGTCTTTTTATGAACCAAAGTTCCTAATTTTAATGCAATTAATGTATCAATCTTTTCATGCATGGTTCATTTATGGTTTCATTTGATTCCTAAAAAAGAAATCATTGTGAACCACACAATTACAATACAGTTTTCTAGTTTTCTTCTACCAGTAATCAAAGAGGGGTGCAAGATATATATATTTTTTCTTTTCCATATGCATCATCCATTGAGCAAACGTCACTTACTGATATGCAGTGCTACCTTTGTCAAAAATCAAGTGTCCACATATGATGGGTCTTTTTCTCACTCTCTGTTCTGCTCAGTTAGCTTAGTTTTCCTTCTATCAATTCCATGTTCTTTTAAATCCTGTAATTTTAGATTAAGTTGTGATGCTCACTAGTGTATGATCTCCAAATTTTCAAGATTTTTAGGACTATTCCTGAGCTGCAAAGAGAACCTGTCTTCCTCAAATCTGTATTCTAGTGCAAGAAATAAATAGTAATAAAAATAAATAGTGTTATTCATACAATGATAAGTACTATGGAGAAAATCAAACAAAGGAAGGGGTTAGAGAATGATTGGTCCAGAGACTGGGGCAGTTTTTCGTGGGATACTTCAAGGAATGCCCCTCTAAAGAATGATGTTACGGCTTGTAGTCCAAGAGAAGAGGGAGAACAAAGCTCTGTGATAGGAATGGAAAGGAAGGCTGAAAGGAAGGGCAAAGGCCAGTGTGCCTGCGGGAACATCAGTAAGAGTGACAGAAAGGAAACTGGAGAGAAAGGCAAGAGAGATGTCCAGCAGGCCTGGCTCGAGTGATTCTGTCTCATTCTAATGCTGAACTAATAGTAAACCTTTTTTCGGAGGCAAAACTGGCAATGCTTACAAAAAACCATAAAATATCTTATATTTAACTCAGTAATCCCATTTATGGAAATATATTCCAGGAAATTTATTCTACCCTTTGTCCTGCACAGATTATTTTAAACATTTCCAGTTTCCAAAAATTCCCTATCCCACCTCCCTACCCCTACGATAGTCTCTTCCTAAAGGATGAACTAACCCACTTTGTTTCAGAAAAACTGATCTGTTAGGTCAAACTCTTTCAGGTCTGCATTTTGACCCGACATCTCATCTTTATACGCATCTTGGCCTCACTCCTCCCTTCCTCTCTGGGGAGGTGCCCTCCTGCTGCTGAAGGCCAGTCTCTCCCACACACCCTGATCTGTGTTCTCCTCCTTCTTCCTCTGCAATCCCGTTCAGTTACTTCTCCTCAGTTGGGATCTTCCATTTCTCCTTCTCTACCAAGTCCTTCCCTTTGACAATTCAACTCACTCAGAAGTCATCCACCATTAAAGAAACAAAGCAAAAAACTTCCCCTTCCCTTTTCTCTCTTGACCCTCTTAGCCAACTTTCCTCAAAAATGATTCTTTACTTTTACTGACTGTACTGTCTCATGTTCATTCATTCCCACAGTTTCCACCATCTCACTCTTGCTCCCACTGTTGCACTGGAAAACGCTCTGGAAAATATTTCTAATGTTCTCACTGTTACTGCATCTTTTTTTATATCAACCTTTTCCTGTGGGTCTGCTTCAGGGGTGGCCTTGATCAGAGGGAGCACATGAAGCCACCAAGGAAGCAGGAAATGTGGATCCTGAATGTTTTATAGTCCTCTCTGTAATGAGGCCTTAAATTACTTTGTTTTGCACTATTCTTGGTGGAGATATTATAAGCCTTTTTTTTTTTTTTTTTTTTTTTTTTTTTTTTTTAGCAGTACGCAGGCCTCTCACTGCTGTGGCCTCTCCCGTTGTGGAGCACAGGCTCTGGACGCACAGGCTCAGCGGCCATGGCTCACGGGCCCAGCCGCTCCGTGGCATGTGGCATCTTCCCGGACCAGGGCACAAACCTGCGTCCCCTGCATCGGCAGGTGGATTCTCAACCACTGCGCCACCAGGGAGGCCCTATAAGCCATTTTTAAAAGAACATTTGCAATACCTTAGCTTGGACTAATTCCATGTGTAAATCCTAGAAAAAACACTGGAGTCCAGGTAATGGGTCAACAAGCAAACCACCTGTGATTAGAAAAGGGAAGTTTCTGAGTGTCAGGCAGCACGAGGAATTGCTCATTCCAGAGTTAGAAGGTAGAAAACCTCTAGAATGTAACTCTGGACATCTGGTGGTGCACGCCAAATGGCAGGAGAGTGTGCATAAAAGAAGATAGGGAGGAACTGAGACCTACTTTTGTTCATAATTTAACCTGATGATCTACTGAACGCTGCAGTATGTGTGCCTGTGTTTTCTTGCGGGGAGGTCTGTCCTGTCTCTGTTCTTGTCTAACTGAGGACTGTATCCTTGTGAATCTGGGCACATAGACTATTTTATGAAATGGAAAGGCAAAAAGAAAGTATTCACCCAGGCAAGAGATGCCACCTTCTATTCATTTCTGATGCATCTAGTTTCCTAACACAGCCACCCCAACTGCAGGATAAAGTACATACAGTAAAATTATACAGACTTGCAAAAACTCTGATTTGAATTCAGGGTATTAATAGCAGAAGAAACATTCTTCTGGGAGTAATCTCAGTGTTATATTTACCTTTGGTTTGCGAATATTTGCAGTGAGGAATTTCAAATGCAAATATTTTAATAGTATGGCATGTTGGTAGAGAGACACTGTGGGCACTTCTGTTTTCCTTAAAAAAAGGTTTTTCTTGACTTTTTATTGGAATCCTAATGAGACCATAATTACGACAGCAAAAGGGGGGAAATGCAGCTGTTAAAAGCTTGGTGTTACTGTACATATAGTCCTTGCATTAAATAAAAGTTTTTAAAAATCTGAAGCCATTCAGAGAGATAAAAAAAGATGATTGAGCAAAGTAAATCTTAAACACTTTATACCCTTGGTATGCATAGATTTTTTTTAATGTAGATTTTTTGAAATTTGGTAGTCATGTTTCCTCTTAACTTTTCTTTTCATTTTAATTGGACTATAGTATAAGAGACTTTAAAAGAAGACCATCGTTTGCTTTTGTCCCTTCCACATAGATCCAACCTCTCCAAACCTAGGTGTTATGATTATGAAGGTAAACATTTCCAGAGGCTAAAGATCCAATTATTTCCTCAGCTACACCCCTATTTAGAAGTTCTGGATGTCTGTGCATGGGAGAGAGTATATCTTTTAACATGTAATGTATATGAGGAAGGGTTTATCTTTCAACAGAGGATTTGTGATTACAGGGACTTTCACCTTCTGGTTCAAAGCACATGTTTGTATTTCTGCTACACTTGACCAAAGGAAGCATTATGTCTCTTGAATAGATGACCATAATAAATTGGATACATTCAATTTAATTTTTTTAATTAAATGGTTCCAAAATGGCACCCTGATTCTTCTGGTCATGTCCTAGACCTAGACTCAAGCAAATAAATGTTTTTTACAGAACCAAGAGGATGCCCAGAGGTGATCCTAAGCAAAAGTGTGCTCAGATGGACTGGCCATGAATGGCACTTATTAACTTGATAGACATTTTCAACCAGAAGTTGGGGTAGTGATAATCTAATCCAAATCCTCCCTCTTTTCCTTTCTCTGGTTGAGAGAACGAAGCTCTGTGCATTAGCTAAACAGTGGAAGAAATACCGACTAGCAAAGAAGAGTGAGTCTTCCAAGGACTAAAATGGAGATTCACGAGCCCTGATTTGTTCCTGAGCTTTAACCAGCACTTCCTCAAGAGGGTCTAAAGGGCATTTCCACAGGTTTTGACTCCCTTCCTTGTGAATTGGAGTCTTCAGGATACGGTTAAGATGAGCACTGAAACCCTCCTCACATTTCACTGTGCCCTAAAAGAGGAGGACACTGTTATTATGGCTAGTAAAGTATATTTATGTCTCAAACTCTGATTAACGAGAGTCTCCAATACAACCAGCCAAACCAACCTTTCAGATGGGTATCTTAGAAGCCTAAGTTTCTCAGCTCTGGAACAGCTGAGCTGCCATCATTTCCAGAGTTTACAAAGTTATAAAACGCTGTGTTCTTAGTTTGGTGACTGTGTCCACTTATGTGACAGATGAATAATGCATATCTGAACTAGCTATTGTCAGAGAGCTGTTATCTTGTCATAAATAACACGAGAGGTAGGTACCTTCAAAATGAGCTAAGCTTATGTTAGAGTACAGGGATTGAATGAAGAGGATGAAATCTGCTTTGCACATATTTACTAACTGTAGACAACAGTATTTATTTTGGGATTTTTAAATAAGTCAATTTGAGAAATGTAGCATATTCATTTTTAATGTGCATTATTGCCAATTTTTTTTTTCAGATTTGGATACACCCCACCCCTCCGCCGCTCATCCCCACAACAGCTCCCAGCACTGGTATCCATTTCTTTCCCACTCCAAGAATCAGACACCTCACAAAAAGAATACCAGCTACTGGGCAAAAGGTATTTAAACCATCTCTCCCTTTTTCTAAAAGATTTTTAAGTGATCAGACCTTCTTGAAATGGAGATTATAATTAGTCCTCTGATATAACCAGGATAATGAGAGGTGGCGTTGGCCTCTGACTGCCAGATGGAGTTATACTGCTTTCCTTGCCTTGTCCTATTTGTGACTCTGTTCTTTCTGAATATGGAAAAAAGCAGTTGCATGCCACACCTGTGGAGCCACTCACTGATGAAACAAAAGGGTCACACTGTCTAATTTTTCTTGGTGCGAGTAGGCTGGTAAAACACCTTACTCTTATCCTCACCCTATATCACATTACACATGCCCAGGAACTCAAAAGGCATCCAACGGATCCAAAACAAACAGTAGTATATGGACAGTGTCTCCTGTGATGACCCTTCCACCGGCTCACTCTTCACCCCTATAAAAGTTTTCCTTTTTTAATAGCAGGGATTTTTTCCAATTTCAAAGTAAGATATATTTATTCTGAAAAAAATCATAAAAAGAATAAGGCATAAAATTAGAATAACTCCCCAACATCCAGAGAAAACTATTTTTTTCATGGGGGGGTATATTTTTTCATCCTTGTGTTTGTGTGTGTGTGTGTGTGTGTGTGTGTGTATCATGTGTGTGAATTTTTTTTGAATTTTTGACTTTTATTTATTTTTTATACAGCAGGTTATTAGTTATCTATTTTATACATATTAGTATACATATGTCAATCCCAATGTGTGTGAATTTTTAAAAATAATTTTGATCATAACACACTCATATCATATTGATATTTCTTAGGTTTTATGTCATTATCTAGAAAATATTGATATGATTTTCAATCTGATTCTTAAAAACATGAACTCCTGTACCATCATGTATTTAGTCATTCCCCATCTGGACATTAAGTTTCGCACACCAGCACCTCTGTTGCTATCACTGTCAGAAGCAAAGTCTTATACAGCACACCCACCTCTGAATATGCTGAGTTTCTATGGCCTAAGGCTAACCACAGCCACTGGAAGAATAACACACGAGGCGGAGATAAAAGGCACGGGGATTATAGTTCATCAGGCTTGCTCCTTAATGCTTTACTAGGAGAGTCTCTCATCTCCCCATCTTTAGGTCCTTCCTTTCTCTCTAGAACCACATCCACATCTTGCTCTCAGCTCACCTCCTTTATTTAAGCCTATTGTTTTCTTTGATCTGCAGCATCCGCTGAACTCTGGTTTAACTTGTCAAGTCCCAGTTCCTCCTAGCTAACCCTACTCTACTGTGGCCCATATCCCACCATTGCATCCTGCTATAATCACGTAGCTTTGCTTTATCTTCAATTATCTTTTGCTTATCTCCCATGAGCTCCTTTGTCTTAGCTCAAGTTGCCATAATAAAATACCATAGACCGGGTAGCTTAAACAACAGAAATGTATTTTTCTCACAGTTCTGGAGGCTAGAACGTTTGAGGTCTGGGTGGCAACAGGGTGAGACTCCTCTCTTTGGGCTGTAGGGTGGCTACCTCTCTCACTGTGTCCTCACATCACCTCCCTTGTGATGATCTGGAAAGAGATCTCTCTTCCTCTTCTTATAAGGCCACCAATCCTATTGAATTAGGACCCTCCCTTATGACCTCATTTAACCTTAATTACCTCCTAAATGCCCTGTTCCCCAAATCAGTCACATTTCAGGTTAGGGCTTCAACACATTAATGTGGTGGGGGGCACAATTTAGTCCATGGCATCCCCTTCAAATAATGTACAGATTTTTATCAATACCTTGACGACTGCAAATTCCTTCCAAGAAGAAATGCTCATACTCCCAAAATGATGGCAACTTCACTCTGGAAGCAGGACCTAGCGCAACGCAGAGGTACTGACAAACCACATTCAACTCCGACAAAGTGTGTTCTCTTAAGCACTCAGAGGTACCTTCAGTTGCCTGTTGCCCCAGATCATTTCTCTGTCTTAAAAATGGCACACCTCAGATGCTGCTTCTGATTACAAACCTGTCTGGCTCCTAAGTCATAAAACAGCAGCAAATTTTAACTAATCAATGTTTTATGGCTGTAATTAAACCACGCACTTACAAATAAAATGCAACACTTGAAATCAGGTCCCAGTTTCTCAAAGCTACATTAATATTTATAAAATGATTCTTGCAGACAGGCACATTCTTCTCCTGCTTATTAGGGCACACAGTATGCGCACAGGGGCAGTAAATTCTTAATTATCATAGAAGTTGAAGACCAGGGCTCCACAGTCCCTCAACCTTGTCTCAACAACTTCCCACCTTCTGAGGCCTCTTTTATGGATAAGCTTCTGGTCTTTTTCACTACCCTACCTTTCCATTCCCAAGAGATGCTACTTTAAGAGTTATCCTCTGAGAGAAAGTTGGAGGAACAGTGACTTTCCCTTACGACTCCATGGAATAAATGGAGCAAAATGGTTCATCCTCATCTCAGGGAGGCTCCTCTATGAATTCTTCAGCTCAGCTGGTGACAACTTCTCTCCCTCAAATCCCACCCATAGCTGTTTCCACCAGACCACCACCATCATCTATTATTAGCCAATATAAGACTTGTAATATCTCAATGGAATTTTTGTAGGGGTAAAAGTCACATACTTATATAATGGAGGTGGGAATTGATTTACATTGCGATGGCATGAGCTCTAAAGCAGTACAATATTTTAGAAATAGTCATTAGCCCAAAAGGAAATTTTAAGTGGTAAAAGTGAACTAACCCCACCAGCTGGCAACATTACAGAGCAGAGAGAGCATAACACATTTGGCCAAGTTCATATCCATATGAGCTTTGAGACGTCACAATTTCAGCCCCTTTTGGGGGCTCAGGTTCCTTTTATACTTGGCAGAATGTTATTTCCCGATGCACAGAGAGCAAGAAAATGGTTTTTGGGAAGCGCTCACAGGGTTCCAACAGTATCAAATAGCTTCTTATACAACTGTTTGATGATATAACTTGAAATTCATCAGAAACATACTATTATATTTACTTCATGAAAATGTTCTTTTCATAGAATTATACACTAGGTAGGGACCTTTGGGATTATCAGGTCTAAATCCCTCATTACAGATGAAAGTACAATGGTAAAGTGACATTAGTTGTCTGTGGTTGATCAATTATATGCGCAGAAAAAAGTCAGCTGACTAGAGAAGTGTTATTGCCTCTGTGTAGAACGGATTCAGCTATAGCTTGTATGTATGAGTGCTTAATAGAAACTACTGACAATGACGGTGGAGGAAGTGAAAGAAGGGGCAATCCTGACCATTGTGTATTATGAACTCAGAGCACAGAAATGAACATCTACTCCATAATATTCTCACAATCTGCTATGGGGGCTCAAATGCCCACCAGTAGAATCCTCCCGTGGATTTGAGATCTTTATCACCATGGAAACTCAGTTAATATGCAAATACTGTATATGTAGAATGAAGGCTATAATACATTAATTAGCTCATTCTTGTATTAGCATGAATTAGATTATCAACATATATAAGAGCATATACATTGACCGGGAACAAACAAAGGGAAACTGGAGAGCTCGGGTATCTATTCCCTCTGCCTAATAAGAGCAAGATGGTACAAAGGATGGGATGTGCTGGAGAGTTAGGACATTTGAGGATTGCATGGCAGAAATAGGAGAAGGGATTTATAAAAGAAAGTCAGAGAGGTGCCCCAAAAGAACCTTGCCTTCTTGGTCATTCAGAACAAGATCACGGGCATCCATCTGACTAATAAATAATAAAATTCTAAGCAAGCAGACCTGAGAGGAAGTCAGTGTGAGTAAACAGCAATCTGCTTAAGGGAAAGAACATGGAGCTTGGGGTCAGACGGACGTGGCAGTACAGCATCCATCTTCCAATGTATCAATAGCTCTATGGTCTTGAGAAAACCACTTAAAAGTGAGCATCGATATCTTCCTATGTAAAGCAAGGATAATGTACTCTACAGGAGTTGCTACAAGAACTGTGTCTGACGTACATATGGTAGATATTCAAGACCTAGTACATATGAGAACAAAGGGGAAACTTTATGTTGCTGGAAACTTACAACTATAAATGGAACATTCCCCATTGCCAAAGTCCAGGCCGAATATCCCATAAAATCCTCAAAGGATGGGGCTTCCACCCTCCTACTCCCACCCAGTTTCTATGCCAGTCTTGCCACTTTCTTCTTTGCAATATTAAAACTAAGAAACCCTCTTTCAGTCAACAAAATGCCTGATGAGGGTCACTTAGGAAGACAACCGTTTGCAGAACCAATAGACACAAAGCCTGGGGAAAGGTGGGGACACAATTTCATTTCGTTTCATTTCTTCTGCCCACAAAGTTTATTTCTTTCACAGCAGCAAAGGGCTTGGTGCAGAGTAGAGAGGAACTAGAGAGTGTAGGACTCTCACTCAAGACTTGCTGGTTCCTCCTGACAAAATTCTGAGTTTCACTGACGCATCAATGCTTGCTTGATATTTATTTACCGTATTATCACAGTGGCACTCATCACTCCACTAGGTCATCTGTAAAATACACTCAGCTAAGGTCTTGCCACGAGTTCAAATGTAGGAAGAGAAATGCCAGGAGATCAACACCTGGCAGCACCTGGCTTTCAGAAAGGAATTATTTGGGAACTGTATGTCTACTTCCCAAAGGCTGGTAAGCACCCAGTAATTATCTAGAGGAACGTGTGCGGTTTTGGCATTGGAGTTTGGCAGATAATGTTGGCGGGAAAGTGGCTGAGGACACAGACTCACTGGCTCTCATGATAAAAAAAATCAATAATGAAATTAAAAATTTTTTTCTTTACCTATTTATTTTCTAGCACTATGATTTTATAGTCTTGAAGATGGTATTTTTTAACAATCATTGATGAAATATATAATATTTACATTTTACTCAACAAAGAAAAACTCCACAGATTCCCAGATTGCCAAATCTGATCCCTGCGTATGCGACTGTGGTGTCCTGACACACCTCAAGTGGAATCCTTATGTAGCTGAACACTGTATATAGGTAGTGTGCTTGGGTGAGATTTTTAGTGTCGTCAAATATCACTAGCGAACACTTTTAGATGATCATCTTTAGATCCCCCAGTCCCCCACATCTATCATATGACATAAAAAATAGCTTATGGACATCCTCAGTAGTTACTGGGAGCTATGAAAGGACTAGTTTGCATATTACTAGGCTGTCCTCCATCACATTAGAGAAGTCATATGGTGAGCAGACCCCATTCAGCCTTGTTTGGTATCCCCAGTGGTCCCCTCCAAACCCACTGGAGCATCCACAGACCCCAACCCCTATGCGAATCTTCATCAAGAACCAACCTGAATCATCTTGTTCTTCTGAGCCTTTACCAGCCATGTGGCCGCTCTCTCAGACCCAGCTTCCATCATTCAACTGGTAACAGTAAGTTCTGCTCTTATTTGAAGGTATAGCTATGTCTATATCCATCTGTCTGCCTCTCTACATATAAACTTTTTCAATAGTAAAAGTAAATATATTGTTTGTTGTTAAAATTTAAGAAGATAAAGAAGAGCCTAAAATTAACATAAAATGGGGCTTTTATATGTATACAAAAACAGATATTTATGAAATTAAAATCATAATATAGCACCATAGATGGTGGTTCTCTCTACATGCCAGTACATGCTTACATCTTTATTTAGATTGTCTAGTCCCTTTGGTTTGATGCTTATTCAGACAATTTGTTTAGTTCCTGGCTCCACCTACCCTTGTTCAATGTTTTGCCATTTTTTTCACCTTTGGCTCCAAATCCGCAGATTAAGGCTACTACTAGGGCTGGGTTCTTCCCATAGAAGAACAGATTGAAATGAGCAATCCTGGATTGGATCCAGGACTTGGAAAAATTACAGTAAGTCCAGGTCTTTACTGAGGCAATAGATGAACATGCTACACAGATAACAGTATTCACGGTTAAAAAAAAAAAACAAAAACACTTTGGTCAGTGTTCCTTAATTATGGAACTGAATGTCCTTATTCTTAAAAAACAAAAACACTTAAGAATTTAGAGCTAAGGAGCAGGATTTCTGTAACTCACTCTCAAATAGTTGAAAAATTAGATGAAGTATATACGGTAAAACGGTGACAACTGATGTATTTCAGTAAAGAGGTATATATAATCTTTTCTTGAAACTTTTCTATGAGTTTAAATTATATCAAAATAAAAATTTAAAATTAAATGCCAATTCCCAAATGCATTTAAGCAAAACAAGGAAGCAAATCAAAACAAACAAGCAGACAGAGAGAAAGGCTATTTTTGTCTAATGGTCCATCTTTGCCCCTTGAAGTTAAACTGAGCACATTAGATTAGGAAAAAATCCCTCAGAAGTCACCAAGTACAATTTGTCTCACTTAAAAAAAAAAAAAAAAAATCAAAAGTAGTTGCTTTGTCTAAGACAAAACAATGTATTTTCCATTTTCCATCTTACACACTACATAGGCCTTGCTCTCTATTGCTGGAAAATGAATGAAATTTGGTTGCTTGAGATTTCTCTACTCCAGAATTTATACTAAAACTTACTGGAAAGATAATGAGCAAGATCTTAATTTCTTTCAGTTGAAACAAGAGAGGACAGAAAGTTCAGTTCAGGTTCCAGACATCATAAAATCCTTTCTAAAACGAATGGCAGGTAGATTGAAACGCACACACGCACGCACACACACACACACACACACGCACACACACTCCTACCTTTAAATCCAAGACTACAGACAGTTTCACTTTTGTTAGGACTGGTATCGTGTGGACAGTTTATGGTTTCCAGTAACATAGCAACATTTGCTGTGTATAATAACAGCATCTAAAATGACATAATAAAAAAAGAATTATCTGCGATTAGAAGTGAACTGTTAAAACTACTCTGGTCAGTGCCAAAAATCAAGGGAGTTTATTATTTCAGTAGCTGCAGTGAAAACCCCTCTGGGTGCCTAGAACCCCCCCCCGCCCCCCTTAAGCTTTCCACCCGTCCCCCTCACTGACACGGTAATGGGCTTTGTTAAATTCAAAGACAGTTACGTCAGAAATCTGTGGTCTCTCGTGGGTTTTCCAGGCCTATGAAGCACACAAATTATACCCAAATACTGGCCTCAAAAATCAGTAAGCTATAGGGTTTGTGTTATTTTAGCCAAGCTTTACTGGAGTAAAAGAAACCTAGGGACCCTAAAACTCAGTAGTTTCTTTGCTGCTTTATTATTTTCTATTTTGGTGGGCTGATTCTGATATGTTAATACTGGTGGTTTTTTCCTCTTCTTTCTTCATTATTGCATTATTTTTATTATTTTTGTCTTATTTGGTTTCCTCTGACACCCCAGGACAATTTTGGCAGCTGTTAACTAACACTACGTTTCTGGTACCTTTATAAAACTCTGTTCTTTGGCTTTTACTTAGAATTGAGTGATTCATAAAATATCTAGAATTATCTTCCTTTTTTAGAATCTTCCATGAATATCCCTGAAAATTATAACGCTCTGTGTTATAAGTCGCAAATACCTGGTAGGCATTATGTCCACACAATTCCATACATCAGAGTGTGAAACAATAGTTGCATGGAGTTGTAGCTTTGGGCTGGGCCAGATAAGAACACTGCAGAGACTGAAACTACTAATGGCTACTAGAATTAACCTCTGCAATGATTTAATGAGGAAAAGCGATTTAATGAGGAAAAGCGCTTTAATGAGGAAAAACACTTGAATTCAGCACCAGATCTGCACTTACAAGCTGTGAACTACTGTGGCCAAATTTTTTTTTTAAGTTTGATTTACTTTTTTTTATTTTACAGTAAAATGCAAATATGGAAAATCACACAAAATCTGCACAGTTGAATGAGTTCTTTCAAGTTGAACATCCTTGTAAATAGCCACCACAGGAAGCCTCCATGTTTCCCATTCCCATCACAACTCCTCCATCTCCATAAATAACCATTATCCTGACTTTTATAGCAATAAAGATACAAGGAAGTACTTGCTGTAAAAGTCAGGACAGTGGTTATTTGTGGTCAAATCTGTAAGCCGCATTTTCTTCACTGGAGTACTACGAAGAGTGATAGTAGCACTAACTCACTCACAGTGGTTTTTGGAAAAACAAAACATAATAAACAAACACACAGGATAACATGTTCAAGAGCCACAAGCTATAAAGCTCTCTACCAAGAGAAATGATTCCTATTTGACGCAGAGAGTCTCAGGTAGGGGGTCTGGAGGCCAACCTAACTGTAACACATGGATTTGATGAGATGTATTGCTAATAGCTCTTATCAGTCATATTTATGTGCTGGGAGCTGCAGGGAGTTAGACTCCAAAGTTTTTCATAATATTGTTTATACAGTAGGAAGATAATTATAAGTAGCAATTGGGAAACATACTTGTTAATAAATATGTGTTTATTTTAGACGACTTACACTTTGATATGACATTTTCCACTAGACCTTCACATTTTTTCCATACTTCTGATATTTAATGCTCATAATTTAATTCCCACAACCATTAGTACGGAGCTCCAAAGGTCAGAATCCAAGAGGGAAAAGGAGACTTTGCTGAATAAAGTTATTTACATAGTTGATCAGGAGCTAACCCCAGGAGAAATGCAAATCACCATGTTTCCAGAGAGGGAACAGTAGTACAGTCTTTGGCCAGCATTCACACCCTAGAGACAAACAAAAGCTTTGACTTTCTTCCCTTGAACTTCTTTTGTGGATGTGATCTTACTCGGTTTCAGTTTTCAAGTTTATAGAAATAATCTTCTGGGTGAACCAAGGTCAAAACAGCAACCTGGGGTTTAACTGCTGATCAAGCAAACAGGATGTCCAAATATTTCCCCGAAGCAATAAACCATCAGTTAATGGTGTCATTCCCACCCATAATGCCCTCTTAGACCAACAGGAAATGTACCTTCATTTGCTGCCCATGTGTAGTAGGAGCCATTTTAAACACTATATAAAAATGATCACATCAAGATTTCTAGCTCCATCCAAGGAAGGAAACTTTCGGCGAACTACAGGGTCAGTGTCTTCCCAAAGGCCTAACTCTCTTTTACTCAACTGTTACATGATCCAGGTGGCTCCTTTATTTTAAAATGACAATAGGAAGCACTAGAGAAGGATACTTGGCTAGAATTTAGAAGACCTTGATTCTAGTCCAATTTCTGCCTCTATGTGGTATTTTACAGCTCACTTTAAAATAATGAACAAAATTCTAAGAGGTTTGATTTATAACCTCCTCACTTGAAAAGGGCTTTATTGTAGGTTATAAGGGGTATATCATCAAAATAAACCACGGTGAGGATGGGGAAAGTGAAAAACAACAGCCAAAAGAGGGTCTGAGGGGATGGATAAAATCTTAGTGGGTTTGCACTAAGGAACATCTAAGAAATGCCCAACAATCCTTCAAGGGCTGACACTCCCACAGTGCTTCGCTAATGCCCTGGACAATATCATTTACCTCACTAAGCTTTAGAGGACATTTTGTCAAAAGTTATCTTTGGTTCATGTTAGATCACAAAGTTGAAGCTTGTCTTTTCAGATCTCCACACCTTATAAAACCACTTAATTTGTACTCAGCTCTTGTTATGATGTTAAGTCTGGAATCATCTGATATTCCTGGACCAAATTCCCTCTTCCCCAGATCCCGGGTTTGTTTTGTTATGTTTTTAAACTCCTTACCTAGCCTCAAACCCATAGTTAACTCTTGTGATGTTTTCTTCTCTAGCAATTCTGGAATTCATCACCCCTTTGTTTTTCTTTGATGCAAATTTCCACCTCGACAACATTTTTCCCCCTGTAATTAAGCTAGCAGGCATCCAAAGAGTGTTAAGAAAAGTCAAGAAACAGTGCTGAGTATACTGCCAATGTGAGAAATCCCTTCAGCCTTCTCCTATCACATTTTTATAGTGACTTTCTAAAATTACTGTGTATTTTTTAATGCCTAATATTGTTTCTTCCAGCTGATAATCTACTCTAGTCACTCAGTTTATTAATTCAACATTTCATTCTCTATCATGTGTATGATTCCTTTGTGTTTTTCCATATTGTTTATGCCCTTAACGTCATCATCTCTCCATCACTCACAGCTCGAACCTCCTCTTTACAGAAGTTCAAGTTTCTGGCCTCAGCATCCTAGTTTTACCTATTTTCAAGTATCACAATATCTACTTCATTGATTCAGTATGTTACTGACTCTTCACACAAACTTTTCTTTTTTTCCTCCCCTTTTAAACATTTTCCATTATGAAATTTCCAAATGTACTGATACATATGTTATGATTAGAAAAAAAAGAAAAAATTATGTCTTCTCTTCTTTTGTTTGCTTTCCACTTAACCTAATCAAGCCCTAACATTTTTACAGTTTATTTCAAATACATTTTTAAAAAAGTAAATAATAGAGAAAAATTAGGCTCTCTCTGAATTTTTTCCCAATCCAATCCCCTCTTTCTCAATCTAGAGGTACCTCAATTTGGTACCAATTTCTCCATGCATGTTTTTATAACTTTATTTCATATGTATTTGTCTATGAAAAATACATCATGTGGACCGGAGAAAAATGGTCCCCTAAGATATCCATGTCCCAATCCTCAGAAACTATGAATATCTATCTTACATGGAAAGAGGGACTTAGCAGGTGTGATTATTGGTAAGGACCTAATAGATGTAATTAAGTTGAAGGACCTTGAAGTGGGAAGATTATTACAAATTATATGGGTTGGCCCAAAACAATAACATCCGTCTTTACAAGTGGAAGAGGAAAGCAGAAGACTGGATCAGAGAGGTAAGACATAAGAAGGACTCAATCTACTATTGCTGGCTTTGAAGGTGGAGCACGGGATTCAAGAGCCAAGGAAGGAAGTGGCATATACAAGTTGAGAACAACCCTCGGTTTACAGCCAACCAGCAAACAGCACCTCAGTCCTACAAACTCAAGAAACAGAACTCTAAATGAGCAAGGAAACAGATTCTCCACTAAAGCCGCAAGAAAAAAGCCCAGCTTGCCAACACCTGCATTTTAGTCCAGTAAGACCTGTACTGAACTTCTGACTTTCACTATTAAAATAATTAGGTTGTGTTGTTTTAAGCCACTAAGCTTGCAGTAATTTGTGAAGATAGCACAGAAAATGAACACATATAGTACTGTTTTGTGTGCTAAAGCTATAAAAAAGTATGCATCCTTCTGCTTTCTTTTTTAACCACATTATTATGTTTTGGGGATTAACCCATGTTGATATATGTAGCTCTAGTTAACTCATTGTATGTTCTATGATGTTTTATAAATATTCTGCAACTTATTCATTATCTTTATTGACATTTAATTGTTTTTCTGAATTTTTTGACTATTAATATTCTTTTAGGTATTTTTTTCCCAGCTTTTTTGAGGCATGATTGACAAATAAAAATTATATATATTTATCTTGTACAGCATGACTTTTTTAGGTGTACAACATGATGATTTAATATACATATACACTGTGAAATGATTACCACAACCAAGGTAATTAATGCATCTGTCACCTCACATAGTTACTATTTTTATTTTTGTGGTGAGAACACTTAAGATCTATTCTCTTAGCTAATTTCAAGTATGTAGCACAGCATTATTAATTACAGTCATTATGCTGTATATTAGGTCCCCAGAACTTATTCATTCCCTACCTCCTGCCCCTGGTAACCACTACTGTTCTACTCTCTGGTTCTGTGAATTTGACTTTTTTAGATTACACATACAGTACACATGAGTGAGATCATACAGTACTTGTCTTTCTGCGTCTGGCTTATTCCACTTAGCAAAATAGCCTCTAGGTTCAACCATGTTGTCATAAATGACAGAATTTCCTTATTTTTTATGGCTGAATAATATATTTCACTGTATGTATATACCACATCTTCTTTATCCATTCATCCATCAATGGATACTTAGGTTGTTCCCATATCTTGGCTATTGTGAATAATGCTTCAGTGAACGTGGAGTGCAGGTGTCTCCTCCAGATACTGATTTTGTTTCCTTCATATGTATACCCAGAAGGGGGACTGCTGGATATGTCTGTTCTATTTTAATTTTTTGAGGAATCTCCATACTGTTCTCATTTTTTACTATGAATAATTTTGAAATGAACTTTTAAAATCTATTTGTCCTTGTTTTTTATGCATGATTTTCTCTTAATTCTATCGACAAGTAGAATATGAGTCACAAAGTATATGTGGATCAAGAACCTCACTGGTTATTACTACATTGCTCTCCAAAGTGACTGTACCAGTTTATACTCCTGCTGTTGGTGGAGGACAGCTCATGTTAGCCTCCCTCTTTGCTGACAACTGATTTTTATCAGACCTCTTAATTATTGACCATCTGATCAACATGAAAAGGAATCTCCTTGTGTTTTTAATTTGAAATACTCTGATTACTGGTGAGATTAAGTTAAGAAGACTTTTGGGTTCTTCTTCAGTGAATTTCTTGTTCACATGCTCATTTTTCTATTGGGTCATTTTCAAATTTCTTATTGATTTGTAGTTATTTATAAATTCTTGATATTAATTTATTACTATTTATAACTTCTAATTATACTGATTTTCTTTTTATTTTGTTAATGGTTATCTTTTATTGAAATTATGTCTTATATTTAAAATAGTAAAAGAGTTTAAAATCTGTAAAAATATTTATCAATCTTTTAAAAGTATGGTTTGTTTATTTTTTTCTGGTTTAAGTATTCCTAACCTGAGATCATAAATATTTTCTTTTAATTTTAAGTTCTTTTATGTTTTACACATACACGTGTTTAATCTATCTGGAAGTGAGTCTTGTATTGTGTTAAGTATACACGTTTTTTCCCAGATCAATGAACCTAGCACCACTTACTAAATAGTATATTTTCCCCCAACCAATTTTTAATGTGATATATCAAGTTTCCACATATGTGGTTGGATCTTCTTCTGCACCCTTATTCTGCTTCACTGGTTTATTTGTTTTTACTCATGTGCAAATATCAAAAAATTTTAATTACCATAGTGTTAAAATATCTTGATGTCTACTGTGTGCTACAATTTTGTTATTCTTTTTCAAAATTGTCTTTGCTAATTTTGGTCCTTTGGGGGTTTATTATGAATACTAGGAACTGCCTGTCAAGTTCCATAATAAATCTGTTGGAATTTTAATTGCAATGGTAGTTAATTTATTAGCTAATTTGGAGAAAAGCCAAACTTTCATTACATTGTTGAGTCTTCCCATCCATGAACATGGTACATTTTGTCATTTATTTATTTATTTATTTCGGTACATTTATTCCTCGATACATTACGCATCTATTTTCTCACTGTTTATTGCAGGTGTATAAAAATGCTAATTGGGGCTTCCCTGGTGGCACAGTGGTTGAGTCTGCCTGCCGATGCAGGGGACACGGGTTCGTGCCCCGGTCCGGGAAGAACCCACATGCCGCGGAGCAGCTGGGCCCGTGAGCCATGGCCATTGGACCTGCGCTTCCGGAGCCTGTGCTCCGCAACAGGAGAGGCCACGGCAGTGAGAGGCCCGCGTACCGCAAAAAAACAAACAAACAAACAAAAATGCTAATTATTTCTTTTTGTTGAGCATTCATCTGGCAACCCTCTTGAATTTTTCTGAATTCCAACAGTGTATTAAGTTTCTGGATTTCTTCTAGTAGACAATCATATTTAATAAAAGCTATCATAATCCTTATGCCTTTTTCTTTTCAAATGTTATTACTTTGTCTTAGACCATTAATTCAATTTTGAACAGAAGGAGTGCTAACCGGGATCCTTGTTATGTTCCTGAGTTGAAATTAACAAGTTTTCCTTTGCTGTGTAGTTCTTAATATATGTTTTTCTTTCGTTTCCACTGTCCATGGAAAAGGTACCTAAGTCACAGATAACTATTTCCTTAAAATGTGGTAAAATTTGCCTGCAAAACTGTCTGAGCCAAGTTTTATTTAGGAGAAGGGTGGTGGTGGTGGTGAATATTTTCATTTGCTGATTTAATTTCCCAATTTAATATTAATTTGTGTCTGTATTTTGTAATGAGTCCAGTTGTGAATCTTATGTGGTTTTTTTCCAAATATTATTCACACCATCCAAGCTTTAAATTATATGGGCATCATCTTGTTCATTGTGCTCTCCTATGTGTTTTTTTTTTTTTAATATTTCTAATTCATCTTCAATAAATCTATTGCATGCTGCAAGTATAGGCATTATATTCTTGGGGCATTTACCCCTCACCCTTTCAAGTCTTATTCATTGCTCTAAATAAGCATTTCATTTGGATTTCTCTCCTGAGCCTCTGAGCAGTGTTTTCAATGTATCACAAATACATTCAACCTGACTAGGTTTCCATTACCTAAACACAGCATCTCTAACATTAAACTCATTACCACCACCACCACCCCAAGAGCACCTACTCCTCAGCCAGGTCATTAAACATAGTAAGACCGTACTTGTAGTCGTTCACACTCAATATTTAACTTCTTCAACTCACTACTTAACTTCTTCTCTCTCCAAAATTGCAGAATCATCACAGTGTCTCTCACGTTTGTCTGTTCCTTTCCATTCCCATTCCACAACCCCCAAAACAGACATCTTAGCACCTCATTTCTGAACTACTCTGGTAGCCTTCGACCTTACAATACTACTTCCATACAGTCCCCTTTTCTAATACATCCTGTTCATCATCACCACATTAATCTTGTATATGTTTGTAAATATACATTTTTAGAGTCGTATAGTATTTTATGGTTTACAGAGCACGTGTGAAATAGATAGAAAAGGCACTACTGGCTCCATCTTTTTCAAACGCAGAACTGAAGATTCACATTCCTATTACCTAAGACAATTACAAATCCAACCAAGGTTTAAGTGAAATAAGTCAGAAAGAAAAAGGCAAATATCACATGATATCACTTATATGTGGAATCTAAAAAAAAAAAATGACACAAATGAACTTACTTACAAAACAGAAACAGACTCACAGATATAGAAAACAAACATGGTTACCAAAGGGGAAGGGAGGGGCAGGGATAAATTAGGAATTTGGGATTAACAGATACACAGTACTATATATCAAATAGACAAACAACAAGGACCTACTGTATAGCACAGGGAACTATATTCAATATGTTGTAGTAACCTACAATGGAAAAGAATCCAGAAAAGAATATATATATATATATATATATATAAAAAACCATTTTGCTGTACACCTAAAACTAACACAACATTGTAAACCAACCATACTTCAATAAAATTAAAAACAAACAAACAAACAAACCAAGGTTGAATTTCTTTCCCTCACAATTCAGAATTCCAACCCCATATATGAAATTCTAAGTTCTTTTATGGAAGGAGCTATGATTTTTGTTATTGTCTCACATAATCTCTAACCCTGTGCTTTGATGTAAAATGAGCTCTGATTAAAAAAACGCTGAGCTATTACTGACAGAGAAATATAGCAGTGATTATTCTTGATTTGGGAAGAATGCTTAGGTGCTTCTGTTGTATTATCTCACTGAGAAGGAAATCACGTCCTGAACAAACTATTCTTCCACCTATTAGTCATGAAAAATATGTGTCCACTTAAAAAGTTAACATAGGGTTAACTTGGGAGAAACTTTAGCACCAGTGATTTTAATAGAGAGATAAACCAAAAATAAAGAGATTCAATCTTGTCTACTCCTACTGTTCAATTATGAAAAGAGAGGAAAGAAAAATAATGGAAACGCCTACTCCTAGTGAATTTACCCTCACCCCCAACACACACGTATACTTAATTGGTTCCATGATTTATATGGTGTGCTTTATGCTCCTTTTCTACCCACTCACAATATTACAAATATTAATCATTTTTCCATGGTCAGTTATAGGGATTATAGCCTAGTACTGTGTATGATCATAAGAAATATGACATCAAATAGAAACGTGTTCTGCTTTTTGTTTCCCCCACCCCTCACCCCCAGCTGTTCATAGATCGTATTTTGATCTCTGAGAGAAAGGAATACGAGTATCTCAGTAAAGAGCTATGCTAGAAAAGCAAACAACAAACAAAATCAAAAGATAAAAATCCTTTTGGGGAAGATCAAATCACATAAAAAGCTCCCAGAGAATGAATATTTTTCATGCATGGACCCTGGGTTCAAGACATCAGAGGGTAATGTCCATACTCAGTTAACTGAGATCAAGAAAGCAACAGCTGAGAACCTACTGAGGTGGGCCAAAGGGCCAATTGTTGGCAACTCTCCATATGGGTCACATTGTGGTCCTGAGGTCAAAGACACTGAACAAAACTGAGCTTCTCTAAGTTCAAACACCTGTACCAGCCTTTCTTTAAACGTGATCCAAGAGGGTGCCTCTGCTCTCCAAATGAACTCTGGTAGGAGAATGAATCAGACAAAGGCCACAGATGAATGAAGCTGCAAAGCAAGCAGGTGTGCGCTATTTAAAGAAGTAGCTTATGTTGTTTTGTACATAGTCAATGAAAAAATTCCTACACTTTTCCTCAGTGTATGAGCCAGACGTGTAAATTATATTCCTTTTTCTTCAGTAGAATCTGAAATTCAGAACCGTCTCAGATGTGACTATATAGACCAACATCTTACGTGTTAGCAGTTCAGGGAAGTATATATGGAACACCCTGTATCAGTCAGGATAAACTAGGTTAATCTGCAATAATGAGTAATCCCAACACTCAGTGGGTGAATACAATGAAACTGTGTTTTTTGCTCATCCTACATATTGTATAGAGAAATGATTAGCAGGGAAATTTGCATATCAAAGTTAAACAGAGACATAGGTTGAAGGACGCTCCATCTTAACATGTACTTGTAGGACCACCCAGGCAGGGGAAGGAAATACGGCACACCACGCCCCAGCTCTCAAAGCTTATCCCTGCAAGTGACACATATCACATGCATTCCTATTTCATGGCTTAAACTCAGAAGGAGCAAGGATGTGTGATCCTATCATGGGCCAAGAAATGAGAAGAACTGGAATAAACGTGAACAGCCTTAATGACCTCATTCCACTTCATAAAAATTGTCTAAGTCATATCCTTCACTATTATCCTCACCCAAAATATAAATACTATGTATAGAATCCAGTCTAGAGAGGAAAGACAAAAAGGAAGATGGTGTGAGTCCCACATACCACAAAAGTATCTCCTAGAGCAATTCAGGAAATTAGAAACATGTATGGCATCCAATTCTATTTTATTAAGTCTTTTGTTCGGATTTTGTTTCTTCCTTCTTTTCCAATCAATCAACAAACCTCTTCCTAGTCTATACTCTTGATATTTTCTTTCTCAGATTTTTTTTTAATATTTCACTTTCCATCTCCTACTGTTACCTTATGAATCTTTTGGAACAAAGTGATATATTCAGTAAATTCCCTTGTGATATTTTCAAAGATTTAAACGCCTTAATGACATTAATTCATTAATTTTTTTCCACTCAAAATCATTCCAGAGCTTATCAGTGTTGAGCCTTGACTATATTAGGGCAAAGAAAATAAAGATTTGATCCCTGCCTTTGTAGAATTACAACTCCTCCTAGTGAAATAGCATATAAACAATGAACTACCAGAAGAAAAAAATAATAAGGGAAAACATCCAAAAAAATAGTTTCAAGTCCCTATTACTAAAATTATCTACTGGCATAGTCTTCAACCCCCATTGATCATATATGAACAGAAACAATTTTGCAAGAGGTGACAAAAGGAGCTCTTCTGAAGCTCCTTGCCTACATTTGGCTAATGAAGAGTGTAAAAGAGTTTAGTTATGTCAGCAAATGTAGAGTGAAGAATTAAAGAAGTGGGGAAATAAGTACTTTGCTCAGAGGCAGAAAAAAATGATCTTTTTCCAATTATCTACATAGAAACAAAAGTGAGTTGAGTTTTTTGGTCTGCCTGTTTTTTACCTAGTTATCACAGATAATTACTGAAACTAAGGAATCAAGCTAAATACACTAAATCAATCAAAACTGTCCTGCCCCACCCTTTTGTGCATGTACCAAAACACCTGGACCATGGCTTTCTTTTTTGTTCCTAATACACCTACAAGTTGTTGCCTTCAGTCCTTACCTGTATCAAGTTACAAAACTGTGTGTGTGTGTTTGTGTGTGTGTGTGTGTGTGTGTGTGTGTGATTTTTTGAAATTCCTCCTCCACCCTCCAGAGTCCCCTGCAGTGAGTGGCTGCCTAGGCTGTTATTATTGCTTTACTAAAGGCTCAGAGAACCGTGTGATTTGGCTGCTTCCAGAAAGATGAATTTGCTGCAAAAACAACTTTTTCTTTTTATTCTGACAGGGTAAGAGAGACTGTCTGAGTAGCCGAGGGAATTGTCTACTATACCTCTCTGGCATTTGTCAGTGACGAGGAAAAACCTGAAGCTTCAATTCCACAAAATTTTCAAGCAAAGAACCCTTGGGTGAAGAGGATACTAGCTCACGTTAGTGCATACGGTCACAATCACACTTTGAGAATTAGTTCAATTCTTCAGAGCATGCTTTCATGGAACAAGAAGTAAGAAATCACAAGGTCCAAGTTATGGAATTAGAAACAGACGTTTCTAATTGGGATGTAAGAGAAAATGCAAATAGGAATTCCCTGGCGGTCCAGTGGTTAGACCTCCATGCTTTCACTGCCGAGGGCCCGGGCTCGATCCAGGGTTGGGGAACTAAGATCCCACAAGCCACGCAGTGTGGCCAAAAAAAAGAAAAAAAGAGAAAATACAAACTACAAGAGGCCAGTCAGCTAGGCCCTCCAGTTCCAAGGTCCATTCTATCATTCTGCTTTTCTACTGAGAATATTAACAGAGGTCATTAGATTACAATAGCCTCTGAGCTTCCATAGTTTATAGTGGTGTGCATCCACCATCTGCCACGGTAGTGGATAAAAGTAACACTACATTGCAAAGAAACCCAAATCAACGTGTTTCCATTAAGATCCAAAACGAAATCTGGGATATATTAGATTAGTGAATATCTCTTTTTGTTCTTTTAAAACTGGGAGGTACTATTTCTTTTGGAAGAAAAAATATTGTTACTAAAAAATAGAGATATTTCCATGCTGCTTCTTTCTACGTTATTCTATTCCATTCCAAATAGGTAATATTTCCATGATCACCATCATTCTTATAGGTACATTTAAGACTGTTCAAAATGTCATGGCAGCAGAGAAGGCACTGGGTTAACAAGCTGGCCTGTAAGAACCACTGCCCCCTGGGAGCTTAGTCTGACATCAAGTCCCAGGTGTGAAGAAAACTAGGAAGGGTAAAGCCTAGTGTTTAAGTAGTGATGGAGCTCCTTGAGCTTATCAGCTTCATTTGTCTGCTTCCAGACACAACCATCCCTGGGCACTGCCTTTGCACCTAACCTGTGAAATGTTTCAGTTATTAAGTACACGCCAGCTTATGTTCAGGTCATTCATCCTCATTTTCTGCAACTTTTAAAAAATCCTCCTCTGGAAATAGAAGTGGAAGTGAGGAGAAAAGGTTTACTTGTATCTGTAAACTAGCTATAATAGAACTGCCCATCCTTTGAACTGTCCTTCATTAAAAAAAAAAAAAAAAAAAAAAAGTAGAAGAGCAAAAGGCTCATCTTTAAAACAGCTTTCGCTCCATGTTCTCTCACCATTTCACACCTGATCTGAAAAGCCTTTTTACAAATCATTTCACTGATCCTGGCTTTTTGACAACACAAGATCAAAGTCTCTCCAGCTTTGGATTAGCTTCTCCGCATAAATAAGTACAGCACTGGTACACTTTGGGGCTATATGAAGAACCTTTGGTTTAAGCAGTAAAACTGACTTATTTTTACAGAAGCTGACTTGGAATATTACAATAGAAAAAAAAAAAAACAGCCAAGGATTTTGTGATATTTATGCTTAAAGACTGTACCAGCAGGACAACATTTATGAGGCTTTTCCAAGTGAAGCCCACCAATCATCAGTAAAGGCTCGGCTCAGCCTAACAGTCTGTATTTCTCATAACTTACGGGATACCTGTTGGGCTTGGAGTGTTGTCCGAGGGTTGGAAATGTGACATAAATCTTTGCTGGTCCTTTTAAATGAGACTGCAGTTGTCTCGAGGGAGAATGGCACTGGGTCAGTTCCATGCAGGAACCTCAGGGAATAATGGAATAGAGAATATAGATCATAGTTATCCTTCTTCTAAGCCTGATTCTTCTTTACAGGGGTACAAATATTTCCTTTCTAATTGCTAAGTCTGATTTTAGCTTTAACCAGATTTTAAGTGAAATGGAAGTCAATAGCGTTGCAGGTCTTTCTTCTTTCCCTTCCTTCTCTCTGTCATACAAATCTCCATTGCCCTGTGTCTCTGCAGCTCATGTACATAAAATTCATATTACATCATCTTACACGTGGTATTTCCTAGTTGTTGTTTTAATGTATTATTTTCCCCACAAAAGAGTATATATCTTCTGAATATCTGAGTCATATTTATAATCTATGCATCTATTATTTTCCAAAATTCCTGCCAATAATAAGTACATCATAAATAATCAGAATCATTGACTATATATGTGAATAATGTTAGATTCTTAAAATAGTTCATTGACATTCCTTAAAAAAAAAAACCATGAGAATTTAAAAGAAAAATTAGTTATAATATTAAGCAACAAATATATGAGAGTTTTTTGGTCTCTTTTCAAATATTTTAACAATAAATAAAAACATATTTTAAAAATATGGCTCTTCTGGTGTATTTCATTGGGCAGGATGCCTAGAGTGAGGGCAAAGCATCAAAGGAATATTCCTAAGACAAAAGTATCCGAAGTGTGAGAGGAACTTGAAAAAGCTTGCCATATGATGATTTTTTTTTTTTTTTTTAATTGCCACAGTATGTTGTCTATGGCATGTTTTAAAGAGGAAAAGAGGAGTGGGGCTTTCCAGAGAGCCAAATTCCATTAACCCAAACAATTTCTGAATCAATTGTCATACCTACATCAAAGCCATTGAACATAAATGAGGTCTCATGCGCAAACTTTAACCTGGATTATCAAGGGGATTTCAGTGTGAGGGTGGAGAGTGTGGTTCAGGGTTCATACCCCAGGGAAAAGTGCAGAGAAAAGAGTGTATTCTCCTTTAAACTTGCGAATAAGCATTTTCCCCAAATAAGTGGGGCTTCCTCAAATGTGGGCTAGGTGTCTCCAGCAGTACCTAGAGGCACCTCCCTAGATAACAGGTCACCTTTTGCTACTAACCAAATAAATGTGGGGAAAAAGGAGTCAGCATAAATCCTTCCTAAACCGCTGCTCCCATACTTATATATTTGTCATTACAATATAAAGCATTCTTATTGCTCAGAAGGTTCTGAACCGAACTTAGCTACAAACACAAACACAGATGCATGCACACACACGTCCATACACAAAATAAAGGAAAATTTCTCCCATATTGTCTCTACTCCCCCAAATCTTTGATAAACAAATCCTAGTGGTGCCAATGATTCTGGAATATAAATATCATTAAGTCACTTTGCTGTCATAGGGGTTCAAGAGTGGAAACATGATGGAGGGACAAGAGGTTTTAAAAATTTTAATGGCCTCTAAGTTATCTGTTTATTTCAAGAAGTGTTCCAAATGGGAAAAAGAAAGATCTTTAGCTGAAATTATGTTTCCAAAGTATTCTTCCGTACAGAATGAAACAAATTATGAATTTAATTTTAAAAGCTGCTGTGCATACATGTGTGTGCACATAACCTTCATATATGCAACAGGCCTGTAGCAACATATATACACACACACATGTTTTACATATATGTGTGTATATATAGATAGATATAGATATGTTCCTTGGAAGTCAGTATAGTATCTATCATCATTTTCACCACATTATGCTCAAACAAGTGATCTGTACATAGTAGAGGTTCAATGACTTTTTCTTTTTAATGTACCTGAGCTGCAACCAGAGTGGGTAGATGTACCCACATACATACAGTTATTGATATCATTATAAAAGTGATAATTAATATGTCCTCAGAGATCTTTCAGTTTCCAAAGTATATGCCAAAATGAATGGGCTCTGAGAATACTGGGGAACTGAGGGTCAGAAAAGCTCCAGTTTCCATCTCCTGTCATAGCCCCGAATGCTATTATTATTTACTGAAGGCCAATGATTTGCTTGGCAATGCACAGCTCACAGGGGAAAGCTCTGTCTCTGCCCAGTGGGGTTTGAGGAACAAGGCTTATAAGACATAAAAGACAAGTAAGAACTGGCAAGAGTAAGAAGCAATCTAAGCTTGTGGCTTAAAATGCCATTAAAATAATCATTAAAACCAGGCGCCTAACACGCTCCATGATCTAGGCCAAAAACAGAGGAAAATGTATGATTTTTCACTCTGTAACCACAGGCTCCTTTTGTAATTGGTAAGCATCAGGGAAGAGAGTGATAAAATCCTTCCTAGATATTCTAGGAGACAGTTGTGAGTTGTCGTTGTGAACGCTGTTATTACGTATCATACGCCCACAGCTTCATGGCTTTTGTTGGGATATATACAAGAGTGATACATGACTGGGATAGTTTCAACAGGAAAAAAAGAATATTCTCCATGTTACCTAGGATATAACTTGTAAAAAACGAATATCTTCTCTATAAACATTGAAGCCCAGGCTGATATCTGTAGTGTGCCATGTAAGGGCCATAGATAACGTGATTACAAAGAAAGGCATATCCTTCAAACGCTAATTCCCCAAATAAGGAAAGCATGGAAAGTTTCCTGTGAAAAGACGTTAGGATGTGTGGTAGGCAGAATGACATCTCCCACAACGTCCATGGCTTGTTCCCAAGAAACTGGGCAAATGCTACCTAATTGGGCAAAAGGGTCTTTGCAGACATGATTAAGAATCTGGATCTGGGAAGATTATCTGCAATCACAATGACCCTGATAACTGGGAGGCAGGAGGGTCAGGGTCAGAATGGGAGATGTGATGGTGACGGAAGCAGACACTGCAGTGATGGGGTCACCGGCAAGGAGTGCAGGAGGCCTCTAACAGCTGGGAAAGACCGGGAAAGGAATTCTCCCTAGAGCCTTCAGAAGGAATGCAGTCCTTCTGAAACCTTGACTTTAGGACTTCTGACTTCCAGATAACTAGGAAATATACTAAGCCACTAAGGTTATGCTAATTTTTCATAGCAGCAATAGGAAACTAATATAAGGGAAATAAAAGAAAAAAAATCATTCTTTCAAAATAGTCTTGGTGATGGGCATTTCCAAGATTTCTCTGCATATTCTGACCCCTTCAGAAAGCATCCAGAGACACTTTCATAGCAAATGGGCCTTGCACATTTTCCAAGGACATATCAGCATGTGGGTATAAGGTATATTAACAGTATCTCTATGTTTAAGACACCACCTACAGAATTTCTGGAGAAGTAGAACTTCCCTCTCCCAAATAGCTCTGTACTAGTTCAGAACGCTCCAGGAAATGTACTACATATGACAGAAGTTTAACACTCGAAAAACTAGTCATTCAAGTTTGCCATATTAACAGAATAAAGTAGAAACGCCATACAATCACAATGGATGCAGAAAATAGAACTGACAAAAATTTCTATCTATTCATGATGTAAAACAAGCAAAAACCTAATATATGGATTTACCTAGAATAGCAATTCAATGGGAGAAAGGATAGTCTTTTACACAAATGGTGTTGGAACAAGTGCTTACTCATATGAAAAGGTTAAACCTTAATCCTTAACCTTCCATCATGTAAATATTAACTTGAAATGTATCACAGAGCTAAACATGAAAATTCAAAATATAAAACCTCCAGAAGGAAACACAGAAGAAGTCTTTAAAACTTTGGAATCTGTTAGGCTTTCTTAGTTTAGTCACAAAGACCACAATTCTTTGAAAGATACTAATAAGAGAATGAAATAGCAAACAGCCTGGAAAAAATATTTGCAAAATATATATCTGACATAGGAATTGTATGTGGAATAGGAGTAACCCATGAAACTTGATAATAGATCACATTATTCTATAAAAATAGGCAAACACTACCAGACACTTCACAAACGAAGATATACAAGTAGCCAACACATAAAAATAGGCTGAGCATCATTATTTATCAAGGCAGTGAAAGTTAAAACTATAAATAGATATCACTACATACTGGAATGGCTAAAATTAAAAAGAATCTCAATACCAAGAGTTGGCAAGTATTGGAATAATTTCTCTCACACACTGCTGGTGGGAACTCAAAATGGTACAACTGCTTGGAAAATAGCTTGTCGGTTACTAATAAAGCTAAACCATACATTTCCCATAGGACATGGCCATCCACTACTAGGCACTCAGCCTAAATAAGGGTAAACGTGTATCTACAAAAAGACTTGTACATGAATGTTCATAGTTTTATTTGTCATAGTCCCCTATTAGAAGTCCATCAATGGGTGACAGGATGAACAAACTGTTGTTATTTCCATGCAAAGAAATACTAATCAGCAATCAAAAGGAACAGACTAAAAGCTCATGATGATGTGGGTGACTCTCAAAAACATCTGAATGGTAAAAGCTTTCCACAAAAAAGTACACAGCTCTGAGATTTTAATTACATGAAACTCCGGAAAAGACAAATCTAATCCATGTCTGACTGTGGTCAGAGATTAGGGAGGAACTGTCTGGAAAGGGACTTAATCTTTGAGGGTAATAGAATTGTTCTGTATCTTGGTTGTGGAAGTGATTAGAAAGACAAATTTCTCAAAACTTATCAAAGAGTACACTCAAAAATGGCTTCATTTTATGTAACTTTCACATCAATAAGACTGATGATTTTTTTTCTCTTCCCAAAACCAAAATACATAAACATCTACCAACTCTACACATCTTCATACTCAACCTTTGTTTTTATATCAGATCTGTGCTCTAACCCTTTCTTTTCTTGGGCAAGTTCCTTCCCATGCAGTGTTTAAACAATTCAAGCAAATAGAACCCTGAATGAAAGGGCACTTCATAAATCCTAGCAGTGTGTTCGGCCACTTAAGAGTTGTCAGATATTATATGATTCTGCTCTCATTGGGGCCTCTGTTGCAGGCATTCAACTCTGCAGAATAAGGACTAAGAACTGGTGACAAAAGGTAGGTATTTAAGGAATGACAGAAACAGGAAGAAACAAATGTCTGGGGAAAGTCATTAACCGTCCTTGCAGTGATGAGTGACTTCCAGAGACCAATATGTTGCTACATCAAAGTGTCCCTGTATGCTTCTGAAGAAGGTTATTTCTGTCTGTTCAAAGATGTTATGAAATGTTACCCTCGGTGATAACAGTTACTGCTCCTACACCCCCTCAAGGGTATAGAATTACAACACAAGGGGATAACAATTAAATATTATTAGAGCCTGTGGCTTCCATGTTTAGAATGCATATCTTAGCATGTTAAAAGGACTGAAAGTGGATGGCACTGCTGAAAAATTCACCATGAAGTGACAACCAAAGCCTTGAAAAAATAAATGGCCATTCCATCAGGATGCTTAAAGTCAAGCCCAGTCAGAACACTGCACTATCTTGAAACTATGTTGACTTTCCAGAGCTTCACTAATTTTTAGAAAAATTTCTCTGACTTATCTCAATTTAGATCAAACAGAGTTGGAGTTGAAACAGCAGGCAAATAGCAGGTCAATAAAATTAATCTTTTCTCCAGTTAATGTATACTTTCAAAATTATTTGTATAAACTAAGGAAAGTCATGCGGATATTCCAAAACTGATGGAATATAAAAAAAGTCACTCCTATCTTTGCTTGAAATGCTATTTCGTGTGTACAGCTCACTTACTGTTTTCATTTTGGGGTCATGTCATAAAATGATGTTCTCTGAGTGGCAAAAGAAAACATTAGGCAAATAGAGAAAAAATCTGAAATTAAAGGTTTTCCAGGAAAATGTCAAAGAGGACAGTAAGTATATGGGTAACGGAAAGATAACTATACGAGGGTCTCCGGGGAGAGAAACTTCTAAGAAGCATCAAAACATGTTATCATGATTTCTGCTGGTAACTTGAGCCAACTTCAAAACTTTCCTTGGTGGATTACGACAAAAGGACCCATTATCAGAAAGAAGTAGTTAATTAAAGTGAATTATTAGGATGCTCAACCTGCCTTAAATGGAGTACAGCTGCTGAGTCACACTGTAAAAATGAAATTGGACTACTCATACACTTAACAATTTTTGTTTGAATTGGATATGTGATTTTTAAATCTGGAACAGAGTGACACCAGGAAGCACTGTTTAGCAGACATCATATTTATATGACCTTTTCTTGATGAATTTTAATCATTCTATATGCTTTTCTGGACATATAAAACATTTTAACTCTGTTTTCTTGGAGTGTTATTTCTTCTGTCATAAAACAACCATTGTCCCCAGATGTATGTTTTAATTGTATTGGTAGTGCCTGCAGTACTTGGAATCTCACTATTTAATGCCACTGCTTCATAAAGGGGAATTTAGACTGAAGGTCACTATATAATAAAATCATTTTCTTAGTCATTCCTGAAAGGAACTTGAAAGGAACAGGTGCGCAATCTGGGCGGAAGGCTGAGCTGATAGTGTGAAAGGACTTTTCTTTACTTTTGTTCTTTCTTTTTTTTTTCTTTTCTCCCTCAGTAGGTTATAAAAAATATATATAATGAGAAGGTAGTTTGATGCAAACAGATGCATCTTACTCTAGGAAAAACACAAACATCAACAGTGAAGAAACAGTGGCATAGACAACTGATAGAAAGAAGCGCTGCACAATTTTTTTCCCTTCGCCTTTGGTGTGCACGCATCTGGGGACTTGATAAGCTGTCATAAGGTTAAGGAAGTAAACAGATGTCGGCTGTGGATAACAATCTCTGGTGAACTTTCAGAGCCTGGTGATGATTTGCCCAATGGCTCTCTCCTTATCGGAATGCCATTAAAAACTCTCACCTGGGTAAGTGCTCCAGTCTGCCCAAGCAACTTTCATCTGGCATCAATCACGCCCATAAAACAAGCCCATGAGTAATTTAACAGCCCAGGTGTCTACAATTTCCAACTTCCACAGCACCTGACAGCATGTAACCACCTTCAGATCAAGATTTCCCTATCTCCATTTAAGGACAGTGAAGAGAGCTCTAAGAGTTGTAGCACAGTCCCAGACATGCTTATGGTTGAATGAAACACTCTTACTCATTTCCCAGAAAGTCAGTAAATACTGTGAGTGATCAAAGTGGAATGACATACTCGAGGACTGTAAAAGCAACTGGACTAACATCAGCGACGCAGCTTGTACGACCGGCAAATGCCTGATCTTGAAAAAGATCGTCTTGACTTGCGAATGTGTTCCTCATTCAATGGCTAGGAGAGTGTGCCGGTGGTACCCAGATCTGTAAGCCTCAGATGCCTAAGCGCTTTTACATTGTTAAAGATAAGGTAGCAGTTATGATCAAAAGCATTCTCGTCAAGTCTATATTTTTTCCAGGGTTTTGAAACATACCAATAATGCAGAGAAGTTAAATTTTATACTGTTTCTAAAGTTAGATAAGAAGAACTAGATAGAGGTGATGGTTGCACAACACTGCGAATGTACTAAATGCCACTGAATTGTATACTTTAAAAAGGTTAATTTTATGTCATATGAATTCTACCTCAAGAAAATTTAGTTTTAAAATTTTGGGGGGAAAAGTAGGTGAGGAATTAAGCCCAAAACATTGGGAAAATAATTTTTGATTAATTCATTCTGCAAATATTTTTTGCACACTTAGTAAAGGCCAGGTACTTTGATATGGGACTTAGAAAATTAAGGTACTTGTTTTCCCATATCCTTAAATCCTCAAAGGGTTTACAACCAAGATTTTTTTTTTTTCTATTCTTATTTTCCCTAATCAAATATTCTGGGAAAGAGTTTTTTTTTTTTTTTTTTTCTGTCTTATCACACGAAGCTTCCCGGGTTAGCCAACCCGGATTCAGTCTTGGCTTGGCCCCTTTCTAACTGTGCAATTCTGAGCAAGCTGTTTAACCTAAGCCTCACTTTTTTTCATGTGAAAATGAGGCTAATAAAGGCACTGACCTTATAAGGATATTTTGGAATTTCATTAGATAATGCAGGTAAAGCTTTTATCATAGTACTAGTATTAGAATTAAATTGATATCAGACTTAATTATTGATATTATTATGATGTGACTTTCTATCATCCCTAACGTCAATATGGCATTTTAAAATATATTCGAGATTCCTTAATTTCTTACCACATTCCCATGATTGTACAATATATTTTAATGATAATAAAATCAGCAGCTCTGAAACAAATTAGTTTTTAAAAGTTTATAAATTTGGACCACAGAACTATAGATTCAACTGACTAGTTTTAAGCTAATTCTTTCCTTTGCCTTCAAGTCTTCCCACCCTAAAAGCTTACCTAGTAAACCCTGGTCAATCTCTAGTTACCTGAGAAAATTCTGTTACCTCATAAGTTAGGCTCAACATCATATGAAACAGACTTCAAGCTAATGAAAGTTTTTCAGAAGGATAAGGTTAAAATAAATAGGATACGGTTAAAATAAATATATCTCTAGCTGCAGTTTTTCTTTCTCTTCGCTTTTAAAAAAAATCAACATTACTGAGGTGTAATTTACATGTAATAAAATGTCCCATTTTAAGTGTACAGCTGGTGAGTTTTAACCAACATATACGTCTATGTAACCACCACTCCGAACAAGATATCAAACATTTCCATCCCCCCCCCCCCCAAATTACCTTTGTGCCCTTTGTAATCGACCCTGTCCCATCCCTGGCCCCAAACAACTACTTATCTGCTTTCTGACATTTATTTTAGTATAGTTTGCTCTATAACAAAGTGTTTGCAGACTATGGCTCCCAGGACAAATCTAGCCCACTACTCTTTGTAAGACCGACAAGCTGAAAATGTTTTTCCCTCCCTGTAAAATGGTTGGAACAGGCAAAAACAGAAACAATATTTCATTATAAATGAAATGTTTAAGAAATTAAAATTTCAGTGTCCAAAAATAAAGTTTTATTGTCATTCAGGCATGCTCATTTGTTTACATACTGTCTATGGCTGCTTTTGTGCCCAAATGGTAGAATTAAGTAACTGTAGCTGGGACTAAAATATTTACTATTTGGTCCTTTACAGAGGATGGAATCATACAGTATGCAGTTTGCTGAATCTGGCTTCTTTGGCTCAGTGTAACTTCTGAAATCCATCCATGTTGCTGCATGTAACAATAACTCAGCCTTTTCGTTGCTGAGTAGTATTCCACTGTTTGAATACACCACCACTGGTTTACTCATTCACATGCTGGTATACATTTGGGCTGTTTCTAAGTGGGGGCTGTTCTAAATCAAGCTGTTATAAACATTCTTATACAAAACTTCTTGTTAATATGCTTTCATTTCTCTTGGGAATGCACCTAGGCATGGATTTGCTAGCTCACATGGTAAGAGTATGATTATAAGAAACTACTGTGAATAAGAATTCCACTTGTTCCACACCTTTTGCCAATAACGGCAACATCTAAAATTTTGTATTCTTAGAGGTTAAAATGGCAAGCATTTCTAAGCAAAAGTATATAATTTAACTTGGGTTAACTTCTTGGGTTATTTGTATTGTGCAAACTATTAATTATGCTTGCATGTCTACCTCTCATCTCATTTTCACATAATGATACTGTCTTTGGATTTCTACTTAACAACTGTATGCCTCCTATAGATGACTGAAACACCTATATTTTTCAATTCGGGTGATGATAAAATAGATTAGGGTCAGTCTGCTTTTCCTGTAAAGAGCCAGATAATGTAGCTTTTCCTCCTCTCCTCTCCTTCTCCTTTTTTTTTACAACCCTTTAAAAATGTAAAAATCATTCTAAACCAATGGGCTATACAAAAATAGACCATGGGCCAGATTTGACCCACAAGCTACAGTTTACCAATCTTTGACACAAAACATGTTTTTCATAATTTAACAGTGCTTGGAGTTTTCTATATTGTTTCCTTAAAAATATTTATTAGAGGCAAGTCAATCTGACATAGTAAGGAACAGGTACCTTTCAAGGAAAGTATTCTAAGACACAGAAAACACTTTCTTAGGTGGGTGACAACCAGTGTTATGCTGGAGTCAGCTTCTATCAGCTTGAAGAGCTGATTATTAAACATTCATGAATTTTGTCAGATGAGTGTTAAGCCATTGGTAGCTTGAAATCGGCCATGGTGGGAGTATTTACACCATCAAAATCGTAACTGTTGTTTTCTTTGTATAGAGCAGATTTACCTGCACACCACTGGCAGCAACCCTTCTGAATACTAGTGCTTATGCAATCTGCATGCACAGACTTGACTGTACATGAACTAGTGTAATAAATAAATCCACCAATCACATTCCCCAGATACTCTGGGAGACAACTTGCACACTTCTTTCCCATGATAATGTGCAAAATGCATATTTTTCTTGCACTTGTAACCTAACTCAAAACTTAGAAATCCTGACCATACATTTAGAAGTTCGATCTTTCTAAATCCCTCCCCCAGAAGACACAAGAAACTAGGAAGCACTTGTATATCTAAATCGCTGCATATTTCTGGTCTTATTTTTTCTGTTGCTAAGCAAATGCACATTTTAATTTATCCCTGGATAAAATTAGAATTATAAAGTCTCCCATATTTTTAGAGTTTACCATTTTGTTCTTACTATATTTATAACAATTTCAGATGACAGCTTCTGTCTGGTTTTGACGTTTGTGAAATGAGTTGGATTATTATATAGGCCAAAGGTCAGTTGCATGCCAAATCTGGCCCTTGATCACTGTCTTGTCATGAGCTAGTATGTTTTTTACATTTTAAAGAGTTATAAAAGAAGAAGAATAAAGAAGAAAAGGAGGAGGAAGAGGAGGAGGAGAGGGGACAAGAAGGAGAAGATATGACAGCAACCCTGTGGTCTGCAAAGCCTAAAATATCTACTATCTGGCCCTTTAAAGAAAAAACGTTTGCCAGTCCTTGGTATAGAAAATCAACACAGCATTAATATTCCATAATCTACTTACTACTTTGTACATTATGACATAAGATATAGGACGGGGATAAATTTTCCTCCCATATGTCCCTTTTTAACTAATGACAAATAAATAAGTGCATAGAAAAAAGAGCAACAGATTTAACGCAAATTCACTTGTTTTTCCCTCTTCAGACCTGTCTTTCTTTCAACCTTCCTCATTTTTATAGGTGACAATATTAATTTAAAAACAGGAGAGACTGAACGAAGCAGGGAGTAATTAATAAGCTCCATGTCTATCATTTCACCTACCACCGCGCAAGCAGTCCTCAAATATTCATAAGTTCTAGATCTTTAAAACAGGACATGCAAATACGTTTTGGTCACTGTTTGTGATAGGCAGGGCACCACAAAATTGCAATATAGTTATCTACATAGAAACCCTTGCTTCTGATGTATACATATTCAACTCAAGATAATTTAATTTACTGAGAACCTGCTGTACTGTAGGCACGATATTAGCAGTCTGAAAGCAGTCTGGATACACATTTACCTATAACTCAAAATTCTAAACATACAACCACACTGTAAATGATCCATTTTATTCAGGCATTCCTCCAAACATGGATGTCTTCTCATTATTCAGCACTCGACCAGTTTGCACGATAATTTGCATTTACCAAGAGGATATCTGACTAACCTGTTGACAGAAGAGACCCAAGATGGAAGTGTTTCTTTAATCTTGCTACTGTTCTCTCAGCCTTCCCCCAGAAAGCAAATAAGAGCTCTCCTTAGCTCAGGTAGCTGTTGATGGATGTCTAACTATAAGTGGTAGGAGTCTTCTGGGCCAATCACGAAAGTCAAGGTCTGGTTCTGCTTTGGGTTACAAGCAGCCCAAGTCAAGCGTATGTGGCTTGTGGTATTTAAAATATAAAGATCGAGGAGACAACAGTGGGAAGGGCAGGGAAAGGGCATTCCAGACAGAAGGGACACAAGTGCAAAGCTCTGCAGGCTGAAGGAATGGGCCAGCCCGAGGAGCAGGGAGGAACAGGGGCTGTCTGCATGGTCACTATGCAGTGAGGAAGGAAGGGCAGTGCGGGATGAGCTGGGCCCCTGCCGGATAACGTGGGGCCTGCAGGCCACAGAAAGAGCTTACACGTCAGAAAGCAATTTGAAGGCATCAGAATGTTTTAAGAAGAAATGACTGGATCCAATTATATTTTTGAAAGGGCACACAGTGGCTGCTAGGTGGTAAACGAGTGGTAGGCAGGCAGGAGAGGAATAAGAAAGACCTGTGGGAAGGTTACTTTCGACAGTCCGGGGAGCAGAGGATGCTGGCAAGGAGCAAGACAGCACACTCATAATTCTCAGGGACTACTGTCAGGGTTTGGGCAATGGCGGGAGATGTTCTACTTCTGGTATGAATTAAATGAGGATTCAAAGAAATCTTTTATGGGAAAGTAATGCTAGTACTCCCTGTCATTCTCCTGAACTACACTGTTATGTTTTTTTAAGGAAAGATAATGTCATTGTTTTCTTGCACAACCACTGAATAGTAACTGTTATGGACTGAGTGTTTGTGTACCCCCCCAAATTCATACGCTGAAATCTAATCTCCCATGTGATGGTATTTGGAGGTGGGGCCTTTGGGAGGTAATCAGGTCATAAGGGTAGAACCCTCGTTAATGGGATTAGTGCATTTTTAAGAAGAGGCCAGAGAGCTAGCTTGCTCTCTTTTGGCCATGTGAGGGTACAATGAGAAATCAGCTGTCTATACCCCAGAAGAAGACCCTCACCAGAACTTAATGCTGGTACCCTAATCTTGAACCTCCAGCCCCCAGAACCATGAGAAATAAATTTCTATTGTTTGTAAGCCACCAAATCTACGGCACTTTGTTATAGCAACCCAAACTGATGAAGACAGTAAGTAATACTTTCTTCTACATAAAGTTGGTACTCAGGTGATGCTTTTTTTGAGTAGAAATGTGGTGGCCACAGGCATGTACTGACCAGCTATTTCTTCAAGACAGACTCCGCTATGAGAAGTGTAGTTAGTTGACAGCCTCCATCTGCCACATCTTTGTGATCCATCACAATATACACATCAAGACCCCACTTCTCCCAAACAATGACTGAGCGCATGGCACAGCTACTAGACCAGACCATTCCTGCCTAGTGTGTGACGCTTCTAATGAGCAATCTTTGTACTGAGACTACACACCAGCCTGGCCAAGCTTCCTCAGAGCCCTGCTGCAGTACAAGTCTCACCCTACTCAAAGCTTCTTCCTGCGCCCTGTCTTTTCACAGTCATAAGACCTGCAACACATATGAATGTCCTTCCCTCCTGCACCTGCCCCTCTCCCCTTTGTCCTTCATAGGTTTGTCAATGAATAAATCCCTTATGCACCCAGTTCCAACCTGGCATCTGCTTCATTAGAGTCCCTGAGCTAACACCAGATGTAATTACAAGTATTAATCTCATTATCATGCAACTTAGTGCTGCTATCTCCTGAAAAAAATCAATAAAACGATAACAAGGAAAATTCATTAATGACCAAAGAATCCCACAAGGAAAACGAGAACCAGTAAAAAGACAAGAGAAGTTCAGTTTTTAAGCTGGGAAGTAGATGAATGAGTGGTGCTTGATTTGGTATACCAGAGAAAACTGAATCCTAAAGTGATCCAGCAAAAAGGTCAAAGAGTAATTTTATTTTCCATAAGATGTCCTCAAAGTCTCAGGAACTGGTAGCAGCAATTACTTCTGGTATTGGGACTGAAGGTGGGGATAAAAGATAGATAAGAAGTCTACTTAAGGACAAAATTAGAACTGTCCCCTTCCCCCAGGATTCCCCTTTCATTGAGTGAGTGGTCATGTCTCTATCTGCAGTAAGGTAAGGTTCAGTCCCCAGCCCAGTAAAAGATTGAGATTTATGTTCTAGAGATAGCAAAGCAGAAAGGCTCTACACTGAGACAAGTTGATGAAAATGTACTTCTTGACTTTCCCCGCCCACTTAAATTCTAGAACACGGGAAGCTGGTGCCTACTGTCTATGTAGGGAATAGAAAGTATCTTTTATGGAAAATTCCACTCTACCAAGAGTAAAGATTTAAAGTACTGTCTCTGGCTTCTGTAAGGAAATCACCTCATCAGAATCATGGCACGGGAAGACCACAGTCAACAAACAGTCTAGGACCCCAGGAATTTCAATGAAGAATATAATATTAAAAATGATACAAAATAAGCAAGCATGAAAAAAATGGGTATTTGGAGGAATAAAAATAAGCAAAGAAAGTTTTTTTCAAAGAGATAAGAAGTCTACCAAGGAGAAAGAATGCCAGAGAAAAAGCATCTTCAGGAAATAACAAAAAAAGCTTTTTGAAATTAATGTAAGAGAAGGAATTTTTTTAAACTTTAATATAAAGTTTGGGAGATAAAGTTGGTGAAATGAGAAAAAGAAAACAGATAACAGTAGAAAGAGTAGTGGAATAGTAGAAAGGAAACAATCAGATAAATACTTCAAGACAATCCCAAATAGAGGGAGATATGCCCCCAGATTAAAAGGGTTCAGAGACCACAGGACAGTGATAAAAAATGGACCTCAAAATACACCATCATGAAATGTTAGCTCTAACAACTAAAAGAGGATCCTATGATTTTGTAGTTAGAAAAAGCGGGTTTTATATAAAGGTGCTGGAATCTATGATAACAGATTTCTCAACAGTGCCTCTAAACGCCTGAAGGCTATGAAGAAATGTCTTCAAAATTTTTTAGGAAAAATTATTTCTAAGATAAAAATTAGACATCCTGCTAAATTCTCAATTCAGTGTTAAGGAAGGGTCAAGATATCTTCGTACGTACAAGGTTATACGATGTCAAAGTTTTACTCACCCATATAAGCTGTCATATGTTTCTGAAGGAAAAAGAAGGCATGAGTTCTAGAAAACAGGAAACGAACTTGGAAGAGGTAAGTGAGGGAAATCAGGATGATGGTTAAGAGAAATCCCAGTAGAGCCACTGTGTAGCCCATATAGAGAGCAATCAATCTTGATTACAGTATATTAGAATGTTATGGAAAATCATGGCAGAAGATGAAATGGATAGATTACCAAATGACTATAAACATACTGAGAAACATACAGAGCTGAGGCAAATATGAAGCTTAACTAATGATCAATACAAAGAAAACAAAAAAGAAAGCAGACACATATCAACAAAAAATTATAAAGGAAAAAAGACATAGTATACTTTATGGCTCGGCTGTGACTAATAATTTCATAGCTATAATATCACACAGAAGTAAATACTGGACAGGAAACTATAACTAGAATCCTGTGCTGAACCATAACGGAAAAGAATATAAAAAAGAATACGTATATGTAACGTGTGTGTGTGTGTGTGTGTGTGTGTGTGTGTGTGTGTATATATCTGAATCACTTTGCTGTACAGCAGAAATTAACACATTATCAATCAACTATGCTTCAATTAAAAAAACTGGTCTAATAATAAATACCAAATAATTATCCTGGAAAGAAGGGGTTATAGGATTTCTGTAGTCAAGGGATAAGAAATAAACGAGTCAAATTCCCATATTCCATAGTGAGAGCTCAAGAAATAACTCTTAAAACAGAAAAATTAAGACAGTGATACTATCGAATATTCATTAAAGATATGTATATAAGTGTTGAAAGAATCTGCTAAAAGCGTTGGCAGTGATTTCCATGTGGGGAGCAGAACATGCGAGCAGGAAACAGCTGTCTTCAGCAATGAGACAAAAATGCAAGCAGAAAATCACCCCCCTACACACGCACAATGGTATCTTAATATTCATACCATTATCCCTATAATTAAATTAGCCAATTAGGTTTGCCAAAGAAATTCTGCCCTGAGAAAATCTTGCTGCTATCACTGGGCTAGAAAATCCTGTAATTTTATTTTTAGCTTACTAATTTTGAATATCATTCTCTTTTTTTCCCCAAAGAAATATTCTGCACAGGAAAAATGAATATAAATTGAAAAAAAAATCTATGAAGATCCAAATCTTAAGCATAACTCCTAATTAATGGAAGAGGGGAAAAGAAGGGAATAAGAGGAGGTTAATTTGACCACACTCACTTCTGGTATGTAACTGCTTATTTTTTTGAGGATTTTATCTATGCCAAATAATCACACACACACATTTTTTTTTCCTTTTTAAGTATCAGGAAAACTCCAAGGATAGAGCTGAGCTGCTCAGAAATTAATCATATCTACAAATATAGATGGAAAGATGCAATAACACTAATAGAGAAGGAATTCCCAAGACAAGGCTCTGAAGTGAAGTGCCTCTAGATGCCCCAGCAAACACGTCTCAGCAATCTTTTCAGGCTAATCTCTGACCAATCCCACTTACAAATAAAACGGCCAAAATGTTGGAATCTAAACTCCTTGTTTATATCCCAATAAGCCAGACTCTAGAAATGGAAGTAGAATTCGTTTCATGTATATTCTTTTCCTCTTCAGAGAAGGAGACTTGTTTAGGCTTTGGCCTGAGAGCATCCTATTCTGTGAAGGTTTCCAAAACCAAGGACAGGGTGTGGTGAGCAATCCTGGCACTTCAAGCAGCTGAAGATAGATGCCCTGTGGGATCTTGCCATACATCACACCCACATACTCTATTGTCATTAGTACATATTAGACAACACCACCACACCCTACCACGCACTACTATTTTCAATTACAAAACCTCCTGAGGTTTCTGTGTAAATGTCTTACAAAGCGTAATATGCAGGCCATTATTTATAAGGACTCTGAACAAAGACCTTGTGCTACCTGCCATCATTTCATCTGGAAACGAAATGAAAAAAGGGAGTCCCTGAAGATGCTGCAGGAGACCAAAAAAATGGAGCCCACCTCACAAATAAAAGAGATCTTTACAACTTCAGTTATGTATGTTTTTGGCAATACTGCATTGTTTTACATTTTGGTGTCTACTAAAATTCCTTTCCATTGGACTATTTAACCCAAAAAGTAATCAATCTCGAAAGAAATATAGATTTGCACATTCAGAACAAGCTATCGGATTAGAACACAATGCTGTTCCATTTAACATGTCACCATGGGCACATCTAGAGGGAAAAAAAGAAATACCAGACAAAATTTGTGAGCTAACATTCTGTTCATATTTATTAAAAATCTCAATTGGGAAAACTTGGAACTTTATATAACTTTAAAGAGATTAAGAACAATTTGTCAATGTATACTTAAGTTTATATGATGCAGAGCTCCTAAGTGGTCACAGTGCCAGACTCTCTCCCCTCCTATGAATGAGTCAAGCCCTTTTGCTGGACACTGGGAAACTGTTCCTTCTCAAATGAAATAGATCCATCCTCCACAAAAGCTGTGACATTAGCCTCTACTTACTTAGGAAGAAGGTGAATGGAATACTTGGTGTAGTAATTCATTTTACTGTGAATTTTCCATAAAGGTTCCCTTATACTAAAGATTCTACTGATTGATACAATGAGGTTTTGGGTTGAAAATAATGATCAGGAAAAGATGGTTTATTCTCCTTTGACTAATTTGCCAATGAAACAAATTGTCTACTAAGCATGCATCATTTCTGCTTCCTAAAGCAATCTCTATGTTTACCTCCAAAAAAATAGAGTCCCTAATTATAACCCCTGCCCTCTAGAGGAGATCTGGAAACAAGTGATTCCAATCAGCAACCTTTCCATACATAACCCTTACCCTAATTAATGACCATAATGACACAAGGATTGGGACTCTTGCCAATTATTAGCTTCATCTCTGTGTTCTGTTTCTCAACAAAGATTCAATAAACAATTCAAGACTTGCTGGAGTTTGAAAGCAAAAATCGAAGCCAAAACCCTGGGTATATTAAAACCATTCCTGCAACAATAACCGCCGACTGGGAAATGAACTAATCATTCTTGTTGTTCAACTAAGCTCCTAACTGAAGAGGCCGAAATCACAGCCCCCTCAAAAAGGAAGCACCAGCTTGCTTAGCTAACAAGAGAAAAGCATTTGCTGACCTTCAGGTATCCTCTGTTTCTGAGCTCCTCTGACCTACCCTCTCCTTCTACATCACATGCCTCTCATTCCTCCACGCCAGCATCTATCTGATAGCTGAGCTTAGGATGGTGAATGGTGATGGGTGACTCATGACCCATCGCTTATATTCCATTAGAAGAAAACAAGCAAGACAGAACGTCTGGTAACATGCCTTTTAGCTGGATTATGTTCAGTATTTTCCCCTACCTGTGCTTTTTAAAGGCACCAACTCCAACCAGAGCACTGTTTAGAAGGAGGTGAATCTATCTGTTAAAATCACTATATAACTGGAAATCTTTGAAACACAAGGAAGTCCTTGCCTCAAATTCTATCCTGTAGTTTATCATGCTTTGTATACACTAAGTGATTTGAAGACGTCTGTGTCCGTGAATTGTTCCTTTAACTATCTGGTCCTTTGAGTTCAGTATAAGCCTGATTAGATGCAATGGAAAACTTGGGAGAGGATAACATATCCACTCAACAACTCCTTTGCAGGATTTAAAGTACATTTATGATTCTTTCTAAGTGACAGCCCAAGAAAAGGGTTCTATGTCAAACAATTCAATTAAATGTGATGAATGACATACAGAAGGATACAACAAGGATACAGGACATTTCCTTTGGAGTCAAAATAGAGTTGGTATGTGATGCACTGACACCAGAATGCCCTTCTAATGCAAGTTCTGTGAGTGGACGGGTTATCTACCAGCGGATGGTAACTAAGGCAACTTCACACTGAACACTTGACTTCACAGAGGATAAGTGTCCAGTCTCATTTAACGTGACTCGGTCACAGAAAATGAATAAATGCTGTGATCTGAAAACTTTCTCCAGATGAAATCTATGTCTTAATCTACCAGTAACATCTGGATGCACTGATTTTTTCTCTGCCTTTCAGAAATATCTCTTTGTCCACTGGTAAAAGAATACTAAATATCCATGCCTTCAATTGCCTCATGAATTCAAGTGCTGGAATGCCAATTAATTAGGGTTGTGTAGACCTTCATTTGAAAGTTGTGAGATACACAAAGTTTTGCATACACAACAGCTATTTTTTGTCCCTTCCTTCATACTGAAATCGTTTTCCTCCCACGAGGGAGAGAACAGATGCAGATGTTCATTTTCCCAGCTTCCCTTGCAGCCAGGAGAAGCAGTGTGGCCAATTCAGACATCCTGGAAATCTGCTCAGGGACCGCTGAGATAGAACTTCCTACTTATGATAAAGAGAGAAAGCATGAGGCTAGCTCTCTTCCCACATTCTTTCTTCTAATATTTGGGTGTTGAGGTAAGTCATGCTGCTTGGAGCACGAGGGGAGAAAAATGTTAGCACTTAGGGTGACAGAGGAAATGGGAGGAGTTTGACTTCATAATGATATTATTAACCCAATGAACCTATCCCAGGACTGCTGTGACTCCGATCCTCTTCATATATGAGAGAACTTTAGACTTTTTTCTAAACAAGGTATGAATAATCTGAGTTATTTAAGCCACTTTTGATCTGGAAGTTTCTTGCTGCACAAAAGAAGCGATAGTTTAGAAATGGGGAGACATAAGCCAACTTGAACCAATGCAACACAAGAAGAGAATTTTTCAGGGCTCCTGCGTAAAAGAACCTATCAAATGTGAACAATGAAGCGTATTTCTTCAATTATTGCTGATAGTTGTTTGAAACCTTGAAATGAGCCAGCCTGAGATTGCGCCAATAGACTGAGAACGGCTGAGAGGAAAGATGAAGAGTATCTGTGTCACTGATGACATTATTGAGTTATTTAGTCAACCAATTCTATAGTCTACACTGAATCTTGGCTTCCCGTTATGTGAAATCATTAATCTGTGTAAGGTTTAAGGAAATTTTACTTTTTGTTGTGGCAGGTTAATTGCCTTGATAGTCTCAATTAATGACATTCCTGGGTCCATGTTCTTTGTCTTGTAGTTTTATAGGATCTGCCCACTCTGTGAGAATGGCTTTATTCAACAGAAAGTGACAAAAGGGAGGGTATGCTGGTTCTGAGCCTGGACCACAAGAGGCCTTGAGTGTCTCTGCTCTATCTTGGAATTCTTCCACCATCGTGACTGCCAGCCTGGTCCAGCCCGTAAAGAATGGAAGAGAGCCTGGTCATCTCAGTTAAGGTCATCCTAGACTAGTCTACAACTAGCCGACACCCAAACATGAGAGAAAGCCAAGCCAAGGCTAGCAGAGCTGCCTACCCCACCACCAGCTGACCACGGACATATGAGTGAGACTGGCCAAGCCTGGAAAATCTGCCCAGCTGACCCATACACTCATGAGCAATAATAAATGTCCACTGTTTTAAGGCACAGAGATTTGGGATGCTGTATCAGGCACCACGCGCTAACTGATTCAGTTACCCATGTTACTTGTGAATGAAAGCATCCTGGCCGATGAAGCCAGGCGGCTGAAGAGATAGGCAGGAGGATGTGCTTAAACATATTTTGATCAGCTGGGACATCTTTGAAAAGTTTTGATTAGGGAAGTGATCATACCTGTATTTTAGACAAAACATTCTGGCATGGCCGTGGAGGATGGTGTTGAGTAACAGCAGGTGACTAAACGTTTATTGCAAATAAGCAAGCCCATGAAGGAAGAAAAATTTAATGTGTAAGACAACATGATCTAAAAAGAGGTATCTGAGCAGAAAAAAAGGAAGAGAAGGTGAAGCACATAGGTTGGAGGTTGGAGGGATGTCCTGAGTCCCCACCACCGCAGGCAAGTGGATCTGTAGCGCAGATCAGATGCTCAAAGTGAGGTCTCCAGACCAACAGCATCGTCATCACCTGAGACTTATTAGAAATTCTAATTCTCAGCTCCACCCCAGACCTACAGAATCAGAAACTGGGGATGGGTCCCCGCAACCTGTTTCACAAGCCCTCCAGGTACTTCTTAAAGTTTGAGAACCACTGACCTAGGCCATAGATAAGAAGCTATTAAGGGATGCCAAATTATTAAGGACACCAACACTGATTTTAGATCATCTTTACCCTAAGGACTGGAGCTGAGATGTCACCGGCTTTGTCTTAGTCTGCTGATATGAGGCTTGTTCCCAGGGTTACTCCTCTGGCTTCTAACTTCTCTGTGGACATGTTCTAGCAATAGCCATAATGTTCCCCATTGGTTCTGAGCTTCCTTTGTAACATGGCTCAGAGGAGCGACTTCTTGAGCCACAAGAAGAGACCGAGGTTTTCCCGAACCATAAGCAGAGACTGGAGCGCAGAATGAATGTATCTGCACAGAGAAACTGAATCTACAACATCAGAAAACTGATGATTCTGCTACCTCAAAGGGACCCCGGTCTGGTCCTCCACCTTCTGGCTGGGGAGGGGTCAAGCATGTGCTGAATGGTCCTATCACTGAGATACCCTCCACGAAGGGCCTGTGTTGACCTCTGTAATTAACATACTATCTCTTACTCTATCAGAAATTATTTAGAGATGTGTTCACTTCCCAGTTTTCCTTAATTCTAGGGGCTGCAGACACATTAGTGATGTAAGTCTATGAGAGAATTTGCAAGACTTAAAGTCTTAAATGCTATAAAACACAATGATTTCAGTCAAAAAAATGGAAGGAGTTGTGAGGAAATTCTATTGGTGAAAGAGAAGCAACTATTTTTTAAGTTATCCCGGGCATTACATTCTATGGAAGAGAACCCAGGAATCCTTCTCTACAGGAGGAATTAAGGATTGTGTTAGCAAAATAAGGGATGCACAATTGATAGGCAAACTTTAACTCAGCAAAACATCTACCATGGGGGCCAAGACAAATCCTCTCTCTCAGCTCTTAAACCTAATGACCCATTGTTTTAGCCTGACATCACAATAGGACAAAATTTAAAGAAAACTTGAATTATCGACAAAACTGGGCAGCAGCCTCCAGGATCTAGACAAGTCTCAAACCCTCTCCACTCACAGAAACATACACATGATCTCATCCTTTTTGAGAAAGTTGGTTATTTTGTGTCTCTGAAAACAGAACTGGAAAAATTGTCGCTTGATCTATTACAGTCCAGAAGTGGTCAGATGCCTTTCACCTAAAGGGCTTCCACTGCAATCAGTGACCTGACAGGTCTAGAACAGTCTTTCTTGTGTGGATGAACTATACCAAGACTATACGAGGGGACAATTAGTCTGGTAGAAACTCTAATATTATTATGATAAACACTGAACTAAGCTTCTACTTCTGAAATTTCAGTTTCCTCATCTATAAAATGAGGATTTTAATAATACTATCAGTAACAACATTAAATGAGCTAAAAAATACAAAACACTTAGAATATTGCCATAAGAAACACTTGACAGAAATTAGGCTATTATTAGTGTGGTGTATTGATGACATCATTGTTATTATTACTTAGTTTTGTTAGTGAAAGTATAATAGATAATTATGAAAAGTATTAGGAAGAAAAATTCAATAGGACACTGGGTCTAGATGGCTCTGTTATTTTGGGCCCAGCTGAGCTCCACCAAGCAATTTACTGTAGTGGGCAACTGGGGCTCGATCCCACTAGGTGACTCTGGGAGACGTCGTAAGAGATGATTCAGAGTTATCCCAAACGAGAGATGGAGCTACGTCACTGCTCACCTACTCCCTTCCATGACTGGGTGAGGGGTGTTCCCAGGCCTGTTCATTCCTGGCATTTCTAGCCTATCCTGCATGTGAGCTGCTCAAGTTCCAGTGTCCAGGGACATCCATGAAACAGTCACAGAGGCTTTGTGACAGGAAGCTGTTAGCAGGTCCCATTTTCCAAAGCGCATGCACCAATACCTCCAACACACATTCTCTTCTGCATCGTGAATGCAGAACGTGTTTGTAGCTGGAAGGGGGTCTACATTAGCTCAGTCCACCATGTTCCTAAATTTCAGCCAAGATAACTTGGTAGATAATTAAATACATTCTGCTTCGATCCGTTGCCCCCACTCTATAGAGGCCTGAGAAAACGTTCTTTCCCGTGTAGACATACAAATTTAAGAACAAACTGCTCTCAAAAGAAATCACTGTCTCACTTGACTCCAGAATCCAGGAAGTAGGTTAATGACACAGAACACACTTCTAAGAATTTCACAGCTATAACAACGAGTGACTACCTCAAGAATATCTTGGTTTGCTTAAGAAGACTATATCATAGTTTCTTATAATATGCTCTAGGGATTACCAAATCTCTGATTAAGATTCAGGAGAGTCCTGTGAATAAAGCAGCCACACAAATGCTGAGGTGCGTGGGCTACCATGTAATAGGCTAATACCCTCCACGTTCCAAGGAAAGAATCATCACATTTCTGCAAAATAAGCAACCCAGATTCACAATTCGAAAGGAAGTCTTCAAGTTAGAGGAGAGAAAGCGAAGAATAGGTGGGACACAGAGGATTTTTAGGTCAGTGAAACTACCCTGCATGATACTATAACGGTGGATACATGTCATTATACATTTGTCAGCCACCCCTCCCCTCCTTCAAAAAAAAGTCTCCAAGGCTTACATTCAGTGGGACCAACAAATGTGTGTAGATATGTCTGTGATATGTGTGTAAGGCTGGCAGGGGGAACATAAGGCTATGTGTATGGGAGACAAAGAGAGTGAAACAGAAGTTCCCACAAGCCAAAGAGCTGTGGCTTAGACATGCTCCTATTTCCAGCAGATACATTTCAAGACAAGTGGACACAAATGCTCAAATCTCTAGTTTTGAAGGAGGAAAAAATTTAGTATTTCATCTGGAACAGACCAAAGTACAAATAGTGCTTCCAACCCGAAAAGAAGTAACCCAGGAAGATATAGCCTAAAATAAAGTAGGGAACTATGAACTATCCACCTTGGGAGAAGCCAGTCCAGATAACTCAGATTCAAGATCTCACATGCTTTTCTTCAACAGGCTGGACAGTGAGAGGGGGGATGACATGCCAAGCAGATTCTTACGAAGTCTTGAGAAGCTGGGAACTACGATTAAAACCTTCAAGTTCTAGAACTCAGCTTTAATTGACTTCGAATTTTTTTATGATTTTCAAAAGACACTATCATTAATATTCTTTACATGTTTAAATTAAACAGCAAGCCATGTTAATTACAGAAGAATAAGGAAAAAAAGATTTAAAAAGTAGATAATTATAATCTCCTATAATCCCACCACCCAGATACGACCCTGGTAGTATTCTGATGTGTAGCTTTCATGGGCTTCTCTGCCTATATATGTATGTGATTTCAATGGAATTCATTGAACGTACTATTTTGTAAACTGTTCTTTGCTAAAAGCAGTATGGATGCAAAGTCAGAAAAAGTTTTACTGAACTTCAACTCATAATCAGAATGTTGACTTGGATTAAAGGACTTTAAACACAGAGCTTTAAGTTAATGTTTTTATTCAAATGCCATCTTTGTCTAAATCTTAACAGGAAGTGTAAAAAATTTATTCGGCAAAAACTAAACTGCACCTGAAGGCTAGATTCTGCAGAATTTCTCATATCTTGCTCCTTTTGTTTACTCTCACTCAGCCGAGAGCAGACTTTCGGTGCTCCACGATTCTTTCCACCCTTCTTTGCTCTTGCTCTTAGCTTTTCCCAACATTTTCTTGCTCAAAATTACAGCTTTCCAGCTAGCAGTCTGGACTACAACCACGGGAAGGCACCATTGTCTGGCAGCCTCAACGTGCGTTACCAGGAAGACTTGTTTTCCACTGTGTGTTTCCTTCTGTGTGCCATATCCACCCTGGCCGTCGTGCCAGGTGAAATACCAGCGCTCGCTGGTGTGGAAGATGGCTCATCCGGAGGCGATCATCTCCGCCGAGGAAAGGGAGAAGGAAAAACATGTGTGGTTTCTGCCGCCTTCACCTTGGCAGAGACAAATGGATGTAAAACTGGGGCTAGGGTACAGCCCTCAGAGTTCTGGAAGATCAGCAAAGCCGCCTGAGCCAAGGAGGAACACCTGGTAGTTGTGTGCGGCAGTGACACCTCAAGAAAAATCACTTTCAGTTGTGCTCCTGATTATTTAACTGCTATGCGCAGGGGCCCAGCTCTCTCCCAAGTCAAATGTAAACGGTTTAAGGAAGCTGGTCTTTTCTCCCCTCCACTTTTACCGTACTAAATGTCTGACAGCCATTTTACTGTGTTTACAAATTATGAAAATTCTGGGCAGCTAATTATGAAAATATTGAGAAGTTGTATGAGAAGTAACTCTTGGAGCAGGTTAAGGCAGAGAACAGACCGTGAAGTCCTTGAAAAATGAGCTGCTTCGTCTCCATTTCTGCCAGTAAATTTTGGTATTCCAGCATATTGCTACGCTAATCTGGAACCAAAAAGAAAGAAATCAATAAAAAACTAAGAGCAGGGGAAGAGGCAGGTCGTCCATGCTTAGCAGATGATTCGTTTCTAAGAGCTATACATTTCTCTTCCAATGGATCAGAAGCCAAAGAATCCAGGGAAAAATATGAAAGCCGAGTTTCATAACCAAATGAGAGGTGATAAATATTAAGTCCTCTGTAAAAAGGGACAGCCTTTCTTCAAGTTTGACCTTGCTGTTTTCACACCATCTGGAGAGAAAATCTAGTTGTCTTCCCCCATTTGTTTTTATGTTGAATAAAATTAATGCATGTGCAGTAATAACAAAGAATATAAGTACATTCTAGACTGATTATAAAGTTGGGTAGATTTCATGATATATCATAATAATTTAATAAATGTTGTTTTTCTACAATGGCTTGCTTTCTTGCAGCAGATTTCCTTAGCTAACTTTTTATGTTGAGCAAACCTATAAAAAAATAGACTTATTGTCATTCTCCCTGTGTAGAAAAGATGAGTCGTGGCAGTCAAGTCAGTTTATGGATGGTAAAATAATTCTAGAACATAGCTATTTTATGATCCAGTCCTATAACCTTTCCGTCAGAAAATGAAGTCTTCTGTTTAGAAAATGATACGTAAAGTTCATTTTATAATCCATACTACAACTTTACTATAGTTGTTGCGCTACAAGACAATTTTTTAAAAAACTTTTATTGAAGTATAGGTGATTTACAACGCTATATTAGTGTCAGATGTACAGCAAAGTGATTTAGTTATACACCTATGTGTGTGTGTGTGTGTGTGTGTGTGTGTGTGTTCTTATTCAGATTCTTTTCCATTATAAGTTATTACAAAACATTGAGTAGAGTTCCCTGTGCTATACAGTAGGTTCCTGTTGGTTATCTATTTTATGTATAGTATTATGTATATGGTAATCCCAAACTCCTCATTTATTCCTCCCCTGCTTCCCTTCAGTAACCATAAATTTATTTTCTATGTCTGTGAGTCTATTTCTGTTTGGAAATAAGTTCATTTGTATCCTTTTTTTAGATTCTCCATACAAGCAATATCATATGATATTTATCTTTCTCTGTATGATAATCTCTAGGCCCATCCATGTTGCTGCAAATGGCATTATCTCATTCCTTTTTATGGCTGAGTAATATTCTCTCTATATATTCTGTATATATATATATATATATATATATATATGTAATATTCTATATATACATATATATACCACATCTTCTTTATCCATTCCTCTGTCGATGGACATTTAGGTTACTTCCATGTCTTGGCTATGGTAAATAGGGCTGCAATGGTCTTTTGTGTTTCAATACAAATTAAAAAATTTTTTTCTCCTACTTCTGTGAATCATGCCATTGGTAATTTGATAGGGGTTGCATTAAATCTGTAGATTGCCTTGGGCAGTATATTCAACTTGACAATATTGATTCTTCCAATCTAAGAACATGGTATGTCTCTCCACCTGTTTGTGTCATCTTCAATTTCTTTCATCAACGTCATAGTTTTTTGAGTACAGGTCTTTTGCCTCCTTAGGGAGGTTTATTCCTAGGTATTTTATTCTTTTTGATGTGACGGTAAATGGGATTGTTTCCTTAACTTCCCCTTCTGATCTTTTGTTGTTAGTGCATAGAAATACAACACATTTCTGTGTAGTAATTTTGTATCCGGCAAGTGTACTGAATTCATTGATGAACTCTAGTAGTTTTCTGGTAGCATCTTTGGAATTTTCTATGTATAGTATCATGTCATCTGCAAAGAGTGACAGTTTTACTTCTTTTCTAACTTGGATTCTTTTTAATTTATAAGACAATCATTAATACTTCATAATGCACTGAAATCATAAGCGAATTCTTTGTAGCATTATTATAAGCAGTCCCTGAGTTATATTATGCAAGTTAGAGTCTCATATGTGGATCTAATATAATATGCATCTTAAATTCAGAATCTTGTGATAGTTATTAATACTTCTACAATAAATCCTGCTATTTCCTTATTCTTCCTGAACTAGTACATTTATAAACTGTAAACAAAATAATAAGAATTTTATTAATTGATAAAGTGTAAGGTATGATCACATTTTCAACTTCCCCTACTGTTTGTTTCAAGAAACAGGATAAGCTCTGGTCCTGAGCTCCTTTTTCAATATTATAAGCCAAGAAATTTACTAAGTTTTCGTTGACTTTCCATTGGCAGAAGGCTTTATAAAAGCTGCGATTTATTTAAAGTATGGAAAGGCAAGGAACACACACACTAATACCTGTGAAAAAGTGAAAAGAAAAAGGATGAAGAGTGAAAATAAATGAACTCTCCATGCACATATTATTTGACTGAAATACATAGCTATGTAAATAATTTACACCTTATATTCTCCAGTTACCTTTCAACTGGGCATCTGTATAGGTATGGATACATATAATTTGAGTACCCTTTTAACTGGAACATCATAGATACACAGGCCGACCTTGTAGATATTTTGGGTTTGGTTCCAGACCACCAAAAACAAAAAAGCGAGAATTGCAATAAAGCAAATCACAGGAATTTTTTTGTTTCCCAGAGCATATAAAAGTTAAGTTTATATTATATGATAGTCTATGAAGTGTGTAATAAATAGCATTATGTCTTAAGGAAACAATGTACATTCCTTAATTTAAAAATACTGCTAAAAATGCTGACCATCATCTGAGCCTTCAGTGAGTAGTGACATCAAAGGCCACTGATCACAGATCACCATAACAAATATAATAACAATGAAAGAGTTTGACATACTGTGAGAATTATCAAAATGTGACACAGAGACACGACGTGAGCAAAGGCTGTTGGAAAACTGGTGCCAACAGACTTGCTCGATGCAGGGTTGCCACAAACCTTCAATTTGTAACAAGATGCAATGTCTGCAAAGTGCCATGAAGTGAAGTGTGACTGTAAATTAAAGGTCACAATGAAGACCAATTACTTTTATGTCTGCCATACTGTCCTGTTTTAAAAGTCTAGCAACTTTCTTAATTCTTCTTGGAGCTTAACAATCATCCTTTTACATCAATCCTAGAGTTTATCATTTGAACGCAAGCAGTTGTATAGCTTGAAGAAGTCAGACTGAACATTAGAATGCTTGTCCATCTTCAGGCATCCTTCCCACTCCTTTTTTTTTTTTTACAGATACTAGTTTGTCAATTTGCTTACTTGCCAGTGCTGTCAATACATTACAGGAAATAAATCGACTGAGCCCCAAATTTTTAATTCACTCAAAACAGCCAGGGACATATCTAAAATATTATGTCAATCTTTGGCATCACGATCACCTTAGCAAATTCAGCCTACCCCTTTCCATTCCAAGCTCATCCCTCATGATTGTGAATACAGAAATGAAATGAGACTTAAAAGAATTGTGACAGAATTTGGTATATGGCCACTAATGACAGTTGATATATCAGAAGTTTTTATTTGAACAAACCATTGATTTGGAAATTGGAGTAAAAAGAGTCAGTCACAGAAGAAAAAAAAACTAATCGTGCTTCCTTGATGCTGACATTCTCTCACTATTTTGTCACAAGCTGGGATATCATCCGCTGATTATTGCTTCAACTACTACTTATTTACCTGATTTTGATACATGGAGACAGTATTCAAGTATTAGAACATAATAACCATCTTTCTCCTTTGGGCTAGACATGCTAAGTTAAGCAAAATTGGCCTGTGTTTAATGCCAAAGGAGTACAAGGTGAAAACAGTCCCGAGTTTTCTCTCTCTCCTTCTCCCTCTTGCTCTCTCTGAAAAGGAAGTGCTCAATGGAATGAGACAGCTAGCTGCCTCTTTTTAAATTGCCATAATTCACTTGTTTTACATTCTTTCTGCTAAGGTATAATTTAAAGATCAACAGTGCACATCTACCCACATGGAAACTTCTTGAGAATTTGGGAATTGACCAAGAATGCCTGGTATCGTATCATCTGCTACCCAGCAGCACTGGAAAGATACAAGCTATCAGCAACCCTTTCAGCAGGCTCAGCTTCACCAGGTAGAAAGGATGCTGTCTAAGGACAGAGAAACCATCTGCAAAACAACATACCCATCACTCTGTGGGGACAAGTTAAACCCTGAGTTTTCAAACAGGGTTTTCTTTCTCTGTCTTACCACCAAATCCTGATGGTTTGGAATTAGATCAATATTACCCTGCGATGCATCACATTTTGTCTGCAATTGTTCAGTACTAAAATATACAAATTTTCATCATGATTTAAAAATGAATGCCTCACTAGCTAAAACTCCATGAGTATATAAGCTGCGTACCTCAAGCATGTTGTAGGGGATTCAGCCAACTTTTCCTGTATAGGGCAACTTAATAAATAGTGTAGATTTTGTAGACCTGGTACTGTTGAAGCTACTCTACTCTGCATTTGTAGTGCAAAAATTTGCTAATCTCTGGCCTACGATATTGTCTGGCACCTAATAAGCACTTATTAGGCACCTGCTGATTACAGATAAAAACAATGCCAGTTAGTATCTCAATGAGTTTAGAATAGCCTGACATCATACTTTGATTCGCACTAGGCTCTGATAGGGCAGGTTAGTCACAAGCTACTAACTAGACCAGGTAAGTAATTGTCTTAAAGTTGTCTGTACTCAATACCCATAGGTCTTAACACTATAGCATCAGTAGTTTCTGGACTAGACAGTGCAGAGTAACATATAATCAAAAATTGAAATACCAGTGAAAATGACTGGAAAGAGTCACTGACTGTCCTCTGCCATCTTCTCCACAGATACCTCCTCCTTCTCTTTTCTCCTCCTTATTCTCTGTTCTCATCTTCCTTTGTCACCTCTTTTCTTTATTTCCCCCTATTATATTCTTCTCTTCCAGTAGCATTGCCTCTGTATAAAATCACCATATATAAATGTTTCCTCGGGGATTCTCTTCTATAATCCTTTTCTTCTTGTCTCCTCTCCTTTGCAAACACCAGCTACTCTAGAGATCTCCAGTCTGCCATCCCCTTACAACACTGGAAAAATTAACAAATATGTCTGAACCCTCCTTTCTACCACTCCCAAATGTTTCTATTTTCCCTCATTCTCCCTTGTCTTTAAAAAAATGCATCCCATTTTTTTAAAGACAAGGGAGAATATCCCATTCCTTTACAATTTAAGTTTTTCTCACAATTTCTGACTCCATTCTTTCTAGTCTCCTCTGACTTAGATCTTACCAAGTCAATCATCCTTTTATATATACATATATATATCTCCATTTTTTTTATCACTCTAGCTTCTTTCCCCTAACCCACAACATCTTAAAGTCTCCTTTATATTTTATTTCAGAGGGTCAAGACAGTTTTGTCAAGTCTGCATCTTCTATCTCCTGCCTAAACTCCCTCCCTCCCTCCATCACAGCCAAGCTCCTCTTCCTGAGTCTCAGCTCTCCTTTTCCCCCAGCCTCTGCCTGGCCTGTCTCCTTCTCTCTCACTGTTCTCAGTATGTGCTTTAATCCAATGACCTCCAGGTCTACAGCCCACTCCGACGTATCTCCACAGTTCAGATCTAAACGTTCAGCTCCACAGAGTGTTTCCAAATGGAGAGCTCATCCACTGACCATACCTTAAAATTAACCAATCTCTTTTCCCCCAACGTCTTCACATCTGCTCTGTCTTCAAACCTGCTTTCATCTCCTTTCTCATGACCAAATCAATTGGAAAGACTTCCCAATAGTGTCTGTTTGTGCACTGCATGCATTTCCTTTTTCTTTAAACTCTACTACTGCTGCCCTAAACTGTATCTTCTTTTTTCTTCTCTGGTATTTTTTCAAGAGATTTCTCACCGGTCTCTAAGTTCACAGTCTTGCTTTTCCAGGACACTGTCACACTGTTACTAGAGTCACCTGCCTTATATGAAGTTCATATCATATTATACCTCTCTTCAAAAAGCTACTTATACCTTTCTATCCTTTATAGTGTGAACCAGAATGTCCTTATTCATCAAAATTAAAGATTATCTCCAGTGTGCAACCTAATTATTCATTTTATCTAGCTTCCACTCACTCATTATTCCAATCACACTGATCCAGTCTCCAAAACTAATACGATGTAAATAATTTTTTGAATTAAAAGTATCCTTTATATTGAATATTAGTAACTATTTTGGAGAAATATAATGGCATACCTCAACATTTATTTTCTTTCTTTGCATGTAATCTTCCTCCCCTTCTGTACATGTAAACATATTTTATCGACCATTTAATATTCTGATTTCAATCATCACAAATATTTCATGTTTCTAGACAGTCATTACCCATTACCCATTAATGCACTAGGTAAGCCAATACAGTCAGGTCATGCTTGCCCTTTTCTGCTTAGTCCTGACACACAGCAATGAGCTGTTTCCATCACCATCACCATCGTCATCATTGTGTAATCATGCTTCAGATGGTTTGAAACTTTTAAACCATTATCTTCTCGTTGAGCCTGTGCTCTCCCTTCAGCTGATCTGTTGTGGAAAGTGCTGTAATAATATCATATGCATATACCCAAACTGATTTTACATTTTGTTAAAAATATTTATTCAAGATAAATTCCCAGAAGGAGAGTTATAAGATCAAAGAAAATGAACATCTTTGTCACATCAAAAATGTTCACGCCTTGCTGACATTCACTATTCTGTTCCCTTATTTTAGAATACCACCTCCAGCCGAACACTCAAACACCTCAGACATTCTCTTTCTCTCTCTCTCTTTGTCTCTCTCCTGCCCATCAAAAGCTTCATCTCCTGCTCTTATGCCTCTTTCTCCACACAGCTTACTATGGATTCCTAACAGGATCAATTATGCTTTACTTGAAGCAAATTACTAAGTCTCTCTTCGTCTCCATTAGACTGTTAAATAAGGATAAACATAATTACTACATCACCGAGTTGTTAAATTACAGGTCACCTGAGATGACGCCTGGAAAACAGTAAACATGTATTAGGTATTAGTTATCTTTATAATTATATTAGACATATATATAAAGTACATATATTATATATTAAGTCTCCCCAAGTACAGCAAGCTCCTTAGAAGCAATCAGCAACAAAGCTTATGAAGGTGTCCATCTCACCCAATTGTCCACACAATAAGTGACAAAGCAAGTGCCATGTTAACCACTGGGCGGGTTCTGCTCTTTCCTCGGCATATGTCTAGACTGTGGACATCTCCTCCCAGCTCTGTCCACACTTAGTGATATCACATCAGTAGCCTGAGACTGGCCATGGTGGGAGTCATTTACACCATGGAAAATGGCAAATGCTACAAATCCGGGCTTTTTTTTCCTCCTGAAGAGCCAGTTCTTAAAATTTTACCAGCATATCTGTGCTTCTAGCCTGCATTCCATCCCTGCCTTTACATCAATTGGTTTGGTAGGAACACTTCTCAGTAATAGGATGTGAGCAGAAGCGGCATGTGTCACCTTCTGGAAATAGCGATGAAGCACAAGTATTGCCTCTGCCATATTCAATCTCTCCCTTTCCACATCAACAGCTACAGAGGATCCAGTTGTATCTCCAAAACTATTGGAACTAAATGAAGAATCCTGGGTCCCTGAACTACTTTGTGGAACAGAGAACCTCTTCAAACCCTCATGGGGTTGTGATATAATTGAGAAAAAGCAATTGAGATATTGGGGTGGTTATTACATCAATCAGTCTACCATAATACTGTAAGAATCCCATGACATTCAGATAAGCAAGCAGTCATTAAATCAAATGAACACTGGTTGGTCCTCAGATGTGACCAGCCAAAGACTCTTTAGCTTAAATAGGTGTTATCAAATTGGCTAGCAATAAAAAATTACCATAGGGCAATATATCTGAATGGATGCCTCCTCTGGCATTACGCAACCAACTGACTAGCTCTGGTGTCAGCTCGCACGCTGAAATCCATTAGAACTGTAATTGAAACAGTATGCAATTAACTCTACATTTTCAAGCGGTTCAGTTTAATTCCACTAAAATTGCATCATGAAATTTGGGCATTTTGAGAGATTAAACGTATGAATATGGGCGTGAATAAAGTCTCACTTTAAAATCATATTTAAAATCATAAGATCATCCAACACTCAATGGCAAAGCACAGGCTGTAAACTTATTATAATCACTAAAAAATATATATTCATTCCACATCACTGAATTTATGAATGGAGAAAAACAGACATGGACAGGTCTACTCTATGGATTTAGCGTAAAATATTTCCTCTCTGGAAGAAATCCTCAAAAATATTAAGTTAAAAGGACGGATTAGTAGTGCCTGCGTGGAAGTAAGCCTTCTCTCCTGGAGCCGTTCAGAGCACTGCTTACTCCTCACAAGTCTGATCAGCTCTACCTAGCAGGTCACCCATTGACTCCAAAGGGCTGAAGGATTCAAGACAAACAAAATGGTTGCCTTCTGGTCTAGAACACTGGGTGCTCCCATACTGATTTTCTGTGAGTGGCTTTTTGTTGTTGTTCTTAACGAAAAGGTGAGAACGCTGAGTAACTATCCAGGGGACAGATATTTGAAAAGATTTCATTCTAGTAATTCATCAGCGTTCATGCTAAGGCACTGCAGAAAAAAATTTGGATAAAGGGAGGATAAATACCAGTGGTTATATCCACATGTCCTCCTGGTGATGAGAACAGTTGCAGTGAAGCCAGCCAAGCTTACAAGGAAAATACCAAGTTGATTTGAACATGGCAAAAAGTTGAGCTCCAGAAATCAATTCCTAACTCCCTAGTAATTCAAAGATTGAAGGCTGCTTATGTGTAGAGAAATACGTGTTGCCTCTCCCTCCTGAAGTGGCTGACATTCTCTTTTCTAAAACCCACGAGATAGCTGCTCTCTTGGGAAACTTTTGGAAATGGAATGTTATGCTATGAGTAGAGAGGACACATAGGCTACTATTCCTGAACATGTGGAAGAACTATATTCTATATAGTGCATGAAATATCAGTTTGGCCGGCACCATCTAAAGCTAAATTGATCCATATGATTGGAATCGTGCCCAGACCCTTTAACCGAAGGGGGGCTGGGGGAAGGCATCATTTTGAAATTAGCATTATCAATATGGTAATACATTCTGAATGCTAGTTGGGCCTGACATAGGAAGTGATGTAATAAGAGAGTGCTTACTGCTCCTGCCCCTTGAACAGGAAATATTTTCCTTGAGGAATAGAATACTTGAAAACTGCAGATTGCATTTTAATATTAACCAGATTTCTACATTAAACATGATTTCCGAGAACAATTTGATTTTTCTTTTTTTCTCTCTTTACCCCCACTGCGCCCCTCAAGCAAGTGATCAGAACTGTGTTCAACCACGGGCAGCTCCTGGAATGGACCCAGGGCTGCCGGCAATTTAAATGTCAAACTTTGTGCCATTGAGCGGCAGGGACTCTCACTCAGCAACACGTGTCACTCATTGCTCGCCTGCCGATCATTATTGCTTCTTGATGCATTCAGATTGCTACAAATTCTCTCCTGGTTTCTTTGATTGTCTCCAAGTGTGAAATTTCAAGGCCTGTTTCTTCTTCTTCATTATATTTTAGACAAGTAAGTGTAATCACCTTCTAGAACAAGCAAGAAGCAACAAGAAAATGACTGAACCTGTTTTAAATTTTGAAAGAAGCAGAGAGTAGTTTTTTGAGCTCCTAGAACTAGTTTCTGCAACTAGCTGCAGAGTCAAAATACGTTTTTTTTTTTTAAACTGGCTGAACAGATCTATCCCCAGTAGATACATACACAAGAATTTTAAGCTACCAAAAATGGCCTCTCTCAGGGCAGATTTGACAGCAGTGACAATCCCTGATTGGTTAATGGAAGCACTTCAGGATTTATCAATTCTGATTGCTATCATCTTTGGCAGCCAGTAAAATAGTGAAATAAAGCCAATTTAACCACAGTTGTGCAGGGACAGGGAAGGGTGTGGAAGGACTGCTACAGGCAATGTGCTGTCGTTCTTGATTTGTTGAAAGAAGGTGGCTGCGAAATGGGGGCCACAAAGGAGGATGAATAAGGAGAAAAATATAGAGAGTTGCAAGGTAATAAACCAGAAGCATGAGTATTTGGTGCATGTAATGACATACATGAGGATAACTGTCACCTAAGAAGATAATTAGGGATAAATGGTTATAAACAGAGTTTTTATCATTTTACATAACTAAATAAGAATTTGTACTAAAATGAGTGAAAGAAGGAATTAGGAAAACAAAAAGCAACCCTGAAGTCTCTCTGAGGATCTAGGAATACCCTATACCAACCCTCACCCTCAGAAAAAATGGTGGTGTGATGGGCAAGGGAACCCATAAGCCAAAACTGTCAGCAGTCACTGGCTCTTAGAGTTATTCTTCAACAAGGCCACAGTCAAAGGGGAGAAGCAGTTGGTGGCATTTGCCTGAAAAGGGCACCACCTCCTCTCAGCAGTGGGATTTCACTTTTCTAGCAGAAAGAAGAGGTTTCATCAAGATTTTCAGACTTCAAACATTAGAGATGCCTGAGAGTAAAATAGCACTGCTTTTTAAAAATTATCTATTTCAACTCAGCATAAATGCCTCAGAGCTGCCTATTCTCCTTTTCTATATTCATCCTAAATCTAGCTTTATATAAGAAGGAAGAAATCTAACATCTGTAGACAACCTACTATGGGATGGACTGCATGTTTTATACGTTAAATTTCACGACATCCTTCATCTAATCACCTTATGAAATAGATACCATCCCAGTTTTCAAAATGAGAAAACAGGCATTGAAAGGTCAAGTATCTCTTCAAGAAAGCACAAAATATATTTAAGGTAATAAGACAAAGAAGCAGATTTTGAACTCAAGGTTGCTTGAATCAAAGATTAGTGCCCGTTTCATTATATTATATCTACTATCCAGATTAATCTGCTTGCGGTATGATCTGATATCTGGTGTTATCAGTAACTAGTACTGGGCATCTGTGCTTTAACGCTCTCAGGCTGTCTCTCTGCACTGACACAACATCCAAAATGAACCTTTTGTATTGATATCCATTCCTGACTCTCATCAGCTGCTCTGCTAGTAAGCACTCCAATCTCTGTGCCTACAGGCAAAGTCCTCCGCTAATCCCCTGTTTTATTTGACTGAAGACCCTGCTTGGGCATACATCATCTTTATAAAATCATCAATCTTCCCTTTACTCTAGTGGTTTATGCAAAGTATAGGTAAACATCCATGATAACTGCCTCTTGTCTGACTTTTCCACTGACTGTTCGATTCCATACACTGCTCCCTCCACATACATCTGCAGTTAGGAAGACTATAATTCTAGAAGCAGTTGGTACCTGTAGATATAATGTTCTATCAATCAGAGCCTCTATCAGAATTTCAGATAGAAATTTAATTGTTTAATGTTCAACTGTCAAAACACTTGAAGCAAAACCTGACAGAAGAAAAAGGGAAAAAAAAGACAAGTGCATAATTACACTTAAATATTTCAATATTTCCATCTTAAAACTTGGTAGAATATATAGGTAGAAATTCAGTAGGTTGACATAACTATCCACCAATTTAGTCTAGATCTATGGAAAAACAGACCCCAAATTCACAGAGTACAAACTCTTTACAAGTACACATGGACTATTCACCGCTATAAAGCATATGTTTGGCTATAAAATAAGTATCAGTAAATTAACAAGGATTGAAACCAAGCAGAATATGTTCTCTGACTACAACTGAATTAAATTAGAAAATAATAACAGAAATATTTCTGTAATATACTCAACTATTTGGAAATTCAAGAACATACTTCTAAATAATTCATGAAGAATTCATAATTCTTCTAAAAAATCATAGGGTAGAGTAAATATTTCTAACTGAATAAAAATGAAAACAAAACATATCAAAATCTGCAGGATACAGCTAAAGGAGTGTTGAATGAAATATGTGGTTTTAAGTGTTCATATTCATTAAAAAGTCCAAAATCAGTGATACAAGCTTCTACCTCACGAATTGAGGAAAAAGGAGAGCAAATTAATCCAAAATAAGTAAAAGAAAGGAAATAATGAAGATTAAAACAGAAAACAATGACACAGAAAATACAGAAATAATAAAGAAAAAACTCAGTGAAACCATAGCTAGTTTGTTTTAAATGAATAAAACTGATAAGCCTCTACCCAGACTGATCACTAAAAATTATCAAAATCAGGTATAAAAGGGAATATAACTATACAGTTGTCAAGAAATTAAAGGATAATACAGGAATATTATGAATAATTATGCTAACAAATTTGAAAACCTGGATGTAATGGACAAATACTCTGGAAAACAAACTTGCCAAAATTGACAGAAGAAGAAATCAACCATTTAAATAGCCCTCTGTCCTCTATCTATTAAGTAAACTGAATTTGCCATTAAATATCTCCCCGCACCCCAAAAAATTTCCAGACCCATATGGCTTTACTGGTTACTTCTATCAAAAACTTAAGAAAGAAATAAAACAAATTCCATGCAAAATATTTCAGAAAGAAAAAATAAACAACATTTTCCAACATATTAAGGCAAGTATTGCATTGATAACAAAACAATAAAAGAATATTACAAAAAAGAAAACTGTAGATCAATACTCCTCACACACATAGAAGCAAAATTTTCAAACAAAATTTCAAGAAACTGAGTTCATAAACTTGATGATACACCATCATTAAATGGATTTTATTCCAATAATATAAAATTGGTTTAACTTTCAAAAATCAGTTGGTGTTATTTACAGTGTTAACAGAACAAAAGAGAAGAACCACGTGACCATCTCAATAGATGCAGAAAATAAATAAAATTAAACACCTATTAATTACAAACATCCTCAGTAAATTAGGAATAAAGGGGATCTTCTTCAACTTTAAAAGGGTGTCTAAAAAAATTATGCAGCTAATATCCAACTTAATAGTAAAAGACTGCATATTTTCTACCTAAAATTGGGAACAATGCAAAGTTTTCTATTCAACATTGTATTGAAATTCCTAGCCAATGCAATAAGACAGGGGAAAAAAGGCACAATGATTGGAGAAGTAGCACTCTATTCACTGATGACATGAATCATATACATAGAACTTCCAAAGAAAAGCTAAAACAAAGCTATGAGAACTTAATAAGTGAACTTACCTGGGTCACAATGAATAAGGTTAATGTAATGGATTTCTATATACTTTCAAAAAAACCACTGGAAAATAAACTTTTAAAAACTGGGTAATATTTCACACAGCTAATTTTCACATATTTCAAACAAACTATGAGATATGAAAAATGTATTTTGACAAGATCAAGAGATTTAGAGGATATAAGAGAATCAAGATAATACAGATTAGGAGAGACATCCTCTCTTAAGGGCAGTTAAGCATGCCCCACAATTATCACTTGAAAACCCAACAATATAGACATTACTCTCATAGAAAAGCTGAAAATGAAATATAATGACAGGCCCATGTTTCTACCAATTAAGAAAGGTAATATCACTTTCAGTTCACTGAAACTGAATTCCAGCATGTGAGACATTAATGGCCAATCAGGAGAGAGATGCTATATTAAAGAAGTTCTGGAGAAAAGAATACTAATATGAGCCCTAAATCAGTTATGCTAAGGGATCTAACATCATTTCAGCACCTGTAATTTGTCATTATTATTAAGCCATGAAGTGAAAAGGTGAGCCAAATGGTACGTGCTTTCCAGTGGTAAGTTTTTGTTGGAATGAGATACTGGGCCACCAGAGCCGCTAAAATATTTTTTAATGAATTCATAAAGAAAATCCAGACACTTAAAAATAACAAGGCCTACAACAGTGCATTTCAACAGAGTTTGCTGACGGGGAATCAATATTTTTCCTTGAGACTTACTTCCTCTGATTCTCTCTTGCAGATACAGACATTAGAAAGTAAAGAGATCATTAGTTTCCTCTTAAACATTAATGAGTAAAAGGCAGATGTTTCAAATTTAAGGTCTATACTTATGATAGAGCTGCTTCTCAAACAGGCAACTTTGCTTCATATGCTTCAAGGAATGTAGCAGCAGGAATTGTTTTTCATATATTCCATAAGTAAGTAGAATGACAAACATGTACAGAAATTTTATCACCAAGTTAAAATGATCACAGCTGTGAATAAATTATTAAAATCATATTAAAATATTACAACTCCAAAGTTTCATTTTCCATTAAACCTCATGTAACAATGATTAATTATTCCTAAGAAATCCAGGTAATACATCTCCTACTACTACTGCTAAGGATAACAATCAACGCTTCGCTCATAAGAAGTATTTACTTTGCACCACATGCTGTGCTGTGAAGCATCCAATCCTCACGGTACCTCATGATGAATGTATGACTATGACTATGACTATGATTATTACTATTCCCCATCTGGGAGGTGAAATAATTGAGGTATAGAGAGTTTAAATTAGCGCCAAGGTCATGTAGCTAGTAAATAGTACGGCTGACTGAAACTAACACAACATTGTTAATCAACTATACTCCAATATAAAACAAAAAGTTAAAAAAATAGTATGGTTGAATTTCATAAACAAGTTTGTCCGGGTTGAGATTCACAAATAAGCATGTCATATTCTGAAGACTAAGTTCTTGAACACTATGATACTCTGTATAACAGAGAAAAAAGGAAAATACCTAGAAATACTACACATTCTGTAGCTTCTCCCCTATCCTTTTGTGCTTGGTGCACAGAGTGAAAGTATAAAAAGGCACTGTGGCAATTTGGAATTAAGAAGTGAGCCTCTACTCTTTCAGAAATTAGAATCTGCTGTGTAAGAGCCAATTGCTAAGACTTTTTCAAGTTACACAATCTTATTGGAACAGTCACATAAAAAGTAATTAGAATGGATCAATCCTATTAGTCTATCTGAAAAAGGTTTCTAGATATAAAGTTCAGAGGTTCATATTTACTTACATACACACACACACACGCGCACACACACACACATATTACCCTTTCTTGCAGTTCCTTGAGTTAGTATACCATAATTTCAAATAACCACACTTTCTACATTCTTGGTTTCCAGTTAAGGAAAAACAGAAAAAAACAATTCAAAAAAATTGCCTTGGAGAAGTGAAAATCAAATCACTTCTAAACGCATATAACAGTAGGGAAGGTGACTGTCATGGGGGAAACAGTCCTGGCGTGAGTATGGGAAAGAAACTTTGCTAATGGCTAACTAACTGCCTTAAAGGCTAATTATTCATGTAGAATTACAGAGACAAAGCTGAAAGGATCCCTGAGGAAGTCTGAATCCCTCCCTCCCACCTCCATGGTACCAGGGAGGCTTTATCCAAACAATTCTAGATAAATGGGTCTCTTCTTTGTTTTAAGGAAATCTCCAGGGTCTCAGATTTCGAAATTGCCCTCACTTGCACATTCCATATGTTTTCCCCAACTTTCATAAATCTCTCTTTTTATTAAGTAAATCTAACTTTCCCATATGAGTACTGGGTTTGGAGGAGAAATATTATACAAGCTTTCTCTGTTTCCCCAAAGTTCCAACATAACCATAGGAAAATACTTGTGATCTTGCAGTATCTAGAGGTCAAGGGATTCCTTGACCACCTTTTTTACCTACACGTATCAACTCTCAACAAAAACACTCACAGACACACACAGAGGTCTTCCTGATGAGCTTTTACCTCAACATAAATTCTGGAATCACTTCATTCAGAACCAATCCTACTCTGTTTCCAAAGTGTGATCTTTGGAACGCAGAGCGCATTTTTCATATTCACTAGTGTTATTTATTCAATATACATATTCCAAGGTTCCTTTCCAAGGTTACTGAATCAGAAATTGTATGGACTGAACCCTTGAACCTGGAATTTTTAACAAGCTCATTTAGCTTTTCCTATATCAATTAAACACAGAGACATACTGAGTTAGCTTAACATCAGATATTACCCAGCTCTTGTCTAGAAAGGCTTCTACTTTCTTTCTGGTAGGAAATTCTGAAGTGCTTAGAAACCTCAGTTTCTCTGATGAACAAAGATTACTGTGGTGATCGTTTCACAGTATGTGCAAGTCAAGTCATTATGCTGTACACCTTACACTTTTGCTGTCTGTCAATTATATCTCAATAAAACTGGGAAAAAATTAAATTTTGAAAAAGGCAAACTGCATGATTGCCTAAATGTGCTGTCCAGAGAGAGTTTTGAGGCCCAGGGAGGGGAAACCCATATCCTTGAGTAGAGGAGACAGAATTAAGAATTAGGAAAGGCTAACACAGCTAGAATTCATAAGACAGAGTCCCAGTGAGTGGTCTGGGAACCCTCAGAGGATTTCACCCGAGTCTTCAGCAGTGTACTGACAGACACATCCTTGTTAAGAAACTACCTGAGCCAGGAGAAGAGCCACTAGCAAGAAGCAGGGTGAGTCACTCTCAGAGCTCACACAGAAAGGAAGGAGAGCTCATGGATCCACCAGCCAGGGTGAAGAATCCTCATAAGAGATGGGGCTATTTCCTTAGCAATGGGGCAAACTCACTCCTATACTAAAGGCCAGTCTCTGGTCTCCCTAACGAATATTAAAACCAAGTCTAAAATGGATCAAACTGTTTTCAAGCAACTTAACTGTGTGGCAGAACAAAATTTTTTACAGGCATACAAAAAAATCCAGCACCTGAAAACATAAAATTTACATTGTCTGGCATAATTTTTTTTTTAAAAATGCCAGGTATGCAAAGGAGCAGATGGCTATGACCCCTCATGAGACTTAGAAATCACACAGATGATAAAACTAATAAACAAGTATATTAAAACAGCTGCTATAAACATATTATGTCACTAAATTCAATAATAGATGAAATGGACAAATTCCTCAAAGAACAAGCTATCAAAACTCACTGAAGAAGATCTGAATGATAAAAACACTCAGAACACTAGAAATGGGAAACTTCCTGAATGTGACAGGAGTCTACAAAAGCTATAGAGTTTAAATCATACATGAGGATAAAAAATGGAATGACTTCTCCCCATGATTAGTAATGAAGCAAT